>NC_091013.1:13295000-15795000 GCF_041296385.1 Aphelocoma coerulescens | reverse complement strand
GTTAAAATCCTGAGAGGAGTTAAAATACCCAGCCCAAAGAAGGACATTTCAGTTCCATCGGTTCATCAGATACACATGAAAGGGAGATAAAAAGTCACATGAACTACCTGGATGTTATTAAATCCTGGAATAAATAATGGTGAAACCATTAGATATTTTTAAAGGCCTCTATTTTATATGGCATTGAAAAGAAAGCTTTAAGAAAAAAATAAGAAACTTCTTTTTTTACCTCTTCGATTAATAAAAAAGTAAAGGATGGTAAGATTGGATCTATGGTTCCTGTAAGATGTGGTGCTCTGAAATAATTGTTTCAGTTACCTAACTACATATACACATTGTTTAATAAATCAATCATATAAAATTAAAATAATATTTTTATAATATTTTAATTTAGTTCAATATTTTAAAAAATCACTTGATCATAATATTTAAAATTATTTTTAGGCATGTTAATTGTATTTCAATTTTTATCTAAATGCACCTTGACGTAATTCACCATTAACAAAAATAGCAGAAGAAACGTCACAGAAGATTTTTGGTACTTTCTCTTCTGAGCACCACCAGAAGATCCAGCTGCAGAGGGGGCTACTAAAGATGGGGGTGGTTCAGAACAGGGGATTATTTTACAGAGCTTTAAATTATATCTTTGCTTTCTATAATGTAGGGACAATAACCATAATGTTACGTAATTGACATTTTGGTGAAATAAGAAGATCATATAATTCCTTTTGGAAATATTAAATGTGCTGTGTCTTTCTTGATCTCTGCAAAAGTTCCCAAGAACTTAAAAGTGGGAGAAGTGTTTCATGGCTTATTATGATCACACTGGTGAAGTATTAAAGAAAGTGATTGTCTGATTTGGAAATTCTAAAATATATAAAATTTAACCTACATCTTAGCATGCCAGAATGTCTGAATTCTAAGGGCTGCAGCTTTCTACTGCTATAAATAAAATAGGAGTTGCTAAAATGCAGTTTATTTCATAGTGAGTTACCAGCAGCATCCCTTATGAACAGTAAAAGTTTATTAAAAGACCTTTCCATTTCTGAAACTAAGCAAATTGGGTTTGCAATCTGATTAGGTTAAAGTAAAGCATCCCATAATTACCAAACGAAAATATTTTCAGAGACTTTGCAGTGTTTTCTGGTTACATCAGAATATGTAAATAAAAGCTGCGAGCCAACATAAAAATATTGATACAAAAATGTTGCAATACGAAGGAAAAACTATTACATGAGATCACAGACACTATAATTATCAAATCATATTTACAACTCAAATGTGTCAACTTCAGTTCTTGTTTCTCTAAAGCTGTTAAAACTTCCGCGTCACAAACACAGCTGCAAAACTCCAGCCTTTCAATGATTTTAGGAGAGTGAGACTTCAGCTGCTCTGTGAAACTGGATCTCTGACTCCAGAACTTTGGAAATTAAATATATAGCCAATGTTCAACTTCAATAATCTTGATGAGACCATTTCATTTGGAAAGAGAAGGTAGTATAAGAGCAGAGCCCCTGGAATTTTTAGCATCGGTGTATCAGTCTTTCCACTATAAACTTTGAGGTGTTTTTTTAGTATACTATAACATTTGGCAAAGAAACTTTTAGGGCAGGGGAGATTTTTTTTTTCACAAAAAGATATAAAACAAATTTGTCTGTTCTATATTACAGGACACAGTAAATGAAATGAAGTCTGTGCCCAAGCTGATTGCCTTAAAAAGAGTCGTGTTTTCAACATGTTATAAATCTCTGTCATACGGGCTATTTAATGTTTGTAGACAATGAAAAAGGATAAATGACGAGACCAAAAGAGAACTGCATTTGTAATAAGCAGCTATTTCCTGTATTTGTAATGAATAAATGAATTAATTTATTCAACATGTATCCATGATTCGAAGTGAATCAACATTTGATAAGGGCTCAGAGTCAGTGTATCATATCTGAGTTAGGAACATGTTTTCCAAAGCCTGGGGAGCTGAAGCAATCTCTGGGATGCATTAAGGAGTGGCAGAGCAGAGTTTGCCACTGGACATAGCAGCTGCGTCTTATTCCATTTTCCTTGGACAGCACAGCTGCTGCCTTTGCAAAAGCAGCCTGAGGGTGTGGTGTCCCAGACCCTGGAAACTCTGGCCAGCCCATGCACTCCCCCAAACAAATGAGGCCTTTTCAACACCTACTTAGCATCAGCCAGAGCCCTCCCTGGTGGCCTCGTGGCCAGAATCCCACACACTCATCACTGGGCTTCACTTCTTCTTGGGGACGGTTCACAAAGATGCTCTAGGCAGTGTCCAGCGACAGGGAGAGATGGACCAGCTCATGAACAAAGCTGAAACTGAGCTCATAAAACACTACACAGATGTAGAGTGGCACCCAGAGGAGTGGCTTGAAGCCAGTTGACCACGTGCTGCATGATTGTTGCTGCCAACACCGGCATTACGGTAGGAAATCATAGCCAGGGCAACGGGAAAGGAAGGGACCATCCCCATCAACCACAGCATGGCCACAGGTCAGCTGGATGAACGGGAAGACTTAGCCTGGGGGGCTTCTCATCCCACCTTTCCTGACAGCCTCAGGAAAGAAACTGAGTGTACTTTTGTTTGCAATAACTGCAAAAAAACTCTGCTGAAATGAGAATGTAAAAATCATCAATGGTATTTATCTGGTTGAAGAAATTCAAATACTAGATTTTTATGCTTTTAAACCTTTAAATTGTTATGCTAACTTATTACGTGACATAGAATTGTTATCAGCTTGGCGTAAACATATAAACATTGAGATATCCTGTGGCTAAGTAGATAGCAACAGTAAATTACTGCAATAAAAAATTACTTGTAATAAAGATGTTAAAGCCCAAACTCACCATGATCCAAGAAGTTTCAAATGCATTATGGATCAGAAACTGAGTATTGAGAAAACTGTTCAAAAGTGAACAATCTGTGCCAAGGTCTGAGGGACCGTCCTTTCTACAGATTTATTTTTTCTCTTTACCTGATTGGCCAAAAATGGAAGAAGCTGGCCCTCAAAAATGTTGTATAAACAAATTTTTCCAGTGTTTCTTCAAGAACATACATAAATGTGACATTTCAAGGGGAAATATTGTAAGAAATCCAATACTCCAGCCTAAAATACCCAAGCCTACATACAGCACTTTTATTCCATTAAGATGTGCTTTCAGCTAACAATTTGAAAGAAAATAATCACCTCTATGTTTTTAGGCCAACACAAGGAAATGAAAAACTAACATGGTGTAATGGAGTTGGAAATATGGGAAATTAAATACCAGTCTGGTTCCAAGAAAACCCATACACCATTCCAGCTTAGAACCGGCAGATTTATTTTAAAATTCTCTCTGGAAAGGTGGTGGGAAATCTTTTCACCTTGGGCAGGCCACCCAGTAACTGGCTTTGTGCTATCACTGGTGTTATCATGTGACCTTAACCTGTATCCTTCTGGTCTTTCTTTGCCAGTTTTGCTTACCTTTCATGCTTTCATATCTAAAGTTAAAGCTCAAGTGTTTCTCTGGCACCGTTCTCATTCACCAGGCAGTATCTCTTACTAAGCACTTGTTAAACTGAAGGTAGGTGGGCATCAGGTGGTGCTTGAACCTGGGGATGATGTTTAGTCCAGTTTCAGGCAGGTCAGCTGCACTCATGGTCAGATCAGGATGCAGCTCTTTGCCCAGCTGGGATGGCTCACACTCCCACTGAGCTAAGCCAAGTGAGTGGAGATAACTGCTGAACACACAGGATACTGCTCTTACTGTCTGGGAGGTTCTCACCCTTATGAGACTTATGAAGCCAGGTTTCTGGCAAAAAAATCTTCTTCCTACCTGTGAATAATTCACACAGGTAAAAAGGTACTTGTGAATAATTCGCAGGTTCACCAGGATCACTGTAAACATATTTTGCTGTCCTTAATCTTGTGCCAAAGAGCTTAGGAAATAATTTCAGGTTGGCCTTTTTTTTTCAAAGTGTATCTCATTTGACTATTGGCTCTTCACTGTTAATGGTGATTAATGATTAGTCACATATGTCTAACAACTTTTTCCAGTTCTGCCCAGATGTCTGAGAGCTTTAAAGCAGGAGAAAAAAGGAAGGATGATTATTAAATACTGAATAATCAACAAAAGTGCATTCTTGAGGTTCTTGATGCTGTATGTCAGACTATATTAGAGCAGGTACTCCGTAAAACAGAACACTGTTTGTGAATCAGAATATATCTAAAGTTACATTCTACTGTAAAAGAAGTTTAAGTTACAGCTGAAGTTACTTAAAAGAGTATTTTCACCATTTCACTCTACATAAAAATTGCATTGTGTGTGTTTTATAACACACCAATACCCGTGCTCTTTGTCTTTCCATCTGAGTGTGCACAGCCTATTTGGGTGTTCCCAATTTTGACTAAATGGCTTGCTCATGTTGATTATATAATGACACATATTTCCAAGGCTGTGGTTGGGTGCAGGTGCTAAGGTCAACTTCTTGTGTTGATTCTCAGGAGGATCTTCAGAAAATGAAGCATCTGTGGTTACATTTATAATTATAAATCATGCAATGAGATCACTGTAGACCTCTTTGTTTTCATAATAACAGCATGTAACATTTTAAAGCACACAGATTGTATACTGAAAACAACATTTAACAGGAAACATCCAAAGGTAAAGTGCCCAGAAAATTTCTCAGGCACTTATTTTTATACACTTGGAGTTAGATCTAAAGTCCTCACTTCTTTTTTAAGGCAAGTCCTTCACAGATTTTTTCCAACAGTTTTCAAAAGAAGTATACAAACTGTACTGCAAACAAAGGCAATACCTAAACTATTCAGTAGTAGAAGAGTCCTTATATGATAAGTGAAGCTAAAGCATGAAAAATATGCAACCTATTCTGTAATAAAAATCACCTTCTATTGGCATTACTACCTTTTTCCCTTATTAAGGAAGTGGCAGTTGGTACACAGTACAGTTTGCTCTACATGATACGAATGGAAATAATAAGCTAGTGGCTAAATATTTACTTATTACATTCTTCTCCTATATGCTATTCACCAAGTCATGCGACTTACAGTTTTGCATAGGAAGATGATCAATGATTAACCACAGGTTACAACAAATTCCCTGGACAATCCCATAGAGATTTCTGCAAAATGGCTACTGTTTATTAAGGTGGATACACGCAAAAGATTATGTCCTCTTTTTTAGGTGAATTAATTTGTGTCCAAATTAATGGGGGTTTTTTCAAATTTTTTTCTGTTCTGCATTATTTGGTCGATACTGGGAGAGAAACTTGGTAGTCCATGTGTCAGAGAATAAAAGATATTCACAAAATCATTTAAAAAGTAGAAATACTTTTTCATTATCCCCAAATATTTTCAGTCAAAACAAGTAATTGTTTAGGCTTGCAGTATCCTGAAAATTTTCTGATTTTCTTGAGCAAACATTTCCCACAAAATACTTTGTTCATCTGTACTATTTTGTATGGAAAATAGACAAACAAACAACACTTTCAATTCATATTTCATGCCCTAGAGGGTAGGAACAGCTGATAAAGGAAAAGGTGTAACTCTGCAGCGTGACTCACATTGCAGAGACTCCTGTGTGCCAGGCAGCGAACACCTCAATTGAATTTCTGTATGCAAGGACTGTTGTGCCACAAACTGTGCCTCTGAGAGGCATGTCAGTGGTGAGAGCAAAGGGGAAAGGATAGAAACATGTCTTAAGATAATTTGGAGAGGAATGGGAGTCCAGCACAGGCAGGTGATAGTGTTGCAGGGAACAGAGACAGAATTTAGTCCTCTGCACTCTATGCATTCTAGCTGGCTTCACTGTGCCACTCAGTCTGGGGAAAAAAGATGAATGTGCTCTGTATCATCAGGCAGGGAAAAGGTCTCTGCTGAGCCAGAAAGGAATACAATAGAATCATAGAATCATAGAATATCCTGAGCTGGAAGCGACACACAAGGTTCATCGTCTGGCTCCTGGCTCTGCACGGGACACCACCAGAAATGACACCGTGTGTCTGAATATACAAATTTAGTCTCACCAAAGAATGTCAGCTCTGCAGAGTTTGTTGAGAAGCTTGGCACATCTTTCCCTGAGTACCCTGTCTGGGACTTCATTTGCCATTAAGGATGTGCAGACCAAAAACTTGTCACCGTGAATTTCCCAGCTACCTGAGCGCAGTACCATGATCTGCGGACCACTTTCCCTCGGTGCATCTAGGAGTAAATCATCATCATCTTTTTCATGGAGTGATCCATTGGAAAGCTGAAACTTTCATTTACCTCATGTCTGCATGCATGCTTCACTCACTTCACTGATGCCTCTGTAACTCTTTATATATGACTGTACTGTACCATGAATACTACAGAACATTCCTTCTGAAACCAAACTAACCCCTTAGTTTCTGAATTTTGCCTTCACTTAAAAGTCAAGGCAAAATGCAGGAACATGATTGCAGACTTTTTCATATGAAAAAGAAACACCTTTCATCTCCCTCTGTACATGCACCCACATTTTAATATACCACACTAAACCACCACTGATCTTATTTCTAAAGAGGTTGTTCCATGTCTACTCTCATCACAGCAGCCTCTGTGCCACAACTGCAAATCAACTAGTGATGGCCAAGACGATTCTGAAATGAGTATTTTGCTTCCTCAGTGATTTCTACATTATATACTTGTCATATCACTCTTGGGAGGAAAAGGATGCTAAAAATACCTAGAGTTAAAAAATAATTATTATAAGAGGCTACAGGAAGCAAGCAAGAAGCCACTGACTGTTACGTAGAGTTCTAGACATTTATCTG
Organism: Aphelocoma coerulescens; assembly: GCF_041296385.1. NCBI lineage: Eukaryota > Metazoa > Chordata > Aves > Passeriformes > Corvidae > Aphelocoma > Aphelocoma coerulescens. Next base: position 15,788,195 of record NC_091013.1, on the reverse strand, counting down.
ATTCACTGAGTCAGAGTTAATGGACTTACAAGATAGCCCATCATTTCGGCATCACTGCTAGTGTGAAACTATTTTTATACTACTTTCTCCAGTGCTTAAATCCACTCCTATATTAGTATTTTCTATTTATACTTATTTTCCTTAAGAACATTGATTTTTGCATTTCAGCACACCACAAAGATCCCTATCATCATTATGGTACAAACTAAGCATGCAAAAAAAACTACAGAGTCCCAAATTTAGAGGTTACAAAGTAAAGCCTCAAAATGCCCTGTAGAATTGTAGATAATTATCTGAGAGATCGACTGAGTCACAGACTTATTAATGTGTTAAGTCCCCCTGAGCATAATGAGAATGCTCATCTTGGTTCTAGAAGGTGCTGGTGTTTAAAATACTGCTTTATTTTGTTTGATTCTGAAATCACACAGAACATCCTTCTTCTGGCAATCAGTACCTACACTCCCCTGCAAAATTATCTGCATTTTCATATTATGAAACTGCTGCCATGAATTTTCTAGTAAGTTCTAACTCTAACAACTGAATTTCTCTTATCAGTAGTTTTCTTCCACGATGTTTCCAGTTTAGTTACCAAGAATAATAAGGATAAGCAGTCTGTGTGTTTTTTCTAATGTTTTCATTGGATGATTCCTAAAACGGTTTACAAATTACTTAGCACCAACTGAAATGTTAGGCCCTAAGAATGACTCAGTTTGCAATCACAACTCATTAGTAAGATTCCAGGGAGACAAACTATCATAGGAAAATACATGTGTTTCCATGTGAAGTTTTCCACTTGGAAAATCTTGAATTTTAACAGTGTTTTGCAGAATAGCTCCTAAGGGTTTCTGTTGACAGCTCCAGCCCTCACCAAGATGTGTTATGCACTCAATGTGCTATTCTAATTAGAAACCATCATAGTTTGTAAAGAATAAATTTTTCATTTTCATTCACATTAAGTCTGTATTTTTTTCTTTTTTAATAAAAACATTAGGTTCATAATGTCATAGTGACTAGCTAAACATCTGAGCTGATTTTTCTGCAATACTTAGTATAATTATACGACTTATTTGAAGCTGATGTACAGTACACCAGATTTAGTCAGTGAAAAACAGGATTGGCCCTTGCTGGAGTTCTGTTTGTCTATAATTTCCACTGGTGTTTTCCTCAATAATAAAATTAGATTATCCTTAATTCTTCCATATCTGTGCAAAGAATTAAACCCCACAGAAATCACTGAAGTAATTAATTTCATCCTGTAATGGTCAAGAGGTTCAGTCTATCAGAAAGGTGACTTTCACCTCATTATTTGTTTTGTAACTACCCAGAGAAGAGGCACAAGGCTGAAGGACAAACATGCAGTGTGCTTATCTGGGGAATAACTACACCTTGAATGACCTCCTCTCCAGCTAAACCTTGTGCTTGGAAGCATTCTGCCATCTTCTTACGATGTGCAAGTGTCCCTGGCATGTGCATCTGTTGTACAAGCTGGCAGTGAACTCTTGCAGGTGTGCATTTCTGCTGAAAACATTTAAGTGTGGAATGCAGCGGAGGAACACCAGTCAGGAGGTAAACTCAGGGTTACTTCTCTTACCTAATTCCTGTAGCCCAAGCCCTGTGAACAATCAAAAGGATTTCTCATCTTCCTGGACGGACTTCCCATCTCCTGTTGCTTGTCTTCCTGGAGAAATTTCCAGTGTTTGGCAAAAGTATGTATACTGACATCATGTGTACTCACTCATCCTTTCATCTAGGATATATTTACACATTGACATCTCTCCTTGGGAACTGGAATATAAAAAAGGTGTCCCTAGAATAATGCATATTATTTTCTCTCTTTTCTACATATTCCTAAACCCAGAAATATAAATTACTGTGTCATGATTTGCAAACAGGTTGGTTTGTTCATTTTTATACTTTACTCTGTTTTTAAAACCCAGATTTAAAATAAAAAAAAGGAAAAAAATACAGAATAAGTAGCATTTACAAGACAACTGGGAAAATCAGATAAATACTAAAAGTTTGGTGGATACATTGTCAGAAACATACAGACTACCATTTGACCAATAGCTACTGCTATTTAGTTTTAACAATAACACATTTAAATCAATAGCTCTTTTTAATATTTGATGTCCTCCTACCGTTAGCCTGTTCTTGTGTCCCTTTTTCATTGCTAATCAAAGCTATTGGCAATGACATTGACATTTTTCTAGGTTTTTAGTGGCTCAGGTTTCACTTAAATTAGCAATTATGGAAACAGTTTTTTGTTGATTTACAACCCACCTACATTAAAAAAATTTTGGTTGCATTTTGTTATTCCACTTGCAAGCAATTCTATAATTTTTATTTGAGAGACAAGGCTTAAATTAAAATGCTTTTGACTTTTCTGTTTTCATTGTATATAGTATCCAGAATATATCAAACTGACTTCTTATATATATCTGATTATGTGTTATGATGGCAGGATACTGAAAACCAATTTCAGTCTTCCATTGTAATAATCCAGAGAAGCCAATGTCACTTTGGGTCCCTAATTTGGGTTTGCAGGGTCTTTTTGAAAGGACATTTGGAACATTTTCTTATTTCACGATTATTCTGTAGCTGTGGTAGAAGGCACAGAAATTCAATGATGAGTTTTTCTGTGTTTCATTAAAAGTGGTACATACTTTTAACTCAAAAATCATAATTTTTAGGAGCATAGTTACTGCACAGTTAACTACATCTCAAGCATTTCCTTCTATATTGAGACCAGCATGTGGTAATGTTTTCTGTGACACAGAAAAGCACACAGAATCTCATTATTTAAATTAGGCAGGTAAGGTTAATAAACAAGGGTCCAGAACTGAAGTCACACAGCAATTAAATAAGCATCAATCCAACACTGCTTTTTCACACAGACTACTTTCCTGTAAAAGGTGTTTTAGCAATTATCTTATCAGTTGTTACTACCTCAGCAGTGATTTATATAATTCTGCCTGTGTAATTAAGCTGGTGTTAGATTATAGCCATTGAAATGAATGCAGCAGTTGCATTAAATAGCTCATTTACTTTTCAATGAGTCACAGGAAATACTTAAACCAGTTTACCTTGTACTAGCAAAAGCTTTGTACCCAAAGTTAAAAAAATGTATGATCTGATCCAAAGCTTGCTGAAGTCCTTTAAATCTTTCCACTGGCAGCAAGCAGTCTCTTACATACATGTATAATATATATATAATATGTACATGTGCTCTCCTTGTGTAATATCTTGTGTCTGCAATGACTCCTGCAGTTTTCAGCGTGTCTCACTGGAGTTCATATCCCTACCTGGAGCTCAGCTGAGAGCTCAAGGTACATGTACATGCTCAGGGCTGCACCTGTGCAAATGGAGTCCAGAGGGGTCTTTCAAAGTAGGCTTGGCTGCAGGCAGACTTGGCAATCTTCCTAGTGTTATGCAGTGCTTTAGCAAGACACTGAACAAAGCAGAGGAAAACCTAGGTGCTGTTTGCTTAGAGCAGAATTGCACATAGCCTGCAGGAAGGCATCAGAGAAGCATGGAAGCATTAAATGCCAAGGTGATGATTTTGTCTTGCCAGCCACTGTTTACATCAGCCACCCTTATATATGCTAGTCCACTGAGAGAGGTGTATTCGCTGCCCAAAGACACACAGGGGCATTGTTAGCATTGTTCTTACAGACCTGAGCCAAAGAAAAAGCTGCCCACAAAAGTTACTGAAATTTTTGACAAGGAAGTAATTCTGGAATCAATACCATCATATATACTGGAAGAAAAATATTATATACATCTGAACAATCCCTTTCACACAGAGATCTCAAGATGTCTTCCCACACATGGATAAATATTTTCTTTATCTGTGGGCAGATGTGAAAATTAATTGCAAAACAGTGGCTTCCCACAAGTGACAGTGAGGGTGCGTGGTAGACCTAAACAAAATTGTGTTGAACTACCTTTAAAGCAGTCCTTACTGCAAACTGAATGCCTTTTATTTCTGTTATATCATCTGCTTTTGATTCTTTTTTCAGAAATATGCATACCCCCTTTTCACGCTGATCAATGCTAACAAGCGAAGCTTCACCTAAGTTCCTCTTGCAAGAAAATACCAGCAAGACACCTGTATAAAGCTGCCCTTTAACAAGAAGATTATTTCTGTCCACCAAGAGTCTACATTATCTCCTCCTGCAAAGGGAAACTTCTTTTGTTATTAAGCTTATGCTATAAATGAATTTCCGTAAAACTTGCCCATTTTAGAGGTACATTCTCAAATCCGTGACACATACAAGTGCTGCCTAATGAATCCTGTGAGTTAACCTTAAACAAGTAAAATAATCAGTATTTTTGGAGCATGGATCATCCTCTGTACCACCACGGTTTGGTAGGCAACATCACTATCCTAATATTAGAAGTGCTAAGAAATTTCAGGGGGTTATTACATGACTCAAATACCCAATACAGGAAAAGGAAAGATCTGATTACTGTGTGCTCAGCATTTCTTGGACATTGGACTTTGTTCAGGTGTCTCATTCCCAAAACAAAATGTTAAAAATTGTAACTCAGCCTCGAAAATATTGGCTGAATTTTGTAGATGCCCCAACCAATGGCCCAATCAATGGCTCAGTTAAGTTCAAAGAGTTTTAAGGTTAAGTTTATTAACTGTTGAAATGTGCAAAATGTAAGCTCAAGACTCAGTTTCTGCAGACTGCTGGCACGCTAGTGACATATAAAGGAACAAATTATTTGTAAGGCTTATTGCTGGTTGTGTAACAGCTTAGGAATTTTCAAAAAAGCAGCATATAGAGACAATGGTGACACTGGGCTAGGTCTGAAAAATTGGAGCTGTTCTTAGATATGTAAATTCATCTATATACCTATATTCATCTTTATATACCTGTATTCATCTTTAAAGTAGCATTTTAATCTAGGACTTCCATGTTTAGATAATGAGACATCTTGGGCATATTTTATATTAACATTCATTTTATAAGAAAGACATAATATATAATAGATTTAAAGGTCATGTTCTAAATTGTTACAAGCACCTTACTAAAGTATGGGCCAGTCCTAAGAGAGAGGCCAAGGATAGAAATGTTAACATTCTTAATTAAAAACAGCAATGAAATTGATTTTGTTAACATTCTTAATTAAAAGACAGCAATTAAATTGATTTTGTAACTTTAGCTCTTCTGTGGAATTTCAACACTAGCACACACCCCTACAGTGTGTGATAGTGCCAGTGGAATTCTCTTTTCACTCTTGAATTTCCATATATGTCTTTCACTCCATATTTGCTGGGAGAGAACAGCACAGTATTTCTGACAATTCTTATTTAGATACCATGCATCTGAGCTACCCCAGATTTCAGCTACATTTGGCTCCAGATCAGAATCATGTAACTTGGATTAATCTCTGTTACTGATAAAGTCCTCAGAATAATACTGAAAAAGCAAGTATTCAGGTTGCACTGAGTACAACAGGTTATAGTAGTCTATACAGCCTTTGCCTTGTATTTCACTACATGCTCTCACCTTTCTAAAAATAGGTCTCCCACATAAAATTCTATAGGATTTCTAAATGCAGGAGTGCTTCGCAAACAATAATTTGTTTTTGAAATGCTGCTTTGTGGTAAATAGGTACTACTGTAGTCACTTTGGGTTTATACAAATGAACACCCAAATCAGACCATCTGCACACTCAAGGATAAGTGAAGTTAAGCTGCCCTGGTAGTTCATAGCAGAGCAATTTGTCATTGCTGCTGATACCCCGTATAATAACTGACAGGTATTGGTATGCAATGTCTTCATCCTGCAGTCATATCAGAAAAGGGATCAGTATCAGAATGACATCGTGGGCCAACTGCTACATGCAGGCATGTAACATCCCCATGTACATTCTGCCCATTGTAAAATTGGAAGGGCTGGAGTCACTGGCTCTTTCAGCACCACACAGGAACTCCATGTAATTTTATGAAGTTATGTAGGTTCAGGAGGGACAGACCAAGCACCTGGAAGGGAACTCCTGGGAGTTACTAAATAAGCCACAAAGAGAATCACTTGATTTTGTAACCTTCAAGTGATTTCAAAGCTCAAGAAGTCAATTGAGGTGCAAATGATGGCTAGGAAAGCACTGCTGCAGGAGAGAAAAGGGAATTTGCTTTGACTCATTTTTCAAAGGAACCTACTTCTAGTTTTGAGAGAGAGAGAAAAAACTGAGCCAGATGGCCCATGGGCTGAATCAATATTTCCTCTCTTATGGAAGCTGCCATATAGCAATACATTAAAGGTATTTTCCCCTGCAACTCCCTGCCTCAAAGCACAGTCTTTCTCATGTCAGAGTTCACCTCTTTCACTTCTGTTGGGAAATGGGTGGAGGGCTCTAGGTAGGGCCTGACCAGCTACAGCTATTGCAGCCCAAGAGATACAGGGGTTACAGAGCAAGAGAAGTGCCTGGACATTAACTGGGAGACCGAGTTGTCTATGGTCTGTTCTGTGTCCGACTGAGGAGATCAAGAAGAAAAATCAACACAGAAGCCTTCTGGATCTTTGTCAGCTAGAATATAGATGAGCAATACAAGGTCTGTACCTTAGTAATGAGACTGGTGGCAATCCAGGGAAGTTCCCACTGAGTGTGGTCACACTGCCTATGCAATGCTCTCCCTCAGCTGTCCCATATTTCAAACAGATTAAGTGCTGTCTTCCTCTCTTTTCTTCACCTTCATCTTTTGTAAGCCTTTTAGGCTGCATGGTCTGCTTGGTTTTGATGAATGAATGCTTTTATTTGCATCTTTGGTTAACTTGACATGCATTAAGAGTGATTTCAAGATGACTGAATAACAACAAAGCATTTTCCACCCAAATACTCAGTGAAAATATAAACCACAGCACCTTAACAGTGCTGTAATATGCACCTCCTGTGCATCAGAGAATAACAGCCTGTTCTTCACAGGGGCCAGGGCATGAGGAAATGCCTAGTGACTATTGAGTAACAGGAAAGGCTCTCTGCCAGGCCCTAGACACTGGGAGCCATGGCTGATTTCAGAGGGCAATCAAGCCATGTCTTCCAGAGGCACTTCTGAGACAGGATTCACAACTTTGATTATCCTGCCAGAAGAAGACTGCGACAGAATTCAGGCTTCTAATTAGCAAAAACCTGTATTTGTCCTTGGCATCAGCAATAAAAGTTTCAGTGTTACAAAGACACTTTATTTCATGGAGGGCAGAGGCTGAGGAGTGGTTTTTATTCTGTTGGTTGTTTTTTATAATTTGAGTATTAAAATTGTGGAATGAGAGACAGCACATTTCAAGCAACAGTGTTCTTGGAGGCTGGACTGTAATTTCATACTGATTCAGAAAAAGATTGGTGTGGAAACCACTGAATGTAGGGGAACAAACAAAAAAAACCCTTTCTCTGGTGAGGGGCTTTTTACCAGTTTTTTTTTTTTTTTTTGCATTTGAAGTTCAATGTACGCATGGGTGTTTAGATTTTGCAGGGAGAGCCTCAAGAAATACCAAACGATGTCCATTCACCACTCTGAGGATCACACAGGTAGAGTAAGGCTGTTCCCAGAAGATCAGCTCTGTTCTGGGAAAATCAGGGGTATTCTTGAAGCATAAGTACAACTACTTGCTTAGACAATTGGGAAAGATGCAGAAGAAGAAGGGAGCTAGAAGAAAGGAAAAAGCAGCCAGAAGAGGGACTTCACAGCCATGATATGAGAATTTAGTGACCCAGGGACCCAGGGAGGCATTTGACTTCGAAAGATTCTGCCTCTAGACTTTCCATAAGGACAGTTTGTGTTAAGGCATATCTTGCAGTATTTGAAAGTTTATTGAAAAGCATAAAGTAGCAAAAGAGCACCAGATGTCTGCTTCACTATAAAGCTGCTGGAGAATGACGTTCTCTTTTCAACCTGCTCATTAAGATTCAGATTACAGCCAGCCTAAAAAAGCTTTATTAAAAAAAAAGAAAGAAAGGACTTCCAAGGAAAGGAAAACTGATTTATTCATGGCTGTGGTTGAACTGCTGGAAAACCTGTATTAGATTAACCACAGACATTAAGAAATTTAACCCATTTGGTTCACTTTTGTTAGCATCGAATATTTGACTGTAAATAGGTTTTGTGAAGCTGTCTCTGTAAGGATTGCAGACTTTAGCTCTGCCTTTGCTATGCCTGGAGGTTTTGCATCACTTCAGATTTACTCTGCAGCCACAGACCTGAACTTAGAGATTCCTCAGTGCCATATGCCACTGTTCTCTTTTCTGTGAAAAACAACAGAATAGCACTTAGTTGTTTAGTGTGAATGCTGAGATGGTTGGGTTGAGCAGCCTCAGACCCTTAAAAGAAGGATGTCACAGAAGTTCTACGTATTCGTAATATTTTTGTTGATGTTGAAAATTTGCTTGGATACTACAGCAGTGGGCTCTACAGAACATGCTCCAGAAAAAGAAAGGAACCAAATATTTGCACATGCTGGAAAGAGAGTGAGTCAGCAACTGATGGGAACATTAATCAAAACTCAACAATGAGCAACATTGTGATGAGTCTTGCTTCAAGCATGGCATTCACCAAAAATTTCGCCTAAAATTAAGTTTTAAGAAGTGGATTTGGCTGGAAATGCTTTTACTCAAAAGAAGTGCAAAAAATAGTGTAAAATTATTATTTTAAACTGCCGTTTAAAATAATATTCAAAGGACTAGAAAGAAAACTCCTCATTCACTCCTGAGACCTCATTTGGCTGCATGTATGCTATGGAGAGAGGTTAATTAGCTAAAAAGACTCTTGGGCCATGATATAACTCCTGCCTGGAAAACCATTGCTGTCCATACAAAAAGAAAGAAGGCAGTGAATGGAATCAGAGAGGGACAAGCCAGGAGAAATATTTTTTAAAGAATTTCAAGAGTTTAGACTAATCAAACAACTCAGTTTTCATGGTTATCTGGGTAGTCATTTTGATACCCTGCCACGGTGCACATGCAACCTAGTAAAATTAATATATCCTGTTGATAAAACAAAGCCATCAGTCACACAGTTGTTTCTCCAAAAACCAGAAAAACAACATTGTTCAAAAATTAGCCAGTGTCAGAAATTACACAGCCTTCTGTATCAATAGCATTCTGGAAGAAGTCCAGACCTGTCAACACGGAAACATGCAATATGATTTAATAAGTACAGCAAAAAAGTTTGTGTCCAACCCACCCTTAGTGGAGATGGAAATTTGTTTGTGTTCCCACACAGAATATAACATGTTTAGTTGCATGTGATTTTATCCTGAAAACACGTATTGTTATTGTGAAATCCATCAGCAAATGTATGCTAAAGAGGGAGAACATTGCTGAAATTTTTACTGTTTATTCACTAAAAATTTCTGGACAGTGGTCCTGCTTGACTGGCCTGATCTCCTTCTATGACAAGGTGACCCGCTTCACAGAGAGGAGAGAGGCTGAGAACATTGTCTACCTTTAGTAAAGCCTTTGACACCATGTCCCACAGCATTCTCCTGAAGAAACTGACTGCTTGTGGCCTGGATGGGTGTGCTCTTGGCTGGGTGAAAAACTGCCTGGATAGTGTGGCCCGGATTGGTGGTGAATGGAACAAAATCCAGCTGGTGACTGGACAGTAGCAGTGTCCCCCAGGGCTCAGTACCGGGGCCAGTCCTGTTTAATAGTCCATCTTTATTGATGATCTGGATGAGGGGATTCGAAGGCACCTCAGTCTGTTTGTAGGTGACAACAAGCTGGTTGTGTGTGTTGGCCTGCTGGAGGGTAGAAAGGCTCTGCAGAGGGATCTGGATAGCATGGATTGATGGGATAAAGCAAACTGTATGAGGTGCAACAAAGAAAAGTGCTGAGTCCTGCACTTGGGTCACAACAACCCTAGGCAGTGCTACAGGCTGGGAAAAGAGTGGCTGGAAATGTGCCCTGGGGAAAAGGGCCCGGGGGTGCTGAACATGAACCAGTGCGTGCCCAGGTGGCTGAAAAGGTCAATGCCATCCTGGTCTGTATCAGGAACAGTGTGGCCAGCAGGACCACATTGTCCCCCTGTACTCAGCACTGATGAGGTCACATCTCAAGTCCTGTGTCCAGTTTTGGGCCTCTCATTTCAAGAAAGACACTGAGGTGCTGGAGTGAGTCCAGAGAAGGGCAACAGAGCTGGTGAAGAGTCTGGAGCACAAGTCCTGTGAGGAACAGCTGATAGAGCTGGGGTTGTTTAGCCTGGAGAAGAGGGCTGGGACAAGACCTTATCTCTCTCTACAACTGCCTGAAAGGAGGTTCTAGCAAAGTGGAGGTCAGCCTCTTCTCCCAGGTAACATACCATAGAGCAAGAAGAAATGGCCTCAAGTTGTGCCATGGGAGTTTTAGTTTGGATATTAGGAAAAATTTCTTCATGGAAATGGTTGTCATACATTGGAACAGGTTGTACAGGGTAGTGTTTGAGTCACCATCCCTGGAGGTATTTGAAGGATGTATAGATGTGGCACCTGGGGACATGGTTTAGTGGTGGACTTGGCAGTGCTGAGTGCTCGATAACCACGTTTTCTTTCAGCAACTTAAAAGTTCATGTTTTATATTTGAGAAAAATAAGTTTCCTCCTCTAGAGTAGGCAATTGTTTTTGCAGCTTATGGATGAAGATTACACAAAATCAAGGCTGGAATGGCCCCACAGACATCAGAGCAAGTTACCACAGCACTCGGTACTTACAACCATTGGACCTGTTCCAGTATTAGTTTATCTGGAACAGTCTCAGTCTTTCTTGTACTTAATTAATTGACTTAAACCCCAGTAAAGTGTTCTTTCTGAATGAGTATATTGTATCTGATCAAATGTCACTACTGGTGCCTTCTAGTTAACAAGAAATAAATGGACTTACATTCCAAAATTAATTGTGATGAAATATTTTATATGTAGGAATTAAAAAGTCGGGAAAGAATTCCTATTTCCTGTATTAATTTAAAATCTTTTGGAAGCTGCAGCTATGTGGTAATGATGTAAAGTGACAATTGATCCAGCCTATATTCCTGGCAAGCTTGATCATTATGTAACATTTGGAGAACTACTTCATTCACTTCTCTTTCACACACATTTCCATGCACAAGACAGACATTTTTTTAAATTTTTATTTTGTTTTGTTTCGTTTTGTTTTGTTTTGAAGCATGAATTGTTTTTTATTGTTGTGTTGTGTTTTGGTTTGGTTTTAAGAGGCTATGTTTGGCTGTTCCTCATTTTCACCAAAACAGAGCAGCCAAAATGACTTGTTCAAACTTGTAAATGGAAAAAGTACAGCATAGACAATTTTTGGTGTCCTGTTACTTTTGATCTAAAAGAGGAGATACGAGGCTTGTTGCAGTGTAAATCAGGTGTCACCCACCTGTTCAAACAGCTGAAATGCAGACCACTAAGTTATCTAAATCCCCATCACCAGGAGAAACCATCAGAGGCTGTGGGGTGTTTTCCTGGGGCTTCCATCCATGCCCCTGTGAAGTGCTGCCCCCAGCACTCACCCACACTCACCCACACTGGGTCACTGCCTCTCCTGGGAGCCACAGGCAACTTCTGCTCGTGATTCCTGAGCAAAGCCTCCTTTCCCCTCGAGTTTCTGTGGTACAGGGAGTTCTTCTCATGGGAGGATTTCTGATGCACAGCTAAGAAGGGACAGTTCCTTCTGATGAATTTCACCTCCTCCAGCACCTACTCTCCTCTGCAACATCAGAGGAGGACCCTGATGATCTCTGGAAGTCTGCTGTGCACATTTCCAGAAATTTGATACAGTTTATTTTCTTACAGTAGGAGGAGAGTAGGAGATAACACAAAAGAGTGAGCATGAACATGTGACTCCAGGAAAACTCAGTTAAATTTGCTGCTATTAATGGGTTTTGAACCCTGTGGGACTGGAACATCAACAGCTAAATAATTTTGTGAAGTGCAGCTTTAATAAGAGGTTAGTACTGCAATGGCTTTAGTGGGTATAGAGGAAAAATAAGAGATCTGGAAAATAAGAGAGACACTGTTCCCAGTTGTTTGTTCCACCAACTGTTTTATTTTGCCCAAGGAATCCTCCAAATATCTCAGCCCTGGCTAGTAAAAGTAGCTGTTGAAATAACACTAGCAGAGCTGTGAGCAACAATGAACCAGAGGTTTTTGGCACAGCAGAGAATGGATGGCATTCTGGGAGGTGTTTTCTGCTTCACTTTATGGAGTTCATCACTATGATAGTTATGTTTGTTGATATCAGTAAAGGGTGGCAGATGTGATGAGGGAATAGTTTGTATTTGGTTATTTGTGCTGTGCCTTCCAGTGAGAGAAGAACACAGCGAACTAAAAGGAGAGCAATAAAACAAAGGAAGACATAAATCCCATGTAAGGAAAGAAAAATCCACAAATTTTTCAGTGCATAAGGAAGGAGAAAAAAAGCCCATATTCTCACCAGTACAGATAACTCTTCATGTTGATTATTATCAAAATGGGAAAAAAGAAACTGCAAACAGCTTTTAGTAATGGCAAAATTAGATATATTATCTTTAGATATAACTAGTATTTTGCTTCTCCATCATAGGTGCTATCACATTTTCATTTTGATCTTCTGAAAATATGGATGAATGAAATAGAGATCCACAACAAATCTGGTACTGATTGTTTCCAGCCTTTTTCAGGCATTTGTAGATGTGAAACTCTGATAGCCTAAAGCAATACTGAAGGTTTATGGAGCAGAAATAACCAACAATCTAAGAGGACTTTTCTCCGTGGTAACCCAGATATTAAAATTGTAGTTGTATGTGGCATGTGCCCTCTGCCACAAGCCAATATGCATTAAAATGGTGAAAAAGCACTGACAAAACTTTTGCTGGTGTTGCAAAGAAAAGAGTTTGAGAAATATTGGGACAGTATTTTCAACAGACACAGAACTGGCAAAGCAACAACGCCTCTTCTTTGCTGGCATCTTATTTCCTCTGATAAGCACAGCCCTATCTGTAACCCCTTCACGGAAATCAAATTACACACTCCAAGAGCATTTGGATCCTCAGATGAGGACTACCACAGACTTCTCAATATCTCTGTCAATGCACCTTTCTGGCACTCATATCTTGTCTGTGCTCTGAATTACAATGCCAAACATGGCAACTGAAAAAATTCTGTAATGGTTCCAAAATGCCAATTTCTATCTTTTTTTTAGTAGCATGACAAATGTAAAAGTTAGGCAATACTATAAATAATTGCATTCAAGTGTTTTCCTCGCCAGTTTCATAAACCCTGTTGTAAGTATCCTCCCAGGATTTTTCTTTCCACACTTGCCTTCTCCATTAATTCACAAATTCATAAACAGCAGGGATGAAAGGATTATGAAGAAATCATCTGGTGTACTTTGGCCCAAAGTAATATCAAATACACCTAAATCATTCTAAATGGATGTTTGTCTGACATCTGTTGTAGATTTTTATACTATCCAAACAAAATATTCCAGTTCTTCAGTGTTCTATTAGAAAGGTTCTCAATGTCTCTAACTTACGCTTCCCTCCCTGAAAGTCCATTGCTCTTACACAGAAGAAATGTGTAGACTATGCTACAGATGCTGTAGAATTTTTCTTTTTTATATTTAGATATTTTTATATTGTGTATCCCATCTCCCTCTCTCTAAACTGAGTCTTTTTCTCTCCTCTAAGTCTCCTAGAGTTCATCTAGTCCAGCTGACAAACCAAGGAAGGCTCTCCTATATTTGCCATTTGTGTTTATCTGATCAGTGTTTGTCTGTTTTCTTAATAGGACAGATTTCATGTCAAGTGAAGTAAAGTAAAGTTGTGTAGTTTTTGGCTTATGTCTGGTCTTTCCCTAGTAGTGTACCTTCTGACTTACCCAATGTCCAATAAACACTTCCTGAATCTGTAGTGGAATATCTCTGCCCACATGCTTCTCAGTGTGTTTTATGTAAGGAGGTGTGAAGCTCCTTTATGGCCAAATAAGAACAACAGTTGCCTGTCACTTTTAATGTAATTTATAAACACTTCCAAAGTGAATGTGGTATTTCATCTAGAGCCCACTTCAGAAGCAATTCAGACTCTGTATTTCCCTCTCTCACAGTGCCCTGTGACATTACACTGTGTTAGTTGAAAGAAAAGTTTTACCTTTATTCAGTGCTTTTGAAAAGACTCCACAAGAATTTTGCTGTAATTTGTGATGATGGAAAAAGCATGATAGTGATATGTGACATATATGATGCTTTTTGTAGGATGGAGCTGACAGATGGCTTAGCCATTCATCTTACACATGCAGCCCTAAAACAGAGACACTCACACAATATTCCTAAAAACTGCTAAGCACCTTCCGTGCCTTTCTGGTAAGTGGGGATAATTAATAAAGTATAATGGCATGGACATACACTGTCCTCTGGCAAGCAGTTGTAAGAAAATAAGCATTGTTAACATTGAGTAATCTACAGTAACAAACCATAAAATAATACAGGCTAGAGAGGGAAAAGACCGATTAAGTCATCCACTCCATCTCCTGCCAAGGCAGGCTTCTTTGCTGCCATATATTATTAAGGGCTTTGTCCAGCCTCGTTTTAAATTATTGAAGCAATTTGATGTCCACTATTTCCTTTGGGAGGCTACTCTCCAATTCAATTCAGAGGTATGTTTGTTTATTCCTAGCTCTATAAATAAAATGTTCTTTGCCTATCTGCCCTACTTCAAAAATTTGTTTTCAAATTCTTTTTTTTTTAACTTTATTACTATTGGAGCTGAGACATAAAATGGGGCATGTAGAGGACTTTGGATGAAACAAAGACATGAGGTTCTCCTGGAAGACTAAATAAAGGGAAGGTGTTTTCTCTGGGTTTGCTTCTTTGTTTAATCTTGCATCATATCTTTATACACCTCATAAACCAGAGCCAAATAAAATAGCAGCTGTTGCACACTGTTGAATAACTTCTCGTCCTGCCAGTAACTGTCCTGTGGCAGTAAGCATCCCAAGCAGCAGTGTGGGAGATATTTTGGGATCCATGCAAGAGACAAGGAGTCAGGAAGGCAGAGAGGGATGACTGCCCAGCACCCTGACAAATGAGCACACTGCCCACAGATAGTCCTCGGCAGCAGCAGCTTCCCGCAGAGCTGCCCACGTGGTGGTGTGGTTCTTACTCAAGTATGCCAAGGGTTTCTAAACTTTTGGGCTGCTCAGAAATGTAAGATCAGCTCAGAAAAGCCCTGTAGACCTCGTTGGGTCCTGTGGATTGCTGGGCGAGGCGTCGCAAGGGGAACGACCAAGCACTAAATGTGCAGGACAGCAGAAAACACAGGTAAATGATTACAAGGATTGATTAAAAGGCATGTGCATGGCATAAAAAGATAAATAGCAAAGAAAGACATTCTTAATCCCAGGTGTTCATCTGTGCCTTGTCAAGTGTTCCAGCAAGCTCGTCCCCAGCCTTATGCTCCAGTACACTTTACAAGAAGTTTTCAGGTAATGGGAGTTTAAAAATTAACTGGTGCACCCTGTGCTGCACACTCATGAGCCAGGGCCCTTTGAAGTGGGTAGAAAAATCCCCACAATTTCAAAGGGCTTTGAAGTTGGCCCTGGGCACACAGAGACAGTGGTTAATTTTACATTTGGACGCAGAGGCGCCCTGCAAGCAAGTGGTGCAGTGGCTGGGACAGCGATGGGTGTTGGGACAGTGGGAACGTCTGTGACAGCAGAGAATGGCTGCTGGGGACATGGCAGGGGCAGAGCCCAGGCATGGATGTCAGCCAGCCAGCCAGCACAACATCCATCCTGCAGCTGTGCCTCTGGCAGGCACCTACCTCCTGCTAGCCAGAATAAGGCAATGCAGAAGGACACGGGAAAAATAATCTGCCCTTCCTCTAAGCAGGTACAAATGCTGAGTCTTAGGATAAGCAGCAACAGCAAAGTACTCCCCTGGGAAGCCACCTTCAGCTGGCAGTGGGAATGTAGTGCAAGTTTAGCATGGAATAGCTGAAAAGACTGTGAATACTCAGAAAAACACTAAAGGAGAAACCAGAACTGGAGCAAAGAGACCACAATGTGGCATCGAACTGCTGCTCTCCCTGCAACCGCAAAAGAAAATGAAGGTTCCCTTTGAGCAATCATACAGAAAACCCTGAGGTCTGGCAGCAGTCAACAGCAGCAGCTCCTTTATCCAGATCTCCTTTTCCAATCTTTTGACAAAAGAAGAAGGGATCAACCCATGCCTGGTAGCACAAAAGTACAAAGTCTTGCTCCTGAGCACCCAGAGGGCACTGCAGAGGGAGAAGGCAGTTTCCCAGCCAGCACTGAGGCGCAGACCTAGAGAGGCATCAGCCTGACACATCCTCCTGCCAGACCAGGTCCTGCCTCACTCAGCAGCTCCTGCTGGGGAAAAGCCAGGTAGCCTACCAATTGCTGAGACACCCCAACCTCCCCCTGTGGCTCTTGGGGAGCAGGACAACAAGGGCTCCTTCCACACTGGCCCACCTGGGCCTCCCTCCCCATGGTTCTGTATCTCAGCCCCAGCCCTGCATCCCTGGGGTGGCCTCACTCCAATGTGGTGGCACTGCTGAGATGAACAATCCCAGCTCCAAGGCTGGTGAGGGACTAACCAAGGCCAGGGAGTAAAACCTCAGCATCACCATATGGATATTGTATTTGGACTCCATTGTCAGAAAAGATTCCTTGTGGACTCCTCCTGGTCCCCCTGCCCAACAACAAGGCTGCCCCGGGGTCTGAGCACACCCACCTTGAGACTCAAGGCTTTTTGTAAGCTGTTCTTCCTCATTTTGAATCACTTACAGTGTTATAAGAAGGTCATTTGAATTGTGCTGTGCTGTTGCTAGTGTCTGATTGAACCTCTTAGAATAGTTTTAGAAGAAAAAAAATGTAAGAAATAACAGCATATTAAAAAATCAATTCATAGCATAAAATTCAAAGGCACATGAAGTATTATGCCATATATCTTCAAAATATTGTTATGTATTACTAGCTTCCAGTTGGTAAGAAACCACAGATATTGCTAAGGAACTCAGTAATTTTTCCAATTTTGTTCCTGAGCACATTAATCACAATGGTGGATTTTATTCAAACAATATCTTCTTCTTCTAACCCTCTGAGCTCTATTTAGCATTATCCATCTGGATCAACAAATCACCACAATTTGGTGTGTGATTCTACTAGGATGGTCACCACTTCCGGCACACGACAGGAGCAGCTGCGTTTAAACAATCCCAGTTGGGATTCAGGCAAGTAAAATTCCCTGAACAAGGTGTTGCCCATTCCAGCACCTGAGTTGAAGATTAATAAGCACTTCAGGCTGTTTTAACTATAGTCAATTCTTGCTTCCTTGGCAACTATTTTAACTCCATTTATGTGAAAAACACACAGCATAGTATAAAGTGGTGGAAAAAATTATTTGGTAAACTAAGAATGGGACTGGAAATAAGAACTCCATAGGAAGCTCACACATGACATGTAAAAATTTCCATTATTAATGAGTGTATTCAAAGTAGTCCCTCAGAAATAGTTTGAGAATACCTCATCTTGTCCTGGGGGGGAGGATGGACAACTGTGGTGCCTTCTTGGCACCTTGGGCTCTCTGTGGGACACAAAACCTGACACCAGAACAGTGTTCAGGTGAGGAGAGTTCAGTGGTTGATGGGCCTTAGCAAAAGGAGTAGAATACTTTGCAAAAGATGTTTATTTCTACTTGATCATTAAACTTCTCTACTCACACATGTTTTTCTCGATTCAAATATGTTTAACCATTTCATCAAAATAATTACATGAAATGTATTCCTGGATTCGTTTGTGATTTTATGTTAATGACAGGCTATCCATAACTTGCTTTGTATTTTAAATATGTAAAATGGGCACCCCTTAGGTGACATAAAAGCCATTTTCAGAGACCAGCTGAAAAAGAGGTCATATTTGCGGTACTGTGTTTTAAAAGAAAAAAGTATTTAGTTCCCAAATAGTCAAGATGCTCATTACTTTGTCTTTTACAGTTGGATAAATATTTAGAGCTGTTGTAATTAAAGATTTACCTCACAGTATCATCCTTATGACTCTGTGTGGCACCTTCATATCAGCTTCAACGATTTCCTGTGCTATAGAAATGTGGGAAGTAGTCACTTATTTTTTATGGTGCCTGTACAAAAAGAGAAGAAAACAACTTTTTACTCTTGATTGGAGTCTGCCACAATGCTAAGTAACACCTTGCCCCTGGCACAGGAAGTGCTTTTATGTGGAGTAATATTTAATATTAACATTACAAAATCCAGCTCTGAGACTGAGGGAGGTGAAGGTTTACAAATGACTTGGCCATTTGAATACTTCAAGGTGTCACTGCACATCACTGCGCACTCTTTGGGACTGAAGGGCAATGTCTGTGCTGTGCCCTATGGTATGGAGCAAAAGCCTCTAAACTAGCTCCCAGCATTTCTAATGCAGGGGTGTGGCATCACAGGCTCCATAAAGCTCTTTAGCTTGCAACACTGCCCCTGAGCTAAATGAGCTCCACTTCTTAGCACAGCTAATTAACCTAAGTCCACATTGACACAATACTGTCTCTGGTCCCAGAGCCGGCTGGGTTGCTGCTGGCCTGAGGATGTCCAACAGCCATGCTCCATCATACAGTTTATATGGACCTGGATGTGGATGTTTTCAAACATGAATATCTAAATCCAGTGCCAGGATTTAGCTGGTGGGTTGGGAGATGGAGCTGAGAGGCTCCCATCAGGCCAGGGGCAGCTGTAGGCTGGGATATGAGATGAAGGGAAGTATTTGCAATGCTATATCCAGACACAATAGAAATCATTACTTTTTCCTGCAAATCAATTTACAGTCACCTGGTCAAATGCCTTTGTGGAGTGTGAAACAACTCAAGTGTACTGGCCAATGGCTCTGTCTAACCCAGTACTGCACTGATACCAGGGGACTTTCTATCAGGGTTAGGCGACAATGGGAACTGTGGTCTGAGCAGGAGGGCCCAGCCACCGGGTGGGAAGAGTGCCACCTTCAGACTAATGCATTTCCTTCCCTTCCATTATTCCTCCTGAGTGGGGCAGCTGTCCCAGAGTATCCAGAAGACAAACCCAGGCCAGTGGCTTACTTGTGTACTCCAAGACCAACCTCATCTGCTAAGTTACATGTGTGTAAGAATGCAGTTAAAGAAAATATACATACTTTGTACCTGGAAGAGAGATGCAAATAATTTTAAATGGAAAATATGAGCTGGTGGATTCTACTAAAGAAAGAGGCTTTTCATTAACAGGAAAGTTTCCAGTTAAATATAATTCCACCTTTTTTTTTTTTTTATTAAACAGCATTTTCAGTGATTTTGAACGGATGAATTATGTTCTAAAATATCTTGCTCTCCTTTAACCTCCATTGTAGTCAAACTTGATACATCATATTTTGCTATAGCAACAGTTTGCTTTCAGAAAAACAAAATTTGTCAGGGATATTTCACTTCCCTACAGAATTAAGGATTTGGTAAAGACTGAAACAGGAACATCTGAAATCACAGGTTAGGGAATACAGAAGCATGATATGCTGCAAACTTCTTATTCCTGAGTATTGCCAACTGTCATAATTATTTAATATCTGAAATCCCCAACACTTGGCATCCTTCTAGTTGAACTTTTCTTCTTATTATTTTTAAAAAAAAAATCAAAAAAACAGTTTGAGGAGAAGATAAATAGATGATCTTTTGTAATGGAATTTGCTGTTTATAGGGAAATATTTGCCTTGTTAAACTACCTGAACAAGCACCTTGGAAGTACTAGTATGCAATGATGACTATTAAGTAAAGGATAAATATAATATAAATGTGTTTAAAAAACTGAGGGCTTCACTGGGAAGTTGATAGATGGTATGAGAGAAACTGTTGAAATGAATTCTGGTGATTTATACAAAACCACACAACTGACAGCGTGATTCATGCATATAAAATACTTGATATATTACTTACGGAGAGTGAATGTGGATGTCATGCACATAAAATGCATGCCACGGAGTTGAATACCTCAACCTTATGTACCTTTCTCACCCAAAAAATAAACATTATATAACCTAGTGACAGATTTATTTTTCTTTTCAATTACAAATGTCTGTAAACTGAGCACAGTATTGGTGTTAGAAGGCTGGAGTTTATAGAGACAACTTTCAGGCACTGGTACACAGAACAAAGCACATTTTGACTATGATATGTCACCTGGTAATCAGTTGTAAAAAGCCAGCACTGAAAAAACAACCTTGCCTGAGAAAATGTAGACTGAGTGCCAGAGCTACTGCTGAGGATGAGACACAGTAGCAAGGAATGGAGCAAACATTGGCAGAACAAGGAGCTCGCACAGTGTCTTCACAGACCCCTGTCAGACAGAGGAGGAACAGTCAGTCCTAGCCAGAATCCCAGTTAAAACCACCACGGTGCTGATGACTCATTGCTGCAATATTAAAACGTCCACAACCATGTTTTAGGGGAAAAAAAGCATAGCTAAGAATGGCCATGTGTACACCTATGTATACATCTATCCATATGTATGCTAGGCTTCATATGAGCATTGTGAACAGCTTCTGTCATGTTAAAAAAAAAAAAAAAGTAAGGAATGAGGTAAAGGAACTCAGAGAATTCAGTGTCTCTGATAGAATTTGGATACATTTTACCCCAGTATGCATAGGGACTGTGAACAATCCTGTATTTAGTTGTATTTCCAAATTGGTTAGTAGCTTTGTTTTGGATTACATGTGTTCTGCGGTTTGCTGACTGACAGTGTATTCTCTAACTTCAAAATCAAGTCCAAAAAAAATAGATCATTTTAAGCCCCGTGCTCCAGGCTGTCAAACAGCCTCCAAATCACCATAGACTCTCCTTTCTAGTAAGGCCAGGGAAAAGCCTTTTCATAATCCGGGTCATGATGGAGTTTTATGTTTTTGAGAAAAGTATTCTTGGCTTCCAGAACAAAATGCATCTTTAAACTTCCTAACATTACAGCATATGTAAACGAAATAACTTTCTCCAAGCTCTCCTCTTCCGTATCAGTCTTTCTTCTATGATTCTTTTCATTAGTTATATATATCACTTCTTTAATTTATGTTTTCTATTTTAAAAAGATCTGGGCAATAAAACTTCGGTATTCAGTCTTCTAAATTCTTCCTCTTTCTGGTTCTGACTACATTCTTTTCTCTGCTGGAAAAGATAAAGATGAGCAGATCTCCAAAGCCAATCAACATTTATTTTTCCTTTATTGTCCTCACATTGTAGGATACGTAACCAATCATGAAGGAAAGTGTAGCAGTTAGAATAACAGGCAAGGCCCATCTGCCCATGTGGTAGTAGAGTGAGGTACGGAGTGGAAACAACAAGATGTTGCCAAAACCCTGTCAAATGTAGAGACAGAGCGAGGCTGTGAAACAGCAGAGATTGAAGCGTCCCACAATGCAATGTGGGATCTTCCAAGCTGGGATTGACAATGAAAGGAGAGAGATGAAGCAGGTAGCTTCGCTTCAGAAAGAAGGGATGGGATGGAAATAGCAGGGAACAGATCTTGTTGGAAATGTGTGGGGATTTTCTTGGGTTTTCTCTTTAATTTTAGCTAAGCTCTTCTACCAAAACACCTCCTGCACAGCTCTGGAGGGGACAGATGCAGGGGTTTGGCCCAAAATACTCATTACTGTTTACCTTCTGTGAGACAAGAATTAGGAGAAATGCAAAGCAGGTACCAAACTTGAAAGAACATAAAGAAGTTTATTAACAGACCTAAAAGAAGAAAAAAAAATTATACCACACCTTCAGAACTTTTCTCCTCCTCCCACCTTTCTCCCTTCTCCAAAGTGACAATGTAAAAAGACAACCCTTCAGATGTTCAGTCTGTTTACCACTTCCATAATAACCTTGTTCAGTCCATTTAGGAAGAGAAGTCTCTTCTTGTCCATGCTATGAACACATTATCACAACGAGACAGCCACCCACTTCCAAATATTGTTCAGTCCATTTAGGAAGAGTCTCTCTGCTCACATGTGAGTCCCTTCCCCCAACTTGCAGCTTTTCCCGCAACTGCTTTCGAGGGTCCACTCTTGAAGTTTTTTGGGATACAATTTTAAGGTTGAGCCATTCAGAAACAAAAGTTCTCTTCACCCATCTCTGGGAGCATTTCATCTCTAAGAACAGAGGCCCTTCTCCTTCCCTCGGAGCAAAGGGTCTTCCTCATCTTCATCTTTACGACTATCTCTGGGAGCATCTCTAGGAACTGAGATTTTCTCCTTTCCCATTTGGAGCAAAAGTCCTCATCGCTTCCATCTCTCCCTGTCCAAACTTCTCATGAAATTACAGCTGCGTCAGCATCTGCCTATCTCAGCGCAGGTGCCTTTGCTAACAAGTACAAGTTGAACACTCCACCCCCCATGTCTTCATGAAATTACAATGGGATACTCTGACATATCATAGCTTCACAACAGAATTTCAGCTTTAAGCATCTCCTCTTTCTCTTCCCTCAGGTTTTCAGCTCTTCACAGCACTAAAAGGGTTAATCTCACCTCGGCCTTGCAGCTGGAATGTGGCTTATCACAGTGGAGAGGGGGGGAGCCGAGCTGCTCCGGCTGCCCATAGCAGGGCTGGGGGGGGGTTCCGCGGGTGGAACAGGGACCATCGGCTCCAGGATGGCCATGGACCAGCCTGGCCTGGCCCAAGCAGGGCCTGGCTGGGCCTGCTGGTCCCCGCACGGGGCCCGCAGCCACCTGTCCCAGCGCCGGAAACGAGAGAGACACTCTGCCTCGGGGTTTACTGTTCTTAAGTGTGCATCACAGAGATGGTCACTACTTTAAGTGGCTCAAAGAACTGTCCATATTCAAACTGGCCATCTGATAGGTTCTGTCAGGTCATAGAGGAAGCTGTAAGCACCCCTTGGCAAGGACATCCCTTCCAGGACTATGCTTGCTAACCTATGAGAACAGAGTAGTTAGTATGAACCAGTACTGAATATCTTGACAAAGTTATTTGTTGGCGACTCAGACAAGTTTCACTCAGCTCAATCTTCCTAAGTATGGAAACTTTCAAAAACCTCTTTATCTATTGACATATATACATATATAAATATATATATACACACCTTTTCTACCTCACTGTCTTCTGGACTTCTTCACTAACATATCCTTCCTCTTGTCTCTGAACTGCCCTTTAATCTTCCATTCTTCTTTTCTTTTGATGTTTTCCCATGACAATCTTCTGACTTAGCCAGACTTCATTCACAAATCTCAGATCCTCTTCATAGAAGACACCTTGGTGTAAATAACTTTGAAGAGATGAGAGAAAAAAAGTCAAGACACAAGTCTGAAAAGAGAGCTGTCCTCTCATTAGTTCTCCTGTTGCAGCAGTTATGATAGGAGTGATGCAGCAGGATATTTTGTCTGGTGGTTTGGTAGGAACTCAAACAAAATTTTTACTATAATGATCATCTCTGACCTAGAATTTATGTACCCCTGGATCTTCCCTGGATTATGTTGCCCACACAGAAATAGCCCAAGTTTTTGCTTTGTTCTTTTTCTGCTGTTCAAAGAGTTCTTTTCAAAATAGTGTAGGATTTCCATACTGTCCAACTGATGTGATTTTTTTTCATTTGCAATGAAAAGACCTAGAGACTTAACATTCCTAGTTTATTTTCAAACCCACAATATTAAATTGGCTTTGATGTTAGGCAGGGAGAGTCTGCCCAGCCAACTGTAAATACATGTAAAATGCTTACACTTATTCTGTTACAGCACACATTTCTTATTATATTAAATAGTTAATAAAGTTACAGTAAAAGGCTTGTTAAGAGTGAGACAGAAAATTCCCACAGAAGGAGAATACTGAGTAAGTATTTCTGTCTTTAGTTCCTTTTGTCTAGACATCACAACAGCCATTAGGCTTATCCTGCCAGTGTCAATATAGTCCCTTGAGGATATGTGTAAATTAACAAATTTAGCAATAAATGTAATGGGCTGAGAATTACCTAACTATAGCAATAATACAGCATATATTAATGAAATACACAGACACACACATGCATAAAAATATATGTCCTTGCAGGCACCTATATGCACATGTATTACTCCTGAGCCAAATTCTCCAACTCATACCATAGCCAGCCGTTTTTTTCCACATCTATTTTTACATGCACAGTTTTTCATGGCAGATGGATCTGACATTAGGCCATTAAAATGACAATGAATGAGAATAACAACACGTATGTATAGTGCCAGATCTATGCACAACCATAAAAGTGCCCACAAACGCTGCCACACCTGCCCACCTCTGAGGTGAGTGAGCCCAGGCACCCCCTAACTCGCAGCAGGTACCTGCATGAAGGTACCCCATATTCATATTTTTGTATTCTGTCCCAGCTCTCTCTGAGCTCAGGTGGCCCACTAATCCCAGATACCCTCCTTGCAGATGGAGCAGAGAAGCACAGGAAGAGTGCTCTGCCATCTCTGTGGGGCTGGCATTGACATGGCAGGATATTCAGATGAGCCCCTGAGCATTTGTGACCACATGTTGCTGGCATCTCTGGTGGGGTTACCTAGAGCCCCCCCCCCCCAGGTGCTACTGCAAGCAGGCAGGAACCAAAGACACCCTCTGAATGCTTCAGGAATGGGTGGATGAAACAAGGGAATGACACCATTTTAGACTGAACATTTTCCTGTTAGAAATAGGACAGTGGCTCTCACTTCACAAGGAGATACATGGAAAACATGGGGGTGGGGGGACAGCACACAAGTTGCTCCAGCACAGGTTCCATCTTCAATTAGGGAAAAACTTTTTATAGTGAGAACTATCAATCACTGGAACAGCCTCCCCAGGGATGTGGTGAAGTACCCATAAATGGAGGGTTTTAACATGCAATTGGACAGGGTGCTAGATAATCTCATCCAGACTCCCTCTCCCATGAAAGGTTGGGCCAGATAATCTTTTAAGATACTTTTTAGCCTGACTGTGCTGTGGTTCTGTAGTTTGGCTGGAAATTTGCTTGAGTTCTCCTAACACTTCCAGGATGTCTGTGAGTCTCACAGCCAGAAAGCGTTTTTCATTAACAGCTTTAACTACAACACCCTTCTAAATCAAAATGCATTAAGTCGTGAAACTCTATTCTGTCACAGTGAAATGGACAAAACTGTATTCCCAGATTTTGGCAGTCCTTGTAGCTGGTGAGTGGATTGAACAAAAAGGCCAAACTCGCTTGTAGTGAGATCTTTCCCTGGTTCTTCATTCATCAAACTGAACAAAGTAATCTGAGGGAAGAGAACACAGTAATCTCCTCCTGATACACAAACTCCTCCTTTTCTAGAGGAGTCATAAATAACCTTTTCCCCCAGCTCCATCTCTTTTGACACAGAGCATGTAACAACTCAGCATCCTTGCAGTAACTTGAATCACACTTTACACCCACCTCCTTTTCACTGGATGATATCTGCAGATCTAAACATTACCAAGATCAAAACTGAACAATCGACTTGTAAAATACTTTTTCCTCTTTAAAATAAGAAATCTCCACCTTTTCATAGACAGCATCCCACATGTCTTGGGGTGACTTTATGATGTGTATCCCATATTGCTGCCCTAAGCCCAGAAATTAATTCTTGTGCCTTTCTATGCCTTTAAACTGAGCCTGAGAGGGGGAAGGAAAAACTGAGCAAAACTTTTTCAAAGCAGTTTGCAGCTTGTTCAAGGTCACACACAGCGACTTTTTTTTCAGCTGCGGCAGGGAAGCGAGGAGGTACCCGGCTTGCGGCTGCCCGGTCAGCTTTTGGCCAGTTGTTCAGTTTCTTTTTCTCTGAAGAGAGATTGAGAGTTGAACTTTTTTTTCCTTCCCTGGAATTTTGGATTTTCTCCCTTTTCTACTGGACTGCTTCAATATCAGAGCACATCGGGAGGACTTTCCACTGGGCACAGAGGGCCTGGCCCTGGGCCAAGCCCCAGCTCCGAGGAGACCAAAGGGAGGACTCTAACACTTTCCCAGGTTTTTCCTCCACAGCAAGAGATTTTATTATTTAGCATTATTTTCCTTTCCCTGTGTGTTTGTTAAATAAATAGTTTTTATCTCCTTCACTTTCCTTCGAGGAAAATTTATTTTTCCCGAACCTGTTGGGGGAGGGGTGGTGACCTGCCTTCTCTCAGAGGATATATTTCTAAATTTGGCCAAATTGGAACACCACACTATATCTTTCTTGAAGTTGTTAATAAGGTCAAATATTAAAGCAATAATGAAGATAGTTATGACTTTTATTTTTTGTGAATTTTAGGTGAGTTTGTACCTCTCAACTTAATGCAATGCAATATTTATCTTATATTATTTTTCAAACACCCCCATTGAATTTTATAGCAAATTTCAGGTTATAAAAGTATTGTACAGATTTCAGCACTAGATGAGTATTATGCACACCAACAAGCCCAAATTCTGTCTTCACATTCTTCTCCAAAAGACAGTGAGGTTTCACCAAGCTTAACTGTGGATCAGTTTGTTATTAGGGAGATAAACTCCAGATTTTCTTGAAAGAATGGCTACAGATTACAGTCTCTACAGCTTCAAAAATTTAACAATATCGCAGGAGGAAACATAAATGGTCTTACGATGATATTACACATTAAGTCTCCTTTTAAATGAGAGCAAAACAAGAAAGTTTCACACTTTTAAACATGGATGCTATCATTAAACTGCTCTGACCAGTCCTGAAAGAGTTCATGATTTTTTTCTGTTTGTTGGTTGCTGTCACCACAGCAACTAACTGGTTCTACGTGAAGCTACAGTGCAAGCCAGCAAAGCTGTAATGGAATACATTCCTTAGCATGAGTCAATGCCTGCACTGAAAAGAAAGTACACTGTTTTGGAAATAGGCTCTAAAATGGTGTGCTGTGGTCAGACTGGAAATAAGACACTGTCTGAAATCAGATTTCTCCCTCTTCCATGTATTTTTAATTATAAGTACTTTAGTTATGCTTTGTGGTGGATTGGGAGTCCTGGTCTTTCAGCATGACTGCAGCAGTAGAGAGGAGGGAGCTGAAGCTGGGGCTGTTTTGTGCCCTGCAGAACACACACACACAGATCTCTATCGCTCACAGTGGAGACTGCAAACATTTCCTTTGGTGCGGTGATTTCCACACTGCATCCCACAGACCCCTGGGGATTTGCTGACTGCTTCTGAAAGGTCTTTCAAACGGGACTATAAAACACAAGACTACTGGCATTATAATTTTAATTCACTATCCTGGGATCTGTCTTTCCCTTGGAAAATTATAGAAGGTCAACAACTCATAAAATGTTGAAATTCACGGATATGTATAATGGAATAACACCTACTGTGTAAAGTGAGTCTTCCTTCAGCCTCTATAAAACCAGCATCAGAGAAATTCCGATTGCACTGATAATTACACTGCTGCAGATGCAGAAGGCCAAAACTTTTCACTGGATAAGCTGCTTCTGTTCACGTTATATGAAAAACAGTAGACATTGATTTAAAAAGAATCAAATATATTTTGTCATGTGATTTTCAGGGGAGAGTTATGTATCAAATTATTAATTATAAAGGCAAATCCAATGAAAAGTAAATTCAAATTATATTCCAAAAGGCAAATCACAGTAATGATAAAAATTAAGTAAATTATTAGCACAGTACATTTAATAAGATGCATTTGAGGTTACCAGTCTGTGAAGGGAGTTGCATGAATTTTAGATTTCTGTTTTAAAGCAATATTGCATTGTCCAGGTTCATGAATCAGAGAAAACCTAAGAGTGGATTATTTTTTCACCAGTGTAATTCTCTGTGCAGTGAAAGCTTCTTTGGACATTTTTCTTTTCTTAGAACAGAATGAGAGCTTACTTTGCAGTATAAATATTATGTCATCTGCTTTAAAAAAAATATTTCAAGAACTCCAACCACAGGCTGGTAACCCCAAAGGTAACCTGTCACATTCATCTTAATAACCACAACACACTAATTATCAGCAATTTAATAATTATTTCTTCTTGGAATTCCTTTCTGTAATATGATTTGCTGTTACTTTCATTCAACCTTCCCTTAAAAACGTTTATTAGAGATGTCTTAAAATCAACCTGTAATTTCCTTATAATAAATCCAAATGACAAAATACATTTTTTCCCCTAACAGTGAAGCTTATTAAAGGTTTATGTGAGATATCAGAGTTAGAAATAAATTGGTCAGGAAATATTTTTGTTCTCAGTTTAAAGTGACTGCTTGATCTCATTTTCTGACACCCTCCCCTCTCCCCAGATATATTTGCACATACGACTATAGATCTTGACAGCTGTGAAGCTTATTTTTATCCTACCACTAATGGGCAGATTGCAACCACGGAAATCTCATTAATATTGTGAAGCAGACTTGCAGGGGCCACCCTAACAAGCTATGATTCATCAACACTCTCGAGTAGAGAACAGTTGCTCAGAAAATGAAATGCAGTAATGACTTACAACAGACAATACATAGTGCTAAAGAGTAGAAAATAATTTGTAATTTATTTCTGTCACTTTGGTAAATATTAATAATTTTATTGAAATCTGCAAGAAGGTACACAGGAATAGCAAGAGGTCATCCAATAAAATCTTGTAGATTCATAGATTAGTAAAATTATTACACCACCAGCCTGATTTCCTGCATAATGTCATCTGGGGAATGGCATCCAACAGTTCATATATTGAGTTTAAAAACTTTTGCTCAGCTCTGGAATCACTTCAGGCAATTTCAGCCCCACACTTCTCTTGTTAATTTTGGGTATCATTATCACCACTATTAAGCATGTGTGATTTTTTTCTAGTAGCTCAAATTTTCTGGCCATTGCTCTCATTATGCTTTTTTCTGTGAGACTTCCTGGAGTGAAAGTATCAAGGATGATATTTTATGTATGAAAAGCTTATTTTGTGTATATAAACAGGTTGTACTCTTTAAATTAATGAGTGTAAAGCATTAGAACCATTTTGAGATACTTGTGTTTTTCTTTCTTCAAAAGGGTTTCAGAACAGTACACAGTATTCTAGTATCAACAATATAAACAAAGATAAAATCATTTTCCTGATTCTTCACACTACTTCCCATTTTATACAAGCAGGGATTATTGTAAGTATTTCTTAATACTTACCTGTATTTACACAGTCATGAATTAAACCTTTCTCAAGCCTTCAAGGTCACTGCTCCATAGTACAAAATTTGCAAGAGTAACAATTTTCTAACACTACATTAACATTACTTCTGAGTCTTGACAATGGTTTTGCACATTTCTTTGCTTCTAGAACTGGTTTAAAAATCTGGACTCAAAGCTTTAACAAGCTACGAAATACTAGATATTCCCACAGTTCTGCTCAGTCAATCAAGATGATGCTCGAGTCCGTTCTGTACCAATTTCTGAATTTCCTCTTACAAAAGCCAGGATGTTTCCTGTTCAAAAGGACAGCTGGCTCGTCTGTGTATCACCTCTGAAAATGAACACTAAACCATAACTAGATGGGAGCTCTCCAATTGTACATAACTTCTTTTTTCAGGTAAGAACACTAAATGTCAGGAGTTACTTAGAGAATGTTACCTTGTGCCACTTCACACATGTAGAACAAACAGGACTTCTTGTAGGTGTTGTTGAAATTCATCCTGTTGCAAATTACACCATGTGACACATGAAAAGCTCCCTCCAACCCAATTTGTAAATTACACAGTGAAGGGGACTGAACCAATTTAGGATTTCCTTTCATCCTGCCTCTCTCCTTTCCTGCAACTTTTGCAATCACCAGACATACACTTGGTTTTGCTAAAATGACTGGGCCTATAACGGGGTCTGCTTTGCTGTATGTAAAGCTTAGCTACTGCAAAAGTATTTGCAGGATTGTGGCCAGTTTGACTGAAAAGTAGAAAACTTTGCTCTGATTTCCTTTATACTTCTTGTCTATCAGAGGGTGGAAACATAAAGATTTTTTTATGGTGCAATCATCAGTAAAAAAGTGCTGGTAGCATAGCTTCATCAAATTGGAAAGTCATGAACCACACATCCTGATCTTTTGCTTACTGTCCCTCTGTGAATGGAATGACTTTATTTCACAAAGTACAAGCCTAAGGAGCCAGGTCCAGATTCCAAACAGAAGAGTTACCAGAATAGTACTGATTCAATATATTTATTTTGGAGAGGGAAACCTACATGTTGTAAAATGTACTTCAAGAATATCTCAACTGCAAAGTGTGAAATAAAAGCAACAATTTGGAGATAAATGTAGACTCTTGCCCGTGGCTACATGGAGAAGAGACTGTTTCAAAAGCAGTGGACAGAAGTCCAAGGAACCAAGATTACCTTAGCTCAGCCTTCCATAAACCTATTTTCCGTTGTGGGTTGGATATGGAGGATAATTGCAGTAATATTTTTAATTATAATAAAGAATGAACAAGATTTCCACATGCCTAAGAACTAAACTAAACTGCTGTGCAAATTTCAGCCTGTGTAGAATTTGGCAGGGTCAGAGCAGGAAGAGATGGCAAAATTCCCCTCTTTTTAAAAAATCCACTAGAGATATCTGCATTATTTCAGCACTGGCCACACCAAAGAAAAATAATCTCTGAAATCTATTGGGAGTGCAGTTAAAAAGCCATTGCAGGTTTTGCTTGTTTAATAGGAGCTATGGAAAAGGAAAAGAAAGTGAGATTTCACAAGCTGTTAGAATAGGTAAGAGCTCAGTATCACCGAATTTCTGGATTTGTTTTCTGCTTCTGTTTCTCCTTAAATGAAAAAAAGAAATTGACAGCACAAAAGATAAAATCCTCCAATACTTTAATGGGTTCAAATGTACCAATGAACTGAGGTGGGGGAAGCACTGGGACAGGTTGCCCAAAGAAGTTGTGAATGCCACATCCCTGAAAGTGTTCAAGACCAGGTTGGATGGACTTTGAGCAGCCTGGTCTAGTGGAAGGCTCCCTGCCCATAGCAAGGGTTTGCAACTAGATGATCTTTAAGGTCCCTTTCAACCCAAACCATCCCATGATTCTGCAATTCCCTCAACTAACCTTTCTTTACTCTGAACTTGCATCTAATCCTAGATGCATAGCAGGCATGCATTGCTTTGAAGCTGTGACTCTAAAGATCTTTGTTTTCATGGTTGAGAAGGTCCCTCTAATATTTGCTGGTTTATTCTACTTAGTACAAACACTTAACACCTGCCTTTCTTTTCTATCACGATCATTGTTGCATGTGATTCTTCTCACCTACGTATGGCCATTTCAGAGTGAGTACACAGTCAAAGACAGTCTTTTCCATAGGTCCATTTATTTTACTGGTCATAGTTCTGTAGGATTGTTTACCTCTCTTCAGTGGCCGTGAAGTCTAAATAACGAGCTCAGACAGCATGACACTTCTGTGTCTCACCTCCTATAAATGAAACTATGAAAGATGACTCCACCATTTTTCAGGTAAACCTCTGAATTCTTTCATTTGACCTTATCATTCTGATTTCTCATTTGCATGTGTTTTGTTCCTATTCTTAAATTGTTGTCCATAAGTAATTTTGAATTTATTTTATATTTCGCTCCCATTTAAATCTCAGTGCTAGGATGAGCTTCTGCATGAAATCACAGGCTTTTGGTGTCCGCAGTGGATGGCTGTGGTCACAGAATGAAGAAAAGAACATATCATGGCTGTTAACCTTTTGTCCTTGGAGATGGTCTATGATTTCATGCACCCTACACCCTGTACACTGCTGTGTCTGGCAATGCAGCATCTCATCTACATGTTTCTTTTGAGGCACATTTTGTAGGTGTTTTTAATACTGGCATTTTTTCTGTTTTGCATGACTGACATGTAATAGAAACCTGTTCTCCCTGTGCCTTTGCTCTGACTTTATGCTCTGTCTGGATGGGACCCTGTTCTTGCTTCCTTTTTCTGTTTTTGTCTGTGTTGGATTCTTCTTTGAGAAAGTTTGTCTACAAAAGTCGGAAAGTCCTCATTATTTAATTAATACATAATGACACCTTCAAACAATTTCTCAGAGGAAGATTTATACTTTTTGTGAACCATTTTATGTACTCACACTTGTACACACAAATAAAGCACAAATGCTATGCAGAAATGCTCAGGCTAACTCAAACAAGCAAGATAGGGAACCATTTTATCATATCTGAATTTCTTCTGGCATGCAGATTACTCGATATAACTCTAGCTCAGTATCTCTCCATGATGCTGCTTTTCCATGACAGAAGATCTTATTTAAAAATCTATTCAAAATATGGAAATATGGATTTTCTAAATTATTCTTAATGGATCTCCATTTGAGGGAACAATATAAATCAAGACATGCCAGCATTACCTGCATAAAATCTCATAACACTTATTCCCACCAGCAAAAGTCCAAAAGCATTCCCCTGAGTGAAATTTGATAGATGTGAAACCACTAAAAGAAAGAACATCTAAAAAAGGCAGTAATGTCAAAATCAATTTTCAGTAAGATCTGAGTTTCTCCCCACTCTCTGAAATATGTGGATTCAGGTATGCTGCTTTTACTTCCCCAGGTACTCATTTCTCCTAGAACTGATCAAATTAGCATCATTATGGCCTTAATTGCAAAGTGGCTGTTTGCACTGAGAATTCTACATGATTATATGGCTTTCCAAAACATGCATGGTCACTTTTATATTGCTTTTAATTATGTAAAATTTCAGTTTGACCACATTAAATGTTCAAATTTATTAGGAACCTAATCAACTGGCTGCCTAGTTATTTTTCAGGGCAAGCTGAAAGATCCACAGCTTTTTTTTGCATATAAGCATCCCACTGATAACAATGCAGGTTTGTGCATGCAAAAAGAGGATGCAAGCCTTTGTTTTCAGAATTAATTCCTTGTGGCCTGCAAAGAAGTGTTGTCAGAAACTCTCATTTTGTGGTCCTCGAGATTCATTATATTCTAAGATTGGTGATCTCATACTACAAAGGGTTACAATTAACTGCAACTTCTCTAATGCTGAATGACAGTCTGGTTAACAGGAATCTTTCCTCTTCCACTCAGTTACAGCAGTTTTCCAGCTATGGAAGAAATAACAGCGTTTCAGAAATGATGTCTGGTAAGAAATAGTACCAGAATAACAGTCTAGATGAGAGAAAGCAGCTGGCAGCCTCTGGGATGATTTTACTCAGTCTCTGACGGTTCAAACTTCTTCTACTGTGGTTGCAAATGCTTGGGCCCTTTCTTTGATCAGCAAGAATTCCCTCTGAGTTGAGAGAGCAGCACAAGTGTACAGCAGATGTGCTCAAAACTGGCATCTGTCCCACTAAACTGTTAAGAAGCCCTGATCTAAGAGCCAGTGAACCTCAGAAGGTGACAGTGTCTCATTCTGGCTTTCATGGGGCCAATATTTTTTTTTAAACAATAAAATCAGACCTTTAATATAAAATGCTACAATAGTTCAAGTGCTCAGCAAAAATAGCTCAAGTGCTTATTTCAGAGTCATTGTGGGACTTACATTAATTGTAATATATTAACAAGAAAATTAATCACACTTATGAGGGCAAGATGGTACCTTTAGTGTCAAACATTTCATTTGATCCACGGCATACTGTTCCCTGCAATGTGTTTTGGTCTTCCTAGTGATACATCTTTTGCTGGCATGGGCAATCTGCAACAGAGGCATGGCTGAGTCAAAACTACATGCACTGGGAGAAATGAAGACGTTATTCCTATCTACTGTCCAGGAAAAGTCAATCCAGAAGTAATTTGTTAAGTATTTTATTCCATTTCCTTCCTGGAATAATTTATGCTCTTGAACATTTTTTAATGTATAGCTAACAAAAAGCTTCAGACTATGTAAGACTTTATAAATATTTCTGTTATAGGCAGGCCAAGTGCATAATATAATTACTAAAATCAGTATCATGCTAAGGCAAACCAGAAAAAAATCAGTTGAATACAGCTCCCTGAAGCACCACCATTTTATATTTCAAACTCTGGCCTTTCCTCTGCTGTACAAGAGGAACGAAGTATGCAGGACAAATGAGGGAGTTCTTTAGCTGACTGAATGTGCGTGTTCAAAAAAGTTTGGAAAAGTAACAGGAAAACTCACACTGGCTCAAATTTCATATGCTTCTATTTTCTGATCTGTTCCTTCAACTAAACTTCTCCTAGAAGAGCTATAAAAAAATCCACACTGGAAATATACAACATTCATACCACATTTTGGGTCAGCCAGCTGGGTCACTTGTCTCAAACACTTTTCCAGCCACTGAGAAGTGTTCTCTTACAAATTCTGTATGTCCGCCTTTCCAGGTCTTGTCTTCTGCTGTCCAAGTGAAAAAAAAAGTAAAAATAATATTCTAATATTGTGCATCCCTTGGTTTCATGGCTGCCTACTCCTCACAAGTACCCATGACTACCATCACTGAGTTACCCCTCTTAGAACTCTCTCTGGATAAAGATTTGTACTGGAAATTGATGTGAAGTCATAATGGTTCTGAAATAGGCTTACCCAATTCTTTTTTGCCAACACAGATCTTCAGATTTTTAAAGCATTGATCAAGCTGAATATCTAAATAGCTCACTATATGTTGCAATTAGAATGGCTTAAAATCTTTAAGGAGTTAAATTCTGCTGAAGAAAAAAAACATATAAGGTGTATATAAAAAACAAGCAAGATGTATCTATGAAGCCACCCTGCAATCTTAAAAATGTCTATTCCAGCCTTTGAGGAAACCAGATACTCAGTCTGTGTGTCTACTGAAAAATTGATGAAAAATTAATGCAAAAAAGAGAACTCATTTCACAGGAAACTAAAACAGCTATGAATCTTGCTGAAAATTACTGTTAGGCCGTAGTATAAAAATGTAACAGATGAATTTTCCTTATCTGTACCCATTCCATCCAACTCACACCGTGCCCTTCCTCAGCAAAATGTACTTGCTTCAGGTGAATGGGCTAGCAGAATTTTACCAGCTTGTTTTAATTACCTAATATGTAAATTAAAATAGCTGACTCACTTGAAACATCAGTTTTGTTTGAGGATTAAAAACCAGCCACCTGCAAAACCAGCAGGAAATATCCCAAGAAACATAATTTTGTTTTGACTACAGAGGTTTCTAAAGGAGAAGAAAATTTGCTGTCAATTGCATTATATGGCATCAGCTAGAGAATACTGGATTCTAGCTGGTGAGGGATCTGGAAGAACACTGCTTGTCATATGAAATAGGAGACAGATGATTAAAGTAGAGCAAAGGGACATGGTACACAAAAGATCCAAGAAATAATTGTATGAAGTTTATGGGACTCTAAAGCAGTTCAAGTTAGTCAGACAAAAGTAAATAAATTCTGCCTTACTTGGCAGAGATTGTAAAAGTAATGAACACTTAAAAATAGTTCCAAACATGAACTCTTCCTCATGTTTACTCATTGTTTAAGTGCAGCTGAAGTTAATCATGCTTCCAAACTCTGAACATAGGATACACAATCTTTAGATCTTGTAATGATTTGTCTGGGTTTTTTTAAAGTATTATAGGTTTGTATTTTTGACTGCAAATATGCAGATATTGATATATTTGAAAGCTAATACACAGTGGGGTTGACTGAAAACATGCAGAAACAATCTCATTGATTTTTATTGAGTGTGGAGAAGATCACTAATCTGAAAACCAGTATGATAAATCTTGTTCTCATCAAGATGGTAGATACACAGACAACCCTTCCAGCTGCTTGCTGGAGAGACATTCCCTTCTTCCTCCCTCTCCTGTGGCTTTAAACAGAGTGAATTACTCTTTAGCAAATATTTTTGCAAGCAAGTCTATGTTTGCAGCACACCATGGCTCTCCAGGCAAAGACTCCTAGATTTTGCAGGCAAGGTAAATGCATCAAGGAGATACACAGCTGGAATAAAAATCCTCTCTGTGCAGGGTCAACTAGAACCATGGGCAAAGCTGAGATTTGCCTAGAGCAGCTAACAGACAGAGGCAACAACATTATGATGGCTCTACTGCTTATATTGCTTGTGCCAGGTCCCTGGAAAGTCCTGCTGGTTGCTGCTGCTGCCAGAGGTCCTTGGGGCTGCAGTGCTGCTCAGGAAGTCATGGTGTCTGTGCTCCCCATCTCCACCCAGGCCTCAGGAGCCACAAACCCAGCTCCACAGAGCTCTCCTCACAGTTTTATAGCTCTCGCCACTCCTTTCTGCCTCTGGCCCACAACACAGATCCAAATGTTCCTTAGCCAGCTCAGCCTCCCCAAAACTGCTGAGAAGTTTTGGATCAGCGCTATCTTTGGCCTCTTGTTCAGGACTTGCCTGACTAATAGCAAAGCAAGAAAAATCTAATATCCAAATGTAAAGCAATAAAATATTCTGAGTTTTTAGGACAAAATTGTAAGGGAGAGCCCATTTAATACCAAGAGAATAATATTTATAAAAAGCTGTGTAGCCAGTACCCATTGCCTTGTAATGCTCAGGACCAGGTGACACTGAATTGATCTCTAACAAAGCTGTACTTAATTTTAAAACCTAGTAAAAAAAAAATAATACAGGGTTCATTCTACTCATGCAGATTACCAAAAGAGATTCAGCAGTCTGGTGAAAGCTAGCCAAGTTACCTTAACAAATCCTGACATTTAAATATTTTCCAACCTTCCTCAAGAAAAGAAGAAACCTGGATGGAAAGTTGTCAGGCTGAGGGGACTACTCTTCACCTTTCTGAAGTTTGTTTTCTTTTAAAGTCACTCCCCATTCCCCATTCTATTTGAATGCATTTAGAGCAGTCTTAGTTGCGTAATTGAACACAATTTTGAATGCCCTTAATCACATGGAAGAAAAGAATTTCTGAATGTGTGGGAGTAGAGAAACAAGTTTTATTCCAGAGTCCTCCACAAAGGGGTAAGAGGGTATTTTAGTATCAAAGCTCAGGAAGCCAAAGTAAAGAATGTCATTAATTCTGTAATTTTATTGATCTGCTTTCATAAGTGTTCTCTCCTATAATTATTTGCAGGGTTTCTGCACATGGATCCAAAACACATGCTAAAGCAAGTGGCAACATCTCATCCCAAACTAGAGTAAGGAAGGGATGAATCACAGTCCACTAAGGGCTGTCAGGATCAATGTGGCTTAGTGCAAAAAGGCTTCTTATCAAAAGAGTTTGGTATGGCATGGTCATGACACGTCCCTCAGGGTGGGGGGTTTTGTGATACATGACCCTTTCTGTACACCATAGGACTGGCTTGGATTTTGCAGATTTGCAACCAGTACGGCTGTGTTTCTCTGGTGCAGGGAGGAGGGCTGCATAGATTTGATTCCACTCAGATGTATGAGCTTCATTCAAACCAGAGAAATACCAAAATTATTGAAGGACAAATCTAAACTAGGCACTCCTTCCCCCGAGGGAGCCAGGGGACCGGGGGCAATAGGAACAGACCGGGTACTGAGACATCCCCTTTCTTGTGCTCAGGGAAAAGAAATAAACACCACGGACACAACTGGGGAAGCAACACCAAGTGGTCACACCCATTCTAGTGCAACCAGTTTATTTTCAGTTTGTTCCCTTAATGTTATCCTAAGACGACTTTCCCAAGTAACTAGGCAACCTCCAGCGCCCCACTGCTGAAATGGTTCGCTACTGACTGCAGGGGAAAGCGCAGGGGCACTTCCACCCCAGGAGAAAAGTGCGGATGCACTTCCATCCCTGGGCTACACTGCCGCCTCACGGCACTTCTGCTACACAGCTCTCGTTTCCTCCCTCTAAAACACCAAAAAGCCCAAAATCAAGGAACAGTTATATGTGATGTTGCTGGTAGCCCAATTCTGGCAAATTGTGCCTGTTCTATTCAATTGTATTATTAGGAGATATAAAGAAGGACAGAATCTCCAATTTAGTTCTGGAGAGAGACAAACCTGAGAGGGGCAGAGAAGCAGAACTCAGTTATTTGTAAAATTGGAAGAGTGGTCTGAAAGACAGGAGGTAAATCAGTGGTTTAGAGCTAGCAGCAGAGAGCAGGACCCAGCAAACAGAAGGCAGGCAGTGAGCAACGGAGCTGACAAAAATCCTGCAGGAAAGAATTTGGCACTGAAGTGGTTCACAAGTTGAGTGTTGTTCAAAAATATTCTGGCACTGTGAAAAAGGAAGGTGCTACTTAGAGCTTTATCAATAGAAATGTTATCTCTAAGGTGCTGGGAAATACAATACAGCAGAAGGATGCCTGTGTAAAAAACATAAAGTAGAAACAGTTGGTTTCTTTACAAAACTTTTCACGAACTCAAGTTTCACAAATGTTTGTTTAGAGCATTTGCCTGAGCTTTGTAGACACAAAGCCCAAGATCTCAATTTTGAATAAAACTATACCTTCGTATATACCTGAAAGTCATATATGAAAATATCAAAATGCAGAAGGACTGAACTGAGCCTCAAATATAACTTTTCACTGAGATCCAGCCACAACAGAAAATATGTCAGGTTTCTTTTCCTCACAGTTTTCAAGCTGATTAATGTTACATTCAAATAACCCTACAGTATCTGAGCTTACACAGAAGAGTAAAGTAACATCTCTTTTCCCATGGACTTTAGTATGCAAATGATAGAATCTTTTCCACAGCAGTCTGTATTTTTAACACTAATTGTTCCTGGGACTAAAAATCCAAGAAAGTTAACATAATGACAAGCACGGAGGCATAAAAGGATAAAAAATTCAAGCATGAAAAATGAGATTATAACTTCACTGGCATCTTTCTCATTCAAGATGTTGGTGTTTCCCAAATAATAATGCAGAAAAGCAATCAAAATGATGAACATAAATTATACTTCTTTAATTTCTATCACTACTAGAAGCAAAACATCTGCAAGATCCTAGAAAACTGCCTCTCTTCCAAACTCCAGTGACTCCAAAGGAAACAAATCATCTGAAGGATTTTGACAGTACAATTAAGTGTTCTAATTCCCCCATCTGTGTTGCTGTCTAAAGCCAGAACTACAAGAACATGTAGGACTGAATGGGAATTAGTCAGAAGGGATGAGAAACACTGAGCAAAATATAGACATTTTCTGTGAGAAATGCAGAGAAGCAATGTGGACCTGAAAAAAGAAGAGAGGAATACTGATAAAATAAATGTTTGGACAAGAAAATCGAATGAGAGTGGGTAGGACAGGAAGAAAAATGGGAGAAGATAAATGTAAACTCAAAACAAAGAATAACGAGAGAAAAGATTGTTCCTGCTGAGCAGTTTAAAACAGAGTGTAGTATATTTATTTATGTTTAGAATGGGAGGATGCTGGGAGTGAAGCTGTTGATTCAGGTTTTAAACACGTAAAAGGAACTAAGACTACATCTGTTCTGTTTGATAACTTAATTCTTCAGTTCAGTCCCAGGACCTGGTCTCTTGTCATTCACATCTGAATATGTTCATCCACTTGTGTGCTCTCACTCAGAGTTAATTGACTGGTTCCCACCAGGGAGAAGTCAGGGCAGGGACCTGGAGTCTGCTGAGTGACCAGCATAGATAAGACTATGCCACCATCCTCCCCAGCCTGTCCTCCAAATGGAGCCAGCTCACCACCCACCACAGAGATTCTCACGCCACCCAGCACACAGCAGAGTCCCCCTGTACTGCCATTCAAATGCCACTCAGAAGGGCTGCTACATGGCCTCAGTTCATCCCAAGCATTTTGAATTAAATGATCATGAAGAACAGATATTACAATTTAAGGTGCCACACAGGAGCCCTGGGGAAGCGTGTCATGGCATGGATCCTCCCACAGAGGAAATAAGGCTGAAGTGATGTGGTCACAAGCTGTTCCTTGGCAGCCACCCTGTCAAGTGGTGTTAGAGCTACGGAGGCACAAGAGCAAGAAAAATCATGCAGCAAACTTCTGGCTCCTGGAATGAGGTGGGAATTGCTTTCACCTGGATGCAGACAGGGAGCTGGGGTGAGTCCGGTGTGCTTCCCTCTGCCTTCAACCCAACGGCAGACATTTGTAACAGCAGCTGCAACCCGAAAAATAACATTTTAGGATCACACCCAGAACAATAGAACACAATGAGTTTTGGTCAACTGCCACGCAACACACCCTTGATGTAATACTAGAGTCACACATGGCAAGGTACTCCATTATGAAATCTTACATAATCATCTTTCATTAAATTATTTTCTAGTGTTGTTCTCTGCTTATGATTTTATTATGTTTTCCTCTTCGTTGCTTACCTCATTCATGAATTAGGTTTCCACATTAGTTTTTTGTAGGACAATTTAATAATTTCATGATGTTTTTAGAGTTTTTTAATAAAGAAAATATATGAATAATAATGAAATACCATGAAAAGTAAAAAATTGGCAGAGGTGATATAAATCAATGCTTTACTGTATTTCCAGGGAGGACAAAATTGGATCATTTCCTACCAAAAATAACTATTTCCAATGACTATTAGAAGTGTAGATAACACATCAATCTAGAATTGTGTAACTATAAAAATTGCTTTTTTTTTTTTTCTTTCATTAGGAGAAGGAACAGGTAATGACCCTGAGCTTGAAACAATCTTGACTGCATTCTTTTGTAATAATAATAATAATAATAATAATTTTCCTTTGAGCAGGAGCAATTGTCCAGTTAACAACTGTTCATAGATCTCTTGAAACCTTTACTTCATAGTGTTGCTTAGTGAAGTAGGCACGTGAGTTTACCAGAAGCTTCCTATCTCCGGTACAGATACCAGTACACTTCATTCTTTTGATGAACCTTGTTTAAAGAATGTGAAAACTATTAAAGGTGGTGAAGCCTTGTTTTTCTTTGCACTGCAGGAAATTCTGACAGCCTCAACATCCTCCAATGAGCAAGTCATCCCAGCCCAGGTGTCACTTGGCCTTGCTATAAACCTGGATTAGGCAGGAGGGCAGTCCTCACAGACGGGTGTGTGCATGAACACCATCGATGTGCATGAATCCATCAGTAATCTCTCCAGGAATGTGCAGACTGATTGATAAAGTGCAGGTTGCAAACTTCCAGACAGATGGCTACACTATTCAGAAGTGTCCTGGGACCTCTGAGGGTGTCACAGCACCTTGGAAGCCCTGGGGAAAATCACATGTAGACCTTCAGGATAATGTTTTCTTTAGCTGCAGAGCCACTCCCTACCTGCAGAAAATCTCCATCAAGTCTGTATTTGCTTCCCAAGCAATGAAGTGCTGCAGACTAAAGACACCCTAGGAAAAATGCCTTCTAAGACAACTGATCAACTTTTTCACTTTGCCCTTTATTCTCTTGGTGGTCAGCTGCTGTTGCTGCTGTTGTTGATTCATGAATGAAGACTAAATCTGCTTAGTAGTGTAGAGCTGATTCACAAAATTCAAATTTCCAACAAGTTGTGTGCCAAGAAAGATTCCACAAGACGCTCTTGTAGAGACTTGCGTTTACCAGTGTGTTAGCAAGAACTGCTTTATCCTCCAGGACACTGAAAACAGCACTATCCAGCTACTCCCGGATGGATTTCATGATTGCAAAAGTGACAAAAGTTTCAGATTTTTTCTTAGATGTGAAAAGCAGTAGCATTATTTTGCTTCTTTTATACATCCCAGCCTGTGTAAAGGCACAGCATATGTCAAGGAACCTACAGGGCAGCAGCACGAAGGTAGGATGCTGAGCACTGCCAGTGCCCTTCACTTTCACCAGTACTTGAAGCTGAAGAAAGTTTGGTTAAATTTCAGTCCTCCAGCAAGCTGATACCAAGCCTGGGTTTGTTTTTCTAATAAAGAACTAACCAAATGCATGAAAGTTAGGCTTCTTCACAATGTCTTTATGAGGTAAGAGATGGCTACCTCTCTTCCTACTCTGTGTTACAAACAAGGTGAGGAAGAAATCATGTTAGCAACGAGTGACCTTATTAATGGAACAGAGGAGAAGCCAAAGAAGGAGGTGAACAGTACAGTGTGCATCCAGATGAAGCTGTGTTTTGGAAACAGATGGCACTTCCAGTCCTCTCTGATGGAGGTGAGGGAGTAGTTTGAGGGGCACGTTCTCAGTGGAAATTATGCCTTAAACATTTATCACTTGCGCTGCACTTGAGCTTTGTGCACCCCGCAGGACTCAGCAGACACAAGCACTTGTGATGCCTACAGGTGAACAGGATTTACTTTCTGTGTTTTTTTGGTGGAAGACAGGGGAGAAGTGCCCAAGATAGCTGTATCTCATCCGTGTCCATCGGCAGGGTTATGCTGATGTCAGCACAGCCCAGAGGAGCAGGGCGGGGGAGGGCGCGGAGGGCCAGGCGGGGAGCCAGGACAGCAGCACGGGTGGCTCACCCGGATCGGGCGTTCCACAGAACCCAACCCGAGCGTGCCCTGGAGCCGGCGGCAGGAGAAGGGGAGGCTGGCTGGAGAGATCAGCGGGTGCGATAC
Source organism: Aphelocoma coerulescens (assembly GCF_041296385.1). Classification (NCBI taxonomy): domain Eukaryota; kingdom Metazoa; phylum Chordata; class Aves; order Passeriformes; family Corvidae; genus Aphelocoma; species Aphelocoma coerulescens. Next base: position 15,745,879 of record NC_091013.1, on the reverse strand, counting down.
GGTGAGAGGAGTCTGCAACATTAAGTTAAATCTTTGCTTTGTATTTCCCCAGGGATGGACGCCTGTGACGTTAAAAGGAAACCGTTTCAACACTTACTTTATGCATTTAAAAATCAGGGAATGCGCTCACACAGATCAGCTCTCGCGTAGCAGCACATTAAACACTCAAACCTGAGTCACGGCATCAAGGAGGTTGGAAAGGACCTCTGATATCATCGAGCCCAACCCATGACCCGGCACCACCGTGTCAGCTGGACCACGGCAGTGAGTGCCATGTCCAGTCTTTCCTTAAACACCTCCAGGGAAGGTGACTCCACCAGCCCCCTGAGCAGCCCATTTCAGTGCCTAATCACCCTTTCTGTGAAGAAATTTCTTCTAATGCCCAAAATTCTTCCTAATGTCTAGACTGCACAAGACACGCAGGAAGCCCTGCGCGCAGGCCGCACTCCGAGGTTTTGTGAGGAAATTCGATCTTTCCCACATTTAATGACCTTTAATGACATTATGGCTCTGGCGCCCAGCAGGGGGCGCTGCCCAAGGGCGCCGCCGCAGCGCAGGCCCGCGCATGCGCGCAGGGCGCGGGGACGCAGGACGCGCGGCGGTGGCGGCCGAGGCGGCGGCGGCTGAAGGAGAGCCGAGGACGGGGGTCTTGCGCCAGGCGCTGCCGACTTTTCCCGCTCCGTGCGCAAGATGCTGCTGGCCGCGCTCTCCCGGTTGCTGCAGGGCCCAGCGGCCGCCGGCAGGACGGTGAGTGCGGCCGCGGAGTGCGGCCGGTGCCGGTGCCGGTGCGGCCGGGACGCGGGGCTGGCCGGGCGTGGCGCGCGCCCCGCCGTGTGCGGTGTGGGAGGAGCGCGCGGGGCACGGGCGGAGCTCCGGGAACAGCCGGCGACAGAGGGCGGGAACTGCCCGGGAACTTGGCACCGGCGGCAAAAGAGAAAAACTGAAGAAAAATTAAAGAAAAACACCCAAACTTAGGGGTTTTCCCCCCCCCCCCCACTCTGCGTGGCGATCCCAAGCGACAGTAAAATGGTCGCCGTGTGCAGGAGTTCGTTTTATAAACCCGTAATGGCGCAGGGCTTTGATAGATGTTGGGTCAGGTCCCTCAGAGGGATCTGCTCGGCCCGGTTGGAGTTCAGCGTCTGACTGAGCTGCTTGACCTCCTTTTGCTCAGCTAACAGCCCCTTTCAATCTCTGCATGAATTTTCTTTCAAAGCTTGTTATTTTTTTTGTCATTAGTGTGAGTCATTTGTTGTATTTTATCTCTTTTGTGTGAAAAATCGTACTTTTACCACTTCATTCTGCTTATTCCACTGTAATGGACTGTGGCCATGAGGAAAAATTAACCCTGCTGAAAAAAGCTGTTGGCAAGACCAGAGGTAAAGGTACTTTTTGGTAACTGGAAGTCAGCTGCCTTTTTGCCATGGAGAGCAGATGTGTTGCTGTACCCTCGTTCTGAGGCAGCTCTTACCCTGGCGTTCACTGCTTGTGGATGACTGGATCCATGAGAGCAACACAAGGGAGAACATTTACTGGAAGCTCTTCCTATCTGTCTTGGGGCTGCATATCTAGGAGTATTTCCTAATTCACAAATAAAATATCTAGATTAAATTTTTGCAAATATGGGTGCCTAAAATTCATCCCGAACTTGGTCTGCTTGGAGATACTGCATTTTCCTGGAATGCCAAACTAGATCTGGTTTGGATATCTCAATGAAGATTTTTGGATCCTCTACTGCTTACCAAATATGTAAATATTTGTCTTGAATTGTTCCTGTGCCTCTGTAGTGAAGGCATAAATTACCAAACTAATAAAAGTAGATTTAAGCCATAAAGCAGTATCCCATACATGCTTTGAGCATTTTCCAGAGTGTATTTCCATGTATGGAAACTACCACTTGTAGTGTTCTATTCTAGTTGGATAATAATTTGCTGAATTCTCCTCTCCTAATTGTTTGGTACAGCTACTTACTCTTTTTTTCTTCTTTTTTTTTTCCTTCCAAATGCTGCTAACCTAGGGAGCCATTAGTGAGGTAAGGCTTCAACCAGTCTTGTCAGGGTTTACTTTTGATAGGTGTACTGCCCACGTATCAGGACTTTTGTTCAGACTCCTCAGTGTTGCTTTTATGGCCTATTCAGAGCAGGGGATTTAACCAGGTGGCCTAAAGAGATCCCTCCCAACCCCGGCCATTCCATGATACTGTGAATCCAAACTGTGGCTTTACTTCCAGCTCTAGAAGTAAAATAGCTTTTTTTCGCTGATAATGCTGATGCATTGTGGTAAATAGTGTAGAAACTTGGTTTAAATTAAAATCTAAGTATTTAATATGATAACAGGGCAGGATGAATGGGGCATTGTTACTGGTAAGTCAGATGTGCAACAGAGGAGGTAACCAGGATGGGTTGAGAATTTTCTCCCAAGCTTCACATGTGTCAGTCAGACCTTTTTTGGAGATGGTGGCCTGGACATACTCAAAATTCTGATGGAATGTACCTTCAGCTAAATGTATGGGAATTCCCTGGCTGAAGGAGCTGCTGAAGTTTTGTGTAACTTAATTAGCAGTACAGTCTTGCCACTAAAGATGTAGTGTGTTCCTTATGCTGTGGCCACAGCACACGCATGGAGACGGGCCCATCCTGTCTGGTGCTGCAGTGGAACTTGCTGAAGTCATCTAAAGTCACCACCATTCATTAGTCAATAGCCTGTGTTCATTCTTTAAGAGGGACCAGCAGTGTATTTTTAAACATCCTTCTTATCTCTCCCCTACCATGCCACCCTTTCTGTTCTGTGTTTCATGTATCCTCAGGTACTTTCTGTGTTTCCACATCATTTTTAAGTAGTGGCCTTGCTATTACTGAAATTCTCTCTCTCTCTTCATTGTTATGGCTTTGAATCTCCCCAATTTGCCTTCCTAGCGAAAAGAAAGAGTGAGAGTAGTTAATACTTCAGATATCTGCTGGATTCTTTTTGGTTGGTTGGTTTTAGGGGTTTTCTTTGTTCTATCAAGGCAAAATTCCAGTCAGCACAGAGTCAGCAATCAAAGTCTGCATTGGCTGTCTCTCCTCATATTGTCAGCCTGGTGTGTGAAGGGATAAACAATTATTTTTGTGGTTTTGACGCTCTTCAGTGTCAAAAGTTTTGAAACTTACTGGATTTATTTTAGATAATCAAGGGTATTACAAATTTTAACTCTCTTTTTCTAATCTTAATTTTAAATACTGGGTTTTAAGGGACTTCAACATTGACATACAGAATAAAAGTTCCCTAGTCTTATGGGATATGCCACTGGTGGTTCTAATTCATAAGTTATTTCAGTTTGGGAGTACTTTTAGGAATTACTTGAAAATTCACATACTTTTACTTGTTAATTGCATTTAAGTATTGCTCATGCTTTGGTTTTGTCTTTTTTTAAAGGCCTCTCGAGTGATGGTAGCATCACGTAACTATGGAGACTTTGCAAGTGAAGCTACGTTTGAGGTTAAGGTAAAGAAGAACACTTAATACTGGCATTCTGTGTAATCATTTGTCACAGATCTTAACCTGATGGACTGGTCCCCTTATCTGTTTCAGTTAGAAAATATGGCTTGAATTTCCAGAACCAAGCCCTCACTATCTGACCTGATTACTAAGTGCAGCTGGAAGTACTGCGTTTGGCAGTGTGTAGTAATGTTACTTGTTTCTTAAGAATGTGAAGTTAGATTTTTTGCAGCTGTGATACTGCAGTGCAGCTGTGAGAACAGAGTCAGGAGCTAAAGAACCTTTTCTGTTCTGTTCTAATGTTTCCTTACTGCTTTTAAAACAATTAGGTGTTTGCAGCCTATCCCAAACATGCAGCTGATTGAGGTCTGTGTGGGTTTTTGAGGAAAAAATACAGCATCCTTTCAATGTTTGACTTGGTGCTGCTCAGAAAATGTGTGTTATATTCTGTCAGCTTTCAGAAGAAGTGATGTTTCTGTTGGCAATAGCCTTTGTGCTGGTGTTTCATTCAGGAACTAATGAAAGAAAATCTGAAAGGAGTCATTTGGGTTGTTTTCCACCCTCTCAGTTTGTCTGCGCCTGTAATGTACAAAAATTCTTTCACAGATGGAAGGGAAGGAATGTGTCTTTATATGAAAAGTCTTTTTTGAGTAGATACAAGGTTTAATGTTTGATCCTGTGTTGATGACAGGACTCAAGAGTTTCTGTTGTTCTGTGAACTTTGAAGCAGAGTGGTCTTGGGTAGTGTGCCCAGGTGTTATATCCAGTTCACGTAGGTGTCAGTGGATTTGTTCTGGAGAGACTTTTGCTTTGATATAAACTGTCATTAACCTATATAGAAGTATATTGGCCATTTAATCTGCACTGACAGTAATTTGTTGGGTCTCTTCCACTGAACTTACTGTTTGCTCATTATTATTTTATTTTAAATTTTGTTTATTAATTTATTTATTTAGTATGAGTACCTAAAATCAGCCCTCCCCCAGTAGGGTCCATGGTTTGGGGAGGGAGTTGTGCTGCACACATTTGACTGGCAGCGTGGCTGGGGGAGCAGTGGTTTGTTACTGCTTGTTAGAAGTGGTCATAGCAGAGGTGAGGGCCAGTTTTAGGGCCAAATCGTACAAACCATTTTACAGAGGAAACTGAATCTTTCTTATCTCTTCAGTAAGCCTCTGTAGTCCTTACCAAGTATTTGCCATGCAACAACCATGGAAGTTGCTTTTTTCCATATTTTCTGAGGACTTTAGTTCATCTTCTGCTTGTAGGAATAACTAGGCTTTATTTTGTGAGTGGAAATCTGTCTTTATTAAAAGCAAGGGTTTTATTTCCCTGAATTTTGAAAGAGTGCGCAAACCTTGCAGTTGTTCTGACCTCGGAATTTAGCTTTTGCTGGCTTTCTTTTTTAAAAGGAATTACACTGTGAATTTGAAAATGGAAGATAAAAAAAATTAAGTGTATTCTTAAATAGGATTAATAATTTTCAGGAGATAATGACTTGTTTAACCTTGCAGAAATGTGATCTCCATCGGCTGGAGGAAGGGCCGAGCACCACGGCAGTGTTGACTCGAGAGGAGGGGCTCCAGTACTACAAGACCATGCAGACCATCCGGCGCATGGAGCTCAAGTCTGACCAGCTCTACAAGCAGAAGATTATTCGTGGCTTCTGCCACTTATATGATGGTCAGGTAAGAATTTGTGGCCAGGAGGTTTCATAGTGTCTTACCTTATTTAATGTAGGGATTTTATTGGAGTGGATAATGTAAAACAGAGTATCTGTGTACATTGTGAGAGAAGGAGAGGGATGGAGAGGAGGCAGGAGGAGGGACACAAAGACAGGGAAAGGCACAGTGCAGCTGAAGATCAGCTGAATGTGAGGAATAAATCACATTTGAAGGCCTGCATTTTCCACTTCAAGTTTCACTGATGGTTTTTTTTCTGTATCTCATGGATCATGTGCCCACTACGAAGCAACAGCCAGGAGAAGAAACTTTGTGAACTTACTGAGACTTGGCTGTCTGTTCGTTATGCCCTGATGTTTTCGAATTGTGATTGTTGAGATACTTCACTGGGGGGGAGGGAAATTCTTCAGATTTTTACAGATTCTGGTTTCCTCCCATGTGCCTTGGCTGGTCAGTCAGGTTGGAATTTAGAGCCCAAGGCTGTTGTAGCTCCAGACCTGTCACCAACCCTCAGGATTTAAGTCAGTATCCTGTATGTGTGCTCTTCCTGTTACCTGCTGGTATTTGTTGTGTGTCGGATCAGCAGTGTCCACACTGCTGACTGAGGGAATTGTGTGTTTTTCTTCATGGCTAAGCTTCCTTGTCCTTTGTAACAGGAGGCTTGCTGTGTGGGGATTGAGGCTGCCATAAAGCCCACAGACCATGTGATAACAGCATACAGAGCCCACGGCTTTACCTACACCCGAGGAGTGCCTGTCCGGGAGATTCTCGCAGAACTCACAGGTTTGTGCTCTGTGGAGTCAGGATTCACTTGCTGCTGTGCTTGTGGCAGAATTCTTTGCTCAAATTCAAGGTGATGTTGATGCACAAAGTACAGTGGGCCTTCAGAAGCACTTTAGTGACATAGCAGAATAAATCATGGTTTTAATTTTATGATGCAGCCAATTTTACTCTGAAAAATAACAAATAAGGAGTATTTAAGTGCTGGTACTTCTAAAGCACAAATTCGTAACATTTTTCTTGATACCATATGCTGTATTTGTTGTGCTGCAGCAGTTTTGAACTTGCTGATGGTAGGCATTTGGTCTCAGTGGGACAGGGCATTACCTTTCCTAGGAGACAGACCTGGATTTTCAGAATTATGCTGGTGAAGTCTTAGGAAGACTGGTAAACATTGCCTATAATAATAAACTGAATGGTTTGGGAAAATTTGCCTGTAACAAGAATATTTAATGATAATTGAGACAGAGATTTTGCAGAAAGGAGAGATGGCTGTGCATAATAGGGTTGAGGATGGAGCCGGGAAAAGAAGATCAGCCTGATGAACTCTTAGGAGATCTATGAACAGATGCCAGAAGTGAAAAATGAGTGAGGAGCTTGAAGGCCTTTATGAACCACTGGTATAATAAAGACTTGATCTGAGAATCTGCATGCTTGAAATGTTAGTATAGGAAAGCATGTTTTGGAGTTAGAGAAGAGGTATTGTAAAGGTTTCATAAACTAAGAATTGTGTGTCCTAAGAGTGCATATCAATAACGTGCACAAAAGCCCAGAATCTAGGGGATGACTGGTTTGCCAAGTGTCACTGGATACTGGTAAGTCAGAAGGTAAATGCAAAGATTGCCATGACTGAAGCCGACTATTGGCCCTGAAGCTACAAATATGAGTGATAATGTGGTGGGGTTTTTTTTCTTTATTTCATTTCATGACATGCATAATTTTCTATAACATTATGCTTGACTTTATTGAGGTTCTTTCAGTTGGGAATGAGTGGCTGCAGTAAAGAGACTGTTGTTCCAGAAAATGACACTTGGGGAAAGTTCCTAGAGAGAAGTGCTGCTAGAGCCCATTCTTGCAATGAAAGATCTTGACTACAAATGCCAAACTGAAGGACAGCTTGAGTTACAATGACCAGGAAATGACAGAATTAAAAAGCCTTTGAATGACAAGGAAGCAGAGTCACCCAAAATAAGACCAGTAGATAAGATCCTATAGGAAACAAGCTATAAAAAAGGACTTTTCAGGATGTAGCAGGTTCAGTTCATAAACCGGGCGGAAACACCAATTTAGTGTAGTGGTTTGGTTCAAAATATCCATCCATTACTTACTTACTCTCTTTCTGTGAGGTAAGAATTAGGAGAAAACAAAGCAGTCACAAAACTTAAAAGAATATAAAAAAGTTTATTAACAGGCCTAAAAGAAAGGGGAAAAAAAAAAATCAGACTAAACCCTCAGAACACTTCTCCTCCCCCCACCTTTCTCCCTTCTCCCACTGACAACATAAAAAGACAACCCTTGAGATTTTCAATCAGTTTACCACCTCCCGGTCTGGGAACCACACCTCTATAATAGCCTTTTTCAGTTCACTTAGGGAGAGGAGTCTCTCTTGCTCATGCCCCAGAGACATCTCCACAAGAAACAGTTCTCTCATGCTTCAGTATCACAACAAGACAGCTGCCCAGGTTGGTTCTCTGCTCACATGTGAGAGTCCCTTCCCTCGACTTACAGCTTTCCCCACAACTGCTTTCGAGGGTCCAATCCTGAGCTACTGGGGTACCATTTTAAGGTTGAGCTGCTCAGAAACAAAGGTTCTCTTCACCGATCTCTGGGAGCATCTTCATCTCTAGGAATAGAGAGCCTCCTCCTCCTGAGAGCAAGGGTCCTCATCAAATTACAGCTACTGTCATTTGCTTATTTCAGCACAAGTACTTCTGCTCACAATTACAGTTTGAATGCTCCAATCCCCCATGCTTTCATGAAATTACAATGGGTACTCTGATATATCATAGTCCATCACCACCATAGCTTTACAACAGAATTTCAACTTCTAAGCTCGAAGCCTCTCCTCTTTCTCCTCCCTCAGGGTTTCAGCTCTTCCTTCTTCACTGACTTTGGTGTCTTTATGACGTTGACTCGGGAGAGGATTGATGTCTGCAGGCTTCATCTGTTCTGGAGGAAACTTACAGCACTAAAAGGGTTAATCTCACCCAGGCCTTGCAGCTGGAATTCGCTTATCGCTATTGGTCACATGAGCTTTGCCAGGAGTCGGGGCAGCTTCAGCTGAATCTTCAGCTGCACAGGGGCTGCCTGCATGGAGCAGGAGCAGGGCTGTGGGGGGGCCGCGGATGGAACAGGGCCGCGCCACGGCCGACCCGGCCGAGCCCCACTGGGCCGCCTCCAGGATCCCCCCCACTACCTGTCCGAAAGCCGAAAGGCAAGAGAGCTTTCCCAGGGTTTGTTCATTCTTAAATGTGGATTGCAGAGGTGTGTCAAGCTCCTTAAGCGGCTTAAAAAGTTGCCAATATTCAAACTAGGCAGTTGATTGGTTCTGTCAGGTCATAGAGGAAGCTGTAAGCACCTCTTTGCAAGAGAATCACTTCTGTAGCTATGCTAACCTATGATGATTACATGAGAAATGGGTTTGTGTTCTAAGAAAAGTAGAAAGTGTAGCAAAAACTAACATTGGTTAATCAGGAGTTCTTAAATACATTCTAAAATACAAGAAAGGATTGTATAAAAAGTGGAGGGAGTGTACTAGAGGTAAATTACACTTACTCATAAAATTACTTTTCTTAAAATTAGACTTTTTTTTCTTTGGCCCCATCTGGCAGAATCTGTAACAGTTCCCACAAAACTAAGTCACAAACATAGGACAGGTATGAGAAATATCAATAATAAAAATGATCTACTATAAATTAAGAAAGAGGAGTACAAATTTCAGAAAGAGACCAACTTCTAAAATAAACACCAGGGCTAATGCAAAGAAACCAACCAGACAAGCTGTGCTTGTTAGAAATAAAATACAGTCCTCTATGAATAGTAACAGGGTAGATGAGAATAGGAAATGGAATGGGCTGATGAGAAATTCTGTGTTCTTAGATGGGCTCATTTAAATAGGGTTTGTTGTAATGCTTCATGGATCACTGGTTGTCTTCAAACTACACCTTGAATAAAGTTGGGCTGGGTCACTTAAGTTTATACTAGGGTGGAATGGGGAGCTAGTAGTTGTTGGATTTTTTTTAGTGTCCTGTTGGTAATTTTTACTTGTGATTATTGTCAAAGGGAAGACAAATCTAAATTATTGCAACTAATTTGGAACATTATTCTTACCTTTCTTGCAGAAGCCAAAAGTAATAATATGCTTCTTGCAGATTATGTATATGAGACCTTGTTGTCTGTAAAAAAATTCCCATATTTATCTGAAAGTGCTCTTTTATAGTAGGACACTGAAACTTTTGGTTGGTTTTAAAATTTCTTCTTAATCTCATCTGTACTTCTGGAATTATGCTTTCATTATTGTTCTCTCTTCTCCCCCCTTATTTCTTTTCTGAGATATTTAACTGTAAGCATGTATGAGAGAGGCCATCATGTCCTAACTCCACACAGATCTAATGACAAAGACATGGTCTTAGTGTTATTACCTTTAGGAACTGAATTAGATGTTTCCATTTGTATAGTATTTTTCCTCCAAAAAAATAAATTGCTTGTTATTCATGTTTCAGGTCGAAAAGGAGGCTGTGCAAAGGGAAAAGGAGGATCAATGCATATGTATACCAAAAACTTTTATGGTGGCAATGGTATTGTTGGTGCTCAGGTATATACATCTGTTTTAAAGCACAAGCTGAATTTAGCTCATGTCCTGTTGCCAGTGTCTCCTCTCAGTTTTTGTGGTGTGAATGTGAACTTGTATGCAGATACCATTGCTCTGTGCCTGTTATGTACCATTTTGTAAACTGTAGCAAAAATGAATCTAATTGAGAATACAGTTAATGTTTATATTTTGGCTGTAATACCATTTGTAACAAAGGGAAGTGGGTGGGTTAACAACTTGTTTGTTGGGCAGGTCTCTTAACAGCCTAAATGTCTCCTTAAAGTTCACAGGCTGCCTATCTTCAACTCCTTTAAATGTTGTTCTAAAATGTTGTTTTGTCCTGTACTCTATGGCAGGTTCCTCTTGGAGCCGGGATTGCGCTGGCCTGTAAATACTTTGAGAAAAACGAAATCTGTCTGACTTTGTATGGGGATGGTGCAGCCAATCAGGTAAAGGATGGCTGGGGCGAATCGATTTTCCTTCTGTGCTCTGTGAGCTCTGCCTTTACTCCTAGGAATGGGAGAGCACATTTTGCCTTCCCCATGTACCTGCAACCCAGGCAACATTGATGAACTCCATGGAGGTGGCCAGGCAGATTTGGACACTGCCACCTCTTACTTGAGTTGTCTTAGGTGTTTGAGTAGGGATGTGTTCCAAGAACACTGTAGTCCTCAGACGGGTGATTCAGATGAACATTTAAATTAATTGCTAGGTGCTCTTTATATATCAGGAATGTAGCATGTGCTTGCAATTTTTTATCGTATTTTGCACCAGTGTAAACATCTGTCCTTCCCCACCCCTGTTTTGAACTTGGGCCATGTCAGTGTAGTGGAGGGAAAGCTTATAGGCTCCTTCTGGTCTGGAACACTCTGGATACTCAGGGAGTGAGTGAGGCTAGTGGTTAATTATGTGAATGGTACACAAGTCTTGGGAGGAGGGGTTTCCACTTACTCTTTACCCTCTTTCCAGTTATGCACAGCTCACCTAAGTGGGACATTCTGAAGTGTCTGTGCTGTAAGGAGGGCTATGAATGGTGGCAGTGAAGATGACAGTGCTGCTGGATAGGGAGAAGAAATTGTAAATCAGGTTTCTGAAGACAGAGAAGAGGACAGAGCATTCTGGCAGAGGCACTTACTATTGACATTCCAGCCAGTCTCTTCGTGTTATCAGCTGAGACAATAAGCCAGATAAGCAGTTGGTTGTTTAGAGTGTACCATTGATAGTTCCACACTTCCGAAGCACAGGTAGAGATCTCAGTCCATGGTTTTCCTTAAATTTGACTCAGAGCAACAAGGCTAATGCAGTCACTGCAGTCAAACTTTGCTGTAGCAGCATCCTGTCAGATTAATCAATTGTCAAGTTTTTTACGACTGTTGCTGAAATACTTGAGTTGAAGGTTTTGTGCTACCCTAACACAGATACTGATCCAGGCTTAAAAATTAAGTTCTATAAACTTCAGTTGTGATGAAACTTAAGTTGCATCTACTAGTTGCAATGAAAGTTACTTTATATAGTGCAGCTTCTTTTATTTCTTCAGAGCAGTAGCAAATGGCTAATTTCAGATCACTTTTAGTATTAAAATTTCTAGACATCTGCAACTGAAGGATTTTCAGTAGAGCCTAATGTTTGAAGGCTGAGCTCCCTGATGAGATGTAACTTAACTCTTTTTCTTTCAGGGCCAGATATTTGAAACATACAACATGGCTGCCTTATGGAAGTTGCCTTGTATTTTTATCTGTGAGAACAATCGGTATGGAATGGGAACATCAGTTGAAAGAGCTGCAGCCAGTACTGACTACTACAAAAGAGGATACTTCATTCCAGGGCTCAGGGTGAGTACAGCTTTTTTTCGAGGGGGAATGTGTGTGCTCACACCTACACAGTGCATACATATGTATCTCTTTTATTTTTACATATATTTACTTGAAGCTGAATTCTATTCCACTTGTGGAAATACTGAGATTGGAAGTTTGGAGGCTGGCATTTTTTTGCTTTAACATGTCTTTTCTCATTACCAGGTGGATGGCATGGATATTCTCTGTGTCCGAGAAGCAGTAAAGTTTGCAGCTGAGTACTGTAGAGCTGGAAAAGTAAGCCTGTAACTGGCATTCCTTCTCCATGGGTGGAATTCTTAAAAGCTATTGATACATAAGTAGTTCCTCAATTTGTTTTAACCAAACACTTAATATATTATTTATACTGTCATTTTTTCCTATTTCTACCAGTTACATTCTGTTGTGAAAGGTGTTCCGACTGTCAGGCAGTTGTGTTCTTTGTGATTAGTTAGGGGAGGCATCAAGGAAAGTAATAATCATTCTATATTTACAAGGAATGAAAAGTGAATTAAAAGTTTAGTGAATCAGTGTTTTTTACCTAAATATAGTAACACTGGCTTTGAAGATTTTTAATACTTGAGTAATGAAGATTCTGTGAGAAATAACAGGTAATTTCAAATATTCTGAATAAGGGTGGAATGACATTGGAAGGGAGGAAAATGTTTAATGCTGCTCAGTAAGAATCTGATAATAAATGCTTACAATATCAGCACACGCTTTCATTTGAAAAGAATTCGGTTTCATTTTACTGAATGAAATTGTATGTGCTAATGTTATATAAATTAAACTGAGAAAAAAACATTAAATAAAATAATTGATCACTTGTGCAATTAACCTCTAGCAAATAGTTGCTGCTGTAACAGGCTGGTCACTTGTGGTGGTAACACTCCCTGTATTGCTTTCCATTTTAAGGGCCCTCTTGTGATGGAGTTACAGACATATCGTTACCATGGCCACAGTATGAGTGACCCTGGAATAAGGTACTGTCACATTCATTCTTCTTTCTTTTTTCACTGAAAAGAAGTATTGATGGTCAGATTCTAAGGGATTAAACTGTGAAATTCAGTGTTGAAATCAGTTGTCAGATGCATTTGAAGGTTTCAGTGAAATCGCTATGAGCAGCCTGGTCACTCATCTCATCATCTGTGGCCATGTAACAGACTTGGTTTTACTTGCAGAATTAAAAGTGTGGTTTTAGAAAAAGCACAAAATCAGTTAAATTTCTGTGCTCTCTATTAATGAATTCTGCTTTCAGTGTGACCTGCTGGTGTGTCCTAATGAAGGTTTGGCTGAAAAGCATCATGCTTCTCTGGGGTTTTTAAAAGAGGATTAAAATCCTGTTAGGTAAAATTACAGGAACAACACTTCGTAAAAATACAAACATCCAGGTGTCAGAGAGACTCAGGCATTGCACCAAGTGACCAAGCTGAATTTGTCTGCAGGAAGTAGAGGTGTATCCCAGCTCTTCATTGGAAACTTGCAGTGAATTGGAAGCATGTGCAAGTCGTGTAGCTCCCTCCCTGGGTGGGATGGGGAAGGAGGAAATACAGCCCCTCAGGGTAACTGTCTCAGGCTGGGTTTGCTCCCCTTTCCCTTGAGTCTGGAGCTACTTCTGCTCACTTGGCTGATCTCCAAAGGACTCTGCTTGTTGCTGTGCTATCCTTTGGGTGATGAATGTTCTGTTTTCATTGTATCCCTGACAACTTTCTGGACACACCTTTTTCTAAAAGTGAGCTGTGTCCAGAACCTCACCTCTGCTCCAGGGCTCATGTCTTTGCCTATCTTGTTCCTAGCTATCGTACTAGAGAAGAAATTCAGGAAGTGAGAAGCAAAAGTGATCCCATTACTTTGCTGAAGGACAGAATGGTCAACAACAACCTTGCTAGCGTTGAAGAACTAAAGGTATGGTTTTAGTTGCAATGTAAGGAAGCTCTTGAGCAGTCACACCCTGATGATCTCCAGAAAGCACATCACAGGCAGCAGGCAGTGCTCTTTCTTTAAAGTTCTTAAAAGGATTGCTTTAACATCACTTTTATAGGTGAAGTTTTGTTGCAGACCAACTACTGAAGCTGTGTTCTGCTGGAAAGGCTTTTGGGTGCTGAGTAAGGGTGGGGGTGTCATTTGCTAACAGGTAGAAATCAAAATTACCTGGGCTTTCTTGACTCCCCAGGAAGGGGGTGAGTCTTGGGAAGTTGCCAATAGTGAACAATCTTAGTGAAGGAGTCAGGAACCCTCTAAGCAAATGTTGTAATGAGTCAATTGTTTAAAAAATAAAAAAAAATGGCACTGACACAGTATTTCACATAACCAGAATAGAAAATATAAAGGCTCAGTGGGGTCATGCTCATCTGTCAGTAAGGTACTGGTACTTGACCAAAATACTGCAGTTTAGTAGGGAAGGAGTTTTTATAGGTTTTTAATTTTATATTTCTAGTCAGTGTTAACTAATTCTGACTGATACCTAATCATAGCATTTAAATTCAAAATTATGATGGTTTTCTGAGCTGTCTTCTAATAAGCATCCATTTCTGGCTTAGGAAATTGATGTGGCAGTAAGGAAGGAGATCGAGGAAGCTGCTCAGTTTGCTACCACTGACCCAGAGCCTCCACTGGAAGAACTGGGTCACCACATCTACTTCAATGAGCCACCCTTTGAAGTGCGTGGCCCAAACCAGTGGATAAAGTACAAGTCTGTCAGCTAAAGCCCTTTATATTGGTGTAACTTATTCATATGAATAAGTGAATGCATTTACAGGAACTATAATAAAGAACTCAAGCTTATTTAAAAGCTCTTTCAAAACACAAAACTTGTAAGGAAATCCATCTGAGTATGGAATTTCTTAAACATGCTGAATGTTGTTTCAGAAGACGCTAAGTCAAGAGAAAGTGGTTTATTTAAAGTGCTATATATTTGCTTTGCTGACTTTCTTTGAATTGCTGTATGTGTTATGTACAGTGTAAAAAGAAAAAAAAATTAAACTTTACCAACCTTTCTCTAATGGTCTGTTTGCTTTGTTTAGTTGTGAACTCTTTCCCAGAAAACCCACCAAAAATGCCATTTATATGCTCTGGTTTTGCTGCAAAGAAGTCACTAATTGAAAACATCACACACCAGGCTTTTGTCAGTAGTTCAGTGAGAGTAGCTTTAATACAAAAAGCTGTATAAATCCATCTACAACAAGGTGACATGCTGTAGCATATCCCCTCCCTGCTTAAACCATCAGCCAGCAGAACTGTAACACATTTTAAGTTCACAGTTTTCACAATGCTGAAGCCAGTTCAGGTGGGTTTTTTCTCAGCTAATGTTTTGTATTACAGTGACAGGCATTGTGTGCATTAGTCATGTCATAAATAAATGCATTGACACGGACTTAAAAGCTGTTACTATTCACTGTGTATTACACTGATGGTCACACAAGCTACATAACTGTGCAAAACCTGCAAGGCCACTGTACATACCAATATATACATCTAATAATTTAACTGCTGGGAATGTATTTCATTTGCTTATTCCCACTCCGTGTTCTTCCAAAGCATTGCCCTGTGCTGAGGTCTCCTTGCCAGACGTTTGTCGGTGGTTTAAGATTGCGTTCCAGATTCTGCAGCGAAGACCCCCCCTGCATGAAGGGAGATGGAGAACAGTTAGGGAACACTCCCTCGTGTCCATTGCCTTAAAGTGAGCAAAACCTAGAAATCCCAAGGATAGACCAGTTATGACTACATAGCAAACTGCACTGTTTTATGGTTATAGCTGAAACTTCTTCCAGGTCAGCCAGGGCTTAACAGAATGGTGATAAAGGACTCAATCAATGGGTAGGAAAAATTAATTCTTTACACCTGTTTTCCATGTGATTACTTCATCATGAAGGGTGCAGAAATAGGTCCCAACCTTGATAAATGCCAAAATAGATGGCTCAAAGCATCCTCGGTGTAGTTTTATCAGGCAAGATGTGAAAACCATTATCAGAAAATCCGGGATGAAACTGACAGCAGTTGCCTCTGAACTATGACTGACCTATTTGAATAGCCAACCTTTAAAAGGTTTTTAACAAAATATGTTAATTAAGCTCTTAACAATGAACTTAAAAGTACTTTCTTACCGCAGCTGAAGATACCACAAGTCATCTTTGGTGATATCATTAAGGACAGCACTTAGTGTATAATCTTCTTCAGCAAACTAAAAGGCAAATTTATTCATAAATAAATATTCATTGAAACCAATCTGCTAATTATGACCAAAATGATGGGGTTTTTTAAATCCAATTTTTTTTTTTACCCTCCTAATGGTATCCAAGTCTGCACCTTGTTGTTTCAGCCAGTTCATGAGCTCAGGGTCTGCATTCCCTCTAAAAGTTGCTGCAGACCACTGGGAATCTTTAACAGAAAACAAAGGTTAATACACCTCAAAACTAAGGCAAAAGCGGTTGTTTTCAGGTAATTGAAGCTTAAGCGATATGGTTTTGCATCCTTCCAACAAACACATGATCCCTTATATTCTTGTGTAACTGTAGTTTCTTAATTCTGCAGTATCTCCTCATACCTTTGGGTTTAAGTTTTAATTGAAGCAAGTGTAGTTCCTGAGTCTTCTCCTCCAGAGATTGTCGTAAGAGGGTCTGATACTCTTTCTCCTTCTGAATGAGGTTTTCCAAAAGGCTTGTAGCATATAAGAGATCAAACACAACCACACTGAGAATAAATCTAACTGAAAAAAAATATCATTTTTAATGAGTACCACAGGATAGAGGCATTTGTGAGGTACTGTCATAAGTAACATCTCTAATGGCTTAGAGATTTCATTTTGGTTGTTGGAGACTCAGGGGTGCCACTTGAAAGCTTTCACCTGCAGAATTTAGTAAATAGCTCATAAATTCTGTTCCTACTGTTTTGCAGCCTCCCTGCGCAGAGTTGCTGCCTTTATACTGTAATTTATTACTGCACAATGTAACACTGATGTTTTACCAGGGACTTTCTGATCCCAGATTTACATCACATCCATAAAGAAGAATGGGAACTTCAGCTGTTAACACCCTGGCAGCAGCCTACACATGTAACCCATGAGAAACAGGGTAGGACTGCTGAGCTCTTCTGGTGCTCATTTGTGGGCAGCCTGTCCCGTAACCACAACAGAGCTGCCCTGGCCTTTCCTTGCAGGAACAGCTTTGCGGCACTGAGTCAGGAGGCATCCAAGGAATAGGAAGGAAATTGGCACAGTTGCACAAACTTAATTACTTTACAGTAGAAATCCAATGTGATATTCTGCAATTAAAAGATTAATTACACAGAAACAAAAGCTGTACTGAAAGATGTTCAGCTGCCAGACTGTACTCTACCAGTGTGTTCCAAATCCATTCGTGTTCCTGGAAGACTTCATTACAAGGCAATAGGTGAGCAGTACTATGAGTAAGTATGTACCCATCAGTGTAGAAAGCAAGGTCTGAGAGCTTTTCAAAGACTGCCTGAACATACATCCAGAGTCTTTACAGGAGGGTTACCTTAAGGTGTTGTGTTTAAGTCTGCCCAGCTCCTGGCTGAGCTGCTGCTGAGGCTCGTGTGACACCACAGAACTGAGGGTGCTGACCCCCGATGTGATGGCAGCATCCTCAGCCCCATTTTGTTCTGAGGGCTGGAAGCTCTCCTCCACTTCATCAGTGTCCTTGTCCCCACCTTCAGTTTCTGATGCTGGCTCAAAGTGAGTGCGAAGCTCTGGTAAAAGGAAAGAGGGGAAGAACAAGATTTTTTTGATAATTCTGTCTTCAGAGGTCATGCAGTTTGTTCTTCATTACTGTGGGTGGGGGAGGCTGTTTGCATAATGTGCTTTATTGCAGCACTGAGGAGTGGGGTAGTGAAGCCTTGTGTGAGCTGGAGCACAGATTCTCTGGCATTGGTTCTAGAATGAGCAGTGCACCAGCAGAGGTAGAGCTGTAGGTCACAGCTGTGGCAGGGACAAATACCATGAGATGAGTAGTAAGACAGTTAATAAAATATTTTAAGGAGAAACTCCTGAAAGCTTGCATTTTTCCTAAATAGTAAAAAATAAAAATTGGTGGTTTTCCCTAATGCCCTGGGCCAAAGAGTGTACAAAGCATCCCTCTTCTCCAGGGAGTATTTCTAGCCACAGTTCTCAGAACTTGCTGCAGGTGGCCACCCTTATTACCAAAGAACAGTTGCTATTTCTTTCATAAAAGGTCCTAAAAAATTGGCCAATTTGGCTTTAAATGCTGTGGCAACTTTGGACTGAAAAGGCTCACTGTCACTAAGTCTCTCAGAACATTCCTGTACTGGAAGGGGGCTCAGCATTTTAAAGAGTTACAAAACTACTTGCATATTTCCAGCTTAACTCAGACAGTTTGTAAACATTTACCTTCCTCCTCCTGGTGGTTTTTTCTATTGTCCATCTGTGGGCCAGAATCATCCTCTCCTCATATTAATGCATTCCCTTCTACACATCTGTTCCACAGCTCAGTAATTTTTCAGAATGCATAACCAGACCTCTGCAGTGTTACCCACCCTGGATCTCATTGATATGCACAGTTAAATTTCTTTCTTACTAGAAAATCTCCACCTTGAACTGAATTTAATTTGCCTTTTTTTGTCATGGTTCGACCACACTGGGGGTGCAGAACCACTGGTTGTCTCCTCATTATGTGCTTTTGTACTGCAAGTACAGCATTAATCCTCCAGAGCAACACTTCTTTCTCTTCAACACTCTGACCCCATGCCTTTGATGAGTGGCACATGGGGTGCAGTTAATGGCATGCTGACAGATTAAACATCTGAACTGTTCCATTTGCTACAACTCTTTGATATGTGAAAAACCTTTTTTTTAAAAAAGGATTATTTTCAGCTGCTTTGATTTACCTGGAATAAGAATAGTGACTGCTGCTTGGACTGCACGGCGGATGATGTTATCCATTGCAAACATCCAATGGGGTCTTATTAAGTGATTTCTTAATACTTTGTTCACCTGTAAAAGTAGCAGCAAACACCATTTTCTCACACCTTAGGAAGGAGAATCTTGTTTTCCAATAGTCATAGTAAGCTTTATAAGGTAAAAACTGCTTGCAGCACTAAAACCCTCCCACCTTTCAAAGTCTAAACAACAGATTTGATGGTTTTAGGCTACAGTTTTCAAACCATTTCAAACCAGACTGTGACATTCAAACCCTTCTAACAGTACAAAGAGGGAGAGGAATGAGTAACAGTGGGGAAGCTGTGAATCCCTGGGGTGAGCTTTGTCCAGGAGCAACCTGATGTAGTGGAAGGTGTCCCTACCTTTGGCAGAGGGGTTGGAAATAGGTGACCTTTAAGGTCTCTTCCAACCTAAACCATTCTGTGATGCTTCGAAGAACTCCTCTGCCCTGCACCAGGAAAGGAACTCACCGCATCCTGGAATCCAAACAGCACCAGATGAATCTGATTGATGGAAGTGCTGTCGAAGTCCAAATCCATTTTCAACTTGGATATAGTGGAAGCCATCACTCTCTGCTCAGGAGAGTGTATGAAGTCCCTTAAAATCCCAATAATCTGCTTGATGTGGTCCACTGAAAGTTGCAGCTCTTCAGAGCTCTGGAGAAAAGATAGGGAATGTATATCAAATGAATCCCAGAGTCATTAAACATCTATTTAGTAGCATTAATATTCTTAGGGTTACATAGCTTTGCTTATGCGTATTTCACATTGATGCACAGAATCACAGAACTTTTGTTTCTGCAAAGTCTCTAGTTTTTATCTTTTCCTTAAAAAAAAGGAAATTTAAAGAGTAATTTCTATTTTCAAAAAAATACTGCTACTGTGGCTGTCACAAAGGGAAGAGGTTCCAGATTATATCTACACATTCCTGCAATGTACTGCAGAGGGCAGCTCTCCTCCATAAAAACAGCAAAATGAGTTGCTAAGAGATCCACTTTTTTAGATGCTATCCTTTCCATAAACTGAATCTGGACTTATATCTAATCATGCAGATATTTGATTTCCTTAGGAAAAAAAAAAAGTATGTTTCTATATGCATTTATCCCAAGTCAGAAAAAGGTCTAAAATGACACCATGATTCACCAGTGTTCATTCTATGATTTGCAGTCCATAACCCCCACAGTTAAAGCCATCCAAGTGTCTCTAAGAACAACCTGTGTAATTGAAAGGTAAAGGGACTATTACATAAATTATGGAAAAGAGATGATTACAGCACTGCTACAAAACAGCTGGAGACTGAACCTGGACTTGCTGCTACTAAATAATCCTTCATTGCAGAAAGTATTTGGAGCTCTGATTATTTCTGACTCTGAATTTTAATTATTTGTAAGGCTATCAGCTGTTCTGCAGTTTAAGCTCAGAGCAGAAATTTACCCCAGTTGCTTCCCCAGCCTGAGTTTGGGGTCTGTAGAGCCCTACAGGAGCCCCTATGGTGCAGTTTCCTGGGGAAGGGAGCATGGGGAGCAGCAAACCCCAGGCTGTGCAGAGCTGACCACGGAGCAGCAGGACCTGACAGCTGAGCCACAAGTGTCAGCAGCTGGCTGGGGACACCACACCAAGAGTCAGCTGGTTCCCTGTTATGGGAGCACAGCCCAGGTGAAAAACCACAGCTTTAGTAAGAATAAATGATGGGAGAAGCACATCAGAAGCAGACATTAAGAAGAAAAGGCTGTTACGGGTGTGTGGCAATGCTTGGCTGTGCATTGACCAATCTATGATCTTTTTCTTGCTCCTCTTTACAGCCCCTAAACCTTCCAACTCAACCTTCCCCTCTCCAGAAAATCTACTTCAGCTTTTTTTAAGATTCATGTACTGTGATCTTGGCACCTAGTTAACAAGTTTTAATAAAAATTTTTAATCTGTTCTCTACCTTTAAAGCAGAACATACCTATTACTATGTGTTGTTCTAGCTCCATAACCTTAAGAGACAGAAGAAAAGACATCAAAACCACCCAACCTACCAACCTCAGCCCCCCACAACCCCACATCAAACACCCAAAACTCTCCCTCATATAAAACCAAGAGCCCATTAACAGCAAAAGTGTTGTTTGCTACCCATTCACACAACAGCAAACAGCTCACACAGTTACAGGTCTCAGAGATTAAAGACAGTCAGAAGGAACAATCCAAGCATCTTCATTTATTTGTTTTCAGACAAGAAATAATACTACTTGGCTCATTATTTTCCTTTGACATGGGAAAAGGCAAGCTGAAGTGAAATTACCTGTGCAATACACTCCTGCAAATTGGAAGCAACTTTATCCTGTTCTTCCTTAAGGATTTTGTACAGGATTGCTCGGCGTTCACTGTCCTTGCGCAGCAGGAACAGCCCAGAATCCTTATCCTCCACGGAAGGTGAGGCACTCCTGTCCTCCGAGGCCGAGCCCTCATCAGGGACGCTGTGGCCACCACCCAGCACAGGCACAAGAGAGACCTCAGCATTAGCAAGGCACCAGTACAGCCAGACGGGAGCAAGGACACTTCTGGGCTTAAAAACTCAGTTCAAACTACAGCAGCTCCGATCCTCTGCTGGCTCAAAACCCACACAGCTGATTTTCCCCTGATAAGAAACTGGCATTAATGTCAGTTTTGGGGAGGAAAGCTGAAACGACTAATTTTTTTCTGGATCCACACTGTAACATACTCATTTGAAAGTATTGCTTTGTAGTTTGGGAGAAGCAGAATTGTATTTCTGCTTCCCCTTTCTCCCATTTTGTCATGAGTACATGGAAGGGTCAACTCTTCACTTAACTCCTAAATCCATATCCACTCAATAAGACCACTGACATTTACTCACTGGAGGAAAGAAAGTATGCAAGTGCATGGAAACCTTAAAGGAGAGGAATCATTGCTTATTATTAAATATAGACAATATTTACATTAACTGGTAATCTGTCTCTGCAACGTACTGATTAGCACACCTGCTTACCTAACCCTTACATGAAAAAATTGCCCTCAGATAAAATAAAATGTGAATTAAATCCACACAATCCCTCAAATGTGTCAAGTGAGAAGTATTTTACCTTAGTAAATGAGAAATGGGATGCTTTGTCTGAATCTCTGAAATGGATCTCTTTGGCCTTTCAAAAAACACATCATGCTGCACATCAGAGTCTGGTGAAACAGAGCCGTGCTCACTGCTGCTACTGCCAGCCTGTTCCCCATGGATTGGCAGTGGGAGGGATGTGTTACGATTATAATCTAGGAACAGACATGGTAAAATGTGTGACAGAACTAGGCCAAAAAGGACAACATGCTTTGAACAGCTGTGATCCTCTTCACTGATATCAAGACCTCATTTTGCAAAATGGCTGAAGGATAAGTAACCTTGTTGATAAAAAGCAGTAACACAACTCAAAATCATTGCATGCATAAGCAATAAAAGGTTTAACAAGTTAACTGCTAAACCCAAAGACAGCAGATACTCACAGGAAATGCCATTTTGTTACCCTCTCGCACACATATCCACAACCCCCCTTGGTGCCAGGCCCACAAAGTGGCTCGAATGGATATAAGCAGTTTAAAGAGCCTGAATCCAACCAAGAGATTCATTTTCTGCTCCACCACAGCCATCTCTAAGAAGAGAGCACTTTACTACCTGCCCTCCTCACCTCTGTGTTAATGGGCATCAAACTGCCCTCTCCACACCTGAGATATCTGCCTCACTCCATGTGCTCCTGCCCTCAGCAAGGATTCTCCCTCTCAGCACCGGCCTCAAAGAAATCTCTTGTCCCTTTCCAATTCATCTTGACAGTAAGGAAAAAAAAATTAAAATTTAAAAAACCCCAGATGTTCAGAGCTTGCTGTAATCCTGATTGCCAGTTTGCAGTATGGCAGGAAAGGTAAAGAAGGTCTCTCAACCCAGGATGAACATACCCATGGAGCTAAAATATGACAAAAGTTTTTGATGCTTGTCTCTACAAATCCTTGGAGTTGAGGAAGGAAGAGAGCTAGAAGTTGTTCAGAAAGCTCTGACACTCCATGGCAGGACTGATGTCCAAATGGCTGAGGTTAAACAGTCACAGAAATGAAACAATGTATGTCACCTTGTGAAACCTGGTGCAAGGCATCTCAGTAGGACAGAAAATTGAGAGCTGCTGTCCCAAGAGTAAGGGCTGAGATTTGTTCTGGGCTGCCTTTATTACTGGAAAGAAAAAAGGGATAGGGATAGGGATAGGGATAGGGATAGGGATAGGGATAGGGATAGGGATAGGGATAGGGATAGGGATAGGGATAGGGATAGGGATAGGGATAGGGATAGGGATAGGATGGAAAGAGGGGACAAAGCTGAAGAAGATGGTGAACTGCTGCAGCTGGGACTGTGGTAAGTGCTGGGCTAGGACCTGCATTGGGCCACCAAACTCCCCCTGGGGACGGCTGCGCAGCCAGCACAGCTGTCCCCAGCTCTGGCATGGAGAAGCACACACACAGTTGCAGTCAGGTGCCTTTCCTCACCCAAGCACAGTTCTCACAGCATTTTCCCACTCTGCTCGTGTCCATGGCCAGCACTAAGCTCACTCCCTGCAGCACCAGAGATCCTTGGGCCACCTGAAGGAGCTCCATAACCTCATCAGTGAGTGTGAGAAGGAGGAAGGCAGGAGGAGGGAGGGGTGCACCTCCCCTGATGTTTGACAAAGAGCCTGTTGCTCCCGAGGCTGCTAACAAGGCAAGCTTCATGCTTTCTAATGCCATACAATTTTTCCAGGAAGACATCCTCAAGAAAGAGCTGAAAGGCCAGAAGAGAATATAATTGCTGTGGGGTAGGAGGCTACAGCATGCCAACAGCTCCTGAATCCCACCATCCTGGCTGAGCTGTAGGAGCTCTCCTGTTATCCCAGTGTCACTGCAGGGACTGGAGTTCAGTTCTCAGTGCCCCTCAGGACAATGGGTGATGCTCATTTCCTTGATGAAACCAATTCAGCCAGATGGTATAAATTCCTTGCTACCTTTTCCCCTTAGAATTCCATTCTTTCAAAAGTTTGTTGTTGAGAGGCGAAAAGCTCAAATAGGAAGCACTTCAATTTGCATTGGGAGTGTGTGTGTGTGCAGACAGGGGAAAGAAGCACAAAGACCACTGGCCTTCCCTGTCTTGAAACAGTTCCTTCATATGATTTATTTGGCAGGTCTATATTAAGGTTCATTATCTTATCACTGAGCAAGTGGCTGATATATTTGGGGGAGAAGGAAGAAGAAACAGGCTATGCAGATAAAACAACCCACTAGACAGGTACTTCAGCACCTTTGTGCCAAATTTCCATGTTAATCAAGTTTGAAAATGCTGACCCAAACACCTAATAGATGCACATTTTCAGGTGCCAAACACCTACTCCACGAAACCTCTGAAGTCTATATAATTGCGAATCTAAAATGCAGAACTGCTTTGGCAAGTCTTCATCAAATGTCACTTTTCTAATTTTAATTCACTACAAATGAGGCATTTATTTCTGGGGAGAGGAAAAATGGCCTTGTTTC
Organism: Aphelocoma coerulescens; assembly: GCF_041296385.1. Lineage (NCBI taxonomy): Eukaryota > Metazoa > Chordata > Aves > Passeriformes > Corvidae > Aphelocoma > Aphelocoma coerulescens. The sequence goes on along the minus strand of NC_091013.1, from coordinate 15,721,859 downwards.
AGCAAGCAAAATACAAAATAAGCAAGGCACTGTATTTTCTGGGAATTATTAAATTTAAATATGTGTAATTACAAATCACAGACATTTTCAATAGCTGAGTTCCTGCTGTTTTCCTGGCACAAGAAATGTCCTTTGTAAAAGAAAGTGCTTAATGATTCCAATCTTTTATATAACACTTAATGATGATGTTGACCTGGATTTGGCTGATAATTCCTTACCTGAAGGCTTGAATGCAATCTTGCTTTTCTTGCCCTTGTTCACTTGCTTCAGGAAAGAATCTCTTAGCAAATCAGATGCTGTAACACGTTTACTAGGATCAGGTTCAAAACAGAGCAAAATAAAGGCCTTTGTTTCAGCAGACGCTGATTCTGGAATCTCAGGATGAATCTTAAACATCCCAACCTGCAAGTAAAACACAACTACTAATTATTTTTATGAAACAACTGCAAGGAGACCATGGGCCAAAGCTCTTAGAATACGATCGCTCACACTTCTCCTGACTCTTGTGGAACAGGAGAGATCCAGGTACCACATAAAGCAGTGAAGTGACAACAAGGTTCTAATCCTGTTTTATTCCATTGCAAACATGGTGTGAATATCCATGTGACATTACCCGAATGTCAAGGTATGGATGTATCTAATCATCTGCTTTCAGGCAATCTTGGGATCTGGGCATTATCAACACCAAGTGCTTCAAACACTACTCCTCTTACCAGCCACAAGCTATTGCACAGGTTTCTCATCACCCCTGCTCAGAACTGGGTCTCTCAGCTGCTGCCTCCTCCAGCACATTTGTGCCCAAGAACAGCAATAATTTCCTCCTCTAGCACTGGCAGCCTGGGGCTGCACCTGTTCTGCTCCTGCCACTGCCAAATTTCCTTACACCAATATGCACAGTGACCTTGCCAGACCTTGTCACCACCCCCGCTCTCAGGCCAGAGGTCTTCTCTAGCCTTTCAGTGTTAGTTAATTGAAAATCACATGATGCCTAAAGGTTGAGTAAGACCCTTGTTAAACCATTCTTTAGGTAATGACTCTTTTAAGTCACTACTTAAAAGAGTCTCTTTTAAGACTCTGTCTTTAAGTAATGAAAAATGTGCCTCTACAGGTTGCTCCCCAGTGATTTTTCCAGCTCCTCACTGCCTTCTTACTCTCTAATGTCAGTCTGGCAGAACTATTTGGAAGCCAGAGCTGTATAAGCTGTGTGCACTGTATGCACATGTCTGGAGAGATTACGGCTTGTAGTCTCAGCATCTTTACACAAAACACATCCTGGAGAACAAGCACAAAGATAGTGTCCACAAGGGAGACAGCAGCCCAGCAGTTAAACAAGTACCAGCTGCTTTCAAATAATCTCATTACAGAGCTGCATTAACACACTCTGGCACCATTAGGCACTCACAATACTGGTTCAGCTTCAATGCAAGATGAAGCAAAAAATGCTGAGCAGTCCTGCTTCGGTTTGAATGACAGTGCAGTAATAAAATACTAACAGGGCTTTAAGGCCTTCCAAACCATGACTCTAAGCACATTCAAGACTCATTGTCAAAAACTGGCAGCACTCTGGTGCCAGGTTTCATTCTTATGCACTAAACAAAAATTTAAGAAAATTCCAAACCAGGACCAGGAAGTTTCAAAGATTGTCTCTGATCTTGTTTTAATCCCTGTTGCTCAAGGGGAATAAGTTTTGTTGCAATCACCTGCAAATTCTGTGGCAACATAAGTGTATTTTGTCTCCACTGAATGTCATTTGTTTGCGCTCTTGACACAGACACAGATGCACACATTCTATGCTCATAGAATAAATACCATACAATGCACACCCAGCCAGGACCTATCCACTTCTTGGTTTACTATAGACCCTTTTCTCTACTTGGCCCAACTCTTTGGTCATTTGCAATTTCTAAAGAGACTGCACAGGGAGACTTAGACCCTTCCTCACCTGCCCTATGCACAACAGAGCATTCATGTGTGGAGGTGGGGACCTCAAATGTTCAATATTCCAAGTTTGCCAGACTTCTTTTCACATGCTCACCCAGTCAGCCTGCTTCAAAATCAGCTTCCAGCTTGCTCACTTTCATTGCACAGAAAAAGAAAACATGGTTTGTAATCTATGGCGCCTAGCAAGATGCAGCTCCAAACAGGTCCCAGCAGAGCCAAGAAACAGGAAACAAAACCAAATGCCTGCCTGTAATACATTAACACAGTCTGCAGTAAGAATGCTAAAAAACTTTTCCACATCCTTGAAGAAAAAAAAGGCAAAAAATGTATTTTAAAAAATGCTAACCTTGAGACTTCAGAGCACAGCTCTGTAGCCTGGAAGTGGTTCTCAGCAGTAGGTAGGACAAGCACGATCCTGCCAGAGCTCACCTTGTGAACCTGCAGAGAGCTCATCAAGCCCCCAGAACTGAACCAGCACTACCTAAGTGTTCAATAAACTGTGCTGAAAAATAAGATGTGTAATTCACTGAACAGTTCAACTACATGCCAGGTATATAAGATGAAAAGGCATCTGCCAACAGAATTGTATCTGACATTTAGAGTGATGTGGGAAAACGTCTCTTTCCATGGCTCCCTCAGGAAAACTTTAGTGAGCCAAACCATGGTCACCCAGACAGTTTCTTTTGAGGTGTGTCACAAGTTGACAGCAACAAGGTGACATATTATACCACTGAGATAACTGCATCAAAACCCATAATCATCCCTTTCTTTGCCTTTTAGCTGTGATGCACGGGACAACTCACAGGCCCAGTATGACATATGGCATTACATATCATGCTGACCTGCAACCCAGATTTCTATACCTATTGATAAAGATCTGATTTTGCCACCATGGTTCTGTTAATGATGATACTTATGCTCACATAGTGGCTTTCAACAAGATACATGAAAAAATTACAACATTGGTAATTTAAAGCAGTTTGCTGGGTTATGGATGGGATATTTTCCCCATTGTAAGAATGAATTCTGAAGCATAAGTGAAAACTTGAGGGCTTTACTAAAGGTCTATTGCCAGCCAGTGGAAGAAATTCAGTCTACTTATTTAATATATCATAGCTGTTACATTCCTGTCAGTTACAGAGCTATAGCAAGTTACTTTTCTTAAACATTATTATCAAAATGACCTGAAGAATTCTCAACTGCTAATTTGTGCATTTGAAACAGACACACTAAGAGAAACATAGTAGTAGAGACAACAGCTTACTGAGGAGGTAGGTCTGACCTGAAGGACTTGGAATGCAAAATACAGAGTATTTTACTCCTTTAGTACATACTGGAAATCCTGCAAAGCTATTCTCCTACCCTTTTCCATCACATCTTCCTGCATCCATGTTGCAGAGACTGGGCCTTTGAAAGGTTTTTCTTTGGGAAGGAAGCTTACAAAAATTGCTTCAAGGAACAGAAATACCTTGTTTGTCATTATTGGGGAGACTGTTTACAAGAAGGAAATCATAAACCAAGGAGATGAAAAAAGACAGATAATACTAGTTTTCATAAGTCTTCACTCATTTTTCAGATTGCTGCTCTGAGTCATGACCTATTTCCAGCACAAAAATAACTGATCACCCCCTAAAGCAATACAGCTTAGAGAAGGGAATGATCTTCCAGTGAGTTAAAAACACAGATCAGACTATGGCTTTGCGCAAAACAACCCGTGTAACACAATGTTACTACAAATTTTATAAAATTAAGCCATATTTGAAAATTCATCAACTGTAAAGCAAAAAAGCTGTATTTACTTTAAACATTGCAGCTTGAGGCTCCCCTAGTTCATGAAAGGGAGGTTTGCCTGTTGCCATCTCAATAATGGTACAGCCCAGTGACCAGATGTCAGCTGGAGCACCATATCCTCGTGGTCCTTTATCGATGATTTCTGGAGCCATGTACTGCAGGGTTCCTGGTCAGGACAAAAAGAGCAGTCAAGTATATAGTCTTCATTCTTATTAAAGAGGATTAACACAACACTCAGCAAGCCAAAAATTGTCAAATGCAACCTGTATAGCCAAAATGCTCAATTTCCCATATCAGCACTGAAAACTAGACATAAACCTCATGTTTTAACATCTTTTTTATAAACTATCTTTTTGCCTCTCCTTTCTAACACAAGGCTTCAAATTGCTAAACATCTATTCACCACATAATCCAATAGCATCCTCAGAAGATAAAATTATATCAACAATTTTTGCAGACACCAACTTTTAAAGATTATGCAGGTAAGAGATGACAAAATCTGGGAAGTGACAGATAGTCTTCATGAGAATAATTTTTTGTATTTTATGCCAATAATGAGAACACTAGTGACAGGAAATTTCAAAGAGTTAGTTTGAAAAAAAGCTATTTTTGTAAATATAGGGCAATAAATAAGAGAACCTGTCATAATTTGTCTAGAATTCCAGGATTCCTTGGATATGCTTGGGATTTCTGACATCCAAGGTTAGCAAAAAAACCCAAACCCCATAAACCAACCTGTTAGAATTTTAAAAGCTATAAATATTGACAAAATAAGATCCTGTCTGTAGACAATCTGAGTGTAATACTAGTAGTAATACTGATAAAGAACAGCACAGTAAAAAAATTAAATAAAAGATGGTCAATTTGGTATCACTGTTAGTGAACCATTCACTAACAGCTAATGAGATCCTTACAGAAAGTCCACACCCCCAGCAGAAACCTCCATATGTTCAGTGTTTAGAACACTACAGTTCTTTCTCCACCTGAATTTCTACCACCTCTGTTATGACATCTTTAAATTAAATTATTTTCCTTCTAAAGAATGCACTAAAACTATACTGTGGTAGAACTGCCAACTATCAAGTGATGGACATATGGTGAAGATAAAAGGGTATCAAATGTTCATTGAATGTGACTGCTGCAGAATGAAAGTTCAAGCCACAGCTTTGCCCTCAGGCTGGGTGTCTTGAATGGAGGGATATAATGTTTAAACCACCAGAAGCCTGATTCTTCAAACCATGTGATTTTATTACATAATGCCTAAAATCTAGGGTTTATGTACTGAGTTATGGAATAAAAACAAATTGCTAGAGACCTTTTAAAGCCCTCTGGGGTATAGCTACCTGCTTACTGATTTTAAATCCAAAATGATAAATTAAGTATTTATTCACATGGCAAATTACATCTCAAAGGTACAAACAGGGCTGAAAACTTGCAAGAGAACAAAGAAGGGCACAAGGAAAGAGTTACCTCCTTTTGTTACAGTATGGTGACTTTTCTCCATATATAATTTCTACTGAAAATCAGTTACTAACAAGTCACTAAGGAGTATGTAAAATACAGGCAAAGAGAATGATTTTTCTCTTAGTACCTGCTCCAACCCTAACAGCAATCAGCCATAATAGTGGCTTCCTGTGCAAAATTAAATTTTGGACTATGACTTTTAATAGCCACAAAAGTGTCTTTCACCATGACTTTAACTATTACCTTATGGAACCCCTTTTTATACTTAAAAGTTACAGAATATCCTGCAGAAATGAGCAGCATAGTACATCACACCATGTGGTACTGCAACCCTTTTCCATCAAATGCAATTGCATTGAACCAGCCTAACAAATATGGCAAAGACAAACGTTGCAGGCAAAACCTGAAAATACCCTTTTCCAGAGAGAAAAGACCTGTACATATCTGAGAATTATCAATCCAGTTGCAAGCAAGATGGTTGATAAGAAAATTATTTATTGAATAATGTGTTCAGAAAAAAACAGTGAACCTCCTTAAGGGAATGCTTCAGAAGGCAGCATTTAGCCAGCTCTGTTCAGACATGCTGTCATATGTGTATCTATCTGTTGTGGTTTGTAAAATGAAGAGATTTATTCTTGTAGATCTTCATTTTTAAAACATTTTCATGCTTCATCTGGGATTCCAAACAGGACAAACAATTTTTTTTTCCTTCTCTTTAAAGAACTCCTAGCTTAACTTAATTTGATTCTAACTACAGTCTATATAGCTTTAAGGGAAATAGATTTGCTTAAAATGCCTGCACCTGATGAGATGTTGATCTCATGAGATCCAGATCCAGACATCATATGCTGTATTCAGATCATGATGTAATATGGGGCTAGTTTCCAATTCACAGGCTTTGCCAATAATGAGTAAAAATAACTGAGAAAGGTAAGTTACTTCAGAACCTTAATTTTATTTTCATGGCTTCCTTTGTAAGAAAGCTGGAGGAACTTCAGACTCACCAGCAGATAGGTATAGGGAAGTCTTGATTTTCACTTAAGTGAAGGTTGTTATCTTCTGTCTTCCACTTGACTGATGGCTTTGTCTGTGTATCATTTACTTAAACTGCAGGCCCGTAACAGGCTTGTGATATCAGCCTTTGCATAAGGCCATACAACAAGCAAAACCATCATGTTACCTTCATCTACTGATCACAGAATTGAGAAACTATGTGACCATATATTCATTTTTTAATGTGGAGTTTCCCTTTTTACTCAGCAATTTTTGTTTTCCCTGAATGTTACAACTCTTCACAACGTTGATGTACTGAAAGCTGTTCTGTAACACATCAGCCTAAAATTTTCATGTAAACTGTTCTTGTTACTGTTGTTAGGCAGTTGGTTGGGTTTTATAATTAATACCTCAAAACTGAAAGTGTTCCTAAGTTTGAGTTTGGTTTTCTGCACTTTTAAACATACATCTAGAAAGTCTGCATGTGTAAGTTACTAATATCAAGACTGTTAAATAAAAAAGTTGCTGCATTCAAGTGTTTCCAGATGTAATTGGAACAAATCAATTGATACTTAATGAACACTTAGAAGAACAACTTTTACCCAAAAAAAGTAAAGTGGAAGAGAGCTACACTTAAAAAAAAAAAAGTAAAGAAAGCTATCAAGCCTATGTTTACGATGATCACACTTCCATTTACTCTTCCCTGAAAACAGAGACCCAGTAATGTTTTCATCACTAACCCAAAGAGCCTCTTGGCTCAAATGCTAAATCTGTCACGAAAACCCTTATGAACTCTGCTAGATTAATCTCACCTGTAAATGTTTCAGTGCATGGATTGATTCCTGCCAGCCGTTTGGAAGTACCAAAATCTGATATTTTAACCACGCCACTGTAGGTGTTCACCAAAACATTGTCCCCCTGTGGTTTGGATAGGAGAGAGAAGGAGGGGAGCGTGTGAGGATGGAGGAGGAGAGAGGGAGGCAGCAAACAGGGAGGGGAGACATATGAATACAGATTCTCCATCTCAATACTCCTTCAAGTTTGCATTTATCTTTTTAATACACCGTTCTACAAAGGAATATTCCCGGAGCACCAGGAGGAGGAGTTGGTTTATGCTTTCCTTTTGTTTTCAGCTTCCATGTAATCCTATTAAAAATTCTACTTCAGATTAGAGCAAAACTAACTGAAGTAAATAAGATAAAAAGCAAATCAAACAAGACACATTAAAGGAAAAGTTACCTTTATATCTCTGTGTACAATCTGGTTCTCGTGGAGATACTTAAGGCCTTCCAGAATCTGCTTGGTGTAAAATTTAATTGTAGGTTCTTTCATTGGGCCCCACTTAGATCTTAAGAGAGCTGAGAGGCTGCCTAAAGGAGTTTAAGAAGAAAGTGTATCAAGATAGTGAAACCCCCAAATTAACATGAAACAGTTAAGTCTGGATGAAGCCTTTGCTCAACTTCGTAGCATGAAAGAAAAGCACTACCTATGATTAAGCCAAATTCTTGCTAGATCACTCAAAACAAATAATTTGCTCCTGCTCTGGACTGGTTATTTCTTACTGCCAGGTGAGGTTCTACTTCCATGACATGAATAAATGTTCTGACAGGGCTGGATCCACCCCCCTCACTTCACTGTAACAACTGCTGAGACTACGACCAGCACCCATTTAGCCCTTAATGAACAAGGACCAAAGGTAATACTGTACCATGTTGTACATTGCACTTCATAAACCACAGGTGTGGGCAAAGAGAAACTGATTTTCTTGAGGCAGGGAGGGTAGAATCAAAAACAGAAAGAGCCTTTTCTTTGCAAATCTGGGATTAATGTCTGGCAATATTCAGAGACGGGAAAGAAAGCTCTTGGAAAACACCCTCTGAATGGATGTCCAGAGTAGGAGATAGGCCATCCACACATCCCCAATTCTAATAAAACTAATCTTTAAATAACACAAATATTTTAATCATAAGGTGAAATAAAGAACAGTTTTGCTTATTAAGCACAAAATAAACTAAGTACAGTAGGTCTACTTAAGGCCAGAAAAATTCAGCTAAAAAACTTTCAGTCCACACCATGCTTTATAAGTGAAGTTTCCTCAAAGAATCTTGCATAATCTGAACAGCTGGTTCCTTTTTATGACTGGCTACAGAGTTTAAAATACCTAAATTGGTTCAGTAATATCTTGCCATGAGCAACTAATCACAGCACACTTTACTGTGCATATATGCACAGGAAATAACATCAGCTGACACTGTAAACAAGTGTGGGAAAACAAGTGGAAGAGTTGGTACAACCTCATCACATCTGCATGCATCATGCAGGTCAAAGTGTCTCAGCTTTCAGGTAAGAAGGTCCCACGGATTCAAAAACTAAATATTTTCCCTACATCCCTAAATGCCCTGGATGTATTTAATTACACTTTGAATGTTGTGTCTTTCTTAGAAAACTGAACTTCCCCCCACCTTTTTCTTATTTCTGTTTTTATTTTGCAAAATTAAAATCATGCAAAATTTAACTCATTCTGACATATCCTTGACACTGAAGAGTAAATAGCAAAAGGGAGATGGAAACAATGTAGAGAGGTTACAAAGAGATTTCACATTCTCTTCTTCCAGCAGAGAAGGCTGGAGGAGTGAAACTGGAAATTATGAGCAAGTGACACATCTCACTTTTATCTCTAATCTACCAAGGAAATAAATAGCCATGTTGTGTATATGGAGGTTAAAAAACAGTACTTAATTGCTCTGTCAGTGTTACTGCTCAAAGAGAAACTTACACTGAAAGCTCCACTCATCATTCAGACACACTTGAGCACAATGGACTATACAACTCTAATTCCACTATTTTATAACACATGAGTATTTGAAACCAAATACTTCTAATGAGTTCTCTAGGTTTAGAATTATTACAGAAAGGAGAGAGGGTACTGGGACCCATACTCTTCAAATTTACTCTATGAGAAAAATGACTTCTACAGTTAACATCCCAACAGAAAAGCCATACAGAGTGCACAAACACATTAAGTACTTATTTAGTGACTTGCAGTAAGTTTGCAGTCCCAAATGCTTTTCCTTTGGCAGACCAAATTCAGGAAGATACAAACCTCCTGGCACCTGCTCCATAAAAATCTTAATATATCCATTTTCTGAAACAGATCCAAGATACTGGACAATGTTCCGATGCTTTAAATATTTGTGCAGTGCTATCTCTTCATGAAGAGGTTGAGAATACCTATTTAAAAAAAATCAAACCAAGTACTATTTCATCATGCAGGAAAAGGTTCTAGGCTATGTTTAAATGTTAGTTTGACAACAGAATGGATTTTAGGGATACCAATCCAATTCTCAGCAAACATCTTGTCCATGACCTTCAAAATGCAGAGTGATTCACTGCCTATTCAAAAAACACAGAGATAGATCTCAGAGCAACTCTGGTGGAGAAAAATGCCCCCCAAGAATTTATATATGTGTGTCTTCTGTATCAATACACAGCAATTTCTTTGACTCCAGAGCTCCTCTCATCCTTTTTACCCTCCCCAAAAGAATAAAAATGAGATACAACTTCAACCTAAAATCAAAACCATGTCTTCTAGAATTTAAGATATACATGCAGATTATTAAACTGTAATATTTATGATATATAACATATATTTCCCCCAAAATACAGTCTTTATTCTCAAAAAGGTACTGATGTATACTAGGAGAAAACAATAATTGAATTTCAGTATATTGGGATTTTAAAAACTAACCACACAGAAACACATGCTAAGAAGAGCCAAGTTTTCAAAAAACCCTGCATTTTTGTTAACAGTGTGTATATAACAATGAATTAGGTCTTACCTGCTGTCTCTCTCAGGTATTTCTTTGATGGCTATTCGGACCTGGTTGCTAAGGTCTCTTCCAGCATAAACTATTCCATAAGTACCTTTCCCTAGAACGACCCTGTCACCATTCTCATCATAATCATATTCATACTGCAAGCAGAAAAGATAAACAAAGCAGCACAGAAATTATCACTAACATTTGACATTACAGAGAGCCTTAACCACAGTTTAGTACAGCAGAGAGGAGTTACTGCAGTGCAGCTGTAGGACAGCAGGTTACCCACCAGCCTGGTGCTTTACACAACCTGTAAAATTTCCATCTTACTTGCTTTGTAATACAATCTTCCTTAACTAACTTTGAGAATGACGCATTCATCCAAACAAGGAACACACCACTAAAGCAAATTCAATGAAACAGTACTGTCAAAAGAACCCATTAATGTATCATCTCTAAGAACTGCTGACAGAGCCTTCAGAACATGTAAATATATGGAACATAACCTAAAATTTTGAAACCAATGGTTTAATAAATAGATAAAAGTAATATTCCCATTATAGTGGGTGAACATTAAGACCAAAGACTCTCATTTGAGCTTAGCCACAGCAAAATTAATTTCTGACATACTCCCCTCTCATTATGAGCTTTTTCCAAAATGCAGAAAAAAATGTTCATCTTGTCAAAGAATTATTAAATACATGAAGTGGTGGTTTCCACTGCTGCTGAAACATGCTGGGTCATATTTCCAGCTGACTAAATCATTGCTGGTTCACTGACTTCAGTAAAGCTATGCTAATTTACACCACCTCATGGTCCTGTCCTATATAGTGACCTTGTGACAGAGCTCTCCTACTCTAAAGGAGTGAATGGTGATTAATAAAAGTGTACTCCAGACACTATATAAAACCAAATTTCTTATGGAAGTTGAGTTGAACAGCACACCCATGATGCAAATCAGGGAACTGATAAAGGAGGAAAGGAACTGGACAGTTTCACAGTCTCAGATATTGTCAGGAGTACACAGACCTCCCCTCGTATCTTCCCACATACAAGAGGATGTCCCCTATGGGAAAACTGCAGGGTATTCTCTGTGGCTTCATGTGATTGCCCTATTAAAAAAAACAAACAACAAACCTTTTTACAACAGACATAACTACTGACTTTTCTGTCAACGACCACTTTTTCTGCGTTGTCCAATACAACTCTCTGATACAGAATACAGCCTTGAGATATTTCTTTGAAGTGCCTTCCCAGTTCACATTGCAGCTCTGCTGCCAGTGTCCACGTGTCACTGACATTCCCCCTCTTCACCTCGGCAAAGACAGCAAGTTTCATGCTGCTGTACGGAATGTGCTAAAGGAAACCCGTCTGTCGTTTATCCTAACAGCATATTCTACTCAGTGGAACTGAACTGGACTGAGCACAGCTTGAGCACAGTTTCATTTACTGCATTTCAGCACTTCACAGATCACAACATAATCTTGTTACACAATAGGCATAACTGACCCAAAACGCCATATGCAAAACTTGTCAGGTTCTTTGGTAGGAGCACATCCAGCTTTCACACTATCATATGACATAAAACTGTGCAAAAAAAAGACAGCAGGCACATTGCAGAATTTAGGATTGACAGCAACTCCATCTGCAACAGACTGGTCCTAAGCCAAACCCTTTACCATGTAGAAACCTATGTACTCCCATCTCAGTCCCATGATACATGAAAATCGTTGGAATTCAGAGTTCAGTGCTGGTTAGTAGACATTTTAATAGACTTGTATATACTTGATGCCACTTTATATTTGCCTCTTCTTGTCCCAACAGCTACAAATACTGAATGAACCACTGCAGGCTGCCAAAAGTCTGAATAAGTGATCCACTGGCTATGAAAGCCAACCATTAGGTAAAAGTAAACAAGTGTTCATATCTGACCTTCTGTAGTGCAGAGTGTTCTCTAGAATATACTATTTGGGGTACAGCAGGTACTCTTAAAGTGATAGGCACTTTTTCATATTAATATACAGAAGGGAATACCCTAAGGCAGAATGAACTGCAACATTCACACTCCTTCAAAATACTTTCTAGCTGTAAAAGTAGGCTGCAGTTTATATATAAAATATACAACCCCTTGTGACAACATTCTGATAAGGATTCTGACTGAAATCAGATTTTCTTCCCCCAGACTTTGCAGCAGGTTATTTCTTCCTCTTCCCCAAATAGAAACAGTTATTTTATCAACAGTAAGAACTGATTTTTCTGTATTAGTCAAGCCCATCAAGACCATACAAAGCTGCATTTTCCTTGTTGACACTTCTTAAATGTAGCATCTCAAGCTTCAGGAAGGCATTAAGTGTCTTCATTCATTTATACACTAAACTAATTAATTGTCTCCTTCAGAAATCCTGATTTCTGTTCTAGTGTCCTAAGACAGTAAGTACAAGGTGACAATTGTGAAAACTTCAAGATGGGTAGGATGACACAGCCTAAAGATTTAAAATTAGTTTCTGTAGTCACATCTCCATGTGTCATTCATTCATGCAGGATTGTTTCCTGCTATGCATTGTCAAGAGATGTTTTCAGTTCAGTTTTTAAAAGGCTCAAGCCATGGTGAGCTCACATCCTCTGAGACTGTTATACAGCTGAACAGACTGTGCTGCATGGAGATTGTACTGCTATTAGCTGAGTACATAATTATGTAATACAAAAAAATCTGCAGCTATAGATAATACCCTGTCTGTACCAAGGCAGAGCCCTGAAGCTGGGTCAAGACCACACATGTATGTATTAAACTGGGCTTAACAGATGTGTGCATTTGTCCTTTTCACTTGAGGAAAGAATTCTGTGGCCAAATAAACAAATAAACAAACTAATGCAAAAACTCATCTTTCCCACTATATGCAACTACATTCAACAGTACAGCAGAGAGTTTTATATTTTCTTTTTCCTCCCCTGAAGCCTCAAGTCCTACAAAATGCTCACTACCATGAAGAGCTGCTCTGAATCATCAGCCTAAGAGAATTGCTGGAATGAGACACAATCAAAAAGATGCCCAGCTCAAACAAGCCACAGGAAGGTTTTCGTGCTCATTAATCAGATTGATTAAATTTGCTTCACCACAAATAGAACTTACAACCTACTTTATATGGTGGCTTTTCATATTTCAAAACAAATAAAAGAAGACTAATAAATACAGGGTATGTATTTAATGCTACAAATGGGGACATTTGCTATGAGTCACTATGTCTTATGAAGACATGGATTCACCTATCCCAACCTGAGGCCTCATAAAATGTGAATAACCCTTTCCAAGTTGGTTGTTTTTTCTTTTTTCCTCTCTGTACTAATTATAAAGAAAGCCTACAGCTACTGGATTCCTAACATGCATGTTAATGTGATAAGAAAAAAGCACAGTGTATTAACCTGATCCTAAATACCTGCAATATCTCTGGGACAGAAGCCTGTCGAATGAAATTACCTGGAGTAGTAACGGTATCAGGTACCAGCTAGAAAAAATAAAGTACCTTTGTAAATGGCTTTTTCCTAACATTTATTTAATATTTTATCTTTTTTATCCACTTGAGCCAGCTGATATCAGTTGATTCTCATCTCTACATTGTTTGCAAGAAAATACAAACACAGTAATAAACTTCATTAAGGATTTATACACTTTACAGCAGTAACAAGCCCACTTTATTAAAAAAGTGTGTTTTTTCAAATGAATGCAAATCTCATGTACAAATAATTTTGAAAGACTTTAAACTTCATATACAATTAAGGAGTTTAAATGCTATTTATCTTTCTACTATATTGATATTGAAGTCCAGGGAAGACTGAGAACAAGTTTCAGAGTTCTTAGATCTTTTATCCTTGACATACCTCCAATGTGTCTCCATCTATTTCTCCTTCTAGTTCCAAAGTACTGCCAACTGCATCAGACAAAATTTCTTTCACCAAACCACAGAATCTAAAAAAGAAATAAATAGCACAAGATCAAAGATGCATACCCTTTTGGAAACAGACTAAACAGATTCTTTGCAAGCTGGGCTTTGCTTTCAAGCTAATAAACTGACTAACATGTTCACAGGTTTCTTTCATTACTAGCTTTCTCCATATTTATCCTGTTTTAAATGATGAAGAATATCAAACACACACTGAAAAGCCTCATTATTTATAAAATTATTTTATTTGCTGTAGCAGAACCCAATAGTTACTTGTTATTGTAGTTGCATAGTAAAATCTTGGTAGATCCAACTCAAATACTTTTTCAGTACCTGTTTCACTGCAAGTGTGATTATTCAGTATTTCAGAAAATCAGATGTTGTAGCTTCTTGTCAGGTATTCAGAAAGCCAAAAGTACAAAATTAGTAATGTGGTTAGAAGAAAAGAATTTTAACTAATTTCTAGTTCTCTGGGACAGAGATACTTAAGTACAAGACCATTTTTTTCTGTAGTTCCGTGCCTGAGTCACTCTTTTTTTTCCAAATTCTATAAAAAATGGTTAACAATTATTAAAAAACATTATGAAATATTCATCATCTCATTTCATACATCTCTTTCATTAAATAACAGAGATACATCCCTGGAACTGACTGCTGTAGTGCACTGAATAAGGCATTAAAAATGTGACCATGTTTCATGACACACAAATTGCACTGCCAAATTAAGGCTGAGAAGGTGACATTAATTTTAGTGTTTCCTACCTTTTATGCAGTGCACTCTGCAAAGCTCGTAGTTTTCTTTAACCTGAGTTTATTCCATGTAATACATAGATAGTAATTATTACAAGAAACAGTGAATATACCATTGTATTCCAAAACCTAACATGTATTAACAACTCCCTCCTACATCATTCGGAAGGTGTATTTGCAACTACCAGTCACAAGGCAGAATTTGGTCTGCAAAGATTTAGGCTTAGAATTCAGTTAGCCTGCTTACTTTTTAGAGACAACAGATCATCACAAAATATTTGAGTACAGGTACAATCAGTAACATGGATCTGTGACACAATGTAAGTTAAAATTTCTTGTTACACTTAGATTCTCTTATTTAAATCAAACTGAACAGACACATAAGGGAACCTGAAACACCTTACATGACATGGCCAAGATAAAGAAAAATAAGATAATAGTTGTAAGTTATATTAAGCTGGTTAAGCCTTTTTCAGACATAATGATTTGTAGATAAACTAATCAGAATACACAGGAACTATAATGGGTGCCCTCATCACCTTAAAAATCACTGAGTTTACACTGCTTCTTCATCAAGAAAAAATAAGTGAAGAAATAAATAATCTGTTTCTCAAGAAAAAATACTGGTTTTCAATCTTTACAAAATTTTGTTTAGGATATAGATGAGGCATGCAACACCCACACGAACTGAACTCACCTACTACATTGGTTTTCTGTAGAAAAGTATATTTGAAAGTCATCATAGTTGTCATGGACATAAAGAAAACAACATCGTTCATCAAACTTGGAAATGCTGTAAAATTCACATTAGGAAAATATTATTTTGGATATAACTATTAGAAGAAATAGGGCGACGAAGAGGGTCTTTTTAAATTATGAACACTTAAGAAACATTTTTCACAGTTAATAACATCAGAAGCAATATGCAATTATATATATTTTCCTTATAACTAGGAGTTTTCAGTTTCTTTATATATTCTATAATCCTATTTCCAATTGGATAAATAAGCTACTGCTTACTTCGGTAAAATACTAGTTTATCTGAAGTGTATTGAGGTTGGTTTGTTGTTCACCTCCACTTCCACACAATTCCATCAGACTCCTTGGTATTTGATGACACCTCAATGCAAAGTTAATCGCTTTGACACTAATTTAGCTACCCAGAAAATCTTGCTTTAAAGACTGAAAAGTACTTCAGGTTTTTATAATCCCATTGCTCCTACAATAAAACTGAACTGGGAAACACCAACAGTGCAGCAGATCCTTCTCAGTCTATTCTTTTTATGGCCTTAACACAGATAAACAAGTTTGGGGATGATCAATATTTACTCCAAATTGCAGCAATAACTCTGAAAAAGGGATTATTTATTGCATATTGTGTCTTGCCAGTGCCATATATATCCCATCTAAATGCACTGAAGCCTAAAAGTGAAATGCCATAAAACACAGTATCAATATGAAAATAAATCTAGGAATTAATCTCTTATCCCAAACACTTGCACTTCAGTATTTTGCTACATAATGCCAAGTTGTTAGGCTTATTCAGGTTTTTTTGTGCCTTAAGTTAATAAAATTTCTTAGATTCTTGCCTGATCTGTTTAGTCAAACTCTTCTATTTCCCTTATCCTCTGCTGAGCCATTTAGTTAAAATAATACGACAGTAGACTGCAGTAAAGTTGCCACATGTTAGATGACCAATTGGTATTGCTTGTTGAAGCATCATTAAGAACTATGCGGAAAACATTCAAAAAAATCCAAATTTTGCCTGAAGAATTTTTTAGAAATATGTGAAAATACACTATGCAATTCTTTAGTTTCATTTAGTATAGCAATTTCTAGTCTAACAAGTCAGATGAGCACATATCTGACATGAGAACTAAGAGACAAAGCAAGGTGATTCTTCTAGGGGTAAATAGGATAGACAAGACAGTGTCTGAGTAACAATACTGCATTATAAACAGTGTCATGTATGGTCTATATAAGATGAACTGGTTAGCATAAATACAATTTAAGGGTCTTGAGAGAGTGTATGTTCACTGAGGCTACAATTTTTTTATTAAACTAATGCAATTTCAAAACTATAGAAATTTTAAGTTGCCACATACAAAGCAAACATCTAACTCCACTAAATTTAAAAAAGATTGCCCCTTTGAGCTTTTTAATCCTCAGCAGTGATTAAAAATCAAAGCAAATGAAATTAATTGCTTGCTTCCTTTTGATTAAAGTTATCTTTCTCAAAGATTAATTTCTGCACATTATGTTGACTGAAGGTAATTAATATGGTACAGTAACGTTATGCTGAGTTATGCTCAATCAGTTCCACAGACTTCAGTAATTCACACTGCATTGGAGTAGTAGAATAAAATACCACATAAAATTCATTTAAACCAAAACCTGCTTTTTGTAAAAAGAAAATACTTGAGTTATGGTAGAATCTATGCTCAAATCCACAGTTTTGGGATTTCAACCACCACTCACATTATTCAGAAAAATACTTTGCTGAGCTTATTTGCTCAGGCAAATTATACAAGTTCAGGGGAGACAAACTTGGAATCTAAAACTTCAGGCAATCTGAGTCAAGATCAAAGCCTAGACGCCCTCTCCTTTCTGAACTACAGAACCATCAGGTATCTGAATTTATTCTTGTACTGGAATCAAGTTAAGCACCTAAGTTTATGTAGTCACACCTAAGTGGCCCCAGACAACACTCATTTATGTGCCTAGAAAGGCCAGATCCACCAGTGTAGTGACTCAGGAGCTCAGAGAGAAGACAAAAGTCCACCAGGTGTTCCCTGTACTTACAGTTCCTCTGATTCTTAGCTGCAGCCTGCATAATTCAGACAGAGAGGAGATAGGTTTCTTTTTTTTTCCCCTCTCCTGTCTCTCACCCTTCAGACAGCAAAGCAGCCAACTTAATATACATACACTACCTTCTAAATGTAGTAATGCATTTTGCAATTGTTAACAACAAATGTGAATACTTTCTATCCTTTCAGTTCTCAGAACAATCCTGTTCTTTCCATATAATATTCTAATCTTGCTTGGTACTAATATTTTGACCCATTTACTTGTGACTAGATTCATTAATCTAAGCATCACAAAATGGAACTGTCTTAACTACTTAAAGGCTAGTCCTTGAGAAAGAATGCTTTTATGTCCTCAGCAAAAACTACATTTATGCCTCATTTATCATTTCTCTAATAATCCAAGTTTTAGCTAGCAGGTTTTAAAATAAACCCATATCAGAAGCATTTCTGAATTCCAAACAGAGAACAGATACCATGGTTTCCTTTTCTTAAAGGAAAACAAACTCTTCTCTCACTTATGGAAGGAAGCAAGAAGAGCTAAGGGCTCTTCTTTCCTTCTGCTCTCCGTGTTTTTAAACATAGAGATGGCAATAACTTCAATGAAACATTTAGAAAAATGTACAAAAATCAGTTGCATAATTGAAAACATGGAAGTCTACCAGAGAATATGGACACCCAAAACCCCTCTTAGATCTGAGTGTTCCTATGAGAAATGTACAGCTCTGCCTACGCAATGAAAGGCAAACTCTTCTGAGACATTTCAAGGCAGGTTGGACAGAATAAGCTTTTGTAACAGGCAATTGAGAAATTTAAGGTAGAATCCAGATTTCCCACTTAAGGAAAATATAAAACATACACAAAAAGACACTGAACTGTTTACTGACATACCAACCTTATTCCCCTAATGGAAGAAGCTGTAAAATTCCATTCATGAATCTGTTTCTGTAAAGAACAAAGAGATACAATCAACCACAGTTTAACCTTGATTTAATATTGAAAACAAAGTCACAGCATGGTAAGCAAAATAAAGCTTTTCCAACATGTCTCTTTTTCTTTCTTTCTTCCTTCCTCCCATATTTTTAAATAAAATTGATACATGGGTAAAGAACTTCTACATACATTGCTATTTTGCTCACTTGAGAAAAAATAATTATAAATGGCACAGGGTGGAAGCAAAGGCTGCATTTCCTCATGTAAAATTAAACTTGAAGAATAAATTGTGCAGCACAATTTGCCAAAGTTATGTTTTGATGCAATACATCTATATTTCACATGAAACATAGAGCAGACTATGCCCTACTCTTATCTAGGCTCAAAGGGAAAGGTAAATTCACTCATCTCCCCAAGAGGTTTTGAGCCAACAGCTTTGGCCCAGGGAATACACTGGAGGGAAAACAGAGGAAGGACTGCCTGTGTCTAGGACTGTAGCCCTCCATAAATCTAATTATAGCTAATAGCTCAATCCTATTTAGCAGTGTCAGATATGCATCAAATTTTTTTTCCATAAAGCAAACTTGTGTCAGACACATTCACTTGAAACAGTGAAGTAGAACAATGTACTGGAAAAATTATTCACAGATCCAGGTAATTATGTGGTCTTGCCCTGCTCCAACATGCTTCTTTTCCACAATTTGCCTCTCTACATTCTTAGTCTATTCTCCATCTATGTTGTTCTAATATTAAGAAAGTGTGGCAAAATACATTGCAGATTTCAAGTCTTTCAATGTGAAACTGAAATTATTTCTCACTTTTAAGAGCTAACACTGTCCATAACTGTGAGTAGGCTCCTTTCTTAATCCCCTATGCCTTATCCAATAATCCAAGACACCAAATATTTTAGTTCTTGACACTTATTTATCATAGGCTGCCATTTTTTCTAGTTTCTAATATTATAATTGTAAAAGTTTAAAATGTCTAAAACATTGAATCCAATACTGGGCTTTATCTTTTAATCTAACTTTGACCCGCATCTTAACAAAAATCACAGACTTCTAAAGAGAAATATTATGAGCAAACAAAATAACCCACGCACTTCTAAGAGACATGGTCAAGATAAGCTAAATCTAAATGACATCAAAAATCACTCGAGTTCTAATCACAGTGACTCCTTTTACTTTCTCTGTAAAATGTCACCTTTAGTATCTGCACAAAAGAGATATTGAGGCTTGAGCTCCACAGAAATGCAGCAAATTTTAAATTATTGTAAAGTGTTCCAAAATCTACATGCAAAAAATTACTTTATGAACAATGAATCAGAGTACATTTGACACATCTGCTGAGAGTTTTACCATTTCAGGGGGAGAGACATGCCACAAAGACAGAGAGCTCTCATCTGCTTCACTGTTAATTGAAACATATGCAGGCTGGTAGACTTTAGTTGGTTCTATCACCAAAACCTGAAGACAGAGAGCATTTTTCCTTAATAAACCAGCAGCTAATACACTACAGTATCTTCAGATGCTCTGACATAGACAAAAGGTAATTTTGAAGTAAGGATTAAAAAGTTTTCAAGGGAGACAGGAGGGCAAGACAAGGCAGGAAAAGTCTGTGTTCTTATGAACAATAGAATAGCATTATCACAATTTGTTATAGGAGACTTACAAGGATTTCTTAGAATGCTTTTAAAGTGGTGGGTTAATTTTTTTTCTAGCATAAAGATTAAGAGAGTACAGGTGTTTGTTTCATGCAATGAAATAACAGGCAGGTAAGCTTTTAAGTATTGTGTTTAGAGTCTTCCAATTC
Source organism: Aphelocoma coerulescens (assembly GCF_041296385.1). Classification (NCBI taxonomy): domain Eukaryota; kingdom Metazoa; phylum Chordata; class Aves; order Passeriformes; family Corvidae; genus Aphelocoma; species Aphelocoma coerulescens. The sequence goes on along the minus strand of NC_091013.1, from coordinate 15,701,615 downwards.
TTGTAATATCCTATCCAGAAACATAAAACATACAAAACTTGTTTGGACATAACATCTTACTGGAAATCTCAGTCCATTAGTTGTTTCTTTCGTTGCCTCAAAAATTATATCTAGCCAGAAAGTCAATCTTTCTTGTTTAGGAGAGTGTTCTATGGTGAGTTTCTTGAAACGCTGAATTAACATCAGATTCTGAACTAATGATTTCAAGTACCTAGAATGTATTGAATTAGTGAGTTAACAGAGAGAAAACAAAATCTGACCAGATTCTAAAAGCACTTAACTGACTTAGACATCCAAAATGAAATGTGTTTTAAAACCTACCATAATGGAAATGGTAGTGTTTATTTTTACAGATTTCTGGAAAGAATAGCAAGTTTAGACAAAGCCTTAAGTCGTAAGCTCACATGGATGTTCATGAACAATAGCTTTTTGCAAATGGATATAGTTACATGAGTAGTTACGTAGGGATTAGACAGGATATGATGAGCTAGAAGATGGTGGGGGAGGGAAGCAGCAGCTAGCTAAACTCTGAAAACAATGGTTTCACAATCTTTTCACAATTGCTTCACAAGGAATAATTACTAATTTCCAAATTCTTTCTTGTAACATTTAAAATTATAATATAAAACATAAAATTATAAAATATGTGCTTGAATGGGATATAAACCTGACAATGTTGGATAACTTAATTTCTCACCTGCCCCCTTCCTTCCCATAATAAAAGAAGAGAATTTAAAGTCAGAGCTGCAAACAATCTAAGATGGAAAAACCCAGTTAAGTTATCCATGTGACTGCATGATTTTTTAAATTCGTGTATTTCCCCATAGTTTAGCACTTGAGCTACAGCCTTCTACCACATACCACACTGGAGGTTTCAATTTAAAAAGCTTCTCTGCAGCTTGTACAGCTTTACCAACATCATTAGCCAGCATGCTCACACTGAAGAACTGTCCCACATCCCAGTAATTGTTCATTTTTTCTAGGCTTCCTTTTCTTCCCAATAAACTGTTTAACCGTACACCTGTAAAATTTCAATTAGAAACCACAATTTTCTATCAGTAAAACACTCTTTTGTGTTTTTTACTGATAAGACTCTCAGTAAAAGACTAATTTAAGACTTGATTAAGCATTACTGATGAAAATAAAGTGGAGTGAGTTTTCCCCAGAAAACAACATTGCACAACACAGAGGCAGGATCTGCATGTCACATTCCCAGTACAGTTCAAAAAGTCGGAACTCCTACTACACAGTGCTGAAAAACCTCTGCTTCCTGTCTGGGCTATCTGCCTTCTGATTTTAGTGTAAGATGCACAAATCTGTGTTCTCATTTGCACCTACTGCAAGAGATCCATGGCTAGAGGTCCACACAAGTCCACCTCAGAGCAGGGTCAGGGGAATAATTTAAAGCCATCTTTGCATTTGTAAAGTTTAAGGCTCAAATATGCATTTCAGACAAGATCAGATTCCAAATACAATGTTCAACTATCATCTCCCTAGGAAGTCCTGCATATCTGTTTCTATTATGGGATTTTTTTGTAAATGTAAAGTGATGTGTTTTAGTTAGCATGTACATGGAAGATGTGACTGACTCTAGGTAGGCAACTACTAACTGTCCTGGTAGATCCTTTCAGGCAATACTTCTTGTTTATCTCTCAACTCGGTGACAACAGAAACCCTTTGGACCCATCCCTGGCATTCCTCAGGAGAGCTGGGCCACAATGCCTCTTCCTGTCTTTGTGCCCTGTTGGCTCTGCAATGGGATAATCTCTGTGGTGCAGTAAAAGCAGTTTACAGATGGTGCTGAAGTTGGTCCTTTGTTGTTCTCCCATCTCTGGGGCCCTTTAGATGGGCCAGGTTACCAGAAAGCTCTCCAAGGCAGCCAGAGGGAAAATGTCCCTCCAAGATTCCTGTGCTTTAGAGTGCCATCCAAGATTCACCGCTAAAAATCCTGAACTACCTTTTCTGTCTAGGCAACCCATCACTATTTTGTTTTCTTCAGAGAGAGAGAGGCAGAAACTTGTCTGTGACACTGTGTGTGGATAATTTACCTATTTTTCTCAGTTCCATAGAGCTTTCAAACTGTTGTCCTGCAACAAGCAGCAAAACTGCAAGGTTAATTCCAGAATACAGAGTTGGCTGGAGTTCAAATCCTTTGCGATACCTGCAGAGAAGAGTCAAGAGTCACAAACTCACATCTCATTGTTTAGAAGAACTGAAACAGTGCAAAGTTTTGGTAGGTATTTTAAGCTATTGATTTACTGTAAGGATTATATGGCTAGTTGACACCAATGATCCCAAACCCTTTGTTTTAAAGCCCCATATTCATTAAGGTAACTGAGACACAGCTGACACAGGCTGAATGCCTGCCACTAGCTGATGGATCAAGAGATCCAGTTCACTGCATCCACGTTCCAGGAGGGGGGGGAGGGGAAGAGAGGTAGTGGGGGAGAATATTTCACAATTACAGTACAAACCCACAGTGCTAAAATTATTGTACTCAGAGGTAATTTATATGATTATACAAACATACCTATGTGAACAGTATGTCAGTGAGAGCCTACGTGCATATGCATACCATGCCTTAATGTTTTAAGAAAATTTATGACACAGTTTATCACTATTTTTCCTTATATACAGTAGATCGTTGCATTTCCTGGGGATCCGGCATGGAAACCATCCTTGCACAGAGGACCAAGTCCATGATCTCAGTTGTATTTCATTTTGGCCTTGAGACACATTAATTATATATTTACTCTACAAAAAAACCGGTTAATCAACATCCCTCCCAATAATGTGCATGATTCAATTTCCAGGGGAATTTATAAAGAGAACCAAGGAAATACATATACAAAGATCTGATGCTCAGTAAACCACTTATTCAAACAGGACCCTGAAAAACAGAGATAAGTAGAACTGATCTTCTAATTATTACAGCCCTGCTTTTCATATACAGAAGCAAGAAGTCTGAAAATGTTTTTAAACAGATTTTTTTGGTGGTTTTTTTTCTGTTACCATTCAATGGAATGATCTCGACTATTGGTATCTTTACAGTCAGAATCAAGAAACATATCCTTGTAGATCCTCCCACATAAGCAAAACATGTCTGGAGCAGGGTGATCACATGTCTGCAGTACTTGAAGCATAACTTGTAGTGCCTTCTTTCTGTCACCTGCATTATTTCTTCTGAAATCAAATACAGAGAATAAAATAAATTAGTTCAGACTTGAAACAGTAACTGCAAAATGGGAGAACAACAGTATCCCTCATCTATCCCACAATCCATCCATCGTTACTATACACACACTTGACTTTATTTTGACTGCTGCATGATTGTTGGTTGACTGATAAAATCCAAATTTACTCTCCTATCATTGGTCTCTGTGTAGCCCACATCGGAATGGATGCAAACCCAGAACTCTGTGATAAAAATCTACCACCTAACTTGATTCCTTCCTGTATACACAGACAGACTGCACATCCTGCAATGACAAAAGAGTGCTTGTTTAGTGTTCATTCCTGACAACACTTAACAGAAATGGCCATTTTCAGCATTCAGTGTGACAGATCATTCAGCTATGTCCAAGATTTGTAATCTTGAATTCAGAGGATCCAGAAACAATACCAGGAAATACTAACTAATTGCAGGAGAAGCCAGGTCAATCCAATCTTACCCAAACGAATGACAGAGTTCAATATGGAGCCTTTGAACTACAATGAGAATTAAAGGGCAAAATTGAACTGTATTTCTTAATTAAAATTCTTCAGATTAGCAAAAGATTTGGAAAATAAACAGCTGTCATACAGCATCTTTTGACAAACATTTAACCATTGTATTAGTAAGAAATCAATGATTAAATAACATTTCCATTTGTTAATATTATTAAATAATCAGAATTTTTGCCTCCATTTACCTTGTTGTTTTTCTAAGTTTAGAACTCAATATTTACTGCAGAAAGTCAGAACAAACAAGAATGTCTATTTGCAAGAGTAATGCAAACACAGCTTAAGAGTTTAATACCCTCTTCAACACTTTTTTCATCACCGGAGAGATTTAAAATATTTACCAACCCATTTTTAGAACTGTTTACAATTTTCCAATCCCTATCTAGGCGTTCGTGAACAGGCCTACATGGACTATGACTACTTTGTCAGCAATACCAGTAGCAGATAATGGTTTCTGGTAAATTTATTACTTGCATGCCCCAAAAGGATTAATATTTACTGTAAAGTGGCTGTGTTCTGTAGGTAACCAGCTGATGCAATAAAGACCAGTAACAACACATCTGTAGCAAAATTCAGGCTTCTGTGCATGTTAGGTGACGGAAAACATCTAATAAGATTAAACAGATTTGTAGCTGGTTGTGCAGGCTTTATCCTGCCTTTGATGTCACCGGCAGAGCATAAACTTTTACAGCAAGCACTTGAATATTTTTAAAGAATTTTTTCTTCAGATCAATTGCTCTGAAATAAATACTGGTTGTCTCTAATGAGCACACAGGGAGAAAGTTAATATCTTTTTTCAGTTTTACACAAAATAAACAGGAGGTAAAAACTGTGGGGGTAAATCCACTGCACAGATCAGCATGGTCTAACCAACAAACCTCTTCTGACCAAACTGGATTCTTTCACTAAGAATACCCAAGTTTCACTGTTGTTAATATTAACGCAGAGAAAATTGAATAAACAGAGCTTAGAACAAAAGTGGCCCTAAAATTAAAGTCCAGTAGCTCCCTGATTTTATATATTGTGATCACAGAAGCTGTCATGTGTTCTGAGCTCTTCCTGAAAACACAAGAAATACACAACTAGAACTTAATGCAGAGCACTTCAGCATGGAAACAGAAAATCTAAAAACCACTGCTTTCCCAGACTTGACTCAAGTCTGCCTTATGTGAAAACAGGTTAATTATTAATGTCAATATAAAGAGGTGTTATGTACTGATTGAAAAAAGCATAACTAAAGAAAAAATACAATGAACAAAGCAAAGCACTGCTTAAAATGGGACACTGCGCAGATTAACATTTCTGGTCATCAAAGGATGAACCTGTATACACCAAATACAACAGTAGGAGAGCATTTCAAAGGACCAAGCCCTAAATAAATACTGTACTAGAGGACTTAAAATGGAAGATATCTCTCTCTCTTATAATGCAAAACATACTGTTAAAAAGAATTAAATTCAACAAAATTTAGCACATGACAAGTATAAACTCATCTAATAGGATATTATTAAACAAAAACCAGTTTTGGTATCTTTATATTAGACCCTGTTTTTCACTGCAGCAGAATTCAATGCCCATTGGGTAATACAAAACCAACACACCAATTACAATAATTTACAAATTTTGGAAGTTACCAGCTTCTACATCCCAAAAAGAGAAGGAAAACCAAGAAAAAACCTAAACAACCTGAAAGATGATATAGGCTACAAGCAAGTTGTCTGAAGTCAGTATGAAAATATACTGTTGGATAATATGCAGAACCTGTTACGCTTGACCAAGACAGATTTTCATTTCTTATTTCAGACCCCACACTTTGTCAGGTCAGCATGCCTGACAGCTCATAATTTGTTTCAAGGTGCCTTGAAAGAGGTCTGTGATGTTATCAACAGTAGAAGAGATTACCTTAAACCCTTAAGGCTTAGCACTGACTTCTATTTTCTTTTAACCAATCTCAACTATATTAGCTTCCTAATGCTCCCCAGCCCCCATTTAAAGCCACACTAGAACAAATCACAAAAAAAACATGTCATAAAGGACTGCTGGAGGTCAAATAGAATCTCCATCTCAGAGCAGGTCCATCTCCCAGCCCTAGACCATGGCAGCCTTGGCTGTGTCTGAAAAGCTGAATCTATTAAACCTCCAAGGATGGAGATGCCACAGCCTCTCTGAATAGGGAAAGCTGAAACACTGTATATGATGACGCACAGGCATGAGAAGGAAGGCAGAAAATGTTCTCTTTATGGATTAACTTGGTGCACCAGGTGAGATTTGCAAAGTGTATCCCCTGAATATGAAGTTTTATAAGCCAGCGCAGAATCCCTATAGGCTGCTACAGAAAGGACCCCACCAGTTCATTTTAATGCTCCTTGGTGGTCACAGGCCATCTTGCACTGAAATACAAATGTCCCTCATGGTATCACACAAACAAGTCAACTTTAGGAATGAAACAGAATTTTGAAATAGGCATTTTTCAGTGGTGCTCTTCAACACACAATCTGTTAAACTCTCCACATTTGGGAAAAGATATGCTCTACCTTAAAGAAGTTTGCAGAGACACCCAGTGAAAATATGAGCTACTCTTCATATTTTTTCTGGATTTAGGGGGCACAGTTTTTAGAATCACTAATCACAATCTGAAAATTCTTTCAAAACACAGTTTCAATGGTCAATGAGGTAAGAAAAAAGAGTACTATTACAATTTATTTAGAAATTATATTAAAAAAACCCCATAGGCCTTGGAAAGCATTTCATAAAACTATTTTTTTTTCTTACTGGTTTCTTTGTTAGCGCATTTTAATCCTCTTACTGTAAACCTTACCTTGTGAAAACTTGCACAGAAACCAAACAGAGAAAATCAATCCACATTATCTGAACACAATAGCAGCAGAAGCTGCTACCAGTTAAGAAAGAGATCTTCAAGTTACTTACAAAAACTAGGTCAATTATGAAAATATCCTAGTGCTCAATAAAACACTGCCAAATTCCCTCCAAGCACAATGCTAGGAATTAAAAGGAAATAAAAAAGGAGTAAAACTTAAAAATAAAAAAATCATTCTATCTTTTAAAAATACCTGGCACGCTAATCTTCAGTACTGTGTACAGTTTTAAGCTTTATTTTTAAAAGGAAACTAAACTATTAGGATTAGGGGAAAAAAATCAAATTGAAGGAATGATCACTGATATATTATCATTTCCGTATGAAGAAATCTTCAATAAACTAAGGTTTTTCAGACAGAAATGGCTACATAGCAATTCTTTTTCCTAAAACAAAAGTTGTCCTGCAGGCCAGTTTTATAGCCTCTAATCACCTCCTCTAAATTAGTGCCAGTGTTCTGCTGCCAGTTTAGTTTTGCCTGACAGCTTGTATCCTCCAGAAACTGCTGGCTGATTCACTTGCCAGCTTGCTCACTGCAGTTTTGCCACTTGATTTATCTGTCTGCTGACTCTACCATGTTTCCTCAATCACAGAAGCAGTCTTCTCACTTCCTGGTGTACACAAGCCTCTTGCATCTGTCTCCCTGACTTATCCAACTTTCCACTCCTCCTCTACCTCTCTGAATTACTCTGTAGGGCAACAAACTCATACCTCAGCCTCTCACCTGGAATAACAGCTGGAACACACAGTAAAGAAACAAGTTCTCTATTTTTTTGTCCTTTCTCTTTGATATCATAGCTCCTCTCTTGCCCTCCAAATCCATCCTCTTGATGGTGAATCCTTCTCTACACTCCAGTCTTTATAAGGAGGCTTAGTCTTAAATATTTCTAAACCAAAAATTCTTCCTGTTTCACAGGCTGGTTTTACCAGCTTTAAAGAATTGGCATGGTTACAGAGCTAGAACTACACTCAGTGAACCAGGCCTTTGTCCAACAAAGTTAACAGGAAAAGCATGGATTTCACTGGAACAAGAATTAGCTCACTCTATAGGTAACAACAGGTAGTGTAATCTCTTTTTTTTCAGCTTTTTGTTCACATCTTCCCCTGTATGGTTCGTTTCCATCTATCTAGATGGGGAAAACTATATTTGACAAAAAACTCTTGTATTAATGAAAAGTATTTTTTCAAGGGAATCCAGCTTTGGCTTCCTTTTAATTTCATGTCTTAATGACTGCATAGCAGATGACCTGAACTACTACTAACTGTACAGAAATCAACAGCAAAAGCATTTTAAAAAATTCTTAACTATTAAGAAATACGACAACTCATTTTAGAGTTAGAGTTATTGCACTTGCATTCTCATTTAAAACCAGAAACTAATTTCTGAGTGTTGGGGTTTTAGGAACTCTCCTGGCTTTTTTTTTTCTGTTAAAGGATTTTTCCCCATACTTGTTGCTAGGGGGACAAATGGCTGGGTACTTAAGAAAAACAAAAGAGCTGGCTATGGAGTGGGGGCATTCTGGCTACTCTTTTGTTTCACCTGGGTGTGTGGGCAGTGGTCTCGGCATTTGGACAGAGAGGGAGGCTGCTTTCTTTGGCTGCTTTTTTTTTTTTTCCTTCTGCTGGAGAAGCCCTGGGATCCCAAGCCCACCTTCCCTGCCTCTCTGGGAGCCGGGCTGTGGCCGCCCTGCCCCCACTGCTGCTTTGAGCCTTCGCTGCGTTGTAGCCGTGCTCGCCCTGCCTGCCCCGACCCCTGGGGGGTTCCCCGTTTGGATACACCTGGTCTGCCACCCAGGATTTGTGCACGTCCCTGCCGTTCCAGCCTGCTGGTCCCGAGGGTCCGGCCGGACGCCGGGATCGGCTGCCCAGGGGTTTGTGAAGTATTTTTTTTTGTTCCATCCTTCCCCGGGATCCCAGGGCACCGGTGCCGCGTGCTCCCCGAGCTCGCTCCGGAGCGCCCCCTGCAGCCGCGGGGGAACCATCGCACCTGCCCTGCTCACCGGGAGCCGCCAGCGCCCCTGCCGGCTGCGAGCGGAACTGCACCCGAGGGGAAAGGGCCCGACAGCCGAGAAGGCTGGGACTGGGTCTGTGATTGTTTGCTGTTACTGCCAGAGTTATTGGTGTTTGTTTGACTGGTTATACACATATAGATATATAATAGTAAAGAACTGTTATTCCTATTTCCCACATCTTTGCCTAAAAGCCCCTTGATTTCAAAATTATAATAACTCGGAGGGAAAGGGGGTCGCATCTGCCATTGCAAGGGAGGCTCCTGCCTTCCTTAGCAGACACCTGTCTTTCAAACCAAGACACTGAGTTAAGACACATTTTACTGAGGATGTAATTTTATTGTAGAACCTTCAATATTTGAAACAGTGAATGAGGAAAACAAGACCCTAAATTAGGCTTTGAAAAGAAGTAAATTTGCAAGCCTCCAGACAGATATGACAAAGAAAAAAGCTAGCTTTTTCCCCTCCCTCATATACAGTTCAGGTACTTCATGAAAACCAGGCATATACAAATAAGGAGGCCCACATGTTTTTTACTAAATTTGAGTAATCACAGAACAGAACATTTTTAATACCCCAGTGTTTATCAATGGGAACAATTTTCTGTAGCCACTATTATTCCCAATTACTAGTGATTTTCTACTTGCACCCTATTACACCATTCATTTGTTAATTGCCTTCTTTTATTATGGTACAGGAATATGTTGCTCGTTAAAACACAGCATGCTGAGTTAAATAATAGTGACTGCAGCTGTCCTCATCTTTAATATAAAGGAAGATAGAAGTGCCCTGGAAAGAGACTGAAATATTCACAGTTCTGGCCTCATGCCAGGACTGGGTTTGGTTTTAAAGTCTACTCTGTTTTGAACAGAATCTGGCATACTCTTGGGCTTCTTTGCAACCTTCCAGAACTTGGTAACTCCAGCCCTGGTAAATAAGACCAATTAGAAAATTGTCCTTACACAGTGCCTGCCTCCCAGGCAAGGTGTACCCATGGACTGAAACAAACAGCCATCAACATTTGGAACACTCAGCCCTCAATTGCACAGCATCTTCCCACCACAGCTGTGAACACAAATATTGAAAATATTCATGTTGCACATTTGGACTGAACTTATACCTAAAGAGGTTTAAATTAAGATACAACCAGACTTACATCTCAGCTAGGAGGCAACAGCGTCTTAAACCAGCCCATGTCTGTACAGAAGACAGCACTCTGCTCTGTTCCTGTGTTACAGCCAAATTACTTAGCTTAAGACACTGGAAAAGGAACAGCCTTTTTCTCCCTAGGACTTCTAAACAAGCACCTGGGAGAGTGATATATTCAGATTGCCCAGGCTTGGAAACAAGCACAAGCCTGTCATTGCAAACACTCATTGTTAGCTTCTGATAATAGACATTAGAGATAACAAATCCAAGATGCTCTCAATTCAGCTCTGAAACGGCAACCAGAGAGGAAGACAGCAATCTAGGAGAGGGGCTGTGCTTAAACACCTGCCATATGAATCAGGGTTCCAGAAATCAGCATGGAAGTGTCTGCCTGCCCTACATATGACAGTAAGTGCCTTAGTACCTGTCTGCACAGCACCCACCAGCCAGGCCCAGGCTTGCTTTGCTCATGATCCAAGCCAGGTCAGACCCAGGCTAGCTCTGAGGCAGAGGACATGTAGCTAGGCTGGAATGCTGCAGTGCCTAAAGTAAAACACACCTGGTCCCTTGCCTTAGCACTACTTGTTTACCTGGGCCTACACACAACTGTACTTCACACTGGGCTTGTGTCCACCTGCTGAACCAGCAGAGCCCTGAGGTGCCCAGAAACAACCCTGCAGCCCTTCTGCCACAGCACTGGCTCTGCAGCAGTAGAATAACTGACTTGACAATGGAAGTGAGATTAATGGCCAAGAGAACTCAGTTAGAGAATCCAAGAGGAAATAAACTAATTACTCTCTCTGGATCACAGTTCTAGTATACTTTTAAATGAAATTAGGCACATATTAATATTCTGCAGGGTCAGATATTCTTACAGCTGCTAATTCTGTTCTGCATGTGATGTGTTTTTTTCCTGGCAGCCTCAATCAGCTGTACTGAGCAACATTAATACTGTTCTGTATCCTGAAATTAATAGAATATGAAGTGAAAACATAGTTCTTTATTTTTAAAGACAGGTTCTGATAGAACTCACTAAAAATAATTTGGTTTTAAAACAGACAAAATTAGGGATTAAAAAATTTCATGGAAGTAAGATGCTAAATGAAACATTTTAGGGGTCATTTTGAACTAAATGGACTTGCTCAAAAGATATTTAAGTCTCAGCTTTTGAGTTTTGTCCATCATTTCGTTTGAAAAAGGCATAAACACCTGTGGAAGCTACATTCTGCATTCCTACCAATGAAAAAACAGCCATTTATTTCTGAAAAACCTTTTCTATAGAAATGTCTAAATTGTTCCCAAAAGAAAACAAGGAGAGTCATGCTGGTTTGGGCTAATAATCAATTTAATGAAAGCTGTTGACAGAGAAAGCATGTGCATGAGCAATTAATTCTACCTTGTCTTACCAGAGTGCTATTGGCATTGTCAAAACAAGATTTAATGGCATGGGTTTCACATGCTGCTCAAAATACAAAGAATTTGAAGACCAAGAGAGTAAAGGAGCTTGCCAATTTTGTTATGCACATCTAAATGAAAAAGTTTTAAAACTAATTATATGAAGACATTACCTAAGGACAAGGCATGATCCTAGCATTATTCTTACCAGCAAATTTAAATATTTTGAGTCAAATTCCTGAAATACTTTTTTTAAATTCTGAAAAATAAGGCTAAATCCATATGCAGTAATTTTCTGCGCAATAGTTTAGTGTTTACTCTTATGTCTGATGAAACTGTCAGATAGGACCAGATTTATTACCATTTTCCATAAAATGACATAGGAACTGGTTTTCTAGATCTATTATTAAGTTCTTATTCCCTTTGATTTATGCCATCCTGATGTTGTCCAATGCTAATTTTAAATTAGCTTGCAGGTCACAATCTTTAATAGTATGTGGATTGCATCTGGCTGGTTACTTTTATTATTACATGTGGTTTCATTTGCATAGGATCTATTTTCTCTGACATAATGTAATTTCTTTAGAAATTGAGTAATTACTATACATAGGTACTACAAAAATCTGTACCTAACTAGGAGAGTTCAATAATACTTCAGTGTTTCCTAAAGTAGTGATGTCCCTGTAGGTCCCGATGACCTTGCAGTCCTTCAAGGAAACTCTACCATGACTGTGTATTCATGGATCAAGCAGTGCTTGTTACCTATTACTTTAATAAATCACTCACAACTCTATCACACTAAACTTTTCAAGTCATTCAGAATAATCAGTGACTCAGAATAAACAATCTGACTGACCAAGAACCCCTTGGTATCACTGGAGTCTTTTGCAGTTAGTCAGGCGGCCTTTGGAACAGATCCACTCTCTCCTGATTGTTGACAAAGCGATCGTTGTAGGAAAACAACAATTTCAAAGGTTACAAACTGTCCTGGTGCACAGTAAGTATGGGATTAAGGAGAGATGACTGTGATGAATATTAATGTGTGCAGAAAGGGAAGGGAATTTGATATTATCTGCACTATAAATTTATATATAAGCCAATATGGAACAGCAATGAAATGAAAGAACTTCAATGAATCATCCTTACCGATTCAATGCAAAAGCATAATGAAACTTAATGTTGTGTTGATCAGCCAGATCACAGGTAGGAAGCATTTCTAGTGTTTCTACCAGCTTCACCATAGCATCATAATCCTGGGACAAAATTATAAAAAGATAAAAAAGATTGAAGTAGAATAAACTAAAAGCAGAAGAAAGCATCACTGAACTAAAATATATCACAGTCACTACACAGTTTCTCAGGTGACTGTTCCTAAGAGTCAGAGAAACATCCACGAAGGGTACATAGGAGTAAACAGGGATTTTGTCTATCCATGTCAGTGCTTGCCTCTTCCTCACCACGATGCCCAAACTACTGAATCCCTGTAGCCAGTTTGATCAATTACACTCCCAGCACCAGAAGAAGAGGTGATGACTCTGGCTCTTTCAGGCCTTATTAAGGTCTTCTGACGAGTGACACCTCACCAGGTCACTGTGGACTTGAGCACAGCTGCCTCTGAAGTACATCAGCCACTTGTACATTCATTTTGGTTTCTCATGGGTAACCCACATCTACAGGGCCAAAGAGGCCAGTTTACTGACATCTCAAAAGGCCTCATGTTACTTCATCTCATGTTACTCATGTTTTGAGACGAGTACATTTCTCGAGGGACACCTTTCACGATCACCAGAGCAGATGTTGGATGAATGAAGTTGGATGAAGTGCTGCAGGAAAATATGCATTTCATAATGGAAAGTTGGGTAATGAAGGATGATGTAGTCACCCATTGCTCTCACAACCCATTTATACACAAGAAATAACCAACTTAGCTCCTGATGGGAAAAAAGTTCTATAGAATGGTTGAACTTATATTTGAAAATGGATGTTAAACACACAGACTGTCAATTTGGAAAGACAGCACACAGGCTGTGTTTTAGCAAAAACAGAACTTACTTTAAAAAATAAAAACAAGAAAAAAGGTGCAGTTATATTTTAAAATAAAATTAATGTTTCCTTGAATTATAGTTCTCAATTTGGGCATCTCTAGCCAATACAATGGTCATAACAAATGCATTTTATTAATTTCCAAACATATCTAACTTTATGGGGGGAGGGAGGAAAAGTAGGGGAGGGCATGGCAAGCATCTTCATTCAGTGGGGATTTTTTCCTTTTTTCTTTTTAAGGAAGTTAAAAATTACTAAAAACAAAGGGAAAGACCTTGGGAAGTCACCTAATCTGTGTCTCTTGTTCATAGGCAAAAGGAGTAAAGAGTCTCTATCCCCTTAAACTGCCCAACAGACAAGTCAAACTCTTAAACAATATAACAGTTGTACCCATTTAGTGTCAGCTTTGAATCACTGCTTAACAAACAGTGAAGTAAGTACAGGAGAACAAACAAGAGCCAAAATTGCATAGTAAAATAATCCACCTTAGTCTTTAAGCACATACCTGAATATCTCTGTAAGAAAGAAGCAGGTTTATGACAATGTCAGAAGTCAGCACTTCAGTATTATCCATACGAAGCTTAATTCTGGCCAGCTCCTTTGCCAGTTCATCTCCTTGGTACTTCTCTCTGGCTTTTCTAATGTCATTTAGCAGTGTTTCTTTATAATAGGCACTAAAGAAATAAAAGATAAACATAGGGGAAGAAGACTGTTAGGTATTTCTTATGAAACATGGCTATATTTCTAACAAAAAGTACCATTTCCTCAGAGTGAGGTAAACATCAAATGTTTCCATATTTTTCAATAACTACTTAGAAATATTCCACCCTGCCCCACCTCAGACTGTAGGGCTATGGATCAATATGCTTATTACCAGGATTGTGAGGCAGTTCTACCAATGTAAGAAAACTGGAGGATTTCTTTGCCCCATTAGTGACCCTGACAGATGTGGTACTTTGTATCATAAAGAAGGCAGCATCTGGGATAATAAAATCACACAGAGAAGAAACACCAGCGTGATGTAAAAAGAGGACGTATATTACTTTATCATGAAAGTTGGAAGGAGACTTTCAAACACAGAAACTAAAACAAAAACAAGCCAACAAAGGCTGATTTAGTTGCAATCTCTTTGATGAACATCATACATAATGTGGGCAGGATCTACGTAAAAGCCTCCAATAAGTGCATCCTATTTACACTAATATTGGTGCACAATCCAACATCAGCGCTTTTGTAAATTGAAAAATAATATCTATATTGCCAGTATGACAAGTTTGAATGGCCTGAACCAGCTACCTAGGAATAAATTTATCCTGGAGAAGGTTATGGAGTCTGTAGTTTGAGAGTTAGCAGGTGTCACCTGACAATAGTGCATACAATCCCTTTCTTGTTTACAAATGAGTCTTTCAAAGTATTAAGCCTTGCTTAGCATAAGTCCTACACATAGCAAAGAAAATTAAGTTCTCTGTCTCATTCACATTATCATCAAAGCAGCAAGGTCACAGTAAGCACCACTGGCAAGCACAGCCCCCATACAGTGCAAGCACAGAAATGAGGCTGAGGAGCAGGCATGGACTGTAAGGGGGGATCAAGACAACCCAATACCACCAAAGACCTCCAACCCTTTCCAAGAAAGATCTACAAGAACAGACTGCATGTAACTAATTTGCATAGAAAGTGAGAAACTGATCTCCAGGGTGGGAAAAACTTATCTATAAAAAGGTACCCCAAAAAATTCCAGGGTGCATGCTCTGCATATGCATCCCAGGAGCATGGAAACCCCAGCTGGATTGACACTGGAGCCAGGATGGCTGATCCCTCTTTCTTTCTTTCCTCCTCTTTGACCCTTTTAAATTCATCTCTCTCTTTCTCTCTTCCCTTTCACCCTACCCCTTTACTCAAACCCTCTGCTGTGCCTTATACCAGGTGGTCAGGGACTAAAACACCAATTTCCATGCCAAGTGTATAGTTTACTAATAAACCTTTGCAAACTTTTGCAGACCCTTTGACTTTTGTCATTCCTTTCAACTGTGAGCATCTAGGAATCTTGGGTGCTCCCTTCCCCTTCAGGGTAAGATGTCACAGCAGGGTCATCCATGGGATTGCAAGGATGGGACCACAAAATAAAAGTAGTTTTTTAGGCAAGCTTTTAACTTGGGTGGGATGGCAATGGGGAAACAAAGAAATCTGAGGGCCCTCAGTGCCACCTCATGCTACAGATACTAGAAAAATTAAAAACCAGCAGCTCAGTCTGAGTGTTTTGCAGAAATATACACAAAACAGGACTAGATGCAGAGTACAGCATGAGCAACTGAAAAAGACAGACCTCCTTCTCCAGCCCCAATTCCCAAAACTCCAACACAGTCCCTTGTAGAAATGGCTAAGCAGTGCCATGTTTTTATTTATACCAGAAGGTTAATATTTAAAAATAAAATCAAACCATGAAAATTACAATTGATTGCCTACTGCTGGGGTTTTTTTTTGTTTTTTTTTTTTTTTTGATGACAGAAAAGGACAGTGTTTGGCTTTGCGCGCTATGAAGAAACTATGAGGTTAGCTCCCATT
The DNA here is from genome assembly GCF_041296385.1 of Aphelocoma coerulescens. NCBI lineage: Eukaryota > Metazoa > Chordata > Aves > Passeriformes > Corvidae > Aphelocoma > Aphelocoma coerulescens. The sequence goes on along the minus strand of NC_091013.1, from coordinate 15,685,856 downwards.
ACAACCTTATGCACTGTAATTTAAACTTAAGCACTTTATCTTACCCATGGACTGCCTTTGCCTTCTGGAAAGCAACTATAAATCATATTCTAGCATAACATGGTTAGTTAGCTGCGACAGCTGCAGCACAGGAATATAAAAAGCAGTAGAGTTAGCAGCTTCTTTTAACACTATAGTAAGTGCAGTGAAAAATGAAAAATGAAAAATCAATGCTACTAGAAATTCTGCATCTCCTTTTTTTATTATAATCAAAAAGAGATTATCAAAGGCTCTGGAACTTTATCTGTTGTAACATTACCATGATGTAACATGGACATCCTTGAGAAGGCTGAGAAACTTGTCCACCAGTGGGACACAAAGTGGCCCCAGGATATTGTCCCAGCTGGGCTGCATGTACTCAGAGGCTCTTCGTTGGGCATCACTTTCACAGCAAAAGTAGTCAGCACAAGGTGTGACAATGTATGGAATAAAATAATAATTGCCACTTGAAGCCTAAAATTAAAACAAGCAGAGTTTAGAAAACAAATGAAAGTGTAAATATACTTGTGTATACACAGAATCTTTTGCTGACAGAAAAAAACCCTAGAGTAGTGTATGAAGTTTTAGTGCACTGTTTTAACACAAGATTTGCAAGCGTTAAATTCAAGGAAATTTGTGTGGAAGAGTTACAAATATTAACAAAGCTGATGAATAAGGCTCCAGGTCTGTTAAGTGACAATACAACAAAACTGTTCAATTTTTCCTTTTAATGTAGTGCACAGACCCTAGTAGGGTCTGACAGCTACCAGCTAATGTTCTGTTCACAAATTTTTGGGGTCAGAGATGTACTTGCATCCTCTAGGCTCACCCTGTGCTTTGAAAGATATGATGCAGAGCTTCACACAATGAGAGAAATATAGAAACACAGACACTGGAAGGACTTTACAGAGATGTTTAATTCAGAGAAGCCTACAAAACATCTCCTGCATGCTACCATCAAAAACTTAACCAACCAAACCTCAAAACTTTGAAATGTTTTGTAATAGATGTAGGACTTGTAACACAAAACTTTAGAAGCAAAACCCAAAAAACCTTAATATGCCACATGAAATGTGTGAATACAGTCAAGGTGCTGAAATGGGCGAGGACACAAGAAATGCCCTTCAGAGCCCAAAACCAGCAAGTACAGACTTTTCAGCTCCTGAGCAAGGCCTCAGAAACCACACCTCTATGATGTTTTCCACAGCTGGGAGAAGCAGCTGCATCCCATTCTAGCTATGACAACTCTCTGGTGAACTTTATATTTGAGAGTAACTAGATGGGAACACTGAGGCATAGGTCAATATGATACATCTGCCATGATCAACTACCACTACGCTGGAGATATCGTGGCACTGAACATCTACAGCAAAATCATACCTTTCATTGTTTCATATCATCTAAGCATGCAGAAAAGCCATAGCCATTTATGGTCACCTTGAACAATGGGAGAATGCTGAGATAATGAAAAGAATGGATATGAAGATGGCACATTTTTGAATGAATTAATAAACTAGACAGGAGAAGCAGATTGTTCACAGGAATTTAAAAATGTAGAGCATGCAGCTACTAAAACTACAGATAAAAAATCTGTATCAGTACATTCTGTTGCTGATCCGAGTTCGTGAGGATTAAGAATTTAAAACCATTTCTAAAGGATAAAGACCAAGTCACATTCCTTCCTTCCAAACCCTAAATTACATTATCCCTGTTATAACAATATAATTATCTGCTGGATTGTGATCTTGACTTCCCAATAAAAAAGTCAGAAAAACTGCAACCCAAGCCACCAATATGTCAGCACAATTTTGTCTCAACTTTATTCAAATAAACAGCAAGTTCATTGCAATACAAAAGCTGCTTGTGTATAAACTCTATTCTTGAACCTGTAACAGCAAAGTAGCTCTTCCTGCAATGAAAAAAGCCCATCCAATTTGAAAGGGTGATATATCTTGAGATGTAAAGAGCTGCAGTTATCTACTGAAAAAGCAATGAAATTTTCAGAAAAAGTTAAAATGCACGTGTGAAACACTGTATTAATCTTATCCTCAAACACTGTACTCTTATCCAGCCAACGTATCATCTATTTGACTTTGAGTTCATCTCCTTTTGCATAGTGAAATCTATGCAATTAAACCCTCCTGTCTTCTAGCTTATTCTGTCCAATATTTACATGTAATAAACTATGAAAACCCTTCATATAGACTGTGTGGCCTAAGAAAGGCTTTCTTATCTTCATTATGTAAAAAAAAGTCCACCTATTTTTCTTATGCTAACAAGAATTAGAGATGGCTGAAAGTATCACCTTTGCTTCTTCTGATCTTCTATTCAGGATGCTGGTGTCCGATACCAAAAGCTAATAATTTCGAAAATTACTGTCTTGTGATACAACAACTATTGCCTTTTTAACATAATGAATAAATGGTTTAGGTATATGTGAAGTAACGTATACAGCAACTCTACCTGCATAAAATCTATAAATTATGACTTATTTAATTGTAGTAGAATAGTAACTTCATACCTTATCAAGACTGTATGATGAGTTGGTTAATTTCAGAATTAGAAGCAAAGGTATATTAATTGTCTGATTTTGGGAAATTTTAAGTTAAAAATTACAGCCAGGCAGGCTGAAAAACCTTCAAGACTCTGAATACTCATCTGCCAGCAAATAATGTATGTCAGCACTGAAACTTTTGTATTTAAGCACAACATTTTAAAATCTACCGCAAGACAAGCCACAAGTTTAAGAACATAAAAAATACCCCAGAAAATAATTGCAAATAAGTTGAAAGAGGTACCTGTTCTTCAAGTGAAACGATTACAGGAATTAAGCAGAAAGCCACGCCTTTGCTGAGAGGTTGAAAGAGTGAGGCCCACATAGGCCATTTTTAGGCCCTGGGCAAGCCAGGCCAAATGTAGAGTGATTTTTGTCTTAAAATACCTTCAAAATATTTTTTTTTAATGCAGCTAAAAATAAACTGTTGATCTTAACATAAACAGTTTTTTTTATTGTACTGCTAAAGTTATTCTGGTGCAACTGTCACTTTGTGACAGAGATGCTACACTCAAATTAAAGGTGGGTTTTTTCCCAAATAAATAACATTGAGTAAAAATCTCTTCATTTTCAGAGAGGGAATTATGCCTGCCTAGCTAATAGTAAAATTATTTTACTTGAGCCCTGCTACTAACTTTGCCACTCACTCAAGTATCAGGAGTGCTTACCCCACCTTACTAAGCAGTTAGAAGGAAAACACAGAAGGTAACAGAAAATGAACTGCATTCATTCCAAGAATGAATAAGCTCCTGAATTTTCAGGGAGCTTAACTCACTGCTGTCTTAAGTATTAGGGTTTTCACTGTTGTTTTCTGTGACATCACATTCCTATCCATCTTGCCATACAGGCATGTACTGGATTTGCATGGCCAGGTTTTGGTAGTGGGAGGGCCTGGGGGGCTACAGCCGTGGCTTCTGTGAGAAGCTGCTGGAAACTTCCTCCATGTCCAGCAGAGCCAATGGCAGCCAGCTCCAAGAGAGACATACTGCTGGCCAAGGCTGGGCCAGTTAGAAATGATAGTAACTCCTCTGTGACAACAGATTTGAGAAGAAAGAAAAAAGTTATTGCATAGATATAAGTGCGGTAAGAGAAGAGTGGGCTGAGAATATATGAGGAACAACTCTGCAGACACCAAGGTCAGTGCAGAAGGAGGGGCAGGAGGTGCTCCAGATGTTGGAGCTGAGATTCCCCTGCAGCCTGTGGTAAAGACCATGGTGAGGCAGCTGTGCCCCTGCAGCCCATGGGGATCCACAGGGATGCAGAGATCCACCTGCAGCCCATGGAGGACCACAGGGATGCAGAGGTCCACCTACAGCCCATGGAGGAGTCCCACACTGAACAGGTGGATGTCTGAGAGGAGGCACACCCCATTTGAATCCGTGCTGGTGCAGGCTCCTGGCAGGGACCTGCAGACCTGTAGGGAGTGGAGTCCAGACTGGAGTAGGTTTCCAGGTAGCACTTGTGACCCCAGGAAGGACTCACACTGGAGCAGGCTGTGCCTGAAGGACTGCACCCCAGGGAAGAGTGACCCACGTTGCAGCAGTCTGCGGAGAACTGTTGCTTATGGGATGGACTCACATTGGTGAAGCTCATGGAGAACCTGTGGAAGGGACCCCACGCTGGAGCACGGGAACGACTCCTCTCCCTGAGCAGTGGGAGAAACAATGTGTGATGAACTGACCATAACCCCCATTCCCTGTCTCTCTGCACTGCTGGGATAGGAGGTCTAGCTTGAAAGGAGAGAGGGTGGGGGTAAGGTGTTTTTAAAGTTTTATTTTACTTCATATTATCCTGCTCTAATTTTGTTACTAATAAATTCACTTATTATCTCTAATTCAAGCCTGGTTTGCCCATGGCAGTTTTTGGTGAGTGATCCCTTCCAGTCCTTACCACATGAACCCTGTGTTATATATTCTCTCCCCTGTCTGGCAGCAGAGGGGCATGAGAAAGTGGCTCTGGTGGGTGCCTGGAATCCAGCCAGGGTCAACCCACTACAGTGGCTAAGATATTATAAACTTCCAAAAAATACTTCCTCTTCTAAAGTTGAATAAATGCAGTATTTTTATGTAAAGACTGTGAAGAGAATTATCACAAGACAAATACTCTCTATGCCCGGGATCTAGCTTGCAAGGAGCAGTAACTCGAATCACCTTGAAGGAGAGACCCTACCAAGCACTATTCTTAAATCATCCTTATACATTTTTACATGTCTAGAAACACAGTGAAAGAATGGCATATCTATTCAAGAGAAAGTAGATTTAAAGTGATACATACTTTGCCTATTAGATTACCACTGTGGTATTCAGGAGGTACTTGAACACGAAGAAAAGTTTTGAGGTTGGCAACCTACTCCAAGTTGAAATAAAACAACAAAGAGGAAAACACCACCACAGAACACCGTAAGAATCAAAAAGACAGACATGACACATGAATAAAGAAATAATTAAAGAAAGAAACAACAGAAAATGAATATAGATATTTACAGCAAGACAATATTTAAAAGGCCAAGAAAACAATTCAATACTTTGGCATTTCTCTTATCTATCTTATCTTTTGGATTTCTCTTATCTATTTACATGATTTATATGTTTATACATCTCCTTGTGTCATCATTAAGATGTTTTCAGGTCTTACTTTTATGAACCTGTCAGATTCATTATCTGGTTAGTTAACTATAATCCATTTCTTGAGATGATAGTATTTCCATACAAAGTAACTTTCATACATAAATTTTAAAAGCCTTAGTTTTCATTATCTAAAGTAACAGTAGCATATTTCATCATTAAAAGCATTAAAAGTAACATTTACTCAGTTACCCCTTGCCTTTATACTATTTTCAACCCAAAAAGAAAAATTATTGAATTTAATATGTTCCTACTTTTTCATTCTGTGCCCTTTTACAATTTCTTTTTGCACTTCTGCTACCTCAGGCCTTTTTAGAAATATATCATTAAAAGACCATATCATATAAAACTTTTATACACTGTAAAAATAATCAGAAAATAAAAAATAGAAAGCTACTCTGCAATAATACTTCTTTGGATTATTAAATTCAAATAATGTAATCATACTTCAGAGTCTTGACTCTCATTTCAATCCACTGGGGACACTTAACTGGAGAATATGAGTCCAAGTGCCAAAATCTTTCCATTTAGTTTTCTTAAATGTTCATGGCCTTGAAACAGTATATACAGTCTAATTTATACTGCTATTGAAACTCTGAAGAAACTTTCTGCCAATTACAATAAAAATTGATTTTTCAACATAAAAATTCCTTGTGGCAAGGATAAATTGCAATCTAGTTCCCTTCAGATGAAGGAGAATTTTTGCTAATGACTCCTCCATAGCCCAGACATTATTCACTGCTTACTATAAGAGCTACAGCATTTCATGAAAAATAACCATTTAAATCTCTAAAAATACTTGATCAGGACCAAAGGCCTAGGAATACTATGATAAACCTTTTGGTTTAATAGCCAGCCTACCTTCCTTTACATGCCTTCCCTGAATGCAATTGACAGGGTTATTCAAATTTCTTCAGGCATATTGTAAACTAAAGAAAAACTAACTAGTCTTTCTCCTTATGTTCTGTACTTGGTATAATAATTTTTCTACAGTGGAAAAATCTAGTTTATATTTTCAATGCCCCATTCAAACAAACTGAATGGATCAAAGTGTGCATCTCAAACTATGTGCAACCAATCCTAGAGCTATTGCCCAAAGCACTGTGTATTTTGCTTCCTGACTCCAGCAGTTTTCTAAAGCCCCTTGTGCACTCTTTTCTTCAATCTTGAACTTTTTTTATTCATAATTTCTTAAGATCCTGTAGCAGGAGACAAAATTTCCTTCCTAAAAAAATATAAAATATCAAGGATGGCAAAAAAAAGTTGAATCAAAATAGAACAACTTTCCAATGAACTTTGTCTATTACACTGGTTTGGGGAAAGACTATTTTTTTAAGCATTTTTTGCTGTTGAAAATCCTTGAAATTTCATTTTTCCAGTAAACCAATGTTTATCTGATATCTAAAGAAACTCCAAATCTCAGCATTTTCCATAGATATTTTTTTTTCCCCTCTGCCCTTCAGTCTATTTTTCCATAATGGCACATGAAATAACCTGTTATGCAAGACTGCATATTTGCCATTTATTTTATTGATAATATTTTGACAGAAACTAGGAAGCCATGCAATCTTTATTAAAACTAACAGAAAAGTCCTCAAAGCTCAGAGGAGCTCTACAGAAGGAAATCTAACTGATGGGACACAGAATCTTGACCTTGAATTTCATGCCAGGGCAATTCTTCCTTGGGAACTGAACTCCCACAGCCAATAATTCTTTCCTTTCACATCCAAGTATGCAATAAATTATCAATACAGAATTTTAACTGCTTGTTTGGGGAAATCAAGTAGAACTGAATCACATTCCTCCATCTTATCTGTGAAAACTGCATTCCTAGATGGTGGAAGGAAGGAAGGAAGTTCTCCTACTCACACTCTTTTTTCAGACAGTAAGCTATTAAATCTCTCAGACGCACACCACTGCATCTTGCTGCTAATTCACTGCTAGATCAGCTATACTCAGACCAACTCTCAGTTGAATTGCTGACTATTTTCTCTGCATTGTTTTCAGCTTCATGTCCAGTTTCCTTGCTCTTGCCTCCTTCCCAATGCTGAATTAGAATAATGTTTTCTCTACAAGGAAGATCTCCATTCTCTTCAAGGCTTTCTTGTGATTCACAAAGCAAATCACCCCGATGGCATACTAGACATTCACCTTCTCTTCAATTTTAACATGGCTCCACATCTGTTCTATGCTTTTTCTGCACCTTTGTAGATGATGTGAGATTTGTAGGATAAATAGGAAAGGTGAGGGCAAGGGAAACCTCAGTAAAAGCTCTAAGCTACAGCAGTCAGCACAGAAAGTTTCACTCTTGATGCTGGAACAAAGGTGTGCTGAGCCTGGCAACAATCTCAGTTGTTCCCCTTTCCTTGCACACCCTGCAGATGCATGGACACAGGGCTTGTAAAACATGGAGAGGGCTTGTAAAACCTCTCCAGCAATGATATTCCTGTGGCTACTGCCGGGCTGGAGGAAGGCTTAGGAGACAACTATCCTCTTTACACCATGCCTCCAGCCCCTGACAAAGAGTATATTTAAGCTCTGCTATTCCACAGTAACAGCAGAGGCATACTCACACTTTTCACTCAGGAAAAGTGAAAGGAAAACACAGAGCTCTACTACAGGGGTATTAAATATTGCATTTAATATTCAGCAATTAAACTGAAATGGTTATCTAACTATATATTTGACTGGAAACAAATTAATACTAATTATGTACCTACTTAACAAGCACAACAACTCTGATTAGCCATTAACTTCAAACAAGACATTGCCCATATGGTTGCAAAATCTTTAACCAAACAATGAAGCAGTGGCACCATATTGGGTCAGTGGTAAACTGCAAACCTCTCATGACAACTCACTGGATTTGAAAGGAGGGGAAGATAATTGTCTATTTGAAGTTGACTTTGACTTAAAAACCCATAGTTTTAACCTATGAACTATTTAGCTTGCTCATGAGTTTGTTCTAATTTCTGACTAAAAAATACTGACAAAAGAATGAAATATGGGAGCACATTTATCCATTTATCTAATAAAAGAAAGTATGAACAACTTCAAATAATACAAAGAGGTCAAGAGTCTGTACTCGGTATTTAAAATCACTCATTTTTTACCTCACTGTATTTTACTCACAATTTTTTTCTTAATTTAAGCACTTGAAAAAAGTAGGTTAGACAATCCCTCCTTTTTAAGGAAGGAATTGGGATCCTTGCTTAGGGATGTCTCCCTGCCCCTTCTGCTAGCCACAAGGTGTTTACAGGTCCACTACCAGACCCTGCTGTAGAAATGATGACACTGGAACCAAAGGTATAAAGCTGTGTCAAGGCAGGTTTAGGTTGGATACCAGGAAAAGGTTTTTCACCCAGAGCGTGACTGAGCAATGGAACAGGCTCCCGAGGGCAATGGTCACAGCAGCAGCCTAATGGAGTTCAAGAGGTGTTTGGACAATGCTCTCAGGCACATGGTGTGACTCCTGTGCAGGGCCAGGAGTTGGACTCAATCCTGATGGGCCCCTTCCAGCTCAGCATATTCTGTGATTCACCCTTTTCTTCTCTTCAGTGTGAAGGGAAATACCTCCCTTTCTGGAGAAAGAATCTACCACAAGAAAATACTGTAGGCTGCTAATCTGATTGCAGCAGGCTGAACGTGCCATCCTCCCCTTTGCTTTTTACTCCATTTCTGGTATTACCACCAAATGTCTCATTCACAATTCTCCCTCTTGCTCTGGAGGGGAAAACACATGCTCCTAAAATAATGGTCATCCACCAGTTGATAAATAGTAGCATTCACAAGAAAATCTGCCACATTCTGAGTCCCCCTTCACAGAGCCACAGACCAGTAAATGCAGTTCTCACTGTACAGGTTACAGGTCACGCTGATTCAAAGATCCCTGAGACAGCCAGGAAGGATGATCTGCATTTACATGTGCTAAACCTGATCTATCTTTAGCCTATGTACTGCACGGTGGCCAAGTCAAAACAGCAGCTCAAAATAAACCACTGTGACTAACACATTTTTTCTTCTAGTTCTCTTTAAAAATACTATCAAACTCTAAGACCACTTTATTATTTTAATCCTGCTTAATACTGTTTGGAAGAAAATAAAAGTACATGGTGAATGAGAGGAAACAGAAAGGATAAATGGAAGTGTAAGAGTTTTGTAAATTCAATTGTCCTCAAAATAACAGTGTGGAGGATTTAATGAAAATAACCACTGACATGATGTGAACTATGGCAAAATATACAACTGTATAAGATATCGTGGCATATTTCAAAAAGCTTTAAATAACTCCTACATTTTATCTTGTTTCAAACTTATTTGTTTGGTTTTACTTGCATTAAGTGTAAGAATATTTTTACTTTGGGAAATAAGCTTTTGCATTTCTAAGTAAATCTGTGAATTTGTAAGGAAGAGGACAGGTATACAGAAGCCAAAGCTGTCTGAGACACAAAAGTAAACCCCATTAAGGCATCACAAACATCTAAATTTGCACAAAGAGGTGATAGTGGCAGAGGGAAAAAGAGACTTTGAATTTCTGAGTTTATATTTTGATCTGTCAACCTACAAATAAAACTTATATCTACCAGCACTTTTCTACAACTTAGAAAGGAATTTGTAACAAAAAGTAACTTTAAAATCTAGCTTTACTTTGGAGTGTCAACAAGCTTCCAAAAGTTTGAATTATAGATAGGTAAAACAACTTCCTTCAATCATGCAGAGCATATATATGCTTGGCAGCTTTGTTATTAGAGTTGCTGCAAATGTGGCATCTTCATTTTGCGTTTTAAAATGAATGTGGATTTAATACTTACTGTGTTTTTCTGAGATACCATATCCTGTGGGGGAAAAAAAGATAATAGAAATGTTTATTTGTTTTTACTGGGAATTAGTCTTTCCAATAAAAATCACTGCTATACATATAAAATACATATACACACACACATACACAGATGTACTCTTCACAGCATAATCCAGATTTCCTGACACAGTAAATTCCCAGTAAAGGGACAGAACAACATCAAGAAGAGTCTTAGTAGTTCAGGTTAGGGAAAAAGTAACAACTCAGTGAAGAAAACTACTTAAAGAAATGCTCGGAAAATAAAGTTTTACTTGCCAGTAACTGGAGTTTCTCAGACTGGGCACACCCAGTCACACTGAGCACTTGTGAGACAAAAGCATTCAAAGCTGGAGGGTTTTTCTCTCTGAAAGAGTATCCTTCAGATACCTAAGGCCCTTTCCTATCCAGATGGGCACAGACCAACACATTCCTTCTACCCCCTAATTCTTCTCAGCTCAAAATCTAATGAGAGATACTGAAACAATGATAGATGATAAACTAAGGGGCATACAAACCATACCTCAGAGACTTCCAGCTGCCAGTAAGCAACCTTCTCTTCTCTTTGGTGATGGATTACATGTTCAAAGAACACTACTTGGTCAAACTAAAGAAATATCCAGGTAAGCCACACTACAAATATTAGACACAGACTTGTTTCTAATCAAGGTTGTCAATAAAACTTAATTAAATGTGCTCTGACAACCTGAGATGATTCTGCTTGAGCAATTTTGTATCTGACAGCCTGAAATCCACTTGGACAACCACTGCACAGAAATGATCATGCTCGTGCACCCATTTCCTCAACAATAGGCAAAAATATGAGGGGGCATTTAAGAGGTTTGGCTCTATAAATATGACTCTCTTTAAAGCCAGATTACATATTCTTTTATATCCTCTCAGAACTACGTTGCTTTGAAAGAACGTTGGTGAAACTGAAGAGACAACTCTTGGGACAACTTCAGGATGGATCCTAAGGGATAAAGTGTATAAAGTCAGGTTGCCAGAACTTCACAGACATTCAGCAGAAGTAACAGCAGACATCAATACTGCCCATATAACACTTAGGCTGTGCACCACTCTTAAGAGTGTGCACAGCAACCTAGGTCCAAGTAAAGTAATACATTTCTGAAGGGAAGTGGAAAAACCCTGACCAAATTACTCACGTACTTCAAAATAAAGAAACATCATCAGAGGGCCAAAAATACATTAAAAAGGCACTAAAACCTGAACAGAATTTCTAATTAGCTAAAACTCCTTAAGCCCAATAAAATTCTTCATAACAAAAGTGACGGAAGGCTTAAACATCTGAAATATGACATATCTGAAAATTAATGTCTACCTAGCTAAGCAAGTTTCTCCAATAGAGCTTTATCTACTGCAGTTAAGATCTTTCTCAAAACAGAGAAATTAACTCTTCTGAAACTATCCAGCACCTATGATGTGAAATGTGTTTGCTGAAATACCCCAAGAACAATCCCTGCCTACCTTCTGAAGTATTCCTAAGAAAGGTGTATTAGCATATTTGAATGCTACCCAACACTGAACTGGAGCTCAATTGCTGAAGAGACACTACGGACAAGAGGAGGACTGAACCCTGTCTCAGTGCCCAGCTTAAACCATTTGATACAGAGGATCTCTCCTAGCTGGTTCAGCACCTTAAATCAAGTCCTGTGATCCCATCTAAGATATGCTATGGGCCTATTTAGGCCAAGGAGGTTATACAAACAACTGAGACATGAGTAAGGTATCAGTGCCACTGACAGAGTTCCTAGAAGAAGAAAGGTGAAGGCAGGTGAAGGCAGATAATAGTTTTTTTAGCCTTAAGTGACCTAGTCACATTCTGGTGTTCCCCAGTCCGTAGACTTGAGCTTTACATCATTAGGAGAAAAGGCTTAAAACTGACAGTGCAAAGACTTGCAAGTTCTGGCAACAATCAATCTGAACATCCAACCACGGATGGATGTAATCCTGGAGATCCTTCAACACTCCAGTTATGGAGCAGGGGCTTGCATATGTGCTTGGCACAAAGTGCAGAAATCAAAGCCATCCTCATTGGGCAGCAACAAATAGAAGGCAACCAGCCTTCCCAGATTTGGGCACATCCTTGGGAGAACCAAGTTGATCAGAACATCTGAGTGACAGCATAAAGAGATAAAAATGTGTTAATAAAAAATAAAAACGAAGTATTTCATTGCAGTCAGGTATATTACCAGTAGTGGATGAGAAGTTGTATAGGCATATACCCAGATGATAAACTAATGGGCATATAAACCAGACCTCAGAGACTTCCAGCTGCTGGTAAGCAACCCTCTCTTCTCTTTGGTGATGGATTACATGTTCAAAGATTCACCCTGATCAGGTGGAAGAAAGAAGGACATGCCAGTAGTATCTTAGTGTGTATCCATATGGATAATCTCATTGAGCAAAGAATGTGACAGACTCCAGTTTTGAGTTCCTGGGACTCCGGGCCACATGGAATGTGAATGTGTATGTGGACTACCACATGAAGAATGGATGTATGGGTTATAGACACATGAGAGTAAAACCAATGACACTGAGAGCAGAGAAGAGGAATGAGAAGCTGTGACAGAACAGAGCTTTTCTGCAGAAAAAGTAGACTTAATATCCTTACAGGACCAAGGGAGGTTGGAGAACTCCAAAAAGGATTTTTGGACACTGACGGTGTGAAAAAAAAGCAAAGTAGAAGGGGCAATAGTTATAGTATTATCCTACTATAAAAATGAACAACAGCCCTATAGAAAGATTTGGTGAGGATGTCTTTTCCTATCTTCAAACAGCAATAAAAAGGAGATTCTTGCAGTCTTAGGTACTCAGCACCTAGGGAATACAAACCTCATCTGACAGAAGTGCTTCAATAGGAGTAGGCTGCAATACAGCCCTTGTTCAAGTGTCCTTATGATACAAGCCATAACTTTTTCTTACATGTACTCCAATTAAAAGATGGAAAGAAAGGAAAAAATTGGACCTGCACTCTCAATTCTATCCACCTGAAGCAAAATCAGTACCACACTACGTATCTTCTCTTACAAAAAAAGCATTTCTAAATTCTATTATTACTATTTTTGCTAATAGTCGCTTTTTCTTAGCAGGATTTTTTTCTGTAGCTATCAGGAAATTACATCAAATGCAAATTTCAGAAAAACACAAACATCTATAGGATCAGGTATTTAAAGATATTTCTGAAATGAAGCAGACCCCGAAGTGAGAACCTTACTTTGAGAGACTGAGCAGTGTCAGCATCAGTGTCATGGTAAATAATAACATTATTGGCCATGTCAAAGCTTTCACGCACGCCAAGGTGGTAGAACAGTGATGGTTGCTTGGAAATATCACTCATGTCCACAACTGCAACATCTGAAATGAGAGAAGTGGAAAAGAAAAGAAAATGCTAAAAAAATAGTAATCTTAAACCGAATTTTATTCTTACACGGGCCTTAAAACAAATCCTGAAATTACACACACATACTGGACAGGCAAAATCAACATTTTCAAATAAGGATCATTTTCTCATGACAGAAGTAAATTTCACCCTTCATATAAAAGGTAAGAGTCACTCATGAAATTACCGCAGTGTTACAGTAACTGGGAGGCTGAGTTTACCAATCCTGCCTGAGCTTTTGAAATCACAGCGTCACGAATGCCTCAGGTAAAAAAGCAATTCTACACTTGCCCCCTGAGGCCTGACAGCATGAATATCCATAGGACAGAAGCTTCAAATATTCAGGATGGAACCATTAAAAATAATAATGTAAATTAGAAAAATAGGGAAAACTGTGAGACCAAGTTTATTTTAAGAGGCTGAGACTTGAAGAATGGGAAATTCCTGAAAATTAGAAAAAGAAATGACTGTGGAAGTTGTTTCTTGAAAGCTACAGGCGTGATGTTGAAGATGGGGGGGCGCAACAATGAGGGAATTCAATCACAAGTAGCCAGAGCAAGGCTTCCACTGCACTTGGTTAGTGTTCCAGTCAGAAATGAAAGTCAGAAATGCAAGTAAAAACATTTACATCTGTGTAAGATGAGCTATACAGAGAGCTAAAGAGAAATAACCCGTATTATGCAGAATAGCTGAGATACAGGCAAAAGATTCTGAGCACCATTTTGTTCTCATATAGCCTAAACACCATTGCAGGAAGAAGTGGTAACCGGACAAGAGGACATTTAATGCTGAGGTTTTATTTCTTGATCCTTATATCCTATATACTCCTAAGAAAATTTTGCTTTAAAGCTTTTTAAAGGTCTATATCTATATGTCTGTCTGCTTTCACCAGTATGGGATAAAGGGATGAACTGAAATCTGAAATATTCATAAGAATAAAGCCTTGTCATTGAAACCACAGGGGGGTCTGAGGTTCAAAACAGATTCCAAACACTCAGTGTAGATGGGCAGTAAATCCTACATCTCTGAAGGGGTAACAGACAGTGCCTGTACATACAGGGAAAGACAGAAGGGTGAGTTACTAGTAAACAAGAAATCTAAAAGCAGGTCTGATGGCTCAGACCCAAATGCAGCAGCCAGTTAACCTTGGTATCACCAAGGTTACACATCACAAGAATCAATACTCCATATTTAGTATGCAGTTTCTTGGAAAAACCTGCAATGAATATATGCTCCTGTACAATTCCATCAGGCTATTCTGACACACCACACAGAGGTCAGCCAGTCCCTCTGATCACTATGAGACTCCTGTTAAAGCACAAGGAGCATTTTGAGTCTGAAGACCTGCCTTTAGACCAAGCCTCTTTTGTTCAAGAGCAAAAACAAACAAACATAAAAACCCCCAAACCTCAAAATATCCCAAACCCCAACAAAACACACCAAAAAATCCAAATGCACCTCCCTCTCCCACCAAAGATACAAAACCCCAGCACAAAGTCATGGCATAAGAAAATCCGCTTATTCATGCAGAACTCAAATCCTGCACCATCTACTGATGATCTTCCCAGCTCCACTGTTTAGCCAGCTGTCTGCAGCATGGATAAAATTCTTAGTGTATTGCACACTGCAGTGTCACGTAAACCAAGAGAGCTTGAAGAAGTAAACCCCAGCCCATAAACACAACTGAATCTAGATTACCCCAATATGGCAAAATCCCTTTGGAAAGCATAAATTATCTGTAGAACATATTTAAGAGAAACTAACCAGCAGACTGAGAATCAAATACCATCTAGGGAAAAAAAATTAGGGGCTTGGATGGTTTTTAGTGCTTGTATAAGAGTGTTTTTGGGTAATCAGAGTACTGTGAAATCAAAATCAGTATCCTGGTAAGAGAATTCAGATAATGCATTCTTATAGTGTACAGATATTGCATTTTACAATACAACACATGCAATGGTTTGTAACAGTTCATTGAAACAAGGCTAACACAGCTCATTTCCACATCTAATCTACAACTGAAATTTGTCTTCTGTTGATTGCTGCTCCACAGCAATGTAAGAGGTATCAAAAACACATGAAATGGACATAAGAGCAGAAGTAACCACCTCCATAACAAAGGATAATTATTCTTCCCTTAGATATTAATTCACTGCTAAAAAGAATTATGAGAACAGGTTTTTCTTGCTTATTCACACCTCACAAACACAGGTGTGAATTAAATTAAATAAAAATAAAACAAAATTAAGAGCAGCAGAGATGAAGATGTATCACAAAGATATGCATGCAAGTGAAAAAAAGCCCCAGAAACTGAGTGGATTCAGTTTGAGCAAAGGAATCAAGGAATGACAGAGAAGTGAATGATAGTGGACAGAAGCAGAGCATCCAAAGTGCTCCTGGCTGTGGGCTAGAGCAGAGATGAGAAGCTGCATTCCTATGGAGCTCTCCAAGCCCTCCTCCAGGAGGAACAGCAGCAGGCTTGGAGCACGGAGGAAAAAGATCTACTGACAAAGTAGCTTTATTAATGTACTAAAGAAATGCAGCACAAGTACATTGGGCCCATGAAATGAATGCAAATTTGGGTGGAGAACATAAGACCAACAGTAAACTCTTCTTAAAGCAGTAGATCCCTGAGATGCACCCAGTGCATGGGGTACTGAGAGTGCAGTGCTCACTGTCACTGATGGCTGGGTCTAAGCACAGTCCCCAGATGGACTGTTTTCAGAACTACTGTACATCTCTTTTCTTGGAGTAAGGCAGTTTTGTGAGTCATGTAATGAACAAAGCTAATATATGACACCACAAATACTTCAGTTTCAGTTATCCAATATTTTTCTCATGATTTACACTAGAGTTCTTCATTCACAGTTCTTTAAAAAAAAGACATGGGGCCCTGCACTTCAACCATGCATTTAGTATGGCTGATAAGAGAGAGATAAGAATTTCCTTAAACTTCCAGAGACACATTAAAAGAAATAACTTCAACACTAGTATGTGCTTTGCAAATCTTGATTTATGAATAGAAACATAAGTCAACCAGAGTTCATTCTCAAGTCCCATCCTCCATAACAAAAGAGCCCAGTCAGCCAAATGTACTTCTGAACTTCCCTTGCCAAATTTAGGTTCAACTTCCATTACAGACAGGGATGAAGCAAAAGCCGATGCCAACTTTTATCAAAGCTTATTACTCATGAGAAATTTTAAGTAATAATGAAATATTTCACACAGGTCTAAATGAGCAATGGAGAGGGTTTCCTTTGTACAGAAAGAAAGAGAGCAGGGGAAGGTACAGCCTCTCTGGAAAAAAAGAAGGCTTCCAAGTGAAAATCTGTACAATGCCTCCACCAGACAGGGTGGAGGGGTGGGGATGTGCTTAATGTTGCATATGACCAATTTTGAATGATTCTGGAACAGAACATTTAAACTCATTGCTTCTTTTCTGCAGTAGCAAGTAGTGTTCAAAAGCATACCCATAAAAACATGTCCTCCCTCATTTCTTCTTAAGCATAACAGATATTTTCAACTCTTTTTGTTCTCTAGTAGCTGCCCATGAAAACTTTCATCCTGAAAATAGTTCATTTTTGTCATGAACCCAAAAACTGATCTCAGTTTATTACATGGTTGCAGTTAATTTATATAGGCTTTTGTTTCTATTGTAAAATGATTACGGTATGTGTATATTTGTAGTGCATTAAGGTAATTCAGCATTATTGCTTATACAATCTTGATTAGGTCTCTGCATTGTTGCAGCAGATAGCACATTATTCATTTCTTATGCTACAGTTTACATATATTTAACACTAGTGTATCTTACAAAAGCAGACAGAGAAGAGACAAATAACTGCGACAACTGAAATGAAGATTAGAGATCATTAACTGTGGTAAAACAGGAGACTATGAAACTAATAAATAATTCAACATGAAAAACATTATTACACAGGTTAAAACCAGAGGACTTACTTTTCTATCTGAAATGCACCTGAAGACATCATATAATTTAATGATCTAAGTAAATCATTAGTCTTCACATGGCTTTTTTTATGATTTATGGCATTGTTAGCAAAACCAAAAGGACAATTTTGGCATCAGGTTTTGGGATCTGTAAGTTAAAAAATAATAAACAGGAGAAAATGAAGAAAATAGACTGAAATATGCTGATAGTTAAATAGAATCTATGAGGCAGGACAGAAGGAAAAGGTCAAAAAGCACTCTGTACTGCTTTCAGTTTCTCATCTAAGGCTCACATCCATCCAGTCTTATCCATATGCAGAGCAAGAACCTTACTCCAGTATTTTGGATTCATTATTTTTCACCATTTGGAACCTTTCTATACATAACAGATTTCAAAAACACTCCCAAACTTAACATGATAATAGCAACCTTATTGGAGGAAAATGCAGAACTCAGCCCATTACTATTCACTAGCATTCTGCAAATTATGAACCTTTGGATTAGTATTGCTTCAGTTGATTGGATATTTGCATCATAGTTAGTAAGTAAAATAATGTGTAGTTCCTTGAAAACCACTGAAAACTGTCAAATTCTTCAGAAGAACAACAATACTGTTAAAGAAAAAGAAACAAATAATCCTTAACTTCAGGATACATACTCTTTGATTTCTGCACAGTTCTTTAAAGGAAACAATACCAAAGTTTTACAGGGAAACAATTATGGTAACTTGGTGTATTTGAAAACCAGGAACCCTTTGCAGCTTTCACTTAAGCTAAAACAAAAGGCACCACTCAACTTTGATATATGCCATACTCACAGAAACTGGGAAGCTCAAGGTAGTAAAGCACATTTGTAGCAACTACCAACAGAACTGTTGAGGTGATTTTTCAGCACAGTTTTTTATACCAGCAAACTGTTGGTGCCTTCCATTAGATCCTAGGTATAAGCCAATGTTAGTGTAAAAATACTGTCAGCAGTTGTGATGATATTACGGCTTTCATAATGAAGCAAGTTTCACTTAAATCTCACTGCTTTATAATCACAGTATCCTGTTAAAATCTCCTTACTTTTATTAGAAAAAATATTGTTCCAATCACAATCTAAAGCACCAAACTAAACCCAGATATTGCCTTAGAAGCTGAAAGACCCAGGAGACAAAGACACAGCTCTTTTTTTTAAATTTAGGAATTTCTGGTATTTCAATTCAGCCTTTTCAAGTTTGCAATATTATAGCATGAACTTTGCTAACATCATTGGTTTGCTATAGGGCCAGAATTGGTAATAAAAATAAAAACCAACTCATCAGAATGATTTATCCTGCAATATAGACTTGTATATGCTATAATCACATAAAAGAGCATTTTAAAAACAACTTCATCTATTTGCTTATATAAGCTTATCTTTTCGTAGATTAGAAACAAGTGCTGCAATTCTGTATAAATTACAAAAATTACCTGTAATAGTTCAGAAACTGCTTACAAAGCACCTTAAAGAAGGAAGATTGTTTTTATAAGCTGCAATCAACTTTTGCAAGAGAATCCTGGAGTGGCTGGAGCCTTGACTACAAATTCCAGCCTACTGCCTACTTCAGAAAAGGAAACACAGGCATGCACACTGGATGTCTGAAACTTTTTGATGCCCAGAGGGCACGTCCTTTAGAAAGAGTGTTTAGTTCACAGGCAAAAGGAAGTGACTCAAAGGACATGAAAAATAAGAATTAAATTAGGTATGAATCCTCACATTAGTGTGGGGAAAAAAGATTTCCTTCTGTTCACATATAGTAAGCACTGAAAAAAAAAGTGACATTATCAGCTTTTATTAATGACGCCAAACACAAACTGGAGAAAGAAGAAAACTTTAATATGGGCTAAATATTTTTTAATTCACTATTTTTAAATTATTGTTATCTTGAGAAGATAACAGGGAGAATTCCAATTCTAATACATTATCCATACACACGGACTGACTATAAAATGAAGCAAAATCTAAACTCAGCTATATCTTGCTTTTGGCAGCTCTAATGGATTTAAGTGTTTTAAGAATCCTGAAAACCTGGGCATCAAGTGGCAAAAATTCTGAAAGGTGCTTTTCCATGGTTTGTGTGTTTGCTCAGGAAAAGAACTGTTGTAAAGTGACAATTTCAGTCATCTGCCACAGGTTTTATATTATGAAGTGATTTACTGAAGAGAAAGGCCACCACACCCCAAAATGTCTCACTTTTCCTCCAACCAAGCAAAATGGAAGGCAACCACATAGTGCCTAACAATTATAAAAGCCAGCATTCTTAGAACCACAAATACCGGGGTGGGGGGCAGGGAAGTCAGAAGTTTCTTTTGCATTCCTCCTTTCTGTGTGTCAAATCTTGCTCTGGAAACCAGTTGCACATGCTTCCCCATGAAACCACTCTGCTCAGTGAATGTAGTGTGTGTGCTGAAGATAAACTATGTATTAGCTGAGCAGCAGCAGCATTCTTGACTAAGGAAAGTTTGCTGTTAAATAACTTTCCTGAAAGGACCAGGCAAATCCTGAGCTCTGCTATTAGGAAACCAAAAAACTCTTAATTTTTCAGATGAGCCTTTTGACCACCCAGAAGTATCACTAACTGTAGCATTTCAAATGATTGCTTTGCTCCACTTAACACACAGCACATTAACACTGGCAAAGTCCCACCTCCAGAGACAGTTCTGGAACAGCTGTGTTAAGCAAAGTGGGCCAACTGGCCTTTGTATGGAAAGCAGACACATCCACGTAAAGGAGGAGGAAGAGGAGGAGGAACAGCTGACACCCAAATGTATTTCTAACCATAGCATTTGGGTGATGTTAGAAAGTCCTTTCATGTGGGCCAGCAAGGCAGCTCCTCCTTCCTATGAACATGAAAAGTTTGGAGCACTCAAACTCCATCCTCTCAGCTCCCAGGGCAAAAGGCTGAAGTCATGAATGTTTTACACTATCAGAATGGCTAAAATTTACCAAGCAAAGTTTTACTGCTTACAGTCTGGATTGCAGCCTGAAAGTAGAGGTAAGAAATCTGGAAAACTTATTTTTCATGTATAGATCACAAAAGTGCCTTATACAGCTTCCAGTGAAAGCCCTGGGAGAACCCCCAGTGGCCTGAAAAGGTACGGGAATGAGCACTTTTTGGACAGCCATCCCACAGGTGATGAAATGTGAAGTGCAAAGAAGCAGACAACAGAATAATCCAGTGTATCAAAAACAGAGGCACATGTAGCTGGAGTGAAACCAGTGATGAATGCAACCAGCACAGCACCATGTACAAAGAGCCTGACAGCATTTTAATGTAGGTAAGGAATATAAAACCCATATTTATTTTAAATATTTAGTTGAGTCATAACCAGAGAGAAACTTCTTGTTCATGAGATCAGTTCTCACCTGTAACATTTTGTCCTTTTGATTTCAAATACTAGCTTTGGCAACTTTTGGAAATTTTAGTCTTGGGCTATCTCAGCAATGTATGACATTATAACATTCACTGGCAATTCCTATCCAGCAAAACTGACCATCAGATGCTACTGTGAAAATCAGCCAACCATCCAAAACAACAGAACAGACAAGACTGAGGGGCCAATGCTCATCTCTGGCTTCTGTAATCCTGTATAAAACACCCACTTCATACAAACAACTCCACAATAAGGTTACAGTCAGACCCAAACATTAGAGCCAGGGATGATGTTAGTGCTGTGGTGTTACTTTACAGATACTGCATCTTTCATCTGTCCGCTGGTACATGGAACACACACTAAAGATAGAAATAGAACATATTTTTCATGCTTCAGTGGCATTTATTGCAACTTGGGAAAAACTAGTATCTAAAACTACTCATTTTTCTAAACATCAGCAAAGTATTTGTGCCATAATTATAATTAATACATATTCCTTAATATCTAAATATCTGTTCCAAAAGTTACATCACCTAAGAAACTGCACTTTAGTTAAAAGGAACAGAACAAATTACAGCAGGTGAGAAACACTGACAGTTCTAGTTGATCTGTAAATTGAGTGCTCATTTATTTTTATGATTTGGGGTTTTCTTATTCATTAGATACATCATCTGAAGCTTTTCAACTCTTTGCCCTGAAATTGCGTATTAGGAACTATTTTGTTAAATGGAAGCAAGGACTCTTCCAAAAACCTTTGCTAGAAAAAGCTTTAAGAAACATTTTAGATGCTTCTTAAATACAATTAAATTCACAGTGAAACTAAGTTTCAAACAAGGCAAGACACTATATTAAAATAACAGGGCAAGTCTACTGATCCAGAAAAGCAAAACTTGTGCCAAGAGCATGCCTATGCTTATTATTTTTTTAACTGATCTTCAGGGAGAGTTTTTTAAACTCTGCCAAATCAGAATACAACCAACACCCACAAGAACTGGTGTGGGAAGAAAAGTAATGCAGTTAATGTCATATATAGGGCATCCAAGCTCAGAATGTGTTTTTAATGCTTTTGCACAAGTATGAAGAAGAAAAATATCGTATGATTGGAAACACCGGAAGATAACCTCTCTCAGAAGATAGCACAATTTGTGAATTTTTTGGTCTTTTTTTTTTGTTTTACTGTTGGCAGTTCAGAGAAAGAAGGAAACGAACTAATCCTCAAAGAGCTCTCCTTGAAATATTGAATTGCAGAAGTTAAGAAATATATAATCCACTGTAAACAGCGCTTGCCTAGGCTTAGATGTTGCTTAACATTTTCCATGACAAAGCTTTGCTTTCAGTCCTTTTTAACTTTGCCAGTCTTTGCTTCAGGTTGTTGGGTTTTGTTTGTTTCTTTTTTCTTTTGAAGAGATTTAATTAGAGCCAACTCAAGTCATTTTGAGACTGTATCAGAGAACTTATTTTTCTGGCCACTGTTGAACATCCCCTCCTGCAAAATTAAGAAGACTTAACTGCTTTCAAGCACCAAACCAGAAATTTGTCAGATGGGTAAGGCTGTCTGGAAGTAACTCCTCTTAGCCTCATGAAATTCTGCTTGTCTCAAAGAGAGGTTATAAGCAGTGAATTGGTCAGAGTCACAAGGGAGATGTTTGGTCTCACATGAGCCTGTCATCACTGCCTTCACTGTCAACACAGATAGAGGAAAAGCACTTTTAGAGCCCCATTCCTCTGATCTGTCAGAAACCAGCTTCAGGAAGACTTCAGCCCAGAAGCGCCTGTTTCTCTCCATTACCTATGAGGGGAGTCCAAGCAACTGCAGACACCCACATGGGAGGTGTTCCATGCTCCGACGCCCCTTGCACAGAGCCTCAGAGCTCTGCTTTGAAGAATTTCATTAACCATTAAGGCATTTCAGTCAAGAATGATATTATTTCAGCAGATGTTTCCCTGGACACGTTCCCACCAGCTAAACCACAAAATGGCCAAAGGAGAAAGACTATAGATCTTTCTCATCAGTACTTTACTCACATTCTCTCTACCTGTGAAAAAGGATGAACTGCCACAATTCAAACCCTCACCTAAGATTTCCAGGGATCTCTCTGAAGCACCCAAGTCTTGAGTTTTCCATAAATTGGGAGTTCATTTGTGAGTCCCAATTTACAATGTTGTTTGTTTTGGCACTCAGTATTCTACAACTGTGGGGATGACTGTTCTTCAAGAGGTGCTTTTGCATGTACTGTCTCATCCCAGGGTCTTTTCTCCTACTCATAAAACCTCACTGTTTAATTACACTGAAGCACTGACTATAACCTCCTGGCCTACGAATGACGTTTATACATGAGTTAAATTTTCAGCAAAAATACCTTCAAGCCAAATATAAGCAATACATTTCCCTGCAAGACAAAGGCATTCATACAAAAGCTAGTAATAGACTTTACCTTCTATTTTATTTTCTTTTTTTCCTTTCATACCATAGCTTGTGAGGTCCTGGGAACAACACAGCCTCAAGCCTGAGGGAGTTAACTCACAGTAGTGTGAGAGCTTAAAGTAAAAGAGAGAACGTCCACACACACTGTCTCTGGAAACTCACATAGCACACACCCCTTTACACAGCCTCCCTTCCTTGTGGAAGGATTGTAAAAATTTACCCATGCTGGGACCACAGTCACAGATCTTTAGTTACCAACCACAATCATATGAGATGGACCCTGTCAAGATCTACATACTTGTAATAAATGAATTATAAAAGTTGTCACATGCACAAGAGATTAATACTTATGACATTTCATTGCAAAATTACGCTGTTCAAACTCCCAGGTTAGGAACTGAGAGAGATATCATCACATGGCTCTTAGCATTTTCAGCATTTTCATAGTTCAGGCAGATGAATGCTTATGGCTGCCTGCAACTCCTGCCTCTTTCATGTGATCCACTGTCTCTGAGTCTCTCTCTCACCATCCTGTTCTCCCATTACTCCTCAACCTATATTTAACTTGAGAATTTCTGGCTATCTCAGTGCTAGCACAGAAGCAAGAGGCTCTGTCACTGTAGCTAATCAGTCCTGTGAGAGGTATCAGCTACCAGCTTCACACTAACCTCCTGGAAAAGTACTTTAAGAAACTGTTAAACTTTACAACAATTGAAAGAAATAAAGGTTAAAAACCTAATTTCATGAAAACTCACGTTTTACATATCATTTAACGAAAGACATTTGCATCTGTAACTAAAAAATCCAATTCTCTAAGTAGTAAAAAAGACTCTAGGCTGAGACAGTACATACCTCTTATAATCATCCACACTGTACTATAATCATTTTTCATGAGTGCTAAAACAAAGTACTTACATTTACAATGACTGTTTTTTTAAACCTTATAAACATGCATTCATCAGAAGTAAAATAGGAAAAAAAGACAAATTAAAGCAATTTGCTGTTGTAGGTTGGCATCAACCATTTGACCATGTACAGTGTAAAAATCAAAAACTATTAATCACCTCAAGCTGCAAGATAAACAACCCTTCCTTTATACATACTGTGAAATACTCTATCACTAGAGTGACAGATAGCTAGGTAGTGATACTGGCTGCCTAACCACTGTTAAAATACACTAAAGAATCTTAACATTCTAATAAACTTTTTTAAACACAGCTGTGCTGGTTTTGGCTGAGATAGAGTCAATTTTCTTTTTCTTTTTTTTTCATTGCAATTTTAAACCCTATGGTCTGGTCCAAAGGGAGCAGGGGTGCAGGCTTCAGTAGATACATGTTTACATGGTTGCAACCACGATTTGAGTTGCAGGTCATAGGCATTTCTATAGCAGGAACCACTGGGGGAGAAGCCTTACAAGAGGCAGTGCAAGTGCAGCAGTGACCCAACCTGAGCTGGCCTTGGTGCCAAACAATTCACACAACATAAGCAGCTTTTGCCTTACATTAAACTGTCCTTTTTTCAACCCAGGAGTTGTTTTACTTTCCCAATTATCTCTCCAACCCTGCTGGTGAGGGAGTGAGTGACTGTGAGGTGTTCAGCTGCCTGCTGGGATTACCCCACGACAACAGCTCACAACAGAAAAGTGACTGTGGGGTGTGTGGGGAACAGAGCAGTTCCCATCAGCCTCAGTGGCTGCTGAAGTTGAGCAGTGACACCGTAACAGAAGCTGACAACATTGCAGGAATAAAAAGGGCATTATCATGGCTTAAGCAGCTGAATGCTTGCTTGCAAAACTGAATTCCATACCTGCTTCTTCCTACCCGACAGCTGCTGTGTGACACTAGCCTAGTCACATAAACTGGAACTTCAGAGATGGACTTGTTGACCATGCAGTTATTAAGATTCTGAGTTCCAGAAGAAAAAAAAAAAAAAAATACCCCACTGAAACAAAAACAGTGACTTTGAAAAACAGAGCTCTCATTTTAAAGGTACTTTGTAACAAACCCAATGCCTTCAGAGAGAAGAAAATTCCTAATATTTTACCTAAGCGATTCACTTCTATCATCCTACTGTACCTTGGTATGAGTTAGAACTTGAATAGTCTCTTGATTCAGCATCTGTAGTCTTCCACCTGCAAAACAGCTAAGCATCTACAGAACAATACTATGCCTGATTTATACCTCAAAAAGACAGGTATTTCCATTTTTCATTCAACCTTTATACCGAAATGAATAGCAAAGAAGCAGCATTGTAAACTTCTCGAAGAGTATTTAAATAATCCATATTCGTCTCCTTTTTTTGTTCACAGATGTTAGACAAATGAAGATTCCAGAAATTGCTCATTTCTTGCTTTAAATCTATGTATCCAGAACACTAAAAAAGTACTTACCAGTCACAGATGATCTGAGAAGGACACCTGTTCAATAATTTTCTCTGTTTATATACTCTCAGTATATTAAAAATGTTTATATAGATGCTAGACAGACATAATGAGTAACCGTCCCACATCATACATTCTTTTCACGATGCTGAGTCATTAAGGATAACACTATTTCCTAAATTTTTTCTGCAAGCCAAAGAACCTACTGATTCTACAGGACATTTTTCTGCCCTGTTTAGTATCAGAGAAGAAAAGAAACAGCTGAGTAAATTAAAACCAGGCAGTCCACACTTGCCTGCTGCACTAGCAGTGTGCTAAGGCTCACATGAGACCATTTCCACTGCAGTGCACTAGAGTGGAGCCAGCCAGTTGAAAGCACAGGAAAAACACCCCAAGCCTGAACCTAATTTGAACCTTGCCTGTAATTGAAGGGGGAGGGGGGTGCGTGGAATGAGAAAGGTGAACTTTATTTAACTTTTCCTGCACCTCTGCACTTCCTACACTGGGTCATCAAAGGCAATCAAAGGGAATGAAGTATGGGAAAAAAAGAAGTTACATGACTAGATAACCTGGCCTAAGTGAAATTAAAGACAGTATGAAATTCAACAAGGAAGGTCGTTCCTTTCTCCCCAGCTGCAGTCAAATCAATTTTTAGGCCAAGGAGGTTAGATAAGCTTCAACCTTTTAGACATTTATCCAAATGAAACCATTTGAGAGTCACCCATCATTTAATGTTGAATACCTTGGCGGGGGGACATAAAAAACCTGCTAAATCTGCACATCTCCCACGGGTCACACAGCGGCCAACAACATATATTAAGAAAAAATTAGAAAAGTAAAATTATGTTGATCTTTATCTTCTTCTCAAAGAAAGATGAGACATAAGAAAAGGAATCAAAATAGATGGAACTAAAATAGAAAGAAAAAATATTTCAGAACACTAAAGCTCATAAGTCTGGGTTAAACTAAGACCTTTATTCTTTTCTTTATGAATTAAAAATATAGCATATAAAAAAGTGAGACTTTCTTAGCCTGAATCTCTTTTTTTTCCCCAAATGTGTTTTTTAAAAACAAATATCAAGAGACATCTCCATCATTAGCACTGGTGTTTTTTATGTACCAAACTGAGGTATCCCACCTCATAAATATATTATAGATTGCCTCTTCATGTTGGTGGACTCCCATACTGTCATTTAGGACCCACATATAGCACAGTAAGTTATGCACAGAAAAAAATGTTAATTGAGGAAAGGCAGTGTTATTAAAGTGCAAATGCAAATAAAGTTTACATAAAGCCAGGGCATCCTCTTTGAGCCAAGAGACTTGCACTCATATATAGATACGGAGTCCTTGATACACTATTCTGGATGGTGGGCAGATGTGGATTCACTCTGCTATTTTTATCTTTCCTGTAAACAGTACAAGCTTTATGTGCCAGTCTAAAAGACTGCATGTGCAACTGAAAAAATCTTTACGTACCACTCAAAGCTGCAATTTTAAAAATGGGCAGCTTCCATTAAAAAATGAAAGAAATCTATTTCAAGACACTACGTAGAGATCAAAAATATCTAGAATTTTAGTAGAAGCTGATCTTTCTAAAGTCATAGCCACTTAATCTTTAACTATCCCATAAATACAGCACACTTCCAGCATGTAGGCAGAAAATATTAAGCACGAACACAGACTGTTATCACAATGGAACCATTCCCTAAGATCCCTATAGAGTCAGAGGAACATTAGTCTTTCCAAACAGTGATTCAGACACAATGAATCACATGAAATTGTGACTTTAGAACAAACCCCTAAACATGGTCTCCAGCATTTAGCAGAATGCTTCACCTCAAAAACACAGAACTGTTTAGGTTGGAAGGCACCTTAAAGATCATCTAGTTTCAACCCCTTTGACATGGGCAGAGACACCTTCCATTAGTCCAGCTTGCTCAAGATCCCATCCAACTTGCCCTGAACACTTGCAGGGATGGGGCACCCACAACTTCTCTGGGCAGTCTGTGCCAGTGTCTCGCCATCCTCACAGTAAAGATTTTTTTCCTTATATCAAATCTAATTCTGCCCTCTTTTAGTTTAAAGCCATTCCCTCTTGCCCTATCACTACAGGCCCTTGTAAAAGGTCCCTCTCCAGCTCTCTCATAGCCCCCTTTAGGTACTGCAAGGTGCTATAAGGCCACCCCAGAGTCTTCTCCAGGCTAAACAACCCCAACCCTTTCAGCCTGTCTTCATGGGAGAGGTGCTCCAGCCCTCTGATCATCTTCATGGCCTCCTCTGGACTTGCTCCAACACATCCACATCCCTCCTATGCTGGGCCCCCAGAGCTGCAGGTTGGGTCTCATTATAGCAGAGGGAGAGAATCCCCTTTCTCTCCCTGCTGGCCATGCGGCTTTGGATGCAGCCCAGGTGCAGTTGGCTCTCTGGGGTGCTGGGCCATGTCAAGTTTCTCATCCACCAACATCCCCAGGCTAATCTGTAACTTGTCATGGTAAGACTATGCAAGAAAGTTTAGATTTAAGATGCTAAATTCTGAATGTTCATCTATAAAATTGTCCAAAATACAAAAAACTTGTGGAAATTAACTTGTTATTCTTCTCAGAATTTGTATTGTACCATGGTAGAGGCACTACTGAAAAATGAGGAAGCTGAAGAGGCATTAAAGGGTAAAAAAAAATAACAAAAAGTAATCCATCATTATTTTTTACTTCATTACAAGCCAGAAAGTCAAGGCAGTTTCCGGTTTCCCCAAAACAATATGAAGACTTACCTAGACTTGTTATTTTACTAAGCAAAAAGCTAAGTTTATCAGTTCCAAAATTTAATTATCATGAAAACAAGAAATCCATCTTAACCATTTCCAGACTTCATTCTGATTTGGATACTTTCTCCAGCTGACAACAACCCATAACTTGTCAGTTATCATAAGCACCATAAACAACAGTAGTAAAAACAAGCACAGTGCCTGGCTTTGCACTTGGTGACCATGTCCTCTTCTAAAACGGGGTTTAAAAAGACTGGAGCATGCCAAACATCCATTGGCCAAGAAAATATCTGAAACAAGTATCTCAGCTCCACAGAAGGCAGAGCTGATGCTGATGCTGATAAAATCTAACAGTTACTGTGTGAAACAGGATTGTGCACACAAAAACTCTGCTAAGTAAGGCAGCCCAGTACCAAACAGTAACACCATGGTAAACATTAGCTTTTCTCCTGTAAATTTTTATTATCTACTAAGATTAGCACAACAGAGATTACTGGTCTAGCACTGTTAGAAAGCAACACAGACTGAATACAGCCTTGTACTGTTTCCACTTACCAGCTCCCAACTCCGGTTTCATGCTGTCACTCTCCAACCAAAGGCAAAACTAACAACTAATGTTTCCCTCAACACACAAAGTAGCAGAAAGAAATTTCTTTCTTCAGGTTCTGTGAGTGAAAGGCAGCAAGAGTAGAGTTAATGCAGCTAGTCTTCACCTGAGTGAAATTATTATGGGCAGATATTTTTCTGCAATAGAAAAAACCTGCAGCTTTTCTGTGACTAAGGCAAAGACACTTGATTCAGCACAATTTCTTGTGGTTGATGTAGCTACTAAATAGTTGTAAAAAAATTTAAAGGGAAGGAGGGAAAAAGGACAGCAATCAAGTGGAAAGTAATTCACTACCCCAAGTTTAAAAAAGTAACTTCCCTGGTATTTTCCCCACAATCAGTTTCATAGAATCTACCATTGGTTTTGACTTGCCTGGAGGCAGCAAAGTACCACAATTAATGGAAAGCACTGCTGGCACCGGTATGAAACTGAAGAATTTTAGAGAAAGCTTATTGTCATGCTGATTTACATGGAAGTTTGTTTGTTTGTTTGCTTTACAGAACTAATGTATTTTTAGCATACAGTTCAAAAGCTTTAGAAATCATGTGATAAACACTTTTCAAATTGTTGAGAGGCCCATGACCACCAGTGGTCGAGCTACTGTTCTGTGCATGAAGGCATGTTTTCCTGAACAGAAAAAAAAAAAACACAAAATGCAGAGAATCCAGACATTTCCCTCCATAACATGATACAAAATGAAACAAAAAACATTATACTGAAACAGGATTAAAAAAGCACTTAGAGATTATTCTCCTTGTGTTTTGCTTTAAAGAGATACTGAAGACTTTTAAAATGTAATTTAAGCATAAAAGCAGTATATACTAGAATAGACACAACTATATGTGCCCAGGTTCTGCTATGATAAACTTGAGTACTTCCCTTACTGCTGGATTTAGCTGTACCATCCCAATCAGCAGAAGGCTAGGGATGTAGTCCTAACAGTGTCATTAGTGTTTCATTACATTTCAGATTTCTGCCTGTCACCAGAGCCTGCTCCAGTTAAACAAAGATTATGCTAACCAAGGCTGGGATCATGTACCTTCAATGTAATAAAAGCTGGGGTACAAGTTTTAAGGTTGTGAATCCCATCAGGCTTTGTGCTCCAAGATGCAACAGCTATTGAACTACTGACTTAGACAAAACTTTAAATGCTCAGAAGCATTACCAAAGAATATCTGAGAAGTTTTAATTCTACCACCTTGAACGCCACAGCAGAATCATTGACCTCATCAGGCTGACCCTATGAAGGATAAAAAAAGGAAGAGTGGTTTCTCATGACACAGCAATCCAGTACTTGTGTCAGAATTCATGTCTTCTCCTTGCAGACTACAGTGATGCAACTTTTGTTCCTGACATGTTTCTATGACCAGCCCAACCTCCAATTAAAAGGTGAGAGTATCTGCAGCACTTCTGAAAGAAGACAGGTAGAGTGAAATTATACTGAGACACATTTCACCCATTTGGCTGCCCAGTGAATCCCCCTGACCTCAGCTGAGACGGGAGCTACGCTGTTTATATCCAGCCTGTACCAGGGCACAGGATAAAGCAACAGCTGCGAGCCCTCTCTTGGCTCAGCCTCAGGCACCCATCTTGCTGTTCAAAGGTAGCCCGAGGCTAAAGCAATTCACATCCCTCCTGAAGTGCATGGCAAACAGAGCATACCCTGTTCAGAGATTTCACCTGCAAGCGGCAAACCACACTGAGGCCCTCCTAAGAAAGACTCTATACCTATCTCGACTGCCAAATTTCAGCCACATAACACCCCTGCAGCTGCTCCTCCATATGCATGGAAGCAGCAGCATGCCCCGAGTATCTCCAGGTTTGCAGCCAGAGCTTGAATTTGAAGCTTGTGATGCTGACTCAACAAAGATATTGCATGCACCCTCCAAACACAGCTCCACACACCCTCTCCCTTTCTGCAGTCCCTGATTGCAATGAGGCTTTCCCAGGATTAGAACACCAGGTGAGTATTGCAGGAGGAACCGTCTGAATGCATAATTAATGCACTTCAGAGATGGGGGAGTCAAGATATTCAGGACTGACTTTGGTGCACATTGGCCTGCATAAGGGTATAAAATGCTGGCAGAGACAGGGCCAATAGACCTCCCAGAGTTTCAAGCAGCTTCCAGGTGGAGCCCCCTCCCAGCATGGAAGCCTGCAGCGTATGTCCAGCCTACAGATGGGAAACACTGACTTTTTGACAGGTGAGTAAAAAACACTAATATCCAGTCACATGTGGAGATAAAATCCTAAAGCAGCTACATAGGTGCCTTGTTGCTTTGGAATTGTGAATTCTCTGAGGCCAAAGACCGTTAACCTGCACTTTTCTAGCCAAACCTGCTTCTATTATAAGCCTTTAAACATAAACTGTTGACCAAATCTGAGACTAAGTGGACCTAGTGACACCTAAATTTCTCTGAGTTTAGAAAGCAAGGGGGTCTCACTGAAGCTCATAACTGGAGAGACCACAACCCTATTGCGCTACTATCTGTTTTAGATAGAGTTATTTACATGCTGCATTACGGCAGTATTTAGACACTGAATTAGCAATAAATCAAATAATAATCACGCACATAATCACTGTATCCTACTTCTTGTTCCTGGCCAAGAGCCTTCTCTTTACTACTCTGACACAAGTCCATCTTGAGGAAACCAAAACATCTTGAGTTCTCAATTAGGTTTTGCACAAGTCCTTACACATCAGAAGAGCTTTACCTCAAGGCAAACCAGGAACATTAGTTACTTTTTAACTAGTAAGTATGTGCAAGTGTAATTTAACAATTAAAAAAGCAATGTATGATTACACTGATAAAATAAGAGCATGACTGCAGAACATAATATGAGCTACCACATATCTGCCATAATTTGTCTATTTTATGGGAGGATGGAAATTAAAGCGGTGTAATTAACCCACCTAAGCAAACACTTCCTTCATTTTTCTTTGACCTAATTTTGTGACTTCAGGTCTAAGAGAAACAATTCTTAAACCTATGAAGAATATGCTACACATAGCACAGCAAGACTGAACAAGCATGCAATCACTGCAAAGGAGATGAGCAGCTGGGAGTCACTGAGAGTCAACTCGAAATGCAAAAAGGCAGAACTGGAGATCTGCTTACCAACATCTCACAGTCAAATGGCAGAGTAGATTCTTTCAGAGCAACTTAGGAACTATATGAAAAATATGTTCACATATAATTCTTTAAAAAAAAAAGTGACCTTTAGAATTAGTGGACTGGTATGCATAGCCAGCGCAGTTCTTTCCTCCTATCAGAGGAAAAAAACTACATCAGAACAACATTCACTGATAGAAAGAATTCCAGAAAATGCTGCAAGTTTTATTTTAAAAAAAATAATTAAACAATATTAAAAACAAACAAACAAACCCCCCAAAAGCCCAAACAACCAAAACACACTTTAACTGCAGTGTTTTCAAGAGCTGTGTGACAATAATTGGTCTTCAGAACTCAGGCAGTTCAATAGATGCAGTTGAGCCTCTCTTCAGAATAATCCTAAATGTTCAAATTTTCAAAGTCATTTGTAATGGTTGTAATGGGTGTAAAAGCTTCTAAGTCTATTTAGTGAGATTCAATAAGACTTAAAATCGCACAGTGAAAAGTATTACTTGCAGAGTAATAGCAGAAACACACAGTTTATATTGTATTCATTCTTAGCTGATTCAACACCTAGGAATCATCTGACATGCTTCTGGCTACAAAACCCAGTCACACAGTCAGATTCTGAGGAGCCTTCTCAAATTTAGTATTTAAGTTCAGGAGGAAAGAAAGACGAGAAAAGAAAATGGACAGCTGTAGGCTGGGTTGTTATATGGTTTTGTTAGGGTTTTCTCATGCAAGGAAGTTTCATGCACAGGAAACCTGGGAAAAAAAAGAACTGCACTCTTCTTCCTTTATCCAGAAGTCATGGCACAGAAATGAGTCACTTCACATAGACAGTACATACACCTATTCATAATCTCACCTTGGAACAATGGAAGAAGCCCAAATTTGCATGGCTAGCATCAGATTTTTAGAGATGCAAACCACTTCATTCAAAGCTTCAAAAAAAGGTAGGACTTATACTGGGTTTGGATTGTTGGTATGTCCTTCCACATGACCCATCACAGCTAAAAATAGATCTTCCAAAAGGAGAAGTAATAAAACAGAGTCTCTCTCCATTAGAGAGAGGTTCTCCATTTCTTCTTTTTGTTATTAGTATCTTTCTCTGAATACAGTCCTGATCTTGCATTTAGTCCACGGCAATATACCAAAGAAAATTCTACCTGTTTATGGCTATTTATTTGCAGGTTTCTAAGCCTGTTCAGCTGACATTAAAGGAGCTACTTCACAGAACATATGCAAGTTGAACTGAAGTGAAGCCTTTCAGGTTACACACAGAAAATGCAAAAGGGTTGACACAAAGCCATTTATCTCAGCTGACAGGCTTGGGATATGTTAACTGCAATGGAGAGAACAAGGTGTAATGGGTTTAAACTGAAAGAGGACAGGTTTAAGTTAGATGTTACGAAAAAATTCTTTTCCTGGAGGGTGGTGAGGCACTGGAATAGGTTCCAGAGAAGTTGTGAATACTCCACCCCTGAAGGGTCAGAGCCAGGCTGGATGGGGCCTTGAGCAATCTGATCTAGTGAACGGCATCCCTGCACAAGGCAGGGTGGGGTGGAACAAGATGATCTTTAAGGTCCCTCCATCCCTAACCTTTCCATGATTCTGATTATGAAAATAATGGTCTCCACTGTTGAACAAAAACATGCAAATCTCTGAATACAAATAAGCATTTCTGAAATAAATGTCGGAAATTGACCCCAGCTAATATCATAAAAGCAAAATACGCCTCTTGAATGCATCACATGTCACAGCACCTGAGACGTATCATAACACAAAAAAAAAGCCTACAGAGGGTGAAAGCAAGGACAGGTAGCCTGGGAGGAACACAGAGAAATTATCCGAGCAGCCACCAGGGATCAGGTTAGGAAAGCTAAAGTGCTGATAGAATTAAATCTGGCCAGTGACATCATGGGCAACAAGAAAAGCTTTTAGAGGTATGTTGGTGATAAAAGGAAGACTAGGGAAAATATGGTGTGTCTCCAGAAGGAAACAGGACACAGGGTTACCCAGGATATGGGAAACACTGAGGTACTCAGTAACTTTTTTGCCTTGGTCGTCACTGGCAGGTGCTCCAGCCACACCACCAGAGTCACACAAGGACTGGGAGAATGAAGAACTGCCCATTGTAGAACAGGAGGTTTGAAACCATCTAAGGAAGCTGAAAGTGCATGAATCACAGAATTAATCAACCAATCACAGAATCGATTAATTAGATTAGAAAAGACCTCAGAGATCATCGATCCAACTGTGTCCTGTACTTCACCAAAAGCAGCGTGGCCAGCAGGTTGAGGGAGGGGATTCTCTCCCTCTATTCTGCTTTTGTGAGACCCCACCTGGAGTGCTGCATCCAGCTTTGGGGTTTCCAGCATAAGAAGGGTGGGGACCTCTTTGAGAGGTTCAAGAAGAGGACTGTGAAGATGATCAGAGGGCTGGAGCACCTCTCCCAGGAAGACAGGGTGAGAGGGCTGGGGCTGTTTAGCCTGGAGAAGAGTAGGCTCCAGGGAGACCTTATAGCACCTTGCAGTACCTAAAGGGGGCTATGAGAGAGCTGGAGAGGGACCTTTTACAAAGGCCTGTAGCGATAGGGCAAGGGGGAATGACTAAGATGAAAGAGGGCTGATTTAGATTACTGTGAGGGTAGTAAGGCACTGAAACAGGTTACTCAGAGAGGTTGCGGATACCCCATCGCTGGAAGTGTTCAAAGCCAGTCTGGACTGCAGACAACCTGGTTTAGTGGAAGACGTCTCTGCCCATGTCAGAGGGATTGAAACTGGATGATCTTTAATGTCCCTTCCAACCTAAACTGTTTTATGATAGTGACATATAGACTTGATTGTATCAGGCTTGTTACTGTCATTTAGAACTGGCCTCACACACTTGGATATAAAAGGACTACAATATGGGTATATCACAGGGTTTTGTTACCAGAATATTTGGTTTGATGTCACAATGCAGAGCTTTGCTGGAGACACCTGAAGTCGCTCTAGATGTGCAGTACCACACAGAGAAAAAAGATCAGGTCCCAACAGCTCTGCTGTACCCAGCCCAGCCTCTCATCCACCACCTTCCTGTTCTGAAGATGGTTGGTTTGCTTCTCTTCATATTTTTGTATTCTGTATATATATCTCTTGAGATTTAAAGCAAATACACCCCTAGCCACTGAGTGAGCTGCATGGGAAAAGAAAGGAAAGATTTTAAGTATTCCTCAGAAAAACAGCAAACCCTGCCTGCTGAAGTAAGCATCAGAGCGCTAACCCTTAACTCCACCACTGCTCACTGTCACACCCAGAGGCAAAGATCAACTGCAGCAGGAAGGTCTGATGAAGTTTAAGAAGTTATTGCCCTCAACTGTCATTCCTGTCAGAGACTGCACTCCCTGCAGCAGAGTCAGCAAGGGAAGCTGTGCCTCCAGCTAAGCTACACCGGTTACCACGCTGTATATTATCCTAAACCAGGGACAAGTGTTTACTGCACCTGATACACTCAGCCTTCGGGCTGAAGAAGTTGAAGCACCCCTGCCAATCCTGAAGTGGGGACACTGGCCTTCTGAGGGCAGAGGGTTTCAGGGAAAGCAGCTGGGGACAGGCAACAACGATTCCCCCAGTGGGTGCCAGAGCCTGAAAATTAGGATCCAGCAAATATATTTCCTCCTTCCCCTTTTACAGTGAAATATGAAGAAAAAGATTTTCAGGGACAAGAAATTAGAGTAATGTTAACAGTGGTTCAACTATAGTACAGAAGTAAGCAGGACCCATGTTTCAGTCTCTGGGCTCATTCCCAAGTTCTGGATGAAGCTCTGGATGAAGACAGGTCTGCAGAGAGCATGCATTTTGAGGCTGCCTTATCACACAGGATATTGGTTATAGGAGTTCATATATAGCAAGACAGCAGAAACAGACTTCAAAATATTCCCCCTATACTCACAAATTATCTGACAGTTTCCTGGATTGTCAGATGAATACTAATTAATCTCAGGTCAACATTTAGCTTTATTTCTCAGTACACCATTCTCTCTCTAGCTTGTCTTCCTTTCAGCTGATTTTCATCCTGCTGACTGTAGTAATTTCTA
This sequence comes from Aphelocoma coerulescens, assembly GCF_041296385.1. Taxonomy (NCBI): domain Eukaryota; kingdom Metazoa; phylum Chordata; class Aves; order Passeriformes; family Corvidae; genus Aphelocoma; species Aphelocoma coerulescens. Next base: position 15,649,704 of record NC_091013.1, on the reverse strand, counting down.
AATGCTGGGGTCAAATGATCAAAGAAATATTCCAAGTCTTAAAACAGACTACTGAACCTCCCTCATGAGGGAAAAATATAATCAGCTACAGAGACAGGATTTCATAAACCAAAATGGGAACATCCAAAATCTGTATAACTGTACTTTGTACACTCCTTCACTTATTGCTGTAGCAATACCCTATTGTCTGGCACTTGAAGCATAAGATTTGATAAAGTTTTGAGTAGACAAGGAAAACCTACGTTTTTTCTATCTAACATCACCTTAACAGAGGTACAGGTCAGACATTTGACTTTGACATGATGTTTGCTTTCTTAGTACATTCAGAACAGGAACATCCTTTGCAGCTATGAAATCACTCTACCTGTAACACCACTATAGCCAAGTCATACTCACCTTTTCACTGTGTCTCTCAAGCTGTTTCTGAATGCACTGCAGTGCCTACAGTTTGATTTTCTCCATGTGATAATTCTGAAGAAATTTTAAATTCTCAGTTAGCTCCTAGGCTCACTGTTCATAGGGAAAATTGCTTTTATTCTCTGCAAAAACACTTCACACTAATGCCCTGTACCCGGTTTTACTCTAAAAATATTACCTTTCTTTCTTCCCACAGATACAATCAAGCACCCTTGTTGCTCCTCTACTAGGCAGATATAATTGCCCATTTTTGAAAAACATAAATTATTTTGCTGACAGCTTGTTTCTAGCACACAGTGAGCAAAGAAATCTTTCTTTTATCAAGTTCTTATTTCACAACTTTTAAGTTTGCTCTCACAAGTGCTGTAGTTCCCCTCCAGCACAGCAAAAGCTTAGAAAGTTGAGTGATTTCTTAAGGTCAGGGTCATCCCTGCATTACCTGCAGGTCTGCAATACCTAACTAAAGGTGTAAGTCATGCTTCCATTCATGCTAAGATTTCAAATGATGGGAAGTCAGTAATGGCTACAATCAAGGAGAAACACACATATACTCTGATTATGGAATGTAAGTGGGTTTTCAGCACTTTTCCCAGTGTTCTACTGAAAAATCATCCACCAGAGAACCTGTCTGAATACAGGAAAGAGGTTTCTGTGGATCTTTTTCATTGCACTCTGTCCTTAAAGTTTGCTGATTTTGTCACAAAATGTACTTATATATTCATACCAAGTACGGTAGATAAACTTGCTTTGGAGGGGGTTGTCTAATGGCTGAGTAAATGACTACAATTTCAGGCACAGTCAGGGAAAAAGGCTAATGGATAACATTTTTAACAAAGAGCCATAGATACTACTCACAATGAGATGGTCTTTGCTGCTCAGTCACTAAGCATTAGTAGATGGTTAAGGTTCCACTAGCAAACCAAGAGATGGCAACAGGCAAGCATCTCTTAGAAACCCCCCACTCATTACAAAGCAAGAACTGCTTTTCAAGGCTCTGCCCCTCACCTACAGAAAGTAAATATACACTGTAAGAGATATCTTCAGTATGGGAAACACCTGCTCAGTATCTTACCCAGGCAGCAATAAAACTTCTTCAGATTTTTTTCTTTTTAAAGTAAACACATGGGAACTTCCTGACACAAAGTTCATCATGACCCATAGGAGCGTTCATGTTAAAAATTATTCTTAATGATGTTCTTCTTAAGAACTGAATAGATGCCAGCAATCCCAGGCATACATAATCCAAACTAAAATGTTGTCTCCCTGGCTGATCTCAAATCGTTGCTGCTGGAAAGAAATCCACAAAAAGACTATTTTTAACAGTCTCTGGAACAATTCCTGATTATGGACTATTCAATTAGTTTTTAATTGACAAAACCTGGATATAAGAGTGTTGAAGGTGTATCTAGTAAAAAGAAATTTTACTATTACACAATAGTATTAAATAATGAATTAAATAGTGATAAAATGATCTTGGTCTGACAAGATTACTTGAATGCAAAAATCTGCAAAGTTAGGGCACATTCCCAGAGAAGAGGCACTCACTTCGGAATGCAGCAATTTAAGAAAACCTTTTAAATAGCTGTCTCAGCTTCTCAGTACACTGCACTGCAGGTGTGTGTCTAATACATTAATAGCACTATTAGTAGAAACGGAGAAATAATTTTGCGTTGGTAGGTACCTAATTATGCTTACCTTCAGAAGAGCTATAAAAGAAATTGCTAGTTTGTGTAGCAAGGCACACAAAGAATATATTACACATTTGTCAACCTTGCTAGCAGAGATATAACAAAAACATCAACTGAGAAAAAAACAATGACAAAAAAGGATGTGAGGTTTCTCAATATTTGGGAGACTTATTGGGATGAAATGGACTCATAATCATATGAGAATTTAAAATAAGACTAAAGTTTTAAGAAATATTCTTCAACACATCTCATGAGCAAAACAAAGTTCTTATGAAAGATGAACATCCACATGTACTTAAAGAGTACTTTCCATCTTTGGAGTCTGTGAATTCCCGGCATTTCCTAATGCTGGCTCATACAGATAGGAGAAATATGTATGTCTGCATGCCAGCAACAGGTCCACATACTCACCTTGATTAGTTTATAATACCTATTGGCTCAGAGGCTTCCTCTGTGAGCTCAAAAAGCTCACAGCTCACTGCCATAGTGCCCAACTAGCCAGGCATTTTTGAGTGAAGGGACAGTAGCTTTTTTTTGGACCATCAGACACCTGTTACCAGCTGGAACCTGAACAGGGTGGGCAATACCCACAAGTCTTCCTCGGGGCCCTTGTTCAGAGCAATACTGGATCACTTTGTTCACATACAAGCCAATTTCACAGTCTGGAGTGAGAGTGGGTGAACATGAAGCCTCTAGCCAAGCCAGATCAGAGGCTGGCAAACCACCCCAGGAGGAGCTCTGCTACGCCTTAAGGCTCTTGGTACTGTAGGATCCACAGTTCTGCTGGGGCAACGCACCGTGGTGACTCAAGCAGCTTCTGTAAGAGCCTGAACTTTTTTCCCAAACCTTCTCCTCCTCCCTGTGCTGGACGCACTACACCAGGATCCCTTCGCGCCCATTTCCCTGTCCCCACACCTCTTGCCAAGAGCCCCGCTCCCCCTCTCCGGCACCGCCCTCACTGAGCGCTCCCCACTCCTGCCGGCAGTGTCCCCGCACGACCCGGGAGGGCGGCACGGGGCAGGTCAAGCCTGAGCCCCCGCCCCGCGTCCCGCCTCAGCCCAGCCCGCTCACCCGCGTCGTAGAAGGTGTCCAGCACCGCAGTCTCGCCGAAGTCCAGCTCGCCGAAGTTGACGGTGCTTAGCTGGGCTCCCTCGGCCTCGCAGGCCCGCAGCAGGCACTGCCGCGCCCCGGCCTCGGGGCTCCGCGCCCCGGTGCCCGCCTTGGGCGGGTCGTTCAGCACGTACACGGCCCGCAGGCAGCGCGGCCGCGGGGCTGCCGAGCCCAACTCCGCCGCCTCGGCCTCTGCCGGGCCCCCGGCCGCCAGCTCCGGCTCCGCGCCGGGGGGTGCCGGCTCCGCGGCTGCGCTGCCGCCCGCGGGGCTGTCCATAGCGGCGTCGAGGGACGAGGGGAGCGGGGTGCTGCCGGCAGGTGCTCAGGCGGGGCCGCGTCCCATCGCCAACAGCTGGGCAAACTCCGGGTGAGGCGGCTTCCTCCCTCCCTCCTCCTGCCAGCCCTCCTGCCCGCGCTTCTCCCCGCGGCCGGGCGGGCACGGAGACGGGACGAGGCGAGGGGAGGCGAAGCCAGTTGAAGGCGGCCGGCGCGGAATAGGGCTCAGCTCAGCTGGGCACCGCCCTCCCCGAACGAGACAGCCCGGGCAGCCCAGCGCGGAGCCCGGCTCCACCCCGCCGTGCCTTCCCGGGACAATGCGCCCGCTCCCGTCGGCGGCACTGAGAGCGAGCGGCGCCGTCGGGGCCATCGCGCCTCGTTTATCATTTGCCCTGCCCGCCCCTCGCCGGCAGCAGCGCCCCCGCGCACCGCCCGCGGCTCCGCTGCCCGCGGAGCGAAGGCAGCTGCTGCCCGCTTGTCTTCCCTCTGCTCCATCGCAGCTTCTCCCCTACTGAGCCCCCTGTCCCAGTTGTTTACACGACTTTGACCACAGATAGACTGTGTCAGAAGTTTGGGTAATAGTTCATCCTTAAATTCCTTCTCTTAATAATCTCCCACGATCATGACAAAATCAGCTTCTAGTAGCTCTGTGTCAATTCCTGGCTTCTTTATAAGACCAAAATTAATTTTGATTTTCTAACACATTTTTCTTACTAGCTACCCTGGTGATGGCAGCCTGGGGTTTGGCACTGCTACTGGTCCAGGCACTGGTGCATGTGGCAAGAGAAATGAAGGGCTGGCTCTGCCTGAATAATTTTGTATCTCAGCCTTGTACCCCAGCTGTCAAAAGGACACCACACCAGTACCGAGACCACAACCAGCCGGCAATCAAGGGAACAGCGGAAAAGCGCAGTCCTCCTGCAAATTTGTGTTTGAAGTAGTAAACCTATCTTTTTCATTTTATTTTCCACTCGTGGTGACAGATGGGGTTTTAAACAAAGTGTCTTCACCTTTTGCTGCAGTGTGAAGAATATGTAGCTACCAGAGACAATGATTTTACCCCATGCTGTAATCATAGAAACAGAGAACTGTTAAGGTTGGAAAAGACCACCATGTTCACCACTAACCGTATCCTCAAGTGCCACACCCACACCTGAACACCTCCAGGGGTGGTGACACAACCCCTGCCCTGGGCAGCCTATTACAATGCCTCACCATCATTTCACTGAAGTAATACAACAAAAGCAACAATCAAAGGCTTACAGCATGGTATTTTCCTCTCTAGGTGTCTGGCTGTTTGGGATTAAAATAAATTTATTTATAGAATATGAGAAATGCATAGGCTTAAGTTTAATAGTAACTTGCTCACAACTTAGCACGAATAGGCCCTGCATGAAACACTATAGGTGGCCTTGAAATGAGCTCCCTTTGTCAGCGTGGCTGGCTCAGCAGGGGAGGAAACAGAGAAAGAGCAGATACTTTCAAATAAGGGCTGAGACTTTGGTACCCAGTAATGCAAAAGAGGTCCCAGGGCTGCACCAAGTCAGAAGATAAGAGCAGTTAATGGCCTGTCCATGTGAACATGGATAAAGAATCCAATGAGGTGTTGGATGATCCCAGACCATAAATTTCCAGTGGATTAAGAGGTGCATGTGGGGGCACTTGTGAAGCTCTTGTGCACAAACTGTGAGGGTATAAAGGCCCAGGGATTTCTCTATTCAGAGTTCCTGTCCAGGGTCACACAGCTCAAGCTAGAATAAACCAAGTCTGCCTCAAACCCAGTATCTGATCTCTGCAACACCAGGGTTTAGTAATAAGAATTGCAGTAGCCAGTATTTCTAAGAAACACTCTAACATGGGGATACCATAGTGCTGTGCAGTATTCATGTTTGCTTAGTGTCTCATAAGGATTTTAGAGAGAATTTGGAAAAATAATTTAACAGGCAAACCTATTTGTCATTTTGGAAAGCTTGGAGCAAATAAACCTTGGTCCACAGGTTGGGGGTGTGTATGTGCTTTTTTGACAGAAGCACTAGAATATGCGACTTCAGAGGAATGACATGGCCACCAGAGATCTTCCCCATTCCTGGCAGCTTTCCTCTTTAGGCAAGAGTAAGCTATTGTGTGACATACCAAGTCTATTAGCCTTGATCCAGTAATGCACCAATTACCTGACTTAATAGGAGAAAAATCGAAGTCTGCATTTAGAAGATAGTCAGTGTGCATATTGAGCCTTCCATCAATAAAAAGCACTAGCACATAAGTTTATGATCCTCCCCAATACCAATCCTACTTTGTACTTTTTGAATTATAAGAAAGTTTGGTTGAGCAGCTGTTTTTAAAAAGTGAAAAGTACAGTGCTGTCAAAATTAAGGGATTATTTGCACAGGAAAGCTTTTCTCTTATTCAAGAACATTCTCAGGCTTTCAGCAAGTAACATGCAAAACACCAAATTGCAATTTAATGTGTTTAGAACAATATATGCATGGTGTGGTGCTTTCTGTAATCTTGAAAATTGTTTTAGTGTCAATTTTCAACAAATAGGCTGGGATTGCTTAGTGGGATGCCATTGAGACATAGTAAGTAAGCCTTTTATGCCTTCCAGAGATTATAAAAATTTAGGTTGTTGTAGGTCTTCAGGTTTCATTTAGCAGTTTTTATCATTTGTTACTGTTTAAAATTACTTGTTAAATAATTTTCACTTGGTCTTGAAACAGAGTGATAGTCTTGTAGTAGATGTTTTACATGATGATAAATTAGAAAATGATATTTTCACCTTTTCTGAATTTTATTTATTTGTCTTTCAAACAGTATCCTCAGACACTTTCCCTAACAATCTATCATTGATTTTCAGTAGTTTACCCTGGTGCAACTTGTTCAGAGTTTGTATGCTTTCTTTGAAGCTAGAAACAAAGAGCATTTTTAAATGAAGAAGCTTCATTTTATAGGCGGTGACTGTGTCTTCAGAAACTGTGGTTCAGTGCTGGTATGCCTGACATTTCCACTGAGCAACAGTATCTGCAGATCTTGCAAGTCACCTGAGTGAGAATAAATAGGAGATTGAGACTTTGGGGTATTTGAACTGTTTCTTTGCAAACCAAAAAGTGTTACATGTAGAAGAAAAAAAGGTGAGTCATGCAACACTATTCTTTTTGGAAAAGTGGTCCAGGAATGAGGTTATAAAAAGAGCCACACTGTCCCTAGAGTTGCCCATTTAAATGTCCAGGCCAGAAGTGAATATTCAGCTTTAATATAATTTTTCAAGATTTTCTGCCTTTACGTAGAACCCAGCCTAACAAAACCAAGCACAATTCATGAAGTCAACATTTACTCTTACACAGAACTGTAAAGATGATGACACAAATTCCTCAGTCAGCACTCTGCACCTGTCAAATCCACTTAGTGCAGACTATTAATTACCACTTCTGCAAAGAAAATAGATGTCCTTGAAACCACCTTTTTTTTTTTCATTTTGTAAATCCCTGAGCAGAATAACTAGGTTAATGGGAAGTGAGTCCTTCCTTTTTGTCCCAGGGCCAAAATCATTCAGTTTAAACTGTAAAAGTATATAAATTTCAAACTGTAAATTTATATGTTTGACTCCACAGGCAGATGTGCTACCTTTTCCCCTAGTGCATATACAGCTACAGCTTCCCTTTTTTAAAAAAAGAAAACACAGACTAGGACTGGTGTCATAAAGGTCAGTCTGCAATTTCATTGCTCTCTGACATTTTCACCTATGAAGAGGCTCCTCCCATTTTATGCAGAGTCAGGGAAAGCCAAGTTCTCTTGGCTCAGGTAAGTAGTAAGTAAACCAGAAGACATCCAGGTCCATGGGGAACCTGCAGTTTTGAGCTGTTCCACCGAAGTGCAAATTCACCTGGCCATGTCCTGGCAGTATTTCCTGAAGGATACCCACCAGCACAGTGTCCAGGGCACCCATCACACCTGGTGCAGAGGTGCCTAGAAGTCCATCCACAGGGACTTGGCACTGACCACCTCAGTTATGGGCACATCCTTAGCCACAGCCACATCTCCCGTGCCCTTGTGTCCCAGGCAGAGAGCCACAGCTCAGGCAAGCAGCAGCATCCTGGACAAGCTTCCCCAAGGAGCTCCATCAGGATGACAGCTGCCTTGCATGAACATGCATCCAAAAAGCCTGAATTCTGTACCCTAGGTGTGAAATTTTTTCTGTATTGTGAATATCAGACATTAGGGAAAATATTTGGATGTCCAGATTGTTTTCTGGCAAGCCACTGTACCAACTTTCCACAAGATAATGCAATTTGTGGTGTTCACACTATTCCAAGTAAACATGCTGTTAATGGATCTTTTGGTGTTACTGCTGCTAGTGTGCTGCCCCATTTATTTTCATTCACAGTGAGCAGGTCTCCAGGTAACCCTACAGATACTGCTATCATGTGATGACAAGGAAAAGAGTTGATTTCTTTACTGAACAGTAAGAATTTTTTGGCTTTTTCCTGAAGTATGGATCCAGACAAAACATATTTTCATTTTCAAGGTCAGTATGTAGAAACTTTACTAGCTTTTAAATAAAGTTCTGTGAATTCTCCCTAATAAACTGCTTGGTTTTGTTCAAAAGTCAGATTAAAAATACTAACTCTGTATAATGGAATCTCAGCAACAGCAATAATTCTTGAAGAAAAACTTTATGAAGATGACTTTAAAATGCTATAATGCTTTCAAAGTTCACTTGCAGCAAAGCATGCCTCTTTTGCAAGGGGGGAACTTGGATATCTGAGAGTCATGTGATGTCAAAACACCTTGGCCACCAGATCATCATTGGAATTGGGTTCAAAGATCTCAGGGATTCCTCCTGCTTTTCTTTCAGTGGACAGTGTGAGACCTCACAAGCTCATTTGGCCTGATAAAGAATGAAGGCAAAAAAAGTGACTGCTGGGTCTAAGAATATAATCCCTAGCACAGCTTTCTGTTCAGACCCACTGTTTTGCCCAGAGAAGCACATTGCACACAGCATCTGCTCCTCACCACCCCTTGCAAATGAAGGACAGAGTGACATCTTGTGTGACAGATAAGGTTAGTCAAAGGGGGATCATTCTCTTTCTTTGCTCTCTGCCTGCCCTGGAGAATATTAACTTTAGAGATATGCCTTGTGTGCAAACAGAGCAGTGTGATCAATCCAAAATTGGCTTTGATACCAATTTCCTAATCTTCTTTAGTTTTTGGCACATCTGGCACTCCAATCAAAAATCCTTGCCTTTGGATTTTGTGTAGTTATATGTCAAGACTTTGGGAGCAGGGATGACTAAGTAAAGCAAGGTAGCAGTGAAAAAATTATGCAGGTATTCTCTACAGCTTCCATAAAACCAGAATTTCAGTTAGAGATGAATGCCTGCATTTGAAATAATAGAATAAACCAAACCAACAGACCACCAGAAAATACCATATCAAAGTGAAGGAATAAAAACCCACCCAACCTTTCCTGAATCTCTGTCAATGCAGAACTCACACTTTCTGTATGTCTGATAGTTGGCATTGTTTACAATATTTCTTTCTGGCAGACAGCTAGATCATATCAATTACACAAGACTTGGGCACGTGCATTTATAAAGTCTCATTAAAAACTGTGTTCTGATTTAGGTACCTGTGGCTCTCTAGACTTTCTCACTCAGTTCAGGAACTGAGAAGCAAACAGCCAGCTTTGAGCCAGAAGTTAAGTTCTCTAAGATACAGCTTTTAATCAATTAGTCAAACAGAAAACCACTTATCTCCAGTTTTCAACACATTTCAAATAACTTCTAGTTTGTATTTCAGGTGGGAGAAAATCAAACTGGACCCCCATCCATAAAGACCTCCCTTAGACCCTGAAATTTCTGAACCCCTACTAATATGATTAATGTTAGAGAAAACCTCAAGAAAACCTGGGGAAAAAGAAAACTTCCAATTTAGGAGAATGGAGTCTTCATCTGCCTGTCTATAAAATTCTGAATATTAGTATTCAAGTACTAGGTATTAATAAATAACAATATAAGCCCTAGATTTTTCCACTCTTACAGCATTTTAGCATGATGAACGTTTTCTCCTCTGCAGTCCTCTCCAATTCAGCAGGTCCTAAGGGTGAGAAATACACATTTCCTTAGGGAATAAGAAGCAGCTGCTTACAAGAAGCACCTTCAGGAAGTCTGGTTTAAAATGTTTGCATGGCAGAAGATTAGATATTCTTACCAGGCCTGATAAATTTGCAGGTGCCTCTTTTCAGCTTGGTTGGAATATCTTTGACTTCTTTATGTGCTGTGGCTCAGTGTTTTTCATACCATTTTAAGAAAATATTGTCACTTTTAGCTGTTCTCAAGTTGTTTCTCACTGAAGAAATATTCATGGTAAAGACTACCTGACTATTCTTTTTTATTCCAGTTAAGCAGGCTTTTTCTGTCTACTGATTTATGAAAGCCCAGCAAAATTGTGTCTGTGGCAGGGAAGACAACATGGTTACACTCCTATTGTAAAAACAACGGAGAGGACTACAACATGTTTCATTTTTATTGACATTTAGGTGATTTTTATGTTGCTGTACATGCCACATGAGGATACATGGGGCTTAGAAGCCCGGCAAAAGCAAAGCTGTCAGTGTTGTTTGAAAACATTTAAAAAATTTCTAATCACAATTGTTTTTCCATTACCAGTTCGGACTGTGAACAGCAAAGCAGTCCTGAGGAGGCAAGAACTGCTTTAAAGTGATGATTAAAAAGAACTTCATCTGTTATGTTGATACTCACTTTTGTAGTAGGTACTAATGAAAGTGTCATATATTTAAGCAAGTATGGAAATTTAGTAAAACTTCTATAAGGATTCTTCAGTTGCTCCTGCATTTCTCCTTGTTAAGGCAGTCAAGAAACTGCAACATTATTAAATATGACCTTGATATGTGAAGAAAGAAATTTACCAATGTCCAAAATAGGGACTTTTTTGTTTTTCAAAAAAGTATCATTAAGTAATTCACCTTCATGAAGTAGCAGTGTGAAAAGTCATGGAAGAAGCAGGCAGTAATTTGTAGGAGCACAGCTAAGGCACCTAGGGAGACAGAGAGCAACATCAGCCTGTCTCAAAACCTCTGGCAACTATTTTCTCAGTTTGCATGATGCTCATGCTCTGTAAGTGTGAACTTATTAGCATTGAGTCTGACTTAAATATTTGGGCTTGGCTAGGTAGATTTCTCAGTACTTTTAATGATGGAATCCAAATGTGTGTAACACTTGGCAGTCTGGTCCTGAAGCTCTCCTGGTTTCACAGTGAGACCTATGTGTGATGCCAGACACTTTGTCAACTTGTATTACATTTACTCATTGCTAGAGCAGTGTAACATGCTCGAGACTATTAAAGTTGCTGCCAAAAAACACGCCACTCCTGTACAGTTAGAAAATTTAATGGCCAGACACACTGTCACTCAAATGCAGTCCCTTTTTAGACATCTATCTGCCAGTATGATAGGAATCATTCCAGGAAAGTTTTATAGTGCCATAAGTGAGACCTTCAGCCCATCACTGTGTCAAATCACATTTCTGTCAAAATGCCAAAGAGTTTTCTCCCTGCACTTCACAGTAAAAAGCAAGTTAAATAATAACCTGCTTCCTGTTCTAATCCAACACATCTAGAAAGCACCGAGCATTCCTGACCTTTTTGCAGGAGCTAACACATTCTTTGCTAATAACCTTGTAATGGAAATATCTACCTCTTCTTTTTATTTGGGAAATTCCAAATAACAGCTATTTGAAGAAAAAAGTTGAGTTGGTGATAGTAGTAAGATTTCCAGAAGCAGTAGTAGTAGCTGTTACCTGACAGCTTTGTTTCCTCTAGAAGTTTATATCCAATTGGAAAACTGTGAATTATTTCAATATTGCTCTGGAGAGTTCTCAGCTATTCAGACAGCAACAAAGAAGTAGACTGTAAGGTCAGTACTTTGGCACACACAGGCACATAGGACAAACATCAGGTACTCTTTCTTACATCCCCAAATGAAAAGACCAATGGGTTGCAGATTTCCATGTGGCATACACACACTGCTGCAGTGTGAAACCAATTTGAGGAGCATCCCATTTGCTTTCTGTTTAACAGAGGCACAGACTATAAAATGACACCAGCCAGAGCCTGCAGAAGGCAACCAGCTTACCTGAGCAGCATCAGCACCTTCATTTAGGCAGAGGTTTTGGGCTGCATCCTAGGTGGGCAGTCCCTCTTCTCAGTCACAGGGATACTGGGACATACATTTCTAGAGCAGAAAGGTGTCAGATTTGGGACAAGATGAAATTTAGAGTCTGAGATTGCTGCTTTTTTTAATTATGGAGGGAAAGGCTGAAGAAGTGTGAGGTATGAGTCAGGGCATACAGAAGGTGAGTGAAAATGGGGACAGGAGAATTCAGGCTTAGCCCAGACTTGCACCCAGCTGGAGAGAGCACACTGGTGACAGCTGGGAGCTCTGAATCAGCACTTAGACTGAACCAGCCCTATTGACTTTAATATATCTCAGTTAGACAAAGACCAATATTGAAGCCTGTAGTTAATTGCAGTAATGTGACATCCTTTTCATGCTAAGAGCTCCCCAAGCACAGGTTACAGAGCCATATTTCTGAGGTGAGCAGGTTCTTCAGGTTATAGCATCAGTTTTCCATTCCCCTGAGATCAGTGACACACCAGGCACAACTACATAATCACAGCACAGACAACCTGCACCCCCCACAAGAATCATGCCATCCATTAGTAAGGTCAGCCAGCACTGCTTTTGCTGGGTTCTCAAAATTTACATCATGTCTCCCCCTATTTAGTACCTTTATTTGCTAAATAGGTGCATCTGTGCTTCCTACAGTAAATTTGGCTGAGCTCAGTGGATTTGGCTCTTTGAATCCAGAGCAGCCAAATTATCTAGCAGTAGCAATTTCCATGCAGGTGCACCTTCTTTTCTACTTATCCTGCATTAGCTATTGTTCTCCTTTTGGTGCTCTGTTCTAGGAGAAAGAGCACGGTGCACAGATTGTGTGATTGAGCTTTCTCCTTGTTGTGCCCTTGGCAATGAAAACGATCCCCAGAAGGGGGTAAACCCAGGTAATGGGTCATCCTGTAGCAGGGGCAGATGCCCAGCTTAATTTTCACTAGCTCTAAGATAAGCCCAAGAAGTGCTTTCACAAAATCCCAAACTCTTCATTGCTGTTACCCGAGGAGGTGAAGAGCAGCCTGATGGGCCCCTTTGCAAAAGGATGTTTGATGTTCAGTGGCTGGGATGAGGACACAGGGAAGGGCTTGTACTGAGGAATATGATCTCCCACACCAAATGAAAATTCCAGGTCTGGGCTCAGTGAAGGAAAGGGGTTTTACCAGAGACAGTTTTGAGAACAGATGTTTCTTTAACGTCCTGATATTCAGAATTGGTTTTGATGTCTGCTTCTTCTTACCTAATTTGCTTTGGTGTTCTAATTTTCAAGTTTTCTCCTCCAAGAGAAACAGCCTATTACAAGTTTTAAGATCATACAGATAAATGCCAATTTTATTTTCCTGTGATTATCATCATCTATATTTGACAGTTACTTTTCCTACATGAAAAAAGGAAGATAACAGAGTTCAAAACCTACTTATCCCAGGGGGCTGAGAGAGATTGGTAGGCTCTGCCTCTCTATTGTAACCTTTACAATGTGTCAATTATTGTCAGTTATACAAGGACAATTATTCTTATGAATCTAGAGATTTGTCTAGGATTATAGTTAATCATCTTGCTAAAATATACTAATCACTCCAGTTTGTAGGGTAACAATTCAATAAAATTAATTTGCACCTTAAATTTTTCATCCTACAGTGCTAACACATTTAAAAATATTATTTAATTTCCTATATTTCCAATTATATATTTCCAATATATTCCAATCCAACTTTAAATAAAATTTCACAGGAGCATTAAGGAATTTTGTTAGTTCAGCTGTTTGCACTCCAGCCCCTCACACTGTTCAATAGTGGAACTGTGAGCACTTCAAGGGGCAACTCAGCTGCATCATTGGCTCAAGAAAAGCCTGACTGTGGCAGCACAAAGAAAGTCTGTCAAGCATCTCCTCCTGAGGCTGCTTGTGGTTTACACTCACTACCTGTAAAGTTTGTGTCTGAATGGGATTGGAAATCATCTTCATTAAAAGAGATAGCACTAAACAGCAACATGTGGAGTGGGTGCAATAACCTTTGTTCCCTGAGTAGAAAGCAGAAGGGAGGATGGCTCAGGGCCATGTCCCAGCTGGCACCAGGCTGGTGGCACCGAGGCTGCTCATCCCCTGGCAGCCCACACAGCACTGCAGCTTCCTGATGGCATTTAAATGGTGTCTTTTGCTTCCTCAGTTGCTCTATTCCAGGCTGGGAAGTGCTAGCACCCTCTCTCACCTTCAGGACTGGTGACCTAAAGAAGTTGGTTGTTTTCCAAAGGCAGGGAATGGCTAGAGTGGAGATGCCACAGCTCAGGAGGAGGGAAGCAGCTGCAGGAAGCTGGGAGTGAGTGGGCTGGGTCACACACAACCAGCTGCTAATTCCTAGGCCAGCTCAAGAGTCAGCTGAGGCAAAAGGTGCCAGGCAAAATCTAATTTCTGGCTGAAGGGTATTAATAACCATGGATAAAATTACCCAATATTTTGTGGGGGGAATTCAGCTCCACCTCTTCTTAAGAGTCTTTTTAACTTAAGGATTATCATGAACAGAAGCCAATGCTTATAGGACCCTGTCAGGCAAGGAAGGGAAGCCTATGGGAATTGCTGCTGCCCAGCAGCACTGCCACCCCCACACGGTTGAAAAGCCTCCTCCGTGCCAAGTTGTAAAGTAGCTGTTTCTACTTCAAACAGAATTCCTGCCTGCCTTTGAGCCACAGCTCTCCTGTATGAAAGGTATCATCTCTCTCACCAGCCTTCACACTTTCCTCATCAACACACCTCGGTCCAGTTTCCAGCCCCAGGGTCCTTATTCAGAGGAGAAGCAGACATTGGAGCCTCACACTTCTCCGTGGCCCTGCAGAGACTGCTGATCGTTCCTGCAGGCAGGAGCACTGCCCATCACTCCCACCCAGCCATACTCTCCATACTCTCTCCTTGGCTTTCGGTGCTTGGTATTTGCAGGACCCATGAACTGCAGGACCTCCAACCACAGCCCCCCTGCTCCCAAGGCAGGCCCCTGGAGCATAAACGCCCCAGACCGAGGCTAAAAGTGAGAGCTGTCAGCACAGTTGTGATGGCGGTGGCATGGCCAAGGAAAGCCCAGGAACACCAGACACCCTCAGCCATGCCAGCCCGGCAGCAGCAAGCCCACGTCTGTCGCAGGCTCCACACACAGGGATGTGCAGGGAAGCAGCTGCCCCTGCAGCTGGACAGCCTGGTGGGAGGGGAGCAGGGGAGAGCAGGGCCTGCTCACACCCCCGGCAGCTCCACGAGAAGAGTGAAAGGATTCTGTAACTTCAGCAGAGCACGGACTTCTGGGGGTGGTTTATGGCACTGTCTCGCCTTGTTTCGTATGTGCAAATTTCAGTCCTGGCTCTCACAGAGTGTGGTGCTCATGGACATTTCATACACGCAGTAGCCCATAAAAATTACTGTATAGAGTTGTGTTCAGTCCTTTGACCTGTTAGCATAACAAAAAATTCATCTGAACCTTTTGCTCATCCACAAATGAATTAATAAGAAAACCACAGAAGATGAAATTTAAGTAACAGAACTTAAAATACACTTTCAAGTATTTACTGTCTTACTTCCATGTAGAACTTTTTTAAAGTGCTAAGTGCTATGATCTCACATTAAGAAATATTTGCTCCTTTTAGAATTGAAAGAAGAACAAAAGGAGAACATAAAACTGTTTTCTTAATAACCAAAAATATACCAAATCAAGAATTTGGATATTATCATCCAGAGGTATGAGCCTGATATTTCACACCTGACTTCTACAAATAAACAGAAGTCTGCTACAGGACTGATACGTGCATGTTAATGAAAAGCCATTTTACACAACTCTTCAAACAACAATATTTAATAATTTTCACAACAAAATCACTTTGTACCTCACCAATGTTTTCTGATTTTCTTTAAATATAAACCCAAGCACTTTTAAAAGCAGCAGTTTATATCCACACGTTTAGTGCATATTTGATATTCTTTAACAATGGATAATCTATGTCTTATGTGAGATACTATTATTATAATGAAATGCAGCAAGAAGAGCTTGTATTTCTACAGTGTCCTTTCCCAGAATAACCAACTTGCAAAGCAAAGCATTTTCACAAAAAACTTATTTAACCATCTTTTACAAAGCATGATTTGTTAGACTTCTAAGTTAGATTTATAAAATGACAAGTTAACATCTCAACAGGGGAAAAAAAAGTAATATAATTTTTTTTTCTTTTGGAATCTAGTTCCAAATTCAGACTTCTATTTTCAAAAGATGGAACACTTCTGAGATGTCTGTTATACTTCTGAGGCACAGCTCAGGAATCAATACTTTATCTACCACAGATACAATAGTTTATCGCTTTCCAGGGAATTAGGAATCCAGAGCTGTTAATTTCTGGATCAATATGGCAAATGTATAACTACCAACCCAAACAAAATTCTTATTCCTTATCCCTTAATTTTCTTTTGTTTCCCTAACTCTGCTACTAACTTTACAAAAATCATGGAAGTAATGTAGAAATCCTTATTGCTGGAAAGCTATGCAGGACTCTCCTTCTTTGTACAAAAATATTTTAATGTAGATATTTAGAAATTTTACATAAGAACATTTCAGTGATAAAATATTTTATTAGTGTTTCTGTTTGAGTACATTGAGCAATGTATTGTGACTTAAAAAAAAATTCTCAAGTTTCGTTACCCAATCTTTAAATCTCAGACACCACTGTTACAATAGAAGCAGATGCTCTGAAAGAGAAAATCATCCCAACATCCAGGTTCTATACTGCCAGTTGAGACCCATAAAGCCAGATTCGGGTATGGTGGAGTGTATTTTATGTATCTATGCATATCAAAAAGATTTTGGGAATTCTGCCAACCATATGTGAATGTGACCAGCCAACTGCATACATACTACATCTCACCCAGCTCCTGGCAGGCAGGGTGGTTCATGTTGATACAGGGTGTGCTGCTGGAGCCCGCTCTAGCATTTGGTGGGATGACAAGTAGATCCTTTGTGTGTGGGGTTTTGTTACTTGGAAGCATCACCAACACCACTTACCCACTCACTCCATGCTATGCAAAAATATTTGTTATTTAAACACTTTATAAACTTAACAGAGATTGCTGACAAGATATGAGATACTCTGTGGTTAGTTAAGAACACATGAAACCACAACCAGGAAAATGTGAAATTTTGAAAGAATGAAAGCAAACAGAGAAACTGAAGTAAGCATCAGGTTCAACAGAATGTTGAGAAGAAAGTCCTGCTGCAAAAATAGACTAAGAAGTGTAGCGGTCTGTAAGTGTACAATATCATAGCAGACAATACCACGTCAACAGCAAATGAAACTGTCACACAACAGAGAACCTTGTGCATGAAATAATACAACTTTTTATTCATGTTTTATAGATTACTTTTATTTATTTTTGCTTTAATAATGCATATTCTGTTCACTCTGTGCAAAATTGGGGACAGAGGTGGGTGTTTAAATCATCTAATGAAAATCAAGCGGAGATGAACATTCAGGTTGAGGGAGAGGCCTATCCAAACCAGGAAAGCTAAAAAGCCACAGCTGCTCAAGACAAAGCTGCTCTCAGCTGTGCCCTTTTGTCCTGCCACCTGGCACAAACGCGCTCTCCTGACCGAGCAGCTGAGCACTGGCAAGGTGACCTCCGCCGGACACCGGGGACAGGAGCTGTCGTGGTAGCTACATGGGAGACCTGGCCTCAACCGGCTCCAGTCAGTGTGTGGCAAAGAAAGGCACAAATCATTGCAAAGACCAGACTTCTGTTGGTTTGTTTCCTTCTTGTAAATACATTACTGTACACAATGTAAGTTTGAGTTGTAGGGGATTCAGGGACATAAAATTGCATATTTAACAGAACTTAAAATCATAACAAAAAGTAGGCTGTTCAATCTTGAAGCAAAAATAATCCCTCCAGCCCCAACATTGACATTCATTCCTGGCCATATGCAGTACAAACATTTTAAAATCTGTGACAAAAGACAATTAAAAACCAAAAGTCAAAATCATAAAGCTTGTAAACAGATAATCTGAAATACACTTTATTTATGGAAAAATATCATCAAAATAGTACCACTATGGACTAAACTGCCTGAGTTTTCATTTCACCTAGGATCTTGAAGTAGAGAGCCTTTAGCACAAGAAGATCAATTTCAGTCACAACTAGTGCCGCACAGCACGGCTTTGGGTAGAAATTTTGTTCTCGTTGGTATTTTTGTTGTGCTATCAAAAACTGTTGTGCTAATCCTTCAAATAAAGGGATGTTGAGGCAATTCTTAAATCATTTGGCACAAAGTTATTTTGGCTGGGGCATAAATTTGAGTCTCAGTCATGAAGAATAATGCAACATTCCACCTATCAAGTATTCACTTTGATTGAAGAGCTTTCTTTATGTCATTAACTTCCATCTAAAAACAAACAGAAGAAAAAGTATTTGATTAAATTAGATGCTTTAGCAAACTGAGGCACAGTTGGTGCCACTTGAAAAGCACATGTTCCATCTTGTCCAGAGGTGTCAACTACAGGCTTTATACTACTGTTATTTCCACAGATTTCACAAATTGAGGTGCTTCTCAGCTGTGTAAGATGACCATTCACAGCTTCCTCCCTCAGACAATGACAAGTATAGTCATTGAATGTACTGCAAGACCTTTCAATCTCTTTAAATTACAACTTTTACAAGCAACACAGCTCACTGCCTGGCATTGCTGCACAATGAGCACTGTGTCCATGCACTGACAGGTCACTTACAGCCAGCACAATAAACTGCACTGCTGGCACTGAGCACTGGTACCTGAGGGACAAAACCCATCATCTCTCTTCTACAGGGAGGGTTCTTGCTGTAGGAATGGTGGTTACCTTCTACAACTATCAAACCTGTGCCCAGGCACCTTAAAGGCTCTGATGGATGTACAGCCATGTGGTAAGAGGATGTGGCTGTAACCATCAACAGCCCTAGCTGTCCACTTGATCCCTCTGACAGACACAGAAAACCCTAAGGCAGGGGTCCTAGATTTATTCAAACACACCTGTTTCAACCTGTGTTTAACTGTGCTATCATCAAGGCAGACCTCTTTAATGCGTGGACTGAGAGCTGTGCTACTTCCTGACTATCAGAACACTCTGAAACTAATGCAACTTTTGTTTGCTAACTCTCATCTTCATGTAAAGCTAATAATGCTGTCTTGGCTAGCATCTGAACATTTACCAGTATAAACAACATTTGAACTGGAGTAAAAGCATTCAGCTGTAAGATCATTATTTTCAACCCTTCAGTGCAGGTCTCTGCATAAAGATGTAAACTTATCTCTGGATAACTCTGAAGAGTCTCACCTGTTAGACTAAATCAAGAATGGCTATTAAAATAGTTCACTGTGTTTTATCTGAATAAATTTCAGTTTTAGCTGAAAAAGAGTTATGTGCAATTAGAAGATATGTTCCTATGTGATTGGATACAAAGTCCTTTAGGCAGCCCTGGAGCATAGATGTTGAGGATCCCCAGTTCTGCCACCCTTTGCCATGTTCCCAAATACTTTACAGAGAGGAAAGAGTTCCAGTGAAATTACATTTCAATATTCTATATCTAGTTCAAAGTACAGTTGCTCTATAGCATCAAAATATAAAATATAATCAATACCAAACCACTTACCAAGTACATGGAATAGAAGAGTATAGCATAGCATAGATTAGAATAGAATAGTTTTGGTTGGAATGGGCCTATAATGACCCTTTAGTCCATCTCCCTGACCAGGTTAAAGCATGTTAGTAAGGGCATTGTTTAAATCCCTCTCCAAAACCCCAAAAAGCAGTTTCAACGTCATTCCACATCAAAGCAACATCATTAATGATTCCAGCAAAGGCCAAGCTCCATGAACCCCACAAGCAGGGCAGCAGGATACCTGGCAAATGACTAAGCCAGCACGACAACATCTAGAGCTAAGGTGCTGTACAAACTATGGTAGCAGTAACTGGGTTCCTAATCAGAGCCCCTTCTTTTATATTGCTCAGGATGCTTTAGTAAAGACAACCTTGAGTACAGCCTGTAAAGCAGACATTAAAATTTCGCTATATGAAATAATATTCCAAGTGTATTAACACTGAGACAAGCCTACTACAAAATATAAAGCTTTGGCAGAAAGTAAGTAACTTAAGGCATGATTTCATTTGTTACAAAATCAAACAACTAAAACTGAGACCAAAAAAAATCATAGCTTGAATCTTGTATTGTGCTTAATTTTTTAAAAATTGCATACCTACTTGTGCTGATAAATTTTTAGATAATTATCAGGCTTTTCAGTAAGAACCCAGTATTGCATTATATATGACACAAACTTGCAATGCCATGAAGGGAACAGGTATATCCCTTTCAGAAATATTGGTAGTTTTTAATTCACTGGAATCTAAGTATCTTAGCAGAGTTTTATGTCCCACGTCAGGCTAAATTAAACCTGCCAACACATCTCTAACATTATAAATAATTTAAGTACCTGCAATCGTAGACGGATCTTCTTCTCTTCATCCAACTCAGAGAGCAACTGTTTAATCTCTTTTCTGTCAAAAGAATGCAAAAGAAGCTTGGCATGGAAATGACTACACTAGTAAAATACAAAAGATTTTCTCTTGGAGACATATTTTTCCCACTTCACTAGTTTGTTTTTTTTCCTCTGAACATCTAACTGAAGTCAGCATACTCTTGTGTGCTATAGGCTATAGTAGAGAGAAGTAAAACTCACTATGGGACAGCACCCCGCCCCATCCCACATGGCTAATGAATAGTGCCTCCTAACAGCCCTGCATCCACAGGCTTTGCTCTGGCCTAGCTGTATCAACACTGTATCAGCACCCAGTTGCCTTTTTCCATACAAAATGTAGATGTATTGACTGTTGGTGGGTTATAGGGACTGGTAACACAAATCCTGCCCATCCTATCACATACTTAAGCCACTTAAAAGCTGTTTATGTCAGCAGTACAATGTAACCTTCAACTTCATTTATAAGACTTAACGATCCCAAATATGGATTTTCTATCATTCCTGTTTGTTGAGAAGGGGAACATAGCTATAAGGAGCAGACATGTTCTCATGTTCCCACTGAGTGATCTCACCTTAGGACAGATACCAGTAGGTGGAAGCTGCCCTTGCAAGAAGGGCCGGGGAGACCAGAGGAGCAGGGTCAGCCTAAGAGGCGAGGCCGTGGGGCTTGCTGGCTACATCCAGCTTGAACCATGCCCTCCCGCATCTTCTCCCAAACTCCGCACACCTCTGTTCCGCCACAGTCTCTGCACGCTGCTTGCCCTTTTCTTTTTCCTGCCTGGGCTACACACAACTGACAATGTAAGTGAAGGTTTAGCTTCCAAAGCATTAAATATTCTCAGGAACATCAAAAGTTACATGCCAGCCCCAGTTTCTCCTAAGAAATGAGCAACTTAAAGAAAACAAAGGTGCCCAAAACTAAAATAATAAGATTCAGGGCCATAAACACAAAGGCCTTCAGATATCCTAGTCACAATTCAATTACTACTTTTGTAATGTGAGCTTCCTGGAAAAATGTGCTAACAGTCAAATAACAAATGGATTTAATAATTTTAGGAACTTGTAGCAATTTGTACTACAACTATAACAAATGCACCCCTTTTATTATGATCAATGCATATGAGTTCCCAGATATTTATTGGCAAATAAAAGACATTCACTGTTTATAGGTTGCAACTTAACTTTTTTAACACGCCTTAAACATCTACTTATGTCACAACACAGGAAAAGAAAAAGCTGGTGGATAGTGCAGGTCTTTTTTGCCGAGGTTCTCACCCCTGAATATGTTCTGTCACACGAAAATCACTCACAAACACATAGCCCAGCTGTGCACAGTAACATCCATGAAGGCAAACTCAATAAGAAACTGCCACCACTATGCACAAATGGATCCATCCCACCTACAGTTGTGATTTTCAGTACTTACTTTTGCTGGTCTTTCATGGTTTCAATGATGGTTCTTAGCTCCCTAATTTGTGTTCTCAGCTCTTCCAGGGCAGTCTGACCTTGGCTCAAGTGCTCAGTCTTTGGCTTTCCTTCAGTACCAAACAGGGATGGGGAATTTGACCTGTGGCCTGTTGTTCCCATAGCAATTGAGTGAAATCCAGGTGACGGTGAAGGGGATAGTGATGGTTGTACATTACTGCCACTAGCCAGACCTCCTGGTTTTGGAGGCAAGGAAGTTTTGTTATCAGACACCTGCAACAAAAAGAATAACATTTAGTGTCTGCAGAAAGCTTTATGAAATTCAAACCTCTAACCAATGGTAAGTATTTAGCTGCTCTTCAGTAATGCTCAAAGTCCAACAGTCAAACATGGACAGTCTTGGCAAAAGCATGATAAATATAATGATTAGTCATGATCTTGGTATGTGTACATCAGAGCTGGGATGGAGAAGTTCAGACAGCTTTGTTGGGGTTCCTCCCCCCTACCATGAGGTCCTGGGAGAGAGGCCCTGGGGGGGCGGGGGGGAGAAATGAGGTTGACCAGGTATCCCCACTGTAACACAGCTTCAGTAAGACTTTTCATGGTTGCTACAAGTGAACAACAGCATTTCCAAGATCTCAGACCTAGCAGTGAATTAAGCCAGGGACAGATGCTCAGTGTTTCTCTCAGAAGTTTGTGAGGCCATGTCTATGTCTCCCGCAGAGCACAAAACTACATGGCCAAGAATCCAAGTCATATTTTTTAGTAAATTAAATTCATAATTGCCCAACAACCATTGAAGGAATCTTCAAAGTTTTTTCAAAAATTAAAAAATGTATTACGTGTTCCCCCTAGCATTATGAAAATAGCAAAATATTCATTAACTTTGCTTGTTGGCATGATATATATATGTAGAAAAAAAAAATCCCATGGCTTCAAAATGATAATATATTAATAATACATAAATGTACTGTACTGTCCTCTGTTAACTGAAGCTTCCATGAATCCCTGTAACTACCAATAGCTGTTTACTCCTCTAGGAAATTGACAGAAAAACACAGCATTAACCTAAAACCCTGGAATCCTGTGGTTAGCTAAAAAGGATCCCATGCTTCTGAACTGCAATCCAGTGCTCTACTTATTAGGCAAGCCTCTACTAGTATGTGCTACATAATGTAATGTATGTATATAATGTAATATAATGTAATATAACATTTTATATTTATTAGACAATTAGAAAATCTGAAGTTTACCAACCATACATGACTATCTACTTCACTGCATACAGAGAACAATGTACAAGTACTGTTACCACAGTGGCAAGTAAGGGGAGTCTTCACACTGTTATTTGGCAGTGCTATGTGTGCTTTATATGACAGCTACCAGGCATATCTGAAAATCTGATTTGGACAAGAGTAAGAAAAAGCACTAGGCAACCTTACAACTCTCTTTGGAAAAGAGATATTGAAGTTGAATGGCAAATAGGGCAAAATACTGAGACTAAATGGTAAGGAAATTGAAGGAGATACTGTAACTGAGGACTTGGGGGTGGCATTAGCTGAGCAAAGTAACTGAGAGAAAAGTTAGTGATGAGATGAAAATCAGGAAAAATTGTGATGGAGAGGGAAGAGCAGGATCCACCAAGTTCTGGAAAAAACAGTCTTCCCTACTACACAACCATGACTGAGCACAGAACCTGCTCTGGGAAAGCAGTGAATTCAAAAAGTGTTCTGCACAAAAACCAAGTCCATATAAATAAAAATGGTGTTATAATCACAAGAAAGCTGAATCACTGCAGTGCTGTGAAAACTTGACTCAATGACCTGAATAATATTCTTTTAACATTGTATCAATTTGTTTGTTTGTTTAGTTTGTGTATCTGGGTTGGAAGGGACCTTAAAGGTCACCTAGTTCCAATCTCCCTGCCATGGGTAGGGGCACTTTTCACTAGAAAGGGTTGCTCCAAGCCCCATCCAGCCTGGTCTTACACATTTCCAGTGATGGGACATCCACAAATTCTCTCTTGTGGCACCTGTTCCAGTGCCTTGCCACACTCACAGTAAAGGATCTTTTCCTTATATCTAATCTAAACCTACTCTCCTTCAGCTTGAAACCGTTCTGTCATCCTCTCCTATCACTCCATGCTCTTGTAAACAGTGCCTCTCCATCTTTCTTGTCAGCTCCCTTCAGGTACTGGAAGGCCACAATTAGGTCACCTTAAAACCTTCTCTTTTCCAAGCCAAAAAAACCCAGTTCTCTCAGCTTTTCCTCATAGGAGAGATGCTCCATCCCTCTGACCATCTCGGTGGCCTCCTCTGGACTGGCTCCAACAGGTCCATGTCCTTGTGCTGGAGACCCCAGAGCTGCATGCAGCACTCCAGGTGGGGTCTCAACAGAGCAGAGTAGGGTGTGAGTAACATGTACCTATAAACAGATCTCTCATGGATAATAACCCCCTATATCAGTAGGTGCAAGTTTCCTTTGGACTGAAAAGAGACATCAGGCTGAGTTCAAATCTGGAGCAGGCAAGCAAGGCACAACCAGAGTCATTGATCAGAGCATCTTATTCCAGAGCTTAACTGGCTATCAACATTAAAGCCTCAAGCAGCTGCCTTCTAATAGCAGCCATCTCGTTTTACAGGAACAACATCTTGAGTTTTGTCATATAACTTACAAATGTTGGCCCAAGAGTATTCTGTAGTGCAAGTGCTCCCAGAAGAGGGAGCTACATAGCAAAACATTATCGTTACAACTTGATCACAGAAGTGCATGACTTCATCTTTCAAATACCTGTTCAACTATTAGAATGTAGTATTTTTATTATTAAAGGTATCCTTATGTACTAAAAAATAGTTCCAGCCTTTAAAGCCTGAGCTACACACTCCTTTTTTAATATTTGATTCTACTACAGTATTCTCCCAATATACAGTAAGAACAGAACAAGCCTATAAAATGAATACAGTTATACCAGTATAAAAAGTGATTATATTTGAAAGTTTAAATTCACATACTATTAGAGTGTGTCGAAGAGTTGTATTTTCTCTGCTCACAGACTCTTCTAATGTAAACTCAATTTAAAGTTGCAAAAAGACAGGGTCTTTGTTTCTAAAATTTATTTCCCAGCCTCTCTGCTTCTGTGAAATGCATTTACATAAGAAAGATTTTTTTCACAGTATGGTTATTTGAGACATTTTAACTGTGCAATTCACTTTAGACTTGTCTTTCAAGCACAGAACAAACTTTAGTAACCTTTATAATTTTAAGCTTCTTTAAGTGGGCAGTTACCAGGTGACTGTCGAATTAAATTTTAAATACTTGAGTACTGCTTTGAAAAAAGAAGATGCATATGATAAAGTTAAGCAGAGACATTCCAATTAACTTACTTGTGATATTGTAACAGTTCTTGATTTCCTTGACACTTCAAGAGTTTTGTGAGTAATGGAAACATGTTCCTCCTTCTCATCTTCAGGACTTGGTGAGTCAAAGAAATCAGGGCTTGAAAGGGATGACTATGCAGACAAACACACAAAAGAAGACGAGAAAGAAAAGTACAGATATTTTCATTGTACAAGAACTATTTTAGCTATCATTTTCATAGTAACAATACTTAAAATCAGGACTCTTTGTCCCCCTACTCCCCCTTTTTTGCATCTTGTTTTCAAAGCATTCAAGAAATAAGATATGCTTAAGAGTTGAATCCAACATTAATTTACAGCTTTGCATTGCATGATATCACAAGACGAAAGCACAGGACGCTGAGTGCTGTGCCATGGGGACACCAGATCTGTCACCGGGGCGGCTCCACTGTGGCTTTGCTCAGAGCAGGTCTCACCCTGCTGCTTCTCAGAGGCCCCAGCTTTGTCTGGGCACGGTGCTGGCACTGCAGGGCTGCCTTGTGCATGGCCTCTTGGTAAAGGCACGAAGAGGGAAGGTTCTTTCCACCCCTTGTTCCTTTCCTCATAGACGTGACAGGGGAAGTAAAACCTCTTTACTGCTCTTTTATATTTTTATACTTATGACAGTCAATTTTGAAAGCATTCTCTTTTTTTCAGTTCTATTAGTTTCACTACAATCCTTTTTGCTTCCTTCCATTTTGTTTTTCTTCAGCAACACGAACCCAGGTAACCATCAGTAGTTGCTCTCATTCTGATATTCCAGAACGCAAAAAGCATGGAAACAAGCAAACCCCAAACCCCAAAGAAGAAGACATTGAAAAACTAAGCAGTAGTTTCCAAAGTATGGTTTAAGAGACCAACTTGTCTAAAGATACATATTAGAGAGTGAAATTTAAATCACCCTTATATTTACAGCTGTGACCTTAATGAGAAGAAACACATGGTAGCTCAAGGAGGACTGTTGAAGACTGAATGGACTATTTGTCCTCAAAATCTGGTAAACGTCTGCAAGAAATCAATAGAAATGCTTCTTTTGGGAAACACTTTCAAAATCCTCAATACTTAGCACAAATTAGTCTATTCCAAAGATTTTTATAAGGGATTTTTCTGGGATCAGTCATGGCTGGCAAGGAACACTTGGCAGCACCTAAATAAGGGGGTACAAAACTTAGAAGGAAGGGAATGTTTTAAACATCAGTATTCAAAACACTGGCAGCCTTTTGACAGTAATTTTCCTGATCTGCATCTCTCTGCCTCATTGTACGTGTGAAGGAATGGCTGGGTAAAAGTAGTAAAAACACCAAGGAACACAAGTAGGAGAGGGGGAAAAATCAGAAAAAATATTTTTAAAAATAGTTTTTAAAGAAAAGGAAAATTAACTTACAGATGTGAGAGACTGGGAGGGTGGTCGCCTGCCAGTAGCTTTTGGTCTGGTTGTAGTTGGATGATTAAGCTTCTCAGCAATTGGTATTACAGAATCAAAACCTTCCAAGTCTTAAAAATAAAATAGAATTGATTTGGTTTTCTGGCAATTGTCTTCAAAGGGAAAGAATCACATATTTTTCTAATTTCAAAGAAAAGAAATCCCATTTTCCCCACTGTGTCACAGTGTTCTGCACATATTTAGCCACCACGATGGCACTAAAAAAACCTGAAAGTCAAAGGCAGCTGTAATCCAGTCACCCTTGCCAAGAACAATTACCCTTCCATCTCAACACAATAAAGCAGAGGGGGAACGTGTAGAGGAGCCTTTGGCTTTGTTTTCAGCATAGTGAAAGCTAAATGACATCATGGGTTCTATAGCATGGAATAAACAGTTTCAAAATTTCCTTCTGGCTACTGAAGGGGTTAGTAATTTTTTTTTTTTCCGTGAATAACTGGAGACAGTGCATACATTGTCTCAGGAACTGTACTGTCAGCACTGCATTGCAGCAATTGCTCAGGGGGGTGTAGAATGAGAATGATCGAGCTGGAAGTTATCTGCAGGTTCCTGGACACCTGCAGCTGGAGGCACCATAGTTTCCAGTAACTGCAGGTGAGGGGATTATCTCCGTCCAGTAGTCCAGAGGCTACAGCAAGTAAAACCTCCAATAAGCTCCTGAAGCTGTACAGAGCCCAGTGAAAGCAGGTCTGCTTGAATGCTGTACCAACCATCTCCATGGCCAGTGAAAAGCTCTGGGGAAGTGTTTACTGAATCCAGCCACACAGAACATGTTTATGTGAAAGAACAATGTGGAGGCTCAAGGAATACCACAGCTCATGATTACATGGATAAATCAAAAGGCTTAATACCATTCATCTATTTTTATGGGTTGTATCAGTTTCACTCACCTTCATTTCAAAATGCCCTACAGCATATGTTGAGCAGGAAGGAGTCAGAAAACACACAAGAGGTACTTTAGACAAGATAAATCAAAATTCTTCAAAATTACTTTCAGATATGAATCAAATACAGGAATAATATTCATTATTCAGAGACTATTTTTCATTGCACACATGTAGGAAAAAATAGCTTTTAAGTTAATTGTTCTATATAGTAGGCACTTAATTTTCTGAACCATTACAGAACAATGAATCACTGAAGATCCAGTTTTGTTGCCATATTACAACCAACCATCGTACAAAATTACACAATGGAAAAACAAATTAACTAATGGGCCTGTGCAATAAACTATATGCACTGAAAGACATTTAAATTGATTCAAAGTACTCATGATTTGTCAGCTAGAAAGTAAATGGGATTGGAGATTCCTTATTCAGCAATATCCTTTCATCTCCAAGAGATTAAAATAAAAAAAGAAGAAAAAAAGAGAGCTCTTTCAATAGCCCTGAAATAGTCTAAGGTTATTCACCTCCGAATACTACTCTATTTTTGGAGTGACTCTTCCTATATATAACCAGTGACCCCACTGTCCTCTATCATGTATTTTTGTCATTGCTCTTTTTATTGACTGTTGCAGCCTGTGTGCAAAGGTAGGTCACTCATCCAGTCTGACAGTGGGAATTCAGCAATCTGAAGCCTCAGTTGTACCCAACATGTCAGGTGAGGCCACAGTGCTTTGAAAGTTAAAATGAGCTAATTTTAGCAGATTTTATCAGATCACAAAACCTATATGGAGTCCTGTAGAACTTCAGGGTTTCAGGAGAGGAGAAATAGAAGTAAAAATTTATTTTCTGGGGAGAAAAAAAGCAAGTGTAAGCTGGTTTCCATTAATATCCAGTTTAAAGCTGACCCATAAGACAGCTAAATGACTTAAGATCACAAGGCAAATCAGTAATCAATATATTAACACATTGTCTAATTTTAATTTTCACTACTGAGTTACTCTGCTAAATTGCACAGCAAAAATGAAATACCAACAAAATATACTCTTTTCTAAATATGTGATACACACGAGAGCAGAAATGGAGGCTGAAGCAATCCTTCCATTTGCCCCAGCCACTCTCTCCCACTCTGCTGTTTTTACTATGTTTTTTCCTGAGCAAGCTTTAATCCAGCTCATTTTTCAATAGCATGTGCCAAGCCATGCAAATACTTGCACTGAAGGAAGGAAGGATCAGTACCAGTACCAAAGGACTGATTCAAGCTGCTAAAACTGAGGGGAAGAGCAGACTTCTGCTTTGGGGGTCAGGAAATTGGCTGGAGTTATTTTGCACCTGAGGAAGGCTACAGTGCATGACTTCCCTCTCCCCATTTTCCATTTCTGTGGTCTACATAGAAGTATGAAAGGAGGTTGAGTGAGGTGGAGGTCAGTCTCTTATCCCAGGTTACAAGCAACAGGAGAAGAGGAAACAGCCTCAAGTTGTGCTTTGCAGTTTAGTTAGGGGAGGTTTAGACTGGATAGTTTAATAGTGGACTTGGCACTGGTGGGTTGATGGATGGACTCAATAATCTTACAGGCTTTTTCCAACTTCAAAGATTCTCTGATTCTGTAAGTGCCACCGGCCCCTTCTCTGCTCTTACAAAAGGTATCTACACTCATATGGAAAACAATCAATGAAAAAATAGTGAAGACAATTAATCCAATGTGTTTCTTTGGCTTAAATAAACTAGTAATTACCTAGAGTTCTATATTTGATCAGAACAATAAAATACTCAGGTTTAAATTGTAAAATGTATTGATAAACAGAAAGTGTATGAATTTGCATCCTTGAGACCCATAAGCATTTGCAGACATAATTTGCTCCATGCATTTTATAAATACCATGAAAGATAAACATTTATGTTCAAAGCTTCTATTATCAAGAAATATTGGGAATCCTATAGTTTTTCCACTTCTGAATGCATTTTTGATAGAAAAATAAACTAAAGCCACCTATACCTGCACTGAATTCTAAAGAGAGTCGAACAGAGACTATAAAGGCTCCACAGGTAGAATCTGCTGCCAAACTAGTGAAATCCCAGCCATTTAGTTGATACTCTGAATTAAATTCTATTAAAGTGTAATGGACAATGCTCGGTACAACAATAAAATAGTAAATCCACTTCCAGCACGCCTATATTCCCTTTTTCTCTCCATTTGTTCTCCTTATTTAGATGTTGTTCTTCCTCCCAAATCTGCTCTGCATCTAAGGCTATCACCACCTTCCACAATCATCACCTGTGGAGATATTAATTCAAGAAAATTCCCATCTAGTGAACTGTAGAATGAGGAAGAGAGCCATTCAAAAAACTTCTGCCATACTGTCATATATGCTGTGAATTCAGTAAGTCACTTGTGCTGGTTATTTGATTATTTTTTGCTGGTGGAAAGCAAGATTATATGGTTCTGACTATATTAAATTCACTGAGGTCATTAAATGCAGAGATTCAATTTTAGTTTGTATTTCTGCAGCTATCAGAAATTGGGAGCTTAAATTTACATACTAAGCAAAATGTACAGCCTTCCTGACAGGGCCCAAATGGAATGTCATTAAAGAAAAAGTCCAGTCTACTGTATTCACAGCCACGTTAACTGCCAGTACAGCAACTTCAGCATCCAGCAGATCTGGACTCTGCACTGGTTCAGCTTTCTCTTTGTCTGGTATTAACAAACAGTAAGGAAGATTCTATTAACATGTGAAACATAGAGATGGCACCCATCAATTAGCTTCCCAATTAAAAAATAGTTTCTATTTGTTCTACAAATAAACAGATGCATTCATCATTATTACTGTCTCACTGATCAAGCTGATAATCCATGAAGTGATTCATGAGATGGGGAGAAAGGCATCAGATTAATTTTAATATATCAGTGTAGTACACACAGTCTGGCTTACTGAGCGACCATATTTCATGAATATGAAAAATGTTAGCTGTGCAAGAAGTATTCCCTGGTATCCTTCCAAGCCACTTAAGAATAGAACATTTCTCCCCATTGCTATGTTCATTTGGAAACATGGTTATTTAAAGCATGATGATGGTATTTTTAAAAAAATGCCCAGATCCAGGAAAAAAAATTATTTAGAAAAAAAAACGTTCTAAACTCATTAGACTTGTACCTTCCTAGGAAATGACCTTCAGTTTGTAGCCCCCAAAAAATCCTAGAAATAAAAAGTTAAGTGGCTATACTTCCTTTCTTACTCCTTTTACCTCCTGCATTTACTATGCTGGCATAAAATGTGGCTAGGCCTTAACTTTGTATTACATTTAGGTTTTTTAGTATTTGGTCAAAATAATTTATACATAACAATCACAGAAAGCTTTTTGAATTAGTAGAGAGATTTCACCTTGAGAAAACTGAAATGGAAATTATGGATAAAGAGAATCAACACATTCAGAATGCTCATGGCAAGGTTTCACAGAACAGAAATACAGCAGGGCTGAAGGAAATGAGGCAAAGGTGGCATTGAATTCATTTGAAGAAGACAGTGTCACAGAAGCCACAGAGGTAGATTTCATTTCATAATCATCTTCAATACATTGAAAAGGTTGACAACAGGCATGTGAAATATTATGTATACTGTCTTTAAATGCAATAATCCTGAAAGCTATCAAATGAGACAGACACTGCAGACAAAATCTTCTGCATTAGTACCCATTCAATATATAGTAGAAATTTAAAAATAACTCAATAATCTGAATGTTAGAGGGAATTTTAAGAAGACTACACTTATTTTAGCTACTTGAAGCATCCAGATTCTGCTACTCTCTCCACACTGAACAGCATTGTACCCTTCGAGGAATACAGCCATGCTTCCAGCCAGGGTTCAGGCAGCAAAATCTCACCCATAATGAATCACAGACTGTTTTTTAAGATTTGGGCAATGCACTTTTAGGAGGAGAGCTCCCTGGCTGCAAGGTTTCTTTGTTCTGGAGTGCAACAGTGATGTGCCAGGGAGGCCTGCCCACACAGTTCTGTGCCTTGGAGGAAAACAGCGTAGCTCACCCGGCTTCCCAGGACAGTCCCTGGACAGCTGTGACTTTAGGACAACCTTTCCTAAAACACCCAATTATCTTCTCCCATTTCAATCCTGACTTTTATCGCTTTAATAGCTGAATGTAGAAAGCTGCCATAATGAGCTTTGCTAACCACTTGCCAGTGCCCTCATAAGGATTTTATTTTTAACAATTCAGAACATGCCAAGAAAGAACTGAAAGGTCAAGAAAACTGAGGAGCTAGAAGAAATGGATATGCTGTTTTCAGGCACCTCAACTTGATACGCATGGCAACCAATTTAAATTTCTAGTTTACTGGTTTTTTCTGGAGCCCTCAGGGCAACAAGCCTGATTAATTTATATAATGGACCAATCCCATATTCATGACTACAATATTTACAGTCCAGAACTACATTTACGGGTGATTTTGACTCACTGATGTAAACATTACAACTTAAACCAGTTGGGCAATTCTGTTCCTTTGCTTTGCCCTATTAAAATGAGCACGAATTGCAGCATAGAAAGCGGTTTAGGCAGATTTTGATCTTCATTATATGAGTCACATTTTGTCCTCCAACCCTTATATTCACCAGTATTTTCTGGTTTTCCAACTTTTATTCTGTGTTTTCAGGCAAAAGTATTATAATGCCTCAGTATAACAGCCTATGATTTAAAGACAAACCTGCTCCATTCTACAGCCTTTTACTGGAAATTCTCCATCTTTTTCCCTAGTGTGGTCCAAATCTCATTAGATCACTTTTTCTTGCAGTCAGAGGCACAGCAGTCACCTCTCCTGACAAATACAGCTCTACAACAACTGCAAATACAGCTCAAGGAAACATGATATACTGAGGATTTTCAAAATTTTTTGTTTATTAGGTATTTTCAAGAGGGTATTTTTAACTATACTTTCAGGCAAGCTAGCACCAGTTCTGCAAGGAGGGACAGAAAAAAAAAGAACGGGTAATAACGTGGCTTTGGCCAGTACTCCATGATACACCAGCAAATGCTCTGCAGATTAAAGTCTGAAGAAATGCTGAAAAATGGACTTGCACTAAAACCAGCTTCCAGGGAAACTCTTAGGATAATGCATATCATCATTAGATATTTCAGCAGGAACCAATGAAGGCATATGTGCCTTATGCTAGCACTGATGAAGATTATTAACTGATTTCATAAATACTATGCAAAACGTGTAAAGAGCCAGGAAAAATATTGGAAAGATGTGTTCACTTGGCTCTGTGCAACTCAGTCTTTCTGCAAAGCACAGAAACTGCTTCTTGTGGGGATTAACGTATCATTTCCACAGTAGATACATTATTTTTAATTCTTTGTGGTTTATTCCTTAAGTCACTTAGCTTAAATCCATATGGTTTTAAGTATTAAATGATGCCAAAGCAACCCTGTTTTGGATAGACAAGACTTGTTTCAGGATTCCAGGATTCCAAAGTGTGTGTGTGTGTGTGTGTGTGTGTGTATATATTTAAGACTTAGGATTGATCCTGACTTGCAGAAATAACTCAATACCATTTTTCTGGAAGCATTAGTTTTTGATCCACTAAGCTACTATATGTGCTAGATGTTTCTGTCATCACACTGGCCCTCATATACAAAATTCTTTATGAAATTAAAAAGAAACACGTCACCTAAAGAAAGGTCCAGTTATGCCATAAGGCATGAATTACAGCTGTTGAAATCAATGTAGCTCTATGTAAGAACTCTTCTGTTTGTAGAACAGGCTTTATTGTCAGTGTAGCTTATGTTGCTTTAGAAGCATTTTAAAAGCTCAAAAGGCCACTGCCAATCCAGACCAGTTGTTGTTAGAGATGTACCAACAGATGTAAGTAACCATTCTGATTTAACCACAGCGATACTGGAGAGCAAGTCTTGGGTGACATGACCACACATTTTCCACTGAGTGCCAGTGAACACTCTTCAAATTTTTACACTATGTTGTGATTTTTTTTTCTCTTTCAGACTAGAAAACCATTCTGTTTTTAAATGCTTTTGCACAATGAAATAGATGCATTACACATTGTGATGACAAAATCTGTCTGCAAGAACAGGTTAATGAATCCAGAGTATTGACAAACAACACATGTAAACTGCACATGTCACTTTTGTCACTAAAATTTCTTATGAGACATTAAATGATAATGATTTCTCATTTCAACACTATGGTGCAAGATCTTCTGTCGCAGTATGCTCAATTTCAGCTTTTAATTAAAGAAAACAAAACCATAATATCCATGTAAACTTTGGCATTCTACAAAATGCTTCTTTTTGTATTTGCTTGTTATGCATTGTGAACTTACCAAAGACAGGATAGAAAAGAAATGGAAGAAAAAAGGCCTTACCCTCATGAAATGAAGAAGAGCTAGCCATGGCAAAGAGATGTAAGTAGGAAAAGTTGAATGCAAGATGTGTGCAAAGGAAATTAAAGACATCACTGAAAACAGGGAAAAAGAAAACAAAAGAAAAAGTGAGGAGGAAAGGGGAATGGTTCCTCTTAAATAGCATATTCTGAAGGCTAGTTTTCCAATGGCTTTTGTAAGGATTGTGAAAAGAAGTAAATGTATGGACAACAGTAGAAAGAGCTGCCATTATATCTACCATCACGAGTGACGCTGCTAAGCAGAATTTTCTCTTGTCAGCACAGATTGGAAAATTGTAATCAGTACTGAATTATCATCAAGAATTTACATGTGAAGTCACAACTCCACAGAACATGTTAGGGAAACCGAGTCATGAGCAAATAACTACATAAAAATAAGTTTTAATATATGCAACTCACAGAACATTATTAACAGTATTATGCATCACCTAACCTTGCTCAAGCATTTCTGATTTTCCTGATTGGTAAAGTGGGGTGAGAATGTTTTTAAAGTTGTTTTTAAAGGTGTAGGGTTTTCTGGTTAGACAACACTGATCCACTGGTAGAATATTACTCAGAAAATAAACAGGAAAAAGCCATTTCCAAGGCACCTAGACAAAATGCAAGTTTTGAATCTGGATTCCCAATTCAACTCAGCATATTACTGCTCCATTGTTCATGGCATTACTGACTTTGTTGTTGCTGATCACTTGTTTGCTTTTTGAGAGATGGCATATGGAAGAACCCTGTATCTTCTCCTCCCTGTCACAGCGGTTTTGGTCTCATCACAGTAAAGAAAAGGAACCAACTTAGAAATCCTTAAAAAGGATTCACAGAATAAAGCACTGCTCACCATCCAGCATTAGTATGGTTTGCTTTAATAACCAAAACTGTCTCTCCATTGTTTTTGTCCATCTCTCTGCACTGCATGAAAGGAACAAAAGCTTTAGACTGGTTATAGGATTAAGAAAGTGACAGTCACTACCCAGCTTAACATCTCTAGTGCAAAGTAGCCAGGATGTGGTGTGGTTTTCATTTTCAGCACAATTCACCATCATTTAGCATAAGCATGAAAGAGGGTGAGGCAACTTGCAGGTAATTGTTGCTTTTCCCCTTGTTCTCCCCAAGAGCTCTGAGTGACTGGGAATGGCACTGGACTAATGGAACAATAAAGAGGAGCCCAGTAACCAGAATGGTCACGCATCCAAAGTTCTACAAAGGCCATTTAACTTCAATTTTCTTCAAAGGCTACTGCTAAGTCACACCTTGTCTGTCACATAGACACTTGTGGCGTAAATTTGGATTTCTGAAAAGACACCAAATGGTAGATTTAATCAAATCCATTTTGACAGGATGGATGAGCCTCAGAGAAGCTGAAGTTGTCTTTCCTACAGAGCACATGACACGGGGGCACCACCAGTAAGACGTATCACTGTTAAATATTATCTGGACTCACACAGCCAGATCCACCAGTGTTTTGGAATACACTGGACACCTCCACTCACGCATCCATCTTCTTTTCTAATAACTCATGTAGCCACAAGACTTCTCCAACCCATTGTTCTCTTTGTAAATAAAATAAACGAAATATAACACACTTACCATAAACCTCTACCATTACGCTGCAACACAGACTGCTCTGAACTCCAAACCTCTCCTCACAGTAAAAGACATTAATCCACTGTGAATTGGTTTTCCTTATTAAGCCTTGATTTATTACTCTGCCCTCTCTTAAAATGCTTTTTATTTATTTGACAACATTTTACACGAGCTGTCAAAAGCCCCCTGAAAATTTGTAACAGTTCTGATCTCTGTTCAATCCCTTTCAATTCAAAACCATAATTTATTTATTTATTTCTTTTAAAAAGTTGTCTAATAGGCTAGAATGACACGATCTGTCCTTGTAAATGCCATTCTGGTTTGACCCTATCAAGTTATACTTATTTAAGTATTCACACTATTTTATCCTTGAGCTCAATAGGTTCTCCGTGTAAGTGGTAACAGGAGGTCATCAGCTAAACTCTTTGCAACATGTTGTCATTGTTGGCTCCTATTCTGCATCTAAAAAAAAACCCCAAAACAACCCAAATTCCTCCCTCCACGACCCTCCTCTCCCCCTCCATGTTCTGGAAATGAACAAAAATTCTTATAAATCAAATTTCCTGCCTAACATGTTAAGAACAAAACAAAATAAAACCATAACCAACAAAACTAAAAAAACCCAAAACACTTTAAGCTTTTATCCTGATAGTGATTCCAAGGAAACTAGAACAAGGAATAAAAAAGTTTACTTCCATCACACCACTGCATGCTACCTGCACTCATAATAGTCAAGTAAGCAGAGGCTTATGTGCTTTGAAGCAAATTTGTAAACATAGTTAAGAAACACTAAATGGTAGAATTTGTCTGCATTTCCATACTATTCCTTCCTAATAATCTCTACAATAAAAATGTGCATGCAATTTATTGCAAGCTTCTAGCTTTCCATGTTTAAGCCAAATGAGAATCTGGGAAAAACATACTACCTGCTACTCCAGAAGAACCATAGCAACAGCAGAAGCTTTACAAAAAGCAGACATATGTATGCTGGAAAGCTCATAGACCTTTGTGAAATGCATTTAGTGTTTTGCTGTTATGTTGCAATTAAAATTCCTTTATAACTTAAAGTTCTGCTTCCAAATCTGAAGGAAAGGCATATTTGGCTGTTGAAAAGGGTGCTATGTTACAGAAATGCTTTTCTAATAAAGCAGTCTGGGTAGACACCGTGACACCAAAATGACATTTCATGGCCTGGTGAAAGGCAGCAAGCTTACCCAGGCAGGATCCCGGGCTCTGCCTGTGACAAGCACGGGGCTGTGTGGGCACAGCTGCCAGCACAGAGTGACAGCAGCAGCTGGTCTGGGCTCTTTGAGCAGAGGCAGGAGATGGCTGTGGGGCTCGTGCCCACTGCCCTGGGACAGCACTCGCAGCACCCTGCTCACCCAGGGCCATGCACGGCAGCACCCACCCCAGCAAACACCATCTCTCCGGCTTTGCCAGCTTGAGGAGCAAGGAGGGTGAGAGAAGACAGAAAAATAACCTGTTGTTGCTCCTTTCCAGGGGACTTCCTGATTAAATGTTCATGGTTCAGGAACACAAGTTGTTTACAATAGAAATTTAGACTGCATTTAATTGGTGTAGGAAGTAAAATTTAGTCAAATTGACCTGAAATGGGTTTCTATTCCTTTGTATTGGAAAGTGTAAAGATTACTAACTGCACCAGACCCACAATCTTCTGCAGTATTAAAACCATGGCATCACTATTACATCAGTTAAACAAGTATGTCTTATTATTGTTGGCCTTCTCATTTGTTTTAGACTTTTAAACAAAAATAACAAGAGCCTTCCTATTCAAAGTAGCTCACTATTCCATATTTGCTTTTAATTTTATTTTTTTTTAACTGAAAACCCCCACAAAACTATTTTAAAGTAGAAATGATCCTTTAATCCTGCAGTTAAAATCTGATATAAAAGCACTCACATTCCTTGCCAAATTTGCCTCTTGAATTATACCGAAGTCACTAAAAAGCAGAAACTTGCACCATTAATTTCTTAGGCAAACTGTAGAAAGTGCTATAACTTACCGATGTCATTGCTTCTTTCAGAGGAGTCTTTCTCTAGAGTGCCGGATACTGTACTGCCCACTAATTCCACTTTTGGACTATCGCTCCTGCATTTGGATCAAGAAGAGGAGATGTTTTATTGGAAGTTTTTGTGTGGATTACAGTAAATTGATAGCTAACTTGCAATTAATAATGAGAGAGCAAAGTGTTCTTCCTTCGCAGCACCAGAGTAATAGCAATGTCAGTGACAGCAATCTCTAGTAAGTCGACATGCTGTCTGGATTAACCTTATCTCATTTCTCCTTAACACCTGTCAAAAAAGCCTATTTTAGACCCTGTAGTGTCTGGAATAATTCTTCAGATGTTCACAGCATCTCAACACGAACGAAACCTAAGGGCAAGGGGACATTCTTCAACATCTTCCTTGTAGTTTTTTCTAATTAATTGGCTTGGACAAACTACAGCAGTGGACTACCTGGAATGCTGCAGAAAGGGAGAGAACCTCCAGCTAGCATTGTACATTTCAGCAGTTCTGAGTGTTTACTCATCAATTCAGCTCCTCCACCATGTTTTTGCACTTTTCTTCTGAGATTGGACTATCAATAGTGTTTCCACAGTCCAAAGAACCAAGATGACCTAATTTGTCAGAAATGGCTTTGGAACAGTAAGGTGTCAGGAGCTATGATACTTTATACAGAGAAGCTATTTTAAAGTCAAATAGGAGATCAAACAAAAGCAACAAAATTATTCCTTCTTTGAAGAACATTCTATCCCACAAGTATGCGAGTTTACTAAAATAATCTACCTGTTGAAACAATTTTTAAAAAAACAGTGGTAGGCAAGTAACTCAGTATTGCACAGGTCACTCAAATTTCTGATATTTACTGTGATAACAGCTGTTCAGTTAATGTACTTGCCATCATTGCCAGGTCATCTGAGAAATACAATAGTTTTTCGACAATGACTATTCCCAATGTAGTCCTGTAAAAATTATGATGTATGTAAGGTACCCAATTTAGGGATAAAAATATAGATCTGCCACGGTACAATCAGGGCAGATGTGCACTACTGCACAGTGCAATAATTAGCAACAATTAGCTGTTGAATACATAGTGAGCTCCCAAATCTTGTTGATTTTTTCATTGGTCTCTGCTTTTGATACCATAAGCTGATGACAGATGGCCTGAACCTCAGCTCATGGCAGCAGTTTATGACCAAAACACAAAGTGGCTGGAAACTCTATTTCCGACTTCCGGAAGGCTGTGATAAAGAGGCGAAAATTTTTATTAAAACCCAGAGGAAGTCATAGATTAAGGGAACATATATCCAATTAAACACTGTGATAGGGCGACAAGTGAACAAAAAAATAGACAATCAGATTAAAAGCAAACTAGTCCTCTACAGCTCTCAATATGGCAGGCAGTCTGCACCAGCAAGGACACAGAAGAAACTTAATACATGCATAGAAAAATGTATTAATTGGAAAGATGATAAATATGGGTATTTCCAAGTGATCTACCTGAACAATTAGTTTTCTTATCTTTTAGTCTTTAACTTTTTCTTAAATTCCTTATATATTTGTAAACCTATAAGAAGCAGCATAGTTTCTTGGCTGACAGAGCAATGAGCATCTGACTTCATACTCTGTTTTGCACACATATATTTCCCAGCAATCTGAGAGCACGATGTGAGTTGGAAGCACTCTAGGAAATGTGTGAGCACGGCTTTGGAGAGATTCTTAGAATGGCATGATTCAGGGCTGAAAGTCACAACATTTACCATTTGCCTACAAAAGATACCACGATATATGGCAACTGCCCCACAAAAAAACCCCAACCCTGTTGTCAGAAGAATCAACAGGCTTATTATGCCACTCTGCATTCATACTGCTGTGAAAGGAGCAGAGCCCTCCCTTCTTGTTCAGAGCGTGTCCCTCTCTGCTTGTGCCCATACAGGCGGGCTGTCAGCTTGACCAGACAGATGATCAGCCTGAGAGAAACCCCACACTAATAGAAAGCCCACTGCAAACTGATTAATTGCCATCTGGAGCAACTCGCTGACCCATATGGCTGAGTTGCTGCACAAATGCTGGTGCTAAACATAAGGGAGGCTGTGGGAATGGGGTGCCAGGACAAGGAACCCTGTTAGCAGTGGCATGGACATGGATTGGTTTAAACTGATTGTAAAGATGCACCTTCTGTAGATGTTTATGGCTTGCCTACTCCAGAGAAATGACTTATCTGTAAATTGTATAATCATGGCATGTCTAAGTAAGCTATGAAGCCTTGGAACAAACTGACAGCTATTCACTGTCCCACATAGTTTTTATCTGTCCTATTGCCCTTGAAGCCCTCCTCTGCCCCCAGTGAAGGAGGATTATATTTAAATGGAAAAGCAATCATCACTACAAAAAGTCAGTGAGACGCATAAGATGCAAGCCACTTACTCAGAACAGAAGAAAATCCTCTTTGGCTTAGCAACTGCCATGGAAATCCCATGGGACTCACTTTGTAACTATGGTAATTTTCCCCTAAGGATCATGTACTGATTTTGGCTGGGATTGAGTTAATTTTCTTCATAGCAGCTTGCATAGTGCTGTGTTTTGAATTTGTGCTGAAAACAGCGTAGATAACAGAGGGGTGTTTTCATTGTTACTGAGCTGTGCTTGCACAGAATCAAGGCCTGTTCTGCTTCTCCTCTCATCCC
This sequence comes from Aphelocoma coerulescens, assembly GCF_041296385.1. Classification (NCBI taxonomy): domain Eukaryota; kingdom Metazoa; phylum Chordata; class Aves; order Passeriformes; family Corvidae; genus Aphelocoma; species Aphelocoma coerulescens. The sequence goes on along the minus strand of NC_091013.1, from coordinate 15,609,643 downwards.
ACCAGTGAGGAGGGTGGGGGTGGACAAGGAGCTGGGAGGGGACACAGCTGACCCCAACTGAAACCAGAGACATCCCACACCACATGGCATCACAGTCAGCATTTAGAGCTGAGGGAAGAAGGAAGGGGGGGATGTTTGGAGTTGGGGCATTTGTCTTCCCAAGTCACCACTGCAGGTGATGAAGCCCAGCTTTCTAGGGGACAGCAGAACAGCTGCCAGCCCATGGGATGTAGCAACTTTCTTTGCTCAGCTTGCACATGCATCATTTCCTTTACCTGTTAAAATGCCTTTGTCTTAACCCAAAAGTTTTTTCACTTTTGCCCTTCTGATTCTCACTCCCATCCCATTGCAAGGGAGTGAGTGGGTGGCTGCGTGGGGCTCAGCTGCCCAAACAGAGTTAAACCACAACAGGTCAGCAAAAGTTCTGCTGGTTCAATTTTTATTCTAATTGCTTTAGTCTTTTCAGATTTTGGAAATGGATACCAGTAGACCTTAAAATAATTACTATCTTATTAAACTAAACAGATTTAAAAACAAAACACCTTTACTAAAGTGACTGCTTCCATTTGAAGTTTCATATTTCTTAATTATCCAAGCAATTCAAAGTCTTTTCCATTTTTTTCTGTGCTAGACATAGCAAAGTTTGGACAATTAAGAACATAACAAGGTTACTGTTTAGGTGTGCCTTTTGTCTTTGATAACATGAAAATTGAAATATCTTTAAAAATACATGGTTACTTCATGCAGTTTTGTACTTAGAAAAGGAAAACACAAGAGCAACAAAATACCCTCCCAAAATTCTAAATGCTAAAAATTTATAGTATGTTTAAAATTTTTCAGGCAAAGGATAGAACAAAAGAATAGCTACTCCATTGCATGACTTCACCAGTGAACTGAGCACTAGGTTATGTATTGATCTTTCCAAGACATCACTTAGCTAAATCTGAAGATTGTAGTAAATACTTGTATTTCCAAGTATGCCCAGGTGATCAGCAGGTATAGACTGTATTTTGGAGCAACTGGGCAAGCATGTTCAAAGCCAAGTCCAAAAGAAGCTGCAGCAGTAGCACCTGGATAGAAGGGTAAGTTCTCGGAGATGTACAACCAAAGCATTTCAGTAAGATGAAACTGGGAGCACAAAGCAGGTGCCTTTTTTTCTTTTAATTTGCCTCAGATTTCTCACTGAGAGTGTTTTTTTATTTAACCATATGTGGAGGAATGAAGGGAATCAATATCTAGCATTTCACTCTACTCTAACCAATACTCTATTCTAGTATTTAAGTCACCATTACAATACTTGAACTCCAGAAGTTCAATGGCAGATAATTTTCCTAACAGTACAATAGTAAAATTATTTCCATGCCTATCTATATTCTAGTATTTCTGCAAGATGCACAGCTTGCCCATTTTAGGCAACTGCTTTTATTCTGGTTTTCATCTAACTCTATTCACTATGCATAAAGGAAATCTACAGTGCACAACCTAGATGCTGATGACTAAAATGTAGCCACCTAGACTTGATTAGGACTACAGTCAGGCCTTTAATTTCTGTAACCTCTGTTCTAGCAGAGAATAAGTGGAGTTGTGTTGGCAAGTCCAGTTTCTCAGTGCTCCTCAAAGGCTGTAACCACCTCTGATAAAAAGGATCATGTAACTACAGAGTGACAACCAACATTAGAGCATAAATATTTGACAGCACTATTCTGCAGCAGTACCAGCTAAAAGAGCATTCTATGAAGACACACGTATTTTGCTAAAATTTGATCTAAAATGATCAAAGTAAGCAGACTGAAACCAGGCTGACAGTATTTGAAATGTGCACTGTCTAATGCTATTCCTCAGCACAATCCAAGCTTTTACACTGATTTACTGCCCAAGCTAAGCTGCAACAATTTGAGGTAAACTAAGAAAGTCAGCATCAGAGTAACATACTGATATTTCCCACACATTCTGCACTGTTGCAGTAACAGTAGAATTTCATCAGTAGAAATGAAGTAGTAATGAGCAGTCTGACTGTTATTATTGAGAAGATATGATCCAGCCAGATGACTACATGGATTTTCTTTTATCTTCTTCTTTAAATACAGTTTACTGTGAAATAAATTGTGACATAAACTGTAAAACCTAAATTTTTTAAATGTGTGTTTTTTCCACTAATCCCTAAAGCATTGGACAGAAGAAAAGCAATACCTTGCATGAGTCACAGGCACAACTGGTCTTTCTGGTCGTCTTGGGGGCAAGGTACCAGGTCTATTCACAGCGTTGGCTTTGGGTGGCCGAGGTTTCTTCGGAGGTATAGCAGGAACTGAAGGCTTCTGCAAGTCTAGCTGTTTTTGCTCTCTCTCTGATCTTTCTTTAAATCAATCATTTCCAGAAAAAGAACATGGATATTATTAAGTGGAATTCATTTCCACTCACAAGTCTACAATTAAAGAAGAAATCTTCAACCGTAGATAGATTGTATATAAAGAAAAAGCTTATTTCCTTTCCATTTCTGTTCTAAATCATTCTTTATTTATTATATATATTTATTATTATATATGTTTGCCACAAATCAGTTGTTCAACCTGCCTGGCTGTTCTGCCTGCAACTCCCCAGCCAAAATATGTGCAGTGTCTTAAAGGGAATACTATTTTTTATTTTAGTAACTTATTGGTTTCTGACTGTAAAGTACAAGAATGGCAAGAAATTACATATCATATGGTACAATTTCCATGAGCACAACTTATATTAAACTTTAATATGGAACAATATTAATTTATAAGATCACAAAAATAATTATGCTGGATATTCTTAACATCTCTTGGACATTTTTTTTTTGGGGGGGGGGAAGCATGATTCAAGTGAACTACAGTTAAGTGAAAATAAAATACAAGCACAAAAATTTAACGAAGTGTAGCAGGATGTAAACTCCTCAGAAAAATCAGACCTATTATTTACGTTTTAAGCACAGTCTTATATGCTGAATTTTTCAGCTAGCCAGTGAAAACCTAGATCATTTGCAGAACTGATTATGCATAGTTAGGGAGTGCCACCATGTTAATATCCAATGCCAAACATTCATTGCCTGTGAATATGTAAAGTACAATACACATGAATAACTCTTCTAAATAATATGCTCTAAATTCCTAATGCAAAACAAACATGTAAGCATGTTTGCCACACCAGAAAAGGCCTGATTTTTCTTAAAGAAAGGACAAAACTCTCGAAGGGACTAAAAGTCTGCTCTCTATATCCTACTGTTTCAACACCCCACTTCCCTTGACAATGCTGGCCATGAATATGCCATGAATGCTACACCTCTGTATACATATAAGAGGTATTGGGAATGTTACAGGGTATTGCTTAATGGGTTCTACATTTCAGTCTGAGAGGATCACGGAATAAATCCCCAGCAACGCAGTGTACATTAGGTTTGGAATAGTCCATTTAGTGACTATTGTTCACAGGCAGTATGCTTTGAGAAGATGCAGTCATCGGATCCTCAGTAACACTGAAGCTTTTCCAGCATACTGGGTAATTTTTGCACACTTAATCCTATAACAATTTATACTCGTTAGTGTCCAAGAATTGAAATTGTATGAGGGACAGGCTGGGCAGTGTGCCAACACACAGCTCAAAGGATATTCCTGTGCCACCCCTGCTGCCACACCACATGAGCGATTCCTGCCACTCCCAGTACTCCTGAAATGTAGGCCCAACTCCTACAGCAGCTTTTCAATGTTTAGAAAAGTTACAGATATTTATAGCCTAGGAGAGTAACATATTTAAACTTCCTCTGCTGTTTTAGCAGTTGGTTTTCTAAGTTCAAAAATGGAAAGCAAAGGATTTTACTGCTAAGATAACCATGAGAAGCAGAACACATAATCAAAAGTAAACACATGTAGAGGAAACAGCTAAACACTTGTCAGATCACTGAGATGTATACCCAGAAACAGATCTTGGTGCAAAATCTGAAGGCTCTGGCCCTAAATTACAACTGGATATTATGCATTTAGTCATATGCATACATATGGCTTTTAAAAGGCTGCAAGTTCAAATACTTAGACATTAAGAAATCCCATAAACACACTTGTTCATACAATCTAATAGTCCACTTAACACATAGGAAACTTGACACCATCTCAATTAGAGAATTGATGTAACTATTTTCCTGAGACTATTCGCAATTCACAATGAGCACAATGAACCCATTAAAGGTTTAATATGCTTGTCCCTGCTCTGTGTGCTACTGTGTCCCATTTCTCACAATGTTCAAACACAGCTTTGAAGAATTTTTTCATTTCTGCACTGCCTTGCCTGTGACTTTTGTGGCAATGATAATGGTGTGATTCATAAGCATTAATGACTATAGCTCCACAAAATCCCTTTGTGATGCAGGAAAACCACCAACCCTGCTTTCAACTAGAGAACCAAAGAAGACAGATGTTAAGAAAAAAGTACACGCTAATCTGGGGTATTTTACTTGATCAAGCACCTGTGTTTTACAGAGCACTGGGCTTTATACAGCATTTCATGTATTGAGAGCAAATCTCCCCTTGACTTCAGTTGTGGCTGCATGTACTCAACAGCAGTTGGGTACAACTGAACACCCTGAATTTAGTCCATAAGCAACAATGAGAGCCTTTCCAAAATGCCTGTCTTTGCAGTCTATCAGAGTGGAAAACAAACATCCAAACAATACACTTAATGGCAACAGAGAGTGGGAAATGAGGATGTGCATTGGTTCTATTTCCCTCATCTCTCTGCAGAGAACAGGCAGAAAAGCACATTTCATACCTTTTTCTTCTGTTCTATTAGGAAGACATTCTGGCCGTTCAGGTGGTATCTTTTTGATTTCATGCTTTCGATCTGTGGTCCCTGTCAAAGACAGAAAAATTTGGAATTCTGAGCAAGCCAACAAAACAGTATAGACAGTAACATAAGATTTAATCCTGCAATTTCTTAGGCTTTTTATATCCCCCAATTTGAAAATGTCTTGCTAAAACTGAATAAAAATTTAAATCAAATATTTGCCTGCACCACGATTACAAATGTCTTTATAATCAAATTCACAGTTTCCAAAGTATGGACCGCAAAAGAATAGACACTTTCAGACTATTTTGTGGGCAAAAAAAAATCAGTAACTGCAGATTTTTAAATGTGAACAGATCCTTTATCATTACAGACATACTTAAATGAAGAGCAACTCAACAGTGTGCAGAAACATTAGGAATAAATCAATTAACTGGGCAACATCAAGAGAATACCTGATAGAGCTGAATATACAGAGCTTATTTTACATTAAATTAACCCATCCCTCTCCTTTTTCTCCACTACTAGTAGCTGTTCACTTCCACATATTAGAAGGAGGAGAAGAGCAGTGCTGGCAGCATTCTGCATGACTATTTTAACTGACAGCTTTTGACCTGGAGGTGTAAGCCCCTGGCTTCTTCTGCCTCTGTACAAGAGGCCCTGACATATGGACTTCTGTTGCTCCAAGAAATATGGGAACTTGTGGCACCAACACAGGGAAGATTTTGCAAAAATTTCCTGGCACTTGCAAGATAAAATCTTCTAATCCCCACATTATAAGAAATGCTTTACTGGATATTGGATTTGTTGCATTGGCTAACCACTAGGTGCTAATGCCATTTCAACTTAGTAGTGTTGAAAACCACTTTAGGTAACACTATTAGCATTTCAATAAAAATTACAGTAGATGAAATCCAAGAAAAGCAGAGGAGGCAGGGCAAGGAGCACAAGGCAATTTTTTGTTTCAATCTGTTCTATTATATGCTGTTCTCAAGTACATTTACATTTTCTGAATGTGCTGTTGCAACTCCCTTCTGCAGCTGGTTCCTAGGAATCAGTACTCATCACTGGTGATCACCAGCCATTTTTTCTTTACCTAAGTGTGTTGTTGGACATGCAATACTTGTACCACTTATCATGCCAATAAATAATACTAAATTCTCATTTATGGTTGGGTTCAATGATCTTAAGGGTCTTTTCCGACCTAACTGATTCTATGAAAAAGACTTCACTCCTGAGAGGAGAAGGTGTTGCTGCAAAGCAATTGAAGCCTTTCAAAACACAAGTTATACAAAGCACAAGCCAACATACTGATAATCTTGCACACACTAGTGTGTTCAAAAAGAAAGACACGTAGGTCTATATACCTAATTACAGTATGATTAACAGTCATCTTTAACACACAGAGGGACATTCTCAGGCTAAGTCTAGAAACAATGAGCCTGCAACCACTGAGGAGCTCCTAGACTCAGGTGTTCTCTCTACTTGGATTGTGACTCCCAAATTACTCAACACCCAGGCAGGCACCATGATCCTGCCTTAGCTGCCAGGTGACAGTCACCTGCAAGGAAGCTCTGGGGAGCTCTGTATCAGCTCCCAGAGGAACTCAAGAGTATTCCCACCCTTCGGTCTGGACACAGTTGTGTTGCTTACCCCAGCTACCCAGTGAAATGCCTACTGTTTTTCAATGACTTTTCAATGCTTTTCAATATATAAGGAACTTGTGCTCCTAAATTTGGCTCTCCAGTTTTCATCTTGTTTTGTAAACTAGTGCAGCACAGATGGCCCTGCCAGTTTACTGCTGTGGAGATCATAAACTTCGATCTCTACTATAATATAGACACTTCTTTACACATATGCCACTTGTACTACAAAGACCAGTTCTAATTCTGTGTTTTGATTTTATCCTTGGCACCAGAAGATACTAATATTTAATTATTCAGGCTGCAACTGACAGTTTCAAATTTATTCATCACCCTGTGACTGGTCAAATATGCAGAAGCATTATTGGAAGTTGTTACCTACTACCAACAATAAGACCTGACATGGAGATGTATAATCTCAGTGAAGAAATGATTTGACAAAGTAGAGGATGTCAGGATGGTAATAAACATAGGATGATTTTCAGCTCTAAATATTTATCAGAAGAACTCTTGTGCCTGATCAGCCAGGACTTGTCAAAAACTGAGTATGAAAAGAAAGAACTGCAACAGTATTAGCTTTGACATAGACTTAGATGGCCTCCTGAAAATAGGCACATTATTCTGCTATGGTGACACAGTTAAATTGTTGTATGTGAGCAGGTACATATTAAAAGTGTTATTCTCTAATTATAGCAATATAAATTGAAAGAAATACAATGTTTTACAGAGTTTTTACAAAACATGTCAGGCTGTAACATCAGTTGTCACTAAGACATCGTTGTTATTCAACCACCACTAGATGGCAAAGTCATACTGCTCTCTCAGGACACTGTTACTGATTAAAACCAAATTTGTTTTCTTCCGTCTCAAGACAGAGTGAAGAACAAACCATGGATGTCAATAAGAAACACAAATATTTATGGTCATGATTCTGTAGTCAAAGAACTGCATGAAAAATTCAAACTAGTTAAATTATAGCATATTGATTCACAGTAAATTGTATATAGGTGTAACTTGCACTTCTACTAGGAGCTTAAGTCTGTAGGAGAGGAAAATTTACTTTTCAAAGCACCAAAACCTGAAACAGATCACAGTAACAAGAAAACTATCTGGAGAGATTGGACATATTTGTTTTGGTTTTTAATGTGTGCCAGCAGTGGGGGAAGCGATAGTGCTGCTGCAGAGTTTTACAAATTGACTGGACTTAAGGGATTAAAGAATTCCAGCCATAGTTATGCTTCCACCACAACTGCAATCCAAATGAAAACTGTGAGAACATCCCCTGCTTTGTGATTTGTATTTTTACTTGAATGGAACCGGAATTTGGTTTCTGAGTTCAGAACTATCAAGTGTGTAGATACTTTAACTGTTTCTAAGTTTCGTGATAAAAATAAATCATGCAGGCACTTTTGAAAATTAGTATCAAGAGGTCGTTTTAAAATTAAAAATGCAAGTAAATTCAGCTCTCAGTATCTACACACAATTCAGTCTAAGATATCACAAAATCAATTTTGCTAGCACTCATCTGTTCAGAAAATAGAATCAGCCCCTTAATACATTTGCAAAACTTGTATCTTCATAACATTCAGGGTAACTCCTTTTAGTTTCATACTTAGGGCTATAAAAGTATTGAAAACCAAGAATCTATGGCCTAGAACCTGGAACAGCCAGCCAGATCCAGCATTCATGCAGATCTGCAAGACTTAGATTGCAGCTCAGAGGAGGCCACTGTATGACACTATTTTACAGACATGATAAAAAGCTCTGTGTCTCTAGAATAAATCAGTTCTGTAGTGAATGCAGTTTCCTCCTGCAGGTACTATCAGACTCCACATACTGTGTCTGTACTGCAGACATGCACACAATCATTTTCAGTCAAGGAAAAGGACCAAAGAAATTCGAAAAATTGAAGTATCACACTTGCTCTGACTTAACATGTTTAAGGGGCAATACAGGTTATTTTAAAATGGTGTCGATGGTTGATTGCAATACATTTAAAGCACATCACAGTCTTTAGGGGTTACCAACTATCTGCAATTTGATTGTGATTTATTAGTTGTTGTCTAGACACCGGCTTATCAATTTTGATACAGATAAATTCTATATAAATTTGAATACATCTAATTTAGATTGAGATGTGCTCACTGACATGTGCTGTACAAAATCAACTGCTCGTTACCTGATCCTTGTTTGATGACAGGAGCTGATGGAGGTGGTGGTTTCTTCGGTCTCTAAAATTTAATAACAGAAGAAAAGAGATTGTTTCAAAAGGCCCGTAAATCTCATTCATACAGAGGCTGGAGTTAATAATAAAGTGCTTGACATTAGTAATTACAAGTCATGAGACTACAGATCTGTCACATATTTCTCCTGAAATAACTTCATTAAAATGAATTTGAAGAGAGAAAATAGCATTGACAAATAAAATATCATTTTTATACTTTTGCAATTGAAATGTCTTGCTGAGGGGTTAAAAAAGTTCATTTTATGTACCTCAAGACTGGAAGAATACATGACCTTTGATCTAATGAAGAAGTCTATTTCCTTAAAATTTAACCTTGTTAATATTCTTACCCATTTTGGAAAAAAAAAAAAAAAAGGCAAACACAAAGAAACTCTCAGATACATGTGACAAAACCTGAGGTATTTTCAGACCCATAAATGAGGCAAAAATGCAGAACCCAGGAAATATAGCAAATGCTACATTTTATTCATTTACTACCATATGTTTAGAGTTCCAGGTGTGAAATATCAGAATTTTAGACGTTTGGTGAAGTGAAACAAATTATTCCAACTAATCTGTCCTTTTTTTTACTTTTGCCTTCTCTGTTATGATGATTTTCCTAATAGATCTGTAATGGTAAGACTGAGAAATATGACCACCAATGGTTCTGGAAGTGCCAGAACAATTTCTCTTCACATGCAGGCTGGGGGAGCGTTGGCTTTTCTTCTCTGCTGATGTGTGTGAATGCAGACACAGCACACGGGCAGTCACCATATGTATGTTGGAATGATTAAAAAGCCAAATGGAGCATGATGCTAGATCAAATGACATACTTTATCTCTCACTTTAAAAAAGCCCCAACAAACTATCAAGATTATTGAAAACAAATTCTAATCAAAAAACTACTTTTTTTTTTTATATGTCCATCCTTTTTTTTCTGAGAAGGACCTTCTTTCCTTTGCTACAGATAGATCACAGTCACTTTCACTACATTGCTGGCTATGTAGCAATGTACACTGTTGTTGGGGTTTTAGTTTAGTCCTAGGTTTTTTTTCTGTTAAAGGAATTTTTCCCTATGCATGCTGCTAGGGGAACAAATAGCTAGGTGCTTAAGAAAAAACAAAAGACCTGGCTGCTCCTTTTGTTTCACCTGGGTGTGTGGGCAGTTGGGTCGCTGGTGTTTGGACAGAGAAGAGTTTGCTTGCTTGGGCTGCTTTTCCTTGTGCTGGAAAGCCTCGGGATCCCAAAGCCGCCTTCCCCGCCCTGCTGGGAGCCGGGCTGTGGCTGCCCTGCCCCTGCCGTTGCTTCGAGCCTTCGCTGCGTTGTAGCCCTGCTCGCCCTGCCTGCCCTGACCCCTGGGGGGTTCCCCGTTTGGATACATCACATCTGCCACCCGGGATTCGTGCTCGTCCCTGCCGTTCCAGCCTGCTGTTCCTGAGGGTCCAGCCGGACACCGGGATCGGCTGCCCAGGGGTTTGTGAAGCCTTTGTCCCATCCCTCCCCGGGATCCCAGGGCACCGGTGCCGCGTGCTCCCCGAGCTCGCTCCGGAGCGCCCCCTGCAGCCGCGGGGGAACCATCGCACCTGCCCTGCTCACCGGGAGCCGCCAGCGCCCCTGCCGGCTGCGAGCGGAACTGCACCCGAGGGGAAAGGGCCCGACAGCCGAGAAGGCTGGGACTGGGTCTGTGATTGTTTGCTGTTACTGCCAGAGTTATTGGTGTTTGTTTGACTGGTTATACACATATAGATATATAATAGTAAAGAACTGTTATTACTATTTCCCACATCTTTGCCTAAAAGCCCTTGATTTCAAAAATTATAATAACTCGGAAGGAAGGGGGTTACATCTGCCACTTCAAGGGAGGCTTCTGCCTTCCTTAGCAGACACCTGTCTTTCAAACCAAGACAATTGTGGAACAAATGTGGAATAAAATGATTTTTCCAGATATGCACAGCTTTGCCAAACTTTAATCAGCCATTTAGGCTAATATTTTCTCTCAAACTCTTATTGATCCCTTCCCTTCCCCCAATTATTTTCTATCTGCCACAGCTTTTGAGAAAGATCAATTGCTTTGTTCGCTTGCAGTAATTAGTTCAGTGTCTGTCCTAGAACTCTCAGATCTTGGTCTGAGTGTTGAAAGAGAGCAGGTTTGCTGTGAAGGCTGAATGCTTGCCACATGCCCTTCCAAGGGATCTCTCTCAAATCTAGCAAATGTATTCATTTCTGGAGAAAAAAAATACCAGTTTTTGCACAGACTGGGTAAGCCTAACATCTTGAATCTCAGAGTTGTTATCCAGCAACCTTCAAGTGTCTTCTACCACCTTACTCTGATCAGATCACCTGCTGTCATCAACCTGAGAAAGCTGTGGCCAAGAGATCAGGAGGTCAGAACGATCTTCTCCAGACTGGCTGCCATGGGCCATTGTCCACAAACAGTGAGTCCCTTAAACTCTCAGAGACAATTCTACAAGTATTTGGGCAACGTGGTTTAAGGTTTAAATGCAGAAAAGTGAAGAAAAATTTGGAAAGGAAATGAGATAGGGACAATGTGAGAGGCATTAGGAGTTCTGTTGATAATGGCTGCAGGGTGAAATAGTTGATGCTGAGGATCCAACAGCACAATATAGGCATTTGGGGTTTTATTGTGGAGTGGTGTGAGACTGATCCCATTGACTGTCCATACATCAGCAGCTGGAATCTAAGAGATGCAATGCCTTAGCACATCCTTTGGCTTAGTTCTCAGCTCTAAGGAGTCTAGGTTATGTCCCCTGAGATGTGTCTTCCAAAGCATAACAAGTGCAGATGGACAAGTGACAGATTCACTACAAAGTCACTCCTGATTAAAACTAAAGCACTTAAGTAGATAGACACAAAGGAGAAGGAGTCCTACGGTTCATTTGACAAAGTGGCTTTAACTGAAAGCTGAAGATGGAAATGCATTGTTTCAAAAAGGCAGACCAAGGTCAAAAAGGATATAGTGTGAAAGGGCCTTAAAAGACTCCTTAGGGAAACATGGAGAAGCAAGAAGGATTTACAGGGGTCTGTGGCTGGATGAGATAACTGAGAAGGTGATGGAGGCAGGCTAGAATTAAGACAGCAGAAAGGACTGGTTGGACAAGAAGAGAACAGAACTACAGAGCAGGGACAAAGAGTAAAAGGGGAGAGGAAAAAAAGCTGTATAAAGAAATTTGGTGTAGGGATAGCAAGTAAATCCAGATGGTGATTTGGACTCGTATTGAGCTCAGGGAAGAATCCTGTAATGGAGACCACCTGGGAGATGGAGATTGGGACTAGGCAGCGAATAGAAAAGGCCTGGAACAAATAGGCATGTGTGGTAAAGAGTCAGGCTTGGAAAACTGGGGACTGAACAAGGAGAAGGGAAGAGATCCCAAGCTTTTTTAGAGCAGACAGAAGAACTACTGCAACAAATACTTTCAGACCATGGGATGGAATCCAAGGTTTCTGGATCACATCAGAAAACACCTGAAAAAATCACTGGTAAAGTATTTATCTCCTTCCCTTTTAGTATTGATTCAAGCAAAGACAGACGGTCTATAGTCCTACCAGTTACTTACTCAAGTGGCCAGATCTGTGGCATTTCAAAAATTAATAAAATTTTATTCTTCACAGTTAGAGCAAACCTAGCTGCAATTCCAAGTGTCTGAATATCTAATTTACTCAACAAGTTATACTCAATTGTACTCTAAAAATCACTTTAAAGATGCATAATTTTAAAGTTCAAAAAGATGGAATAATTACACCACAAAAACTGGATACCGGTAAAGATTTTTTTCTTCTATAATAGGCTCACTATGTCTTCAGGTTTTTGATTTCTGCCTCTTCCAGAAATCACCTTCTTTTATTTTTAGGCCTAAAGCCAGGATATCCATTCTGCTGTGGAACTGCCTTTTCATCTCCCACAGTTTTTGCTGCTCTTCTACTTTAATTTTCAATAATTATCATGTTAGCCTCTGTCAGTTGTTTAATACTTGCTTTATGAAGCTTTCCAAGTTATTTAAGTTTTGCCTTCGGCATCCAATTTTACTGCCAAAGAGTGAAGCTGGGCATCAGAAAGTTTTGGTTTTATCACAGAAGGCTTACACTGTCACTGTGAAATACTCATCAAAAGTCTGATTGCAAGCTTGTAATATCCCACTGATGACTCAAAAGGTTCCTAAAAATGGAATGGACTTTTGGTGGAAGTAATCCATTCCTTTATTCCAAGAAACCACAAGATTTCTAAATATTGTCTGGCAAATAACAGTGCCATTTTTTTTAAATAAATAGGAGCTGAAAAAACTTCTGCATAGATTTTATACCTTCTTTTTCAGTAATTCTGAGAGGTAAAGAAATTTGCCTCTGAGATACCAAAAGCTTATTATTTTTCAAATTTCATAGTTAAAATCTCACCCTTTTTGTTCTGGAACAGTGTTTGACTGCTACCCATCAGCATGTAGGTGATACTCTAACTTTCTATATTCCATCACAAAAACAATGGAGAAGAGTTAAGAATTCTGGATATTGTTGCATCACATGACGCAGTCCTGGGACCTCCAGTTCCTGTCTCTCTGAAACTTGTAGGACCCAGGGAGAGAGGGCTTTCAGAGCAGCATAGTGGAGGTGGGGTGACTAGATGGGTAAATCAAACCCTTCAAGGAAATTCCATAATATGACTTTTCATGCCACACATCTTTTTCATGAATGCTTTCTAACCCAGGAATTTTTTTCCTTTATGGTTTCATGTTATTAGATTAGAAGTCAAACTTTGTCAAAATTACATATCTGAAAGAGGATTTCTTTCAACTCTACTTTCATTCTATATTTTCAAGTGAAAATGAAAGAATATATTGCTTACCTCTTTTTCAAAATCTGAAGGAAGTAGCTTGACAAAGTTATCTGGAAAGACACCTCGTCTGCCATTGAGTTCTCCTTCCCACCAACCCACATCAATGCAATCCTACAAGACAGTAAAATAAAATGAAAACCACAATGTCCTTGTGCACTGAACAGATTTGTGAGCTGAAGTACTCTTTTGCATAATGTCTTGCCTGTTTGCTAGAATATGACAATCTGCTGGAGTGCCAGGTTAACAGGGTAATCTATCAGATTAAAACTTCAATAACCATCCTGCATTTCATTATCACACAGAGAAGCTAGGAAAGTACAATGAACATGCTGTAAGAGCTCAAGACCCTGTCTGTGTCTAAAACAAAATGCTAGTTCACCATTTGATCTATTAAACAAGTCAGCATTTTGAGCACGCATGACTCTATGTCTCTCTGACTTCATTCTGCAGAAAGACAACTTAATTAAACCTCATACATCAGGAGATAAAAAAGCTCCCTTATTTCCCATACTTTCAAAATAAGCTTGACACATTAGAATTATTAAATTCCATCACATTCCAATTAATAAGGCATTATACACCTGATTAATATCAGCCATCACCTTCTTTTTCTGCAGCATTTCTGAGCCGCACAATGCAGAGTGTATAGCAAAACAATGTACAGATAAGTGAATAAGCAACATCAGTGAGTCAAAATGATAAAAAAAAGGTACAGTTATTTTGGTTATGATAATAATAGTAACAGAAGACACATTTTAAAGAAGGTTGAAATTGTTCCTTAAGTCCTCAGTGCTCCATATCCACTTTTTTTTATGTATGTGTTTGCTACATAGAACAACACTTCCTGTTGAGATTTTCCACATGCTTTTTTCCTGAAAGCTCAAGCCGAAACAGCTCAGCTGTTTTCCAAAACACAAATACAGGAAAGTCCCCCATTGTCTGCTCAGTCTTAAAACCACTTCAGCCAATTTTTGCAGTTGGCTCAACGTCGGACTGGCCAACCTTTCCTGATTTCCATAAAATCATTTGTTTCAGCTGCTAAATGTATGACAGAACAGTGCAGGTTAATTTAGTGAAGTGTACTTAGTACCAAGTCTTAAAAATATTGTTCACAATGACTGTGCTTGTTGGTATTTTTCTGTAAGTTACAATAGACAATCACTGAATGATATTTGAGAGAAAACTGACTAGCATTAAACATGATTGCTTTTATGCTTTGAGGGTGGTTTTTAGTTACTTTTCTGTTCTAGATTCTTTATTTAGCTTATTTGGTCTCCTGAGTATGTGCTAACTAAACACACCAGCTAAAGAGCCTTGTTTCTTACATCATCTCTGTTTTGGTGTGTTTGGCTTTTTCCCCTCTCCTGTCTCAGTATTTTTCTTTGATGTAATGCAGGCACTAAACAATCCTTTCATTCTTTTTTTGATAATTCTTTCTCATGCCTAATCTTTGCTTTTCTGTATTGTCTCTTCTCTTTAGCTGGGTGGCTTCCACCAAGGGAGGATATTTTCTAGGCCTTCCCACAGTTATTCAGGAGGTATTTAAAGGCTCTGTAAAACCTTTGTTAGTGAGCAGGGCTGATTCTTGACCAGCTGATGTTTTCAAAACATCTGCTAAGTATCTCCAGGGCTGTCAAAGGCTCCATGAAGGACCAAGATAATCAGCCAGTCACACATGGCACGGGCAGGCACTGTGCAGGATTCTCCTCTTGCTGCGGAGCCAGCACCCCTCATTCCTGGTGTGAAGGCGCTCTCCCACGCGGCTCTATCTACGTGCACAGCCTAATAATCCATGCACTCAACTGTTCTATCACATGGTGTGTTTTATAATGCCCTCCACCCCTACACCATTAATCTAAAATTGCCTAAACATTTATGACCCAATTTAGATTTTGCAAAATATTAAGAATAATTCAAGCATCCAGAGACAAAAAGCTTATGCTTCAACTGATTGCACAGCTTAGTGCTAGCTAATAATCCTGACTGAACAGCACAAGACATCACATATATTCTTTTCAGGTCGGATTTTTTTATGCTCTTAGGAAACCCAAATATTACTCCTACTTCTTCATTTTACTAACACATGTGAATTTTTTGTTTGATGCTTTTTTAAAAGCTCATTTGTTTTCATGAAGATGCTGTTTGTGTCACACATCCATAAATCCCAAACAGCTGCATGTTTGCTTTTTTTCCCTCTCCAGCTTGTCACTCAGGCTTATGCAGCCAATCACCATGGCAGATTTTCATACAGTAAGTACATCTCTTTAGGTAGTTTCTCTTTGATTTTCTCATTTACTTCACTTGCAAGAGGAGGCTTATGCATCACTGAGAAAAAGATAAAGAGATTTCAGAAGTTAAAAGCTAGTGATGAGGTCTGCTGAAGAATCTCCATGGTGGTGCCCTCCTGCTACCCACAACTTCAGGTTTGCCATGCCCCAGCACCCTCTGGAAGCCAGCATAAGGTGCTGGCAGCAGGTAGGTCTTCACTGTGGGACAAACCAGCACAAAAGCACACCTGAGTTACAGCTGCACAAGCTGCCACAAGTACTGACAAAGGGCAGAGCTATGAAGCACAAGCAAGGCAGTGTGATCAAAACTATGTGTCTGCTTGTGAACACTGAGCAAAAACCACTTCAATTCTTCCAGATTGCCATCAGCCATGCAATCTTAACCATAGTCTTTTTTAACATAGCTTCATGTGTTCAAGTACAGAAAAATGGCTGTAATTTCAAAATGCAAATTTTATAGAAAAACTGTCAAGCAATCCAGTATCAAGATTGACAAATCTTTATTAACGACCCAAAATTTATTAACAAACTAAATGGATCTCTGCTTTATCTCCATGCTATCCTGTCAAACTCATATAACAATGTAAACAAACAAAAAACAGATGATAAAATATCCCCAAAGTCCTTTGAAAAAAAATGTATTCCAAGTACTAAAAATGCATTTTAGTTTCCTTTAAAAAGAGAAAACCGACAAAATATTTACAAAACTGAAGAGTAAGACATGGCAAAAAAGATACTCCAGGTACTGGAGTTCATCAGGTTAGGTGGTAGCTGGGTCAACATTTAGCTACGGTAAAAATCAGCTCCTACCAAAGCTTAATTTGGAGACTATACCCATGTTCTCGTTGCAGTGACACTGCAATCAAAAACTTTAGAGAGATCCATAGCTGGTTCACATTGCCAAGCCTGCTTTGATTGTTCAGGCAGAGGCAGATTAATGAAACAGGGAAATTAAAAATCTTGAGGGAGATTTTGGTATTTTTTCATTAAAATACAAATATTGGTTTTATCCTCATTTCCAGTGAAGTAAAATCACAGAACAGTTTAGGATGAAAATGACCTCCAAGATCATCAAGCCCATCCCAAGCACTGCCAATTCTACCTCTAAACCATGCCCCTAAGTACCACATCTATATGTCTTCTAAATATTTCTAGGGATGGAGAGTCAATCACTTCCCTGGGCAGCCTGTTCCAGTGCTTGACAACTCCTTTGGTGAAGAAAGTTTTCCTAGTATCTAGTCTAAAACTCCTCTGACACAACTCGAGGCCTATTGCTTGTAACCTGGGACAGCCTCACACCGATTATACCAGGGCACCTGGAAATGTGGGACAGTCACAGAGGAGATGTTCCTGCTATGCTGGGCAGGCACTTGCTGCCATTGCCCCCTGTCCCTTCAGTCACTGTGTCCAGCCAGGCAGAGCCAGGATAGGGAATCCTCCATGTCATGCATCCTGTCTGCCCATTGTCTGCCCGCTGGGCCTGCTCCAGGGAAGCCAGGGTGTGATTCCAGCTGTCACATCCATTTGAAATCCGTTCTAATGCCAAGCTCAGCAGTTCCCAAATACAGGATAAAAAAACTAAATGCACTGTATTTACCAGCAACATTCATTTTGTGCAAAGTATTTGGGCAAAGAATTGGACAAAACATAGTGAAGGGAACGACTGAGGTGTTAAGGAATTTTTGAGAAGAGATGTTTCAACTTTATAAGAAATAAATATTACACAAAATATAAGGTAATAAAATGTCAGCCTGGGCTGAAACACTTACATAAGTCAGAGGAAAGGATAAATGTGGGAGAAATGGCAACTACTAGAAAATCAGAATTTAGCTAACTATTGTCAACATGTTGTCAAGAATTTTAAGAGTATGCACAAGTGAACTAAGAAACATCAGTCCTTTTCTTGACATGAAGAATAAGAAGAACTATTCTTCATGGAAATAGCAGTGAGACATGCAAGCTGTGAATAAAATTGGAAGACGGAATCATCTGGAGAAAACAGACTTTTTTTTTCAGAAGGGAATGTTGAAACAACCTCAAAAAAGAAAAAATACAAACCCAAACAAACGGTAAAACAAGAAAGGTAAAAACACAGCTCCACTCTGAAACTTACATCTGTGGTGACTAAAAGGGTAGGACCAGAGGAGAGGGGAAAGAGAGAGGTATGTGAGTAGACAGACCAGCCAAAAGCCATACCAGAGATATTTTAACATAGGCAAAGAAAGTTTCCATACAGAGCACCAGCTTTATCACACTGTTACTGAATGGAAGTGAAATACAGTGAGATACATAAGTGGTGTTGGCAGCACAAGATCATGGCTTAGTCACCTTCTAGCAACTGCAGTGATCCCGCAGCCACTCTCATAGTGACAAAGAAAAGTCATAAAATAGTAGAGTCACGCTTTCTCCTCTTCTGGGTGAAAGAATCATGACATTGCTTGGTCTCTTATGCACACAGTAACCTACATTAAAAGGTTTCTTAGCAGCAGAACTACTGGTCTTGTATTAGAGCAAACACTTTGCTGTTCCTTCCCTTGGTGCTCTCAATTCATCAGGAAAAAAGCAGAAGATGGTGGAGATTGAACAAAAAGCCCCAGCATAAAGCACCTTATGCTCCACAGTCTAAAACATACTCCACTCTGCACAGAAGCAGCTGTACCCAGACAGACACTTACTGACTCGACACTGGCCCATGTCATCTCCTCAGCTCAGGAGTCCAGCTGCTCACCAGACAAGAACACAAACTTCCCTTCAGTCAAACACCATCGCTGGTTTTCTTTGATGGTAAAAGAGGTGACAATGGAGGTGGATAAGGCAGAGCTGTCAGTCCCCTTTAGTACCTGATACCACATTCAAGACCATGAAATGAAAAGACTCAAGTTCATACCTGGTGGGTGACATGTGTCTCTCATGCCAAGCTGTGTCCCAGCTACAAAGTTGGTGGTGACTGATTACCCCCCTACACAAACACGACTGAACTCTCCCTGCTGGAAATGCTTACAGCTTCACAGCCTTTCCCTCTGCTGCAAGGAGGCAGGAGTTTCATATGCCCCAAAGACACCAGGGGTTTTAGTTCATATAAAGGTCTCACTCTTAAAAAACCAGACTTGGTTATTAGAGATGGATTTATTTCTGGCCCACACTGCTATTTGCACTCTAGGCCTGAGCCAGATGAAGGGAACATGAGGGAAACCAACACTTTTGCTGAAAATGCAAAGCAGCACTTCTGGTTGTGAGCGTATTTATATAATAAAAGTCTACTCTTTGTATTTTTTTCATTATTTTGCCAGGAGTCAATAAAGCATGCAAAATTACTATAAGTTAAACGTCAGACATGCTCCAGTGTATGTTTTCTTCCAAGTACTGTGCATTATTTTACCCTTTTTTTCACTATTTTTTCTCTTTAAGCCACTTACAGGTGTGTTACTGTATGCTACGAGCCTGTTCTTAATCACTCGAATAAAAACCTGTAGCTACTTGGCTTTGGGTTTAATGTTCATTATAATGTGTTCAGAAGCCCACTGGACTTGTATCTCGATCATCACTGCAGCCAGCTGCAAGTGCATCAAGATTGCTCTCTCCAGCATTAGCAGCTATCTGATACTGGGAATCTACCAACAGCTGAGAAATTTCTGCAGCTTTACCAAAATACAAGGAAGCCTGAGAAAAAGCAGGCATCCACTGCTGCAGCCATGCTTTCCACTTCACTTCAGGGGCAAAGATGTTTTCTGCCTTTTCTTCCAAAGCAGCCAGGCCTTCAAGGCAGCATCCACTCCCCTCATCTCTTGCTACCTTTTTAAGGACTATTTCAGGGAGGGCTGTGGCCCAAGTTCATCTCCCCACTCCCTAATCTATCTTCCAAGCTGCCCCTAGCAAGGAGGGAGGCTTTTGTCAGTATAAGTAAATGAGAGATTTTTTCTATTCCCCAAGGTCACAAAATGAGTAATAAGCTATGTAATTATCTCCTCTCCTATCCATGACTTGAACTGCAGCTGTGTAAACTCTTGAAGAAATACATCTGAAAAAGGCCAATCTTCTCATCTGTAAATAGGACTTCTGTTTTTCTGAGGGAGCTGATTGCTGCACAGTCTGGTCCTCTGAACATGATGGTACTTTGCAATGCTGCTAAAATATGAAGCTATAGTTTAAGCATCAACCCACAATTGCTCGATTTTTCAGCTCTTTGATTAAAAGTTTTTGATTCAGAAACATTTCATCATACAGATTTCATGATTACAGCTAGGATAGAAAGCAACACCAAGAACAAGAAAAAGCAAGCCTCCAGAAAAGTATATGTGAAGTGTATACTGTAGTGTCTGTACTGAAATACACCATCATGGTGCAGGGTTGGAAAAAGTAAAATTTTTCTGGAAATCTCCATTAGAAGACATAGTTCCTTACAAAATAATAATAATAAAAATCACATTATTCAGAAAGCCATGAATCCCTCTTATGCTTGCACTGGGAGCTTTCATGTGTCAGCTCTGCTGTGCTGGCAGCTCCCCATTAAATTACTGCTAACCCCTTTGTAAGCATCTCTCCAGAAATCTTTTGACAACAGCTAGCCAACCTCGTCATTTAAAGAAAAACAAACCACCTTTAATGCAAACAAAATGCGTCTATTGGACTTTTCAAGACACACGCACAGAGATACATGTAACATACAAAGGCTTCTGAATTTGAGGATTTAAGGCCTCATTGAAAGACGAATCTGGAGGACAAGCTCTCCACCATTCAGCCCACCCATGCAGGGCACCTGTGGGGCCTCCAGGCTTGACTACAGTGCTGGGGCCAAGAGGTCCCAACTCTCACAAACACTGGAGAAGGTCACTGGACAGGATCTGTGATTTTCAAACCGTCCTTAAAAACACATCAGATCTTATTAAAATATGTTTCTTTAGAAATTCTTGCTACATTCAGTGTCATGGTGCTGAAACCAAGACAGATCATTTTCAAAATCCAATTTTATTTTAAGAGTTAGAAACTAATTGATTTTAGAGTCTTCATCAGTTCTCGTTAAAGTTGGTAAAATATGTATGAATGAAGGAAAGCATCTCTCTAGAGGCTTACATTACACTCACATTGTGCTACCTAGGACTTCTCCAAATGATCGGTCCAAAATTTGTTAAATTCTGTTAAAGAAAATGGTTATGATTTAGAGCATCTGGTTAGTAATCAAGTACTCCTTGGCAGAAACATGATTTTAAAATCTGTCAATTAGACAGAATGAATCTCTCAACAACTACCTAATGAGAGATAATTTAGATAAAAGAGGCAGCTCAATGGACAATAAATTCGTCTTCTGAAGCAGTCCTGGAGAAAACCCATTTTCCCTTTACATACTTCTTGCAAATACACGTAGATTATGGAATATTGAAAGAAAAGCATGAAAGGAAACCTCTCAGTCTGACTCTGTCTGGCCCCTAACCCAGGGGGTTATCCTGCTCAAATCCTTAACCTATCCCAAAAGCCCCCAGTCCTGCATGGATCCTTCCCAGCTCCTGTCAGTTCTCATGCCCAAGACATACATCTGATGATGCCAGTTGCATCTTTTAAAGCTTAAGGAGTCAAACAGGAAAATTTTTATTTATCCATAAGCTCCAAGGCTCTACTAAGAAATTCCCATGTCAGCATTGTATGGAAGGAAACAGGAAAGATAGTCAGAAATCAGACATTATTTCAGCTCTGGTTACACTACTCTGTCCAGGCTGTGGTTTTTACTGGAAGGCACAACAAGAAGACACTTCTCCAGAAGACAAAGTCTCTGCAAAAATTGGTCCCAGTTATTGAACTCTGCAAAAAAGAAACTGGCTGGGAATAATGAATGACCTGCAATACCCAGGATGTTAGAGCAGAGGATCTAACAGAGCAGATGTATTTTTTCTGTTAAATCTGTTTCAGGCTAGGTCTAACCTTTTGACTTTACATTCTGTGACTAAATAGTTTAATCAGTAACGAGGCTAAAAAGCTTTGATGAAATATTTGTACAAACAGGAAGAATTAAGTTGCTTATTGAACAAAACAATCTCTTCTGAGGATTCACTTCATTTGCAATGTTCAGTCAGCAGAATTATCGTGGAGAAATAAATATGTTCCACATCATAAAACTCTAACACTCCAATACTGAAATTAAAACTAAATTAGCCAATACAAACATGAAAGGTGGTGCTAGTAATAGACATAATTTATGCCTCTGATGAGCCAAGATAAAATATTTACGTAATTACATTTTCTGTATTTAGAAAGATTATAAAAACCTAGAACAAAACATTTGAAGGATTATTTAATGCTATTACTACTTAGATAGAAGACATCTTAGGACCAGAGTCCTAATTACAATTACTAATTACTTGGCACTCTATGTGCATTTTTACTTCTCCTTGAAATAGTTTTCCCTACCCTGAAAAGGTTGGACTTCAGCTAACACCATCAAACCAGCAGATGAACCCAACATTCAGAATAAAAGAAAGGTTGAAGCCAAGCAGTGAATCTAAAGCCCACACTGTGAGCAATAATCACAGTTTTTCAGACACCTCAGCATTTCAGCAATATCTTTTCTCTACTTATCAATAAGTAGAGAAAAAGATTCTTTCCTTTTTTATCTCAAAATATGTCAACCTTTTTAGATTAGCTTGGCTGTGTTAAACATACTTACAAACAAAACACCCTGCAAATGATGCAAATCTCGAAGCATTGCATGCATGAGGGATCCTGCCACTTTACCTACATAGCTTGGCATGAATTTATATTTGTCAAAATTCAAATTTGGGACTTCCCATGAACAAAAGAATCCCCTTCTTTTGAAGGCACTGTTGGTTGGTTGTTATTACCACAATTGGTAATAACAAGAACAGGAAAAGAGAACTTCAGTGTGTACTTTAAAAAAATATTATAAGTATACTGATGAGATCAGCATTTGTGCACTGGCTGTTCCACTCTCCCTGGACTAATCACAGGCTTAACAGCTTATTTAAGTGCTCAGCTCAAACATTTGTGTTTCAGTAATGTTTCTAAAGATACCAATGAAAAGTAAGCTGCACCTGGTACCTGATTAAACATTGTCAGGCTTTGTCTCTACACAGACTTAACTTAATGTTCCACTGCTAATTGCAGTAGCCAAGAAATGCTGCAAGGTATTAATAAGTGTTACAGAAATTATTTATAAACATTTAAAAGTCTCGGCCAAGGACAAGGTTCGAGCAAGAGGAACTACTACCAGTCTGTTTTCCATAATTTACTGATTATATAAAATAATTTTAGAAAATGAACACATTTATTTATTTGATCATCAGTGTGCCCACAAGTTTTATATAACTGCTTTATATCACTCATTTGAGGAAACACTCATGCTTCCATGCAATGACACAAGTGGTACCCCAGGCACTTGCTGCTCACATTGGCAGTGTGTCAAACTGGGCTCATTTTGCAGGACCTATCCCAGCTGCCATCATTCATGGCATCGTGGCTTGAAATCCAGGAAGAATCCAAACCTCCTGATTCCTATTAGTCAAAACCTTACAGGGGAAAGTTTCAGGTCAGGATAAAGCCACCCTACTGCTATGCCAACCTCTCAGCAAGCTGCTGGGGCAGTCCCACTCCTCCATCACCCTTCCCTGCTTACACACCCCTGTGTGTCCGGTGGTTGCCAGATGCGAGGCAGAAGGGCAGGAGAACCATCCCTTTCAGCAGCCACCTACCATCCATCATGTAAAACTGCACCCTCAGCATGCACAATACGTAAAATAATCTCTTGTATGGAATCAGCAGTGTCACTACAAGCAGCTTTACCAATCAGAGGAGGAGGACAGATGTCCTGGGGGACAAACTGGTGCCAAGGGAAGTAGTGAAGAGTAGGGGACAAGGAACACAGAAAGCAGATTAGGTACAGCTGCTAGGTCTGGCCAAAGATGAATAATTCATATATATCTCAGGAGCCTTTATCATACTGTTCTTTCTGAGGGAAATACTTATTCATTTCCAGAGGCAAGAAGTAAGTGCCTTTATTGTTTACATGCTTCTCTTTAAACACAAAACATGAAAAAATCTTTCTTAAAGCTATCATAAAAGCCTTCTTAAAGCTGGGCATTATTTAATGCTTACTTATTGTATTCCTTTTAGTTTCTGTATGCAAGATTGCTGCAGAAGTTACAAATGTGCAAAATATCTTGTATTAAAACCCCAAAAAAGGGCATCTGCATGTCCAAATATTCAGTGTTAACGAAAGTCCATTCTGTTGCTCTGACAGAAAGCCACTTTTTTTATTTTATTAAACCAGATCATACTTTCCCCTGCATAACCTAAATTTTTTTGCATGGTTATATTAGTAAATTAATTTCTACAAATGAGCTTAAAGCTTGATTTTAGCTGTCAATCAGTGAAAAACAATTACCTATCATGAAATATGACTAATTTTTTCCTTTCTTTCATAGGAAGAAAGAGACAATCGTAAACTTTATTTTGAAAGAGACAATCTTAATCTACCACATTTCTGCTTGGAAAATTTCTGTTTTCTCTCCAATTAGACGTATTTTAATGACCTCAAATATTATCACTCTGTTGGTTTGTTCTTTTCCATAGAGGGGGGAAAAGTGAAGATTTCATCTTAATAAGGAAGAATTAGTGATCCTACGTATTAGCTCATATTTAAAGAAAAACTTAATTTCCATAGCCAAGGTTTGCAAAATATGTGTGTGTTGTTTGTAATTAAAGGCGTACAGAAAAATTCAGCAATGAACAAAACCCCACAGAAACAATTTCTGGCAACAGAGATTTCTACCCTAATGACTCCACAGCCCAGTAAAATGTTTGACTGCGTATCAGCAAGTGTCCTTCTCTATCACACTGTCTGCTTCCTGCTCCTTCCCCTGCTCACGGCCTCAACTCACTGGCAAGATTCTCGAACATAGCACTTACTAATTTCATCCCTTTAGGAGCCTCCTGCATCCGTTAGAGCAGCTGTTTTCCTTCACAACCCTGCCCAGCTGACTTCGCCTTGGCAATCACTCAGCTAAAGAAAGTGCTCTGGACAACTACCTCCTGCACCAGGATGAGCATTCAAAGATGTTGTAAGAGAGAAAAGCAGTAGAATTGTTTTGGCAAAAGGGCCACACTCGACTAACTGCCTAGAAATACAGTCAGGGTTAAATTAACTGCCTTGTGGCTACCCCAAGGATTGGGCAGTATTAAACGCTCTGCATAAGGACAGATTCCACAGGGACTAACAGAGCACCACTGCAACAGGGACAAAAGGACATGATGAAAGGGACTCTCAAGACTGAATCTCATTGAATTGTTTCCTTATACTCTTTGACTCACCTGTACTTACTTGTCTATTTTATCACTTGACTGCATATGCTTCAGGGCAGGAACTCACTAAATGTACAGCATTTTGAACCACAAAACTTGCAAATCTCACAATAAATTATTAACAATAACACCAAAAGCAAATCCGAGCTTTGCAAAAAGTGATTGCCATTATGCTTATTTTTAAAACTAGGTTTGTGGCTCTTTGCTCCCCTGGCACAGTAGTAAGCTCTACAAATTGGGTTGCCATTAAATATCTGGATTGTCATTAAATATCTAGACCAGATAAACAGTCATGTAAGTTTTTCACTAGTGATTATGCTGTCGTGTCTTTCATGATACCAATGCACTTACTTTACTAGTACTATTTGAATAGCATCAGCAAAATCACCTTATAAACTCAGAATTAGCAGAATTGCCCCTGATACTGGTACTGTCCACTGCTACTCTCATAATAAGGGTTCAGGTGAGGATATCCTTCTGTTGCTTTCAGCTTTTCAAACCTGCAATGATTTTTGAAGCAGGTAATTTTATTTATCCAGACTATTTTCCTGGGCACAAAGTGATCTTTACTGCCTAGAGCTCAGGTAGATTGATGCACTGCAATGAAATCTTCCACATCCCTGCAAGCAAAACTGCTTTTGAATGAGTGCACAGCTTCCAGTGTGTGCTTGATGTATTTGCTTTGAAATTATGTAGCTATTTCTATTGATTCCTCACACAGGTCGTTTTCTGTGTGCCAGTGAAGTCTTCAGAATCCTATGCATTTTGTCATAATTTATCAAAGCTATTAATAAATTTGTAGAAAAGTAGCTCTAGTAGCTATGTCTAAGAGGGCTAGAATAAAAAGTCCTGTAAAATTTTCATGATGACAGTTGAAAATGTCACATTAATCTTCTGCTGCTTAGAAGAAACTGTATTTATTACAAATACAATCTCCAAAATGAATATTTGAGCATGATAAAAGACCTGTTTGTCACTCTATTTCAGCTGCAGGGTGCAGTCATTACCAGTGTTCTTGCCCATACCCAAATGCTGTCAGGAATATTTTGAAGACATTAAAAAACGTTACCTAAAGAACATAAATGTTTGACAATACAAAAATAACCTACAGTGTCAATCTCATGGCCTCTTGCCATTCACAGTTTTCATCTTATCAACATATCTAATCATCAAAATGCACAACCATCACCTTAACTGTACAAGTAAAATTACTGTATTTTGCTTTTTATTCTCTTTCTTTCACAGATGTATTTTTCTTAGACTCCTTTTCTGCAAAGCAAAGGCACCAGGTCTATTAGTTTATTGCTTGAAGATGAAGTTCCTACTTTCTGTTACAATTCTGAGCAATATTTTTGGGTCTTTTAAAATATTCTGCATGAAGGTATTAAAGGACTACCATTTGCCTACTTTTATTCCCACTTCTTAATAAATAAGAGCTTTTCTAGGTATTTACAAGGGTACTTGCCTACTGGGGAAAAGAAGGAAAGAAAAACCTTTTCCAGAAATTTTTGGAATAGATGTATGTGAAGTTTCTACTTTTCTTCAGTCTTTTAGGTACATTTTAACCTATGAGGAAACAACTAAGATATGTTTGGACTCTATCTCATAGTGTATATTTTCCAAATAATTGGCAATTATTTTTGGTTACCAGTTTTGCATAATGCCATCCTTCACCCTATATCTCCCCAAATACATGCCATTCTGACCTAATGATCAGCCTCTACTGACTCTCTGCAGTGCTTAAATGAACCTTTCCAGCACATTCTCCGTGTGATTAGGGAGGTCACGTGTGATTCAGCAAATCTGTTCAAAGTATTCTTTGGCTATTTCAAAGAAACCTCAGATATTCAAATTCTCTTATCACAGAGACCTATAGGGAAGTTCTGACCAGCTTGTGAATCAAGATCTCAACATCCATCAAAACAGAGTAGAACTTGAAACAGATTTGCAAAAGCCATGACAGAAAAAAATATTGGTTGGCTCTTTATATTTGGTAGGTATTTTATGACCTTGATTTTATGATGTTGACAAAGGGACTTTTATAAGTAATTCAACTGAATAAAAGAGAGAAATCTGCTATACTCTTATCCCTTTTATCTGTGGGGCACTGTTAAAATGGTGATTTTGAATTCTGCATTTTTTGATTCTACACCTTTCCACAAAATTAGGTCTTAGCATTTTAAGATGAATATCAGACCAACAGCTTCCTCCCACACTCACTGTCACACATGTGTGCACCTGTACACAGCCTCTGGTAGTAACTTCCCATTTAGCTCATTTGAGCCATCCCCTTTTTGTCTTAGCACCTATCAAGTGCTATCTCATCTTAGCGCTTTTAAGATTATTATAATGCATTTTACATTATTTTCATGAGACTTCTCTCCCATTCTTCTGTCACTCACTCATTACTTCAGCCACTCCCACACATTCTCACCAATGGTGCTGTTTTCAATTAAATGCAAATTCAGCATGAGTTAAAATTATGAGCCTTCAACACTCCTATGGATCTAACTGTGGGAAAACAGATTAGTGACAGACTTTCTGTGCTGGGAATCTGTATCACTTTTTGGTTTTAGTGATTTCAACAAAATACATTATTTTATAGTAATGCATCTATGGTTGACACCCATCTGTTTTCCTTAAAAACCAATCCTCTCTCTTTGGGGCTAGAAAATTGGGAAGAATAAATGCTGTCGAATGCTTTCCAGCATACAAAGCTGCCAAACAATTTATTATAAATAAATTAAAAGAAACTCTGTAATCTGATAGCAAAGCAAAGCTATGATAATAGCTTCTGAAGCATTCCATATGTTTCTATTTGATGCCTCTTAGTCAGCATGGCTCACTAACTGGTCATGTAAGTGTGGTGATTTGAAATTCAGGTAACTCTCTAGCAGAAGCCATTAGTGGGCAGAAAGGTGAGGCTGACTTTGTTATTGCTGACTAAAAGAAAAACAACAACAGACATCTGTTTCAGAAGATCTGGACTAAAATAAAGTTACTGTATTATGTGGTAGAGCATAAAGGAGACCCCACTGTTTTCAGAACTCTACAGCAAAGACCCTGATGCCACATAGCCTGAATTTTATTTTTTTAAACTATGTGTTAAAAACGGATGAAGAAACCCCACAAGTCTGACTGCAATGAGGTCTGCTAAGCACAAAAGGATCTGCAAAGTGACTGCTTGTTAAGCACTGTTTCTTCAGTGGCTCAGATCAGTTCAGACACCGAATAAAAAGGCATCCATAGAGAAACATCAGGCTTTTGTGCATTGAGATCCCCCGCTCTCTAGAGGCGTGGGTTTATGTAAGTGTTCATAGATGTGACATGACACAGAAAAAGAGAAGAGAATTAAATAAAATGTCTGCAATGGCTTGATATCACCAGGCTGGAGAGTAGAAGGACAGGGCTAGCAATAGCATATTTACTATTCCAAACCATTCTCTCTGTGTGGTTTGGAGAACTGATCAATATGGTCAAATCATCAGCTAGTTATTATAAAAGACAAGTATCCTTCCACTGTGGGGGCAGAGGCAGAGGAAATAAGAAAATGGGAAAAAGCAAGCAAATGAAATCTCACATTGAAACCTCAGTAATGTAATTGTCTTTTTATCTATGCTTGCTGATGAACACAGCTCCACCCAGAGACCAGCCATCTCAGGGAATTAAATCAGCCTGGTCAATAAAGCACAAAGTAGACAGGAGCAACATCTTAAAAGCCATTTTCATGATCAGAAACACTGTTAAATACTCACATGAGAACATTCTAAATCAGGCAAAGCTAAACAGCTCCACAAACAAGCTAAACAAAAGTCAGTGAGGGCAAGTCACTAAAGGATATTTAATGTACACAATTAATTTTTACATTTGCAGTTTCTCTTCCTACCAAATGTCTGATTACTTTTCTTTGCTTGCATGCATATTGTTCAGGACAAATATTATGTCCTCTAGGATTGAAAAGAGCTTAGTTTGTGTCAAACACTGCCTCAGATGTACTTTCCAAGATTTTGGGATTTTTTCACCCAGTGCGAAATTGTTCAGTCAAGTAACAATTTCTTATGAAACTTATCAATTATAGAAATCGTTATTTTCTTTCATATAAGCACAAACAAAAGCAGAAGTATTGTGTACATTGTTATGATTCATCTTCCTCCTGGAAAATCCACAGCCTTTTCTAGTTTATAGATTTTTTTTCCCCACAAATATTTATGTCCAGCAATCAAAAACTTTTAAACAAACTGTAAAATCTTCAAACAGGAGCAGGAAATTAAGTGCACCTAAATTATAATCTGTTCTGTGTAACATGGTGCACAGCTCTTCTAAAGGAAAACCAGCTGTTTACTCAGCATCTCACTCTATGGCTTTTAAAGATTTAGTATAAATCCGGGCACTGGTTTTTCATTTCTAATCTTGAACGTAATTTTAAAGAAAAAACACAGATCTAAAATTATTGATTTTCTGTTCTATCATCTTTTTCTACTTTACCAGAGTGTCAAGGGTGGCTACATTTTAAATGTTTAGTTCAGTAAGTTAATTTAGGCACATTATCTCAATCTAACCCAAAAATCTAATTCACAATTCCTACAACAAAAATAACTCAGACATCTAAGAGAGATATTCAAAGCTCCTACTTTCTTGAATCTTCCAGTTTATTCTCTAAGCCATTATGTTTGTTACAGGGATTAATTTACAATTTATGTAGAGCTGCCAGCAGATTCAAATTAAAATTAATTGTATAAATTTGTAGACTCAAGAGTACACATTGGCTGTTCTTTGCTTAACATTCATTATCAGGGTAAGGCTCTAAAGCACAAGAGGAAGGGAGATATAGAGCTCTGAAGTCTGTGTAATGCTTCACTGTCACACTAGTATAGGTTTAGCAACAACACTGTCAAAGGCACAAATACTAATTTTATGGCAATTAAATGATGTCAATTTAAAAAACTGTATCACTGCTTATAGGAGAAAAATATTGCTTTTACCTTACTGATAAGTGTGACAACATCACCTTCCCGGATTGTGAGTTCATCATCGTTCTGTGCTTCATACGGAAATATCACTTTGCAATACTCCTTGTCTGAAAGGAAGAACATTCACTGTGATAAATTATCACTTTATAACAACTGCTTATTCAAGGGTGAATAATCTTCATAAAATATTCCATTAGTGTCTCTTTGCACTGCCTTATTTCCTTGCCATCTTTCTCTTTGTATTTTAGACCTTCATAAACAATATGAAATATTTAAACAACTGCACACTGATAAGCATTCCCACACACGTCATCCAGGGAGTCAGCTCTGTAGCCCCTAGAACCATTATCTCAAATGAAATTGCTCCAGACAGCAACCTGCCACAAACTCTTTCCCTTAAAGTAAGCCTGTATCTGACACTTGCTTCAGTAGTTCCACTGCTACGGCCTCCCACCAGGTGGCATAAACTGGAAGCATAAAGGACCCAGTAGGTTGACATGGTTTATATCTATCTCCTTGTGTGCAAGAACACAGGTATTTCTGAATCTATAACGATGGTACAACAATAAATAATACCTTAATAAATGTTAATGCATTAATAACTAAACCACCTGTACCCTCAGCGTAAGAATTTTGAGTATTACTCTAAAGTTTCCTCAACCCTTTTTCCTTTACCGTCTATAAATAAGGGCATCATCTCAACTTTCATCTGGAAAATACAGAAGCCAGCACTCCTACTCAGAAATCATAAAAAGCAGTTGTCTTGAAAAGCAGTTACTTACATGTTGCTGTGCAACAGATGAGTATGTCAATGTGCCTTACAAATAAAAAGGAAATATGTTTTACAGCTGTTGAACTATGCATAAAAATATGTGATAGTCTAAGACAGCAGGTCTAAAAGGACCAAGTAAACTACTCGACTGTTTGTAGAAGGGCATGTGACTTTGTAGAAAGGGTCACTTTAAATGTCTCAGTTTTGATGAACTCTGTGTCTGGCCAACTCCCATGTTAGACGCAGAGAAGTACTGGCAGGTCACAGAAATACAAATTAACTTGAAATAACAGGACTTATTCTTTTATACTTACTATAAAGAGAACCTGAGTTATCACACTTTTGGGTATCTGACGCTCCACCGGGGGATCAGTTCAGCTGCCCAGACACCAAGTGCCGTTTCAGACACTCCTGGGTATGTAACATACCTGCATAGTTGGCAGATATGATGCAGAACCTATGGAAGTGTCAGGTTCCTCTGGTCTAACAGCTGGAGGCAAGTCAAAACAAAATACCCTGGGGGTATACAGTTCCAGATGCAGGCTACTGATTTCAACCCCCGGGCTTTGGCCTTATGTCTAAATTTAGATTCAGGCACCCGATGTTAGAAACCAACCAGGTCTGTGCACCACAGTCAGAGGAGATCAAGTCACTAAAATGAGCGAAAACTTGAGAGTCACTCCTGACTCCAAGAGCAGACACCTACATTTGGTCAGCTGAACCACGATTTGAACTCCCTGGATAGCAGTGACAGATCTCCAGTGGGACTCCCCCAAAGTCCAGATACCAAACTCACGTGATTATAACCCAGACTTAGGGCTCTGACACAGAAGCTGCATCCCAGCTTCTAAAGTTTAGTGAGAGGAACATCAGCCCTAAAGAAGCAGCCCAGACACGTACATGTGAAGGTTTGCTCTCTGTAAGCACCATCAGCCCGAGAAATTAAATAGTACTAGTAGGGAAGAGGAAGGCTCTTATTCAGTTCCCACACCACCACTCAGAAACAGCACGAATTTTATGCGTTGTTGGTTCAAGCAAACAAGAATTTCTTAGGCTTCACAGATTTATTTTTCTGAACACAAATGTTTGAATTTACCCATGACCATTATATTTGATTTTCTGGCCATGTCCTGTATTAGGTCTGGCTGAGATGGAATCAATTTTCTTCACAGCAGCCCATATGGTGCTGTATTTTGGATCTGTGACTAAAACTGCACTGGTAACACACCGGCGTTTTGGCTATTGCCCAGCATACCTACACAGCTTTCTTCTTTTTCCTATTCCTTTTATTTCCTATTCCCAAGTAGGCCAGGGGTGGGCAAGAAGCTGGAGTGGACGCAGCAGCTGACCCAAGCTGAGTAAAGGGATATTCTCTGCCATATGGCCTCCTGCTCAGCAATAAAGATGGGTGGGCTTTGGGGGATGTTGGTCTAGAAGGTTTCCATTCCTTGGAGATTGGCTGGACATTGATCCACTGTAGGTGGTGAATTGATTGATCTACTGAATGGTGGTTGCCTTTGTGTTGCCTCTTTTTTTCCCTCTGTCATTTTTTTATCAAACTGTCTTTATTAATGAGTTTTCTTGCTTTTGCTTGCCCTACTCTCTCCCTTATGGGGAGCAAGTGGCTGGGTGGAGCATAGCTGCTGGCTGGGGTCAACTCATCACACCTCCTCTGATGTCTCTGAAGAAACAAAATTCAGATGAAGAAAATGAACACAATTTATGAGGGAAAAGAAGGGAGCAAGGAAAAAAAAAATCCTTTTCCCTGTTCTGAAAACAGAGAACACTTTGAAATAGACATTTGGTGACTTTTCCAAACCACTGGGCACGTGAGAACCACTAGGTCACAACTCAGATTCAGAGGATGAAAGGGGTGTCTAACTGCTGCTTTACTGCATCCTGAGGAAGGGCTGGGATGTGTATTTGCAGACTTGGCAAGGATATTCCACCTGCTCACTGCCTTGTCTTCGAGACAGTATAGCAACATTTTATGTAAAAGCTGGTAGAAAGCTGACACACACTAGCTTAGGTGGATGCAAAGCAGCATGTAGTTAAATATGAGATTTAGCACATTTTACACTTCAGTGTCATGCTACCTTAAATTACCATTGTGGGTTTTTTTGCCTCTTCTGAGTTTATCCACACTCCAAAAAGCAGCTGTGCTAAATAATAGATTCAGTGAATTAGTCCAGAGTTGATGTAGATGTAATACTGCACCAAAGAAGCTGAGTGCTGCACACTCAGGCAACTCTCTTGTTACTGGAAGCAGGCTTAGCATTTCTTTTTTGGGATACAGAACAGAAGCCAGGCTGGATTCTCAGAGGTAAACAACACTTGAACTCAAGAAGGATCATTCCTGAACGTCCATTTGCAGATAGATACATTGATCCTCCATTCAATAACAGCATCAGCTCAAGGTTAAGTGAGAAGCCAAGCACTAAGTACTGCTAAACAACTGCAAACAGCCATACAGCATCTCTGACAGGATGTCTGCAGTGCAGCTTCTGCTCAAGGCATGGATGAATCCCACATGTTTCAGGTTAAAGAATGCTTTGGATTTCAAGAGTCCAGAGGGCTCAGGTGCCCTGAGTCCTATAACAGGTAAGCCTCCCTCAGGTCTCGCTTGCTATTTGAAGACTGGGTATTTGAGTTGTCTTTCAAGATGAAGATCCTGATAGACACGAGTGGAGAGAAGGCTGTGGCTTCAGCATCTGAAAAATCAGCTGATAATCAGGAAGTTCTCTCTAGCAAACAGCTACACATCTCCTTCTAGTTTTGATGTCAAAAACTCTGTTGTCCCATGACCTGTCCACTCTCCCCACCAAACTCTTAAACTTATCTTTTCTTAAAAAAAAATCCAAATAGCAGCAAAACAAGGAATTAAACTATAGAAAAAAATGTCAAAAATCAACCAAATGATTATGTCGTTCATAAAGAGGCAGGAAACAATCTTGTGAGAGGCACAGGAGGGGGCTGGGGGAGGCTCATGGCCCCTGTGTGCTCTGAACGCTGGCACAGGAGCACAGAGTGAAGGAACAGCCACGGGAAAAAAAATATGATTTATGTACAGTGAAAGTCTGGACTTCTTGAGTACAATTCAGACACACATACACTAAATCACTGGACCCATTGGATCATGCTGCAACACAGATCTCAACATCACAGATGGGTAAGGAACAATGTAAGCAACTGGACAAAGTCAGCTTTTGAACTTCTCCTAAGGGATAGGTAGACCAACACAATTTCAGCAAGCAAAAACAAAGCCAACAGAACTCAAAATATTATGAACCTTTAAAATCAGATTAATAAAAGCAGAGAAAAATCTACTAAGCTATGTAACATCGATACTAAAATTGTCCTTACACAGCGGGGCACAATACCGCAGGAGGATGCAGAAGCACTTAATGTCAACAGTTATGTTTAGATAGGAAGGAAGAAAAGATAAAAAGGAAAAACCAATTTCAGACACAGCATTGTATAGACCACATTGGAATTTGCTGAATTTGGGATTTTCCAAATGAGAAAAAAAAAGAACAGAAAAGTACTAGAAGTCAAAACAATATATCCTATTGCATGCCTGGCAAATAAACTTAAGCCAAATTAAAACTTCAAACTAAGATACCAATACTATCTCTCAGATGTAGATGATAAATCTCATTTTTACATTTGACACCCAAAGCTGGGTTTATACATCACAGAGAGTTCTTTCAGAAGACTCTTTTTCTCCTCCTGACCTGATAAAATTGTATCTGCTAATAAACCCCTAACAGCAGATATCTTGGGAACAGTAAGGGAGGAGAAAAGATGATAGTCATGAGCTTTTCAGTCCTATTTTATCAATTCAGCAGTACTTTACTCTGTCAGACCACAGTCTCTTACTGCAAATTCACAGCTCCTCCCAGCTATGGGCAATGGGCACTGCTCAAGGAACTGAGTGAATGGATAAACCTAAAGAGAATGAGATGTTTTATGGTGGTAGTTATCATGTATCCTTCTGCAACACTGTCTGTCCCCAAGTTGAAAACATGGCCTTTTTGATGCAGTCTCAACTTCCTAAAAAATCACTGCCTTAAGAGGGAGAAAAATAGCAAGGGGTAGCCTTCCTAGAGAACACGGCTGCTTCATTACCCTGGCCATTGCAAGGACAGTATTTCACTGACAGAATTCAGTGGCTTGATATGTATTTACAACTGCAGTGTAAAGAATTTGATGTCAATCTACAGACCTGCTATGTGACTTGGGGTCCTGCACTAGTACAGCAGGTAAATTCATTTGTTTGTATTTTGGGAGACTGGTTAAATATTATACTGTTCCAACCAGATCTGAGCAAACTCCATTTACTGTATCAGTGAACCCTGTTTCACTTCAAGAGCATGACTCTTCTGTTTGTTCTCCTGCCACACTCTTAGCTGAGACCTTCAAGAAGGCAGTCCACAGACAAACATTCATTCAAGCTTAAATTTCAAAGGGGACAGTGACTCTGGAATTTGTTTTTCCTCTTAGGGCAGGATGACACAACGTCTTCCTTTTACTTTATTGTCGTTTCTTTGTATCATTAATTTTTGAGGCTTAAATATTTCCACATCAGCAAAATCTAAATCATACAGCAATCAATATGGACAGAAACAGTAATAGTAAGAAAACAAGCAGAGCTAAGGTAGTATTCCTTGAACTTAAACTTCCTCTCTTTGACTATGACTCATAAAATGTTTCTGAAATGGAAAAAAACACACAAAATCTAGTGAAAAATTACACAATTATAACCAAAACCACAAATCAGATTAAAAAAATTCAAATACTATACTCAGCGGAATTTAGTTTTACTATTAACTGCTACACTCAAGACTCATAAATAGATTGCACTAATAAATATTTTCACAGAACTTAGTAAGATGCAAACTGTCAAAACACCACCTTATTAAACAAAAAATAGAAACACAAGTAACTATGCTCCTATTAATACATATTTAGCTATTCCTTATACTTTCTACATCATGCAAAAAGATGAATTATTTGCTATGATCTTGGTACTCCTATGCAATAGCTTAACACAAATTTTAAATAGTGAGTGGAGTAATCAAATTAAGTGCTGTGGTCAATGCACTTTGTGACTTACTGCCTTTGCTATTTTGTTGTCTGCTTATTTATATTCCGTTAGTGCACTCTCAGTAATGTGCAATAACTCTCAGATGTTGTGCATGGTTTTGCTTTTCTGAATTTTAGAATCCAACAGAGCTACTTCAAAACTTACATATGTTTTCTACAACATATCCTTGTCACCACAAGCCACTCATACTAAATGTAAGATATTTCATAGAAAACAATACATCTCACCCCAAAAACCGGATTGCAAACACCCATGCATTAATGTGCCATCCCATCTACATAAGAGAGATGGAACTTCAAGAGCAGAATACCCCTTTAAATCTAGGAACCCACAAATCTAAACCAAACAGCTCTCCCCTCTCCTCTTCAAAGATGCATTCCTTCATTCGTGAAAGGTTAGTGATGTTTTCCAAGGGATCACTCAAACCCTGTAAGGATTTGTGCTTTCACTGTGCTTTTCCTTTGAGCAAAAAGTCCTCTTTGGCCCTGAAGAGTCATCTCTTTATCCCCCAGAATCTTAACTCCATTTTTAGATAGATTTACATAGCACATTGTTGGGAGATGCACCTCAGAGAACACACACCTCTGCCTTTTGCTTCAGGCAACTCACCCCATTTCAGAGCTTAGCCCATATTGCGTGTTCCGAGAGCAGATGGCACATCAAGTGCCTCACTGCTGATCACTGCCCTATCATGTCAGAAAAGCTATGGAAAAAAAGCAGACTGGAATCAAGGTGTGAGAAGAGTCAGCAACCATCACTCCAAGCTGAAATCCCATGGGCAGAGAGGGAAGATGCTGCTGGTACCTGTTTCTTCTCTCAGCTGGCTCCTACTCAATACAACTGCATTGTTTTATCCAGTTGGCACTAAGGAATAACACCATCAGTCATGGAATGAAACGAGGAAAATGAAAAACTGGATTATTCCTCTTCCAACATAACCACTGTCTTGCTTGCAGCATTTATTCATTCATTCCGAGAGTAATCCCAAGGAAATCTAAATCGTGTGTCTGAAAGGTCCCTCTCCATACTGAGCTTAGCCTATGGATCTTCTGTTCCTTGGAGAATGGCACAGTATCTGTTTTGTTCAGCAGCTAAAGACTCCAAGAAAGACTGGGACACTACCATCCCAGGCAAAAGAAAGAACTTGAGGTCCAAGGTGGAATAATACTTTTGTGCTGAACACTGCAACTGGAACATTGACCAGTTTTCTGAGATTGCAAGCTTCCCTGGACTGAATGCTTTTTCAAGATTGTTTGTGGTAAAAAGCAAAGATTGAATTTTGGAGAAATGACAAATACTAGACAGATTATAGTCCTATGCCTGAGTCTGATCATAAGCCTCATTTCTGACTATCAGACATTAACATTTTTATGAAAAAAATATTCCTCTGCCTATATTAAAAACCAAACCAGACTGAAGTAAGTTTCATTTGCACTGAAAGGTTTTTCAATTTAAGTGAAAGACAACTTCAGCTGAATGAAATGTATCTTCAGTGATGTCATTTGAGGCTAAGACAATTACATATAATTACATTACATCAGACCTTCCTATAGATGTGCTTCTCTTTCCCAAGCATGAATAGAGATGCCAAGAATTCTACTGAGGCCCCAGAGATTACAGGAAAGATAAAATAATAAATAATGAAGTTTAGTTAAAATTCCACAAGATACTGTGCAAGTAAGTAGCCCACCCTTCTCACCAGCTCTGGCAAAATGTATGTAGAATGAAGACAGCAACAGAAGAAGAAGAGTTATTTCTGGCCAAAAAGGCATATTCAAGGAAAATGACAAAGAGGTGAAAGAAGGACTATCCAGAGCCCAAAAGTATTGATGGAAAAGTGTCTCTGTCAGCCAGAGCTCAATAGATCACTCTAGAAGATACAGTTTTCTAACCATTGGTCAGAAGGTTTCCACAATTAGTTTATAGATATGCAAGTTTGAACCTCCCATAGTCTGGGATGGGATTTAGTGAGCAGCTTCAGAAGTATGAAGTCAGAAATCAGAAGTATGGGCTGATGTGGAAAAGCTGGCTTCCCACACAAGGATGAATGCTGCAGGTGGGAAAGCCCCTGGACCACCCCTTCTGATGGCACCTGCACTCATATCAGCTTGACCTGCTCAACCTGCAGGTTAGCAAAGGTAATTCCAAAACACCTTCAGGAGCCCTGGTCTGCATTACCAGTTCATAAATTTTTCAGTATTTAAAGTTCTCACTTCCTCAGGGCAATTGAGATCCTGCAGTATTTCCAATTAGAGCCTGCTGGCACAGTGGAACAAGATAAGAGGATGTAGTGAGTCAATAATTACAGCGGAGACAATGGACAACAACTCACTAAAAGCTGTTTTAAGCTGCTTTTGCAACTCTGAGCTGAAAACTTGTACAAACCAGGTTTCAACCACACACTTTTCTCAGACAGACCCTGTTCTGCTGATCCAGGTGCTTTCCTACTATGTCTGTATGTGTTTCAGTTCTGAGACAAAATGTTATCTGCTAACTATCTAAAAGGATAAACACACCAGGGAAGAAGGACTCTGCGAGACTTTAAAAAAATCAACTCTGTTATATTCAGCTTCTTTTCTAAGGTATGGCTATGTTCTCTTCCCTCTTGCTCTTTCCCACCAGAATCCGTAACATTTAGTTGTAACTATATAAATAAAATCAAAAGATGGGGAATATATGTTATTTGGTAAGCTAGTTACATATGCCTCCCTAGAACAGCACAGAGGCATACCTGAAAGATTTAATCATTACTTTTTGATTACTAAGCACTGAAATGATGAAAAAAGAACTGAAGGTCAGAGAATCAGGGAACAGTTTGGGTTGGAAAGAAACTTTAACATCATCTAGTCCCAATGCCCCCTGCCATGGGAAAGGACACCTTCCACTAGACCAGGTTGCCCATCCAACCCAGCCTTGAACACTGCCAGGGATGGGGCAACCACAGCTTCTCTGGACAACCTGTTCCAGTGCCTCACTACACTCACAGTAACAAATTTCTTTCTAACATCTAATCTAAACCTGCCATCTCTCAGTTTAAAGACTTTTCCCTTGTTCTGTCACTACATTCCCTTGTAAAAATTCACTCTCCAGCTCTCCTGTAGGTCCCCTACACGTACTGGAAGGCTGCTGAGAGGTCTCCCCAGAGCCTGCTCTTCCGATTTCCCATCTAAACTATACCATGCATACAGTTTATTTCTACTATAAAAAGAAATAGAAATAAAATTATTAAAATAATTAAAAGCAAAAGAGGAAAAAGGCAAGGGCATTCATAATGAGAGAAACTTTTCTATGACCTACCCACAAGTTACAACCTGAATTTGGATCTTATTCAACTCTAATTAATTCCAAAGTATCCTCAAGGCTGAAAGTTGATCACATAATTTAATTTGATTTTTGGTGGCAGAAACCTCGATGTAGGGTCACCAGAGCAAAAACAACTCAGAGGATTCTGTGAAACAAAGCATTCTGTACAGGTACCACCTACTCAAGTTTTCTCTTAAATACATCTATCTGCATCTTCACTTTTTATATATACAGGGCAGTCTTTTAACTGAAACAAGTGAAAAGCGTTCAGCTTGCTTTTAATAGCACAAAGTGCAAAAAAGAAAAACCTATGAAACCTACTTTTTGTTCTGCTGTCCACTTCTATTTTTGTTGGCTCCTGAGTTGCTGTGGCTGGAGGTAATTTCTTCCCAACACTCTGAAAAAAAATAATTATTCTTCTTTAAAATTTGCAGGTTCAGTTAAAAGTTGGACAACATAAAAAATAGTAATGGAAATACAAAATATAGGAGTACAAAAAAGACAGTAAAGAAAAAGAGGAAAATTATAAACTGTAGTTATGTTTGTTACTGGGGATAAATTTTCTCTAAAATTCTGAAGAATTCATAAAAATGTGATCCTCCAATTTCCCTTTAATAATGTTTACTACTATTTTTAAATGATAACCTCTTAACACTTCCCTGAGTTTCAGGGAAGACTCACAGAAGTTTCACTGGTAGATTGAATATTAAGCAATGGATGAAACTACTTAGGGAAAGATGCTATTCAGTAAAGCTGAAAGAAGCAGCAGGGAGGAACCCCCTTGACTTCTGTTCACACAAGGAGTATTCATTTCAGTCATTCTAGATCGAGTGTGATTTTTATATTGACAAGATCTCCTTCCTAATTATTATTTTTTATTTTTAGCAAAGGAACTATTTTACAGTGGATTACTATAATAAGCAATAACCAGCTTCAGACAGGTAAGCTGCAATAGTAAAAAAATACTGTCTGCCCCCACTAAAATAAAATAAAATCAGTGGTATTCATCTTTATGTATCTTCTCCTATTACTATATGCATGCTATCCCCTCTGTCTCTCAGCTTGTCTCCCTATGAAGAAAGTTTTCTACCTTTAAAATCCCAGCAATGTGTAGATGAGAAAATAAGCGTAATTCTTTCTGAAAATCCCCAGCTGTCATTCAACTTCCTTTCCTGGCAAGGTCTGCATAAACACCACAAAGCCTTCTCCATGGTCCCGTGACCTCCTGAGTAAAAGCTTAGAGACCAGAGTGCTAAGATTTAGTCTTGGAAGTACTGAGTATCATAAGGAAAACACTGGTCAATATAAGAAGCAATGGGAGTACAGTTCTTGGAGTAGCTGAAAAATTCCAAGGTGCATAAAGAATACTGAGAGCTCCATGTTAATAAAATGCAATAATGTGTCAAACTGTATCTATGAAAAGGATTAAAATAAGCATGGATTTCAGGCTGGTAAAAAGAGCACCTAGGGAGGAAAGATAGTGTGCACAGGATAGTAATCAAATCCATGTTGACAGCAAGGCAAACTACGAATTGCAACACCCAAAAGCATCCTGTTGCAACTTAATTTGCAGGTGGAAGGAGGAACTCCTGACTTTCTGATGAGCTTATAACTCTACTCAGAATCCAGAGTTTGTGAACTGCTGGGGAAGAGAGATAAATAACAAAACTCTACAGAACTTCCCAAATTCTTTTCTGAGGTGGGAATGAGAGATAAGAAGCGTTAAGTGAAGCAGTGATCAGGGAGGTAACAGAAAAATAGATGACAGATGTCTGCAAATCAGGAGAGGGCAAAACTAAGAAAAGTGCATGACCTGGTTGTGCTAGAGAAGTTTAAAGTCAAGAAGGATGATGATAAATCTGAGTGAGTTCTATCTGCAAAGCAGTGAAAATTGTATTAAAAGAGATATAATGAAGAATTTGAAGATACCAGGCATTTGCATTTACACAGATAAAAGTACAGAATACCTTCAAGATGAAAGCAAGACTGGGAAGGCATCTTCTGCTTCAGAGGCAAACGGGGCAGTTCAAGATAGCTGCACATCACAGTCCATGCTCAGGCAGGATCAAACCTTTATTCACAGTTCTGCTTCATGAAATTGTTTGGAAAATGACAAGAGCAGATACTCTAAACTGCACTGCTATTTGGCTCATAAAGACATGCTCACTAAAGGAATATGAAAACCCTTTAATTTAGGGGAGGTTTTGTTTTTTTTAAAGATGAAATTGTTATGCAAGACCAATTAATTAAAGAAAATAATTTGGTAATTGCTTTACCATACATGAATCATTGATTTTATGTCATGAAACCAAACATCATATAGACCCACAACAGGCTAAAATTTAACAAGCTACAAATCACAACAAAAGAATCATGGGCAAAAAGAAAGATATTTGTGTATCCTAGTGGAAAATCCATTATGCAAAGTAATTTCCTAACGTATAAAAGCAGATGCAAGAGGAATGCTTGAAAACATTAATTCGTCTGTACATTCAGAATGAATGCCTGTGCAGGTGATAAATCAGTATTGGGAACCAAGTGACTCATTGTGAACAGAAAAGGGAATACTATCCAAACAAGGCTGCTCTTTTCTTAGGAGCTAGGAGGCATAATTCAAATAATTTTAATGATATTTGCATAGAACCCACTTCAGTGAGAAGGGATACCTGAATTTGTTGTGGGACAGGGAGAGGAGAAGACAAGTGGAACTGCTGTTCTTTAATTGTGAGGGGACTGCACTCTAGGATTTCTAGGAGTGAAACAAGTATCAATGACAGGAAAAAGGAATAAAAATTGACACATCATGCAAATGTGGTTTCAGGTGGACCTGTACTGCCAAGGTGTTTTACTCCTCCTGTAAAATGGTCCTAAAGGAGGTGGGTATTTTAAAATTATAATTTATTTATGCTTCCAATTGGTCTACATTTGCATGGAAAATGTGTTACCACTTTCTGAAAACACCTCCATGAAACTTAATATAGTACTAATTCATTCATTAGGAAAAACCCATGATAAACATACATCACTCTAAGAGAGTGAACCCTCTGTGATCTGGTAAGTCTGATGGTTTTGCTTTAATAGGCTAAAACCTCAAGTATAACTGAGATTTGTGTGTTGGGAGTCCCAGAGCAAACAATATTATCACAGCTACCAATTTTTCTGACAAGAAAACAAAAATGGGAGACAGTGACATCTCCCATATAAGCTAGAAACTTTCCTGCTGTCTCTCCAACTGTTCTGTCACTCATACTCCCATACAGGTCAAATATCTACCAAGTTTATTAATGGTAAGAAGGACAAAGCAAGCCCAACTTAAATTCTTGCTGATCCAACACATATCTGCATGATGTAGACTTTCCTTTTCAAAAACAGTTACTATAGGATATTTTGGTGTCTTCTTCAGTTGAAGGCCCAGTGCAATTTATCAAAACCTTTACTTCTAAAAAAAGCAAACATAGGAGCAAAGAACACTCAATAGGTTGAACCGAAGATTTCAATATAATTTTTTCTCCTCCTCTGTTCTTTCTTTACATAAGAAGATGGTCCAAACCCTTCTAGACACATTGATCTATGCTACAAAATACTGATATACAACTCCAGCTTTGCTGTTAGTCTTTTACCCAATTCATTCCTACCTATCAGGCTCAGTATTCCTTAGAAGGAAGCACATCTTACCCCATTGGAACACAGGCACAAAACAAGATTTAGAACTTGAGGGACTTTTTGGGCATTTAGACATTCCAAATCCAAGAACAACCCTGTCAGCAACCCCTGACATCTCCCAGCATAAACTGTTTCACTCCATTTACCTAAACCTATCATGTTGTCAATTTTATCAATTAAAAGTAAAATGCAGCATGAACCAGAATGCCCATAATGGCACCTCCCAGCAGTGTCCTAAATACCAGGCTGCAAAGACAAGTGAAGTTCTGCATTTTCTCTCTAAAGCCGTATATCTTGGATTCTTGGCTGCAGAATGGTTTCATCACCAGCCTTTGTGTCATTTTGTGCCTTTGTATCTCTAGCCTGGTGGTACAGACACACTCCTAAAGACTACTGTTTCAGTTTCCATCTATCTTCCTCCAGTATACTGATTATCATAAATCTCTTTTCTAGATGGTGGCAGTGAGCCTTGTTCCTCTTACATTTCTCTGTAGATATCACTCTGACTTGCTCAGTCCTGTCACACAAGAAAAACATGGTGGAAACACTTTGTGTTTTCTGACTCCAAGCCTAGGCTGACTCCCAACACAACACAATATTATCAACGAAACAGGCAGAATGTCAATCCCACTATTTCTGCAAGGTGAGCATAATCCTGATAAAGTGAATCCTAAAGGCGAAAAGGGATGAACTGTCCTCTTGCTGCAGAAACAGCTGATAAAAGCATGAATAATCACCATGATTTGGTGTACAGATAGTCAGAGGGACGAGACAAATTTATCAGCAAGCTGGCAGTATTAATGTTTGGGTCAATGAAGCCAATGGAAGGACAGTCCAGCAGCACTAAATAACTGGTTCTGTGAGCCTCGATGGCATTTTGGTACACTGCAAATCCATATCACTGCAAACCACTTTCCTCTGACACTGAATTAATGGTGACTGCAAAAATGGTTGAGGTGGCACACAAAGTCAGGTAAATGAGGTCATGGTACAATCTCAACAGTCTCATTTTCTTTCATTTATATATCTTGTCTCAACTGCAATCCCTGTAACAGCAGGGAACAACACAAGAGAAGCAGAACATGCAACGAACAGTATACACGTGAGTTTTCTCACCTAAAGGTACTATGGCCCTTCCCTACAACTATTGAGACCTTACCAGAGTTTCTTCCTTTGGGATATTTTAGCATTGTACTTCAGGGTTTTCTGTTGTGGTTG
Source organism: Aphelocoma coerulescens (assembly GCF_041296385.1). Lineage (NCBI taxonomy): Eukaryota > Metazoa > Chordata > Aves > Passeriformes > Corvidae > Aphelocoma > Aphelocoma coerulescens. The sequence goes on along the minus strand of NC_091013.1, from coordinate 15,565,509 downwards.
AAAACTGACTTGTCTATTCACTTTTGTTATTCAGGTCTAGTGTCTCTAGAACATTTAATCTGAAAATTTAAATAGAATTGAAAAGTGCTCAGATAGGACCATACAGAAGATTGTTATAGTTCTTTGCACCAAAGTAACATACATATCCATTGAGGCTCCTTTAACAATATAGGCTTCTTGAAGCAACAGCTTATTTACTGAGGAATAAGGAAAAAAGTATTTACTCAACATCATCATTTATTCTGGAAAGTGTATAGAGGTCTTTATCCTAGATAAAATGTTTTGGAACTGCTACCTGGAATATAACTCTATGAAGATATTCTTAAGGAATACAGCAGACATTAAAGAATTCATAAAAAGAGGCTGTATGAGCTGGAAACATTAAGCTTAACATAGTTTGTCAGTTTGAATAGTGAAAATGCAACAATGTACACTGGTGCTTTATACAGGAAGGAAAAGACAGTTACATATCTTTTGAACTTTCAGAATTTCAGAAAACCTCAATGACTAGGTCAGGGGAAAAAACATGTCATGTTTCTCTGACCACAATACTTCCTCTTAACATTCAACTAGTATATTTAGATGTGGTTTATATGCATGAGAATTTTCTAATATATAGGTTTATATGCAAATCCAAGGTCACTATTAGTGAGAGTATAAAAGGTGTGTTCTTCAATGTGTCTTTACATTCCATTTTGTAACTGAGAATATTTGTTCACAAAGAAGCAGAAATGGTTATTAGAGTCTTCCAGCTCTGGATTACCATGAGCATAAACAAATTTCTCACTATGTTAATGCTGGTGTTGTGAGGGGGCAGACAAATTAATTTTTTTTCTAATGTGCTTCAGGTACTTAAGGAATGTCATCAAGTCTATCTATCCTATCTGTTCTGCCTTAAAATCTAAAAAATAAAAAAAAAAGAAAAAAAAGAAAAAAATTAAAGAAAAAAATAAAATAAAATAAATACCCAAAATATAAAAAACCCAAAGACTTTCAGACGTCAAAATCCTCTCACTCTGTCAGAAACAGAATAAGAGAAATGTCCAAGATTTCATTTTTTTCCCATGCTACCAACATTCAGCTCCACATAAAATTCTTTCTGTGACAGCATGATCAGTATTGCTATCCTGAGGTTTCCCAAAAGGACAGAGTTAACATTTTTCTGAAGGGTCACCACATGGGACTTCAAAGAGGGTAATGGGAATTTTAAGAAATGTTTATAGAGAAAACAAAAATCCTTGACGAAAAGTTCAGCTAAGCACCTGTCTACACATTTGATTGCCTCAGTCCTCTACAGTAGCTTCTTCCTCTGTAACTACTTTCTTCACAGCTTTGCTTTGGTAGAAATACTATCCATGTGCTCCTGAATGACAGTTATTTGTAGTTTTTAATACCAACCAGATAGGTATATCTGCCCAATGTACTCCCAGCTAATATAGAGAGACTCAGTTGCCCAAACTGCACATATTTATACTGACACCATCTCAGAGGAAATTCCCACCACAATGGAGGGTAATTTCCTTAAGACTAGGTTAGGTGGACAAATGGGACAGGTAACAAGTGTTCATCAAGTCCTCAGCTACAACCAGGCTATCACAAGCACAGGCAAGCAAAATCCTTTTTATTCTTCTGCTCAGTTTATCCTGAGTGTGAGAAGAGAGACAGGATGTCTCACAATTCACTTGCTGTGAGCAAGAGAGAGGGAACAGTCTGGTCACTGCCTGGGCCCACCCACCAACCATGGCCAGGTCCCCTTGGGTGTGAATTCCAGCCACCACTCCTCCCTTCTGTTGTGACATTAACATATCTGCAAGGAGAGAGGGCATTGACCCATGTTCCAAAGTATTGCAGAAGGGAAGAAATTTAGAAAGCGGTTTCAACACTATCTTCTTCACTAAACAGCTGCACAAAGATTTGGGCTAAACTGAGGCAGGAAAATTTATGGTCATAGGGATAAGGTACAACTCTCAGTTGCAGCACTTACTGATACCACCTTATTTATGCCAGACTCCTCTGGAAAGCATGGTGAGCCTCTCACAGTGTGCTCTAGTAATTCCTGAAGCCAGCACATCACAATTTGGCCATGCTCAGGGCAAAACAAGGAAAGGTTGCATTAGTGCTTTTTGGGGATTAAAATGAGTTTAGTTATCAAATATTAGAAGCTAATTGCATAGGTTTAAGTTTGATTGTAACTCACTTACAGCTTAGCACAAATGAGCCCTGCTCAAAGCCTGGTGCAGGTGAACTTCCTTTGTCAGTATGGCTGGCTCAGCAGGGGAGGAAAAAAAGACTGGATACCTTCACATAAGGGCTGAGACCCTGGAGGGTCTCTAGCTGGAAGGTAAGAGTGGTTAATGGCCTGCCCATATGGATAAAGAATCCAATGAAGTACTGGAAGACCCCAGATGATAAATCACCATTGGACCAAGATGCGCACGTAAGCACGTGAAGATCTTCACAGACTGTGGGCGTGTAATGGCCAGGGACTTCTTTGTTCAGGGTCCCTCTCCAGAGGCACCCACCTTCAGCTGAAATAAACCAGCTCTGCCTCAAACCCAAGGTCCAAACTCTTCTTTAGTGGTTCTTGCCTTTACATCATTCAGAAGTTGAAACATGAACATCACTCAGCTCTAAATAACAGGTGATGCTTCCATAAAGAATGTGCCCCCTAAGCACAGCATCAGATGTAGCACACTCCCAGAGAGCTTTTTAGTGGAATGTTTGGTAAATATTCCACAGAATGCAGACAACAAAGCAATTAAAGTATTTTAAACTTCATATTACAGTTTCTTTTCACATAGTCAAACCGTATTTTCTTCCACTGGACAACCTGAAAAAGGCACATTTTCACACTTAGTCCATATTCCAGCAGATTAAAGTGCAGTTTTTCCAACTGATGTCTATATTAGAAGACACTTGGACTTGAATGAACATAGGCCTTCTGATTTATAGCGTATCTTTGTAAAGAAATAAGTCCTTTTTTTAATTTTGGAAAAGATTTTACCTGTGAAGGGCTTTAGCCTTCTGCAGCAAGGTTGCAAACCCCTGCATTTAGATGTTGTGAAAGGCGTATGAACTGCTGGCATCTTAATTCTCTTTGTCTAGACAAAATCAACAATCTCTAAATTAAGGGTGTTCCTCCAAATAAACATCCTGTTGTTGCAAAGCAAAAGACTGAAGCCTACATCCCAGTGGAGCTCCTTGGAAATGAACACAATTTCAGCCATCAGCATGACTCTTACCACAGTAAACAAATTTGTACAAAGCAGACAAGTCAAGAGTTACAAAGTGGAGGCCCTATAAATGCTCATGTGCATCAGTCCACCAGGAACTGGCTACAAGACCACCAGTGCTTTAGAGGGAAGCAACATTCAGGTAGTCAACAAGTATATGCTGCTTGAATGTTAAAGGCTTTTGGAATTAGCATGAATATGCAGAAAGACTAAAGGTATCTGGGGGGAAAATGCTTTCTAGTGTTCAATTCAGAAGTTACAAAATAACTTGAATACAAAAGGAAGAAAAAAAGGGGGCAAGTATAAAAATAGCATGTCAGTCTAAATCCTTCTACAATACCCATTGCAGAGAATGGTAAACAGGTTGTGATTACATTACATCAGACTCAGTTCACTTGGTGCCCTAGAAATACAGCACTGATTGTCAGAGCATCTTACAATTACTGTATCTGTCATCCACTGTCATGGCCCTGGAATCCAAGCAGACAAGCAAGCAAGCAAGTAAACAAAGCAAAGGAAACAGAACAGAGGTCCCCAGACAAGGGAAATTTTAGAATAAAACAGGATTTTTCCGTTGTTTTTTTTTTTTTTTTTTTTTTTTGATTCATCACTGGTGTTTATTCTTCTGATATAATTATTTCTTTACAGTTGAAAAGAAGAAGCAAAACTACCTCTACTCACTGGTTAAAATGCTTAAACTACATCAAGCCTAAGAATAAATGGTTTGACTACTTAAAGAATAGTCACATTTGTTTTGATTAAAAACCATTTTATTTTTCAAAACAACTGTAACTTCTGAAATATTTAATAAAAGAAGTTACTGACATTTTACTTAATTACATCAAAAGTATTTGAAAAGCACATAAAGGGAAGTCCTTGAAAATCACTTGCTGGACGGCAAGGAATTATTTATATGATTCTCAATGTTTGTGGCAAAATAAAGACAAAATCACAAGCCTGTATTACATTTGGCATACCACTGTGAAGGATTATATACAGAAGAAAAGGGAGGGAGAAAGGAAGGCCAGGATGATTCAATCAGTATGTGTTGACACTCCCTATTGGCTCAGAGTCTGTTACTCCAAAACTAAAGATGAGAGTAAGTTCTTTGGAAGATTTTCCAGGTGTGTATTTTCTTTAGGAGAAGGCACTAGGTCCTGCAATTAAACTTATTTTATGCTATTGCTTTTATCTTGTATGAATAAATTTTATCTATTGAATATGTTATTCACAATTACTTATTATTTTAGTGGTTATTTAGCATGATTTCTTGCTTAGCCACTGAAAACGTAAGAAATCTTAAAATTCAGGGTTTCATACTGCCTCTTGCTGTGTTGTGACTACATGTGCCTCACAGTTTATATGTAATCTGCTTATACTTCTTAGTACAATGACATTCAGCTGGTTTTGTCCCTGAGATGTAAAAAGACAAGATTGAGTGTTCTGATGTAGTTATTCAAGATGGAGTTAATTTCATTCAAACATCAACTGTGATGTTGATGCCAGTCACTGCAGGCTTCCTTTTTGTCACTGGAGGTAAAACAGTCCTTTTAGCATGTAATTCATGTTTGGGATAAAGAAAGCTCCTGTCCTAATAATGATTTTTAGTCTACAGACTGTGAAGAAAGACTGCTTGTTGTCTAAAAGCAACACCACAGACACCTAAATTCAATCACCAGAATCCTGCTATAGTTGCTAGTAGCCAGCTAATCTATGTAAAGATCTGTCCTTATCTATCTGCATCTGTATATTTATAGATAAGCAATAAATCTATAAATCCAGCTACTTAATAAGTAAATAATTAAATAGTGATGTTACAACATACAGTGTTGTCTTTACATGGGTCATGTATGATCTTTTCTATTTTGCATGGCCAATTGACAGCAATTTTCAATAAAATACAAAAATAAAAAAGTTGCTGGTTCTGGCTCCTGAAGAAGATTGAAATTGTAACCTCAATGCACTCTCAAAACTAAACTGATATTATGAGGAGTTTACTGTTCATCCTTTAAAAAAAAATATTAACTTGCATAAAAGACAGGAAATAAAGAGTAGGATTTCATCGTGGTGACCAGTGGAGTTGTTCAGAGATCTAGATCAAGGCTCTTGTTTTTCCCATCTTCACAGATGACCCACCAAAGGGGAAAGACAGAAACTAAGTTCAGAGAGAAAATCAATGACACATTTGGAGGAAAAATCGTATCCTAAGACAGAAATGGCAGGCTTTGAAACCTATACTTGTCAATACTTTGGAAAGCAATAAAGAGCAATGGAAAGTGCTCTCAAAATGCTGCATAAATCCATCCAACACCTTGGTGATCATGTGCGGTGCTCACCTCCTTTTGCTGTCACACATAAACCACCTGAGTTCCCAAAGGAACTGAAAAAGACAGAAAGTCACCAAGAACGATAAAACATGTGGAACAGATCCCTCATTCTGGGAAAAACAGATACACACAGGTGACATAAGTCTATAAAAATCAGGAGAGGAGATAGGGAGGAGTCACTCATTAACTCTTCCAGTAATAAAAATTAAGGACTCACTCATCTCTTCCAGTAATAAGAACTAAGGGCTATCAGATAAAACTGGCAGGTACCACATTCAAAACAAACAAAGGGAGCTAACTCATTCCCACAGCGTGTGATCCAGCAGACTGGAACTCTTTCACAGGAACTACAGGTACTAAAATGTTACATACAATGAAAATGTGACTGCTCGATTTGCCGAGAAACAAAAATCCATTATGGTTATTAATACAAATTTTAAAATTATTAGGGGCCGTTAAGACTCCCTGCAGGAATTTCTTTTTATGTGCAACCTTGTTCTCACAGTCTTCCCCAGGCTTCTGTTATGGACCTCTTGTGGAGGCACATGAGCCCAGGCACAGTCCTGATCTGAACTACAGATGTCCCAGGATCTTCCAATTTCCAAGAAATATTACTCTTTAACATATGGAAATGGAATATTGAATACAGTGCTCTTCAGAAAGTAAATTTAAATAAAGCAAGGTGACATAAAACCAAAGTGATAACTCAAGGGAAACTTCAAAGCATTACTCCAACTCCTATCTGCCCCCAAATATTGTCAAACACACTAAGTTCTTCAGTTAAAAAGAAGCAAAATCATAGACAGAACAAGGATACATGGAGAAAATGAGAAAAGTCTTCAAAGTTATACAGTCCTGTATTATATATTATATAATTAAATAATTAATATATATTACATAATTAAAATTATATAGTTCTCTGCAGAAGACTACAGAAATTTTCAATGGAAAAATTTCAAAACTAAGGAATACTTTATGGTATGTATGTAAGTCTACTTTCCTGGGCCATCTTTTGTAGTTGCCACAGAAGTGAAAAACCCAGTATCAAGCTAAAAGATTATAAAAATCAAATACTGGATTGACAGTCAGCTATTGCAATGAAAAAGACAAATCCACAGTACAGAAATATATATTTACATTTTCTGTTTAGCCACCTCAAACATGACATGTAAGGTGGATTATGTCCATCACAACTCTACCAAGTGAAACCCTTGTACTTGAAACTTACTAACCTCCTGAATAAATTCCGATTTATTTCCAGTCAAGCTGTCTGGAAAGGCTTTGACTGTCACCAGCTTTTTCTGAGAAAGTGCTAGAGATTCAAGACATCTTGAGATGCACAATATTTCAGAGTATGAATACAAACCGTTCCCTCAGTGATGAAATTGATGTTTACGCAGAACTGTAACTGTTTGTATCGTCCACGTTCATGTAATTTATATTTCTGCATTTAAAAGGATCTCAAACCTTCATAGTGGGGAAGACTTCTAATTAAAGAGACTGCTTCACAGACTCCTAACTTCCCATTTGCAATGACAAAACATCTCTTCAGCAATTTCAGAACTGCTTAAATGGAAAATTACTTCTGTTCCTGTTTCCAGCTGTTGAGTTCCTTTTAGAAATTACCTGAGCCAGCACCAAATGTCTCATACAGCTACCCATGCACTAAAACTGCCAGGTGTTAAGGAGAGCACCATCAGTCTTCAAAGCACAGATGAAGAATATCTTCATTAGCATTATGCAACTCATCAGAGAAATCTGTGCTATCTTAAATAACATTCAAAGAAATATGTAGGTAAACCATGCAATGTGAAATTTTTGGTTTAACCTCTTGGATGGAAAAGGGGGCAGAAACACAACCATGAACAGTGAAACATCATTCCCACTAAAATTCTGGGTAGCGTGGAGAGCAGAACAGGACACATTTTGCTTTCCACAGTGTTCTCCACAGCTAAACCTCTTCTACCAGCAGGTAAGTGCAGATTCTAAAGCTGTTTTAACTTCATATTTTGACAAGGTCTTAAAATTTGAAATTATGGGCAGGGAAGAGACTGGAGAGGTTTTTTTCCTACCAACATGCTTGAAGTGTTGGACAGGAGAGAAACCTATATATCTTAACTTGCCTGCTTTAAAACATCAGTATTTCTGTAAAATTTGGAATCCTGATGTTTGATGCTGTCAGGCTGTCAGTTTCAAAACATTAATAAACTAAAAATCTGCCTTCCTAAAAGGTTAATGGTGAGAAAGTGAACATAAGAGTTTAGATTAGATAGATGCTGCTGAAACAAATGGAGCGAGACATAGTAGAACCACTGATGAGTAAAAACACTTTAGTAAATGAAATAAAAGGCAAATGCAGAATGAAACCCACACAGCATGCTCCCAGCTGCCTGATCTCAAAGCTCTGGAAGTGTGTACATCAAAATCAGCTCGATGAACAAGCTCATTTTCTTTTTCCTCAAGCTGCAGATTTGTTATGCCAGAAGGTGCTTTTGTAACAAAAGTATTTTTTTTAGCAGCAAGTCTTCTTTCTTCCCTGCTTTATTTTTCATTCTTCTTTTTCACTTTCCTTCACATTAAATGTAAAGAAAACAGTTCCCCTTGCTGTCTTTGCCATGAATTTTACCATTTGAAGGTTGCCATTCACAATTAATTTCTATCTCTTCTAGGAAAAATACTTCAGTCAGTCTGCACTGAGTGAATGAAATTCCTTCCTACTCTCCCAGGAGAACCATGCCTGTCTAGATTGCAGCTGGTAACTTGCATGATCCAGATTGCACCATCCAGCTTAGAAATCGCAGTGATAAAACCTCCCTCTTTTACAAAAATTGTTGAACCTTACAACTGCTGCATGAATCTCCACTTCCTTTAGCAGCAGTAAGGAAAGCAGTGCAGCTTCTTCCATCTTTGAGAAGAATAAAAAAATCTATGAAAACAGTAAGCAGGGAATGTCTCTTCTTTAATATCTTCCTCTTTAATGTGGAAACATTATTTCTTTGCTCTTTTACGAAAGTTATGATGTTGTCAACAAACTGAAAAGTAGATGTTTAATGATATTTTTCAAATTCAATCATTATAAACAAAAGAACAAACCCATACTGTCATGCAAATGATCCCAGATTTAGTGCTGACAACAAATATTTCTTCCATTTTGGAATTATACTTCTTTTCTCCTCAGATTAACTTTCATTTTTTAGTTTTGGGGGTTATTCCCCTCACCTTACATCACTGAAATCAGAAGTTACTGAGGAAGAACAGGGAGACATTTTTATTTTAAGCACTTACAGGGAAGACTGCAGAGCAACAAGTGACTCAAAACACAAATGGAAAATGACTATTATCATGTGTTTCAGCTTTTCTTTCCAGCAAGTGCTTTAGGTACAGAGACTGCTGCAGAAGAAAGTGTCAGCTGTCCATGTGGAAGACTCTGCTCTTTGGGTGGCCAGTGTGTGGCAAAGAGCCCGGCACCCAGCAGAAAGCAGCCACCAGCTGCCCCTGCTTGGCTCCCAGTCACTGCTGCATCAGGACTTCCTCCCCAGGAGCTGCCCTCTCTCCCCTCTCCTTGGCTTTTATTGGGAAGCTTTAATAAAGACCTTGGTCAACACACTGTAATAATATAAGCTCACATCTCTAGTATTTAGGGACTATTTTAGAAACACAGGATGCCAACAACACACAAAGCGTTAAAAAGGCATCTTAGAAACTTGGCCTACGGATTTTTTATCCTACCAAGTGCCTGGCTGCTCCTTTCACACTCCTCCTTTCCTCCTTCCTCTTTTCTTTATTTAAGGCAGAAAAAAAGAAAGACACATGGCACATTTTAGAAGAAAAAGCAACTCAAAAAACTTGCTGCTTCATTTCTGCACACAGCTTACTGACTTTAGCTGTGAAAAGCCAAAGTTGAGGGAAATGTACATTTTTGTACTAAGAGCTCCCAAAGTATCTGCAAATAATTAAACAGTTTACTTGGTATGTCTCCGTTCAGCTTTCTATAAAATTTTACAAGCAACAGTTGATTCTAGCTGCTTTTTTTCGGGAGGGAAAAAAAGATAATTTCCATGCAGGTTTTATTGTCACAATATAATTTTCTAAAACACTCATTCACATCAATTTTCCTCCCTTGGACAAATGTCACCGCATACAGAAGAGGAATTAGTAAAGCTCTTCCTTTTTTCTTCCGCTAAGAAGAAGTACAGTTTTGTTAGTGCATTTAGGAAGGAAAAAACAGGGGGTGGGGGTGGTGAATTTTCACTTACTAAGCAAACATTTGAAAGAGCAACACATCCAAAGATTTTAAACTCATCTTGCTTAACTCTAAAGTTGTATTATTCTTTAGAGTAAGAAAATTTAAACCACATCATATAGAAATAGAAAACATCTGTGCAAGTTTAATGGCCAAACAGGCAGAAGGGGAAAACCTCAAGCTAAATAGAGCCAGGAGAGAATATGTTTTTCACAAAAAGTAAAACCCCATATTCTAATATGGACCTCCATAGCAGGAATGGATTTCATGATCCTCAGCACTCTTTTCCCTTGTTTCCTTTTTACCTACCCAGCATCTCCAAAGTGTGCAGAAGAACCAGAAAACCCTACAGTCAAAACCTGTGCTCTGCAGAGTATATATAATGATACAGTTTTAAACAGCCACAGAAAAAAAAGCCCAACTAATTGTAAAATAAATACCTCCTCTCCCATTGTGAAGCCAAGCTGCCTTTCAGCAGCTCGAAGTGTCCAAGAAGAGTCCTGGAGTCCTGCCCCTTCCTTGCATGAGCTCAGTTCAGCAAGAGCGGGAGCCCAGCCCTGACACTGAGTCACGGGCCGGGCCATCCCTGGGAAACAAAAGTCCCACTTGTTTATTTCACAGGAAATCTGGACCTTTTCCTACCTCTGCTCACTCACAGCAAGAAGTTTCCTCTCCTTTCCCAAGCCAGCTTAGTCTTCCCTGGCTTCTTGAGACCACCAGCTAGGAAAAGCAAGGATGTGAGTGACAATTTACAGAACGTCTGTGAACAACCCAGGCAGAAAGTTTTGCAAATTACTTTATTGGAAAATGAGCTTATGACAAATTCTGAATGGATCAGTCTTTCTGGTGGGGGGGAAAAAAGGTTGAAATTTCATGTAACTTATGACTTTGTTTTGGCTTTTGTTTTTGAAGAAAGATGTTCAAGAAACTGAAATATCATTAACATGATGGCCCGTTCCACTAAAATCTTATAAATTCTTAATGTTGTCTCCCTACAAAAATTCAACTTTAAAATGACTGAATAAAGGCAGGGGAGGGAAAGACACAAACGATTTGGAAGAAATTAAAAATTTATATTTAAGCAAGCCACAAGATGCTATACGCTCTCAATTTCATTTGACTATTAAAAAATAATCCTCAATTAGGAAAAATATAAAGAAAGAAAACATTTCAGAAAAATTCCACAAGCTAATAAAGCTAAATAGACAATAAAAGATGAGGGCATAGATTTCACCTTTCAGGTTATATTCAGTTTGGTTTACATTCATCAGCCTATTTATATAATTTTCGAAGTGGTATAACCAAATTTTAAGGTGGGTAAATTTTTGCGTAACTCTATTCAATTTTCAAAGTTAATGTGTGCTAAGAATATCAGAAGTTATTTCATTAGCAATTCTTTAGCATCTTGTCAAAGTTTAAAAGCTTACCAACTCAGATGTAGTAATAAAAACATCGGTTATATTATCTAACAAAATCCAAATGGGACAAGAAAGAAAAGTACATTTTACTTAGGAACACTAAGACAGTTTATAAACAACTGTTTACCCTTAAAGTCTTGATTACACTAATTTAAATCTTTTCATATCAATGTATATAAATTAATTTTGCTTGGGTAGATTTTATTGCTATTAATAAACATATCATATTGATTCAGGAAACAGTTCTCTTGAAGCTCATCAGACAGTAACAAAGCTAGCTTGCCTGTCAGTACTGTTATTTTCGGAAGCACTTTCTGTGTATTGTTGAAACATGAGACAAATGTTCCTAGAAATTCAGTTTATGTCTCCATCAGGTATCTCTGGAACTCAGGAAATCAGCTTTATTTTAAGACAGGAAAGCAAAGCATTTTGGGGTTTTTAACAATTCTTCTTTTAGAACGCCTGTTGGGGTAAAAGGCCTGGTAATGGTACAGACTCAAACTCAACTAAAAATCAGAGATTTACAGTGACTTGTGAGCTAATGATCACCGGCTGGATGCAGAGCAACTTGCAATATATAGACTTTTATTGCCATCCTATTATGAAATAAAATTGCATTAGCTTAAACCTACACATCCTGTTTTTCTGACTGGAGCGCCCTAAGATTTCCTAATCAAAACCATGACTGAAATAACAGGAGTTTTCCCTCCCAGAGAGCACTCCTCCAGGAGAGCTCAATCTGGCAGAAGCTCAGTGCTGTGCCTCAGAAGAACAGATCAGACCTTCCACATTGCTTTTAGGAATAACTTGTAGTACTATCAATACTTCTTACACTACTCTGCTTCTATTTTAAGATGTTCTTCAAGCAGCTCGAGTCAGAAACATGAGTTGAAAATATTTTCATGCATATGTTTCATGTGTTACTCTCACACTGACAAATTTTTTCTGAATAGAGTCCCACTGTATACATGTAAAGTGTTGTGGCATGGACAACAACTAACTTGCAATCATTTAGAGTCAAATATCTGCTTTAATCCAACAGAAAAAACTAACAAAACATCACAAGCAGCACAAACCAATGTGTGGGTAACCTCCTTCGCTGAAAACCAGTAATGCAGACTGCTGTGTAAGCTGAACCATGCCATCGGTGCCTGGACAACTCTGTTCAGGCATTTTGAACATTTTAGAAACCAACCTGACAGAACATGAAAGCACAGATGGGATAGCACGGAAGGGAAGGAAGTATACAGGAGATCAGGAGTCACTCCTTGCTCACATTGCACAGTTCAGTGACTCAGCAGAGAATCAGTGCCAGCTGAAGTTATCAAATTTATTCCTCTCTTTAGACTTATGTTTGCATTTCCCATTCTGTTCCCTTAGTGCCAGGTCCTGCTTTGAATCTGCCTCCCCAAAATGGGGCAAGCTGCTTTTCAACTGTCCCCTGTCAATCTTAATTCCCCTACCCTTCCTTCTTATTCCTCCAGAATAGGGTAGCAAATCTTCTAAAGTGTTTATTTATAATGTCCACACTGCCTCATAAACATCAGCCACCATCTGCAAACCTGTACTATTTTTTCACATAATGAAAGAAACACATAAATCCTGCTTCCACACTGCACTCAAGGAAAGTTACACCAGCAAATGAGCGAGAGCCCACTGCAGGCAGCCTTGCTCTCATGAGAGCTGCAGAAGGGGGTCAGGGTCCTTCTTCCCCTGTAGCTTTCCTCACAAGATGGCACCAGAATAAATGGTTAGGACAGGGATGCCAGACTGTAGCAGACAGAAACTTCAAAGCAGAACATGAATGTAGCTTGAACAGATGAGTGCTTCCTCTGTTCCTACACAGAATTCGACAAACGGCTGATGCTTGCCACGTCTGCTGCTGCCATCGCCGATGGCTGTCTCTGAAGAAAGGAATGCCAGAAATCTGTGCTTTCAAGTGCAAAGTGCTGCACACACACTTGGTGCTCCCACTGTGCGCTCTCTGCCTCAGCAGGTGTTTTTAATAGTGTTTCTAGTCAGTACCAGGTGGTTTTGCTTGCATCCATTTTTAATCTCAGGCTTTTGAACACTGACTCCAACATTTCTATTATGGGAGCAAGCACTTCCAAAGGCATCGGAGAGGCAAAGCAAGTGGCAGCAAGCCATGAAATACAGGCACACGTGGCACACACAGCCAGGACTGGCCATGCACCATGGGTGCCACTGAGCAGGGCAGGCAGAGCTCAGGCACATCGTCAGCCAGCTTAGAAACACCAGGAGGAGCCTCCAACTTGTGTCTCTCAAAGACTTCTCTTTAAATGACAACTCAAAATTAAGGGGTAAAAATGTTTTCTGCAAACAAGCATGCAGGAACTGATGGAACAGGTGTGCAAAGACAGACTGTCACCACAGTTTCTGGGTTCCCAGCTTGCTGGCTTGAAATAGAAACTCAGACCTTGCAGGCATTCAGTCTCAGACTTTACAAATTTCTATCTTATTACAAAGGACAGGTAGACTTAATAATTGACAGGAGCTTCTAGCCCTTACAGCCCTTGTGTCTACTTCCATTAGTTCTTCTCCATTTCTCCTCTCCCAAACATGCTGAACAGAAAAAAAAAAATTCTGTATGAATTCAGTGCTTTGCAGTAAGGATCCCTAAACACCAGTTAACTAGATCTTACAAGCTGCTGAATGTAGAGCCATGACAGCCTCCCCTTCTACATTAAATCATTACAGTGTCTGCAATACTCCCCGGGTTGATGGCTGAGTATATAATTTACATTAAGTTTTGGCAAACAGTACTGTGATCTCATCAAAGGACGTTCATGAAATCTAGCTCTGCTCAAATTCACCACTGCTAGCCAACTACAAAAGTTTTGCCTGAAGAAAGTTACAAATATATCTCAAGTGGAAAATGTAAAAAATACTCTCAATAGTCTCTTCTGAAGTAAGGACAGTTTTCAGAAAGATAAAAATAGCTTTTAAAGACCTTTTATTTTATATTCACCTATCATGGTCTTTAGCACTTCCAAGCTGAAGCTTCAACTCACAAACCAACCCAATACAGTTAACTCAGACTAAGGAATGTATTGGTTGAATTAATTTTCTTGTACCTGTAGAGGTTTATTCTTAGACACAGGAGAGGAAAAAAATGATAGTTTGTTAGAACATATAGATCATATTGGAAGGAAGTCCAACCTAGAAACAGAAGCTTTAGATAAGCTACTATGAAATGAAAAAGGAAACAGAAATAAGAATAAGCACCTGTTTAAATGACTTGAAGATGCAGAGCAGAAGAAAGACATGTGAGACAGGCATTGCTATTTGATCATAAGTTTTGTGCTACTTCAGAGTGTTACCCTGAATTTTCTCAGGAGGCACAACATGTCTATATGCATCCTGTATTGCTGCTAAGAACTCATTTGTTGGTGAGCTATGACTTCAGTCATTGTGCAGCATTGTAAAACAGTTCACTTACATTTATCAGTAATGGAAATTTGTCAGAGCTAAGCCTCCAGGAATCTGATTCCGCTTATACATGGCCACTGGTCGACTCATCAGCACCAACAGGCAATCAAATGGACTACAAAGCATAAGTATTTGATTCTTCTATTTTTCTGAAAAAGCAGAGCTCTTATAGTGCTGATCAAACTAAACTGCCACAACTGCATCATTAACTTCTCTAGGATAATCTGCCTCTGTGATTTTTAGAACAAATAACAGCTAAGCAATGAATTCTGTGCACCAATAAAACCAGTGGGGTTTCACACAGCTCCTCAGTTTTGCCTTTTATTGAGAGTTTATTGATCACCTTAAAAGACAAGGGCGATTATATCCCACATTGTTACCAATGAGCAAACACTTGAAGCACATTAAACTGCCTGGTGATTTACAGGAGAGCCTAATGGCATCTGCTTCTGCTCAGCTGGCAGCAAACCTTTCTGCCATCATATTCCTGCCAATATTTGTGTAAAAGCCTTTTTAACACCCCAGTAATTCTGTGTGAAATATGATCTAAGCTTATGATTCATAAAATTGAAAACATATTAGAACACAAAGTGACAACACCAACAAAATAAGACCCCGCTGATTCTTCTGTAAATGGGGACTGACATTTTACATGGGAACTATCATGTCATAAATAATCCCACATTATAAAATCCTCACAGTAGCTTACTGATGCTTTTTAAAACACAACAGTTATGAGGAAATATTTTAAATCAAAAACGGTGAAAGTATCATTACAGTAATATTTCATCAATAACTGTATCAAGAAGAAGCAACAGGAAGAGTTTTAGGGTCTCCAAACTTCAGAAAGAATTAAAAAAAAAAAAAAAGAAAGAAGAAAGGGAACAGAGGAAAGCATTGTTTCTCCTTCTTCAAAAGTTTACAAGTTATTGAAAAACTAAGGCTACTTGTAAATGAGAAAAACACATAACAGGGCAAAAATCCCTTCAAAAACTACATTGCTTGAGAAAATTATGGACTGATTTGGCACTCTTCATCACACATTGCTACACTTTTGAACCAGTATGCAGAGCTCTCAGGCTAAATTGGACCTTGCTTGGAATGGCCAACTTAATGCAGGATTCTCTTGCACTCAGCATTAAATGGCAAAGAACATGGCAATGACAAGGAAGGAATTTCTTGAAGCCGGGAGAGAAGTGTTTAGCGAGGTTAATGGTCTGCAGTCCTAACTGATGTTATGTCACTGACTCATGTTTTGGCGCTGTTAGTAGGCAAAGACCATGGTGCTGAAGCCTCTGAACAGCATCTCTCAAAGGTTAACCTAATCCTAGACAGGAAAAAGGCATCAACAGCAAAGATGGAGATAACATCACCTTTAGTTATCTACACATTTGAAACACAAGTGATGGATTGTGTTTACAAAATGGAGCCATTATTCTCTACGAACCATGCCAATTTTAGGAGAAATCTGAAAACACAGGAAGGAAGGTCTGTGTTACAAGTTTCCTGAAAATTGTATATTCCATTTTTGGCTGGGTACTAAACCTGTTTGTTGTTTCTGAAAAATAAAGGTAAGACTTCACATTATTATGAAGTGGAGTAAGATTTTCCTCCAAGGAATGAAGACCACTTCATAAGGACTTTGCAAAGACTTCACATGAAAACAAAGGACTCCACAAAGCCCCACATGTGAGTTAGGAAGTCCACCCAGAAACCAAAAGCAAGCAGGGAACCATGCAGGCTTTGAGGAAGTCACCAATGGTCAAGCAATAATACAGTCTAGGTTTTTCCTTTATTTAGATTATCCCAACTCTTCCCTACCCTCCTTATACTGAATGAAAAATGGTCACCTGCAAAATATTAACCAAATGTCCCTCAGAATAATTCACTTCAGAAGTTTCCACTTCTTTCTGCAGGACCTCCTCTTCTCCTGTACTACTGTAGTTTAGGGTGGATGCGGGAGTAGGTGCTGTGCTATAGCACACACATTTCAGATCACTGAAATTATCTAGGTTGAAAAAATAATCTTGCAGGCCAAAAAGTCTAATTGCTGTAATGCCTGTTTCTACAGGCAAGTAGACAAGCATCAAGAATCAAAAGGTGAGAAGTTGCCACACGAGGTACCAAGAGCCCAGGAGCTTCCTAAAATTGGGGGCAAAGAAACTGCATCATGTAACTATGCCCAAGCAGAACTCAAGGCTGTGGAAGTCTCCTAATGCTTCTCAGCATATCAGTAACTCTATACAAGCCTGACTGTTCACTTAAAGGAAGGATTTCACAGATTTTTTTTCTGTCATGACTTCATTGGAAACCATGCACTTTTTTGTTTCCCTAAAGAACATACTTTAGAGAGATCAATTTTTTTTTTTTTTAATTTTAGCATGCAGCTAACCTTCCTGGAATCCACTTTCTCGTCTGAGGCAAAAATAAAAAAAGCAGAACCTTGTCTACAGAAATATTAGGAAATAATGATCATAAAGCTTCAAGTTTTGGCCAGTGACAGAACTCAAAATTAAAGATGAAAACTTCTTTAAACCAACACCAAGAGACAATTAAGGAATGACACATACCTTATCTACTGGGAGAAAGTCATTTTCAACTTCTATTGACCTTGGTCGTAGCTTTATGGGTTTGTCTTTGAAGATATCTCCAAAGCCAACGCCTTTGACCTTTTTGGGTTGGATTGTCGTGCCTCCATTGGCTCCTTCTGATTTTGTACTGCAAGAGTCACCACCATCACTCTCAGAGCCTGTAGCATCTTTTAGGCCTGTGAAAAGGAGGGATGAAAGAAAGTGTGAAGCTCACTATTTTCAGATCAGACTGTGACTGGAAAATGATCCCTCCCACCATCCTCTGGAGGAAAATGAAACCACAAGAAAGAGGTAGAGAAGATGCTCTCTGTGCCATGCACTTGTTTTGACTTTGAAAAATGACTTTATTTCATCACATTGGTGTACTGGTTAGAAATTACACCAATCCACAAATCCACAAAACATGCATACCGCAGCATCAAAACTTCACAAATGAGGATGGTGATTCCTTGAGTACCAAGAAAATCCTTATTCCTCAGGCAAAACCTCTTTGGAAGAGGCCTCAATAAAAGAAAGAGTTAAATTCAGCTGTAGGGCACTTATTGTATAAAGCCATGTAAAGCTAACAAGCAGTCAGATCAGGCACGCTGTACCTTAAATCTGTGTGACTCAAGCCAATTATGCAATTAGTATCTAAAGCTACGTTACCTAACTGGGAAATATAAAGCTGAAAGCTGTTCAAACAAATTTGCAATCAAATAAGCTGCATAATATGTTCTCTCCTGCAAATTAAAGCTCTCTGCAGCATAGACAGCCTCATAAGAAAAGCACCCATGCACACTATCCTCTAGGAATATAACAAATCAAAACTGACATTCTGATTTGCATTAGTTCTTCCAGTGAATAGGAAAATTTATCTGCATTTATCTGAAAAGATCTTCTGCTCGAATAGCAGAGGCCACAGATGCAATAAGGCGATGTTTCAGCCACTTTATAGAAAGGTGCAGCATCAGGTCAAACAGCCACTGGCAGCAAAAGTGACCCACTGAAGTTTCCTTCCCCAGACCACTTAAATCTACCTCCCTACATTAACTGTTTCCAGGAAAACCACAGCAATTGTTGCTACTACAGCACTAATTCTATCTAACAATAAGAAACTCGAATCCTCATAGTTCCCTAACAACCACTCACGATGTCACAGGGGTGGATCTTACAAGTCAAAGAAAGAAGAATTTCAAATAAGCTTATCTTCTTAATTACTTTTATATCAAGATCAACAAAGTGATTGCAATAGATTTTCATCATAAAAAACTTAGAATACAGATGAACCACAGAAACCAGTCAAGTCCTAAGGCCTCCAGATACGACTTCATGATCCAGGACACAAGAGGCCCATCTGTTAAAAGGGTTTCAACACCAGGGTGCTGCTAGGAAATGAAATCAGGAATTACATGTCAGATCAGGACTTTTAGCCAAAATCAGAAAAGCCATGATACGCTGCCCTGAGATTTTCTGTATTTTTAACATGAAAGGAGTATAAATGAAGAATTAGAGAAAGTTCCCAATTAGAAACAAACAGAAAGACCACAGACTAAGCAAAATACTTTGGCCCTCTAGCCTTCTGAGTGGCTGCCACACCTATTGTTGGACATCAGCAACATTTCTGTTTCTTCAGATATTCAATTCAATTCAATTCAATTCAATTCAATCCAATTCAATTCAAGTAACACTGAACAAGTTATTTGTTCCATAAGCTGTGCAGGATTGGAATTTAAATAAATATTAAGTAATTATACTACAATACTTTTCTTAAATATGAAAAAGTCTTGATTTCTTTATGTTTTATTTTTCTAAGAAGGGCCTGGGAGAAAACCTCAGATCTGGTTAATTATGGTATTTATTATGGTAGTTAGAATGCTGGCATGCCCACCATCAGTGAGATAAATTCTGTACAGTACTTCTCTTCCAGACCTCAGGAAATCAGTAACCAGGGAATTTAAGCATTGACTGAGATGCTGCTCCGTGCTGTGGTGGGCAGGAGAGGAGTGGCTACCCACAGCAGAGCCATTGCACAGTGTTTCCAGCAGAGGCACTGGGAGATGCAAGGGTAAATTAAGCCAGACAGGTATAAATCTCTTTGGGCAGTGTGGCAAAGTCACTGCCCCTTTCTTATTCCCTCCCCTTGCTGTGACCAACTGCACTTTCTCCAGCTTTGCAAATTACCCATCACTGGGGCCCTGGCTGGGATAGAAGCTAGAACCAACTTTATTTACCACTTCTAAATGCAAAGACAACGGTCAGTAATTGACTATACTGAGTATAAAACATCCACAACTCAAAAAACTCTAACAAGTCGCAGTGATCTTTGTCTTTTTGCTGAACAAAAGATCGTGATATGGAAAATTACCCTCTGGCAAAGGTTTCTACTGTCATCCTTGCCAAAAACTCAAACTTTTCTGTGATGGAGGGAAGAAGCAGTGAAGAGACCTCCCTCCAGAAGTAACTGATAAGAATCCATGACTGCTCTTAGCCACTCCCTGAAATGAACAGAAAAGCTATCTTAAAAATAGGCAATTAAAATAGGTTTTCTGCATCCCTAATTGTGGAAGAAGAAGATGTGGACTTTGGTCAGTGGATGGAATTAAAATGTGAAAGTAATTGTGAGAATTACTCAACAGGGCTCACATGGACTTCAGATCTTTGAAGTCTGCATGAAAGCAAGATCAGAAATCTCAAAGGGCTCCAATAAGAATAAAGCTTTTGTTTCTTTCTGGGTCATCACTTGTTTTTCATTACAGCATCTTCAGCTTTTACAACCATTCTTCTGCGATGAGACATCACACTTTGTATCAGAAGCCTCACCTCAGGCTCACAACAGATTTCCCACGCATCACCCATCTGTGCTTGATGATAATCCAAGAGTTGTTCGTTCTCCATACTGCCTCAGAGTTGTCTCAATATACAGTCCTCAAAATGAAACCAACATAGGAAATAACAGCATTGCTTTTTTTTCTCTTTTTCTTTCTTTTTTTTTTTTTTTTTTTTAATGAGGACAGAATGGACTGAAGTGAGGCCTGTCCAAACTAAACTGCATTTTAGTGATCAGATACAAAGCTCCTTCAAAATTAAGAAGAGTTCTTCCTGATCAACTAGGAAAATGACCTAATTTAATACTTTTTGACTGACACAAACTGAGGAGATCTCTGTACTTAACTAATAAATCAGTAAGAATAAAAGCCCTGCTTGTGCTCTTATCACAACATGACCAGAGTGTAGAGACAAAGGGGACAAAAGAGAAGAACGTTATGCAGTGGAAACTGTAAAACAAATCAGATAAAGTGAGGATCTGCAGTAACATTAAGAAAGAATAATGCACTGCTTAAGTGCAAAACAGTCCTGCAGAAAATAGTCTAATATGCTCTTACTATTAAAGACATGCTCAGGAGACTCTCTCTTACTCCCCAGGTACATGAGATACACACTTCTGATTTCTACAGATGAAGAACTTGGATGCAACACTATGCAACACCCTTGCCTGATAAATTCTCTCATAATTTATTTTTTCATTGGGTTGTTCCCTGATACATATGTGTATATATATATGTGTATATATATGTATTTATGGGCGTGTGTGTGCGTGAGATACATACGTGTGTGTGTATATATGTGTATCGTATATACATGTCAGCAATTCTCTTGGTGCACCTGCAGCTTGGCTCAGGTGATCTTTCTTCTTGAAGCCAGAAAAATGTTCCTCTTCCAATCACACACTTTGGTGGTTTTTTTGGATTTTTTTTGTTTCAGCTTTTCATGGATGTTTTTGCCACTACTGCAAACAGCGTAGCGGCAGAACACAGCTGGGTGGATAGTTTCTCCAAAAGACAAATGTAGCCTATAGACACAGCTGGGACCTAAGCAGGAACATGAGTGACATAGACTGTCAGATTACGAATTCTAAATATGAAATTTTCTTCATGAAGAGCCACAGCTAGCAGGGAGGTCAGGTTGCTAAGTGAACATTAAAAACTGGAGTGAATTTCAGTGGTCACAGTCCCCCTCTCTGCTGACCAGCACACCCACTCAGCCTGAAACAGCTGTGGTCTACCACAGTGATGGACTCGAGCACGAGGGTGGGGCCAGCAGCTCAGCAAACTGCTGTCCTCAGAAACATTGGGAACATCTTGCTTTTCTTGTAAGCCCAGCTATTAAGTACCTCAAATAAAGCCACTACAGGATAAAAGCTACAGTAGTCAGGCCTCTCACTATTTTTTGCTACTTTTTTTTTTTAACATCAACTTCTCTAGAATCTGTCAGGTCTGTCAGTATTTGGAGAGCTGACAAGCTAAGAACATATCATCAGTAAGGTGGTCACTAATATGCTTACTATCACATCAGTCTTAATAGCAGGAAAGTTTTTCAGAACTTCAATATTTCTCAGGACATATTTCTCAAGTCTTTTGGGAGTGTCACTTCAAATTTCTAGCTCTATGAACAAAGACACTATTCTTTTACCTAGATTTATTGTTGCTGAATCGTCTGTAGCACCACAAGGTAGAGCTCAAATCTAAGCACTGGGTGCATTTTTCTAGTAAGTTCCTCAAACAAGAGCACCATCACCAGCAAGAAGTTAAAATTCCCAACTGTTCCCAGCTTTTGGCTGGAACAAGATATGGGTCTACTGCTTTTTAAAAGCACTCAGAATTTTGATTCTTTGTTGATTCATGCTCTTTACAAATGCAAGCTCATTTAGTATTCATGAAGATTAAAATTTCTCAAAACTGTCTGGAGGAATTTTGCACTTCACACATTTTTTCCTCTATGGATATATAAGAGAGATTAGTTTTCTCAAGACATTTCAAACACACCACACTCCTGCTATAGCAGTTACAGGTCTTTTGAGAGCAACATTCTGAAATGTACCAAAACAGATTAGCTCAAACAGGGATTAAAAAGAGACCACAACATCAGACTTAATTCAGCAATGGCCTCTCAGAACTGTGCTGGCATAAAACCAGGATTCTAAATCAGAAAGATAGTTAGGGATGATAAAGGGTTGTGTATCTAAAGCTGTTAAAACTAAAATAAACAGCTGCGATAAAATTAACTCCATTCAAAGCAGGAAACAAATTGTTTCTAAATAGCTTAAAATGGCAGGGGAGAAAAGGGAATATGTTCTAAGTTTACAGAGCTTTCTATTTTGAGATATTATTTGGCAATTTAATTTTTGTTCTTTATTCTGGATTGTTCTGTCTGCTGACAATTTATGGCCCTGGGCAAAAGATGGACCACTCTGACAAAGTATAAGCCAGCAGTGCTCTGGCCCTCTAAGGACTTCTCAGCTCTGTTAAATGATGGAAAAGTCAGCTGTTCAGAGGCACACACCTGAGACAATGCAAAAGATCTCCTGATTTGGTATGGCAGCCAGAGAGAAACACTGTCAACTGTGTTTAATAGAAAAATACATTTGTAAATGAAGCTTATGGATTTTTTTTTTGCTTTTACGGAAGGGAAGGAAGGCAAGGGGAAATATGTCCTTTCCTTCTATTTAGAGAATGACAGCATGGAACGCCCAGGTGACCAATCTGATTGAAAAAGGTGGTGAAGTCATACATGGTAATTGCAGCAGATGAGACAGGAACTGTCCTTCTTCCTTTTCCTCTCATACTGGTGAACACAGAACAAATACCCACATCCTATAAGGTACTAGTCTTGAGCTTGCTTTCTATCAAAATCCTGTATTTTGTTGAAGCCATCCCCAACAACATTCCAGTATCATAAAAAATCAAAACTAGAAAATGAAATTGGATTTTAAATACTACTGTAGAAGAAAGACACGTTGATTCTTCTTAGTTTAAAGATAATTTCATGCTTTCAAAAAACAAATTTATGCTTCTTTACCAAGAGGGATTATCCATGTACAAATAGCTGAGGCAGACTATCTCAATATTAGTCATTATTTGTTATTCTCAGTCATTCCTTGAAAAAACGTAACTGTGTCAGCTAAACATTTTGTCATTTGCTCTCAACATGTTCGTTTCCTTTGCACAACAGTTGTTGCCACATAAGAAATGCCCCAAGATTTCTCTGCTTGCACAAGTGGTCATGCAGGGGGAAGGGGAGCGGTGCCCAGCCCCACACAGCAGCATGCATTGAGGGCAGTGCAGCACAAGCATCTCCTGCAGCATGAGCACAGAGCCATCAGTACAGAACTTGGTGGCTTCCCCTCCTCCCCAGCCACTTCCCCAAGTACTGTGAGAACAAATAGGAGCAATCATTCGTTCAGGAGCTCTACAACTGTACCATTGTCCTCTTCATTTGGGGACTACTTTTTTCACCACCCCCACCAAGTACAGGCACATGTTATTACACATGAAAGGAGAGGTAAGCAACCACAGCAATAGGGTTCTTTACCTGCCACTCACCAAACACCAGTCTTTTGTGAAACTCATGGAAAACCACTGGGTAGCGGGAATCCGAATAACAGAAGGATTTAACGATTCACCCCAGTCAACATAATTCTTCCACACATGACCCCCAATCCCTTGTCATCTGTACATTTGTTCTCCAGCAAACAGGACGTTTATTTTTAATCATGAAAATTTCCCTCCCCAATTTTATTATTTTTCTTTCTCAGATGTTATTTTTCATTGTAGCATCTGTAGCAGTTGTGTATTTGATACAAGCTCTTTTTTGCAAGCAAGTTGTAAGAAGCTGAGGTGAAATACAAAATTGTAACTGTCCTCTCTTCAGAACTGTTAAAATCCACATTCAGGTTTCTCATTTAACTTTGCTCACATTCAGAGATTCCTAAATGGGGTTTACAACATCATAAGTATAACAACCATATTGATTTGTCGAAACTCTGACCAGCCATAATTCCTCAAGAATTAAGGGGAGGGGAACAAAAAAAAAAAAAAAAAAAAAAAGGGGGTAAAAAAAAGTGGTGGAGCAGTAGAAAACACAGAACACATTGAGGTTACTCACGAATATTTCTGTTTCAACGATCCTGATCTTCTTCCATTATATCTAATAGCTATTACTGACAGCATTGTGGATCCACATATAAGGAAAGAGAGGCAAATATTTGTAAAATCAAGCATTTTATCTGCACTGTTCCTCAGTTATTGCATCTTTGAAGAAAAAGCAAAGCAAGAAAGAGAAACTAAATCGGTAAAAATAAAAAAATTAGAAATCCAAGAAGTGCTGTTCGTGGAGGTGCAAGAAAGTTGCAGGATGAGAGAAAAGAGGGCTGTGATCAACAAAATGACAAGTAAGTAATTTTCGTTACTGTGTGTCTCTCTTCACCCAGCATATGCAGTAGCAAAGATTTTCTGACAGCAGGTTGATGAGCAGAATGCCAAAGGAGCTGGAATTATTGCTGAGCAGAGCCTGGCATACCTAATGACCAAGAAAGCCATGTCAGCATATAAAGGCAAGGCTGGATGTTTCTGCAGGAGACAATCTTGCATATTTCAGTGGAAGGTATCTCTAGAAGAAGCAACTAATTCAACAGCTATTACAGGCCTTGGTTAAGTAAGAAAATTTCTTTTAAACACAGCAGTTGGAAGACAGCTTTCAAAATAAAAGTATTTAGCCCTGAGCATGTGTTTGTGAAGTAAAAGCTCTAAGCTTGATTACAAAGTTGAGCAACATTTCATGCAATGTGATATAGGTGAATCCAAGCATCCCCTAAGCATAACTAATCTCAAGTTATAAATTGACTCGAGTTTAACTTACAGAGAAATCAGCAAGCTGAAATTAGAGCAGCTATGAGTTGTTTTAAACAGACATCCCTAAATGAAAACAATTCTGTGGAATGTCTCCAAATGGTTTTCACTGGAGACATAAACTCATGGATATTGGCCTTAAAATATGGACCATAAATGAGATATGAAATGGAAGGAGTTGGCTGCACCATCAGTCAGCTTGTTCAGGAAGAACTTGATGAGTAAGTTTGCAGGAAGTGAGCTGTCAATAGACAGAGCAGAAAGGGTAAGGACCCCTCCTTTTTGTGTGTGCAGGCAAGAGCATCTCTGAGAGTAACAACAGTGCAAACCCTTGTTTTGTTTAAGACTTCCCCAGATGACCTGATTTTGTTTGTTTCCCATTCCTCAGTACCAGCTCCAACCCAAAAAGCAACGAGCAGGCTGTAAGTGTAGCTGGATATCCAGCCTTCTGAGATGCAGCTTTATGGAGAAAGTAACACACCTCTGCAGTACGAAAAAACATGCAAGTCTCAACCAAATGTCAAGGGAGATAGCATTAAACCAGATTTCTTTTATCAGCTTTAGAAACAAACTTTAGATGGGTTTTGCCCAGAGCAATGTGAGACTATGGGTTAAGCTGTCTTCTTGCAGCTGGTTATCAAGCTTTCCTGTAGACACCCATCCAATCCTGCACTCTGAAATCAGCTTGATGCAATTTATTTTCTGTGACATGACACAACCATGTGCCAGTATGATTAAGAAGAAGAACTAAATGCAGAGCTCTAGCACAACTGGAAAGGTGCCTGAATTCTTCCTGACTTCAGTTATGCTTACCTTAATGACTTGAGAAGAGGGGAAGGACAGATCTTAATGAAAAACGGACTGGGCATAGAGAGTAGGCTTTTGGAAAACTTTGAAAGGTAATGTTAGGACAGCATTACCAAGAAAGATTGTGGAATTAAAGGCTCCAAAGGCAGACCTTGCATCTGATTTGAAGCTTCATCCTAAAGTCCAAAGTCAACCATACTGGAAATCAACTTCATAAATCCTTATTATGCTCATCAGATGGGTGGATTAGAGGACATGATGGTCTAAGAACTCAGCAAGCAGCATGAAATTTGAGTGCTTCATAAGCAGTCATGAAGACTATAAAGTGAGAAGCAGCACAAAAATTTGAAGACCACCAGCCACATGGTCTGCTCCAGCCAGAGTGAGAGCTTGAGAAGAGCTGCAAAATGAATTTTGGTAGACAAGGAGGTAATTTTCCATGAGGAAATACTCAGAGCTGCACACATTCACGAAGATTTTTGTTCAAAAAAAAAGGATCAGATTTGTTAAGAAAAAAAAAGGTGTAAGGGCAAATATCAGAACAGAATAATGCCACCTCAACTGCTTCATCCTTTGCTGTCAACATGCGTAAGACAGAGGTCCTCAAAGGTAGAAGACCAATCACTCCCACCCATAAAGGAGGAAGAAGGGCAGCACAGCATGGATCTTCTCAAGAGAAAGCTCTCTGGGGCAAAAGCAGATGCCAAAGCTAGCACAACATCCTGCTCACCGGAAGACAGGCTTGAACACTTTGCACTTAGTCACACCAAATGTGACTCCTTTTGATAGATTTCTCCATGAGGAAACAGGTGGAAGGACAGATTTCTGTCTTCTTGCTTCCTCTGTCTTGCATCTGATGTAACCATTCTCTCTTTTTCTCTATTACCAGGACAGTAAAAGAACATGAAAAGCAGGATGTGCCCTTCTTTTAAAAAGCAGAAGCCAAAAACCTGAACATGAAATGAAAATAGCTCTATATCTTTTACTCTCTTAGGCAGAAAAAATGTATCAGCCAAAATGCTGTGAGTAATAACTGTCAAAGACAGAATGCCAAATGAAGAGCATGCAGTAAATCAAAAATAAATTTTAAAAAATCACCAAAAAAGAAAACTTCAAACAAACCAAAACCCACAATATCCTTTAAGAGAAGCAAAGCGTATCTTATGAATTCAACAATCACAATGGGAACTTTATTTTTAGAGCAGACGGACTTTTAACTCAAAGATTTGTGGTGATTATCAACAGTCTTCTCATTTCAGGTGGCAAAAGTGATGGGACTAAATGGTCTTAGATTCAATCCATAGCTGAGACCAAAACATCCAATGTAATCCACAATTTACGGTGGGCTTACACACATAGATCGTATGGACACAGAACACACACATGCACAGGAGGAATGGGTGCATTCTCATTGCATTAAGGCTGGGCAGTTCATCAGCAGCAAACTGACTTCAGCTTACAGACAGGTATGTGCACGTAGAGTAGCCATAAGTGAGTAGCAGTGGCACAATTTACAAGTGTAGATAAATCAAACCAGTTCAGAAGACTGAAGCTGTTGCTTGATGATTTTGAAACACACTCACTGTTATAACGTCTGTAGCTGTCAATCTTTGCCGGTGCCACTCTGTACAGAATTGTCCCTTCAAAGGCAGATTTTCCTGACAGCAGGCAAGAGAAGGAAAGAGGAAAAAAAGAGAAGGGGCAGGGTGGGGGTAAAGAGATCGAATGATGGCAAAAAGAAGGGAAAGGAAGAGGTTTTAATCTGTATTTTCAGTCACTAACATTTTAAAGGCTCATTAGCAAAATGACGAGAATATTAACAAACGTATCTGATTGTACATGAAGCTAAAATATTCTTACTGCATGTATGTCAGGTAGTAGAATCTCATGATTTTGCTAAAGCTGTTATTTACAAGGTCCAACAGAATGCATTTTTCTTGGGTTTGGTCTGTTGTCCATCAAGTTGTGAGATTTGCAAATAAAATTATTTGTATATTTTATGCAGCCTTGCACTGGGGAATCCTGAAAAAGTATTATTACTACAATGGTGTACTCATGGTGGCTCAACATTCCTAATGCAGATGTAGTGCACTTGAACAAGCACAGCTGATATCCAAACAGGGCAATTAAATAGTCACATCTCTTTAATGTACCAGGATCCTGTGAGCATCAGAAATGCTTCATCTTTCAAAGATGACTTATTAGAATTATTTTGGACATGGGAACTGGTCTTAAACAATGCTTAGTAGAAGGGATAGGACACTAAAACCTGAATAAATCAGTTTTTCAGCTAAAAGTTTAATCAAGTGTGATGTAGCATTGACATTAACAAAAGCAAACCTCTAAAATTAAGAGGGAAAAGAGCAAAACAACAAAAATCCCACTTCCCATCTTAGATATTTAAGATAACATTTTTATTACAAAACCCATTTTTTTTTTTTTTTCATTGCTAGTGAGATAGCTCATGCTCTGATATTTAGGACATGAAATTCAAGTAAAGGTAAGGGCATGAGCAGCTGAAGCGTTTTGTGTGTCAGGTTTAAAAACCCAGGCAAGCCCAAGAATATACCAATGTCAGCTTGTTCCCAGTCTCCCCTAGGTATACTATAACAAAGATTGATGTCTTTGGTAAAATTTTATAGCAAAATAGCCAGTATACCTAATTTGTCCCAACACAGAATCACACTCAATTTGGTACCAAAAATGTTTAGGGATTTTTCCTCCTGTATATCATTCTGTTGGACTTTCAGGCAATAAAAAAGCTATACTTATTTATATGTCATAAAAAGATGATTCTTTGTTTTGTTCTTGCAGTTTAATTAATAACAAAATGTTTTCATTGCCTTATTTTTATGTAATGAAGAAGCAAAAAAGTCACAAATCCATCTTTACATTTTCTTTTTACAAGATACCATTAGAAGAATGCTATTAAAACAGTCAACAATCAACCCATTGTTAAGAGAAAATTAAGTTAAGCTTCATGACACTGTGGAGAGCCAGAGAGCCAGTAATGGAAATCTAAAGTTTTAAGAACTCAAAATAGAGGAGGTTGCCTGACTGAAGCATCAGCTGATGAGTCTAACTCCAGCAGCCAGGACTTTTCAGGGGCCATCACTAACAGGTTCTAAAAATAGTTGATAGATACCGTGAGGCCCAGCTGTACCTTAGAGAACGCACATCAGAGACAGCAAGATACAAAAGGCCACCTTTCAGTGTTGTCATGACACTTCTGTGAACATACTAAATGCTTTTTGAAATAACCTCCTCAATGTTTAATTGTGATTATCTCAAATAGAATTTTTTTGACTACATGTCAACTTTTTGCTTCTCAACAGGGTGTATGAACAAGAAGTGGTACTGAAAATAGTCTTAAAATTAATACTGTATCTCTGAGAAATAGAGAAAATAATCTTATAGTCCATGTATCTAATATAGCAATAAAATGACAATGCATACTACCTGTTCATGCTGTAACAGTGGGCCCAAGAAAAGCAATGTTTTCATTTAAGAGAATGCTTTAAAGAACAAGGAACTTCTGATTACTCTAAGAGTACCTGATCCTGTCTGTACTTACATTCCAAAATACCCCTTTGAAGACAAGAAATTTGGCAATCACCTTACAAATACTTTAAAATCAAACAAACAACCCCTCAAATATTTTGATCTCGCAAGTCTTGCTTTCCAGTCTGCTGAGCACTCACCATCTGAGGGGAGGCACAGGTTCCCAACCCTTCCAAATAAGGGGCAAGCTAAATCCCACTGTCAGGATTCAGAAATATTTGGCACTTTCAAAATTAGCCCCAGTCATTTTCAAAAAAGGAAAATTTTGTTCTGAACAAACTTCTGAGGTTAGTCTATGGCAGAGCATGAAAAGAAACCAAGATCATTTCTTCTGGCCATTTACTTTGATCTGCCATGAAATTTAAATGGACACAAGAAAACCAATAAAATCAGACATCTTGCTCCGCTCTGGGGCTGCTGTAGACTGTAAAAGGAGGACAGAGAAATATGGGGTTTTTATTAACTTTATTCCTAAAAAGTGAAGTTATGTAATTTTTCTCTTCTGTATTTCTTTCACTTTGAGTTCACCAAAATTACATTTGCCCTTCAAAAATGGTCTTTATGGATGGTCAGTAAAATGGGATTTAAAAATCAAGTTTAACTAAATTTAACCAAGGCATTAAATTTAATTATTAGCTGAAAAATACTCATGTGTTTGCATAGTGCACATTCTCCACATATCCCATGCTATTTTCCCAGGTCTCACATTAAATCTGCCAAGTATTACCTCCATTTTACAGGTTGGGCTGAAGAGTTCAAGGGTGCTGCTCAAGATTGCAGAGCCAAACCCCAGCCCTTTCCAGGCTCCTCTGTGCAGAACCTCTGTGCCTGCCCAAGGTCCGAGTTCAATGCCCAGGTACAACCCCTCACCCAAGCCCCAACTTCATCATCAGAATTTGTATTCAAGGTTTCCACTTTGCAAAGTCCTGTGATACAGATGTATTCAAAGTTTCCAGAGAAACAAAAAGGAGTTACTGCAGATTTAACGTGTTGTCACATCTTGTCATCCATGGAGGAAGGAGTTGATCTAGAGGCATGAATACACTCTTTGAGATGTAACCTAGAGCATTTCAACAATACTACTAACATGATGCCCAAATCTTTCAGGTTTTACTTGGTCATTTTTTATTTTACTATGTCTTCAGGCTAAACTTGGAAAGAGATTATCATTCCTAGTCAGTTGTATAAATTTGTTGAAATTTTTGCAATATCATTATGGAGATTTTCAAATCCAAATATTCAGTGTGCCCATATAGAGCCTCATGAAGCACCATGTGTTAGAGAGCAACAGCTGTATCAATCACATAAACCATATCTAGAAAAAACTGAATTGATGTATATTTCCCATAATCCTTCTAAGGGAATGTTATTCTTAAATTGATAGTTTTACTTGAAGAAAAAATAAGTAAAAAAGCATTAAAATCCCCATAACAATCTCAGCATTTCTTGAGTCACTGTCTCTCTCTCAGGAGGTTTACAGTGTTCTTCTGTTCTGTAGGTATATCTAATAGCATCTCATCTTAGCTAGCCACAAAGCACCTCCAAAGAATTAAACTAAATTCAAGAAAATAGAAAACCCATCTCCCACCTATAGTTACCTTCAATTTATTTAAAGAGACAAAAGCAATATTTGTGTTACTGCTATCTTCTCTGTGAAAGTATCACAGGTTTGGGTTCCACTGCCAGTCAGAACCAGCACACAAACCCAAGTCTGAACAAAGCATGTGCCATAATGGACATCAAGACTTAATGCTTTGTGGCTGCTTTTGCACATTCCAATGTATGTTTTTGTTAAAAGCCATTTTTAGGATGCTTCTTATAAAGTAAATCTTACCAAATTACCTGGGGAAGGAATATTCATTCATATAGAAAAAGTGGGGTATTCCATCCTGACCAGTATCACCTACCTTGTTCATTTATATAGCACCAAACACTACAGACTCCAGAGCTGAAACTACATCTACACAATTCACTTCCAAGATTTGCTGTGTTTATAATGACTATAATTCATGATAGCACAAACAGATTACAGAAAGCAGTTTGCAATCTCACTGAAACATGCACCTTCACTTAATGCCCTTTTTCCCTCTCCATCACATTAAAATTTTAAACTTAAAAATATTTTCATTCCAGTCTAAAGGAACATTACATGTAAATATCTTTAGCAGCACTGACCAGGAGACAGGGTCACCAGCACCCATTCACACATGAAAAGGTACTCTGTTACAAAAAAATATAAAATTTTTTCATCATTGCAAAAGTTAGGGCTGTCAGGATCTTACTTCTGTGGTATGGAATAAGGAAGAAAAACTACCCTTAAGTGGAAAAATGAGGAAAAAGAAGAAAGCATTATAATTTTCTACCTCTTATTGACAGAATAAATGATAAAGGTTTTGGTAAATTTCAGCTGAAATCAGCTTACAAATATCTTGGTAGTCCTTTGACTTCTACTTGTTCAGAGATCTCAGAAGAACACTACATAGCAATGAACACCTGTAGTGCTAAAAGCACAAAGACCTTGGCAAGTACTGTGGAGTTAGCCTGAAATATGCAAATACGATAGACTTTTTTCTTTTTCACTAAAGATTGAGATTTGATCACTGAATAAGAAAAAAAATAATATCTGCTTGAAGAACATAAAAAACATGAAGACCAACAACTTTCAATTTCATATAACAGCACACTTTTGGCTCAGGTTATTCTCCATGGGAAGTTATAAGTAGGACGACCCACTACCATGCTTATACTGTTGCAAAGTTACCAAACATGCTTTTCACCTGCAGCAGTACTGGCCCACTGTAAATGAGAGAACAAAGTCCATGTCCCAGTTCTGGCCTTTTTCCCTTTGGCTGTTGGGGCAGTGGGTATCGGAGGTGATAGAAACATGCTCAGCACCTGGAGGGAAAAAGTGCCGCATGTCCCACACCAATAATTATGAATCCTTAAATCTATTGGATTTCTACTGTCATAGAAAGCATGGCACTTTAATCCCTCCACTTTAAATAAGCCACTTTGTAGATGTTCAGTTACTTTCCACATCTAAAGACAAAAAAATCCCCTGTAATTGATTTTTGAAATCCAAATGCAATCATCATCACTGGCTTCTCTCCTTGGTCTGTTGCAGCTCAGGAAGTCTTATACAGCTCAGAGAGCACTGACAGTGTTGCAACTCAGGTAGCACAGCAAGTATACATAAATCATCATCATCATCTGACCCTTCCAGCACAAATTAAGAACATGACATTCAAAAACATTTCTAAGCAAGAGATAAGAATGTGCTATCCTATTGATCTGTTATGGGCTAAAGACACAGACATACATACAGAACACCACCAATAGTAATTTTTTCCTTACTTGACTTCACTTGCTCTTCCTGTGCTATTCCAACATCATCAGAATCAGAGAGCTCCTTTATGAAGTTGGAAGGAAACATGCCAGTCTTTCCATTAAGTATACCTTCCCACCAGCCCTCTTCCACCTGCGCCAAGACAAAAAAAAAGGGGGGTTTTACATGAGCAACACTTTACTGAGTACCATTATATACATTCAATAAATGACAGTAATGGCTCTGAATAGTTCATACTAATTTCAGGTAAAAGGAGCACATGGCATAGGCTCCAAGCCAGAACACCAGACTTTTTTTCTTCATAAGTGAAAACAAGAGAGATGCATGAACCCATCTGTAAATGTCAGCAGCGCTGACAGCAGCCAGAAGCATGGACGAGCATTAAATAAAAGGATAAAAAAACAACTAGAGAGCACACAGTGTCTCTACATTTCAATTTCTATGGATACCCATTCAATCAGTAAATTTTCAGTGCACAGTGTATGACTGTTCAAGACTATCTTAATGGATGTGATTTGCAGATTCTGTTTGAATTCCCTAAGTAATCAATGGCGAAAGACAAACACCTAGGAAGGGCTACTCAGAGAATCTAATTTAGACACCTTAATATAATGTAATCATTCCTGCCTTCCCCATCAAAATCAGAAATTTTGTATTTTAAAAATTAAGAATGCTGCTACATCATTAATGTGTTAATGTAAGAAACCTGTGGAGAACAAAGAACAGTACTAATGCATATTTGGTTCGATATTTACAAAGAGGTATTGAAATATATAATAGTGATGGTGTCAGAAGCAGGATGGACACTACCTAGCCAAACCCCAAGAGAAGATGTCACTTTAAAATTACAAACTCCCTCCTGCATAACCCATTCAGGATTGAATAGTGGTGTCAGGCAGGGAAATGACAGCCCTTAGAAATGCCTTTAGGTTATAATCACACAGCAAGAAATGACTGATTATATGCATCAGCTAAACACACCCCTGATAGAGAAATGTTTTTCATCTGTAAGACACTGTCTCTTCACTAAAAATATGACAGGGGAGGACAGTGTCTATCTGTGACACATCAGTCTCCAGTAATGTTTGACTCATCTCTTTCCTGCCTACCCTCCCCACAGTTATGAAAAGAGAAAGTTTACTGTTAAAAAAACAACCACACTTCAAATGAAGCAAACTAATTATTATAGGAAAAAGTCTGTGAAAAGTCTTTTCACTTATCTGTGAAAAACTCAAGTCCTTCGAAAAGAAATCTCATAATAATACAACCAAATATTTCCCCAAAATATAGAGGAATATATGCATTTTTTTCAACTTAGCTACATGAGCAATTTTACTACAAACCCCACATTTCTTGATCTCATGAGTTGAATTTTTGTTTTAATTTGAAAGCAGTTCAGAGCAGACTTTCATTTAATCTCAGTATCTGACAAAAGTCAGTCCCTGACAAAACTTGCCCTGCCTCCAATGCATCAGTAGTACTGGTGAACTCCAGCACATCTCAGAGAATTATCTTGCTCTTCTTATTATCTTGCTGCTACTTCAGAAGACAGAATGCATACATATCACTCAATCACTTCAGCGAGGTGGAGGTTTTTCACATTTTCACAGTACCAGAGTCTCTAAAAGGTAATATTTGCTTTCTTCTTTCCAGACTAATAAAAAGCAATACAGAAAACTGAAAACTCCATTACACACAGCACTTAGACTCTATAAATTATATCTCTAAAGGTGATACAATATAAATATTATGTATCCATATAAAAATAAATTGTTTTATAGAAAATACACAAAATGGCCAAGACGCTTTGGCCTATAAGATATCTCAATTTTTCTAATGCAGCATTCCCAGATGGCTCTATTGATTAGAGCTAAACATTAAACCATAACTGCATTAACTGATTGACCAGAAGATTAATCAGAGGATTTACACAATTCCCAAGATCCCTGCTTTGCAAGATGCTGAGATTACTTGACACAAATAATGTGACCAATATCATTCAGTTCCATCTTTTCCTAAAGTAATTTTCACTTGCTTACTTCTTCCAGAGTAACACTTCACAGTTTTCTTACAGTTAACGTTAGCATTCTTCATGTGATGTGTTGATCTATGGATGCCTACATATATGTATAAAAATATATATATACAAAGATCTTTAGATAGCTAAATCTAAACTGCACGTGAATATACTCACATCATTCATTAGCTTATTTTAAGTTTTCCAGCTGACTGCAAAATTAATTGTCTGAAAATACCATGTCATACTCAATAATTCTAAAAATTCAGAAGAAAATCTGAAGCAAAATCCAGGGTTTTTTTCCACAAGAAAATGCAGAATCATGTTAGCAAGGCATTAGAGATTGAGATCAAATGGGGCTTCCCAAAAATTTATTAGGAAATTTTCATCAAAAGTATCAAAAGCTTTAAGTATTTTTAAACATTAAAGCTACCTGCTACATATCCTTAAGTCTCAAAACACACCAGCTAGAGATGAATCCATACAATAAAAGAGACTAAAATACCTCCAGGATTTAGTTATCCCGAATTGGGGCAGTCAATTACAATATGGTTTGAAAAGTTGCAGTAATTCACAGCCAGTAAAACCTTACAGATGAAAATCCATTATTCTTGGGGGCTAATCCATCTGGAGACATGAGCTCAATAAAATTTGTTACCGTGCTATTAAAGCAAAGTGCTTTCAGAATTTATACATTTACATCCTGATTTATGCCCAGCGTTCATGTGCTGAACCAAACAATCTATAAAGAGGAGGGTTTTATTTGCCTGTCCATGTCCCTATGCTGGAAAAGCAGTTCTACAATTCACAATATTCTATGCACCAACTGTAAGTTCTGAAAATGAAGGGGTTTTTTAATTTAGAAGAAGCATCTTACCAAATGTAAGTAGCTCCAGCTAGAGGTATTTTTAAGACGTGTTTTCAGTGGTTTTTATCTGTTCACTGCCTTTCTGAGAGGCATGGCATGTACTAATCTTGCCAAGCCCCTAGGCTGTCAGTACTGCAGGCACACCACATTTGAAGAGTAATAACACACAGGAAAGTGACTGAAGATGCTTCATGACCCTACTTCATATACTTAGGGAGGAAACAACACGTGCACTCAACTGCAACTCAGTCAGTGCTGTGCGTGGGGCGGGGAGAGGTGCAACAGCAGACAGGCACATACAGTCCAACACCTGGGTGTGATTGAATGAGACACAAATGAACAATATCACCAGAGAATGCTTCATCCCCTCTAGAGAAATTCATCCCATTAAGAAACGTGTTCTTAGGGATTTAATCTATATAATAATTATGCAAAAACCAAATGTTCTTCCAATGTCATTGGACTTTGGGTTTTTTTAATTTTCAGTGAAGAAAGAATACTTGCATTTTGGTTGTAATTGGATTACTCAACCAGCAGAGCCTTTTTTAATGTACATGAGGCTTTTGTAAACTATAAACAGAATACAGATTAAAATAATTCAAAATATACTGTTTCATTTTGTTACAAGGTTTTTAATCAAATTGTGAGATATCAGCACACAACAACAACCAAGACCAGAAAGACAGTAAGAGGTTGTAATAGTTAATTTTACTTAAAAGTAATAATACAAATAACAAATAATAAATGAAATGTTCCAAATAGATACCTTGGAAATGGACAGACAGGAAAATAAGAG
The DNA here is from genome assembly GCF_041296385.1 of Aphelocoma coerulescens. Lineage (NCBI taxonomy): Eukaryota > Metazoa > Chordata > Aves > Passeriformes > Corvidae > Aphelocoma > Aphelocoma coerulescens. The sequence continues at coordinate 15,529,185 of NC_091013.1, read as the reverse complement.
AATTATATAAGTGAGACATTCCAGACACAAAAAGTCTCAAAAGGGTATAGAAATGCTTGGACATTAAGCTGCTTACAAAGCAACAAAAAATTATCGAAATCAGCCTATTTCCACATTTAAAGTAAAGAAAAAAAAAAGGGGAGGAAAAAAAAAAGAAAGAAAATATTCTGATAGCAATTCAAACTTTCAGGCAAACAAAATAGTTCTGTTTTGGACTGGGAATACAGTTTTAACCTGCAACTGTAAAGCAACCAAAGAAAACAAAATTACTTTAGCAGGTCGCTAGGACTACAAGATTAAGATACTCAAAAAGCAAGGATGTTACCTTTTATGTTCTTTAGGTTTTCTCTTCACTGCCAATACAATCTGCAACATTCCCCTTCAAAGAAAGGTCAAAGGGAGCAACAGCCTGGCCTGCAGTGCAACAAGCCTTACTGCTACAAGCCGAGAAGCCCCTTCTCCTGAAGGAACTATGTGGTCATTCTTATAACTCCAGGACAGGATACCCAAAACTAGCAGGAAATGCCAAGGCCAACTACCAGCAGCTGCTTGCCAGAAAATCTAGGACTGCCACAGCTGCTGGCTTACACCTTGCTATATAATTAATAGGCTAAAGTTGTTAAATTATTAAAATGTTCAGCTCTTTGGAATCACTGACCAAAAGTGTATTTCCAATAAATTCCTATATTGGCCTGTTCCACAAGATGTTCTATAACCTGCAGCTTTGCCTATTAGGCTGACAGATTACTTACAGCTTAGCTAAGGCAAATGAGGGAGGCTCTGAGTCCGGAAAGGTTTCAAATGGAAGTCTCCCTGGATCATAACAGAGTCTTTCTGGGCTGTTGAAACTAAAACACAGTCCCAGGAATAAAAGCAATGCCAGAGGCAGGCAGCAGAAAAGAGAGAAGCTCAAGGTCAACAGATTTTCTTTTGCTTTGAGAGAACTAGAGCACAGAAAGCAAAGGAAAAAAAAACCCCTTAGTTTATAAATTCTAATGGAAAATACTGAGCTCAAAGGGCAAAAGTAATCACATGTTGAAAGGAAATTTAAAACATAGATTTCCAAGAGATAAAATAAACAAATCACATCCACTGCCAATGGGAACATAAATTTTGGAAACAAGACCTCAACAGAAGATGATGCCTACAGTGCCACTTGATGGCTTATTCTGGGAGTGCCTTCAGAGGGAGCCATACCCATAAGGTGTCAACTATCCCTTGGGATTCTGCCATAGCAGAATATATCTGGAAACTGTTTGATAACTCGGGTGCAGAAGGTAAAAATTAAAAACTGCATAAGTACCTTGTATTAGGAATTTTTTCAGCTTCAGAGTTCTTTATTTTAAAGTGGCAAAATGTGCTTGGGGAATTTTTGTTAGTTTGATTTTGTGGTTTGGATTTTTGTTGGGGTTTTTTAACATCTTCTTCTAAACAAGAAACTGAGGGGCTGTGAAAGCAATCACATAGAACGTGGATGATCCTATATGGACTTAGAGGTACTTGCACCCTCATTTCCCCAAAAAAAGTCTCCTACCACATGAACTAACCAAATAAGTCATAGAAGTCCTTGTGAACAAACTGTTAGAAGAGGATCTGGAGAAACGCTTTGCCACAGCATTCCACAGAAAAGTAACTGAGGGATGTGAAAGCCCAGTATTCATTCCCAGATGCTTTCTTGCAACTTAAACAGCTCTGTATTTGTGGCACAAACTATCCCCTCACTACAGTTCATTCTCCTTTCAACTTGATAGTTGCCAAAATAAGTCACTGTAAGAAAAGTCCAGCTCAATCCCCAGCTTATCCTGTTCTTGGACATGGGTTGCATGACTTTATCTGAAAACAAGAACAAAAAACGCCATGCACTAATCTTGCAAATAAGAAGCAACAGATTGTTCAAAATTCAGTTTGTGTTTTTATAACTTCAAATGAGTTACATATTTAATCATGTAATACATGGCAATGTTACCTACAAGTCAAAGAATAAGCTCAGTGGTCTCAGAAGGTCTCAGTCAAAGACTTGTGAGCTTAACTCCATGCACTACACATTGCCAAAAAGCTGACTTCTCAGCAGAAGGAGGCCAAAAGGTATATAGCAGCACAGTGACACAGTAATCCCAAATGAAAGCAGCCTCAGAACTCTTGAATGACATGCCAAGTGTGCTTACACTGATGCTACAGGTTAATTATCTGGCATCCCATGAAAGTCTAAGGGTGAAACGTAACTGGAATTCAGATATCTGCATTTAATAAGACAACTAGTTACAGCTGTATTTTGGAACAACTGTAATTAGAGTTAACGAGATAGGAAAATGGCAAGCAAAAAGCTATCAATCACAAAATAAACGTGAACATAAACAATGATGAAAATGCCTCTCTTGTTAGTTTTAAAGGTACTTTTAATTTAAGTCTGTTAATTAATGTCTTGTGGGTATCAGTGTCTCTGTAGTTATGGAAACCTATTTGAATGACATGCATTTTATCTATTGTGTTGAATGTTTGATCATATTATAATTAATTTCTAACTATTTAGGACAAATAGGAAGGAACTGTGAATTCTGAACACATACAACCTCTAAGGATATCCATCTGGTGAAAAGCTCAAAACTCACACTTGCTGTTGTTTCAATACACTCTACAGCCCCAAACCACTTGTGCCACAACAGGAATTTCTCATTTTATCTACCACTACTACAAGTATAAACACCCTTTCAAAAGTATCTTATCCAATCTGTTGGCACCAGGAAGAAGGATCTGGGCAGCTTTAGATGCTATTACATATGCAGAGGTGGGAGAAGGGAAGACATCCTCACCCTCAGCATGTCCCCATGTGATTTCAGTGTAACCTGTTTTCACTGGGAGTCTGGGGAAACATGCCTGGACACTGGTGGAGGCAGCTGAGACTTGTGTTCCCTTCTGTCAGCCCTGTGCTGGCAGCAGTGATCTTGAACAGGCTTGAGGAGGAGCAGAATACATTTCTTTAAGAATGAAGTGCAATTAGCTTTTCTTTGCAACAGGAAAAGTTTGAGGAGTTGTTCAACCACAAGCAGCATTTTAACATGTGTTTTTTTGCTCAATACCTACATGGAGATATACAGACAGTATTTTGACCTAAATACTGCCAGTTTCAGTTTGCCGTAACTCACTTAGGAATTGATTTATTTTCAACTAAACAGAAATCTATGGAGATTTTAAAACATTAATCCAAGTCAATTAAACCAATGAATTCAACTGATACAACTTTCTTAGGAAGATACAATAAAATACTATCTGTAGGAATCTGAGACCTACTCATGAATAAAAAGATGGAATAAGAGAAAAGAGCAACTGGAAATGGAAAGTAAATGACCATTAATGTTCCAATTACACTGAACTGCTGTAAATAATGCTGAAGATATCATCCAGTTTTTAATCCTGAGTAATGATAAACAATACCTGTATTTTAAAAGAATTATCTCCAATTGTTGCCTATATGGGAAGGCTTTTGCTGGTCCTTTGGGGAGGGTTTGTACAATAACACAGCATGATTTTGGCCCTTCCAAAAAAACCCCACAACTTTCACAAAAGAGGAAGCCATATTTTTTAAATAATTAGTCACTCACATCAAATATTTATCATTTGAAATAAGCAGCATTGTATAATGACAAAAATGCTGTGAATTCTGTTTCAATGCAATGACTCTTTATGCAGCATTACCTAAAAGCAGAAGGGTAAACAATTAAACCAGCACATTCATTGGTGCAACTTTCTGCATCGAATAAAGTTCCTGTTTCAAAAAAATATTCTGCTCTACTTTTTTGAGGAATCAACACTATCATAAGAGCAGAAGAGGAAGTTGCAACAAGTGTTCAACATCAACTGCTTGGTATCAACCATAATGGAAAAAGGTCCCACAACAATACTTCCTGAGGCGCTGAGAAATTTTTTTTTAATTCCTATTTTCCCTGTTCCACCATCTAATCTAGTTTCACCCAAAAGAGTAATCCAAGTGGGTTTCAAAAAAACATGCCCTTAACTGTAAGCACATACATGCAAGTATATTTTCACTCATGTATGTTCATACATACATGGAATGTTTCACTTTTATAGTTCTACATTTTTCAATTTTAATGCACACATTTTCAGTCTCTTTTGGATATAAATAAATCAGGTATGTATAATTAAGTTTTTCAAATTAAAAAAAAGACAAGAGATACATTTCATAAGAGAAGCCTAGTGTCTCATCTAAATTATTTAATCATATAACTCATTCAGTAGAGTTAATTTGTTGGCTGGATACTAGGAAAGGGCTTTATTCCACCAATTTACTCTTGAAAGACACAGACTTAAAACTTTTAAGTAATATTTGCATGGCCATGTGAGGTCAAATATACTTCAAATTGCCCAATGAAAACAGTTCATGTGATGCCATGAAACTCATTATAATATGGAGTTCACAATATATTCAAAATATGCTCTTATAACCTTGAACTCTCCCGTTACAAAACTGCTCACAGACAGAATAAGGTTAGTTAAATGACATATCAGGTCTGATTCCAGGGGAAGAATGATGTGCAGAGCTGGTGTGCACAGCTAGGTTAGAGCAAAAACAGTGATCACTAAGCTTCTTACATTCAGATGTGAGAATTTAATCTCTTACAAGAAAACGCTGGATACCATGTAGATTACAGTAGAATTTATATTCTTTTCAAACTGATTGCTGAAATGAAAGAGGCAGGAAAACGTAAATTAACTATATATCCTTGACAAGAAAATAAATGTTGAATTACTAACTGCTGAGTCACAGCAGAGAAAAAAAATCCTACAAATAAATGATACAAACTGCAACACATTATATTGGCTGCCTGAGCGGACTAAGGTCTTCTTTTTAAAGCTTCTTTTTAAAGCTAAGTAAATAAGAATAGATGAGTTTGAATGCTTTCTACTTAAAGGATGCATGTTATCATTCTGACTTTGGTCCTCATGCTATTATGCTCAAGAAGGTATTTGTAAAATCTCTAATGGGACACTGAAGGTATTGGGAGCAAACACCATTTCTTGATCCTGCAGCCAGAGTCACTCATGCAAAGAAAATTTCTGTCTCTCTGTCCAAGCTTTCATAATTTGTTCCCAGTTCATGTAATTCATTTTCCACATCCAGTTCTAACCACAATAAGTGCATCTTGAGTCTTTAAATAGTTTGATGGGGGGTTTTATTTGGTTTTAGGGTTTTTTTAACTGATTAATACTAAAACAAAATTCTTCAAATTTGCTGCCAAAGATGACAAAAGGTAAACTCCAGGGGAGATTCAAGTAAATTTCTTAAATGTGTTTAACTTTGCAAAGGTAATTTTTCTCTGTGGCTGGCTCCCTAAAACTGTGAAAAGTTTCTTCTGCTATTATCTTTGGTTCTTCAGAATACAAACTCAAGAGCTTAGCATGCACAGGATGTCAGAAATGCATGTTATGTATATTCAGTTAAAGATGTGCTCACCTCTCCCACAACTTCAATGATGTCGCCAACTTTTAATTCCAATTCATCTTCATTTTGAGGCATATAACTGAAAGCCACCTGACATCTCCTTCTTCTGTTCCTCTCTCCTGAGGGAAATGAATGAAATAGGGAAATCAGAAAATGAAAATAAAATTCCATGCCAAACACAAGCCAGGGGAAATTATTAAACATCATTCTTCAAGTACTGTAATAGGAATCCGAATGTTTGCAATACTTGGTCTATCTGCCTAGAGTTAACCTACAAAAAGAGCCAAAATTCAACTAATTGGGCTTCCTAGTAACAGGATGGACAAACTTTACCCAAAGGATCTTTCCAGGTGTATTTTCTGCAATCTCTCTTCTAGGCTAATGCTCTATACACATGGTAGGCAAATCCAGAAACCAGAGGGATGGGGAAAGGAGCCAAAGCTTTGTGGCTTTTGCTTATAAGGAAATAAGCTTTCAGCTGTATCTTTTTGTCCACAATGCTTTCACAGGTGTACAAATAATTCATTAACCATTATTTATAGGGTTTTTTTCATAGAATCATAGTTTTTAGGTCGGAAAAGACCTTTAAGACTGTTTAGTTCAATGGTTAATGCACCACACAGCCAAGTCCACCACTAAACCAAATCTCTAAGTTCCACATCTACATGACTTTTGAATATCTCCAGGAATGCTGACTACACCACTTCCTTGGGCAGCCTGCTCCAATGCTTGACAACACTTTCTGGGATGAAATTTTCCTAATATCTGATCTAAAGGTCCATTGACATAACTTGAGGCCGTTTCCTCTCATCCTGTCACTTGTCACCTGTGAGCAGAGACCAACTCCCACCTCACTACAAACATCTTTCAGGTGATTGTAGAGAGTCTTAAAGTCCCCCCTCAGACTCCTTTTCCCCAGGCTAATCAATCCCAGCTCCCTCAACCACTCCTCATCAGACTTGTACTCCACACCCTTCCCCAGCTCTGTTGCCCTTTTCTGGACATGTTCCAGAACCTCAATGTCTTTCTTGTAGGGAGGGCTCAGAGCAAGGTATTGATCTGCTGGCTCATAATGGAATGTGTTGGAGGAGCAGAAGGTAGGAAGAGAGAACTTCTTCAGGATTCCCTGACTATTCTCTCTTCTCTAGGAGGTGTGCATGGTATAAACCATGCCATTTCATATAATTTATATATGTGTATCCACACAAACATATACAGGCACTCTACACAAGTAAATGTACTTTCTCTTGTGCTGTTTCTCTTAACTGCTAGACATGCTCAATATACACCAAAATCAGAACTGTAAACACTTTTCAAGCATGGTCTTAATCTGAAATTAGATTACAAAAGTAGATTTTATGGTGAGTCTACTTTTTGTTCTGAAGCATTTGATAATCCTTTTCTAGAGTGAATAGTGATTTAAAAAGTTACAGATTTTTTTTCTATTCTATTAATTGAAACTAAAGAAAGAAGGTAGAAAGGAATACACTGATTTTAGCCTTCTGACAATATTTTTCACAGCTACTGAAATCCTGCATGAGTGGAAGGTTTTTGAATGTTAAAATTAATACCTTCATGCAGTGTAACCAAACTCACTCAAATTGGCTCTTTTTTCCACTTACAGATGCCTGCTCATTCCTCACCATCTAAACTAAAATGATCCTAAACTGACAACTTTACACAGCTGCATTCCAAATAACTTAAACGTAATAAATACCATCTATATTGAGTGCTTCTTTCATTGTGCAAGAGAGGCTGGCTATTTTCCCTAGAAATAGCATTCCCACTATGATTTCTAACATCAAGTAGCAACTGATGTGCTGATGTTGCCTGATGTGACAGATGGCAGTTGTCATCCTATTTAATAATAAATATCATGGGACTCTTTGGAGAATATTTTTGAGAGTAAGAAATAAACACAACTCTGGATGTTAATAATACAACTGTATGAATCCTTCCCCTTCCCAATCCATAAAGTTATTTTATTACTGTATACAAAATCTAGTGAAAGTCTGCATTTATCTCCATTAGTCTCATGGTTGTCTCACTGCTCTCCCTCTCCTTCCAAATCTTTCTCGAAAGAAATACCTAAGTGAGGGGTAGCAAGCCAGCAAGAAACATAGATTCTATGTACCAATTAGTTGTTCTCTCTGATCTAATGCAAGACAACAGATCCAGCAGTGAATATGTTTGGTTTTAAGGAGAAGCTGCTGATGGTCCCTATGTGCATGCCAATGTTTGGTGCACTTGAGAAGAACATGAGTTGTGTGAAGAGTTCTACAGCTCTTTTTCTGGTGTGGCTACAGCAGACTATAAAAGGTCTAAAGTTAGGTCAAATGGCAAAATGAATTGTATTTAGAAGTTTGAAAAAAATAAGGAAACAAAAAAAAGTTTTTGAGGGCACAAATCTAATTTGTTTCAAAGTGGTGTTTTTAATTGGATCCTTAAAATGGTGTTTCAGCCTCTGACAGCAGGAGACCATAAAGCAGTTTCCTCCATCTGTAAACATGCAAGAGAGAGCATCATTTCCACATTTAAATGCTCCTCTGGCACTAGCAATGAAGACCAAAAAAAAGAGGCAATGACAACACATTGGCATTCAATGCTTACCTTTGTAAGGGCATCAAAAGCTGAGGCAACACTACACAAAAAATCACGCTGGCACTTACATTCTGCCATCAGACCCAGGAAAGGTCACAAACTGACAGCTCATGATTTGGTGAAAAGCACAGCAGCAGCAGCAGCAAAACAGATAGGAAGCAAACTATTTCAAGGTTAACTGGAATTTTCAAATCCAAACTACCTTTTTTTTAAACTTAAAACCTGTCCTGAAACAGATGTTTCAATAAATGTGTGCATGTGTGAGTGGGTTATATGACGGTTTCTGTAGAGTCACTGATGCCAATGTCTTTGTAGCCTATCCTGTCACTCTATTAGGACAAAAATGACAAGTTGAAGAAATTTCCTCTCTTCTATTTCAGATTTTTCTGCACATGGCATCATCTGCCCATCAGTCTCAGTTTGACTTTTGATTCTTCCAGCTTTCAAAGCTGTATCTGTAACTGAGGGGAACTGGTTCAGTGCAGGGCCTCCTAGCTAGACAAGCTGGGCTGTGATACGATTCAGCTAGAAACCAGTACTAAAATTAATGTGCAAAAAGACAAAAAGCAACTATTGCATAACTAAAGATGAATTTATATATAGGGTGCATGTTAATGATTTTAATGGTACAGATGTTTTGGACAGCCAACCTAGGTGGTTACTGTATCACCTTTTATGTTTTTATAAATCAATGAGTTGTTGTCTTGGCTTAAGACAATTTAAAGGAGAACACTCTAAAATGAGTTCTCCCCCTTTGTTTTAACCATTCCCTATTCACCAATAAGCAGAAACAAAATATGAGTTATCCATGACAATTGTGTGTATCAAAATGTATATGTTAAGAAAAAAGGTAGAACTGCAAACTTCCTTCCATAAGGTAGATGCTTTTGAGAAAACTAATTAAGAGCAAACAGATAGCATTTAAAATGTTAATTTTTTTAATTGCTTTAAGTGTATTGAAGATAGTGTTACAAAACTTCAGATAAAATCGTAATCATACTAAATTCTAATGTGGACTGTCACTATCTTCCACAACACAAGGACTCCATCCTCTTTCACCCACTCACTAGCAAAAATACAATTCTGATTTTAAAAGGCACCAGAACAGTCAAGTTCCAATTTCCTTCTTTTCCTGGAGGGCTTTGGCAGTGTAATTCTGACATGGGATTTGATATGTCAATTCCAACTCTCTCATCACCCACATGCTGTTAAAAGGTGAATGGCTTTGGATAGATGACAAAAAAAATCTGCTGAGGTCTCTTCCCCATCTAGTAGACAACAGAAGTTAGCTGGGTTGAAATATTGGGTTGGGAAATTTTTGCTGGGGGTGAGTGTGTGTTTGTGGGAGGAGGTTGTTTAGTTTGGGGTTTTTGGTCTGGTTTGAATTTGTGACATAAATATTCCAGAGAAGAGAAAGATAAACTGAAGGAGGTGAGGGGAGATGGATTATCTGAGGCACTTCAAGTACTCTCTCAAACAGGTTATGTAAAGCTGCTGTGTTTTTCTGCAGGCAGATGAACTGGGAATTGCCCTGCTTTGACATGTGCAGCTAAATCACAGAGACTACAGGACTCCATTAAACACAATTAAGCCACAATGCAGTACAGCATCACTGCTAGTAATGTATTACTCTGAGTGTGTTAATGTTCTACTGTTACCCAGGAGTGTTTTCTCTTGCTAGACTCCACAGCAACACTTCCAAGTTTCAGCCATCTGGCTGCTGCTCTGAATTTTATGGCAAAGATTTGTCTGTGAGGAACCTGAAAGCCTGGAAGACACCTATTTTTTAACACCATTACATTTTAACACATATGCACTGTCAGAATAACAGCAAGCCTCATTGTTCAATGAATGTTTCTTTTGTTAAAAACATGCAGCAGTAGTCAGGCCTTTTATTGGGTATAAGTCTTTTGCATAACAGCAGTAATTAACTGAAGCAACTTACAGCAATAACGTAATACCAGAGGTCAAAAGCTTTTAAGAGAAAATAATAAATTAACTAAGAAGTTAATTCCATTTGCCACAGCTGGAGCCAGGCTCGTGTGTGTGACAGACAGAACCGCAATACTAGCAAGGCTGAGATCATCACTTAAGCCTAACCCAAAGCAGAAGGAACCATTAGATAAATAACTGTAAATGAACTCAAAAGACACTTCCACATTTTAACCATACACTAACTAATTTTTTCTTTCTTAATATGAAAGTTTTAAAATGCACATTAATGGAGTAGAAACTTCATCAAGAATGTAGTTAAATCATCATCAGCAAATTAGACAAAGCAACTCCAAACTCTAACAGGAACCCTAGGACTTGGCATACAGCCTACATACTTTTTAATCTATCTTTTAAAAAGAAAGTGTAAAATACAGTATTAAACTACATATGAAACTCAACCACATGCACTGAAAATGTGTATGTTCATCAAATCTACTAGTTCTAGTACCTTTACCTCTTAAACTTCATCATGTAAATTATTATTTAAGATTAGCATTACTGGTGAAACACTCCATCACAAGATAAAAATTGGAACTTGGTGACAGGGTTTCAAACAGGCTTTTTAAACTGTACTTTAAGAGCAGTTACACAGTCCGGGGAAATACTGGACAAGCACACTCAGCTTCCAATCTGTTTCCAGAGATGTAAAAATATTTCGCAGCAGCAAGGGGTGCTGTTACAGCAGCCAACAGCTCTTCCCAAATTAGACATTCTCTTGCCCATTCTCAACAATAACAATTTGTTGCTCTCATCTACTGCCTTTCACAGGCAGTGCATTCCAAGGAGCAGTAAATGCTTCTGTCCTCATTGTACTGCTGGGCACACCAAGACATATTTCAACACAGTGGCTTGCCCTGGTCACCTGTCACTTTGGGACTTTGTTTACTACATGCAGTAGGTCCCACTGCCTGGCACTGGTGTTCCCCACTGTCCCTTATGTAACTAGCACCTGTGGACATGAGGGACCCATTATCCAACACAAGATCTTGCACTTGTCTCTACATTTGGTTTCCTTTCTCATATTCGGAAGACTTGCAAGGATACATTACAGACTATGTTTGTTACACTGGTAAGAGTAAAGTTCATACAAAATAACTGGATAAGGAGCTTTAAGAAATACCACAGATAGCAGATAAATCAAAAATAAATTAGCTTTTCTAAAGAACATGAAGGAATATACAAATCCAAATTAGTCCTTCTTGGATGACAGACCAAGTTTAAGAATGCATGAACAGAAACACAGCAAGATTTGCAAATGGCCCAAACAGGCCTTTTCTCTTTCCACTCTCATTGCATATATCTCATGTTATCATGGGACAATCCTAAAATTTTTATCCCCTTAGCTAAGTTTTGAGATAGTGGCCAACCACTTGGGTCTCTGCTGCTTTTTTGTATTGGTCTCTACAGAAAACATTTGAATAAACCAAACGCAAACATGAATTACTGTTGCATCTTTGCCACTTCTCTTACGTTCCACCACGTAATTCACACAGATTAAACTGCCTATGCACAACAGCACTACAAACATGCAGTAAATGAAATAAAATAGCTCTAAATTGCAAAACCACTATGCATATTCAGTTTTTGTTATGTTCTCCTCACTATAACAAAGGCACTTAGATTAAACCACGTGGATTCCTACACAGTAATCTCCAAAAGTATGAACTTTATACTACCAGCTTGCTGAATTAAAGCTGACTTCTGGCCTACTTAACTAAAGAACAAAATTCACAAATAGCTTTTAAAAGTATGACTTTTTCTTAAAGACTGCTAACAACTGTGCTACTTCATTTTTATATACCAGAGTATCCATGTTTTGCAACAGGTTTTCAATCTCTGTCACAACGTTACATTGCAGGTCTTACTCTGACCTCTGCTAGATCAATTTCAAATAAGCCTCTCTTAGTAGGGGAAAAAAACCCACCATTGTCAATATTTTATTTTCACTCCAACAGGTAACAACATACATTAAACAAATGCCTCAAGAAATGCTGAAAAGATGCAAAAAGTACAGCAACCAGTTTTCTGCTTGCTACACTCATGAGAGCTATTACAAAATGAACACATGGAATAAATCAACAACACTTAACAAAAACCAAAAACTCTTTTTCATACTTGGCACTTAGGACATCAGTCAGATTTTTAATCTAGAATCTTGTTTTCCTCTAGAATATCTGTACAATCTGTTCATTTTGCCATTAAAGGCAACAAAATTAAACAAAAATTATTAACATATCCACAAACAGCAGACACTACACTTTCCAGTTCAGCAGTGCTCCTAAAGCCTAGGAAACTACATTAAATTTGCCTTGAAACACAAGACCAGACAAATCCTAAATTCTAGAAAGCTAACTCTAGGAAGCTGGAGATGCCCTGGTAAACTGGGAAAATGACTCACCCAGTCTGGTGCTAAGGGTCTCATTCTGCAGCACATACACTGAGATGAGCAGTCACTTGGGCAGGAGCACTCAGGCATGTGTCTCCCATGGCAATTAAGCCATGACATTTCAAAACCTTGTGGAGAACAGAGCTTTGGCAGGACTCCTCACTGGGCTGCTGACACGCTCCAGCTCAGCGTGTGGGGTTATACAACTGCCTGTCCTTCAGCTCAGCTAAGAGGAAAAAGCCCCAGGAGGAGCCCTCAATTGCACTCCTCGTGTTAAGATTTGTTATTATTTCGCAGCTACCATCATGAAAATGCTATAATCCAAAATAGCCTGCCATCTTACAGGGCATGTTACGCTATGCTTTAGTATTTGAGGGTTGCACAAGAGCGCAGGAATACATGTTCAGAACAGCAATAAATAAATATGATGAATTGAAAAAAATCAATTATTCTTGTTGCTGCTGGCCCTCTAGCACCACAGGCACCATTAGCTCTATGATGGCTGAGCAGAAGGTAGGTTTCCTGAAAGGTGTCTTGGTACTGAAAGTGAAAATTAACATTCTTTGTCCCCCAGCTTCAAAAACTAACAGCAGCACAGTATCCACACTGGATAGTTCCCTCCACAAGTGGAAGACAAATATTTCTGCATCAGGCAGACCAGATGTGTACCATTATCCTCCAAAACTGAGCAACAAATAGGAAAAAAGAAACAAACTAAAAGGCTGTCTCAGCAAGTCACCAGCCTACACACACAGTGCAGGGGGACAAAAAGTCACCTCAGTCAAGGTAGGAGAAAAAGGGGAGGCAGAGTTCTGCAATACCTGCATCTAGCCAGCTCTGCAGCATCTTTAGTTTTTCAGTCATGAGAAACTCTGAATGCCACAGAAATTTTCCCATATATTTTTAGTTGTTCTCATCAGTTAAATAAGCCTCTGTGGCATTTATAAGCATTCATTTTTACTAAACTAATGAAATATTAAGAGTGATGGCTCATGCTAAGAAGGCTGCCAGCAATTTAGTTTTTTAATATAGTGTCATTTTCAAAGATGCCACACACAAATCATGTTCTTTTAGTCTTCTTCCTTTTACTTTTTTAAAAGATTTTAACACATTCAAAAAGCTGTAATTTATCAAGGGGGTATTTAATCAAAATGCTAAAAGGCATAACTTTTAATTCCATCATTGCTGCATTGTAGCTTCAGTTCTCATGGAAAGCAGGCTTTACACCTCAAAATGCTCTGCTACTAAGCACATTCAGAGGTTTATAGCCCTGAGTGTAAGGGATTTGCTTGACTGCAATCACTAATGCTAAACCAACATGTATCCAGCATAAATGGAAAACCAAACGCATGGAACATCTTAAAACCTCAAGAAAAGATTCTGGTCCAAGGTGGCCCAGTAACAGGCCCAATGTGCTCAATCCAAACACTTTTTCACAGTTATACAACACCCTACTTGCCCAGTTCTTTTCTCATTCCTTCCTTAATTATTCTGTTTCCCTGCCTGAACAAAAAAGCCCCTTAAATCCTGCAGGGATGCACTTTTGTCTTTACAACAATGAAATCAAGCAATTTAGAACAACGAGGATGCTTGAATGTGTTTTGCAGATACACTCGGTTTATGAGGGCAGAAAATTATGGGTGTGAGTTTGAGTGATACATGTATCAATCACAGTGCTTAAAAATGTCAGTACAAGAAAACATTCTCCTGTAACTTCTTCTCCATAACTAAAAGCAACCACTATTAAAATAAAAATAAATGCAGACAATTTTTTGTAATATACTCCTGGTGCTTTACTACCCACAAGATTTACGATTCCACTAACATATATCCTGTTCTGTATTAATATTATTCTATATACAGATTAAGACAGTGGGATAACACAGTTACAGGTTTAACCTTATTTTCCAGATGTGTATGTGGTCACATATGCATAATCAGCCTCCAATTCTATTCCATCAATTTGAAAGAACACTCAAGAATGCTTTTCATGTAAGCACTATGCTCACATAAGCTTTTCTAAAAACCTTGCTGCCATCTCAGCCCACTGATCATTCATGACTTTAAAGACTTTCATGTTAATTATGCAAAATGCAATAGTCAAACTTTATAATTGCTCTATCAGTCACTGGAAACACTGCTATATCTCAATATGGTGTTCACTCTTGTCTAGAGGCCCAGGTACACACTCCAGTGTCACCCCACCTCTCTTCAGGTGTTGAAGCTACAATACTAGAAACAGCCTTCCTCAAGGGAGCTTCTTGACATAAAGGGAAACAGGAAAGCCCCTGACCACAAAAGAAAATGAAATACGACATGCTAATAGGTAAGACAGAGTCAATGACTCCCACAGTACTACAGGATCAACACTTCTTACAGCCCTTTTATCATGTGCTGTTCATCACGACTTCAGGTACAAATATCCACTAAAATCTTGCTTTGAAAAGATCAAAGATTAATCAGCTTTTTTCTGATTAATCTCTGGTGCTGCTTGGAAAAGGGGAACAGGTGAAATATGCAGCTTCCATTGGCAGGCCTTGAATGATCAAGGAATTTCAACCAACTTTTCCCAGCCACCTCCTCGTCATGCCTTGCATTCAGCCACATTTCCACAGCACAGCTGCAGCCACAGACAACTTCCACTTCCAGCCTAATGCTCAGATTTGTCCTCAGGGATAGAATTATCTTGTATGTTATGAATAGCAGCAGCATGTTTGCTTACAGAGCTACTATGAGCTACACCATATGCTGATACAGTCATCTGTAAATATTAAGTGATCTACTAATATCAGACAAAATATCTCCACAAAAACCAGCACCTGGGAACTAATATAAATACTGGCTGTTCTCATAAAGTGTGTGCTGCTTACATTATTGAAATCCAGTGAGTAAGGAAATCCAGTAATAAAGAAAACTTTATTTAAGCATCTAGCAACACCAAAAATGAAAAAATGACAAAAGCAAATCTATGACTCCATATCTCAGACAAAATTTTAAATCAAGCACCTCTCAAAAGATACTTGAGATATTTATGCTACAAGGAAAGATTGATAAAAATATTTGTAAAGGTTTGAGTAATTTGCTATCTTGTGCCTTTGAAGACAGATGGTGAAGCAAGCAAAATATCTGATAACTTAGTTGCATCTGAGATGATTAATACTTTTTTATTTACAGAAATAGCCCTTTAAGTAACTTATTACTTTACTTTTTTTTAACTTTTTTTTGGAGTATATTACATTTCTTTATCTGCTCTTAGATCACTTACTTTTTTTATTATTTTGTGGTGTTCACAGATGTTCAGTATCTTACATCTCACTAAGAGAGATGAAACCTGCACTAAACTGCAATTTAAACAACCTTTTGTAAAGACAAAAAAATCATTTACACTTCAAAAAGAGTGCATTAAGGTAGGATGATGACTCTGTAGCAACAGGCTAAAGCAAACACAGCACCTTTTCATATCCTTTTCCAACAGATGAAGTTTAACCCGGAGCTGTAATGACAGCAAATCTGATGACCATTTGGCCTTCACTGTGAGGGTAAACATGCTCTTGCAAATCAATTTGCAATGGATATGTATGCATGTAAAAGACCTCTGAACTCCACACTGCTTAGTGAACAAAGCCAAATTTGTATGTGGAAACAGAGGAAGACAGAGACAGAGAGTCCATCTGACTGCAGACCAACACTGCGGTACAGAACTTAGCACTTCGTGGCGACACATTTGCTTGCAGACAAGCACAGAGTGACTATGCAAACACAGTCCCTCAGTACTTTTACAGTGCACAGTATTGGCAGCCACTTCAGAGCTGTCAGTCCTTCAGTTTTCACTTCAGTTAGCACAGAGATACACACGAATGAAAAAATATTAACCAATGTATCTAGACTTTTTCTTAAAGAGAGAATATATCAAAAACCCCAATTGAGTCAGAATAATTACTTCACATCTTACTCTGTTTCTGGTACTTCAAATGCAGTGTGTTTTCAATGCAGAAACCCACAAAGAATACACTGTCATGTTTGTTTTGGGTTGCAAAAGTGTTGTTGTAACAAGTCCCAGTATTCTTAAAGTACTCTTTGGCATCTTCAGTACAGATCTGGGTGGTGGAACTTCCTGATCCCTGAGGGAATTAGCATAAGGCAAGAATCCCACCTTGTGAATAGTGACTGCAGAGAAATGGTCCCCTGCAGAAGCTGAAAACACAGACTGCTCTGAATTAACCTTGAAAGATTTTGTACCATTTAAGAGGACAAGTGTCCTTTGAAATTCATTCTCACCAATGATCACAAAGTTCTGCAAAAAGACTTTGATATTTGACGTACAGCACAGCAGAAAATCAGTCTTCATGTTTCCCCAGGCCCAGCTGACTTGCCTGTAACCAAAGGCTGGGTCACAATGAAAAAAACAGATTATAGTTCAAATACAGAAGAACCACTTCTCATTGAAAGCCTCATTGAACCAAAGTGTTTGTGAGCAAAGTCATTCCTTAATATAAGAGCTTTTGTAGATCTTGAGATTCAATAGCTGATAAAATATGAGGAACAAAATATTTAGACTATCATAATACTGTCTTGGCTGCCCATTGTCTTGCGTTATTTTCCTGTGAATTCATAATCTTTAAGACATCTGTTAACTCAAGCTGGCAAAGAAAGGAATCTCAAGGAGGAGGCAAGCAAATGAATCATTTATCATCTGCCTTCTCTCCTCCTGACTGATTCTCTGCTGATTTCAAATGATACAGGAACAGCTTCTTAGAAAAAGCATCACTGTTATCTTCCAATTTTGAATACATACTAATTTTTTTCTTCTTCTCGTGCCACCTGCCCTTATTTCCAGGGCTGTATTTACCTCTTAGTAACCCTGCACATATTCAGATCACTCATCACTTTGTCTGCATATATGTATCCTCTGTTTTAAATTACTACTGTGCTATGAAAGTTAGAAATAAAGGACTGATAGCATGATCACCCAAGTAAATTTTTCAAGACAGGCAACTGAAAATTAAATCGTTTCAGCGCTGTCCAGCATGGAGCTATGTGGTGTTGGAAGAAATACACATAAACCTCTAAAAGGTTCTGTGTTTGAAGTTGCCAGTTGAAGGATGCAATGCATTCCTGGGACAAGCCCAGGACAGTTACCTGAGCCATCTGTGCTTGAGATGCTCCTCTAACAGGAGAGCACTGGCAAGAGAGGCAGACACACTCTAGCAGTGCTCAACACTGCAATGTAACAACACGTCTTGAACCTTCGACTCTTCTGGCATTGGCTAATGGACTCTATGGGCAACATTTACTCATGGTAACTTTTTCACCTGTGCTGTCACCCCATTCACAACACATTCCCCTCAGGCTTTCCTGATATCCTCTTATCCTGTCCTTTTTTTTCCAGGCACAATGACATTTTTAGTAAATATAAAGTAGTAAGTTTACATTTCAATAAACTAGCCTGGGACACAGTGTGGCTTCAATCTGCAGTAACTTACAACTTGCACCCTGAGCATTCAAGAATATAAGTTCCTGGCTGTACAGTATCTTGCTATTTGGTCAGCAGCCGGAAAGTAGGAAAGTAGTGATCTTGGTAGACTAGGACTGAACCAGGATCTCTAGGTAATGGAATATAGCTAACATCTTTCTTGATTTCTTTTTGTTTGTTTGTTTGTTTGTTTAGTTTAGTTGAGTTTAGTTTTCTTACTGTGTGGGTGATCAAACACTTGCACAGGTTGCCCAGAAAGGTTGTGGAGTCTCCATCCTTGGAGATACTCAAAGCACAACTGAACATGATCCTGGGCAACTGGCTCTAGCTGTCCCTGCTTGAGCAGAGGGCTGACCCAGACCATTTCCAGAGGTGCCTTCCAACCTCAGCTGTGTTGTCACCCTATTTTAAGGCTATTCTTTAAACTCCTTATGCCCCATGATTCTGTATTATTTCTCTGTCATTAATCTTCCTGGTCTACAGCTTGATTTCTAAAATCCAACCAAGCTTCTCCAAGGCATTCTCCTCCCTCTGAGTCAGCCTGTGACAGGTAAAGATGCCAAGAGCAGAGTATATTACTGCAACCTGGTGTGAGCTGTCCACAAAGCCGCAGATACCCAATTTCACATATTTAATGTCTTTCCTTGTTTACAAACCACATGTTAGTAAAACCCATCCTTCAGCTTGCCAGGCTGAGCCAAACTCCCTTAGGATCTTATCTGCAGCAAATGCCACTTGGGATCAGAAAGCAAATACTGGAACTGTAGGCTGTGAGGACTGGCATTTCACTAGTGAGCTGCAGACAACATTTCTTTAGCACTTTTCATTCGTCTCTTTCTTCTTAACTGGTAAGAGTTCCATTAAGGTAGCTGAAATACAAGGGGGAATGAACCTTCATCATTGTAATAAAAATACTACAGAACTAATGTTTATTTTTATCCTCAAAGTGAAATCAGGAAGACAAACTTCCTCATTTTTGCTCCTCATTTTATTTTGACAAAGATGACATACGGTAAGTGAAAAGAGGAATTGTTTAGTTTGCCTAGAAATACGTGAAACTTCTATGAATACCTCCATGTTATTAAGTAATTTCATCTTTGTACAAAGAACCTGGCATCCAAAGGCACCTAATAATTCTTTCATGAGCAGCAGAATTAATGAAGCTTGGAGAACAACAGATTTGCACCCAGTGCCTTCTAATCACCTCAACCTGCTCCCACCACTCTCGCCCCAGCTTCCACTTGTATCCTGCACCTGCACAGCTGGGAAAGTGATGGCAGATGCTGGGACTGCTTCAGAGCAGCACAGGTACTGACTGGCTGGCCAGCACCCCCTGTGGCTGGGCCACTGCCTGTTGCCTCTCAAAATTAAGCTTTTCATTCAGTTAGAAGCACTAATTTGTGTCACATTCCTCTATTCAGCTTTTGATTTAAAAGAACTATTATGTTTCTATAAATGTATTAAAGACCTCTACTCTTTTGTCAGCTCTAGCTGGTGTCATACAGAGGATTCAAAAAAATCAAGGGGAATAGGGCAAATAAAAAAATGCTCAAAAAAGATTTGTTCCACTAGGAAATTAGGATAAAATGCCTAGTAGCAAAGGCCTCCAGAATGTCACAGGACAACACTGTCTTTGCTGTTATGATTTCAAGGACTCTTCTCCAATATGCACACCATTATTTGTGTATTCAGAAAATGACATAAGAGCCTTCATATTGTGAAATGAGATTTATAATAGGTTTCCTACAGGATCTTAACAATTAAGTTTTCATGAAGATATATGGCATTTATGAAGAATGTCTTTATGACAAATTTGTCTTTTCCTCTTCAAGGACTTAGTTAAATTTTTATTTCAAAAGCAGTTCTATCCCACGCTACATTTTGGATTTGAAAAACTAGACAAGAAGAGTAAGGAAGGAAATAAAATCCTCAAAGTTTTCTATGTTGTGTACCAATCCTTTGTCTGCTTATTCAAAACAATACCCCTTCAGTGTAGTAGTAGTTTCTCTGTGTTAGCTCCAGTCTTTACACTGAAATTGCTGAAAATCTAATACAATTTTTAATACCTTACATAATGAAACAGCTACTAAAGATCTGTCTCCTTTACACTGCAGACTGCCAGAAGAAAGTGGTCCAGTTCCACAATAAATATTTTTTGGTCCCAAAGATGCTGTTGCTTGCATTATGTTTCTAAACATTAACTTCAAATAACCACTTGAGCAGTGTGACACTCTTCCATCAAGCAATGACTTTCACAACACAAATGGTGGGGAAGCCCCAAAACACAGCAAAGGCACAGTTCAAACAAACTCATATGCTGGATTTTAATCACTCTGCCCACTTCCAGAAATGGTCAGTTCACACTTGTTTACCCAGTTTTTTGGCACAGAACTTCCTACAACCTGACTGCAGAACATGTGCTGGTTGGGTTTGCAGTCTTTATAATAAAAGCTTGTCTGTCTTTTAATTCCCATAATTCTCAAAATACAAAGTAATGAACAAACTAAACATTCTGTCTCCTATTCAAGGGATCTATTGCCAAACACCTTTCTAATGATGCTTACTTACCTTGTATTTTCAGCTTTTTGCTAGTTTTCATGGATTTTGAATTAGACACTGAAAGATTTCTGTACAGAAGCAACCCAGTCTTAATACACTGTACCAAATACCAACTCCTAAGCTGTACAGAACTTCATGTCAAAAACCTCTGCTGCTTTGTTTGCTGCAAGTCCCAGATCCAGTAGCTAACCCAGATTTCCCCATTCCATGATACATCTGGGCATGTCATACTTGTATGACTCTTCCCCTCAATATCCTTTGGCTCTGCCTCTAGGACCACAACCATTTCCACTTCTGACAACGCACTGTGAGTAAGGATGACTTCATGTCAGTTCTGATCTGTGCAAGGATGAAACTTGCTGCCAAATGAATGAATTCTGGAACCTGGCTGCACAGCTCTCCTAATTCTATCCAAGGATGCAACTGCATGCAAGATCCCCTACCGAACCTGCCACCAAAACTTGTCTTTTCTCCTCCCACAGCAGCATTACACAAACTACTTCGATCCCCAGGTCAAAGCACTTAATCACCACCCAAAATTTTCACGAGAACTCTGCCTAAGATTCCTTAACACCATGTTAACCAAAGTGCTAGTGCTCTCCAGGTTGAACCAAGCAATTTCTTGTAGTTTACTGTCCCTTTCATTTTTTGTTCTGTTTTCCTTAGACAGGAGTCTGGAAAAGCAAGGCATGCAGGCAGGCTGGTTTCATACCATCTTAGTAGCCTTTCAAATGGCATCTGTACACCCTTCATTACTTTCTCCTTCTGAATCATACAGTCTGCTACAAAACTATTGTCAGCTGTTATGCTGATGCAATTGTTCAATAATATTACTTTCATTTGTGAAAGTGCTCAAAATGCTCTTTGTGCATTTGAAAGCACATTATCAGTTTTACTATTTTTCTGGCATTATTGATTTCCAGATTTTTAGTGTTTTTTTCATATATCACATAGGAAAATACCAATTTGCATAGAAATACAAATGTATGTGCAGGACTACTCAAGCTGACAGGGCTACAGAGTACGCATTAAGAGAAATTCCTTCACTTTAAAATAATTACAGAAGAACAAAACCACAACTGTCTACGTTTCAAGTTTGTAATGTCTCAACAACATTTTTAGTTTTGCTGGGATAAACAGTATCTTTTCCTAAAAATAACTGTTAAGTTCCTCTTGTCTTTTCCATTACTCTTGCTACATGAATGAGAAGTTACTTCCTCAAAGTTAAAAGCTGTGAATAAATAGGCCTGTGCCTCAAGTCAGCTGTGTCAGTAATGAAATCCATCTCCAAAACAGTTCTGTGGTTACAAGATGTAGAACTGGCAGGAGAGAAGGAGTGTGCACAAGAAGAATTCTGTATGCAATTGCAATGCTGTTTTTTCTGGACAATGACCAATGCTTATACCTTCCCAACACAAGAGAAAAGTGAAGAGCAACATTCGCAATGGAAACTAACAAGAGAGCAATTTTCCTTAGCAGTTGATTTAATTGAATGGCTATGAACCAGCTTTAAAAAAGTTTGACAAACCATCACTCTCTCATAGAACTTTTGGAACTATTTTCATCTGCAACCAAATAAAAGGCTGCTGATCCCTCTGCTCCTGCAGGTCCTGCAACACTCCTTGCCATCCTGTCAGATCAAGTGCTCGTGAAGCAGTGTGAGGAGGTAGGCAAGGAACAGACCTGCTATTAAAAACAAGCTTTTTTCTTGCTAGTTTAATGTTAACCTTGATCATTCTCATCATCTGGCCCACCATGCAGCCAAACATTTGTACCAGAACGTAGGAAGAAGGAAAGAAGGAAACATGGCTCTTTTTTTCAGTGGCAATGCAAGCTTAACATCTTCATGAAACTAGAGCCTGAGGCTAATATTTCCATGTTTGTTACTTTTGTTTTCCACTACTCTATTTGCTCCATAACTGCCAGGCATGTGACTGAATCTTTTGGTTTTCCTAAGGTCACTGGGCCCTTTTTATTTAAATAATTTCCTGAAGACTTCCTGACCTCTTATGAATTCCCAGAAGTAACTGTGACCCTTGTAACTTAGGATAACACTGTGCTGAGTCAGTAGTCTAACATAGAATTCCTAGGTCTGAAAAACACCAAGTCTCATGATTGCAGTTGCAAAATGAAGCAATAATGGATGACATTGCATCTTGCAGCTTTTGCAGACTCTATAGATGAGGGACATCTGGAATCTAGCAGGAGTCTAACAGAAGCCAGCACAAGGTACAACTGGTACTAAATGCATAGTAATGAAACATGTTACTATATGACAAGACAACCAGCTTGGAAATACAAAGTAAATGACTGAAATTCTTTAAGAGGACTTAACAATGCCATCAGGCTTGGACACATCATTAATAAAAATATTATCATAATATAATGAAAAAAGATAAAAACAAAATGTGTTTTAAATGACAGTATTACAGTATCAGATGAATAGAGTTTACTTAAAGTCAAAATAGTGTGGTATTTATCTGTGAATTGCCATAGTAGCATATTTTCAGTGCTAGGCTGAACACTGTATGGGTAGAAAGCTGGTAAAATCCGGTCCCTATAGAAAACAGTATCAGAAACAGATTCTGGAGCAGCCAAGTATTTCTGGGGGGAAAGCAGATATATCCTAGGCTGTCACAGTGGTGCCAGTGCTCTCTGGAAGTCTGTGGAGTAGAGTGGCAGATTTACAAATACACAGCCACAGAAGATGCTGCAGTAACAGCTGAAGTCATGAAGGCCTTCACCAGAGCAATGCAGCCCAGGCAGAGGACCATGCCAGTGGCACTACACCCCTGCTGACTTCAGCACTCATTCCCAGCTAATTTGGGCATCTGCAGGGAGCTGCTTCTCACCATGAGGAACTCTGCCCAGCCTCCACTTCTGTTTCTAAATAAAGTCGGCACCGAAGTTAGGAAATAACGGCTCTTGCTGTGTGACAGATAATAATAATCCTTCATATCGCAATCCTGTGCTTGGGGCCAAGAATCAGCCATCAGCCACTTGTCAGCACTTCCACATTTCACTCCCTTGTCAAGCACAGCCACCCTACCAATGAGCTTGGAAACCAACCATCATCAGCAACATGCTTTGAATTTTTATAGAGGATGACTTTACAAATTAACAGCAAGAAAGGAACAGGCGCAAACATATATTTATAAATGAAAAGGGAATGCAAAAAGATACAGAATAGGAACGAATGCAAACTACTGGTGCATCTTAACTGTGAAATAACATTAGAAAACAGTGAGATAATCATAAAAAAATAGGGTAAACAGCATATCACACCACTAACAACAGCACAATGTCCCATGCTGTGTGCACCTTGGTAACAGTTGGGTAGACTGTAAAAGAGAAAATTCTGAAATAAGGTAAAACATGTATGAAGTACTCAATGAATAAAATTTGGGAAACTTCATGCCACTGGAAACAAGAAATACACCTTTGCAGGCAAAGTATCTTGGTATTCAAGTTACTGCATAATACAGGAATCCAAAAGCTGAAAGCTTAAATGGCTAATAATGCCATCTTATTCAGGATAATCCAGGTCATGCATTGTCAACACTGTCTGGTATCTCCATGTGTTTTTCAAATCTATTTAGCAAAGCAAGTTTCCCTAACTTCAGGGGCTTTTAACCCAATGAACGGAAGTATTTCACATAGTGTGTGAAAAATAATTAAAATGAATGCAGTAACAAGTTTATTCCAGGCATGTCACTTTATCAGAAGACTGTTTTAAAGCCTGTATCAATTCCTGAAAGTAAAATGTTTCATAGAATCTATCATACATCATAAAAGAGCCCAAACAATGTGCCTTATGGGTATTGCTTTCATACAGTTTATTGCCATGTGCAGCCAAGAGCAAAGCTTTGCTTAGATCACTCTAGAGATTGCATGTATGCACATGGGACAGGGAGTAGGGCAAAAGACCAGGCGAAAAATACCTCTGCAAGCTGCATTCAGAGTTAAAGCCCCTCCCCACACACACACTGCTATCCAAAGCCCCACAAGGAGCTGTCTCATGGAGGTCCCTAGGACAGCATACCTCTGAGCAGAACTCTGCTCAGGTCTCCTAAACCACCCAAACAGTGGTGCTCCTTCCTACCAGCAGCCACGGGTCATTTTTGCTATGTACATTCTACCCACTTTCTGCAGAAGTTTGTTCCAACTTGGGTTTATAAAAACACCATTCCATCAGAAAAGGAAGGTCTTGAATAATGATTGTAGTTTCCTTCTGGTCCAAGTAGACAGAAATCAAAAGGTTTCCTGCAATGAAGTGACTCAATAGCGGCAGAAAAAGTCACTTGTTGCCAATGCAGAGAGTGCAAGTATGGAGCTTTTTTTAAAAAAGTACAAAGGCATATGTTTACATTCAACTTTCACCTACATCCAAAAATATTTTTTACAGAGGAGGGCTTAATGGGTTAAAGAAAAAATTCTCACACCAATCATTTATCCAAATTATTTAGGCCTTCAATTCATGTTGCATGACACTGCAACTTGAAGGAGGCCCAAGGGAGCTGCTTCTCACCTACAACCCCAGAAATCATTCAAAGGATTTTACGGTTGTCACAGGAGCCAGAGTCCTTCAACTACCTCAGGATGCTGATTAGTGCTGTAACTTTTATACCACAGCTTACTCTTATCTACAGGCCATGGGGGAAGAATGCAAACAGCTGCACAGCCCCAATTCCAGCCCACAGGAATGGCTAACACCAGTTGCCCATCTCCTTAAAAGCAACGCAGCACCATTCTAGCTACCCCCAAACAAGCAAAGGTAAAGAAGTTCTGAGCTAAGGATCTGCCCATCAGTGTGATTGCACACTTAGAGGGGCATATTTAACTTAGCAGTTACAAATTCATCATGATTAACTGAAGTAACAAGAAGACAAATGTTATTGACCCAGTTTAAAGTATACCTGCAAAGTTTCAGAGCTCATGGAAAATATATTAACTTGCACAGTCAAAGTATATTCTCTTGACCCCAAATTTTCAGTCCAGATAGAGTTGTGTTCTATATTCCACAACAGTATCCCTGCATTACTCCTCTGCTTTCATTGTCTCTACCACAGAATAAGAAGTCCAACTCTCTCCTATCACAGCTGTCAGATGTGTCTTGGCACTGGGAAACATAAAGAGATCCCAAAGTCTTGCTCCAAGGCTCAGCATCAGGTGAGCCACCCTGTTTGTCTCCTGCCATTCCTTAATCACAGGTGAGAAGGGACAGGGAAGAAAGGTTGGTCTGCTAATTTTCAAATCGAGTTAGCCATGTTTTTCTCAAAAATCCCACACCACCTAGATGAAAGGCTAAAGGAGACAGACACAGGCAGCTCCGTCTAGAGGCAAAAGGTCAGGGACAGACCTCACAGGCAGGAAGGCTTGCTGGGTACCAACTGACTTATCCAACAGCAGTGAGAAGGAGGGAACTGCTGGCAGCAGGGAGACATTTCTCTGCAGAAACTTGTGGAAAAATCAACAGTCTCTTTTGTGATGGGGAAACGTAGTTTTGAGACAAGAGGAAGTTTCACTGCTGCTGTTACTTTAACAACCAGCATATTTTATTGGGTTTTGCATGCATTAAAGGAGGTTTCAATATAAATTTGAATAGAAAAACATTTTGCACCTGAGTTTGACAACACATTTGCTCTTGACTAGTACCTTGTGGATAGTTATGACATATTGTGATAAAAGCAAGCTTGCAAATGCCTGTACAACTGGTAAATTATATACCTGGCTTAATTTTATACTTCAGGCATGTAAAATGTATTGCAATGCTTTTAGAAATGAAAAAAATCCTTTAACGGATTAAACAAAAATTTTTAAGTGCTCATGAAAGAGAAGCTGCCACTCTCTAAACTGTTCCTCAAATGCAACATTTTGGGGTATGTGCATAAACATAAATTACTTGCAAAAATAGTTTCTTCTCTTTATTCTTTCAACTGTCCCTGTAGCCCTATTCCACCACTTCGCTTGTTCCCTCTCACTCACTTCTTTAAAAATTCACTTGTCTCTCCTGTTTCATTGATACAAATATAATTCTGGTCTAGCATAAAACCCAACCAACAAACTAACTGATGCCCACATCTGTCTCCATAACTACCTCCCACTGTTTCATCTGTAAGCTGCTGAGAATGCTCAGCAGTGACTGCTCTCCTAAATCTCTTTAGATTCCATTTGGAAGGGTCATCCTCTCCCTCTTCTCTGTCCTGTCCAGCATCCAGCAGGATAAAATAAAATTAAATTCTAAACCAAACATTGTCCTAATTTTCTCCATACTGACTTTCCAATTTCCAAATGCAGATCCAGATCTAAATGTTTTATTAAAGTAAGTGTCTTCTTGTCTGCAAGAAACCTGAAAATAGCCTGCTAGCAATTGCCCAAATATTGCATGTTCTCTTGCATTTCACTTTTATTTTAGTTATCTGTTATCTTGTTTCATACATAATACATACACAGGTGTATATATGATTAGCTCCTTGATGCAGTGGCTGTATTTGTGTTCAGTGTTTCACTACATGGTCCATAAATGGGATTCCTAGAGCTAAATATATGACACACAAGACAGCCACTGAGGCAAACAGATGTCCAGAGGATAGAATTAACCTGGAATTACACTTCAAACCCAGAGTGATTTCTACTTCTTGCTTCTACAGGCTGTTCCTGCACAGACCCTCATGACACTAGCGTACCACACTAGTGGTTGGATCCAGCTATGCAAAATTGCAGAAGCTAAGTCAGGGCTTAGCATTCATGCATTTTGAAGACTACAAGAAAGGAGTAATTGAAAAGAAAGGGTAAGCAATTAGGATAAAAAGAAGATGCACAGTAAATGACAAGAAAAGAAGCAATCTTCTGGAACAAGCTACTGGAACCTGGATAGATTATGAAACCTTAACTGAATACCAGGAGAGTAAATGACTATAACACAGGAAAAAAGATTAAGATTTTATATATCTCAAGTCACTATTTAAATAGAACTCATAAACAAGATCTGCTTGTAAAGAATGAGTGAGCATCCATTCCACTCTTGCCAAGAAGACAGCACTGAGATCTTTCTTCTGGACAAAAAAAAAAGTCGTGTCAACAACACAACCACATGTCCAGCACAGATTGGTGTCTTTTCCTGCCTCTCTGAACTGAAAGCATTGCCTTCCAGGGCAGTGTCACTTACCTAAATAATGGGATAATTTTCACCCTTATTTTAAAAAAACAGTGCTTTTAAAGGAAATGTGTCTTATCTGAGACACTACATATGCATATGCAGATATGGTATTTAGACTCAAAGAATAAATATTTTGCACATTCAAGTTTCCTGTGCCATTAATTTTTTATGTCTCGTTTTGGTTTGGTGTCATATGTTGCATGCATATTTTAACCTTAATAGGCTGAGCAGTATGTTCTTGTGCATATTTGTGTAAACTGTATCCTGATTATACACCAATTAGCTGATCTTAAAAATTAAAAGGATTTTTTTTTCCTGCTAGCAATAATTTTTCTGAAGTTGGCAGTATTTGCAAGGGAACACCAAAGCCTGTCTGTGGAGAGGGCCTGAATGTATAAACAGCAGAAGGATAATCCAACCAAAAGAGAGATCAATGTCTTCAAACTTACTGTGTTTGAAAGGAAAACCAAAGGTGAGCGTACTGAGGGTCAGACACCTCATCAAGCACAATGAAGGCAGTCGCTTGCATTGCTAGGTAATAAAATATTTTATGAAAGAGATTTTGAATTTTGCCTTTCTGTTGAAAAATATGACCAGAACCAGAGCTTACATAGCTTATTTAACATAAGACTCAGAGTCAACACACTCATATGCTGAGAAGACAACAGCTTGTCTTTCTAATTAATGGAGTGCCTTTTTGTATGCAAATAATCAAAAAAACTATTGAACAAAATGATGAGGCATTTTTCTTGCAAAATACTTTCCCTATTTCTCTAATTTACAAAAATTTACTTAAAGCTCAGTTTTGCATACAACAGACTTGTTATCTATTCCTAAATTAAACCTATTATATCATCAAACCTCTTTTCACAAAACTTCCCTTTTAACATAGCATGCAAATGCTCTCTATTATTTAAATGTAGGCTGGAACGTAAAATAAATAATTCTCAAGAGAACTAGAAAAAACTTTCCTTGCTTTCAGTATTTGGCTTTGATTAAGAACATGTAACACATGATGAACTGTTCCAGATTTGCTGGCTCAATGCAGCCTGCAATTACAGTTTATAGAAAACAAATATATCTGACAAGGCAATATATCTTTGCCTCAAATATGTTTACTCATATAACAATTGTTGTTAGTTTACTTACAAAATACAGTCTATCAGTTCCAGTTTTGCAACTTGACCTAAGCAAGTGGGCTCTTGTTCCCAGCCACACAAAACAGCACAATGAATAAGATACTTAAAAATAGGATACTCAAAAATGAGAACAAAACTAGTCTAAAATAAGCTATGGCCATTTAACTGTTAAAGCTCATTGCAGGCAAGTTTCCATTATGTCCCTTTATACCTGAATGAAGATCGTACTAAATTTATGACATATCTAAAATAGTTCCACAACCTCGGATCTGTTTTTAGATTTTGAAAGTTAACTTAGAAGAGATGGAATTTCACCATGTTGGAAAAGCATTTAAGGAAAAAAAAAAAATATCTTTCAGTGTTTTTCTGTTCCAAGACCTGGTTGCAATTTTGTTACATTATTAAAAAATTGCAACAATAGCAATAATTTTTTCAAACAATCTGAAAATGTTCTCAGGGAAGAAAAGGCTTTCCCAGCCTATTATTACCAAAGCACAACAACGCCAATTCTAAGTAGAAAAAAGCCATTTTTAATTTTTTTTTTTAAACTCAGCTTTATAAAAGTTTTAGAACAATAGTTCTATATGCCAACAAAAAAATCTGAAGCAGTGAAAACATATACTCAAAGACCCAGTCGTGGTGAGGAAGGGATTTTCTTGGCTTATGAACTGTAGGAGGAAGCAAAAGAATGATCCCTCCCAGGTTCTGGCAATGGATATGCAAGCCAAGCAACATATGACATTCCTACAGCTTCAGACAGGTGCCTCAGTGTCACAGCCTTTTTCCCCAGACAGGGCTGATACTGCAGCATCTGAAGCACCCATCAAACCAGCCTAGAGCTGCTACAGCCCTGGGAATAGCCAGGGAAAGCACAAGGTCATCATGCTTCCCCAAGCCCATCCCTACACTCGAGCTAATGGTCCTTTGCTGAGCCTTTCAGAGGTGAAGCATGAACCCACTACAGTGCTATATTAAAATGCTGCTTGGTTTCCTGGATGTTAATTGCCATCACTACTGTGCTAGAACAGATCTCAACATCTTAGTGAGGTAGGTATTAACCAGGTTTTGCCAATAGGCAGCTTAAGGCAGACACACCTGAAAAACATGAAAGTTACTCATAAATCTGGGTATGTCACTGCAATAAATCAGAAAAAATAAAGCCCTGCCTATGTGAAAAATCAAACATACTAAAATACCTGACCTAGGAAGGTAAGTGTGGTAATTTGGCCAACAGTTTAAGTGATTTAGCAGAAGTTCCATAACAACTCTGTGGCAGATCTAGAAAAGAATCCCCTGATTTCTTAAGAGTAGCTCTGACATCTAGATCATACTTACAACCCTATAAAGAGGTTTATACATCAAGGCCAGGTGTAACAGAATTTGCTAAATTATGTCCACCACAGCAGTCATCACTGTTTGTTTCCACTAGGTCACTAATATCTGCGGTCAACAAGAAACATTAAGGGATAACACATGTTCTGGTTTTACTGCCCACAGCGAAAAGCAGACAAAATCAAATCCTTCCATCTCCTCCTGGCCTTTGTAACAAAAACCTGAGTGATTCACAAATGGTGACGTACAACCAGATGCAACCCTCACTGTGTAATGGAAGTAATAACCCAGGTAGGCTACTGCTGGTGTGGTTACACCAACTTTAATTTGTTCCTATGTCACATGTGTAATCCAAAGTGGTAACACCCATTACTGGTGTGGTTTAACCCTAGCCAGCAAATAAATATTATGCAGCCACTTATTTCAATTTACACTGACCTTATTAAAGCCCCTAATTTCAATAGAGTACTTAGAAATAATTAGCATAAAAAAACAAGATACAAAGTTGGATCCTAAGTGTCTTTTTAGTTCAGAAATTCGTTATTTTCCTCTTGGCTACTTAGATGTTTCTTACAAATAACTTAGCTATTTTCCTTGAATACCAGTGTTGGACACTTGTCAATATTTCTCAAGGAAAAACTCTCTACAAGCCAAAAGCCCAAGAGGCCAAGATTCTTCTCAAAATGTAAATGCTTGCTGAAGTGCTGACACTTAAATTAGGCCAACCAAGTTAAGTAGTAAAACTACACAATATAACACCACAGCAGTAGAACAGCCCTTATCATCATCTTGGTAATAAAAACAATGCAGCAGCACAGAATGCTTCACTCCCATATTACTGGATTTGCTCTGAAGTTCTGAGCAGCAGGATTACATTGCCCAAGCAAACAAATAATACTGCCTGCCATTTTCACTGTTGAACAGAGGCTAAAGACCTTTAGATGCATCCCTGTCCCCCTCACTTCCTTACAACAAGGAGAAAAAAAGAAAACAAACGGGCCAATGAACCAAACACAAACATCCTGCAACCTCTTTCAGGTCTTTCAGGTCACATTCTGTGATCAGTAAACAGATTTAATTAGGGTTTAGTAAAAATCCCAAGACAAGAGCACTCGAAGAAAATAACACCCATGGCATTTAGAGCTCCCTCTTCAGTAAAATATGGCAACACTTTCCACAAGATTTGCCACATAGATCTTAGAAAACTCTTTCTGAACACAACAGTAACTACTTGCTCAGCTGTCCACACTTAAACAAGGCTACTTTGGCACCACGCTCAAACTGATCCCAGGAAAAATGTGGGGAAGCTCGCTTGGCCTTGCTGTCCTCCATGCATCCTTAGCTGCGCTGCCAGACCATGGCATCCTGCACCTGCTTTTTCTGCAGCAATGGAGAAGCAGCCAACATGAACAGTGCACCAACCCTGACACGATGTCCAGGTGGCCATGAGAAGTGCAATCCTCACCAAAGAAGCCCAAAGAAATAATATTCTAATATGAAATCTGCTACTTCCAAACCTGACCCCTACCTCAACTCATAGATCTTCATGTCAGACTTTGCTTTTCTCCTTTCAGTAAATATGAGGTTTTGTATTCTTCAGCTAGAGACAGAAAAATCTTTCTCTCCTGAATCCTTTAAAGCTCCTAGCCAGAGGGAAGAAAGAGGAGGAGAAACTGATCTAAGAATCATATTTGGAGTGCTATCCCCTTGTGACTGAACCGAATCCTTGCATCTGCCACAGCTATTAGCTTTCTCCAAATAGCAGCTGAAGCAATATGGAACAAACTTAGTCCCTAGATAATTTCCCAACTACTCATATGGTTCTGTATAGCAGCCATGAAAAATAATAATTCTTAGTAATTTAATTCTGCTGTTGCTTGAAAAACCTATGACCCAAAGCAGAAATGTCGGATGTGTCTCCAGATTCAAGACGACATTGCAAGCTCAAAAGACAAAGCTTTCTGAGATTTTTTTTCCAGTCCTTTCTTTCAGAGGACATCAATCCTTGCAAAAGAGGTAGAGATTAGTCTCCTTCACGTTTTAAGGAAGTCATACATCTTGCAAAAATTATTAATTCTTCTGCACTTGCAGTTGTAAACCTTGAGTATAAGGCCTCTACTGAAACTGGAGCTCTAATAAAATGTTAGCTGATAATACATAAGAGGAAATGTCCATAACAGTCCTAACAGTATAGAAGACACGTCAAAATGGAAATTACATTACAGCAATGATTAATGACAGCAGATTATTCTGTATAAGACAGCAAGCAAGAAACTCACCAGTGAATTCTCCAGAAAAAATTATAGTTCATGTCTTGCAAAAAGCCAGTTGTCATCCAACAAACAAACAGGAGCATAAACATAACCTAAAGAAAAATCCAGCTTCTATATTGCCATTTTTTTGTTTTGTTCTGATATTTCTGATAGCAGGACTGGGAGCTAGGGAATGAGACAGAAGATTTGGAGGTTTTCATTTTAGCAACCCAAAACCCTATATAGGAATCTTCATTAGGAGTCAAGCCAGACATGAAGAGCACACATTCCAGTCTCAAACAGAAGACAGCGAAAGACACTTCCCAATAAACTAATGCATTAAGTTGTATGTTTTCCACTTTTTTTCCCCTTTTTTTAGAGCTCTCTGTCCCAGATAAAGCATGAATATGTGAATGTAGACTGACATCCCTGTGCAAAAACCTCCATATATGCAAGCTGCCAGTTCCTCACTTTAATAAGCTTCAGCAATCTCCTCATACAGCTTTCCTTAATTAAATGTATGGAGGAGGGATTTCCTTAAAAAGAAAGGGATGTCTGTGCAAGTTAATGTGGAAATATTAGACATAATACGTGCATCCATATATGCCAGTTAAAGGGGACAAAGATTTTTTTACTATTATTATTCCTGCTATGCCTTTTCAGTTAAATAGACTCTAGCTTTGTTTCTAGAAACAAGAAAGATTTACATTTTGTTCTTTGGAAGGCCTGAATTTAATCTGCATTTAATGTCCATGTACTATACCTTTTTTGTTGGTTCTAATAATTGTCTCAGACAACAGTAAAGGGCTTCCATTGGAAACTTCATTTATAGGCTTCTCTGGTGGTTTGTTAGCAGTATTTTCTTTCTTCATGTCCTTCTTTATTTCCTGCAGGAGACAGGTAGAGAGGGAAAAGAAAAAAAAGAAACAGTTAAAAAAAAGGTATTACAGAATATTCTCAAGCTCCCAAGATTTCTTAAAACTTCTGTGTGCACACCTCTGCCTGCTCTAATGTTACCTTAAAGACTCTTATAAAGTTGAAATGCCACAAAAAGAAAGCAGTTGTCAGTAACCTTTTCCAAGGGACACTATTGTTTTTCTTTTAAAAATAATTCCTTATGTATGTGTGGAAATTGTAGGACAGCTTTAAAAATCTCTTAGTAAAGATCACCAAAGCTGAAAGGTGTGAGAGGGGTAAAAAACAGACATCTCAGTTTATCAAGCAATGAGCTGTACTTTTGATGCACAGAGCAAAACCAGTACAGTGCTCCTGGTATAAAGGCAGCTAAGTCTGCTTCCCCTCCAATGACAAGCCCACAGAAACAACCACCATAGCAGGAAGAAAAATATTAACTAGGAAAATATGACAAATGTTACCATAATTGGCAGAAGCATATAGAGAGCCTGCTGTCAGAGCTGTTGCTAACACTGACACGTTTTGCTGCTCACTACCTTTTAAGGTGATCGACTTCTTTTGCAGCACATGGAGAAAATATATATGGTGGGGTTTCATGAAAGTAAATCCACAGAAAACAGCTTCCCAAGACTTCACTGTTACTACTAGAAATGCACAATACCTCTCTACCAGCTTCTTAGGCAGACTTTAAAAGCCTGTGTTGTTGTCTATACCAACTTTAACAAAGCATCCAAAAGATAAATATCATAACCTTTCATATCCCTTATCTTGAAACACCACTGAAGCAGACAAATAGCATTACCTCCACTTTCTAGACAGGTAGCTGACGCACTACAGAGGCTGAATGATTTGCTTATAACCATGGCCCAAAAAATAAGGGGGAAAAAAAAGTCTTGGCTCCAAGCTCTGTCCTAGAGCCACAGAGCCACTCAGGCTGACAGAGAACTCAGAAGGTCCCTTCTCCAATTCAGTTCAAAGCAGGGTCATCTCTGGGGTCAGACCAGGCTGTTCAAGGCCGTTTGACCAGTTGGGTCTTGAAAACCTCCAAGGACAGAGGCTGCAGAAGCCCACTGCTTGACTGACCTTATAGTGAGAAAAATTTTCCTTATACCTTGTCTGGAACTTTCTTTTCAAGTCTCATCTGCTCTCTCCTGTTCTGCCCATCAGGCATCACTGTGACGGGCCTGTTTCTGTCTCTTGGATAACAATCTTTTATGTACCAGAAGGTCCTCCTAAAACCCTGTTTTCAGGCTGAAAAAGGCCACACCTCCCTCAGCACATCCTTAGGAAGCATGTGCTTCAGCTTCCACAGGCACAGAACTTGCTTCAGCTCATCAACATCTTGCCTTCATGCAAAATTTTCATCCCATCCACTAAATGGGATACTGTATTCCAGATGTGGACTAGTGAGTGCCAGGTAAAGGAGGATTATCACCTCCCTCAATCTGCAGGCTATTAATGCAGGCCAGGATGCTGTTCACTGTGTTGATGCCAGGGTACAAGACTGGTACATGTTTATGTTGCTGCCCACCAGGACCCACGGGCTCTTTTCAGCAGAGTTGCTCCCAAACCTATCAGGTCCCATTCTGCAGATCTGCCAGCATTCCTCCTTCCCAGGGCTAGAACTAGTATTTGTCCTTGCTGGATTCCATGATGTTCCTGTCTGGAGCCCTCTGAACAGCAGCCCTGCCTTCAAGCATGTCAGTTGCTCCCCCAGTTTTATGTCATCTGCAGATTTTATGAGATCTACATTAAACAGGCATCAGGGACAGGTGATGGCTTTGGATGAACTCTTCCCCTCATAAAAACCTCTACCCCTCTTCATCTCTTTCAACTCTCTTACATTCACTGCCCCCTCCTATATCCCAGTGCAGGATCAACCTCCACCGTCCCACAGCACTGTACCATACATAGGAAATACTGTAGATCCTTTTTAGATTTTCAGCATATCAGACATGAGCACTAAACCATAGAAAGCACATTTCTATTTGAAGTTTCTGAAGTTGTCATCTGTGAACAGCATCGAGCAAAGCAAGAATTTCCAAGTTATTCTCTGTAAGATGCACCTTAAACCTGACTTATTTTTTTCACTCTTTATTTCACCAGACCAATTGTTATTTCAAAGCTGACCTTTTAGCTATACAACATTAATACAGTCTTCTATATCTACCCAAAGCATTTTCTGTGTATCAGTGCATTAGCAGAGATAAAAGTTTTATAAATGACTGCCTATGGAGGGTACAATAAATTTTTTATCTACTGCCATCACACAGGTAAAATAGTATCTAAAAGACAACTCCTCACAGTAACCACATTAACTGAAATAACAAATGTGAATATGTGTATGAAAGGTGTGTGATATCTTTGTGATAGATGCTGCTGTTGTTAGAATAAATATTGTGCGTAGCTCTGGTAGAAAAGTGAACAAAGTGAGAATTTAAGAACACTGTATGCATTTAGAAGTATATATCACTTTCTAGAAGACTAGACTTAACACATACATTATTCCACAAGTTTCTTTTTCACATCCTTAAAAAATAAAATGTATAATAAATTACTTTACCCAAAGCTTTACATTTATTTTGCAGCTAGGTGACAAACTCACTGTGTTTTAAAAAATTATCTACCATTTAAACAGAATTTGTGAGTCAAACAGCATTCTCATGTGAACAAGACCACAAGACAACATCCTACGGAAGACCCCACTTGCCAGAACTTGCTTCCTGTGTCATTACTGTGTTATTTTTCATTCTTTATGTCAGAATGTAATTAAATCCTCAACTCACAAATTCTGAAAGAGCAGTACAATATTTTTAATTGTAAAAATCCTTTTGCAACTTCAAAACTGACAGAGAAAATTGTTTGCTATAAGAGAAAACAGTGCTGTACCCTTTAGTCTCTGGATGAATGTCACTGATGCCTTTGCTGCTGCTGACAGCTTTTTGAGAAAGCCTTGTTTGGCTCCTGAAAAAAGCAAAGGAATACAAGACAACTCCCAAACACTGGCATTTGTTTGTACAGTGGGGAGTCTTGCACTTCTTTCTCATCCACTATTTGTGGAAAGAAGAAAGACACATGGGCCGAGGGTCCACTAAGCCAAAATTCATATAGAAAGTTCAACACCTTGCAGTCACCAAAATTGTCTAAGGACTTCCTTTTTTTGTGCCTTTCTGATACTTGTTTGAGCTACTTTTCATTACTGTTACTTTCAATGGTCATGAGAAGGGCCATAATCTTTCATAGCTACTGCCCAGAGTAACATGACATGGTCAACCCCAGCAGCTTGAAATTACAGGTCCAGGAGGGAATTGAAAGGAAAAGTGGAGAATTGTCTAAATAATGAAACAGAAATCAAGCACAGGTCAATCCAGCCCTACTAAGCCAAAATCTTATCAGAAACATATTCATACTTAGCAATACCCTATGGGAAGCCCATATCTAAGTGGCTTAGCACGCATTCTGCAATGAGTTATGCTGGCTTTAAGACCTTTGCACATCTTTTCAATTCATGGTCTTAGTCTACACCGTAAGACTAAAAACTTCCAAACAAATGCCCCAGCCTTCAGCAGCCTCACCACTGTAGCCTGCAGCAAACACTGGTGCTGATATTACAGCCTCTCTCCTCTCTCCTCTCTCTAATATGTTGCTTCTGCCTCATTGCTGTCTTCTGTAGTTCTCACGTTTGAGGAATTTAGGATTTTAGAACTTTTCTTCAGCTGTGGCCCAAACAGAGCCAAGCACCCTAATCTTTAGGCCAAAGAAAGAGACTGTAGTCCTATTAAATTCAGAAATATTGACATAGCCCTTTATATCTACCCCCACTCTTATCTGCTGTAAAAAGTAAATTATTACTCTGAAACGCTATAATGCCTTATTCAAAATGGCATTTCTTCTTGGAAAATGAAGTGAAAACAAACACAAACAACTCTGGCCAAACAGATATACCAAGTCAGCTCACTTTATTTTACTGCAAAAAGTACACTGAACATGACTACCCTATATATTTGGTAAATGAACTACAATGGCCCTAAAACCTCGGTGCTGCATCAGTAGTGGTTATAGAAATCTCTCTGTGTAACCCAGTCCTTCCAGATCTGCAAGGAGTTGAAGCCTAACACACGAGGAAAGAGTAGAGGCAAATGAGCTTGCAAACCCATGCGTATCAAAGGTGGCTTGTGGGAACTTCCCTGGTGTATGACAAAATCTATTTTTAGTTCTGATTTCAAGTTGAAGTTTGCAGATATCATTTCTTTTAAAGAAGGAATTCCATGTACACAAATAAGAAGAAAGCAAAAAAGTTAGGATAGAAGTCCTCAGTCTGCCGTAAGTAGTTCAAGAACAGCTGAATTTAAATGCTAAAGGAGGATGAACAGAAACTAATAGTCCAGTTTCAAGTTCAGGGACTGCTGTGTCTTGAAAAAGAAGCTTGTGTAATAAAAGAGAGGAGAAACTAGACAGGTAAGATTTTTTACTACATTATATTGCTCTAATATAGTGGGAAAAGAGCAACCTGCTGTCTGCTCAGCAAGGACTTCAGTGCACCTCCTGTCCAGGACTTTTGCACTGGTTTCTGGTTTTATTTTGACTACAGCAGATATATTCCCACCCTAATCAGATACAACCACCATTCATTGTGGGCCAATCTGCCCTTGAGTAGAACAGGGTGGGTGGACTGGTACTGCAGGACATCTGAGCCTTGCTGAGTCTCCTCTAAGGGACACAGTGTGAGAACCTTCACCAGGAATCCCTGTGGTGAAACTATCTGGAACAGGCTTGACAACCTCGAGAGCCCTTCCCAGAACCAAATTCACAAGACAGTTGTCAATGGAAACCCCACACAGAGTCTCAGGAGAAGGAGCTCAAAGGGATCCTGAGTGCAGCACTTGGCTCTTTATCTCTCCATTCCTGTGAGAGGTTTCTGCAGAATGAGCAGCTGTCTCACTCACACAACCCACTTGCAAAGAGGTAGGCTCTCACAGTGCTAACAGTTTCAAAAAATATCTCTAAACCTAATCTTTGGGACTATTTGGTTCTTGATTTTGGAGCACTGCCCGGTATAAATTCCATGGATCTAAATGATGCACTTCTTTCCTAGCCCACATAGAGATAACTGAAGGTTAATAGCAGATCATTTTCAAGAGGCTATGCCTCAGGAACCCAACCCTTAAGTAAGTAATCTTGCATTTGAACCACTAAACCTAAAAGAGGGCCTCTTGATGCCAGAAATTTTAAGACAGCTTCCATCTCCTGTCTACGTGGGTTTCAGTGTGATTCCAATATGATAAGCAGTTCTTACTCGGAAGAAGCATCCTCAATCTGAGAAATACTGAAAAAAACTAATTGTGAACTTTAAAAATAAGCTTTATTCCATTAAATATTAAATTTTCAAAGATATTATGGGGCAATAAAGCCCATTTAATACATAAAAAAATATTATTTTTCATAACTAGGATTCAACCATACTGCACACATACCAACAGCCAAATCACTGTGAAAAGATTCTTTTCTTCTAGAAAACTTTGAAATACAGTTTCTCCAAACAAACACAAAATCTTAGACAATACCTGAGCTGGTTTTTTTTGGATCTTCTCTAATCCAATCCTACATCAGTATAAGCCACAGGAAATTTGAAAGATATTATCCTTAAGCTTGTCAGCTTTACAATGTGACAAAACTTCAAATAACAGCAAATTACATAGTGTGATGGAATTCCATCACATAGGAAAATACAATATATTCAAGTATACCTGTACCCTATTAAATGGCTATTTCAACATATAAAATTTATAAATTAAGCACCTCATCTTTTGTAAGTCAGAAACTATTACTCATTGAAATGACACATGGTTTGTCAATCTGAAGAGAGACAAAAAGAGAAGTTAACAGCTTTCAAAAAGAAAACATAGTTTTTCTACTGCTGTTTGCAACACCTAGCCTTTTTTCAGAATTTCACCATTTGTTACGTTTCAAGAAAAAAGTCTTTTCTCTTTATGTGTCTTTACATGCTGAAGTTTCCACCCCCTATCAAAAAGCTTCCCTGAAATTAGAGCAAATGCTTGAATTAGGTCAGCCACAAAAGTTACAGTTAGGAAAGTACAAGAACTTCTGCCATTTTACCTACACCAACGTTTCACTTTTTTTTTATTCTAGCAGTTCTGACCTTTACAGGAAACTCAGCTGAAAACATTTGAGGAAATTGCTGCAACCTTTTCCGTGACTCTAAATTAAACAAAATGCTATTTTGTACTCCTGCAGGTACAAAATCCTAAAGTCAGTATTTCATTCCTCAAAGCTGTTGGGAGCCATGAAAAATTATGAGAAAAATCACTATCAGACTATAAGGTGATTTATCTGTGGCTTCCATATAAGGGGAACAACAGTTCTTGCATCCTGGGAGCAAGAGGTTTAATCAAAATCAAAGCTTTTGAAAAAAAGACACATGCATACTGAAAGAGTTGAAAGCTGAGAAATAATGAGTCTTTCACAACTGAAAAATCTGCAGCACGTGCCCTGCTTGAAGACAAATATGGGAGCAGGAATAAGAGCCCGGAATCATACACAGCCAAGAGGAAACAACACACCACCTTTGAATTATCAAAAGATGACAATGGAAATGTGAGGAGCACTTTGATCCCTCTGACATACAGATTGCTTTTCCTTCAATCCCTTTTCTCAAAAACCATACTTCACATTTCAAGAGAAAAACGCCACCATGATTTCCTGCAAACAAATGTCTGTAACTTCAAACAATGTATGAGTTCAATTATCAATTTACATTAAATGTCTCAAAATAAAACTCTGCTGCACAGTACATCAATTCAGTATTTAGTCCTCCCAAGAAATTTCCTATGATATTTTCACTAAAACGAGTTAAGGGTTATGGAAAAACTATAAATGTGCTCAGAAATCTAACCCTGATTTTCTAGAATCTTGTAGTTCTAGCATACATAAACAATGCAACCTGAAGTGAGGTTGGAACAAACTTTCCCAGCAACTGAACTAGAATCAAGACAAAAATTATTTTCAACCAGAAAGATGTTGCCAGCACTAAAGTACAGTATACTTTCATAGCATGAGCTTTACATTCTGTAAAAAGCAATATAACAACATTTCAGGGACAAATAAGAAATTACCCAGCTTTTATTTTCCTGGCTTCTGCATTAGTAGCCTTTAGTTTCTCTTTCTAGGGCAATACCAGGTCCAAGACACAGAGGGAAGACATGGGACCTTCAAGCACTGTGATCAAGACTGAGATCTCCCCATCAGCTGGTCATGACAGGAGACACTCCCCAGTGGCTCTGTCAGCAAGCAGAGGGGGAAGGATGGTGTGGAGATTGTTCTACCTTAGCAGTGATCCCCAGCTTCTAAGAGAGGCACAGATCCCAAACTGCTACTGCACACATCCTCTGAGCTTGTGACAAAAGGTATGCTCTTGTTTCACTGCTGCAGGATTCCACATCCTCTCTCCTTTTTCACTATCAGCTTATCCCAGATTTATAGGAAATGTTCCCAGCTGTCTGTCAGGCATGTGATCGAGATCACGAGCCTCCAGGTTTGTGCTAGGACCACCTAGTTCTGAGGTTATTTCTAACCACAGCCTCCTAAACCTCTCACTGGTTTTTGTATCTAGCCTTTAAAATCAAGTCTGTTTCTGTGGCTCACATGACTTCTATCTGATTTACAGCTTGATAGAGAAAAGTGTTATTTGTTCAGGAAGTTTTACATACTGAACAATGTATCTACTCTAGTAGAACGGGCACCTTAAGGATGAGGACTCTGACCTGCTTTACCCTCCCTTGTTTTTCTTGTTGTGTTACATAAAACAGATGCACTGATTTGCTCTCTCCCAGCACAAATGAAGCCTTGAACACAGCCAGAAGTGCTGCTTTCGTGGCTGCTCAGGTAAGCCCATAGTGCCACCCTTGCTCCTCAGATGGAAGGGTCTTGTGAACACTGCAAAGCTTCATGTCAGGACACTGTTCCACTATTTATGGTACACCTAGAACCAGCCTGCACAAAGATAAATTCATTACACAGCCTTAAGTAAAGGCTTCTACAGCCCATCTGTCATGTGCATTGTTCTTAGAGCATTTAAATATTCATTTTAGTACTAATTTTATTTATAAACTTTACTTATTACAAAGGTCATACCTCAAACATTTGAGACAATAGTGGGGCACTTGAAAACATCCATGTAGAAAAATGAATGGGTCAGATTTAATGCAAACAACTGGCAACAAACAAATTTACTATGAAGTGATAAACCAGCAGTTGTTATGAAAAAAACATTAATTCCTACATCCAGTGTATTCTACATTAACCACAAAAGTACTGTGCACTGAAGGCACAGTGCAACCTGCTCGGGCTTAAACTGCTGGTGACTTCTCTGTGATATCCATGTGTGAACTCTCCCTGTTTATCCCAGCAGGAGATGCCCATGCTACAATGCCCTCCCTACCACAGGAGACCACACTGTGCCACACTTACGTCCTCTGCTCCTCTTCTACACATCAATAACCAGTCTACTACAGCAAACTCAAGCTCCTCTTTTAAAGAATCTCCACATTCTTCCTTTTTTGATACAGATTTGTTATGTCTTTTTCACATCTTTCTGATAAGCAAAGATCTTCTGGATAGGATTTACACACTTACATATGTAGAAAGCCTTGTGCTTTTAGAGAAATGAGTGCATGCTTTGTAATAAAATTAACAAAACTCTCAGATTTGTTGAGTCTTATGCAATCTTTCAGCTCTGCTTTTCTCTGAACATAAGTGTGTGTTTCTGCATTCACTCAGTTCAAGAAATCTTGTTCCATCCTTTAGCCTCACACTTTGTATTTCAGTTCAAAAGGAGACAGCTCATATTTACCTATACCAATTAATTTACTGTGGCTTTTTTTAATTACCAAAAAAAGAAAAGATTAAAGAAACATGGGGGAGGCAGAGGGGAAGGGAGATGGAGGCTACGAGAAACAGCAAGGAATACAACAGTAAGAAAAGTGGAGAGCACCTTGTAAAACAAACAATCACAAAACACCACCTGTCTCAGAGAAAGCCAGGAAGAAAAAAGAATACACCCTCTGCACATTGTGGTTTGGGTTTTGGAGACGTGCTTGGCTACATCAGTGATCAGCTTTGCTACCACCAAAGCAAGCAATTCATTACATCCTAATGCACTTAACAGATCAAGACTGAAAATTATAACTAGAGCAATAAAAGAAGGGAAATAGGAAAAACATGGGTGTGCTGGGTGCTGGATGCCACTCCAAGCCACTTGA
This sequence comes from Aphelocoma coerulescens, assembly GCF_041296385.1. NCBI lineage: Eukaryota > Metazoa > Chordata > Aves > Passeriformes > Corvidae > Aphelocoma > Aphelocoma coerulescens. The sequence goes on along the minus strand of NC_091013.1, from coordinate 15,486,638 downwards.
TTCGTCCTGACCCATTTTTTTCAAATGACAGTACCTCTCTCTGAGGCCTCACAACCTAGGTGTAAGCAAAAGCATAACTGATGAACAGACACAGCAGATGGCAGGAAGCGCGAAGAAGCAGAAGCGATTGGCACAGGCCGGGTGCATAAGCACTTCAGCATTTTGTAAGCACTGTGACAAGACACCTCTAAGGAAGACTTTGAAAAACAGTGAATGCATTTGTTGATCTTTATGTGCAGGTTCCCCAAAGTAGGTGAGAAGTACAAAAGCAGAAGCTTGTTATAAATTTATTTAAAAGGTGAGGAAAACCAAACCTGTCACCTTGTCACCAGAACAGAGGGACACACCATCCATGTATGAGACACTTGAGAGATCATGACCCAAAGACTCTAAGATTTAGAGTGGGCAAGTTGCAGAGCTGACACAGACTTTGCATTTCAGAAACCTCCCAGAGAATCACACTGTATGACTGCAGCAGGTCTCACAGCCTGCAGATGAACTGGAAGCAACTTCCTGATTTCATACTGCTGTAGAGTTGTCTGCTAACACCTGCCCATGAACCCCTACAGTATACACTCCTTCCCAGTTTTAATCTGGGGCAAAGAATTTGTTTTGCTTTACATATTTGCAACATATGTGAGTACTGGGATTAAGGGCAAAAGGCATTGTTGCCATGGGGAAGGTGTTTGACAACCAGACTCTTTAACTGGCACCCTCCTCCCCCATCTCTACAATCTTCATGCCAATAGATGGCCAGCCAGGCTTTTATCAGCTGGAACTCCTGTCTTGCACCTGTGTTTGGCAACAGCACAGTGCATCTGTGTGCATTTCAGCCACCCAGTGTTCTCAGCACATGTACACACACATACACATCTGTGCAGGTGCTCCTCCCTGCATCCTTGAATACTGTGGGGAGGCACATAAGGTGCTTCTCAGCCATCCTCCCCCCAGTCCAGCTCCAGCAGAATGAAATTACTCAAGCAGTTTCAAATAAAAATAAATTTCTTCACACAAAGGTTCCATTTTCATCCAACTATTAGAAGCATTGTTAACTTTGCCTAAAAGTGCAATGTCATTCCTCATTTCTTTGAGTAGAGAGTGGGATATGCAAGAATTTAGCATGCTAACAGTTTTTCCCCATAGAAACCTGGCCTTATTAAAAAATGTATCAGACTATAGTTTTAAACAGTGAAAAATGGATATTTCGTGTAGTAAAAATATTTCTGCTGTCAGTATAAAAAAACTCTGTGCATATTACCACATAAAGCATACATATCTATATAAGAAGTTTATAATATGTATAAGAAACTACTGTTATATTTATGTTCCTTCTCACAACCATACCAATTTGAAGAGATGACCAATACAGAAAAAAGCGACAACATACATTCTTAAGAAAAAAAGTGCTGGGAGACATTATCACAAATTGTAACATGTTAGAAAGATAGCAGATAAGCTATCTCTATGACACAGACAGGTTTAGAGAGAGACAAAGTCACATAAATCCTTTATGCAAAATCCTATCACAAACCAGATGATCCTTAACAGCAGGATTTTCTAATGAGAACATTAACTGACTCACCCAGTATCTTGCATTCTCTGTTTAAAATCATATGGAAGGTTTTTTTATGAAATGATTTATCTTTTCTAAATGATGTTGTACAGTGAAAGAGAAACAACAACAATAAAAACCCCACACAAATGGAAAGGAAGTCACTGAGCTACACAAAAACATACAAAATACATAAAACACAGCTGGCACCGAATTTCAGAATTTTCATTTCAACCACACTTAAAAAAACCTTGGTGGTCCAAACAGCCATTTTTCTATCCAATTAGCAAGTCATGAAAAATTGTACAAATTCCTCTAGAGGTCTTCAATCACATAATTCTGCATTATAGAATGAAGAACTGTGCCATAAAAAGGTTAGGGCAAATTACAGAAATTCCTATTGTTCTTTGATAGACCTCTCATCAAATATTCTGTTGAACCAACACATTGCTCCACCCTCTGCAGTATATAGCTATTAAGGTTATGCAGAGAAGTCCACTGAACCTGCATAGGGAGGGCAAGTGTTGGGTAATTCCACTGCATGTAAAATTAAAACTGAGATTCTTGAAGATGCATCACTATTTTAAAAGAGTCCCCTCAAACAAGTTGAGATTTTTTCAAGACAAAAAACAGGGACCATGAAAATATTTAGATAGAAACATAGTTACAGCGTTACAGGATTTTTAGGGCTTTGTTTGTTTGTGTAGCCAGTTGTATGAAAGCTTGTAGGAATTAATGAAATAAGATCCTGGATTAAATCAGGGTTAATGAGATCAGGAGTAGACACATCATTATTCAAATCACACACCATGTGAATAGTATGCACTGCCAGACTTGTAAATCAGAGATTAGAATTTAACACTCTTCCTTCCTTCTGCAGTCTGACAGTTTAGGGCTAGAGGTCTCTTTATAAATATTGCTGGCATCCACCTGCCACAGCTTCACAAGACAATGTATTATGATTCCAGTTTTTCCTGGTGCTAAGTACCAACAATTTCAAGATGTAACCGATGGCAGAAGCAGCTCCTCAGCACTTCTGACAGTCATGTTCCTCAAGTCTTACAACCCTTGCAGCTGTCAAGCAAAATTTGTTATTTAATTATTTTCCATCTTAATTGGACCTTTCTTCCTGCAAACATTACAGCAGGTACAGGTTAATTCATGTAGTTTGGAATGGGGCAATATACCTTATGGATTCCTTTTTGTCTGGATAGCCTTCTTAGTTCTGGCATGTTGCTGATATGCTCAAACCCAGAGGTAATTTCTTAGGGGGAAAAAAACCCAAACTGTATGAAATGAAAAGATTCAGAACAATTTTAATAATCCCCATTAAAAGATGTCTTGGAACCATGGAAATTCCTTTATAAAATGTAGGTCACATGTTTCTTTGGAGGTATTAGACTTAATTCTAGAGATCTGATATTTAGAAAAGATACCCCTATTCATAAAATCTTAATAGCTGGGAAAATTGACCCAAACCTTAACCAATGGGTCTCAAAAAGCCCCTAGAAATGCAGCAACTGTCCTCTACACTTGAGACTGTTTTCTCTTAGTAGAGTGGAGGTCGCTGGACAAAGATTTTTCACAGTAGAATTTTTTAGGCTCTTCATATACTCTGTCTGCTCTTTTACAGCTGGGGAAAAAAAAAAGGAGGGGAAAGGAGATGTATAGGTCAAGCTATTCTAGCAAAATGACCTCCTATATCTTGGTTTTATCCAAGAGAAAAGAGGTATAAAGAATGCAAATAGAAGAAATAACCATGCTCAACACTGACCCAGAACAGCAGAGTGTTGCTCAAGACTAAAAAATATGTGATGGGTGCTACAACTGCTTGAGAGAATTTGATATACCATTGGTATTTGTAGGAGAGGTGCAGCCTAGCGTCATAGATGGGAGAAGATTTGGTGACCACAATCCTCACCTCAAATTACTTAATCTCATAGTTACTCAATGTTTGCAAAAGAGATTGGCATGCTACCTTTGAAGTCATGCATCATACTGAAACTACCTTTGCAGTTTCTCAACCTAGTGTTTATTCAGCCATCATGAAACTTTAAACAAACCTTCATGGCTATCAGAGCCACACAGACTTATTGGCTTGTATTACAAAACAACCAAAACTGTATAGGACATATAATGGTCAAACCCACCTGAGAAAAAATGATGTGTACCTGCTTAGCACACTCAGCAGGTTTCCTGTTCACAGACAAGTTGCATGAGAAAGTATGATCTTTATTTGGATAAGTCTCCTTCCAAGCAGAGACAGCTATTTTATGGTTTCTCCCAACATACCATGTGGTACCAGTATGCTTGAGGCTCATTGTTACTGTAAATAAGATAGAGGTAAAAGAAAAGCACTGATTATGCAGTTCTGCCAAGGGGAAATGAAAGTTTAAAGATGAGAGTTAAAGAAAGAAAGCAGACAGCAGGTGCATAGGAGTCATCAAGGATGATGAAATGGTGCAGTCTGACCATATATAAAGGCATATTGGAGCTCCAGAACTGAGTCCTCTGAACCCGTTTGCCTTGCTGAGCATCACTGAATGATGATGCAGATGATGCAGACTGATTCAGCCAGCAGAAACAAGATTTCAGCATCTACAAATACCCAGGGAAATTTCCTTTAGGTATTTCTCAATCAAAAAACTTAATACATTAGTTTTCATTTTTGCCTTTAAACAAGAATCAAGAGGGAAAAGTTGCATATGTCATATGTAGAAGAAAGACTTATTTTTTGATCTAAGCATTAACAATTCTTTTTACTCACCAATTTATCACGAAAATATTTATTCATTTTGAACATCTGATACACTCCTGGTCTGAGTACTGTGGCCTGAGGGAAGCCACTGAGTTACTCCTCTATATTGAAGAGGACTCACCTACATTTCAAGTAGACTTTAGTGCAACTTTAACTATTAAACTGCTATGACTCCAATTATATATATGCAGATCTATGCCTTAAAATTCTAAATATTGACTTATACAATTCTCAGGATGACAGGAAAAATGACAATATATGACAGACTTTGCTCCCCAAGAGCAGCCTTCCTTGAAAGTAGCTCCCTGCTGTAATAGACAAATGTGTATGCACAATACAAATCATAGAAAATTAAGACAATCATTGAATAATTAATATAAGTACAAACATCTCTTGAAAAGAATGGGGAGAAATCACATTTAGCAGAAGGGAGTATCCTTCCATTTGTAGCAAATATTGAACTCAGGAAGTTTCAGGCAAAGCAGAGAAATTTACCAGGCAATTCATAAGAGTACTCTCTAGCCACCCTGCCCCTCAACTGTATTTTTTACTGGGGAGGCAAAAAACAACACTCCTTCTTCTAGATACTCTGATATCTTCTAGAAATTACAGGATATTCTAGATGTATTTAGATTTAACCTCCTTCACTGCAATATGCTTTAAGTTCAGATGTAGGGGTTTTTTACCTTTACAGTATTAAGTTTGACAGCACAGCATAAACCATTTCTTCCTTTGTTTTCATTGCGAGCCCTTCTTGATGCATTTCCTTCAGGTCAAGGAGAACACTTATACTCAGGTAGTCCTACTGATTTTAACAGGCCTCATCAGGAAATAAAGTTTTTAGGCCCATTCCTCAGGAAAAACAAGACCCCAAACCTCTCAGCACTTCTTACACTATGCATGCACTGTTCCTCTCCTCCGTGATCCACTAAATGGGAAAATACTGAGAAATAAAGAAATTGTCTAGGAGCTGCCACACAGCAGTGGTTTAAAGAAACACCCAAACATAGATGTGCTCTATTTTGTAAACAGCATACTCATGATCCCAAATCAACTAACAGACTCCTTCAGGAAAGTCATTAACCCCTCTAGATAAGGGCTGTGGTGGACACTTCCCAGAATTCACAGGAGTGGTGGCCTGGGAACAGATACCTCTGAAAAGGAAACAGAGCTGAACACACATAATACTACACTGAAAAGTATAAAAGGCAAAGCTGTGCCTTTATCCCAGAATAAAACTGCAAAGGAACAAGGCCCATTGAGGATGTTCTGCTAGAGGAAGAGGAAGATGAATACAGAGCAAGCAAGCAGCAAACAGATCCAAGGGCTTGGGAAGAAGCTTGAAATCCACAACTGAGAGGAAACCCCACACAGGGCTGGGGAAATGAAGCACAATCGTAAACTGATGCTACACAAACTGGTTTGGATGTGTCTGCACTGCTCCACACAACACAGAAGTGCTCAGGGGCAGAGGTGGCTCTCACTAACCTACAGGCAGGGGAAAAGCAGACTTGTGAAAGGTGAGCAGTGTCTCAGTGCATCAGTGCACCTGCTAGTGATGAAAGCAGGTAGCTGTAGCAAGTACCCATTTAGGGGAATGAAACTCATATATTCCCATAACAGTGTCTCCATTTAGCCTTCAGTCATTTAAAGAAAATGGGCTGACCCTACATTTAGTCACTTTTCATCCATTTTCTGTCCCTCTGTCATGTAAGAGCTGCTGCTCAGTCAGTGACTACTGCATTGATACAGTGAGTATTTGCAGATACTTTCAGACCTAGGCATTTTCAACACATATTTCATTATCTACCATCAATGCTAACACTAAATTTAAGTTGTCATGAGGAAAGCGTTTGTTTGCTTTGGACTTAATTTTTTTGAAGTACTTAACAGGGTGTGAACAGTGACAAGAGTCACATGAGTACACTGAACAGCCGAAGTGCTGGGTAAAGAGCCTTCACCTATAAAGGGGGGAGGCAAGTAACTAGTCTGGTCAAACATAGTTGGTAATTACTAGTTAATCTGCTAAGGCCAGATAGTATAGCAGCTACAAGAAGCTCCTAAACCAACAATTTAAACACTCTGAATCCTTAAAAATCATGTTTATCTTTCTTACTTAATATGTTTTTTTAAAAAAATCACTTACTTCCTCATCTAAATAAGCTTTATCTCACACTCGCTGTGACCAAGCCCACACAAATAAACATTCAATACCTGGAAAAAGTCATTTAAAAAGGCAAAAAGGAAGCTTGAGTATAATAAGGGTGATGTTGGCCAAGTATTGGTCAATTCCATATTTCCTGTATTTTAAATATTTATTAAATACACACACGAATCAAAATAAATGGTCTGGTCTCCATTTATTTACAAGTTACACAAAATCCTTAAACAGAACCAACCACCCCTTAACATAAGACCATTGACAGTTTAATAGGAAGTCATTTATTTGTCATTTAGAAAACAAAGGTTGGAGACATAGGTAATCAAAACAAGTATTTCAGCTTCCTTTCTCCCTCTTTATCCCACAGCACAATATTTTGTCCTCTCACGTCCTCCTGTACCTCATAACTCTGCCTTCAGTAAGACAGTTTCACACATCAGGGATGAAAAATAAAGCTGTTTGGTTTTCAGTAACATGGAATTCCCTCTCATACTTCCAAATTTTGTTTTATTCAAATCTATTCACAAGAGACATACCGGCAATTCTCAGGGAAATCCTATATATCTACTTATTTGTCTTAGTTTATTTCTTAAGTTCTTCCTACTCGAAGTTTAAATTTCAAAAGTAATTTTTTATACAAAGATGCTTCTAAGGCCAGAAAATAAGACTCTTTCATTTAGTTGCTCAGGTTTCCTGGTCACATCAAAATATTTACCCAGATTTCTGAAGTGCACAAGAAAAACTGGAAAAGCATACTATTCCCTTTCCACAAAGTCACAACTCTGTCCTTGTCTTTGAATATTTATTTTCATTCACTCAAAATCTGGGGCAGTTAGCCACAAACTACATTTTTCAGCTAAGTATTGCAAAAACATTGCTAACCCTGAATTCAGTAAGAGTCTTTGCTGAATACTTTTACCAGCTCTTCAAAATTAATAATATTTTTAAAACAAGAGAAAAAAATTCTATTAAATAACAAGAATTATCGTGACTACTTGTCTTGCATTCTTAATTCACAAACACACACACACATCTCATACACAATAAGGTTAACTGAAAGAAAGCAGAGAAAACTAGAATCAATCTCCACAGTGTATTTCTAAAAATAATTAATTTTCAATGTACCCTCTGGAGGACACAGCTAAATTTTACTTCCACTCTCTTCACATCATGCTTTTAAATTTCTTTCCTTATTTTAAAAATATGAGATGTCCAAAAGTAAAGATGCCCTGAAGATTATTTTTACCCAAAATATTTTCCACGCTCTGCTGTTCTACAATGAATAGTGTCTTAGGACATTATTTTGCGTAAATGAATACCAAAACTGTTCAGTGTATTTAACATTTTTAAAAAATCTAAATCACCGTAGTATATGTAAAATCCTTTTGATAATGTATAAGGCAAGAGTGTACTAAATTGACATTCATTTATACGTTGTTTCATTTTGTCAGCTTTATTTCGTAAATCTAATATTATCCAGTTAAGTGGATGCTTTAACGCAATTATTTAAAAAAGAACACTCTGATTGTTTTGATTCCATTCCCTAGTCACTGCTTGACTGGCTTTCTGTTGGATACATTAGAAAATTACCATCATCACCGGTAGAAATTCTGTCCAAATGGATTTTAAGAGAAAGCTGGCAAACCTAGCTGATGCATGACACTTGTGGGAAGTTGTCCAGATTTTTTCACATCTTCTTCTTGAAAAAGCTATCCCATTTAAATACTACAAAACATGGAAGTGTTTATTTAGATTTTAACATGTTGACCTCAATTCCATGCTTGTGTGATCCAGTATGAAGCAGAAGTAGCAACGCTGACATCATGAGCATCACCAGTAACTCTTCCCAGGCAGTAACAACAGCCAGTACCTGGCTGAAAGAGTTGAGAAGCCTTCAATTTGCAGGGCAGAGAGCAGTGACTCAACCAGGTTTAACAGTACAAGGAAAACTATTTGGTGGCTCTCATCCTGTCACTTTACACATGAAAAGCCAGCCTTATACATTTGTAAGGACATTCCTAGCAGAAAAGTGTACTAGACATGACTTTTTGTTCTTCATAGGAAGAAAACTCAGTTGCACTATCCAGATGTCAGAGAAAACAAACATACAGAACCCAAGAGCACCTGTATCTGACCACAGCCAGATGTCACTTTGCCCGTTGCAGTGATGTCACCCTTACCACTGTAATATTCTCAAGTCATTATCTTTATAACCCTTTATGCTGCATGTGTATCCTCCTGAAACACTGAATCTCAGGATGGCAAGCATTAAAACCACCCTAAGATACCATATCACTACAGACTGTCAAGAAAAAAATAAGCCCCAAAAGCTGAAATACGGGTTTGAAGATTGCAGGTTTTATTCACCATATAACTGTACCAAGCTGATGATCATTTCTAAAGCAGGTTTTTATTTCAAACAGCTGGAAATTAAAACTCAGAGATATTAGAAGCAGCCCCAAAGCCTGTACACAATCAAAGTTTATTTTCTATCGATCCATTTGCTTGAGGACAGAAGGAAAGCCAGTTGTGCAGCTCTTAGCACTACACACCCTAAAGGGAGTGAAATCAGCTCTGCTAACTGAACAACTATCAAAGCCTGTAAGGTTTAACTAAAACACAAAAAAAGTCGAGGAATCCTCAAAATGGGGGTGGGATAGGGCACAGGAATGAAGATAAATGAGAGGGAAAAGGAAACTTAGCAACATGTAATGCAGGTAAGGAGCCCTTCAACATCAATGTATTCTGCCTTCCCACACAGCACTTTGCCTTCCACCCTCAGAAACTACTGAGGGTACTCTGTAATCCTGTTTGTTTTTAAAAGGAAGCACATATGATGAATTAGAACCAAGACCTACTGAAAATGTCTGAGACTGGGAAGAAATACTCCAAACACATTTGTACAGAGTATTGATCTTTTATCCAATGAAGCCCAGTCAGTTTTCTCCCTGGTGTGTTGAGGTACTGTCGTAAATTCACAGCTAGAGTAACTATGCAAGAAAGCTTCCAGAGAGGCTGGGGACTGGGACAGGCTGCAAAACAGCCTCTCTGAATTTCCTTAGACTACAGCAGAGTCCTGTAAACACCCTTTATTACAACAGCTCCTTTACAGTCTGTAAGTATGCATTAAAATATTTGGAGGCTGTGCTGTTGAAAGGGGGAAAAAATACAAATTCTAAAATTACAGGTGTCTACAATAATATAGTAACAGCTCCAGCTAACAAGTTTCACCTTATTTTATGTGGTACTTGAGAAGAAATAGAGTTTGTCACCAAAACTCCATATTCCTATAACAACCAAGGCTTAAAAGAGGAGGGAAAGTGGGGAACTTAAGTAATGAAAAATGAACTGGACACTTTGAACTGGGTATTAATAATCCAGCAGGTTGGGCATCAGCTCCAGTCAAAGATCTGGCTGTGGAAAGCGAAACTCTCTCCCTTGAAAATCAAGTCAGTCCATAGATTAGGCTGCTAAATACAAAACATGTCCTAACAGAGCCAGAAGTCTGGCAAACCAGGCACTGGGTCTAGAACAGCAGGAACACATAAATCAGCAAGCACTGGTAGTCTATTGTTTACAAAACTCAAAGGGAGAGGGAGTGAATTTGTAAATTATTTTTTCTCTAATATAGATAGGTAAATTTATACAAAAAACACATATAAAGAGACAAATTTCTTACAGTGACCTGTTCCACATCTGTGTCTGCCTAGTCACTTTCCTGAGATCCCTGCTCCTCAAGGATAGCAGTTACAGCACTGCATGACAGAAGCAAGTTAAAGTTAGCACCTATAATTTCTAGTGAAAAATAATTAGTATCTGCAACTTTGTACTTATGGATTATGAGTGGTAAATACAGGAAAGGCTTAACTCCACTATATCACAGTACTGCAATGAGCAGGAGGGGCATATTCACAGCATTTCTCTCCTAGGGTTACACACAGAGTATTCTCAATCTGATGCATAGATCATTTCTGTAAGATATTACTTGTGAAAACAAAGGTATAGGGAGTTAAGAAGTACAGTGAGCTGCATAGACTACTTCCTAGCAGACCAAGTACCAAGTTACCTATTCAGTAAGCTTTTATTTTTTTAAGTGTACATTTGTTCTATCAGCATATACTGTACACTTAGTCACAACTAACCTGCCTTGGGAAAAGGCAGATGTTACCCTGTCCTTCTCCTGCACTCCGTGGAGGGTAACCACTGCTATACTTTTGGTTTGTCCTACAGTTTTCCAAGGTAGAAAACTAAATGCAACTCAGCCACCTCCTCTGTCACATTTAAATTATAAGTGACAGCTTAGTTGGAAGACCTAATTTAAGAAAGAAAACAGGCAATTTGAATAAGGCAGAGGAGGTTGGACTTTCTTTTCTCAAAAATTCACAATGATTTTTCCTGAGTGAAAAAGATCAAGTAAGGAGTCAACAAGATTAGATAACAGCCAATTTTCATACAAATAAATGGAAGAAATGACATTTATCTACTCAAACAGTGCAATTACAGCCTATAATAAAGACCAAGATGGGCACTGGAAGTAGATACTCAAAGTACTTCTTCAATATTCAAAGCATCAAGCCCAGAGCTGGTAGGTTATGCAACATCATACAGAAAACAACAAAAATGGTTTAAAGGCAGTTTTATGCTCCCATTTTGAGAAGTAACAAGAAACACCCCAGTGATGGGTTAGTTCAGAAGAGCCTGTCCTTCTCAGCTGTCGATTACTGCTGAGTGCTGGGAAAAGGGCACTGGACAAGACACACCAGGACTACAGCAACTCCTTCAGGTTCAAACCGTAACCTCTGTTTCCATGCAGGGAGGATGTACTGCTGTCCATGTACAACATGTACAACATGCACTGATTTGAGGCAAGCAGCCTGTGCTTTCTTTGGTTACCTGCAGAAGACCAAGTCCTGAAGTCCTATTACATTACCTCTCTACTGCAACACTTATGCACAGGTGCAATTGTTATCTGAGTATTTTCAGTTCTTTTGCCACAGCCTTTTAAAAGCTAGGGCAGCCCTCAGCTTTGCAAAGTGAACTTGAAAGAAGTGAGAACTAAGATCACCATGCTATATAGAAGAGGTACAATCTTTTCCACTACACACAGAAAGGAATTCCAATTGGCACAAGAAAGGAAAACAAACATGTAATTTTAACCAAGTTTTGAATTTAGATTTAAGTAGCTGTTACCATTTCCAGCTGCTAAAGCAACACAACAGATGACTTGCAAGCCATAAACCAGGCCATACATTTTTAAGCTTCTTTTCAAAATCTGCAGACTAATTTCTTATTCCATCATGCCAAAGCTCTTAAAGCATACATGTAGAACACAAAGGGAGAGCCCTGTCCTTCTCTCTTCCCCAAGGTACTAACTGGAATGTTCCTCTAGGCCCAAGCCTAGCCATGTGTCTGAAGCAGGTATCTCCACACTTTATTGGCTGTAATACAGAGCAAGCAATACTCCAAGAGTTCTTCTGCTGGTCTTCAAGATATCCTTAAGACCCAACTACTCATGCAACAAGTTTGCATGAGTAGGCTAGGAGTTTTGGGAGGGTTTTTTTAAAAGTCTTTGTTACTAGGTATGAAGGTTTCGATTCCACATAGCAAAAAAATTCTAAATCCACCAGGAAATGCACTCTAAGCTTTCTTACTGCACTCAGAGTGGAGCTGCAGGGACAATCAAATTGCTAACACAGACCCAGGAACCCAATCCTACAGCTTAAAAAATGTGCTGAATTGGTGAAAGGCTGCCAGACACCCGGGATCATTGTGAGCTGCCATGGTTACTAACTGGGGTTTAGCTCTGCAGGCTCTAAACACCACCATGCATAGAACCAGCTATAGAGTTAATTAGTTACAGAGAAAGGAAAAACTTGTGTGGCAGAAGAGGAATCTCACATGGACAGTCATCTGCAGCTTAACTATACCGACTTTCCATAACCCTTTCAAAACAAGCATCGAAGATATCAAAGTTATGGCCCGTCCTTTCAGTTCTTAAGATATATTTCAGGATATTATCTCCAGTTTTTCCATCCCCAGACCCCCAATTACTCTATTTCAAATAATTTCTGAGGCACAACAAGGGACATCTCACTGCTTCTGCTTCACAATCCTGTCACCACATCTGACAAACGCTTCAATAAAATAAAAACGGAGAGGAGAGGGGGAGCTAAAACTAAAAATGGGTGAAGGTGGAGTTAAACAAAGTGAAGTAAGATATTGGCATCATATTTTCAAGAAAAGCTCATCTAAAAATAATACAAGAATAAATATCAAATAATTTAAAAGGCCAACCAACAGAAAATGCATTTTATCAGTTATGTTCTTCACTATTAACTCATCAGAGCTTTGACAGATCCTGCTCGGCTACATCACTTCTGAGACCTTTGCAGTTAACACTAGGCTGCTTCAGGACGGCCTCCACCTCCTCCTTCTCCTCCTCCTTTTAAATTATTTTCAGAAATATCATACAGTATGCCTAATAGGTGAATCACAGATTCTTTCTATATGCTCTCAAAGACAGGCAAATTAATTTTCTTCAGAGTAATCAATCTTATTTAAGTAAACAGACAACTCCAAATGTAATTTTCACTTTTTTTTTTTAAAATTCAGAAAAGAGATTTCCTAAGATGGGTGAGGTATCCATAAGTGCATTTCATTACTAGAAAGTTTTTTTTAATGAGGAATAGAACAACCTTTCCTTCAAAATTAAAAAAAAAAAGTCCTTTTATTTTTTTAAATTATATGAATGTGGTACTTCGTGCCTAGACTACAAAAAAAAAAGGAAAAACGATGCAGCTGAAGTAGTTTATCTCTTCCCCACTACACGTTCTGCACTATCTCCATTCCCATACAATCACAGCCACAAATTCTTCCTTCAAAGTCTAGCAGAACAAAAACACACCACATGCTAGCCCACCTGACCACTTCAATATGCCTAGAACATCAATCTAGATGAGTGACACAGCTTCCCCGTGTGCCTTCAGTCCCAGTACGCACCCAGGATCTTTGGAGAGAGGCTCCCGCGCCGTCTCAGCTCAGGGGCAGCCACCTGGGCGAGCTGCAGCAGCAGCAATGGGAATGTGAGCGCAGGGCAGAAATCATTTTGTGAAGCACTGATTCCACAGAGATACCAGCCTCCCAGTGAGCCTGCTAACAAACTGGTTTCTGGCCAAACAAACTACTGCCTTTTACACAGACATCCCCTTCCAAATAACAGTGAGAGTAGAAGCAAAGTTTTAGCAAAGGTGACGAGTGTATGTGCTGTGTTCACATTAGCTGCTGCTTTCTTCATATTAGCTTTGGCTTTGCCACATGAATCTGAACATATTAAAAAAGAAAAAGAAAAAAAAAAGCCTCATCTCTCCTTCCAGCACCACCAGAGTCCATAGGGTGAGGAATAAGGGTACACTGTAATTCTTTCGGTTACATGTACATAACATAACACTTGATTCATATCGCTATTTTGCCACTTACACAGGTTACAGGATGTTTTATTTTTAAATACACTGTAAATGTCCCTCTAACTAGTAACATACAGTAGAATCAACCTACTAGGTCATAACAGCAGCCAATTCAACTCAAAAAATGCAGTGCTGACACAGTTATCTTGGGTATGGGGTTTTTTTTCCCAATTGAAGTAGTAAGCTAAGATTCCATATGGATACAAAGGATTTCTGCTTAAGTCTCCCTCCTCACTAAGATGCTTCATCGGATCACACCTCAGCTCTCAGCTGGGCTGACAGTAGCTCCTCTCCCTCCCAGACCCAGATTCTCCATTCCCCATGCTGAGCACTCTGTGGAGGACTTTACATACCCTGTATTAAATGGCAAAATATGGTGACACAGGCCATTGAAGGACTAAAGAAACATGGGGGGTTTAAACTTCTTTTGTCTCAGAACCAGATACAGGAAAAAAAAAACTGTAGGAGATGAAATGCATTCCCAGACTCCTGTGAGAAGTGGTAAGAACATGGAAACAACAATAATGTGTATTTTCATGAGCAGTAAGAGAGCAACCACAGATTGTGAAACAACCCTGGAGCACTTTATTATGGTGATTCAGACCCATTCACCAGCTCAAGGGAAAAACAAGCATCCTATCACCACCAGCAAAGAGCCAGTCAGTTCCCACCTTCTCACCCCAAACAGTTTGTACCATTTTGTTCTAATAACATGCAGAGGCTTTCAGAGGGAGCCCATTCCAAGTCCAGCTGAAGGATCCAGCAGTGCCAGTTCTGGTTGAATGAACACACCATTCAGGACCTTGCTATTGCCAGGTCAGACAGCATGTCAGCTGGAAAGGGAAAGAATATTAAAAATAAAAATATCCCTTCATTTCCCAAAGGGGAAGCCTTCATAATGAAAAGGCTTAGAGTGATCCCTAAGTCCCCATTCCACAGCACTCCTTGAGATGTGCTCAAATAGGTGAATCCCTACATTAGACTTCATGCTGGTAAGAAACAAAAAAAAGGTTAACAATACTGTCAAAAGTGGAAATATTTCAACTGTGCAAGCAAGTATGTTTACTTTTTGATAACCTTTAACACAAAAAATTTTGGTTTTATTTGAAATTAAAACTATTTAGTTTCAAAATAGAGAACAACTTCCAGAGCATACAAAAATTCCTGATTTTAGTTTTCATTGCTTTTTCTACTATTCATAACATCTTTAAACTGTCTGCACTGAGGAATAAATTCAAGCAGGATATTTCTAATGCAATTACTTCCCTCATAATAGTTGTGTGCTTCTAAATCTATTTAGTGGGCTCTGAAACAGTACAGATTTCGTAAGGCTCAGTACTATCTCTGCCAAGCAATGAGCAGATATAAGATATTTCAGTCAATATTGTACCTATTTGTTGCCCCAGGAGACTTTTTTTTTTCCCTATGGCATATAAGGAAATACATTCTGCTGTTTTGTGATTTTTTTTTCTTCCAGAAAAAAAAATGTAACCCAGCACTAACAACTTTGCATTTCAAGCTGGAGCCCTTGTATTCAAGAGCTAACAGTTTAATACATACATGATGCTGCACAAACTGGGAAACAAATCTACATTATGAACAGGACAAGTAGTACAATATTTTCAGGAAATAAAATTTTACTTAATTCTCATAAGCCAACTGTACAAATATGAGTCAAATGTAGAGCAAATAATTATTAATCAAATACATGGTACTCTTTGGCACATGGACATAAATCATACATAGAGGTAACTATGCCTCTCACTAATAATAAGTTTTATACCAGATAAATGAAATTTTCAGCTAAGAATCCAATTTATCTTTGTTTGCTGATATTTATTTCAAGCATCTTAAATGAAAACAAGGCTATAAAATTTGGCTGAGGTAGCAGTTAAAATTTTACAGCTTTTTAATAGTTTGCTCAAATTAAAAATAGGGAAATGTTTATTTTGTACAAAAACATTTTTTCTTTGGTTCTGAAAGATTTCCTTAAAGCTGTGCTTTAAGTTACAAGTTCAACAACAAAACTGACCTACTTTTGTCCTTTTGAAAATGTAACTTATGCTGTACAAATTTCACAGGATCCCTGTAGTACTCTCCATTATTGCAAATAATTTCCCATTATAAAACCTGTGTTTATCTAGGTATTATCTTGACAATTATTTTTTAAATCTATATTAAAAATGTTTGATATTTTAAAAAAAGAAATGTCAAGATCTCCTTCTTTTATTTCTAACAAGAACCTACTTCTAAGGGAAAAAAAAAAGCTTAGGACAAAGTAGCTTTAACTATCTTAAAATCCTAAACTTTTGAAAAACACAAGTTTTAACATGTCATACCTAGGTAATATTTATACAAGGAATATGCTTTGTGGTGTCCACATTAAAATCTCACAAATATGGTAAAAAAGTAATAATTTAAAAATTAAAAAAACAACAACAAAAAATGTACACAGCTGACAGATTAATTAAGAGTTGCTAGGATCTCCGTGGATTTCATTGTCACTCACCACTGCCACACGTGCTGGGATGCTCGAGTGTGTTCACTGAAGGCTGTGAGCAGGAGGGCAGAACTCCCCTCTCACAAGAGCCCCCGCTTGTGCCAAGGTGCAGAAACCAGCCCCAAGACCAAGCCCTGTGCTTCCAACAGCCCCTGGCAGTACCACAGCAAGAGGGAATCACCAAAAATCACATTGGAGGAGCAAAAGTACTGAGGAAGGAAGAGCATTTATATTGAAATAAGGACCTAGGTCAAGAGCTTGCTGGGGAAGGAAACAAGGGTGAAGCAGAGCAAATTCAATGGGATAACCTGAGATGCAAGGATGGGGAGAGGCAGAGGAAACACAGAGCCAGGGGAAAGAGGAGGAGGCCTGGCATGGCTGGAAAGAATATGATAAGCTTAAGAAACCCCAGAGGTGGGAGCGAGGAAGGAGCAGTCAGACCTGACAAGGAAGGGAACATATGGGAAGGGCTGAAGCTTAAGAGTAGAAAGAGCCGGGAGGAAGGGAGGGAATAACCAGATAAGGAGCCTGAATAAGACAGTTGAAAAGGCTGAAGTGAGGCAGGAGCATTGTAGAAAAACAGTCTGCTACCCTGTAAGTAACTCAGTACGATGGCTTTCCTGAAGCACTGCACACAATTCTGCAGCAAAGGCCTAACCACACTTACGGAGGCAAAGCAAAGGCCTGGATCAATCAGTGAAAAGGACACTTGAAAGGAGAAATCAAAAGATTTCTGTTTGCTACATTGAAAATATGTGTGATTATTTTCTAAAAATACATCAGAGGGGAAGGAATAGTAAAATAACAGGAAGAGAAGGAACTTTTTAATCAGAAATACAAGTCATGAGAATAAATGAGCCAAGATCTCCCAGGAATAATTTTATGCTAAACGAGTGAGGAAGTTATTTGTAGTTGGGCTTTTTTGGTGGTTGTTTTTTGCTTGGTTGGGATTGGTTCTGGTTTTTTAAATCATAAGAGCAGTAGCTTCAATAACATCTAAAAAGCAGAAAAATAATGTGCCTTTTTTAGATGCAAAATACCCTCAAAGCTGTGTCAAGCTAACAAGCCAAAATTCTCCCCCTAAAACAATCCCTCCATCAACACCTTTAAATCTTTCAGAGTGGAACTTGCTGTGCTGATGACATGAGCTCTCAGAGCTGTCCAAGAGCAGCAGAACACTCACCTGAAGG
This sequence comes from Aphelocoma coerulescens, assembly GCF_041296385.1. Taxonomy (NCBI): domain Eukaryota; kingdom Metazoa; phylum Chordata; class Aves; order Passeriformes; family Corvidae; genus Aphelocoma; species Aphelocoma coerulescens. The sequence goes on along the minus strand of NC_091013.1, from coordinate 15,469,014 downwards.
CTCCAACAGGGTTTTAAGCTGGGGCTGCCTTTCTTCTCCCCCCCCAGACAGCACCAGAGCTCATAACGTGCTCGACTCAAAAACCACACGTGGTTTTGCTCTCTGCCAGCTTTGCTTTTAGCCTCTTAATTTCCAATGGCTACAGCCAAAAGCAGGGAGCCAGAAAAACATGATTTACTGAGACCAGCACACAAAGACAGCATTTTGTTTTGTTTTGTTTTTAAGCTCTGTACTCTGTCTGACTTTGAAACATCTGTAATGCTTTCCTGACATCTCTGTGTACAACTCCTCCACAGCTGAAGGAAAGCAGCATTAGAGGAATGATTTTTTGCAATATAGAAATGTATTCTACTGAAAGACCTGTATACTGGAACAACAAGAGCTCTGGATCTATTCTGGGATACAGTGTAAGTCAAATGTAACACACAAGCACATCATCTACTTTGACAAGAGGTTTTGTTCTGTTTTTAACTGCTATTTAATCAGCATCCTACTCACATTTAGAGTAGATCTGCTCATACTTAAGGGTGAAGCCCTGTTTCCATTAAATTAAATAGGAATTATAGTATTGAGTGGAGACCAGAATTTTACTCCAGACAAAACATTTATCTTGGAACTACAGAATGCAGTAGTTACAATTGTTTAATCTTTCCATTCAGGAGAAAAAAATGGTACAATATACCACAACTGAAAACACTCCATTTTTACTTAATCAAAGTGGTTCCAAAACAACTAGATTTTCCCTTAAGCAAAATTATCTACAAATTAACTACAAGAAATTCATCATTTGTTTGCTGTGAGGAAAAAGACACACTGGCCCCACAACAGAGAACTCCACAAAACAACTTGTACGTTAATTGCATTTTTCATTCAATAGTTCCCAGGCACACTTCTAGTGAAAAAAGGCACAAAGCCATTTCACTGTTATGTATGGCATTTTGTGTAATGAATACTTTTAGTTTGCATGATTACTTTCAAAAGGTCTTCTTTATAGGACCACTAATAAATATTTAAATGAGAGTGAAAACTCCAGCTAATCCATCTTCCAACACAAGCAGATTCCAGGCCACCCACATATCTACAATCCTTTTTGCCCTAACTCTTGACACCCAGGATATTTTATGTAATTTATGTGTAAAATAAAAATACTTCCTGTTAAAGTCACACTGTTTATAGATGTCCTCCAACTACAAACAAAGGGCTTCAGGTCTGATCACACTCAGACCTCAAAGGTTTTGTTCAAAACTGATTATTCCTTTCTTTCTCCTGCAAAGAGGATTTTGAAAGCATGTCCCTCTCTTAACCAGTTGTTTTGCCCACCTGCACATACAGGCACAGTGACAGAGGCTACTCCAAATTCATGTCTTTGCCATAGGTCAATACTAACTTTCATTTATCTTGAAAGCTTTCCCATACATCACAGTCCCCATTCTTCCACAAAGGCTGACAGTAGGAGAATGCAGGAGACCAACAGCACACAGAAAGGTACTCTCTCTCACAGGGCAGCTTCCACCTCTGGCACAACCACTCTGAAACCCGATCAATAAGAACAAGGGAAGTGACTGAGTAAGAATATCCAATCACAGTGAAAGGACTGCTTAGAGTCCTACAAACATTCCAAATGAGATTAAATCCTTTAAAACACACCACAAGATCCTGTGTCTCAGCAAGAATTCTTTGGCATCTACTGCCTGTTTCTCTATCCTCACTTTCTTAAAAACATCCCTACACTAAAAGACACGGCTGCCTAAAATCACACTCATTTGTCAGCTTATCCCCCACTTTTTTTTTAGATCAATATTTCCCAGTTGTTGCAGCACACCACTGTCTAGGTTTTAGTATAGCTTCTTCTCTTCAAAAATGTGAAGAAAAAATGAAAAAAGAAAAAACCCAGATGGAATTCAGATAATCAAATGTTACAAAAGGCCCTTTTTCCCCAGTAAATGCTGAGAAATAAGTGCACTCAAACTTATTATCAACACATACATCCCCACATCAATAAAATTACTTTGATTTTTTTACATTATGACTAGAAAAAATAGAAAACATACCCTTCTAAAAAGTACAGTTCAGTTTAAAATGCAGCTGAAAGCTTCAAACCTAATTGTAGATTTATCCTTGTCGGTGTTACCTCCTAACTGCTGCATTGCTTTTAAGAAACGATGACAATATATACCATGTAGGTAAATTAATAACAAAAAATTTAAAATCACAGTATATTGCATTCACATTCTGTGAGAACCAGAGTTTTCCCTCTTGTACAGGTATTTGCTATAACACAAAGCAGCATTCAAGCATTCCATCTCTTCTGTGATAAACATAAGGCTGTATTTTCATTTCCTCCCTATGAGTTTGATTCAAGCTGCTCTGCATTTAGAGCTGACTGGCAGCTCACACTGAGCACAAGCTATCTGGAGGTAACCGCTCTGAGTGGGCTACAGGCTGTTGCTCAATGGAGTGGTTTCTCTAGAGCAGAAGAGAGGGAGAGGGAAGAGGAAGTGAGAAGGGGAAGAAGCAAAGACAAAGAACTCTCACGGGTAGTAAACGTAAAGATAACGCTCTCGGAAAGTTTCTACAAACTTCCGAAGCAACCTTAAGAAACTTCAGTGTATCCAGAAGTACCATGCTGAGAAGTCAAGTAACCATGGCAGTCAGTGCTCACCACCACCCCACCAGGGTCACCATAAAGCAAAGCCCAGCAGGCAGGGGTCATTACTTCAAGTAAGGCAACAAGAGGACAAGAACACTCCAGGCACACTTATTCTCTGCCTACCACCACAGCTGCAGCACTGTATCTTTGAGAACACTGCCCTGGACACATAGATGGAGGCAGTCAGCATCTACAGCTGGCAGGATCCAAGCTACGTCCATTTAAATACTGAAATCCAAGTTAGATTTCCTGTGGCAACACACTGAGCTTCCTGGAATCCCTCAGATCTTCAAATCACCCCATTGCAACTACATCCCTATCCTCTCAAACTTAAATGCATGTTATTTCCCTGAATGCCAGGGAGAAAAGGTACTCCTCTCAGCTCATTAGCTGTAAATTACAGTGATTACAAAAGGCTAGTCAAAAAGTCTCATTCAAACCAAAAACGTAGCATGAGTGTTCATTTTACAGCGATGCTTGTGCAGCTTGAGCTGTTGTGTTTTCTTTCACTATGTGAATTGGTGAGTGTACAGCCATAGTAAAACCATGCAAAGGCACTTCTTAAAGTAAATTCCACCCCAAAGTCCTGCTGTCACAAGTATGCTCCTATAATAGTTAGAGATGTCATATTTTTTCAAGATTTATTCAGACATCTACAGATTACCCTTCTCTTTCCTCTTGCTTCCATCATGGCAGACATTAGACAGAACTGGCATTCAAAGCCAGCCAACAGGCGAGACCATGTTTATTTCTACTTTTATCTTCCATGTGCTTATCATTTGCCTGAATCTTTAGTATCTCTTTATCCACCTTCTTGTTGAAAGATTTGTAGTGTTTGATTTGTATTTAGAGAAAAACAGTGAATAATACAAAAAAATCTCTTGGCTTCCTTCACACCAAGGGATGAGGTCATAGGGCTGTTGACAATTATTTTGAAACAATCAACCTTTCATTGAGTGATGTGATTGTGCACATTCACACAGCTTGATAAAATACAGGCTTGCTCCTATCTAGAGCCTCAGGATTGCAGCCATGATATAAAATAGTACTTTTCCAGGGCTGGAAACATTTTCTAACGATTTCACAGACCAAAAAGAGACACTATCTTCCCTAGTATTTAATCCCCAAATTTGAACCAATGTTTCCTAGCCCTTCTGTGCTCTAAAAATGTGGCTTTTAACAGACACTTCATTAAAAATATAATTTTTCCTAAATCATGTTAATTGGTATACTTCAGTACTCTGATCATTTCTACAAGATAGCCTTTCCAGCTGCTTTCCATTGCTCCCTTTTAGTCTCAGGAGCTCAGCCATCAGCCACAGTGACTTGCTGTAGCACTGCAGAGGGAGGGAGGGAGGAGGAGGATAACTCATCTGTCTCCAACCGAATCTCTGAAGAGAAGCTTCAGCTTAAACATGAGCAAGAGAACAGTCATTTTAAAAACAAGAAAAGTACAACTCTGACTCCTTCAGATGCTTCTTGGGAGTCAAAAAAAAAAAAAGAAGTGGCAAACGAACATAATAACTGTCTGAGCTCCCTGAGCACAGATTAAAGCAGCCATGCTGGGAGAGAAATTGTGCCAAAATTGTTTGAGGTGCCCAAGACCCTGAAAGGGCTGTGTCTACCCAAGGAGTGAATAACACACTTTATACCTCGTTTTTGGCATGGAGACGTCTCTGGCCCACCTGTCAAAGGAAGGTTTAGGAGTAGCTAAAGACTTGCATATGTTTGCCACTTCTGTGCAATGCAAACAGTTCAAAAGAAGGAAGAGGCAAACAGGTGACTTCCAGGGCTCATGATGTTTCTCAGTTAATGAGGGCAATTTCACAAACAGTAGAAGTAGCACAAAATCTCCAAAACTGTGCATTTCAAGATTTTCTTCACAGCCAGTTTTAAGGAGTTTCAAAACAAGGAAAACTAAATCCACAAATCCTGCATGCTAATTATTAGCAATTTTCCATGTCCTACCAAATCAGAAGGGAGAGGATACTTTACTTTGTTGATCCCATCTAATTAGTGCATTACAATCCACAGGCTTCTCCATCAGTATCTCATCTTCCCCTTTGTTGCAGGGATAAGAAACTTTATACCTGGTTTCTCATATGCTAAAGTCGGCATCAAAGGCATGAACTGAAATTATAGCTTTCAGTTTTAGAACAGTAATACTGTGCACAAGCACACAAACTTTCTTTATAATTCAGCTGGAATTTTTGGGCTGGAAATATAATCTTTTCAGAAGTCTGTTTCCCAGGCCTTACAAAGCAGTGCTCATTAGAGAATCTGCTCCTCCAGCACCATTGGTGGCCAGACTCCTCAGAGTGCAGGTGCAGAAAAGATCCTGTAGCTCCACACAAGAAGGAGCCCTGGAAAGGGCTGACACAGGCTCCCAGGCACAGCCCCGTGCCCAGCACCTACCACAGTGATCAGGAACAGGACCACGAGTGAGGCTGCTAAGCCAGGTTTTGGAGCAAATTCCCAGGCATCCTCTGGAGACCTGAAACTCATTCAGACCCAAGAAAGTGCAAGGGTAACTTGCTGCCATTTGATAAACTTCCTAAAAACTAACATTTTTTTAATAACTATAAAAATTCAGGTTCACTGTTAAAAACAACAGAAAACCACATTCCTGCTTTGTATCCGTGCTGCATTCCTGCTAATACAGACACAGATACTTCTTCTGAAAAAAAACAACTGCTCTGGTACCTGAGAAGGATTTCATTCAAGAAATATAATAAATCCCTAGTGTCTCTGCAAGATTTGAAAGCCCATTCCAAAAGGTGCAAAAAGAAAAAACTATGAAGACAATGATACACTGTTATATGCTTAAAATATGCTTAACAACATTTCAGGAATTAATGAAAAAAGTTTTCCTAACACTTCCACTCATTTCTTTTAACATTGGTAAGAAAAATCCATGCAGCATAAGACAGTATAAATCCATTGAGACAAACATTCCCTGAGGTATGTACTGCATAATAGCTGCAGTGGAAGCTATGCCAGTAACTAATTAAACTTATGCCTCGGGCTTTAGTGATGTCAATTCATCTATTCAAAATTTATTCTGTTTTTAAAGAGCAAGTAGATAATTTTCTCCATGAATTCTATCATTTTAAAAAAATTAAAAATTCATTACTTAAGATCTTTTAAAGTAGAAATACACTGTGGAGAAAATGTGTTTGATATGATAGACTATCATATTTTAATAAATGTGGTAAAGTTTCATGCCCTTGTGCATGAGGTGATCAGCCCATCCAGGAAGGTGGAAACTCCTTCCTTCCTTACAAGAAATGGATAAGTACACAAAAAAGCTTTGCTCTTGACAAAAGGTAGCTTTTAAAAACTCCTACAGAAAACAAGGTGCTCATCCAAGATGATAATTTTCACACTACATGACAACTCTTACCTCAAGAGTTACCAGTTTTCCTTACATTATGTGGCATTTTTTGGGCTGTAAAAGTCCTCAAGGTTGGGTTATTTATGAGAGTAAACTACAGCAATAGTTACTCTTCCAATTTCAGCAGAATGGCTATAAAACTATGTAGAAATAGCTTCTGGAATAAACTGTTGCAGCCTTTAGTTCACCCTTGTTGCTTCTGTCAGCATCTTCTCATGAAAAGAGGACAGTCATGTCACTTCCTTCCATGGTTCTTGTTACAAGGTTTGCAAGAAGGCAGCAAAATTATGACAGTACCTCTTCTTTTTAATTGCATCAGAATTCAGATTCAGTCTTCCTAGTTGTTGGTAAATTCCAATTGTTGCAATTCCATTTTAAAGGGCAAAATTATTTCCATATTAAGTAGTAAATCACCAGAAGTTCTAGCTCATCCTCAGGCCCCACAAAGCTAACAGAGCCTCTGATCACACTACTTGCACAATCATTTTAGGGACACTAGATTCATACAAACATGTTGTTATTTGAATCAGTCATGTATTACCAAAAAGAAAAAGAATATGTATCTGAAGCTCAAATCAGAAACATATTGTCATTAGCTGGCATTGCTTTTGGCATGCTACTCTGAAAACACAACTACATATTACTTCTCTTTGCATCAGATCGTGCTTGAATTTATGTAAACATTGTGTAAGTGGCCCAGCTTCACAAAGAAATGAAACTGCTGTTTGCCATCTGCACAGGTAGCGTTGTACCACACTACATTAAGCTTTATTTAGCACTGTTTATGCTCAAAGTGTCCCCAAACAATATTAACCAGACTGGTTAAGTTCTGGTGTCAGAGAAGCCATGACAGCAGCCATTAAAGAGCTTACAGAAGTTCAGGGTGCATGTTCTTCTTGAATGTTCAGACCTATTTTTCTGTAAGCAAATACTAGAGGTGTCACTAAGTGTTTTACAGGCAAAGGGACATAAACACATGAACAATTTTTAATAATGTGGTCATTAATTAAATATTAACCGGGTATTCAGGAGAAAGTAAGTTAGGTTCATGCAAGTGTTCAGTTCTTAACATGCTGAGTACTTACAGCCCTAAGGCCTGAAGTATTTATAACTAGCTGCAGAACGAAGACGTGCTGAGCTGCTCTAGCAGAAATTCATCAGCATCAACAAGATGCTGTGTCCTGTATGTTCCAGGGGTGCTGTTTGCAGAGATCCCAAACATAAGACATCATAGCTGACTCTGATCTTTACATGCAGCCAAGGAAGATGGTCTAAATACCACTTGCCACAAAGAGGAAAAGAGACTTCAGAATGACACTCAGCCTCTGCAAAGGTAATAGATGCAAGGACTACCTCACCTTAATACCACAAAACAGATCCAACTGATTCAACTTTAAAGGTTTTGTCCTTAGACCATTAGAATTATTTCTTATTAATATAATTTAAAAGAGGGAGGTTTCAAGAAAGAAAAAGGCAACAAACAAGCTCCATAAGTGTGTCATTTTAAGTGATAACACTGGTCCATGCAGTTTGCAGTGTTTTCTGCTTCTCCTTAGAGACTGTGAAAAAACTCAGAGTATGGTTTGGAGATAGATAAGACACACACACACAGAGTTATATATTATAATATTCAAGCAACATCATAAATTGAAGAATATGCATCTTATGATTAGCAAAAGGCAGTGCAATCCAAAGGGAGCCAGACAATAGACTACATGAGCTTTGGATAAAATCCATTAAGCTAACACTGCAAACCACCAATATGAAAAGATTTCATAAAACAAAGCTATGCAAAGTAACTGCTGGTGAGTATCTGTCAAAAGTGAAACCCCAAAACCAAAAAGAAAGTCAAAGAAATTGATTTTGATTATACAGTTTATTGCAGTTTTAAAGGAGGCTAATTGGGGGAAATCAATATAAAGTCACCATGGACCATCTGAAAACACCACAAGACAAAAATCTGTTACAAACACAAATGTCTGCCTTTGGCAGTAAACGCTGTCACAGGATTTTTAAATCCAAGATCTCATCACTGCTTGTATTAAACCTTGGTAATCTCAGTACAAATAGACTGAGGGCCCTATGGGGTGGCTCCTAAAAGCCACTCTGCTCCATCCCAAGGCTCCAGTTCTTAACTTCCCATACTTTTACTCATCTTGTCCCTCTGTCTTTATACCAAACCACTGTGAAACAGGTGGAGTTGAGATGGTCTACAGTGTTTATGCTGAGCAGAGAAAGCCATGGGGGCATGCTTAGTAACAGGGTGATAACTGAGGAACAAAATGCAAGAAAAAACATCCCAAAAAAAGAGAAAAAAACAACCCAAAAAACCCAAACCCAAAAACCCTAAAGGAAACACAGCAGAGCTGTTATGCTGCATTTGAACATTACTCTGTATTTCCTCCAGTCCAATTTCATATTTGTGTTGTTTGGAGTTTTTTTAACTGCATTTATATTTTTCAACACATTACCCTGTGGTAGAGTGCCTTATCCAAGACTTTTAACCCTGACCCAGAGCTTCACTCCCTTTCAATAACCCTTCTTAAATTCAGCCCTCATCAGCTATTCAACAGAAACTTCTACACTGGATATTGTCCATTTCCATCCTTTTATTTTTTGATTTTTTTTTCTGTTTTAACAGTGATCACCAGTTTTAACTCTTCAGAACAGCAAACATGTCCCAGCCATTACAATCTTCTCCTTTAACTGCTCTATCATAATTTCACTGTTCCTCTATTTTCCTAATTTAAATCTAATACCAGTTTTTCAGAAGTTTGTCCTAGAGAGGCAAATATTCTATTTCTATATGTAATCTAGATAATTTTCTGTCTTGGCTGGCCTCTGCCAAGTGTCATTGAACTCAGGCACAAAATTCTACTGCAAGATTTTGTGGTTTTTTTACTTCTCTCACACAGGTACAGTGTGTTTAGAATATGGCTGCTGAAAATAAATTTTACTTCAAGACAGAATGGGCTGCTCAAATACCCTATTCTGAAAACATCTTGTTCATACAAAGCTTCTGTCTTAGCAGAGCCCTCCATGAATGACAAAAGAGGAGTGTGATTCATTTGGCAGCTAAAGTATTTAAATAGTTCCACAATGGCATATGAAGCCCCATACACATCACAACTTTTTATTTCCCACAATCATTTTTCTTTTCCTTCTGACTCAGTCATTTTTCTCTGAATTATTAAATCCTTCTTTCCCCTTCGTACAATTTGGGAATTCTCTGGCTGTAAGAACCCATAAGAGAAGGTTATAGTTAGCAGTAAAAGAGGGTTGTAGGGAAAAGATGGCTCTACGGGAACTGTGAAATGGAGGCTATTTCAGGTAAGTGAAACACCCAACACTTATTCAATGTGTAACTTCTTCAACAAAACTCATCCCAGTCAGCATCCTGCTTACCAGATAGCACACAAATGTGACTCTCTGGCTGACAGATGAAGTCCACAAATTAACACATACTCTTACCCACAGTCAAGGCAGTAAAGAACAATTTTGGAGAAAAGGCTAAACTGAATGTGTTTGAACCTCAAAACTGCTAAAGAGAGAAAAGCAGTCTTGATGACATGAAAAAACACAAACCAATCATCAGTGTACAGCTCAAAAAAAACCCCAACCTTATAATGAGATGAGTTTTTTCAGAGAGAGTTATAGCAATTTTGACTAGCTAGAGAAAGATATTAAAAATTCCTGTGATTTTCAAAACACCACACAGACTTTGCTTCTTACATAGTTTTGAGTCCATTTGACAAGTACAGGCCCATGAACTGATTTACAGGTTACTGAAAATGAAAGAAAAAATATTAAATGGATAATGGATGAGTCAAACTCAATAAAGAGTGCAATACTGAAGTTTAATCTGGGTTACTATGCATCACTCTTTATCATGGCATGTCTGTCCAGCATGCAATAATAAAATAAAATACAGAGAAAATAAAACATGCTGCTTGTATTCTCAAGAGGAAGAAAGCCTACCTTACCACACTATCTCAAGCACAGAGAAGACCTTCCAAGCCTGTCTAAGGACAAAGACCAAACAGAATTGATAAAACACCATGGAGAAAAAAAAAAACCCAAAAGCCGTCTTAACTCACAAGAGGAGGATGAAGTATAAAGGAACATTTCTAACCATGAGAGCAAAGAGATTCTGAAGCAGCATTTGGTGGGCACAGCAACAACCCAATGAATCTTCATAAATGTGAAACATGGGAGCCCACAAGAGTAAGGGGATGATCTAAGCAACGTTTTCCAAACTCATCCCATGCCCTTGCTCTCTCATTCCCACACCATGCCATACATACACACACACTTACACACACATTAAGCAGTTACCTCACCCCTCGCCTCTCTGAGTAATTTGAAACTACTCAGAGTAACATCTTCATTCATATTCTGATATTTTTATTTCTTTGCTTGCAAGTTTTCTCAGCAGTTACCTCCAACCATTCTTCTCCCCCTAGACTATTTTACATCAGACAAGTCCTGAATTTGTATTGCTGCCTTCACAGAATATGGATATTCTCTGTAGCTGCCTTCTTTCATGAAGGGCTACTTATGACTCGTAATAAATTATCAACTCACCACTTCACAGTTAAAGGTCACTTCAGAACTTGTGGCATATGAGAAAAAGAAGGAGGGAGGGAAAGGGATGCACATAAAAATACAACCTAAAGAAAGCTAGGTTTTCTTTAAAAAAAAAAAATCAACTAAAGGCACAGTTCACTCAAATGAACTATTCAAATGCTTTAAGAATCATAATTTCATAATGTTACTAAAACCTCCTTCTTCATTCTTGGCATAAGTGCATGTGTGTGTGTAGGCATCATATCTTTAATTGCAGTGTGAAAAATGCTGCTCATTGAAAGAAAAAGTATGTAGTTATAATTAGAAGTGAAAACTATAACCAACACTTTACTTGATCACACAGAAAAGGCATTGCTTAGTCTCAAGATAGAGCCTCTAGGTGTCTTGTACTTCTAATAACACTCCTGTTTACTACTCCATAGTTGAGTGATCCCTATTGAGCCAAAGTACTGCAATCCAACTAATTCCTTTTACAGAAGGCAGCTCTGCATATTGCTTAGTCTGACCCACCGGCTCAGAGCAGGATCAGTGAGAGCAGGATACTCAAAGCTGTGTTCAGCTGGCTGCTAACTACATTCAAGGATGAAGGATCCACAACTGTGTGGAGAACCTTGAACAACCTGCTCCAGTGTTTGGCCAACCTCAAAACATTTTTTCTTATGTTTAAATTATTCTGCCGTATTTCTACTCATACCCATTGTCTCTCCTCCCTTCACTGTCTACTGCCAGGAGGACTCTGGCTCCACTTTCTCTACTCCAACACATCACATAATCAGACACTTAATAAGATCAGCCTGAGCCTTCTCCATATTGAACTGTCCCATCTCTTTCACACTCTCCACAGATCTCACAGGCTCCAATCCCTCAGCCATCTACATGGCCATTCACAGGACTCACTCCACTCTCTCCATCTCGCTCTTGTCATGGAGAACCCAGAACTGGACACAGAACTCCACAGCTGCCTCACCAGAAAGGACAAGGGGAGAAGGATCACATTGCTCCCCCTGCTCACAGCACTCTGCCTGAAGCAGCCCAGGCAGCCACGAGCTGCCCCTGCCACAAGCACACGCTGCTGCCTCATGCTCTGCTTCATGTCCACCAGGATCCCTGGGCCTTTCTCCACAAAGCTGCTTTCCAGACACTCAGCCACAGCCTGTACTCGGCCCTGCCATTATTCCTCTCCAGCTGCAGGACTTGACATTCCCCTCTGCTCATCAGCATCCTGTCAGCCCATTTCTCCAGCCTCTTCAGGCCTCTACAAATGGCAGCATGACCCTCTGGGGAGTCAAACATTTCCCACTTTGCACCACCTGCCAACCTGCTCTGACTCCTCTCTGCCCTGTCTCCCTGGGCATTACTGCAGATCCTGAGCAGCACCAGCCCCATTACCCACCCCTGTGGCACCACTGCCACTGACCAGCCTGCACCTGCACCTCGTGCTGCTGATCACAGCCCTTTGAGTCCAGCATTTCTGCCAGGTTTTTCCACTCTCCTGGGTTGCACCTCATCAGTTTGTCAAGTTATGGGAGACAGTGACAAAAGCTTTGCTGAAGTCAACATAAACCACATCCACTCCACAAGTCAAGGATCTCATGGTAGAAGACAAACAGATTGTTCAGACATGACCTCCCTTTCATAAATCCATGCTGACTACTCCCACTGGCTTCTTGTCCTTCATGTTTGGAAATGGCTTCCAGGAGGTAAACATGAGGCTTGAGTTCTCCAAATTCTCCTTCTTTTCCTTCTTGAAAAGATGATCGACTTTTGCTTTCTGCTACTCCCCAGGAGCCTCCCCCAAGGTTCTTTCTGAGAAAATCAATTTTCCATCTCGATTTAATCTCCTCTGAGATTTTCTTCTGGATGAGGCATTGTAGCAGAATGAAATGTATGTATGAATGAAAATAACACCTGTTTTTCAGATACCAGGCTGGGTTGCAGCAATGATAGAAAGAAGAGAGAATGCTTTATACTGTGGAAGCAAATATGACCTAGTGTTACTGAATGACATTTCATAGAATAAAATAGGTCTCCCAAACCCAAAACACTGCAAATAAAGCTATCTATATTTTTTTAGTCAATCATAACACTGACCAAACATTCATGTGAGCTCAAGGAAAAGAAATGAAGCCATATAAGACATAACTGTTCAAGCAATTCCAACACTCATTGTTACCGAGCCATGATTAACTGAAACACCACCTTTGAGATTAAAATGTAATTTTTAGAACATATATACAACCTGGCAGCTACAATTTTTTAAAAATGGCCATATATTATATAAATAAAGCATCCAACTTTCCCATGGGGAGCTATTAGGGCACTGCTTTTTCCAACACTGTCAGAGATGTCTGAATTTACATGGTTTGTCCCATCCTCCTTTTTTCAATGTTTCTCCTATTTATTCTTTTTATTTCCTGATCAAGCTTGTGCTTCTTCAAGCTTTGCTTAGTCACACCATCGTTACCACTTGCATGGAAGCAATCTAACACAGTACAAGCTGTACAGCTTTTCTCTCTGCACACAAGTGCACCCGGCAGAGAGGAGCTGCAAGTCAACACACCACCGAACACAACTTTGGTTTTGTGCTAGCATAGCTACGGTTTCTGCAGTGCACAAAAATGCTTCATTAACATTTCAAACAATGTAATTTGGTGCCTTAGCTGCATTTCCTATGATGGTCTGTACAGTGAAGTTAGCTTACTATGGGTTCATCTTAAAGAAGTTTTCCAGATACCCTGTAGGTATCCTTTTCACTTAAAAAATGCTAGAGAAACTGTTCAATCATTCCTTTCCAGTTATCTCATCTGCTAACAGTTTAATTCAAACCAGAAGTTAATGTTAATGTTTTATGAAAAAGCAGTACTTATTTGGATATTAAAAGCTGTCCAAGTATCTTGCACAGCTTCCACAGCTGTCATTATTCATTCTACCCCTTTCATATGAGAATAAAATCAGAATATTAACTACTCTCTTCAATTCTACTACAGAATTCAAACCTTAAACTTCTCTCCTTTCTTCCAAGAGAGGCAGGTGGTTAATAACTATATCCAAGAGCAAGTACACATAACTAAGAGGCATAGCTGTAAATTCCTTGGAGAGGAGGAAAAATAAAGATACAAAGGAGAAGGGGGGAAAGAAAAAAGGGAAAATACTACAATGCAACAATAAACTATATATGTTAAACAACCAAAGTGGAATTTCCTAAAATGGTACCTATTTGCAAACTTCTGCCAGCACAGCTGAAGCAGGAAGACTGGAAAGTGTGATTAGCAATTGAACCAGCAGAAGCCCCTGCCACTGACTTAAAGTAGCTGAACTGGTTCAGCTAATTGAATTTTCACTGGTACAGCCTGTTCGCTCGCTGTGCAGGGTTTTACTGGATGGCCCTGAAACAAAGTTTTGCCATGGAGTTGCTGCATAGCAGAAGCTCCCTGGCAATACTTCACACTAACTCTCTTATAACCATGAAAGAACACCAGAGCAGGAGGTGCAAGTTCCTATCACAAGTGAGGCTGCTCATCCATAATGTTCACAAAGAACAATTTGGTTTTGTATTACCTTATGCTATGTATTTTTGCTCCTCATCAAAAGGCACACATATTCAGAGAAAAAGAAAAATGATATTTCAAGTGGCCACTGTTAACACCAAAAAAATCAAGGAGCTCTGTTAGTGCTACCAAAGGACCTTCACCAGACAATTATTATGTTGATGTCATTTTTTTTGCACGCCTAGAAAAGCACTTGTAGTTAATCACTCTATATCGTCACTGAATCATTACATGTGACACACTTTCACAAGTCCTGTTTACATGCATTTCCCTGACAGCAGCAGGAATGCAAAATCTTACTACTTTGAGATGAAGTTCAATAAAATGGTGGTGTCACTATAATGGCAGCACAATATCAAAATGCCGTTTCAAGTTCACCTCTCCCCCTGCTACTCTGTATCATGCTCCAGTGATGCAAACTTCCCTTTTCTCTCAAGCAGTCTAACCAGCTAATATTAATTGTCTTTAACTAAAAACAATTGCCTGTGGCCAGTATTTATCTTTAATTTCATTGCTTGTTGCCAGATCTGATGAGGGGATTCTGAGTGTGGGAGCCTAGTCAATTTTTCCAACAACGCAATCTAGTAAGAGATAGTAATTTAGCCTCACCCTGTAAATCCTGTTTTCACTTTATGAATGTCTGAAAACATCAGTAGAAAACAAGTACATCTGTTAGCACTCATTAGCAAATGCTGGTGCTGCTGGTTGTCAAAACTCAAATCCCATCTCCCTATCTGTCCTTCCAGATACACTGTTCATTGGTAGGAATTGAGAATCTCATTTTAGTACAAACAGGCTCAAAAGCGTGACTGAGAAAACCTCCACTAATACAACAGTCTTCAAATAAAAACCTCTCTCGAACACAGCAGTAATTAATATTTTCTCTCATTCTTTACAGTGCTCAGTGTAATGGAGCTGCAATTTGACAGCAGCAGGACATAGTACAGAGATTGGAGAGGCAGGTTACCAACACATTACAGGAACTCCAGGCATGAGCAAGGAAGCCCTGAAGGAGTTCTTCAGCCCTGGAACCTGTACACCCAGTTTCAGCTTCATGAGAAAATAAAACCCACACAGAAGCTGTGGGGTGGGAAAGTGGGAAGAGAAGGGCAGCTTCTAATGGAAACACATGAGCCTTAAAGAACACCTACTGGGAGTACAGTATATTCAGCTTAAAGAGACCAAAACTACCCTTTTCTAAATATCTGAATGTTCACTAAGGAAAAAATGCAACGGTAAAAATCCCAGCACAAAGAAATGGGGTCAATAGTAGTGTGACTGCAAGTGTCACCAGGGTTCAGAAGGGAGAGCAACACATGCTACTTCCTTGTGCAAACTCTAATACAGAAAAAACCCTATCCTTATGCAATTGCTTAGTGAAGTAAAAAGTGTTGAATTAGTGGATACCAGAGGATAAATCTCCTTTCTTTATTCTGTAAAATAAAACTTACTTTAAAAATAATTTCCTATACCTTAACTTGTATGTTGTGGTTTTAGACCCAGTGTTTATTTCTGCATACAACACACATACATCATGCATGCCTACTGCATGGACACATATATATTAATTTCAGAATACACCTGGAAAGGGATTACAGTTTGAGAAAGAGCTTTTATTTTAGAGTTTAATGAGTCACCCTTCTCCCTCCACTTACTCAACATTTTCCTCTGATGTCCACCAGTTTGACTAGTCTCTAAAAATATTTCACATTGAATGACAGGCTGCAGAAGTTCAAACAACCTAGTAAAAACACGTGGGCTAACAATATAGAAATTAGAAAGTTTTCTGTGCAGAACCACAGAGCAATTAAAGATTATGAAATGCAGTGCTCAGTCCCACAAGCACTGGTGCATGTAAAGAGTTGTATTCTCCTTGTCACTCCATCAACTTCAGTGAACCACTGAAAGGTTTCAAAGTACCTATCTTTTCTTCTGCAGGGAAAAGTCCTGGAGATATCTCACAGCACAGTAACTCGAATCCTAACTCCTTCCAGGATTTTACTTGAAATTTAGCATTCTGTACTTTTACAAAACATCAGCAATAAGTTTTTGCTTTTGAATTAACTAATTGTGAAAATCTGTTCATGAGAGCTAATAATGCCAAGGTTGTGGGTTCAATCCCCATATGGGCAATTCACTTAAGAGTTGGACTTCATGATCTTTGTGGGTCCCTTCCAACTTGGAATATTCTGTGATTCTGTAATCTGTGAACTTGTATTCACAACCATAGGCCTTCAGGTTCTCTCACTTTAAAAGGACAGAGTCAGTCAAAGAAAGGTAAATACAGCAAGTACACCACAGAGCATCACAAATCAACTGAAGGTCACAAAATCAGTAAGTTGTGTGGGAACAGAAGTAAAAACCTGAGTATATGTCCTTCTCTACCTGCACAACACTACATTTCAGGTAGTTCCACTTGTAAGTGCTTTATTTAATGAAACAAATTATATAGCAACTATTCAACTAAGTTTTAGAATTAGACTCCTCTAAAACAAAATAGAAGAATTTAAAAATTCATTGAAAGCTACATTGAGACATGCATGCAGCTTTTTGGTGGGTGAATTTTAGCTATTTTTTATTCAAGATAGATAATGTGGTAGCTCTGAGTTACAGGCATTTTTCCATCCATATTCAATCCTGGAAGGAGAGTAACTCAAGTCAATTTAGAGTCTTTTAAAGGAGGAACAGATTCCATTTTGATAGTACAAAAAATTGAGCCGTGGGACACTGGGGAAGCATAAAGAAAACATGAAGATTTCCATCTTACTTTCTTCTACCTCTAATTATTAGGCATTCATTGGGCCAGTGATTTGGCAATGGCTGATGACAGTGTATGAGCATGTCTCTGTAGTGCCATGAAGACAACATGACAGGACCATGCACTAGGACAGGCAGGCTGTTCACCTGCTGGCAAGGTCCTGGGGGCAGCATGATAAGGAAGCTTGGGGTGAGGGACCAAAAATGAAAAAATCCTTCAATCAGTCAAAAAGCTGATAAATACAGGTGGCAAAAGGAAAGCTGAATCATGTAATGCTCTTGGCTCCAAGTAGGAAGAGAAGAATTTTCATCCAAAAGGATTTAAAAATGTTTTCATTTGGTTTGTGTTATCGAATAATAAATAATATTGACAGACAAATCAGGCTGCCTAAACACACCAAAGCATGTTTAAAAGGGAAACCAAGGCTTAGCTAAGCTGGTTATCATGAGCCAGCCAAAATAGTGGCAGTAGCTTGTAAGCTACTGCTGAGCAGTCATGAAAATTATGAAAGAAGTTTCTGTTTTAGAGACAGTATCTGTTGGAAGGGTGTTTTTAATCAGGGTTTTTGATAATACTGGCCTATTGCTTGTGGGAAGACAAACGCAAGTTCTCTGGAAGAACAGGAACTGACTCAATCTTTTAAAAAGTGCACTGAGCCCTCACCAAGCAGGAAATGGACAAATCAAGGTCCTGTGAAGCACCAGATACATACATTCAACAGCTTTCACATTCTTGAATGGCTTGTGTGCATTTGTTACTCTCAATATTCCCAGTCAAAAAAAAAAACCTCAATAAAAGCAAAAGTCATTACCACCTTCTGTAAAAATGAAAGGTTTGCCTTGTTCCTTCTCCCTGGGTGGGAAGTACCAATGTTACTTTTAAAAATGTATGCTCTACTTGTTCTTCTTCCATCCCTCACCACCTCCTGTCACAACCACTGGCACTAAGTATCCATTGCTGAAGAAGTCTGAAGTCAGAGTGAGTAAATAACCCATCCTATTACATGATGACAGTTTACCTGCACCTTTGCCTTTTTCCACGGTAACTGAGTAACTGGAGTGTCTATATATAAACAATGATATATTTCATATGGCTGTAGCAAAGCCAAAAAATGAGGATTAAGAGGCTCGCATACACTCGGCTCTTTCCAGCTCTGAAGAGAACAACATGTTCTCTGCTCATAAACCTAAACTGCTCTAATATACTTTGTCATCTTATAATTTTACTAACAGTGCCAGTGAAATTCTAGTAGAGTACATAATTAGGTGATGGCAGGAAATGGTGGACCCTTTAAGGACTGTCTTCACCATCAGCTTCCCAAACAATTCCCAAAAGATTCTAGGAGGAAATTGCAGCACTTACAGGAACAGAACACAAAGATACCTAATTAGCCAAATACTTTCAACAGTAGATAATGCAAATAGTTTGTCATTCCAGTTGATATGCATTTTATAAAAACATGGAAACTGTTACATTGTCTATACATGGTACTTCAGGAAAATCAGCACTTCTGCACATAGAAATAAACCCCAAATACAACAACGAAAATCCAAATAAATTAAAAATCAACACCACTAAACAAACCCCACATACACACATATATTTACTGTTAATAAATTGTAGTGTTTGATCAGAACTAAAGAGTATCACTAACTCATAGCAGCAGCAGTCTTTTTTTTACTCATCCCTCTTGCTGTCATCTTCATTCTTATTTACTGTTAACACTTAAGTAATATAAATGGAAAGACAATCAGTAGATGAAGTCTGGACACAGGTTTTATTGTTCTAGCTATGTAAGTGGACTATTTGGCAGGCTAAGACTGAAGCACTAGCTTTCACCATTATGATTATTAAATGCTGCAGGTATGCCAGAGGCTTTCAGAATACTGTTTCTCTTACACCCTTTATTGCAAACAAATATTAAAACCATTAAAATCAGATAATATTTCCTAAACTTGAGGGAATCCATCTGAGGGCTTTGTAATTAAACTGCAAAGAAGGTGGAACTATTGACAAGTATTCTCACGTTAGCTTCAAACAGCAGTGAGACTGAACCACAATTCAATTTCTAGGAACTTATGTTTTAGGAATTTTAATGAGGTTTTTGGTCCTGTCAGGAAAAATCAGATACACAGCTGTACTCTCTTCAAATCCAAAACTGTAGAAGTATGTTTTGCAAGACATTTGTATGCAAATACTGCTAAGCACCTCTACAGATTCTACCTACAGAGAAGATTTTCTCACAGCAGCATCCTCCAACAGTAAAACAATTGCCACACCAAGTGTGAAAATGAATCAGACCAAAATACATGTATTACTAACAAATCCACCCACACACAGAGAAAATAAAAACATCCGGAGCTTGTAAGGTTGCCAGAGGGGGGGAAAAAAAAGAAAACTGATTTCAGGGAAGAGAGAAACATAAGTTTAAGACACCTTCTCTTTGCCTCACAACCTTTTAGGACTAGGTTGGAGAAATGCTGTGAACCATCTAATCCTGCCCATTCTATAAATCCTTATGACTACTTTAAGAGGCTATTGCCAAAACCGTACTGAATTCTCCATATAACACACACTTCAAATAATAATACATAACTAAGTTCTGAATAAATTGAAGCTACTTTAAAGAATTATTCTATTATACCATGAAAGAAGTTATATGTTTGAAAATATAAATTCTAGATGGCACATTGGGTTCTTGTTCCAATCTCTGATTAGATTCTTCTCATGGTTTGGAGCTTCAGGAAGGGAAGGAAGAAATAAAAGAGGGTTTTTTCCCTTATAGCCCAAATTGGTTTTTCTTGTAATTTACAATTTAAACAACAGCATATTTTAAACAGGAATAGCCTACTGAGGTTTTCTTAACACTACAAATGACCAACCTGAACAAGAAGAGGAAATAATCGAGTCTCCTTTGTATATTAATTGATACAACCTACATTAACTCTATCAGTAAAGCAGTATTATGTGTATTTAAATAAGAATGATTTTAGACATCTGCAATTATATTGCATAAAGAATGAAAATAAATAAATTTTGTTTTCAAATTCATAAATTTCATAAAATTGTAGAATGGTTAGGGGTTACAAGGGACCTTAAAGATCATTTAGCTCAAATCCCCGTGCCATGGGAGGAGTTGGATCCATGGCAGAATTTCCATCAGTTCTATCAATACATAATTACAAGTAAGCCACTGTCTTTTCAGAAGGTTACTTTTTGCAATATAATGTACTAGTCACTAAAAACAAGTAAACACCTTAACACTGAAGCTTCACATTACTGTGTGCTCACTACATGACTCCTGCACATACTTAAAACTTACTTTCACATACTTCATAAAATGTTTAAAGGCTAATTCCCACAAAACATCCAACAGCTGACAGCCCCAAACCACCACCATTTTTTCTCTCTTTTCCACATCCCCACACCCCCCTGAGTAGCCCCTCCCCTCAAAGCCTGCCATCAAAACATATCCAACAAACTGTTCCCCACAGGACAGCCAAATCCACACTTGCTCCCATGATAAACATACGGGGTCCATCCTGCCCACTGCAGTGAGCATGGCGCGCTTCCCATCCGGCTGGGAATATCACCAGTTCCCTGTGACAGGCAATGGGAAAGAGCCTCCCTTGCTGCCAGGGAGTTTCAAATCACTTCCAGGCCAAACACCCAGGGCAGCTGCCTCACTGGAGCTCCCTCACCTCCTCTGAATCCAGCTGAACAGGTTGAGGTGTGACATCATTTGTAATCCCGCCTTGGGCATCCAGGACAGCCCAGAGTGCTGTCATTGCTCTGTGCTCAACGCCCTTATAAGAGTGAACACAGCCAAGTCAGAGACTATTGACTGGCACAAGACCATCTTGGTCAATCGGTGTCTTTGTGAGGAGATGGGCTGGGAGACAGAGAAAGATTTCGTTCTACTGGTTTTACATTCACCAATGTAAGAGCAATAACAGCAGCAATAATAAATAATGACACCCTCTGATGTTACATTTCTCCTCACAAAATCTTACTTGCTGATGACAGAAACAAAAACTCAAAGAGACAACATTTTCACATGAGTCTACTGTCTTGCATTTCACCATAACAAGTTTAATGGCCATACCCAAAACTTGGAATAAGAAGCTAGTACTCCTGACTCTCAGTCAGTTAGGATCCCATGATCTAAAACAGTTCCTGAAAACTGTAGACACTATGTAGACAGTATTCTAGTAAGATTTCCAACAATGACAAAAGAAAAAGCTCATTAATTGAGTTGCAAATTCCTGCCAAGTATGTAAAAAAACCAAAAAAAAAAAAAAAAACCAAAAAAAACCCAAAAACAAAAACAAAAACAAAACAAAACAAAAAAAAAAACCAAAACAAAACCAAAACAAAACAAAACAAAAAATAACCACCCAAAAAAACAAATCAGAAGTACCCCAGCATACCAAGCCATTGACCCACAAAGCAACTTGTCTTTTCAGGTACAGACAGAAATAATTTCCCTAGTCTGGATATAACCTCAGCATCTCTGCTCATGCCACAGCTTTCCCAGAATCACGGAATATTCTGAGTTGGAAGAGACCCACAAGGATCAAGTCCAGCTCTTGAGTGAATGGCCTGTGTAGGGACTGAACCCACGGCAAGTGGCTACTGAGGCAAAGCTGATCCAGACAACACTTAATTAATAGTACTCAGACTGCTGAGGAAAGCAGTGAAGGCCCTAAGAACCTACAAACCCCAGAGCAAAGGCAGGAAGTCACAGAGGTGCCAGAGACTGCAAAAGTCTGTGGCAAATCAGCAGGGAAGGACAACAGGAGTTGGTCAGTTCTCTGCCCTGCCAGGTACCAAGCAGCAGCTGGGGGAGCAGAAAACACTGTAGGAACCAAAGTGTTCTCAAACATGGGAAATATTCTCTTTTCCTGCTCAGGAGCCAAACTACAGCTGCAAAGGGCCCCTGCAAGTGCACAGGACCTGTTTTATGAAAGGTTTTTTGAAAGCACGAACAGGGATGGGGAGGGGTGTGTAACAAGCACAAGGGTCTCAGTGAGAAATCACTCACAAGTCCCCCACAACCTCTAGCTGGTTGTGATAAAAACAAACAAACCATACAGAGAAGAAAATTAAATGACAAGCAACAGATAAGGATCTGCACCATGTACTTAGATTCAGCATGAACATCCCTGACATTCTACAACTAATGTGCACTATTTAAAGATTGTATCCTGATTGCATAACAAGAAATCCAGGCTGCTTTTCTGACCCGAGGCAGCAGTACATTTACACAAATCCCTGTCCCGTTTCACTGATTTTGAAACACAAGCTATACACCAGAATTTCAAAAACAACTACCACTACACTGCTTGCTTAAGATAAATTTACCTCTCTAATTCTGCTAGTAATATTGGCAAGTCCTCTGGAGTACAGAGAAGCTTTAAGGTTGTTACATGCAGCAGGTTCCGTTTACCAGTATAACACTATTCAATCCCACATAGAATTGGCTTTGAAAATTAAAGCCAGCAAGCATGGGTCTGCACCAGGTTCCTGCTTTCTACATCTTCATCTGCTATCAGCAAAATCTGTCTCGCTTACAAACACAGTTTTACACTGCAGAACATGGATTTCAAGTTGAAGTTTTCAAGCTAGAAAGACATCGAAAACCAACTTTATATCATATAAAAGACCAACACTGCAATCACACCTGATACCTCCTCTTTGTCAGCTGCATAACTGAGAATTAAAACAGACACCAGGAACAGTACATAATTCTCCATTTGTACTTCTATTTCTCGGTCTGAAAAATTGAAAGAAAACAGAAAAAGAAGACAACCAGATCCACTTTCACGCATTTCTTATGATACATTCAGTACCATCATCTCTAACAAAAAAGTATCTTCAAATGTTGACAGAGGTAAATTAGATCTTGAAGAGAGACCAAAGAATTTTCTCATATTTAGACAAACGTCTTCCACAAAATCTTCCGAGAGGCCATAGCCGCAGACTATTAGGCAATGAAAAAAGAAACAGAAAATAAATTTCAAATACCTTCTCTGTTACGCCTTGCATATTGAATTTCAGATCGTAAGAAAGGTATGAATCCGTGTTTTTCGTCGTTGTATGTATAAACATACAAAAAATTCAGAGCAGTTGTTTTGTAGGTTCAAGAACAGGAAGCACCTCTGCTAAAACTTCGTAAAAAAAGTCCCTTGAAAAAAATAACTGCGTATGTACTTCACGTAAATCATTGCTACCTCCCCTTTCCTCTTTCTCTCTCACATCTGTCTTCAGACAACTCCTCTTCAATGGTCTCCTAATTTGCACCTATTCCAAGAAATTTAAAAACACTTTTACTACAGGCAACTCCAAAAGTCTTTTCCACATTCAGAACCTATTTCAGATTCCCTTGAAAAACATGGGGGATTTATTTCTTAAGTAAAATTTCAAATGAATATCTTTTCATAAACATTCCAATATAATCCATTTCCCTAATATTTCCTCTTCTGATTTCTACTTGTTTTCTTCCAAGCTGTGCTCCCAGAATCTGTGCACAAATGCTAACAGAAACCATTCCGTACTCTTTACAGTGTTAATTCCATGATTTCATTTCAGCCCAAACATTCAATTTTTGCAAACCCCAACAGTTAATTCAGAACATCATCATGAATTTATTCAAAAGGAAATAAAATCACAGGAAGTTAAAGCTCTTCTCCATAAGAAATTATTCCCACCACTTGAAGGTAGAATGCAAAGTACCTCAAGAATTTCATTTGTAGTTTTTAACCTTTGAATAACTTTCTCAACTACTCTTAGAACCAATTTTGATAAGAAATAGGAATTTGGAGTTGCATTCAAGTCCACTATTCATGTCTAGCATCCCTTTTTGCCTGCTTCTCAATTACTTTGTTGACACACACTTTGCCAATCGGGCATAAACTGACTGCTGGTGAGCCCAACCGTGCATTCACTTCTTAAAACATTTTCCATAATCAAGAGAAAGTTTACAGTTGCTTAAAATCTTACTGGGCAGAGTGATCATGCTCAACAAGCTTTCTAATGGGACTGCTGTTTTGCCTATAGCTCTCCATTAGGAGATTTACACAAGAAAAACAAGAAAAATAAAGGTTTTCAGTCAGAAGATTCATAAATTAACTCTACTTTTAAGTAAGTGTGTGTCTTCTACTCCATCTTAGCTAGTTTAGAGAGAAAATGCTTGACTACAAAAAACATATTTGACTTTAAATTCTTCCTCATTCTCAGCTTGAACACAATGTGGTTTTTAGTTCTTTAGAAAACAGCCCTGCATGCTGATTAAAAAAAGAAATAAATACAAAAAAAAAAAAGATGACAGGAAGGAAAGAGCAGGGAGTGGTATTTCATGACAAGACAAAATCTGAACCATTTATTGTTGTTTTAGAACTTTCTATTGAGAAAAAGCTATTTATATTTCAATTATGTGACTTTGCCACAGTTTGAAGTAATTTTGGAAAGAAGAGGTCTTAGAATTAGGTACTAATGGTGTAAACTTGGAAATCTTTAGATTATTATATTCTCATAATAGACATTCATAGACTGCATTTGTTTAGAACATTAAATCCAATACCTCCTAAAATCAGCAGCAGATTTGAAATATCAGCCAGGAAAAAGCTTACAGGAAGCCTGCATTTGTCCCACAATTCAGTTCACCAGAGCTCAAGCAAAAAAGTATTACCAATACACAATGAATACCAAAACAATTTCTTTCCCCTAGCCCAAAGTGTGGATTTTCAGAGATTAGCAAAAAACAGATTATTCATTGTCCTCCACCACACCCTTTAGTCTCATTGAGGCTCTTGCATACTCCTAAATTTTTGCTGCCTGTCAGACACAGAGCTGCTCTTTCTTCTTGCCAATGACAGGAGCAAGGATCAGAGTATATGTCTGTCCCCTCAGAAACACCTGAGGCTCCCGTGTCCACCCCCACATGCCCCGCTGTGGGCTGGCTAAACTCACAACCAGACCACTTCCCCCAGTTACCTTGACATACGCAGCACTATTGAAGCAAAATGAAATTACTTCATTATGTCCATATGTCTAAACGCACAGTAGGCTTAAACAGTTAGATGAAGTTAAAAAAAAAAAGAAAGACACTTATACCCTTCAAAAAGGGGAAGTACCAAAGCTCCCCTGAAGCTGTACTAAAAGATTATCATAAAATCTATTTATGTATTTTATTGTAGTTCTTGGTCTCTTTTCCTTAGTGGAGAGCCAAGTTTATGGAGGTTTATAGAAATTAACAGCCTAGGTCTGCAATGACAAATCAAGGAGGCCCAGAGGTACTAATAGCTGGCTTCATATGTGCAGACATACGTGTGCACACACAGATGCCCTGTAAAAATAAAAAATTTCTTTCTAAACATCTGAATGGCTGTCCTAAAACAAGGATTATTGCAAGTTATTTGGTATATTAAATGAATACAAATTAATGGGTTTTTAAAAAAAAGTTTTTATAGGCAACTGTATGGAAAAATCTAATTATTCTCAACCAGTTTAGCCAGGAACAAATATTCACAAAAAAACCCCTTCTATAAAACCTAAGAAAGCATTCTGGAAAAGCAGAATCAGTTACAAGGAAGAGAAAATATTTCAAATGCAATAACCTCAAAGTTGTTCTAGAATAACCACTTTGTTCTCAGACCATGAAGTCAAATATTATCACTGAACAGCAGAGAAATGTAGGGGTAGCTTCTTTTATTTTCAACTTGTCTTTGCAAAGAAAGTAATCTTTCCTTTGTAACATTGCCTCAATAGAACACTGCATTCTATATATGCAGTATATGTGTATATACAATACATGTGTATATGCAATGTATTATGGTTTTGGATATAAGAGATAATATGATATAAAGGATGTTATTTAGCCTGAACAACACAGTACATAAAGCTTATACACACAACACAAGAACAGTTCCACTTTGTACTCACTCTTACAAAGTTGTCAGGGAACAAACCTCTTCTGCCTTTGAGCTGTCCTTCCCACCAGCCTCCATCATCTTTCTTGATATTGGTGATTATGTCACCTACAGTGATCGTCAGCTCATCATCATGTTGAGCTTTGTAGTCAAACTCCACTATCGCCTCCACTAAAAGAGAAACACACATATATATGGACAATTATTGACTAAGTTTTCCTGCCTTCCAAAGGCATAAGAAAACACCAATGCAATCATGTATTCTCAGTGAAAGCAATTCATTCAGCTTAACCAAGAGAGTACATCACAAAGGCAACATGCAACGGTAATGTTCTGTGGGTAACTGCTACAAGAGAGGCCAAAGTGAAAAAACACACAAGCAAGCCCATCATGGTTAAGGCAACAAATGGCACGCATTTTTCTTTATTTTTTAAAGGAAATCAATTTGTAATGCTTCAGCAATATTTATTCTGGCAGTATTACAAAGTTTATTTTTATTTCTTGGACAAAGTTTTGCCTTTTGTTCACAGGACTTTCAAAGCATTTTATTTAATACAGAAATAAATATGTAAAGGTTCTCAAATTCATAAGCATCCCAAGTCACTGCAACTACCTTGCTAAATATCTCACTACCAACCTAAAGAGTATTTAACAAGAATTTTTTGCATCATGATGAGTTTCAATGTTGTTTATATAGAAATGCAAAGCTTTGCTGCATGAACATGCCTTCACAGGGTTTCATCAAAGAGACAAGATTTACTTGCACTTGTGATTATACATCAGAGAATTAAGATGAAATACTTCTACTGCTCTGAATGTCTGTTATCAGAGTTGCATTATTAGCTTGCTACCATTATAAGGTATGTCTGTCTTTTCCCAAGAGGTCTCCCCTTCCCTTGGAACCATACACAAAGGAAAGTCTCTGTACAGAATTAAGGAAATCATAAAGACAGAAAAATTTCTTCAGAGACTCAAAAATAATACACCTGGGGTATTCAACATGGAAGCCATAGTTATATTCAGTGGTTCATCAAACATCTACTAGGAGCCAGACTGGCAAGACCTGGGATGGTGGTATCTGTAAAGCCTTACTCCTGCTGCCTTCAGTGGAAAAGCTCGCCCCAAGACATTCCACCAAACATTTAGCACTTCAACCACTGAAACAGCAAAGTGAGAACTGGTAACAGGCATCTGCTTTCTGCACAAATGAGTGTGCCATGTAAACCCTGCAAGCTCTAGCAAACAGGCAATACCAGCTCACAAAGCAAAGCCAACCATTACACCACAGGCAGCAAAAAGGTTCTGCCTGAATAACAAACCCTGCATACTAAACTGAATTAAGTTAACAGGAAAGCAGTTACTTCTTTCCACCCCCAAAACATCACACAGTCACAATGCTGAATATCTCCGTCCCTCCTCCAGAGCCTGCAAGTCATAGCTAAGGCAGTGTTCTGACTTTTGGATACATACCAGCCACAAGTTTATGGCTTATAATATTCCTCTATTAATTCTGTGAAGTCAAAAACGATTATAAAACCAGTTTACAAGAGGCCTGCTAAACTACGTAATGAACAGCAAAAGAGAAAGAGTGGCACCACACATTATAAGCTGACATGCAAACAGAACATGAAAAAATTATCACTGAACCTTAACTGAAAAATCAGAGTCATTCAGCCTGAGAGGGATTTCACATCTCTAGTTCAGCCTTCTTTTCAAAGCAGGACCGGTTCTGAGGTCAAACCAGGTTACTCAGGGCTTTGTCCACATGGGTCTTGAAAGCTCCAACCTCCTCCTACAGAGGCAGGTAGGGCACACAGAAGAACCTGCTTCATTGCTTGACTAGGAAAAAGGTTTTCTCTCTACAGTGTATTGGAGCCTTTCTTGTATCAGTTTTTACCCAGTGGTCTTGTTGCCCCACCGTGCATGGCTGTGCAGTAACCCCATCTTCTTGATAACCGACTTGTAGGCTTTGTAAGGCTGCTATTAGGACCTCACAATTTCTCTTCTCCAAGTTAGACAATTGGAGTTCCTCTAGATTCAGGTCCCTTCACTCTTTACCTCATGAACTGTTCCACCTATTTGGTAGCAATCACAGATGTGAGGAGAGTGCACTCCACTGCCTGTTCCAGTAATTGATAAAGATGTTTGACAGAACAAGTTCCAGGACAGCCCCCGGTGGTACTTCATTTATTATCAGCTTGCATGTGCAGTACAAACCACTAACCACTACCTAAATCACACAGCTTTTGAGGCTGGAAGGCACCTCTGTAGACCAATCCCCTTATTCAAAGCAGAAACAGCTAAAGCACAGATTGTTCAGGGCCTTATAGCCAAGTTTTGAGTATCTCAAAGGATGGAAATTCCAGTATTTGATTACCCTTAAGATTAAAAATGCTTTCAGACACACCAATAAGATCAGCCTGAGCCTTCTCCATATTGAACTGTCCCATCTCTTTCACACTCTCCACAGATCTCACAGGCTCCAATCCCTCAGCCATCTACATGGCCATTCACAGGACTCACTCCACTCTCTCCATCTCGCTCTTGTCATGGAGAACCCAGAACTGGACACAGAACTCCACAGCTGCCTCACCAGAAAGGACAAGGGGAGAAGGATCACATTGCTCCCCCTGCTCACAGCACTCTGCCTGAAGCAGCCCAGGCAGCCAGGAGCTGCCCCTGCCACAAGCACACACTGCTGCCTCATGCTCTGCTTCATGTCCACCAGGATCCCTGGGCCTTTCTCCACAAAGCTGCTTTCCAGACACTCAGCCACAGCCTGTACTCAGCCCTGCCATTATTCCTCTCCAGCTGCAGGACTTGGCATTCCCCTCTGCTCATCAGCATCCTGTCAGCCCATTTCTCCAGCCTCTTCAGGCCTCTACAAATGGCAGCATGACCCTCTGGGGAGTCAAACATTTCCCACTTTGCACCACCTGCCAACCTGCTCTGACTCCTCTCTGCCCTGTCTCCCTGGGCATTACTGCAGATCCTGAGCAGCACCAGCCCCATTACCCACCCCTGTGGCACCACTGCCACTGACCAGCCTGCACCTGCACCTCGTGCTGCTGATCACAGCCCTTTGAGTCCAGCATTTCTGCCAGGTTTTTCCACTCTCCTGGGCTGCACCTCATCAGTTTGTCAAGTTATGGGAGACAGTGACAAAAGCTTTGCTGAAGTCAACATAAACAATATCCACTTCACAAGTCAAGGATCTCATGGTAGAAGACAAACAGATTGTTCAGACATGACCTCCCTTTCATAAATCCATGCTGACTACTCCCACCGGCTTCATGTCCTTCATATATTTGGAAATGGCTTCCAGGATTATTTGTTCGATCATCTTTCAATGGTTCACATGGGGCTGACCAGCCTGTAGTTCTCAGAGAAAAAGAAGAGGCTTCTTGCTCTTCCTGAAGACAGGAGGTACATTCTTCTAGTCTTAATGAACCTCTCCTAATCACAGGGTTTTTTTGAAGACTATCAAGAGGGATGTCCCAATATCAGTTAACTCTCTCAGGACATACCACACCAGGGCCATGGCTTTGCATGTGACCAGTTTGTTTAAATATTCCCTAACCTGATTCTCTTCCTCAGAGGGAAGGTTTACCTTGTTCTGGACTTTCCCACTGGTTTCAGAGTCCGGAACACACCGAAGTCTTACCTCTTCATGTCCAGGGTTGCAACCCTGCTTTCTGCCTGTCGCCCCCTCTTCTCTGGATCCCAAACTTTATCATCTCACGGTCAGTGCAGCCAAGGCTGCCCTCAGCCTTCAGATCCCCAAACAGTTCTTTGTTTGCAGGTGTGAAATCCAGTAGACAACACACTCCAGGAACCTCCTGGATTACTCACACCCAACCCAGCACATAAACAAGCTACACTATCCCCCCAGTACATATCAGGGTGATTGAATATGACCTATCCTATCATATCTTAACAATTTCAATGAAATCATAACTCTGAAACTGCATGCAGACATGTATTTCCTCTTCCTTGCATCCCATGCTGTGTGCATGAGAACACAGACATTTCAGAGAGGCAACCAGCCATGCTGACTTCCCAGAAAGAGTAGCAGTTTCCCTGTAACTCTGAAAAGCAGAACCTTGTTTATATGGGTATGCTTGGGAAGGGCCCCCTTCAGTCCTGATTTTTTTGATTACAAGGTCCCCATTGTTTGTACCACATTTTGTTTGCCAACCTGGTCCACCAATTGCTCATAAGATAGCTTGCAAATATGCTTTTGCCCTAGTCAGGTGAATCTCATCTTTTCCAAGCAATCCTCAGAAAGACCCTCATGATCATAAAACTAGAATTCTGTTGCTAACACCAGCTATGCAACCAGCTTACCCACAGGATCTCTCCACTCATCCTAATGCACTTTGCTTTCACCCAAAGGATCAAGGAGAATCCACCCAGGCTCCCACACCCTTGGTCATCACCCCAAGAGCCACACAGTCACAGCTGATAATTTCAGATCACTTCAGGCAGTATCATTGAAACCTACATGGAAGAGCAGCAGGGGTAGTAGTCTGAAGCCAGACAAGCTTTGGCAGTCTTAGCACAGTGCTCCAGATCCAAGTTCCTGGCAGGCAACAAGCCTCTCTAGATGACAGGTCAGGTCCGGTCAGCAGATGGGAGTCTCCAACACTCGCAGCAGAGAATTTCCCTACTGTTACCACTTCCCACTTTCTCTTGATGCTTCTTCATGGCTCAGATTTACCAGCTTGGGTTCTTCACTGGACGGAGTACCCATATCCCCATCACCTACAAAAGCACTGAATCTTTTCTCTATTTGCAGATCTTGAGGTGGAGCAGGAGCCTTCCTCCTGGCATCAGAAGTTACAAACTTCAAGTTTTCAGACTTGCCATTCTGGGAGCCTTCAGAACCAGCCCAAGAGGCACAGACTCCATCTGCCCTTCATTCAGGAAAGTTGGGGGTTTGGGCTCTTGAAACCTCAGGAACTTGAAGGTCTGGAAAGTCCAACCCCCTGAGTTCAGCCAACTAACCAATTTTTACTCATATCTCTAATATACGAACTAGAGTCCCTAAATTAGCATCAATATTATCTATATCTATATCTATCTATATATATATATACACGTACAGTTTACCCCAGAGTAACCAGTGCATTTGGTTCAGAAGTTGTATTTACACA
The DNA here is from genome assembly GCF_041296385.1 of Aphelocoma coerulescens. NCBI lineage: Eukaryota > Metazoa > Chordata > Aves > Passeriformes > Corvidae > Aphelocoma > Aphelocoma coerulescens. The sequence goes on along the minus strand of NC_091013.1, from coordinate 15,437,991 downwards.
ACAGCTCTCCAAAGACTACTGGATTCAAGCGGTGGCACTAAGGTACACACATCAATGAAAATTTTTATCTCCACAGAACACAACAGCACTGTGACTCAGAAAAGGTAAAATTCAGACTATTTAGCAGGGTATTTCCAGTTTGGTTGACCCCCAGGAAAGGCAAGGCCCTGTATCTTCATTTTTAAGCAGCCTGCTAGGATATACTTCCTTTCAAATCTCAAAGCTTTTTGCACGTGCCAAGTAATTTCTCCTCCCTACTCAGGAAGCTTTAAAATCCTATTCTGATTTAGCTGTGAGTGCAATTGCACACTGCTTTGCTCTTCCTAAGGAGCTAGGAGATGGGTAGAGAGCTGTAAGGGGGAGATGGCAATTGTGCAGGGATTCAGGCTGGCTCCAGCTACTGACTCTTCAAACACTCCTCAGCATTCAGACTTCAGCAAGACATAATAAAGGAAGGCAAACAACTCTCTCACTCTCTAAGTCCCATATTTTTCAAGAGTTCTAGAATCTGTCACTGTGCTTGCAGTTTTCCTTTAAGAATGACATGATTATTGGCATGTTCTCTCTCTTCTGTTGAGAGACAAAAAGGTAGGATGGGGCTGTTGATCTCACTCTACAGTGGCTTGGGTAGGCTAGAGGCACTGGAGTTAACTCCCTGAAGTTTGTCTGGCTTGCACTAATTCACATATGGACAGCTGCAGCAATTCAATCACTTTTGTTTTACTGGAGGGTTGTTTAAACAAACAAAAAACCCCAACCCTTTACTGTTCAGGCTTTTCTCTGTCTATAAAAGTTTCCACTTATTAAAAAACACATATAAATATTTTTAAAAGCTGCCTCCTCTCAGAGAATTTGATTACTTGTAACGTAAGTGTGTGTAAGCTGTCAGAGACATATGAGTCACCAAAATAGGACCACACAATCAAGATGTTTATAAACTCTTCAAAGGAACCAAGAGCATGGTTTGGAAAGAGGAATAAGAGCACACCTAACAAATGTGCAGAATTGTGACAAACTGATTGGAAGGTACTCCTGAGATCACTCAAAATTCTCATTTATCACAGTACTGAATTTTGGAGAGCATATAACAGCCAAAAGTGCTTTACAATTTATATGTTCCTGCAGCTGCATTTTTAAATCATACTCATTTTCTAAAGCATGCTAAATCACAGCACCTTCTCAAACTGTGTTTTGAAAAATTCATTCTGCCAGTCAAACTTAATCTTTTTTGTTTCTTTTAAGGTGAAATTTTGTCTTCATGGAAGCTGGATTGATATTAGCGACAACACTGATCCAGGTTTGTTAAGAAAAAGCAGATCAGAGTTGTGCTTCCCATCTGTAAGTACAACATACCTGATTTCTGAAGTTCTGTACTAGATTTCTCCTCAGGAACTGGACTAAAACCGTGTTCCAGTTCACACAATGATTCGTGATGTGAGAAAACACTCCATGGAGAGTGAGCTCAAACTAATTTTATTTGTTAACCAACAAAGGTTAGTCTTAGGCCCAGCTCTGCCAAGGTAAACAGATTGTTACATTAACAGCCAAAACTCAAATCCCTTCTAAGCCAAGAGAAAAATAAAATGGCAAAATTTGGACAGATCTGGTTTCTCTTTTTTGAGAAATTTTCTTCAAAATATTGTACCTCATGATGCCTGAAAGTCAAACCTGTCCCAGCCTGCAAACTCCAGCTATTAGACTCTCTGTTAGAAGAAGGCATTTTTTACATTAGTAATGAAATCCAATATCAAAAGCTATTCAAGTTATTTTGATCTATAAGGGGAACATTCATTCTCATGCCAACAAAATCAGCTATTCCTAGTCTTATATTACCATCAATCCAAATTGTAACATAAAAACTCATGAAATAGAATCAAAGCTAGTTATTAACAGCCCTGCTGGAGACTGGCACAGTACAACTCATTACCACAATGTCAGGGACAAAGATTTTTTTAATTTAATGCTTAGTGGTTTGGATTTAAAATACACAATTTGAATTGCTAATGCTATGAACCAGGCATTGAAATGTGACCTGACAGCTGTATTTTCAAAAAACACATCTAGAAAAAGAATTGTTGATTCAAAATTTAACTAGTCCTATCATTCATTCCCCAAGTTAGTCTTGCACATACAGGGGAATTTATTTTGTTGATAATCACAAATATTTTTCCTGTTGTTTAGTTTGTTTCCTTGCCATATTTTAAATTACAAGTAAAATCTAATCTCTTAAACTGGCCTAGTCAGAATTTCTTTAATAATGCTACCAATACTTGAAGACAGAAGCATCTCTGTTTATTCTATTTTCAGTTATTGTACAGTACCTTTCCAAGCAAGAAATAATAAAGAAAAGAAACAGAGATTTGCTACTGTGCAACAAAAATTATGTTATCAAATCAGTTTCTTGTGAGACATCTGAAGTGTGTAGGCACAATGGAAATGTTATTAACCCCTTTGGCACTATTCCACCCAAGTAACAGCATCCATATGGCAACAGCACCTTCTGCAGCAGTCTGGTTTCACACCCAAATGTAGACATTAAAGTGGTGAATACAGTTAGACATGGCAGTCAAGGAGTTAAGAGCTTCTCTACTGTAAGTTTTATGTTTTCCCTTTTGTAAGTCACTCAGCTTCATGTAAATGATGCTGCACTGGCTTACCCAAAAAACCAGAATGGAAACCAGACAGACTAACTGCAAATATTCTACATTCAAATCTTCAATTAAAGTTCAAATTACATTTCTTCAGAAGAGATATCTTTGCATAAAGATAACATTTTATAATGGGTTTTTATCTGACCAGTGAACTCCATCTGCCTCAGAACTTCACAGACAAGGTCTTCTTCAAATGTGCTCTTCTATCTAAGGCACCTGGGTACAAACTGGTGAGCCTGAAACACTTTCAGAGCTTATGGGCATACTTAAAAAAACCCCACATTATTTTTGCTATATGACAGGTTGCATGAAAACCCCTAGTAAAATATTAGGAACCACCAGGAGAGAAAAAATTAATCCTTTTATTAGACCAAACATCAAAGCATGACTGACTTACAATCTGAACTCAAATAAAAGAAACAAACAAACAAGCAAAAGCCAAACTGCATTACATTCAATAATTCTGGTTTCCTAAACTAGACCTGGAGGGCCAGAAGGTCTGAAGATCAAATATGACCTACAAGGCCACTGTTTTCTTCACCCTAAGAACACTGAGCAGCTGGCAAGTCAATTGCATCAGGGATGCTGTGGTACAAATAGGATTGAGAGAAGAGAAGGAAGACAGATTCATATAAATTCTGATGGGGCTCTTCTACCAGAGAACAAAATAATCTGTAGTTTATAAAGACTCAACTCTCTCAATGTCATTACACTTTATAATATGAGATGAAGGAATGAGTCACTGAACAGGCCTTGGAGTCATCATTCTACCAAAATGGAAATGCCTCTTAAAAAATTTGATTAGATAACAATATAACACTATCTTTACAGCTTAAATGTAAATTGCAACCGGGATTTTTAAGAAAGCTTGAGCTGTTAGTTTTTTAGCATGTATGTGGCACAAAAACATCACTTAAACATTTTGTATCTACTTGATTGCAAGCAAGATCCATCATTTCCTTGAAAAATTAATTCTAAATTTTGCTCAATTTTTAACATTTTTCTTTTGCAACACTACCAGCAATAATACTCCCTGCTAAAAGTATTTGCAAGGATTTCACTTCATGAAAAAGAAAAGCTATAGGGGAAGGAAAAAACAATATCAGAAGGAAAAGCAGTACTGTTAAATCTTCAAGATGTTAAATCCATTCTACACGATAAACAGCAACTTCTCCACTAAGAGAACAGCCTTCAGTTTACATTACATTTTCCTATTTCCCCTTTGCAAACAATGGGGGGAGCTAAAGGTCATGGTCCTAGAATAGTACCTTCACTGCATCACTCCCTCAAAGAGCAGAGCAGCCAGAGAAGGGGCCACCTACGTCTTATGGCCCAGGGTCCTTTTCTTGTTACAGTCCCAGTCCCCTCCCACAGGCCACAAATCCTCACCCAGCCTGCACCCTGGGAGCATCACAGGCAGCCACAGAGCACTTAGGACAGATGGGAAGCATCTGAGGGGATGCCCCGTGGTGTGCAATTCACATGTACCAACACATGCAAGCACAGAAACAGAGGAGCTGTGCACAGGGCCCCAACCAAATCCTAATCTGGAGGACAGTGAACACTTGGCCTGGGGCTGTCCTAGTGTGACTCTTCTTTGGGTAGCAGCAGAGCTGAAGTCACTCCCAAGCTGTCCTCCAAGAAAAGAGGAGAGCTAGTTTTCTGTTTTTCAAAGAGGTATGCTTGGTTCCAGTTTTTAAAACATAAAACATGCAGTTATTCGAGTGGAAATCACCCAGTAGGACAAGAAATACTTTATATTCCAGCTAAGGCATTTGGTATAACCACAGTCCATCAAAAATATCTCACATTTACAGTCAGGTAAAGAACAACAGTAAGTCAGTGTGTTTGTATTTTTGTATTTACATGGGGCATTTCCACATAAAATACACATCTCATAGCAAGTCTGTAGTAAAAAACTTCAGGTAGGTATTTCTAATAAACATTATGGATTTAAGTTTTTCTTAAGCCTATAATAGTAGTTGCCTCTTACTGAATTTACTGTTTCACACCGTATCTCTGACACAAACTTTTTATGCAATATGCCAAAGCACATGCATGAGTAAGCAAGGAAAGAAGATTATTGTGGTAGTTCTAGGTGGCAGCAGTTACATCTGTATTCCCCCTTAATACCACTTTGAATCCAGCAATACATGTTAGATTTTACTGGGATGAATCTCCTTAACCCTTTAGAATGACTGAGATTGCATGGATAGTCTTTGGCATTCATGTGGCTCTCAGCTGGAGGAAGCACTTTCTATTTCTGAATTAATTGATCTTTTCCTGAGGGCAAAATGGTCCTTCTCCCTTGGACAACAAACTACTCAAATCCCATTGCTGCTACTGAAGGAGACTAAGTTTACTGTAACCCATTGGTTCTATCAACCAGAGTGCCTCAACTACAGCAGATGCTCCCAGTGTACAGCATGTACAAACAAATCTAATTTAAATTCACATTGTCAAGTTTGCAGACAACGTGCATTGTGTTAACCTTTAACTGAAGAAATATAGTGCTTCTCAGAGGTAAAATTGTCTTGAGAGATGTTCACCTTTGGAACTGTTCTTACCCTCAGAAACCAATCCACACAAGGACCCATTCAGAAGAAATGGAAGACATTAGATTCAGAGGAAAACATTTAATATCATCATTTTAACATGAGTTCCTGCCTCCTCCAATATCCATAAAAAAATTCAAAGTTCTGAAAAGTGTAAATTATTATACTCATAGCTGAGAAAAACAGAAAAGGAGAAGAGTACTTTAACTTAAGGTAAGCAAAGACAAAAAAGTCACATTTGACAAACTATATATTCATACAAACTTGTTAGTAATGCTTCTCTGCTCTTGCAGTTTCTAAATCTCATTCTCAGACAAGTGACAGGATATAGGAAGGATATGAGTTACTCTTCAGAACAAAAAGGAGACAGATTACAGCTAAATACACCCAGAACTATTTATAAAACTACCGTTTGGCTAAATTAATGAGAACTGCTACCAAATTAATGTATCACCATAAAAAGTAAGCAGGATAGAAAAGCTGATGCCATGAAAGTAAGTGCTGTGTTAAATTACTCATAAGTACTAGCCCAGGATTCTAGTCCCAAAGTTGCCTTGATAGTATTTATGGATGCCAATGGATAGTACTGAGGTGGAAAGACGAATGAAAAAAAATTGAAAAGATAAGGAACAACTACCTTTTCAGTGACATGATGTAGCATCATTTAACCCTCAGGAAGATGAGCAGAGGTTGTGGTCAACAACTGGTTCAGAGTCTTCATATTGTGTAATGCAGAGCATTTGTTAAAACTCTGAGCTTCTAAGCTGGCAACATTCACCTCATCTCATTAAAATCAGACTAGAAGCATGAATGCAATTATGAATATGATCTCAGAGGAGCTTGGAGGATTTCACTAGATGCCTAAGCTGTTACTATCACCACACGTCTTTGCCAAAAGTAGCAACCCTTTTGCACAGGAGGAGGATGGGGAGAATACAACATACTCCTCTGCATCTTAGCCACATTTGCTTGAAGTGCTCATAAAAATCGTGCTACATTAAGTAACCAGACTGAAAAGTGGTGCACAGATACATCCTTTTGCAGTATTCTTGCTTTTGGAAGCGGTGATTTCTGCAAGAAGAGATTGCTGGCAACAGTAGCCTGATATAGCCAAAATCCTCAGACTGTGCTACCGCCCTTCACTGTGTGATGCCAGCTGCAGACAAACATGGTGTCTTATAACAATTTCAAAGTTATGTTGTTTTCCCTCAGTTTAACGGAATGCTATCGTTTTTAAGACAGCAGTTGGAAAATATTTACCCCAACAGCAACTTTTCTGATTCCACCTGTCAAATGCTAGGATTACAAACAAGTGTTGTGTTTTAACTGATGCATTATAAATTGTCACAAAGACGTGCGTTGTACAGCAGCAAGAAGCTGGGCTGGATGGAGAAAAGAAATAATCAGCTTTTTCCTTTTTAACCCCTTACAAAAATCCAAGCATTTCCCGCTACAAAACTTCACATTCAGAGGAAGGTCAGGCCCAGTATGGAACTGCTCAGCAGTTTCATAATTTATAAGCTAAATTAAAGGACACAACTATGGTGCTTTCACATACAACGGACTGCCAGGCATTACAGAAGCTATAACTGCTGTGTGTGTGTGGTGGGGCTAACAGCCCTGAGTGCAAGAGCTCAGATGATGGGTAATTTGCATTTCACCACTATGGTCTAATACAATGTTCACATGCCAGCATTGAGCCATCTCCACTAAACCTCTACAAAACACTGAAAGAAAAGCCAACAACCACCAGTTTGGTGTAAACACCAAACTTCCTCAATTATGTGAGCAACAATGGCAGGTAGGGTGGGAATGTTTGGAGAAAGGACATGGGATTAAAAGAACACCTATCAATATAATATTTTCTAGATTAAGAAAGAAATTTCATAAAACTGCTGCTCATAACTCTTAGCAACTTCTCTTTTAACATCAGGTTCTTTATTCTCCTTCAAACCGTGGTAAGAACTATAGGACTGAAAAAAACGCTGGTTTAGAAATTATGAATTCACAAGTTCCAGACAATCCTTGGGCAAATAAACTTCACTATTATATCAGATAACGTGTCAGCTTCTGTGCATTAAAAAACTTTCAAATTTCAATTTTAGATTGCAGGATGCAATTCTGGAGTAATAAGTTTTTGATGGTATCTCTAATGCCTCTGTTTTTTCAGGTCAAATAAGTTTCTGCAGGTAATGTTTTCTGGATGTCACAATAAATGGAATTCACAAGCTAACACTTTTTTTTTTCTTTTATGAACAAAAATGTTTCCACATCAGAGGCATTAGCTGCTCTGTTTTGTTTTAATGGTGCTTTTCAAAATTCCATGTGTCAATCATAGGTCTGGGCAAGGAGGCACTTCCATTAACATTTTTTAGTTTTATCTTCTCTTTGAGAAATTATCTTAATTTTGAACAAGGCGAAGCCTTTAAGAAAGCAGATATTATGCTGCAAGTAGAAGACACAGCTCCTTGAACAAGTATCTCTGGTAGCAGGTTAAAGGTCTCAAGAAGTCTCCTCCACCCGAAGAAACACCCTCTTACTTCCAAGGGGTCTTCTTTAACTCTTACGATGAAATCAAACCTCCAAAAGGGAGACACTACACAGAGTTCCTCCTTAGAAGAAAAGTCCTGAAAGCAAAACCTGATGCAAGCCAAAGAAGTACATCCGAAAGCTTATCCCTGACCCTCATTGTGAGCCAGAACAGCTTGTGACCTGATGACAGCATTGTTCCAATAGGGAATCTGAGCCACTCTGTGCTGGTTGAATGGGAATGCTCAGCCGAGCTGCGAGCACAGAGTGAAAGAACAAACAACAGTCAGCATTTAGACAGAAGAACCCATTGCTGCACTGAAGATGGGGGGGAAAGGGGGAGAAAGCAGCAGGATGGAGCTTTATGGAACCCAAGCAAACAAACAGAGGCATAAACGCTATTGTTTTATAAGCAGTTATTCTTCTGACAACCTCCTCCTCTCATCCGCGCCCAGTAACCAACACCGGTACTGTCTGGAACAGAACAAAACATGTGGCCAAGGAAGTAACAAGACAGATTCTCCTCAAGACAACTAGAACTTCCTCAGATGCTGGCACAGAATCTTTCTACGGCATCCAGAAGGCAATAGGCAGGTTAAACCATGCAATTACAGAGGACAGAAATAGTGGTCACTGAATGTTATCTACCTTGAGCACTTCTTCCAAGGCTAAGGAGAAAACTCTACCTTCCCATCTAAGAAAAAGTTTCCTGGACTACATCCCCTTAAAGAATCTTCTAATGACCTTCCCTGGGTTCGAGTGGTACAAGGTCTTAGAGTTAAAGAAATCAGAAGCCAAGACTAATTGTAGATTTCAGAGGGTCTGGAGAGGCAAAGAGCATTTCTTACATTTAATTTCTCATCCTACAAGGCTGCATTTACATCAGCTCCTTGGTTTTGGTTTGAGAGAGACACTGACAGACTTGAACAGACAGGAACTGAAATTCTTCTTAAAATTGCAACATTCTGCTTTTAAGTTCTTCTAATTAAAAAAAACATTGGAACTTCAGTATTTGGCTTTGCCAACTTCCACAACCTGTTTTACTCCACATACCAGAGGCACCACTCTTCCATCAGAAAATATCAAAAACGTGGCTGGCAAACTCAATATGCAACACACACCTCAGCATTATTCCAGGGTATCAATTTCAACTCTGAAAAAAACCTGCAGATTAAAGCAATAGTCTCTAAAAGGCAGTCCTTCCCTCTCCTTCCTGACATCATATTTATGGGAATCCAGCCAAAGGTTTCTTCTGTCCCTAATTCCGAATAAAATGTGTAAAGGATCACCTACAATTGTGCTATATTCCACATCAGATTGCCTTCAGAATTCTGTATATCTTTGCATCTTAATTCAGAGAATTTTGAGACTGTAAGTGAAGTACATAGGAAAGCTTTCTAAAAAGGGAAGCAGTACATTTGAAAGACAGGTCAAAGAGAAGGAAAGATGAATTAGAAGGAAGTGCATATGAAAAGATGGGATGACAGAGCATCAGGTGTGTGAACAGACAAAAAAGTCTGAAGAGCATTCTTCCTGAGAAACAGTTGGGAAACTGCAGTGTAGATAGATTTATTTTAAAAAGAAAAGAAACCCACCCCAACAGTCAAAAACCACCACAACACGTGAACCCAAAGCAACAAAACAACATAACTTACAAAGGGAAAGAAGCATACATGTACTTGTGCAAGTGATAAGAAGAGGTGCAACTGCTTTCTGACAGAATGAGGTGAAGGAATGAGACACACAGGAATACAAGACTGTTTTCTCCACAACTGTGAACAAACTATCAAATACGTTGCAGAGGAATACATATTAATAGATGTCTCATGACTCCAGAACCAGTGCAGACAACTTTGAATTGTCAGAAGGTAGTTCATCATGAACTAGACAGTATCTTAATCTTCCACGAACCACAGTCAGATAATTGAGATGTCAGCTGATCAAAAGCACTATTTATAGGTGCTTCACACACAGAAATTGTAGCCTTTAAAATAAGTAGCATGGTGAATGCAAATCAAAGTGAGCAATTTTGAAGGGCGGTATGAGCTGACAGAACAAAGATCATTCAAACTGACCCCAGTGGTCAAAGTAAAACTGACAAGTGTATTTCAGCTGTTTTCAAATGCAGCTAAATAAAGGTATTTGATGAATGAAACGATCACAAGATACAAGGGACTTTTGTATTAAGTTTCAAAGAAAATGAAGATCTTTCCCATTTTAAAAGAGATTACTGGATGGAGGAGGAAATAGCAGCTGTCCAGGAAGATGAACATTAAAAACAAGTGTAACCAAAGATGACAGCAACAGCAGCAGGAAGATTTCTCTCCCAGTTGAAAGATTGTTTCTTCCAACAGAAAGAGCTGATCTTACTTGTACAAATTAGTTGGCTGTTCAAGGATAAATCTCTTTTCATCACACACTTAGTCAAGCAAGGAAGAAGTGAGAGAAGGGTTTTGCTTATTAAGCAAACCTTCCATCAATAAAATAGCAGTTAACTAGACTGGATTATCTATACACACAAATCCCTTGATTAACCACATGTTACCTCTATGATGCTGGAGCAGTTCCATACAGATAGATAAACTTGACCCACTGTGATCAACAAGACTTCCTGCTTTCTGCTACAAAGAAAGAAGCAACTGATAAACTGGTCAAATCTATAATCTAACTACCAAAAGCCAACAAAATCCACAAAATACATAGTCTTGTGTCACCTGGAACATTAACTTTGTTGTTCAAGTTATTAGCAAAAATAGCTACAAAGAACACATTTCCAACATTTAGAATACAGCAATTAACAACTAATCAAGATTAAAAGTAATCTAGTATCAGACTGAGATTAACAACTGAACTAGTTACATGATCAGCTCAGTGCAGCAAATGGTTTACAATCTCAAAATGAGATGAAACTTAAATGTTACCATTTCCATTAAACAAAAATGCAACAAAAGCACAGAAGTGTATCACACTTCAAATCTACTCGTTGAAGTTTTAACTTCAATATCAATATTTGTCTGAACCAAATCTAGATTTCAAGATTGCATAGTGATTAACCTTTTCTTTCCCACATGCAATCTAAAAATACAGATATAAAAAAAGAAAAGCTTGTAAGCTACCAAGCTGGTGTTCTCCACAACCGCTGGCAGCCTGAAGCTTCTGTGAACAAAAATTAAAATCAAATAATAAGGTGTGGCACATGCCATCAAAAAAAATCTTTAATATCATGAGGATTTATAAATTTGTACTTATAAATTTATAAATTTTTGTACTCTCCTGGAACTAGAATTGAATTTTTCATTTTATAAGCAAGTGAAGTTACAAGTAGTTCTTACTACCAGGCCTACCTTACACATGGTGCCATTTTTCTCTTCCCTATTTGCAGGACCTCCCTGGAAGCACTGCTGCTCACTCTCAGGTATTCAGGAATACCCACTGCCACAAACTGCTGGATCATGCACTCAAGGCAAGGCTCTCAAGCTCAGTCTTTACTGGAAGGCTTTCACACTCTGCACTCATTTCTCCACCCCTTCCCTTTCCCCAGCCACTTAAAACCTTATGGGAACAAAGTCAGGTTCCTCTAGGGTTATGATTTTTCTTTTTGGTAGGAAATGTTTGAGGTATTTTGGCTGCTTTGTGTAACTTTTTGAGGACTTCTTTTATGTGACAGTTTAAGTAGAAAACCTGGATATTTGCATTCAATGAACATGGCAGTTCTGCAATCTCTATGAACTGTAATACCAGGCTATTTCATGGGAAATTAAGGTGGTCTTGTCTAGAGTGAAAGGCTTTGATAGGATATTTTTCCATAAAGCTGTTGGTGACAATAAAGACATGTTCATAAGAAATGGCTAACGAAAAAGAAGAGTACTGCAGTAGTCAATCTTCAATAAAACATTCAAATATTGTTTATAAATAAGCATCACCACTCTTCCAAAGCAAGCCATTAATCCTTACATTTGGAAACGTAAGGCCAAAGCTAAAACACTTTTTTGTAAGTGGTCCAAATTTAACAGCAAAGAAGTTTTTTAAACCTTGCCATAATGAAACCTCTAAATAAAGGCATCTTTTTCTGGGCACAGTTTGGAATCTCTGGTGTGCCCTTTGACAGTGGGAAATAAAGGAGCACTAACAGCTCAATAAGAGCTCAGTGAGACCTCACAGAAAGAACAGCAGGAATGATAAAAACACCAAAAAATTAAGTTGAGGTCTTGCTGCTTGCCAGTTTTATATCTGTCACAAGGACAGCAAATTTTCAATGCTGCACAAGCCTATCAGAAAGAAAAAAGAAATCCACTCTGCCAAGCTACCAGAGTATGAAAAATAATATTTGCCAGTGGTGAGGATGAATCGGCAACCTCAGATACAGAAAATATTTGACTTAAACTTGACATGAGGGTTCTCAAAGAATAGCTTTACAATTGGCTCAAAAATGAAAAGTTCTGTACATGTACACTTATACTCTGATACTGCTGCTACCTTTGATGAAAACCTTTATAAATCCAGCTCATGGGGAAAGACATACAAAAAGAGAGCTACATACATAGAGAGTCAGGCTGACACAAGTAGTCCAGACAGCACCAGCAGTTGCACTGACCTCCAAGAACTTCTCACAAAACCAACCTAAAACAAGCAGGAAAACACCCTGAAATGACTTCTGTGTGTGCTTCTTTTGAGATCTCATTATCAATAAAAAGCACTGATATGTTGCTTTTTAAGATAACAAGCAAGTTCCTGGAAATTGCAAGTGGAGAACACAACATGTTATGAGGATTCCTATTTTGCAGGGGTGCTTTTTCGTTTGCTTGTTTTAGGTGGGCTGGGTTTTTTTTAAATGTAAGTTGCGTATTCATTAATTACAAATTACTTGTGGGACATAAACTACTTAATTTTTAAATACAAGCAGTGTGACCACTGAAAGCTAATTAAATATTGATAGATCATTTTGAATGCTTTGGGTTGGGAGGGACCTTTAAAGATCTAGATCTAGTCTAATTGGGCCTTGACTTGCAACACATGCAACGAATCTATATTGACACTTTTGAAAAAGCTTTAGTTCCCCGGGGAGCTGTGCACCAATGCTGACTTTGATCTTCAAATAAATGAATAGACTTACACTGGTTTTTGTGTGAGCTGGTTTCAATTGTCAGAAGTGATTTAGCTGCACAGTATAAAAGACAGAGAATGAGATAAAGAGGAACTTTTTCCTTCTGTACAATACTCCTAATGAAATTCAAAGGCAGAGTTCAAAAGATACCTCTTTATACTGACACTACAAATTAATCAGAAGTTAGGAATATTTTCCTTGTATAACTACTCAGCTTTCTATAATACTTTATCTTTGTTGCTAAAGAGAATTTTCTTCAGCACAGACATCATTTCTGATCCACAACTCCACACAATTCTTCATGCTAAATCAGAAGCACAAATTCTCGGCAACACTCCCCCTGGAACATAAACTGCTATAAGACTGGGAACAAAGACATCCTTTCCCCTTCCACTGCTCATCCTCCAGGATGCTCCATTCTCTAAGGCAAAGTTATGTTAGGAACAAAGCATAGCCAAGACCCTGCAACCATCATCTCACCACACAGTTTTTACGTGGATTTACCATTGCATTCTCAAGGGTTGGTTTCTACTGATTCTTCTCAGTTATCAATAATAAAAAGGAGGGGAAAGTCAACTTCATTTGATAATACAACCCATGACTGCTGAACTGTAGTATTTGCATATTCTCTTACACATAGGGACTTCAAGCATTTATTGTGTTTCCTCTCAGCGTGAAGCAGACTGTCAGCAATTACTTTTACATTAGCTGAATTACTGAATCCTCATACTCACCTCCTCTCCCATTCCCCTCCCCCTAATATATTCTTTCATCATTCCTCAGTGTACAGAATGTAGATATGCCCTGCAGCTACTTCCTGCTTCTGCATCAAGGGAAAACATCCGCTCCCTGGTCCAGGATTTTAAAAACCACACAGATAGGAACCATACAAAATCCATCATCTTTTTTTATAAGCTTGCTCTATACCAGCAGGATCAGAGCAAAACAACAGATACCATCTCTGCAGCTGTTTTCACTCGTTTGATCTCATCAGGGCTAACCTGCTTGCAGCACTTCAGTGACCTCTAACACATCAGACTTGAAATTTCAGCTGCACATTTCACATTACCAAGCTCTCCTTTTTCTCCTCCTAACACATGCGACCCTTCCCCTACAAGCAGAGGAGGAGTCAATGCATTATCTACAAGGTCAACACTGATCTCCTATACAAATTCTGATACACCAGCAGTATTCTTAGAAAACCCTCTTAACATCCAGTAAATAACAATTACAAAATAAGCAATCTGAATAACATCACAGATAAATTGTGATAAATTGTGTATATTACATTAGTAGCAGTTTAAACAGAAATATGTATGCACTCAGCATTCGTATCAAAAGAAAACTGCTTCTCAATAAAGTGGTTTATTACATTACATTATTATTATTACATGCACATTACACTGCTTCTTTAAACCCAGGCAGAAAAAAACCCTTTTCTAGCAGCTCTGTTGTAATTTTCTACAGATGAATCTTTGATTAGCACAAAAAACAGGCAAGAATTATGCTCTTTTAAGAAACCATTTATTTTAAGTATTATGTTCTTTATCACACTTCCTGAGCTAAAAGCAACAGTTAATATAAAAAAACAACTATAATGGAGAGTCTGAGGAGAGAAGAGCTACTGGAAAGGAGCAAGCAGAAGAGATGTCACAATCAGAAATTATTTTCATAATCTTTTACATATACATGCATAATTACATATTTTATATTTCTTGATTTCCAACCACTATCTTGATCCATTCAGAAGGCAGCTCTGACAACATTTTATGACAGAAATGTCATTATCTCTTGATCTCTAGGAAAAGAAAGCTTCATGCTAGCTATTTTTTAATGAAACTTTATACAGGTTACTCAAAATATTTTATTACGGTTTATGAAAACTCCACTGGAACTCAGACCATAAACCATTCACAGACTGTAAGATGTGACCAAACCAATGGCAATCTGATCCTGAACAACTCCAATGTAACTGCTTTCTTGTGAGAAACAAACCTACCAACGACCACAAAAGAATTAAAATCAGTAACACCCCCTATGAGGAGGAGAATAAAAACTTTTTACAAGCTGGGAAGGATTTTTACACAATATTTTCTCTATAAAGCCACTTTAGAGTTGCTTAAAACCTTATTTAAAAAAAATAGTGTAAAATGTCATGTTAATCATCTTTCTTATGACTTTTCCTTATTCAGCTGAAACTGTTCAACTGCCTTCAAGGATTACTAGAATGACAAATATTACTTCTATTTAAAAAATCTTACAGCTATTTTACTGAAAGGCTCCAATACCTCCATCATTTTGGAGAAGCAACCACAAGCACACCTACCATCTTCTGTGAGTGATGTGTACAACTTCTGCTAAGCTCAGGCCTCAAAAATGCTTTGTTTTAGATGAGAGTGTAGAGTTGCTAGAGTTTCCCAGCTGCACTCCCCAGGGCTCCTGCTGCAGTGAGCACTCTCCAGTTGTTACCATGGGGCCAAGCAGAAGTTTGGATGCAGGCACAGCTCTGGTGCTGGAGGTCAGGCTGGCCCCACACGCAGGAAATGTACTCAGAGCACTCACTCTGTTGATGCTGCGATAAGAGAGAGGAAGAAGGAGAAAGCAGCATCTCTGAAATGTGTAAAAAGAAACAGATGGGGGGCAAAGTTGAGGGCAGGGGATAAAGGAGAATTTGGAAAATGAAAAGAAAAAATAAGAAAGGTAAAAACAGAAAAAGGGATTGCAGCTAGTACAGAATAATCAGACTTTCACATAGACTGAACCCTTTGGATTCCATTACTTCTTGGTGTAACATTCCTTTGGTGTGTACAAACTAGCTGCAGTATTCCACAGCAAAGCACCTTTATCAACCAATTATGTAAAACCACACAGTCTGCCAGTATAACTAATCTAACTGGTTCAAAGGGCACAAGACTCTCTCTGGATCCAAACTCCCAACTATGGTGGCAGCAGAGATGATTGATGTGATTCCACATTTTTAAAAAAAGCAGCATTTCCTCTTCTCCCCTTTCCAAAGAGCAGAGCTTTAACAATACCTTGAAAAACAGATGAAAAAATATTGATGCAGAAAGTGTTTAAGCAGTGTGATGAAGGCTTCAGCTGCATAGCCTCATTGCAACGTTATTATACAGGACCCACACCTCTTTTACTGCACTAAACTGGCTGTGCTTTGAACATGAGCAAAGACTGCACAGCAGAAGAAAGGATGTTCCTTCGTTTACTGCAGAAGTTGGGAGGTGTGTCTCGACTGACAGAAGGAGCTGCACCGCTGCTTTTTGATGATGGCAGTTAAATGCTGCTCTCTAGACTCACACTTCTAATCTTGCATTTCCTAAATTCGATAAGCAGAACATTTCAAACCAGGGAACATTTCCCCCAAGGAACTCACGCATCTACGTTGTTTTCTGCACCCTCAACTTCAGGTGTGCAGTCTGATGTGTGGGGACCCCATCCTCTAGCAGATGAGACTGAGTTCCCTAGCCATATGCAAGTCTAAGTAGTTTCAAAATAAAAACAGAACAAAACAAACCCAAAAGCAACAACAAACAAACAACCCCCCCAAACACACAAGTCCCCACAAAACACCACCTCATAATTTCTCAAACATTCGGGGGGGACCAAGCTTGTTTCACTGCATTCACCTTTAAGATCTCTGCCTTTTCCCCCTTTCTTACGTTGTAGAGAACTAACACCATTATTTCACTCAACTCTCCTGACAAGTCCATTCCAAGTGTAAATTAATTAATTTTAATGTACTCTACCTATAAAGTCATAGAAGAACTCGTAAAACATCAATTACACGAAGTAGTTCTTTTAAGGTTCGAGGTGTGTGCTGTAAAAAAGCACTGACTCTCAGTATACAGGTACGTGTAACATACACACATATATACACATGCACAGGGTTGGGCTAAAAACACTCTGCAGTGCCACACAGAAAATATAAATGGTTAAAACAGAAGGCATACAAGTAATTTAAAAATAAAACGTTAGGAATTTTAACAGTGTAGTACACAAAGAATTCACCTATTCTCTTCTGCATCTGTGACACCTTACAAAAATGCTAACTATTTAAAAATGTTTTTAATAAAACTGCTTTCATTTGATATCTCCTAGAAAGATTTTACCTTCATACTATGCATATCTGCACCTCCCTGCACAATTTTCTATTTGTTTGTAAACTGTGAGAATCACTTACCATTTAAAGATATGAACAACAATGAAATCATATCTACCTTTCCTCCACTCCCATTTTGCAAAGCAAAGTAAGACTGAATCATGGTGATTTGGGAAAGTCATCATCCAAATGAGCTTCAAAGAAGCCAGATGTGTAGGATCATAGCCCAGAAGAGGGATGGGTGGGTAAAAAGAAAAAAGATGACCTTTATTACAAAGTTACAGTATTAAAAACCTTCCTAGAGCTCTACCAATGCAAATTACTTTGTTGGTTCTTTATTGCTTTCCTTAATCTTTTGAACCATAAAGCCTAATATTTGGACTATGGATTAAATTGAAATCAGAAAAGTCTTATTGTATCACAATACAAAGCTAGAAAGATATAAACGCATGGGGAGAGGATAAGAAACCAAAAATAATTTTTAAAAAATTATTTCCTATGACATGCCCTACTGAGTACAGATTCTGCTCCATTCAGCAGTTACAAACCCTACCTCTCAATACAACGCTATGTTTAAAACCTTATCTGTTGTGACAGAAGACAGAAGTTGAGCGTTGTGCCAGTGAGCCGGCAAACCAACCCTAACAGAGCTTCTACAATGCTCCCAATTAACCGTGGCAGCCTGGGATGCCGGCCTACTGTCAGCAGCGGCAGAGTTCCGCCGGATCCATACAGCCGAACGAGCTGCACAGGGATGAACCCATCTCAGCCCAAACGGGAGAACTAACTGAAAGTCGATAGCAAAAAGCTTGTGCTTAATCGGGTAAAACACAGGTAGAGCAGATGTGCATCGCTCCCATAGCACCCTGCAAACTAATCTCTCAAAGAACAAAGGGACGATTTATTTCCTACTGTATTCACAACGTCACTGTATTACAACAGGTGAAATTGTGTAAAATGTCTTCCCGCATAACGCATTATATTCAGTCGTTTCGGTGATGCTGCTCTCAGGTTCCCCCACAGCCCAATCGCATTTCCGTCGCCGTGAGCGAAGCGGGCAGCCGGGGTCTGGGGACATCCAAACTGTTTCGGAGCGCCGTTCGCTGCTGTCTCCAGGCGCCGGCCGGTGTGTGCACCAGGGCTGCCCACCGACAGCTGCCGCTTCTTTTGTTCCCGCCTATCCGTCATTTTCCGCCGGGCTCCGCGCTGGGCAGAGGCACTCCAGCGACGCCCCGGGCGCATCGCTCAGCCAGCCTGCGCCTGGCACTGCCGCTGCCGCCTCGCCCCGCATAATGGGACAATTCAACCCCGTCCTCCCTCCCTGCCTCCTGCACAGGTAACGGGCGCTGCCGGGGCCGGGCATCCAGGCGCAGCCTCTTCCCGAAGCCCGCGGGTGACACCTCACGGGCAGCGGCTGCCGAGCGCGGCCGCCCCCCGCGCCGCGGCTCCAGCGACCCCGCGCAGCGGCCCCGGCGGCCGCCCCCGCCCGGCAGGGCAGTGAGGGGCGGTGCGGGGCACTGCCAGGCGGTGCGGGGCACTGCCGAGAGGTGCATCCCCCCGCCGCCCGCGCTCTCCGCAGCTCTCCCCGCCGCTCTCCCCGCCGCAGCACCTCGGAGCTCAACCTGCGCGCCCGGAGCGGAGGTCTCTCTTCTCTCCGCCCATCCCGGCCCGGCGCCACCACACCCCAGACTGCCCGGGGAGGGCTGTGGCCGGCGGGAAGGTGGCGAGGCCGGGCAGCCGATGCACGGGAGGGCTCGTAATCGTGTCAGCCCCGAGGGGCACCCACCCGGCCGTCGCCCTGTCGCCGCCAACCCTGTTCTCTCCGCCTGTCACATGAAAACAATTATTGCCTCGGCCGGGGGAGGGGAGGAGAAGTTAAAAGCCGTGAGGTGGAGGCGCGGAGGCCGGCGGCGGCCACCTCCCTCCCGCCGCCCCCAGCGGCACATGCACCCCACCGGCCAGCCGGGAGCCCCAGCTGGCCCCCGGCACCGCCACTTCGGCGGCCTGAACTCACCCATTTATGTCGAGCTGGGCTTCGCCTGGCAGCGAGAACAGGCTGAAAGTTTGGGGCGGGTGGCCACGGCGAAGGAAGGGGGCGAGAGACCGCCCGAGCCGCCGCCGCGCGGAGCGGAGGCGCTGACAGAGCCGCTCCCTCCTCCGGCGGCCGCCGCGCTCAGCACCCGCCGCAGCCGGGCTGCATCCTGCGTCCTGCGCCGCGGCTCCCTCAGGATGTGCGAGGAAAAGGAAATATATAGAATTCAGGCGAGAGAAGGGGCTCAGCCTTCAGCTCCTGCAGCCACCTGGGTCGCCGCTGCCGCCGGGAAAGCAGCCCAGGGCGAAAGCGCCCGGAGTAGCCTGTGCCGCCGAGCCGCGGGAGGGGCGGGCAGGGAGCGCGGCGGAGAGCGGGGCGGGAGCTGCTCGAGCTCTCAAGCGCGGGCAGCGACCGCCGCGGCTGCCGCTGCTGCTGCCGGGGCGAGCGGCGGCTCCGGCTCCGCGCTGCGGGAAGTGTCGCGAGACTGCGCCAGAGCCGCTGCGCCGCCTCGGGCCGGCGGGAGCGGAGGGCGGGGAGGGCGGCAGGAAGCGGAGCCGCGCCGCGGTCCGGCGGGGGCAGGGGCGGGGGAGAGCGGAGCCACGGCGGGGAGCGGGCTGTCTCCCTCCCTCTCGGGGCAGGACTCCGCGGACACGGGGAGGGGACGGGGCGCGTCCTCGCTGGGCGCCGGGGGAGGATGGGGAGCGCTCCCGGGCAGCGGGAGAGACGCCCACCGCGCATTCCTGCCCCGCACCTGCCCCGTCCGCGCACGCCCCAGGGAGCCGTGCCCGGCCCTGCCCCCGTGGCTCTGCTTTCAGAGCGACTGAGAAATGCACCGGCAGCGCCGCAGCTGCCCCTTGTCTCGGCCCGGCCCACCTTCCTCACACACACGGCTACAGGTTTGGGTTTAGGAGCAGGGAAGGAAGAAAGAAAAAAGGGAAGATGTAGAGACGTAGAGTGCCCTTAGGGTAGTGCTGATGTTTCACTAAAAAAAAGCACGGATTGCTCTTACTGCAGGAAGATGCGAAACCCCTGCTACAGTAAGTGTGCACAGATAGTAACATGTCTGGACAGAAAGGCACCCAAGGAGGGCGGAGAGGCTTCTGCACAGGCACGTCTTGCCACAGGTAAAGACCCTTGGGAAAAAAAACCTACAGCAGAAGCAGAGGAGAAGCGCAGATTAAAAAAAAAAAAACACTGGTATAAAAGATCAAGTATAGGTAACCGTATAGGTAACCTTGTACAGCATGAGCACCTTGACTGTTAATGAAAGGGTGAGCAAAAAGAGCCTGTTCTAATCGCAGGTAGTTAATTTGTGTATAAAAACAGAAAACTCCCACTAACAAAGTGTAGTAACATTTTTGTACTTTTCCACTCCCCCTCCACAACAGATTTTGAAAAAAGCTTTTTTCTTGTACCCTGAAAATTACACCAGACATCAATTACTGAATCAAATCACTGAGTTATTTATAAGTAGAAATTTTGTGAAAACATTTATTGTCTGTAGAAACAAAATTTACATTTATTTTATATAAACTATGTTAAACATACATATAAACATACCTACATCTTACTATATATACTTATGAACGAGGCTTTTAGATAGGGGGGTAACATTGTCCAAAGCACCGTTGTGAACTCAAAGACTACAGACTTAAAATGCATTTGCATTTAACTCCAGCTTCAGTAGTTTAAAAATGTCATTTCTTATCCACACTTACAAATAATTACATTAAAGGCTTCTCTAACAGTGCGTTTCCATGTGCACATACATGTACACACACATTAGACATCCTTGAGAAACTACAGTATAAATAACATCAACAATCTATTCCTTAGAAGCGGACATTAGTTCCCCTCATTCAACTGGGAATAAAAAATTCCTGCTATTCTTAAAACAAAACAATGAGGCTCTTTTTATTCCTTGAAGAACATACTCGAACAACAACTGTTTCCACTGCCTCTTCCCCTCAATACTAAAGACGTGAGAAGCCAGTCACAAAATGAAAGCCATCTACTACATTATTTACAGAAAATGAAATATTAAAAAGACAACATGAGATTTAGACTACTTAGACAAAATTCAGAGCAGTGAACAGAAGAAAACTGTATTAAAAGTAGCAGGCTATTAAACCACGTGGCTAAATACCCACTCAAAATCCCTCCAACAAAAACCATCAGGGACAGAAGGAAGGGGCAGGTGTTATGACAAGTTTTCTCTGATCTTGACACTGAAAAATAATGCTCACAAAAGCTCAAAACAGAACACATTCAAATGTTCATGGCTATCCTTACGGTCTGCTAGGGAGTCAGGTGTTTCAAGGAGGCTTTCAAATATCTTGAAATGGCTTTTATTTTTTCTTTCCTTCGTAAGGAGGCTGAAGAACTTCTTATCTTCAAATTCCGCAGCAATGGAATGAAGTCTGTCAAGGGTCAGAGTTATGTGCAGAAACATCCTTTTTTTCCCAATTCATTAGGACAGAAGTCTGAAGTCTTTCTTTTAGAGGGCTCTCCCATAAAGAACTTTGTAGATTGCTGTTCACATGCTTAAAGAAAGGCAAGAGTTGGGTTTCAGCACAGTATGGGAAAAGCTTTCCTTCAGGAAAGCAAGGAAATTAAAGAACTCCCTCTATTTACAGTCTTCTAAGGTGAATACTGAGAAATCAGTCTCTCTTTGTTATGATCTTTTGTCATCTTCCTCAAGCAACTCTTATTATCCATTTCCCAGACATGGCAGAAAATGACCTTCTGATACATAACGAGCAATTTTGAGAACTCTGCCTTTAATGCCACAAAAGTGTAATCTTGGGGTCTGGTTTTGTTTCTAAGCAACTAAGTTCATTTAAAGAAAACTCAGCATTTCAGCTGGGGGCCCTAGGGAATATGGGAGCAGGTAAACATTACACAGCAGGCGATTTATCAGCTGGATTTACTCCTGTCCTCTGCTATCAGTTACCTGAGTTGAGACAGTTATGTTCAGGTCTCAAGACCATCTATATGCATCAGGTAAAATGATTTCAAACATGTAATTATTAGAGTTAAGGCAGGCTTATAGAAACGTTGCAATGTGTTGCTTCTTCCTAGCCCCAGAATTTTGTTAACCTTGTGAACTCAATCATCACAAATTTAAAGTAAGTATTCTAATAAATTTATGCAGAAATTAAATGGATCAGCAATATAAATGCCAGCATTATAGCAACATAGTATTTTAGACACTTAAAAGGAATACTCCAGTCATATTAAACCCATTGCATTTTGGATAGCAATTAAAAATAAAATTTCACATGTGAACAACTGAAAATGACAGCATTTAACAGCCATTTCAAGCTAAACAAAACAAAGGCAATTCACATTTTTATTTTCAAAGTATAAAACAGAAAGTTAAAAAGCTCTTAAGACAATCACATTTTTAACTTGCCCTTCCAATGCAAATACAGTGACACACTTTAGTAATGAAAGAGTCACTGTTTTCCTACAGAGGTTTACACACCTATGTAAAGTAAACAGTTGCTTTAACAAGAACTGTTATCAGTCAATGCTCCCACTAGAAAGAATGCAATGTACTTAAGTCTTTGTACATGTGTTTTCTACAATGCAGTCACAATAGAGAAAGGCACCAGGTTATTCAAGTAAATTGACCTTTCTTCTACTTAACCCTTTTTCTTCTGCCTTCACAACCCAAACAGTAACTTCAATACATTGCTCTCAACCAAACATTGTATTCCAGTACAAAAGAATTTTCTGTGCTAAAACAATAAACAAGCTGAATTGGGTATGAGTATATACACACAAGTCTCTGTAATTCACAAAGATAAATCTACATAGCAATATCTCACATCATATCACGGAGTAGATGCTTCTAGCACCTAAGCCATGAATTTTTATAAAAATTAATAATTTCTGTATGCATTTTATAGCATGTAAGAGGTTTTATCATGACAGAATCCAAAATTATTTAAGTAAAATTATTGGTAAAGAATGTGATTTGAGCAAATGGTATCACACAAAAGATAAACCAACTGAATCAGAGACTACATTTAATATGACATTCATCTTAGGACCAAAGGGTGGGGGGGAAAATCAAAGTCAGCAAACAAGTCAAAAAACCACACACTTCTTTGCAATATGTTGCTCACAGTTGTAGAAATAAAACACAAAGCTAAACTGTTAACGTACAAAACAAATTAGAGATATCTAATCATGCATAGACAAAATAAAGCACAAAATCAGGAGTCAGTCACGTGTTGAAACCTGGTTAAAGCAGCATTAACTGACTGAAGTCTGACTACTCCAGCATTACTTCCAAACAGTGTTAGCAAAACTGCCATTTCAGAAGTTTCTTCATGTATCCACTTCTCCCATTTGCTCAACAAAGAGTTCTCTTGCAGAATTTAATATGAACACTGCAGGAAGCTTACAGACACAGTAGTATCCTGTTGAATAAGACAATATTGCCTCAGTAGTTTGTCCTTTATCATACATGGTTTCATTTCTCACATCTTTTACAGTGCACATTCAGAGCAGTGTGAAGGACTTGTTGGCTCCAGGGTAAACCTGCCCCCCTCTGCAGGGTATGTGCAACACTCCCCTGCCAGCAGCCTGACCAGAACTGCAGCTACTCCACATCTGCTTTGGGTTGACTCACTTAACCTGCTGTTTCAATTCCTTATTTTCATCTCCCAGTAAATCTACACAGATGATTCTGCCAGATTCATCACTGACAGCATTAAGTAAAAAACTACCTTCTTATCTGCAGAAGGTTGTCTGCCTCTGTTTGTCCAGGGAATTCCTTTCCTTCCACTTCCCATTTTGTCTATGCATGTCAAAGTTACTGAAAAACTAGTTAAATTATTAATGATTGTTATTTAAACTGAAAACCTGTGTTTTAGAAACAAACCATCTGTTATCATTGAATGGCCATGACATCAATGGATGTTGCACACTTCCTGCCTTATTCCCTATGAACGCCAAGTAGAACATCTATGAACTGAAGAGCTCAAGTCACACTCATTTTAACTGTTCTGAACCATAACTACAAATAGTCTCTCTACTGAAGGCATTGTGGAAAAAAAATTACAAAAAAGCATGCAGAAATCACATCCTGACTCTCCACCCAAAACCCCAAATTTACTTTTCTGTGAACATACCTCTAACCCAGAATTCAGATTCTGATCTACCAGCCACAACAGAGACTAGCCTGCATTCTATACGGAAATACATCTGCCTGCATGTACTGTGGATATTGTGAACAACTTTTTTTCTTGGAAAAGAACATCTCTTAAGACTATGTGCTATGCATCTTTAATCTACTGTCAATAAGAAGTCCGAACAAATCTGCAATACAAACACACAACCCTAGCATAGATAATGAATTAAGGCAAAGGCTATAAACAGGAAATAAACACAATACTGTTTATAGCTGCTTATGAAACAGTTCTGGCTATTTGAGTTTTGCACACGGCCTAACAATAATGCAGTAGGGTAAAACTTCAGAGAATCATTCTGAACAAAATCGCCAGCTATCTGCATTTAAAGCAGTTTCAATTATGAACAATTTCTTTGTTAGAAGACATGCTTTCAAAAACTTACATTTTTTGTTTTTCTTGTAATTTAATAGTTCAGGCCCCAATTTTAGAATCCAGGAAATCACCAAATCATTTATGACAAAAAAGATCAGAGAACATGTGGCTTGGTCAAGAATCTCATACACCAAAATATAATGAGACAGAGTAATTTTGAATACAAACCAACTAATCCTCTAACAAACCCAAACATGCTTTCAGTGCAGTTATAAGCTACTGCTACAGTACTTTACATACCTGCCTGTTACCATTAATTTTTATCAAATGTTTGAAGTTGTTCCAATATTCTAACAATTTACAAATGTATATACACGAGAAACCCAAGTATATTATTAATCCAAAGTAATACAAAATACTGCTTTATGGAAATGACTGAACAGAGGTGTAAAATCTATTGCACAACCTAAAAGGTCATTAATTGGAAAATCCTGAGCTAATGTGCTGTTACCAAACAATTCAGGCACTTTTTTTTTTTTCTTTTTATTATTACATAAGCAATAAACTTTCAACATATAAACGTCTGGGTATAACAACTCAAGTTCCATCTGTAACATCATGCTTAGAGAAAAAGTATTCAATAAATAAGACTCCCTTCAATGACTTCCTTACTTGAGACTGGTATGCAAACAGAACTAAAAGTACATAATACGATGTTTCAATTGAATACTGTACTTTAAAAGCAATTATTAAAACTGTAAAAAAGTTCTGCAGCATTCAAAATAAAGTTATTTTTTAATCAAGAAAGTTACAGCGTTAGTTCCTTTATCCTATTTTAAGTCTTGAGAAAGTTGTCAAAAACTGAACAGATGCTCCCTTTGCTGTGTTATGTTTCAACTTCAGGATCTCAGCTCAGTTCAGGTTTCTGTTGCAATATTTAGATTTCCCTAAACAGAGAAAAAAAAATCATTACTGTAAGTTGTAATAGCAGAAAAACCCTCCCAATCTTCCTAAGTACTGTATTATAATATGTAACATGCAAGATTTTTTCGATTATGCATTCAAACAGCACAATTATAAAGACTGTACCTTAAAGGATACATATGCAGCATTATTATTTCAAATGAAATAAAGTGAAATAAAGATGCTCAGACCAGTTTAACAGATCTTGACAAGTTTAATCATTACAATACGCAAAATGCTACAATTTCAGGAACAGTTTTGGTTTTTAGGACTTAGCCAACCAGCAAACAGTATGCTGCTAAGAAAATGGTTGTTATTCTTCAGGATTTATTTTACTTGAACTCAGACACACTCATATTCATCAGGCATAAAAAAAAATAAAATTCAGAACTCATGATGATTCTCTGATTCAAATCATATCTAGTAGCCAGACTGTGTGAAGTATGCTTTATAGGTTCCAGACAAGAATCTTAACAGCCAGTTATAGGAGAACATTGGAAATTGCTGGGAATAGCTGACTACAAAATTCTAACACTTCTATATCCATTTTACAAGGTCATAATTTTGTGGGGGCAGAGGGGAAATATCTGTCTCCTTCTATTTTCCACAAATTTCAATTAAATTTAGCTTTCAGAGATAATATTTCTCAGAGCCCATGCAAATATAAAAGGCATTTGCCCAAATACTTCAGTAACAAATGATCTCTTTACCTTGTCCCAAGGGCTTAATTTCCTTTCTGTTGGTTGTTTTTTGCTTGTTTGTTTTTTGTTTTGTTTTTACATGCGTGTTTCCTTAAGGGGTTTTGGGGGCTTTTTCTTCTGCCCACTGGGCTGTAAACTTGCGGGTTTTTGCAAAAAGCTGTTAGAACCTGTGCTTTAACGTACTTCTGTGCTCCAAGAGCTAAACTCTAATCCAAATACAAATGCTTATTTATTCAAGTGTATTTACTTGTAGCTGGATGGACACAGAGTTACAAAACAAGAACTCACACAAAGCACAGAACTGCAATGGGCTGTGTAGGTCATCTAATCCAATTCCCTGATGTCACAAGTAACTTCATCCTACTTTGATCACATTTGATCAATTCTAATAAAGGATCTAGTATGTTTTAACTACTGATCCTCACAAAAACTGTAACATTTTATATGGTTCAAAAGTTCTTCTGCAGTTCAAGATTACAAGATACACTCTGCAAATCAAAACACCATAAACCAGATATGCCTATTTCAGTTTAAGCTTATTAAACCATTTTACAGACATTATATTGTGCAGGAAGTTTTGTTCAGAGCAGCACTCCAGTGCATATTTTAAAGCACATAATCAAGGTAACACAACAAAAAGGAGAAGCACATAGATGTATTAAAAAATTATTAATATCGTTCAATTTAACAGGACAGAATATTTTGTTCCACAAAGGGACAATTTCTTATCCTGTCAGTAGGAAGAGAGATCAGCTGAGCTCAAGGAAAGAATACTGAAACAGAAGCAACCACAGAATCTCAGAGAGCACCTCTGATTTGCAGTTATCCAAAGCAAGTTTCAGCAAGTTTCCATAGAATAAACAGGAGGGAAACAGAAGTGCACAATCAAGTTTGCCAGCGAATTACAAAGAGCCAATATTCCAGAAAATCCCATCCAAGTTATTCCATGGAGATTTAAATATTGAAATGAATCTTATGAATATGAATATGCATATAAAAATAAATTAATCCAACTTACCTTTTCTTTCCTCAAAAATCCATCTCTGAATTTATTAGTGGCAAATCCCCTTACACCAACAGAACGTAACCGCTGGTACTTAGCCTGAATATATAAACCCTTCTGCACTAAGCCTGATTTATAATGGGGTTGCAAACGGCCATCTGCAAAGTTGCTCTGTAAGGGTGGGGGAAGGGAAGAAAAAAATGTGCAAAATGAGGGCACCAAAACTCAAAAGTTCATATTTACAGTTATACACATGTAAAACTTCCAGCACTCAATGACAGAAGCATGCATTTGCAAGTGCACACTATCTTCCTTTACATCCATTTATTATTCCTCAGACCATGTGGCTCAAAGAACTGCTGTATTGCACTTGCTGTTTAAAACACCTGAAATTATCTTCCTTGTAGAAAAAAAGGAAATATATTGTGCAACATTTTACAATATTTTCAACTGTTAATGAGGCACACTCCATCAACAAAAAAACTTTAAGACAACACCTCACTGCCACTACTGAATTCAGCGACGTCAAGCCTGCAGTGGGCACACGTGTTGAGTCTAAAGAGTCCCACTAACACAAGTCAGTATAGATGTTTTTCCTAGAGCTTTAATGTCTGACAGTCTGAACACACACACACATTCTCTAGTCCTTTGATACCTCCAGACTGGAATACTGCAAACTAACCTAGTGTGGGACTAGGAGCAGAGGCCACAGAGATATCAGAAGATTTAAAGGTGAAAGGCATTATAAACACACAGAAAGGATATAGCAAGATCAACACTGATCACAGCTGCTGAAGTTTGAAAAAGATTTTCATTCCTAGGCACTCAGATCCCCAACAAAACAGGCAGTAAAAATCTTTAGAGTAATAAAAACTCTATTTGTCATAATTTTCCATGGTTTTCCAGCACTTCCATTTTAAGTTTTCCAACACCCACTCCAAATTTAAACAATGGCTTTTCATCTAAAACCAGAGAAAACCTCCTGGCCATATAAATTCTTCTTATCTTTTACAAACACATTTGAAGGGTAGGAGAAAACAAAATATGTCACAGAAATAGCCCTTCTTGAGCATGAAAAAATTACTTTGGTGAAATTTGTCTCCTTTTGACATAGTAAGGATCACTTCAAGAAAAATCACATGCTCTGAGGTTGCAATAACTTTAGTACCACTTCTTCCACTGTGTTTTCCACTGTGTGGCTGGTGAACAATAAAGAAAGAACTGTACAGAACAGAGGTTTCTTTATGCAAATGCAGAGGTTCTGTTATTTCCCAAATCATTTCACTCACTTACTTTGTAGGAGATAAGTGAGAAGGCCCCATCATTCCCCCAAGGTTGCTCTGATGGAGGACACTTGCAAGAGGCTATTCAATGCCAATCACTTTCTTGAAGAGTATCAGAGTGCAGGCACAGAGAACTTCCTTGCACTGGGTTGTATTACATGGGTATATGCCTACCATGGGGAAAACTGAAGGGCATTTTTAATGCTGGATTAATGCCCTGAACAGAGTTGGCATTAAAAGTTCCCATTTCCCCACTCCTTCTATGGTTCCCTTTGACTTCAGTGATAGAAAGGAGGCATTGGTGGTCTGCCACTGCACTTGTATGACAACAAACAAAGGACCAGATAAAGTAAGGGATGGGAAAAAGGTGCAAGATATTGAAAATTGCCTTACAAACAGCTTAAAAGTTTCAACTCAAGCATCTACATGTTAAGTAGGATGGGAAGGACACAGCAGTAATATTAATGTAGAACAGCATCACTTGTAGACAAAGCTAACAGATTATATACACATTTGGCATATAGGCACCTCATTCACACACAGCTTAGAGAAAAACAAGATAATCTAAAGTGTGTGGAAAACATCATTAACTTCTGGTCTAGAAGTAAGAAAAAAGTCTGCTAAAGTGGCATCTAGTTTTACATTAAGGCTGTTTTATAAATAATGCTAATGACAATCCCTAGGAGCTTGAAGCTCTAAAACAAGGATGTATGAGCAAATACATATGGCTGCACTGAGTATGGCAGGGATGGAGGTAATTTTCTTCACAGGAGCATGCACGGTGCTATGTTTTGGATTTGTGGCTAAAACTGCACTGGTAACACACCAGTGTTTTGGCTATTGCTCAGCATACCTACAGAGCACCAACACTTTCTCCTCTTCCCTTACTCTGCTGCTCAGCAGGACACCAGAGTGGGCAAGAAGCTGGAAGGGGACACAGCCAGGACAGGTGGCCCAAGCTGAGCACAGGGATGTTACACACTATATGATCTCCAGCAAAAGGAACTGAGGGAAGGGGGTTTTGGAGCAGGTAGCCATTGCCTGGGGACCAGCTGGGCATCAGTCACCTTGTGACAGGTGATGAGTGACTGCCTTTGCATCACTTTTTTCTTCACTATGTAAAACCATCTTAATCTCAACTCATGAGTTCTCTCACTTTTGCTCTCCACATTTTCCATCCCATCCTGCTGGGAGAGGAAAGGAGCTGAGGGGAGGGTGGGCAGCAGCTGTGTGGTGCTTAGCTGCTGGCAGGGATGAACCCACCACAACCAATAATACACTGAACTTATTTTAAGCAGCAAATGAGGTTTAGTTTTAAAGACTACTTTGCATTTACTTACTTAAGGGCTGACTTGGTGATTCATGGCAAAGGGTCTTTACAAAAAAAGACCTTTTAAATTTTTTAAGACTTCTCCAGATCCTTTATAAGATATTTTAGAACAGCAGTTTTTTCTTTCCCCAAAAAATTTAACATAGTGCAGACCATATGGGTTTTTTTTAAAATACTCTTAGTAGTCATCACTTTTTGCTGATTAAGTTTAAATGCCCCCATTTTATATATCAAGAAAAAGAAGTGTGGGGCTTGATTTTTCTGGGAGCGGGGAAAGGGGAAGGCAGAGAATGGAATTCTATTTTTTTTTTTTTTGGTGAGGTTTTAGTTTCTTTGTATGTCGCTGTTCTTTTAAATAATTAGTCAAGAGAGTCCTGAGTGTAGAAGACAGTCAAGTCACCTCCATTTCACCAACAGCACAGCAAGAAAAAACTCTGTTGTGCAAGAGGAATTTAAATGTAAAAAGTTGAGGAAATTAAGTCAAATCAACCCCACTGTTTCCATGGCAATGATAAAAGTGCTATACACATAAGCAAACTGCAATACAAGTGCATATGCCATTTTCCCTATAAATATTAGAGCATCATGGGACAGATCACTGGATACTGCAATATTCATATATAAGTGAGGTGATAACTTGAATAGACACTTCCATGCTTGTAGAACTGCAACACTTCTGCAGCAGAACTGCAGAATGATTTAAATGAAGGGAGCATCAACTACCAACACTGCCTCAGGGATCCAGGGATACACTGCAGCCAGTGCTAGATTCCTCCAGCACTTGGAAGCTGACAACACAGAGGGGATACAGAATAACAGGCTATGATGTCCTTATGTGTTGAAACAGTTGTATCAGGCTTTGAACAGTTTGAACTTTTTAACTTAGAAAAATACTTTCTCCAGCAGAACAAAGACAGTAGTTTTTGTTAGTGTTAGCATAGCTATCTGACTAAGATTTACTGTCAAACCACACCTAAATAGGAGAAAGTCTTTTTATCCAACAGTTCTTGTGTTTGGGGGGAAAAAGAAGAAGGAAAAAAACCCCACAACCCACACCAACACTTCCCTGCCTTCCAAAGTTACATCCTAAAATGACAGCTAATTAGCCATTAAAATTTTACTTCACTATCTACCAAACAGAAAAGGTGGCTATCTATTCTGTGTTTTACTCTTCAGAATGCAAGTTAAAAATGTAGGGGCAATTTCAAGGTAGAAAATTTGTATAAGTTGTTCTAGATTTGATTAATACTTTTCTCACACCAACAACTCTAAATGGACCCATGCATAACATGCCACTGTCAGAAAAAAATAAATTATTTGTTTCTCTGCTGAACCCAGGATACATTTTACAATTAAAATACATTAGGTGGTGGCATTAGGTGCTCTACCTGAGAAAGAAGCACAGTTGCCCATCCCTTTACCATCTTGGGGCCCCAAGAATAAAACCTCACTTATTTCAATTTTTTTTAATGCATAGCTAGCAGTATGCAGGGTATTCACAAGACATTAATTCCCCAGAAATCCCTATATGAAACAGTTAATAAAATAACAGTAATACAGCTTTGAAAGTAACACAACTCAAGTCTTCCAGTCTTTGGAAAAAGTTCAGGCTTCTGTCACATGAAGGAAAAAAGCTCAGCAGCTTGGGTTTTGGATAGATGAGTTTCCTAGTCATTGTGCAATTCCTGCAATTCTTATTCCTGATTCTGCAGTAACCTATTTATTTCAACTGCCTGGATACAACCCTGTTCAATCCTGATACAAACCCTGTTTTAGCCCTCTTACCTACTAAAAGCTAAGCCTCCCATTATTCCAACAGAAACAATTAGGCTTTGATGACACTATTTTTCATGGCACTTAATACCTTCAAAAGCGTGTCTCCTGTTACCAAACTCAGCAGGTTTGACCACCATTTTATGTAACAAACATCTGATAAAAGCTGATCTGTACCTTAAAGTGCCTTCTGATGGGTCCTGCATTTTCAAGGTGTCCTCTAATGCGTCTGTGGGGGTAAGTGTCACTTGGTTTCGAAGAATAGTAAGAATTCTAGTAGGAAAACAGTTATAGCTTCATGTTACTAAATTATTCAAGAAAAAAAATAAAAATTGTTCAGGTTATACTAACGAATATTGCAACACTTTCAGTCTTGTAGTGTTTGACACAATGACACTCTTTGAAGGAACAGGAATAACGGGAGCATCGGGCTTGCAGTCCAGGCTGGCTGAAGGGACTGCAGAGCCCACAGAAGCTAAAGATGATACAGACCATCCTCCTGGAATATCATCCTCTTGGAGAGATCTAAACAGCTAACAACGAAGTTAAGGTTCTCCATCCCTCCCTCCCAGAACAGATGCCTCAACTTGCATGTATCAAGTACTGCAGACAGGCTGCTACAGCAGTCATGGTTTGCATCAAGAAAGAACAAGGGCAACAAGATTGGTTCTCTGGACCTCTTGATTAGCATATGGCCATCATAGGTTAGTGTGTAGCAGAGACACACCTCCACAGCAAAACAACAGCATGTAGCACATTGAGGTCCTTAGAAAATGCCACTTTTAACTCTTTTTTCAAGAGCGCATTTGAGAATCGCCTGCCTGCCACAGAAGCACAATTTCAAAAGCAAGTCAGACAGACCACTAGTATTGAAGTTGTGGTGCCAACACTCTGAACAGCTGCAGTCAAACAGCCATGGTTGCCTAAAACAGAGCACTCCTCCAGCCACTGACCTACCTGCACGTTTTGGCTCTTTTCCAGCTTTCCCTATGACAGTTACTTCTAGAGGATGTGGTTCTCTTCCATCATTGCATATGATTGTCAATATTTACAGAAGCATTGGTATATACTTGCATATACTACATTGGAGTCATGCAGACAGAATGGATGTGCTAATGAACTCTTAGCAATCAAATAAATTTGTTTATGGTCCATTCTGGAATAATCACAGAAGCATCCCAGTGCTGTTGAACTCTGTTTCCTCAAATGAAATTTTATCAGCTTGAAATACATTTTTAAAAGAACCTAAGAAGAGAACTCTCCTGAAATATTTAATATATACTAGTATTTAATAATAAATGCAAATGCATGCTTTGCTGTTCCCAGAATTTCTGTCCTCTAACAAATTGCCAAACCTTTCTGGTAACACTTAATAATTGTGTGGGGAGAGAGAGAGGGCTATAAATATAATGGAATGGTGTTAGAATCCAAGATAACTTTTAACCAGGATTTAAGTTAGCTTTCCTTTTCTTTTTTTTAGACTATATTGTTGCCTACAAGCTAACTATTCAGTTTCTTACAATGCCTTGACAAGAAGAGATTCAGAGAACAAAAGGAGAGGAAGAAAGATTTTATGAAGTGAGATCAAAGTAATCAAAGTGGCTTTTCCAAGAAAAGGCTGAAACTTCCCAATTCCCTTCTTATTCTAAGAAAATGAAGACACTCTACAAAATCAAATTAACTTGCTACATATGACACAATTAAATCAGGAAGATCCCAGCTGAAGTACACTGAAGTACTGAATGAATAAATGAATCCAGTAAGATGAAAAAAAAAGTTTAAGAAAATTTCCCATTATAGTTAAAAATAAACCTCTAAGAATTAAAACAAAGCTTGCTTTAACTAACTCTGGATACAGCCCTCCCCATTGCCACTTTCCTTAAGACTAAAGTACTTCCACAGAAATATGAACATCAGAACTTACGCAAAGGTCCAGCAAACCACTTTTCAGGAACTTCCTAAACCAGAGACTTTAAAAAAAAAGAAATAGAAAAAAGGGAGGAGGAGGAATACAAATATATACTTGTTCTGATTTTCTACTTCATTCTTTAGCTAGCCTCCTTTTGTCAACAGGGTACAAAGCTAAGTGGGCAATTCTTACAATCAAGCTTAGATACACAATTGTACCTTCCAGGCCTAAGTTTTTTTCAAGTTCAAGCTCAAACCCCAATTACTGAATATTAACATCACAAATATTATATTTTGATTATATTTGAACTTCAACTACAGCTTTTGATTTTCTGCTTGTCTGCAAACCAGCTTCTGTAAGGCTGACCACAAAGAGTCATCCCTTTTTTAGGATGCCTGCATTTTTAATACCCATGCTTTCACAGCTACTGTTGTTCCAAAGGGATTACTCCTTTCTGCAGTGCAGGACTTCCTAAAAGTTGCATGTTTGCAGTTCACTATTAAATATGAAAATGCAGTCTTCCTGAATCTTCAGTACATTTAGCAATAATTCAGTGTCTATTTCAAACCAACCTCCTTTTTATGTGCAATTACAGTATTGCTGTGGTGGGTTGACCTTGGCTGGATATCACAGGGTACCACAGGTACCCACCAAGCAGCTCTCTTATTCCCCTCCTCAGCAGGGCTGGCAGGCAAAAACAAAATTTAGAAAACCTCATGGGTCAAGACAGAGGCAGTTTAATAAAGCAAAAGGAAAACTAAGATTTGTTCTCTTCTTCCCACCAGCAGGCAATGTCCAGCCACTTCCCAGGAAGCTGAGTTTCAGTACACTGACATTGCTTCAGAAGACAAATGCCACAATAACCGATTACCTCCCACATTATCCTCATTTTCTCTGAGCTATTATTGTTATTATTTCCTTTCTCTTAGCTGAGCAGATGATGTCATATGGTCAGTTTGGGTCAGCTGTCCTGGCTATGTCCCCTCCCAAGATCTTGCCTATCCCCAGCCTACTGGGTATGGGGGCAGGGGGAAGTGGGAGAGGCATCTCTGATGCCATGGAGCCCTGCCCACTGCAGGGCAAACACTGGTGTGCTACCAACCAACACACTGGTGTGTTACTTGTGTTTCTTTACACTGAAGGAGGCACTGTTGCATCTGCAAAGCAGCTACATTTTGGAATTGACTACATAAAAGCTACTTTTGATGGACCTCAGAAAAGTTTCATGGGCTTCTGGAACCATCTCCATAGGGTATTAGTTACAGTGTATAAAGAATGACAACTTATGTAAGTCGTATTTTGCAGCCATCAGAAAGACAAAAAAACCCGTAGTTTAGAATTATACTGCACACCTTAAAAAAGCTTTTCTGGTCTCACCAGCTCCCCAAGTTAAACAAGCACAAACACTTGAAATTGATTACAATTCTTCCACAAGAGACAAATTTATTTCCACTGGACCTAATACTACTGTCTTGCCCACTTCAGTATTGAAGCACACCACAGCAAGATAGCCTAAAGAATAATTGTCCAAAACTAGGTTTCATAAATGCATTATTCAAGAGATGTGATATTCCACTGTTTAACATTTCATCCTCAGCAACATTATTTCAGATGTTTCTCTTTATTTCTGAGATTTGCTCCTCATTTTTATTTAAAATAAGTGCTTTTCAGAACTTTTATCATGATGAAGAGAAAAGAAACACTGTTTCACCTACACAATATTCAGGCCTTCCCTTCCAACCACTGCCAACATAAATGCAGGAGAGTATTCTTTGTCTCAAACTATTTAACATTAGCTCAGATTATCTCAATTGACTCAGATTAGCTCAATAACAAGGCCTTCTATTTTATCATTTAGGTAATTACACCATTATGCGGAAAAAATGTGGCATTAGACACTAACTTCTTTTATGAAAAGAAAAAGAGTGGTATCAGAGTGGTTTTAGCACAGATGTACTAGTCTCTGCTTCAATAAATACCTGAGGAGACTCTTGCACAAGAACTGTGAAATTATGAGTAGTTTTATTGTTGAGCATAGACAGAAGATAAAAAAGCCTCACTCAAAATTTAAAAGGGCAAGACATCACAGATTGTTAAATTTACATCAGCATAGACAATGCAGCAAAATATTAGTTATACACCAACAGTGCAGGAGCTACTATGTCTACATTTAAGCTTACCAGATGAGGTCTCCCAATAAATTTCCTGAAAGGCGGCTTAATGAACCTCACAGGCTTTTGGAAGCCATCAACTTGAGATGTTTGTAACTTTGAAAGACTGCAGCTTTGCTGGTTCCTGATGTATGAGAGAGAGAGCGAGAACAATTAATATCTAAAGCCCTAGCATATCAACACCCTGTATTTTAAACTAGCTTATTCTAGCATCTGTACCACAAGTGACAGCTTTGAAGTAAATTTTCCTAGGACAATCAACAAATTCCTAGTCCAAGCTGAAATTGCAGAGAATTCCATAGCAATCTATATACTCTCTTATGCAACGACAAATGAGCAGAGATGCTCTACTTCCCGAAATCCCGGGTATAGAGCCAGGCTTCCCTGGCTCAGCCGTGCCGCCGGTCACTGCTGCCCTCCGCTGGTGGAAACGCTTTCCGCACTCGAGCCCCTCAACACCAAGCCATCGCTGTGAGTTGTGCAAAACTTGCCCTTTGACGACATTCCCAAACTCACAGAAGCTCAGATGAACAGCTACATCCTCCGGTTCCATCCCCAGCAAGCAACCGATTCTGGCTTTGGGTTTTTGCTTGTTTGTTTTTATGATTTTGGTCATTTTGATGTTTTTTTTGTTGGTTTATTTTTTTTACCAAGCATATTGCTAATACAGATGCATCCGTAAACTTCTAAATAAAACAGTTACCATGAAAAGTAACCACCAGAAGTCAGAATTTGTATTTTATGAAACACAAAACAACAGTTTTCAGAGCTGCAAAATAAATTAAGGAAGAAAATAGCAGCACACTTAATAAGCTCAGAGGCATTGCCAGTCTCTGATGTGACCTATTAAAACCTCTCAACCTCAGGAAAATTCTACATATCCTTCATGCCATTACTGCCCTCAGCCCACATTACCCTGACAGTGGAACCCTTCTGACAACAAACTCCAGGATAGCCATACTTACTAGGGAAATTTACACTTCCCATAAAAGTAGGGAAGTACACTTCCCATAAGCAGGACAGTAACTGGGGAAGTGTGTTGGGGGAAATGAAGGAAGTCCAGGGATTTTTTCCCTCCACTTGTTAACCTTTTTTGTTTCAAGAATCTCAAATACAAGAAATTTCTTCTACAGCTTCACAAGTCTGTTTTTCCAAATGTGTGTATTGCCATTAGTTGCCATTACAGACTGCATTTAAAATGAACAAAGAGCAGCATACTAAGAACAATCTACAAATCATGACTACAGTGTGAGTACACTTTATTACACACTGAAAATTCATTAATCAACATTTCTACTAACAGTCTCTCTCTCTAATCAACTGACATCACAACAACAAAAGTGAAACAGGATGATTGAAGTTAGAAAACACCTTTGGGGCAAAAACCTTTAACAAACCTGCTGAAGAAATCCATAGGAGTAAAATGCTATTCCAAAAATCTAAGTTTTCAAATTCTCCAAGAATCTGTGTTAACACAGATTAAAATTAGATAACATTTCTATGTTAACATAGAAAAATACCATTTCCTGATATTTCACATTTTATTATCAAACCAGTAGGGCAACAAAACAAATGTATTCATCCTAAAATGCTTTTACATAACTGCAAAATACCAGGAGAATGTTGTTATGTGGCCCATTGAAGAGTTTAAAAATACTTAAACTTTTTCAAACTAATTTTGTCCCCTCTTCTCATTCAGTGCTATAGTTGGTGCTTGCTTTTCATTTTTACCCATTGCAGTTTAACCTCTTTCAAGGTAACACCTCATTACAGAGTAGTTTGCAATGTATGTCATTTGAATTTCAGTCCCAGTCAAACTTTTAAGGCCTAACTGTGGAAAAGAATCACAACAAATGTGAATGTAGCTGTGGAAGGGCCCAAAAAGAACACACAAGGGAACTATAGGCTTGGGCCAACAAGATTATTTGCTCATTACCTTGGAGTTACACCATCTACATGAAACACTCTCTCATCTTCATTCTTCAATCTCTCTTTTCTTCTCCTTTCTATATCATACCGTAGATCATTTGGGTCTTCTAACACTCTTACAATGTTCTAGTTAAAAGGGAGGATTGAAGCCAAGTTAGCTGGTAAGAACTGAACACCAACCTGATTCTGTCCTTCGGGGCAGCACCCTGTACACTGTTAACATAGTTCAGCTGTCTGCACATAGGACAGGTTCACATCAACCCAAGGATCCAAAGTCTAAAGCAATAACAAGTGCTCCTAAGCAATTATCCTTTCTTGCACCATCTGCCTTTTTACAAGTTTCCAAACAACAGCGAACAGACCACTGGAATTCTGCATGGAGTTGTCAAAGCATAAATATTCGTGTAAGTTTCAGTAAATCTTAAGGAGTTCTACTATCCTTAATCAAGCAGAATCTCCACATACCTGTACTAGAGAAAAGGAATGGTAACTAAATCATAGCAAGCAGAGCTTGAAAAGGGAAGACAGAAAATCTTCTGACCCCAGATGAAAGCATGGGATAAAATAGCATTCTGAGAAACTATATGGATTTTGAGTCATTGTAACATTAGGGTAGAAGAAACATTAAGACTTTTTGTAATCTCAGAGGAAAAGCAAGAACCACATATCAGTCACCGACTCAGTATTTACATTATTTAAAAACAGATAGGGGTTCAAGGAGCAGGAATAACCACACTTCAGCTACCCTGGAGAACACATCTGCATTTTACTCCTCAGTGAACACAGTACTCTTACATCACTTTGGTATCTGTAAAGATGCTCAGGTGTGCTTTTTTTTCCAAATACTCAGAATTACTGGTGGTCTTCACAGCACATAAAAATTATGTGCCAATAGCAATGGGAAAACATTCCTTACATCTATAATATTTAAACTTACTGCTTGCCAAAAAGTTAAGCAATCAAGATACCTGGGGAGATTCAGATGGCACAGTCCGTTTGTTCTGAAGTTCTGCTAGAGACATGTCAATCCTCCTGGAACACAAAAATACTGCATAAAAACAAATGCCATCATTATAAAAGCAAAAGCATTCTTGACCAGGCTATAGAATGTTTTAAAGATACAGGCAGGTAAAAATAATAAATAAAAACTTCACACTGTGTACTGAAGATTAATGACCTTATTGCAAATAACTTAAGACAAAAATTTCAATAATTACCTGTGAATTTCTGGATCCAAATGTATTTTAACTTCATTTGTATTTGCACTTGATTTATCCTGAATTTTTGAGAACCGTTCATGTAGAGTTATGTCAGAAGATGCAAAATAATTTGCTGTGAAGAGATATTAAGTACAAGAATGTCATTTGTAGTATTTGAAATGCACAGAGGGAAAATCTATCTTTTAAAAGATTAACTCTTAAGGATACCATGGCAACTTTACTGAAATGAAATTTCAAACTGTTTCCACTTGTAGTTTAATATGCACAAACGAAAGATTAGGCTGGCCCAACCTAGACAACTTTATTTGGTAAGATTAAACTCAATTGTCAGGTCTACCATGGTAGGACTTGAATTACTAGAATCTATATATAAAGTCCAACACTGAACATGATGCACCTGGCTAAACAATAACCTGAAAATTTAAAGGAACTATATATAACTAGAGAGCTGTGATTACAGCAAAGCTCTTTTCTTCCTGTCATGTTTCCTAAACAAGCAGGTTACTCTCACATACTAGCATAAAATCATTTTAATTTTTAATCTTCACAATAATCCCTCAGTTATGGCCTAAGATCTCCTTGCAGTCCTCCTCAACCCAACTACTTTAAATCCTCAACCTACATTTTCCTTAAACAATACAAAAGGAAGCCAAGATAGAAATGAAGCCAATGGCAAACACCTGAGAGTTACAGGGACATCATATCTAAATCATTAACTTTGAGTTTAATAATCATATATACACAAACACATACATATTACACAAATATTACAGCCACCTTTAACTTGATGAATAATTGTGATTATTTCCTGAGTAAATTCTCTTGATGGGTCGTTTTCAATGTTTTGTGTTACAGATTCCATGTGCTCAAACACCGGATGAAAATTTTCATTTTTTCTGCCAACCGCAACCAGATCATGGGACATCTGTCTCTCTGTAGTGTGACTAGAAGCAGTCCTAGAATAAAAAAATTTTAGTTTATTTTAAAGGAAATATCTAAATCTGAAAACTTGAAATAGACAAGTAGAACAAAACAATAAATTAAGAAGTTGATTTTAGGAATAAATGGGATTAAAAGCCAAAATCTCATTTTGTTCCTTTTTTAAATTAAAAAACTAGTAAGGAAAACTAGGAAGAAAATCTATAATAAAATATGACAAGATGATTTCACTCTCAGGAATACAAAATTTCTGGATTTTAAACTTAATTCAACTAGATTATCAAATCTAGATAAAATTAAGATCCTGATAGACATCTTTAGAATAATTCTGAAAGGCAACTATGCCTGTGTCTTGTTTAGAAGGAGCTACCAGGCAATTTTCAAGAACAGTTCAGAGATTAAAAAAAAAGTCTCTCATCTTTAGGAACTGAATCATCACTTGAGCCTAGTGAAACAGCAGTGAAACTGCTTCAGTAGCAGCGTGTGAATTTAACAGCGTGCTTACCATCTTTTTGTAAATTTTTACTCATTCTAAGTAAGTTTACACCCCAAATGGTTGCGCTGCTGCTCAAAAATTATTTTGACAAGAAAGTCAACACTTCACCAACCCTACAGTTCTTGTTGCAAGAAAAATGCTTGTCATTCTAAAAGATAAATTAAGGACTCTCAAGAGCTCATGTAAAAGCTTTTAGGATAAAGACTTTTAATTGGTCATTCTGCAAAGTGATTATGTGCCTGGCCATCCTGTATTAGAAGCATTAAAGACTAGAATTCCATATAAAAATTGTATAAGAAATAGCCTCTAGCAGATGCCACAAATCATCTATTTTCCCCTAGCAAACTGGAAATAAATGCATACAATAAGGAATTCAAGCAACCTCAGGTTTAGATATTTGAATTCTCTACCTGCTCCCCAGGTTTATAAAGAAACTATTCTTCTTAGCTGAGTCATTTCAAGTCGAGTGTTTCTTAAATGCCTAAAGTAGGCAGCATGAATATTCCGAGTCATCAGCTTCTGTAAAATTACTCTTCTTATCTTTGAACAAATAAAATATTTAGCACTTTAGGCTGCAGGAGCAAACTGTCCACACATTAAATTAGCTTTAATCAACATAGCAGTTTCTTTGGTCTGCAAACAATTATCACGTCCATTGTGCATGACCTTCAAACACAGCAGTGAGAAGCTACTAGATAGAAGAATCATCCTGTGGGTTTGCAACAAAACCCAACAATTTTCCTAACATTATCACTCAGGAAGTCAAATCCTTGTCCTAGCCCAATGGTGGGAGCAGGCACTACTCCGTCTCCCTTTCCTCAGTCTTGAATATTAGCCCTTTACATTGCAGTAACTTGTCTTTGTAACTCTCCCTTGTATTACATATTCTTGTAATAGTGCAAAGAGAAAAAAATTCTTATAGATGTTTTATTTGGGACAAGAGGCAAAATACCTTTAAAATTAAGGCTGATCATTTTGGAAAGGAAGGTAATCTCTTCCAAAAGCAATTACTACCAACATAAGATATCCTGCCCTGCAATAGCAAGGCAACAAACCAGAAAACCCTGCAAGAATCTAGCAAAAGCAAGCTGCATACTCTCTACCATGTGTTTATCATCTGAAGTTTCATAGTACTGCCACCTTTTCTTCCATTGCAGCCAGCACTGGGAATGCTAAATGCAAACACAAGTATGACACAGAAGATAAATGTAAGCAGACTCTACTGCTTTTCAGTTCTGATGCCTCAACAGGTTGCCACTTTGTTACAATAAATGACAACTCTGAGATCTCTCACTTTTGGCAGTTTTACTGAACTTGAGATCTTGAACATCTGAATATGTGTTTGAGATTTATGCATTTAAAGGTTAGAAAAAAGAAGGGAAGACAGTTAAAAACTGCCATTGTATTTCAGATGAAAGCACAGGACTAGGCTTTTCTGCATTTGGGCTTTGCTTTTGGGGGGGGGGGGGTGTTTTTAACTAAAAAAACCCCACACATTTACTTATCTTAACCAACTCTTAACTACAGGTTTGTATCAGGCATATCTGCTCTTTTCACTTCATAAATCTCTATAAAATGTTTTGGGGTTTTTGTTGTTTTTTTTTTTTTTTGTTGGTTGGTTCTATTTGTTGGTCAGTTGGTTTTATTTGTTTGTTTTAATAGAGGTTTAATAGTTAACTTGCCCAGACAGGAAAGTTACCATTTTAAAAGAAATGAAACTGAAAAGGTATAATCACAGTTTGTCCTGGTTACCTCCTAAAGAAACCGTGCTTTCCTCCAATATTCATAAACTGTAAAGAGACACAAAGAAAGCAAAGGTGAAGGAAAACCAATACCTGTACTTGGTCACCATTTTCTTCATATCCACTTTGACTGTGAGATGTTCTCTCATACAGTTGGCTTCTGACATTTTCACATCTGAAACAGCATGACTTGAGTCACGCTGGCTATTGGAGGAATCTACGTTTTTCCTCAATTCGCCATCTTTCCTTACTCTTTCATTCAGTTTGTTTTTAAAAGATCTCAGCTCAACATCCGTTTTGGAAGAGTTAACACAAGCATTGCAGCCCTTCTTTGAACTGTATTTAACAGGATCCTCCACGTGCCGTTCTTCAGTCCGTCTCGCTCTTCCACCACTAAAGTAATCTAACTCTTTGCTGTTCCGGGCACCCTTAGAAGAGCCGTACTTCTGCTCTTCCTGCTTCATGTACTTCTGACCTCTGTCGTCTGGAAAAGGCTTTTCCCCATCCGGATGCCTGCGCCGTTTGTGACTGTATTCATAGGCTATCTTTGTCACAGACCCCCCCAAGTACTCCCTCTCAGCCGACCGGTGGGACTGGGCACCTGGATATCTTTGCTCCTCCTTTTCTTGGCAGGGTGGAAAAGAACGTTCTTGCTTCCACTTGGAATTTCGTGCTACTTCTCCACCGTCATACCTCTCCATTTCCTTAGCCCTTTTAGACGTGTGCCCATATTCTCTGTAATCGTGATCTTCAGGATACCTGTGTTGACATAAAGCAATTTACACTTGCACTAGAGAAGAAAGCGAGAACTTATATGTGCAGAATGTTGGACAGCAGAATGCGTGGCAACTTAACCCATAATCCCTCGCGCCAAGGTACAGATGTGCAGGGGCTCTTAAGAGGGAAATATTATCCTTTCATACTCTAGCCAGCAATACGATTTACTTAAAAGACAAATACTTCACTACTACCAGTCGCCCATAATTAAACTACAAAGTGGCCAACGTGTTTCAAGGTGGATATCTTCAACTATAATGAAAACAGACCTTCACTTGAGGCTTTACACCACAATACCCAGGGTTTAATTATTTTATTCCTATACCTCTTCTGTAAAGAGCTCCTTGCCGTAAATTCATCAGAAACTCTTCTTGGAGACTGACCATACTTCTCTTCATGTAACCTCTGGTGCCTCAAATCATCTTCATGCCATTTTCTTTCAAGTTTGCATGAAGCCCCTAACGGTCTATGGAAAGGTTTCATTCCTTTTTCATTTCCAGTGACTTTGTAGTGATCAAACATGTATCTGTCCTCCACTTTGTGCTGGTAAAACGGACGATCATGCTCTTTATAAGGTATTTCCGAGTATTTTGGTGGTAATTGGCATCTTCTATTGCTTTCAGTCCTTTCAGATGAATGTGTTCTGTAGGGCTTATGACTATAAGCATCTTCCATGGGAATTCTTTTCAGGTTTGGTGAAGGTGACCTACGTTCATATATTCTCTGGTGGTTATTTCCATGAGGTGCAAACCTGGAATTGCTTTGTCCATATTTCTCATCTTCTGTTCTCCAAGGCATAGACTTTTTTGGGTCCTTACGAAAGCTTTTATATTCACAGTCATAATTAATATGAGCATGCCTTTGCCTATGGTGCTCTGGGCTCCTAAACGCTGGAGATAAGGACCTAAAGCAAAAATAAAATCCACTTTGAGTAGTTCCATGAAATTGAATCAATTTCTTAATGAAAACATCTATTTCCTAAGGAAGTAGAGTTTAGTACATAATTTTAATCAGCTTGTAAAAAAATTAACACGAGATATCAAAGTGGCATTTTCCTGGCTACTGTACCAGGCTTACTTTTACTATGTTGAAAGTTTTCATAGCAAAAATACCCACTTGAAATTGTAGTAAGTCAATCATTTTTGTCTCTTTGAAGTTTTCATTTAAAACTAAAAATAATTTAATATACATGAAGTTTCCACTATGTCAAAAACAACTGTTACACATATTTTCACACTTCTCAAGCATTCCCTATCTATTTCAGTGCCAAGGAAAAAAGGGAAGGAAAAACTGTGTATAAAGAAATTCAAAAAGGGAGGAAAAATGCCTCTTCAGGTTTTCTTTGCACGCCAAAACAACCTTCGAAACTGAAAGACTGAAAGCATTACAAAATATATTTAAACTGTCATACAGGTAGGCTTTTTCCTGCAGAAAAAACCAAGTTTGAGAAAGATGCTTTGGCCTTTTGGATAATTGTATGCATGTTCACACATGTACACACGTGCACTTCCGCACTTACTGCAGCTTTTGCAATTAAAGATCCAATTGCATCACTTAGCTTTGCATTTTCACCTACAGTTACAAAAAACAAGGGCAACCTGTTATGAGTTTTTAGCCAATATCTCCTTAAAATAAAGAAAAAATAGCTTAGGCCACTAACAAGAACCAGAAAGTAATCGCAGACGTAACAATTCTGCTTGTATTCAAGTATTCACTGCACACTCTTGACATGCTCTTTAATAAAAAACAAACAAAAACTTAAGTTGAAAGAAGTCAAGCCACTTCCTTTGTGCATGTATTGCAAATAAACAGTTTGGCACAACTATTTACTCAATTTTTGCAAATGAGTTCAAACTCAA
This sequence comes from Aphelocoma coerulescens, assembly GCF_041296385.1. NCBI lineage: Eukaryota > Metazoa > Chordata > Aves > Passeriformes > Corvidae > Aphelocoma > Aphelocoma coerulescens. The sequence goes on along the minus strand of NC_091013.1, from coordinate 15,393,395 downwards.
AACCATAGATGTCCCTAAAACCATAATGGCTCACATCCAACAGCACCCACACCGCAGCTGCCCTCCCACATTGGTCTGGTTAGGGCTTGCATTTTAATGAGAGCTGGGGCTGCCCTTACTCAAATGACATCCACAGCTATCAATCTAGAACAGACATGGATAAGATCTCTCTTTTTAAAAACAAAAGAAACAAATAAAAAATCCCACACATTTTTCTGAGTTATCCAAACTCCCTTGGTCTTGGTCATCACAACTCAGCCTGTTTCAAAAAGATACCCAAAACCAGCAGAAAAGTAATTTCACATTCTCAAAAGCTTGAAATTGTATTCCACCCTCCTGGTTTTAGCACCTCAAATTTGCACTGCGAGTCTTAAAAATGAGGCAGGTAACTCACAGCATGAAGTAAGCTGGATGTTATTCTGGTGACAAACGTCAAAGACACGTGCTACTAGGCTAATGTCCAAGGAGAAGGGCAACAACTCCCACTTTCCACAAGTTTTCAGTCCATGTTATGCTGCAAGGCATATCTAACTGTGCTAAAGATCAGTTTACAAACCAGCCCCAAACCTCAGAAAGTCCAAGGTGTTTGAACTAGGAAGTTTTTTTAAAAAAACACAAAACTAGGGGTTTTTTAACAGTTCCTCCCTGTAGGCCAAGAAGCAAAATAGAAGCGAGTTACAGACATTAAACGCACAGGGCGGTGCTTGAGTAAAAATAACCTTAACTAGTTTGGAGCTTGGATTTTGTGCTTAAGGTACTTGTAAACCCCAGAACACGAAAGGTGAACAATGTTCTTGGCAGACTGCAAAAACTGAACACTTCTAGTTTAAGAGAAATTGTAATAAAATCATGAGCTGGAAAAAAATTACAGGTGTTCAGCTTGTACAATAAACTATAGATTACAAAACACATTTTACAAATTGCAATTCTGCATGCAATTTTCTTTCTCTAATGCAAGTTTTAGGTCCAACAAATTCTTACATAGAGCTACATTTCAGAACACAAGCTGTAGATATTTACCTTGGTTTCCATCGTGGTGATCTTGATCTAGATCTTGTCATCTTCTCTCACGTGTTTACGAGTTTCTTGAAGCTGTAAAAATTATATAATTTACTAGTCTGATTACAAATTGCAACAGGAAGTTTTTTTTAACAAGTGTAGTACTAGAAGCTTCAAAGTTGGGGTGAGGTGTATTTTTAGGATGTTTTACTTAAAAGGTAAACCTCTAATACCAATTTTAAGGCAAGCAACCTTTTTTTCTCTAGTTGCTGATCTTAAAATGCAGCATATTTTCTTTATAGATCTAAATATTTTATCATTGCTCCATTTTATAATGTCTATTCAACCTGCTGTTAAATGCTAATAAACTCACAAGCAAGCTGCAGCAATGAAAAAAAAAATGGTGCAATTGTTATTATGTGCTGAATGCTGTAGATGATAGAGAGGAGAGAAACAGACAGCTTTAAAAATAAAGTTTATAAAGGAAAATGCTTTTGCATTGAGTTATATCCTGAGCTTCATTTTTATGAACTTCAAATTTGTAACATACACCAAAATTTTTACATGGTTGCAGACTTCTTGTAAGCTTTAACTACTCCATCAAATCTTAACTGCTAGGTTATCACACACTCCATCCAAATCAAACTAGGTACAAAAGATTACTTTCCATCCTCTACTTCACCTGCTAATAACCTACTAACTAGACACACACTAAATATACAATGACAAAGTGCTCCTCCTGACTCCTGAAGGTAACTCTGGGAATGCAAAAAAACTCTAGGAACTTGGGAAAAAAGTGATGAAAGTATATACAAACTCACAAGTAATGTGATTGGTGAATAAGAACAAAATGATTATTCATTATTTACCAAACACAAAGGATTAAAGCAGAATGAAATTATCGGGTAACTGGTTAAAAACTGAAGTTTGGACCACATACCCATGCCTTCAGCTTTTAATTACCACAAAATGCTTTAAAGTCCAGAAATATAGCTGCAAAACCAGATCTAGCAACAGCTCCAAAGTTAATAAACAACCAACCACTTGAAACTGAAAGAATATGCCCAGGTCAATGGCACTCTATATATGCTAGGGTATTTTCTGTAACTATTTGCTCAGACATTCCGAGAGACAGAAAACTAGTCTGAGCTAGCAAAGTATGGCCTTTTTGACACTCCCTGTGCTCAAATAATTTCTTTAACTAAATCTTTTATCTGATGAACTGAAATTGAAAAGGGAGAAAAACGCACAAGCTTTAAGGGACTACCTGAAGTTGTGGGCACCTTCATGCCTGACCCAGCACCTCACACCCCCCAGTCACACTGGTTGCTCAAAGTATCACTCCTTGCTATACTTGACTTTTTGGTGTGATTACCTCATGGCTGAAACAGTAGTATCTTAAGAGAAGAACGTACAGCATACTTCTGCTGCCTACCCCACAGACAGAGATCAGACAAGCCACCTCCTATACTAGAAACTGCTCATTAAGTTGCACTGTAAGCTAACCAAACATTTATTTGCAAGATGCAGCAATACCTTAGCTCTGAAGAAAAACCTCCAAAGTTTTTTTTTTTTTTTTTTTTTTGCTCCACAATCAATCTTTTCATGTAACAAAACACACTGTTGTTATTGTTGCAAGGGACAGTGAAGCAAAAAAAAAATCCAACCCCAAAGTACCCCAAGGACAAGATAAAGTATTTGTTCTCTGAACTCTCAAATATGAAGTTATCACTACCTCTTATATCCTAAAGGCATATATCTGAGGACTGCATAGCATGAATTAACTTCAGGCCCTCTGCTTACTTGAAGGTCATACTAGCCAAAGTTAGATACGATGCTCCAATGCCAGCATTCATTATTTTTCAAAGAAAAGTAATATTGTGATCAAAATAGTTTCCTATTTTTCACCCATAAAAACACCTTACAAAACAGTATGTCAGAAACAAACAAAAAAACCCACACTCCCTGGGTAGCACATTTCAAAATGTGGTGCATGTCCCACAGGCTTCAAAGATTCACTACTACAATCTCTTCTGATAAACTTTTAGAAGTGACAGTATTTTATGTGCTGATCAAATTCTTTCTTCCTACCTTCCCTTCAGTTCTGAACTTTATTCCTAATTTTCATACAAGTATGTAAACACCAAAAAGACAAAAGTACCATCAAACCCCACCCAACCATCTGTACAGAACTTGATCTGCCAGACTGATAAAGCTAGAAACTGAGCATACCTAATGACCAATTCCTTATTCTTTCCAAGACTGGCTAAACAATTATACCTAAAAGCGTGAGAAAGACTGTGACAGCACGTCCTAGATCTTGCCCTGGGATAAGGAGGACTGCTGTAATTTCCAGTGATGACATTCCTTTTGTTTAGTGGAAAGAAGTGTTCATTTGTTTCAACGCACCTCCTAAAAAATGAGCCACGCAACACGATTTCCTCAAAGAGAAACACACCATACGAAGGCAGCAGACACTGCCCCCCCACCAAGGCTCCCAGTATAACACCAGAACTGCAAATTAATCTATACAGAATTTGTAAACATTGCTAAATCCATGTTTAAGTCACCTCACCTAACCAGCAATATGGTTCCATACCAAATGCAAGCTTTCTGTACGATGGTATCAGGTAGCAAGCCTGTCTGTAGCAGAATTACTGGAATCAAGTGAAGGCCCTACAGTTTGCAAGTCAGCCATCCAGGTGCTTCTGAAAAGCCAGGTCATGACGGAGCAGAGGTGCCAAGACCTGACTGCTCTGGGCCCTGAATTTCTCCAAGACCTTCTACTGTACTTTGTCAGATGCTGTCACTATAAAAACATGAAGAACTACTTTTTTAACTAAGCAGCATTATTAGGTTCAGAGTGCTGCTTGTGTTTGTTATGTTACAATAAGTGACTCATTAGAAAAGTTATCAGTAACTGTGCTTAGATAAGTTTGTAAATATTAATGGCAATCCCACCCTTTCATTTCTTTCCCTTGACTTCCAGAACTGGAATCGGACAACTTCCCTCTTGGGAAAAATGACCTCAAGCCTGCTACCAGCTATCCTTTGATTCCACCCTTGGGATATCAGTGTTTTGACAAGTACAAAATTCTTTTATAATCCTGAAAGGAGTATCTTGAGACAAGTAGCTCAAAAATGACCAGAAATTGTATGGGATGTGCCAACTTGAACACATGTTCTTTCAGAAAGGCTATGAATTTTTAACAACTTGCTCTCCTCAACAGAACAATCTTCTATCTGTTTGACTTTCTCCAGTATGAAACAAGAAATCACAAATGACGACTGCAATCATCTAGCTGCACAGAAGGGAACCGGAGCTCTTTCTAATACAAAGAGCCCAAAATCAGCAAGCCCCAAATAGCTAAAATCCTGCAGGTAACAGCACAGACTGAGTAGAAGTTGTTAACTCTCCTGGAACAGACTATAAATGTAGGGACTGCTATATATGCCTTTTTGGTGCCTTCCATCATCTCCAACAGATCATGGAAAAAACCCTATTCAGGACTCACAAAGGGTAAATCAATACTAATACTGCTCATCACCGGGGAGCTGCTCTTCAGTGCCTTTCACCTACAGTGAAGGGAGATGTCATTCCCCATCCCTTTTGGAGGGATTGCCTGACCACCATTGCAAACCTTTCGGAGCAGACAGGGATAAGCAGGTCTCTAAGGCTGGGTCCCACAGCTGGCTGACACTGACACTCTTGCTGTAAAAACTACCCACATCACTATTCTCTCTTTCACTTTGCCCGAAAAAGATAAGGAGCAGCTCCAAGCTTTTCACTGACTGCTTTCTAGGCGGGGATCAATTGGAAGCTGCAAGAGACACACCAAAGACGGTATTGCTGCAGTGTCTGTCAAGAAAGAAAAACCAGGAATTGAGACTCTCAATACCAGGACAACCAAGTACTTGACAGAAATACACTCAAATTAAAAGCTCAGCTGCAATCCAGACTTCAAGTTCTTTTCTTTTTTTTTTTTTTTGTTAAGTCTGCAATACAGAAAGTCATTTACACCATCATTAAATGAAAAGCATAGAATTGACAACTTCTCCACTGCGTAGGTTACAAGAGCTGATTCAAAGGCTGTCCTGTGCAATGCCCACTCCAGCCACCGTCCAAGCAGAACACAAGCCTGGCATGTTCTTGCCCATTCATCTTCAAGGCAAATCTTATCACCTCCAATACCAAGTGCTCAGGAAAAAGTATAAAAGCAGAGAACCATCTCCCAGCAAACTAGTCTCCATTTTTCTGAACCTGCAACAGGATTCCTGTAGTCAATGCTTCCTGGACAGGCTTCAGTACAATCTCCACTGTTAACTGAGCTCTGCCAGCACATGGAGGTGACTCCCAACTCAAGGCTCACCACTTCAGGGAAGGACACATGTGACAGCTTTGAAAACTATGAGCTAGAACAGCTGTATAAGTCAAGGACACACACCAGCTGAGACAAATGAAACTTGGCTGAGGGATTTCTAAACCATCCCCTCTTTTGGACAACACAGCAGGTAACAGATCAATGCAAATGACTGAGCGCCAAATTTCCATCCTCAATTCTCTCACAGCTCTCTGATATTCAACAATAGCTCTTTATGACTACAGATCCCCTCTCCTGGGCTTTTATTACTCTTGGAGTGCCTTCCACATCTCCAAGGATATGTTTCGAATCTCCACAGTATTTTGTGGCAGGTCTGAGGCCACTGCGGTCTCACAGCATAAATTCTCACCACCAACATCATCAGGGAGATAATTCTTTTTCTTCCCCCCTCCATTTTTCATGCAATGCTATATTTAAGAAATTTCCAGATCTGGTCCACAGCACCTCCCCAGGCAGCTGTGGTAGAGCAGCTGGGAAGGGAGGGCAACAATGGCAGGAGGCAGCACCACACTCCTGAACGTGTCACCCCTCAAGGAGAGCAGCGTCAATGCTTCAGTTTATCCGGTGAGAGACTGGGCCTCCCCATCACCAGAAGCACCCCTCCAACCCACCAAAATTGCATCCATCGTGGCTTTAGAAGTTGTCCTTCTACTCAGCTTTATCCTTTTTCTTTGGCACAAGCAGGGGAAGGCAGGCTTTACACAGGCTATATCCCAATGCCAAGGATTGTTAACAGACAACCAGGCCTGATGCTAGAGAGGTAACTGTGCCATGCAGGGACAGCCTGTGGGGATCACTCTCCTCTGCTTGCTACACAAACAGATAGAGATATAAAAATGATTGTTCCACCTCACATTCACAATAGGAGGAAGACCTAGTACAGAAAGTACAGGCCTAGCTCAAGCATACATTTGTCAGTGGATCACCTAACAAATTCTAAGTAATTGCTTGAAACGCATAGAAAGTATTCCCCTGTGCCTGCACATTTGAGCAAAGGAATAAAAATAACTGAGTAGGTCTACTGAGCATATAACTTTTCAGTGTGTTCTCGCTTAAAACCGACCCATTTAATTACACTAATTAGCAGGCAATGCTTCACCTTTGCAAAAGAGCAGATTAGAATGCCAACTTGGAAAGACTGAGCAGGATAAATTTGTATCAAATAATAAATATTTCACTCTCAAACTTTTTTTACACAAAGAAAGCCCAACCCATAAATATAGTAGCAAGCCATTTCTACAACGTGCTGAACTAGAGGCCTTTAACACCTGTTCACTACAGAGCTTTAAATGTTACAGCACCATACCCAGCCACCTCTGCCAACCAGCTTCTAAGGGGACACCAGAAGCATGTTAAATCTGCTTGTGTCGGTACCAGAGACAGACCACAACAACTTCCTGCCTACTGAAAGATCTCCAAAACATACAAACCATGATGGAAACCTTAGCTTTTTCACCTTGGTGTCACAAAACCACCACAAAACCAAAATATGACCCTTATTTATTCAGAATCAGCAATGCTGCAGAGCAGCATTGCCAGGAGGCTGGGAAGTCCAGGCTGCCTTCCCCAGTCATACCAGATAAATGCATCTTCACTGGAAGACTCCAGCGTGTTTCCTCCCTTCCCTGCACACAGCAAGCACCCGCTGCCACCTGAGAGGAAAAGCAAACCTAACTGTGTGCAGCCACATCCCTCACCAGCTTGCCTGCAACACCAACCTAGCCTATGTTACCTCCTGACAAGTGAACACCCACAAGCCAGCACTGCACCAAAATCAAGCCCATCTTGCCCCAGCACAGGCACACAGAGAGTTGGTTTGATGACTCTTACAAAAGCAGTGGCAGAAATACCAGTTCTTTTGCTGAAGGCAGATGTGGAGGAGTGCATGGACACTCAAGATAGACAGGTGTTTATCAGGATAACAGGGTGTGTCACTAAAGGAAGTTAATTAACTTCAGTTCACCTCATCAACACCAATATTAAAAACAAACAGAAAAAATCAGAAAAATCCTCAAAGGGAAAGAGTCATCTGCTCTCTGCCCAGCCCTGTGTCAGGCTGCCACAAGATGACATCCTCCACCAAAGATCCTTCCATGCCTTTTGCATATTTCTTCCCCTCCCTTCCTGGCATCCTCTTCCATGCTCTTCCTCCAGCTATCCACACCCAACGAGACCTTCACAGAAGATTCACTTTTCCGTGAGGTCCACAAACAAAGTAAGCAGGTAATTAAAATCTCCAAGCAATTTGAGCAGCCTTTGTTTTAAACGCTTATAACTCAGGAATCTAAACTTTATTTATTAGTGACTTGGGGCATTTAAGAAAGGCAGTAGAAATTAGGTGTTGTTTTCCTAGGTGTAGTAGAGCCAAGTGAGGAGACTGCTATCCCCAATTCCTTACGAGACATTACCACCCACTCAGATGTGTATGAAAAATTGTGCATAATCAACTAAACCACCCAAAGAAGTATTAAAAACCCACAGATTCGTTCAAATCTGCACCAATTCATCTTGCTTTGGCTTGACTCCATCTGGAAAATATATTAAGCTAAACCAAAGACATACTGAAACTGAGCTGCGACTGTTACACAAAACCTGTACCGTTCTAAGTTATTATAAAGAATTTAACTGGTGTGGTTCTGCGTGTGACAACACATAAATTACTGGAAACAGGGACTGTTGGTATTTAAGCATTGCTCACCTCTAAGGTGTCCTTACAGGAACAGTGAGCAGCGACCTCAGCTCTGCGGTGCTGCTGGCCCAGAGGGTTCACAGCAACACGGGTATTCTGGAACAGTCATGACTCGGGGGCACGGCCGACAGCCCCGCGGCCACTTGGGTGTGTGCCCCTGCCCTATGCTTTGTTCCTGACCCTCCCAAACCTCCTGACGGCCCCCGCGCACCGCACCACAGCACACACAGTCCGTACATGCACGCACACACGCGGGGAGAGGCGGGTCCGGGTGCCGCTGCTCCAGCCTACCCCGCCGTCAGCAGACCCAGGATGGGTGCAGCACAATCCCCGCAGAGCTCTCGTCCCCGCAGCTCCGCGGCCACCGGCCAGCACGGCCCGGGCCAGAGCGGGGAGCGAGGGCGGCACCTCCCACTCACCTCCCTCGCGCCGGGCCGAGCCGGGCCAGGCCGATCGTCGGTCCTCGCTGGGCGCGGCGGAGGGCGACGGAGCCCCGCGTACCCCGGCCCGCTCCTTCCCGGCGCGCAGGCGGCGCTGACAGGGACAATGACCACGGCCGCCCCGGCTCCCCCTGCCCGCGGCACCGGCCCCCGCCCCCTCGCCGGGCCTCACCAGGCCCCGCCGCAACCGTGGTGCCGCCGCCAGCCCCGCACTCACCGCCTGCGGCGCCGCTCCCGCCGCTCCTCCGGCCGCCGCCGCTCCGCCCCGAGCAGGTGCCCGGCGAGCCGGCGGGGCGGGTCCCGGCCGCCGCGCCGGCCGCGGCTGCTCCGCACGGGCGCGGCGGAGAGAAAGGGCGGGCGGGGGGCGGGCGGCCCGGAAGGGGAGGGGCGGGCGGGGCCGGGCGGGGGCGGCTCCGGTACCGCCCCCTGATCACCCCGCTCACACCGGGGCCCCTTGCCCGTGCTGCCGCCGTGGGCCGGGCTCTGCTGCTCTGCGTGGGCTCTGGGCGGCTGGTTCCCGGTCGCGGTAGCGCAGAGAGGACGGGGTGCGCTGGCCCTTCCCGGGTATTGAACTTTGAACAGCCCGTCGACTGCAATGCCCTGCGGGAAGCAGAGCCCTTCCGTGACACCGGCAGCCAGGAGGGTCAGCCGTGTCCTGAGGCGCATCAGGGACGCGTCGCCAGCCGGGAGAGGGAGGGGATTGTCCCGGTCAGCTCAACACAGGGGCGGCCTCACCTCGAGTGCTGGGAGCAGTTCTGGGCGCCACAGTATAAGATCTAAAACCATTAGAGAGCGTCCAGGGGAGGCCTACAAAGATGGTGAAGGGTCTAGAGGAGAAACTATTTAAGGAGTGGCTGAGGTCACTTGGCTTGTTCCTAGAGGAAACCTCATTGTGGTCTACAACTTCCTCATGAGGGGAAGTGGAGGGACAGGCATTGATCTCTTTCCTGTGGTGACCAGTAACAGGACCCAAGGCAATGGCCTGAAGTTGTGTCAGGGGACTTTTAGGTTGGATATCAGGAAAAGGTTCTTCACCCAGAGGGTGGCTGGGCACTGGAACAGGGCCCCCAGGGAAGTGATCATAGCACCAAGTCTGACAGAGTTCAAGAAGTGTGTGGACAGTGCTCTCAGGCACATGGTGTGGTTGTTGGGGCTGTCCTGTGCAGGGCTAACAGTTGGACTTGATTCTTCTGGGTCCCTTTCAGCTCAGAATATTCTGTGGTTCTGAAACACTTCCCACTGCCCCTCGGGCCCAAGGAGCAGCTGACGGCTCCTGTGCAGGGCCAGGGGTGGCTGGAGTGGGGCAGCCCCCAAGGACCTGGGCTTGCTAGGCAGGCACCACAGTCCTGGCCCTTTCACTGGTCTTGGCTGCCCTGTAGTGGGTCAGGCAGGAAAGGCTGGACTGAAGACTCCCTGAGGCCAGACAGGTCCAGCCCCACAGCTGTACCCACCACAGCACTGCCCCCAGGTGAGGGGACCATGGCTTCCTTGTCCCAGGCTGCTGCTGCTGTGAGGGTCAACGTGCCTTGCAAGGTGTCAGGTAGTGCTCTCCAATACTTTTTGCAAGTTTCTGGAGTTCCTGTCAGAACATGCACTACTACAGGATGGCAGCACTCTCCTTACCTGGGATCAGAGCAGTCCCAGTGGTGTGAAGGCTCTCTTGGCTGCTGGGATGCATTAATTCCCTCGATTGCCAGTCCTGATAGCCAGCAGGCCCAACAGGTTTGCTGTCAGTTTTTCCTTTAGGAGCTATAAATACCAGAATCACACACTGAACATACTGTAACCTTTTCAAAACGAAGTATCTTCTTATGGCTGAAAACCACTCAGAAAGAGATTTATAGATCACACAAAACCAAAAAGACTCTGATGATGTCTAGATTACATTGGCATCTAAGGCTGTTGGTCAAAGATCTTGAATACTACTTTAGTGCATTGTCAGATCAACTCATTAATATAAATTTGATTCAGCACAGATGCAGGCACACAATTATTAGTCCAAGCTAAACAACTGATGTTGGTTTTGTATTTTTACAGTAGCTAAAGGAAGAAGGGTGATACCTGATACAGTATCATTACAGCAGCACAGGCAGGTGACACCTGATCTGGTGTAAAGCTTATCAAGTTAGCCTTGTCAACATTTTTGTTAAACAAAATTAATTTAAGCCAAAAAAACAACCAGACTCAGCATTCTGTGTTACACAGTCTTGACATTTTTGATCCAGCCAAGAGCCATAGTGTTGCATTTACTCTGTCATCAAACCATGGCCTAGCAGGGTGAAGTTATATTCACTGAACAGAGAATGAAGAAGGGTTGCTTACACTTGGTCCCTCTCAAAGGGATGGTCTCAGTTTCCTTATGTTCTGAAGACCAGTGTGAGCTGCCAACTTTGCCTGTCCTTTGGACTTTTAGCTGCTGACATCTTCCTCTTCCTGTCTTCCTTTTACAGGACTGATCTTTCAGCAGTGCATTATCTTCAGTTTTCTGTTTTCTCAAGCCTGGGGGCTGTAGGTGGGACTGAGGGATCCCTTGTCACGGCTATCAATCTGTTTGCTGTCTTTGTCTACAGGATCCTGCTCGGTTCTCTGTGGACTAGCACAAACTCAAGGAACCCCACATGATTGCTGTATAAAAGAATTTCCTGCATTCACCAAAACATTTTGAAAATCTCATATAGAATTATAAGATTATTTTTAAATTTAGTTGGAGCATTTTCCCAATTAAAAGGGACTGCAGAAAATTTACTGACCCATAGGGCACAGAATTACAGTGGCAAGCTGCACCCAAACAACACTTGCTTCCTCTTTGCTGTGCTGGAATTTTTGTTAATAGAAGTTCAGGATGAGAACAGGCTCAGTGAGCTTTAGATGGAGAAAGTGAGACTGAAGCAGACAGATGCCACTGATCTGCACTTTGCCAAAGAAACCTGGTCCAGCCTGGGTGGCTCAGCCAGATAAGGTGCAGTCCCAGTTTGACATATATAGCAATATGTGGGGTAATCACTGTATAGGCAGCCACACTTCCATTATCAAGATTCAGAAAGTTGAACTAACAGTAAAAAAGATTTGGTTTTATTCCCTGCTTCAGCTGGTGTAGTGGCTTGCCTGATCTCTGCATGTAGGGGGGGTACCACTGCACTGAGACTTAAAGCGGACACCTCACGTGAAGCAAACACTGAGCTCTAAGTACAGACAGCCTCTGTGTGCATAGGATAAACTTCTACATGACATAAAACAAATTAACAAATTTCATTATTAACCTATTTACTCGACGTTCCCTCAGATGGTCTTGATCCAACATATATTTATTCTGATGGATAGCAGGATGGATACTATCCTGATAGATAGTAAGCACACAAGGATCTCTGTGGTTAGGACCATGTACTTCAAGTAAAAAACAACTTACACATACTTTACAAGTTGAATTAATATTTAAATCAATGTCTATTAGTAGCTCCACAGCATCATTATTCTCCACCTCTAAATTGGGAAGGCTATTCTGTTGCACAAGACTTGGCAATTACTGCTTATTAAGACTAATTATTTTAATCTATTTCCATGTTTTATTTCTAATTAAGTATCATTAGAATAGAGAATCACTTTCATATTCCTTTAATGCTTAATTTAGTAAACATTCCCTTTGGAAAGAGCACAACTGTGGTTTGCATGCTAAATACTTGGAAATGATGAATGGAAGTTACCTAAAATTCAAAAGCAGGAACTAGCCCTTGACAGCAGACAGATCTTATGTATCTGTTCTTTCAAGGAGGCATTTCATTTTCCACATAAAATGTTACTCTTGGCACTGACTTTTGCTGAACCGTATTATGCTAATTAAAAAAAAAAAACAGGGGAAATAAAACATCTCCTTGATTGCTGGCAAGGTCAGGCACAGAAGCAAGCAGAGAACAAGCTGTGCTGGGGAGCATCACTTGGGCTTTCTTGCACTGCCAGGGCTGACCACCACAGCAGCTGCTGCTGAACACATGCTCTCCACTGAGGTGCACCAGATAAATTACATTAAAATCTTGTTGTGGGAGTGGGTTGGCTTGGTTGTCATACACAATTCGTTTCGGTGTCTGCAGGCAGAGCCTGTAGATGGTGATAGTTAAAAGGGAAGAAGCATCTTCAAGCAGTAAGGGAGGGTCTGGTGAAGTCAACACCCACGAGATGATCTTGATCCACTGTCAAGAACTGTTGACCAAGGTTAAATCATGGTTTTACCAGCCAACCTCTCATAATACCTAAAGGGAAATGTTTTCTTTTGTACTTCACTATCTTGCTATGCCTCCTGATTAGGTTTGCTTCATTAACTTGGATCTCTGCTTTTGAAGGAGTTTCACATTCATGATTTCTTCTTCCACTTCTCACCCATGCCTATCCCCTAATGCAGTCAGGCACTTTTTTATCAAAATGCTTTCACCAAGCCACAGAATGTGTCTCCTGCTGTGAAATGAGAGTGAGCTGCCTAATTCTTCGCAGGCATGTTGGTCATTTGCTTCTTCTAATGGTAGTAATAAAAAAAAAAAATTCTATCATTCAGTGGAGCAAAATTAGCTAAACCTCTAAGTACCCAGCAAAGGAGCATCAGCTCTTAATTTATAAAAAACTAGACACCGGGGTTTAAGTCAATTCCTGAGGTTATTTGTCAAAGGAACTACAAGTCTGTAATACCTTATGCAGACAAGACAAGAATTTCTTCCAGAATGAAGCAAAACCCCCCTAATTCAGTTGTAAGAACTTTAACAGTTTTCTGTGGAACTATGATACTTTTTTCAGTCTAGGCTCAAAGCAACAGGTAACTACTCCCTCCTTTATTGAGGAAATATGTCCTACATTCTTTAGGCTAGAAATTTAAGGAAAGCTGGAAAGTAATTGTTTAATTAAAACCTGAAGGAATGTGAGAGGATGACTAACTGCATGACTTGGCTCTGATAGCATCACCAAATTACTCTTCAAAGAGAGCCTCCAGCAAGCCTGGGCTCTCATGACATAACAAAGCCTGTGTTTTATTTATAAGGTTATCGTGGCTTTCCTGTAACAACACATGAAAATGTGCCATTACTGCTGGGTGTACAGCCCATGTGAACTTGGTAGGATTTTGGCAAAATACCAGTGAAAACAATCTCAGTGTATGAACTAACACCAGTGTGTGACATAAATGCAGTAAGAGGATTTTAAAAGCAAAGGCCTTGAGCTTATCACCCAAGAGGCCAAAGTAGATGAATTTGAGGAGGAAGGCAAGGGCGCAAAAAGGCTGCAATTCTTTGCTTGTGCAAGAGCCAGGTCTTGAAAAGATGACAGAAGGAGAAATTGCAGTAAAACAGCAGGATGAAAGTCTGACTGAGCAGAGACAAAATTTCAAAATGTCCAGCTTGAGACAACATTGTGGGCATGACTGATACTGATTTGCCTTAGGAATTTTAATAGTAATTATGTGGTAGTAAATATGTGCAAAGTGTCTTAGCATTCTTTAGTGACTGTGACCTTCACCCATTCAAAAGCTCATTTATTTGCTAAATCCACCAGCAGTTTCATTTGCTACAGGACATCTGCCCAAAAGCCCAACACTGGCCCGAGAACATTAGCATAAATTAACCTTGTAAAAATGTAGATTAGAAATGCAAACGTTGCTTGCCAAAAGGGAAGAACTTCTGGCCCAGTCTTCAGCCAGGGAAGTTTTAGCCATGCCTGACCAGGACTGTACGTGTTGCCCATGCCAGCAGGGTTTCACTGCTGTCCCTGACATGCTTCTGCACACAATCAGTCTTTGAAAGACTCCTCAGACTTCTGTTTCTCTGCCAGCTGTGGTGTGGGCAGTCTTTGTCCAGGAACTGAGAGAACAAACCCATTCCAGCAGGCAATGGCCAGAATCTGTATTCTTTTGAATTCTGTATTTGAACTGCTAAGAAGTTTGAGAAAAGAAAAAAAGAGTGAAAATTATTCCTGATTGAGACTTCACACCAGGAAAATTAGAAGTAACTCCACAGAATTTAGTGGTATAAACCCCCACAGCTTTGCATATTTAAGGTACTAAAAATCATATTTCAGACAATGCTGCCATCTGTATTTTAAAAGAGAGGTTACTCTGAAAAGGGATGTGCAAGCATGTTAATATGAAGCTACAGGTATTGCCCTGATCCTGCTTACTGTGCTGCTTACTGAATTTGGTGAGAGGGGCTATTATTTCTAGAAAAAACATGAGGAAATACTGACAGAGTAATTTCCCTGATTCTGAACATCTCTTACACACAATTTTTTTCTTCAGTTATGCAATTTTATGTCCTTGGGTCCATTATTTTACAACATCAATCACCTACAATTGCAGTGGACTTCAAGTTATTACTTGTAGGCAGAGTAAGAAGATCTAAGTGATAATGCAAAGCTGCTGGTTCATTGCTTACTGCTCCTTCTATTCATTGGATCTCTCCTGCATCATAGTTGGTTTTTCTCTGGAAATCATTAAGGCTTGGTTATAGCAAGGATACATATCTATTTTTGTAAAGCTCCCAAGTGAACATGACATACTATCTTCCAGAGCCTCTATTTTGATTCTGAAAATTGCAGGCCTCAGGTAATCATCAAACCCACTAGCTTAAAAACATTACTAAGCTCAGTCTTGAATAATCAAAATTCTATAAAACATACACAAGCTAGACAGAAAACAAGGCTGCTGGGAAGAAAACAAGTATCTAGAATTCTGGTGATCAAGAAACCATTCTTTTATACTTTACATAATTATTTAAAAGCTTAATTATCCTTTCTCTTACAGTTTCTGCCTGCAGTTTTAAGGACTTTTCCACCTCACAAGTTGCTTCAACAGACACATTAAATTGGAGTGAACAGCATCACCTCCTCTTCAGCCGTAGGAGACCACAAGGATAAGATAAATGATGAGATAAAGTGGGGGAGAAATGAACATTGTGGCTCACGGTTTTCTGGATAGGTATTATTGCACTAATAGCAGTAACAAAAATGCATCTGAATATTATAAGTTTTCTGTTATTTTTAAGTGTATGTATTCTGGAGAGATTGAATTTTAAAAAATGCTTTCCTGAAGATTAAAAAGAAAATCCAGAGAATATTGATTTCAGTCATAACATACAATATATTTTCCAGATTTTAGCGTACTGGCTCAGCAGTAATAATACACTTTTCAGAATTTAATACTGATACTGCAAACCAACATCCCCAATGTCAGGTAACTGCCATTTAGGTCTGTTTGTGCACCTATACGCAGTGGCAGCATAAGTGAACCACTACTCTCCACACTGGTTTTGGAGGCAACCAACAGCCTGAACAACATTATCCTGAAATGAATGCAAATGAAGAGACTTTTTTCAGTCTCTACCTTGTTCTTGAATAGGGAGGGAGAAGAGGGAAGTAAGGCAGAAGTCCCACAGGTCACTAATTCAGGAAAAGGAGCAGCATATTACCATTGATTCATTTGTGCCGCTTATAGCACAGTCTCCCTCTTGTGCAGGACACAGGCCAGGCTTAGCGAAAACAAGATAGAAACCTCAGTCTAGATTTCAGCTCTTGAATACTGAACTATCTGTTGTAGCGCTAGGTTTAGTTTAGCAAGCTGCAGCTTTCCCTGAGAGCTCAGCGGAGCTGCTTAGGGCAGCGTGACCATTGTCGCCCTCCCGCAGTCCATTTCAGACGGCTCCGCGATTTTGCTCCAGCAGCTGTCAGCTTTACAAGACAGTGACGGTGAAGGAGGCGAGAAGGGTCCCTCCATGAGGGCTCCAGAGGATCTTGCCCCAGCGATCTCCAGAGGCAGAGAGCCCTCGTGGTCCCAGTGCCATCCGGGGTTTTGTCAGCTCGCAGGGGCGGTGCATGGGCGGAGTTGGGGTACAGGAACCCATAGGGAGAGCCCGAGGGAGCGGCCAGGACTAGGGGCAAGGGAAAGCGGGCGGGGGTAACAATATGGGATAGGAAAAGCAGTGGGTAAACAGGTCACCACAACTATACACATTTTAATACAGTCAAACCTTAATGGGAAGGATGGGTTTATAGGGTTTCCAGGCCGGTGTGCACTGAAGCACAGTTATACTGGGATCTCAGGCTTTTCCAACCAGCGTGATCAATGCTGAAGGCCACTGTGCTACCTTGGGCAGTACAAGAGCCGCAGTGCCACACTGACAATGCCTGGAACAGAAGCGGGGTGGTGGCAGGGGCACCTGAGCTGTAGATGCTGTCAAGCTGGGACTGAGGTGGGGTAGGAAGCAGGGCAAGGTGCTGCTCTGTATGAGAGGTGGCAGAGAGAAGATCCCCACCCTGCCAGCCAGAGTAGCAGTCTGTGCTGTTTCTGCAGCTTTCTGCACACATCTCACTTGTACAATTACAGGAGAGAGGATTATTGCCCTTGCTTGTAGCTGTTCATCAGTAGATGCAAATGCAGCCTGGGGGTCCAGATCCACCCCTCACTGCTGCAATTTTGTTTTGAAATTAACTCCCTGGGGAGACAAGAGGTCTGCTCAGGCCTTTGCTGTGATCCAAGACAAGCTTTGGGTGCCATTTCCCAGGGCAACACCATGGAAAGTGCTGAACCTAATCAGAAAGCTACTGTGATGCCCAATTACCTCACAGGTGTTATTTATTTATGTATTAGAAACGTACTAATAGTTATGTAAAATAATAGTAGAAAAGCTCTATCAAGAACTTGTGTGAATCACTAGAGATCCTGCACTGAAGTTGCAAGACCACTGACAAATTCAAAGTAAAGCTCATTGCAGAATCTTGAATCACAGCAGCAAACACTGGAATGGTGCTGGTATGAAGAAGTTACATCATCAAAAGCAAAAAGAAGTGATTTAATCCCTCAGTTGACAATACCTGCTCCAGATATTTAGCCAAATTTGAAAAGTTACATTTGAAAGCAAATATAAAGGTAAATATGCAATATCTTTCTTCACAAATACTCATCTTGCTTCCTTCAATCTTAGTAAATAATTCAGTGGACAAATAACATGAATGTTTCAGGAGTCAATACAAATGAAATGAACTGTCACCATGGAAAGTATTAATATACTTCATAATAAAAGTAGATTCTCTCATTTGCAATTTTGACTGAAGTGATGATTTTAAAAAGATATTTTTAAAAAATTTCCCCTCAGCATTTCACTAGAGAACTAACAGCAGCTCCAGGCCAGTCCCTTTCCAAGCAGCAGTGTGTGCATGTAGCTTGAAGAGAAGTTCAGCATTTATGTCACGGGTACTCTTTCAGAATAGCTCTTGCACACTAAACAGAACAGTATCTTCTTACCACAGCTCCCAAGTTTTCTTTTGCTTATTTTCTTTGCCAGAGAGCAGGGGCTGAGACTGCAAACTGGTCCCTATACTGTCACCAGCCCTCTGGATGCCACCATTTGGGTCACCAGCCCTCTGGATGCCACCATTTGGAGTCCACACCTTAACGCTCTGTAGCCACCAGCCTGCATTTCGTCAGTGTATTGGCAGGACCTCAGAAAGCAAATGAATATATGGCAGTGGCAACAATGGTGAAATATTCTGAGGTTTTGACAACCACTCCTTCATTCAATATTACACCCTCCTTCTGAAAACACCTCAGAACAAATTAACATATGTGTATTTTTAAATCAGTCATATTGTTGTGGGAATAAAAAGCACTAAGAAACAAGTCAGATTCATAAATGAAAATGTATTTCACCTTTATACATGCTATACAGGTCATGCAAATACAGAAATCTACAGGTTATACAATGACACCATAATAAAATATAATATGACATTTGTCAAACACAATGTATTACAGCAAAACAAACTGTTTCTGTTTATTATTTAGGAAATAGATGAAGGACTAATTTGGAAGACACAGTATCATGCTACAGCTTACTGCACAGTCAAAAGAAAGTATTTCTTTGAAGTACACTAACATAAATAGAGCTGGGTTGTTGTAGGTATGATTTTTTTAGGCATTGCACATCATGTCACTGGTTACTTTCCCATTGCTGACTTTTAAGAGCACAAGAATGGTGCTACAACTGAGCTCAATCTACGATGTGAACTCTTACATGTGGAAAAAAAAAAACCAAGCTAAACACCCCTTCCCCCCAGGTTTTCACATCTTTTGTGTTAGTGTCCAAAGAGAGTTGTATTTATAATTTATTCTTATAAGGGACTGGACAAAATGCCCTCAAAGCAGCCCCTGATTTAGCATAAAGGTTCACCAGCACAAATAAGGGTAACACTGTATGGCACATGACGTCCTGACCTTGTACATCTTGATGTGGACTGTTCCACACAGATGTTTACAGAACATTAAGGGCCGCCAGTGTTCCCTGCGTGCCATTCTTGGCCTTTTGTGTTTCTGACATTCACTTATTGTTTTGCTGCTGACCAAATCCCATTTTGTTGAGCCTACAGGAAGACAAAATACTTCTCTGTGTGATAGAAAGCCTGCTGGTAACAATCAAGTGTCTGCATCTTCAAAGGTTAACGTATTACCTCACCCTCACTCAGATCTACTACAGCTATACTACATATATATCAAGGGGTTACACTTGGCATTTTGCCTACTTTGCTTACAGGTGTTACACAAATACGTTTTTAAACACAGTTGATAGTTGCTCCCAGACTAATTAATATTAACCAGTAAGTGCCACTAGTGACTAACAGTGTCAACCTAATCATAAGGGGATAATTCCCACACTCCACAATCAATAAGAAGGCTCTTTTTGATTCCAGCAGCTATAGTTTTTTCAAGCCTCTTCAGCTACAGTTTTGAATTACACACTTCATAAAAGTTGCCAATAACTCCTTATTAAAGACAAAAAAAGATAGGCACAAAACTAAAGTACGGTATATTATTTTGTTTCAATGCACTGTGGGCAAACCCCATCATTATTTACAAGAAAAAGATGTCTAAATGGATGTATGATCAAGCTTAGGAAAGAATTATTTAAAAATAAAATGCACAGGTAAAAATCACAGTGAAGTGTTGAGATGAATTTTAAATTAGGAGAAGAAATAAGTGCTTTATTAGCATCTAAAGCTCAAATTCTAATGCACGCTCTGTCTTCCCTGAAACCATCAAGGCTCTAGATCATTGGTTTCTACCAAAAGCAGCCAGTTATTCAACATATTCCCTGGGAAGACAAGTTATATTCAGCTCTGGTTATTTGAAATCCAGTGTTCAAGGACTGCAGAAGCTTTTTCAAGTGACAAGCTCATATTTTACTGCCAGTAGCATCACGGGGATATATATCCTCCAGAAATTGTAACCTCTGTCAATTAAAAAGAGAGAGAATATCAAGTCAGCTATGCAAGTTAGATGACCTCAGTTTTGTAATTTAGAGTAGACTCTTCCAAAAAAACTGACTATGGCTTTGTACTTTGAAACTGTCACTGAAGCCTACTATGGTGTTTTACTATGCTGAGTTTTCAGGGTATGTGATTCTACATTTCAAGTTTTATAGCAGCAGCAATAACTACCATTGCCTAGACTGGCCCCGTTTTTAACTGTTTTCTTCATGCAAAGGGGCTCCAAAGATATACAGGAAAGGTACTGTATTAATGAAGAAATTCTGGATGCATAAAGGAAATGTTTCCATTTACCAGATACTTGTGGTTGCTATGTTACAGTCAGTTTGCATATAATGCCAATTTTCAGACAGCTGCAGATTATCAAAGATTATGATGAATTCAAATACCTAGGAGAACAGCTTTCTTTCTCTCTCCACACTGCTGTGTACAACTTCTGTAATTTTCTGGGAAGCTAGTAAGTAATCACAGCAATTTATTATACCTAAGATGTTTATCACAATACTGTACCTGTATCTGTTCTGCTGAAAAGCGAGGCTGTCAACAGATAGAATTAAGTGTATTTTCCTGTCCTGGGCTGTTAAATCCCTCAATCAAGTTTTTGTTACAGTCATCTAGGCTAAGGGTATCACTGGACATCTTGGAGTAGGTAGCTTGGCCTGTGAAATCCAAGAGGTCTTCAAGAGCCTTGGCATTACTTGTCCCATTTTGGTCCAAAGAAACACCTGGCATGAGTTCATTCATGGGTGAATATTCAGGGATGGAGATAAGTTCTTCTTTTGAAACCGGGCTGGACAAAAGATAAAGGAAAGAAAGATACAGAATAAGGTGTGTATAACAAATTAAACTTCTGACTGTTCAGAAACTACCACTCATCTTAAGGCAGCTGCAGCAAGCCTTTACATAAAGACTGTCCTAGTCCAAAGAAAAAGATATTGCCCTGTTTAGGATGGAAGGTCATACCTAACCTATGTCCCTTAATGATTAAGGTTTGTGGTAGCTGTGTGACATGAGCACTCATCTCCTGAATCCACATCTCTGACAGGTTACTGAACTGTGTTTACTGATCATTATTTCAGCCCCTGCACCATTCCTTTACATAAATGTTTATTGCACGTTTTACGTTGCTGTCCTGATCCTGCAAACACTTAAAACATTTCACAACTCAAATAAAAAGTTACTTCTTAAGACCTTATGATATACTTCAGACGCAGAAATCCCATAATTAAATTTAAGAAATGCTGCAACCAGCTGCTTTGCTGACACTAGCAAGGCTAGTGCATTTTAGTTTGGAGAAGAGAAGGCAGAGTAAGGCTTTCACAGCCATTTCTAAACCATGATGGATGAGTTGAGGGCAAAACTATTGTGCATGAAATCCTGCAACACAAAATGTAAGGGGTGCCCAATGCCACCAATAAGAAACTGGGCTTAATAGGGATCAAAGCACATAATCTACCCAGTGAGACTGTACTGTACAGCTTGCTTCCAGGAGAGATCCTGGACACAAACATCAGCAGGTAAAAAAAATAGAGTTGGATAAACTCATGGACAACATGTCAACCAGTGGCCACTTAAAAGGCCAAGGCAGAGTTGCACCCTCAATATCCCTAAGGCAACACTTCAGTGTCATCCTGGATGGCAGGAAGT
This sequence comes from Aphelocoma coerulescens, assembly GCF_041296385.1. Taxonomy (NCBI): domain Eukaryota; kingdom Metazoa; phylum Chordata; class Aves; order Passeriformes; family Corvidae; genus Aphelocoma; species Aphelocoma coerulescens. The sequence continues at coordinate 15,371,952 of NC_091013.1, read as the reverse complement.
GGTGGGCTCAGGTGCTCTCCCTCACTAGTTTTTCTTACTGATATTCTCCGAAACCAAATAATGGGCTACATGGACTTCTAACCTGTCCCAGTAGGGCAGTTTCTACATATTTATGCATATTTGTTGAAAATACAGAAACAGTATGAGAGGTTCAACTGGCTTACTGATTAAAGGAGAAGAGTATAAAAATTCCATGTTTAAAATTCAGACTTAGCTTTGTGTTAGCAGCCTTAAATAAACTGCTGATGTACAAAAATATGTAAATAAAAAAACTTAAATTAAAAATCCTTTTTTTCTGCACATCCTGCCATCAAAATGTGAGAGTATTTAAAATCACAAAGTTATTAGCTGATTTCTACACATTTCTACTTGTTAAGTACTTAAAATTCTAAATCCATTATTTTCTTTATTCTGTTTGTATGGAGGCAGAAATGCTCATGCCTCACAGCTATGCAGCCAAATTAAAAAATGGTGCCATCAGAACAATATCTACAGTAGCTGCTTTCACAAAACTGTCTGAAAGGTTTGGACAAACTTGCATGGAATCCATAAGTAAGGACTGTGGAAGGATTTCAGAGTCCTCTCTCCCAAATATGTGAGAGTGAGATGAGGTTCTGTGGCTCTTGTCTCAAAGATCCTGGCAGAAGCAGAGCACACCCAGCAAACACCCAGCTGCCACCCTGGGAGGAACGTGAGAAGCAAAGTAGTAAAGTATTAACAAACAAAACCCAAAATCCTGTGTCTCATGAATTGCACAACCCCTATTGGTAGATCTGGTCTGTACCTCACATCCATGGACTGAACCTCATCTGCTGAATCTTCCATGCTGTTAGATTTCCCATCAACAGCTTCCAGCTGAATAAGTCCTGAAACTGACTTCAGTCCATTAGTTACTACATCCTGGGAAGGGATTACAGAAGCAGCACTTTCTAAGCTTTTATTTTTCAGGCAGGTCGCCAATCCATTGATTTCTATAAAGGAAGGTTAGAAATTATGACAGGAGAAACTTCATTATTTAAATAGTTTTACCTTATATATTGAGAAGAAAGGAAGACTAACAATGCAGTAGAGACTCAGTTTAATCCATGACTCATCATACTATACTGTCATTCCTCTATTCCACTCCAAAACTGTTCTTTATGCTACATTTTTTAAATTTGAGGAAATAGGAAGCGAATATTTTATCTTTTATGTCATGTACTAAAAACTTTAGCCTGGGGAAGCAAACAAAATACAGATAAATGTCAGATATGCATATTTTATTTAATAGTCCTTTAAATAAATATGGGGTTTTTCTATAAAGTCTAATTAAATGTAAAATTTAGAGTCATACTATGAAAAGCTTGGTTGTGTGCAAAGATTTTCTGCCTACAAAATTTGAAGGTAGATTGCAGCAATCAAGCATATTGGCAGATTAGAACTTTTCATTTACAAAAATGCTACATCAGGTACTAAAATGGAGGAGAAACTTCATTCTGCTTTTTCTTAAGTGGCAAAGCAAAGCTGTCTCTGGTTTCTAACATTTGTCACTGATGCAAATGTAGCTGTTCTTTTTGAGATGAAAGCAAAGAACTTATGATAATACACAGTGCTCTGCCTCAGATCAAAAAATTCTGAAGAGAACCAACTGTGAAAATAGGTCAGAAAAATATGGCAATTTTTACCTGGCTTGTTGAGAACAAGGACCTTTGGTTGCTTTTCCACATTCAAAGTTGATGGTATCTCCAGTTTTGGCTCTTCCTTCTGAAATCAAGTAATGACTCAGCTGTATTAGAGAAAGGACTGTAACCTTCATGAAAGTAGTTGGACTCAAAACCTGTGAGACTGCCCAGGGCCACAGGGTGACAAAGACCATCACCAGCAAGACAGGACTTTTTTTCCCTTTTTAGTTAGGCATAGCATTTTTCTTAAATTCAAAAAGAAAACATTCTCTGAAAGTAACTGAACAAACAGTTTCCTTAGTAGGTTAGAAATGAAAACCTGACTGTCACTTCTTAGCTGGACACAATTGCCTTCTTTTTAATCCTACATTCCTGACAGGCTTAACAGAGAGCTCAGTAACTAACTCACTGGCTGGTACAAAGCAGGAAGACACATCAAGAGCAACAAACATTACAGCTCCAGCATGCAGGAATGTGCTGTTGCCCCTTGCTAGATAGTGAGGGGGTTACCTGCAAAGGCTGCATAAAAGCTGTGTCTCTGTGGGAGTGACTGCAACACAGCAACAGTCACTCTCAGTTTGAAATCCAACTAAAATTTGGGTCTAGACTGTACCTAAGTACACTTACTAGGATGGAACTACCCTACAATTTAATTTCCACATATGAAAATAAAACAAAACAAAAAAATCCACATACTCTTTCATACCTTTATTTCTGGGGTTTCACTCTTCCTTGTTCTCTTCATTATTTCATCTATTCTCTATAAAGCAAAATAAATCTGAGGATGAGATGGCAGACAGAATATGTAATACAAGAGACAGAAAGGGGAAAAATAGACAAAAAGAAACTTTTCTTTACTGTCATGACATGATCTCTGCCTGTCTTGAAAAAGGGAGAACAAATAAGAAAAATAAAGAAAATGAAAGGTAAAAAACATCTTGGAGCTGGCTTTCATCTATCATGTATCTTACAGAACATGATTTTCTCAGTAGATGCACTTTAGAAACAAGCTTTTTAATACCAGGTGTTTGCAGTTATGAGTTATGCTCAGTTCTGGAACAAGACATTTGTTTAAAACCAAGTGTGGTTATTTTAATCTAGTTGCTTTTTTAACTATTTCCAAGCAGTTCCTTTAAAAATAGTTAGCCCTTTTGGAAAAGAAGAGCAAAATAAATATTTTAAGTTATTCTTGCTGGAAATGTGTAAGGCATCATCCTAAAATACTTTTGTTTTCCTTCTTTCTTCATTATAAAAAAAGGAAATTATTTGAGATGTAAAACACTTTGGTTTGGTATTCTAATCTGCAACTGCATCGTGCCTCTAGTTCAGTGGTGAACAGTTTAAAACATATTGGAATAACATATATGGATAGATGACCTTTTGTAACCAGGCAGGGGTTCTGCAGCTGTTCTCTCTTTCCTGCCACACAGCTGTAAACGAAGCTAATTTATGCAGCTTCAGCCATTTCCATGTGCAGCAGTGGCCAGACAGTCCTGCTCCTCTGCATAATGCAACCAGAGACAGCCAGGTGGGGGAAAAGGTGCTTGTTACTCACAGACTTTCTCAATTAATGACACAGAGCTTTTTGTTGAGTAAGTTTTAAACAAAGTCACTCATGTTTCTCAGTAGTTTGTGATGTCCTGGGTTGGGCAGCCATCAACATTTGCCTTGGCATGCCATTCCCTGTTTGTCTCAGGCATTTAACTTTCCAGGCAGAGGCTGGCTCTGTGTTTGGTCAGTGCCTAGTAGAAAGTCATTTGCCTTAGGCAATTCCACTTTGTTACAATTTTTGATGTCCATGTTCCCCTAACAAGGCAAGTAGTAAATACTAAGTTTGGCATAACTATTCACCTGTAATCCCTCCAGATTATTGTTAGTAGATACTACTGGGTGCTTCCTGGGTTATGCATTAAAACAAGAAATGAAATCCTTATCCTGAGATGCAAATACCCACCTTCTTCCGCTCCAGCCTTTCTTGCTCAATTTGCTGCATGATTTGTTCCCTTTCAAGACGAAGTTGTTCAGCTGCCTCGCGGGCTTTGATTTCTGCTTCTTCCCTCTAATTAAAATGTGTAAAATATTTTAGGGTCATTATTTATCTCAGGCAGACTACCAAATATTAAGAAGTATTTTTTTTACATGTATCAAAATTTCACATTTCTGTTTGAGGTGATACCTGTTTCTCAAGTTTGGCTTGAAGCTCTTTTTCTTGCTTTTCCTTTAGCATTTGTTCTTCCTCAGCTCTTCTCCTGGCTTCCTCTTCTGCCTTTTTTCTAGCTGCCTCTTCTTCACGTTTTCTTTCCTCCTCCTTCTTACGAGCTTCTTCTTCCAGATGAAGTCTTTCTTCTTCTGCCTTTCTTTTCTGTTCTTCTCTTTCAAGCCTGCAAAAAATACAACAGAAGGTTTAAAAGGCTTCATCTGAGAACATGCTCAATATTCAGGTTGCTATCAAGCTTTTACTCCAATCTTATTTTTAATGCCTAAAATATTCCATAGAAGTTATTATTTCCATTGAAAAAACATGTGTGATCAAAGAAAACTTTTTTTCTAATTTCAATTAGAGTATAATAACAAAATTAAGTTTCAAGAATAAAGACATCCCTCTTCCCCTGTACTTGACACCCAGAATGAATACTGGTATCTATTAATAAGCAAATTCTTTTATCCTTTGCTTCATCTGAAGATAAACAAATGGGATGAGTAGCAGCAAAGTCCACAAAACACAGTGGAACACTGGAAGCAGTGGGTCTAAATTCCACCTGTGTTGTTCCCTGGCCCACTGAGGGACATCATGCCCCTTAAGAGTTGTTCTGCAAATGATCGTTCTTACCATTCTATCAGGGCCAAAATGGCAGGAGCTGGTCATTCCACTCCCACCCCACCCACTGTGTTTTTAACAAGAAACCCCAAACTTGAATCTAGACATGCAGAATTAGTGATTTACTACTATGGGTTTGAAGGAAGTGCATGATTTACTGACACTTGCAACCAGCATCCCATGCAGAGAACCACCTAAAAGCCTGTTCCCAGAATAGAACCAGAACTTCCCTGCTCAGACACAGCAACCTTCATTCTGCCACACTCAAAGCCCTCAATGCCTGCAGCAGAGTTGGGCATGAAGATGAACTTCAGGTTAATTATGAATGATTCAAGCCTTGCCATTTAATGCATATCCTGCTGCTGCAAGACTGTTTCTGCTACATGATCTAGCTCAATTTAAAGACATACTTCAGGTATGTCCAGACTGAAGTGTGCAGTTCACTTCAGCATGGATATGCCTAAAATATTTGGAAAAGGAATATTTTATTCAGGGTTCTTGAAGAGGCCAAATTATTATTTTCTAACTTCACTAGTCATAGAGACTGCAAAAGACACTAATGAAACATGAGTCTGAAATTAAAGAAATTAACAAATACATGTAAACTCCCACTTGATTCCAAAATTTCCAGTTTCAAGCATCTTCAGTGATACAGGTTAAATTACTAGGTAATAACTTTCACAAAACAATAGAGATACCTTTCCCGTTCTTCTCTTTCCTGTCTCTCCCTTTCCTCTTGCTCTTTTTGTAGGCGGGCCTGTCGTCTTTTTTCAGCTAGAATTTTTGCAGCTTCTTCTGCATCACTTGTTCCTGCTATGATCTTCCCTAGGAGAAGACAACCAAGGGTGGAAAGTCAGGCAGGGAACAAAGAGTGTGTCCAGAAATTCCAGGTTTGTACAGAGGCTAAAATGGGCCTGGTTCAGAGTGGTAAGACACGTTTTTAACAGCACACTTCAGCATTTTCAGCAGAGAGAAGATGGAATAGATAAGGGCATCCCTGGATGTCAGGATTTTCACATCCTCATTAACAGTGAGGTACATTAGTGAAAACTATGTATTTACAGGTTCCAAGTATGTATCTTTACACATTCTCATAGGCCTATGACTGAGCAGCTTCATGAAAAGAACCACTCATCACTGTTGAAAAGTCTCAGGGTCCCATGATATCTTGCAACAACATCTTGCAGTAAGGCTCACCTTCACTGGTCTCAGCCTTTCCAGCAGAAGGCACGTGCTTCTCAGGAGCCACCTGGCCCACGTCATCAGCGCGTGCTCCTGGGGACTTCAGGTGACTGACATTTTCTTTCTCCTTGTCTGCTTTCTTTTTAGGTGTTTCCTGGCTGAGATTGGAACTGGCACGATGCTTCACAGGAGAAGCTGGATATTGTTTGGCATTTTTAGGAGACTGAGGATAAGTCTTTGCAACTGTCCTGGTGAGGGAAAACAAAAATCAAAACAGGCCAGATGTTACACAGCTTGGAATCAAATTCCATCTTCACACTTTTCTTGCTTTCTTGTCTCTGGCTACAGAGGAGTATCAGCTGTTTTGCACAACACTGAAAAGAACCACCTGGATGCAATCAGAACTTGAAATGCATGGAAATTACATGGAAGTGCACATGATTACAGAAAATTCTCATTAAAATAAACCAGTAACACTGTCTAAGGTCTAGGTGAGAGATAGGAAGTTGTGGACTACCTAAACCAATGATTTTAGTAATTACCATTTCAAAAGAATTCTGTCAACATTACTGTTTCTACAGTCCTTCTCAACATGTAAACCAAAGCTATGGCTGCTTTCTGTCTGTAGAAATTATAATGAGCTACAGTGTGCTGCTTTCATCTGAATACCACCTTGCCAACCATGGTCTTTTTCTCATAGTATCTGATTTTCCAAAAAAGCATCAAATACCAGTATGTACAAAGGTAAGGCTGGGTACCACAGAAAGAGACAAAACTAATCAAACCATTATATCATCAGCAACACTGTTTGAGGTAGTGCTTTTTTCAGCACCAACACAACTCCAAACTCAGCCCCTGTAGCCTTTCACAAGCTGCACTTGTGGTGATGGTGATGCACAGCAGCAATGCAGCCCACTGCTCATCTGGCTGTTGCACACTTCAGGTGAAATGATAACCCTGAAGTCAGTTCCGGGAAAGTGGAAGGGTAAAGATACCTGATATTCACTAAAAATAGTTGCACATAAAGAGAATAGATACCAGGAAACATAAAACTACACACAAACACCATTCATTATTTATGTAACACCAGTAGCTAGCACTTGTAACGTTAAGAAAGGCTGGGATGTGTGACTAAGTACTAAAAGAATCAAGAGATTACAATCTTAAAATAATGATTTATGTGAGTTTCATTAGAATAAATTATCTTACATTAAAGTGAACATTACACATGTATTTCTAACCTTCTTCCTGGATATGCAATTATGATATAAATGTATTATCCCATATCACTTTTTTCATCTACACAATATAGAGTTTAATATACTATGTTTTCTGGACTATACACTCATTCTGGCAGACCAGAAGCATGAAAAACATGAACAACAGCTGAAAATTAATGGACTGGAGTGGCAAGTCTTGTATAGATCTAGCTATGTGTGGTCAGAGACTATTATAACCAGAACAGCATTTGCATTACAGAGCAGACAATAAAAATAAGATGTCTTTCAACTCCTCCCCAAACTCATGAATTCTGTCGAAGAAAGGGTTATTTTCTACCATGGGAGACTTCATTTGAAAGAGGTTGAGACATCAGAATGCAAGGAGCTCACTCAGAGCTGCCTGGTTTGTGGGGAGGAAAACACTGCAGAGTATTGCACCATCCCTACTTTCTTACTCCCACTGAAGAGCCACTACAGACTCCAAAAGCCCTTGGGCTGCAGGAAGAGTAGCACCCAACTAAATTTGAAGTTCACTTCAGGTACCCCCTGCCCGCAGGCCCAGGAGCTCCCTGTCAGCTCAGGTCCTTGCCCTTGGTCCTTGCCTGAGCTCAGCTCTAGGTAAGCCAGTTCTTCTTAGCTTCCTAACCTGCTGATCCTGACATGATGTCCTGGCTTGTCCTTGGACTTGCCTCAGTCAGGCCTTTGTTGGCTTTCACTGGGCTCTTGGTTGACACTGGTCACCATCACCAGACCTACCCTGGTCACTTCTTTCGTCTGCTATGGGAAGGGGTGCTATGGGCAAGGTCCCTGTCCTCATTTGTCCTGCTGCTACCCAGGCATCCTGCTGTTCTGTGACAGAAACAGGCTTTGGAAGATGTGAACAGGCAAGTCTGTTTCCAGTTCTTGAAAAAAACAGCAATGGGAGAAGCCAATGAAATTGGCTGGTGTTGACCAAATCTGGTTTTAGCATTGTCTTTAGATTCCTCTTCAGGATATAGATGGATTTCCAGGTCCTTCTGAAGGCAAAGGCAGATTTCAAGGCCCCACCTACACATGTACATCTCACACATGCCTCATCATTGGAGTCATTTCCAACTGCACTTCATAAAAATATAATTGGTAAATAAAAAGATAACATTTTCCTCATGTTTTTCTGCAGCACAGAGGGTACTTCTTGCTAATTAGACACTTCTTCAAAGCGGAGTCCCTTCTTGCTGTCTTTGGTTTACATTTCCAACTTTACCACACGTTCCTCGCAATGCTTTTGATTTAACTTGTTGTGACAGAAGGAGCAAAACAGGCTAATAACTAAGGCTGAGTCATTCTCAGTATTAATACAGAAGTAATTGTTCCCTAATAAAGACAAGACAATTAAAGAGGTCAGTAGGAAGGAGTCTAGTCACATATCTTGCACTGCATAGGCATTAGAGCAGACTGGCTGTACAACTTAGCTGGTGGATTAGAAACGTGCTGAATGTGTTATTTAGGTACTGCATCTTTGAACTTTTAGACCTACAGTATTTTTTTTTATAGCTCTTGGACCAGAAGAACAAGAAAATAGTAGAGTTTGCTTCATATAAAGTAGCTAAAAGTGAGAAGAATAGAAAACACTGATTACTGCAAGGATGAGAATAGTGCAGTGTATGGAGTGCAAAGCTGAGAAAGTCCATCAGGAATATTTTTTCAGAATTTTTATATCATTTACTGGATACCAGTAGAAAGTATTAAATCAACATTGTTTTCCCCCTTGTATTTAAAACATATTCTCAACTTAGCATCTTTAACATTTCTTGACATAGGGAAAGACCACTCCTTCTAAATAATACTTAAGTTACTCTGCTTTACATCAGAAAGGGCCAAACTTGATTATGAAGAGAGAAAAATGGAATTATTAAGAAAAAAAAATTATAATCACTTGTACAGGAGCCTGTTTAGGTTTAAACCATGATAAGAAACTGGGAAACACAGAATTACGCCTGATAAGGATTAGAGAGTTAAGATGACAAATCACTAAAATCCAAGAAGTGGTAGCATGCCAGTTGTCAGACAGCTCACTCATTCTCAGTAACTGGATTTTACAGGGGAATACAGAAGTACCAGAAGCACCTTCCTCCCTCCAAGAATACATTAATTTTCTCACCTAACTGCCCTGAGCTACATAGGGGCAGCAGCATGTAAGAAGTTGCCTCCTACATGCGCTGCTAGAACATGTATCAGGTGTGAGGATCCACTGGCTCTTAATTACAATGGCTCCTATTTAATTATGAAAGGAATAGTCCATTCTGCACAACAATCTCCCAGGAAGAGCATATGAGGGGTTCTGAGCTTACTTTTGCTAAGCAGAGAAAATGAAGTACATGCAGCACAAAAATCAGAGGTCACATCCAGCTCTGGCCATAAACAGCAGGGCAGAGAACAGCAAGCTCTCCTGAAAAGCCACCTACATGACAGGTCACTGGTTATGGCTGTCCACAAGATGGACTGTAAATCAAAAATTTGCAGCAATGCTAGAGTGGCAGTATTTTTCCCCTTTCTCCCCATTAATTCAACAAAAACTCTGCTGAAACCACACCAAGGATCTGCATGTTCTCAAGCCTGCTTTCTGACACTGCTCTGATCACAAGTTAATTCTGGGTTCTGACATTTTTGCTCTATCTGTAACACTTTCTCAAAAGCAGTTTTCTTTCACTCTTAGTTTTGATCTTTTGTAGCCAAAGACAGATTCACTTCTCTTTTACATTTCTTAAAAGAGAATAAACTCAGCATAGGTCTGTAGAGTAGAGTTTTGAATAGCTGCATTATTACAGGTGTTTCAAAATCTTGAAATGGCCCGTTATCTAGGTAACTGCTGAAAAATCCCTCAAAATACTCTTGATTCAACATTCTACCCATTGTTTTTATCTTTCCAAGTCAAAACAATATCCAAGAGTAGTAAATGTAGCACATATGAAATAAAATCTAAAATAGGCCACTGCAGGACATAGAAGCTCCTTCTGTGGGGAATTTACCACATGCAGACACCTTTCCAATAACTCATTTTTAAACACTTTACAAGTTTGGGGAGCTTTTTTTGCACTACTCTATGTTCATATCCCATCAGTATTCTGCAATTTGACTGAGCATGCATATTTCTGATGTCAAAAGTGTCAGGGGGCTGTCACCTAAAAGAACCACCAAGTGAGTTCAGTTAGTAAAAGCATGAGCAAAGGACAATGACCAGCCTGGGATCTGGAAAGGAAACATGAACCGCCACCCATCAGCACCACTACAAACACTTTTCCCTTCCCCCTTTCTCCTTCTCTCATGAGGTAATGCTTTGGCAAAAGTACGTGACACAGAGGCTTGTCAGAGCCTTCGATTTTTATTCACTGGCTTATGCTATGGTGCATCTGAAGACACCTAAAACTTTAAATCCTACTTCCTTGATTCAGTCAGGTGCCATTGATTTATTTAGGGACTATTTACCCAAAGACATGTGAAGGACACAGGCTTTATTGCCTTCCTGATCTATAAGAAAGCACACTTACCTATTCTCTGAGGGATGCTGCAAGAATAAACTGATTAATGTATAGATCTTTGAAGATAAAGCATAAAGCAAAAAATTACCCAAACCCTTCATCCTGTTATTATTGATCTTGTGAAAGATCTGAAGAAAAGGAGCACTTTACACCATCAGTATCCAATAGCAATTGAAAAAAATTAAAGACAATTTCTCAATTATTCCAACTCTCTAATCCATTAACTTTCATCTTTGTCAGCTGATCCACATTAAGATTCAAAATAATCATTTTGGATTCCTTTCTGTGACATTTCTTGACATATTTACTTTTCCAAATAACTTCAAGTTTTGCATTCCTTTCCTGCTTTTAATTGTTGTTCAACATATTTTTTTTCCCTTTTGTCTTTTTTACATCCATATCTGTTCACTCATTTTCTCTCAGATGCTATGTTTTTGGGCTGACCGTTTTTGCTTTCTCAGCAAAATTTGCACATTCAAAACATTAGTATTTTATTTATGTCATTACTGCTACTCTCTTCTGCCATTAATCACTGTGTCTCTTTAGGCTGAAGTTTTATTGTCTTGTTTGATCCTGTGTCAGTTACTTTACCATGATAAAAAGAGCTTTTTATTTAATAAATAATGAAATAACATATTAAGGAGACAAGGTACTGCCACTCTGAAACAAAGATGACAACTGTGAAGAACTAGTAACTAGAACAATACCAAGAAAACTTGAATGCCAAGTCACATATTCTTAGAAAAGAAATGCATGCAGTTAATTGGCATCTAAATCACTGGCCATACTTGATTCTTTCCTCAACTGCTTTAGAGGTTAAGGTGCTATGCAGGATCACTAACTACTACTGCTGTACAATATGTATTCTTATTTCTTCCAGGGTCTTTTTTTCAGTCATATAATGTGCTAGAAGGAGAAAGATTAAACTTGTAAAAGATCATTAGGTTTTCAAGGAGAACGAGTATTAGTATACATATTTAGTCAGATTAAGATTATACTTAAATGTCAGATAATGATCTTGCTGGTCAGTGGATTTAAATAAAGGCAGTAAGACTTTTGGAACCTTCCTTTAGATTGTATAGCTTTATCTCTTAATTGAAAATTAATAGTGGAATTTGAGTTGTATGAAAAAATGCATATATTATATTATCACTATTATTATCTATATATAATAATACAATATGGTGACTAGGGCACCTTTTTTATTTTAGAAATATGAGGGAAAGTTTTTAAAGTGGTGAAGCAGAACTCTCTTTCTGCAATCAGTAATAAACAGGGATTTAAACTTTATTTACTGTATCTCTCATAAGGTCAAGGAGGGTGTTCTAATCGGGCCACATTAAGATTAAATGCTCGGTAATACATTTCTAGCCATGGTCAGAATCAGATTCCCTTGAGAAGGCGAAGGAGGAAAAAAAAAGAGATCACTACTATGGTTCACAATCACAGAGAAACCCACCAGCAGGCTTCTTAATTCCTCCACACAGCATCTGTTTCTTCCTCTAAAGAGTATTCCTTATAGGCATGAAAACATTTTTCTGTACTAAGGTTATCATAATTTGCACCTCTGGGAAAAAAAAGTTCTCCATCATTTCCTAATATTAAGGAGAAATTAGTGCTACAAATTAAGACTGGGCATAAATTTTTCATGAAGCACTAAAGTGCTGTCTCCCAATAACTTTTTCTTTCAACCACTATGATGCTCTACACTAAACTTCGCCTGCCCAGCAAGAAGCACTTGACTCTCCCACCAATCATTTTGCTTAACTAAATGTGTCTCTTGGTTTGTCTCTTATACTGGCTGAACAAACTGAAAAATACATTCTGAGCAGGGAGGATCAGTACTTACAGAATAATGTACAGTCTTAGAGCTCAAACTTTTTATTTACTTTACATTGCAGAGTGCCACTAGACAATGATCTGCTCAAAACTGTAATAAGAAAGCTGATTGTCATTACCATTGCATTTCATTCAATTTTTGCACAAAATGGATGTAGTTCATACCACAGACTCTGATGACATTACATATTTAATACTGGAAGTTTGAGAATTTGTAGCCTTACAATATGAACCAAGAACTGCAGTGTCCCAGTTACATGCAAGGGGATGTCTAAACCAGAAAGAATGCTGAGAGTCAGATGGTTTCCTTATGTTGTCTAACATCAGATTCACACACAAAATCATCCCCCACTAAAGGGCTATGCTCTTAGAGCTGAAACAAAAAAGGAACCCCAGCTGGTTTTTCAGGCAGCAGAAATTTGTCAGAAAGGGGATCATCAAGCCTGGTTCAAAATATGGCCAGCTTTAGATTAAAAAAGATAAATAAATAAGACAATTTTCAAGACACAAGTGGGACCCACAAGCAGGGTCCCAAAAAAAACCCCAAACCAATCAACCAGCCAAAAAAATCAGGCAATTACTGTAGACCAGGACTACTTTAGCATACTCCTACATTAGAGCCAGACTTAATACTCTGTTCTAAGAAACCTGGAAACCCATTTGTTTAGACTTGAGTTGCAAGCTGTGGTACACATAACACAGTTTTCAGCAAAAGACAATCAAGAAAAGCAAGTCAGTTGCCAGTAAGCCCAGATATGCTATAGGTCCATAGCTCTGCATTAAAAAAAAAAAAAACCAAACAAAAAGCAACAAACCCACAGCAAACAAAACCTTTGCAAATGAGCAAAGGTTAAAACCAATGGTTTGGATGACACATAGGTAAGTGTATTTATGGGACCAGATGGTCATGCCAACAATAGAAAATGCATATATTAAATGCTGGAATTTCTAGTTAGTATTCATGATGAGTGCATTTCTTCACATTAGGCAGTTTCTTCAAAGTCAAACAAAAAAAACATATTTAAAAATACATGTGAAATAAAATTTCACATGAATTATGAAATGCACTATACTCTCAAGACTGAGGAAAGGTAGAGGGAAGTGTCTCTAATGGGCACTAACACAATATTACAGATATCAGATTTGTTATCTACACCTCTCTCTCCTCGTCCATATGTGTGTATGTATAAGTAAAATTAACTAGATTTTATACAACACTTAAAAGGAAGTTCCTCAAGAATCTATGTCTTATTTACAGGTAATGAGAGGTTCACAGGATATTATTTCACTAATGAGAAATGCATACTTAGGTGTTGCAGGTGATGCAGATCTTCTGGACATGGAAGCAGGAGAATCAGACCTTCTTAGAGGAGATCCCATACCAGATGACGAACCAGGTGTTGCAGGTCGCTTCTCCTTCTTTATCTTCTCAGTCTAGAAGCACAGTTCATTTTAATTTTCATAGTTAGGATCAATAAATCAAAAATGCATTTGATTGTTTTATTAGCAAGATGGCATATAAAGAGATTTGTGTGACATACTTGCAAAAGCTTCTTAAACAGCAGCTCACAACTGAGGTGCTATTAATAGTTCTTTATTTTACATAGACATAGCACACACCCACCCCTGTCTTGCATGGACAGAGCATGCCAAATTGCAGATAAATAATACCACATCAGAGCCTGTACAAGAGGCCTCTTGGGAGGAGTGGTGACACTGGGTGGAATCTTCAAAATCATCCATATGCCCCTGCTTAGACATGATCAGCAGTGCAAACAGGCACCTCACAGAAATGTTGCTGCATACAACACTGAATCACACCTGACACTGCAGGAATCTCTACTCCCAGCTTTGGTTCTCTCACTTGCAGCTAATTTAGATGGCATGAATTCCCCTATCATTAAGTATTACAAGACACAGGACTTTATGTGAATTTTATAGCCCTAACATAGATTTTTTTAAAGCGTGCTTTAAACTGTGTAGACTCAGTGAAGGTGAGTGACTTGCCTTTTCTTTTTTGGAAACTATGGTGGATCGATAATGCATCTTTTAAGCAAACAGCATTAAAAATGTCCACAAAGAGAGTTAAAGCAATTGATGTAAAACAGAGGCATTATCAATACACTTAGAGAGTTTCTGAAATACATGAAGCTTGCTCATTAACTAGCAAGACTGGATAGTCATACTCAGGGGGGAATTCTATTTGTCATCCTCATTCCCAGAAGTTACAAGCAAGTCCAAAAACATACACTTCAATGCCTTGGTTCTCTGATGTTAGTGTTCCAGTACCAGCACTCAACACTGATTCCCAGGAGGAGGAAGATATTGAAATGCTCCTTAACAGGAGCACAGAGGCAACAGGTGTTGGCATGGCTTGCTTCCCTACTGCTGTTTCTTATAGCAGGGGAAGCACTTCATTTGTATTCATGCAAAGGGAAAGATAACAAGCAGAAGCTGCATCAGTTTACCCAGCAGTGAAATCAAAACCATTACAAACTCACCTGAGTAACTTCAGCTGCAGGTGCCCCTTTCATGGCATTGGCAGTGGAGGGTGAAGTTGCCTTCTTCCTGTCGGTGCTTCGGGTGGGGGAAGGCTTGTAGGGAGATTTAAGAGGACTAGCTGGTGCTACACGAGGACAGATATGGAATACTAAAGAGTTATAGTACAATAGCAAGAGCAAAAGGGAGCACAGATAGAGGAAGTAAAGGAGGGGAGAAAACAGCATACTTTTATGTTACAACGTTCAAAGGTAGTTTTAAAGTGTTTTTTAGTGTTTCAAAATATCACATATAACGCATTCAACATGATCCTATGTTTATTAAAAATGTCTCTACTGCAACACTTTACAAGATTTTTAAAAAATTATCTCTAAAATATTTCTCTCTTACTCATATACCTTTTGAATCACCTGACTAATACTGTGACTCTTTTTTCTTCCAAGAAGTCCAGCTGCCTTTGCATATGATAAAAAAGTAAGCAGATAATTCTAGCTGGGTGACTTTTGAAAACATACTGCAAAACAGGAAAGGTGACAGAAGCATAGGGAGTTTTGTTTTGTTTTTTTTAAAGCCTAACATGCAAAGGCTCTGAAATACCTTAATTACTTTCCCAAATAATACTTAATTTAAAAAACTAACAAAAAAAAAATCCCCCAAACCTAAACTAAATGCTGCTGTAGGTATTTCAGTTATTATTACTTGAGGGAGACATCAATTTGAGTGTGACACATGCATTACAGCTTACAGGGCAAGTCTTTTTTTTATTAGCAATATGAACAGGATTTTTTTAAAATGAGATTTTACTCTTGATTTTGCTCATATTGCCTTCTAAGATGAACCTTTCACATACATATAGAACAATCAACAGAGTCAATGTTTTATCAATAAGACAGACACTAATTACAATCAAGTGATAGTGTTTCCTATCTTAGTCAACTAAAGCCAAGAAGGATATTGACTTTGTAAAAGTAGTAATTATGCACTAATGTAAAGAAAGTCACATTCCCAAATTTTTTATTGGAGGTAGCCCTAACAATTTTTTTCTGAAGCCTTTTTGTATGCTTTAAAGTTTAAAGTTTAACTTTGTATTCTTTGACCCACTTTCCAGCCAGTTGGCATAAGGCCACTGAATATTAAGAAAAATGTTTAGAAACTTAAAAGCTGACTAAGAGAAATATTTTTACTTCAACTGTTAAAAGAATTAATCATGTGTCCAGTAACAACTGTTTGCCTGACTACCTTGACTTGGAGTGATATTAATAATGTGTTGCTGTAGAGTCTGAATTTGAGGCTCCTCATTTCTAAGCTTATAGAAAATGCAGTAGCAGAGCAATTTTGACCCCAGCTTAATGACAGGAGGCACACTATGAGCTCTTGGAAAGGAATAATCCTCTTCCCTGTTCAGGAAGCTACTTCTATGGTGAGAAGTACATAACAAATGGGAGATCTCCCTCAATTATTTTGCCGGCAATTACTGACAAAATGTCAGTGGCCACTCTGAGATTGTTGTTTGCAATCTGTGCTACTGCCTGATTGCCTTGTGAGGAAATGACAAGATGCTTGTTCAAAATGCTGTTCCCAAAATCAGCTGCCCTGTTTCAGCTAAGTGAAAAAGCAGTTTGCAGAACAAATTGTAGCCCTGTCAGACATGCCAGTGTGTTAAAGATCCTGTGATAAAGAGAGATAAACCTGAGAGTTTACAAACAAAATAAATGAGGAAGGACAAAAGTCATCCTTACTAATTTCTTTTATATCAAATACAAGACAGAAAACATCATCCATAGGTGGCCTCAGCAATTCAGCTCAAAATCATAAGTAGAATGTACTGATCTAATTTTGACTTGGGTTTTGCTCACTCTTGGCAGCAGTCGGTCCCTGAGCAGTAAGCAAACTGGGAACTTTCTCAAGTACTATATGACAACATTTCTGCTTCCAGTAGAGGCTGCTTTTAATGCAGAAACAAGGCAAGCAATTTTAGAGGCATTCAATATCAATGTTCCTATGCACTGAACAGAGAAGTAACGTGCAAGCAATTCATTTTTAAATAGCTTTGTACTAAAAGCACAGATGCAGAACCTAAGCCGATTTTAACCAAGATGTGTGAAAACACTCATCATAAAGATGATCAGTCTTTTATCATCTAAACAGTTTAATCCTGAAAAAGTGTTTCCTTTTGCGGACAGGCATTTGGGTGTGTGCTTTGCGGTGCTTTTTTTTGTTTGTTTGTTCTATTTAAAGTAAAAGGGGCTGTTAAACTTTTGTCTTGTTTCAGCCAATGCTATGACCAGGTATGGCTCTATAAGCAGAAACTACTCAAAGTCAGGCACTTCCAGGACTGGAAACATTATTTTTGTAGATGTTTGCAATATAATGGTTTTATTAGACTACCCTTTACACACAGGAATGGTAACTATCATCCCTTAAAGATCAATAATTTCTGGAACTGACACCTTCCTATCAATACTGTTCTTTCATATGTGTATGTACACCTATATATATATATATATACACACACAGTCACACACTTATAGGCAGAAAGATATTTAACAGCTAGGAACTGGAACCCTGGTAAAAATAATTAAGGCTCAATGGTGTACTGGGATTTTTGTTCTACGTACTATTTTGGGTATGACAGGGCTGACATTAATAAATCAATCAAAGCCTCCAAGAGTTGTCACATCCTTGTCTAAAAACATATTTCTTAAACAAATATATTCATTTTTTTGTAGTCTCCAGTTTTAATGTTTTTATTTTTTTTTCTAAAACAGATATTCAGAACAGCAAAGACAAGAATGTCCTTTTCAAAGATTTTAAATAGACTGCTGTCTGAAACAACTTAGTTCATCATTGATTTTGTACTATCCTGTAAATTGTCATTTGTTTCATAGTACTCCATTTCTTTCAGCAGCTACACAAATGCAGCTAAAACATATCTCAGTGGTTTCAAAGTGAGGAAGTCACATTTTTACCTGGAGTATTGTACTGCTCAGAAAGCATTAATGTACTTCTGCTTCTGGCTAAAGATGACTGTGTGGGAGTCAGCAGTCGAGAAACAATAAAGTTTTCCATTGGACTAAGATGCATGCGGTGAGCTGAAGGATGGGAGCAAATAAAATAAAATTTAAAAAGCAAAGAAATAAAACAATGTTACATTAAAATAACTGAAACAAAATGATGAAATGATGAAATGAAATGACAAAAAAACCTTGAAGTTTTTGAGATTTAAAATATTTGAAGATAATTTTCATTTGCTCTGGAAAAAACCTTCTAATTTCTCCACTGTTTTAAGTTCCCCACCTGTACAATACATACAGTAAGGTTAAGATTGTGTTGTATTTTGGTTTTACTCAGAGGCATGTTCCATTCTGCAAAATGGTTACTTTCATGACTCAGCATGAGAAAGGTTTGTCTTCTTCCCCAGTAGGAAAGGTAAAACACTTGGTAGAACAGAGCAGCTGCTCACTAATGTGCCACCCATACAGGAGTTGCATTTAAAATCTGCTGTCTCACCATGTTACGTAAGTCTTATTTATACAATATGCCTGCATTACTTCCTACTCCATAAATATAAGTGTCAACTATATAAGATGTATTTATAGATGGTCCTATTACATGTATATATAGCCATCTGTCATAATACCCTCAAAGCTACTTATGAGCTTTCCTTAAGCAATTCAAAAATTTTTATTCATAATAAATTTACCTTCTCTTTTTCATTCTAGAAACAAGCCTTCATAGTAATTTATTTCAGTAAATATATTTTTTTTTCCCATTAGACTTTAAAAAAGGGGGTAGAAGCAAAAAAGGCAGACACAAAATAAACCTAAAAAAATCCAAAGAGTTCACAGTGAGATAAACCCTTCAGTCCTCTTTGTAGTGTTTAGCAACCACTAATCCTACAAGATGATCATCTTTTGCAGAGTCTCTTGAGGATCAGAGTTTCATAAGAAATTAAAGGGCTCCACAACTCTGGTCACCAGATTGAAGTCTCCCAGGTGGCTCATCAGATGTACTCCTGCCTATGGTACATCCCATATCTACTGTCAAGCCACACCTTTGGTTTGCTTGTATTTCCTTATTTTGCTAGAAGGTCACAAGCAGTACAGATATAGGAAATTGCTGCAGTCACAGCCTGTACTTACAACCCTGTTTGCCAGAGTATCAAAAGTTGAAAAAGAATCAGTAAAAATCCCCCAGCATTTGTTGCTGGACTATGATTTCCAGCTCAGCAGGACAGCCTTGGGACAGGCTGCAGAACCAGGTTATTGTATAATACAGAACCTCGCAGATGCTTGAGTTCCTTTGAATAACAGACATAAGCAAACCACAAAGCTATATGGACCAGAAAGAAGTGCTTTAAGCAGAAGGAGAGTTTATGCTGGCAGGAGACCAGCACATTCACTTGCCTCTGTCGGGGGAATGTGTTATGGCCGCTGTGGAGGACGAGAGGCGTTTACTGATTGGCGACTCCATTTGCTTTGGCAGATTCATTGTAGAAGCTGAAAGTTTGTCACACGCTGCAGAGAAACGCATTGAAGATATTTGTATTCACACCACAGTGTCGATAAACTCCAAAAATTAACCTTGCATTTGTACTTGTGGCCCTTGCCACTGATCATAGCACTGAATTAGGCATGAGGTGAGCTCTTTCTGAGCACTGAGGACCAGCACCCTATGACACATGCTTTGGCATGCAACTTTTCTGCTTCTGAATTTAACATTCCAGTTTTCCAACAGCCTATTTTTTATACTGACACTGGCAAATAATTCTATATCAGGTCTGAATGAGTGAAGCTATTCTGATACGAGATACTTAATACCAGCACAAGCATAAAGTTACCCAAAGAAAACAAACCGCACACATGACAACTCTGAACTCATCTTCATTCCCCCTCCCCTCTATCTTCAGTCTGGGAGAGCTGGGATTCACATCAGATATCACTCTAATAAGAAAATGAAATAACCAACAGTTGTGCATCTGTATGAGACCCCACTCTTTTAATGACTGAGCTGGCATCAGCCATTTGGCTTTATCTTTTTGTGCTGGAGAAGAATTTAAAAAAAAAATCAAAAAG
Source organism: Aphelocoma coerulescens (assembly GCF_041296385.1). Classification (NCBI taxonomy): domain Eukaryota; kingdom Metazoa; phylum Chordata; class Aves; order Passeriformes; family Corvidae; genus Aphelocoma; species Aphelocoma coerulescens. The sequence goes on along the minus strand of NC_091013.1, from coordinate 15,352,140 downwards.
AAAACTCAGTTTTTTTGGTACATTTTTCTTCTGAAATACTATTTGACAAAGTCTGCTTGAGCAAAATACCCATTTCCTACTTAGGCATTTATTCAACTAAATTAAAGAGAAATGCTACTCAAGTTATTACTACAGAGTACTAGTACATAATGATCACTGTATGATACTCAGAAGCTAAAAGCAGAGATGCTTTGTCCCCTATATTTAAATTTTATTTCTTTCAAAAGCAAAAATATTTTCAGCTAGAGACATGTATGTGGCCCTAATTCTGCACCTTCTAAGTTACTGCATTCCCTATTTTGTCCATCAAATCACTGTCTTAGTGGGGTTTCCAAGATTTTCCTCCATCTACTACAGTAAGCAATGCAATTCACTACATTTGCTTTTTTAAAAAAGCACATATAATGCTGGTATGCTGCAAAACATCAGTTGCACGGGCAAATACCTTTGGACATGAACAACAATCAGTAAAAAAAATTGAATCTGTTTGCACAGAAATAATAGTTCTGTGAGATCATAGGCAGAACAATATTTACTGTGAGTTCTGCAGGAGTAATACCAAGACTAACTCCTCCTTTGGGGGAGAGAAGGGACCTATTTCTCAAAAGCACAGGCTGTGTTTTCGTTTCAAAATGCCAAGTACATTTGCAATCAAGATTAGAAATCCTATATGCAATCCATTTGTAATTTTGGAGGACTCATCTACTTCAGAGTCCTTCTATGGGAATAATAATTAAAAAAAAAAAAAGACACAAATAAAACCCCACCAAAAAAAAGATAACTGAACAATATAAAACATGATTGCTTAAATAAAGTCAACCACTTGAGTTTGTTACCAATACCAGCTTGGCCAAAATTCATTTCAGGAGGCTGAAAACATAACATGGCTGTTCATACCAAATTTGCTTGTTCTTAAAATATTGCAGAAGGCCCTTGAAATGGAAAAAGAGGGCTGTTTGGATGAAATGTGGTCTTCATAACACATTTTCTTACTGTGCAACTGAAATTTTTCTCAACAGCACCTCCATTAGAACTGTGCACATCCATTAGAACTGTCAAATATACGTGTAATTATAGACACACACAGAGGGCACCCACAGAATTAACAATGATGAGAATCTGAGCAGTAGAAGTCTACAGTTACTGAGAAAATTATGAAATGCCTCTATTGTGCTGGAATGTGAGGCATGCACTGCTCCACCATGGCAAAATTAAAAGGAAATTAAAAAGATACTGGTCTACATCACTAAGGGTAATGCCGTAGAGTACCCGACTGAAATGATAAGAAAACAGTGGTTAGGAAGAACAAGATCAGTGGATGGATTACAGTGATTAAAACAGTTATAAACGAGACACGATGGTACTGTGATTCTCTGAAATACCATTGAAGGAATCAGCAGGAGCAGTAGAGGTCACAGGGTCTGGAGGAAGGGTGTTGGCAGCTAAACCTAGAACAGGGGGTGGGGTATTTTCTGATTCACCTACACAGCAGAGAAATCAGAGCAAAAAGAGGTGAAAGAAATTACTGAATAAGTTGGGGGAGTTGGAATTAAGCACAAACTGCATCACAAAGAAAACCTGTTTCTTCCTCAAAGTATAAGAGACTTCTTTTACTATTATATATATTTAATTTCCTGGCTTTTTTAAATGACATATCATGAAAACTATGATATGGAACAGAGTTTGCCTTTTTAAAGTTAAGTATACTTACACACTGTTTTTTTAAAAGAGAGTAATTGTTAAACTTCATCAACACACAAACATATTTTTCCCTATAACATCAGTTTATTCAAACATGACAAATTTAAATAAATTGTATGATTTAAAAGAGAAAACATGCATCTTTCTGAAATATAAAAGCAGCACATGACTGATTATGTAATAAGAATTTCTTCTGAAGCCAAAGCAAAAATAGCAGTAACAGAATGTATGTGGGGAAAAAACCCAAACTATTTTAAACTGCACATGCTGCATAGTCATCTAGAAATTCCCATCATGTTTTTAGAAGTACCAAACAAAAACAGATCATCTTTTGAAAGCCTTAGACATCACTCAGTCCTTTGGTGAGTATTAAATTTGCTAAATTTAATGCTAAATTTTATTTGTGTGCATGAGAAGACAATGTGGAAGAAGCTAAAAAGGGAGACAGTGCATCAATTTTAATTTTAGCATTGAGCATCCTCCAAACAGATTCTGGTTACTCTATTAAAATGATCTGCATTCCTAAAGTTAGGAGGAACCTTTCTCCACAGAAGGTATTAGGGAAAGGAAGCCTGGCAAGCAATTACAAAGCACATATTCACACCCCAAGGCAGTAGCCCCTACAGTACCACCCTAACTATAAACCCATCATACTTACTATCTCCACAGTCTCATGCATTTTGCACTTGCAGATCTGCAATGCAGGCAGCCTATTTCACTTACCATCTCTGCCTCCTGAGCCTGCAGCCAGTGCTCCTCCCCACGACCATCGCTTCTGCTTCTGTTCCAGCTGCTGGCTGCGTTCGAGGGACCGGCGCATCATGGCTTCTAAACGTTCCTGGTAATATTGGTACAAACCCAGACACAAATCTCCATCAGTTCTTTGGGGGCTTCCTTCCCCCACCTTCCAAAACCATGCTAAAAATACACAGTCCCCCTGTTGCTCCACACAAGATGATTACAGGAGCTTGCTCGCAATAAAAGAAAAAGAACTGAATAAAGAAGGTATCAGCATGCTACCTACCTTCAGATACGCGTATCCTTTGTCTGCAAGCCACTGAGGTCACTACAGAGGCCTAAGTAAATAACACAGGTTGCATCACTGCCTAGCATCTGCTCCTGCTGGTGAGGCTGCTGCTGTGCCCTGGACTTAATTTGTATAAGAATAATGCTCGACAAGCATTAACTCCTTCTTGTCTATGCAGACATCAGGATTTTTTCCCATCCCTTTCTGAGCACAGTTAAATTGCTGCAATGCCAGTGGCTCCACCTAGTCACTCAGATAAATGATCACTTCAAACCCAAAGTAGGTTACTTTGCAGGATGCCCGACTTATTTATTTTTACAAAAACTCCCTCTTTTCTTCTATTATGTTCCTTGAGTCTAGGCATTTAAGACCTTCTGATTTCTTTTTCTTCTCTGTGTATTTTTTTTAGTGCATGCCTAGATCATACTGCTCCAAGATTTACCTTTTTCCCCCCCCGCCACCCCCATGTTCTTCTCCATGAGTTAGGATTTTCACAGGGGAAAGAATAAAATTAATTTTCTCCCTCCCCAAATCTTGCTCTACCTTTAACTTACAGCTAAGTATGGTCACTTTATTCCCTCTCCATCACCTCTTGACTCTCAAAGACCTCCACCGAGTTTCATTCCCACCTCCTCCCTCTGCTAGTTTCTCAGTGATTTATTGTTGTGGCAATGATCCCTGCACCTTTTCTTTTCCTCCTTTCAAGCAGATAAAATGTGGTTCTTCCCCACCCACAGTTCCATCATCTAACAGCCTCTTCCTTTCCTCCTCCCAGCTCCTCATTCGCATCTGGCAACCTTCTCACCCTCACATTTCAGCAGCTCAACCCCTACTGTGAAAGATAAGTCCGCTCTTGCTGCCTCCAGCTCCGGCCTCAGTGAGTTTCAGCCCTCTGATCCTATTAGTATTTTTGGTGCTATCCCTTATTACCTTTGCTGTGTCCTGGTCTCCTACTCTTATTCACTTCAAACTGGATCCTGCAGGCTTCTGTGATTACATCATACCCCTTTTGATTTTTATCAATCCCCTGCTCTATCTTCCAATATCTTTTGGCAGCTCAGATAAATTGTGTGGAAAAACCTTCATACATCTCTTGGCCAGATTACTTTCTTTCACTGATTAACACCTTTGGTCTGGCTTTCCTGTTGCCCTTTCCTGAGATATTTTTACCAAAAAAATTGTTCAAATATGTCTCCTTCAGGTTCTGCACTGGTGTCAAGCCAGTTGTCTCTGACGGAGCTCCTTCAGCACATCAGACCCTAACATCAGGCACCTCCAGTAATCTCCATACTTTACATATTCCATACATACATGTACCTATAAACTTTGTCTTACCTTCTTGGGGTTCTGACCTTGGTCACTTGACTTTCTATTTTGCCAGATCCTCTCATCATCTTCTGGTTATCTACAATATACTTTAGCCTCTTCCATATCTTTAAAGAATCTCTTCTACTACTATGGCTTGCAGTAATTTATTTCTGAACTAATTTTTTCCACCTCCTCCAACCCTGCTACCAGTTATCCATCAATATCAACAGCAAGACACTATCTTTTAACCTTTAAGTTCTCTTCTAATTTTATTACAAATCACTTGCGCTATAAAATATTCTCTTACCCTCTATAGAAAGAGTGAAAAAAGGAAAGACTTGCATCCTCTAAAATTCCTATCTCTCCTATTCCTGTTACCTTTTGGCCAGGTGACCCACCCTGCTGTTACAATTTCTGCTGCTGTCTCCAGGAAGATGATGTTTCAGTCCTGTTGTAAGCCCACGGTCTATCAGTTAACATCATTCAAAGACCACTGAGAGCAGGCAGCTGCTTCCCTGCCCTCCCCCCCACCCTTCTTCCCCCCTCTGTCTACTCAGTGCCATCAGTGTCCAGGCAGGCATGAAAATGAGAGCTCTGCCTCCTTCCTTCTCCTTCTCCCTACAGACTAAATGCACACAGCATCACACAGCTCAAGTGCAGCCTCTTCTGCAACAGCACAGAAAACCCCCACAGCCCTGAATACCCCACTGGCTTCTTGCAAACACCCTGCAAGGGAAAAGGAGACAATCTTCAGCTCTCTGGAATCCAAAGTCACTCCTCTCTGCTTTAGTTTGTAGTTTTCTTTCTCCTCTTACTAGTCAATGATACAATTTTCACATTTAAAGTCTGTGTGTGCTGGCTTTGCATTACAAGGTTTGTGCTTTTTTACTTTTAGCTTCCCACCTCTCTAACTTAATTCTGTTTGAGTCCCTTTTCTGTACTTAGTCTTTGCAAACCTCACATATTTCATCACCATTTCTTCTCTGCAGTCTGCTTCTTTCAACCACTTTCTTCTACTATGCATCTTACCCCAATGTATCTTTCTACTCACACTCTTTACCAAGGAAAAAAATCACCTTCCCATTTCTTTTTAATTAAAACATACTCTTACACAGAACTTTTCTTTTTTTTTTCCCATTTCTAATGAATATTATTATTCATTAATCAAAAAAGATAAGATTAAAGCAGTCAAGTTTCAATTATTTCTGTTTGCTGTCTTGTTTGGGGTTTTTTAAATGATGCCTGGAGTAAGCAATATTCTATGGTTTGCAAACCACAGAATACACTTACACCACCCCTATCAAAGTATTGTTTCAAGAATAAAATGTATGGTGAAATAGATTAAAGAAAGTAAATGACTTTTCATAGACATTTGAAAGCCCATGTCACCTACAGTCTGAGGTTGAAATCTTCAGTTATGTTATTTGGAGAGGATCATTAATTTCATTTGCAAAGAGCCTTTCATTAAAGCCCTATGGAACATAATTATCGAAACTCATGAAACCTCTGCAGATATAGGTTAGATAAAGAACAATATGAAGGCTGCTTTTCACAAAGAAAGCATAGTTATTATAAAACATTTGAAGTTGGCACAAAACTAAAAAGCCAAAGAAAATAATAAGACATAAGGAAGCATAGCATAAACAACTCATACATTAATAATTTGTTCCATGACGATAACTAAACCACAAGACAAAGCTTTCCTTCATCAGCAAACAATGCAGAAAACCCTTCCAGTGTATGTTATAGATGAAGCACCTTCTTGAGAACGTATCAAACTATCCATGTGATCTTATTTGGGAACTCTAACAGCTACAGATAGAGCAAACAATGCCTATCTCAAGATATAGGGAGTTTTCACTCAAAAAACCCTATAATGCACAAGCACTGCGTGTAGGTTAAATTAAGAATGAATAAAATCATAAAAGAGAGCCATCTACTGCTAGTATCTAAAATACACATTACTTTCCAAAATCCAGTTATTCATGCAAGTTTTCCTCAGCCTGAGCAACAGAATAAACATTTGCACTGTCTGAATTAAAAACAAAGAAAAAACCCCCCCTCAAAACTCAATTGGGAGAAGACAAGTAATTTGACTAAGTACTTTCCTTTTCTCTGTGTAAAATATAACACAGATGTGACAACAAGGAAAAAAATAATGTTTCAAGTATTATGACTTAAAATAATTTGTGCAAATAATTCTAAACCAATCTTATATGTACAACACAAACATCTAAAATAGCCCAAAACCATCTCCTCCTCTTCACTTAATATATGGCGCTGTATGTAAGTAGCTCACTGTCTCCTGACATTATCAGTTGGCTTCATCTTTGGAGTGGAGTACAGTAAGTCATTAAAGCTATACCTTGACAGCTTTTCCCACTCTGGTGTCTAAGCACATACTTTTCACAAATGTAACAAAACCCACATGCATCAAAACAATCTCTTCCCAATAACCTGTGTACAGCTAGACATCTCTTTACAAGGTATTTCCAAGTCACATGGGAATTTCAAGATAAGAAAAGTGAAAAAAATTATTTTAACTGAAAAAGGACTAGCTGTACTTTTGTCCTGTTCCCTGTTAGAAGAAACTTTTAAATCCCTTCTGTAGAACAACATGCTGCTTTCCTAAAGACTCAGGGACTGCTTTTACTAAAGCAAGTGGGCAGCTTTAAAAGTAATACAAAGGGAAGGGCAGTGATACTGAAGACCTCTGCAGATAAGAAAGATGCAGCCAATGTAAACAGAATAATTTCTAAACATTATTTATTCATTTCCTTCTGAAGAATCAGACACTTCCACTGTGCTCTGCAACAAGCTCCAGCTGCCCCAAAGAACTCTGACAGAACACCTCGACTCCTACCAACAGAGACTTTAAAACCACCATCTCTTATCTGGCACTGTAGAGGGGGAAAAGTGAGCAAAATAAATCGGATTTTAGCCACCTCCTCAAGAAGTCCTCTGCATGCAAAACAGTCAAGCAGAGGATGCTCTGATATAGGAGCCAATGAGTTCCCACCAGTTTGTTAAGAGCTACTCCTCTCAGACTCTTTCCGATGCAACAACAATATTTTGTAGAGAGATATTAATATAATCTGTTCCTATCACAAATGTGCACTACTTTCTGCTGTGTTAAAAAACAAGGAAGAATAACTCAGGGAAAATATAAAGGACAACCAGTAAGGCAGAAAGCAAGGAAGAAAATCTCTCTACTTGTCATTTCAGACACCTGATGAGCAAGTAAAATGGGTATTCCAGTCCCGAGCCAGTACAAAATAGTGTTAAAAGGAGAAACACTGAGAAGATGCTGCTGTACACTGGCTCACTGGCTGGGGCACACACACCCCCCACATCCCAGGTGTGGGAAATACATGTTCAAAGCTCTTCCAGTAAAGATGGTTTTAAATGGCCAGAATGACTCACAAGCAGTGAGTAACTTGCAATGTCCAGGGAGCTCCAAGTTCATCACCATCCTTACTCAGACCTGCACTGTTATTATGCACACAGAGTTTGAGGGGTTCATCACAAGAGCAAGGGCTGGGGAAGGCTGGCAGATCCTTTAGCAGAATTCAAACAGAATTTGAGAAATGAGGGACAAAAAACTGTGAAGGGAAGCTAGGAGGTGATGATGTCTCCTATTCCTGCTTTCCTCCTTCTCTGACCCTCTCCTGCTCTATAAATTATTCCCCTGTGCACCCTCTTCTCCTTCAGAGGCTCCTGGACTTTTTCCTCCTAACAGGTTTAATCTACCCCCAAATAAGCAAGCATCCTCTCCTGTCTTCCTGCCCACATAGCCTTCTCTCAGGTTCCTCAGCCTGGGGGAGGAGCAGGGAGGAAAGGAAAGGGAAAGAATCCAGAGCCAGGCCTGCTTTAGGTTCCAAAAAGGTTTTGGACACTTCAAGCATAAAGGACCAGCCTGGTGATCAGAGCTTCAAGTGGTATTCACATTCTGACCAAACACTTGGAAGCAGCCTCTCCCTCACCATTACAGAAGTCTCCCTTCACATGTGCAGTGTCTTGGGGACCTGGAACAGGCTTGCTGATGCTTGGGAAAAACATCACAGTGTACTCAGCCTCTTATGCCCATCTCTGGGGAAGTGCAGGAGGCCACTACAGGAGACGGGGTCGGCCCCCACTAAACAGACGCTTTGGGTCTGACCTGTCACAGCCTCTCACATCCAACAACTCTGCTCTCATTTCTCCAGCAAAGACAAACCATGCAGGCAGGGAAAGCTGGCAGATATTCACTCTTCCTACTCCTCTCTGCCTCTCTGTCCTGCTCTGCTGAAAATTTTGAGGACAGGGTTTTGGAAGTCTTTGTACTTGTCCCTTTCCCTTACAACCCTCACAAAGGGAATCAATTTTGCTTAGCTACAAAAGGTTATTAACAGCAGGAAATGCTGGGGAAGGAGCACATGACTTCAATGCTGTTACCAGAGGAGAGAGACCTCCCACCCTTTGTTTCTGCTTTTTCCCATTTTTCTTAAAAGAATTTGAAACAAACCACATGACAAAATATTTTAAAATTAATTCTCAGCCATTACATAGAAGCCACAATAAGCATGTAAAGTTGAATGACAAATGACAGGATATAATCTTCTCTTCAAGTTAAAGTGAAAAATCAAACAAAAAATTCAATGAACAGCTGTATGTTATTCTGAAATCCTGCAGAAGTGTTTTATCTGTTTTGAAAAGTTATTTTGATGGAAGGACAGGGAGTAGAAAATAGAAATTTAAGATTTATTCTATTTTTGTATTTCTAAAGCTTTTTTATCCAGGAACTGGGGAAATATTTTCCTTTGGCTTTTTTTTTTTTTTTAAACCACTGCCCCCTTTTCCAAAAATCATTAATTCTTTATCAGTTGTGGGTAGCAGTGCTAGTGTTCTCTACATAATGTCATGCAGAGATATACACACACACCCTGCATTTAGAGAGCTGTACCAGAAATTGGACTCACTAGAGCAAAAAAAGAACCTTAAATGATCTCAGCAGGGAGCATAGAAGAGAAGAAGGGTATGAAGATGCTTAAAAACATGTGATTCTGTTCTGTGCTAGAATTAAAAACAGCCAAGATTCTTCAGTGCTTTAAGTACAAATTTCTGAGTTTCTGTCGCCAAGGAAAAATGGAAGAACACATTTTCACAAACATTATTTCTGTTTCATGGACAGTAAACAGAATAGTAAGAAAAATCTTTCCCTTTTTGGAAACACTCATCTTTAAAGACTTCCTTCCAAGAAAGCTGGTGCTTTATATTTGACAGTCAGAGTCCCAGATACGTTACCAATAGTAGATGACTATTCCAGGAGATCAGACAAAAATAAAACAATTGTTTTGGAAAGTGTTTTTGATGTACAGTGGTAGACTACTTACAGCTGTAGTGATATGGTTTGCAGTTCCTGCTGTAATTGCTCCAGTCCTGCCCCCACCCCCAATCGTTTAATGCATGTCAATATTCAGCCATGTTTAATGCTGCCATACATCTCCCAGTGGACCTTACCTCCTCCTCTTTGAGCTTTTGTCTCCGTTTTTCTTCAACAGCTGCTCTCTTCTGCTCCTCTCTCTGCCTCTGTTCCTCCAGTCTTCTCCATCGCTCCTCCATTTGCTTTTCATACTGAAGTTTTGCTCTTCTCTCCTTCTCCAGTATCTGCTGTTCTCTAGCAGCTTGTGCAGAGAAAAAGGTGCATTTCACTTCATGCAAATTTGCTTCTGCTTAAAAATTATTTGATAACATGAAACAATAGCCTAAAATACAAGTACACAAGGTTTTAGTCCACTAAGATTAAAAATATAGTGCACAGAAGTGCTGAAACTATTAGTAAATCTAAGTGATTTGCTCAATAAATAAAAAAGGAAGCCCTTGTACACAAGGTGCCAGTCTGTACCCCTTACCTATGTACAAACAGTGTACAGAACAGTTTAACAATTTTTTTTTTTAATGTTTCAAGTACCTCTGAAGCTTAAAGCCAAATTATTTTTTCAGACATACTGCTCCTAGTAAGCTTTGAAGGAAATCAGCTACATATGTTGAAGCAAAAGCCCTTGGGATTTCTTTAAAACTGTGCTTCTTGTTATGGAGCTGCCTTCAAAATAGACACATGTAAATAATATATGCTAAGTTTCCTATGAAGTTTTGAAAATACATCTTTCAGATCATAACTTGGTGCTACATCTTTACCCACTTCTGCCTCTTCACATGAAAAAAGAATTACTTCTGTTATTGAGGGTTTGCCCAGCTGTTTATTCCAACTGGAGCAATAATCTTCATGGGACATTACGCCAATGTTCCAGAAATTCAGATTCCAACAACTGGACGGTTGCTTCAGGTGTACATAGGAGAACAAGTAGTATGAATTGATGTGGCAAATTGAGAGGAAAAATCCATTTTCCATGCAAGTGTATTCCATAAAAAGGCAGGAAAGAGGAGTTCAGTAAGCATGCCTACATACACACAAGCCTGTAGTGTCACATACCAACACACATACAGCCAATATCAAAGAAGGAATATTGCCAGGCTAAGAACTCGAAAGTCAGGGAAAGCCAGAATTAACATTGTTTATATTAGAGCTAGTCCTTCTTCCTGCTCACTTATTCAGCCTGTGTTTCTTCAGTTCCTGTTTCCTTGTGCAGCACATTGTCACCCTTCTAACTCTCTCACATTATCTTCCCATCCTTCCTAGGCTCTTGCCCAGCCACCCCAAACCCCATCCCCAATTTTCAGATCACCCTTTTCCCCTCAGTTCCTGCCCCCAGGCTCTTTAACCACAGCTGTGACTTCCAGTTGCTCTTAGCTCCACTCCATCCTCACATCCCTGGATGAAAACCAGAGTCCTTCCAACACCCAGATCCTTTTCCAACATTCCATTTCTTTCCCTTGAATACAGAATCCTTCTACAATACTCGTTCCTCAAATCCAGTCTGCTTTTCAGAACACCTTCTAGCTTATTCTTGTTAGAAATACAGTTGATGTTGTCTTCCCCTTTTGCCTTATGAAAATCCACTCATCTTCCCCACTCAGGACAGGGCTGTATGAGGGGAGTGTCAGTGATGCAGTGAGCCTGGATTGAATGCATGAAGATTCAGACTTGTCAACAGAAAAAGTTACCTCAGAGACAGTGGATAACAAGTGACCAGGCATTAATTGTTCCAACTGCTAGCCACAACAGGTAGAGCAGGTGAAAAAAAGCATGCTGGAGTTCATAAAAACCGAAAATAAAGTGAGGTGTCCAGAGATTGTGCTAAGATTACCTTCTGAGTAAGTAGGTGAAACCTGGGATTGATTCTGGACAGAGAAGTAAACAATTCTGTCATCATGGACACATGTACCATTCTTGTTGCTTAATTTAGGGATGCTAAACCACTGATTAGTGAGTTTTGTCTTGGGTGAATGTTACTTCATATTGCTACATAGTACCTGCTTACTGCTTAAAGACCTGACCTTCTGGGGAACATGCTACTTTTTTTCCGAACTTCTAAAAGAAAATTGTCACAGTCAAACTGTGACCAATACCCAAAGTTCTCCATTAGAATAATAGTCTTAACCCTAAAGAAAAATGTTTCCAGGAGGCATACATGATGTCTGGGAGAAAACTGCAGACACCACCTTCTAAATCCCCTGGGCCAACCACTCCCAAATTCTCCAGGTTTCAGTTTCCTTCTCATCTCCTCTTCTGCTCCAAGTCCTTTCAAATCTAATCATCATATCACTTTCTTGGGAACAAGAAAAGAAGGGATAATCAGGAGGAAAGAAGAGATAGCCTACTTTGAGCATACCTGGAAAAGAAGTAAGCCCCAGATAGACAGAAGCTCAGGCAAGATTAAGTACTAAAGAGCAGCAGATTTTCACCAGAACTACAAAAAGGAATCTTGCTGACCAAGTCCATGGGAATAAAAAATGTCAAGTCATTGGTCTCAAGCCCCAGACTTTGTCAAGAAACAATCAACAGTTTGTTTACTTAATGCAAAGAAAACAGTATTTTCCTATGATTGTTTTGACAGGTGCCCATACTTACTTAGTTGACATTTCTTCAAAATAAATGCTTATCCTAAATTTTACAAAAATACTGACAATTCCTTCTGCTAGGTATTGTCAGGTAATCTCTAGGAACATTGCTACTGACCTTTCTTGTTGTTACAACAACGAAAAGTGAAGTTAACTGTTTAACACTTTTTTTATATCCATAGAGAGAGATATAGGAAGTCCAAACCAATGTTGAACAGTTAATTTCATTTATGTACACATAGGTGTATATCTATATATACACACACAAATATATATTTATATGTTTATCTTTTAATTGAATATATACCTGCTCCCCTTAAATATATATTTATACTTTTCACATATGTATTTTACAATTCTCTCAACATTTCCCTGGTCCTATTAATAGACTAAAAATAGTTGATTGTTTTTAAAAAATTCTGAAATAACTGCTTATGTTATTCAGGAACTGAATAATGTTTTTTATCATTCTCCTGAAAGATTAACCATTTTTCAACTTACAGAAAAGTACAGGCTTTAATGCTGTACTTAACAACTCTATCATATATTTCAAGATGGCTAAAACTGAGAAGATTAAAATTGAGGTTGCTTTACCAAATCATCCTACATATTATTCTGACTATTATTCAAGGCTTATTTGGTATTTTCACAAACCAGGATCATAACAGCAGTATCTTGAACCCAAACTTATATTCAAAAGCTCACAAATCAAAGAAGAAAGTCAACTTGTAAATATAGAATATTAAATATTTGACTGGAAATCCAGAAAGACAGATTATTTTTTATAATTTGAGTTAAAAGAAGTGGTAAAAACTAGGAACAGACTGAATAACAAGATTTAAAATTCTGAACAGAAAAAACACTATGTTAGTTAAGCCTATTAAAATGTGTATATAAATAATACGTACAACCTCCTGCCAACTTACCAAGGTATTTCTCCCTTTCTTCTCTTCTTTCCTTTGCCAGTCTTTGTCTTTCATCAGTTTTCAGAAATCCATCAATAGCTGAAGACAGAGGGAGGGAAAAAAAAGTCTTAAAAAGCTGTTAGCAAAACTAAAGCAACATTCAAAAGAAATTTTAAAAATCCATCAAAAATAAATCATAACTACTGCATTTAAGAAATCCAATAACAAAAACAATTTTGCTCTTGTATGCAGGCGGGTTAATGAGCTGGGATTTGGGTACCTCTTGAGCACATTCTCCCACCTACTGCTGAACTTCAAGCATGGCTCCTCAGTGTAAATGCCTGATTCCTCAGAGCAAACAAGCATGCTGTTAGTGCTTGTTTCAAAACTTGAAACTTCCTTGGGAAAAATCATAAAGATGCAATTAACATGCATTTATCTTTGTTAATAAGCTAATTTTAAATTTTTTGGCTAGAAAGTAAAAGGTGGCTCAGAAAAGCAGTAAACAGCTATGTGGAGTCCCAGCCTTCATATTTATGGCTGACCACAGCTCCCCAGTTTCCTCACTCACTCAGCATCAGCTCATTTCAACAACCAGCAATTCCTGCTGGATGGGGCTATGGAAGCAGCAGCCCTCCTCCCCTCTTTCCCAGGCAGGAAATACTTTGTTTCCTCCCGGAGTTGGTATCTAGAAGTAGGATGCTTGTTTGGGAGGAGGTTGCCTAAGGGTTTCGTACCTGGATCTGGACACCCCAGTTCTTTGCACAGCATGAGAAGCTGAAAAGCCCAATTTAAGGAGGTGGGAAGGCAGAGTGTGACACACCAGATGCCTTGGAGTCACCTGCCTGCATGCCCTGGAACAAGCACCAGATGGACCTTAGGTGGACCTTCTGCAACAGCAGGGGTAAGGCCACCAATGAGTGCCTTGAGGATGGTACCTGCTTAAAACAGCTGACAGGGCCTCCAGTGCCCTTCCATCCTTCTCTTCTCAGGATCTCCTGCAGTCTGAGCAGTGCTGTGGTGAAAACAGGCACGGTGTCTCACAGCACAGTTTACATCCTTTGCAATCATTATCTGGGCTCCCTACTGAGTTACTGAATTCTAATTAACTTCCCTTCCTTTTGCTCTGAGAACTGCACTTGTTAATTTTATCAGATAAATATGAATGGAAAAATTACATAGACTGTAACCCCAGCTAACTTCCTGAAAAGTCACACTTGCAGGTTCCTTTCCAAAGGCATCCTGCCTGTGGGAGCAAGGATTTTGCATAGCAAGTACCTTTCTATAAAAGGCACTGTTCTGTAGGAAGGCTGAAAGCCAGTCTCGGTGGTCCCTGGTGACTGGTGACAAAGGTGGGGTCTCAGCTGTCCCCCATTACAATAACAGCTTGCTTTTTCCCCAAGCAGCACCTTCAAAGACCATCTCTAATCCTCCTCAGCACACATAGACTGTGACTACCTGAAGGCAGCCAGGCTCCTGGAAAAATGAGATTATAGCTCCCAGCTGGTTAATTACAACTAAATTTGTGGGTCAAATACATATTTATTTATTTATTAATAAAGACTCATCCTACTTCCATACTAGTTCACTTGTTTGCTCACTTGGCTGACATTTATTTTCAGATTTGACAAGGAAGAAGGAGACAAGAGGTGGCAGGAAAGCAACCACAGCAACCACAGCAAAGGGTTATAACTTATAACTGCTTTGAAGGGGCCTGCAATAAGTAGACAAGAAGGTGAATCCTGTTGTCAGCATAGATATATTACAGCTCCAGTGGAAAGTTTTTCAGTGGTCTTGAAGTCAAGCAAACGTGAGACCTACAACTCATGATAGGAGCAGCAGAGAAATGTGAAATTCAGATGGGATCAAGAGCCCGAAGATGGTAGACTAAGCTTGGGAACAAGGAGACTGCAGAAAGGGAAAGAAACAAGCAGAGGCACGATTTAAGGTATTTTGTGGCAAAGGATGTAACTCAGATGGAGAGGTGGAACCTAAAGTACAGAAACTAGACGGGGGATAAGTAGGAGGGATAGGAGAGTTACAGCAGGAGAGTTCATGTCCATGAACTATGTTCACAAAATCCTGCACTGATTCTCATCACTGTCCTGCTTACAGTAACTATCTCAGAAACCCATCAGCAAAACCACATCCCATTATGCCTATCAATAAAATCTCAGCTAACTCATCTCTACTTCGATTGCTTCATGAACACAACTGGTAGAAGTGGATCTAAAAGCCTTGCTCACAACTGCCATTGTTATCCAAAGCTGATGCACAATTTTTCAGGTTGGCTTCCTCAAGCAATTGAATATCTCAACCCAATTCAGAAAATACTAAAAGATGATCAAGGCTGTAATATAACATACTTAGGAAACGAGAATGTATCCAAATTGAAATAGTCTGTACATTCTTTATTTTGCCTGCTCTTACATATATATTTTTTTCCTTTTAGATCGCTTTGCTTACTCATTCAGTGCATAAGAGTTGAACCAAGTTCAAAGTTATTAGTGCTTCTTGCTTCATTTCTTTCTGAAACTGAGAAGTAGACAGAGCTATACCCGAAGGCTTTTTAGAGAACAGCACTCCAGACTTGGCTACATCACGGGTGAAATTACAAATACATGGAATTAATGCTCATTAAATATGCAAAAAACCAACATGAACACTGCCCCTCTCCCCCCCCCCCCCCAAACAGTGGAGGAAAACTACATTCTAATACATCCAAGCATCAAACACAGGATGGCAAGAATAGCATTAAAATAGCACTGCCACCCTCAATACTGGCATTTCTTAACTCAAGTACTTGATTTTGCAAATCAGCATGCCTGACAAAACTCAGAAACTTGTCTGCCTTCAGAAACTAAATACAGTTTTGAAGGACAGAATAACTGATCCCTGGGTGATAGCTTGTACCTTAAGATGATTTTCAAAGGCCAAAACTACTGTACTTTATGCATCTTCATATAACATTCATATGACATTATAAATGCAGTGGGTACAACAGTTACCTGTGGCAAGAAATTTCATTAATGACAGGAACTCAAATTCCATTTGTCAAAGGAGACTGCAAGCAGCAAGCTGGCGCAGGTAACTATCCCGGGAATAGAGTTAAGCGCATTCCTGTCCCATAACAAGGAACTGCCAGCAGAGGGCAGGAGAAGGTCTGAATGAACAACGGCAAAATCGCTCTTACTGAGCTAAGTGACCTCAGGTTAAGTCTGTATACGCAGCTTTATCCTGAGCTTTCCTCATATTTACAGCTAAGCCTCTGATCCCCCACTTAAAGAGGCACATAACAGCTAACAACATGTTTAGAGTCAGGACATAAATGCAGGCTGATTGTTCTTCTGCTAACCAGAGTAATGAATACAAGGGGATAATGGCAGAAAATTCTCTAATAAACCTTTATTCCAAGACTTGCAGAGGAATAAGGAAACTGCAATAATAACATCAAAGATTTTACTCTTAGGAAATGCACATGCACAAATTGCTGCTACTTCTTATTCTACCTCTTGGCCCTCCCCAAAAGTCTCCTTTGCACAGTCTCCACTCTCAAAGGTATGCACTTAGGCACTGGGACAATTCCTTGAGATTGTGCCTCATTTTTTGATTGAGGAGGGCCAGCTGTTCATCTGGGACTTTGTTACAATGAGCATTTCTAAAGAAAAAGACCATAATGGAAAACGAGTTCAAATGTCAGCAGCAGACGTGCAGCAATAATATAACAGCTAATGCTGCAGGATTCCTTCAATACTTTCATGTTATTTGAAATTAAATATTCACAGAAGTAAAACCCAACACTTTAATCACTGCTTCAACACTTTTTTATGGGCAAGGTAAACCTATTCAGACTGATGAACCAGTGCCAGAACATGTCCACAAACTGCACTGCTCCACATACTGCTTGTGAAAGTCTCTTGGTGGTTGCTCAAGACAGAGGAAGGCTGTCCTCTGCTGATGAGACTACAAGGCAAGCTCTGTCTTTTGAAATCCATATCCTGTTTTTGGTGAGAAGACAAGTACTTGAGCAGGACAATCAGGTTATTGGAAGCTGAGACTACATTTCAAAAGGATCAACAGGCTGCTTGGGCATCTTCTCTCCTGAAATTCACGCCTGAGTAATTGTCAGCAGGTAAGGTCTCAATATATTAATTTTTTTTTTTCTACTTTGTTGTTGAACCCCCACCCCTTCTGTCCTCTCTAATACCCCATGGTATTTGGTTTCACAATATATTTATACACAGCAGATATTGAAGCCCTTGTTGGGCATCCTGACACAAGAAGAGTAAGCTGGGCATCTGAGACCAGTTCTACATAACAGTGTTCCACACAGAGACCTCTGGCCCTCCTGCATGACCACATTCAACACATTTAGACTTTTGTCCATTCTACCTGACATTGTCCAACACTTTTGGACCTGTGCCACAGTGTGTGTCACCTACGCTGATGTTGCTGCATTCCCGGTTTGGATGCAGTTCTGCCCATGGGTGGCCTTGTGTGGGACCAGATGATCCTGAGACACCACTGCACTTACACCCACTGTTCTGCTGGCAAACTCTGTTGTTTCAAATAATGTAACCTTCATCTACAAAATCAAGGTTTTGCTCCCTAAAAACCTGGTTTCTCTCCCTTGGGACTGTTCTTTGAGACAATAATGAACAGCTGTTTTCCACCTGTCACCATTTCCCTCTGGGTATTTCTGAATGAAGAAATGTTCAAGTTTTCAGCTATTAACTATACCTTGAAGGGGAAAAAAGGTTACATGTGGCTGTACCTGGATGACACTTTCTAAATTTTAATAAGCACTTTTCTAAATTTTAATTATTATATAGCTGAGAGGCTTTCAGGTAGAGGCAACATGTGAACACCACAAGGGCTTTGCAGGTAGGTTCAGTAAGATTTAGTGGATTATTGTCCTTTTTGATAATTGTCTTTTTCTACATTTTCTTTAATTAAAAAAGCTCTTTATTCCATTGCATTCAAAAATCTAAATACAAAGAATCAGAATTTTCCTACTTTCAGCTACTTAATTCGCCAGGCTGGATTTCAAATATAACCAGAAAAGAAAAAGGAGTATTTTCCATTATGCCTAATTAAAATACCAGGATAGTTATTTGTTGTTATAAAGATGTTAAGTGGATGAAGTCATTAAAGGCAAACAGTTGCCAAACAGTGACATTTCAGAACCCCAGGCTAATTGTCTGAGAGATGGCCTGGCAGATAGAACAGAGAAGCTGTCAGGGACTGCACGCTCTGGTTAAACAACTAGGACACCTGCCTTATGCTCCTGGTTCCCATCCTGGATTTTCAAATTATCCATTTGAATCAAGAACTTTAGCTGTAAAACATACTTACACAAAGAGTGCAGTAGCTAAATATATATACTACTAGTACGTTTATTTAAGTTTAGGGTGAAATTGCTCCAAAATGCTGGCCAAATAACCATGGAATTATACAGAGACTATATATAGGTCATTTCATGAACACATATATTAATAGAAATATCTTAATTACTGCATGGGGAGGAAAAAATTGCTAAAATATAAATGGCAGATCTTCTCAGTTTTGCATGAGCCCACAGACACCTAATCAACTGCATGGGATTGTGTACAAATATGTGTGCAGCCCTAACAGTGCCCCAAGGAGACTCCAGTATCAAACAGACACAGCAGATGCACCTCAAGAGCACTCAGAGAATGGTAAGATACATTAGCAGAACGTTTTTACTTATGAAAACACTAGATAATTAATCTAGTGTTATTATTTAGTTAGTTCACTGAACAGGTCCCTGCTGGACAGCCTCCCACATAGCCCATACCAAGCAGTAGCACTGTGTCCAATGTGTTCTACACTGATGTTTTATTAATGTGCTTCTGTAACCTCTCAGGCAGAAAGGAGTCCAGAGGCTTAACCAGTGCTTGGCAGTGTCTTTCTCACAGATTCTAACACACATGAACATTTAGAGCTGTATTTTTCAAGCACCACTAGACTCCAGGCCCATTTGGCATCTGTAGGTAAGATCTTCCCTTCTATAGCCTGTCCAGCAACTTTCTGAAAAGAAACACTGGGCATTCTGGAAAGGATAAAAAAAAACCAAAACAGAACTGCTGTTTCTAAGACACAATTAACATTTTGAAACTTCTAGGGTTTGCCAAGGTGGCACTAGCTGGAAATTTTATACTAGAGCAATAAGCAAACCCATCAACCCCAAAGCTTTAAACATTTCAAATATACAATTTTTTTCCATGACTGAAATACTTTTCTTCTTTTTCTCACTCATTGCATATCTCCTGAATCAGCAATAGTCCCAACTTGTATATACAATTTTGCCTTGATAAACTTGCACAGACTAGTTTCACTGACTTCAGCAGAATGACTGTGTTAAAACAGAAAATATGGAAATAACCTTGTTAAAATCAGGAAGCCCATGTTTATCCCTCCCAAGTCTGAAAAAAAAAAAAGTCTTATCACTTATGTACTATCATATTGAATGGAAAATTTATTTTTTGGAAAAAGAGTAGCTAAAATACTGTAGACACTGCTTGTCTGGTTCACTTTACTTTGAGTTTTGCAAGAAAAAGCCTCAGTGTAAGACAATAAGCCTCAAGTCACAGTAATTTTCCCAAATTATCTAAAGGAAACCTTTTAGGATCAGATAACTTTGTTCTTCCACCACAGAAAATTCTGAACAGCCTCCTTTTTAGGAACATACACATCAAAATGTAAGAAATTCAATTTATTGGTAACAATTTTTGTTACCAAAATGAACAAGAAAAAAGTTTTGGATCTATTGATGTAGTCAGCAGCACTGTGTCCAACGTGTGTTCTACACTGATGTTTTATTAATGTGCTTCTGTAATCTCTCAGGCAGAAAGGAGTCCAGAGGCTAAACCAGTGCTTGACAGTGTCTTTCTCACAGATTTAACACACATGAACATTTATAGCTGTATTTATGTTTATAGTGTAGTCTAGCATAATTCAATTCCTAACTAAAAGTGTTTCTGGACTGACAATACACATCAATGTATCAGCATCTACTGATGTTATAAATTGATTATTAGATAACCAGAACTTAGTGAAAAAACTAGCATCTCGCTGAGAAATTCAGATCTTTTTAGCATGAGAAGACCAGATGGGAAACGTAAGTATCCATTTCTCCCACCTCCAGCTAGCTTGTAATTTCCAAATGCACATTAAAGTCCACTGCCTGTTCAAGTTAATTGGCTTTGCTAGTGTATGGCACTGAATAGTGATCTTGTGCTTTGGTGGCTTTACAAATGTCACTGCTGTGTTGCACTCTCCAGTGATAGCTGAAGTGCATAAAGACAGCAAAAGCGAAGGGAGCACTGAGCTGCTTTCCCATATCAGGTAGGAAGAGCTTCAGTGGAAGCCTTGCACAGCCCTCAGGCAGGTGAGGAGCTGACCACAGCTGAGGTGCACCACAGTTCATTCTCCTGCGGGTTGTTTCCCTGCTGAACCCTTGATCAAACCTTCACAGCAGCACCCCATGCTGCAAATCTAAAACCAAAGGTGCAGGAGCCAGTCCTTGCAAATACTATCTGTAGAAAACAGAGCTTCCCCAAGGTGAGCACCCAGGTAACTTGGAGCACGCTGGGCTGAGCTCCCATCTTCATGCTCAGGCTCTTTGGTGTCACTGGCCGTGTGACCCCAGTCACCTTCCCCTCTGCAGTGGGTGGCAGTCCTGCCTCCTGCCGCAGGCCAGACACCCCCACAGCCCCCACACCAGCACCCAGCACTAAAATTTTGCTTCATGGCGAAGAGGGAAGTTGGAATGATTTTCTCACTGTGGCAGTTGCCTGGAGCATGTCAAGCTGCCCAGCTCAAGGCACTAAAGGGCACTGCTGAAGGCCATTATTGTGCTACCAGAGCTCCTTTTTACAGCACCAGTCCATGGCAGCTGCAAATCTCTAATTCCAGCTGACTCAAGGGTCACAGGACAGCATTTTGGAGGAAGCCCCAGCAGTCTCTGTACACCCTGCCTTCCACTGTGGCCTTTTTGCAGGCCATGGATCTCTGCAGCAAAGTAACTGCCTGCAGATGGGCCAGCCAATAAAGATTTAAAAAAAAAGTCCTATAATCAAACTCCTAATTAACCTCTATGTCTAGGTATGCAACAAAAGCGTGACAAAAAACTACAGCTTGCTTCTAAACCAACTTCAGCCAGAAAGTTTTCTTTTGGAGCCTGAAGTAAAAATAACAAGGATATGTCAGTATGGTCTCATAAACTATCATTAAAAAAAAATTAAGACTAATCACAGAAGAAATCATAACACAAAACAAATCTCCAAATAAAGGGCTCACACTTGGAAGGCAGAGGTTTGGTGAATGAGCATTTCAGAGGTGACAATTTGTAGAGCACAGCATAAACCTTAAATTTATCACTGCATGTGTATGTACAGGGATAGTTCTGCAGATTCCTTTTACTAGTTTTGTTTTCATTGCAAGTCTAATTTAATAGAAACTGCACAAGAGATACTGGTGCTTTGGGATTTACTCTGAGTTGCAGCAAAG
Source organism: Aphelocoma coerulescens (assembly GCF_041296385.1). Taxonomy (NCBI): domain Eukaryota; kingdom Metazoa; phylum Chordata; class Aves; order Passeriformes; family Corvidae; genus Aphelocoma; species Aphelocoma coerulescens. Next base: position 15,330,666 of record NC_091013.1, on the reverse strand, counting down.
GTACAGTTAGAGACCCAAGAAAACACACTCGGCTCCTAACAATGCTTATGGAGGCATGAGGTATTGTCAGCATATCCTTTATTACCACAGCAGGTCTAAATTTTTTTTCTCTAGATACTAAAATTAAGCTTTTAACATTACTGTCATCTACCACTATACTCTCTCCTCCATGACTGAAGATTTGGAGAAAGTTTCAGGATGTTTCTGTTCTGTTTTTCGTGGTGAGCAAAGTGAATATAAAGCATTTAACAAAAGAATATATCTGCAATTTTCCAATTATATATATCTCTCCATAAAAAAAAAGTGCCGATGACTTACTAACATGACATGCAGCTATCAAGAACTAACCTAAATAACCTCCACTTTGGTCTACCCACACCTCATACATTGCTGGAACAGTGTATTATTCCAAATAGAAGCAGCTACCAGCATCAGAGGTAGAAAGCACATTTTCCCTGTGATGTGGCAAAAGCTTCCAAAATAAAAAGAAGCAAAGCTGATTAATCCACAGCACACATGATCAAGTGAACTTCATCCTCTGTGGACTTGGCTATGCTTAGGAGCAACAGTTAAAATATTGCTTTTGCTGTGCTTCACACTAATTATATTTCCCAGTTATTTATTTCAGGGAGAACACCCATTGACTATCAAAATCAAAACAATTTATTCTGGGAACATGCACAGTAAGTCTTCACAGGGAAGAAAAGCTCTAACAATTAAGTGTGTGTCTAACATTTTTTCTTGCACTTTAGTGGATGGACTACACCAATAGCTCATATTTATAAAGTTATGCAAGTACATACAGTTTTAACTACGTTTATGGTCAATTCATCAAAGCATATCCCCCACAGCTCCTGCTTTTGCATCCCCCAGTCTTGGCCCATACAGATAATTCTTAATAAAGCATGTAATTTAATGGCGGTATCCAAATACACTTTTAAATCCAGAACATGAACTTTTCCCTCTGGCATTTATGCAGTCAATTTCATCTGAGATCTAATCATTCTAGGTCTTCCATCAAGAGCCTAACATGTCCTTGTTGGGACTTGTGCTTACTTTTCTACTTGTCCTTTATCTGTCAGCTTCTGACTCTCAAGGAATTCCAAGCACAAAACTTTCAGTGCATGCAAGTCCACCTACAAGACACTGCTGAGACCTGACCCTGTGCTGGCAACCTCACTGCCCCAGAGAGAGAACAAAAATATTACATTTATATACATCCTTTTGTACATAATGTATGCATCTCTGTATGATCATTTATTATGACTGTTCTTGGTCAAGCTATTTAATACTGGCCCCTGTGCACAGAAAGTGTTAATTGTCCCTGTTAGAAACCAATCAAGCCCCCTGAAGGGCAAGGCTCCAAAAGCAAGGACCTCATTCAACCCTGGAACTGTATCAAAGAGTCCGAATTACTTAGAGCTTCTAGAAGTCTAGGAAATATACCAAAGTGGAGACTGCCTTAAGACTGACCCAGGCAACCTCATTTATGCATGGGGCTGGTGCAGTCTCTTGAAGGAGTCCAGGTCAGTGAGGGAACAGTGAGAACTGAGACATGCTGGGGTCCCACCGCCCTTGCCTAAATCCTGCTCCATTCTGACAACATTTGGATTTCGTGGAAACAGAAGACCTTGGATCTATTAGGGTAACACTTGGAAGATTATTTTTCAAGGGCAGGAGACAGCGTGGCGATGGACTGATGCACAAAATAAGGCTGAATATTTCTGCATCCCTTGAAAGAGTTATGTGAACCGATGTTCTTAAGTGAAATTTATTTGGAGATTCAATACCTCAACAAATGTAAAAAAGATTAAGTCTGCCTTTTTACCACTGCAAAAGATAAATCTTTGTTTAATCTGTAATTTCTCAGAGGATTATTCACTGAGTTCCAGCTAGAAATTGTATTAGTTGTTTATGCGAACTCAGAACACAAATCACATTATCCATGGAGCTCTTAACCTACAGAATAATGAAGATACTTTACCAAACCCAAACTTTTCTACACAAGAGAGATGAGCGGATTATGCATCCACTGACTTTTCAAGTCTCAAAACGAAGGTTGGGTTTTTTTCTGGGTAAGAATTTGGAGCATTTACAAATATTTACAAAAATCTATAAAATTAAAGGATAAATCAGAATACAAAGTGACTAAGCTGTATGCAAAGTACTTAAATGATATGCTAAGATGAAAACCTACACTGAATCCAGGATTGACAGCGCACTTAGCCCAACACAAAGAGGCCAATTAAAACATAGAGGGTCACTAAGCTTTGCAGTAAGGAGTGCTTAGCACAGAGATCAGATCCTGTATTCAGTATTTTCTGTCAAAGTTCATCTAAACTTCCACAGTGATGTGTGGCAAAACTACACAGGATGAAAGGAAACTCCAGTTTGCACTGGTGTCTCCTATCCTCTTTTGTGACCTTTGTGGCCCACAGAGAAACATGTCAAGAGATAGAGTTAGTATTACAGCCAACAACGTGCAGCTTTCACTGCTGTGACAGGTCTGCCTCTGTCCTCGCTCAAGGGAAGTCCTGTGCAGGAGGAGCCACTGCAGGCACCACGGGAGAACTACGGAGACTCAGCTGGTGTTCCCATGGCACGAGCATTTTGGAGCCTTTAGACACAAACAGGCCCTTGCACATACACATGCACTCTATAGGCACAGTGGTTTCTTTTCACTGTTACCTGAATTCGTTTCAGAGACCAGAGGCACTGGCCCAGCACACTGTTTTTTAAGAAAATACAGGTACTTATAGAATGACATTTCCTGGAGTATTTCTGTTGATCCTTCAGCCATCTGGAGAAGACTGACTTGATTCAGAACAAAGTCCAAAGCTGGCATATAAACGCTAGAGTCAGTAATTCAACATCAGTTTCCAGATGCTTTCTGGGCACAAAAACAAGCAGAAAGTGATTTTAAATGTTTTAAGGAAAAAAAAAAAAAAGTGGCTTATACTTGTCCAAAATGACAGACATCTATTATGAGGGTCTTAAGATGCTATTAGGGGTCTTCCACCACAGTATGAGAAAAGGCAAATTATTTTATTACTTTATTCCTTCTGCCTCTGTATACTCTTTCACACAATTTTGTAGCACTTTGCAAAGCAAATTTCCTTTCTCATTCATATGTAAGGACAGAGCTAGAAATCTGGCCTACAGAATCTTATTTTTCTGATAATCTAAATTCTTCAAACAAACGGCTTCAAAAAAAACCCTCTACAGGGCACTGAAAAGTCTCATTTCTTACAGGGCTGTGCCTTGACACCAGATTCTCTGATGAAGTGTTCCCAGAAGTCAGGGTCATTCATAAACAATTCCCTCCTGAAAGTGTTGAATTTTAGGCCATGTAATACAGGGGTGAGCTTTTAATGTGTCCCATGGCATCACCTGGTTTCATCATCTTTGCAGGAACATAGCACCCTTTAGACTGTCATTTATGACAAATTTGGTTGAAGGTGACTGATGGCTTCAACAGTTAATTATTGGTGAGAAGAAAGGATGGACAGACAAATAGGTGTGATCCTCTACATTTAATTTCTTTTTGCAGAAATACAGACAACTGAGTTCTTGAAATTGTAGCAAGATACTTAAAACCTGCAGCAAAATCCTTATTCATTTGCATGCCTCAAGAAATACAGCATATTAAGTATATGGTGCCCTACATCAATAAAGGCTTTCTATCTTCAAGGCCCCAGCTACTCACAGCAGGATGGCCTTGGGTAAAAAGGAAACCTACAAGAAATCAAGAAAACCTATCAAAAGTCATGGAAGTTTCTAAAAACAACAAATACAGAAATCTGCATATTATGTTTTTTAATAACCTCATAGTTCCGAGAAAAATCTCTATCTTCTGCACATTTTCTGAATAATTCACCTAGAATAAAGGTAACCAAAAAAATGACAGTACATAGATTAGTCAAAAAACAGATTTAAACACACCTTAAATATTTCAGGAAAAATACATATGATGTTATGCTATACTGATATTCAGAGCATTTATTTAACTGCCTGACATTTAAACTGACAGGCTTAAAGAAAGGCAGAGACAACATATGAGAACTGCCAAAGCAGCTTAATCCAGTGTCACAATGTTAAACTGCCAAGATAAACTGACCAACAGTAATGGCAGAATAATTTTCAGTGGTAAGGTATTTTGGGTTATTTATAAAAAGCAGACTAGAAACTGAGTGCTTGCAGTTTATCAAAACATCACTGTTTAGCTAAAAAAGTGGAGGCTGACAGATGAGTTTGATAAAAAGTATTTGCATGAAACATACCAAGCTCTAAAAGGAAACAAAGATAATTATTTGCACAAGTGAATAGCAGCATAACAGTATTAAGGTTGATGATGGCTGAATTGCCCCTCAGCTTTCTCCTGTGTGAGATGCCACATTGAATCCACCAAATCTAATCACGCAGCCTGACTCTTTTCTGGCACACAGATTTCTAATGCTATGACATAGTCTAGTAACACGTGGTGTGGATGAGTTCGTGGGGATAAAAAGAAAGCTCTTCAATAGAGATAAATGCGTGATGAACGCGAGGAATTGAAGGTTGCATGCTCTTGGCAGGCAATACTTTGTTCTAATTCATTTTGAAAACACTTGAATGATGATTTAGCAATTAAATTATTTACTTGTAATGCAACGTAATTATACATTTTGGAAGATAGAGGACAGTTGGCTTAATTCCTTCTACTGTGTGTTTAGACTTCACAAGTCTACAATTAGCCTGTACATGGGTTAGCTGGTATTTTCTATTTAAAATTTACTTTTTAGTTTTCTCTTATTCTTTGTTCTTCCTTCTCCCTCTTTTCTGATGTGTTGCAGTTTTGGTTTTAATAAAGCAATTATTGGCAGAAAATTTTACCTGACTGATCCTGCAAATAAAACAAACATAGATTTATTTGGCACCAAAATGTAGGAATTTACAGTCAAATGCTTAAAACTTTACACCAAAAAATAGCAAAATAATCCTGGTTTAATTCTTGCAACAACCTGTCTCATCACCTTTTCCTGCCCCCATGTCAACTTTAAATCACAAACTATGTTCTTTCCTGATTATTTTTCTTTTCGTGTCACAAAACCAATAAGAAAGTTCTAGTTTTATATACAGTACTTCAGTTCTTGACATTTGCACCATTATATCTTGCTGTGCAGTAATTCAGCATCTGAGTATCTATTTACAATTTAGTCCTTATCTTTGCCCTTAACATCTCGCTGTGGTTTCCAGTGAGACCAGTCACCTCTCGGGCTGCCAGAGCCGACATTACAGCTACAGAGCAGAGACACATAAAAAACTTTCCTCATACTATACATCCTCAATTATTTAAAGCAATTCCTAGTCTGGATCCTACAAAACTAAAGAAGCTTTTATTTTAAAAATATCTTCTCAGCTATACCTCAGGGATAAACTGGTCAAGTGTGCAACACAATTATGGAAATACCATACAATTATCAATGGACTAACTTTTTCTATCTTCCAGGAATCTACCAAGCTTATTCAAGTTAGACTGTCTTTTCAACACTCTTTTTTTTGCTGTTTGCAATATAGTTATTTAGGATTTACCACATATAAACATGTCCTATTGCTATGTTCTACCTCAAAAATAAATGGACTGTAGCAGTTAAGTTTCATATGAGTGACCGAAACAATTTCCCATGAATTACGCAATCTAAACTAAATTACAAGTGATAAATAGTTGCTAAAGGTATCAAAAACTACTTGGAAACCCCTTAATTACAAATTTGTATGTTGACAAACTGCACAGACACTGGGCAACAGAAGGGGTTAATCCAAAGGAATTTGCAAGCAAAACAAAAACCAGAACACACCAAGATCTCAGGAGTCCCCACAGACACCAAGGTCCAAGCACCCTGACCACACACACACTAACAGATCTACCAGACAGCACAAGAGTTTTGGGTAAACACTGAAATTACCTTGCACCCGTCTGCCCTCCACATTAACTCTTTTATTAAGAGGGGTTTTACCCAGGACACCACTCCCTTGAAGACACCTCTGGCATGGAGAAGGGGTCAATGCCATATGGTCGGATCCAAACTGAGGTTGGAGATTGGCTGTGCCTCTGGACTAAGTCGCTGGTAGCCCCATCTCCAGCCCAACTCCTGCTCACCCCAACTGGATCCCTGGATTCAGCTGACCACCCTACTGGCATGGGACTGCTATGTCCACTCTGCAGTGCTGGGGGAGAGAGCACAAAAACTGTGCTGCACTATTGCTGATGCACAAAACTCTGAATTATTCCTTTGTTTCACATGAGAGAACCATTAAAATGCTCAACTCCACATCTCTGTTACTCACAGCCCAGGACCTCCTTCACTGTACATGGAGAGCACAGGCTTCACACCATCACTGAACAACCCTGTAAAAGCACAGGACCAAAAAATACTGACTTTCTCCCAGGCTATTTTTTAAATTTTTCATCCCTTTTACTGTAACAGAAACCTGCACACTCTTTTCCACTCCTTGATTCCAGGAATCACTAAATTAAAGTGTTTAAAACTGGTATTACTACATTCTTCTATTTCTATTTTAATAAATAACACATGCCCATCACCCACGCCTATGATCATGCTGGGTCAAATATTTTATACATAAAAGATGCTCATAAATAAACAATTTTAACACACAGAAACAGCTGCTGGTGCACAAGTAACCAGAAGCCAGCAAACCATCTATTTGCTCACTGCACAGGGGCCACCTGCTGCTAACAGAAGGGAAGGAAAAGTTATTTCTGCTCCATAATGCACATCCCAAGAAACCAGCAGCCGCTCCTGCTTAATGAGTGAGAAGTGATCAGACAAAAACAATTTCAGGGAAAAGAAAACATTAAACCTACACAGCTATGTTTAGGGTTTCCCCACCTCACTTTGTATTAACCTCTCATGTTCTTCCTAAGTTATTGGTCATATTGCTTATCAACATTTCCTCAAACTAAAGGTTGGAATGTCAATGAGAATCACCAGGTTTTGAGCGATGAAATAGAAGTATTTTTATTTTGCTATCTTAAAAAACAAGACTTAGGATGAAGAGTCTTTTGAACACACATTTGCTGAAGGGCAAATTCCTACCCTATGTAATCCATCATGGCAGTTCAGCTAAAAGATCAGGGCTACTTGCCTAATAAAATCTGCAACTCTAGAAGTCCAAAGTGATAGGTCTACCAAAAGCCAGTTAAAGATCCACATATTAATGAAAACAAAACAAAATAGGACAACCCAATACAAACACACACAGCAAGTTCTGAAATTGATAAAGGAAGAGCCAGAAGGAAATCTGAAAGGTTTCAGTTTGAAAATAGGAAGCAGTCAAGGTGAAAATGAAATCAGCCTGCTTTGCAAACAACTCTCATTATTAATATCATAAAGATCTAGCCATACGGGAGTCAATATCCTGTACAGTGCAGCTGAGAAAAACAACAGCAGGGAAATAATATCATTCTTCTTTTCAACTGTAATACCACAGCCAGCACTAAGAGTTGTTTTCAGAAAACACTTTGCAGGGGTTGTTTTGAATAAAAAGTAAAGTACAGCCTCTCCTGAGTCTTGTCTATAACTGCCACTGCCGCAGACAAGCCACAATGATTTCCTTCTCTGTGCTGAAAAGGAGCTCTTAAGGATGTTTCTGACAATCACTTAAACAAATAGCATGATAATCTCAAAGACAACACTCCTAAACACTATTTGAAGAGATCATATATGTTTCCCTCGTCTCATGAATACAAAAAGTGTATGAATAGAGGCGATTCAGTTGTACTCAAAATTACTTTGGACCAAGACATCTCCAGCTAGTGATGCTGGCAACTGAGCTTCCTTCCTCTCACTGAAAGTGGATGCAGGTTTTTTCTAAACACTTTCCATACTTTGTAAAAAATTAATAGGTCGATTGTTGTGATTTATACAAAGCTAACTTCTACAGAAGAATCAGTGAGTAGCACTCCGTAAATACTGTCTTTCTAGACAAAAATATATATACCTCATATAGTGAGCACATCATTAATGCAAGATTACTTTTCTTGATGGCAGTCAACACTTTCTGTCGGAAGTGTTGACTGTTATACGAAGAGCCAAAGACTGGATTAGCTCTTACATTTATTTGTCTCGGCCATTTTAGATTGATTCACAGCATCAAGAGTAAACAGCAAGATTTAGAAAAAGATTTATGTGTGACTAGATAGATAAGATTCCTCCCACATACATATATATGGTCAAAGGGGGAGGACAGAAATTGAAAAACAAGAATCATGAAAACTGGAAGAGTTTTCTATAAGCAGAGTGATAAACAGTAGTGCTGTGTGAACATCTGTCTTTTCAAACACCTCTTGTGTTTGTTTATTCATTGGAGATCTCATGGCAGGCTTATTTAACCTTGAAAATTGGTGAGCATCCTGGCTTGGAAACAGTGTTACAGGCAGGAAGGTTCTCTCAAATACCAGTGGAAAAACCAGTACCACAACCTCCTTGTGCAAGGCAGACTGGGAATTGCCCAAATGAGCAGCACTGAACATGTTAGAGCCATGTTAAGAATTTTGATATGTAAAGAACAATACACACATTAAGCTTCAGTGGTGGTGAGTGTTACTCTGTGTTTACTTTTAGACTTTATTTAGCAAAGAAAAAAAGTTGTATTTATATACACCTGAGCAATACAAATACATATACAATGCTTCTGAGAAGACACTTCAGTGTTACTAGGATCATTACCTGTTTCCACTTTTATGGAGTTTGGTTGCAGAGAGTACCAGTATGCTGAGTTCTGCAGTTTCTCCTCATTCTAAGCAGTTTTCTTGTCTTATGATTAAAAGCAGAACAAGAAGAAAAGATGTCCTCTCCCTACCCTCGCCCTTCTTTTTTGAAATAATTCAAGTTATGACAAACCATCTCCCTGCCTTCAGGTCCTGCCTATGCATATATGCCCCTTCTGTGGTATGCCCCATACCTCCCCACTTCTCAACACAAATCAGCATGAGCTCTTGCCTCCCTTCAAAACCTTACCCCTCCAACAGAATGCCATCTGCCACATCCAGCACACTGGTTCCCGCAGCCCTGCGGCTTTCAGCACACCTGTCCTGCACCCCACCATCACACGCATCTCCCCTGATTGGCAAACTGCCCCAGGAAGCTCCTGAGGGATTGCCGGGGCTGATCTGACATCCTTGGCAGGGCAAGTGCCACCAGCACTCTGCTGTCAGAGGTGGCTGGCACGCTCCAGCACACCAGCTGCAAGCAAACCCACACACCCCACATGTGCTCGCTGTTTTGGGAAGCTTGAGAAGCCCGCAGCCAGAAAACAGACATATTTTTCAGGACCATGAAGTCTCTCTCTGGCATTCATCCACTGCATTCACAAGGGAAGGTAGTTTGGACACTTCCATGGGCTTTGCCACAAACCCTGCCAGCCATGAGGCTGTTGCTCCTGACCCAGAGCAGCTCCAGGCTTCACAGAGAAACCATACATGGGCTTTCCTTACAAAAATCATACATCAGCTCTTACTCCAAAACTTCAGTTTTGGGACTGCAAATACGTCATCTGCTTGTTGCTTTCTAGAGGTTGTGCTTTGAAGGTGAGGCAGGGTTGTAGGTTCATACAACCACAGCACTGCCCAGGATGGAAAGGACCTCAAAAGATCATCTGGTCCAACCTTCCACAGGAGAGGGAGCCCAGATGAGATTATCTAACATCCTGTCCAACCCCATCTTGAAAACATGCAGTGATAGGGCCTCCACCATGTCCCTTGGGAGGTTGTTACAGTAATTATTGTTGTCACTGTAAAAAAAAAAATTATTTCTTTTGTTGAGGTAAAGCCTCTGCTGGTACCATTCCTTTTTGCTTTCTCCATGTGGCTACTTGGAGGACAGAATTTGCATCCTCTTTGTAGCCATCTTTTAAGTACTGGAATATGGTGATGAGGTCCTCCTGAGCCTCCTCTTCTCCCAGGTAAATGCGTGGTCTCCAACAGGAAGAACAGGAAAATAACAAGTTCCTGCTGATACCCAGTGGGGCAGAAGAAAGATGTGAGCAGAAGACCAGGCTGCAGCACAGATGGAAGGGCAGAAACAAGAGGTGGATGCTCTTCTCCTACTAAAACCCTCGGAATACACCTGCAGCGGGGTCCTGGAGTGTATTTTAAGCAGGACAGCAGCCTAGTCACGAGTATCGAAATGATCTGAGGCAACTGTGCTAATTATAAGTCTAAGAATTATCATAATTTTGCACGTTTGTAACACAACACAAAAGCCCACTGCTGGTTTTTTTTCCCATCAGTATTAAGACAGAACAGACTTAAAATGACAGTAGAAAAGAGCACTTGTTTCCTTACATTAGCTGACTAGATTAGGTACTATTGTCAATTTTAAGAGAGGTGCAAGCATAATTTTCTCCAGTATACCTTACACTAAGAGTCTCTCTGATTTCCAATAGAAGAAAACAGAGAATCAATGCAAACAAATGAATTACACAGCACTAAAATACAAAGATTTCACAGCTTACGTTTTATAGAGCTTTATCTAGGTGCTCCCTGACAAGAATCAGAAACATGTTTTGTACTCAGCTGACTAGAAAAATAGGTCTATTTTTTCTTTTTGAACCAAATTAGTCCAGAAATATTTGACGGAAAAAATGTCAGTTACAATCAGTACCCAGATGTCAATATACAGCTTTCAGTTCTATTTTAATAACAAAATATTCAATAAAAATAGCCTAAACTTAGAAATAAATCCTCTAGTGAAAAACCTGTTCTTACTCCAAGTTTAAGAATCACTCCTTATGATCCCCCTCCATCACTCAAACTTCACTGAGGGATTATTATTCAGCTACAAAATTAAAACCCAAACTGATCCTAAATCATATAGAGCTTTTAGAAACCATCTGTTGAATTTTATGCCTCAAAATTCTAGATCATGTGATTTCCTACACCGATATTTCAATATCATACTTCCATAAAATCAAATTCTATTTGATTCTAAAATACACATATGCCTCTACTTTTAAGCTTCCAAGTCATATCTTAATCAAAATATATATAGGTGGATACTTGATAGAATATTAATTTGTTATACCCAGTTAAACACTCTTCAATAAATAATTCTCTTGTAACTGTAATAGTTTGAGCTATTAAAAGAGAATACTAACACCATCTCTGCAAGATCAATTGAAATAATTTGCTAAAGGGAATGTGGCAATCAGAAAAACAAGCTAAATTTAACTTGAAGTGTTTTCTGCAAGCCTTGCCTTACACTTTAGGTGTATATAAGCATTGATATTTGACTGCTTAAAAAACAGGGAAAGTGGAAAAGTGAAGTTTAAAAACTTAGAAAGTAATGTCAGTACACCAGAACTACCTTAAAGCAAAGACAATGTTCGATTTTACAAAGTACTTCTGGTTAGTTCTTAACACTTAACACACACCCCAACATGATATAGAAGTAATCTGAAAATATTTGGCACATGTGAATATCCTTGCAATGACCTGACCCAAACTAGAACAACATCAGTATGTTTTTGTCTAAAAGGATTCAAGGATATGTAGATGATGTACTGGGAATCCTTTGTTTTATGACTAAAGTTGGCTTATCTTGTGGCATTACTCAGAACTCTATCTGGTTTTATGTTTTCCATGAGAGGTAGAAAGGTGCAGATGACTTACTTTATTTTTTTAAGTGCAAGAACTATAACCTTAGCTTCAAATGGATCTTCCCAAGTTTGCTCATTGCCTGCTTGGACAGAAGAATTCTCAGTTTGTTTCTACTTATACAATCAGCAAGTCCAACATGTATTTCTTTCTAAAGTGTTCAGTGTATTTCTTTCAATAGAAAAATCACTGATAACAATTTTGAAATTAAAAATTGAAACTATTACATCGTTCAGAAATAACAAGCCAGTAAGTTTATAATTATGATATACTGGAAAATCAGCTCACTTTCTCATCCTTGGCTAAAGCTGCTTTGACTTGACAGTCTCTGAACCCCCTTTAAGGAATATTTCTTCCCTTTTTCACTCCACCTATACTGATCTGCAAAGACATTTAATTCTGTAAAGTTACCATTTCTGAGTCCTCAAATCTCTCTGCTTTTAACCTTTAAAGCCTTATTTGCCACCTTCTAAACAGCATCTTCTTATGCTACACAGACAAAACAACCATAATTTCTACTTCATACACCACTTTCCAAAGTATGTCTTTGGGTACCACAGCCACTTCAATGCAATGCTCAGAAACTGAGGGCGACAAGCTTGCTTGAGTAGAAAAGCTTTATAAAGATGTAAAAAAACTTTCCCCAGTAAATGGGATCAGGAGAGGGGAATGGCTCAGGGGTCCCTGCAGGCAGGCTGTGGGCGCTGCAGGCTCTTCTTGTCAGTTGTGAGAACTGAGCAAGCAGAACAATTTAGGGAGTTTATTACTGCTTCAGTGAGCAAAAGGAGCTAACACACACATAGCGGAGTCCCAACTTACAGGCCAATTAAAAGCTTCACATTATTGCACTACATCACCAAAAGCAAGAAGAAGGAACACAGTCAACTTTGCAGATCTGCTCCTTTATAAATAACATCAGAGTAAAAATTAAAAAAAAAAAAAACCAAAAACAAAAAAACCACACCAAAAAACCCACCCACAACAAAAGAGTTCTTTCAGTCACTAGTCCTGCAGCCATCATTTCAACACAAAAGGATGCCCTTGAGCATCTGTACACAAAACATACACTGATTTTACTTCGTGAATATTGTGATTACCTTAATGTAGCTAATTTGGAATGAGCCTGCACACAGTCCTTTAAAAAGAAAATTGCCTCTTTACTAAAGGAATGTTTTTATAGCACTTTACAGTCAATTTCAGAACAAATTCCCTTTTGCAGTAAGTAGTACTAGGCTCTCATCTACAATACATAATTATCGCAGAGGAGATAATTTGGATGCTATTGCTTCTATGCTACAGCAGCTTCAAATTCAGTAACAAAAATAACCAACATACTGGGCATTATTTTCCTAGGGCAATAGGGCAATCAAAACCAGGCACATTTAAGTAGTGATAATCAGCATAGCTACATATCTGACTGGAACCACAGCAGTGTGAGAAGTAACTGTATGGCTTTCATTTCAAGATCCAAGCCACAGGAGAGGAACTGGGCCAGCTTACAGCAGCCGAGCAAATGGCATTTTTGATAACTGCCTTCTGGTGCTCAAAATCTAATTTCCATACAAAAATACCCATTTTTTTTGCAAGTGCAATGGATCTTCATAATTTTATAGATATACCCTAGTCAACTGGCTTAAGGAAGTGTGAATTGCACCCATTTATTTCACAAAATGTGGGATACTGATTTGGGCAACAGGAGCTTGTCTCTGATTTCATAATTATTAAAATCTACTAGGTTTATCAAATTATGCAATTAAAAAACAAAACAAAAAACCCACCATGAAGTGTCCTCCAGTTCTTCCATTATTCATTAAATCAAAAATAAGCAGCTCAACATAAGGCATTCAAGCTGTTATGAAATTCACTTATTTGTAAATGAAGCTCATTCTCAGTATAACACCTTTTCCTGGGGAGTCAATTTATTTAAAAGGAATTAAGACGTTACCATACCAAGACATAATTAAGGGATTTTGTGAGTAGTTGCAGCCTGAAGTATCACAGCTCTGCTTTTAAACTTCTACAGCAAAAAAAGACTTACCAGCCATTACATTGTAGACCTGACATATCAGATGTGCTCCAGGAGTGAGGGAGGTCTATCGGATCACATTGCTATGTGCTTTTATCCTGCAATGGATCTGTACAGTTGGATTCCCGCAGCCACAGTCAGGAAGGCTCTGTGCAGGTGCAGAAATCCATTAGTGGCCACATGCAAGACTGTGTCTCAAAGAGGTCTGGCTTGCTGCCTGTGACAGCTAGAAATACCTCCACACTGCTGCAGCAAGGCTCATGTTCAGGCTATCCCTCTGAAATGTATTTGGAAGAATTACCTACTCCACATAATGTCCCAGCAATGTGCAGCTACACTACAGGGCTGCTGGGCACCCGAAAAACAAAGAACAGAACAAACCATCAGCGTCCCTACAGAGTCTATGAATCTACACCACGCATGATTTAGTATTCCAATACCAAGGTGATGAGTATTCTGTAGATAACTCATGTAGATTACTCACCCAGCAAGTCTGTCACACACTCAAGTGTGGTATTTGAAAATACTAGGTTGTTTTCTGACTACTTTTTAAGGTTTAGTAAGAAAATTTTCATCCTACTCACTGTACCAAAATAGCTTCAAGTAGAAATATTTCTCCTTGGGAACAGAATTATTAAATTGTGTGTGTGTAGGTACATGCAGTCCAGAGTATGCCTAACCAAAATAGCCCAAGCCGACAAGCAGCAGATCCTGTTTGGGGATTTCTGTTTTACGTTTGCACAAAGGCAAAGCAGATCCCTCACCTTCCTGCCTGCCCTGGAAAGGTGAATGACTGCACACTGACTGGACTGTTCCCTGACTGGGCAAGGCAGAGAGGTATAGGAGGGCCACCCTACACACTACTAGTGCAAGGAAAGTAAAAGACCCCTCAAGCAGCACACCCAACCCCACAGCAGTTCCGCACCATCACCTCTGCCTTGGAGTGGTTTGGCAGGTTACAGGTGGAGCAGGCAACTGTCTGACCCATGAGAGGGAGGTGACATGATAGGTCTTTAAAGCTAAGAGGTGAGTGTTGACCTGCCTAAATTAGGGAAGTTTACACCTAATCCACACAACCTGATGTGCCTGATTTATGATTTTGTCTAATGCTTGAATTTATTTAATTAATCATACACTTAAACACAATGCTATGCCTGAGTATGAAAACTAATTTCTTTCAGACTGTTAAATCTGTTGCAGTATTTCAACTTTATCCAAACACTCAAATGTATACCCTTTTCATTGAATCATAAAATTGTTCAGGTTGGAAAAAACTCCAAGATCATAGAGTCCAATCTTTGACTGAACACTACCCCGTTAACTAAAGCAGTCATTTCTTGAACCCATCCAGAGGTGATGACTCCACTACTTCACAAGGGAGCCTGTTCCAATGCCTGACAACCCTTTCAGTGGAGAAATTCTTCCTAATAGCTAACCTGAACCTCCCTTGACACAACTTGAAGCCATTTCCTCTACTCCTGTCACTGGTTGCCTGCAAGTCTGACCCCCACCTGGCTACACGTCCTTTCAGGTAGTTTCAGAGAGTGGTAAGGTCTCCCCTGAGCTCCCTTTCCTCCAGGCTAAAGAGATGCAGCTGCTCCTCACTGACTTACTCTCCAGACCCTTCCACAGCTGTGTTGTCCTTCCCTGGACACACTCCAGCCCCTCAATGTCTTTGTTGTAGTGAGGGGTCCAGAAATGGACACAGGACCTGAGGTGCAGCCTCAACAGTGCCAAGTACAGGGGGACAATCACTGCCCTGGTCTTTGCTTAAGAACATCATTGTGTAAATCAAAATCCAGGACACAGATGGCTCTACAGGGCAAGGAGGAAGGGCTTTTACTTGGAGTAACTGAGACCATTTTATTTTACTTATTTATCTTACTTGTTTGAGAACACTGAGGAGCACATTAATAAAGCAAGCAGCTGCATCCTCCATCATGCACACACAAAAAAATCCAGACCAAGCTAACTATTTTGGCATATGGAACCTAGGGAAGAAAGAGCATCACTTTGAAAGCCTCCAGAGGCAAAAAAAGCTTTTAAAAAGAAAAACAGAAGCAAATAGTGTATGTGGGAAGACAAATTTAGGGTAGTATAAGAGGATTTAATACATGCTCTTAAAATTCTAGTTTGTATACTCTGAAGTCACTCAAGCCGTAGTTCAGAATACCTTACAAAGCCAGTCAATCTTTTAGAGTAATCCAGTGAAAATTCCCTTAATGTGCACAACCCAGAGGCCTAGAGGGGTTCAGAGCACTGTGCCCCTTTTCAAGGGTCAAAACTTCAGTTCTTTCATATCACTGTACTTTTGCACGTTGTTAACAGTAATTCTTCTGTGGGTCAAAGAAGAAAAGCACAAGAAATAGTCTGCATCATCATGAAATGAGCCAAACTTAGAGCAGACTGTACAGCTTTAGGCTAAGGGTAGTTAAAACAGGCATAATAGCCAAGCTCAAGAAACCAGGGCTAGGCAGAAGGCTGTCTCAGGGCTGCACAGGGAGACAAATGGGACACACCACCAGCAGGGTGCCAAAAGCTGTTGCCTGGGATGTGGCAAAGTAGGGAAGGGATCTCCCTTTTTCCTTGTCTTGACTGAACAGGCATTCACAAAACAAGCAAAAATGCAGTCAGAGATGCCAGCATTTTACAGTGTTCCAATCCTGTCCAATTGATGCAAGAATGAGAAGCTAACTTCTGTATGCTACAGGGATATTTGAAGGAAAAACAAGATATCCATCTAATAGACATGTAAGAATAGGATTTCACTAAGATACTGCTTCATCAAACACAGTTCAAAATTTAAAGAGAACACATAGATTTGCAGTACAGCCAAGCAATGCTCTTGATTTGAACTTGAAACCAATAGAGCCAAGCATGGAAGTGACATGCATGGATTGCTTTCCTTTGCAGAGACCAGTTCTGGACAACTAGGACATACATAACAGTACAGAGAGGAGATAAAGATGTGGACATTTTGACAAGGATGAAAAGCAAGCAAATACAATACTGTGATTGCATTCCTGAAGGTGAGAGACAGAGGGAGAAAAAGCATATTAGGCCATGTGTGCAAATTTATATGCGGGAAACTGGTGGAGGGTCGGGGGGCGGGAAATCAAGGATGAAAAATGGAAATGTTGGATGGTGTTCAATACACTAGCTCCACTTATCTTGGAACTTCACTAAGAACTGGCCCACTTACAGTAAAAGCCATGATATTTTAACTCCATCAGAAACACCATTTGCCGTATTTGAAACATCAACACAGTAAAAAAAAAAAAAAAAAGGCAAAACAGGACCAAAGAACTTCCTAAAGCAAAAACAGGACTGAAGAAGTCTGACTTGACTTTATACCACTACACAATTACAAGATCATCTGATTATCTATGGGACAAATCACAAGCTTTTCTGCTCAGAAGCAATAGACAATGTATGTTCCAGAAACAGCATTAGTGCAGATGTTTTGTGACAAACTACTAATAGTAACACCATCATGATCTTCAAAAAACAAAAAAGAAGTTCTGGCTTCTGGAAAAAAGAAAGTTGTTTAATCTTGATTAAAACCACCCTAGGATTTTAAAGGACAACTTCTAAAGTCCCTTTGAATGTAAACCAATAAGATAGAATTCATTTTGGTATGGAGGATTACATTTATATCTGATTAAAACAGAAAATACTGAATAAGGAAGAAAAGAGAACGCTCTCTATATAATTAAATTTTCATTCTCAAAATTATTCCTAGCTATACCAGATAATTGAAAAAATCTCTGCAAGTCTACACTATTATGAAATTGGATGCCTAATCTGCACAAGAAAAAAAGCACAAAATACAGAGTAAACATGTAGATTTTACAAGAGACAGGCTTGACAAAGTTTTCCTTGTTGCATATATTCTGCAGAAAGTTAGTTACCTTTCAAATATATTTGAGACTTCACAGTGCAAACAATGGCTAAAGGCATTTTTAATAGGCAATCTTTTCACATATGCTAAATTTTGTAGGGAGATCATGTTTTTAAAATTATTTTAAATTCTCATCAATAATTCTAACATCACCAATAGTTTCTCTCTAAAAATAAATCATATATCATATTTAGGAAATACTTCTATCACAAACCCTTAACTATTGGTTTTAAAAAAAGTTTCACTCACATGTATTGCATAGAAAACCTCCACAGAAAACCAGCTTCTGAATGATCATTAATACCACTCAGAACAAAAGACCGTTCCCAGCTACAGGCAACTTCCCTTCTCATGAAGACACAGGCACGAGGCACGTGCAGGAATCCCAGCCAAACCCATCCTCACAAGCATAGGGACTTTCTGCAGGGAAGGCTGTAATCCCCACATTTGATACACTGTCACCCCCACTGTTTGGTCCATCCTCCACAAACTGGCCCTCCTCCAAGACCACCTTCCCCAGTGTTACTGGGTAATTCAAAATACCTCATTGTTTATATATTGTGTCCCACAGGCATTACTCCTGACATACACCTGTACCAATGTACACTGGAATTTATCTGCCATTTACTGCTCAGTCACTCGGTATTCATTTTTCTAACAAACTTCAGTGACATGACTATTCTTAAAACCTTATCAACGGGAAACCCCATCACAATATTCACACGTTTTTTCACATCAATCATGAAATCACCAGATACTAAAGAGCTTTCAAGATGTTTAGTGTCTTTGATGAAGGTGTCTACAAACATCTTTTAAACAAGCCAAGCATACTCCTTCTGCCTCACTCCACCTTGCCTATTTGTGGACCTCTTGTGAGAAGCCCAATTGTACAAAATATATTACCTTACAGAAAGCTCATAGGCTCTTCCCAGTGTATCATATTTCACCTACTTCATTTTATGCTTGAAAACTTTCATTTTTCATTCTTCAGTTCTCTTGAGTTTTTAAACCTTTGTATTAAGGCTAATTTCCTCTAGCATCAAATATATTTGAAGCAATAGATTAAAGTATATTCCATTTTAAGAGAGACTTGGATAAGAAGCACCCTAATGCTCCTCCACACAACACTAAAACAAGTAACTAAGCTTCAGTGATACAGACTTATGTTTCTTGACTGTTCTTTCACACGTGGACCATTTAGCAACCACAAAGTCTGGCAGGGTCTGTATGAAGGGTGACATGTTCACTGTTCTTTTTATGCCTTTGCCAGTTTGCTCCTTAAAACTATTTGTCTTGAAATTTTAAAATTTAACTTTCCAGAGATTATGCTCTCTTCCATGGTCTAGTTTGGATATATTTCCCACTTGTTCCATTATTTTCAATATACTCCTTTACTCAGCTGTTTAACTGTGTTTTAAGAATTCAAACAAAATATTATTTTGATAGATTTTGTTTTTTCTTCTGGAGAAAAAAAATATGCTTTTCGATCATAGGAAGAAAATGCACAAAGTCATTAATATTTGGCTCAGAGTTTTACTGTACATTAGAAGCACAAGACAAAAAGCAGTCCCTGTCCCCCAGTGATTAAAGTTATAATAGTAATAAGACATTAAAAATTACATAAGGCAGCTCTGGCAGGAAAACTGGTCAAAGATTAAATACTACCTGTATTTAGCAAATGATGCAGAAAAAGAAGTTTCATTTGTTCAGAGTTTTGGAGCATCAGTAATGGCTTCATCTCCAAAGCAGGGGGCTACACAGCCTGCTAAGTCTGTGGCCTTCTAGTTGTACCTGGAAAGTATTCTTACATTCACCAGGAAGCACATAATAAGCAAAACATGTACCCAATATCAAGGTCCAATAAACAGAATTAATACAGTATGTTAAGTCTTAGTCTTCATGACTATCCTCAATTTAGCAATAAAAATACCCTACATGGATCAACAGCTTGTATAATCAAAATAAAACTCAAATAAAAAGCCTGAAGCTTGATAATTTTCGGTATTCTTTTAAAATGTTTTCAAACTTTGTCTCAAATGCTTTGGTGAATTGACAGACTACACAGGAATCCATATATATATATGGGTTTACCTTACCCACACTTTTCTAAAACAGGGATTTGCAATTCTCATAACCTCTATCCCACATTTCTAATTACTATATTGCAATAAGCTCAAACACCACAAATAGTGTTTGCTTAAGTGGCACTTGTTGTAACCTCAGTGGTCAAAAGTTAGTGACATACAGTATATATGGAACAGTAATTCTTTTGATGATTAAAATAAGCTTTCAGAGCCAGAGAAGCAAGAGCATGACAAATATTTTCACAACACATCAATATATCTCTAATTGAAATAGAATATCTTATGAAATTTGCCTGCCTTCTTAAATGAAGAAGAGATTTAAATGAAGTGATAAGTGGTTTGAATGAAATTATTACCAATAACCAACTTTGTGGTACTGCACCAACAGCCTCCTGGCCACATCCTGACCATCATACAAGTCACACAGATCACAAGCAGCTTCCCCTTGCCTAGATGGGGCGTTTCAAGTCACACACCAGGGAAGGCCATAGGTGTACCAAGGGAGACAGCAGCTCAGAACAAACTGCTGCCACTGGAAAAGTCCCACTGGCTACATCTTTGTGAGTCAGTGAAAGGTTTCTGAGAAAGGCCATGACTGAGCAGTGGCTCCATGAATTGCTAACCAGTAGCAACACACTGCTACAGAGGGGAAAATGTCAGAGCAGACTGGCACTTAACCTTTGCAATAAAAATGGTAAACCCAACTTGTAAACAGCACCCAGCTTCCTGCCTCCTGGCACACAGGCAGCAGCTCCAACAGTGTACAGAGGGGCCATAACCAGCCCTGCTGTGCCTCTTGAGCGTCCTGAGAGCCTGAGCAGTGTGGAGAGTGAAGAAACTGCTATAGCTGTCAGCATATCATGAAGTGGACGGCAGCTCACAAATTGTCTTCTCAGTTACAGAGCACTACATTAGGACAGCTACAGCACCTCCAGTGTACCAGGAAGGGTGAGATTCAGTCTAACTTCAGCTGCCCGAGGAAACAGACACTCACCTCGAGAGGCAGCAGCTCTCAGCTTCCCTCTCACTCACTTTACAGAGAGCAGGGTACTTCTCAATCCTGTCACTTCCTCTTGAGGGAGGAATTTAGAAGTGCCTATTCCACTCTACTCAAAGGGAGCCTAAGACAACCACGGTAGACAGATGTCAGACGAATTCCTGCAGAGAACCTAATTGTGCACAGTAATGCAATTTGTGCACTCTCCCACCAGTGAGGCATTAGGGCACATACAGGGAACGGCAGGATTTTCTACAGGTATTTTCAAAATACCAACTGTCTTCATTTGCCTGCTATTAACAGCTGGAAAATGACACTGCACATGTAATAGCAAAGGAGGAAGTTTTTATTTAAACTTTTCCTTTTGGTAGGGGAATCTCAAAACTCTACATTTTTATTGATGACAAATGAAGAACATTAAGCAGCTGAACATAGATCTCTTCAGGGAAGGGACACTTAATCATGAGTTTTCAGCTAAGGATCTCTTCTAAAAGAGCACACTCTAAAATCGGGGGTTCTAACAATTAGACTATCTAAAGCTCATCTTTTTCAATTCCATTACATACTACTCTACACAGCACCAATCAGCCTTTGGGTCCCTGAGTGAAGGCAGCACTTCTACACTGTCAGCGGAACAGACCTCAAGGAAATGAAAGGACAGAACAGCAGGACTGAGAAGAATGGAAGAAACCAGCTAAAGCATCTTAGCAAAGGACTAAAATATTAGGTACTGTATTTCATAATTATCTCCTTGGACTGCTAAAGAGATAAAACAGCCTCAAAACCAATTTCATCAGAACTGAAACATTGAAGCAGAATGCCCAAAATAGATGAAGTGAACCAGTTCCTGATGTAACGCTGACAAATCTGCACTTGACAGTATCTTCTTCACCTGTGACAAACTTGTGTAAATGTTCATTAGCATGTACTGTTTAGCAGAATTTCAACCAATTAATACAGTAATAGTACCAGCCTTCCAATATACACTTCCAGGTTCAGCACTTGCTCAAGTTGAATGCTCAGAGCAGCATGAAATAGACAGCACTCATGCCCTGTTAACCTCAGAGATAAGAAACAAACCCAAAGAGAGTTCAGAGTTTTCATACTTTAATGAAAGCACAGCAAGAGCAATGCTTGCAAAAGGTCACTAGGAAACAACAGCACTGCAGTAATGCCAACATAAAATTCTTGACCTTTATTTAATCTTAATCCCATTATTCTTTTTCTCATCATGACAATAAATCCCACTGAACCACAGGGATGCACACCATTTGCTTTCCTGCCACTCTGTGAAGAAGAATTCTAAGTACAAATACATACAGGACACTTCAGAGCAACTCGTGTGTGTGTATAGATAGATATATGTATGCACATAAAAACTTCTGAAGTTAAATCTGTTACCAGAAGATGAAAAATAACAAACAGTAAGAAAAAAATAGGCTTACTGAACAGCATTTTTCTTTCTGTTTACACGCAGGATTAAAGATTACTAAGTCAATGCATATCTAGTAGATGTTCCGGTAAGCAACCTCATACATCGATTTTCTTTTCCAGGATCATCTAACAGAAGCAGGATGCTCCTTTTACAAGATTCTTTCACAAAAGCAGAGAGTTGACTAAAGGAAAGAAAAAAAATCAATACTCAAACCCCTTACGTTTTTACATTTATAAATAAATATGTAACAGGACTATGATGAAAACTGATGAGTTATGCTCTCCTAACGACATTTCTTCACAGAATAAGAATGTATATGGACCCTGTTTATTGTTTAATTAATGTGTGTAAATTCTTTATTAAGCATGGGTTTGCTCAATTTTAGCTTAAGTGTCTTATTATTTATTCCCCAGTTTTTCAGGGTTTCAACACTAAAATGATGAGCTTCATTCTTGCTTTTAAGTCAGCATTTCTAAAAACAAAACAACATACCCACCTGCTTTCCAATGTCTTGTCTCCTCTCCCTCCCCCACACCTTTTTTTTTTTTTTCCTTTTAAAACTCTAATGATTAAAGAGCTCTATGCCCTTCTGGGAGATCAAGTCACAGTCACTGACTAGCAAAAGTGTCTTCCTCGCAAAACTCAAACCTCTATAAGTAAACTAAGTAGAAAGGGAAACATCTGAACAAATGTCATGAGTTAGTGACTTCAACTAATAAAGATTTTTTACAGTAGA
The DNA here is from genome assembly GCF_041296385.1 of Aphelocoma coerulescens. Classification (NCBI taxonomy): domain Eukaryota; kingdom Metazoa; phylum Chordata; class Aves; order Passeriformes; family Corvidae; genus Aphelocoma; species Aphelocoma coerulescens. Next base: position 15,307,831 of record NC_091013.1, on the reverse strand, counting down.
GTGCTCAATATTGGAGGAAAAAAGTATCAATGCCTCATAAGAAGGATAAAGGAAAACAATACCAATTGCTCATTATTGATAACATATACATAACCCCAGCCATGTCTTGGTAGCATCAGCTACCAAAGGAACATACTACATGTAAATAGCACTAAATCATTCCCTTTTCTGTAGTTCCCATACAAGACATCAATGTGAGCTTTCTACCATTTTCTCCTCATTGACAATGTTCTTCAGAGAACAGGCAGCTGCACAGAGAAATCACTGAATAACTTGCCAGAACTTACCCAAGTATATCTGAAGCAGAAAAAAATGAAAAAATGGACTCTTTCCTTACTACTGATATCACAGCTGTCAATCCTAGGCATGCTACCTCAACTGCGGTTCATGTCGGTCATCATTTACAACTTAGGCTGCAGTAGTATTAACAGAGGCATAAAAATCAGATCACTAAAATTTTCATGACTTATTTCAAACAGAGAGGTTTTTGAAACTGAAAGCTTTCCATAACTGCAACAAGTTGAGGTTAACCCCATGCTGCCTCACAGTTGCTTATACACTAACAAAAGGTCCATCCACAAGACATGGAGATACTCAGTGTCTCAGCTTTGAACTGTAGACACCCCATACCTCCTCTCCTCCCTAAAATCAAGCACAATATTTGGCTGTGTTGAGGTTGCTCCTTCCCTTACTATCACCTTCCCTAAGCATTCAGGACTCCAAGGGAGACAGCTACCTTCAGCTTTACATTCCTTCTGCAGCTTCTCAAAAAAATGTAGTTTCATACCTACTCCTTCCAACTCTTCCTAAAATAAAGTGGGCTGTTCATACTATCCCTGCCAACATACACTGCTCCGTAGTGCACCCCCGCCTCCACACACATGTATGAGAACACAGTTTAAAAACCTCCTCTCCTGAAACACATTTGACTACTACTCTCATTCTGTCAGTCAAATGAAACTACACCACCTTTCATCTCGCTGTATTTTAAAAGATGAGACGTGAAGACAATAAGGGAAATCTCCACCTTTCTCAATAGTTTACTGTTCTAAAGTTTAACTTTCCATCTCCTACACGTCTGTAAAACACGTCTGAAAACCCTTCACTCCTCCTGTCTGCAATTTGTTCTGCCAGCCATTTTAAAAAGCACACACCCTCATGCTACAAGCAAAGTGTTAAGAGCTCATAGTTCTCTATACTTAGCAGGCAATCTGTATAGGAGTTTAAAATATATCCTATTTTCAAAGGCAAAAACATTTAAGGATATTTTACATAACACTCAAAACATGACCTGATTCCCCTCCCCTATTTATATTGCACTGAATTTTTTGTCAAGTCGAATAAAACAAAGCTAAATAACAAGAAAATTTTTATAATTACTTTGAAAGCTCTTAAGTCTCAAACTAAGCAGTTGTACTTGGCCTCATAAATTCCCTTCCCCTCAAATTTGCTGAAAAAAATCTGCCCTGGGCATGTAAGGCTCTGACAGTGGGTTCCAGTTCTGGCTCCCAATGAGAACCACAGCTCAGATAAGTAAGAGAAAAGGTGCTTTTTCAGATAACTGCTGCATATCCCTAACTCTCTTAGTAACTTAAATCCTGAAACAGTGAAGGACAGCATGTATGTGTTCGGAACAGATCTGGTAAATGCTGATGCTGTAGCTGGCAGCAGGATCTCTTACTCTCTCCTAACTTGGGCATCATCCAGAAAAAAATCTTAGCGAAAAACAGCAAAGCTACCACTGCTTTAGTGATACAATACACTTGACACTATCAAATTCCTTTCTACTAAAGAAATGGCAGAAGCCTATAACAGCAGAGTCCCTGCAAAAAGAGTCCCAGCAACATGCTTGCCTGCTCGTTTAGCTCCAGATGTGCCCACAGCCTGGTGCCATAAATCCCATCCTATCAAGAACAAAAAATTCAAGCTTGCTAAGTGTTATGGCTGACATTTTTACTTCTTCCAGCAAGCTTTCATCTGAGATTTTTCCTTGATAAAGGAAGGTCTCAAACAAGGAGAGTGGAGACTGAATCCTGTTTTGCCATGGAAGCGAACCAGTAGTGCCATTTATCTTTGCTATACAGTGCAAACCTAGGTGAAAAACTTAGGAACAAATTAACAGCAGTACATGAAAAAAGAGGGTTGCCTGCCTCCTTAAATGCACTTACTAGACTTAGAAATTGATTAATATTTAGCAATTATTGCAGGAGTACATTCAAAAGATTGCTAGCTGGAGCATTTACATGGCATCTGAAAACTACATACAATGATGATACACGCCAGCAATTCTCTCTCGGTTTAGTTACTTTTTAAAATCATGAAGTACACATCCAAAACATACTGACATGAAAGACATGTTTGGGTTGGATTTTCAAAATTTATTTCTTTTTTACCCCAGGTTTGTTTTCCTTTGCTAATCTGGAACTCCACCATTACGACTTTAGTTAATAAAATGACTCACCAGGGTTGCTTCATTAGGTGAAAGTAGTTTTGGATGTAAGCACAGAAAGACCAAAATACATCAATGGGTTCCACACATTGTTCTAACCCCCAAGAGATGCGTCTTAACTTCACCTAGTCAGTATTTGAAACATAATAGCAAATATTCACCCCACAAAGCCAAGAACCACACTAGCATACTTTTCAAAGCAAATTAGACATCTGAACTTTCATTCCCACCCTCTTGGCTAGTGCTTCTCTAGAACCCGAACTGAGTTGAACAAAACCACCCTGAGCAGTAGTTGCCCTGCAGCACAGCTACAGTAGAGTAAAAGATCACAGGTGCTGTATCCCAGTAGAAAAGGCTGGGCCACAACATCCCACGTGTCTGTTAAATCAGGAATCAGCTGCTGCCTCAAGAACCTCAGGGCTTATATCACTTTTCCTGTTTTCTGCTCTCCACTTCCACGTATCATGAACCAAGCTGCTCCTTCTTCAGACCAATGGGCAAGGAACCTTCCTTGTTTGGACTGTAACTGGTTGGTCTAATAAGCAGAGGTTATCGGTCACCAAACCTTGCCTCACCAGAAAGATATATTCATCATAGGAGTCTCAGCAAAGGCAGCTGACTGTGGACCTCCTTCCAGGGCTGATTTGACACAAACTAACTGTGGGCAGAACAAAGTTCAGGATACACCTGTACAGGGAAAGGCTTTTGTTTGATAGTGGCAACAGAAAGTAGCTCTGCTGAATGTGGGGGCCCGGATCACCAACCACTCCAGCTGAAAGTCAGCCCTTACACAGGAATCCTACACTCTTCCAGAATTTTGTTTCACATGTAGATACAAATCAAAAGATACAGAGTCAGGGATTGAAAAACCTGCCAACCCATAGCAAGGGAAAAGAGGAGAGAGATGAGTAGGTTGAGTTGGCTGAAGTAATAGAAACCAGTAAATATTTTGGGAAAGGAGACAAGGAGTCGGAAATGCAGCAAAAGCCACATCCTGTCCTGAGCATGTAGGAAGAAAGTCGGGAAGAAGGAAGTGCAAGTCTACACACACTCAAGAAGGCTGCTCTCTAAGCCTCAGCTGACAGTAGAAGGAAGAATAGATTCATCTGGACTAATAGGCAGTGGGACAAAGAAAATTACAGTGTATCATCACAGCCAACTATACCCACCTCCTCTACCTCAATGAGGGTTAATGCTATAAACAAAAACCAAAACAAAACTAACAAAAAAAATCCCACTTTTTTTTCAGTAGATCAGCATCCAAACTTCTTATCTGAGAATACAAATGAGATTTGAAATTAAGTTATCCCAAACAAGCAAGTAAACATTTTGGTATGGCTTCTGTGCATGGGGAAGAGGACCATCTAACTGGCAAGAAAGAAATATTTTTGTCTTTGCTTTTAGTACTTTTTAATTGATGCAGTGGACATTTCTGAATTAAAAGGAGACAGCTAGCAGCAGAAGATGAAGAGATTCTTGTGCCTGATGAAACATTTGAAGACTCAGGGGCAGATTACTTCAATGTAACATGCTTCATTAAATCCAGAACCAGGAGCCAAATCCTGTTCCACCTTCTCAAAGCAGTGTTAGATGATGCACACTGAAAATCTTTTCCTCTACAAACCTGACACCATCAGTTCTTACCAGTTTCTGTAAACTACTACACAGAAAATTCCCAAAGACCCCAAACTGTATACTCAAAGAATGTCACTCTACCTACAAAAAAAATGTATATTTATTTCACTGTTCCCTGATAACAACACTTGGCATCTGTCAGACAATGATGACACTACATTTTTTTACCAAATGACACCCAAGAAGAACAAATTTGGTTTATTCTGGCAAGGCAGAAAGTAAAGGACTAGATTACACAGCTGGAGACAGATAGAGGTGGCTGAATGCTCTCAAATCTAAAATGTTGGAATTAAAGCTAGCTTTTAGCTGCTGAGCAGTTTTCCATATTCCTTTAAGAGTTTTCTTTCTTGGGACTCTTCAGTTGTACAAATTTATGAAGGACTGTATAATAAAATCAGCTTAAAACATTGCTCATAGAATCAGATCCAACAGTTCTCAGCCATTGGGACTGAAGGTCAGAATATGAAAATTACATCTTCCAAGTACTACCTTATACAATGAAAGTTTTGACCAGGATTTCTCAAGATGTGTGCATGACTAGGAGATATCTGGGTTCATTTCAGTGCAGAATAGCCATCAGAAAACCATCTTGAGGACTTTTGCCCCTCTACTTTTCCAAGTCTATAACATAAGAAAGTATATCACACTGCAACACCATTAATCAAGAGCTTCTGTGAAGACTAGGAAAACATTCCTTAACCTATTTGTTTTTGTTACCTTTGATTTTCAAAGAGCTCTTTGATATGGTGAGTCTCTGTTTCTGAACAGTAATGCCTGAAGCAGAGGTTAAATTGCATGGAATGCATTTTCTTTTCCTTTCCACCTTTTTCCTATTCATGGTCTCTTTGCCTCCCCTGCAGCTGCCACAAGAAAATTTTCAGAGCTACTTCAGCCCCCTGGGCTCCCACTGCAGGAGGCAGGTGGGCTGGTGAGAGGTCAATTCCTGCTGGAGCCCATCTGATGGGCCCAGTCTCCTCCATCAAACTTTTCTCTCCCTCTACTCCCTAGGCTGAATGGAGTGGAGTGAGCTCTGCTGGGGCACCAAGAGCAAGAATTACTGTATTGAGTAATTGTGAAATTGGAGCAAGAAGCAGACTAGATCATGGGAATATGTACACATGGAAGAAATAGCCAAGATATATCTTCTGGATACATCTCTAAGTTCTGTAACCATAATTTGTGTTACTCTAGGAAGCATTCTGTATGCTTGCTGTGATCTTACATCCTACCCTTAATGACTTTTTCTAGGCACTAGGGAGAACAGCAGTGAGACACTGTTTCTCTCACTAATGTGGCCAGCCTTATGACCTTGTAGGCAGGAGTGAGTGGATGAGAATAGGGAAGGAAGAAAACTCCATTAGAGAGAAAAATAAAAAGCCAACTTCTAAAATCTTAAGAGTTTTCCTAGTAGGTTATCATTTAATCAATCGCACAGATGCACCATTATCAGCAAGTAGGCACCAGAAGCTCTATGCAGTGCAGGGGTTTTCATCAACAGAGAACTTAGTGATCTTCCAGGAGCATCACTGTGCTATTTTAAACACCTTTTCGGTTGCTACATGGCCTGTAAGCTTGTCACTATGCTTTAGGGAGCACTCATTACAAGGAACCCTGGTTGCATGAAGGCTTCCTTTATAGTATTCAGTTCATCTTCAGCACTTCAAACAGACCAGTCATGACAAAAATTGGATCTGAAAGTGGATGTGCTTGTACTGTGTAACATGACTTTCAGTTCCATTCACACGTGATTTGGACAACTTCATCACAAATTAAATATATTAAAATTCAAAGATAGACTACTTACTCTTTTATTACATCCTTTGGCTGTGTGAGACTTAAAGGAAGATTGCATAAAGGCAGTACCTCTGTTATAAGAAGAGAGATTACAAAACCTCAGAGGCAAAAAAAAATGCCCAGCCCAAAACAGAGAAAACATACTGCAAGGCAGGAAAGAGATCAAAACTGCCCTTAGAATATAAAAATTATTATGAAAACCAAGCTATTCCTATCATCTGTAAATGCCTCAATCTGTGCAGTTATTTCTGTTTCAAATTTTCTTTCAGTTCTGTCACTCGATTATGCCATAAAAAAACACGAACCTTTCTCCATAATACTGTCTCAGAACAATTTCTTCCCTATGCAGCCCTCAAACATTTTCATTCAGTGCCATAACCTGGCCTCGACAAGCCACAAAACACATCCTGGCCCACAACCCTGCAACACTGCATTCACATCCAGAACCTCATCAAAAACTTGTTTGTGCCAACGGAAGGTCACCCTCTTATTTCACTGCACCATTAAACCACTTCCTCTGACTATTGAAAAGTGCCCTGTTTACTCGTAACCACAGCACTTAGCACCACTAAACCCAGGAAATATAATGGAAATACTTACATCTATTAATAGACCATTAAGCATATGCGAAAAATATGCCCTGTGGCTGACGCATGGTATCAAAAGTCAAGAAACTAAGCATGAAAGTAAAGCTCTACTCTCTCCCTTCTCTTCAGGAGAGGGAAAGGACAACTACCTCATCCATCATTTATTTTGGGAGCCATAATTTCTCACTGTTTGTCAACATTTTAAGAGCCCCAACAGCACATTCCAGTCCACTCCCTGAGGTCTCTTTCCCCTGACACTGAGCAGGTCTGTACACACACACAGATGCCACATTCAACACAAACAAGGGAATGAAAACTGGCAAGATGCAGGCAAGTCACCAGCAACAGGAAAGGGACTCCCATTTGTTGATACCACCCTCCCAAAGGAAGGGAAACTAAATCCCTTAATTTAAAATATGTAAAAATCACAGTAATGATGTGTGGATAAACACTACAGTATTGTCCCATTTTCCTTTCTGGGACAAAAGGAAAGGCCTTTCTTGGGTGATTTTTCATGCAGTGAACCTAGGAGGATAAAAAAAATTTTTTGTTTCACATGACCAGAGTTTTTTGAAAATTAAGTTTATTTTACTCCCAATAGAATTGTATATTGAAAGCTTATTCCAACTCAACAATCAAGGCTAGTTTATTCAAACTGGAGTATTCTTCCAGCTCTCCCTTGATCTATTGCTTAAGTGCGAAGGCAGCAGAGCTCTGCCCGGACCCTTTCAGCACTCCTGCTGTGGTTACAAACCCAGGCATGCCGCAGCACCTTCCGAAAGTTTGTATCTTTCTCTTTTAACCACATGAAGAATTTCAGTATTCCACCACACCCACGACCAAAAGTAATTTCAAACTATAAATATTTGAATGAGCATTTTTCTGAAATAAAGCAGAGCCTTGATGGCTTCCGCTTGGCACAAGACAAGTAATGTGATAATTCTTATGGATTGAACTGGGCAAGGCATACTTCCAGATCTTCCTAAGTGAAACAAAACCACAGTGCAACCTCCAGCACCTGGCATCAAAACAGACAAAGCTGTACTAACTGTAGTAGTGTTACTAATATTTTCTTGAAGATTTTTTGAGATGCTTTTACAGTGGCATCCATAAATTGATACATGGTATCGTGTTTTTATCTAACACACTCATTCCCATCCTATCAAAATCTTAGGTAGAAGTGATAAATTCTCACTCTTTTTATTTATTGAGATTGCTACTAGGAAAAAGGAGTATCTCAGAGAAACTATTCAACAAAGAAAACTAGATATACTTTCTTCTAGACTGGTTGAATGCACAATACACCTGTGAGGATGATAAGGTTATGGGGCATAAAATCCCCTTTCCTTTTTGTGCAAGCAGATGTATTACCATGCACAAGACCAACAAGGCAGCTGGCTCTGGCACGAAGTACCAATGCAGAAGACACCCCAGACTAAAATGCTTATCACATCACACCAAGTTAATACATATTCCAGGGACTGGTCCTCTTGGAAGGCAAATGCAAGCCCACAGGAATGATTTTACAAAACAACAGATGCAATTACTACTGAAGGGGTTCACTTTGAAAGCTTGGACAGTTTCATCTATTTCTGTACTCAAAATACATAAAAATGAGAGTTTTCAGATTTTTCACAAACCAGAAAACAGGATTTGAATGTCCAACACTGCACCAAACATGTATTTACTCTTGTAAGGAAAAACAGGGCTCAAAAAGTTAAATATTATACGATGCACAGGAAACAATCTCTTCTGTTAAATCATTATAAGAAATTGAGTTCAACATAGTTTTTCCAACTGGTCCAATCAAAAAGCACATACGTGTAACACTGGAACACTAAAAGTTGCATTTTACATATTGTAAAGGAATGAATTTAACAAAAGTGAAACATTAATACGAGAAGTTTGCTACTGGCATCTTTATGCCAGGAAAAGTAACATGAAAACACTGTGAAAAAACAAACTTTGGCACACAGAGAAAAACAGTTTAAAGCAAACAGATACCACAACACAACTGTGCAAACCCTGCACAACATCAGAAATACCTCTTCTATTCATCACTGCTTTGGACCTTCTCACTGAAAAGCTGCTAAAAAACCAAACAGGCATCTACCTGCTGCATGACTGAAGTTTATGCAAAGATCACAGAAATGCTTTATCAATCTCAGCAAAGTAGACGTTTGTCTGCAGCACCTCAACATCACAAGAATAATCAGGTTCCCCTTGATCAAAGGAAAACAGACACAAACACGTGAAAGAAGTAGCAAAAACCTTCAGGTATTTAAGTGCAAAAGTGAAATTAACATCCCAGAATTTAGGGCAGAACAGTTTGATATGGCATTTGGCAAACAAAGATGACACACACACAAATAATACATTAAATGAAAAGAAGCACAATACTTCACAAAACTTCAGATCACAGAGGACATAGATATTAAACAGTTAAGGGAACATGTAACTACTGTGGATTATGCATTTAAGAGTTACAAGACGAAAATTAAGAAAACTAAGGAAGTGACCAACAAGCATTTGAATACATTAGTTCATTACAACTGCAGAAAGCCTGAAATGTACATGCATTATGAATGTACATGCACAGAGAACAACTCAAAACCAGAAGTAATTCCATATGAAACATTTTGATTCCTGTTAAACTGCAACTAGAAGTACTTTACTAAGATTCTTACAATATTCAGACCCACAGAGAACACTGGGGGTTTAGGATCTTGACAACTTCATGATACAAATGAAGTAAAACAAAAGTGTATTATGTACAAAGTCTGTCAGATGCATTACAGTCTTTTAAACAATATAACTATAATCTCGGATGGTTTTCCCCCCATTTTAATAGTTAGATTTCCACTTTGTAAAACCCACTTATCTCTTATCTTTACACAGCGACACATCATCATCATTAATCATTGTGGAGATAAGACACAGTGAAAGGTATTTCTAAATAGCCTATCTAAAGTCAGTCCAGGGCAATGTGACTACCCAAGATTTCAAGTCACTTTTTTCACTGGGTAAGCTGCCTGAACACAAGTATCTTGGGAAAACTGATACATACCATGTTCCTACATGCACTAATTCCAGGCATAGAAAATACACCAGTAATTTATCAAGCTGTGATGAAAATACCAAACACGAGTCAATTGCAGCAAAATAACTCAGAAATTATGTGAAATGTCCTAAGACAGGCAGATTTTAAAAAACCCTGTTACAGTACTGACCTTTGCATTCAATTACTCCAGTAACCTTGACTGAGCATTACTACTCCTTCCACTATTTAAGCATATTATCCAGATTTTCCCTCTCAACCTGTAGATGTCCACAAGAAAGTTAAATCTGAGTGTGTAATACAAGTAACTGAATGCAGTTAGTATCTCCAAAATTTGCATTAGCTTCCTGATCAGCTTCATCTCTGTCCAATCTGAACAGTCCAGTTACTTATAAAAATTCCATAAAACAGTATCTTAAAAAAAAACAAACAAAAAAGCACTACATAAATGGATATAGAATTTAAACTGGGGGTTACTGCTTCTAGGATCTGCTCAACATCTTAAGCCAGTCACAAACAAAGGGCTGAAAACTGCAATGCCCTATCAGAGAGCTGGTGCAAAAACCTGATTTCATGAGGAGTAGTCAAGACAACTAAAAGAGAAGAGCCAAACAAGCTACTCAGTAATTCTGACACTGGGACCTTGTTGCAAAAACACACAAGAAGGAAGAAAGATTTTTTTTTCCCAGCCACCTGAGCAGTCCAGAATCGAACAGAATTTAAAGCCTTGCTCTATTCTGCAGCCTTAGAATGCATTTGCAAGTGAATGAGAGACATAACATTTTTAAAGAATTTCCACTGTCAGTTTTGCTCCACATACATTGAAGGACTGATAACCAAGAAAGTTATAATTGTGTTTTATTTATTCATGAGATTAAAAAAAGCCTTACTACATAAATCTTCATACAATATCATCACACAGGACATATAGTTTCATTTACATTAAATATGCACATGCTCCTTCAATTAGCATGTCTAGAAATAATTACTTAATATAAAAAAAAGCATTCCTGATGCCTTTCCACTGCTACACGGATACACCAGCCACCAAAGCAGATGGAGGTCTGTGACACTATAAAACAGTGTCTTATAAACACTGAAGTTTTCAGAGGCTTCACTTTCCTAACCTGTGCATTGCAAGTGATACACCTTCCTTTTACTCCTGGGATTCAAAGGCATTTTTCTTCACTGCAGTTTAACAAACTTTTTTGGAAAGAGGTTTGACTTTTTTTTTTAAAGGACAAAGCCTGACAATGTTAAAATACTTTAAATACTGAAATAGTAACCTTGAGAGGATGTAGGGTATTAAGCTGCCCTGAACTAAAGCAAATACTTGCAAATGGTAACATCACATGAAAAGCAGCACATGAATTAACCTTGGGGATAAACAACCTTGAGTGTCCATATATGAGAGAAAACAGTACAGTACAAAAAGAAGAGTGTAACTATATGTTGTTTAAGTCATTTTGGCCTATAAGAAATCACTTGGAAAAGTACTAAGATCAAGAACCCACACAGTATTTTTAAAGGAATCCACACATGGATTCATTTCACACAAACTGGTTTAGTGATATACAGTCTAAGATGGCACAACATATGATTTTTTCCTCTTAAATTCTTTTAGGCATGATCATGTTTTCTAGAAGGAAAAAAAGCAGCCAACCAACAAACACATTTTACTCTGAAAATCAAAGTGTCCAATATTTCAACATCTCAGCACATACATTAGGCAAATCTCACTGGGCAGTAAAAAGGAAGACGAGAGATTCAATACTGAGCCATTTGTCCTTCAAATGCTCTTTAGTCATTACCTTTACTATAGACAGCAGCAGCAATAATGGCTACATTTTGGTCACCTAACACTCTCTCCCTGACAAAAAGATTCCTACAGTGTCTTCTCAGGCTATTGTTTGCCTCATGCCTTTGATTTTTGGCAAAGGGATATAACTGAGCTCGGCAAATATTATTTGCTTTAGCCACAGAATTTTGCTCCTTGTTTGCAGCATTATAAACAATTTAACGATATTCTCTTCCCTAGTAGCCAAGAGATGCAAAAAAATTCCTTATTGCAGGCTTGTTTATTACAGTTTGGTCTGGGCAGACAGTCTTAAGAGCCTCATTTGCACTGCCATTCAAGAAATTCCCTCAGCATTGGAGGATCCTACAGATCCTCAGATGCTGCCAGAGAAGTACAAAGTTCAGGAAGGGGAACAGTGGTTACAGTCACTGCCTGTTGTTGGGGCAGTCCCCCTTTTGGGGGACAGCACCGTGGGAAGGGGCATTTTACTTTGGAACATGGAGGTAAGATTCTTCCTATCCCTATGAACAAGATGAGGACTCCAGGACCAAGACATACATACAAACACATGAATCAAGAGAGCATCATTTCCACATCTGTATTAATGATTCGTGTTAGCAGCTGTTGTGTTTGTTACAAAATTGGGAAGACCCACAAAAGAGAGCCTCATTCTCTGCTGCAGCAGATCCAAATCCCATCCATACTGCTGTCTGTAACACACAACACACATACACAATCTTTTATACCACATCATATATTATCTTCTAGCAGACAATTCAAATAACATAACAAATTTGGCCAAGACCACTCTATGCTGCCTTGCTTGGGCATTAGTGTTCAAATGCCAATGCTTGGCCACAAGTGATTACATCTGTCTGTGCCTGTCCATGCTCTACAAAACATGGCCCATCTTTAATTATAGCACCTGCTGCCTTTTCTGTGGATTCCCAATGTCATACAGGGTGAAAAATAGATAATGTACTGGTCAATATAAGGAGTGAAGGCTTTTCACAACACTTGCCTCTGAAGTTAGAAAGCATAAACTAGAAAGACACAGAAAATATCTGGGAAGAGTGCAAGTGAATATTAGGAAGAATTCCTCATACTTTAGAAAAGAGGTGAAAAAAACCCTCGCAAATATGATTTCTAAGCATTAATTTTCTCCTGTCTTCCATGTGAAATACTTAAAAATGGAAACCCAAGCCCTAGAAGTGCCTGACTGCTCAACAGCAACAGCCTTACAGCAGAAGCCACAATTGCTAAGCACATGGAGAAGGGTGAGGAGCAGCAAACACAGGTGTTCCCAATGCCTTCCTTGGCCCCTCACACTGTGTTACCTCAGAGAAGTCAAAGTCTCAGATTCCCACTCCATAAATTTGGGACAGTAATCCTTCTTTATCTCCCAAAGCAATTGCAAAGCTACTTTTAGTCACTACAGTGGCTTAGGACAAACGGGGAAATTAATTCCCTCTTATGCACCAGGTTTAGATGGTTTACCATCCACAAAGCAGAGGCTCTATACCAGCCAATTAAGGTAAAAGTGTAATGAACACCTACATAACACCTTAATCACCACTCATCTCATACTCGAGCCCAGGGGAAGTCATGTGAAGACACCGCAGCCAGACCCACCCTAACACCTACATGTGAAGCCAAGGGCCAAGGTCACGACAACCAGCCTTGGCCCCAACATCTCATGGTGCTGGGGGACCTGATCCCATGTCAGGTGCTACTCCATACACTGCAGCAACCTCCACCACATCTCACACATCCTTTTCGCCCTCGGAAATTAAAAGTTACGTTCGCTGAGCAGCGAGGAGGGACCTTAACCAGAAGCCGTGTCTATATAAGGGCTCTGTGTGCGGCGCTCACGCTCGATACCCGCTCAACCAGTTTGCTGCCCGGGCTGGGCAGCACCGGCACAGGCAGGCCCAGGCACCGCCGAGAACGAGGTTTACAAATCGCTGCCTCCCCGCTCTGCACTTCGGGGCACGGCCGAGCTGCCGCCCGCCCGCCCCGGCAGCACCGCCGGCGGCCGGGGAAATCGCGGCGGCACAAAAGCCACCTCATGGCAAACACCTCCCGCTCCACAAAGGGGAAGGACGGGGTTCGCCGGGAGCCGCGGGCGGGACCCGCTCCGTGTCCCCTCGGGAGCGGCCGCCCGGCGCCGGCACCGCCGCGGCTCCCGCCGGGAGCAGCCGCCCCATCCCTCCGAGATGGCGGCCGGACCGGCGGCACCTGCCAGGGAGCGACCCCCACCTGCCCCCTCCCCGGGGCTCGGGCAGCGCCGGTCCAGGCGGCGAGGGACAGGACGGGACGGGACGGGACGGGACGGCACCGGGGGAAGCCACGGGATGCGGGCAGGGGAGCCGCCGTCCCCCGGCACCTCGCGGGGCCGCAGCCCCATCCCTTACCTGTGGCCCGCGGGTGGCTGCGCGCAGCCCCCGGCTCCGCCATCTTCCCCGGCCGGTGGTGCCGCCGCCGCGTCCCGCCGGGGCCGGCTGGGCTGGCTGCGCCCGCGGCCGCCGCACAGGCGCAGTGCCCGCCCCGGCACCTGACGGCGCGGGGAGGGGCGGGGCGGGACGCGGCCGGGCCCGGCGCGGCGGGGCGGGCCCGGTGCCCAGGTGGGGCCGCGCCCCGCCCTCAGCGCCCCGAGAGCCGCGGGTCCGCGTTCCGGCTGCGGGGCTGCGCTCCGACACAAGGGCGGCCGAGCGGCCCTTTGGTGCTCGGGCGCGTTCAGTCGGGTTATCCCCGAGAGCCAAACAGCCCGCGCCCTCCGGCTTTCCGGGCGGATCCTGCCGTTTCCCCAGATTTTTCCATCCAGGTGTTTGCGTGCGCTGTTTGCAGCCACTTGTGGCCTCGGATGAATCGATGGCACCGGGGAAAGGCACAAGCGTGTCCTTCCCATCCAGCTGCGGTCGCGGTTCCCCCCGCGGGGTCCCTTCAGGCCGGGCTGGCCCTGCAGCAGCAGGACCACTTAGTACTCGGTTTTAGAAGGGGAGAAATAAACATAATCTTTGTTTCTCCTCATCACTCACATACTAGTGGTTGAACTCCCCTCCTCAAAATTTTAACACCCACCTTGAGTTCTTCTTTTGCTCTCCCCTTACTGGTTTTGCTGTTTCTGGGACACAGCAGTGCTACGGGAGCGCACGCCCCGGGGCTTGTGGCTTCGGGCAGCTCCTGCTCAAAACGTTGCCAGAAGTGGTGTTAGATGCCAAACACCGCACTGACTCATCTTCACTGCCAATTTACCAAAATTTAAATGTAAGATACATTTAATCCTTCCACTTCCCATTCTTACTCCTTTTGTTTTCTTCTTTTTGCCAAGCAATTATATCACCTTTATAAACTTTACCTGAAAGGCCATAGTCAGTATAAGAAGAAGGAGGAGGAAAGCACTTACTTTGGTATTCCTGATGTGTCTCCTACTAAATCACTATTAAGAGGCAATTATTCTGTTGAGGTGCTGGGCAACAATCTTTCCATCTACACATTCAAGTGGTGTTCTCATGTTTGGGTTCACACACCTCAATAAAAGTTTAGCTACACAGATTTAGGGTTTCTGGTGCATACAGTAATAATTATTCCTAATGTTGCCTTATCAATGAAATACTTAATTTTCATTGTTTATAACTCTGCCAAATCTAAAGAGTGTCAAATGATGTTTTCATTTCAGCTGTTTCCCACGCTAGCCTTACGTCAAGGGACTCCACTTAATATTCTACCCCTCTAAAGACCGAACTGCACAGTTTTGGTCATATTACAGAAGAAAAACCCCACCTGTCTTACTGTAGCTGTGCCTCCTAATTTCCAGGGTCTCCTTTGGCAACAAAACCAAAAGAAGGAAGAATCTTCTGTAATATTAATTAATCTTTAGCCTATTGGTGTCCGAGGAACATATGGGAAAGAGTGGCTGGTCTCAGTGCAAGATACATGGGTTTAGTGATGAGAGAAAGGAAACAGAGAGGATGAATTCCCAGGACTGGGAAATAGGACAGCAGAGAGTGAATGTGGGGCGTGAAAAGATGGAGGGTTATGGCTGGAAGCTGGAGAAAGGGGTATGAGGGTATCTACAGGGAGGGTATTCAGGCAGTAGACAGTGGCTGGGAGGAGAGGGATGGATGGGGGCACGGGAGAATCTGCCCCGAGGAACATGAGCCTATCAGTGCTAGCTCTCAAGTGGTCGTGGAGCCCATAAGCACAGCATGTCACATGGAGAAAGAAGTGTTCTTCTACAACTGTAATTTCCTCTGATAGCTGGTTCACAGCATTCAGACTGGGAGTGATGCAGTGGGGAAAAAAAATAAAGAGATTTTCAAGAAATCTTAAGGAAACTATACAGAAAACATGAAAGCTCCAAAGACAAAGCCCTCCTCTACAGTATTATATGTTGCATGTGATATGAATCAGTTTTTAAATTACCTTTGCAGAGTGGTTTTTTCCACAAGACTCCTGCCTCATTCAGTACAAGGATGTCTTTAATTAATGTATAGTTCTTCAATGTTTCTCTTCATTTTCATCATGTAAAGTGGAATCTTTCATGTCATATTCTCTGTACATTCTTCAAACCTTGCCTTGAAGGCACATTAATTAATTTCCATGATGACTTTGCTGTGGTAGTCTCATAACTCCTTCAAAACATTCATAAATTTAACTTTGTACAGCCTTCTAAGTTGAAGTAGTACTATTATCATATTTTACACACAGGGAAGAGCTAACAGAAGGTAGTGTGTCTGGGGTTGTCCGTAGTGGTTTGTTAATTCTTTAATGTTGTGGAGGCTGGAAGGTTTATTTAATACGGTGTGCATCCACCAGCACCTCAGAAACAAGAGCATAACTGTTCTTGCTCAGGTTTGACTTTAAATACTTTTTAGATCTTTAAGCACTGGATGTAGTGGGTTACTTACAGTCTACAAAGCTTTGGCATGCACTTACACCTGGGAGTCAGGAGCTGATTTCAGGCATGTCTGTGTATCCTTCTTTATGACAGATAGAGGAGCTCTGGGAAACTTTTTCATATTCAACCTTTAGAATGGAAGTTATGAACAGTTTAATTTTGCCCATACTTCACATAACAAGATTATTTTCTTGACTATAGCAGCAAAAGGGGCCTTCCCAGCTGTGGTGGGACTACAGCCAGTGTCTGCATGCTCAGAATTGGAGATGTCACCGTGTTCCCCCCTAACTCTCCACAGCCCACCTTTCTTTAATGTCCCTTCCTATCAGCAGAAGGAAAGCATCCTAGAGGTTGCACATCACCAGGAGGAATGTGAGGGTCTGCTTTTGAGTGATAGGAGAAGGATTACACAACCTGACATATATATAGCCTTTGATTGCTGAGGGATGGGATTGGAAAGTTTCTCCTCACCTCCAGGGCCAGGAATGTGAATTATCACAGCCCTGCCTGCAAGGGCAATGAGACAGCAGGGAGAAGCTGTGTGTTTGCTGGGCATTGCCAGTCTCTTATCAGCAGCTCTCTGGCGTGAATTATAAAGCAGTGTAAGAATTTTCCCAACACACAATCTCTGTAAGGCAAATCACATTGAGCACTCCAATTGGGAAAACATTTATTGCAGACACTTTGCTTATTCTGCTTTCTTCATCTGAAGCCCAGTTTGTCCTGCTATGAATGAAGCTCTGGTAATACTTGTTCTAGATGGTTGTGTTCTAAAGCGTTGTTCTTTCCTTCTTTTATGGTGTGTTGCACACTGTTAAAATCAACACCACTTTGGGTTTCTCTTGTGGAAAACATTTTTCCTCTCTTAGCACACATTTCCAGCAGATGCTGTATTTAAACAGGTGGTGGTGAACCTAAGCCTGTGAAAATCTCAGAGGTAAATCTGCAGAGAAGAAAAGTCTTAAAGTCAGCTCAGGATGAAGACAGAAAAAAGCTGGAGGGACTGATAATTTTGCCACCTTAACAGACATTCAAATAAAAACTGTCAAAAGTGTAAACTAATTTTGAAAATCTTGACTTCTTTTCTCAGTGTTTTTGAGATGGTTGTATCTATGCAACCAAAGCCTTCCCTCCCTAAGAATGCTTCTGAGGGAAAACAGTCAGTTCTGAGGAAACTAGCCAAATTTACAATGTTACAAATCTATGTTGGTCCATAGTTTTTTGCTGTATTTTGCTATTTTGAATCAACAGCTGAAAATTTGAGTGCCCAAAAAAGTAAGGCAAGTAGAATGGCTGCCTGGGGTATTTCAGTTGGAGCAATTGGCCCAGTGTCACGCAAACGCTGCGTGTCAGAGATGGTAAATCCACTTCTCCTCGGCAGTATTTGTCTCCTTTAACTTCAAAAACATCCTTCCTTTTCTGAAACTCCTGGAAGTCCAGTGCCTCACAAACTCTGGATGAAATTAAGTGCTCAGACCAAAGTACTTTTATAAGCAGTGCAAATTAATCTGAAGAGAAGTTCTCCTCTTCATCAGGTAAGTTCGTGTTCTCTGAGATAAACAGAACATGACTCAGAAGTTGGAAAGAGTGTTTCAGCACATGTATCAGAGACTGAAGAAAGGTGGTGGATATAACTAAATATAGTTGTTCCTGATTGTTGAAATATTAACTCATCATCTTAAAACTCAGCATTTTAGGGGAATCTTTAGCATTGCCCTAAAATAGTTTACAAGGCCATGTAGTGGTAAGACAAGGGGGAATGGCTTTAAACTGAAAGGGGGCAGGTTTAGATTAGATATTAGGAAGATATTTACTGTGAGGGTGGTGAGGTACATGAACACATTGCCCAGCGAAGCTGTGGATGCCCCATCCCTGGAAATGCTCAAGGCCAAGCTGGATGGAGCTTTGAGCAGCCCAGGTTAGTGGAAGGTGCTGCTGCTCACCACAGGGGGGTTGGACTAGATGAGCTCTAAAAGGTCTCTTCCAACTCAAACTAAAAGGGCTCTTCCAATTCAAACTTCCAATTCAAAGGTCAAACCAACTCAACTGACAGAAACACTCACGGTGTTATTGACTGATAAGAAATCTTCCTCACGAGAGATGAATCTTACTTAAAAATATCATGGGCACTGAGTCAATAAATTGAGGCACATTGTGATAACAGAGAAAATATTTTTTTTCCAGGCACTTGAAACCTTTCTATAAAATGTGTTGGTGGTAGCAGTCTTGAAGGTAGATACAAACAGCAAAATGGTGCTCTGTTTCAAAATCACAGTTTTGAATTCAAAACTCATGGTTGTATTTCTGAAGGACTTCTACCTTTTAGTCAAAAATATTTTTATAAAAAATAGTTGAATTTGCCCAGGTGAAATGGCTTCCGTTTCTGTTTGTCTCTCACTGTTTAAGAAGCCACAGATATTCACAAGCATTAAACTTGTCTTTTTAGGTTCCCTTGATTGAAGACCAGGAACAATGTGCAACTCAGTCTGGAAAAACTTGAACGACATCTGTCTGCTTTATTTTTGTGTATTTACATATCTAAGAACTGTCATTCAGTGAGTAATATCAGCCCAATGTTAAAATAATTTTTAGGATGAATCATAATGGATTGCTTTTGTATTTGTTATTTGACATGTGAAAAGTGTATTATTTCTCCTTCATGTGAAAGTAGATTTTTTTTAACCTTGTTAAATGTTAAATTGTTAAATCACACACCCCAATATCCTATGCCATATGTGATTTTTTGTACTCCCCAAATGCCTTGAACTAGGGGCATATTTTCACTTGCCTCACACTTTCGTCTTTTGAAGTTCAGTCATAGCTATTTGACTTGGAAAAGCTTGGCACTAACAGGGTTGATCTTCACAAAAATAAGTGAAAATAGAGCAAGGGAGGAACTCTCTCATCACCTTGTGCTTTGTTATTTACTGACAGCAGAGGCATTTTAAGTCATGTACAAACATAGCCGTGTATACACACCCTGCTTTGCTGAGCATGGTAATGGGATAAACAGTAGTGGAATGCAGCAGAAACCTATTTCACATTGATTTAAACGGATATAAACTGAATATTTTTTCATCAGTATTTCATTGTAAGAGTGATATATATTATATCTCCAGTTCTCCTGTAAATAAGTCCTTAAATATTTGCCACCAAATACCAGCTATTCTCCTCCAGATTAAAACCTTGTGAGCCCTGAATCTTAAAATTGCTTTGCAGATTTGTGGGCAGGTATCATTGGGGAATATGAACAAGTTAGATTTTGATGAGTTTTGGATTGCTTTTGATTCTGGGATAGAGCTAAAAGTTATTTTGTGCAGTAATAGGCAAAGAAAAGGCAAAAGCTGTGTCAGTTTTTCATGCTTTAAGAGGATGTGACACAGTCTTAGCTTTTGCTGGGAGAGGCAGGAGAAGATAAGTCTTGCTTCAGAAGGGAAGAATGTCTGCCCTGCAGCCATAGAAACATTTTTCCGTTTCTCTTCACCACCTGCTGAAGTGATTGATATTTGCCTGAAGGATTTGCAGTTATTTGTAATACTTTTGTTTAACTGCACCAGGATACTTTGCCAGGAAGTGGAACATTCTCCCCCAGCAGTACCTCATCTAAATATACAGGAGAAGATTATGTTATATAGGAGAGAAGCATGGGCAGGAATGTTCCTACCTCAGATTGATTATGAACTGTTCTCAAGTTTATGGAATATCAAATCCTAAGATGTTTCTACTCTGACTGAATGCCTAAAATAACATTAAATGAATTAAGTTTAGTTATAATTGAGTAATAGTTATACTGCATCAGATGTCAGTCAGTCAGTCAGTAGAGAATTACTTTTTACTCTTTTGGTTAAACTAGCATCCCAAGTATGACAAATTCAGTCACTTTGAAGAGAAGGGAATCTCTGCAACATATAGACCAGGTACTCCAAGAAGTTGTGTGGTCTTGTGACTACATAGTTTTAGGAATAGCACTGCATCTGCACACCCAGACTCTGCCTCACAGTCACAGTGAGACCATTTGCATGCTCCATGCTCACCACTTCCTAAATGCCTGGTAAGTCCAGTGCCTCAGCCTCTCCGAGTACTATCCATGAGATAACACTGGGAGAGACATGATAATTCTAGGACAGAAGTCAGTGTGCTTTAGGTTTGCTTTCATAAGTAATTTTCAATTATTTTTAAAATCATAAACATTCATGAATTTTTACCTTTTAGGAATCTATGATAGACCCAGATGTAATTTAAGAATATACTTAATACATGCCCAGCATAGGGAAGTAGAAGTCAAACTCTAATTGCTTTTATTGAAAGAGGGAGAAAGAACATTGTAAAAGATGAGGATTTTATTTACTTTTGTAATCAATTTTTCATTCTTCCTTAACTTCCACAGACAAGGAGTGTGCCATGTGACTTGGCACACTCAGACACAGAGGAAGCAATGCTGGTCACAGTGATTCTGTGGTTCCTTCAAAGCATGATAAATCAGGCTGTGCCTGGAGATGGTTACAGTCTGAAGGCCTCCTGGTGATTAAAGGGAGATCAATAATTTTTAAGCAAGTAGTGTTTGAAAAATGGTTGAGCTGAATCTGAAATCAATTAGTATAAAATATTATACTGGGCATTTTAACACAAAAGGGGAGGGTCTATTGATAAAACTTGGTCATCAAGAATGAAATGGATTTTCAGGCTAAGCTTCACTGACTTCAACACAGCTACAACAAATTAGTCTGTCTCTGAAGAGAAAAATCAGTTACTTCAGTTTATAATGTGTAACCTGTTGATAAAGAAATCCTAACTAGATATGCTAAAAAGATAAAATGACAACTTCAAGGAATCTCATGGAGATGCACTTAGATGGTTGTCACGTGTTTCAAACTTGACTAAACATCAGATATTAATCAAATATTAGCTCACCTGAATTTCACAGGTTAAAGATCACTCTCATGAACAATCAAGGATCCATTTTCTGCCTGCCTGCCAATCCAATCATCGAACATGCTGCTTCCTCTAGATTTGAATTTTATAGGAATTACAAGTCAGCAAATATAGTGTATGCATTTTGTACATGTTTATAAACCTCTGTAGCCAACATAAGAGAGACCAAAATTAAAAAAACCAGTTAATTGCTAGTTACTGAATAACTGATTGAGATGATTGAGATGAGAGATTCTGTGGAAATAATGTTGAGGATGGTCCCAAATGCATAATACTGGTTTTGTAGCCATTTTGTGTGTTTTCTGAATTCTATCTCTTTAGCTTTACCTCTCACCCCATTGAAAATCAGAATTACACCTACTATGTATTTTCTAAATTTCCTCTTTTATATATATTTACTGCATATTAGAATTTTCAAAGTTTGGGTTTAAATTAATTTGTGATACTTATGAGAGAAGATATTTACCCTGTCTTCAAGCCCAACTTGAGGATACAACCTGATGCAACTACCACAATTAATTGGGGAAAATTATGATGGCTAAAAACAGTGTTTCTATTCAATGAGAATTCTGACATTTCAGAATTCCTTTTTATTTCAAATCAAAGTAATGGAAATTACTTACTTGTAGCTAAAAATATTTAATGTTTCTACAAATTTCTTCCTAGCAATATGGCAAAGTTTTCATAGCACTCTTGCATATCTTCTCACTGCAGTGTAGTGGTCTGTTAGTACACTTAGGAATAGGTCTTACAATCTTTTATCTCCATATTTATAGAGAAACTAAAGGTACTTATTTTCTTTTCCAATTGACATGACAGACATCTACACCCCTGTCTAAATTGAGCTCCCAGGCTCTCTTGGATACTGCAGGCTCTCTAATATTCCAGTACAATACAGTATTTTTTCTAACTTTTTCTAAACAATCTTTACTGGAATGTCCTGTTATTCACACCATCCCTTCCCTTTCTGTGAAGTCATTAATGTATAATGCTGTTTCACCATCATTTTTTTCTCCTCCATCTTTCCTAAATTATGCATGTAATTCCATCCTATTATTCCAGCCACAACTGCTAATCCTCCACAGGTCTCCATGCTAGCTAGTTTTGCATTTTGACACAATGGTTTTGGATCCTCTGTTTTTTTGTACCAATCCAATAACTTCATGCTGGCCACCACAAGAGGCTAATTTTTAGCCAGCAGTTTCTCACTCCACATATCAGTATCGGCACTTTCATTCCTCTGATATTCCTTTTGATATTCCTTTCTCACTACATTATCATCATGCAGATTAAATGAACCTTTCCCAGCTTTGTTCCCTACTTTAAAATTTAAGCTTTTATCAATCAAATTAGTCTTGACCCCAGTCCAGACCTCAAACTAATCTCTGTGTGTGTGTGTGTGTATGATCCTCTTCCAAGAATATTTCCCAATGGCAGACCAACCCTAAGCCTTCCTATAGGGTCATCTGTTGGTCTTCACTGTCTAGTTCCATCTTCCTTCTAAAGCTTTAAAAAACAAAAGAATTCCATTCAGTTTTTATTGATATTTGTATTAATCACATTTAACTGGGTTATAATTTCAGACATTTTTTCCATGTCTTCCTGCTAGCTGCCAATTTCTTCTGCAGTTGGAGCAATTTTTCCATGTTCATTCGTAAGTGTAGACCTACTGGAACAAAAGTGTCCAAGAGTCAGAAAGACCATCTCTCCTATGTGGTTTTGATTAGCCAAACTAAAAAAAAAAGTTTTAATGTCCTAAGTAAACCACTACCACTTGACAGACAAAAACACCCACAGTGTGAGGCACTTAGTGTCAAAACCAGGAAAGCCAAAGTCCAGATGGAGCTGAGACTGCTGAGGGGCACTGGCTGGAACAAAGCAGATTCTGGAGATGGCTAATTGGAAAAGCAAGTTCAAGGAAAATGGGCTTCTGCTGACAGAGGCCCCCTGTGACAACAGGTGTTGACAAAAAAGCTGATGAACTCAGTACCTTTTTTCTGCCTCTGTCTCCGGAGCCAAAGCCAGCTCCTCGACTCCTACCTGTACAGACACAACTGGGGAGGGAATTGGGCACCCAGCAATGGAGAAGCAAGAGGTTAGAGAAGCTCTATGTATTCAGATCCACTGGGCTGGATGGGAATCACCCCAAACTTACTGGGAGACCTGGTGGGCCTGACTGCGAAGCCACTATCAAACCCCATCCTTAAAAACACAGGCAAGAAGGAAGACTTGGGAATCATAGAATCATAGGACGGTTTGGGTTGGAAGGGGTTGTAAAGGGCTGGAGGGTTGCCCTCTGGATGGGCCAGTCAGCCACATCTCAGTCAATGGAAAGGTCAGGGAGCAAATATCAGCAGTAGTCAGCCCAGGAAGGCAAACCATGCTTGATCTGCTGAGTGCCTGCTGTGATGAAATGTCTGCCCCTGTGGGCGAGGGCAGGGTGGTGGCTACAACATACCTTGGTTTGAATATGGCTTTTGACACTACCTTCCCACCCGTCCCATCTGGAAACAGCAGAAACATGGACTGGACAAACCACCTGTTTGGATGAATTGGAAGCTCTAAGGGTAGCAATCAGTAACTCCATATTTGGTTGGTAATCACCAAAGCATTCTGGGCTCAATACTAGTGCCCATATCCAGTGTCTTCATCAACAACCTGGCTGCAATGCAAAGCTCATTCTGAGCACGTAACACTAAGGTCAGGGAGCAGCTGCTGTTTCAATCCAGAAGGACCCTGAAAAGCTTAAGGATTAAACAGAGGTGTCATGATCCTTATAAGAAGTATGAAGTTCTGCCCCTGGAACAGCTGGGATTGCCCCATGTATGGGTACAGAGTGGGAAGTGGCTGGCGAAGTCACAATCCTGTGGGTCACAGCACACGCCGTGGTGAACAGGAACCCATAGCTCTTCTGGAAGGAGGTGCATTAGAGCCATGGCCAGCACATCAACGGGAATTTGCTGATAATCTCTGCTGGGCACTGGTGAAGCCATGCCTGAAATAGTTTTGGATACCTCTGATTGAGAGAGACAGGGCAAGATTAGAGCATGTTCAGTGGAGGGCTGATAAAGTTATTGAGCAGAGGCTGAAGGCGCTGGACTTAGCTGGTAGAAAGGAAGCTATGAAGTAACCTAACAGCCTACAAGTGTTTGAAGGATCATTTGAAAAGTATTGGAGCCAAACTCTTCTTATCACTGCCAGCAGGTCTAACAGAGAAATTGGCACAGTTTACAACTTGGGAGGTTCAGACTGAGCATCAGGAAATAAAATCATGAGTGAGTAGCTGGGCACTAGAATAGATTGTCCAGAGGAGAGGAGGGATCTCTGTCACTGAGGCTTTCCAAGACTCAGGCAAAGCCAAGATTGATATAGTCTAGTGCTGACTTGGTCCAACAAAACAGCCAAAAAACAGCCTTCAGAGGTACCTTTCAACCAACATTTTGATGATCTTGCAGCAGGTCTTCACATCTTATTAATAAAGCCTATTATTAAAATAATCTATTTATTAACTTGCTTGGTTTCATGAGTAGTGGTAAAAGATTGTCACCTAGCCTGTTTGGAGAGAGAAGACTCAATATATGGGAAACACCTTGGTGAGTTACCTAACTGGGACAACACCTCTCACCAACCTACTTTATGGAGTTAGAAATGTAGCAAGGGACTTCCGCTAAGGAAAGGCATTCAAGTCACACTTCTGCTCCACATCCCTCTTTCCCTTGCCCTGGCACCCATTCACCTTTCCAACTTAGTTGACTTAGGCCTCTACTACATTAAAATCTAAATATAAACTCAGCTGCTCCTTCCAGCGTATCTGAAACAAATAGTAATTAGCCTCTCTCTGGCCTTCTGTTATGGAAGTAGTATCCAACTTCTTTGTTCTGTAGGAAATTATTTGATATACATATTCTGTGGTGAACTATATTGATTCCATAACACCTCAGCCCAGTAGATTCCCACACTGATAACACCACCAAGAGAAATTATTTTTACTTTTTTGGGGGGGAGCAGTAACCTGCTTGTCTTCTGTTTAGAACTGTGAATCTTTTACCCCCTACTCTTGGAGGATAGTATAGATCCATATATGCCATACATCTGAATCCTTTCTTGTACTGTGGATTTGATCTTGTGTTCAGTATTCAAAGTTTCAGTGGAGAGATGGTAGGACATGATGTATCCAAACGAGAGGAGCAAAGCAGCCATAGTGGAGACATTAAAACTAGAATGTATCTGATGGAATACACCTAATCCACGTACCTGGAAGATAAAATAATGTAACTTTACAGAAGTCTTACAGAGCTGCATTTAGATATTTGTCATACATGTCAAAACTTGAGTAAACATATGACATTAATCAAACATTAACTTACCTTAATTGCAAAGATTAAAGTTCACTGTCACGTACAACTAAGGATGAGGTTTTTTCCTCCCTGCAACTCCTGCAATTCACGGAATGTGCTGCTTCTTCTAGATTTGAATTATGTAAGTTATAACACCATAGAGCTGGCTGATGTCATTGTGAGGTCACTTCACTAATCACTCTGAAAAGTGCCAGTGATCATGGGAGGTTCCTAGGGACTGGGAAAAAACCCAAATGTCACCGCTTTCTTCAAGAAGGGCAAAAAGGAGGATCCAAGAACGTACAGGGCAGCCAGCTCACATTAGACCCTGGGAAAGTGATGTGAATGATTTCCAAACATATGAAGGAAAACAAGGTGCTGGGGAGTAGTGAGGATTGATTTACAAAGTGGAGATTATGCCTCTCTGTGATGAGATCGTGTAAGTGACCTGGTGGAGGAAGGGAGAGCAGTGGGTGTTATCTATGTTGGCTTTCAAAACGGTCTCTCATAACATCCTTGTAGGGAAACTGATAAAATGTGTACAAAATCAATGGACAGTGGGGTGGATTGAAAACTGACTGAGCTGCCAGACTCAAAGGGTTGTGATCAGTGGCATGAGCTCAAGTTTGAGGTCAGTCACTTGAGGTGTAACCCTGGAGTTATGTAGTATTAACATCTTCATTAATGGCCTGGATGATGACACAGACTGTACCCTCTGCAGATGACACAAAACTGGGAGGAGTAGGTGAAACACCAGATGAGTGTGCTGCCTTTCAAAGGGACTCTGACAGTCTGCAGAAATGAGTCAACAGAATCCTTATAAAGTTTGAGAAAGGAAAGTGCCAAGTGCTCCACCTGGGGAGAAAAAGTGAAGTACCTGAGGATGGACTGAAACACTATGTCTGATCTCCTTTTTTTCTTTTCTTGAGGTCCAAGCAGTAGAAATGTCCTTTTACCTGTTGTCCTGGGGTGATGTTATGAAGCCACTTTATTCCTTAACCATCTGCTCAATGCCCAAGGATGCTCTGCCTTTAGGATGGACCCGGGGGCGGGGCCAGAGCCAGGACCCGAGGTGGCGTTGAACGGTTCGGCCCAAGGGCTGCAGGGTCTGGGCAGGGCTTGGGAGGGAGTGCGCTGGGAGCACTGTGCTGCTTTTCTGGGACTCCTTTGTGTTCCAGATAGCTGGGAAAAGGTTCTGTTGTTTTTTTTCTTGTTCTTTTTTCCCTTCCCTCCTCGCCGGTCCGGGGAGCCTGCGGGGGCGGCCACGGCGTGGCCCCGGCTGTTCCGAGCCCGCGTGTCTGCTCTCTCTGGGAATGTGTTGTATTTTGAGGGTTTTTTTTATCCTGTTCTATCCTGTTTTGTTTGCGTGTTAATAAACAGTTTGGTTTATTTTTCCTGCTTTCACTTCTTGTGACCCATTTGTCTCATTGATGGAGGAAAAGGGGAGGAACACTCATTCTGGAGTGTTTCCTCCTGAAGTTTTGTCTCAAAAACCAAGACAGCCTGCACTTGTCTCATGCAGTATGTGATCCAGTAGTTCAGTAAAAGCTGGTGCTGTTTGAACCCCTGGTGCCCGTTGTTCCTATTCACCAGTCTGTGACAGTGAGTACTTGGCCATGGAAGGGCTCTTCAACTTCTGACACTTAGAAGATCAAGCTGAAGACTCTTTTGTCTTAAATATTGCAGATAGAAAACTGTGACTTTAGGGGTTCCCAACACTAAGGCAGTGACAAATAAATAAGGCTTTTGGTTATATCATAGAATAGTTTGAATTAGAAGGGAACTTTAAAATAATCTAGTTCATCCCTCCCTACAATGAGCAGAGACATCCTCGGCTAGACCAGGTTGCTCAGAGCCCTGTTCAACCTGACCTGGAATGTTTCCAGGAACACAGTATCCACCACCTCTCTGGGCAAATTGTTCCAGTGTTTCAGCACTCCCATTGTAAAAAACTTCTGCTTTATAACTCATTTAAAACTGAATTCTTTCACTTTAGGACCATCATCCCTCGTCCAGAAAGTGTCCCCAGAACCTTCTCTTCTCCAGGCTGAACAGCCCTAACTCTCTCAAGCTTTTTTCATAATGAGAGGTGCTTCACCCCCGGGATTGTAGTCATGGCCCTCCCATGGACTGGCTCCAACAGATCTATGTCTTTCCTGTGCTGAGGACCCAGAGCTGGATGCAGCACTCCAGGTGGGGACTCACAAGAACAGAGTAGGGGGGCAAAATTCTCTCCTTCAATGTTCTGCCCACACTGCTTTTGGATTCAGCCCAGGACATGGTTGTTTTTCTGAGCTGCGACTTGCACATTGCCCATTTGCATCCAGCTTTCCATCCACAAGTATCCTCAAGTCATTCTCAGCAGGACTACTCTCAATCTGTTCATCCCCCAGCCTGTGTTGATACTGGGGATTGCTTCAGCCCAGGTGCAGCCCCTTGCATTTGATCTTGTTAAACCTCATGAGATTCCCATGGGCCACTCCTTGAGCTCATCCAGGTCCCTCTGGATGGCATCCCATCCTTCAGGTGTGGTGAGATAACACCACTCAGCTCGGTGTTATCTGCAAACTTGCTGAGGGTGCACTTGACCCTACTATGTCATCGATGTAGACATTAAACAGCACTGGTCCCAGTACAGACCCCAAGGGACAGCTCTTCACACTGCTCTCCATCTAGGCACTGAGCCACTGAACACTGCCCTCTAGATGTGACCATCCAACCAGTTTCTCCTCCACCAAACAGTCCACCCATCAAATCCAGATAGACACAGAAAGGGAGTTTAAAATGGGGCTGGGACAGACAGAGCTTCAGAATAACAACAATTAAATTATTCCAGCGGTTGCACTTATTTCCTCAGAAATATTTCCTCCCTAGAAGAAAGGCTGCAAGCCAATTAAATAAAAGGATGAACAAATGATCCTGCAGAATGAACATTCAGACTGATTATAGGCTTAAGAAAACTCCAGAACCTCACAGCTCAAGCAAGTACACCTTTGAAAGTCCTTCTGGTATGAGACATATGTCCTACCCTCTATTCTAGAATTTACTTTTCTGAGCCGAGATTCAGTAGATACAAATCACACCTTTGAAGCTTAGCTCTAAGATTCCCAAACACTTTCAGATCTTTCTATCTGTGGTTATGACAGTAACCAGTACCATAGTCTGTGGTGCAGTTTTCAATAGAGATACAGGCACTTCTAATTCCACTGAAGATAAAAGCTAGTTTAAAAAGAAAATGCAAAAAAGAGAACCTCTACATTTTTTATGCAATCCTTCCCATATGTATTTTTCCATTGCTGCTCAGTCAGTCACTCAGTTACCTTCTCTAACAGGGAGGTGAGTCAGGAGTTCTCAGATCCTTGGAGTCAAGTTCCAATCTTGTGATTCAGATCAAGTGCTTCAACAGCTCAGCAGCAGACAACAAATCATACACCAGGTGCCTGGTTCGGACTGCAGTGAAGAACACCATTACACTGACACTGTGTCCAAAGAGCTGTGCCCATTTTGGGGCTCCCCATCATGAAAAAAATGAGCAGCAGATGACTAACAAGCTTCCTGAAGGAGCTGGAGCACATGATACTGGGGAGAGATGCATACATCAGGGTTTGCTCCGCCTGGAGAAAAGAATGATGTGGGGAAATCTTACTCTTGTCTGCAACTATGTAATTGAGGTGGAGGAGAAGAGAGAGCCAGACTCTTCTTGGCTACACATCGTGGGTGAACAAGAGACAGTGGGCACAACCCAGGGCACAGGACATTCCAATGAGATGCAAGGATGTTATTTGTTTTCAAACCTAGTGCAAACTAGGTGCATTCATTATTGTTACAGTGAAAACTATTAAAAAATACATAAACAGGCAGGAGCCCCTAATCTGAATTTGATTGATAGATCTCCACTGGATCTCATTTTCTCCTCACATACTGTGTTCTTCTGTTTGTTCTGAGGATCAGTGATAAATATGAAATTATCATGGAAGTTTAAATTTCTCAGAATTCTTGTTTGGGGAATGCTCAGTGGTTTACAACTTGTCCTCTCTAGGCATGCATGCATCAAAACAAATCCCCAAACCTGTTCAAGAGTAAATAATATTTTGAAAACCATTAATAAGGAAATTACATGTTTTAAGGAAGGCTTGGGTATTAAAGAAGGAAACTATTAGGTGTCATACTCTCCTTCCTTCCCCCTGTTATTATTGCAATTGATTTAGATGTCAATCTACACAAGTAATTAGAAACACTCATGCTGTCTTCTCAATATAAAGTTATTGGCTTCTTGGCACTCAAGCTGTTTCCTCTAAATGCCTCCCCATGTCCTAGATAAGACACACATTTTCAGTGTTTTTTGATTCTCCAACATCTGCCTATATAACTATTGATAGGTTAACCTAAACTGCCTATAAACCCACATAATCTGCTACTGACTGCATTATGTTCTCTCTTTGTAACCAGACAATATTTTCTGTATTATCCTATACTAAATATTACAGTTAACCTAGACTTTTGTAGTCCTAAACAGTAGCTTTACATCAGTTTAGTTTAAAACCTTTCATGAAGCCTGAGATCACTCTTTCTACATTTGTGGACAAAGCATACACCTGGAAATACGATAGAACCAATTCAAACTGGGGGGAGGAGGGGCAGAGAAGGGAGTTGTTGAGGATTAAAGCATAATTTAATGCAGAGAAGCACGAGCTAATACTGGCTTTTTCCACTTTTCAGCAACTGTTTCATTAGTCCGGTGCCAGGATAGCAATACACCAGTAACAGTATTTGTTCCACTTACAGGTGGCACACTCACACTTTTAATGAAACAGTCCCATGGCTGTTGCACATTTCCAACACCTTTGTGAAATTGGTGCCGTTTCGGGAAGAGGTTTCTGCTCCCTTGCCCATACTCTGGTTAACAGCAGCAAACCAGACACATTACTAGGCTGGAAGTGGTATAAGGTGCTATCAAGGGGATGCAGCTGACAACCACAGTGAGATACAGGTGCCCATTCCTTCTGACCCAGTCATTTGAGAGGAATATAGTAAGACTGGACAACACATCAATGGGTCGGAGGGGAACTTTTAAGATGCTTTCAACTTGACAGGGGTGCCAGAATCAGATCTGAAAATCCATCTCTGTATATTCCATCACACAGTTACTCAGCACTGGCTACTTCTGCCATTTTCAGCAAAGCTTATGATCTAGCTGCATATTGTTACTTGTTCAAGACACAAGGGTCCCTGTGTCAGAGCTGCTGAAAGACTCCTTCTGGTCAGCGACCTGCTGCAACAGCTCATTATTACCATCCCAATGTGTTCCAGAGCAACCTGCAAGGCGAGTTGGGATAGTCACTGTCCAATGGGTAAAAAGGCAGCAAGGTCTTCCACACCTTTTCAGTGTCTTGGGCTTCTTGCCAAGTCTTCAAGACCACAGCTTTAACCACTGTAGTCTCTCTATACATCTTCATGAGCAGGGAGGATCTTTCCAACAGGTCAGGCAGCAAAAGACTAAAATTCTTCTCAGAAACCTCATTAATGCCCCTTTCCCCATCCCCACAACTGTCTGCTACAGTTAGTTTCAAAGTCTTGCAAGTCAGAAGCTGTTTCCTCAAGCTCTGTGCAGCACTTGGCTTTCCCCTCTAAGCACAGAGGATAAACACAGTCCCTGCAGTGTCCTGTCATTGTCTTGAGGACTGTCACAAGGCTGAATCCTCCCTGACAGCCAGCACCACTGATAGTGGAATGTACGTAACCTTCTGGGCGTCCCATGGGGATCCTCCAGTATTTCTGCTGCTCTTTGCTGTACTTACTCCAGCTGCCAACAGCAGTATCCATCGTGTTGCTGCCAGTGCCAGATGTGCACCTAAGACCATACTTCAGTCAGCTGCTTCTGAAGGTGACCTACTTTGAAAACCCTAAAAAAACCTCAAGTATTTCCATTGCTGGCAATACTTATTTCAGACATGGGCACCTCAGAGTCCCTGAAAGCCAGGACTAGAAACTCTTCCTACCGAGATGCTGAAGCACCCTGCTTGCTCCTGTATGTCGAGGTCTCTTTGGTTTTTTGCTTGTCTGCTCCCTCCAGAGGCCAAGCACGCAAAGGCATTTAGCTGATCATCTTCCTCAACTGGCAGAAAAATTCATTAATTTAACCAGAAAGAAGAGTAGGGCTGATTAAGGAATACAGGTGCTGGTGACAGAAGGGACTCCTACACCATCACAGCCTAGGCACACAATACAAGCCATCCACTTTTGCAAGAGGGAAAAAGGAGTGCTTACAAAACACAGTGAGAGGGCTTCAAAAGAGAATTTACTGCTAAGCAAGTGATGCAGTAAGAGGCCCCAAGTCTCTGTCAGCTTCTGCTGAAGCTTTCCTTCCTTGAGCTGGCAGCCTGGATATAAATAAAACTGCTGTGCAAGTGTCCTCTCTACAGACACAGAAAACCCATGAAGAACAGCTCATAGGTCAGACCACACAGTCTCATCTGTGCAGTTTTTGAAAGTATTTTTTGTCCCACTAAACTAGCTGCAATTACTAAATGAAGGTACTCAGAGTTTTCAGTTGGCCTCTTTATTTGGTTGTGATTGCATTTTATAATCACAATGTTGAGCTCTGGTGTGAAATCTGATGGGCAAGATAAGAGCACAAGCTATAACCTGAATTAATCAATGGGAACTCTGACTCTTGCTTGCTGTGATTAAAAATGTAGTGAAGCCAAGGCATCCTCCCTTACTTCTTCCCTCTCCTTCTCCAAAAGGAAAGGCAATCACAGCCTGAGAAGTAAATTCTGAAGACTCATTTTTGCAACAAAATGAGAAAGCATTGCCAACAGCTACCTGCAGAAAAGCCAGCCATGGGCCTCCAGTTTGAAGGGACAAAGAAAGCTGCACTCACACTACTACAAAATTATTTCAGATAAAACTTCCCTCTTCCCACACATCTTCCCAAAAGCTACACTTAAGTCTTCTTCTCTATGAAGCAGTCAACCTGCCTATAGAATACCACAGTGTCCACAGATGAAAAGCTAGGTTTGAGTCCTCCAGGGAGCCATAGGATAACTCAAGTCCCTTGATATTCAGTAACACCAAATAATTATGGATTAGATTGGAGCTTGCTCAACAGCAGGAACATTCGACACCCCAATTCACCTGAAAGCAGGGCTTATGGCCAGAGGGCCTCAGGGAGCAGCAGATCCAGCATTATTTCACACATAGAGATGCCACCAGTCCTACCAGTTTATCATGAAGAACCTGGTTGAGAGTGTGACTGGACACCACAAGAAGCAACCTGCCAGCCTTGGTCATCAGGTCACTGCCATTCATGGACATCACCCAGAGGACAGAGCAACCCCTGTGCCAGCCTAACCTCTGCAGGTTATATCTGTATCCTAATTTAGTGTGTGTATAATATGGTACCATATATGAGATATATGGCATGTATCACACATCTGTATGGCACTAGCACACACTACCAGACATGCATGCTGGCACAGGCAGAGCACAGTCATGACACAACCTATCAGCAGTGACACATAAGTGGCAGAGCTCAGCAGCCATGGGTTACCAGCTCCTCCTCTTGAGAAGGGAACAAGAGGTTGTTTCTCATACGCTTTTTTCCAGTTGCTGTGTCTGGACTGTATCTGCTAAGGATTAGGGTGGAAAAGCATTAGGGCTGTACAAGCAAATGCACAGCTGCCCCTATTGTTAAGGTGAACAGACAAAATTTGAAACAACGGACAAAAATAATTTTTCAAAATGTTCATCACAGAGAAAACCTCACAGTGGGAAACAGAGAACACAAAGTTTATATTTTAGTTGTGGGTGGTAAATTTTTGAATCCCTGCTTTCAATTTTGCACTCTAGGTAAGAAGCCAGCAGCAGTTCCCACAGTTAAACAAGAATTATTAAAAATTTATCTAGGAAATACTTTTACAGATGGTGTCCCTTTCATAGCTTTAGTCAGCAACCTTGCAATCCTCTAGCTGGCAGCTGCTGTTCTACCACTGTTCTCTGCATGGAGACGTGGAAAGACAGCTTCTTGTGCAAGCTGTTTTTCCAGCCCCAAAGAAAAAAGAGGCAAGAGGGATGATATAAAGCTATCTAGATTGGACTGTGAAGGGAGCTTTAGCAGAGGGCAGAGAAACAAGGCGACCAAGGGCACTCAAGAAGGCAATACAGCAGCCCAGCTTATGAGTAGAAACCTAACAGTGTTAAGCTGGTGCACTAATAAGAAATTAATAGTTAAATGAAAAATTTCTTTAAAATCTGCAGTTTAGGTTGAGCCATAAAGACTGGGAGCAATAAAGACTGGAAGGAACCTCAGGGCAAACTACAACCGATTCTGACAGGAACAGTTTCATCTCTGACCCACAGCTGAAGTCTGTGTTATACCAGAGAACTGTAGACTCCCTACAGCAGCACTGTGTACCTGTGTTTCCCCTTACCACTGACCATGCATTTACATTTCACATACAGAAGATCAGTTTTGGCAAGCACAGTTCCCATACTATCTGAATCTTCAGTATACATTCCCTGAAATTTAACCACTAACCTTCCTGCTAGTACAACTGAAAGGACAAGACACCTTCTGCACTTAGATCTCAAGAACTTCAAGAGCTTTAACCATTTTCAGAGCTGCTTATAGCCTTCTGAATACAACGAGGAAACCAATGAGCTTGGGAGTGGTTTATAAGCCTTATTCTGAAACATTACACCATTTATGTTCCTTCACAATTGAACCTCACAGGCATACAAAGACAGTAAATTGATATATTTAAGATCAGTCGAGTATGAATGCTGTACTGGTAGTATCTTTCCCTCAATATTTAGCGAGCTTTTACAACAAACAGTTAAAATCCATGAAATATTTGGCAAAATTACTTAATACTAAGACAACGTTATTCCTAGAGCAGGGTACCTGACCCATGTAAGGAAAAGAGACACTGAATGAAAGTAAAAAGTAAAATAAAATACATTTTTACAAAAGCTCTGGATGTTTAAATTTTCCTTAAAAAACAAGTAAAGCAAAGAAGCCACTCCATATTTAAAGCCATTTTGTTTTTATCTATTGGGGTAGTCACTTTACATCATACCAAAAAGACTGTATAAGGAATACAAGTGTCAAGAATCAGATCTTTATGGCACAAAAGGAATTTTTCCATTAACCTGCTTTCAGAGTTGTTAAATACATTATTGAAGACAAAGACACTAAGGCTACCACAAAATAATATTTGCATGATGACGTTAGTCTTTATTCACTTTCTCAACTGACTCCTCCCGTCTGAAGGTGGAGAAGAATCTTTCCAGTAGTTTGTTTCATTGATTTATTCTGAGTGAAAAGATTCTTTCGACTTTTGACACAAATTTATTTTCTTATTTATATTGTTACTCAAAGTTCACATCAGCTTTTATGTTGCACCTTACAATGTATGGAATTTCAGATTAAAATAAAACTCTAGTCTTAACATAACCTTTTATATAATGTAAAAATATTCTACATGTTTAACATATCAAGAATGTTAAGCATTTACTTTGGGGAAAACCTATTCTATGTATTTTTCAGTACAAACCCAACTGTGAAGGTTTTGCATTCGTGTCTCCCTGTTCAGTCGGGTGCCACCCAGTGTTCATCGTCTGCAGCTGCAGCTCGGCCACTGCACCAACCGCAGTTTCCAAAAAAAATCGCCAATTTGAGATGCTGCTCACTTTTCATCTTTACTCCTCTCCCACCCCTCCCTCCACTATGGGAAATTTACATCTTTGAAATAATGAGTGTTTTTAGTTATCAAAATCAGTATAAAAATAGCAGCATGCTACTAGATGCGAAAAGCAGATTCATCATGCATTGTGAGTTTAAATGCAGATTTCTGCCTTCCTCTTACATTATCAAAATCTTTTTTAAAGTTAACATCAAGGCAAGGGGTATAAGGACAGACACTGCATAGTATGATTCGATACTAATCTGAACTGGGTTATTTTCCTTTAATCAAAATCCATGATAATTACAGGGTAAACAATTTTTATTTCAAAATACAAGTTTAACTGGAATTGTAGTGATGAAAGCAGAAGAGGGAAAAATGCAGTCTTTTACAGCCCATGTCACTGTATCTCACATTCAGAGGTAAAAGCTCTAATTGGTGAAGAGACAAAATATTTGTGGCATGTCATTGAACCTTTGTGATAATCCAGCATTATCCATTTCTAAAGAAATATAAATACTTTAAAACAAACATTGAAAATAAATCCTTTTGATGTAACAAACTACACTCTTTACCGAGAATTTTCAGTCTTCTTAAAAGTAAGGGACTTCACCCAAAAAATAATCGAAGTATCAATGTAGAACAATCCTTGGAGGAAAAAAGTCGGAATGTAAACCTCTGTTCCAAATTAGATCTGAAAAGCAAAAACACCACACCATGTAATTCATCCGAGTGCATTTTTTATCATTTTATTATTTTTTTAAGTTACTTTTACAGTTCAACAGGAGACTTCCTGAACTTAGCACAGTCCAGGTTTTGCCTCAGATCATACCCTGTTTTCTTAGCATGTGAACAATTACTCCCTGCTTTTGTCCCCACCAGCCCTGTGACAATGCTATGGTCATGCAGGTGAGCAATTCTGCAGAACTGCGGTATCTGCAATACAATTATACACCAACAGAACAGGCATAAATTCGCCCATGATTCTCAAAAATGAAAATAAAACCAAGTTTGAGAGTCACTTCCCTAAGTAGTGACTTTCTAATCATTCTTCTGATATAAAGGAAAAAGGAAAGGCTCCACCAAGTTCTTCCTGTTAACAATGACCTTGGAAGCTGCACTTCATTCCAGATATATGATGGTGATCCTCAGAAAGGTTACTCACATCTTTTCTTTATGTCTTTTACTTTCTTAAAGCATAATATTAATATTTCATTGAAGAGCTGACAAAAGCTTAAAAACAATCACAGATGCTCACTTAACCCCAAACACAGATCCATTAGTTTGCAAATTTGTCCTACAGCTACTTATCTCTTTGATGTCTTACAATAGCCTCATTATTAAAAGCATGCAGTACTAGTTCTTCTAGCTTCAATGAGCTACATCTTCAGTAAGCTCAACCACTGACAGGCCCAAAGTGCAATTTTCAAAAGTCTGAAGAAAAATTCCTCAACATTTTGATATTTTTAAAATACTTGATCTAATGAATCATATATTGATAACCTCAAAAAACTCAGAATAATGTAAGCATTTAAAAAGAATTAGTCATATAATCAACTCAGAGAGAGAGGACTAAAAAGATGAAGAATTAAAACATAATAGTATACTTAGAACAGTCTATCCAATTAAGTTAACTCACTGGCTCAGTGAGTTACTACTTATCCTCTCAGCCAGCTGACCCTGCACATCTCTCAGCTGTAAATTAAAGTGCATCAACTTAGAAAACATTGCACAGCCGATTCTACTTCTGCAATTTATTATAAAATCTGAGTTGTAACAATTTTACTACTATAATTTCAGAGTGTGCACAACCAATTACTACATTTTAGTGGTAAGCCATACAAGTGACTGTGACACTCAAGATTACGGTTAACTTTAAAAAACTACTAAGATACAGCTTCTTGTAGTTTTTATGTAAACAGAGACTTAAAGCCTTTGTTTTTTAAAAAACAAATTCCTCAATTATTTCTGCAGTTCTGATTAGACAGTGAGGATGTTAACCCTACAGAGGAATTGGGGGGGGTGGGGTCAAACAACTGATTTTCCTTTTTTTTTGAGCATCTTCAGACTGCTCTCCATGTGTGTTTTAGCAGCATGACACCAAGCGCACCATGTGCCTAGAGGTCAGCTCGGGAATGACAGTAGGACAGGAGAGAGGACAGAAAGCTGGCACATGCATGCACCACACCACTTCCTGAGGCAGTCCCTGAGGACAAAGCTCTCCTGAACACCCACCTGTTCCTTGCTGCAGAACTAACAACAGCATAGTGCCAAAGAGGACAGCTTCAAGCATATGATAAAAATACACATTTACTACTTACATCATCAATATCTTCATCATCATCTCCAATATCATCAAACTGGATTTCATCGTCATCTCCAGGACCAAATGTGTCTGTTTCATTGATTTTAGCTATGAAGGAATTTAGAGAAGTTAAGGAGGGCACTCACACTGTGTCAAGACAGACTGAGTATTCTTGTCCAACATGAACTTCCAATTTGAAGTGAAAAGATTCTTACCATGTTCTGGAAGCTCCCCATATGCTTTCAGGCTTCTGGCTTCATCTGCATTGTATTTTAGAATAACATCAGCCTTGTTATCCTAAATAATAATTTATTAGAATGTGTTAGTCATCTCTGACTAATGCCATTAGTCTGACTAATAGAAAAATAAAACTATTAACCTCTGCAGACTGTATTATTTACAACAACTGTATTATTTACAGAGGATTAACACCTACAGTATTTATAGAAGAACATCTTGTTCTTCCATCCCCTCCAGTGCCTTTACATATGAAGTAAACACATTGAATATTTTTATTTTTTCTGGGTGATAATTTAATTATCTCCAATTACAAGTAATTGACAGGTTCATAGAATGGTTTGGATTGGAAGGGACCTTAAAGATCATCTACTTCCAACCCCCCTGCCATGGGCAGGGACACCTTCCACTAGACCAGGGCGCTTAATACCCCATCCAATGTGGTGTCGAACACTGCGAGGGAGGGGGCATCCACAACTTCCCTGGGAAACAAGACAAAGACAATTTGAGACAAATGAGAAATGTAGAGAACTCAACAACTTGACAAGTTCAGTTTCATGCCTTTGAAATTAACCTTTCTTCAGACAATACACATAGTGAGGTGTTTGGTGGTCAGTCAGGAAGTGTCAAAACCAAAAAATTCCTAGTTTTAAGTACTTTAATATATACAGTAAATGACAGTATCTTAAATGTTTTACAACCCTAATGCACATTTCAGAAGCAGAATCTATCTTCAACAACTGATGACACAACACTAACATTCACTAAAGGCATTCACCTAATGAAAACTTGACAACTGTTTCCCATTACCGTTTATGTTACACTACTCCATTTTTAGAAATTTAGGTACAAACTAATTACTGATTAAGGTAAAAGCCGAAACATCAAGGATCCAAAATTCTATTACCAAAAATTCTAATTATCACAATGAAATGTTTGGTACTTGACTCAATCTCTCTTTATACCACAGGATCCAAGCATCAAACAGCTACATCTGGAAAAAAAGGTCAAGCTTGATGACAATAAGCACCTTCACTCACAAAGTCTCAGGATGCAATTTAGAAGAACAAGTTGAACCAGAATTTGTCTACTCATTACAATCTTCCTGTAATACAAGGAAACTAAAAATCATGATTTAGCATAACCAAATACAAATGAAAAGTTAGACAGGAATTTCCTCACAATACCTGCTGCAATTTAACAGTAAATAAAGCTACTTGTAAGATCTCTTTATAATGGCATATTATACTGAATTTTTACCTGGTAGTCTCTTAAGCCAATCAATATAATATCAGATGTATTTATCCAGACCTGAAGGAGAAAACATATGTTACAGAAATTCAATTTCTGTTGTATAACACCAAGAACCAAACAGCACATTTAATTTAGATTTATGGAGAGACATGAAACATTTCACTACAGCCACCACCTTCATTTTCTAACCAGTAAGCTGGAAATATCCAATTTGGTATTTTAACAGCAAATCCAAGGTCATAAATACTCAGAGTTACATTATTTTTACATGTTATGGAGCTATTACAGGATAAATCAAACTTCTTTGAAGAGCTTCTAGCCAACAGGGTGGTTATTAAGCCTTAACTTCTGAGAAAACAGAAATAATGCATCAAGGCACCACTCATGAACTCTGTGAACTGAGCTCCTCAAGGGCAAAAATTAAAGAAAAACCTGATGAAGGGGATGATGGACAAGAAAAGTGAAGAGCACAAGAAAATGAACAGAGTTGTTTCTAGAAACTGTTAACCAGAAATCTGCAAAACAGAATATGCTTTTAAATGCAGAGAGTGGTTCTATCCCACATCTGCTTGGTTTTTTTGGACACTGAACTCATTTCAGCTGGAATTTCCTTTATTTTAGACATGAGGAATAGACAAGTGGTGCTTTTTGTAGCAAGAAATTAATTCTGCAGCACTCAGTGTTTATTTAAGCACATTCTCCACTACCTTTAACAGTTTCTTGCAGGCAGCTATAGCACTGGTTACACTGATCCCACAACACGTGCATTCACTGTTCTCCAAAAAATGGAACAATCCAGAATGAAGACAGTGAATGTCTGTTTTCATTGGCAACAGACTGTCTGAGGGACCTCCTCCTTACCATACACCAGCAGAGGACAGGAAGATGTAACACCTGACAAGGCCCAGAGGGGATACCATCTGAAGATGGCAAAGTTAAGAATGCAGACACATACACCTGACATCCCTGAAGGTACAAATTTTTGCAGATTAGCTTTCAACAGAAATGTTTTGGGAACTGATGAAGTGGACAACGAAAGGATGGCATTGGAGGTGTATTTTCTAAATAGTCACCAAGTTCCCCATCTGCAATTAGGAAGATTTTTATTATTTTATATACGTATAATTTTCTAGAATTTGAAAAGCTAGTATTCTGTAAGCAGCCAAAAAACCTTCCCCTGAAATACACACGTTGAAAGGCAGCCCTTCAACTGTGAGCTTCACCCAAAAGCCAAAGACTGCCTATTCTTGTACCAGCAATGGAAACAGAAGGACAGACTAGTTTACTATGAAAAAAGAACTTAAGATACTAAGTGCAGTAGAAATATTCATTTTTGTAACAAGCTACATATGTAAATTTTTACAATTACATATCATGCATAATGTCACTATTTCCTATTGCAATGCTTCAGAATTACCTTTTTTCTTAGCTTCCCTCTAATATGACATAACCTCTTCACACCATCAAAACATAATGCCTCCAGTCTTCCATTGCCTAACATCTTGATCACCTGGGCATATTCTGAAAGAGATGGTAACATACAGAAACACAGAATCATTTAGGTTGGAAAAGATCTTTAGGATCAACAAGTCCAACCATTAAACCAGCATGGCTAAGTCCACCACTAAGCCACATCCCAAAGTGCCACAGAGCAAAACTTTTGAACAAATCCAGCTTCACGACACAACCAATTAACTTTTCCACTGTAACCCAAATTTGCTGTAACATTTTATCAAACGTGAACTGCTGAGAGGAGCTTCGAGCACCCACACAGGCTGCTCAATGTATCACAGTTTTTATCACTGTTGATGTTAACATTTTCAAATACTGCTCCTTCTTGGCTGCATCCACCCTTTTGTTCCCTCTGAAATGCTTACTACAGAAAATCTCAGAGCTATTAAGTCACACTCAGAGTCTGAAAGTTTATGACAGCATCACAGCACTTGGCCTAAAGGACAACATCTCAATGTCACTGAGGGAGGAGAAAGCTGCATGCCCTGTTTAACCACCCACTGAGACTCTGAATCCCTCCTGCAGAGGTTCTGTGGAAATCACCCCACTGTCCTTGAAAGCACATAACCTGGTGTTACAGACACTGTCTGAAAGGCAACTAGCAGACTTCAGCTGAAGTCTATGAAGCACCTCTCCAACACCTGCCCTCAATCTATTCACTCTTCATCTTCTCCCTCACCAAGCTGCAGAAATCACATACTGGAGAACTTCACGTAAGTTAGATACTCCAATGAACCACGAGACTGTTCATAACTGAGAATGTTTCATTAAGTAGATTTTGCTTGGGACATGTAAAGGATCTGAAGTTTCAGGTGTGCATAAAAATAAACCCCTTTTCTGCTTACAACCAACACAGAATACCAGAAATTAGTTCAGTGGCACTTCTTCTACAGGGATTTAAATCAGTACCTCTCCCATATTTCTAACAAACCAACTGATTAATTGGTTACTAGGAAAGCACTCACATTATGTGAACAACCACCAGTGTGACACACAAGACAGGGTGAGCTGAAAGGGAGGTGAGCTCAGTGTCACCAAGGGCAGGGCAGATGGGAATCCCAGTCATCATCCCCTGGCTGAACTCTCTTGTGCCTTACTTCACCTGACAACATCCCACCTACTGCTCCTGTTTTATAACTGTTAAGACTTCCAGCCCAGGAGCCAACTGAACCAAACTATCACAGGACAGAACAGTGAGATGAGCTGCTCTGCCATGTCAGTGACTTTGGGGAGTTCAGCGAAGGATCCAAGAAAGTTAGAGTCCGTGTAAAACAGAAAGTGGGACTGTGCATCCCAGGGAGAATTACTGGCAAGACTGAACCACAGCCGCTAAGCCAGCTGCTCACAGACCCTCACACGAAGCTATCAAGGGGTTTCTAGGGAATGTCTAAGTGTTGGTTTACACAGAACATTGCAGTAAGGTCAAGGAGAAGAAAACTTCATTCTGAAGTGGTGAAGCTACTGAAAATTACCCTTTTCCTACTGTCTTTCTCTTACACTCAGTATGTCATTTGGCATTCAAATACAACCCCAATAAGAATACCTCTCTCTATTTTGTCACTTACAGTATGTGACTAAAAACAATGACATTGCCAGACTACAGTTAAAAACTCACCTTGCCCATCTTCTTTGAACACCAGTTCTCTTTTCTCTGATTCATTCTCATTCTTACCTCGTCGCCTGTTTTTACCTCCTTTGCCTAAATTAAAAGTGAGAATAGTAAAAAGCACGTGTTACTGTCTCTAGACACAGTGAGTAAAAAAATCAGCCTTATGGAGATTTTTATGCTTGTACTCTATACGGCTATTTTAAGTATCCCACCCAAATCTAGACTTTTTTGCTTACTTCTAAGTCTAAATTTTTAGCTGAGTAGTATTAAAGTACTTAAACATTTGGGTCGCCACTGTTTAAGATGTCCTGGTTGCTCTGGAGTGACAGCAGCCTTCTAAAAGGATTTTCACAAGATGGCCATTTTCAGTTTCTGTGATCCCTGTTACCAAACAACTCATAAATAATGGTGGGATAGCCTGATGCACGTAATCATCAAGAGCAGATGAATAACTTCAAATACTGTGGTGCTGAAATCCCTGAAATACTCAAAGGGAAGCTTATGCTCCAAATGAAGCTGCCCTTTTCAAAATGCACACACGTGGCAACAGGACAAGATGCTCTTCACGAAGAGCATAAGAGCAGCTCATACCTACCCCGCTGTTAAAATCTGCTGCTCCCTTACCCTCACGGTTTTTGCGTCTCCTTTCCCGGGTGAGAAAGAAGGGAAGCAGCAGCAGCAGCACTGCCTAGCGAGGGCACGGAGGGGCCCGGCCGCCTCCTCGGCAGGGCCGCTCCTGACAAGCGAGCCCCGGGCAGGGCCTCCCGTTCCCGACCGGGCCCCAGCGGCCTCCGACCCGCGCCCGGCAGGGGGAAGCGGCCCGGGGACCCGCCGGGGTGGCGGGAGGGCCCCTCCGCCCGTGGGCTCCGGGCTCCGGCGGCACCCACGTGAGGGGCCCCCGGGCCTGCCCTGCGCGACCGTGCCCGGGCCCGGCCTCGCCGCCGCGGGCCCAGAGAAGGGAAGGGCGCCTCACCTTTATTCTTCGGCATGGCGCCGAACGCTCCGCCGCAGAGAGGCTGCGGGAGGGGCTCCGGGCGGGGGCCGCAGGCGGGGGCGGCGGTTCGGGCTCGGCGGCGGCTCCGGGCGGGACCAGCGGCGGGGCCGGGGCTGCGCGGGCTCGTGCGCTGCGCTCCGGCCGCTACGCCGAGCCGGCCACAGCGCCCCCCGCGGCCCGGCGGACTCCGGCACCGCCCACGCCGCCTGTCCCGGCCCGGCCCCGGCCCCGGGAGCGGCCCCGCCTGGGCACTGCGAGGGGATTTGTGTGGCGTTCATGGAAAAGGAGGAGGAGAACGAGCGGGCAGCGCGCACCCAGCCAGCCCCGGGACACCGCACAGCGCTCCGGGGGAGCGGTGTTAGTGATAACTCCTTCCAGTACCTACAGGGAACTTACAGGAAAGATGGAGCAAAACTGTTTAGAGGAGCACGCAGTGACAGGACAAGGGGGAATAGGTTCAGATTGGAAGTAGGTTTAAATAAGACCTTACGAAGGAATTCTTTACTGGAAAGTGAGGCACTGGCGTAGGTTGCCCAGAGAGGTCGTGGAAGCCCCAGCCCCAGAGATGTTCGAGGCAAGGCTGGATGAGGCTCCGAGCAACCTGGTCGAGTGGGGGGTGTCCCTGCCCACGGCAGGGGGATCGGAACTAGGTGATTTTCAAGCTCAATTCCAACCCCAACTATTCTATGATTCTGTAAGTCAGAGGGTATGAAGCAGGAGCTGTGGTATATCGGTCCCCCTTTCTGCCTTCTCAGAGTTTCTGGAGGCTTACAAATTATCCAGTTTACTTGTAAGTAAATTTAAAAATGGTTTTAGACAGGCAGGATAAAGCCTTGTGTGAGCAGAGCGCCACAGCAATGCACACCTCTGATCCCAGGTGTGAATTTCACTGAGGAAACCACACTACCCTTGCCCCATGCCCATTACCCAAAGTCTCCGTGTCCTCTGATGCCTTTCTTTTGGTACACTTAGCAAGACCTCTGGTTACATTCCTCACACATCCTCTATCACAATTAATGCAATTTTTTGTAGACTATGCAACCTTTGAAAATCTTCCATCTTTTCCAGGTTGCAAGGTTAAAAAGAATCACAGCCATAAGCTTCCAAGTTGTATGAGCTGCTAAAACATGGACCTGTTGTTTATGGAGTGCTTCTGCATATAATATTGTTTCAAATGTTTACAAACTGCATTAATTATCCAACATGCCCATATTTTCAGTGTCCAGAGCAATGCAGGCATTGCAAGTGTTATTTAGCAGCCTTCCATTCAGTGGTAGAGTCAACTAGAATCCACATA
Source organism: Aphelocoma coerulescens (assembly GCF_041296385.1). Classification (NCBI taxonomy): domain Eukaryota; kingdom Metazoa; phylum Chordata; class Aves; order Passeriformes; family Corvidae; genus Aphelocoma; species Aphelocoma coerulescens. Next base: position 15,263,447 of record NC_091013.1, on the reverse strand, counting down.
GGGTATTAAAAGACAATATCCTTCCACTGCGGTCTTGTATCTTGTATCAGCTCTATAAGCACCGGCTGAATGTGTTTTTCCTTTGTCTTCATGTTTACCTTCCTCAACATGCTGCAAGGTCGGGACACCGTAACTGACACTTGCTTTTTACAAACCCTTTTTGGTTGGCAAAGTGCTGTGAAGGTAGTTCAGAGTTAGTGATGAAAAAGTAATGACTTTTGTAACTGGTCAGAACAAATGATTACACAAAACAGCCCTTTAAGATGTTTGAAAGTTTATTCATAGTAGAAATATCAATTTCTTTTGAAGACTACAAAACCTGCCATTAGACAGGAAAACAAGCAATGATAACTTTCCAAAACTGTTCATAGTTACATCTGGAACAGTTTTAATTACACATTAATAGCATGATTGGAACATCTCTTAGATCAGACTCTGAATAAAACAATCATTTAAAGTATTCAGTACAATTAATTATTTTTTTTTAAACTAGCATTTCAGTTCTATGACAGCAGTGCCAAGCATCTAACAGATGCTATTGTAATGGTCTAGAACAAGGTACAATACCACTGATTTCCTGGAACAGTACCCTAGACTCACTTACATGCCATGCTGAGAAAACTAGTATAAAGTATGATTGTATAGAATCGTAGAAAAATATTTTATCTGTGATTTTGTCATTTTTTAAAAATTGTTTAAGTAGGCTTCCCCCCCCCCCAACTAGGTTGCAAAATAATTACATCCCTCATAAGTACACCTTCCCTTTGATTAGGTCAAGAGTATCAAGATAAAGCTAATCATTTACATCATTTTCATAAGTGAAAATTCATCTATTAACCATTGCTGCTTACTAAGGGCCAGCACACTTTGAATCCTTTCCTTCCAATACTAGAAAAGCACAGCTTTAGTTGGTACACCACATTTACAAAAGCAAAACACACACACAAAAAAATCCCAGACATGTAAATCTATTTTCTTATGGCCTTGTCTCTTTAGAAAAAAAGTTTTAAATATTTTCTTGAAAAACTCCTTTTAAGTCTCATTCAATGTTATAGTGATTATGAACACAGAACTTTGCCCTTACTGGATATAGATGGCATTTAATGGGTATTGCAACTACACTCTTCCCTCTGTTCCCTCATGCTCTCAAGCACAGTAAATGGTAATTTCACACTAAAAATATTAAAAAGAAACCATGGTTAACATATAGAAAATTCACCTGTATCTGCATTCTCCTTTTTTTATCCTCTGACTCTCTGAGTCACTTGCTATGCTTTGCAGACCAAGCAGCAGTCCAGCAATGAATGTACACAGTGCGTCATATACTCACATTCTAACAGAAAGGTGCTGAGACTCAAAGAAGCATTACGTGGATTTCTTTATAGGTTAAAACAACTGCAGATATAAAAACATAAAAAAAAGTGAAAGTGAACATGGATCCAAACCAAGAGGTAAGGTACATAAATTGCACCTAGTCTGTAAAATACACCTCCCTGCATAGGCAGGCCCTTTACACCTTGGTTTAGAAAGTAACTTTAAAATATAGTTGATCTAGACTTCAACACATTCAACTTAGGGTGTGCTAAACTGCCCAGTTTTGCTACAATTTAAAATGTTCATCCTCTGCTGATATATATACACATTACTTAGCAGAAATATCTGTAAAGTCTAGACTAAATTAACGGCTCACTTGAGAATGTAGATACGTAAAATGTAGGAGTTAACTTTGCTTCACTATTTGGCTAATGATCAGTGAGCTTGAGGACCACAAAATATGGCTACAATAAAACTACTGAAAATACTTTAATATTATTTTAATGTGGATATTGCCAGTAGTGAGGCAGCTTAACACTGCCTCTTTCTGGCCTATTCTTTGCCAGGTACCTATATACACACACTGAACAGAGTAGGAACTCCCTCCTCAAGTGAAATGTTATTACTGATACACTGGCAAGTACTGCCATCCTTTTAATTTCAACAGTATTTAAATAATTTTGTTGACTCGATATGACAATCTTCTAATTAACACCTTAAAACCCACCAGAATGTACAGTTTCTGGATTTTGAGAAGCCTGACTTAAGATTGCTCACAGAGCTGAAAAATACATTTTTTTGAGAGGTAAGGTTTTACTAAATTCCTCTGGAACTGCTGACACTGTCCAAAAAAAAAAAAAAAAAATTAAGATGGCCTTTTTCTGCCTCAACTTAAAGATGTTTCTTGAAGGAGGGGTAGATGCATCTGCACAGATAAAGGGAACTTCAATGCTAGAGCACCAAGTAAGGGAAAAATACAAATTGCTTGGGAAGAGCTGTGTTTTCAAATTTCCGAGAGCTATGCTAATTTAAGAATCCTCATTTATAAAACCAATTTCTTCACAATTATATAATGGATTAAATATTTAGCAGATTTTTAAGGGCAATAAAAGTGGGATCCTTTGCAAGTCAAGCAAAGGAAGCTTCCCCTAGGAACTCAGAAATTCTGGCAGAAGAAACACTCCCATTCAGAGCAAATCTGTGGTGTCATAAAGATGATTCTTCCTTTCAACAAACCACTGATGATTTCAGGGAAATAAGCAATTACTCACCATAAAAGAAATTTAATACCACTAAAACAAGAAAATACCTTCTTATGCAAGACACAAAATTGCATCCTTTAGTTTTAAAATTGTATTGCTCACCAACAGCCATTCACCCAGATCCATATTTTATTGAAGCTGGAATTCCCACCAGTCATTTTCATATATGGAAGGACTATACATAGATTATAATTTTGGTGGCATGGAACACTCACTGTATTCAAACACGTTCTAGTGCCCCTTCTCATTTGAGCAATTTCATCTTTTCAACACCAGCCATCAAGATGGGCCATTAATTACTTTAGATACCAAGAGGCCAAGAGTATTAAAAGTTTATATCAGTATTTAAAGTGAGTCTTCCACCCTCATTATGAACTCGCTTCCATCTGCGGAAAAATGAGAATGTTCCCTCTGAATGGCTTCACCTTACCGGACTGGGACAACACTATTTTCATGGTAAATTAGAAAGACCCTTTTCTAACCCAACAGTTCTTTATGACTTGCCTCTCATTTTGTTTCTGAGGTCAATTAAAATGATCAAAAATAACTGACAGAACATTAGATCCATCAGTTTTGCAACTGCAATGAATGCAGTTAAAACCTACTTTTTACAGGCTTCTGCTTATTAGCGACCAATATGTTTTGCTTTATCTTCAAATGTTGCCTTTCTTCTATAATGCCAACATTCATTCACTGAATAAATCCTTTGCAGTTTAAACAAAAGTCATAGAATACAGACAAAATATTAACAATGGATTATAAGAATAAACCATATAGAAATGTCCTCTATCAGAAAGTATTTAGCAATAATTCCTGAGTCCAGAGATTAGATGGAAGAGACTAAAAGGGAGGGGAAGGGTAACAAAGACAGTGAGATATGGAACAAGTTATCTTTTCTCTGGGTTATTACCTATAGTATATATAGTATGGTGAGAGATTCACTGTTTAAATTTCATAGCATAACATTTCATAACATGTGGCATCAAAAACACAGAAATGTAGAAAAGACATAGGCAAGGAAAACTACTTATCCATAGTATTACATTCAATAGCTGTTTAACAGTCAGGCTTCTTTTAGAGCTGTCCAACAATACTGATTAATCCAGGTGAACTGTTTAATCAGACTTAATTGTGATAATGATTAATAATATCTAAGTAAAACAAGGCATGTATACATTAAAGAAAACAGCACGGAAATGTACTGCTTGTGAACTGTTTACAAAAACATACAAAATGTTGGATGGCACAAAGTATATAGTGCTAATATAAACAGATTGTTTAAGCTAAGTGCTTAACATAAACTGTCCATCTTGACCTGTAACAAAGAATATTTTAGGGGACAAAAAAAATATTCCTTATAAAAATAATGCTATGTGGTGCAGAGTGCTTTATTCAGTGTACTTTTGACAGAGGTGGCATTTATAACTCTTCTGGTTTATTCAGTCGTGAACAGAATCATTTTCATTGTTTCCACTTGTCACTCCATTTGCAGCTCCAGTAGGATCAGTAACTTGCCATCAACAGTTTAAAGCGAGAGTAGATGAAAGCAGTAGCAGCAGCAGGAGCAGCAGCATTATAGGTACCAGCTGGGACAGAGTGTGCTTGCAGGTATCTGTCAGATATGTGCTACCTGTCGCCATGATTTGTGCTATCATCTTATGCCATGGTACCAAGTGTCTGGTTGAGGTCATTTCACAGGGCTGTTGAGGTAATTTTTTTTATACCTCTCCTCTGAGCAAGAGTAGAACGGCCAACTGGCTCCAAAACTGGTGACTGATTACGATTCAAAGCAGAGTAAGTTGCTGCCATTGCACCCTGTGGGGCAGAGGAGAAAAGAACAGTAAGTATGTTGTGGCTGATGCACACACTATAGCAGTGCTAAATGCCAGAGACTCTGAACAAGTTTTAGCTTTCATTCTATTTTCATCTACTAAACAGAAACATACTACTGCATTACTCAAGTCCTAGCAGTGTTAGGAACAAGTGTTTTTTAGGGTAATAAATAGTTTTACATTGCTTGAAGAGTCAAACCCAGAAGGTATAAGCTAGGTTGCCAAACTAAGTTCCCTCACTATATTGTGTGAGAGAGCTGGGAAAAGAAATCCCATTGGTAGACTGTCTCTGCTTATCACTTATATAACCATTTCAGTTTCCAACAAAATATTTAAAAATCACCCACATTATTCAGCACATGAAATTTATTTTTAAAAGACTTAGAAAGTTGTCATCAGAACTCCCCCACTTTCCACTTGTGTTTCTGGATGCTAGAAATTTCTAATAGCTGGCTCAGAGAGTGTGTTAATTATATTCTTCAGATCTCTTTTATGTTAAACAAGAGATTCTTGAAAGCAGGACTGAAAACAAGGTTGAATACAGAGAAGTAGAATTCAATTATTTTTGATTTTCCTCTGCTTGTTCAAAGTGAAAAAATTTCAGGGTTAAAACCAGATCTTGTTTCAGACAGAGTGCAGAAGTATGATACCCTAGTAATCAACACTGCCCTTTTGACTTCTCTTCCGCTTTTACTGTGATCACAAAGTATTCTGTTTTCCTTCAGTTACTGACAAGTACCCTCCTCTGAAACTAAAGTTAGCAAACGATTTTACAGCTCCCCTATAGTCACCTTACATTCTTCACTATGAGAAGAATAATTTATGTTGGTTTCTAAAAGCAGTTGAGCCTTCCAGTTAAGTCAGTCCAACAGATTTCGAACACAAGAAAACGAAAGTCTTTTTCAAATGAATTAGATTTATTCTCTGTAAGTGGTTTCTCATTAAATCCTATTACATATTAAAAGTTCATTTTATGGCTTAGTGCAACATCCAGTCATAACTTTTACACAGGCGACACATGCTACCCCCTAACTTTAAAAACAAACCCCCTTTTGTTTACTGTGGTAATCTGTTAACCCACTGCCTTTGTGACGCCATACTCCCCCTGCTCTCCTCTGCCCCTGGCCTTGGCCACTCCCTCGGTTTCTCCCTATTGGTTCCTGTACCCCAACTCCACCCAGGGACCGCCCCGGAGCCCCTGACACCCCCCCCCCGCCTCGCCACCCCCCCCTTCCGCGCTCGGACCGTGAGGTCTCTCTCTGTCTCTGGGGATCGTGGGGACAGGATGTGATTAAAGTCCTCTCAAGCCCTCATGGGAGACTCTTCTCGCCTGCTTCGCCATCACTGGTTGTAACGCTGACAGCTGCCGGAGCAAGATCGCGGGATCGTCCGAAATGGACTGCGGGATGCGAGCGGGTCGCACTGCCTAAGCAGCCCCGCTGAGCTCTCAGGACGCTACAGCCTGCTAAACTAAATCTAGCGATTACAACAGTTTACATTCATTCTGGCTAAACAGCAAGCTGAACAAATAGCTATTTACCTTCACTAAATGGGGAGCATCCTGCCTGTTCAGCTGGTACTGAGGCAGCTGGTCACAGTGAACTATCCAGGGGTGACTGAGAACTTGGGCTGCAGTCAGTCTTTGATGAGGGTCAACATGAAGCATTTTTGAAACAAGGTCCTGTCAACAAAGGGTCAATGGAAATAACAGTAGAACTTCAACTTTAAAACAGATAAGTAGTTCAAAACTATAAAAGAAGATTCTAAAGGTTTAAAACAAATTAAAAGCCACCCAGCAATGCTAACAGAGTATCTTTTAATTATGTGACTTAATAGACACTTGGTAACACAAAAGGAAATTAATTGAGGAAAATTTTAGCATTTTAAGCATCCATATATAAGGGGCATGAAGGATATTGCACACTGAGGTTCAGAGACTATTTGCTGTCAATAGTCTATTTGCTATTTGGCTTCTCAAAAATGTTGTATAAAAGTTTATTTTGTACAAATGCAGTAAAAAAAGTGTAATACGTCATTGGTTTTCATTATCATGATTTAGACTATCTGTATGATTTTTTGAACGTCATGCTTACACATCAAGTTTTATCAAAGCACTTCTCACCATGGATAATTGTGTGTGTGAATACTGATAAAACACACTATATTTCTAAGGACAGCTGTTAACTACTACAGTGTAAGGCACACCTGTTTTTTTCTCCTATGTGCCTGCTGAAACATGTAAGGATCAAAAACAGGAAACAAAATCCTAGGCACATAAGGGATTAGATCAGTATTTCAATGTAACAATGGGTGGAACTTACCCAGTCATATATGATATATAAATTATAATCAACATGTTGTGTTGCAATCCATTCCTGATCCCCCAAGGGACAAAGCAAATATACTTGCCTTAGCTGTGTCTGAAACACTGTTCCAATAACCACCACTGAGAGAGAACTTTCCACTTCCTATTCGGGCCAAAATCTCCTCTGGGGTGTCATCAGGACCATTTGCAAAAGGAGTGTAGCTATTTAACAAAACAAATGTTAGTAACTTCCATAACCTGGGCCTCAGTAAGTATTATAAATCTGACTGTAAGATTCAGCAAGTTCAACATGATTATAGGCAACAGACAGTCAAACAGTTGTAAAAAGAATTTATTTTGAACATGTGAAAATACATGGCACTGACTACAGATCTGTTCTTACTGCATGCATTCCCTCTGTATCTGGTCTGAAAAGCAGATTTTTCCTACAGCAGTTCAAATACTGGTGGTTCCTGAATTACAGAAAGTATTCCTTAATCTTTCATATTCTAGTGAAGTACTAAACCAATCCAATCTGTTGTAAATCTGAATGTCTGAGAAAGAATAGATGTTGGTTTAACACCAGAGGAAGAAAGGTGCACCGGCTTTCCTTGCTTCACTACACATACTCTTGCTGCTATCAGAATGTCCCCAATCAAAAAAGAGATATACTTAAAAACAAATGTATTTGTCACTTATTTATTTTAAAATACAAAAATCTCTTTGATGATGTTAACTCTTAACCAAAGTGGCAATCTGAATAACCCAGCACAAAAAGATAGTTGCTATGGCATCTACTAAATAGATTATCTTTTGAACTTCTGGTACTATAGTTGAATTTCTTATTCATCATCTTTTATACAAATAATTTCTGTTGCATATACAAATGCTTTTCTACTGCATTTATTATATTCTAACCAGATCACTTCAAACATTCAGTGGCTGAATTTTGCACACAAACATGCTTTAATGCATGCAAATATATCTGTAACATTTTCTTCAAAATATATGGCTTAATCTTTTAATTTTCACATGAAACAAATCCCCATTAAGCAGAAATTAAGCACATAAAATAGAGGAGACATTAGAAGCAAAGAATTTTTTACATCAGTCCCTGCAAACTTGGATTCTACTAAAGGCAAAGCATATTCTCAACCCCAAAGCTGAAATTAATTACTGCTTTGATAGAAACATCTGCAACGGTGGGCCTACATTTATTACTGGTTTTGTTTGTATCTGTTTGCTATTCTACAGCAAAGCAAACTATAAACACCCTTACCCAGTGAGCATGGTATAAAGTAGAACACCAAGGCTCCATATGTCACATGCAGCATCATAACCTTGCCTCTTTAAAACCTGAGGGAGACAAATATTCTTTCTGAAAAAAATGCTTAGAAATGCATTAATTATGCTATAAAAATAGCAAAATTTCAGATTTTTACTGTTTACAAAGTGATTCTATTTGAAGAATGAAAAAAAAAATCTATCTAGCAAAAACATCCCAGTAAAATAAATGAAGGCATATAAACTATCCTGGGTTTTACCTCTGGTGCAACAAAATTTGCTGTGTAACATGGAGTCATCAGAAGACCATTTTCTGCTCGCAGTTGTTTTGCAAAGCCAAAGTCACAAATTCGAATTGATTCTGGATTACCAGATTCATCAACATAAAGAATATTGCTAGGCTTCAGGTCTCGGTGAACTACCTAAAAAAATAAAACAAACCACTAAATACAATAAGCTAAGCACATGAAAAGCTTTTTATTATAATTAGCAATTCTGCTACTTAATTTTAAGTCTCCCAACAGCACACTCAGTTTCCAGAGTTCCAGCTTCTACCATCAGCTGCAGTGTTCTGATGCTCAGTGGTGTCTGGAGCATTACAATTCTAACTTGCAAACTCTAAAACCCCCTCCAAATATCCCATGCCACCCTAATTTATTTGTAGAGACAGTTCCAGATGCCTTTTCTCATGGTTGAATCATGTCTTTCCTTTTTAACATGCATAACTACCAGGCTCTTTAAATCAGAACTTTTGGCTGCTAATATCTTTTGGAGTCAGCAGCTGCTGTAGCTGCTGATGTACCACCTTGCTATGTAAACATAGACTAGTTACTGCTGGAGTAACTCTGTATTCCATTCTCTTCATTCAGACAGTCTGAATTAATCTCAGAAAAACACTTAAAGCCTGATTAAGAAGGAATTTTAATAATAAGAAACTCCCAACAAAGTATCAGAGAGGTATTGTCCAAATATCAAAAAAAGCCTGTACTGGTCCCCAAGTGGCTGCTTCTGCAGGGGCTCAAGATGTAAAATGCTTGAAAAAACTGAAGAAGCTGCCAAAGTTCCAGCAGAATAAATCTGATCTTATTTGAAGCTATGTTATAACAAGCCTTAACAAAACCTGGAATGCACAAGGACAGTCTCTGAAATCAGACCTGCTGTATTTTCTTCACAAGAGAAGTTAGTCTACAGCCTCCAGAGGCTTTGCTCTCTGTTAAGAAGAGGGTATATACCCCTGTAAGACAGCAGAGACATGAGGGCCTTTATCTCGTTGTCCTATGTACTTTATTAGTATTAAACACAGCTTCTCATGGTTAAACTTAAACAGAAGAGATTGTGAAATATTTCAAAAAAGTAATCACATTGGAACAAAGAGATATCCCTAGACTTCTGCAAGTAAGCAGTGTCCAGAAAGCAGAAGCTCAACACACTCATCCAAACCTAGCAGGGTTTCAGGAAAGCAATGTGAGACCAAGCAGTAAGAGTGCAGAGGGTCATGCACATTGCAAAGCCATTTAACACATTAAGTCTATTTAGTACAGACTTTTTCAGCATGCAAATCCTTTGCAATTCTCAGATTTAAAAAACCAAGTACTTAAAATTATGGAAATAAGCACCTTGTAAGCTGAAATACACAAATGATATTAAAGAATTTGACTTGGAACAGTAGGTGTTAAGGGAAACATCTTGGCTTTAGATGACAGCACATGAGAGAACCAGTTCCTGATTGCCCTTGTTTTTAACCTTTTCCCCTAGTAATCAGTGAAACAACCTTTACTGCTCCAAGAGGCAAATAAAAACCCTCAGTTTTATTCTTATATGAGTTTTGGGTTTTTTTTTGAAAGAGATTCTAAAAAGGGTAGAAAGGAAGAAGTGAGCAATGGAAGCAGCATAGAGCTGGGCATTTGGCAGTGTCTAGAACCAGTCTGCTTGAGCTGTATGCTTTTTTTGGAAGAAGGGGAAGCAATTCTCAAGTAGGAAGAGGAGTAAGTCTAACAGTCTAGTTCACATTAAAACACTACTTCCCAAGCAATCAAAACGTTTATGTCAAAGAATAAATGAAACACCTTCCTACGTTTAGCTGTTTTCCCAAAGGTAAATTTTGAAAACATTTAAAAACATAATGTTTAAAAAAAATTGCCAGATTGTTTAGGTTATATTGGTGCTTGGTATGGAAATAACATTTTATTTTAGAGCAACAGAAGAGAGAGCAAAATAACATGCAGGAAATTTCAGTTCTTTATTTCTTAGCATTGTGCTTTTGACTAGCAGTCTCAATTGTCTACCAGCATTCACAAGTCTGCTGCTCCAAGATGACATGACACTTTTTGTTTATCTGTTTTATGATGTCTCTTGTGCCAATCCTTAATCACTGTATGTTGGCCCTAATACTTTTAGAACGCTTTGGGTGAGCACTGGAAGCACTGCTTACTCTGAAGGGGAGGATTTCATTCCTTGCTTAGCTAGTTTTCCAGTTCAAAAGTATCCTGTGAATGTCCACAAGGAAACTCTTCCTGAGAAGGGCTGTGGAGACTGTACACAGATTCAGACTGTCAAACCTGATACTACCTAATATCATATTCAAATGAGCTCCTCCCATGTCCAAAGGAGTTACAACAGGAAAATCCTGAAGACACGAGGGACTCCTCCAGAAAAGAATTAGACTACTGAAGTGCTCACTATTTACATATATGGCCGGATTTCCTGTGGAGGTGTACTTAATAGAAGACTTGAAAATTTCCAAAAACAAACATTCTAAAGTGCATGTGGTCTAATACAAGTCCAAATACCAATATATACAGGTATCTACAGTGAAGAAACAAAACCCCCTAAAATCCTTTACTTGATGCAAGGAGATTGGGCCTCTTTTGGCCACACGTGGCAAGAATGTACCAAGTTATGATTTGTTATTCTAGTATCTGTATTTCCATACAGAAGGTGTCAAGATTTGTTCATAATTCCCACGGGTGCTGCTGGCCAAGGACTATAGTCTGTGCACACAGGCTCAAATAAAAATACACACATGAGCAAGTGACTGAAGTGATGAATCATGGAATGAGATTCCAGATAACTTTGATCATAAGTTTTCTGAAATAACAGCTTCCAGACATGACAGTGTGTACTAAATTGCTATTTGTTACTTAAAATAATTTGAGTACTATATGTTCCAAAGTGTCTTTTCTTGGGTAACAACGTTTTAGCAGCTTGACTTTTTCCTTGCACCCTTATTTTCTGTTTTTTTTCCTATCCCCTTTTTCTTGTTTACCTAAAGAGGCAACATAACTTACCTTTCTTGCCATGCAATTACCACACCACTCTTCTCTATATTTAAACTACTTCCTCTGTCTACAAATTAATTTCCCAAAGCGTTAATTTTCTGTCTCCTACAAGTTACTGACACTGGCACAGGAGTTACAAGTCATAAACATGTTCTTCAAAACCAAGTCGTCAAAGGAATTACAAATATGACAAATGGAAAATAAATTTTCAGGGTCTATCACAGGATGAGATTGGAATTACATTAGGCCCTGTGGCTTTGCAATGACACTGGCCCCAGCACTTCTTCCTGGACTTTCTTCCCCTCATATCCTCTCTGTTAGTAATTATCTGCATATTCCACAGAACTGCTGACAGACTGCATGAAGAACAACAGAAACAGTTGCATCATCTCAGTTATCTGAATGCATAGAGCTGAAAAGGAAAGTTTTGATTTCAACACAAACTCCTGCTGCAATGTAATTGTTTACCAAAACCTACTTAATTACCACACAGAAGAATGTATCAAGATACAAGTTTATGCTTCTGAAAGAATATCAATAGCTATAAGCATTTTGTCTGAGATGAAAACTTACCCCTTGTGTGTGAAGATATTCTACCGTTTTTGTTATTGTGAACAGAACAGCACTAGCTTCTCGTTCTGAGAAAAATTTTTGCCTAAGAATTTTATCCAGCAGTTCTCCTCCTTTCATAAGTTCTGTTACTACATACACGTATTTTCCATCATCATACACCTGCAAAAAGTACATAAACATTTAACTTCAAAATATTTATTCTCTGCTGTCTTCCTGTGAAATGCACAGAGATAGTGCAGGTGTGTCCACAAGCTGTTTTCTTCAATTGTTTTTCCCACATTTCACAACCCACACACTATCCAAATACTGTTCATCTTCAGAAACGAACAAAAAACCTTTACAAAAAGAAAGTACAGTACCAAAATAACATAGAAATACCAGCATGTAAGTGTTTAAAGATAAAAAAGGATAAATAACAAGTAGTTTCCCCCCACATAGTTTCACTAAAACTAAGTAAACTAGACATGTGAGAAATTTAGTAAAAAATGGAAATGAGTCTAATGAAGGCAAAACCAGAGCTAATTCAAGCAGCAATTATTGCACCAAATTACAAATATGAACAGAGATCATTCCAACAGTCAGACAAAAATAAAAGGAAAAAATAAAATCTAAGTTTACCTCAAAATAGCCTCTGTGAACAGTGAAGTGAAAGCATACAAAGTTGCTATGATAAAAACCTACAACTTGTGCATTACTCTGCACCTAAAGCCTATACCAAAGTCTAAATGTCTTAAAATATGCATATTTTATCCCTTACTTCTAGTTATGGAAAATGGCTTAATTTTTGCATGGCTTTTGTTGTCCAGGGAAGCATTTGAGAATTTTTTACATTCTCACCAGGGGGCGCAATAAACTGAGTGATGCCAAACCATGTTTTAATGTACAAAACTTCAGCATTTCATTTCATTTCAGTTGCACTTTCACAGAATCATAGAACAGTTTGGGTTGGAAGACCCCTTAAAGATCATCTAGTTCCAACTCCCCTCCATAGGCAGGGACATGTTTCACTAGACCAGGTTGCTCAAAGCTCTCTCCAACCTGGCCTGGGAATTCCAACTTAACCCAGAAACAATTCCTGCTTTAGTGAAACCTTTTACAGACTGTCCCTTTTATCATTTCAACCTACTTTTATGGTGATGTTACAATTGTTTTTTTCAGTAAAATGTGTGAAATAAAAAATAACTTGTGTTTAAGTAGAGACAATTATCCAAGTTGTAGTAAAATAAATTTAGGAATATATATCAGCTAAGTAACAGAAAATAATAATAAAAAAATTTTTCATCCCAATTCCCTTGTCTTAAGCTACCTGGCAAAAACATGCTAATAAAGTTCTAAGCATCAAAATTTTTGTTCTCCTAATGATACTAAATAAAAACAAAAGAATGTTAAATAATTCTGTGGGCTTTACAAACTTATGATCTTAGGGACATGAAGACATGATGTGTTTTTCTGTGTTCTCATTTAACAAGAATTTTTCCCCCATGAAATATAATGACTGATCATCTGAATGTGTTTTCATTAAGACATTAAATATTACACAGTTCAAAAGCAGAATTATCTAATTCTAGATACTAAACTGGATTTTTTTTTGGATAGGCATGCTTCCTCTAATGCTGGTATAACATGAGGAGATCAGCTATTATTTTATTTGACACGACAGAGAAAACATATCTCAGGAATGCAGAATTCAAGGAAAATTTGCATTTGGTTACTATTTTATCTACTGGTCCTGTCTGCCTGTCAAAAAAACCCCACAGATAACTCACCCTGAACAAACCATTCCCCTCGCAACAATTTCTCTAACGATTACTAACAACAACTTAAGTTGTTTTTGAATAAATACTGATGAAGTTTTCTTCACAGTTAGGTGCACGGTATCATGCTAAGATCACAAATGTGACACTACTTTTTAAAATTAACTCTGGGCACAAGCCACAGGTCAGTCAGCATGTCTTCTCTACCAGGTAAAGTGGAAGAAACTATACTAGAGAGACAGATGTAGGCACATGAACAAAATATAAAACAATGGAAAAAGAAATCAAGGTTTTTGCCAAGGGAAATAAGATTTTACAGACATATTATGAAGTTTTTTGAAATCATAAATAAGCACTTGGACAGGGAGACTGAATATCTTGTATTCAGGTTTCTAAAATGTTTCTGAAAAGATTATTCAGGCAATGCTTTAAATAACTCAAACCTGAACAAAGGTTCTGTTACAAAACAGTAACTATTACATAAAAAGGGTAAAATACTTATAATGGTTTGGCACAGGAAGTTTCTAGGTAATGTTTTGTTGGAAGCTATGTGCTTCCTCCCTTCTTACACTGTTTCCTAGGCATCCACTAAGGGCCTCTGTCAGAGGCAGGATATTGGATAAGAAGGACATCTGATTTAGCACAATATAGCTCCTTTTGTTTATATACTGTGTAACTGAAAAAGACCACTGATAACAATCAGAAGGAAAACCCCCAGAGGACTGTGCACTGCAGAAGGAATTTGGTCTCTTGAATATCCATTGTTTCAATCCAAACACCTTCAGAATTAAATTACAAAAAAAGGCTGAATGAGAATGAAAACTTCCATCTTAAGCAAAATTCAAATATTACTGCATTTCTTCTTGAAATAGAAGAAAAGAAAGAAATTATTTCTCACAGAATAATAATTTCCAAAGCAGGCACTTAAGTGCTGAAATGTTCTATTTTGGCACTTCAGATTAGAAACATTTAAGTTTTGATGTGGAACTGAATGAAAAATTGAGCAAATCAATAATGAGTTTTATTTTTTTAATAGTACACGGTGCTCTAGAGTTTGAGACCTGAAGGCAAAATACTCCTTATCTTTTCTGAAAGCTGTAATAGCACACCAATATCATGTGGGATATGCAAGGAATCTGCCCCATGGGTCTGTATCAGGACAAGGAAAACTTAATGTTAAATTCTTACAGATTTATACAAGATTCTATTACGTATGAAGTCTATATCTCTTTTCTTACACTGGACATCCTTCCATAATTTCTGCTTGGGGAACTGATTTGAAGCAGAAGTGAGTGAGAATTACAGCCTTTCTCCCTCTGTGGGCTTTTTTGGTAGTCTCCTATTTGTGTATTGCTGTTGCTGTGCATGAAAGATGGTTCCTGCTGGAAAATTACTGATGATGATAAAAGATTAATTACAAAGTGAAATAATTCAGCATATATTGCAGCTGTTTAATGTTGCCTGGATTTCTGTTCTCAATGTAAAATATTCATAATGCTCAAGTTCAGGTAAGTGCTCACATTCTCATGTTTGTCTTCCTGCTTAAATAACGTAAATTCTGTTATGAATTAAAGTAGCATATGAGCCCAGCATGCAGCACTAAAAGCACCATGAGTGCTGACAGAGGTTCTGTTCAGCACAGCTCCTTTCAAGTAGCTTTACTGTCCAACCACATGTAGCAGAACAGAAAGTGGGACTGTAATTGTATCTTGCTTGCAATAAGATAAGCTCCCTTGTGGGCTCCCCTGAATATCTACCTTATTTTCTTTGTCCAAGAAAGGGCCAAACAGTATGATATCAATAAAGTGAAGACAGATTATAGTAGACCAACTTCATGCAGAGTCCTTTAGTGCTCATCTCCACAGTATTTATGAGCTGTTGTTTTAATGACTTCAAAACGTCTGACAATCTCCTTTTAGCTGAGCTCAGCTTCCTGGAAATGGTTTTTGCCTGAGGTTGGGTTTGGGGGACCAGAAAATTTCCCTGCTGTCTAAGCTTAAAGTCATTAAGCATATGCCTTTTTAATTTTTAATCCTCTTTAATGAATAATCAAGGAGAGAAAGACAATTTTCTTTTTCAGTTGGATCATCAGAATATACTGTTCACTATGAAAACCCTCTACCTCCCAGCTTATGTTATTCCTTGCTTTTTATGGACAAAGTGTTTCCATGGTCAGAACAAATAATACAAGAAAAAAATAACTAGATAGTGTTCACACAAAGGCCAGATAAAGATAAAGATGGGTAGAAAAGAGTGGCAACCACGGACATGGAAAGATTTTGTCTACTACTGAGTAATACTTGCTACTATCCATGAAAATTACTTTGGGTACTGTGCTAACAGCAAGTCCTTTGTTATATAATAACATACATTAAAAATGCTTTTGATTAATGTAGGCAAAAGCAGATTCAAAGTTAACTAAGCAATCAAAAACCTTCCTCGTTTCTTTAAAAATAGAGCTAATGTTAAATAAATTATTCTTGTGCTAGGATTTATGAAGGATGAATTATTTGATTCCTTAGAATAACATTGTACCACAATATAAGCATCTTTAAGAGAAAACACTGAGACATCTCAGTAAAAAATTGGATACTACTGGATGAATTGCATTGGGACCTTGTTTTATTTTTAATACTGAAAAACAGGAACATAAATCTAAAACATGCAGCTTGTCATCTCTCAAATTAGAAAGTGATTCACAATTATAATACACTAAAGGATGTCTTTATAACACTACTTACATCTTTTAGGGTAATAATATTTGGATGCTGTCCATAGCGCAGCAGGATTTCAATCTCTTCTGTTGGATCTCTTTTACTCTTGTCAATAATCTGTAACAGCAAGTACAGACATAGGCATAATTATTTTTGTGAATATTATATAGTGTAATGCTTTGGTATGCTTATTAGCATCAGCAGTTAAGCAATATTTATTGTTGCGAAAGACATGGATTATAACCAAACTCAAATTTGTTAAATTGGAAAAGCAAGGCAAATCAAAAAATGTTGGGAAAAATGAAAAAATCTCTTTCGAAAACAATTTTGGAGGATAAGTGATCTGGTCTCTTTGGCTGTGATTAATAATGCAAGGCTGTTTAGTAGGTAAGACTTTAGTGATCCATTATTTAATAAAACTGGAAGTTCCTAATTTAACATGAGATACTGGATGGATGATGCTAATGAACTGATTTTCACAATGCTAATCTAAAACAAGCATTTGGTGCAGCAAAAGATAAAGCAGGAGAGTAAGAGAATTAAAAAATTAGAAAAAAAAAATTCTCAGAGTTAATTCAAACACACATTCATTATGAAAGTCCATTTGAATCTCTGGCTCTAAACTTCTCCCTGTGCAAAGAAGTGAAATATTGTTTTGCCCTACTTAAAAAGTATTCTTGTGATTCTCATGTTTGTCCATTCCTGAACTGCAGAATTTCCTCTCATGTCTTTTCCATCGTGGTGTTACCCCTTCATCCTCATGCCCGTACTGCTACTGGTCCCCTGCTAATACATCAGACACTGATCATCTTATTTTTTTTTCAAGATTCCTTGAGGAAAAAAATGCCCTAACAGAGGCAATAGAAAAGCGGATGAATCTTCACAATAAATGTTACAGCTGAGGGAGTTATCAGCTATGCCAGGACTTGCAGTTTCAAGAAATTACTTCAAACTGCAAGCACAGAAGTCAAATCTGTTCCTGGCCAGAACTAGAATAAAAATTACCAAATTGAAACTGCAAGGTTTCCAGAAGGCAATCCACATGCTTAATTCATCTTTGTATTTTACATAACTAAGCAGTAAGCTGTTCAACAATTCAAAAAGAGAACTGCCTCATAGTATAGGATTTAAAGACTACTTTTTTTTCCCCCACTTATAAACGTCTAATCCATACTCTTGCTTTCATAGCAACCATTTGGTCCCAGGTTATTACACAGAAAGACAAAAAACCTTATCATTGCAGGTCTGGGAAATCTACTGATTTCAACTGAGAATTTAATGCCTTCAAAGAAGTGCTAGAAAGCCCTATAAAGTAACATAAAAACAACATTAAAAACCTTGCTGAAAACCAGGAAGCAAAGAGTTGAAGTTTACTCTGGAAGTTATACCAGACTGAAGACTGTAATGAACTCCTTACCCATCTGAGAATTTACAAGTTTACTTTTGCAGTTGCCTATAAAATGCTTTTATATTAAAAAAATTAATCTTAATATGTTTCTCTATGACAAATAAAAGATGCCCAATGCTAAAATCTGAAAAGTGTGGTTTATAACAAAGTAATTACCTTTACAGCATATTCCATGTTTGAAGCTTTATGAATACATCTCTTGCAGACAGAGTAAGAGCCAACTCCAATATCTTCCTTTACTTCATATCCATCAGTAAACTGAATGCTGTTCCTGTGCAACTGCTACCAAAATAACATTATCAATTGATGAATATTCATAATACACAACTGATCTTTTTATTAAAATAATTTTTTAAAAATTCCTACTGATTTGCTTAAAATTTTAAACTGAAGACTCTACTAGGTCAAAGTGGTCTAAATCCCCATTACCTTCTGTTCAAAATTAGTATAAGAAATTTAGACATTACAATATTAGACATATTGTAAATAATGCACACTGTATTTTAGAAACTGACAACATTTTTTCTGACTACTGCTTTATTAATTTAAAGATACAAACTTGAAACCAAAGAAAAACAGAAAACTTCAAGATAAAATAGTGATACAACAATGGTAAAGAACTATCACTGTTTCTATTATCTGAATAGACAGATAAATGCCAGCTGGAAAATTTAGAGATACTGAATAGAATCAGATTGGCTGGAATTGCATGGAATGGCAGTCAAAAATCCTTTCACAGAAATAAAAAGCTGAAAGGAGGACAAGTGTTCACTCTTGTAAGGGAAGGAAATGGTGTTCTAGTATATGGAGTTTGTGCAAAGGATGCAAAGCATTTGCAGGAAACCATCTGGGTATCCTGCAGCACAGAAAAGAGGAAATAGGAGTGAGGAAGTTGTTGAGGGGCACAGAGGAAAGGCAGCAGAGAAACAGACCTTTACAAGAGAAGGAAACCATATACAAGGAGAAATAATGCCATCTACAAAACTGTGCGGGAAAGAAGCAGCACAGAGAAGCCTGCAGAAACTTCTAACAAGATATCAGGATCAAAAATAATTCTGATGCATATATCAAATCAGAAAGCTTCTTGAGAACAAAAAATGATCTAAAGTTGTATTTTAAAAAAATAGTATTACACATGAAACAGTAATGCACAGAAAAGCATGTTGCGACAGTTCTAGACATGAGAGTGTTAGAGAAATAGAAGGGCTATTCATGTTCTGTATAAATTGTGGGTTTTTTAAAATTTTCTCAGGCATTTGCAAAATACCAGTACAGAGAAAAATACAAATAAACCCGATCATACAGCACACCTTTTTATTCCTACCTATACATTAAGAAGTCTTCAACACAATTTAGATCATGAGCTGGTTTTCATGACTCAGTAATTAGGATTATTAAAAGCAAAGAGGAGGTAGAAATACAAATTTTGCAGAGGTCTCATCTTCCGGCTGACAACGTCACAATTATTAATACAGGAGACTCTACTGGAGTCATTCAAATACATCAAGGAAGCCAAAGCTAGAGTGTGCACTGTAACACTGACTTGTATGACATGACACTGGAATAAGTCACAAAATAGCACAGATTAGCAAATTAACTCAAAGTGGCTTGGGAGGGACAGAATATGTCCTGGGTCACAGATTCCAAGAGGCAGTCCTGAACATCCAGATACAACTCGCAGTTGTACTCCAGTGCCTCCTACTACTGCATTGCAGGAATTAACTGACATTTTCATGTATGGGGGAAAAAAACCCCTATAAATCAATATATCTGTTATTCCACTCCACCTTATAGTCAGGGCTTGGCATTAAAGAGTTAATACAGTACAGATGGTAAAATGTTCTCATTTAAGGCTGAAGCCTATTTGGACCTGTAGCTGCTCAGTAGTTAAACAGGTCCTGCACCTTCAGAAATTTTGTTTGGATAAAATAATCTGATCTTTACTTTTCTTGTATAAAAGATGACAATGACTTTGTCACGATACTTCATTCTGTGACAAGGAAACAATCCATCCACCAAGAGACAGCACTGATTTTTTTCTTGTAGATGTACCCACCTGGACAATTGAATGCACTCCAACTGTCTGCATTGCTTGACTTTCATCATCTGATGCAATAGCTACAAAACTAAATCCTCGAAAAAGTTGATGTGCATTAGCACTGGGTGGGATACCAGGTGAATCTGAAAAACACATCATCTACTTACAAGCAGAGTCATTAACATGTAGATATGAGACTAAGTACTGAAATTTTGGTAGCAGCTTAAATTTGTAAGGACAAAAATTTCTATCAAATTTTGAATGAAAAAATTTGAAATGCAAATTCTATATTTTGAATATGTAAATTGTCTTATTAATCTCTCTTTACCTTTTGGAGTTTTTGCTGTAAACTCAGGGTCAAAATAAAATGTATCTTCAGGTCTGCCAGTTGCAGGTTTAAAAGGAGGATGAATTTCTCTCCGGTACAATTTCTGAAAAGAAGGAACACATTGTAAATGGAAAAGTTATACGATACCGTAAAAAACTTAACCAAGAAATTTACTGGATTGATTTTTAATTAGATACTCACATTCCAATCTATTTTGGAAAAGAATGCATGCCTCTTAATTTCTTCTACTCCATCTGGACCTGCTCCTTTTATAAGGAAGAAAAATGTCTCTGAATTATTTTCCTCTTGGTCAAAGGAATGGGGCAGCAAAATTATATTTCTTATTTCTTCTGCATTAATTTTAGATTTATGACTAGCAGAAATGATAATACTTTGGTGATCATTTGAAGAGCAAACTACATTCTTAGTTTAAAGCCTATTTTACACAAGAAACAAAATTTTAGTCAGTTTAATGATCACTGACGTTATGCATATTAGGATCAAATTTAAAATATTCTGCTAAAAACTTTACCTAATCTGTTTGCTGGGTTTCTTTTGAAGAGCATTCTCAGGAGACTCTGTGCTTCAAGACTCAAGAACTGGGGCATTCCAAGTTTGGCCCTATAGAATAAAAATAATTAATAGTATACAAACATATCTAGGTAAGAATTAACTCTGCACTCCCCCTTGTCCTTTGTCATTCAACAAGTCCATAATAAATGAAGTAGAAATTGCCTTCAGACATCAGACACAGAGCAAAAGTGCTGTCAGTCATGTAAACATGTTTGATTTTTAAATTTTTTTGAGTAGTATAGTATTTTCAGTAATGACTCAGGAACTTAAGTAAAGGAAGAGGTGGAAAAACATGTAGAGAAGAATAGCTACAGGATTGCAGTTTATAAACTTGTAAATTTTCATAATATGCTTTGATCCACTTATAGGTCCAGCTACTAGCACATGACATCAAACAAAGCATTCTGACAGTTATATAAAAGACAGTTTACAAGGAGTAAGAAAACTACCACACTATGACACACACCAAGAACACCCAGCAAACCTAAACTAGAATACAGAAATTGAATTAAGGTAGGATAGACCTTGCAGTAGTAGCAGGTAAAAAAAGAAAAAAACAAGCCCCAGACCCACTCCTCTCTTCCTTTTTGCTCCCCTCCCCAATCTATTTCAAATATTACTTTTACAACTTGCCAGATTTGAATTTTTAGATTTAAGTTTTTGTACTTCTTCAATTTCATTTTGTTTTGTAATCCTTGCCATATTTTCTTACTCTCCATTTAACGTTCAGTCTCCATTCTCTCACTGTTACTAGGGCTTACTTTTTCTTGTAACTATAATGGTAAGGAGGGATATAATTCCCTCCTTTCCATCACTAATTCAACCTGTACCTTGTGTTTTTCTGTAACAGTCCATGACACAAGCTCTCTGTGTTTCAGTCAGAAAACCTGATTTGTCTTGTATTCCAAGTATTTGTAGATATTCACCCCTGTATCACTTCAGTAAGTGCATATGTATTGCCACTGATTGACTATTCATTACTTTAAAACTAGAATTTACTAAATTTTCCATTCCTCTCAGCATTAGAAAAGCTAGGGGCAGGGAGGAGGAAATCTGAAAAACTTTGCTTCTTTGGGCTCTTCAATAACATAGTACAGACAGATCAAGGCCACCAATGGAGAGGAGGAATGGGCAGTGGGCCATCCAATGCTTCCTGACTGGCATGCACCACTAGCAGCTGAATCTTAGTCACACACTTTATATTCATTGCATGCTCACTTGATGTCATTTCAGCTCGTAGTCAAGTATCACAGAGCTATACTGAAAGCAGGAAGCAGGGAACACTGACTGGAAAGGCCCAATGGTATCATTTACAATGTTACTGAAGGTCTGAGAACAGACAGCAAGGACAGGACAGTGTTGGAGTGGGTGGAATTCTTTGCCCTGTTGTAATCCAAAACAGCTCCAAGACTAGGATGCAGCTCTGGAGGTTCAGCACAGTCAGCTACCTAGAAGAATCTAAAACCAGGCCAAAAACATAAGTACAATTAATCTTATGGAGAAGTGACCCAATAAACAGAGACAATATGCAGAAGAAATTCTAAAGGACTGGTATGTGCTGCAGTCCACAGTGGAGTGAATGAGAGGCCCTTGTGCAAACCACAGTGATTTAAGACTCATTGCTCCTTCTCCATCATCAAGGAGCACCTTTCACAAAGTCCTGTATCAGGCACATGACAGAGGAGAAGGAAAGGCAATTTCCATATCCTCAGAGTTCCTATATTATGCAACTACATGAGTGACAGCAATTTTTTTCTGACATTCTGACAAAATTTTGTATGAAGGCACACCTCTTCAGTAAAGGAGAAAAGATGTTTAAAAATTTAACTTCATTGCTGCAACCTATGATTTTTTCAAACTGCAGAGTTTTCCAGTTTTAGGTAAAACACACAAAAATAAACAAAAATTTGTCTTGATAATGTTGTGAGAAATAAAGAACCCAAAAAAACATTTGTTGTAAGAAGAATGCAGTTTCTGTGGATTTTTAGGAACAGAAGGTAAGAAAAGCAATATATCATAAATATACACAATGAAAACAGGAATTCATATGCACACTTGTCCATTTTAAAGTTTTATGAAAAATTTAAGGAAAAATATACTAGGTATGTGGAAAATAAAAAGAAAATATAGGCCAGGAAAAAAAGTGTGAACTTATCAGAAAACACTTTAAAATATCTTCTGGTTTTCAGCTGCTTATATTACCAAAAGCAAAACACTTCTGTGCAAGATAATATTCATAAGTGTACAAAACATTAAAAGAGTTTGTAAAATGTCTTTACATCATAGCACACTTTCTGTGCAGCTATTTGAAACTAATAACAAATGCGAAGACTAGAAGGTGAAAAAAGAAAGAAGGTGGAAAGGGCATTAAGAGATACATTCTCAAATGAAATCTGAAAGTAATTACAGAATCATAGAAACCTGTAATTATTTAGGTTGGAAAAGACCTTTAAGATTATCAAGTCCAACCATAAGCACCACCCAGACTACCACTAAACCATACCCCTGAGTGGCACATCTTTTTAAAAAACCTCCAAGGATGGTGACTCAGCCAGTTCCCTGGGCAGCATGTTCCAATGTTTTACAACCCTTTCAATGAAGAAATTCTTCCCAATATCCAATCTAAACCTCCCATAGTGCAACTTGAGGTCATTTCCTCTCATCCTGTTGCTTCCTACTATGGAGACTAACCCCCACCTGGCTAGAGCCTCCTTTCAGGGAGTTGTAGAGACTGATAAGTCTCCCCTGAGCTTTCTCTAGGATAAACAAACCCAGATAGATCTCTCAGACACTCCTCACAAGACCTGTGCTCCAGACCCTTCACAGGCACCCTTGCTCTTCTCTGGACTTGCTCCAGCACCTCAATGTCCTCATGGTGAGAAGCCCAAACTGGCCACAGGATTTGAGGTGTGGCATCACCAGTGCTGAGTAAAGAGACACAATCACTGTCCTGGTCCTGCTGGCCACACTATTGCTGATACAGGCCAGGATGCCCTTGGCTTGGTGGCCACCTGGGCACACACTGGCTCATGTTCAGCAGTTGTTGACCAACACTCTGGCGCTTTTCTGCCACACAGCTTTGCAGTCACTCTTCCCTAAGCCTGGAGTGTTCCCTGAGGTTGTTGTGACCCAAGTGTAGGACCTAGCACTTGGCCTCGTTGAACCTCATTCTACTGGCCTCATCCCATTGATTCAGCCTGTCCAGATCCCTCTGCAGAGCCTTCCTACCCTCCAGCAGATCCACATTCCCTCTCATCCAGGTTGGGGGCACCTGCAAACTGAGGGTACACTCAATCCCCTTGTCCAGGTTGTTGATAAAGATGTTAAACAGGACTGGCCCCTGGGGAACACCACTTGTGACCAGCTAGCAGCTGGATTTCACTCCATTCAGTGCTACTCTCTGGGCTATGAATGACTGTGAACTTCAATCACCTGGAAAGATACAAGGATACTCTAAATGGCAGCTGAATACAGAAGATATTTATAGCACCAATGAAAAGACTGTTGAGGAACAGAGCGGAGTCACATGCAGGCAAAGAGAAGAAGAGAAAGATGTGACTCATAAGACAAAAAAATACATGGCTCCTAAAACAAGTGAGAGTGCAGCAGAACTATCTCAGACTAGCTTCTTGTAAATAGGAGGTGGTCAGAAGGAGTTTATGCTTGCTGTGAATAGATAGAACTTTTTAGTTAAAGACATTGAATAATCACAACATGAAGATTTGATCTGGCATGATGCTGAGGCAGCAGAAGAAACTAGCATCACTAAATATATTTGCAAATAAGATGAGGAAGAAAAACAAGGGCAAAGAATAACATAACATGTATGCATTATGAAAGCAAAAGCAAGGAAAATAATGAGTGTGTTTTTTAGTGGTTTTCACGTTCTAATTACTTAGAGAAAAAATGAAAGAGTTCCATATATTTATTTTTCAAAACAGGCTGTTGGTGCAAAAGAAATTCCATCTTTGATACATGGGTAGACAAGTGGTTAACAGTACTGAGAACAATGATAAACAATGAAGCAGAAAACAAATGAGAAAACTAAGATAGTCTTATGGGCTTCCATGAAAAAAAACGGTATTAGTTAAAAATAGATGGAAACAGAGAAGTGAACCTGTGATATGAGGAAACAGACTTGTTTGCACAGTGTTTGGCTACAGTCCCAAAAATGGGGCAGTTATGCCATAGGTTGTATTAGTTTAGTGAATACATGGGGAATTGGCAAGGAAAAAAGCAGATCTTCATTAGCAAAAACAGGAACATCGACTGCACGAAGGGAAGCAATTCCCACAATAGAGCTAATGCAAAATCTATGCTGAAAATAGCAAAGGGGAAAATTGGAGCCTAGGCAAGTCACAGGAGAGTACAGAAAGGAAGAGCATTGGGGAGGCAAGTTGTTGGCAGCACCATTAATATAAAGAGGTAGGGTGAGGAGCTGGTAAGATAAAGAAGCATAAGGAGTGAAAATACTTTCTCAAAAAAACACCAAAAGCCTAAAACAAAGGAAAAAAAAACCCAACAAGGAAAAAATGCACAGGTTATCAAAAAGGATAAGAAAGTTAAAAAATATTATGGAAATAAGATGGGCAAGATCATACGGTTGGAGAAGTTATTATTACAGATTAAAGAGCTGCTATGAAATCCTTTGTACCTGGTATGGCAGAGGAATAGTAAAGCAAATTAGATAGGCAGCGAAGGGAATTAATAATATGGAATAGGGAGTGAGGATTTACCAGTACCTTTGAAAATGAGGGAAGAGTAGAAATTAGATATTGCAGCCCGGAGGGCATCCCTGTAGAATACCTGATGAGATATATAAATAAGAGTGTACTCACTTGAGAATCATAGTCATGGTTTCTTTTCTGTCTTTCCCTTGGAAAGGTAGAGTACCAGTGAGCATTTCAAACTGTATAGAGTAAAACTTTCATCAATTACATTACCTGGACAAAAACTAATTTTTGACAAAACTACTTAGCATCTTAACCTTCCAAAATTCATGCATATTAACAATCAAGTCTGTGCAAAACAACTTCATTGTACAGTTTAAATTGCTAAGAACATTGAGCAGCCTTTGCCATTTTTAAAGCTGCAAAATAATTTCCTATATTGATACCTTGCTTTACATGCTTTTATCTGAACAATTTAGACTATAATGTTCTGTATTTCATTTCTGCCTAAAAAGTCTGTTCTAGGAAAGCTTGATCTATACAACTGTATTTTTAGTTTTCAACAAAAGGGAGGGGGGGGTAGGGAAAAAGGTTTTCCTTTCAAAAGTTAGTGATGATTTCTCCTCATGCAGAAATTTTTAAAAAGGTCAAAATTCTGAAAATTGGCATGTACATAGCCTTCATTGGGAAGGGGAAAAGGTTAGCTGATTGACAAAGACATGCATGATGGAAAGTGGTTACTGTATGCATACAGTGGAAATAAAGCCTGAAGGAACATGGAAGAGCTACACAGTACGTGCATGCACATTCTACAGTGCCTGGCAGTAAGCAACAGACACTGCTAAAATACTGATTTGTTCTGAAAGTGACTGAGTAAAAATAGATAAATATAAAGGCACTCCCATTGGACTTCAGTATACACAGGGGTATCAGATATAAGTGAGGCAGTGAAAGCAGTCTGGCAGCAGTCATGGTAGCCAGCACTTAGGCAGAAACCTGATTTTTTTGGTTTAAAAATTGCAAAATAATTTAGTTCAATGCAAGTTCATGGCATACAGTTAACAACATAAAAATTCAAATAATTATAAAGGAACCCTCTGAACAGCTTATGCAAACTTAAGTCATCCTGAACACCAGGTATCCTCTATTTCCCTCTTTTCTGGTATGACCCAAACATTCAGTCTCCTAAACATAAAAAATGTATGTGGGTAACTTGAACAAATCATGTGTGATTGTAGTATTTGCAGATCTACAATAAGAGCATGAAGTTGCACTAACAGTATTCTTTAAAACGCCATTTTATTGAAATAAAATTTGAATTTCTTACTGCCATCTCTTCACTACTGCTAGATACATCATACTCTAAATAATATTTTTTACAGATATATTAAAAAAAAATTAAATTTAATAGTCATGCCAACATGAAAAAAGCCTACTTTTAACTTGAATGCTTAAGACAATTGTCAAAGATGTGAGAGGGATAAGCCAGAACTATAAGAAAAAAAAGTTTTGTTTTTGGTTTAGAAATATCTTCACAAGGTGCACTTGAAAAAATAAAACCTTTTTAAAAAGGTAAATTTGGAGTGCTCCACTTGCACTTGCTTGAAATATAGTTTCTTTAGCAAGCTCCCAATTTGTCACAAGCACACACATTTCTATTAACAGCTCAACACATGTATTCTTTGTCACCCCCCCAATACTATATTCCAACATTAATAGGCCAGTAGTACTTAAAGAATAAGCCATCATTGGCCTCCCTATTTATGTTTTATTTCAAGAGGAGAGTACCTCAGTGCTTTTGAAAACTTGAAATGAATGTTTTTACTTGTATGGCATCCTTAAAGCTGTCACTGTTTTAAAGCACAAATCGGAATATATTTCTTAACAATGGCTTAAGCATACTTCATGTCTAGCAGCACAAGAAAAGAAGCCAAATGATTTGGTTGAAACATCTTTAAAGTCTCCCTCTCTGTGCTATAACTTCTGTTCACTCTATTTACTGTGTACTTAGACTACACCAACCATCACTTGAATTTTTGATCAACTCAGAAATTAAGAATGAGCTAGAAGTAGATATTCACAGATTGTCTGTGAAAGTTACAAACTATAAATGCAAGCAACAAAAATATGTCCTAGAGAAAACTGCACAGTATTTGATATACTAATTTACAGAATTTGGTTTTTAGGGTCGTGTTTTTGTATTCAAAGTAGAAGCCAAAGTATTTAACATGCAATGCACTTAAGACTGTGAAAGCCACCCCAGTCACAGCTAACATCTTTCAGCAATTTTCAATTATACCATATCCACTTGATAAACACCAAATGATGTTTTTCAGCTTTATAAATTAAAGCTGAAGTTTAATTATGTTTGTGTTATCAACAACAAATATTCTGCAACTACATTGTAATTATATTTTAATTGTTCTTAGTGATAAAATGTGTGGCTGTGAGGAGTGTGTATGCTTGTCTGGAGAGAGTTATCAGGTGCTACTTTTACATAGTCAGTTTTCAGATCACAACAGCATTCTAGTCATCATAAAGCAATAGGATGACCTATTTTCAGACCCAAAAGTCCTTCTTGTACTATAAAGCACACACATTAGTTGTACTGTTACAGGTATATGTAGCAAAAGCAGTAAGAAATGAATACATTTTTACAATTATTTAATCTCCATGTCAAAAATGCAAACAAATATTTTAAATATGAAAAGTCTTTCAGCATTCCTTAAATACCAAACATCATCTATTATTCTTTTCCAATTCATACTCCATATATATATTTCCCTGACCCTGCAACTTTACAGTAATTACGCCTCACAGAAATGCCATAAGCAACTGAGCAACTATATCCTATATCAGCTCAGTGTCATTTAGATCATTTTGATGTGTGATACATCAGTTGTCATTATTCCACTAACTTGTAATTACACAGTAGACTCTAACTAGAAAGTTACCAATCATCTTTTTCCTCTTGAATGTAAATTTAAATTTTGGATCTAAATTTCTTCCCCACTTTGGAATAGACAGTATTTTTCTGTATACTTTCATATTCCTCTTGGTCCCCCAAACATTCAAGCTACTACAGATGTAAAGTATTTGAATTAAATGATAATAAAAATATGGCATATTGTTGGTGTTGATATGATACTTAGTCCATGTTCTTGGATCCAAACTCTGTGGTGTTAATAATTTCACACAATTTAGACTTCCTTTGTAGTTAAAATTTATGTAAAGCTCACCTTAGGGGTTAGTGTTTGATTTGTTTCACCAGACCTTGCAAAGCACAGTTTTGCTATTATTTAGATTTACCAGAAACCTACCATTAAAACACCAAAAGACCACCAGTCTGCACTCTGCGTATGGCCTCGTCTGTTAACAACTTCTGGTGCCATATATTCCACTGTTCCACAGAAAGAGTAGGCTTTTTTTTCATGATCAATTGACTCCTTACTTAAGCCAAAATCTGAAAGAAAAAAAAAAATTAGTTCCGAATGTAAATTTTTTTTAAAAAACATTCAAGGTTGATACTTTTACCATAACATAAAATGTTATGCTTTCATCATTTGTATATACAACCAAATACTAATATGGAAATTACAGGAGTCTCATTCCCTCCCCACATTACCATAGGTCCGTAACACCAGATATACTTGTAAAGCAGGTATCTTATTGAAATACTTATATATTTCATTTATTTTAAGCTAATTACACTACTTGCTTCCACAATTAAATTACCGATCAGTTAAAATAACTTATCATACTGGTTTATCAAAAGGAACATGCAAAGATTTTACTGTGAACAGAAATGATCCTAGTATTGCAGTTTCTTTATTCACCTGTCAGTTTGATATGTCCTTCCTCATCAAGCAGGATGCTAAAAAACAATAAAAAGAATATAAAAAACTAATTAAAATATCTTTTAAGTGTTGTTTCAGACAACATACCGACAATAATTAGGAATAAACAGAAGAGGATACACAAAGACAGGCAAAATTAAACATGCATGAAAATGAATTATTAGAAGATACTTTCAGACTAGACATTTTCTTTTCCTTCCATTCTTTCTTTAAGAAGATTAAGAAACAGTCAGTTTATCATAGTTTTATTCGACTATTTGATTAAATTCAGTATGTAGTAACATTTATATTGAACTTGCAGTTTTGGCCATCGGCAGCACACGCAGCATTATCATAATTGTTAAAAACAGAGGCATACTTCTGTTTCTCTTATACCAGGTATGTTTTCATATGCATACAAAACAAGTATTAATTTGTAATTACCATTTCAAAGGTTATTGACCACTTCAAATAACATCAAGTAATAAATATTCTCATGTTGTAGCAAAGGACAGGACCCACAGGCCCTATACTTGGAGCAGACCTTAGGCTTCCACCTTTTCACTTCAATCACAAGAAAGGCCATGCTTCTCCAAGATGCCAACTGTCCTTGACCACTACTGAATATTATTGCACTGCAAAGCATGCAAGGTATCCAAGAACTGGATTTTTTAACACCCCCTACACAGTGGATTTAGTTCCTCCAGCTGCATTTCATCCTGGGGGTAAGACATGAGCCAGGTCCCATCCCTTTCCTTTTCCACTTTGCACTTTCCATGGAGGGAAACATTAAAACATGTCCTCAAGTGCCATATGCAAACACTGCCTTCCTGCCCTCCAGCAGATCAACACTTCCACCCAACTTGGTGTTGTCTGAGGACTTGCTCAGGGTGCACTCAATCCCCTCGTCCAGGTCTCCAATGAAGATGTTAAACAGGACTGGTCCCAACACAGAGCCCTGGGGAACACCACTGGTGACCAGCCTCTGGCTGGATGTAATTCCATTCACCACCACTCTCTGGGCCTGGTCATCCAATCAGTTTTTTACCCAGTGAAGAGTGCACCCGTCCACACCATGGGAATCCAGTTTCTCCAGGAGAATGCTGTGGAAAACAGTGTCAAAGGTGTAGAATCACAGAAGATAAGGGGCTAACGTGTATGTCTCAAACACTGAAAGTCATCTAGCTGTGCAGCCAACCACAGATTGTTGGTAACAACAGATAAGAATTGCTAGTAATAAGCAAGGATTGCTAGTAATAACACACTATAAGAAAGAACAAGATGTGCCCAAAGAAGAGGCCATGCAGAGATAGGGCACCACTTTTCTGGGACAAACATCCTTGTTCTAATTCCTGAGGATAAGCACAACCCAGTACAGCACAAGCACAGGAATGAGGTTGAGAAGTGGGCATGGACTGTAGGGGAAGAAAAGACCACCCAATATCCCCAAAGACCTCCAACCCATTTCCAGAAAGGTTTGAAAGAACAGACTGTGCGTAACAACTAATTTGTATAGAAAATGAAAAACTTACCTTCACAGCAGGGAAACCTATCTATAAAAACATACCCTCACTAAGCCCAGGTGGTACCCCCTGGACCCTGGATATCCATCCCATCAGTTAGACTGACACTGGAGCCAAGACTAATCTCTTTTTCTCTACTTCTCTGTCTCTCTCCCCCGTCTTTAATTCACCTTTTCTTTTCTCTCTTCCTTTTCCTCTTACCCCTTTATCCAACCCCCACTGTCATGTACTTTTATAGTAGGTCAGGAACTAAAATATGAATTTCCACACCAGGTACGTAATTTACTAATAAAAGCTTGTGATTTTTTCAGACCCTCTGACTTTTGTTATTTCTTTCCACCATGAGCATTTACAAATCTTGAGTGCTCCTTTCACCTTAAGGGTGGGATGTCACAAAACGCTCTACTGAAGTCTAGGCAGACAACATCCAGAGCCTTTCCCTCATCCACTAAGCAGGTAATTTCATGATAGAAGATGATCAGGTTGGTCAAGCAGGACCTGCCTTGCATAAAATGAGGCTGGCCTGGCCTGAACCCCTGGTTGTCCTGTACACGTTTCATGATGGCACTCAAGATGATGACTCCATGACCTTCCCTGACACTGAGGTCAGGCTGACATGCCTGTAATTTCTTGCTTCTCCTTCCAACCCTTCTTATAGATGGGTGTCACATTTGCCAACTTCCAGTTACCTGGGACCTCCATGGTTGACCTGGACTGCTGGTAAATGATTGAAAGTGGCTTGGTGAGTTCTTCTACCACCCCCTCAGTACCCTTGGGTGAGTTCCATCCAGTCCCAGCGACTTTTGAGGTTCTAAGTTGTATAAGCAGTCTGCTGGCCATTCCGTCCTAGATTATGGGGGCTTAATTCTGCTCCCATTCTGTGTCTTCCACTGAGCTGGGTACCTTGACAACTGGTCTCCTTATTAAAGGCTGAGGCAAAAATGGCAGGAAGTACCTCAACCTTTTCTTCATCCTTTGTCATTATGTTTCCCCTCACATCCAACAAAGGATGGAGATTCTCCTTGGCCCTCCTTTTGTCGCTGATTTTTACAAATATTTTTTTGTTGTCTTCTGCTTCTGGGATTTCTAACACATTGATAATCCTTTTATCCTTGCTGCTGCAAGGACCTCCATCCCCTAACTCCACTGCTATGGCAGACCAAAGGACCTTGGTAGAACACTATCCCTCAGAGTGGTGTGCCACACCAAGGCTTATCTCTAGCTTTGTCCCTATTCCCCTTCAAACAGTTTAAAGTTCTCTCAACAAGCCCCTCTAGCTCCTGAGCTAAGATCCCTTTTCCTCTTTGAGATGGGAAATCCAACCTTTTAAATGAAAATAGCTCATAAACCTCCCCCAACTCCCTCTGTTCAATTTATTTAGTAAATTACTGAAGTTTAACAGTTGGGAAAAAGTGCATAAGTAGAAGTGCTATAGAAATGAAATTAATACACTGCATTTCTCATAGAGGAGCCTTACTTTTCTGGTTTTAGGTCCCGGTATATTATTCCAAGACTATGTAGATGGTCTAAAGCAAGTGCTAACTCTGCCAGATAAAACTTAACATCGTCTTCTGTGAACATCACCTGAAAAAGTAACACAATGTATTTCACATATGAAATCTGTAAATATTACACCAGCATCAACTAAACAATAACAACAGTGGTTTTTCAGAAGGGTTTCTTATAATACTTGAATTCATTTCTATGCAAAACACTAGAAAATTCAAATTTCTTGGTTACACAAAAACTAGGATTTTATAACCCACACTATTTCATACTTGAAATACTTGGACATACTTGAAAAAGGACTTTTAAAGGCAATATATTATTCTTTCTGCAAACCAGGAGATTATCTGTTTCTGATTGTTCAAGAGAACAGACAGACACATCGTAGTGAAACTGAAATATTTTGGAAGCACTTAAAGAATGTGACTACCTCTTGGTTGGATGGGACCATTTCATTTCCAGACAACAAATGGACCAAAGAAGTCCAAATGCCCAAATTTCATCTACAAAGTTAGAGGGAAGAAAAGCATATGTATCTTGGTTTTGGAAAGTCTGTCTCTAGGTACTTTGAGAAAGAAGTTACAGTGATGGTAAAATGGCCCAAGGTGCAGGCTGAGATGTAACTGCAGAAAAGGCAGATGAAGAGTAAACAAAGTAAACAGCCTGTGTAAGAGCACAGGGAGGATCCCAGGTAGCAATCCCACTTTTTGGATTAGGAAGATAAACTAATCTCTGTTTATGCTCATTGAAATGAACATACTGTCCCAATATATCAGATGCTGTGATTCCTGACAGAATACATTACAATTTGACTCTTCTGAGACTGTAGAAAAAGATAAAAATAAAAAAATATTCTGCATGATTTGATTCTATTTCAGTTACTACTCAGTTATTTAATTTGTTTTGTTTTTAGAATCTAAGACTAATATCTTAAGATAAAGCATACAGACCTGGAAAAAAGAATGGCAATAGGGAGCAAAGATGAACATGATTTAAAACAAGAGTTAAGAATGGAGAATATATTTTCCCCTTAGTAGTTTCAAGAGAGAAAGTGATACTAAAGCTTGTACAAAAGGTTGTTGCTGATGTTACTTCTACAAAAGAGCCAATATTTAGTGCAGGCATATTCAAGAAGGGAAATCTCTATAAGAAACATTTAAAAGCTCAAATAATAAAAGATCCCATGAGGAGGATAATACACCCACACTACATTCTTTAAAACCATTGCATGGGACTCATCCTTCCTAACCTTAAACATCTGCAGATATCTAGCTTTGAATTAATCACTTTTCCCTTTGTAGTCAACAGGAAAAAAGCAACAACTTTTAGTTCATCTAATCTATTTCAAAATCACATGGATTGGTATGAGGGTGGTATTAATAGCATCCAGCATGCCCATTTCACTCACCAGTTATAAACACTTTAGATTCAGGTACCTATAATGAATATTTCTCATGTAACCACATTAAATTTCATAAAATGTAAGTGGATCAAGATAAAAGGGCCTCGGCAGAAAGCCAATACACATTATTTTTTGGGAATCAAAAATGAACTATGAACTTCAAGAGAAAAGTATCTCAATTTTAGAGCACTAATAACTTATTCGTTATCTGTGGCAAAACAAACGACAAAGGGCAACTTGAAACAGATGGCATCATCAAAAGAAATGTAATAATTTATGTGGTCAGTACAGAAGTAAGGATACATCTATACACAAAGTAAATTCCATTCTACTCTCCTCTTATTTACAATATAGCTTTGCAGTGGTGACCCAGCTGTCCCAGATACTGTCATAGCAAAGGAAAATGGAAAGCAGCTATAACTGCAAGTCCAGACTACCAGATACACATTGGATATAATCTCTATCCTAAAAGATACTTGTTGCAAAATTTTGAACATGAGTAATGGAAAACAAAAACTTAAAAAAATATGGTGATATATTGGATGTTGACACTTATTTTAGGAATTATATTCAAATTAAATTGAGGTAATGAAACTCTTCAAAGCTGTTATTTCCTGTATCTACACAGACATATTACCATCATAACTGAGGCAAAATATTCACTTTTTGAAAATTACTAAAGTAAGTGGAATACAATTATCACTTTTAAAATATTCATACATAATGCAATTTTGCATTCACGGGTAAAAAAAGAACATATCTTATCTGCCCCTGAATTCTGGATACTAAACCAGACATAAATCAGTTAATTTGAACACATTCACTTTGTATAAATCCAGGCTCTGAGTCTTATATTTAAATATGGTAGCAATAGGAGAAGAAAATTTTGCCAGGTATAAAAAGCAGCACAGAAACACTGCTTGTCTAAGACTTCTTTCAGAAATAATGTAAATTGCCATCAGCCCTTCCATGAAGTGACTGTTCTATGCAAAAAAATCCAACCATACAAAAAACACACCTGGTTAAAAACAGATTAAGATTTTATTCAGTGGAAACAGAATTTAAAATGTAAACCCTCCTAATACAGACAATTTATAGTCAAATTCTATCAACGGATGATTTTTCAAATAAAGTGTACCTCTTTGGATAAACGTGTAAACAAGTCTCCTCCCCTGAGAAAATCCAAAATAAGATACAGCTTCCCTTCTGTTTGAAAAGCTGAAAAGATAAATTAAAAAAAAAAATCACCTAACTTTATCCATGATCAGGAAAATAACATACCAAATAATTCACCACTATTTTCATTATTAAAATTAATTTTACTTTCTCCTTTGTGGAAAAATGTATTCAGATGAATTAGGTAACTGATCCTCTACCATGGACCAAGTAATTCCCATGCTATGTGAAAGTAAAGCAAATCACCAATAAAATTTCTTAAAAAATAAACTTTACTTAGGATAGCCAGCATTTTATTTCAGATTTTAATGTAAGAAGCCAGATTTAAAAGGGCAAACTAGTAACTAATGCACCTTTTAAAATCTCTAGAAACTCAGCTTAGCAGGGACATTTAGTCTAGTTTCCAAAAGAATGGCACATAAATAGTGAAAGGTACATAATTTAAGCCACATCAGAAAGTGACAGAGACACGAGGTTTAATTATAGGAAAAAACAAACCCCAAGAAAAAAAAAGAACTAAAAAAACCCCAAACAAACCAGACACTCCTTTTTTTTTTTTTTTTGCACATGTTAAGAGTACTGATATCCTCCCCCCTTACACATAAGTATTCTGTTTCAGCTGCTCATACTATTAAAATCAAAAGGCTAATTTCCACCAATTTTGATGCAAGTGGAATTAATGCCATTGCATACATTTTCTACAGAGTAAACAAAGCAACTGTAGGAAATAACTTAAACAAAGTGTATGTCATACAAAAGATTAGAGGTTTTAGAAAATAATGGCTAGTTATTAATAAGTAACTGCTTTTTAATAGCACAAAGGGCTACAGACTCTTAGTCCTATAGATTTAACACTGCATGAAGTTCAGTCGTGCTTATTTTGCATGAGAATTATTACAGAGCAAGTCTTTGCACAATTGGGACTTAACACACTAAAGTTCTATGATTTTCTGAACCACAATGCAAGTATTAGGAACTATCTTGACAAACACACATTTTCATGCTATAAAAATGAATTTTTCTGCAACTCACCATAATGTAACTTGACAATAAAAGGATGGTTAACTTCTACTAGGATATCACGTTCCATTTTTGTCCGAACCCGATCTCGAACTACAATAGAACATTAGAAAGCAAGATAAAAAAACTCATAAAAACCCCAAAAAACCAAACCAAAACACAACTTTATATTATGACTCAGTATTTCTCATATGTTTCCTGATGTACTTCCCATTGTGTCCTGTAATATTATAATTGTCTGCAGGCCATTATACTGCACACAGCTGAGAACTGAGAGAATTTATTCCACGTTTTTTTCTGATAAATATCTTTTTTGCTATTGACAAAACCTAACATTAGGCAAATAAATGCAACAAAAGCACATGAGAAAACATAACCACCCTTCAGTCTGCTCTATACTTAGCTAATCTTTTAAACATTAGAGCAAAACTGCCACAGCTATGTAGAGAAAACATTCTACTATTGAAAAGCATAGAGAATTGAAGTTATAGCAAAACAAACAGCATAAATATAATCATACTATCATAAAGGTGTTTATATTGGTCTAACTCATTAAATAACTCACACTATTAAGTCCTTTACAACTTGGAAGGGAAATATTTTTTCCTTTCCCTCATTATGAACTTAAAATAAAAATGCTACTGATTCAATGTAGTGTATACTTCAGATTATCTTTTTGATTTTAAGAAAGTTTACTGAGAGTAAATGTGCATGGAGAAATATATCAGACATTAGAAGCAGTTGCTGCTCAAGCTGCCTGTGCTGTCCCTCCATGGTGGCTCTGAAGGGGACATGGAAGTGCTCCTGTGCCACGAGAGATTAAACCCAACCGAGCATCACATGCCAGCAATGCAGGAATAGAGGCAGGGTGGTCAGCTGAGCACAGCACCTGCTTCAGCTGTTCTCCACAACTCTCCTGCCAACTCCAGTCAGTGCATGGTTCCCATCTGAAGCTCCAAATCAGCCAGGACACAGACAAGATTCAGAACCCTACACAGGGGAGAGCTGTGAAAGTTTGCTTT
Organism: Aphelocoma coerulescens; assembly: GCF_041296385.1. Lineage (NCBI taxonomy): Eukaryota > Metazoa > Chordata > Aves > Passeriformes > Corvidae > Aphelocoma > Aphelocoma coerulescens. The sequence goes on along the minus strand of NC_091013.1, from coordinate 15,226,629 downwards.
CAGTGGTTTAAGATGCCGCATTTTTCTCTTGCCCTCTATTCTACATTTTGTTACTGCTCCTTTCACAAATGTTTTATCTTCCTGAAGGAAGCACCCCAGAGCAGTGAAGTCGCATCCAAAGTTGAAGTTGATAGCATTCCTTGTACAGTTAACAAGCCAGAGTTCTCAGATATTAAAACATAACAAGGCAGAAAATAAAAAAGAGGACAAAATGCAAAATGGTGCTTAGGCATTTATCTATCTTTTCCCAGAAACAGGTGCTTACAACCATACAGGTACTTGTGAAAAAGTTATATAGATACATTTTCATGAATGAATACAAGTATCAAGTTTCCATCTGCCTGCAGAACACATCCCTAAAAATGGAAGCTCATGAAATAAGTGCTCAAACACAGAGCAAACACCACATTTGAATGTTAACCTTTGCATCTAAAGCCATTAAAATGTCACAAGATAGTTGTGCAGTTTAACTGTTTCAGCAGTTCATCTGAATTACAAGATTGAAACTCAGAATATTTTTTTTTTAGGCAGGTTCAGTTGAGGAAAAAAAAATCTGAAAGACATTCAAGTGCCTGCAGCTATGCAACAGTAACATGGAAAGTACGGACTTATAAAACTCCAAGCAAAAAAAAGTGTGAGGAACTGAGCTCATTTCAGGCATTAGCATCAGCCATTATTTGACTTGACATCTGACTTTTGTTTGACTGTAATTTCTATATGCATTCTACTGGAAGCACTGATATTTTCTTAATACATTTGATGCCAGATGCTCTAGCAATGTTTTGGCTCTGTTTCTCTCTCCTCATCATAAAGGGGCACTGAAAGATAACACCTTCCATCAGAGTGTATTAATAGCCTAGTCTCTGCAGTAAACAAAATTATATGTATACATTCTTAGATTTGCTCTAAACATTAAAAAGTTGGACTGTAGTTACATCAATGTGTTCTGGCTAATACAGCTGCATTCCTATGAAAATATTCTCTCTAATTTTGTTTTGTGGAACAGGTACACGTGTTTTCAAGTGTGGTCTTTAATTACAGAGCACAAAAATGTCTTTATGAAATAGATTTGAAAGAGCTAAAGAAACAGACAAACCAAGTAATACACTGTATTATTTAAAAATATAGTATTATAGATACAAAAAAGTTGCAATTATGGAAAATAGAATTAATTCCAATTAATTTCATATTAAAGTTTCAATAGTAACCTTAATTTGCTTGCAACTCTGTTCTTCCTAAAACATGAATCACAAGCAAGCAGTGAATGAAAAGCATCTGATAATCCAGATACAAAGTGCTGAGAACTGTGGCATCCTCCTGATGGTGTCACCTTTCTGCTTAAACCTTTTGCATCCTTGAATTCTTAGTGCCTCAAAGACTCTCCTTTCCCAATTAAAAGCCATGGTCCCAATTTCAGTATTTATCAGTCTCTGACATCTGTAGGCAAAACCAGAACCACAGCCTGGACTGTAATTTTTGCACAAGGTTAAACTGCAATCAAAAGGTGATGAAGAGAAGCCTTTAAACATCTTAAAAAAGCAACTGCTGAGTGACCTTTGACTAGTCCTGAGCTATTAACAGGCTGGGGAATGAAAGGCTGTTGAGGATATTAACATACCTTAAGTGAGTGGAAATCAATTTCAGAAAAATAGGAAGTAAATAATGGGAATGACACGTGCCACAAAACACAAAGGAATCAAAATATAGGAAACTGCTCAAATACACACCCTCTGTAATAGTTTTAAGTGTAAAATCTGTGACATTCAGCACTAGATCGTACGTGAAAAAAATTCAACATTTTAGCTTAAGTTGATAATCCAATGTTTTTGTTCCCTCCACTGTTCTGTAAGTATTTTGAGATGAAACTATATGTTAAAACTGAAATTTAATATAATAATCAATAACATAGGTAAAGCACTACAAGCTGTTGGAACCATCCCAAAACTATCATTTCAATTTCAATACAGTCATGAATTGGAAGAACTTCACATAGACAAAACTATTAAACAATGGCATGAAAGAACAAGCATTCATCCTGGTTAAGATATTTGGTTAAGATATTAATGCGAAAGATGACTTTCATTTTGATCTAAGGTAAAAAACTTATTTTTTTCTTACAGAATTCTCTGAGACAGAATTTGGATCATGCAGGTTTGAACTTATTTTGCCACTGACAGCATTCAAGATCAAAAGCACCCAATAAACAGATCAATTCACAATTTGTTTTTGCTCAAGTAACTTAGATGATTAACTTAAGATTTTATAAAATACGTACTACATCAAGATCATGTGCCAAAAGTTTGGGGCAAATGTACTGTATATGTCTGCTTTAAAAAAAAGACTAAGTCATGTGCTTAGAACTTCTAGAATTAAACTGCCGACATAATGCACTTTAAAATATCATGACCTAATTATAAACTGAGCAAAAGGCATTAACTGTATCCTTGGTGACAGCAAAGGAAAAACGGAAGGATATTAAGTTTCAAGTAACAGCTCAGGAGCAAGTCAGGTGGCAGATGTAACACAACCACTCTATTAACCCATCATCACAAAGAAAGTTGCATAGGAAGGAATCTGCTTTCCTCTCTAACTACCAGTACGGTATTTTTAGTCCTTAATCCTTCCAGGTTTACAACACAAAGCAGAGTATTCTGCTATTTCCTGTTTCAGAGAAGAAAGCTGGATGACAGTCTGTAGAGCAGCACCTGTGTAAAAAGTAGGTTTTTGTATAATGTCCCTGATTTATCTTTTTTATTTTTCTTCCCTTATTCTAAACAACACTTACCTTTCAAGGTAGCCTTTTTCAATACCTTCATTGCATAAAGCTGTCTAGCATCTGATCCTGAGATTTTTTTGACAAGGAAGACCTGCATTAAAAATTAGAAAGAATTCTTAAAAGAAAATAAAACCAAGTCAAATTAATGTATTTTGCTATGAAATTCAAGTAGTCAGTATGATTTCAACAAAACCCAATTTGACAGTTTTAGATTCTGCAAAGCCAAATCTGCTTTCAATTTTTTCCTTCTATTCCTTCATTTCATAATCTAAAAGGATTATTCAAGATACTCTGCCAAATTAACTTTGGTTTAACTTAAGTGATCTCAGTGAGTCAAAAAAAAAGATTCTTTCAGAAGTTCATACAAATCTGAAACACAAAAATCAGCTTTTAAAAATTAATCTCTAATTTTATCTTACTGAAATTCATAGGATGGCACAGCTAATGTGCTAATAAAATAATTTTCAGATACGACAATAAATATCTGAACAAAATTTGATCCAGAAACTTATATGAATCAATGTATAACAAAATAACTTTCAAAAAGTAACTGAGTGTTGCATGTACTAATAAAGGATAACCAGCCTCAATTAAAGGGTGTTTCATTTCCTTCTTCAGTATCATGGGATTTCTTGACTGGTATTGTTTTTAATACCCCTAACACAAAATTAATTCCAGTAGAGACAAATTTCAAATCTAGAAATGAAAAAAAAAAAAAAAACAAAACCAAACCAAAAACCCCTGTCACAGGTTTTCTGGCTATGTACATGTATAGATACATATTGTAGTACATGAGAAAGTTAAACATGTTATATGATATCAGTTTGATGTCTGTTTCTGTGCCCAATTCTTACTTATGTTAACATCCCTTGCATTACCCAGAGATTACCAGAACATCATCAAGAGACCTTGAAAAGCATGCCCATTTACTTTTTTAAAATTAAATGGGAAATAGTGACATCCTCACAAATTATTAAAACAAAAGGATTTATGGATTTTTAAAATATTAATTTTTTCATAAAGTTTAAGACAACTGAGGACAAGACTGGCATTTTTGCAGAAATTTGAGTCAGCTGGACAGTTTATTATTTTTGCTTTTTTAAAACTCACATTCCCCCTTCTCCCTCCCTTTGTAGTAGTGAATTTAGTATTATCAATAAAATAAAAGTGATTGCTGAAATGATCATTTATTAGTTTACTTTTCCTTGCCTTTGATTTACTTCTCATGATCTGATGATTTCCAAATAAAAACTTGGTTATGATCCTGCATTAAATCAAACCCTTGGAAGCAGGTTTCTCAGTGAATTCTTACTAGTATGAGTACAAAATTTCATAGTTTCTAAGCACCTAGATTTCCAAACTTAACTGGAACAATAATGTGACTAACGGTAACTTACCACCACCAAAAGAGAATTTGACCTATTTTTCTAACTTTCCCCCATATCTAAGGTGGATTTTTTATATGCTAGAGCTTAACATCACATTCAGAACTGCAATTATGGCTGAAAACAGATGTAAAGGCTCTGTTGTCTTGCCATACATATTCCATTCAGTCTTGGTGAACTGTCTTGCCATGTGAACTTAATATTTTGCTTTCAAGTTAGATTTGGACAACTAAAAGCATAAAAAATATATGCCTAGTGAGATCTCAGTACTCATGGAATGCTAGAAATATTGAGTCTTTAACAGATGTTCAGATAAATATCAAGGAACATTGCACCTTAAGCAAATTATGACAGATAATGAACATGACTGGGGTGCACATTTACTTCAGTAGCCATTATTGCCTAAAATTTGTTGATTACAATTGCAACATGATTCAAAAACCAGCTTCTATACTGGTGATGTCCTGCCATTAGCATGCAACAAGGAATACTTATCAAAAAACCTTTCAACCCTCACCCTCTCAAATAGATAAGAAGAGTAGTTAGAGAAAAATGACATTCCATTTTAACAGTGAGTACCCAATTATTTCATACTGGGCCACTTTTTCTATTGAACTTTGAAATCCACATATCATGCAAAGATGAAAAAAAAATTACTGCTTTAAAAAGATCTGCCACAATTACAGTGCCTAGTTAGCACCAATTTAGAAAGCAGTTTTCACTTGCAACACTGCCTTAATGCAAAACCTGTTCTAAATATTGTACTGACAATATTCAATGCTATATTCCTGAATAATTGGCTCCACAAGAGTTCAGTTACCGACCTTTCCAAAGGATCCTTGTCCTAGTACTTTCAGAAGTTCAAACTGTGAAGGGTCTGCTTTCTCATGTCCTTCCTTTACATGGTGAGTTATTGCAATTTCTTTGATACTTCCTTCTTCCTAGCAGAGGAATAAATTTAGATTAATGGTTTACAAATGTTTACAAATTCACAATATGTTGAAAAATACCAGTGCCACTGAACTAGACAATCCCAAATATAGGCAAAAACCACATAGCAATGCTATTTGCATAAGACAGACAGCACTAGTTCAGTAACAATGTGGCTTAAATTTTTAGAGATGCACCAGGATCCAGACAATAGGAGAGTTGATGAAAGTCAGCAATTCCCAAGCTTTTTCTCTTAGGACCACATTATTTGTCTCATATTTCTGTTCCAGATTCCCAACCAATTAATGGAAATCAATCTTCTTAAGAATTTAGTCCTCTTAAAGCACACCTAGAGTGCATCATATAGACCAAATGTCTTTGGAAAGCCATCCTTTTTAACACTTGAATGAGGACCACTATGCTGCAGCAATGCTAATGCTCACCTTTATAAGGAGACAGTGAAAGACTCAAGACATTTCCACGTAAAGAGACACTCACCACCCCCACTTCGGCAGCAGCATACCTGCCACTGAGGAAATTCTGTTGAAGAAATACTCTGCCTTTCTTCTCAAGGAGACTCTATCCTATAAAAGATGCCCAGACTTCACCATTTCCCTTTCTGTGAGAAACTGGTCACCAGAAAGTTCTAAGCAGCAGTGAATTTTATCTTTTTGTGCTCTGCACTTAATTCAGAGTTTTCTGCACTGAATTTGAAAATTCCCTGAAAAAGGACACTTCTTGCCACACAAAGAAAGAATTTCAGAACTTATCAGCATCAAGTAAGTAAAAAACCTGCATTGTTAATGTCATCTGTAGCTCTATCTAGGCATTACATACAATCCAATCTACTGTAAGTTAACACACAACTGACTGTTAATTAACATACAGAAAGCAATATACTATCTACAATTTTAGCTTCTTGTTCATTCTTTATTTCTTCTGTGGATTATAGTGAATAAAATAAATCTGAGTATACTTTTCATCTATTTAACGAGGAGCTCCTAGACCTGTTTCACAGAATTGCAGACTGGTTGACATTGAAAGGGACCTCTGGAGATCACCTTGTCTAACCCTAAACTCCCTACTCAAGCAGGGCCACCCAGAGACAGTTGTCCAGGACCTGAATATCTCCAAAGATGGTGACAACCTCCCTGTGCAGCCTGTGCCAGGGCTCAGTCAGCCTGACAGTGATAAAGTGCTTCTGGATGTTCAGACAAACTCAGTATTTCTCTTTTTGCCCATTGCCTCTGGTCCCGCCACTGGGCAGAACTGAAAAAAGCCCTTTGCACCCTCCCTTCAGGCAGGTCAAACATAATTTCACCACTGTGACTCCATGTTGAATAATCCAAGCTACCTTTTTGTCCTTCATGTATACAGAAATGCTTACTTTTTCCATTCTTTTCCTGGGGATTAAGGCCTGGCTGACCAGCCTGTAGTTCCCTGGACACTCCTTCTTGCCCTTTTTGAAGAAAGGAGTTGACATTTGCTTTCCTTCAGTCCTCAGTCACCTCTCGCAGTCATCATGATAATTAGAAAATAATCAAGAGTGGCCTCACAGTGACAGCTGCCAGGTCCCTCAGCACCCATGTGCATCCTGTCAGGGCCCACAGATTTAGGTATACGCTGTTTGCTTAAGTATTCTCTAACCTATCCAGTGGCAGGACCCAAAGGAATGGCCTGAAGTTGTGTCAGAGAAGGTTTAGTTTGGGTATCAGGAGAATGTTCTGCACCCAGAGGGTGGCTGGGCACTGGAACAGGCTCCCCAGGGAAGTGGTCACAGCACCAAGCCTGACAGAGTTCAAGAGGCAATGCTCTTGGGCACATGGTGTGACTCTTGGTGATGGTGCTGTGCAAGACCAGGAGCTGGACCTCAATGATCTTGATGAGTCCCTTCCACCTCAGGATATTCTATGATTTTCCTCCAAGAGTATGTCTTCCTTGCTCCAGTCTTTCTCCTTATCTACATGTACCAAAATGTGCACTAATTAGTTACAGTGATAGGTTAATAGGGGCAGAGTTCTAAAACTGTGTTTCTGAAGCACTCACTTTTAAGTTTTTCAAACATTCTGCAAAATTTATGTGCATGAAATGGTGCTGAAAATATCCTTTTGCATCTGATCCTTTCAGTACTGTATATAAATGCATAGCAACTGTCCACCCAGGTCAGCGTGTTCCAACACACACTTCTCCCAGACCGACGATTCTTTTTTTCAAAAGATTACAGACGAAGTTGGAAACAAGATGCACATTAGAAATCCTGTGCATGTATGTGCCAAAGTCTGTATATATTAAAAAACTCCATCACATGATTTGGAATAATGCACAGAACATGCTGGCAACTTTTAAAATCACGGACTGAAAGAAGATACTTTAATGTGAAGAATATAGTTTTAAGAATAGTTTTAGAACACCCAAGACAAATCCAAGATGACCAGTAAGTTTAGGTGCCTGTTACTGTTTTAAGACAGCAAAATTTTGCACGTATGTGCACACAGGCATGCTGAGTACTCCACCTAGTAATCTAAACTGCTTTGTCTTTTCAGGAGAAAATACTACCATCATTCACTCCAGACTGCATCTTTACAGAGTCTGAAATAAATATTGTTTCCTTTTACTTGTCAAAGGAACAAATTGCTGGTGGATATTTTCAGTTTTATCTTTTAAATTAGTATGTGATCAGTTGGATTATATACTACTTAAGCCACCCACTGAATCATAGAGAATCCCAAGGGAGGAAGAGAATAGCTCAGCAAAACAGACTGCCAAGTACAGATTACTTCAGATACTTTGATCCATTTCTGCTTAACTGTTTTATCTATTCTCTCCCTGGCAATCTTGGGAAAGTCAAAAACATGTGAAACAGAACTTTCTCAAATCTTTTTTATTTACTGCAGCCAGGGACACAAAGCAGTCAGGTGGACGTAAGAAGGACATGGAACTGCTGGAGCAAGTCCAGAGGACGGCCATGAAGTTGGTAGGAGGACTGGAGCACGTCCCCTATGAAGACAGGCTGAGAAAGCTGGGGCTGTTCAGTCTGGAGGAGAGAAGTTTGCATTGAGACCCCATAGCCTTCCAGTACCTGAAGGGGGCCTACAGGGAAGCTGGAGGGGGACTCTTCATCAAGAGCTGTAGTGATAGGACAGGGAGTAGTGGGTACAAACTGAAAGAGGGGAAATTCAGGTTAGGTCTATGGAAGGAATTCTTCACTGTGAAGGTGGTGAGATTGCCCAGGGAGGTTGTGGATGCCCCAATGCTGGCAGTGTTCATGGCCAGGCTGGATAAGGCCTTGAGCAACCTGATCTAGGGGGAAGTGTCCCTGCCCAGGGCAGGGGGATTAGAACCAGGTGACCTTTAAGGTGGTCCCTTCTAACCCAAACTATTCTATGATTCTATATTGCTTTAAAAACATTACAAAACTCAACAAGAACAAAAAAAGAAGAAGAAAATACATTAACTTGCTCTCTATACACAAAAAAATTTATTATTTTTGAATGCAATGCAATTATTATGCAACCAACTTTCCAGTGGTTATTTTGAGCACCCTCTAAAAAACAAAAACTCCAAACCACCACTTCACATTGCTGATACCAAAAGAATATTCCCAGACTTTGCATTTTCTCAGAGCTCAGATACTTTTCAGTCCATAAAAGGCAGACCTAATAGAACTCTGTTTTAAATGAAAAGGAACTCAAACAATACCAAACTTCAGTTTGTCCATAACACTTGTTTGGGAGCAAGATTTATGATGAGTGGTTGCCCACAAATTTGCAGTTTCCTTTTCTGACATAACTGCTGAATGTTTGTTATTTTAACCTTAACAGTGTTCTGCAAATGCAGTTAAAAATACAAAAGCTAAGTCTTTTATAGAAACACAAATTATATGCAGAGGTAATCAACCCTCACTATCTACCTGAATTAAAATAAGTCTTACACATTGTAGAAAGAGATCTCTATTCTCAACCAACTGCACTAATTACATCAGATGATAGATGTAATTATCTATCATGGTAGATAACAGCTGGAAGAGAAGCCAGCTGTTCCATCTGGTAGTGAATGTTCTGATCATTCCCTGATACTTGATAAAAACATTTGTCCCATGTGATGAACTCAAAATAAATGAGATGCTGGAATACTTGGGTCCTCCTCTCCTTTGTTCCATTGCTTGACAACTTTCACGCAAGTACAGCCACTCACTCACCAGTTGCAATGGTGGGGTCTTCCTTCCAGTTACAACTATACCCTACTGCCTACATTTTATTTGTTTATAATCTTGGAAAGCTCCCTTTTCTCAAGTGTTACTCTGCAGCAAGGTCTAAATAGAAGTCTCAAGACAAGACTTCCTCTTCTAGGCACACAGTTCTCTCAAGGCCTTCTTCACACTAGAAAGCTATATTGTCTCAGAAAGCCATTAAAAAAACCCCCCAAAACAACCACGTTAGTCAACTTTAAGTGGTTGCTACTGGCTTCCATTACAGTGAAACTAAACACAGAATACAAGGAACAAGGAAACAAACAGAAGGTAACATTACTCTGAGTTTCCTTGACAATGTAATAGTGTTAGATCAACACTGGCATAGAAGGGAAACAAGTAACAAACAAGTTTAGGTATGAATTTAAAACACCACTATTCCAGAATAATTTCCTGTACTGAAACAGTCTGCAAGTCAGAATTATTCTATCTCAGTATAAGTAAGCTCACAATACATGTCAAAAGGACAGACACCTTCTAGGGAAGCAGTGAAAAACCATTTAATCAGTATTAGGCTATAAAAATAATAGCCTAATCATGTTGCTGGAAAAAAAAATTAGGTACTTAATGAACATTAAACACTGATTTTGCTTCTAGTAATTGAATTTATGTGAATTTCCTTTACCTTCACTTTTTAATTCAAGAGTAAATAAACTCTGCTGCAACATAAAATACTTGTATTTGTTTCTGAGATCTTATTACAGGAACAACTATTAGATAATGTGTTCAAAGGAAACCAGACCTCAAACCCTAAAGGAAGTAGAAGCAGAGTCTTACTAGGTACATATTTCTCAGTAGTAATGAAAAAGCCCAGAAAAGCAAAAGAAAACCATGAGTTTATCTATACATAGACTCTTCTGCAATTTACCCTTCAGAATTCTGATTTTTCAATAGGAGACCTGAAATCTGCTCTGTTTAAAGAAGTGGCCCATGCAGAGCTGGATGGCATAAACTCATCAGTGCAGAACACGATGTGTGTTATCTGCAGACCTTTTTCTGAGCAGTATGTTCCAGGAACAGCTGAAAAGCTTCTCTAGGACTGCTAAGCTGGGCTCTGAACTGGTATCTAGGAGAACTACCAATAAAATCCACAATACCATTGTGACACTCATTAGTATTTAAATAGCACCTCAAAAAATGGAAGCATTCTCAGTCTACAAATTTAATATAAAAAGGACAGAGAAACAACCAACTAAAGATCAATATAATTAGAAAATAAATAAATATATGCTCCAGTAACAGCAAAATAATTCACAAGGAAACAGCTCCAAATCATCTAAATAGACAGCACAGGATCAGATCTGTGCTCTTACTCGTAGCAGGAAGAGCAAAGCCATTCAGAATAAGGAATATTAGCACATCCAAACACCAAAGGAGTCTCACTGCACCTAAAATTCTCAGTCTCAGCTTCCTGAATAAATGCATAAGCAAAGTGTGAATGTGCACGATGACAAGTGCTTGGCAAAGAAATTTCAAAATACTGGGACAGAAATAGGAAATTCAGCAAGAATTTACTCTTGAAGAGGTGTAAGAATTAGATGTGAATTAACTTAAACAAAACATCAAAGAATAAACTGCTATGTCACCTATGGAATGCTTACCTTCCTGGAAGACAGATTTCTCCTTTTCTAGATACTCAAAATTATGGGAGTATGAGTAGAAATATTTTAAACACTTAAATCTTAATGACAGTTATTAAAAGAATAATTAGGTCATCAGCTTCACGATGAATGACAACAATTTGAGTATATACTTTTCAATATACTTAAAGTGTAAGTGAAAGTTATGATATGCACAAATTACTCCAAAGGGAAAAAGCAGCAGCTACCTAAAAAATGTAAAGTTTTAGTACAATAATAATAATGGAACGGTGTATTTAAATTGTTCCTACACACAGATATTTAAGGGGTGAAAATTCATGAAGTGACATAGAATTGGAAAGGCAAGAAAAGAAAACTACAGGGAAACATTTACAGCTTAAGACATTCAAACACTAAGGTCAAATAGAATGTGACTCTAAAAGTAAACTGGACCCATCCTGAGCAGAAAGACTGCATGGTCTCTGCTGTCAGCATCAGTGAAATTAAACGAAACAAAGTTAACCAAAAGCAAGATACTCTAAACTAAGATCCCTAACAAAGATATGCATGCACAAAAGGATTGGGGGTTGGAAGGATCCAGGAAAATTTTATTTGATTATAATAGTGTGGGGTTTAAAAAAAAAAAAATTAAAATAACTTTCTGGTTAACTATGCAGAGAATAACAAAACACGTGGCAGGTTTAATTTATCACATCAAGAGCAAAGATAGGTATGCACAGTACATGCTACAAGTACCTATAGATAAAGGCTTTTTAAAAGAACATTCTATTTATTTTTAACATATTGAAACACTTCAAAAGGAAGTATTAGTTGTTATTATCATTATATATATTATTATTATTTTTATTACTCTGAGACCCGTTGTTGCGGAAAATAGACATTCTTATTTGATGACAAAAAAGGAATAACAGCAGCTAAAGGCTAAACAAAATAAATGGCTCCTTCACCATACCTGAGTTCCACCTGGAAGCTTCTAACAAATTCAGAAACAGATCTCTGAGAAAGTTCTCTTTATAAAAAGTTGGTTTAGAAAATCCCTGAAGTCATTATTGCGTGAGACATGGGATGAGTAACTATCCTATCTTGAGTCCTTTGCATCAGGAAGGGGATATTGAAGATAACACACAACATCCGCATGCTGTTACAAGAAGGGACTCAAGTGAGTGCAAAACAAGGCTGACTGCATGTTCACTTTCCCATGAAATGAACATTACCCAGATGAAGGTGAAAATCTCCTCAGAAGTGCAGTGAATTTCAGCTGGCAGATGACTAAATACTGATCAAAAAAACTTCCCCTCTGCACACTCTTGGCTATACAAAATATAGCAAGAAACAGAACACCAAACCTGTACTATAGGAACAAAAAGTTTCATGGTTGAAGAAAGTAAAAGGTCACGTACCAATCCCTTCTGCATCTAACAGAGATGGACGTTATGAAGTAAGGGACATAAAAAAGGAACAACGACAAAACATTAACCTCACACTTGTTTTAAATAAAACCTCAGAATTTACAACACAGTTTCTGGACAGAAAGAAACCCCTGTAGTAACTTTGCTTTTAGAACTGAGAAAAACAGTAGGACTTTTAAATAAGCTGCCATTTTCTAATAAGAAGCACATGTGACTAGGACAGATGTGGCTGTACCTACTCGAGTTCATCAAAACCCAGGGGGAGGGAAATCTGACACATGCAACAAATCCTTGGATGAGTCCAGTAATCATGAAAGTTCTTCCTGGACAGCAAACATTGTGGACATGCTGACCAAAAACTGCAAAAATGAGGTTAAGACTTTGACTTAAGGTAAACATTAGATAAAAAGATTAACAGATTTTAATCTCAAAAAATAATTAATACTTTTTATAATAGCTAAGCCATTTTAAGTAACTGCTGGAGAAATTAATTTAAATACTGATAATCCTGATTCCAGCATTACCGAGGTTTTACCTTTGCCTGTTAAACCTGTACTGGTCTTAACAGAATAAAGAAGGTACAAAACAGAACCATCCTGGACATATATTTACTTACAGACTTAAGTCTTAGTTATGACTTAATTTGCTCCTTAACAATTTTTTTCATATTTTTCACTATAAAGTGATTTTCCAACTCCCGTTCTTGTAAAGCCTTCCCTGAATAATTTATTTTTACTACTTGATTGTTCATGTAATTATGGAAGCCTCTGCATCACTGATTTGATGCTGCACATAGAGCAATAGCCCCACACTTCCAGCCACAATCCTCCTGCCTCAACCTGCAGTGACCACAGCTGCTAAGGGACCAACCATGGGGCTGTGTTTAGTGGTACTGAGAGTCCTTCCAAGAGTCACTGCCTGACAAAGTCAAGTCACACCCCCAAACTGTGCAAGATTTTTTTCTTAATACACAATTTAGCATTTAACTGTGCCAATATTGTGCCTTTAATACTTCTTTTAAGCAGACCTTATTAATACATTAAAAAGTGTTGCTGGGATCCCATCAGAAACTCTTTAGGGAACTATTGCACAAATACTTTGTTTAAAATCACATGTTATAGTAATTTTCATATCTATTTTATATGGGGATAATTTACACATGAGAAACAACCAGAATCACCATTAGGAAAAATCCCAGTTCTGGAACTTCAACTTCTATATTCAGGAATCAGAATGAGAGAGAAAAAAATTCCTTTTCATAGCTTTAATCACAACAATTAAGTCAAAATCATATTGCCCATATCGGTGAACACCTCCCTCAAACATCAGCCATTTTTCAACATAAGACCACAGTCCCAAAATCAGTTTATGTTGTTAACTATACAATTTGCAAAAAAGCAAATCCAATGAATAAACAGCTAAATGCAATCTTATTTTTCTCTTGAAAAAACGTGCAGCAGCAAAAATACTGCTTTAATAATTTTTCATTTGTTAGTATTGATTATGTAGCAACATAGATTTTCCCATTTTCATTACAGAAGTAGCAGCTTTGTTTTCACCCCTCTCAATCTCTTTTCAGGAATGTTTGCTTCCTTTGGACAAATGCACATTCCCGAGGCACATGTACATTCAGTACAAGCAAAGAAAAGGCTGAAAACAGAAAAATGGATTCCCCAGCAATTTACTTAACACTGCTCCAATGATGGCTGTAGATTTCCTTTTACTACTCTTGTTAGCCTTGAGTATACTGGTAAGTGTACTCCAGTGTACTGCTGGACATGGCTGTGTTTGGCAAAATATTTGTCTCTCACAGGCACCATAATGTTGATCCCCATAATCAAATAAACCATTCCTGAAATATTGACTATGATATTAAACCTTGGTGCTGAAGTTACATAAAGCAGTTATGTCCTGTAAGGACAGTAAGCTTATTGGATATCAAGTGATTTTAAAAGGATGACTCAATGTTGGCACAGCTCCCCAGCTCATATACAGAATTTCCTTTTCCTCCCCCTCCCTTGAGTCAGGAAGTCTCCTAGATGCATTTTTACTTTCCCAACTTGTTATGAACATAGGATGAATTTTCAGCATTATCTGCAAAAATGAAACCATCCTTTTGAGCTATATGTTTTGAAGTAGTAAGGAGCCAACCAACTAGAAACCAATTACTTTTACCTCTTGTATTAGAGCTTATAGAAATCTTAAGGTAAAAATGGGAGTTAAAAATGTGAAGAGTGCACCAGTCTAGGTATTTTTAAATATCTTAGACATATTTTTTATACATTCATACATTCTATACTTCTTATATTCCTACCTTTAAATTCAAAACTACCTTAAAAATAAAGCTCACAGTCCAACAAGTACACTTCACAATCTCCCATTACTTTGATAAGCAGAGTTAGTGAGCTAAATCATGGACTTACAGCCATTCCTTGCATCTGTGACTAATCAATTTGAGTCACTTAATAGAAATAACCACTACTTATATGTTCATACACAAACAATTGCTCTAAAAAGCTGATAAAAATTCTGCTTCTGAAGTAGCAATTATTCTAATACAACAATAAGCAAAGCACTACCATGCATAAAATTATTAAGTCAAGCTGACCTAAGGATATTCTGTGTATGTTGTCTGCTTTACACTACTACCAAAGAAAAGCAAGTGTAGAGCAGAAGTTCTAATTAACATGGACATCTGAATTCAGAAATACAGGCTTTCACAATTTGTCTTTGCTTCTTTTCAAAAGATGGAAAAACTTACGATTTCAAGTAACATCAAATCACTTGTTGCAGACAGCATCTACTATTTTACCTCATAGAAAATAAGATTTCCTAAAAGAAAACTCCATTTGTAAATGTTTCGTTTCAGGGTCTGGGGTTTTTTGTTTTGTTTTGTTTTTTTTTTTTTTTTTTAGTTCCTAAATTGTTAAGTCTCTCAGAGAAAAACAATTTGCAGAGATAATAAAGAAAAAATTGTATTTATTCCTTACTCTCTACTCTTTTTCATTTCTGGCTTTTTGCTGCAACCATTTGGAGATCTAGGAGGATGTCTATGTCTGTATTTGTTCCATGTATCCAAATCATAGAATGAAGATGGCAGACCTGGTTACTGAGACAGAACTACTCCCATTCTTTTGGTTACACAGATAAAGCAAGATAGGAGTTTGAAGAATGAATCCTGTCCCAGAGAAACAAGCCAGAGGAGAGGTAAAGCCCTATGGAAAAATGTGGTTCACCAGGCTGGGAGTGTAATTCTGAAAATGCGTTCTTTCCTTAGAATGAAAATATAAAAGGGCAGGACAGAAGTAGGACACTATCCCTTCCTTGCCAAAGGAACTGTGAGCAGTAGGTTGCTTGGCAGGTAAGCTGAGGAATTCCTGTAAGCATTTTAGAAGCTCAATGTCACCAAAAGCAGTTTTGCAATGCAGTTCTCTTTTGATCAAACAGCACAAAATTATCTCATGAACTGAAATGTGCTTGTCAGCATTGGAAAAAAATACTCATTGGGTGGGACTTTTATTTCCCAGTAACTGTGATATAAATTTTTTTCCTACTTTGTAAGCACTAACATTTCAGAGCATTGCAATTAAAAAAAAAAAACAACAACAAACTAAAGGTTAAAAAGCCCCAAACTATTTAGATGGAAAAATAATCCATGAGCATATTCAGCACTAATCTATGAAAGCTATGAAGCCTGTTTTATTAGCATAATTTCCTAAACATATGCCGAAATCTATATGGGCTGAAAACCTTTAGTTTGGCCAGCAATATCTAGCATTTTAAAATCAACAGAATATTAAAAACAACCTAATCAAGCTGCTGTAAGTAGATAAAACAATGTAATTTTTTAACCAAATTTCTGAGGAAGACCTTTCTTGTTGCCTGTGGAAAAGAACTGTAACTGAGGACTATGAGTTGATAAATATTTATTTTACAAGGTTTACATTAAAAAAATCTCTTGATTATAATGCAACCTATGTTCTATTGTTTTACATACATGTCTTGTTCTGGTGTTTCACTTATGGCAACAAAATTCCATTTCAGTTTTAAATACACATTGCAAAGTTTAAACCAGTACACAGGCTAGTAGGTGTTACATTACTACTGCTTTTACAAGTTAACAGACCTTCACTTAAGATGTTATTACACAAGAAGGTCATGGGGTTTTGGATTTTTTACCCCCTTATTGAAAAGTATTTGCAGACTTGCAGGAGGATAAACATGAAAACTGATTTGACTTCCAACGACAAAATGTTCAGTCCCATTGCATGCTTACATGTATTGTTAAATAGTTCTGAAACAGTGCTTGGGATGATTCAGTACTCCGTTAGTAATTTTTCTCAAACCAAACTTTTTAATGCTTAAACAAGACAAATTATACGCCCAACAAGACAAATTATACAAATTAAACATTTGCTATGACTAAATTATCATTGAAAAGTTGAAATAACTCTAACACTTATGCAAGCGTAACTACTCTTCATACCATTTCAGAAGTAAATTTAAGATATTAGTAAGCCTGAATTACTTTAACTACCACCCTATGGAGCCATATTTTACAGTTTAAAGTAATACATGAAGATGTAACTATTAAAAGAACCACTAAGTATTAAAAATACAAGTGTTTTATTAAAAACTTGACTCTCAGTGAGAAAACATATAGCTAAGTTCAAATCTTTCAACACCCCCCCACCTCCCCCTGAAATATAAGTTTTACATTATTTATATACAGGTAGCAATTTCCTAATAAGGCTAAATTATCAGCAGGTACGTTAGAAACTTCTACAACATATGAACATACCACAGGCACATTTTTTTTTAAATACAAAACGCTGTTTCCAAACAACACTGATCCCTAAGCAGTGAAAGACTAAAACTGCTCTAAAATTAGAAGTTTAATTAAAGTAAACCTTCCCCCTTTCCCCCTTATTCTCTTAAATAAGAAACTAAGCTCACCCGGACAGAGCGAACACGCAGAGCCAGAAACTTAAACATGACTAAGAAACCATGATGTTTGGATTTTCTGACTGAGCAATCGCCAAGTCTAGCAGGGAAGACCAACCCTGGCGTTTTTGCTGTGACCAGCTGTTCCGGCAATTAGAAAATTTC
This sequence comes from Aphelocoma coerulescens, assembly GCF_041296385.1. Taxonomy (NCBI): domain Eukaryota; kingdom Metazoa; phylum Chordata; class Aves; order Passeriformes; family Corvidae; genus Aphelocoma; species Aphelocoma coerulescens. The sequence goes on along the minus strand of NC_091013.1, from coordinate 15,209,170 downwards.
CTGTCAGGCAAGTCAGGCACAGTTGGGGGGTGGGGAGAGAGAAGGGGGGAAAAAAGGTCAAAAAAAAGAAAAGGCATTAAAAAAAGACATTGATTCCATGCACACACAGCCATGATAAAGACAGACTGGGCAGCAGTGGTACTCATGTTGCTGATGCTTATAGAGATCAGCACAGGAAACTTAAGCAGATTGCCTGATAGCAACAGGCTGTTGCAGATGTTACTGATTCCTGGAAAAGAACAAAAGAGACCAGCATCTATTTCAGAAATCACACTACTATGCAAAATTTCACTGACTAAGCACAGTTTAAGTCCTATATGTGATAAATGTATTTTTATGAATTTTAACTTTACAAAATATTTTAAGATCTCCCATATCACTACTTTTTAGACTTCAATGCAGAGAATGCCTAAAGATTGTTTTTATGTACTAGAGTTTAGTTAGAGGACCAAAATGACCTTGTGCCTAGTCCTTTGAAATTCTGCACATAGAAAATGCTACACAGATGTTCTAGGCCAAGGCAGACTGCAGAAATATTTCAATTGGATTGCCCAGCTCAAATGTCTGACTTATGCACCAATATTGTATTGCCCTGTAGAGAATGAAATATTTCTTAAAGTAAAAAAAACCAAACAAAACCCTAAGCATTCTTTCCATGTTTAAAAAGCCTCAAACACTTCAAATGTTTCTAGGAATTAGAATTTCATCTAATTACTTCAAAGAGTAAGAAATAAAGTTTTTAATTGGAGCTCTCTAGATTTAGAATGGGAGTTATTTTTCTGAATATTGACACTATCTAGCATTTTTGATACTTATTAAAACAATGAATTCCAAAGTACATGCTCCTTTAGTGGAACAAGACTGTTTTTCAAGTAATAAATAAAGGCAAGTAAAAGCTTTTAGTCAAAGGCATATACAAGTATTTAGCTCTAAACATATCCCGGTGATTCCGTTTAGTGACTCTGTATCAAAGGAAACACACAGAAAAATACTGTAGTCCTGCTCACACAAGACATGAAAACAAACTCACCCTGCAAACAGCTTCCCTTGACTGGATTCTAACAAATATCTGGATTACTACATTTTTTGTTATATTTTAATTCCTCTTCAGAAGACAAAGCCCATAATTTAAGTGACAGAACACATTGCTGCTATCTCTGTCCCACATCCTGGCTGTCTACAGTATCAGTTTCTAGCTTTTCCTTTAAATCGGGATTACACATCATCTCAGTGTGAACCAAGACCATCTTGTCAAAATGGAGAGATGAAATAAAGACCTGACTTTAGTCATATCATACAAGCAAAATTGTGCCCTTTTAGTGTTCTCTTGTACTCGTCTGGGTCTTTATTTGTGTCACATCTGCAGGGACGGTCTTTCAAATTCTGTGTTCTGAATATACACAATTATTCTTATTATTGTAAGTTACACAGGCCTTCAGGAACTATAACTACACAATGGAGGACTTTGCAACTCAACTGAGGGCTCAAAAGTCCTCAATGCCAATGTGCTTTTCACAGTCCAGTGTGTTACAGCCTTTTTGGAGCAAAGTCTTTGCCACAACAGCAGTAACACAGCATGAAGAATTGTTAAATATTAATTCCATGATGAATAAAGCTTCTTGAACACAAGGAGCTTTCTGCAACACAAGGATTTTAAATATTTCATAAATAGCATAAAAATTACTTGAAGCTTTCCTCTCTTCAATTGTTTCAAACTTGCAGCTACTTCCCCCTTCAAAACTGGAATATCTCAAGAATTGCAGTTTAACAGCAATATAGTTATTTGCACTTGGAAAACTTAAAAGAAATTTAAATAAATAAATGAGAGACCATTCAAACTCTCTGCCTTTACCTTGTCAAGAATAGCTACAATTACACTAAAAGCAGAGTGACCAGGAATCTTCAAGTAACTAAATTAAACACTGTGGCAGCAAAAAGAGCTAAAGGCAGAAATGGAGAGTAAAAAGTAAGAGCTGCTCTAACTACAATGTTCCTTAAAGATGAAAAGATACTGTGGGTAAATAACAATTTCCTTATCTTTCTGCAGTGAAGGTAATACTGTATTTGCTGTATATGCTAAGGGTGACAGGAATAAGGAATTTCAACTGAAACATTTGTACAATTACTGACTACTGCTCTCCCAAACCTTTTATGTGACCTCCCAGTGAAGTACAAAGCACAGTGCTCAGGGGTCAGTAGGGTTACTTCACAACAATAGCTCTCCTATAACTGGCATGGGTCTGTGGCAGGTGGAAGAAATTTCTTGTGTTCTGGGAGAACACAGCCTGCACGGTTCCCAAAGAGCACCAGCAGCCAACCAGAAACATTGAGATATAAGCTACACAACTCTGAGAATCTCTCCGAAGAGAGCTTGCCCTTTTAAATATTCCTTCGTATACGAAGGAGACAGGTTAGAGGGCAGCAGTCCCCAGCAGGGAAGTCTCTCATAACAAGAACAAATTGCTCCAGCAAGTTGCTCCCCTTACCTTGAAATCTTTGATAAGGATTTGTATTATACTTGTTTATCAGGAGACACAACTATCTCGAAAACAACAGGAATGCGGTATGCCTGTCAGTCACAGTTCTGTCAATTGCAGAACTCCACTTGCATAATGCATTTCCTCCTCCTCCAGTACAGAAATATAAAGTGAGTTCATCCCCCATCTTCCCCTTCTCATTGCTCAAACTGGATGCTCTGAGTTTACAAAAATAAAGAGAAATGCTGTCTAGACTTTCAAGAGAACAGGGCTCACAGACACTACAGAGAGCAGGAGAACTGAAAAATGCTGAGGAACTCTCAACGCAGTACAGACTATTTGGGAATCCATGAGTTTTATTGAGTGCTGAAACATTTAATCAAAGTAGAGTCCATTAGGCAGACTGACAACCTCCTCTACCCTCAGTTTGAGAAGTGTAATAATGCAAATTAAGTCTTTGCTGTGCTAGAAAAGCAAGGCTCTGTAGTATGGATAGCTTTCAATTATCTGGAAAAAACAAAGCAGCAGCACACATAAGGAATGAAAAGCCCTTGTTTGACAAAGGTCAACAGTTGAGGAACAGAGAGCTAATTTTCTGAGTTTTCATAAGCTGAACAATATACTTTTCTTCATAATAAATATGTTTGTATAGCCAAAGCAGCAATATTCTATTAAACAGTGGGTGTGGCAGCTTCCATCTGTTAGTTTACAGGCTTTGCAGAGCTACCATCTGTTTTCTCTCCATGTAACAAGTAAGCAGCTTGACTTTGAACGTTGCTTACACACTCAAATTATTCAAATTTTCTGACCAAGATGCAGAAAGTACCCTGCACCTAAACAAATGCAAAGTAAGTCACTCAGAAAATCCATTAGAACACATCAATGAAAGCTTTGCTGTAACCTTTCTTCAACACCTGATAACATCTTGGGGGAAAAAAGTATTCCAGGGCTTGCCTACTTTATATATTAGTTTGATATCTGAGAGTTAATCAGCCAAATGCTCTACACTGTTTACAAGGATGCTGTAACTTCTTACTTAGACAAGGACCCACAAGTTCATTCAGAGAGGCAAGATGCACCATGTCACCAAGTTGCTAACAAAATTCATCCAAGTTGCAGCAGAGTGCTTTGGAAGATACTGAATTTCCAATTTCATTATATTAGACCAAAAAAAAAAAAAAAAAAAAGGTATTCTGCCTTTTATGAAGCACAATCTAGGCAGTGAGAAGGGAATAACTGGATTTAATTTTTACAGATGTAAATGGTTTGCCTGAGAAGCTTATTTGTTCAAGAATCAAGTTATTTGATTGTAAAATAGAATTAAATACATGAGTACATATACCTAAGTATATTTAGTAGAATACACTAAAAGGAATGTAAGAATTATAGAATACTTTCAAGTACAAGTTTAGTATTTGTAACCCAAGCTGTTACAAGTAGCTACACAAGTAGCTGTTTCAGCTAAAAATAAGTATTAGTCTGTAAATAATGAGAAACCCAAAACTTGGTGGACTATGAACACTTGTGAATCCAAACATTTTCCTAATGTTTAAGAAATTATAGCTATGTCTTAAAACCTCTACCACAGAGCCAAGAATTTGAATTAAAAAAATGACAAAAATGTACACACAGAAAATTGAAACATGAAGGTTCTATCAGCAAAAGCAAAACAAACATATCAAAATGATCATCAGAAATGCATTCATTGTCATGTTAACATATGACTGTTCTTAAACAGGGAAACTGTTACTGATCACCTGAGCAGGAGTATCCAGCAGAAGTTTAGAGCAGTCCTGAAATGGTGCTTCAACTTGCCAAAAGGCAAACAAAAGTTTCTGAAATGTTGAGTTCTCGCAAGTACATAATATTAGAAATTGAGGTAAAACTAAAAATCAGTCAAATCCTCTCTGAAATATTTTAAAACCTGAAAATCTGTCAGTTTAGTATGCTTTTCTTCCCTGAATAACATTCTCATCCTACATTATTTTCACAGATGAAGATACAACAAATGAGATTACCCTAGATTACTCTGGATTTAGCACCATTGCTTGAGTGATGGGGCCTTGCCCATGGCTGTAACTGGTGAATTCTCTCTCCTTATCTTGACATCCCCACCTCAGTGCTGTAGATTTAGGGTAAATTGTATGTAAAATACAGAATCTCAGCACTGACCAATCACATCACAGTCTCTTCAAGAAAGAGACTGTATTGTCCACATGCTTCAAATTATTTTTCCAATGTATCCTGAAGCCTTTTTTAAGATCACACTTTTCTTATAAACTCTTTTAATAAAAAAACACTGATTGGGAAGACAGTGATCTTAATTTTCATCTCTCCTGACTCAAAACAGATGTGTTATTTAAATTCTACTAGGAAAAAAATAAATGAAAAAGACCTTTTTAATTACTGACTTCTCTTTGCAAGCATTTCTTACTCTACCTTTTGACTACCCACTGACTAGTCATTGTTACCTCAGCTATATATTTTCAGTAAGAGGATGACAGCTACCGTGATTTAATTTTTTAAACACCCAAGATCAGCACATTTTAATATGATTTGTTTTAATTTAGTTTTAGTTCTATGTATGCTTTAATTCTGCTTGTTTAAAAGTTAGGCCCTGTTACAAGTTTTACCAAAGCATACAAGAAATCAAGGGTAGGAATGTGACCCCACCACCTGCATTGAAGAGAGGTTCATCACAGGTTTGAGTCTGAATAGGTTCCACTTCTGCCTGTACTGAAAAAAACCCAACTTTTAGTTCTTGCAGGTTACCAAAAAGAAATAGACTGAATTTTTCTGCAACTTACAAAGTACTAGTGAAAAGAAAAGTTTTTACAGATTCTTGGAACCTAATATTTTTCATATGTTTAATAATTAGGCTTAAACTAGTAGAATACAGCGGAAATACATCAGTTGTACTAAGTGTTTTATCAGCTAAATAGAATCCAGATAACAAAACACAACAAAGAACACAGCACAATACACTCTTCACATATACACAAAATGGGAAGCCACCTGCTAGACTAGCTGCAGTTTCTGGTTAGCTTTAACCAGCAATAAAGCATGCAGCATGATTGCAACAGCCCAAAACAATTAATTTGCTCAGTTAATTTACTCAATCTCTATGGACACTGAGGTACAAAAAGCGATGGCAGACAGCACAAGAGTGAGAAAGGTAGCACATAAAGGCTTTAAATAGCTTCCCCTTTCAGTAATGCTCACTTAAGCTTTCACGTTAGGTTAAACTTCAGCCAGCTGCTCTTACATTTATTTCCTGCTTGGCCCAGGTCATTTATGAGATAAATCAGATTAAAAAATGTTGACAACAAGCTATAAAGTCAGATATAATCAGCATACTTGTTGCAATAAAACCAGACTACTGAATGAGTCCCCTTTTAAAAGAAGCAAGACTTTGAACCACACAGCATCTCGGACTCCTTAGAAATGGGTATCTTTATAGCTCCTGCTTTTCCTAAAACAACCACCAAATTTGAATCACAGACATGTAACTCAGGCTCTCCTGTTAATTAACTTTACTTTTGACCAAAAGAACACGGGTGTAATGAAACAATTTATCTTTTGGTACACAGAATACTAGAAAGAGCTCCTATGTACATAGAACTGTGTTAACTTTTAATACTTATTTTAAGCTTCCCATCTTGTTTGCATTATCAGCATACTATCCAACCACTTAAGACAGCAAAAGGATGCAGTATTTCAAGCTTTCACCTTCTATCTCCACAGACGTATGGCAACTTTCTATCCTGAACTTGCATACTTTACACACTTACAAAGTATTTTGTCTTCTTTCTTGATATGCTAGCACACTCTAGGCATTCTACTGTCCTCAATTACAGCTGAGAAATTTCATAAATTGTCAACACCTGTGTAAGTGTCCCTAGTCCATTTAAGTGCAAAGTTAAACAGAACTTAAATGAGTTTCAGTGGTAATTTAAAATTGTCTGTATCTTGCACCAAAACAGATTATGAAGCACTGACAGAATCTCACATCTCAGCTCAAGTAGTATTTTATCATCTGACTAACAGCACTGCTTAGCTTCCAGCTATAACTGACTGAGCAGCAGTAGTAACATGTTGTTTAAAAATCCCTACATTAATTTATACCACAATTGGCAAACTTTTTTACTCACCACAGCTGAGAAATAAATGCAAAATATATTCCTAAAATACTGGTCCGAGAAAAAAGCTATAACAATCTTAACCAAGCAGCTCAAGCATGACAGAAAGAATATTAGAGAAATATTTTAATTTTTTGATGGTTATACTGTATTAAAATCAGTTGCTCACCAAAAAAGCAGCAGTTTGGAAATTTCCAAAGGAAGCATATGGAAACACTTGTAATCAATCCAGTAGTTATCAAATATTGAAAGAGAAGTTTGATAGTTTTGAGGGATGAACCTTAGCTGGCTGCCAGACACCCACCCAGGCACTCTCTCAATCCCCGCTCCTCAGCAGGACATGTGGAAGAAAATCTCATGCATTGCCTTAAGAACAGGGACAGCACTCACCAGTTACCATCATGGGTCAAAGAGTACCAGTTTAGGGAAAATTTATTTCACCTGTTGCTAGGATAGTGAGAAACAAAGATGAAACTAAAACCACCTTTTTTTCCACCCTCCCCTTCTTCTCAGGCTGAATTTCACTCCTTAGTTCCTCAGTCTTCTACCTTCTCCCTCTCAAGAAGCACAGGTGGAATGGGAATTGCAGTCAGTTGTTAACACTGTTTCTGCTTCTTCCTCAGTTTTCCCCTGCTCCAGCACAGATCCTTTCCATAGAGTCCAGTTCTTCAGGAATAGACTGCTCCAGCCTGAGTCCCCTGTGAGCTGCAGTTCCTGCCAGAAAACCTGCTCCTCTGTGGGCTTCTCTCCATGGGCTGCAGTTCCTGCCACCAGCCTACTCCAGAATGGAGTCTCCTCAGGCTCAAGCTCCCTTCAGGGCTCATCTACCTGCTCCAGTGTGGAGGCCTCCACAGCCTGCAGGGTGGAGATCTTGTCCACTGTAATCCTCCAACAGGCTGCAGGGCACAGCCTGCCTTACCATGGTCTTCTCCAGGGCTGCAGGGGAGTCTCTGCTCTGGCACACAAAGCACCTCCTGTCCCTCCTTCTTCACTCATCTAAGAGTCTTGCAGGGCTGTTTCTCTCACACTTTTTTACTCCTTAACCTCACAGACACAACACAGCTTTTTTTACCCAAAACATGCTATCAAGGATCTCCATCCACATGGTTGACGGGCTTAGCTTCGGCCAGTGCTGGGCCCATTTTGGAGCTGGTTGAATCTGGCTCTGTCCTACGTGGTGGTGCAAACCCCCTGAACTCTTCTCACAGAGGTCAACCCCCCACCCCGCCCTGCCCCTTCCCCCCCAAAAATCCTGCCTTGTAAACCAAATACAATAGATAAGTTACAGACTCAAAACAAGGAAACAATCAAGCAATGACACTAGTCAAAATAAATTAACAAACCAAAACTCAACACTTTCCCTAAGATATGTTCTAGTTTCAAGAATTCAAGTAAGGATTGTAGTCTATATTATGTACAATATTTGAACAAACAATCTCCTAGTGTTGCCTTCCAAACACAAATACTGTTCTTTTCTTACTCTTTAACACTGCACTGCTTCAGTCATCTGCCAGCAGCTGCCTTGTTTCTTCATCTTGTGTTAAATACAGCAGAGCCTTGATGCTATGAGGAGGAACCAAGAGTAGCTACACAGTGCAGGCGTGCAATCACCCAGTTTTCATGTCAGCTTAAGAGCTACATCTATTACGGGTACATTTGAAGACAAACGTGGAAAAAGCAACTTATCTCAACTGTCTCTGTGCACAATTTCAGCAGAGAGAGAAACTGCTTTGGTGTTGCAATTATATCCATGCTGTATAGATGGAAACAGCTTTGACCATCTACTCATAACCTGAAGTCTGCACAATATGCAATACCAGCATATGAACCCTGAACTCCAACCAAATACAGAGTTTCAAAACTTGTTTTTATTGGTAAAGCCATTTATCACCACACTTAACATTCAGATAGTATTCTCTAACACAAAACTACAGGTAAACGTCACGTTTGACAAAATTCACAGGCATTGCAACAAGAAAACTGAACTCAGTGGTATTTTCACATTAAGAAATTTTGTAAACTGCAAGTTTGACATGAAGACAAGGAACCTTAAAAATTATCACAGTCAGGAAGGTTCAGTGATCTTCTCTTTAGTAACAATCTCTGTTTTTAAGAAGCCTAGCTTAAGAATTCCTTCGATGAATGCCTTTCAATAACAAGTACAATGGAAACACTTTCACAGTTGTTCCTCACCCCTTGACCTTCCCTGAAACACTATTAAAAGCTGAGGAATGAGTTTTGAGAACAGTAGGATACCAAACCAGTGAGAAAAAACCTCTTTCAAAAATACTAAGATCCTAGAGTGCACTCCATGTCCAGTAAACCTAAGCAACAAAACGCTAGTGGCAAACACCTATGAATTAAGCGATGTCACTGTGCTCCAATATCGTACTATCTTTATTACAACCATCTTTTACTCACAGTTTGTGGGTTGATATCATCTTCTCCCATGGGTTCATCCACAATTTGCTGTCCATTCTGTAAAAAAGACAAAGTGAAAATAAATACTGAATCCAAGTACAGAAATAAATATATTGGAGATAAGCTATCATAGCATGTTACTGTACTCTCTTCTCCATATTCTACAAAAGCAGGTAATTGAAAGTAAACATGGAAAACTCCATATTGCCGGCACGTAATGCCACTGTCGCTTTGATCCTCATGTATTCTCAACCTGGATGAAGTCACAGTAAGAAATATATACAACAATCTGGCATTTGCAGCCTCACTACTACACAGCTAGACATTATTTTCCATTCTGCAAAACAGTCAAACCTGATGAAGACTGAACAGCAAGAAGCCACAAAAAAAGAACAGATAAGCAGGTTCTTTCTAAGAACATGACCTTACAAAGCAGCTCAGCCCTTATTCCACCTTAAGGATAATTTGTAACTACAGTATGGATTTAGAAAAAACATTGAATGCAATTCTAATTCTACTATTAATTTTACAGCATTTACTACTTTCTGTACTTTCCCAAGGGCCATTTTAACAAACCATACAGAAAAAGGCTTTTGAATTTGAAATTTAGCCATAAAGATTTTTTAGAAAATCTTAAATACCTAGTTGGTAAACAAAGGATTTCTTTTTCTTGACAGTGATACTATACTTGGAGAATTTCTAAGAGATATTTTTCCCTGAAAGACTTTGAACGACTTTGCTTACACATCAAACATGACCAATAGCAAGCTGTAAGGAAAAATACGTATTTTCTAAGTTATGGTACAGGGCATCACCTTGGGCATTAATTCTTACTTTTGTCCCAAAGTTTAACAGCAATTCTGTATCATTTTAGAAACAAAGGAAAAACTATTAAAAATGGTTACCATTTTCCATTACCACTGCAGACAGAATTTAAGTTTATTTGTCTATTGCTTCCCTAGAGAACCCAAAGTCTAATCAATTTATTTTTTCAAATCCTAATTTACTTAATAGTCACATGCATGTATAGATAGTTATCTTTTAGATGTTAGAAAGTTAATAAAAGCTGCTCAGAAATTCAGAGATTTTTAGCTTCATTCTACACCTTCCTTCCCACTACTCAGTTTTTCAGCAGACTTCTTCAGAACCTTCCCAGCATTCTTCTACAACAACTTCTGATTAATATAGTCTTCTAGTTTGCATATGGCTGGAGGAGAGTCTTTCATATGTGACACATTAAATCCTAACCACTTATGAATTCTAATTTTCAAATATTGCAAGCATACAATGTTCAACCAGATGATTACGAGCTCTCTAGCAACTTTTCTCCTGAGCTTTTTTATTTTTGCTAGAAGATGCAGCTGGAAAAAGCTAAGTTATAGGAATTATGGATTTCCCAAATATGACACAGGTGGGTTGGGTTTTTTTGAGGGGGTGTTTCTTTAGGGTTGTTTTTTGGTTGTTTTGTTTAGATGGTAGGAGGGGAAGAAGGCTGGGCTTGCTGATTGTGTTTCTACTGCAGAAATCTGGCATGGTAATAGTGCTATTTTCTCATCTTTCCTGGCATCAGGAAGATACTAGAGATTTCTAGCATGACTCTGGTCTACTCTAAAAGTCATCATTCCATGATGGAGGACTAACAAGAAATCAGTGTCATGTGCTATATGTTACTACAGCAGTGAATACAATCTTTAAAAGCTGCCTCAGTTAAGGGCAGTCAATACAACCTATCTGTACAGTTAAGGGTAATTTGATGATTCTCCAAAAGGCCCACATTCCCCACATTGTAATATCTTTTACTTACAGTGTACAGGCAGTGAATATTGTATTGTACTATCCTTCCTTAAGATACATAAAAAGTTGAGATTATCAAATGGAAGACCAGAAAAATACCAGCTTAGCTAAGTAACAGAAATGAGTGTTTTTAATAAAGCTTGTTTACAGGGAAACATATTGTGTATACATCTATCATTACCATCAAGGCCACAAGTGACATACTTTCCCTTTTCTCAAATTTATTACATAAATTAACATTTGTATTTTAGCTAGCTACAGATCTCTACACTGTTCATGCTCCAAGATAGCTTCCTTAACATCTTGTCAATTGGAAGAAAAAAAAAAAGAAAATAAATCAGTAAAACAAATAAAATAATTGACTTTAGCTGAAAAGAATGAGTTTATAGTGTCCTAACAACAACAATGGCTAAACTCTGGGGCCTAAAATAGGGCAATTTGTATATCAAAACCATGTGCTCTAAACTGACTCCACTCTACATGCAGATTTTCAGAAACAGTGATTCCTGCTACAACAGTCATTCTGCTAAATAATAATGTACATTAACTGCAGGTTAAATAAGAATTTACCACACAATAAGCTTTAAGTTTTCACATTTACCTATTTTAAGACAACTGAAACTAGTTGGAAGTGAAACCCACTCTCAGAAACTTCAGACAAGCCTCCCTTCAAAGACAAAAAGGGGAGATCAACCTCTGTTTTTAAAAACGCTCTAATCTTCAACCTCACTGACTTTTTCAACAGTCAGCCAGAAAAACCACAGCAAACTTCTGCAAAACAAATAGACTGTTCTGCACAATCTGGTTTTCCTGTTTAATCCTGCACTCCTTACAGTTACATTTCAGTTGAATTCAAGCAATGCATTCAAAACACACTCACTGGAACTAGGAACAAACTCAAGGAATCAGCATGACCACCATGCAGTCATGTCTGAGCCAGAGCACTGGATTAGCAAGATCCTTTTAACCAGGTATACCCAAGCAATGATTATGCTAAGGGAATCACTGGATGGTAGAACCAGTTTTCCTCAGAACAGTCTGAGCCACGTAAGGTAAAGAAGAAGATGTGAATATGATTTATGGTTTGCTGGTATATGATACCATTAAATGGAAAGCAGCTGTGTATTCAGAAAGGCTGAAAAGTGCACTGATTTTCGTAAGAGCTAAAACGTAAAGCCCAAAGGTTCCTGTTGGAAATGGCACTACTGAAACCACTGTGGAGTGAGGACATCAGCAGCATGCTTAAGAGGTGAGCAAATAAAATAAGTTTTGTTTTCCTGGGAATAGACTCCCTCTAGTTTTTAACTAGCACCAAGGGCATACCTCGATGACATAACAGACTGGGAGTAGATATAATAGTCTGATGAACACAGACTAAGAGAAGGCTGAATACGTATCTGTCACATTCTCAGATTAGTCTAATTCAAAAGACAGACTCTAGACCTTGATTATTCTTCAGCTGCTCTCCTCCCATGGCAGGGCAACTAAGTAAGCAGAATTGATCCAAGATCTGGCTATTCCCAGTACTCTGGTTACAAAAGTAAAACATATTTCAGATGGCAACACAAGAGAAATGTAAGAAAAATAACAGAAAAGATCCACAGAAAATTTCTACTTACACCTGACTACATCAGCAATCAATTTACGCCAGGGAAAGGAGGACACAAATCCCTTATAGAGGCAACCTACAAAACAGTCTTCCAATCCACTCTGATTCAACTTCCTATTGTGTTTTCCAGTGGAAAAAGTCAAGTTAATTTAGGTACAAATTTGATTCCCCAAAGCTTTTAAACTTGTTGACATATCTCATTAAATTAGTAGAAATCATTATCTAAACACAGCTGGGTTCCAGCAGTTTTCCTGAAGGCACATGGACAGGAACGCAAAGAGATCCTCCAGGTTCTCTACTAGGCATAAAGCAGACAGACATCAGGGAATCTTTATTAGGCAGCTGGTACATAAATGGCCCCCATATGATCCGACAGAACCTCTGACACAAAAGTCAAGCAATCATCAATATTTCTAGCAATCAAAAATTGCAGGTTTCAACCCACTGAACTCTCAGGATATAAGAACTCTTAGGATTTTCCTAGCAGAAAGACAGTTTAAAGAAAGCTTTTTTTAAATTCAGATTATTTCAATTCTTGACCAGTAATGCACGCCCATAAAAACCACTGCAGGGACGACAAGGTCACAAGTAGCGTTATATGTTAAGGTACTGGCATCTAGAAAACACAGTCATACCAAACCCTTTGTAAGAAAGGAGTACACCAAGAAATGTAGCCCACATCCCCCCCACAATCAATTAACCACTTCCTTTGAAGCAGTGAATATCCTGCACTTTACATACTACAGTTATATATTGATCTGCAAGTCATAATGCCATTTTAAAAAAAATTATGACGCAAACACTTACTGCAAGAGATCCAATTCATCTCAGAAGTCTGGCAAAACTCACCTGCACAATAAACCTCATGCTTTTCCCATCTATCCTTCTGATTAGCACTGGATCCAGATGGGTAATTTTGTATGCAAAATACAGCACCTACCATCCATAAATACAATTAGAATTTAGCAATTTGGGGCAGGATATCTTGTTTTAATAATAATGTTAGGTAACCATCATTCTTATTACATAGTGTTTTTTACATGTATCTAAACCATATTAATTGCAATACTAAGTGGGAAAATCATTGTATTTCCTATTGTACTCATTTTTCCTGTTTTACGATTAGTTTCATCAATAATATCATAGACAGTATACACTTGAAGCTTTTAGATTTAGTTTAGTATCTCCATTCCTACAGTCTGTTTGCAAATCAAAGTTCCACTGATTTGGACCTACCTTGCTAAACACTTCTTTTATACAGTCTAAAAGGATTTTTTTTCTGAAGGGTGTAAGTTTGTTCCCAAAGCTTCTTTGATATTAGACACAATCAAATATCTTCTTTCACCTCCAGAATATCTCTCCTTTGCACTTAGACCATTGTTAGACTATTTCTGGATGCTTAAGTATTCTTTCTGGCAAATATTTTAACTTTTTTCCCCAACTATGTTTGTCAGCTATTTTAAAACCCCTTATGAAACCAATACCAGTTGCATCTTTTGGAATAGTTCTTCTGCCATTAAACTCAACATTTCCTAATTATTAATATTGGAATTGAGCATGTAAATTACTAAGCATTCCTTATACTATTAGCGAAGTTCAGTATACTTAGCAACTATTGGCTTTTCCATGTAACTGGTGCCTTGTGGCAGAACCACAAAACTCAGTAAAGATAAAAAATGTTATATTCATAGACTTAGAAATTAATCAAGAATTAATGAGTTAAATCAAGAATTAAACTGTACATCAATGCAGAATGATGCTTTCAGTACACAAATAAGCAAAAAAGATAAGACATCTGAATCAGACCCTTTACAAATTCTTAGTAGAAGTTTAACATGCCAATGAGTAACGTAGGTGATGAAGCTTCTCTCAGGTAACTCCTAGTTTTCAACTCCCAAAACTTCCAGACTTACCCAACAACTTCTAAATACAGCTGTAGGATTTTAACACATAAGAACTTCCAGTATTATTATTTAGTCATTAAAACACTGGGCATATATAGACCTGAGCTCTTTCTCTCCGGTGTTTTCAAGGGACTCTCAACTGACAAAGCCCAAGAATCGTGAGGTCCTTGGATGGAGAAAAGCTGTAACAATGCTTCTGGCTTGTTTCAAAGCAGCACAGAATGCAGTTTTCCCACTGAAACACTCGTAACAGATTTGCTGTTAGCAACACAAGGTGCTGTGTGAAGCCACGTTGGGTAAAAACCTTTCGAACTGTGCACACTCAAACTTGCTATTCTAAGCAGCAATGAGCTACCCTGAGAAAAAATTTGTAGGTCTGCAAAAAATAGTTGAAAATAGACTGAGAGGACCTTAAGAGGTCATCCAATCTATCTCCATGCACCAAAGCACGATCAGCTAGTCCTACAATGCTGCTCACAACACATTTATGTCTAAGCCCTTCTTAAATCTTCAGGAGTTTTCACAATCTATTCCAGTGCTTAAATAAAATATAAGGCTTTAATAGGATCTGAATTAATGACTTGTGCCCTAACTTCTGAGCTGTGAAGCCACACAGATCCAAAGCACTTACCTAAATCCTGACCTGATTAAAATTTACTAGATGTAAATAGCAGAAGTAAGCCATCATCTTAGACTTCTTTAGCTGTTCTCTTACAGCACTCACCCAAACATTTTGCATACACTGTTAGAAATAGTACATGCACGTATCAAAACTCCTTATTTAAAAAAAAAAATCAAAATTCACACAAGTATTTTTCTTATGTAAGACTTTGTTAACTCAAGTACCATGAATTCTACATAATTTATTATCAATTTTATTGTCTAAGGTGATTGACTTATTCCTTTGCTGAGTATTAAAAGAAATACAACAGGATGTTGAAACTTGCCTCTCCATAGAAAACCTCAGATAAAAGCCATTAACTTGCAGATCATTTAGGTACAAAGCCAAACTTCTTTGAATTAGGATACTTGGGCAACTTTAACTATGTGATTTCGTAAACCCTCTCTACTTTGCCACCATCTTCCTATTCAGTATGACTCAAGAGCATAGTTTAACAATACAGAAAAGTAGTCCCCTTTCCTGCACTGCAATGCTTTCCTTGGATGGCATTTGTCCAGCACTGCAAAGTCAGGTTAGAAAAGACTAGTAAAAAGGCTTGCAGCTCTCAGCAAATTTAATTCTCTGAATTAACTCATCTTGAAGTCAAACAAGTGCCACAACATTATTCAAGAGGCTGTACATATACTGTTATAAAATCTTTGTGTTGGACAACCACTCTGTGTAGCTAAAACCAGCTCCAAATCATGTGTGGTCACGTGTTCATGAACAAAACCCAACCAAACAAACAAAACAAGAAAATAAAAAAAAGACAGGGAAGTGAAAGTCCCATTTAGTCTCCTGCTTGCACAAGTGGATGGGTCGGTAAATTATGACAACACATCAATTCAACAGCCTTAGTAAAACAAACCCAAAAAACTCACAGCACCTAATCTCTATTCACCTCCAAAGAGAAAGAAGAAATACATGTTAGAAATCATCTACCTCAATATATCCAACCACTGCTGTACACATGAAAATAAAAATTCCTTCTGCTTGCACACAATCTTAAGATGCACCTGCCAGTGTACATTACTAAGCCTGCATTTGCAAGAGAAGGCAGGCGCACCTCACCTTCCCTACCTGCTGCAGTGCCAGGCCCATGGAAATGCCCTGTGCCTTCCTGGGTTTCTGCCAAAGGACCGGGCACACACAGGCAGGACGTGCCAGGCCCTTCCCCCATGAGCAGGGGCAGCCAACAGGCACAGCAAGGCTGTGCACTGCAATTCCCTGTGTTGCACACAGGGGTTTTCAGATGTGAGTTGGTTTCCCAGGATGCATGACAAATTACAAAGGCTGAAATTTAATACTGCAGTCAACTAAAGCATTACTCTTTACACTTGTTTTATGAATTATTTTGATACAATTTGCTAAGAAGAGAGAATAAGCTGTGGAACAACTTCCCTCTTTCCTAAAATTAAGGATTTCTGAGGTGACTATATAACAAAAGTCAGCTACAGGAAGACAGGAGGAGAAAGACTCCTGATGAAGCTAAAAGCATTGTTTCGCATGTAAGTCTAAGTTCTAACAATGACTAATTTTGGCAAACATGCCATGCAAGGAATAATTCAAATAATGTTTACATCCTAAACCCACCACCTTTTGAATTTGCAGGAAAAAGAGGGTTTTATTTTTCAGAGCTATGTATTGTTGGACATTTAAAATCACAAAATACCATTTCTTCGCATCATCTGCATATTGCTAAGCATGTTTCAATAAATTAATGCTTGGATTAAATTATTTAAGGGGTTTTTTTTTAATACTTACTTTAAATTAAACTTAGAAACTGTCAGGAAACAGATCTAGACAATAATAATAATAATGTATTTTTAAGATACATACTCACTTATACATAGTTGAATGGCTTCACTAAATAAATTATTAATAATTTAAAAATGGTAGCACATTTCCTCCAAAAATAGTTGACTGGAGCACCAAGCATACCACAGGGGTTTCTTGCATCAAAGGTAACATATGGTAACTCTTACTGATAGGAAAGAGCTAGCAGTAACTTTGCGGTCAAGTCACTGGAGTAGGTCCCTGGAAGGCAGAGCTTGTCTAGTTCTACAACAGACTCCACGAATGCTGCTAGATGGAGCCACTAAGCTGCTGTGCCTCATTTTCCAATCTGCTACACTGGATTTTTTCTCCCCTCTATTTCCAATAGGTGAGGCATTTAATCTTATTTCAAGGAATAAGGAGAGAATAAGTAGCACAGTATCACATATGCAAGCATCTAGCACAGCAACTGTAGTACTCAACCACTTCGCCCAAACTTAAAAATCCCCTGAAGAGATTCTAACTTTTTCTAGTTTTATTGATTAAATTCTTCTCCTCTTGAAAGTAACCAAGATAAAAAAAAAATTACATTAATTTACTCTGGCCTGAAAAACTGGTTAAAAGTTTCACTATTGGAATATGGCTATGATTTATATCTGGTGAAAAAAAGAACCCAAACAAAAAAAAACAAACCCCAAACCCAAACACCTCTCCCAACCAAGTGCCACAGAAAAAAACCACAACTCCAAACCAGTATCTTGAATGAGGCCTTAAAGCTGGTAGATCTGCCAACATCAGTCAACACACAAAGCTGATATTTTTGATATGCAGATATAATTAAACGCCCACCTCAGTCTATGTATCACTGTGACTCTAAGTCAAGCATTTCAAATGACAAACAACTAGTCAGTGTGACAGACCACAATCAATTCAAAGACAATAGACACGCCTTTAAATGTGTCAATCTGCTTACATCTACTTTGTGTTACATGCCCCAGCTGGAGCAAGAAATATTGCCTACACTACAACAAACAAAACAAGAACTGCTGATGTCATAAGAAAACCAACAGAACCATTCAAAGAAGTTAAACTCAACACCTTCTCGAGCAAACCAAGAGATGCAGAGAGCTCACAGTAGTACATGAAGGTACTGAATTCAACAGAGTAAAGCTTCTGCCTTCTCCTCCCCCACTCAGCTGACCACAGGACATCATTACTATCTCATGGACTGGGATTGTGTTAATCAAAAAACAAAGCAGGTAAAATGGTACCAATAAGGATATGAAAACTCTGAACACCCCCTCCACGCAACCTAAACACTTTTCATGCAGATTATGTGTTTCTCAAGACAGTATTTACATATATATAAGATCTGTTATCTTGCTATCACAGCAGTTTGTGGAATATAGGGTATACTACTTATTTAGATGAGAAATAAATTTCCAATTCCCATATTTTACTCAGTATGAGAAAACGTCACCCCACAAATGAGTGAAAAACAGACTTCAGAATGCACTGTGCTGACAGCAGTTACGCATGAGAAGTGACAGCTGAGTGCTGCACAGAATTCTGTCTGTAATGGAGACACAACGCATGGTCTCCAACATCCCCACAGACCAGCCCATTTAGGTGATTCCACTTCGGCTTTAACTATTCACCTGTGTTGGCTATACCAGAAATGACTGTTAGTATTGCCTTTGCTCCTGTGGAAGACAAGTACAACACTGATTACACAGACTAGTACAGAATGTGAAGAGACAATCACAACCACAGGCTCAAGGCTACAGGTGGCAAGACATCAGATAAATTTCAGCTTCCAGGCCAGAAATATATATTAACATAGAGAATGCCATATTGACATCAGAATGAAATTACAAAGCAAAATTTACATTATACCAGTTTCTTTAAAGTATCAGTATGACTGTTAAATGCTAGCATCCCTTGTCTCATGCAAAGTTCAAATAATCCTAGATACAGAATATAATACAGAGGAATTTGTGAAGGAAGATTCATATGATCTATTTAAACATCTGAACAAGTGACCATAAACCCTGTCAAGAGCAGTGGAAAAAAAGAACTTTTTCCACAACCAACTTGGAGCATCTAAATTAAAACTCCCAAAGATAGCTGTCACAAATGCTTCCCAGAAAGTCTAGCAAACGGCATCTCCTTATGATGGCCATTTCTTTCAACATACTGGTGTCCAAAATTTGGCTGCCATAACTGTATTCATTCTCCTCCAGTTGATATCAATATGCATAGCTGTGAATACAGATCAAAAGATCAGGCTAGTTATTCAAATGCAAACTCAAGTAATCAATACTTAATTTGCTCGAAAGCAGATGACTTGAAATAACAGGCATATTCTCACCATGAAAAACAAACCAATGCTTGTTATGAATCCTGAGTAGACGCTGAGTCAATAAGAGACAGCATCATTCCACAGGCTTTAAAGGTGCTGTGATTTACAACATGAAACTACACATCATATTACACAGACAAAATATTTTAAAAAGAGTGTAACAAATTTACACATTGAAAAAGCTGTCAGAGATGCAATGTGGATCACTGACCTATTTGCACTTGTAGAAACAGAAGTCCTGAAAATTATTTTTGAAAACTATAAAGCCACATTTTGTGTAAAAAAAATTGTCTGCATTATTTTTCGAGGAAGACTACATTCTACTGTTCTGCACATCTAAGTTACAGCAGCTGTTCGTGGTTAACTACACTTCCAAAGTAAAGCTTTCTAGAATACTGCAGGTATTCTAGTCCTCCTCCTAAATTTGCCCACCCATCACAGAATATCACCCCCTTGGTGGTACCACTACAACTACAGGACTGCACCAGGAAACAAACAAAAAATTAAGTAAATTAAAAACTCCATGAGTTGTTAAGACAAGGAAAGTGTCTGAGCTGAGTTTTAGAGCTCAAAAATTTGTAATTCCATATGCGGATAATACAGTGTTACAAGAACTGCGTCAGCAAATCTGAGAGGTTAGCGGAAATGCTCTACTCAGAGTTACAGCTAAACACATTATTAGTACCAAACTATGACTGAAATCACAATGAGTTTCAGGCAAATGTAAGAATACTTTTGCCCAAGGATACTCTTGCAGAATCGGGTCTGTAATTAGGATATTGCTATGCTACAGATAAACACAACTCATGCAAATCAAAAATCTAAGTTATGTATTTAGGTCGCTTGTCTATGCATTTGAATTAAATTTATCTATTTTCACTAAAATATCTTTTCTTAAATAGTCATTTCACTTAAGCAACCTTTCTAAGTAACTTTTTCCTTTTGAGCGTCATCTGAGAAGCTTTTGCAGGTGTAGCCTGGTCTTTTCAAGAACTATTTATTCTAGACTAGGGCCTTGGAGTACAAACCTGTTGGTTCATGCTGTTTCATGTTTTATTAGTGGTCCTAGAAATTTTTTGGTGATAAACTACTGTAGACTCATGTCAATATAAAAGTTTAATTATTTCTTAGGAAGTGATAAAATACACTTGTTTCAAGAAGTTTACGACAGCAATTTAAAAACAAATGATGTCTGAAATATGCTACAAGTAACAAAGTATAATCATGCATGTACACATTTTAAATAATGTACTCTCTTTTTCTACCTATCCAGCATATATACTATTATTGAAGTTAGACTGCATGCAGTGAGCATCAAAAACTGAAGCAACAGTTAAGTTCTTGTCTCTAAATGATTAACCTAAGTGTCTTCCCCTACCACCTTCTGCCCCACCCTCAAGCATCACAGTACTACTGTAGTTACTCCCAATTTACAATCATCTAAGACCACTACTCCAGAAGTCAGTGAATAACTAGCAAGAATTTCAAAGTAACTACAGCACCTGGCAGGAATTTAAAAGATAGATCTGCCTGTCAGATCTGAACTGTAGGTTCTTCTGACTTCTTGAGATACAGTGACTTTCAACAGAAGGATGACAAGACAAAGATCAAAAGGACAAATCCTGATTCTGCAGAAACTCTGCATTGGTCTCTCTTTGCTCCTCTCACTAAGGAGCGAGTCCTAACCTTGCAACTAATTGTTGTGAGCTGGCCTGGGTCCACACCGTTCCACATCAGCATCACTCGAAGCAGTCTGGCTTCGTATCAGCTGGAGCCGATTCAGGTCGAAGCTGCACTGTCAGAAGCAGCTTTTTCTTTTCAGATGGAATCTGGTCACAAAGTAGCACACGCACTGTGGACTACTAGGGACTCACGGAGCAAGCACAACTGACTGTGTAGGTGCAGAGTTTACATAGATCCAAACCAACGTTAGTAGGAAAAAAAGTAAAATAGCTGAAAGCTTCTATGGTCTCAGTCGCAAATAACTCTAATTTCCAGCCGCTCTCATTATCCCAGCCTAGGAAAGCAAACACGCGTCCTGCCTAACAAGGACAGGCACAACACGCACTCCCCGCTACCACAGCGGGAAACCCACACCGCGCGGCACCCCGGAGATGTTCCCGGCAACGCCGCCGAGCACAAAGCTTCACCCATGCTTCACCACCCTTCACGTCCCTGTGGTTTCCCAAACGCTTGCGAAACTGCCGGCAACCCCATCCTGCCGAGATAAGGGGGCAGCGGCACCGGGCGGGGACCCGCATGGGGAGAGGCGGCAAGGCGAGGGCACCGGGTAAGGCGAGGGCAGGCCTGGCCCTCCAGCCCACCCCGAGCCGCGCCGGCGGAGGCGGCGGGGCCGCCCTGCGAAGGGAAACTCGCCGTGACAGTAACCAGACACCGCGCTGGAACAAAAGTGCCCGAGCCGGCAGCCGCCGCGGAGGCAGGTTACTCCCTCCCGGGAACGGGGCGGAAGGGGAGGGAGCGCGCCGGGAGCAGCCCGGTCCCGGGAAACACGCCCCGAGCCCGGCGCGGGCGGGGGAGTCCCGGCCGGTGCCGGCCGTGAGTCAGTGCCCCGGAGAGGAAGCGGCATGCAGGGGCCGGCACTCGCCGCGTCCCCTCACCGGGCCGCTGCCGCCCGGCCCCCGCCCGCTGCCCGCCCCGAAACGTCGCGAGGGGAAACTCTGCCCATCCCCTGAGCGACGGCGGCACCGGGAGTCCCGCTCCCGTCCTCTCCTCAAAACTTTCTCCGCAGCACCCCCCCTCCCGCCCCGTACCTCGGTGCTGCTCTCGGCCGTGCTCTCCACAGCCATCTTCTGCCACGGGTCCGCCAACTGCGCCAGGGGCATCTTCCCCGCCCGGCTCCCACAGCCCCCGCGCTCCGCGTTCCCGCTCCCCGGCGGGGGCGGCCAGGCAGGTAGCGAGCGCTGCGGAGGGCGCGGGACAGCCCGGCTGGCTCCAGCGGCGGCTCCGGCGGCGACTGCTGCCCGCTGCCGCCGCCGCGGTGCGCCCCTCCCTCCCCCGCGCCCTCCCCGCTGCCGGGCGGGGCCGCCCGACCGCCCTCCCCCGGCCCGGCTCGGCTTCCGCTCACGACATGGCGGCGGCTGCGGCCCGCCCGCGCCTGCGCCTGGCGGTGCCGGCCGTCACCGTGCTTTGCACCGGGTGCCCGTGAGGGGCTGCACCCCCAGCGCTGCCGCCGCCGGGGGGCCCGGCCCCAAGGGAGCGGCTGCGGGAACCGGGGCTGCGGGAACCGGGGCTGCCTCCGCCTCCCCGGGCTGCGGGGAATGGGAGACACGGAAAGTTTGTTTGCATAAGCAAGCGGAGAGGGAGAAGTCGAGAGGCGGGTGAGATGTGTTGTGCAGAATATCATTAGGCTAAGAGGGGAAGGAATTAACGTGTAGGAATTTGTTTTTGTAGCAACAGCGTTTAAGTAGTAGTTGGACTGCGTGAGTAGGAGTTGCCTCGAAGCGGGAAAGTCATGCTTCCACAGGCCAAGAGACATGAAGCTAAAGCTGTCAAAAAAAACCCCACAGGTTCTGAAAACGGCCCTTATTTGACTTTTTATTCTCAGCTGTTAGCTGATACGAAAACTTATTAGCTGAGACCCACAACGTATGGGGTGTTACATGGTTCTCTTAAAATGCTAAGCACTGTCATAAACACCCATCGTTTTGCAACATTAGATGGCTTGGCTGATGCTGAAGAATCCTTGAAACATGAGACAAGCAACTGAAGGTGGGTGAACACTGGTGTCAGGCTTCTTGCTGTTGAAGCCAAACTTTCCAGAATTGTTTGAGAAGGCCACTTAGTTTTCAACAGCCCCCACTGTCCCGGAGCATTTCTAGATTTTGACAGGTCACATGATTTGTTCCAGCCTTTAAAAAAGTTAACATTCTTTAAATATTTGGAAGTTTCTTTGGAGTGGGAGGAATGGCAAGAGTGCTAGTAATTAAAAGTGTGTGCACGTGTGATGAACACCGGCTGCTTCTGTTTCTGCTTGGTAGCATTTTTGATCCCACTTCATATTCATGTAAGCATAAATACCTATCTACAGAGAGGTACAAAGGAGTGGATAGGCAATTGTTCATAATGAATCAGTCTTCAGCTGGTCCTACAGAGACTTCCATATCTGGAATAAAAGGTTGTAGTTGGATGATCACCTGAAGCCAGGAGAAGCAGATGTGTCCTCCCTGTGTTCACTGCAGTTCAGTCTGGCCCTTGCGTCAGCCTCTCTTGTGAAGTGGTGCAGTTGCTTGTGCTGTCATGTGGTGAGTTAGACCGGGGAACAGATCCACATCAAAACTTACGCTGCTCTTTTTACCTTCTGTTGTCCTCAAAACCCCACCAACCAAGCCACCTTATTAAAGGTTGAAGAGGAGCTGGGACTGCTTCTTTCCAGTGTGGTCAATTTGCAAAACTGTGGCTGGTTAATGGTATGAAATTTAGAACAGGCAATAGAAAACAGATAATTCAGTAGTGCTTGGCAGCCTTTATGCTTAACATCATAATATTAATAGCAAGGAATAATTTTTTGTAGTCTGATCAGCATTAGGTCACTTGAGTCTCAAGCTGGCTGCTGGAATGGTGAACATAAAACTCATTTTTTACAGGAGTCATACATTATGTGGTTGACACACAAATCAGGACTTCCTAAAAATGGCTGAGTTCATGTAAAAATTCATGATAAAAAAAATGTTACTTTACATCCCTCTGGAAATTCAGTTTTCTATTCCCTCACAGGGATACTTCACTTGACTTTATCAAAGCTCATGCGTTTGTACCTGCATCAACTACACAGTCAGGTACATACGTCTGAGATGAGCCATTAGGGAGAAGAACCTAAGAACTAAAAGGTGGCAGTCACAACAAGAAAACTACCCCAAACCTAAGCTTGCGTTTCACATAGTTCAGCAAGTCCCTTCTTAGAAAAGACTCTAACTAAAAACTCCACAATCTTCTCTTTTCCTTTCATAGTTGTTGCCATAGGTACATATTTTAAATTGCTTGTTTGAATTAAAAACTCCTTTTAGGAGGGGAGCAGGGGTCATAGTTTGGTTATTGTCTCTGAATTTTTTACATAGATGATCTTTTGTCCTTCCCTGTATGCATCTTACAAATTCAAAATAAAACAGGGGCAAAGATCTTCTGCGCTAGCAGGTAAGACGGCTGCAAACAATAGAAATCTGAGCTTTTCTCAGGGACTGAAGTACAGAGAGTAGGTAGAAGTATGCCATTTCATTGTTCAGGGGTTTCAGTATTATCACACCACACATTTAA
Organism: Aphelocoma coerulescens; assembly: GCF_041296385.1. Taxonomy (NCBI): domain Eukaryota; kingdom Metazoa; phylum Chordata; class Aves; order Passeriformes; family Corvidae; genus Aphelocoma; species Aphelocoma coerulescens. Next base: position 15,184,756 of record NC_091013.1, on the reverse strand, counting down.
ATTTTATAAAAGAGAAAAATGCATCAGGATTTTAATAGGAGCTACTATGCAAGAACAGACTTCAGGGCAAGAAAATCATCTGGAAAGTGTCTCCACGGGGAAGACAAACATATCAGTTAATCTCTGGGAGATGCGGGGGATTCTGACTTTCAAATCCTGCTAAGCTCAGAGTTGGATCATCCTCCCAACAAGAGGTAAGATGCTGAAGATATTTTGCCTCAAGACAGTAGCTGCTATTTTTCATTCCTTTTGTCTCAGGCCAAAGCAAGATAATGCATTCACCTGTGGCATAATACAGACCTCTATACGCAGACCTCTCCTTTCACCCTCTTCCCCTCTAGGCACAGCTGTCCCTGCTTGACAGTAGTCACCACTAATAGCTGTCTCTCACCAGACTCGGTTGTGGGCGTTGACTTCACCTTTGCATAAGGGGTTGGAATCGTGGTGCATCCACATGGATGTTTTATATGCATTGCAATAGAAAATTTGATCGTGTTTGTTAGGAAAAGGGTAGCATATGGCACTGAAATGACAGTGCTGTATAAAATCCCATTAACTTGTCATATGAATTAGGTGGGCTTCACATGCTGCACCATTTTTTCTCTTGTTTCTAACAAATCTCACTAAAACGTCACCTCATTGCAAGGGAGACGACAGCTTAATAGTACTTACATGTCCTTTCCCACAGGCAGCCTCTTGATACAGGCAGCCTTCTGTGTGTGGCAGAAATTAGGGAAGCTTGCTTGTGGTTGGTGGTATCTGATGCTTTGCTTGGCTTTGAAGTAGTACCTACTTTGCAATTAGTACAGACAGAATTAATTGTAGAGTTAGTACATCACCATAGTCATGCCCCCAAAAATAGTAAGTATAAAACAAAACTAGCTTACTAATATTGCTATCAGAATAATGTTTGTGAGCTTGAACTTGAATTTTTAAAATACACATAAAAGGGGGGAAAAAAAACCAAAGGAAACACTGGCAGCAAACCCCACAATCTGACACTCATCTAGAAGGTCTAGTAGTGCATTAGGTGGGAATTATGATGCAGTATCTTCTGAATAAAATAAGAAACAGTAAATACAGTGCAAAAGTGTGAAATTCTGTTTCAAGTATTATGACCATAGCACTGAGGTGTATAATTGGAATTTAATGCACAGGAAATTATACAGAAGGTACTGTCTGAATTTATGTGAGAAAAACCTCCAATGAGTTAAAAAATAATCAATAGTATTTATCTGTATAGCTAATAGACAAAGAGAGTCTCTTACTCTCAAGACACCTGGATTCAATTCCTAGCAGAACACAGAGGACAATTCTGTATTTTAGTCACTTCATAGATGAGATTCAACTAAGGAGACTTAATCTTTCTTCATGATGTTTTCAAATTGTGAGGAGGCCTTGATTGGAGAAGTGTAAATACATCCTGCCAAAATAAACTAAGGAAGCCTTAGTGCTAATTAGAACTGGTTACTCTGTGCTTTAGGTGCAGATATAAAGAACATCTCCTTAACCTCACTGGGATATTTAAAGGATGATTTCACTGATGTTTGCAAAGCTCACAAAGACCAGGGGAAGAGAGACAAAGTGCTGCAAGAAGTTTCCAGCTGGTGTGAGTTGTCATAGCAGAGACACCAGAAGGATTTGCTGTACAAATCAGAGTTATAATCAATAACTAAAAGGGGAAGAACTGAAAAGAATGTCTATTGTGTATTAAGATTTAACCTGACCTTTCAAACAACATCTGCTGAAGGGTGCTTTCACCACTACAGGCCCCTGGATGATGGAATCATGCAGGAATGCAAACATTTCCTGCATTTTCCTCTGGAAGGCTCTTCTTTGAAGTTCTAATCCTTCAAGTGTAGTAGATGTGATAATGACAATACGAATACTTCTAAATCCTGTATATGTTAGAGATACGGTGTCTGACTCACTGCTTAAAACTGTAACTTTTCTGGATGTAAGTATGTTTACCTAAAATTGCACTGAAAGGGTAAAGCATAATGCATCAGGCTCGATGGAATTACTTATCCGAGTTTTATCTGTGGTCACTATGCTAGCAGGAAATAATTGTGCCTGTGGTTTCTACATCCTGAGTGGAAATCTGGAATTCAATAAAATATGATCTCATTACAGCATACCTGTCTCCAACATATGTTCTCATTTTAGTGTTTCTGTACATACAGATAGCTCTGATTTATCTTCTGAATGACAAAATTTATCCTGTTCACCACAGAGTATAAGAAACCTTTTGCTGAGCTTTGAAATCTTACATGGAAACCTGCTGTCAAATACTGAATGCAGGTTGTCACCCCGTTGCAGTGGGACATTGAGAAGGAGATTAGAATTTCAGATTGTGGTATTTTGAGACAAAAAGGAAATGGTAGATTATGAACAAGGATGAGTGTTTGAGGATCAGGGTTGTCCTAGGTTAAATACGACACAAGATAGCTGTTCACAAAGAAAAAAAGAAAGAAGATACAGTGGTGATAGAAGTAGAATATGCTATTATATTATACAAGATAATACAGCAATAAAGAACTTTTCAGCTTCACAAGTCATTGCTATAAAACACACAAGGTCTAGAGGAGGCCACAGCATTATTTATGCACCCTACCTCCCCCAGATCTAGGAATTTAAGGGTCACAGACTCTGTTATCAAATTGAGTCTGATTTAAAGAGCCTACTGACAAGCAAAGCCTAATTTATCTCACTTTTTTGGGATTTAACCTTGCTACCTAAATTTCCTGATTTTATGTTCTCCCTATTAAATAATGCCTTGGGCTCTTTGAAAGCTACTCACCAAATCTACTCTAACAATCTTATTCTTCACTTCCTTTTATAGATTATCCATCATCTCTTAGCCAAGAATCCCTTTTAAATCTAGAAAGCTTCACTTTCTCTTCACTGACCCTAATTATACCGAACAGGATTCTCCAGACTGAGCCAACAGCTGTCCTTTATCCTGCTTGACAACACCTGATGCTCATTCCCAGTAGTCTGGGGATATTTTCCAAAATATGTGCTGTTGAAGTGGTCATACCTAAAAATAGCGTTTGTTACCTCTACTGGTTTGAAAGATCCATGTGTTCTCTCAAGGCAGTTCACTCACTTTTCCATCAGCATCTCACTTTTGTGCCTTACATTTGCCCTGTGGAGAACAAAGCTGTGTCAGAGGGTGCCCAGGTTTGTGATCATGTCCAAAAATGTTCTCCAGTGATCAGTAAAACTTGTTACATCATCAGATGTAAATCAATAAGGATCGTAATTGTGTACATAGTACAACAGGCTGCATAGAGGCGGTATTTTCCTCAGCTCCCTGTAGGAGCCCTGGGCCTCTCCGTGTTCAGTTAAATGATGGATTCACACTCCTATGCGCTGTCGATACGTGAAAAAGGAACTTCAGTGATGACTGACTTAGCCTGAAGTGTTTTTCAGCAGTCACTATTGGCTGGGAGCTATCAAACTCCAAAGCATGCTGGCACCCTTCTTTGTGTTGCGTGAATGATTTACTGGTGAAAAAGTGCCTACTCTAAATACGGATATTTTAGATCCCCAGCAATCATTTCAGCACCTTGCAATGACACAATTCCACAGTGAGTGCACATTTCTTTCCCCCGAAGTCAGCACTTACTGGAGGGAAGCATGAATGTGATGGAAGACAGCTCATTATCTGGAAGCAGTGAAGAGAAACATGTTAGATGAAATAACCCTGTCCCCCTCATAAGTACCTTACTCTGCCTTGGCTGCACTGACCCACTTTGTCCTATTTGATGGAGCAAAGACACTCTCAAGGCCTTGCTCCAGAGTCACAACCTTGCTAAAAAGAGTAGCAGGATGAGGAGGCAGCAACATTTATCCTGTACTGCAGAACAGCTGAAGAATGTGTTAAGATGTGGGCCCTTATTTAGAGCTTTGGTGTTGCAAAATGGTGCATATGTGACAGGTGAGTCAGAAACTAAAGTCTGTGCTGTTCAATACCTGTTTCAGGTTCTGGGCTTAAGCTAACGAGTGTTATGGACTTGATCTACTACTAGATGGGGCAAGATACTGGAGGACAGGAGATTGTGGAAGATTTTTGGCTTGTTGGTCATTCTCCAGTAAGTACCAAGGAAGGTAATGTAAGATGTAGGATAAAATGGAGACAGAATGCTGAGAATAGAAGATGGCTTTTTAAACAGGGAAAAGAACAGAATGGTTTTAAAGACCATAAGGAGCGGTTGTGTCTTGGATGTGAATATCCAGTTAAATCTATATATATTTGTGTCAATATTTAGTGAATCACAGGAAACTGTAAAGGCTGTTGTGTTAATGGTGATAAGCCAGAGAGATGCTCTAAATATTTGTAGGAAGCTATCAATATTTTCCTTTTTCAAGTCACTTGATAAAAGATTAATGAACCAAACAACCATTCAGTGTGTCATTAAATCTGTTACAACTGGATAAAATTTCCAATGTCTTAGCTTAATGCTTGCAGTAAGAAGTAAATTTTTAGCTCATGGGTGGACCTATAAGTTAATAGAGTCTTTGGTATTACATCACCACAGATAGTAGAAAGGATTGAATGAGTTGTCAGGATTATATTCCTCTTCTACTGATTCACTTTCAGCAAAACTAAAACTTTTTCTGACTTCAAAGAAGCTATTTTAAAAATCACAATTTTCGGGAAGGAGTGACGTTATTTTGCCTGCTTCATCAGAATGAATGCTCCTCTGCTGTGCACAAATGAGCTGCTTGCTCTAGTTGAACAAAAGCTACGATGAGGGCTTTGATCAGTGTTGACAGCGTTCCTGCAGTATTGCAGTGCCTCATTCCTTTTTGCTTTCTAGAACCACTACTAATGATGTTGGTTAAGAGAGAGTGTAAATTGCGATAAGATGGCCATCTCTAGAGAGTGCTGAATTGGTCTGTTGCAAGGATTCCTTAATTATTAATTTCATTGCTACAGATTTTGGTTTTTGGTTTAATAGTTCCTCAGGACAAAGAGATTCTTTATTAGCTCATTAAAGCACCACTCATCTTTATGACAAAATTTGTACACTTTAGTCTACAGAAACACCTTTTACATTCATGTCATGAATGTTCTTGTCTGAAGTGTGACATTCCACACTGGGTTTATTTTTTCCTTGGAGACAAGCAGGAAATCTATCACTAATTTCCTTCCGGCCAGCTCTTGACTGCCTTTTTTCAGTCCTCTTAGTCCTCTGTACGTTTCTTCTTCTCCATTTTATCTTCTGAAGACAGACATGGTTTTCTTAACTTAATTCTCATGTTTCTTTCAAGGTATTCTTCATCCTTTCATGCAGCTTGAAGCTGGCATTTGGCTGAAGATTGCCTGCTCTCCTTGCAATATATTAAGTGGATCTGAGGTGCCCACCCACCTCATGTACATCTATTTCCTTGCTTACCATGACTCCTCTTTCCTTCCCAGTCATCATTAATTTTTAATTATCTGCATATTTTATGTGGTGCATCCAAAACTTTGCTTCCCCTTCTCTTAACTTCCCACTTGCTACACAAGAAACCAACCTCTCTAATGCTCCTTATCAAGTCATCAGCTTCTCACTAAATCAGGTACCTTCAGGAACTGCGTATTGGCAGTTCAGCATTTTCTTCCTGCCTGTTGCCAATGCCAGGAGTTGCAGTCCTGTTGCTGCAACGTTCTCATCACCTCACATCTCATCACTCACCAACACAGCCAGGCTGCTCCCATCTCTCTCGACACTTCCACACTTCCACTGCTTTCTACTTCTTACTCAGGTTCAGCCTCATGGCTTGGCAGAACTCTGTCTTGGCTTATTTCTTCATTTTCTCCTTTACCTTGTTCATGGGCCTGTATACTCATGCATCTTCTTTTCTACTGCTTCTCAAGTTCATGCATTTTTTATGTCACTCTGTGCTTCAGGCTTCTCATGTAGAAAGGCCTTCTTTTCCCCAAATCCCCTCAAGTCTTCCTGTATCCTTAATACACCTTAATAGTGTCTCTCAGCTGCTGTCCCAGAAAGTCTTTTTTTTCCAAGTTAGAAAACTCTTCAAAGTGCAGTTTTTGTACTGTCAAAAAGCAGAAGCTTTTCCACCTCCACTTTGAAAAAAAGCTGTGCAGTTGAGAGAGGTTCTTTTTTTTTCTTTTTTTCTTTTTTTTTTTTTTAATTTTTGCAGATGTAGAGCCACATTCTGTACTATCCTGTGGGGCTCACGGGCTGGGCATCTGAAGACTGACAGACTTCATATAAGGTGACTTTTGAACATTTTGGCAAATGGTTTAAACTCTTCCCTGTTTTATTTAGATGCAGTTCTAAAGTATTTGGAGGACTTGTTCCCACTTTATACAAGGCTAAAATTGCTGTAAATCTTATGTTTTGGTGCTTCTAAAGAAAGAGAGTTTTATTCAGTCCCAAGCTTTTGAAAAATGCACGTATACTTTTAAATACAGAATGGCAATAGCAAAAAATACCTGACTTGAGGGAGGGCGTGCAAAGCAAATATATTAGGAGTAGGCATGAGTAAAAAGTTAGGTTTCCCTTTCTCTCTTTTATGCTTCTCATTTACCAGTGCTGTAGAGACTGAAAATAACTCTGCTCTCAGTGATGTCATCACCATTAGAGGCATGCTGTCTGCTTAATTTGTTTTCTGACTTCTACAAGGGAAATAGAATCTGACTGCTGACTCACTTGTTAGGTCTGAAGCAAGTAGTTATGCTTATTTCATCTATTTTGGCCATGAATTTGGGTCTTCAAATATCCACCTTCTTTGTAGCAGGTACAGGTACTCCTATTCATGAAGGAAAATGGAAATGAAAACTGAAATAATTTTGCACTTTGTTATACAGATGTTGTCTAAAGCAGGAATATATAAGATTTTTTTCAGAGTTGTCCTACTGAAGAGTTTTCTCCTTCCATACCAGGCCACAGTGTTGATCTAGTTGTTGGTTGTCTGCGATGGTTGAATTGTTGCCTTCACCTCAGCTGACACAGTGCCAGTGGTGTCAGCAAGTGATGGTTTGGCTGCAGATCCACTGCTCAGATGCTTTTATTTTTCCTTCCTGGCCTGCCCCATAATATCTCTGCAAGCTGAAGTGAAAACATCTTTGGAAAATGAGTGTGGAAATAGACCTTCTTTTATCTGTTTTATTATCTTTTTTTCCATGTAGCTGCAAGATTGGGCAGAACTGCTCCTGCTCACAGAGAAAATTTTTGATTTCTACATGGCATATTTTATGTGCATTTTAGGGAAAAACAAAAGCTGAAGTTTAGTTTGGACAAGCAAAGTAGCAGCAAATGGAGACTTTTCCTGACAGCATGCTTTCTTTGGCTTTCCTTCTGTATGTAGGTATCCAGGGGCCAGATCCTCTGCTGGCAGAAGATGAAAGGGGCTCTAGCTTTTCTGACCACTTTGCATCTTTTAAGATGCAAAGCACTCGCCTAAGCAGAATGTAGTTGTGTCCATAATCAAAAGATAAGGTATATTTGAATGCAATGAGTGGCTCTATATATTCAGAGCAAGGCTCTATATATTCAGAGCAAGGAAGAGCACACACATGAAATAAGAATAAGCAAAAATACAGAGATTATTTCATTTGTGTGGTTTTCCTCTGGATGTTTAAGTAGCATTGCCTTAATTTCAGTTTATTTTTCTGTAAGTCTTAGAAGTTATTTGATATCCAATCTAATCTAATTTTCTGCCTTTAGCTTATTTGTTTTTAGCTCCTCCTTCTAAAGTTTAAGTTGGAAGCTACTCCTTGCTGGTTTTTCATGCTTTTGTTAGGACGCAGAAGGAAAACATGCTGGCATATTTCTAAAATCTCATGGACTCAACAAATAATTTTTTTATTTGTCCCACTTTTAATAATGTATGTGCATTTATGTAGGAAAAGTATTAAGGAATTCTAGAAATTGATGTCACAATACTCACAGAATCCCAGAATTACAGAATCACAGAATGATTGGAGTTGGAAGGAACCACAGTGGGGTCATCTGGTCCTACCCTCCTGCTAAAGCAAGTTCTGCCAGAGCTGGCTGCACAGGATTGTGCCCAGGCAAGTTTCAAATATCTCCAGAGAAGGAGATATTCCAGTGCTTTGTCATCCTCTAAGCAGAAGTCGAGGAAAACAACATCCACTGCTCTTCCCTCATCTGCCTGGCCAGTCGTGCCATACAAGGATGTCACATTGGTCAAGCAAGTTTTTCTCTTGGTGAATCCATTCTTCTGTAAGTCTCCTTCTAGAGATTCATTTCAATTGTAGAATGTACTTTCTTATAAACAAACTGAAAACTAATGGCAACATTTAATTTAAATATGAGGTCATGGAAAGGTAGTCTCTTCCAACTGAGAATATTCTGTGATTCTCTGATTCTGTAGTGTACTAGCACAGTAAAACAATGAATAAATTATTTTCCTGTTGAAACCATAAGCATAATTCAAATAAATACATACAGGAGCAAAACTCAATTTGGCTTTTAAACTTATTTTAAAATGGCACAGTTTATCCAGTCATAGAGGATTGCTGCATAGCATCCTTCAACTTAGGAGCTTTCAAAACAGCTTTCTGGTATAACACCGTGCATGTAAAAGACATGTGAAGAACTTTAACTTAGAGAACCAAAATTTCCATGCTGTGTCATAAGACTGGGAGGGACTTCATCTCACATCCCACAGTGACATCTAAAAGGTTCATGCTTAGACTTGCTTTTTAATTCTTCATACAGTTTGATGAATTCTTCACATAAACTACTCTACATTCTGTAAAACAGCTCATACTTGTAGCTTTCAAAAGGCAAGGACCAATCAAATCTCATGGAAGTTTTGTTTGACAAAGAACTGAGTAAACTTTAGATAGAAACCTCAGGTACTGGCCCAGAGAAAGCTCAAGTAAATCATACTTCATTGTTATTACTGGCAACTATTGAGCTTGTTAAACAAGCCGAAGGAGATTTCAGCTAAAGAAACAATATCTGGAAAATAAAAAATTACAGAAATAATAAGTAAACGTAAATCAGCAAAAATTAGGAACTCAGCCTTATTGGTTGATATGTGGTTTTTAAGTTGTTCAAGACCATTATCATTTGTATTTTGTCCACCATAGTATTGTTCTGTTATGTATTTGGTGGTGTTTAAAAAAGATTGAAATAACTGGATTAAATGTCATGCCTTCAGAGGGGTGTGTTGTGCATTAGGTGAATACAATAAAAATGAAGAAAGTATGGAAGGAAACTCTTCTTGCCTTATGCATTGTGTAATTTTGCTGTGGAAAACAGAGTAAAGCCCAAGTTTTCTAAGGGTAATGTCTCAGATCAGGCCCTGAGATAAGATATGTATTTGTTCCATCCATTGGTTCCTAGCACATCTATGCATTTGTCCTGCTTTTTCTCTCATGGATTAACCATTTGTAGCAGCAATATTCAAAACAGTACCTGGGCAGCAGCTGCATGCCTTATACTTTTCACCAAAGCAAAAGAAATACAAAACCCAACATAAGTTCAGCAAAAGGTAGTTCAGCTTGACTTTTTAGCTGGAGGAAGAAGCTAATACTGGTGTTAATTACACGCCTTTAAAAATGCAAATCTTCATTACAGCTATTGTTGCCAATTCAAAGTCAGTTGGATTTACTGTCTGTCACAATTCCTATCTGCAACTGCCTCCATACAAAAGACTGCAATCAAGAACTTGCCAAAATTAAATAGATGTGTGCATTGACATGCTTACTATAGCATTTATGATGCATTAAGTGCCAGGTGGATGCATGGACTATGAGAGAATGAAAAATACAGAGCAATCTCAGCTTTATGAATTTGTATTGCTTTGTGAAACATATCTAATGCACTATTTTTCAGAGGCATCGAAATGACACACTTCCAGAAAAACTTTTCTAGGATGGAGAAGCAGGGTTCATTAAGGTTGAAAAATGTTGGTTCTCCTAGCACGTCTGTAGCACATTTTTATGGTAAGGCAACTGAACATCACTGTCTGAAAATTGTAAAGTAGAATTATCACTGGTGGCAATTTTGTAATATTGGGATATGCGCTGTTAACTTCCAACAATCTTTAAAACATGCCAGCAATAGAAAGATGGTACACATGTAGTTGTATATTGTGTCACGGGCTGAAGATGAACCTGAAAATGTGCGGGAAAATGTCAGCCACTTGAAATCAAGCTCAGTGTTGTATCTGGAGGGGGCTTTCTGCACTCAGACAGTACTTTCTCAAGTGGAACAATGAATTATGATTTTTCTTGTGGGCAAGCCTCTACCAAGCTTTTCAAGCCCCTGCGCAGCCACTGGCAGGGGCCATGTCTCAGGCTGCTACTGACACACAGACCTTCTCACCACCCTGAATTCCTTGTCACTAGGGCAATGCAGATGTGAGAAAGAGAGACTGTAGCTGGAAGAAGTCTCTTCTCTTGCACAAAATCAGTGTTGTACTGATTATCCAGTCACTGTAAGGACTTGCTGGGAATCCTTTAGTGTAGTCCCACACAGCTTTGCCCCTGATTTTGAACTCTTCTTGCCCAGAATGCAAGAGTTGCTTCTCCTTTCTCCTCTCAGCCATGTGTCAGATGCCATGGCAGGAGATTCCCATCTGCCTTCCAGCCCACTACATCTTAAAGAGAGCCTTGGATGTCTGGACAGACTTCACAGCATCCTCAAGGCTGAGAGTTGCAGGAGGAGTCCAACTACGTCAGGTGAGAACTGACCCTCACCGATGGGAGCAGATTGGTGGCTGCACCTAAAAAGGTCAGCAATATGCTGAACAACTGTCTTGGTTTGGAAGACAGGTGTGTGTCTGCTAAGGAAGGCAGGAGCCTCCCTTGGAATGGCAGGTGCAACCCCCTTCCCTCCGAGTTATTATAATTTTGAAATCAAGGGGCTTTTAGGCAAAGATGTGGGAAATAGGAATGACAGTTCTTTACTATTATATATCTATATGTGTGTATAACCAGTCAAACAAACACCAATAACTCTGGCAGTAACAGCAAACAATCACAGACCCAGTCCCAGCCTTCTCGGCTGTCGGGCCCTTTCCCCTCGGGTGCAGTTCCGCTCGCAGCCGGCAGGGGCGCTGGCGGCTCCCGGTGAGCAGGGCAGGTGCGATGGTTCCCCCGCGGCTGCAGGGGGCGCTCCGGAGCGAGCTCGGGGAGCACGCGGCACCGGTGCCCTGGGATCCCGGGGAGGGATGGGACAAAGGCTTCACAAACCCCTGGGCAGCTGGCCCCAGTGTCCGGCTGGACCCTCGGGAACAGCAGGCTGGAATGGCAGGGACGAGCACGAATCCCGGGTGGCAGATGTGATGTATCCAAACGGGGAACCCCCCAGGGGTCAGGGCAGGCAGGGCGAGCAGGGCTACAACACAGCGAAGGCTCGAAGCAACGGCAGGAGCAGGGCAGCCACAGCCCGGCTCCCAGCAGGGCGGGGAAGGCAGGCTTGGGATCCCAGGGCTTCTCTGGCAGAAGGAAAAGCAGCCGAAGAAACAGCCTCTCCGCCTCTCTCTCCGTCCAAACGCCGGGTACTGACTGTCCACACACCCAAGTGAAACAAAAGAGTACCCAGATGCACCTCTCCCTCAGTGGCTAGGTCTTTTGTTTTTTCTTAAGTACCCACCAATTTGTCCCCCTAGCAACACGTATGGGGAAAATTTCTTTAACAGAAAAAAACCCCAGGAGAACTCCTAAAACCCCAACAACAACCTTCACTCCATGAGCTGAAATACTAAACAGCAACAGTAAGAAAACAACCCCAAAACCAAAGAAATTGAAAAAGTGACTCCTTGTGTTTCAAAACGGCAGATCACTTGCACTGATAAGAAAGGGAGGGTTGTGGTCAGGGCAAAGGATGGGAGTGGGCCTAAGGGCAAAATTTGGAGGAGGGCCATCTGGGCAAACCACAACAACCAGGAGTTGCTCATATAAGCAGATTCAGAGAAAGTCTTGCTTCCCTGGCTTGGAATCAATGGACAGACCGAGTCCTACCTTGTTGACCTGCCTGTCAAATCAGACTGCTCAGCTGCTGGGTTTTTCATACACAAAAGAGTAAATTAATTTCTAACCATGATTTTCTTTAGACAGCAACAACAGCTTTTACAGAGATAGTGTGGGCTTGTCTCACGTCTGTTCTGGCTTTGCCCATTTCAAACAATGAGAAAAAGCAGACAAGTGTAGTCAAAGGCTGTTTCCCAAACATTGCTCTAGTCCTGATTGGTCTTCCCATGCTATATTCAGTAATATCTGAGAAATTATCCTGGAAAAGAAGGCCTGTGCTCAGATTGTAAAGAAATGCCAGTAAACATTTTTGTCTTTAATGTTTCTGAGTGAGAAAGGCCATGGTAGTGAGTTTCAATTGTTTCTTTGGTATCTAGGAGAAAGTGTTTTCCTCAGGCAGCTCCCCTTACCCCTCCTGCAGCCATGGCTGGAGCTGTTCCATAGTCTGTCCTCTCTCTGGTTCACCAAACTTTAAAGCTGTCTCAGGTCTTGGTCTGTCCATACAGCTGTTCCAGGAAAATAAGCAGTAGTCCAGTCCTTATCTTCTTCCTAATAATCCTTCCTAATATCCTTTCCAAGCCCTGTTGCTGTCTTCCAGTTCATCCTTCTCAATCCCAACTGGTTTCTGTGAAAACACATCGTATGCATCTCTTTGGTGTTGGGTAATTCATGGCTGAGTGTTTCGGTATTTACACCGAGTGAATGAACCTGTTTGTCAGTGTGGGAGCTTTGGCTTTCACATGTTTGCGTTGGCCAGGGTTGGTGTAAGCTCAGAGAGAACTGGGGAGATGGTGGAGGACATGGGACTTACAGGGCCAGCATGTGACAAAATGGCCCCGATGTCTTAGGCAAGGGCTGATTATTTACATGGGAATATTGCCCATGTGTCCCAGACTCTGTGTGACCTTTGGGTGCAGGCATCAAGATAGTATTAGAAATCTACTGGAGATGGATGGGATGAATCGCAGTGGGACTTACCTATCTAAGTGGCCTTTGACAGATACTTTAAAGTTGATGAGCCTGACCACTAACATTCAAATTGCTAAAATTGAATGAATGAATGAATGAATGAATGAATGAATGAATGAATGAATGAATGAATGAAATTCCTGCAGAAATATTTTGGAGAAAGTGTTTTGAGAATGCCAGGTGGGAATAATGGAGAGGATAAATGCTTTGGGCTGTATTAATTGATCAGAATCAGACTATGTGCTACTAATGAGAAGCTGCCTTGAAGCACCATGCTTGGATTTGTCAATTGAAGTAATTGTAGGGAAAAAAGAGACATATTCATGCAGGTGTAAGTGACTCTGCCAAAACCTTATCTGGAGTATTGTGTGCACTTCTGAGTATCAGTGACTGAGGGAGAGGGAATTCAGACAGGAACAGGTGCAGAGAATTGATGACAGTAATGGTAATGTTTTAGAGTAGAGAGCTTGCTCAGCTTAGAAAAGCAAAAGCTGAAAGAGGACCTGGTTACTCTCTGTGAATGTTAAACAGGTAAAACACCTGGAAGGGAAAGAGCCACTTAAGCTCAAGAGCAATACTGGCACAGGAACTTATGAGTATAAATTTGCTGTGAATAAAACTAGATGGAAAGATGGGATGGCTTATAACTATCAGAGCAGTAAGGTTTTGGTTGTTTTAAAAGTACAGTGGAAATAAGGGACGACAGAATCTACATAGTTTTAAACCAGAAGTTGGTCAGTTTATAAAAAAAGAAGATGCAGGTTGTTTGCCAGGAATACCAGATAAGTAGAACTTGATGCACTGGGAAATGCCATCCAGTCCATTGCTCCTGGGTCAGTCTCTAACCTTTATACATGGGCAGGTATAGCAAGTGTCCATAACAGAAGAAAAATAAAGCTAAACTAAAATTGAAATATGAGTAGCTTTCTGTGGAAGAGTGAGTGATTATTTAGATGATAATATGCTCCTGTAGATACTAGAATCAAGTTCCTTCTGGTAGCATTCAGGTACTTAGGCATGAGTGCCAACATGCAAACCTGATTAGATAAAGACAACTGGGGTAATAAGATAGGGAATAAGCAACAATGCTTTGTGAGCAGAGATTTCATTACAGAGGTGGCCTACGAAACACTATTAACCTAGAACCTTGAAAGCATAGGAATAAGACATTAGGGAAAAAAATATTTTCTTATCTACATGGTCCTTAAAATACTCAAGGACTGCAGAGTTTCACTTGACTGCAGCAAAGGCAACAAAGAACCACACAACTTCTGAGCTCTGAAAGAAAACCTTACTGGTGGCTGATACATATGACTGGAATAAAAAATATTGGACTAGATGGGCCAAATTTTCTGTTCCTAGATTTCTGTGATAGTTCCTGAGAATTACTGGCATTTCTATCCATCTTCAGTGTGTTCTTTATCCCCAGGAATAAGGATCTCATTTTAGGATCTCTGATGCTAAAATTAGAGTTTCTGGTAGTGACAATCTGCAGTGTCAACCTCAAGGATCAAAAAGAATGGCATAGGAAAGGAAGAATTAACGTGATAAGTTGGTAACAATTAAACCAACACTCTGCACCTTTATTTTTTGACCCTGCAGACTAAAACTGCCTAAAACACATGTACCACACTCAGCAGCTCGGACAGAGCTGTTATCTTTTTCTCCTGTAGAAAAAGAAGTCTTAAAATCTTTCAGATGAGAAAAGTCTCAAAGGTAACCCCTTTTTCATCATGTTTTACATTTTTGGATCTAAATTTCAACACTGAAGATTCCAGATGCTATAAAAACATTATTGAAGTGCAACATGGTATTAAAGTCACGTCTCACTGGTGCAGACTGTACTGGTTTAGCCACCCAGCCTGGCAAACTGCTGCCAGTGCCAAACCAATACATCTTTTTTCCCCCATAATTATACCATATTTATCCCTGAGTGAGATTTTTCAGACATGCTATTGTTGTCAGGGACATAAGACTCCATTTACCACTATGCTGCAAACTTTTCCCCACCCCCACAATGCATTCAAATGTATATTTGCTTTGACAAAACAATGGTTTCATAATCACATATTGAGTGAAGTGTAGTTGTGCTTAATAAAGTGCTTAAGTACAGACATGGTCATTTTCTTAATTAACTCTAAAAATAAAAAAAAATCTCTGTACAATACTGTTTTGGTTTTTTAACTGCCAGAATCACCTTCTAAGACTCAGATGATTTAAAATTTAAAAAAATTTTAAACAAATAATAAAACAAAATTTAAAAATTTAAACAAAAATTTAAAACAAAAATTTAAAACAAAATTTGAAAACAAGAGGTCTGACTGGAGCACAGTAAGACATGTGGTTGTCATACCAGAAAATAATTAAAAATGGAAACAAACTGGAAAGCTGTATTTCATGTGAAAAAATTACATCAGCAATTGATCGGTAATTTGAGCTGATATTCCTGTTATTTTCAGAAAGGAGTTCCAAAGTCCAGATTTAAAAAGAAATACCATTTTCATTGTACTAACTATAACTAATTGATAGAAAAGCTCTCACTTATCTAAAAATAGAGGACCAGCTCGCCTCTTCAGGGCAACTATTATGGACCAGTCTCACAAAGTTTAATAGTGTCTGTAGCTGGCAATTGTGGTACAGACAGACAGCCCTCACCTGTGGCAGAAAGGTGCGTCCTCCTTAGGAACAGGCACAAGGTCCAAACCAGCAGCACGATCCTGCTGGCAGGCTCTCTTCCTTGGGGTGGTGGTTTGACAATCCAGAACCCCACTGATTGACTCAACCTGCCCCTACTGGTGGCAGTTCTGGTCACACAGGGCAGAGCAGGATGCAGTGACACAAGATGCTGGAGGTTGGGGCACAGAGGAAGGCTAAAAGGTGAGCAGAGGACCCAGGTTTTTGGGGAAGTAAACAGGGAGTTGTTCAAGGTTTGCCTGGCATGATCCCTTAGGGAGCTGCTGTGAAGGGGAAGGAAGGAAGTAAGGAAGCCAGCCCAGGAAAGCTGGCTGGTTTCTAAAGGTAACTTACTGAGAGCTCAGGAATTAATCCCACCATGTGGAAAGACTCAGTTTCTGGAGAAGGTCTGCATGTCCAGGTGGGGAGCTTCTCATTGAACTAGCTCACAAAAAGGAAGTGGAGAAGAGGTAGAAACAAGGACAGGCAGTATAGATAGAGCAGTGTTAAAAACTTAGTGTCAAAATTAGGAAGGCCAAAGCCCAGCTGGAGCTGAAACTACTGAGGGGCATAGATTCTGAGAATGTTAGTTTCAAAGTAAATTCAGGACCCAGGGATGGGTGGAGAAGAAGCACTAGTTACAATGGAGCAAAAAAGGCTTAAGTATTCAGTGACTGTCTTGCCTCAGTACTCACAAGGAAAAGCTGCTTTGAAACTGGCATGATGTGGGATGAAGAGGGACAGCCCTTCCTCAGTGGGGAGAGATCAAACAACTTATAGACTTGAAAGAAGCTGGATGTACTCAATACCAGGGGGTAGGGCTGGATAGGATTTATCTGAAGGTGCTGGAGAAGCTGGCCAGTGTAATTGTGGGATCAGTATATGGACAAAACATTTTAAATTAATTTTTTTTAATAGCAAAGCTGCTGTAAACAAGAAAATGGAACAGGCATGTGAGCAATTTTAGATGTAGCTGAGCATTCATTGCACTGGTTGTTATAACAAAAGAAATTCCCACAACTGAGTGGGCCATGGGATTTCATTTTCATATCACTTGTCCTACTTTTATGTTTATAAGACATTGCATATAGCTACTTTCATTAAGACCTGGGATTTGGTGTATAATATTTCTGAAACAAAAATGAAAGGTTTGCTGAATTTATCACTGAGGGAAGAGGGAAAAATCCAACACCAGGTGAAATGGTTACTTTTAGAAGCTGGACTTGGTGTGAGCTTTCACTGCTGGCCTAGGTGAGAAGCTGGCCTAGGTGAGAAGCTGGTACCCTGGTGAAATACTCATTTGCCATCTGGGGAGGAAATGCTGTGAGGAAGTGAACTCTTACGGCCACTGGGACAAGTCCCAAAGTTTCTGCTTAGATTTAGCTCAACCAAATGTCCGACATTTGGATTCTTTTTCAGAACTTAGATATTCACAAGGACTGCAAGTCATGATCAAACTGATCCTCCCTCCTCAAAAAAATAAAAATAATAATAATAATAATAATAAAAAAATAACAGAACATTCAGTTTGTGAGTTGTCACTTGTGAATCTTAATTTCCAGTCTGATGTCCGATCTGCCTAAGGCTCCTATCACACTCATCGTGACTCATCCTTCTGTGTGCTCTGTAATACCCAGCTATCCACGTTGCTATCCATGCTTCCCAAGTAATGCCTTCGCTAGAGGGATTGCAGCCTAGCAAAATGGGGGGGAGTAACAACCCACCTCACACTGCCACCTTTCCCCTAGAGGAATGACTGATCTGGCTGTCTCTTCTCTGCTATGTCCCCAGAATGCATAGAAATATAATCTCTTGGAGATCAGTAGCTCTCTCATGTTAAAGTACATTAAGCCAGAGGGTTCAAAAGTGAAGGTGAGCAGACAGACAATGTGGTCAGATAATCCCCCTCTCCTTCAGGAACCAAGATAAATGTATAGTGAAACTAAGAAGGAAGAGAAAGAAGGAAAGAAGAGAAAAAAGGAAGCTGAGGCTAGGAGTGAGAGATACGACAATGTCTCATTTTCCCTTTCATTTGCATCATTAGTTTTGAATAGGAACTGAGCTGGACCCTAATTCAGCTATGCATATTTCAAAGAAAAACATTTAATTTGGGCAGTAATTAGCAAAGTTGTAATTTAAACAGAGGAAAGAGATGACAATATTGAAGCAATGTTCCTTTTAAAAAGAAATTCCATTTGCTGTTAATATCTATTATTAATATCTATTGCTATTAATATCTATTGACACATATATGTGTCACATATATATATATATATATATGTCACATATATATATAATGACACATGTATAACTGCTTTGAGGAACAATTAAAGGAAAAATGGCTCCTTTGGGGCTAGGTGACAATGTACAATAAAGTACTTCATACACTGGAATAAGTAGAGAAATGGAGAGAAATGTTGTATTACCAGTTAAAAGCCAGTGCAAGGGACTCATTTAAGATTGAATGCATAACCTCAATTTTCCTATTTTCTGTCTTGCTGTGCTTAGGCAATTTCCATGTTCTTTGAATGTATTGCTTTTAATGAACATAGAGATGTTACAGTGTCTGTGTATATACTGAGAAATTCACTTTCACCTGGGCTATCCACTGTAATGAAAATGAAACTGTAATGACTGTAAATGAAATGTAAATGACTGTAAATGAAATGTAATTATTAAAGAGTTTTGGTCTCCTAATACTGAAGTCTACAATTTTGTTAGATCTTTTCTAGCGACATCATCCATGTTAACAAATTTTCAACCTGCTTATTTAGATTCATCACAGGCTGAGCACTTGCTTTGTTAGTCTGACCACACAGTTTCATAATCATTGAGCACTGGGGTTATTAGTCCTTATGCCTTTATTTGGCAGGGTATGAGCTAAGAAGTGGTTAAACATTTAATTTTGGCAAGAGCTTAAAGTTATGTGAATTCTGCTGGACAAACATGCCCCTTCTCGGAGTTGTGCCTAGGGATGCCATGATTCATCACACATATTCAGGCACAAGAAAGAAAAGGCAAAGAGAGAAGGGGAGAAGTTTTTATGAGACTAACTCATCTTCCTCAGACCCTGGATCTTCCATGTTATTCTCTCCAGGTGTATTAGTCAAGGGCTCAGCATCTTCTTATGACATAATTTATTGCTCAGCTATCACTGACCTTGAGTATTCCGAGCTTAAAACTGGTTTGCCCTGGCCAATAGCCAAGGGTTTCCAAGGCTGGCATGTGGAAATGGCTGGTCAGGCTTTGCTGTTCCTGTTCCCCCTGTGCTCCATGCAAGAACTGTGTCCTCCCATAGGTTCTGTGTCAGCTGGGAGGGCAGACAAAGGAAAGGAGGCACAAGAGACCCATGCTCAAATTGTTTTAAGTCTGGCCTCTGCATGCAGATACCTGATGTGATTTAAAAGCCAAAGAGAGACATTTCACTGAGGTCTGCAGTGGCTAGGGCTGGTTGTTGGGCTGCCAAACTTCCAGTCCTAGGCAATAAACTGTGAAATCAGCTGAAGCACAATCTGACTTACAGGGAAGATTCACTATATAAGATGAGTAACTGTATACAGTAGAACTTCATAAGCTTACAAAAGCTGATCTTGGTTTTGCAGAAAGAGAATGGCTGGGATCTGAAACGGAACTGCTAAAAATGCCACCTTCTCGTCTGATTTATAAATTTCAGCTTTTGGCTGTACTTAGAGCTGTAATCAGTGTTTTGAAAGAAGTTAATCCCAGAGCATGAGGAGTGACTAATACTATTATACTCCTTTTAGACTGCTTGCACAGAGCTTCTCTTTGTGATTAGTAAGAGGAATTCTCTACCCAAAAGTCTCATCTACTTGCAACCTCTGCTGCTCATAGTCAAAGATTACTTTAATTTAAGAAATTACTTGGATAATTTTCATAATCTGCTCAACATTTTCCTTTCCCATCTCCCATTTTTTCTCTTGCTTTTATTCTTCTCTCTCTTGCACTTCCCAGAGTGCTATCCAAAAAAGAGAGGTTGCTATGATCTTGAATCTTCTGCTGCAATAGTTGTAGAAGATTTAGCATGGAGATAATGAGTTTCAAAATGGAGCTTCCAGCTCCATTTCCCTTATCTAAAGAAAGGGACAGCCTTTATTAAAGAGGCTCTCACCTCCATAGTCTAGAACTCAGCAATTCAAAAGCAAATAACAAAATCTGAGCTCTTCTGCTGCTCAGGAGTTTTGCATTGGCTTAAACAAAGTTAACAGTCAAAATGATGGGCAGGCAGAAAACACATCCACACATCCAAATCTAGCTTTAGGCACCAGTGAAGGGTGTCAGAAAAGGGGAAGGTCCTCCTTGTGTTGCTTCTTTTTGTCTGCTTTTAGTTAGGTCCCTGTTTATTGCAAGGTAGTGCAGTTACCAGTGGCTCAAAGCTTTAGCAGTTTGTTGCTGCTTTTCTTCTACTTCCCAGTTTCAGAAGAGATCACTGCATTGGGTTGGGACTTCCCTCCCACATGGTTGGGTCAGTTTTCCAGTAAGTTGCTTCAGTCATGTCAGGTCTAATAACACTTTCTCTTCCTAAAGACACTTTCACAGAAAATCCTCTGGCCTTTGCAGTTCCTTTCTGGGGCTGTTGCAGCCTCTCAGGGGGAGGCAGCATGTTTGAGAACACAAGGGAGTAAAGCTCATCCCCAGAAATGTATTTCAACCCAGATACAAAGTTTCTCAATCCTGATAATTGTTCCTGGAATGGAATATTCCCATCTTTGACCTGTACTTACTAATCACTGTGAGCTTAATCTTCATGTGTTCTTTATCAATTTTACATCATGAATTTGTTGGGAATTACAAAGGTTGGATGTAAAACATAATTAGCACAGGAGTATTTTTATAGATTTCAAAGAGCTTTTTATTATCTGATAGTTCCCATTCAGTAGGAGGTAGACAGTTCTGGCTCACCAACGGGTAACATTATTTTGCTTTTCTTTCATAAGTAACACTTAACTACTTTTTCTAATAATATTGCAGCAAAACAGTTTCTAAATATGACAGTGTTGAAAACACTGATGTGCAGGGGAAGTTGCATAATTGAAAAAAATCTTCACTTATTGTGCCCAACGCTTTAATCTAATCCATCAAGTCAAAGCCTAGAGGTTTCTTGGCCTTTCAGCTGTGCTTATCTGATAAATGAGCTTTTAAAAATAGAGATGGCAGTAAATTCAAAAGGAGTTTCAAACCTCTAAGTACTGGGAGGGCGTAGATAAACTGAGCTTATATTACAAGCAGCTGCTGTGCTAACAGTCTGCAAAACAGAAAATAGGCCTGAAGTTGAATCATTTATTGAAATATCATAGTATTTGGTTATGGTGTAATCTGGTTCTCCATGTGTTATTCTACCCAACAAAACCCGATTTCAGTTTAAGATCAGTGTCATTATCTTCTGGAAGGCATATGCTGTTACTGTGCCTGCTGACAGGCTGCACACATGTGCTAGGAACCGGCTGTGGCTTTGACAGCTGGTCCCAACTAATTGCCTCTAGCAAGATAAACATGGTCTGGATTTTGATCAACTACTTTTTAGGATAAGGGACTAATGGAAGGGAGCTGTGCACTGTGGGAATCCAGGAGACTAATGGTGAAAAAGATGAACAGTGTAAGAATATTGTATCAAGGCAAAAATACACTTATGTATTTTATGTTTATAAGGTACTTTCTATACAAGCAGTTTAGAACAATCTGTGATTTTACCTTTGCTGCATCCCACAAAGAATATCTCCTTTCTTGCAGTTCCATTTTATTCAGTAATTGTCCCGAGTCATTAGACTTCCCACACAACAATTCACAGTCAGAAATGTAAGTGTGAAGGGAAATGCATTGCTTAAGTTTGTGGAAGAATATGTACCCCACTTCCACTTGGCATGAAATTATGATCTGATTTATTTGCAACTGCCCAAGCAACCTACTCTTATTATTTAGCTTTCCACATGAACTTGTATCTTGAAGAAAAATTTGCCTAATTGTTTATACTGCTGTTGCACAGGCACAGACTTGACGATGCACCTCTCCCTTCTCATGCCAAACCCAAGTGTCAAGAAGAATAACATGAAGAATGCTGAAATTTGTTTTGAGCTAGATCTGGGTTTGTATTTTGTGGCATACACTAAACTAATATTCTGTTAAGACAAAGCAGAAAATTCCGTTTTCTCTGTGGATTTGTTTCAGTCACATGCAAATTTCTGGCTGATGAAGCTGCTGTGACTTTTCAACATCTATAAGGAATAGAATTATCACAAGAAAGAACTTTGAGAAGGGGAAGCTCAGAGAAGCTAGCAAATTTAACTTCAATGTCATCTGAATTTTAGAGAATTAATGCTCCTGGTTGCCAGCTATCTTGTGGTAGTTCCACTGTTAGCTGCCTTCTGTGAAAACCCAGAATGTTTTCTCCCCAAACCACGTGCTAAAACTTCCCCAAGGACAGACATTAATAAGCAAGATGAAACATCCCTGCTCTGGCACAGCACCGAAAGGGTGACACCAGGCTCACAACAGCACGAATGCCAAGTCCGTGAATGCATTCATGGTACAATTACCCTGTTTGTGCTGCCAGTTGCAGTAATTGGATAATTGGGTCCACAACTGCCTAACTACATCGGTAACTACTCATTGCTAAATTATATGTGAGCAATGTATAAAAAGCCCCAGTGTCTAAAAGCCTTTGTTACAGAAACTTTCATTTCATGAAGGCTCATCCTAATTGAGAAAAGCATGCCTATGTGCCATGATCTATCTTTTTGTTCATTCCTTTTGAATCAGGACAGGTCTGACTCTAGACAGGAAAACAAACACAACTGAAAAGGAAAAGAGGCAGTTGTGAAGAGAGGACCTTGCTTTTCTCTCCTGCTGTTTCACAGAGCTTGTCAAGAAGTGCTGTGGGAAGTTAAATCAGGAGGTTTTAAATGTCCAGCCTTTAAATGAACATTCTGACATGGTCTTTAAGTGACAGGTTGTTGTGATTTTTTTTAATCTCCTGGCCTTTTCACAATTCTCATTTCAGTTAATTTTATAGGAATGTGCCAGGGTGACGTTGTGAAGCCGCTTTATTCCTTAACTGTCCGCTCAATGCCCAAGGACACTGTTTCTTTAAGATGGACCTGGGGGGACCACGGGACCCGAGTGTGGGGCAGTTTAACGGCTGAACCCAACGGCTCGGGGGCTCTGCGGCTCGGCAGGGCTTGGGAGGGGGTGCACTGGGAGCGCTGTGCGGCTTTTTGGTTTCCTTTGTGTTCCAGCTAGCTGGATAGCTGGAAAAGGTTCTGTTCATTTTGAGTTTTTTTTCTTGCTCTTTTTTCCTTTTCTTTGCCCTTGCCTCACTGCCTCCCTTCCCTCCTCGCTGGTCCGGGGAGCCTGCGGGGGCAGCCCCAGCGGGCCTGTGGGGTGGCCCTGGCTGGTCCAAGCCCGCGTGTCTGTTCCCTCTCTGGGAATATGTTGTATTTTGAGGGTTTTTTTCCCCCTGTTCTACCCTGTTTTGTTCGTGTGTTATTAAACAGTTTGGTTTCTTTTTCCCACTTTCACTCCTTGTGACCCATTTGTCTCATTGATGGAGGAAAAGGGGAGGAACACTCATTCTGGAGTGTTTTCTCCTGACGTTTTGTCTTAAAAACCGGGACAAGGAATAAAAAAATTACTTCAAAATGTCCCAGCCTGAAGCAGCTTTGGAGAACTGAGCCTTGGCAATGGCAAATGCATGAAAAGTCAAATTGCCTTAAATGGCCTCTGCATGGAGAGTTAACAGAAAGTTACCAGCGGGACCATGTTTTTCACCTGAGAGCTCTAAATGGATGCAAATGAACTACTAGTTTAGTGTAGAGCCACTTGTTTCTCACCTAAAACCAATAACCTGGGTAACAGAGGATTGGAAACGTAACAAATGATGCTGCCTGATGGTGAACAGAGTTTCAGAGATTTTAGAAGATTACAGACCAGTTTTGGACATTAATAAATGAGTAGAATTATTGGATATGTAGGCAAATATGCTACATTGAGAAAGATTCTTCGTGGTTTTGTAAAGGTAATGAATTTCTCATAAATCTGTCAGAGTTCTCTGAAGGAATGAACAGGCATGCTGATATGGGAGATACAGCTGATACGGTCTCCTTGGATTCCTGAAAGTCACTTGACAAGATCATTCACCAAAGGGTCTTAAAGAAGTTAAGATTGGGATGAGAGGGACAGTGCTGACGTGGATAGGCAACCAATTAAAAGAAGTTACTTTTCTCACCAGAGGGAACTTACCACTGTGGTCCCATAGGGACATATCTGATGAGCCTGGCTCTTCATTAGATTCACAAATGAATGAAAAATGAAGTGACAAAGTTGAGTGACTGTTCTGAACTCTTCTTTGCGGTAAAAACAAAAGCTAGCAAAGTTTGAAGAGCTTCTGTAATGTCTTGTGATACTGAGTTAACATGGCAGAATGGGGAAAAGGAACGTGTGAAAATGTAAAAAGAGTTCACAAGAGGCATTCTAATTTAATGTATTTGATTGCAGACTCTGAAGAAGCTATTATCAGCTAGCACAGAGATTCTGAAGTTATAATAGCAAATTCTGCAGGAACATCAGCACAGTGCTGAATGGCAGCCAGTATGAAGCAAATTACTAGGGAAGGGAGGGAGAACGATGCTTAAAACAGTATTAGGCTACAATATCTTGAATACTGTGGGCATTTTTTAGCCTTCATATCAGTGTGTATCTATATATATATAAGCGTATGTATTTATAAAGGAGCACTAGAATAACAACTGTGGATGAAACAGGCTCAATACAAAAAAATCAAACATGGAAGGACTCTAGCTATGAAAAATGTTGACTCAGAGGAATTATGAAAGACACCTGTAAAATCATGTATGGGATGAAGATCAACAAGGAACATCAGCGATTTTGCTCTTCTAAAATAAGAGGGAGGATCCAAGCAGGATGGAGGATGCTCCAGGCAGGAGCTCAGCTGTGGAACCCAGACATGGGGATATGTGAAGTACTAAAGGTTTACATTGATTCAAAAAGTGATTAAACAAATTCATGAACATAAAAAAAAAACCACCCAAACCAAAGTAAAACACAAACTCCTATTTAAGGCTGAGGTAAAGAAGAGATGCCTCATTAGGAGACTTTGGCAATGCCTCTTCCAGCAGTCCTTTATGATGACTCTTAACTTTTAACCAGTGTTACACATTGACAATACTTACCTTTTCTTTGGCACATAGTTGCTATGGAAAGAAGCAGTAACTTGGCACAGATCTCTTTGAGAAACTCCTGATCAGTGAGTGTCACGGGCATTTAATGAATTAATTGCATCTTGCAACCTGCATACACAATTCTTGAGCTGACAGGAGAATAGTTTTAGAGTAAATAATACATATCCAAACCAGTCATTGTGTATGGGAGGTTTTACCAGTTTCACTGTTGTTAAAAAACAAGCAAGTGTCCCAAAAGGGAAGGTAGAGGGAAAAGAAAAAAAATATTTGGAGCTTATTTTTAAAATAAAATAATTCCCAACTTTTGCAACTGATGATTCATAAAAGGGCTTTTTCTTTTTTAACGTATGCAAGCAAGCAGTTTCTTGTCTTCCTTGTTCTGGCTTTTGAATTTTATCTCTGTTTATTTTACTTTTATATCATAATGCCATAATATTCTTGATCTGGGTTTCAACAATCCTTTCCTACTTTAGCATGTACTTAAAGTACTTTAGAGAGGTTCCCTGATTATTTTTTTTTTTTTAATATCTGGAACATTATCCTTGTCCTTTTTCACTCTGAGAGCCCTCAAAGAGTCACATTCACACACTCATATTGGATGCACTGGCTCAGAGAAACGACAGTTCCCCTTCAGATTGCCATCTCAGTGACTCAGCAAGCATCTTAAGATGATCAAAATGAGGATGGCACAACCCAGGATCTGGAAATTTTGCAGACTGTGAAAGTTATTTAATAAGTTTTAAAACTGGGAACAGGTATGTGATAGCACTGCAGAATTACTAGTAGATGAAGTTGCTGACAAAAAAAACCTCAAAACCCTGTGGGTTTTTTTTTTTTCTATTTTACTGAGGGAATGATCTTCTTTGTGGATGTGCTGCTGAAAGTACTGCAGTTCCTCCTAACAGCTCTGGCTTCTGTCACACAAGTGCCCTGAACACTCTGCCTGCCAGCTAGCTTGGTGGGTGAGAGAACCACATCTTGCAATGTCTAAAAGCTGGGGTCTTCAGGAGTCAAATACTTCTGCATTCACCTCTTGAATGCACACCAAATATGTGCAGCTCCCCATGTCAGAGCTCCTAAGGAATCTACCACGGCTTTTGGAAAGTTTTAACACCCAGGGATGTGCTATAGTCACATAACCAGAAGAAGGAAATGAGAATGATAAAAATAAATACTAAGGAAAACAAGAGTTCAGTTTCAGATTGAGTTCACAAAATATATGGTCACCAATAGAATTTAAGAACCAACCATACACAGCTGCAGATGTTGAAGATGGTAAATATGAATAGAGAGATTGGAGGGCAAATGAAAAAGTGGCATCCTAAGTGGCAACTTATGGCCTACCAAGACTGATGCTCCTTGCACCTTCTGCACCCTGAAGATAACTCATACTGCCATCACTGTTGATATTAAAGGCATAATAGTTATAACTCAGCATAAGTGGTACCCATGGTCTGGTGAGGGGCAGAGCCTGGAATGGAGCCGGTGGTCGGGTGCTGGTGGTTTTGGTGCCCCATCATATATCTGCTGGCTGTACCTGCCCTGAAGCCAGTCTTGGACTCCAGGCATCATGGAGATGGCCTAAAATGCCAAAGGAAGTGACCTGACAGAAGCTACCCCTTTAGGTCAAGTGTGACTGAGGGGACCCAACACTGGGGTTAGTAGGGGGTGCACAGTGCTTGCTGCATTTGGGATGCACTGTCACAGTCAAGCAGCGCAGCCCTGTTTGTGGCTCTGACTCCAGGATATTATCCCCTTGTGCTGTCCCAGTAGCCCCAAACAGTTTCACTTCAGGAAGCCAAGGTTTCACAGCTAAACTTTGAAAGTAACCCAAAAGCAAAATGTCTCACAGACTTAAACTCTTCTTTTTCTCTTGTTATCCTCATATTTAAATGTAGAATATAAAAGTCTTTTTAGTTCTAGGTCTCTGTGTGTGTGTCAGTTTTCTCAATTTGCTTAAAGAGTGCATAGGAAATCACACAGCAAATATGTCAGCAGATTGAGGATCATGAATCAGTATTTGCCAGCGTAGTTTAGCTGGCAAATCAGAGTCAAGCAGTGTGACTTCTTTTTGCTCTTGATAATCTTGGAGAAACAGCCCTGTGCAGTAATTAGGCTTGTGTACTCAGGCCTTTATCTATGACTAGCATTAGATTCTGCTGAAAATCCATTATGACCTGAGTTTTCTTCTAACTTTTAAATATGGGAGAAGGAGTAATTCCTTTCTGTTTTTAGTTTATGCAGGCAGCACTAGTTTCAGCAACTGCAGAGCAGTTATCAAAACAGATCAGTGTTGGCCGATGTCAGACTTTTGGCTTTCTTGGGTGTCATCTCCTCCTCTCTGAAGCATTCAGCATGGCACCGTAGCATTCTGTGCCTGGTGGGCTGGAGTGGTAGTTACTGGGACTAAAAGCCTTTTAACAAAGTCTGTGACATATAATATTTGTGTGTCATGTGCAATCTCTATGAAAAGCCAAATTAATGGAAGAGATTGTTTGATGACGTAGTTAGTAAGAAGTATGTACAACTAAAATGTAATTAGTAGCATACAGGATCAGACTTAGGAATGTTGTAACAACAAGGAAGTGCTTTGAACACTTAAGATAACTCTCAACCCAAGATAAGCCATAAATACTTCACCTGTACTTGGACAGGTCTCTGGGAGCTGATCATGATACACACAAGTAATTCTACATCTGAATTAGGGAACTGGTAGAAGGAACCAGTAGCTCAAAGAAGATCAACATCAAAAGCAACCTTGAATATTAAAAGCAACAATTTACAGGTACAGCCTGAGTATCTCATTTGTACTGAGAAAGGAGGTTTGAAAGAGTGTAGGAGAGGTTGGCATTTAGCTCTGGGGGTGCTGCTGGACTAGTTGAATGAAAATGTTAATTGACCGAGTCCTGACTTAGGAACTGTAGATGAAGGACACAAAAACAGCCTTGAAGCAATCTGTTGGTGAGCAGCCTGAGCCCGGCTAGAATCTGCTTCATTGCTCTGCTCTGCCTCCAGGAACTCCATCTCCAGTTTTTCAAGAAAGATGTCAACATTTTCTCTTCTAGAATAGCCCCTTCTATTACCACTTGGAAAGAGACAAGTCCAGAGTAAAGCCAGTGGGTTTGGTTGGTACTCTTTTTCTGGAGGCAGTAAAGCCAAATTAGCCAGTGTGCACTTCCACACAGTGTTTAGTGTGTTTAGTGGAGACATGTCAAAACACTAGCACTGGGCTGGGCTGGGAAGGAATTCCAGTGTAGCAAAGAGTGGGTATTTGAAAGAAAGTTTTCAGCTTCAGGTAGGCCCTAACCCACCACCATGACATCTCTATTGATTAGTAGGAATAATTACTTTTCTCTAAGTATTCAATATTTCTGGTTTTCAATCAGAGCCTGAATACTGGGGGGATCTTACTACAAACTCCACTGCTAACAGTTTATGTGACACTTGCCTGGCTGAAAGACCTCATTGATCTGTTAGCAGATTATAATTGTTGGACAAAGCTGATGGATCTGTCAGGAAACTCCAGCTCTGTAGCTGGAGCAGAGACAGGCCCCTCTGTGTGCAGGAGCGCATTGTCTCTCAAGGGGTTGGCCACAGGATCTGGGGTCTAACTCTTGGCTCTTTCTCTGTAGTTTAAACATCTCTTTTCCCAGAAGAGCGATGGTAACGTGAATTTCTGACTTGTAGCTGAAACCCTCAGAAGCACAAGACAAGATGCAGACGTGCTTTGCAGAAAACTTACACTCCTGCTAGTACTGGACCTAACATGAAACTTGAAAGCTTACAGAAAGCACAGGCTTATTTACCCCTCATGGGGCAGCTGAAGAGAGAGTCTTTCCCCATCCCATGTAGTGAGGTATGATTACAGTTTCTTTTCCAGCTAGTATAAATTTCCACAGGAACATATTGTGTATAATTGCATGATCTTTTCCTTGCTGTACAAATGTGGTTCCCAGAAATGGGTAGATGTAAATTTTTATGTGGTGGTGTTGCAAAATAAATAGCTCACTGCTTTTTAACTTTTGGTGGTTTATCTGTAAATAATTAGAAATTTTCTAGAATCATGTTGATAATTTAGAAGCAAAACTGCAATGTGGTTTGGCTTATTACTGGCATCTCACTGCTTTTCTAAGAACGGTAACAGCCACAATCAATACCTTAAAGATAAAAAGTGGTCTGCCCTTTGGGTTATGTTCTGTCAGTGATATTACAGTTTTATACCTTTAAACCCCTCTGAATGCTCTATGGATATCCTTAGTAGAGATAACTCACAGCTGTAGTTCTTACCATAGGTAAGCTTCATTAGCCCTTCCCAAAATAAAGAAATAAATTAAATAAAGCTGATTAATGCTCAGCACAGCTCAGACTGTCCAACTGCAGTGGTTTAACAAAGGAAAGCTCTTCCTGTTCCCTCCAGACTCTCCACTCATGAATGTTTCAGCCTAGCTGACGGCCTGTCCCCACTAGGGAAAGATGATGTTTCATGAGTATGAATGAATGTGTGCTGAACTCCTCAGGGATTCCTCCCATCTTGGTGCCAGCAGCAAAATTTTAATGAGAGAGGACTCAGTCCCAGTATGGAGGAAGGACTTGGAGCTGCAGTGGATATTATCTGTTCACGGGTTAACGTGAGGGAGTTCTTTCCCACTGTTTAGATTACAGCACAAATTAGCTGAATGTATCAAAATACTTCAGTTCTACCCTACTATAGAAATGGTTTTAGCTGAAAACCCCAGTGTTAATTTCCTTTTATGCAAGTTGAGACACACTTGGCCCAGACAGTAGAAAAACTGCTGCAATTCAGTTACACTAAAGCTGAGGAGCAATGAAATGCCAAGCGTTTCATAAGCCGGGAGATCACACACGCACTCTTCCTGCTCAGCGGAACAAACCCAGAAGAAAAGTGCCCTTTTTGCTAGTGCCCATCCAAGCCTCCCAGGTGCAGGGAGAACAGGGGCAGCCCATTGAGCTGCCAGCCCAGGGCTGGCATGACCTCCTGCCTGAGTCTGAGTAAGTGCCCCCCAACTCCATGCCTTCAGCAGAGCTGCCTCCCTGCCAGCACCCTGAGGGGATGGGGCACTTCACTTCTTATTGTACTAATTCCTGCTGCCCTCCTGTCCTGCCTCTCCTCTTGCTAGCCAAGTTCCAATGCTCTTTGTGGCCAGGCCTGCATTCAGACTTGGAAAAATTGGCAAGTGACAGGAACAGAGCTTCCCATCATGCACTGCTGGCAGTCCTTCCTTGTCCCCATCACGTCCGATGGTGAAGCCAATAAACTGCAGCTAGGCACCATCACACTCACTGCAAAGTCATGGCAGTGTCATGGAAAGCCTCCCCCCACATCAGGATTTGCTTAATTTGGTTAATTATGGCCTTGAGGAGGGCATATAAGTTGTATACCAGCTTTTGGGCTCTAATTACTTCTCCAGTGCCTTATACAATGACACAAAGTCACCCTTAAGAAGCTCTGAAGTAGGAAAATAGTTTTTTGTAGGTTCATTATGATGGTAAAGGCTGAAAAAGGAACAAAGTCACTGTTGCTTATATATATGCTTCCCATAACATTGTATGTATGCTTGTGCAACCTTCTGATGTTCTGGGGTGGAAATTTTAAAGCTGTTTTCCCTTAATTCCCTGGCAAGAAAATTTCAGAAGAGTTACAAAGGGACAGCTGCTTCTTTCAGGTCTCTTCCAAAGCTCCCTTTTACTAGGGAAGGTCTCCCAGGCCTCTTCTGCAGGTGTCACCTCGTTGGCAATGGTGGTGATGACTTTTGTCAGAAATGTACTCTAAAGCCATGGAGTCCCCACTGTGGCATATAGTCTCTCTCTGAGGACTCACTGTCTCTGGTAATCAAAAAGTAAACAGCCTGTGTGCATCCCATCTTGGGGTCTGAAGCACAGAATGGCCAGTGACACCACGTGTGGACCCATCCTGCTGTGACCATGTCCTGGTGGATACAGGACCCGTGTCCTGCTGGATACAAGGCAATGGTCACAGCTGCCATCTCTGCCCACTTCTCTGCTTGCAAAGCCTGACAGTGGCCTGGGGATAGATTTCTGTCAGGGAGTCCTTCTTACAAATCCACTCTCCTTCATGAGAACACTGATGTTCCAAACATGTGGCTTTTAAGATCAAAAATACTTTCGGTTAACCCTTATTTTTTGGTACAAATGTGACCCAGGAGTAAATTACATAGCAAATTTCATTCAACAGCTATTTGGTCAAGTGAGCAAAAATGCAGTGCTTCTGGGTGGCAGTTTTATGTTCTTTTGTTGCTAAAAGGAAGGCTGATGAAGGTTTACATCAGCTTTCTGTTTGAGAAACCGTAACACAGTGTGAGTTAACAATCTTCATCCTCAAACCCATTTAATTTTGAGATGATAGAGGTAATCATGGGAAACAAATTTCACTTCGCAGTATTGAATTACTATTATCTCATATCTGTGTAGATGCCTGGATCAAGCACCTTTTTGAGAAATGACCTGTCAAAGTGTAGGAAATGCAGTGCAAAACAACTGTCACCAATCCTTTTGTAGATATAACAATGTATTTTAGCTGTTAAAGCATAGAAAAGCCTGTTATCATAAAAGCACTGATGAACGCAAGATTTTTTTTTGTCATGTGGATGAAAGTGTTTCCTGATGTGTAGCATTTGGCAAAGCTTCCTGGTTTTTTTCTTGAATAATTATTCATGAGGATATTCTTGGCATGTCACTCTTACTTTGGAAAATGCAAAGTAAGGTGTCCTCTGCTTATTCCATTGTTGGGATTAATGCTCTCCATGTGAAAAAGTGCAGAAGATGGTCACTTTTATGAGCTTACCAGAAAATACAGGAATCCTGCAGAAAAAGTCCACTTGCACCCATGGGACTGTGCATCTTCCCTTCCTACCCTGCAGAGGAGTTTCAATGTTTCCTTTCCCTCCCAAGCTCTCTCTGCTTATGGGGATGGAAGAAGAGCTTGTCTGTGGTGCACCCTATGCACTGCTGAAGGTGAGTTCAAACTCCTGAGTGGTCCACAGACCCAGATGGTTTGTAAAGGGAGCCAGGGTGCAGCCCAGGCTCCTCCAGTGCCCCTGCAAGTCCCCACGGATCACCTCTGTCAGGGCTGTGCTCTGTTCCTCTGGTGATGTTGTGCTTTGCTCATCCTCACAGCTACAGATTTGTTAGGATGTGTTTAACTTACACAGGTACGTGGATAAGTGATCAAGGACATGTTAGAAGCATGGCCAAGGACACTGAAGGTCCCAGCTATGCCTGCCACCTCCGCTTCCTGCAGCCTTTGTCTCAGCACACAATGTACTTATTAGTTTGCAAGAGGGTAAATGTTCTCTTGTTCTTACATGTCACATTCCTCCTTCTGTCAAAGACAGCAATTGCATTAATGTCCAAAGCTTGGACATACCAGGCACAATTAATGCCTGCCGTATCTCCTCTTTTATCTGGGAAAACAGAGCAAGGATAAATTTGGCCAGGAGTGAAACCTCCACTCAGTGTTGTGCTCCTCATGCATGAATGTTATTGCAGCATTTAAAGAACAATCACTTGCTGACAGGGTTACTATCAATAACAGGGAATATTTCATTAGTGCATCCACACAGGGCATTGGCCAGCTCTGTCTAACAGCTGCCAAGGGTTACACTTGTGAATGCCAAAGAAAGTTTCTTTTATTTGCCTGTCTGGGTACAGATGTTGGACCTGAATTACCTTTCAGCATGAGGTCGCTCATTGCCTCCCAAAATATCTCCGAGTCACTTAATTCCATCAGGCCACCCTCTGTACCTGACCTTTAGCTAGAACATCCCAACCTGCTTTTCCAGGTGGGAGCAATGCTGCCTTTGAACAAGGATTGTATCCAAGCTGGCAGTTGAGGGAGGGCAGTGCATGCACACAAGTGCAGGGTACCTGTAAACAGGAAAAATTACAATGTGACAGTTGGGAGAGCCATAGGAAGGATTATTTGGGCCTGTTTCTAATGTTCATTAGTCACAGGCTGGCTGAGCCATCCTCTGAGGGTTCTCAAGGCTGAGTCCAATGTCTGCACCCAAAATGAGACTGTTTGGGTCTGAGTGGCTGAGCCCTGCCCAAGTGCCAGAGAGAGAGGTTGTCCTGGGAGAGGCTCTTCTTTGTGTTTCCTCTTTTCTAGGTGCTTTGGTTCAGGTCTTGGGGGCATGCAATGGTTGAAACAAAAACATGGAACTTTGGCAGAGCAGTTTTTGAATGCCTGTGCTTTTCTCCAGGGGTCTGTGGTGCCTGATGCACACAGCTGCACTAGCACACCTGTTTCTTCCTCAGTTTCCTTGCTAAAGCCAGGGATCCTCAGGGCCCTTCAGAGGAGGTTTCTCTGTGCCTGCAATCAGGCATGAGTGCATGCCCATTCGGTGAGTCACTTTAACTTCCACTGACTAACCCACCCAACCTGTGGGAGGGAAGGGAATTATAATAGTAATAACAGTTTTTGTTGCCACTGGAGGGTTTCAAAGTGCTTCCTAAGCAGTTTTCCTTATCAGTGTTCCTCTGAGAGATGACAAACATGCAACTGATATTTCATAGCCACTTCTGTCTATTATCTTTTTAAACTGCTTGTTGCTTTTTGTTGCTGAACTCACAGCACTTTTGAAACCCTCCTGTAGAATCCCAGAATGGGTCAGGTTAGAAGGGACCACAGAGGGTCAGCTGGTCCAACCTCCCTGCTCAAGCAGGGCCATCCCAGATCACATGGCACAGAATTGTGTCCAGACAGCTCTGGAATATCTCCAGTGAGGGAGACTCCCCACTCTCTCTGGGCAATTTGTGCCAGTGCATGGTCACTGCATAGTAAAGAAGTTCTTCCTCACGTTCAGGTGGAACTTCCTGTGCATCAGTTTCTACCTCTTGTCCTATTGCTCGGCAGCACCATTGAGAAGAGCCTGGATCCATCTTCTTGACATCCTTCTGTAGGGTATGCCCAGCCTCTGCCCTGGAGGGACGTCTGCTGAGATAAGGAGATTGAGCAATCTCCCAGCAGGACCCCTCCCGGGAAGGCAGCTACTCACAGTTACGGCTAGAAGAAGACAAACCCAGAATCCTCTGGGAGACCCTCTGCAGATCCCTTGTAACCCATTGGCCCTCACCCTCTGACACCCACCCCCTGTATCCCTATAAGAGCTACCCCTCTGCCCCTGCGAGATGGAGAGGTGGTTGTTCCTGGCCTTCCATTTGCCGGAGTATGGACCAATAAAGTGACTTCATGTGGAACAGCCACACGAGCCTCTCCTCTCTCCCTGGTCTGGCTTGGAGGTTGCCCTGCAGAGCTGGGCTGAAATCACGAGCTGACAATCACTAAAGAGCTGACAGCTTCTGCAAGGGCCCTCCTGCCAGCAGCTGAGGGAAGACACCGGGCCTCAGGAAGGTGATTCCTTTCGGGACCATCTCTCTGGACCGGTCGCCTCTTCCTCGGTCAGAGATACTGACCCCACTCCAGCTGTAATAACTGGCGCCCGAACAGCCTTCCTCCAGATACTTACAGACATTGATGGGGTCCCCTCTCAGCCATCTTTTGTCCCAATTCCTCATTTTCCCTGCCCATAATGAATCATCATTTCCAGTTTGGAAAATAATATGGTGAATTGCACTGTAGTGAAAGCAAAACTGAATGCATAAAATACCCATCTGTTTTTTTAACACAACCTGCTGGTTTTAAAAACATGAACGGTTGCAATGACTGCAAATGAATCAGCTGTCAGGGAAGGCAGAGGAGCCAATTCCACGTATTTAAGCCCTTGGGACTGCTCAGGTACACCTCCAACAGAAAATGAGAGACAGTTCTAAGAGGCAGATGCTGCTACATTTTATTAATATTAATTTGGAGATTTTGTCAGTCAGTTTTTCTCCAGCCCTTCAGCTGTTTTCCCCAGTGCCTTGTGTACAGTAAGAATGTATATAGGAGAGTCTAATTGAAAAGTTATACTAATCATAAATGGATTCTTGATTGAATTGGGAGGCATAGTAGACCAAACTAAAGCTGCTTGGCTGAATGCTTGGGTTGTGTTTTTATTCTGTAAATGCAGAAAAATGGCAAAAGAACTGTTCTTCCTGTCCCAAACCTACTTTTCTTGCTGTAGGTTGAGTCAGTAACCACTGAGGATTGCACTGAGATCGTCTGAAGGAGACTTGTCTACTCAACCCCTTTCCCTCTGTATTTTAACAGCTAATTTTCCTTGCTTGTATCTTCTATTAATTTTTATGGAAGTCACCCAAATTGTAGAATACACGTGAAACAACTTACATTTTGCTTGCTGGCTTTCAGGCACCAGCAACTTAGTGTGAGTGAGGAATCCAGAATTAGTGAAGCTTGATTGTGATCAACACATGGTTACTATTCCCTAACTTTTCCCCTGCCCCCCAATCCCTAATAAATCAAATTCACAACAATAACAAGAACAGATCAATTGTCCACAGTGAAGTATTGTTAAAATAATGACTCAGCCAGATTAGAGGATACTTTATTTATATAACCATTGAGAAATAAATTTACAGAAAGCACAGAAATAGTCTGATGGCTGAATTCTGTCTCAGACACTGTAAATGGTTCCTTTCTTGGGAGGAAATTAAATTCAATGTGTACAGGTGTCCATATATATATATATACACAAACACACTCTTTTGTATATAAGATATGTAAATATATACACTTCCTTTATTACAGTTTTAAAAAATTCCCTACTGTTGATGATACAAGCTATGTGCATAGTGTTTGTATGAATATTAAAAATGTAAGCTGTAGATTTTGCTAAGTGTGGGACATATCCCAATAGCAGGGAGCAGTTCCTTTTCTTGAGGGACCATCTACCCATAAATATCTGTAAAATGGCTCTTGTCTTTTTTATGGCTTTCTTGTTCTTATAAAAAGCTGAAAAAGCACACAGATAATAAGGAGATATGGATGGCTAATTGATCTGTTCATTTTTTTCCCCCAGTAGTATTTATCACATGATGTCAGACTTCCAGAAAATGTATGAGATGTTTTATACTACTTCAGTAATATACAGTTCAAGTGGATGAATTAGAAATTACTGATTCTGTTGGGTCATCACTCTTACCTGTATGTTAATGAAACTCTGGTCCAAACCTTTTTTCAGTATCACCAAAATATGTCTGATTTAAGAAGTTTTAAAAAATTTATTTAATACACTTTTTGAACAATGATTTATAAGAATGATGGAATTGACTGTTACTTAGAAACTAGACTTATATTAAATCTAAATATTATTTTCCATGTCATATTAGTGTGTTAAGCACATTTCTATGTACTATTTAGCATATCTATATTCCCTACATGGAGTGTTCCTCTCCATGGTCTCCACAAGTTTATTTTTAGTGCTTATTTTTCCTCTGTTTGACTGCCAGCCTGTCTATATGTCTGTTTTTCATCATATTAGTTGTATTAACCTGTGAAACGAGGTCCCTAAAATTTAATGCCATTTTTTAGGACAATTTGATGAGACCTGTAGAGTTGCTGTTGCAATGTGGAGAGCAACATGCAGAGTATATTTGTCTGTTTTACTACTTTCAGGTTTTGCACTCTCAGACATTTTATCCCTTCTGCTAACACACACCAGACACTTCTATTACTGCTGCCTTTTAGTGCTGGGGTTTAGTTTCAAATGTTACTTTCGGTTTTGAGGGCAGGGCTCAGTGGGACACTCTTAAGGTGCACAGTTGCTACAGCGATTTCCTCCGTACAGCTATAGATAAGATTAAGCTGAATCTAATTTAGTTGTGCCTCCTAGTTTAGCTTGCTGCTTTGCAGGGGAGGAGTTAGGAGCTACACAGAAGGTGAAGCAGCATAATTGAAGTCCACACCTGATTACCTTCAGCTAGATTGCCCAGCTCATCACTGACACACATTCTGCCTGCTACCCCCTGGCTCAGGTAGCTGAGCTGGCTGCTCTCTGCCAATCTCATGCCCCCTACTACTGACACTGACTTATCTCATGTCAGAGCAGAGGGCTGCACTTGTCATTGCGGGAATACAGAAAAAAAACCCTACAGAAGATGAATTTAAGTGACTGTTCTCAGTAGCACAAATGTACATCTGACATATACTGAGATATATAGGAACACCAGAAGAACAGTTCAAACCTAATCCTATGATCTGCTATCCCTGCATTTGATGAAGCCCAAATTTGTCAGCTGTTAGCTGTCAGCTGATAAATCACCTGGGTATATTGGCAATAGAAACATCACTCCAACAGGGGATTTGTAGCAAATTGATAGCATTGAAATGTTTTTATGATAGTATATCTGGATCTATATCTATATAGCTCTATTTTTATATCACTGGATTATCAAAGATGAAATGCAATAAAACAAGAGTATCTAATACATTTTAGTTGGCTTCTTCACTGATTTCTTTCTAAAATATCCCAGCTACTTGGAAAATACATAAAGCTTTCTTAATAGCATCACATAGAGTTCAAATTTAAAAATGACTGACAGAAGATCTTTCTTCTCCTTAAAACTATGCACAAAGACACTGATTCTATTGTGTGACTCTGTAAAGTAATCAAACTGAATTTATGTGTGTGTTCTCTTTTATGGAGAAATCTCACTCGTGCTGGAAACAACAGCAAAGTATTCATTAACTTTAATAGAAACAGGATTTCCTTCTTACATTTTTTATTTGGTTTTGGGTTTTTTTATGGACAAACTGCTGAAATTATATGAATTGAGTTGGTCATATATAGTATCGAATGGTCTATAAAAATAGATACATACCTGTGCACATAGAGTAAAAGTAATCACTGTCACAAAGAAAATATTGTTGTATTACATTAGAAGTTGTAAATTCAATAGAGGGTTCTCAATACACAAATTCTTTAGAATAGACAGTTCCCAATGCTGTATAATACATATGAATGAAGTCTACAAGATTTTAGTGCAGCTTTGCAGACCTCCCTTTCCAATGCTTGTCTTTCTTCTTTGGGTACTTATTTACTTCTTGTGTTCTAGACCATATTCTCTTCTTTTCTGGAAGGAGAAAATTAATTTTTGCTGACTTCACTTATACCCTTGTCATTGGACATTTCCACTCCTAAAAAAAAGTACTACCATTTACAGACCACAAAAATAAACATATATTCACTCAGCAATTTTCCATGATACTTCAGTTTTAAAGTTAACAATAGTATAATGTCACCTGAACAGAAGTAGATTTCCTGAATCACTAGACATGTAGAATTTGGTTTCCAGCACTGCATTGCTTGTAGCAAGTAATGAAAATATTCAGGTGAGGTATAGGTTTTGTGATGGAAAGCTGATCTTGATGATGTATGAAAGGAACATCAGGACAAAATTGCTCAAATAAAGGCAAATGGCACAAGACTATGAAGTTGACATGGTATGCAAATGGAAATCCATGTGATATACATGGTAAAAAGATTGAATTGTCTTATTCTAGGCCCATGATTCTTAAAGAATTCTGGGAGGATTCTCCTCTGAAGGTGAAATTTATTCAGCTCATTGCCAAGTGTCACATTTTTTTCAGATGGGTTTGCATGACTCCATCATCTTGAAGCAGAGCTCAGGGTGTGATGCTTTGGTTCCTGACTGCATCATGCTGTATAATAGGGTGAAAATAGTTCACACATTTGTCATGACACAGTCCAGCATCTGTAGTTGCACAACACTCCCCACTTTTGTTGAGAAGAGTTTAGTGGCTTCATGAACAAATCCATACCACCTATAGTTAAAATACACTAATGTAATTCTTTTCCATAGCATGTATCTTCAGCACAGCCCAAGTACAAATCACTCCTCTGGCTACTCTCCTTTGTGCAAATGGATCATGCACCCTCTTTGTTACCTGGCTCGTGGTTATTCAGGTCTTTTCTCTGCAGTTTTAGTTATCAATTCCACCATGACTAGCAGGGGATCTTTCACCCAAGAAAAGTGGAACAGTGGCAAATAATGAACAAAACTCATGTTTGCATAATAGATTTGAAATCACTTCACCTCTACTTTTAAGGTGTATTACTTACTGCTGCACTGACAATTATCTTGCTAATAGAAGAGGTATTTAATGTATTTTGTTTTCTCTTTTTATAAGGTCTAAGTGAGATTGTTCATTCTAAAGTTTGCTGTGGCTCTGCTGCAGCTACTTACTGTGACCCCTTTCCCTGAAAATTGCATCTTCTGTGTCTTTGCCTTAGAAAACCCTTTTTTCTCCACTAAAGTCTCAGACTAGATGAGTATGTGTCTTGGTTTGAGTTACACTAGTGTAACATGCCAAATTTTTCTTCTGTGTTTGGACTATAGAACAGTCATCAAAATGCCAAGAAACTAAACTGTTTTTTTTAAAAAAGCTATTTTAAGTGTTTCTTCTCTTAAAATAAAAGAATGATTGCAATGCCTACCGTGGTCACAGTTTAAAATGTTGATGTCTTGCAATTCTCTTTTGAAGCTCCCCTACTGTATATATAAAAACATCCCATTGTTTTTGGTCTTTTGAGAAATACAAATGCTGCCGTAGCCTGTTGTGAAATTAATTTTATAAATTTGGTTTCTGTTCAAAGGCTGGGTGCTTAAGACAGCAGGGGATGTAATTAAAAACCCTTTAAAAAATTCATGGATATAGTAAAGCTAACCAAACCAAGTATGGTTTGTGTAATTGAGAAATAATGAAGTGATGCTTGTGGAGGTCATGCTGGCATCTGCTCTGAAGTGCAATAGAGCATTTGCAAAGCTTAGAAGGACACAGAAATAGGAGGATACTTGGAAGACAAAAATTAAGTCCATCTGATGATTTAGCCAAAGTGCAATATGACTTGAAGGGGAGAGTGAAAAGAATGTTTCACTGGGCATGAAGGAATATAAAACTAACCCACACCTTTTCTTCTGGAAACAATAGCTCAATGGCTAAAAGTGCTTGGCAAGTGAAGCCATGCAGGTGGTAGGAGGTACAGAGATTATGTAATTCTTCAACTATCTCCTATATTCATTAAAATGGGTCAGCACAGCTTGTACCTAGAGTCTACTACAGGACATAGTTTCAATTTTATCTGTAATTGCCTTGCCCTGCTATGCTTGGTACTGTGCTCCCACTGTTTTTTAGAGAATTGGCTTTCCTTAAGAATAAAGATTGGAAGAGGTTTAATGGCTGTCAGGGTGGCTGAAAATAGTGCTAAAGAGAGTCAGACATGAAGTGGAAGCTTCTCGTGAAGAACCGGCTGCTCCTGGACACAGCCAAAGGAACGGAGGCTGAGCAGATTGGTTTTTGGGAATGAGTGAATCATTCGTGTACGGTTGGGAGTGCTGATGGGTTGGTACAACTGCCTGCTTGGCTTTCATGGGCCAGGAGAGCACAGATTATGGGACAGGCATTTTGCTGTGTTCCTATTTTCCAAGGGTATATAATTTTCTGTTCTTTTCAAAGTCAACTCTAAATAGCTGTAGAAGCTACCTTAAAGCCATATTGCCCCCTGCATTTATATTCTAGTATTGCTCTGAGCACAGAGATTAAATAAAACAGGATCAGGCTCATATTTTTTTTTCTTTCCTTATCTCCCTTGCTTTTTATATTTCCCAAATAAGTGCTCACCTGAGAACCCCTTTCACAGAGTAATTTCCCAAGGCTTATGAACTGATTTCTTAGTCAGCTGACTGTTTTACAAACCTCTTATGTAGCATTTCTTTACTAATTCCCTTCATGAAATTATCTTCCTGTATTCTTTAAAGTCCTTTAAAAGTATATGCATATGGCAGTTACTCCATTATTTACCTCCTCCTGATTTTTTAAGAGGACTGGCTGTGTACAGTAGTTATCTTCCTGAGATTTCAAGTAACTTCTCAACTGCTTACTGACCTTTACCTTTGATATAGCCACAAAATAATTTTTATAGCAAATATACTCTTCAGGAGTTTAATTCCTTGTGATTATGCCAGCTTTTTCAGAAATGAACAGCTGGTAAATTTGCTGAAGCAGACCTGTGTGGTGCTACATTTATGGAGTGCTTTCTTGGAGCAAAACAATACATTATAGCTTTAGCCACAAAGTGCAATCTAAAAATAATTCTACTTTGCCCCAGTGATGTGTATGGATTGATTATTTTTCTCCTTTAGAGGTGATTTAAGCTATTAAAATGTAGGATGAGTTCAAGAAAGGGAAATGTGATTAGATCAGGTGCATTTTATCTTTATGAGCTTCCGGCTTTCTTGTAAGAATTGTTAGTTTTGACTTTGAAATGAAATACTTATCATTTGCATATTTAAATAAGACTTTACTTCTGGCAAACAATTAATGTTGAAGTTTTAATGCAGAGGAATGGAAATGAAAAATATGACTGTCAGGTAACTTTGCTGAATTTTATTCAAGACAGAGCTGTGTTTAATGCTTAATGTTTAATGTTTCATTGTTCATTGTCTTTGGCACTGAAAATAAAACACAGTTCACTCAGTCTGCATGACCCAATAAAATCCTTTTAGAATGTGAAGATTAGATCCATATTTTGTGCATGGCATGAACCCACAAGGAAACAAAAAGAAGTAGATAGGGTTCTTCCTGAGCTGCTGGACTTCACCGACGACCAGCATGTTCCTGGTAATGCATCAGGCTTTGGTGATGTTCAGGGGAGGAGAGGGGGGACTGCAGGGTTCTGCTCTCCAGGGCTCTGTCTCTCTTGGCAGTCAGTTTGAGGGGTGCCTCAGCCGTGCTCCCCTCTGCCCAATCTCTGCCTTCCCGCACACACTTCTGCAGTGTGTTTTCCCCAGCCCTGTACAGGCTGTTAAACTCCTGTTCACCTTTGGTAAAGCTTCTTAAATAACTGCTGTTTCTTTGCCCTTGCCTCTTCCCAATATGCAAGTACCCAAGAATGCCAGTGTCTCTGCTGGGCGTCTGTCAGGTCCTGGAAGCAAACAAAATTCTAATTACCTGCATGATCTGTGGAGCAAGAGCTACAGAAATCTGGCAACAACATTGACTGCATTTTTTTTCTTAAATTAAATTCAAAGCAGAATAATACTGCTACTTGCACAGTGAATACTCTGTTGGGGTTTAAATAGTTCTATCATGTTGAAGGTTCAAGCAGTATTTGGACAGTGCTCTCAGGAACATGGTGTGACTCTTGGGTATAGTCCTGTGCAGGGCAAAGTGTTGGACTTGATGATCCTTGTGGGTCGCTTTTAACTCAGCATATTCTGGGATGCTGTGATTCTGTGACTACTGAATACAT
Source organism: Aphelocoma coerulescens (assembly GCF_041296385.1). Lineage (NCBI taxonomy): Eukaryota > Metazoa > Chordata > Aves > Passeriformes > Corvidae > Aphelocoma > Aphelocoma coerulescens. The sequence goes on along the minus strand of NC_091013.1, from coordinate 15,142,724 downwards.
ATGGTAGTTTAAAAATACAGTGCAGTCCATGATATAAGCGTTTTTAATGCTGCTCCACAGTTTCAATCTTTATTGTCTCTTAAATTCCCTCGAAGACAGTCCTAATTCAGTTGACGAAATTGACAAAGGTGGATGGTAGTTTTTGGCAGCAGGCTAGACAGCATCTAAAATATTTGATATGGGAGGGGTTTTGAAAATGGCCAAAACCCCAAATCACTTGCAACTTCATTAGCATCAGTAACCAAAATATAGCAAAAATTTTGTGTATAAACTGTCATAATTTGCTGTTTCAAAGATGAATTGGGCACCACAAATGTGGCAATAAGGCTGCTTCAGGCTTCTTGCAGTATGAATTTGAAATATTTTGTGGGTTTGAAGATTTTGTGATAACCACCAAAATTGTAAACATGGTTATACTATATTTAGGGATTGTGAAATAAGTCTGACATAATTCTTCATGAGGGATAAGAGGGTGTTAACAAGCCAGGGAATGCACATGGACTTTTTTCACCCACAGTGATTCATGTTTGGGATAGACCCAGAGGCTATGTCTAAACAGGAGACGTGGAACCATTGACATACTTATGGGTCAATAAAAGTACTGCAGCCAGCTCCAGAGGAGATAAAAATTGCTGACAGAACTCCCACCCTTTTCCTGCTTCCACAGAAAATGGGGCAGATGAAGCACAGTTTGTACAACCCAGTGGTTATATGCAGAGTGTGAATAATGCAGTATTATTTCCATGGATGTCTGTAACTCTTGTAGTTTCATCTAACTGCTGAGTTATACTCAGGGATTTAATAAAAATATGGGTCTGATTTATTTTCTTGGCTGGAAATCAATGGAAGATGATTGGGAGCAAAAACGTCCATTAGTATTGGCATGGCAGACATGGAAGCTTTCCCTAGTTGTGCTGCAAACCTAGTTTTCCATTTTGAAGAACACCAGGGGTGTTTGAGAAAGATGCTTCTGTATCAGCTGTAGTGTTATTCAGAAAACAGAATTTAAAGGGAGAAAAAAAATCACTAGTTGTCACGTTTGTCACTTGAATGGGAGGTTATCCTGAAGGAGACTGGCAACAGGAGTTATTAACTCAGCTGCTCTGTTAGGGCTGTTTTGTGAGAAAGGTTATAAACTAAAAATTTGGCTAAACGTTTTGTTTACAGATGAATGAGATTATACTATCATGAAGTACTCATAAGGCTGGAAACTACAATGAATGCTCACACCAAAACCGTATTAGACATCAGTATTTTCTTCTGTAAGGAAGAGGAAGGAACTGAGTTTTATTTTTTTCCCTGTTGTCTGGGATGGGGATTCTGAACTTCTGTATGTTGAAGGGAAGACTTTAACAGATTAAGAGTTATTCTACACAACTGGCAAACTGCACTTGCTCATACCCCACACATGGACATGCTTTGGGGAATTTCCTTTGCTCTATTAAATGCTAATTTCTGCCTGTAGCACAAATTTAAGGGGTCGGTTAGCAAACTGAGGGGTTTCTGTGAGTTTTATAGTCCCAATCTTAGTTCTAATTGCAGATGGAATTTCCTGTGCATTTCTCCATGTCCTGGAGTCAAATGCTTGCTTTCACTTTCTCTTCTTGCTCAAGAGGTCACATTTTCGATGAAATAATGACTAAATGAAGGACACCCCCATTTCCAAGGAGACCAGATAGCATTTCACACCAAGTAAAATTTGCATATATTTATTTTTTTTTTCTCTTTTTAATCCTGATAAGAATACTTAAGTGTTTTTCAGCAAGGTGAAAATGTAGAGTGAGTGCCCAGTGTCCCACCAGCATGGTGCCCCAAGAAGACAGGGCTGTATGGAGAGGACTGAGTCCACTGCCATCTCTCATCTCACTTTGCTTTTCTGCTTGCCATTATCTCAGAGTTCAGGAGCTGGTGATGGTGAACTTGTTTTTCCTGCTGAGTGAACACAAGATGACCTAAAAAAAGGGAATCTTTCAGCATAATGACATTATCAGGAAGGGTGATTTACTACTGGGGAAAGAGCCGTTTGCAGCTTTTCTGATCATGTTTCAAGGTTTTGCCTTTCTTCTCTCCAATCCTCCCAATAACAATGATGTAATACATTAAATTAAGCAGTAATGATGGATGAAGCTGTGGTTATCATTAAATATTTATGCTTCTGGAGTGTTGTAAACACACAGTGCAGCCCTAATTAACCATAGGTACTCTACAATTATCCCATGGTAATCACCCTAATTGGAATTGGCTCATTATGGGAAATAGAATAGAATTTGTTTTCTGTTTGGTACTGAAAAATAGAGTTGGCAATTAACTAAAACCAGCAACCACTTCATCCGACTTAAAAAAAATTAAATTGCCCTCTTAGAGCCTGTCACAGTTTCTACAATTGGAGCAGTTTTACAAACAAAACCAATAATCAGATCTGGCTTCCAAAGAATACATACACTCATAACCTTGTCTCTCTGTCAGCGTTGATTGATAACTGTGATGCACAGAGGTCCATAAAAAAGCCCAAAGGGCTATCCAAAGCACTCAAGAGACACACAGATCATTTGCTTTGTGAAGCTATTAGAGGAGTTGTGGGAGCAGTGAGAAAGCACATGCTTTCTTTTGCTCTGTGAATAGTTCAGCTGTGGACATGAGACACTCTGCCTTTGTTTAAGCATGACAAGCAGTATTTCTGACCACTCCTCTCCTCCCTTGGCCACTGGGAAACCTTGCAAGTGTAAGACAGGGAGATCCCAGGCTATTTCCAAGAGAGCAGCCCTACTCTTGTGGAGCTGTCACAGGCAACTGGATGTCTCCAATAGCCCAGGGCACTTGGCACTCATTCCAAATGCTCATTCCCAGGCCCTTGCCAGCAAGAGAGGGCAATACTCATGGGCAGGACATAGCAGGTGCATCCAAATGCTGTTGGGCATCCTGAACCAAAGAAGAGATGGGATCTCTGGACTAGATTGATTCCTGCTAGCCAAGGCCATGGCCGGACATGCAGCTCTGCTGCTGCTGCTGAGCTGAGTAAAGGTGGTGTTGCCCCCAGAATCCCATCTCTACCCTCCTTCCCCACCAGACAGCCCTGATCCATTACACACCAATGTCAAGGTGCTGGGAATAGCAGGAAGCAGGAACAGCCTTACCTGGAACTGCTTCTGGCAGAAGAGGATCTGTAATTGCTGCATGAGGATAGAGGACAGAATACTGCCATTGTGAGGAATCTCCTGTTTCTAATTTTATTTTCCTATCTGTTCATAAATGTCATGAAAAATTAAATTCAAAAGAAGTGTAGGGTTTTACAAAGTCCTGTCATACAAACGTATCTTCTAAGTCATAAATTAAAGATTTGTTTTCTCCATCTGCTTTGCCTGATACAAACAGGAACAGTCTGCTTTTGCTGAGAGTGGAAATGCCTCTGCTGAACTGATCTTGTGGAAATAGGAAGATGCAAGAAGAAAATGTTCAAGTAGCCTGTAGAAGCCTGCAAACTGCTACAAACAGAAGGAAAGTTCACAAAAGGAAATAGGAGTTGGAGAATAGTGATTGATCCCTATCATATGCTATGTCCTCACATGGTACATATGTATCTGTTTCCCACAATTAATGAAAACCCACTTTTTTTTTTTTTTTTTTTTACTCTACTTCTAAAACATGACCTACCTTTCTTTTTGTCATGTCTGTGACTTTCAGTGTTGTTGGGACTTTGGGCCATTCTTTCCAGTGTTGTTTTTATTTTTGCAGCAATTACATTAGCTGCCATCTCCAAAGAGGAAACCAGTTTTTCCAGTTATAAATGAGGTTAGCTGTGAAAAGTGAGAAAAGGAAGATGCTGAAGATGAGCCTGAGCAGTATTTATACAGCACTTCCAAAAGGTAATACAAGCTTATGCTTTGGAGACAGTGAACAATGTGGGCTTGGGTCAGTGTAAATAAGGTAAGGTAAGTCCTGTACTTCTAGTTAAATGATTTTTTTTTTCTTTGGGAAACAAATCTCTCTAAATTGCTGTTCTCTGTTTTTCAAATATCTTGAAGTTGGAGGCTAGCAAAGCTTTGTGGGTAGATGTTAGCTATTTGCCTGTGGTTATGCCTGTAGGGCAAGGAGGTAGGACTGTTGCACAGGGTTGTTGCTGAGGTTTTCTACATCTGCATGGTGACTTTCAGAAGACCTTAGGGGCAGAAGGTGGGGAAATATGTTGGTCTCATTGGGAGAATTAGCCCTGAGTCTTACAATGATCTTTTCTTCTTCTCCAGTCTCTAACCGGGGTATCTTGGTAATGCTGTCCCTGCCCGGCTCCGTGGGGTCCCGCGTGTCCCACAGACGCACGGGTGGGGTCAGTGCTACAGTCGGTAGCAAAGAGCCGAGAAGGGCATTTGGGTGCGTTCTGCCGGGAGCATTCATTACTGCTACACTGCCGAAGGGTGCAGAGGCAAAAACGAACACGATCCCAAAACTCAGAGTTTTATCTGGGGGAGGGGAAAAGGCCGGACCAGGGAACGGGGGCCAGTGGGGAACCTCTGGGGGAGTGATGAGGGGTAGAGGCTGACAGGCAGCCAGGGAATTCAAACTGGGATAGATTAACATAACAGAACAATGCCTCCTGGGAGAAGCCTTTCTGGTCACCCTAACATAAAGTGGTTCTTGTGGTGCTGGGGACTTGTCTTACTGAGAACTCTCTGTCCCTTGTAATGTATGTTCACCGGCCACCACATCTTGGGACTTCACTTTGTGGGGCTGAGGCAAGTGGAGGCGTAATAGAGACAGGTGAAATTATAAAAAACAGAATTTTTGCTTGTTAGGCTCTCAGGAGGAAGATAACTGAGGCAACACCTAACTGGAGAAAGAGCAAGAAAGGGAAAATCTCTTATAAAGGACAATCTATAGAGTACATTGAGAAATGGTGTCTGTCTTTCACAGAAATACTATAAAAAAAGTATTAAAAAGTATGCACACACACATCAAATTTACCTTTTAATTTTCTCCCTTAGCCCATCCACATGTTCCCACCTCTTGTATTTTCCCTTGTATAAAGCATCTGCATTTCAACAGTCCTCTCTGTGAAACTCTGCTTTCACTCCCAAGCATTTCTAGAAGAACTCAGCACAGTGTGACTGGCACATGACGTCCTGTTCAGGCCCCCCAAGGGATGGAGACCCTGGCCAAGTTGCTTTGCTACCAAGGAGGGCTGCAAAGTTATCACTCAAATCAACCCCCTCCTGCTGTGTTGCCGGAGATGTTAATGTTTTTGTGAAGGTGGCAGCTCACTTAGTGTCTATTTTTAGGTTTGTACTAACAGCCCCTAAGAATTAACATTGAAGGTAGAGGTGAAAGGACATCTGTCAAGTGATGTTTTGCACAGACAAAACAGAGTTTTGGCTTTAAATGCAGTTTACTGGCCAGTTCTACCATAGGGACTGCAGACAGGGTTTTTTTAAGCAGTGCAGATTGTCACAAGAACTCTTAATATGATCCTTTTCCTAGTCGCTTGTTTTTGAAGTACCCCAAATTTTTGAGCTTAAGCAAGCATCAGTTGCATTTTACAAACTTGTTCCCCCTTCAGTGTTGAATCACATGTACAGAGAAATATAATGGCAGAGGGAAACCCAAGCACAATGTCTGGAAAGACTGCTTGAAAACCTCTGCAACCCAGAATGAGGTTTAGAGGAAGTGTCTAAGTGAATGTAGCCTCCTTCAGGATTACAAAGGGCATTGCCATCCAGAAATTTTGGCACCAGTTGTGTGCAAGCTAATTCTGATTCTAGAAGGGACCTGGCCCTCACAGCATGACTCTGCATTGGTTCACTATCCTTCCTAAGCAGCGGCAGGTTTTATTTGCATTGAATGTCTCCTTGCTCCCTTGGCAATACCCTTCTCCATCATTCTGTGTAAGGGCATTTTTACACGATATTGCATTGTGCTATATAAACATCACCTTTAAATTTCATTTTATTTAAAATAAATAAATAAATAAATAAATAATAAAAAAAAATAAATTTAACTGCTTAATAATTGCCAAATTGAAATTTTTGTTTTGAAACATAAATACTCATTTCAATTCCATACTCGAGTAAGAAATATGCTATTTTTAATGGGCTCAGACACATTATTAAAACATTTTAGATGTTACCACTGTATCCCCATTTTACTTTAAGTTATTAATTGTTCCAGCACTCCTTCCTTTGGCAAGAAACTCACTTGCATAAGCTGTTGGATCAGCTTTTCACTGATTTTGAACTCAGTGATTCTTTGCTTCAGGAAAAAGGAAGAGCTGAGTAAAAGAGTTTTTAGTTTTGAAATATTTCTTCTCCTTCAGGAATTTGGGTGTCCATTAACCCCAGCAAGAATGGAGACTCTTAGCACTTGGCAGGATTGACTTGCTGCTGTCACCTTATCCAGCCTCCAAGGATCTGTGCTGCTGCAGTGTCATTCCCACTTGTCCTCTGTTTCTCACCCTGTGTTTTTCTGACTCTTTTCTTTAAGTGAAGGCATTGGTTTTCTTGGAGGGAGTTGCAAAACCTACCCCTCCCTCTGCCACAAACGTCCTATTAGATGCAATACAGCTAATTTTTCAGAGGTGTGCTTTTTCTTTTTAGTGGGCATGTAAAGTGCTGCTAATCGTTAGTGGGTGTTTAAGGTAAACGAAAGCCAAGCTGATGAGTGAGTGGTGCCCGGCAGGTAAATCCATTCATTCTCTCCGTTGCTGTTGTTAGTTGATGTTGCTTGCAGCGACTTCTTCCTTGCTTTGCTTGCATGGAGTACTAGGGAAACAAGGAAAATATTTATTAAAATTATAACACCGCAATAGCTTAAGAAATTTTTTCTTTGTTGGGATTCATTCTAAAGCAGTACATTACAATGGAAAATGCAGTCCTCTGCAACAGGCACTGCAGCAAAGCAAACCTTGAAGTGCTCTTGAAAGCTCTCAGTGGTTCCTCTTGTGGGGCGTGTTGAATGTAACAATTGCGATAAGTGACTCACGTTGCTCAGTCTCACAGATATCAAACTTAAATGCACAGCTGGCTCTGTGGGGTTTTGTAACACTTCTGCTCACCTTGGTAGAGCCAGGTTCCAGATGGAAAATTTAAATTCTGTGAGACAGCCCACGTGAAACCCTTGTGTCCCTGAAGCCAGGCTGAGCTGTGTGTCCAAATTCTCAGGGGACAGTCATTTTATGCTTTCATTTTCAGGAGATTTCAGTCTTAAGGTGAACTTGATTCCAGGCTTCAGACAGCCTTTACAAGGATACAACCCATGAGGCAGGAGGCTAAACATTTGGATTTGATCCATTGTCAGCCAATAGCTCACTGTTGGGTGTTGAACACGGTCTGCTGAAGGCAACCCTGTCTCAAAAAGTCCCTACACTAATGGTCAGTAGGAGCTGTGAAGGCAAAAGAGGGGAAACACAGCTCAAGGCTCATTACTTACAGCATTGTCCTGAACCTCCATTGCTGACATCATTCAGGACAGTCTCCTGGGTAAGTGGTTCTTTTCTCCAACTCAGTGGGACTGTTCCTCTGTGCTTCCTTGGGTAAGTGATTCAACTTCTGTGCACCTTCACTTCCAGATGCAGAAAATGGGATAATGCCACACCTTAACTGTGTGCATACGACAGGCAAATCAGGGTAGACGTCTAAAAATATTCAGGCATCTGAAGATGCAAACTATCACACAATAAGGTTTTCAAAATACCACAGGTATCTATCTAACTTCTCCTGGAGTGAATCACAGTGAATCACCTCGAACACTTGCTGCTCAAACAGGGCTCAGCTCCCAAAGTCTGTGTGAAAGGAGTTTGCACAAAGCTTTGGCTCTTCTTGCAAACATGAATATGATTTTGTTTTGTTTTGTTTTGTTTTGTTTTTCTTAAAAAATGAGACTACTTTTGCTCAAGTTTTTCACTGAAATAAAGATTTACATGCACAAGCTCTAATAACACCCTTTTTTCACCTGCTCACCATTGCTCTGTACAGTTGGCTGACTTTTCAAGGGGTTTAAAAATTAAAATATACATTAATTTGCAACTCCCTTTCTTTTGTCAAGTCTTGGTCACAAATGAAGCTTTATAAAGGCATCTGGTTGATATGATTCAGAACATTTTACAAAACCACTTGTCTCTGTGGAGAGATTTGATTTCTTTGTCAGTGAGAGTGACTGACAACTAAAACCCACATAATCTAAAAGGAGGTTCAGAGATCTGACAGTCCATCACGACAGACCTGTCGAGTTAGCACAGCCCTGTGCAGGAATCCTGCACCGGGCTCGGTGATTGGGGCAGGATTTGATCAGGTGATGAAGACGTGTGACAACCGTGCCAGACAATGTGCTGAGATGGCACGGGGAAGCCTGTGCCGTGGGAGAGGCTGTGAATCCACTGCTGCCAGAGCATCTGTCCCTGAGCCTGTCCCCAGTGCCAGCCCCCGGCTGCGGTGCAGCTCCCCCTGCCCGGGGACCCCCGGCACCAGGCACAGCTGCTTGGGGGCCCGGCTGTGGGTGTGAGGGGGAGGACAGGAATGGATCTTGTGATCATATGTGGGACTCAGTGGGTCTGGCACCACCTCAAGCAGATGTTTTTGGCCGCTGCTCCAGTAGGCTGAGCTGGGAAGCAGCACCAAATTTCGTCTCAGCAAGTCTCTCCAAGCTGTGCTGTGAGTGTGGCCAAGTGCCGTGGAAGTGGATTCACAGAGCTGAATCTTTGCTGCAGCCTTCTTCTGGGACAACTGCTCAGAAGCCTGGGTGAATCATGCTACCAATGCTAAGTGCTGAATCATGCACCTAACAAATCTGTCAGCAAAAAAATTTATAGGTAAAATAAAATAAGTCAGTACACCTCTTTAAAGTGTTGGCAGCATTTTATCAGGATAAGTATTTGGATCTTGTAACTGTGTGAGCTTTCCAAATTATTAATTTAATTGCACAGCCACCTTCTTATCTAATTTGCCCCGAGCCAGATCTTAAAAATGATTTAAACTTCAAAGACAATAGTAATCCCGCATGCACAAAGACACTTGGAAAAACTATTTCTTTGAAATGTAACTGATTACGAACTAGTGTTGATTCCCTGTGCTTTCCTTGCAGCATTAGCTCTTCTGTGGGCATGGAGTGCTCTTGTAATTTGTCAACCGCTACCACCATTTAAGATCAGTTAAGCTCTCTCACATTAATTAAAAACTGTAATTAAATAACCAAAAAGCCCCTCACTATGACTCAGTCTCAGAGTGTGCATCTGGCCCTTGTTTGAGATGGGGGGAAAAAAAAGTGAAGTTATGTCAGAAATTTCCGGGATGTTTTCTTTTGGTTACCTCATAAAGGCACTCTGCTGAAATGGTAATGGCTGGGAAATAGAAGAGAGAGAAAGGTATCTTTTATTGAGGTGGACAGGACTGTGGCAAACCCTTCTACTTACATTGCATTTTGATCTCAGTGCAGTACAGGACTAAGACATCACGAACAGAAGATGCAAAAGAAATATTATTTTAAAATATCTTTTAATGTTTAGCCCTGTAAACATCTCAGTGAACTTTGCTTAAAAAGATGCTTCTCCCTGAAAAGAATTCCACTTCACTCTTACTCTACCATATTGACACAAAAGGGGAAGAGGAGTGCTAGAGAAGCAGGTTTACTCTTGTAAGTGGCTACTGCTGTATTTGATAGATACATATTTACGAATTTTAAGAGATTAGGGTATGATTTCTGAGTATATTTGGGAAAGAAAGAAGAGCTCTGTGCATAAGCTTTATCATATTGCACAAGTTCTGCCACCACTAATAAAATTTTACCCCTTTTGTGTTGTTTTATGCATATGATGCAGGGAGGGTAGGATACATCAACTTCTGTCTCTTGATGGAGATGACATACATGTTATAGTTAAAGCTTTCTAACAATTAAACTGTCCTGATTGTAAAGACAATACTTATTTCCTCATAACTCCCCATGTAGATTTCATGAGAACTGTTCAAAAACATTTGTTGAACAGCTGTCTCTAGAAGGAAGAGTGCACTAGTCAAATGTATTTCTTAAATGGATGCAGATTTTGGTGGATTGCTGTTTGGAGTTCTTAAAAAAAAGATTTCGGAGTGAAAAAATGTTCACTTCTAAATACACTTATTTTTCTACAAAAAAGAGGTTCAAAATGATATTTATTGAGCAGAAAATTTGGAGTTACACAAAGTAGTTTTATGAAGGTGGGAAGCATGTGCAATAACTGCTGGCTTTAGAGCTCAATTTATTTTGAAAGAGAAAAAGATGATCTCTTCCATGACAGAAATTCCCTCTTTATCAGCTCAAGATTGTTATTTCTGTCATGGCAGGTGGCAAAAGACTAATTTCTTTGTTTGTTTACCTTTTGTTTATTCTTACGTGGTAAACACATTCAAGTGAAAAACATAGATTAGGAGATTGTGATTTCAGTTGTGAAGTCATAGTCCTAACACCAGGTACTGGTTTGGGTTGGATATGAATTTACAGATCATCTAATCCAACTCCTCATCCTCCACTGGACTGGATTGCTCTGGGCCCCTCCAGCCTGGCCTTGAACACTTCCAGTGATGGGACATCCACAGCTTCTCTGGGCAACCTGTTCCAGTGTCTCACCACCCTCACACTAAGGAATTTCTTTCCAACTTCTAATCTAAACCTGCCCTGTTTGAGTTAAAAACCATTTCCCCTTCTCCTGTCACTACAGGCCTTGGTAAAACCTCCCTCTCCAGCTTTTTTGTAAGTCCACTTTTCTATATTGAAAGGCCACAGTGAGGTCATCCTGGACCCTTCCCTTCTCCAGGCTGAACAGCCCCAGCTCTCTCAGCCTGTCCTCATGGGAGAGGTGCTCCAGCCCTCTGATCATCTTCATGGCCCTCCTGTGGACTTCTGTGCAGACTAAAGGAAAGAAATGTATGTTCTGTGCTTTATCTAGTGCCCTTTTCCCATGCAGATAAATCTCAAGAATTAGAGAAGGGGAAGACCAAAGAAACATTCCTCTGAAATGGTAGTGGACAGAGGGAGTTGTGTAAGCACAATTTGGACTACTATGAGTCTGCTGAATGTGATCTGTGAAAATTTATATCACCGCTTTTCCCTTAATTCTGAAGACAGTAAATTGCAAGGCTGAATTTTTTCTAAGACTGTCAGATGTAGCCATTTGTCCACCATTTCCAGGAGGCAGAAATGGCTACACCTGGACAGGAAGGCAAAATCATGATCCAAAAGCAAAGAAGGGGATTTTGGTAATAGTATGAAGCACTTCTAAAGAATGTGCTTTGCAAGAGAATTATTTTAAGAAATGGGATTTCTGTTTCCAATTATAAAAACCTTAAGAAGTTATTAGAAAATGCAAAGCTGTGTACATCAGCTTCATAGGCACTGTGGCTAATTTATGTGTGTGTATGGGAAAAGGTGAGGTGCCATATCCTTGCAATCTGTATTTTTCTGATTGAGAAACCTGGATCACACTGAAGTGAATAGCTACATCCAAATTAGCAGCACACCGTTACACAGAGATACCAGCTCATGCCAAAACATACTGTCTCCATATTAAAAGACATCTACTCTCTCCATATGAAAATACATCTACACTCCACAAGGTTGATTAGCTCAAGCACAACACAGGGGCAACCTACACCACCAGCTCTGTTAACATTAATTTGAGCTAAATTGGTCTATTATGCCTTATCACAGCATGTAGACACATCCTTTCATTTTTTGTGTATGTATCTCTGATAGCATTCATTAAAACCACCCATGTGGTAAAATTTAGCAGTTTCACATTTTAGATGAAAGTCAGAATTCAGGATGAAAGGAAGCTAGGGTAGGGGCTTTCTACTAAGGAGCCCATGCAGTCTGTGAACTGCTATGGACTCTTTTAAGATTTTCTAGGCATAGTTTCAGGTTTTTGTTTGCTTGGCTCTCAAAATCCATGCACTAAACTGAAGCAGTCGACTGATGTTCCATTTGTTCAGTGTGTATCTATGCTGACCAGCTTTGCATCTAGATAGGATGTTTGCTATAATCTCCTTGCCTGTGCACGGGAAAATGCCTCTTCTGAGAATTCTACAAAACACATAGTCAGTCCATGGCCCAGTCCTCTTTCTAAACAGAAAACAAGAGAATGGCAGTTTTACAAGTCCGTGCAGTATCTTTACAAACAATGGTTCTATGTTTCTCTCAATGAACAATTAACAGCAGTGGGTTTCAGAAACATATTCTACAGTGGTATAAACTAACCTTTCAGCAGACATGAAAGAGAAAATGTCTCTTTCTCAATGGAAAAGTACTGTAAGAAATAAAATCATGTTTCATTCTAGAAAGAGTGTTCCTACAATTAAGACTTCTGACATTTGATCCTCTCAAATGTTTGTATCAAAAAAAGGGTTTCAAATTTTTACAAGAGCTCTGCTTGAAATTTATTTGGATAACTTGTTAAGTTTGCCTGTTGAAGGCTATGCTGTGACTGACTGTCACTGATCTGGCTGACTAAGCAGCCTCATTTTTGGACAGAGAGCGGTGTGGAAGCCCTGAGGTAGGGAGAGGACAGTGTGAGTGAGATTCAAACATTAGATATCTGCATTCCAAACTAGTGCATCTTATCAAGACCCTTGAGAAGCAAACTCTGTTTGATTCACATTGCACAGAGTGAATGAGATTGTGCTCTAGAAAACCCCTGGGTTGTACAGATTGAGACATCTGCATATGATAAGTACCAATCTTGGCAATCATGGCAGCCAAAGTCACAGTAAGACTTTGTTTGGTCCAGTTTTCACTACTGATAGGAAGCAGAAGGAGGACCTATACAGTAGAAGATATATTCTGTTTGTTGTTAGTGGTTAGATCTGTGTTTGGAGAGTGTGTGCTTGGAAGGTGTTGGGTATTAATTAAGTACACAGATTACAAAATAGAACAATGAATGATGCTTGATGCTTCCACGGTCAGAATTTCAGCTAAGGTTTGGGATGAAGCTACAGATGGTCCCTGCTTTGCCCCAGGCCACCATCACAGTTTAGCAGTTGATGGGATTTGCAGAAGTGTAAAAGGTCCAGTGTAGCTGATTAACCTTGGTTTTCTGGCTCCTTTTTATTCTAGGACTGTGAAATGCCAAATGTCTTTATCAGCCCTCTCACCCTTAGTCCTGAGTCCAGTCAAGTACCTGTGTGAGTCAAGTCTGAGGGGAGGTTGCCCTTGCAAGTGCATGGCTAAGGCAGGTGCAGGGGACGGGAGACACGTTGCATGTAACAGCTTCCACTGTAGATGTGGAAAGACTGCGGGAGTGCTTTGGCACTCAGGGCACAGTAATGGTTGCCTGCTTGCCAGTGCATGCTCCCTCTTGCCCCAGATCCAGAGTATTTGGCTCCTGGGCTGAGAAGCAGCATGTAGAATTCTTCTGTTGGTTACTCTGTCCCAAAACTCCTAATGGAGTAAGTTTGGGACCAGTTTGGGGTATTTTTCTTAAAAAAAAAAAAAACAACAAAGTTTTCCCCAGTTTCTCAGAAAAACAGGAGATGATTTCATCTTATCATAATTGCTGAATTTATTTTTAAGATGGGAGAGTGTCAAAAGCTGTAATCCTGCATGCCTCCTTTAATAAATAACATCCTGATTGTAGTGGCCCCGAAAAATGAACAAGTATTCAAATAATCCTAACTGAAAAGGATGAGAGTCCACCATTATCCAGACTGCATGACTCATTAAAGTGAAGGGTGAAGAGCACAGCAGAGTGGCATTAATCACTCAGTTCTGCTACAGGAAGAAAAGCATTTGTGTGATACTCTATTTACAATATACCATATGCACAATTATCTCATGGTCTCACAACGACTCTAGGGGTGCTGATGACAAAAGAACATCCCACTTCTAAATAATTTTGCAAGGCTATTTAGTTCAATTTCATTTTAGACTTTGCATTTTGCTTGACAATAATACACAAAAGACACTCAGATTTTTTCTTTTTTGATGAAAAAGCAAAGCCTGATTTCCATTTAATGGTATCTTCTCTTGGATTTTAGAATATGACAACAACTCACATAAGTCTGAAAATGTAATTTCATTACTAGATTTTGTAAGACCAAGAGGGGAAAAAAAAACCCTAAACTTACGACAAGGTTGAAGGCATCTTTTTTAGAGCAAGTTTTTGGATTAGTTATCTTGAAGATGCTCTCAGAAAAGTCATATGGTATTAACTGAGTTCTCATACCACAGGCAGCTGTGCTATTCAAAAACGAAAACAAATGAGTGAAGTGAAACTCTGTGTGCTTAGATTCTCTGAAGAATACCTGGGGTCAGAAAACAGAAAAGGAAAAGCAATCTGAATGGAGAAACAGAGGGGCATCTCCCCTTCAGAAGTGTCATTGGTTCTGATGGCAGGTAGTATGGTGTATGTGGTGCATAAATATTATAAATTACCATTAAACAAAACGTACCTAGTTCAGAATAAGATTACTGCTGATAGTCATTGTACCTTTACAAGGATCTCAGAGGATCTCAGAGAAGATGGTTATTGCCCTGGGCTGTGTTGGGCAAGGGTTCATGTTGCACAGCGCTGTTCGTAAGTGGGGCAGCAGACAGAAAATCTCAGATGTGGTTGATACTACAAAATCCAAACACAGAAGAAAAGAGACTTGGTGCACGAAGAAGTGACAAATTCAAAGTTGACGGTACAAAAAACAACATATGGAGCTTCATATGCTATGGCAAACACCATAAACTGTGGAATGGGCTGGCATTTGGAAAATTTTAATAGTTTGATTATTGTTGTTGTTTTTGAGTGGGGAGCTGTTGGAGAGGTTCTTCTGGGAGCCAGCTAGGCCAGATTACTGTGTGGATCAGGACCTATTCAGTGGTGCAGAGCAGACAGACCCAAACACCTTGTGCAGCAGACCTCTGCCAGACTCCCTGGCTTGGAGTGGCTGCTGGATTTCCTGTGGTAGAGAGCACAGAAGGATTCCCAGTCTGAAGTTGCTGTGTCTTGACTGGAGGATGTTCAGATTTGTCCACACACCACCATCCTCATCTTCCATAAATCAGTCTAAAGAGATGTTTTAAGATCAGACAGTGGATTCTTGTTGATGTGGTCCATGGGGTTTCTTTTGGTGTCGTCAACAAGCTTTGCAATTATTGACAATTCAGGTAGGGAGGGCCTGCAATAGCAACAGAAAACTTTTGATTACAATTTTGATGACAATCTTGGCCTTTTAGCTTCTAATGTGCTTTGATTTAAAATTAATTCTCAAACATTTCTGAATTTGCTGAAGTAAAAAAATGCTCTTGGTTTTTACGTAGTCTTCAAAATTTGCAATATTACAACACATGCTAAACATATAATTAATTCAGTGATACCAATAGGACTGTTCTTATGCTTAGAGATTTACACATCTGCAAGGTCAAGACCTTATTCTATATTGTCATAACTATGGAATAACACATAGGTGTGAACTGGGGCTGATTTCACTAGTAAGCTGAAAATATTTTACTTTGAGTGGTCAGGTTCAAAAATTAATAAAAAATTCACTCATCATCTTTCCTGGGTCAGTTAACCAGTCTGAACCCAAGCTTTGTGTTAAAACTTGAGGGCATTTTCCTCCTTATGATGGATATACTTGAAAAAAATCAATGCTAATGCCTTCCCTTGTAAAGTATTAATTGTCAGGATGAGCTAAACATATTCATCAGGTTGTGATTATCTTTTGCTTTCTGACCCATAGGAGATAATCAACATCTGTCTTCATGATCATTTCCTACCTTTGCTGCCTGCAACTTTTGCTGTTCATATCTTACTACTCAGCAGTCAATTTAAACTCAGAAACTTGTTCTATATTTCTTTACTTTTGCCAAATGCCTCTACTGTTTTAGACCTGTACAAGTATTTGTGTGCCTGAAAGCTTGTTTTTTTTCTCAGTGAAGTAAATTGGCCTAATAGATTGCCTGTCTTTGCAAATTGTGTCTTTTCAGCAAGAGAGCCTCTTAAAACAATTCATCTGAACTGATCTGAATTTTATAATGTATTCCAAACTTACATATTTTTAACACAAAAAAATCTAGACTGAATTCTATACGATCATGACAGGGTAATTTATTTTGCCTGTCCCACTGGCTTACTGAAGCTCAGAAGTATGTGTGCACAATACAACTTCTCTTACTTTAGGACTTGTAAATTTTTTCAGTCAGTTTGATTTCTGTTTCAAGAAGTTAAGTTCATCTTGAGAAGAGAACTGTTTTGTTAAGAGAATTATTGACCGAAACCCAGGACACTGAATGAAGTACGATTTGATAAAACTGACATCTTCTTAACATTTTTCTGTCCCTTAACACAACCTTAATTAAATCAGAGTTGCAAAACTAACATACTCTATATACAGTAGGTTCATGCAGTCTGTAAATTCTCCAAAACAGAAAACCATGGATATATTAATAAGGAAATCTGTTTTCCTTTCATCCCATTTTCTTAAAGAAAGTTTCTCTGGCGCGTTTTCCTTGTTGCATTTTAAATTGCAACACTCCAGCTCCTTCAAGCTCTGTGAAATAAGTCACATATCAAGAAGTTAAGTATCTGTATTTTCTTCATAGATACAGTCTGTGATAACACTCCTGTTGAGTTCCTACCTTGCCATGGTGAAGCATTTATATTTTATCTTGTTAATTCACAGAAAAAACAGGTCTTAGGTAATGAAAACAAGGGCAAATAATGTCAACAAAGTACCCAAAAGATTTACACAAACTGTCATCTGAGCTTCTGTAACATGCAGATGTAACTGCTGGGGATAATAGAAATACTTGCCATTTCAGCTGTCAACATATCTTGGCAATTTTACTGAGTTGCCCTTTGGGTGCTCCATTTGCTTCAATTCTTTGACTGGTCTTGCCTTACTACCTTTCACAGGCAAAGTTAATGGCTCTGATCATTCCTTTCTACTCACTTCACATATTCATTCTGACTCAACTTTTTCTCTGACTCACAATCTGTTTCTATTTCCATAACCATGAGTGCGTGTGAAATATGCTGGGCTAATGTGGAATGGCACAGGCATCACAATGTGTTATTCATACCTGTGTGAGTAACAGCCACTCATTCCTTGGTACATGTGTATTGACTCGAGAGCACCTTCATTTCCTGCCTTTTCCCATTTATTCAATCACTTGGTGAGCCTTCTTCTACAATGAAAAGCATAAATCCTCTTGTTCTTGTGTCAGAATGGAACCGCCTCAACATAACAGGATGACACCTTCAGCCAACTTTTAAAGAACTATCAAGAAAAAGAGAAAAAAAAATTAGGAGTTCTGATAGACTTGCTATGCTCTTTTTAAATCGAGATCATAGCTGACCTGTAGGTGTTGCAACTGCTTCAAATATTGGGGCTTTCTGGTGAAAAGCCTACTCTACATGCAAAATCTACTGGGTAGATTGTCCTCATGGACCTATCTTATTATGTGCTATGTAAGATGCAAAATTGCAGGTGAAAGTTTGAGCAAACTGTGTGAAACTCCTGACATATCTCCAAAATCCACAAAACAAACAGAATCTGTTAGCAGAAGGAATGTCCTTTTCTATACTAACATCTGTTAGCAAAGGGAGCCGGGAAAGAGATCTACAAAATAATCATGGCATTATCTATTACTTTAAACATGAAATTAAGGTAACAAATTGTCTGGGTTTTTAGTTTGTTTGTGTTTGTTTGGTGGTTGGTTTGGTTTTTTGTTTGTTTTATTGTTTGTTTTATACTGGAACATTATTAAATATAAATGTGAAAAACCTGGAGATTTCAATTTATCAGAATACTCTACTAATCCTACTTTTATACATAGATAATTAATTGACAAATTTGACCTTTTAGATACCTTCTAGGAGGTCATGGACTCAGTGATTACTATAGAACTGCAGAGTTAAATCTTCCTGAAGCTCTTACTCTTACTGAGTATCCAGAAATGTGGCAACAGCTCTAGTTCATTTGCTTGATATTTAAAAAAAAATATTGGTAATATGTGCTGTGTAATCTGCAATGTTGATACACATGAATTAACTTCATTACATGCAGTAACTCAGGTTCTTACCACTGATGACATCCAGGTGTAAAAAAGAAATCCTGACATGCATAAAAGATCTGATGTTCAGCCTGCCTCGAAAATGGCACAGTCTGTCTCTCTGAAACTTCTGATGGACAGGGAAGTAAACCTTAGAGTGCAGTTTTAAATACCCAATTAGTCAGAATTAGAGGAAAATCTGGAGCTGGGTGGTGTAAGTGCAGAGATTTTATCATTTCAATGTTTTTGCTCTGCACTATGTTGCCAGGGACAAATACATCATATGTTCTGAAGAGGCTTCCCTGTAGTCACTGCAGCATCATACTGAGCACAGACTCCAAAAGCCTTGCTCATAGGAGGATTGGGTCCATTTGGAAACGTTGGGGATGACACATCTGGTAAATAGGTATGACACTCTGGTTGTACAGCTCCAAGTGGGTGGATCACTGGGTGTCACTCTGGGGTATAGTGGTGGAGGCAGGGAAGGAAGGCCAAAAAGAACTTGATTAGGCCAGGGGGAAACCTCATTTCTTCACTGTAATGTTGGAAAAGTGACATCACAGAGCAAATATTATAATAAAGTATGATTTTGGTTTGCTTATTTCCATCCTCCCTTGTTTTACTGCAAAACATTTATTTTCTGGAAGTTTTGGATGATTGATTTATTTGTTCAGGGTTTTTGGTTTGGTTTAATGTTTTTTTTTTCTTTAGCCACTATGGTTGCTATTAACATAATTAACATCCACTG
This sequence comes from Aphelocoma coerulescens, assembly GCF_041296385.1. Classification (NCBI taxonomy): domain Eukaryota; kingdom Metazoa; phylum Chordata; class Aves; order Passeriformes; family Corvidae; genus Aphelocoma; species Aphelocoma coerulescens. Next base: position 15,123,988 of record NC_091013.1, on the reverse strand, counting down.
CAGTAGATTATTTTGTCTTGCTCAAAATTGTTACTAAACAAGAATTGATCAGACTTTTCTCCATCTCTATTTTTTCCTAATGGCACGCCCCTTCCAATTTGCCATTTGCTGAACTTACTCTCTTTACAGTAGCAGCACAATCTCTACAGACAGAAATTTTTGTTTGAATACTGCTATTCTTTTAGGCTGGCCATGCACTAATAACTGACAGCAGCTTGGTTTTTCAGGAAATGTTTTAAATATCAGGCATCAGTGAACACGGATGCAATTAGTACTTCAGTATAGTGAGCACCTACCACACTTCTGAGTAATTTTCTGGATTATCTGAACAACCTGGCGATCAAAGTTTAAAACTTGCTGCTTTTTCATGCAGGATATTACATTTTGTAGGAGAACAAGGCAAGATATGAGTTGCTTATGCTGGTAACTAAAGACATATGGAGCACTTGGATATTCCAGTTATCTTCTGACTCATTGAAATTTGTATACTCTCTGTGGACCTCATAAACACTCCTGTAAAAAGAGTAGAGGTTATAGATATCTGGGTAATTGAACTGAACTCAAATACTTCATCTGTTTTCAGTAACATTTCTTGTATTTCTTCCTCTGGAGTTTTAATTTCTTGTTGTGAAATCATCTTGCTGGAAAAAAAAATCAAAACCAACCAAACAACAACAAAACCACACAACACCCAAAACTGACTGTGAGAACCAGATTAAACAAATTCTCCAAATCGTGTTTTTTGCTATGTATTAAAGTTGGTACTTGAGTGCACAGAGGAAACTTAACTGGAGGGAAGTGCTGCTGCATCCCATCACACCCTTTCCCTGGGAAACCCCAGGGACCTCGGGTGCTGGCAGGTGTTGGCATCTGCTCTTCCACCCATGGTCTTGGTGACACTGGTCTTTGGCCACCCTCCATGTCACTGGCCCATGGCCTCTCCCTGTGCTGCCTGGATGCCTGTGCACCCTCCTGAGCCCCAGGGCTGCTCCTGGGAGTGGCCAATGCTCATCCTGTGGGGCACTTTCATCTTGGCTGCCTGGCATAAAGCTTTCCATCCCACCAGAACTGTTTGCTTACACATCCCTTTCAGGAGGCAGGTGCAAGAGGCTGGCAGCCTATCTGAGGGGCCTTTATATAACATTTAGTGTGGGGTTCATACTCCTGCAACCTTCTTTTGGACTCTGGGGTGCAGGGATCTTCATAGAATAATGTAAACTAATGCTCTGTGCTGCATGTGGAGTGAAGCCTGCCTCCAGGCAGAAGCTCTGCTGGAGCTCTGGAAGTGGGAAGTGGGCTGTCTCCCAACATTAACCAGGGTATTGGTAATTTCTCCCAGTTTCAATATTTTCTTTAATGTTTGATAGCATTAAGTAGAGTGCAGGAGACACTTCAGCGGTGCCAGGGACTTTGCACAGGAGTCTCGTAGCCAGTTCCCAGAGGGACTTCATCACTGCTCTTTGCTCAGCAATGATGACTGAGTTTCAGTGACTGCATGGGCTGTAAATTTAAACCCCAGTGTCCTCTTACTGCAGCTCCAACGTCTTTATTCTTTCTGGCTTGAAAATGAAACTTCAGATGGAGAAGTTCACTGACAAATTCACTGCTTTAAAAGGGCGTAAGTAATGCTGTTTGCTATAAACATGTTGTTAAACTGTGACATCAGTATTTGGGAGGATAATGGTTATAGAAGGACTTGGTGAAAAGTGATCTCAGTCAATGGATAACAGCTCAGAAAATGAGCAGAAGTTTCTTGTCTTTATTTTAAGACAAAAGTTAACTTGAATCTGTGTCAGTTTATAAAGATACAGATAGGGTCCCCGTGGCAGAAATTGTACATTGAAACAAAAAAATTCTGTGGAATTCTTCTCAAAAATGTTTGTTCTAGTACTGAAATTCCTTACTAAACTGGGGAGTACTAGGGAAGATTCCTGGACATAGCTCAAGTCTTTGCAGTTAGATTCTATATACTTACATTAAAGAAAAACATAGCTACTAGGAAAGAACAGAATGACATTAGGATTGAAAATCAATATTACAGTAGAAGCTTGCATGCGTTTCAGCCCCCTTTGCTCAGTGTTCACTGAGGTCATGCATTTAAATATATGTTGCTTTAGAAACTACTAAGAGTGCATAAGGTACATTACAGGTTTTCTGCTCAAATAAACCACTTGAAAACTATGTTTCATCTCCTGGAAACAGTCATCTCACACTATCATTGCCTACAGTTGGCAATAGGTTTTGAAAGATGCTCTCTGACTATCCTGTTATGTGGGTTCCTAAAGCTCAGAACATGTTTGTCACTAGACATCTCTGTCTCAAGGACACAGTGGCTTGCTTCTTGTAATTTTGCTTTTATTTTTTGCATTCTTACCACTTCCAACAAAGCCATTAATCAAATCAATAGATAGTTCATTAGCCTAGGAATTAATTTATGGGTAAGCATGTTCTTGAAAGCCCTTAAATTGCTCAGTGCAGTAGACTGTCAAGAAAATATACAGAAGCAAGAAATCAGAGACCTGTCATAGTGCATCTCTGATTACAATTGTGATCTCTTCTGAGAGAGCATGTGAGAGATGCACAATTTACAGCTAGTACACTTATAAACCTGACCAGTCTTTGGGCTGTAGATTCCTGATTGTACAGCTCATATATTCCAGTGAAGCATTTGTATTCCAGGTACACTGCTTCTTTTTAAAATTCTTCTTCCCATTTCACTTCACCTCTGCCCATCTCACCTAAGATAGCAGCAGTCACATCATATATGCATGTATTCCTGGACTGTTTTCTCTACTACACTCTTTCTTTCATGGCACACATTCAGTCTCAGGAGATTTGCTTTAATTGCTTCTGTATTTTGAACAGCTTGAAAGAAGCGATGGCTGAAAGAAGGGTCAACAAGTTAGCTTCAAAATGACAGACTGGTTGCTGGCACGCCTGAGCATTTTTGGGGCATATTTTATATGTTCCTTCTCACTGGTGCTTCTTAATTTCATACAGAAGCTTGAAAGGAGCTCTAATATTAATGAAGATCATATACAGAATATATTTGGCAAAAAAACAGCGTGATCATGCTGCATCTGTTATCTGGAGTAAAAACTGAGGTCAGAATTTTAATAAGAGTATATGAATATTTTTTGACTCTACAGAATAGGATATATCAGTTTTCAGTGCAACTGCATCAAAGTCACTGCTACAGCCTACGCTGACTATGTCAGACTGCTGACTATGGTCTTCTCTCTCTATTAGGCTGGTAAGGTCCATGGAAAGCAACTGCCAGCCAATACAGAAAACTAAGAATTTCCTCCTGATCTTGATGATGATGTAGGCTTGGTACAAAATAATTGGCTTTGTGTATGCTGGAGTAGGAATAAAGAAGAAATCAATGCCAATGAATATTGCATAATTCAGCAGTAGGGTAATATTTGTCAGCTAATATCTGGTGTCAAACACAGGAACTTTCATGGTCAAATGTGATTTACAAAGGAGGAAGAGAAGTATCAACCAGACAGTCATAAGAAGGAAGACTACTGAACAGGGAAAGAAAACAGTTTGGATAGAAGGTGTGTGAGCTGAGTACAGACTTTCCTCAATCTGCAACATAGGTAGAAATTTACATCCTGATAGAAGGCCCAGTAGCTCATTAAGCAAAACCTTTAAAAAAGTGAAGCAAAGAACCATTGCCCACTCTGGAGATGCTGTTGGTGAGAACTTATTTTCAGATAAGGATATCACTGCCCATACTTAGCTTACTGCCTGGTTTTGATATTTGAATGTTGGAGAACTAATGCTGGAAAGAAATTATCCGTGCCTATGAAATCACAGTAGCCTTGGCAACATATTTGAAAGTTGTAAATGAAAATTTTCCTCTGACCAGTGCAGAAAAGCCATTGATCAAAGTGTCTGACATAAAGTATTAGTATTTTTCAATGATTCTAGCTCAGAATTATCCACGCATCTTGGACATGCCTGAATGTAGACTATTGAATAGTTTCACTTCTCTAGTAAAAAAGAAAAAAAAAAAAAGATATTTCTCCTAGGATACACTGGAGCTATTTTGTCCAATCAAACATTTCTCAAACAGGCTTTTGAAAAATGGACAGAGGAGGATCATCGCTTTACCTCAATTACATGCAACAGACAACTGAGTTCCTGAAGTGAAGGGAAGTCTCCAGGGTAACTGTCTTGAAATCAGCTGTCAGACTCTTAAAATTTAGTTTATAAGAGCCTGCCCATACAATGAGAAAGAATTCTGTGTTACCCTGATCATCTGATCCATTACCGGCAGAGCTCAGGATAAATTCAGCAGTCTTGATGGGACTTGTACTAATGACAAGTATGAAAGAAGTATTCTATATTCCAAATATTTTGATTTTTCTTTGAGTTGACAAATGATCCCTCAAGAGTCACTTCTGTTATTGATTAATGTGTTGTTATCCAAACTGAGCTTTCCTGTGAATGTTTGTGTTTTTTATAATCATAATTGTGTCTATGTTTTACCTTTACTACTCTCTTGTGACCACAAAAGTGTTATGCCAGTGAGACAGGTCCTTTTTAAACATAAATCAGCTTTTAGAACACACTAAAAAGGCAGAAGAACACCAACAGAATTCTCAGCTTGTTGAGATTTGAAATTCTCCTGGAATTGTACCCTCTCACTGACAGACAGCTGCATTGTGTAGCCATTGTTTGGAAAAGTTTCTCCAAGCTCTGTGCCAAATACGATACAATCACTGGTCAGGTGATTTAATTTTAAAGCCAGAAATGCAAATCTCAGTATGTAGACACCCAGATAACAGCAAAGGCAGACTCCTCAGCAATCTGAGTCACTGCTGCTATTTCCAAGAGTATAGAACGTATAATTTGAGAAATGAACCTGAAGCTGTTGGAAGAGAAGCACAGGTAACCCCTGCATGTAGGTAGTGAGAATCTATTCAATTCTCTCCCACAGCACTGTCTTCTCTCTCCCTCTGCCTCTACTTATTAACTTCCCTTTGAGGTTGTTGTGCAGGAGTTGGGAAAGCAGTAGCACTTTCTTTCAGAAGAAAATTTCCTTTGTGCCACTATAGTCACCTTGTCTTTCCTCAGGTGCTTTCTGTTCAAAATAAGCAGAGGTTGACAACAACAGAGATACTGTATTTGCTGTTGGGTAATTGCTTGGTTCCCTTAACAATCCCATTCTGGGAGTCACCTGGATGGACAAATGATTGTGTCCATGCAGGGCTTGGTTTGAGGCAAAAGGAAACCTGGGAAGCCAGAAGACAAAGGAATATGAGCTAAGTAAATTGGTGCCCTGCTCATGATTGTGGTAAAAGAGGGCAGAATTTACCACATCTCTCACTTGAAGGAAAAGATTCTGCAGCATCACATTTGAGGGCCAGAAGAAACAAACAGGAAAAACACAGTAAACAAAAGCAGAATATGTGTTCTCAGCCATGTCTTATTCGTATTGCTATGCATATGATTACGGTAAACATGTTGATATGTATTTCAAATAGAACCTCATTACTGTGAAAGGAGACAGTGGGAAAAAAAATCAGTCAGAGAAGTCTAACTCTGAAAGACAGAGCTAAGACCACTCCTACAGAGTAACTGTAAAGGTGTAAGTGCAGATAAGAGTATAAATTTTCCACAGTTCTTCAGTAAATAGAGGGAAATTATGTGTCAAAAATAATTAAATCAGCCAATATTTCACGGCCACACTGTCTGAGTTACTCTTTTTCTTCTGTATCTAAATTTCAGAGCAGCAGCATCCTTTCCTTGCCTGCACAACACACTGCTTCCAGATGGGTGACTTATGTAACACTGTAAGAGACACTGAGTCGAGGTCTCAGGCTTGCAGAGGAAATACAAGAAGAAACAGACCAAGAGAAGAGAGGAGAGGAAGTGTGAGGGTAGCCAAGAACATCCGCTCTTGCTACAATCCTCAGCCCCTCATTCCCTTCTGACCCCTGTAAGAACTGACAGGGCTGGAAAGTTTGATGGACTCCATAAAAGTCAAACATTTCTAACTGCTTAAGAAAAGCTTCTCTTCTTTCTATGCTAATATCACTGTAGTTGTGCAACTCTACTAGCATATGAGTTATCCTTCCTGATATTTTTGGTTAAGCCTGTTTTGTATTTTCTTTCCTCTTGTTCCTGCCCTTTTGCATCCTTCATGATTTCACTTCTCTGTTCTTCCTCCCTCCTTCTCTCTTTAACGCCTTTGTGATGTATGATTCCAGAGTCTTCCCTCTGTTTCTATCTCCTACTCCTTTGTCTCTGTTGGAAGATTTCAGTGCTGGGATGGAAGGATGGAAGGATACTGTTGCAAATGCAACTTCATATCTTCATTTTTCTGCACTGCTCTAATGATGGTTTTTACTGGGAGCTGCCCAGCTGTGGTACTTTTGATGCCTTCTTCATTCAAGGAGGCAATAACTTATGTGCAGCTCAGTGTCAGCTCCATGGTAGCTGACTAAAATACTGCCTAGACACTGACAAAAAAGGAGTGAAACCATTTCTGAATGATTTGCTCTCTTGGCTTTGTTCCTGCATCACTGTTTTCTACAGGATGCACAGTACTTTTAATGCCTGTGATAGGAAATCAGGGAATCCTACAGAGTGATGATTTCCTCCAGTCTCCAGTTCCTTGCTGACACTTTATCAGTTCACAACAAGCAAAACTGGAACTTATCACTACACTGAGAGAGACAAGAAAATACATTTTCTGCATCTTGAATCTTTCACTGAGCTCTATCCCATCTGTCAATGTCTCTTTGATGTGCAGATACAAGAGTCTCAATTTCCTTGATCTCAAACAATGACAATACTCACTGCTTTAGCAATAGAAGTTCCTATTTGCTAATACAAGGCAACACATATTTAGCTGATTATATGTTGGGACTTCTACAATATTTATAGCATCCATGCTTTCCAAGATCTCAGCCTATATGTCTCAAAATCCACACTCAGTGTTTATGATTGTGATTAAACATATGCTTCTTCAAACAAGTTTATCCTATCAGTCTAGTTAAGGTCTGCAGAGACACACTAGTTTGTGCAACTGCTATGTTGAAGCATTATTTACCACTATTTATATGGAAATACTTATATTGTCAACTCTGACTTTATGTACTTTGTCTAGATTTGAAACATAACGAATCTTTGTGCCCACTAAAATAATCTATTTTTCTATTTCCTGTGCCCCTGTCAATATAATCATCAACTTTTAATTCCCTTAATATGACACATTTTACTGGCATTCAAGTCAGATGAAATGGAGTGTATATCCAGGGGTGAGCTGCCAACATTTTTTATTATCCACCTTCAGATATAAATAAAAGCTTTGTCTCCCAAAGCAATCAGTCATGTACCACTGGGCTTTGTCCTATCATCTGCCATCATCATCATTCTCTGCCTTTAACATGAAATAGTTCTGCATTTGCAAGTCCCTAAATGGACAGGATGAAATCTTTGCCTCAAATTCCTATATTTATTCTAGAGCAGCTTGCCCAGATGAGGACAAGCACTTTTCACTCATGTAACCAGTTCCTTTCAAATCAGTCTGACACCCAGGAAAACAAGAAGCTTTGGGAGGATGTTATAGGCTGTGGTCAGCAGTAATAGCAGCTTACTTATTTATAGTACTTTTCATCCAGAAGAACTCTGAATGCAAACATGAAGGCAAAATTAAGAAAGTACAAAGTAAGAGCAAAGCATTGATTGAGTAGTGGAGACGCCATCCTGTGTCTAATGAATGAGGGGCAGCACTAATTATAAACGTATTTGCTTTTATTGTCGTGTTTTAGAACTTTAATGGTCATCTAATGTATTTTTTATGAGATGAATATATTTCTTTCAAAACCTCAGGAACATGTGCAGCTGCTTTTAATTTCAATGGGAGTTGTAAAAGCTCATTAGCCTCTAGAGTTGTCCTTCAAATGTACTTAATTAAATATATAAAGAAAATAACCAGAAAGCCTGAAGTGGCTGAGACAGAGTTAGTACCAAACCATCTTTCCTGCTCTTTTTATCCTAGGAATAGTCATGAGTTGGTCAATTACCACTTTGAATCAAACTAATTGCACAACTTCCTGGGTTTAAGTGGGCTGCAGATCATGTGTCCCACTTTCGCATCTCCTACAATGATCCTTTGCCTACACAGTGGTGGAACAGAAGCAGCAGCGCTGCAGATATTTCAGCATTAGCTCATAACAGACAAATGGTAACAGAATGTTTGTGGCAGCTTCACAATTTCTTTGAAATACCTTTATCCCAGTACATGAAAATAACCCAAATTTTCAGCTGACAGACAAAGTACTAATCCATTCCGTGCCTCACATTTTAGAGACATTGAATAATTTTCTGGCACCCAGCCACAAAAATTCTCATTTGAAGGAATGATTTGTGGAATGACAACATCCAGAAGCAGGGCTTGCAGGACTTGAAGTGGCCAGCCTCTCTGGAGCCCCCTAACCTTGTCCCACCTAAGCATGCTGGGAAAATTGTTATTTTATAGCCATGGAGAACTTTGTAAGCTTTCTGTAATGGAAATGGAAACACAGTGTCCCTGCCCTAAATAACTCACTTCAGTTGCAATGCCATGAAGGAGGATGGGTAACAAACCAGAATAGAACAAGGAATTTTTGGGACAAAACACTAGTTTTGACAAAGTTATGCATAAAGTGAGGAAGTATAAAGCCATCTTCAGATGAACATCAGTCACTTAGCAAAGGCCTTGCATAGCAGGGGACAGACGGAAGAAAAAGATTTGTAGGAAAACTGTAAAAGCTGAATTTTTTTTTCTCTCGCAATTTTCTTGGGGACTTGAAATAAAAGTGGATCAATATGGAAAAAGCATGACAGAATGGAGCAGCACACTGCCTTGTACAAGATGTTCTGAGCACGGGGCAGAGCATGAAGGAAGCAGGCTGGTGGGGGAGCTGCAGCTGCAGGTATGTGTCAGGGTCTTGCTGGTGCTGCAGCAGGCCTGCCTGGCAAGGGCACTTACAGTTCCCAGGGCTTTCAGGAATATCAGGAACAGGTGAAATGGCACAGCAGGACAAAGAGGTCCTGGGAATTATTACAGTGAAGTGTGGAAAGTGGTCACAAGACATAAAATGTGAAGGGCATTGGGGAGGGCAGAGAAAATAAAGGTTTCACAGTAGTATGTCACTGATAACGTGGTATCTTCTAGTCTAGTTGGGCATCTGGACCTAGCTGTCCAAACCTGATCCTGTTTTTCTTCATTTAGTTTTTTCTGTTCTCGTGGGATCTGCCTTCATTCTCTTCTTTAGCATCGCCTTTGAAGTACTGCTGCAAGAATGTTTCCCTCCTGCACATGCTGTGAGATAAAAGTTTTCCTGATTTTCCATTCAATTTGCTGTCTGCAAGCCTCACCAGAAAAACTCCCTCTCAGTTCTTTATTTCACCTCTTAATTTTTTCTTCATCTGTTGTTAATTTTATCAATACTATTTTGCTGTCAAGGTCACTGAAAACCATTTCCAGGAGACAATACAGAAAACCCAGCATTTTGTTTCATCAGGGATTTTTTCAATGGATTCTGATTTCCCTTTGCCAGGAAGTAGCGGTCTGAGAAGACTCCTGCTTAATATATAACAGTCAAGAGACACAAAAATAATAATTAAAAAAATTATTTCAAGTAAGTAAAATAAAAATACGCATCATACTCCGAATAAGTAGAAAGCTTCCCACTCATTTACCCCATGGATAGCGGAAAAATGCAGGAGTTATTTCCTGAGAGATCACCATGAGCTGTGCAGGTAAGAACACTGTTTTGTGCATTGTAAGGTAGCTTGAATATCCTTTTCAGGATGGAAATACCAGACAGAAATAATTTCCTAGGAGTGCTGTGGTTGATGATGGATAAACAGGAGACACTCAGAGCTGAACTAGCAATGACCTCTTCTCCAGGATGGCAGAGCTGGCAAGATGTCAAAGCCCATTATCCCCTCTGGAAAAGCAGAGGGAGATACCAAAGCAGACAGACACTCTCGTAATGCCTTGTCTAAACTACATTATTGATCTCTGTCAAGATCTTCTGCCTCCCTCTGTGTCTGGTCTGCATGAGGCAAAGCTGCAACAAGCAAACCAAAGCACTCAAATTACAAAAAGAGCTGTATTGATAAAAAAACCCATTTTTGGCTTTTTACCTAAGCTATAATTGTGATAGAAATCCCACGGGTTAGGGTCTGCAGCCCAGTGGGCAGATCATGAGTAGATCATTGAAAGTGATAAATTCCTACATGTGCAGGCAAATTTTCAAAAGCAGTGCTTGAACTGAAATGCCTTTACTTTTGCTCAGCCTGAGGTTCCTATGTCTAGACCCAGATTTTTTGCTTCTCTGAGCACTTGAGACTTCCACTGATCTCTCTCAGAGTCAGGAGCCAGCAGTTGTTCTGAAAATCTAGCCTGGGGTGAAATTTGGACCTGCTGTAGTTAAAAGGAACTTTTCCAAGATTTCATCAGATGTAACCATTTCTGAACACTCAAGAATTAAGTGCTTAAAATGAGATGAATGCATTTCCTGGTAGGCAAAATGGAGAAAACTTTTAGCCACTTCTGTAAATTCTATTACAATATCTGAAAAGCAGCATCTGTGTGATCAGGAAAAAATATTTCCTTTTGCAGTATTAGTGAAATCTTCAAAAACTCAAAAGAAGGATTCCTAAAATTTGTCTTATATGCCTTTAATTTAATTTAGATTTCAGTTGCCTCCCTTGAAACAAGAAAAGTTTTAATTTTTTTAAAAAATTAAATTTACCTAAATTAAAGGCGGTAATACCAACTGTGAAACCAAGGATAGATCTGCAAGCTCTGTGCTTGTGTCCTCTGTAACTCTGTATTGGCTTGGGGCATGTTCACACCATGAGAATTTTGAATGTGAATTTTGCCATGAATTTTGGTGGATTAATCGTTACTTCCCTTCTATGCACTGCATGCACCCAGAAGTGATGGTTTTCAAGAGAAATGATCAGCACTCTGGGCAGGACTCTGAAGGCAGAAACCTGCCTCTCACTCCCGTTAGCATCTGTTGATCTGAGTGTGACTGGGAGCTTGTTCAGGACTCTGAGATGTTCAGCAGCAGCAAATCCAGGACAGACACTGCCCACAGACTGCACCAGGATCCAGCCCAGAGCTTCCCCTGTGTCCCACAGACCCACAACCTAGCCAGTGTCCCACACTTCTGCTTCTGAGCCTGGTATCTCTGCTGGCTGCTGGGAGAGGACAAGAGCAATGCTGCTTTAGCAGCTTCCCTGGAGCAGAAAGCTGTGCTGTGGCACTGTCTGGGAGCAGAGCATCACTGCCAATGGCCAAGTGTTGGCATGAAGCCACGTGTGACAACAGCCTGGCCCCTGGGCACATGGCACATGTGGGCTGCCAAAAGGGCCAGGCTTCAGACTGTTGAAACAGCCTCTCATGAGGGAGAGTATTTATCATACATATTTTATGCTAGATATGACATATAAAATATACATAATGCTAAAATTCAAGTTTTTAATTGCAACTCTGTTAACTTCCTAAGATAAAAATAATCACGAGGGAAGAAGAAGCCGTATGAATAACTCTGGAAAGAAGAAGCCCTATGGAAAATTTTTCTACGTAGCAGACAGGAATCAATTTCAGACAAGCATAAGAGTGCTCCATTAGCATTTGTGCAGGTATTAAGCAGTTACACAAGAATGCAGCTCAATGAGATTTTCTGAATGAGTAGATAAATAATAAGGCTCTTGAGACACATCATTTGCATTCAATAATAGCTAGAAAATTCCTTAATAAAAATGAGCAGTAGGAATCCAGGGATGGGAGCCTGCTCACGAGACAGCATTCTGGATGTGGGGTTTCCACAGCTGTGTCCTAATTTAAGGGTCTAATTTAAGAAAAAATTAATTATACCCCATAAATATCTTGTTTTTCTCCACTGACTCTAAAATGGACTAGAGGTGAGCACTCAGCTGGGACATCCACATTGTACCACTGGGCACAGAAGAACTTCACCTTCATACAGTAACAGTTTATTACAGCAATCACGTGATTTTTCTTTATATACCTCATTATATTAGCTTAGCCTCCATCTCCCTGTCATAGTTTCTTAAAGTTTTAGTTACGAGGCATTTGGTAGCACTTTTCTGAATTCCAGTACTTTCTCTCATTGCTCTAATAGTTTCTGGGAGTATATAAGGGATTTTGCAAATTCTCTCCCATTATTCATGTGGAAAAATGTACAGGACATCTGTGTTAAATGCTAGATTAAAAATTAGGTAATTAGATTAATGACACTCTGTCCTTTTCATCATGGAATAGTCTTAAAGAATTCTTTGCTGTCTTCTCTCTTGGTTCAAGCTTTCTTTTGGTAGAATAGCTGCTTTCCTTTGCCATTCCTGGGTTGGCATTACTCATCAGTGTCTGGGCAAGAATTCCAAGCCAAATACCACATCCAGTGGTTTCTCTCTGGAGAGGACATGGGTCTTCCACATCCAGATGTAGTGAACAAGATTATAATAAAATAAAAAATTAATAAAAGATTGTGTTGTTACCATCTTCAATATTTCCATTTTGCCTAAGGTAAGCAGTAGTATTCTCTTTGTACTATACTTTATCTTATTGCTTCATCGCTCTTATCTCAGACAGTATTTGATCCAAGCTAGGGTCAGAATATTGCCTTGTAGTCTAAATGGAGATAAGAGAAATAATGCTATTTTTAAAGACTTTTTATAGGCTGTGTTTTGTGACTATTTCCTTGAGAGAGGAAAAAGGATTTTTATAAGCTATGTTTTCAGAGTAGTTCATTTGCTTAAGGGTATTAGCAGTGCACATTAATTTGCAGTAACATTTTAAAGCTTTAGAACAAGATGCTCCCTGGATATTTGTGCCCTGGTGAATATTGCATAAAGGAAAAGGAACAAGATTTTTTAGAAGTTCAGCACTTTTGCTCTGTGTTATTGTCTGTAAAACAGATCTCAGAGGTAACTTTACCAAGTGTCTCAGGATTACAATAGCTACCTCAGTGGACTGTTGTGTTGTGCTTTTTTAGAAATGTCAGTTTTACCATTAACTTCTGTAGGGAACAGTCTGAAAGCTGTAAGTGAATGATGCCCTGCCAGGCATGACTCCTGACTGCTGTGACGGGTGATTTGGAATGGAAAGGATGGGGAGTAAGATGAGGCAGAGAAGCTGAAGTACAAATATCCATTGTAAGCTTTTTCTTTCTGTGGAAGAGACAATGCTACAGAAATGATGCAAATCAATCTTTCCAAGGATAGAGAAGAAAGTCAAAGCATTCTGATAGTAACTGTGGTGACATTATGGTATTCTGGAGGCAGGATAATGCAGGAATGGGGGACAGAGCATGTGAAATATTGCCTGTGCACAGCTATGCCCTCTCTAGTTCTAGGAAACCTGCACCCAGCTGGACCAGCTCCTGGCTACACATGGGCCCCTTGCCATGTGGCATACAGAGGAAAGGGAGTTGCATTTTCCCTCTCTGGGAAATCACAAAGACACTGCCCTGTAGGTTTGTGCTAAGCCCAGTCCTCCCCTATTCCAGCTTTGAGGTCTTAGAAGAATGTGATTCTTGGATTTTTAGTCCATCAGAAAAATTATGTGCCTGCAGCCCAGTGAGATCTGTGTGGGAAAAGCAGGATTCTTCTCACCTAATTTATGATGTCTCTGCCTCTGATGTAGATAATCTGCATCTGTTCCACTCACTCTAGGGTCTCTTGGAATCAATGTGGAGGAACAAACACTTTTAGGACATGAGTCATCTGATGCATTTTAGACATTTACATTAGAACTGGATCACTTCCACTGTAGCACTGCCTATTTCCTCTGTATTTGATTATATAGAGAACTTGGCTCAGAAATAGATGCCACCATCTAAAGTTAGGTGGGATGAATCCCACACAGACAGCCTGTTGTAGATGTGCTAACTGAATGGGAGATTCAGGAGCATCTTTTTTTCGTGGTGTTCTGAGGAGGAAGCCTAGAAAAGGACTGAGAAGGGGGCGATGACCGTGTTCTAGAAAAATCTGTGTGTGGTACAGAGAATGGAAAGTATGAAGCTGGAAAGAACTGGAAAAGGGAATAAATACTGCTTTGAGATGATTGCTTCTGATAACAAATTATTCAGAACAGTCTAATCTAAAGCTGACTGCAAAGAGCTGTAGCAGAATCTTATAATACTGTGTAACTAGATAGTAAAATGACAAATGAAAATTAATGCTCATAAGTGCAAAGTAATGCAAATGGAATAAAAATAACTCAAACTATTCATACATATTAACAGGCTCTAAATTAGTTATTACTATCCAGGAAACAAATTTTGGAGTGACTGTGAATAGATTTCTGGAAATGTCTGATCCATGCTCAAGAGAGGTCAAAAGAATAAATGAAACACTACAAATTATTGAGAAAGGGATGGAGTAAACACAGAAAAAGTTCTTATGGCACTGCATAAATTCACAGTGCTTCCACAGCTTGAAGGAGTGTACAGTTCTTCCCCAGCAGCTTCAAGGCAGGTCTAGGAAAGCTGGAGATGAGATAGAGAAGGGCTGCAAGGTGATCAAAGACACACAACAGCAAAGACAGACTTTGGCTCTCCAGTCTGAAAAAGAGATGGATGAGAAGGTAGTATGATAAAAGCCTGCAGAACTATAAATGGTTTAGAGAAGGTGAATTGGGAATTCTTACATGCAATTTTTTTGTCCTTGGAGTTGAGGAAATATCCAACGATATTATCAACAGTGAATTAAAAATAATCCACAAAAGAAAGTATTTTTTACAATAGTCAAAATTAAGTCATAGCACTCTTTGCAAGAAAAGGCCAAAAGGATCAAAAAATGGATATTAGATGAAATAAAAAGCATCAACTTTCTGAGTATTAAACAATGTGCTCCAGTAAAAATTCCCAAATATCAGCTCCTAAACAGCTGATTTCTGGAAAGCTGCATTTTTTTAATCACTGTACTTCTATTATAGCATGGGGTACCTCTGCTCCTGAAATACTGGCTAATAAGTGCTGTTGAGTCCATGTTCTGGGCTAAACTGGAATTTAAGCTGATGCAGTGTGTCAGTTTTTGTGTTTCCAAGTGAGGAGAGATGGAGGAATAGCCAAAAAGAAGCACTTTGGAGGAAGTCTACACCAAGGAGGATGTCTGTACCACGGGGTGGGAAGTCTGGGCTGAGTAGGGGAGAGCTGCCAATTTCCTTGGATATAAGCCTGGCATAATGGATGGCAAAAAACTCCACTGAAAGGCCACCAAGATGTAATAATGTAGATTTCTACCATGGGAAAAGCCATTTGGGGAAACAGGTGTAATTTATTGTTCTTTTTAGTTCAACATTATTGTGAAGGCAGAGATCTTAGCTTTATCTGAGGTGTGTTCTGGGTTAGTGGTCCTATTTAAGTATCATATCAAAACCACTGGACTTGGTTGAAATGGGCTGCACTTGGGGCACAAAGGGCTCAGAGCAACATGGACAGCTGGGGGTGTATTGAAAAGCAGCTGGAGGATTACTTCCCAAGGACTGGAGGATAGACTTTCCTCTCTCTCCCCTCCCACAATCACTACGCACAGTCCTGGACACTTATTCCTTTCCTAAAGGTGTAGTCTGTTAAAAACTAAGGTAAGAAACTCTAGAATCTGAGGGCAAGAATGCAGTTCTCTAATAGGATAACTGGGAGGTGGATCATGATATCTTCAGAGGAGTTAGATCATAAGTGTAACTTTCTCCCTAACTGTGGCTGGAGACAGTGGAAAGGCTTCAGATCTGACGCTGTCCTGAATTTCTTATTCCATAAATGTTGTTTACATTATAATGATGTAATTAGGACAGCTTAATGATATGATTAAAAAACTCTCAATTCTTCTATTGTTTACATTTTCGTCTACAGAGACATGGATTTTTCTTTACCTGGTATTAGCATGCAGACTTGGAACTTGGTCTCAAGCAGCTGCATTTGAGTGTGACTAGAGATACTCATGACTTCACCAAGGTGTCAAAAAGTGTTCTACCGCCTGCATTCTTCTGAAGGGAATAAAGTAATTTAGAAAGTGTCACACTGAGTCTACTGAATTGATGGCAGTCTTCAGCAGGGTTTGGGATTGCACCCAAAGGGTCATTCTGTGTTGAACAGTAAAATGAAAAAAAAAAACCCAACCAGAAAAATGCATCCTGATACTTAATCAAAATCCATTTATCTCTTCAGAATCACATCTGCAGCCTCCAGTGATTATCATCCTTCCCGTGCTTTCCTCCCTCCACTATCATTCAGCAGAGGAAGGATGGGTGTCCTTTTTGTATTATCAGGAGTGTACCTACAGTCCTGTTCACTCAACTCCTATTCCAAACCTTTCAAAACCTCTCTTCCTGGTGATGCTGCCAACCACATGGGCTTTTAGATTCCTGGTGAAGTTGTCAGGACTGGCATAAACCAATTTGAATTTATAATTTCTTTCAAAGTAGGGCAGATTTGGCTTAGCAGCCTGTGGGATGTGATAAACATGGAATTCCAGCAGCAGTGTTTCAAGAAGCAGACGAATAATGTAAAGCTAATCTTTTATTTCACAGCTTTGTTTATTGTAACTAAATTATAATAATTATAAGTATAGATTATAATGGAGTTCTGCTCCCACCGAATGACAATCAAGGCCATGTAACATGGTAGTTTTGTTTTGTGGTAAGGTTACACCTTTTATTTTGCAACCCTAACCTAAGAAAAGTGACAAGTGCTTATGGAGTCTTACTTCTACAGTGCAGCTAGAGCCATCACACACATCACTGGAGCAGGAGTTGAGTCCAATCCATCATCTAGGCAGGAGTGGTGGGATGGAGGATATGGAATATAAAGTGACAAACATCATTTGGATGCAAAATCTTTGTGGGAATTAGTGTGTTGTCACTTCTTGCCTTCCAGTGTACCACAAGCAAATCTGCATTTGTTATGCAACCATTTTATCAGCAGAACCTTAGCACACAGTATCCATCAAGAAAATGTTGAGAAAATAAGAACTTTTCCTTGGAGATATCAGCCAAGTTTGTTAGAAGAAATAGAGTTTTACAGCTGCCTTGTCAGACTTGATCTTAAGAAAGTGAATTTCTGCACTTAAGCCCAAAACCCTGTGACTCCTGTCTTCTGCTCTTGATTCAACAATCTTTATATATAAAATATTCTGCTGTTTTCAGGATTTTCTTGTCATGGCTGAAGTAACACTTGAGGAAGCTCAGAAAGCCCCCACTGAATTCAGGTGTTGCAAGGGCAGTTCAGACGCTGAAGTTAATGCAACTAAAATCAGTTTCATTGTTTCTACAAAGTGTTACACATAAGTACTGCATTACAAATGCCCATAATTGTAAATTGTTTTCGTCTTTAAGGTTTTAACAGTATTACTAACACAGATATTCTCTGATTCCTAAAAAATGCTTTCATGATCTCTAGTTTGCTTTTAATGAAAACTTTGAGATAGCAGTCTATGATCTCCCTCCTTGTTTTCCAGTAGCTTTACTTTTCAAGAATGATTTTCAATTAAATCTCTTATTTAGGTGCTTTTTCTTCTGTTTTCCATATATGATATTTCCTCTCTCAGCCTGTGTGATTTGGACGCTTTTCAGGTCTGATTTCAGTGTAGGCAATTTTCTCAAGAGAGCTTCAACACTGCATTCTACAGAGGATATGTACAGCATTTTCCAAGGTGCTTAACTTCGTATACGCATCAGAGATGATGTGGTAACAATTCTGAAGTCATAACTAAAACCCTCATCTCCTGCCTCCCAAGAAGTAAAGTAATTTCATTGCATTCCATGGTTTCTCTTCCCTGACTGCCAGGCACAGAGCAAATGGTTAATGCTTTTAAAACAGGAAAACTGAAACTGGCTGGACTTGAAGAGGTTGCAGCCCGGATAAATTCCTTTACCACCTGACAGGTCCAACCAATACCCTCTTTCACTTTTATACAGTTTAAAGTAAAAAATCACCACCACCACCAAAAAACAGCGCTCAAGGGTTTAATTTATCAAAAAAGGCATTTATATTACCCAGGCATAGTGGTTGACTCTCCGGACAGAAATCAGCAACTTCAAATGAAGGCACATTTTATCCAATGAGACATCCTTTAATGACATGTACTTCAAATTCACATTTTCCTTTGAATGCTACCTTCTGTCATTGATGACAATTCCTGTGTGTCCCATGACTCTCCTACTAGGGCTCCCTGCAGCTCCTGGAGAAAGCCAGGGGACATCCAACCTGCAGTTATCTAGGGAGGAGCGTTTGCTCTAAATAAAAAGCTGAAATGCAGAAACTGAACAGGAACAAACCTCTGGGTACTTGCAGTCACCCTGTATTAAGACTGGCAGCACTGACACTACTGCTGCATCACAGCCAGTTGCTCTGCCACTACCTGCAGCTATCAGCTTCTAGGAAATGCCAAGTGTCATCATCTTGCACTCAGACCTTAAATACATAATGACTCCCAGCACAACTCACAGCTAAACTGAACATAACTGCAGGGCCCCAGCCATGCTCTGTTCAACTCTAGTGACTGATCCATTTTTGCCAACTGGTTTGGATTTCACAGTAGAGTTGAAAAAAATATGAAGCATAGTTCAGCTCATTTTTGAGGCTGCTGTGTCCTCTTCATGCCTTGACCAGGGCCCTTCTATTTGCAGACTACCAAAAAATAAGTAAAGCTAGGATTTCAGGGCCACCTTCTGCTGCATGTTTTATTAACACCAGCAACCAGGGGTTCACCTGGAACATAGATAAGTTAATTTAGTCTGGCTAACTGCTTCACCTTCCACTCTCATCATCTTAAGTGCTGAGAATGAAATTTAGAGGTTGGTTATGTAGAACACAACCCACTGTGTGGGCACATCAGTGTCTGCTGCTGCTACCTGCTGAATTAATTGCTTATCTAGGGAAAATTGGCAGTCCCGTGGGACTTGTGTTTTTAGCACAGAAGGACCTGGATTTGCTCTGTTCAGGCAATAGAGTTAGTACCCTGGGAATTGTTACACAAGTACAGTTACACTTCAAAACAGATGTTCAAAACCATTAGAGGAAAGCGCCAAGGTAGTTTTGAAATTCCTATTTACATATAGAGATTTCTTACCTCTGTATTGCCCAAATTGCAGTACAAACACAGTCCTAATTGACCTGAGCTCTTCAAGAGACAGTTTTCTGAAAGCTTAGTGCTTTCTGAAAATGGTAATGCTTTCTGAAAAAGGAAGAAGCACTCTATAGATGAAACTTGATGTACATTTCAGGAAATCAGCATGAAAGCAAGCAGGTTCTACCTCCTACCCACTCACTGTTCCCATGGCTAATTGCTGCAGCATTACCTCTTCCATCTCTTCTACTGCCCATGTAGGTGAGCAATGAATTACATAAGGGACCAGGTACAAAACAGCCAAATTCATTTTGTCAGGTTATTTTACAGACAGGACAGTTGTCTGTTAGAGTTTGGGGAAAAACCACTTGCATTTGCACCACAAAGATGGAGAAGAGGGTTTGAGGAAGGAGGCCTGTTATTGTTTAAACTGCCGCAAGTGACACAGTTGAATGAGAAACTATAGCTGGAAATCAGTTCCATGTTTTTTCTCTCCTTCCCTGCAAATGAACATTGTGATTGTTTCTCTGCTCCAATCTCCCAGAAAAGCAAAACGGGGGGCAGAGGACTAAAAAAGGAAGTGATTCATCTCTGCTTCCCGTGAAGATCAGCAGTGTTTTTCTGGATGATCTTTTGCTTAGTATGAGCTTTGTGTGCTGCAGCTGCAGGACTGCCTAAGAACTGCTCTAGGAAGTACATGCTGGTATCAACAGTTATCAATGGGGAACAGTAGTTGCTGCCAGGGTCGTGTTCTGCCATCTGCTCGTTCAGCTTTTCCATGTGGAAGCCTGTGAAAATTGGTCTGTCTTGTCTCTTCTAGGAAACAGTTGATCACAACTGTGGAGCAGACCACAGGAAAGGGGGAGCTGCCAAGTTGGGTGGTTGGAGTTGGGGGGTGGGTTTTTTTTCAGAAATCCCCATACAAACACTGACTGTATGCAATTGTTTACAACTGTCTTGCAGGGAAGCTGCTTCAGCTACATTTGGAAGCAGCAGGTCAAATGAGGGTGTCACCTTCTTCACACTGAAGAAACTTCAGGTTTCTTAAATATTGAACACTCAAATCCAGGCAACATACGAATAAGTGTAAAAGGCTTCAAAATCCAGAAGATTTTCTAAGGGACATTGCTAAATGGTAACTGAGAGTGATTACCTTGGTTTAATGTTTATCTATTAGCAGTGTAACTTCACTTGATTCCACTGTTTTTTTTCTTGATTTTGTCATATCTGATTTACATCTTTATGAAAGAGAGTGAGATCAAAGGAATGATGAAACCACTAAGAGTCACTTTGTGATTTATTCTTCTGTCACCAAAGCAGGACAGTTTCATAATCAACACAGATCTTTTTATAGGCATTAATCCAGGAAGGCATTAAAGTACCAGCCCGAAGTCTACTCCTGTTCAGGAGGACATGTCTTGGGCTCATGTATACTACTGAGCAGAGATCCCTTCCCTTCACCATATTTAATTTTCTGTGCAGATATTTATTATGTTAGTATTCTGGAGATATATCTAAGGAAAAAATCATTCTATTGGGCAGAACATGTAACTAATACACTTTTGTTGCAATATAGCTTGTATCTTTGCATTTTGTTGATGCTTTTTTATCTAATTATTTTACTCGTTGGTCACATCTAAGTTCCTGCTGAATTTACTTCAACAATTTCACAGAATCTGATTAGAGGAGCTTTTCTTTTCAGAATTAAATACAAAATATATTAAAAGACAAAAATAAGAAAGAATGTCACTGAACTGCATTTAATTAAACATAATGCAAAAAATAAGAAAGAAGGACATAAGCGAAGCAATTAATATACAAGTTACAGTGGAGAAAAACAGCAGCCACACATAAAGGAGAAATAGTTTGATGGAATGGTACTTATTTTATCTGAGCTTTTTGTCAGTTTATGTGATACTTCATTCACTTGCGATCAACCTCCCTTACATTTCTTAAATGCTTATGCTTATATAAGATTGCAAAAAGAAAAGTGCACTTATCTTATTCACATTTTCAGCACCGTATAGGTAAACCAGCCACAAGATGGCAATACACCATGCTGTGAAAAGATAATTACTACATTTTGTCTGATTTTAACCCCTCCATGAATGGCTGAAATGTGCTGCCTTTTTAGCTTTGGAAAATGTAATGTGGATTTTGAGAAACATAATGAGGAATAGTCACAAAGTAATAATTTTAAGACCCCCTCCCACCCCCCCAAACTAATCCCTTTGCTCCTATAAACAACTTGTTTCTCATTTCTTTTCACTTTTCTGTTGTTTCTCTCCACTATTGTTTGTTGTGTGCAGGGAGCTACTGTTTGAAGGAGTGAAAAAGCTATGGGGCACAATAACCATTAGCATCCCTGCAGTAAGGGACAGGTCTGTGCTTGTGGAGGCCACAGAGACTAAAGCTGATTGCTCTTGACTGTCAAAGCATGGCTCCATCAGTAGTGAGAAAGAAACAGATGCCCTTCTACCCTGGAATAATAAAAACAGAGACAGCCTAATGGTATGAAAAGGATAGAAATGTGAGGGTGCATTGTTCAAAGATATATTCTTAGGGACTTCAAATGGAAACTTCTGCAGTAAAATTTTGACTGTAATAGGAAAAGGTGGCAAAAAGACACCTGAAGGTTTTGTCTGACCATAAAATAGCACTGAGTCCCCAGTATGAGGTAGTTGCAATGAAGGTTAATGTAATTATAGAAGTCAGCAGGTGAAGATTCATATGTTCTGGAAGGATGGGGCATTGCTGTTTGTTTGCATTCCATTTGCACCGCAGCAATCTGGTACGTCAGGGCACAGCTGGCAGGGCACGAAGACGTTCCCCTCCTTTTCCCTGGAAATGTAAGTCAGCTTTCTGATGTGGTTGCAAGGCAGGATGTTGGGAAGTGTGTGGCTGATATACTGCATTTACAGAGTCAGGATTAAATTAATCACTAGATCTGAAGGCAGGAGGAAGTTTTCCCAGGTCAGAAGGTCAGGGATTGTTGAATATGGTTTATGTTTTCCTGGGTAACAGAAGGGTATCACCTACATCCTAAGGCAACCTGGGCATTTCATAATTTTCTTCTTGTGATGTATTGCAGCTTGATTTCATCATCTGCTACCGCCTTCAGCTTGTGTCAGGTTGTGCAGAACAGGTGGATCTGTGGGCTGTCTTGGGTAAATGCTTGATACATTCACGCACTACAACAGAAGGGCTCTGGACTAAAACATGTAAATAGTGTTACTTTTCATTAGATACCCTATAGCGCAATATTTTATCAGTCCTTGTCCCTATATGCTTGGGTTAGGAATGCTATGGAAGTTACAATTTAAAGGAATCACTGAGGTAGTTTCAGATTTAGCCATAAATAAGCAAAATATGGAACACAGAAACATAAAATCATTTTGGTTGGAAAAGAAAATCATGGACCATTAACCCAACAATGCCAAGTCCACCACAAAACCATGTCCCTCAGTGCCACAACTACGCATCTTTTTAAATACCTCCAGCAAGAGGGCTCAACCACTTACCTGGGAAGACTGTTCCAAGGTTTGACAACCCTTTCAGTGAAGAAATTTTTCCTAATAGCCAATCTAAACCTCCCCGGTGCAATTTGAGGACATTTCCTGTTGTCCTATCTCTTGTTGCTTTTAAAAGTAACTGAGAGACTGATCCCCACCTTGCTACAACCACCTTAGTTGTAGAGTGCAGTAAGATCTGGCCCCCACATCTTACTTTCCCCAGGTTAGACAATCCCAGCTCCCTCAGCTGCTCCTCAGAAGACTTGTGCTCCAGACTTTTCTCCAGCTTCGTTGCCCTTGAAAATGTTCCAGCACTACGATATCAAAAGACATTGTAGTAAGGCACCCAAAACTGACCTTGCCAGTGCCAAGTACCTGGGGACAATCACTGCCCTGGTCCTGGCGGCCACACTATTGCTGACACAGACCAGGATGCCATTGGTCTTTGTGGTCAGCTGGGCACACACTGGTTCAGCTGCTGATAACCAGCACTCCCAGGTTCTTTTCCCACCAGGCTGCTTTCCAGCCACTTTTCCCCAAGCCGGGGGCTGTTATGACCCAAGTACAGGACCTGGGACTTGGCCTTGTTGCACTTCACACAATTGGCCTCAGCCCATCAATCCAGGCTGTCCAGATCCCTCTGCAGAACCTTTCTACCCTTCAGAAGATCAACACTCCCAGTCAGCTTGGGGTCCTCTGCAAACTGACTGAGGGTGCCTTAAGTCCCCTCATCCAGATCATCAATAAAGATACTGGAGAGGCCTCAGTACTGAGCCTTGGGGAACACCACTTGTGACAGCCACCAGCTGGATTTAGCTCCATTCACCACCACTCTCTCAACCTGGCCATCCAGCCAGTTTTATACCCATCCAGGCCATGAACAGACAGTTCCTCCAGGGAAATGTGGTGGGAAATGGTGTCAAAGGCTTTACTGAGGTCTATGTAGACAACGTCTACAGCCTTTCTCTCATCTACTAAGGGGGTCACCTTCTTGCAGAAGAAGACCAGGTTAGATGACACATTAATTCCATTTCTGTCATTCTGAGTAGCTGACTCCCTACCCTGCTGGCTTTGAATTGCCATCCTGCTACTTTGTTCTCAGACTGCCTGCTGCTGATAAGGATCAAAATAACCAATCTGTTGAATTGTTGACCATTTCTGAGGACCACAAGAAAGGTCACATTTTATGCTTTTCTATCCTCTGTAGAAAATCTGACAATGCAAACTCCCTGCCTCTCGTAGACAGCTGGGCTACAGTTTGTAACTGGAGTTTGAGTTACTAATACAATTTTGACTACAGGTCCCTATCTTTCATATATAGCTTTGAAATTTAACAAGGAATTATAAGCGTCAACCTAGGAATTTTTTATTAGTTTGCTCTGCATGTTTCTTTATTACATCCACCAAAGGGTTGATGTATACTCTAATTAACCACTTGATCCTTTTATTGTAAATTGCATTTCAGCTACTGTCTGCTCCTTGCTGATGAACACTTGCAATGAAGACAAACACGTTTTTCTTGGAGGAATTGCATTATTACAACATGAAATAGATTGAGAGCAGTTCAATAAGTAGTTCAGTGTCTTTTCTGAATACTATTTATTCTGGGTACAATAGAAAAAAGACATCATGATGCTGATGGAACTGTTTTACGAGACTATTATCAACACATGGAACATACTCAAGCTGTAGGGTCATACATTCTTTGTTCACATTGAAACTAAGGACAGAGACTGCTGGCATTTAAAGGGTCTGTACTCTCAAGTACTAGATGGTTGCAGCTGATTTTTTTTACTGTGACTCCATTTTTTTTTTTTTTGCTTGTGGTTGTTTTTTTTTTTTGTTACCATTATCACTAGTCTGTAGTGATCTGAGTTGTAGCTGCTATCAAAGTTGCAATAACTTTTTATTAGTCTTCATTTCATTGATGCCAGATTTGGAAGGAAAAGAAGAGTAAATTCCACCTCTTTCCACTTTTTCATGTGTGTGAATGTCCAGAAATGCCTTCACAACATCTATTACACAATAAATGTATCATGGTTAAAAGGGGAAAGAGAGACGACCCATAGAAAAAAGGTTTACCAACTCATAACAGCTCCTTACTATAGTCTGAGATGTGGAAGAGGTTATTAGATTGCTATGGCTGCTTCACAGTTTTCAGTGGCTCTTTTTCTCTCTCAAAAATCTGCTTTTCAGAAAAAGCCTTTTTGTGGGAAAGGTTTAGTCTCATTTTTTTTGTGAACTTTGAAATATTTCTTTAGTCTTCTGAAAAAAATAAATCCAGTTTATTTTTGACAACTAATTTTGCCTTTACAAAATTAAGCCACTTCTAAAAACATGATCTTCAAAATGATCAAAACAGAATCCCTTCATCTACACTTTTTTTTTTTTTTGCATTTGCTTCATTTATGAATGCTTCTTAGATTTTGACTTATTGTGATTTAGCAAAGGAAACTGCAAATTCTTAGGAATTTTCACAGAAGCAGAACACTGTTTTTCGTGCAGCTTTACTGACTGTGTGTCTCCCTGACCATTTTCTTTTGTTAGCTCCACAGTCTACCTCCTACAAGTGCAAAAATATTTTCACTATATTCCTGAGCTCCTGGTCTTAAGACCTATATCTTTCTGATTTAAAAAAAAAGACTCCAAGAGGTATCAGTTTGGTTTCCTCCTTATTCATGGCCTTCTTGTTGATGCTTTGAATTTGTTCCTTGCTGGGTGTGGTGTATGTCCCTATGGTTTTCTATGACCATTTCATTCTGTGTAAAACAATGGCTACATGCAGCTACTGGCATCTGCAGATGGGGAATTCTGACTTCATACTGATTTTGCATACTTTATCTGAAATGTATGAGAATGCTATAAAGAGAAGTCTTTGATGCATTTTACTGCTGGAACACATGTAGAACTCCAAGGGTTAAAAATATGACTGCAGTTATGTAGGAAGGAACAGAAAAAAACAGGAACAAAAATCCGGGTGATTCTCAGTGAATTTAGCTAAGAACCACGAACAGTTGTTTTTGTAGATGGCTATACTATATCCAGGAACTCATGTGTTTTGTGGAGTTATTTTCTGTTTGTTTGTTTGTTTGTTTCCTCCCCTATATCCAAACAAAGTAATTTAGGAGTGACTCAAGGAAAACAGAATCACTCCTTTCCAGTTAGTTAAAAATGCAGGTACAAACTTTTCAGCTCTAAGTGCGCTATTTCTGTGCATTTAAATGGGTAAATACACATTAAGATCACTATAAGCCTTTCAGCCAAAATTTTCACATCTCTTTTTTCTCTCACTCTTTTCAGCCATATAGATTTTCCTGATATCCTTCCTTTCATTTTCTTTACTCTGACTCATTGATTACACATTACTAATGGGTTTTTCTGTGCTTCAGTTTCTCGCTTTGTGATATGACGAACATCTATATTTGCTGTTGTGTCAA
The DNA here is from genome assembly GCF_041296385.1 of Aphelocoma coerulescens. Taxonomy (NCBI): domain Eukaryota; kingdom Metazoa; phylum Chordata; class Aves; order Passeriformes; family Corvidae; genus Aphelocoma; species Aphelocoma coerulescens. The sequence continues at coordinate 15,097,929 of NC_091013.1, read as the reverse complement.
GATAATAGATTTATTAGGAATACCTCAACTAGTCATTGATATATTCCCATTAGTAGGCAGCTCCTTAAATCAAACCACTGAGGTACTACTTCTCCGTGCTCTGATGCACTGTAATTTGAGGTGTTCAAATACTGCTCCTATTCTAGGCTAACTTGAAAGAAAGTGAAAATACATTCTATCTTACCTTAAAGAAGTAAACTGTTCCTGGGGAGAAGGTGGCTGGCTTGTTTGTAAATGGGATAAAATATTGCATGTATATGTAAATATGTAAATAGCACATCTATGTCAAAATTTATCTTGAGATAGTGATTTCCATTAGAAAGAAAAATGTTACAGTATCAGTTGTTGTTACTGTGTGAGTGGCTGCGGCCAATATGACCGCAAAGAGAATGACAACATCTGAGTCCTGGTGCTCAGGCACCAACATCTAAGATCACATCTGCGGTGATGGTGAGCTCCCAGAATCCTTGGGTTCCTTAATTTGCTTATTACAAATTGATTGGTCTCTGTTCTCCCCTCCCAGTTTTATGTAAGAGGCCATAAGTATTTATCCCTTTAGTTGAACATGTATCAGTTCTGGAAAGTTCTATGTTCCTTGGTGCCCCATTGGCTACTCTCTGTTACCCCTCCTACAAGTGTTCCCCATTGGTTAATTCCCTATGGACTCCTCCCCTCTCACCCTTCCCTATTGGCTATTGCCCTTTTTCTCCACCCTGATTCCTCTGAGTATAAAACCCCTGGACCCTGCTGTTTTGCTTGCACTTTGTCCCTGGATCCTTCACCTGTGATAAACCTGTTCATGGAACCCATATGGAGAGTCCATCCTTCTTGTTTGCCTTTACCCACACGCCTAAACAGCTTAGCTTGGGGCTAGCTCCCTCGGGTGAGGAGCTCGCTCTTTGAATCTGCAGAGTCACTGTCGGTGAGGTGCCGCCAGACCTCTGGGTTTCCCCTGGCTCAGCGTGCCCCCAAATTGTGGATTTTTTTTTTTCTTTGTGTCTGTATGCTTGCTCTGAATACTGCTTGCAGTAACTTATGAGAATTATGAAAGCAATGGAGAAATAGGCAATGGATTTGGGTGCTTTAGGAAGAGCATTGCCAGCTGGTCGAGCGATTCAGCTCTGGTGAGGCTGCATCTGTAGTGCTGCGTCCAGTTCTGGACTCCTCAGGATAAGAGAGACATGGAGATCCTGGAGTGAGACCACTGATAATTAAGGGACTGGAGCATCTTTCTTATGAGGAAAGACTGAAGGAGCTGGGCCTGTTCAGCCTTTAGAAGGGACTGAGAGGAGACCAATGTATATAAGAGTATTGGGTTTGCATGGCTAGGTTTGGTAGCAGGGGGCTACAGGGGTGGCTACTGTGAGAAGATGATGGAAGTGTCCTTCATGTCCAACAGAATCAATCCCTGGTGGTTCAAAGACAGATATGCTGCCATTTTGAAAGGATAGTAACACCTCTGTGACAACGTTCTTAAGAAGAAGAATTTTAAAAAGTTACTGCACAGGTGTAGTTGCAGAGCAGAGGAGGGACTCCTCTCCCTGAGCAGTGGTATAAACAATGTGTGATGAACTCACCATAACACTCATTCCCTGTCTCTCTGAGTTGCTGCAGGGGAGGAGGTGGAGCTGGGAAGGAGGGAGGGGTGGGGGGAAGGTGTTTTTTTAAGGTCTTATTTTACTTCTTATTATCCTGCTTTGATTTTGTTAGCAATAAATTAATATCTCTAATTCAAGTCTGTTTTGCCCATAATGGTATTTGATGAGTGATCTCTTCCAGTCCTTAACTTATATACCCTTTGTTATATTTTCTCTCCCCTGCCCAGCTGTGGAGGGAAGTGAGGGAGTGGCTTTGGCGGGTGTCTGGCATCCAGCCAGTGTCAACCCACTACAATAAATAACCTGAAGGGAGGGTGTCAAAAGGATGGAGCCAGGATCTTCTCGGTGATGCCAAGCAATAGGACAAGAGGCAACAGGCAGAAACTGATGCACAGGAATATGAGGAAGAATTTCTTTCCCATGCAGGTGATCGAACACTGGAACAGATTTCCCAAAGAGGATTTGGAGTCTCCCTCACTGAAGCTATTCAAGAACTGTCTGGACAATCCTGTGCCATGTGCTCTGGGATGACCCTGTTTGAGCAGGGAGGCTGGACCAGATGATCCACTGTGGTCCCTTCCAACCTGACCCAGTACGTGATTCTGTAATTTGTGCATGAAGTATAGAATAATGGCTGAGGTTGGAAGGCACAACTGGAAGTCATCTAGTCCAAGGTCTCTGCGCAAATGGGGTCACCTACAGCTTGTTGCCCAAACCATCCAAGTATGGGCAGGCTACATAGGTGGCCTGCACTCAGATGCTTGCTCCATGTATGGAATATGAGTCTCCCCTTGAGGGCAGCCTTGGCAAAGCTCAAAAAGTCAATACTGTTCAGGCCTAACCTGTAAGACTGAGCAAACAAACTCAGTTGACATGCTGTTAACGAAGCCTCGTCCTCTCAAGTGTGTAGAGGGAGCTAACCTGACATGGTCATTCATCATGACTGCTCATGGTCTATGGCTGTGATATGGCCTCTTTCCTGTCCACAAAGAGAGAAAGAAATTCTCAATTAACCCCCGCTTCAGGGGAACATTTGGACTTAGTCATTTGGCCAAAGCTATGTGGTGACTCTCTCAAGGAGAGTGTTCATCCCTTACTGTCTCCCTCCTGCAACTGCCTAAAGCCTCTGAAACATAGTGAGTGCTTCATCTCCTTTGTTAACCTTCAGACTGCTCTTTAGACAGCACTATTTGTAGCTGAGCCTGGCTGTTCACCAGGAAGTGAATGTTATCCAAATTTTGGTTCAAAATGGAATGAATTAAAGGCATTTAATCTCAGTTTCAGTCTTTGCTTGTTTTTCTTCAAGCTGCACAATTGAGCTGCCATTTCTAAGTCATTGTTCCCAGCTTCTTGTCTTTTAACGTCTCTAGCATTTCAAGCAGATTAATCTTGAATCATTTATTGTGTAACCACATTTCAACTGAAAATAGCAGCAAATCCTAGACATTCTGAATCTCATCTTTGCATCATATGTAGCCAGTGTTACCACTGCAAAGTAAAAACCAAGCAAGGAGGAGTGTGTAGTGCTCCCTTGCATTGAGTGGATGCAGAGGGGAAGGAGTCTCCTCTGCACATGCAGAGCAGTGGGATAGCACACTGTTAACAATCTGCTCTGCATGGCAGTGGCTCGGTTCCTTTCTGGGAGCTGAAGGGGACTCCTGTATGGCTTCTTCCAGATCCTCTGATTTTATCAAAGTCCACACCTTACTTTATGTTATCAACTATATATAATTTTATATGTTAAAATGACTCTCATTTGCATGGGAGGCTATGGTTAGTGCAGAAATAGATGAAGTTGGATTAGTTATGGTAAAATTGTGAAACAGCAAGGAGGAATGTGGGAAAAACAGGTACTATGATCCCCATCAAAAGGTTGTTTGGGAGTTTAGTGAATCCATAGGTTACAAAACATGTCAGTACCAAATAGTGAACTTAATTTTCTTTTATAACTTCAGTTTCACTTTTTCTTTAGCTGTTTTTCCATTGTATCCTCTCTCTTGTTGCAAATAGGGCTGTTGAAAAAAACCCAAACCCCAACAAACCAATATGACATGGACAGTTTAATAGTAGACCTGTATTACTTGGGAACTGTGTTGAAGTTATGAAGGGGCAGAGACTCAAGAGACTTAGAATCACCCCATAGGATCACTCCATCTAAGGCACGAAAAGCACATGGCAAAATGGGATCAAAGGCTGAATTTTATGATTTGACTTCTTTGAGTAGGGGAAACTATCTGTAGACACGTGTAAGATAATATGTATGAACCACTTGCATAAACAGCAATGTCTGGAAAAAGGTACACATGCTCCCCCCTCAGAATCCTTAAAGACAACACTGGAAAATTCAAAGTTCCTTTGGTTTAGAAAGCACTTTTCCAAGATTGTGTTCCTTTCTTTCATGCAATGCTGCTGGTGAAGAAATCAGTTAAGGAGTGAAAAGCCTCACCAGGCTGGTTTCTGATGGAAAATATATGAGAAAATTAGGGGGGAACTGAATAGAGAACCTGGAAGTTCACAGTTGTGGTGGAATGAGAACCTTCCCTAGGAGGAAGAGATTCTCTCTAAAATGAGATTTGGGGGTTAGGATGGTAGAGAGGAACTATGGGGGTTTTAGAAGGGTTTCAGTTTCAGGTTGATGAGGGTTTGGATTTCACTGTGGAAGGAAACAGTACCTACAAAAAGACTGTGTGTGCGGTTTTCTCTTTCTTGTCCGCCCTTGCAGTTGTCCCAGTGGGACTGACAATCTGTGCCTGCTGTTGTCACAACCCCCTGCACACACAGTCAATTGTGCCCTCCCCATCCCAGTTGTCCCTACAGCTGCTCGCTTCTACCCCATCATTCTCCACATCATTCCCTGCTCGTCCTCCTGCACGTTCTGACCACAGACAGGGGAGGAAAAAAAAAAAAAAAAAAAGAAGTACGGAAAAGTGTATGGCAGCAACACTGTGAGAAACGTGCGCTGGAGATAAGAGCTGAGCCCTTCTGCAGCACCGCCGAGGAACGGCGCCCTGCTGTCCGCTGGCTCTGCCGCCTGCGCCAGCCCCTCTGCAGAGGGCAGGGCGCTGGGGGCCCGCGGAGCTGGGAACGACGGCGGCGCTCGGCGCCTTGCTCTGCGCGAGGGGCGCGGAGCGGCCCCGACCTCCGCCCGGGGCCTCCCCCGATGTCCGCCCGGGGCCTCCCCCGACGTCCGCCCGGGGCCTCCCCCGACCTCCGCCCCGGGGTCTCCCCCGATGTCCGCCCGGGGCCTCCCCGACCTCCGCCCCGGGGCCTCCCCCGACCCCGGTCGCCCTCAGCGCCCCGCGTTGGCCCCGCCGCGCTGCCCGTGTCCGCCAGCAGGTGGCGCTGCCGGGCCCGGCCGTGGGCGGGGCCGCCATTTGCCCGTTTTGTTTCCTCGCAGCCTGCAAAGGTCAGGAAGAAGAAGCCTCTAGACGGGTTTGATAAAATTAAAGTTCAAAGCAAGCAGGGTGGCAATGAGGACAGCACCAGGAAATTCCTCCCTCTTCCTCCCAACGCCCCCTGCTCCCCCCCCCCCGACTTTCACAGAACTGTAGAGTCACAGAATGTGAAGGATTGGAAGGGACCTCAGCGACCGTCTAGTCCCAACTCCCTTGCCATGTGCAGGGACTCCCACTAGACCAGATTGCTCTAGGCCTTATCCAGCCTGGCCTTGGGCACTGCCAGGGCTGGGGCACCCACAACTTTTAAGGGCAGCCTGGTCCAGTATCTCACCACCCTCACAGTAAAGAATTTCTTCCTAATTTGTAACATAATTTTCCGCTCTTTTAATGCGTACCCATTATTCCTTGTCCTATCACTACAGTTCCCGAGAAGAACTTTATGTCATTTTTGGGTGTTTCTGTGTATCAGGACTGGTTTCAGCTGGGGACATGCTTTGACAAGGCCAAGGAAGCAGAAAACGAGTGTTACGACATTGTCCTGGGTGCTCAATAAAACTGTAGTGGATTCAGTATGAGGATGAGCTTGTGGAAGGGTCTCTGGCAGAGCTGCCCACTTCCACAGGGCTTGGATGCATCTGGAGATGCTTTAATGTGCGTTTTTCAGCAAATGGGCTTGGAATGCTTGGTGTTGAGTTTTCCAGCTGGCACCAGCTGTGTGCCAGACGGGACTTGGTGTGTATTTACAGTGACATTTTGAGACCTCACATGGAAGCTGGGCCACAGAAAGTGCGTTCTGCCACTGATGGTGCTGCAGTCAGATTCTGCTGACCCTGACTGGAGAAACTAGCAAGGAGTTCATGTTACCACCCCAAAGCTTTGCAGCAGGTAACCCGCTGATGTCTGTTTATCTGTTGGTCTCTGTGTCCTCTCAGTGGTGGAGTGCAGTCACATTGTCCTTGTCAAAGAACACTAACGGCGTTAGTGACATTTCTACCGGTTTTTTGTAAGTTTTCAGCAGACCTGAAATTGGCTAACCATGTTAGCTAAGAGGAAAAAATGAGAATTATCTTCTTCTGGTTCAGCATTAAAATCTTTAAAATGTCAGCCAGCTTGGTAAGGAGGGTGAGACTTTTCACTTTAAGAAATAAACTTCAGAGTAAAGGTTTGTTTCTATGATACAGCTAAGAGGGAATTAACAGTAGGAAATTAATCTTTCAGAGCAGCCCAAAGTATCAGGAGGGAGGGAATTTAAATAAGGCTAACATTTTAATTGGCTCTAATTTCCAGAGTTTCATCTGTTTTGTATAAAACTGGCTAGAAAATAGCTGCTCTAAAATAAATCTTGTGTTTCATCCACTATTCCATGTGCTTGAATAATATGTTTGAAAGGATACAACATGAGAAAAAAAATGTCCAGACTTACCAATATAGACTTCAGCAAAACGAGATTAATGATTCATGTTTTCACCTGTCTATAAAAACATGTGGTAATCTGTATTACTTTTTGGTGTTTTTGCTTATTCCTCTCATGACAGTTCAAAAAATAGTATTAGCAAAAAGGAAAAAAAAAAAAAAAAGAAAACGCTGGCTGTTACGGCTACATTATAAAATTATTAATAAGGTTCCTTAAAAATAAACATTGTAAGATTATTTTAGACTTTTCAACTGACAGTATTTATAGTAAGTTCTAGTATTGACCATGGAGTTTAGAGGATGCCCACCTTTCTGTAGGCCTAAAGGCTGCCTGAGGAAAGATGAAAGAATGCAGTATCAGTCATCCGCATCTTCTCTGACAGAATCAGAAACACCTTTTTTTACCATGGTAGAGGTTGTAGTCTTAGAATTTAAAAAAAATTTGCAGCTGCAGGATGCTCCTTTCATCCCATCCAGGTGAGCCTGCCTTACAGTGCCGTGCCCTAGACTCGAATGGGAATTTTCAGCTTGGTTTTCAGGAGCAGCTGCAACAATAAGGCATCTTTTTAGCTGCAGTGCAGCAGAGGTGTACATTAACATTAAAGTCCCATGGTGGTGATAAGGTCATTAACAAATTGACTCACGTAGTTTCAAGAGTTTCTTCCACCCCATTTTTACCCGTTGAAAAATGTTCACCTCCTGTTTGGAAAGTCTTTCCCTGTCACTAGAGGACACTATTAAACAGAAAATGCTGTGCTTGAGTGCTCAGATGAGGGATTGTCTATTCCCAGGTGCCAAAAACTCGGAGAGAAATTCAGTTTTCAGCAACTGATTTTAACTCAACTTCTGGAGGGTTTTTTGGTTTTTTTCTGCCTGTACTGTCACTTTACTATCCTTACTCTTCTCCACTGGAAAAAACCCACTGGAATCATGTCAGCCAAGTATCAGACCTATTTCACTGTTTCTCTCACTGTTTCATGCACTTAAACTATAGTATAGCCTCAAATAGCAGTGGTTGTGCCAAAAGACATGGAGTAAACAGAGTGCTGGGCAAAGGGAATTTCCTCCATGAATATGAGAATGGCTCACTCATTTTATTTGTGAATATTACTAATCTCTTTTTTCAATCCCATTTCTTATCCTTCATTTCAAGATGCAGAGAAAATTAGTAAGAGGCTTTCACACTTTCATCTTGAAAAAAACTTGTGTCTTTCCTATGGAAAAAACAACGCTTAACATATGACAAATAACAAACACAAGAAATGTCGGTCTAAACAGAATGAGAACCACTGGGTAAAAATCTGAAGAAACCGGAGCTTTGACTTATTTACAGTAGACTGCTCCATCCCACTGGTATTAGCTTGCAGTATGAAACACCTTTATTTTGGAAACCATTTTGCAGTTTGATGTATTTGTCTGCTTATAGAATCTGGGATAAATTCCACATGCTACACCCTGTAGACTTTTTCTAAGGAATGTAATAATGCTTCCTCATATAGGGAGGAAGAGAGGTGAGGACCTAAGGCATGTATTGTTGAAAACAAGGATGTGGTTTTTCCAGTACTGTCCATCTGGTATCTTTCATAACACAGTGTTAATATAACTAGGTTTGTAGAAGACCAGAGGCAGGAGCAACTGCTTCAGGGAGTGCAATAATGAAACCCTTTCACCAGTTTTGTTCTGAACACAGCAAGATTATAAAAGGTGGCTGATAGCCAACACTCAGCAGTGTCAAAGAAAGCAAACAGATGAGGAAAATAAATAGATAGAGAAAAATGTTTATGCTGAGTTCAAGAGATTGAGACTGAAGAACACCTAGATCAAAGGACTATACAGAACTGCACAGACCTATGCTTTGAAAATCATCTTGCAAACCACTTGTAGAAAAATGTATTTTGTAGTATTCTGGCTTTCAGAAGATGGAATAAATCACTTTGCCTCTATTTTGGTAGTTTAAAAATATATGCTATATATGCAACAAATTTTTGGAAGTGCACAAGCACTGCTTTTCCTGGAAAGCAGTATGGGTAATTATTTGTTGAGTGAGGTGGAGTGCCAAGATATGGTTTGTGATTCCTTCTTCAGACACAGGATTGGCTAGTTTCTATGTCCTTTTCCTCTCCTTATAGAGAGAGGCCCTATAGAGTAGCAGCCTTGTGAAGCATGTGTTTGCTTCAAAACTTAGGAAACAGCTCAAACCCACAGCAAATTGAAATACTGTGGGAGCTGGCACAGGCAGCCCACAGGAAGAAATGAAAAACCATGCATGAAATGCGAAGAGTAAATCAATTTTTGTTACCTCCCCAACCAGGGGATCCCCAAAGCAGCACCTTGTCAGAGGCACACAGGCAAGGATGCACCACAGAGCGCTGTCCATGCTGGATGTTCACCAAACCTGCCCTTCTGGATTCCAGCAGGTGTAATTTACCACTGTGCTTTGGTCTTTCCCCCACCAAGGCAGGAATCTCAAGCATGTTTGATAGGGTGCCTTTAAGTCTATCACAGGTCTGTGTTATCCAAACACAGATATTCTGCTTGTCCAACACACAAGGCCAAAGAAAATTATGATATATGTGGTTTTGACACCCCAGCTGCAAGTCCTTGAGTGTGTGTAGAATCCTCCTCACTAATCTTCCATTATTTTCCCACAAATACTGAAACTGAGACTAAGGAGGAGAGTACAACTGGATGTTCTCACAGTACTTGTGACTCCATGTTGTGGCCTGCACAGCTGCCAGTGTGGAGGACAGTCTGTGCAAAGATGCTCAGCTCTGCTCAGTTCTGCACTGCAAAATGTGGTGAGAGTCTGCTCAGGTATTGTTTTTTGTCTTGGCACAGTTATGTACTGGGCTATAAGAGGATCCTGAAACCTCCCAGCTGGTTATTTGCAGGGTCATTTACTGAAAATTAGTATCCAGACCCTTTAGCTTCCCATCAGATCTCAGCTGGCTAATTTGTTTGAACTTCCTCTTTTGGTTTTCTTAATGATGTCTGAATCTAAGGCTCAGAGAAAGAAAGTAAAAAATAATTGAGAGGAAAAAAGTAAGAGTACAAGATCAGACAGTTCATTGGACCCTTTATAAGTCAGCCACTGGATTACAGAAATACCATAAGTTCATGGTATATTGCATGGGTCTCTTTCTCACTTTATATACAAGGTTATTCAAAAAATAAACTGCACTGCCTGGTTCTCTCTGTATATGAGCACTTCTAAGAATGCTCCGGTCTGACCTGTGCATTTTCCATGCTCCTTTTGCTCAGTTTAGTGGGTGAAGTTTGGGCAGTGTCCCACTGAATAATACATGTGTCTTTTAATAGCATTCATGTGCTGCTTTGTGTAGGCACTGCCAGAAGCCAGTGCTGATGCAAGGCCTGCACGTTTGTGACACAGAGTAGAGACAAATACGGGGGACTTGACTGTGTGCAGGGTTTTGTGAAACCTCTTGAGTGAAGTGCAAATGACAGAGCCTTTTAAGGAGTCAGTAATTAGAGAATAACCTCTTCTGTGCCTTCTTTTAGATGAGCAACTAGTATGTGTCTATATCAAAAGCTGCCAAAATAGCAACAGAAAAAGGCATTGAGAAAAGCTAAGGGTAATGTGAGATCATCAACGTGTTTGGTTTCTACCTATTTTATAGGCACTGGAGTTAATTTTCTTAGTCGGCACCAGTTACATCTGTTTTCTTTCCAGCCTCTTCACTTCTGGGCGTGGTGGGTTTTTTTTTGGATGGAGGTTGTTTGTTTGTTTGTTTGTTTGTTTGTTTTTAAAATTTTCTTACTCTTGGGTTACAATTTATTGTTAGGAGAATATTTAGAGATGTTTATGTTTTCTTCTCTGAAATACCCCTGGCTTGTAATGACATTAGCTGCAGAGAGATGTTAACCTTTGGTTAACAGCCAAATATTTTCAAAAGGCATGCCTTTCTGCACTCTCAAAGCAGTGCCAGCTCATTCAGTTGTGCAGTAGACCCCATCCCTCACTTGTGCTTGTATATGAGAAGAGAAAGAGAGGGATCATCCTCTATTACAGATTTAGCTGTGGGATGAGGAGCAGAGAGGAGAAAAACTTAGATGCCAGATTTATATAACTGGATGCATGCCACTGCAGTCTCTGCAGCGCAGGCCACATGCCAGATCTCTTTCTTAGCCTCGTAAGGCAGTTGATTAAATCAAGTTAGCTACTGTACAATTCTAAACTTTTCTTCTTGCTGTGGCTCTCTTTTATCTAATTTTCTTCCTTCCAGAAGATGCTGCTATAGCTACTCATAGCATTGCTGACTGTGAAAGTGGAAGAAATGGTGTTTTTTCTTTAGTTGGAGCAATATGACAGTGAAGAATATCTGCGTAGGACTTATTGCCCTGATAGAAATTCTGTACAGTTACTGTAAGTTGTGTCCTCTCACTTGCATTTCCTGACTGGTGTTTAACCAGGCTCTGCCTGATCTGAATGACTGGTAGAGCATGTGAGATGCCTGTGTGGTTGTGCAGAACCACAGGCAGTGCTATTGAAGGAACTCACATTCTTCGAACCTTTTGGTAGTGCCATGTCTGATGTAACTGGAGAAGGTGACCAGTTCTCCAGAACTCTGAGGTGGATTTGCTTAAAACTTTTTCTTGCATTAAACTCTCAAAGTTCCACAAGATTTTAAATTAAAGAGACATCAGATTTTATGAGAGTATACATTAGAATACTTAGCAATTTTTTTCCTTAAATACTGAAAGCTGAAGGTGGCTAGAGATGGAACGAAGGTCCATAATTACATTTTCTTTTGCCACTGTCACAGCCATCAGACTCTTTTTTCCTTCAGGTTTCAGACATCTCAGTAGCTTCCTGGGTTGTGGCAACTCTGCAAAGTCCTCTGATCCATGGAAAGTGTCTCTTCCATTACTTCAGAGCCTGGAGCATCAGCTCCTCTGCTTTTCCCAACAGTCTCTTTTTTTGTACTGCAGGCACTCAATTCTTTGCTGAGTCCCTTCTCTTCTTGTAGCACCTTGTAGACTCTGGAGCTTTCTCACACTTACAGTTTGGTGACAAGGTGATAGCACAGACACGGTAATAAGTGGAAATATGTTAAAATTGATTAATTCTGGATAAAAATTATCCGAATTTTGCAAGAACACCCACTGCGAAATGAAGTGAGGTCACTCTTGACTAGTGATAGCTCCCATGGCTACATTAAATCTTCTTCATTTTACACAGGAACTCAGCATTCTTCCAGGTCACGATCCCAAAATCTGTGGTAGATGGCCCCCCTTAGTCCCATGACAGGACTTTTTTTAACCTTACTCTTCCTGTGTAGGACTATTTATGAGTAATTTTTATGATCCTTTGATTTTCATTTCCTCTCCACTTGAAACTTCTACTGATGCTTTCCTTAAGCTAGAGGATGTTGCCCATCATTTTTTCATTCTCCTCCGTGGTTATAGTTATTCCTGCTGCATAGCTCAATGCTTGCTATGAAATGTTAACTAAGAGTGACATTTTTAGTAGTTGCATGTGGCCCACCTACTGCTGTTTTGAGTCCCTAAATCTGTTGCAGAAAAGTCTTGGTATTGATTGGAACTGTACTAAGAAGAAATTTGTTGCTGATGGGAACACTTACAATAGGGCTTTTTTTAAATGTGTTTTTTACAGAGAAGAAAATGGTAAAACCAAAATTCTTCACAGAAAGGGTATGCATTTCAATCATGGATTTGTAAACATAATTAAATATAATTTATTTTTTAATTTTGATATTCCAAACACAGAAATTTTCAAATGTGTTTCTGGGGCACTGAACTCAATCTTGTATTTTCTTGTCCTTTGGAAGAATGACTTGCATTGCCAAATAGAGTTTCTGAATTCTCTCAAATTAAAATTTCTATTATAGAAATGGAACATTGAGGTTGAATTTGAGCAATAGGAAACCAGAATGGAAATTTACTAGCTGATGAGTAACTGTCTGACTGGATTTGGAGGTGCAGATATTCAAAAATTGCCTGGACACAACCCCACCATATACTCTAGGGGACCCTGCTTGATCAGGGAGGTTGGACCAGATGATTTCTGGTGGTCTCTCCCAACCTTACCCATTATGTGATTCTGTGAATTCTATGAATTCTTCTTTCAGGACCTCAGCATTTCTGTGGCAGTACAAGTTAAGATAACTTCTTATTTTCTTGTACCTTATAGAGGAGGTCCAGTCTAAAAGTCACTGTGGAATTGGTACACAGCTGGGGATCTTGTTGACTTTGTAAAAGGTGTTGGCCCACTAATGGAATAAATCCTCATACCAACTTGGATATGTAAGACCAAATTTTAATCTGAGTAACAGTAATCTTAAAAAAAATGCCCAGAGAAAAACTTACTATAAAAACAGACAATGATATGGGCTTCTGTATTTATTTAAACCCCACAAAGTTACCCACATCTTTTTCCACATTTCTTAAGGGAACTTTCATGTTAAAAATAATCTCAAAGTTGAATTAGCTTGAGAAAAAATGTGATGATGAATATTTCAGCATTACCTGAATGTTGATCACTAACTGAAAATAGAGAGAGTAATGGCTTAGGAATTGTTTCAAATATAACAAAACATACTTTTTCACATAGCTGCATTCTTTCATTGACTTATTTAAAATTAGCAATTATCACTCTGAAATAGATAAGCCTTTTGAGGGCATTTTTATTTTTTTTGTTTTGTTTAGAGTACATTTGCCAGCCTTCCTTTAGATCATCTTTAGTTGTTTGGTGTTGGTTGTTTTTTTTTTTTTTTTAAACAGCTTATGATATTAAATCGAGAACAAACAGTAGTTTTTATATGTAATTTAATTTATTTTGCATTTTATGTTTCATTTGCTTGCATGCTGAAAGTGTAGAAGTGTTCAGTTTCACAGAATGATTCAAAGTTAACACCAAATACAAGAACCTCAAATTATGTTCCTAAATACAGATTCAGAAAAAAAAAGATAGTCTGACTGTCAAAGGTGATGAGCACCAGTTATAGCCACAGATTTTGTCATCCATATTGTTTCAGATACTCCATGAAGGAGTACCTGCAGTAGCAGGTGTGGATTGGCCTTATGGAGAAGTCTGGGTCTTTGCCTTCACTTCTCAGGTAGAACCCATCAGCACTCTCCAACTAAAATCCCACTATGTAAAGCTCATGAATTGGCTGAAGCTTGGGTTGCGATGAACTTTGTAAACTTTTACCTTTAGAAGTCCTATTTGAGGATTTTTATAAACAGTTTTAGGGTTGTGTGATTTAGCTTGTATCTATACCATACTGTGTCAATTCATTTTGTTAAGATGGAGACTGCTGTCAGAAATCTTGTGACTCAGATTTGGAGTTTGAACTCACCTAGAGCTTATGTTTGGCTGCTAAGTAAAAGATTGAACCTGTCTTTTGTTTGAGATGAAGGTTTTGATCAGTTCCTTTCATTCTGTTCCTTTCTCCATGTACACACACACATATATATACTTAATCTAACCCCAGTAATTATCTCTCTTGGCTGATTATTTTGGGGGCGATGATGTGAGAGTCATAAGCATTCATTTCTGTAGTGTTATCCCACTCCACCCCCTCACCATGTGTTGAATTGCTATGGTATTTTTGTTCGTCTCTTGTCTAGTCCTCTCCAGCCTTCTCTTTTCTCAACATGGATTTACAAGCTTATAAGAACTGAATCTTTGTTATTTTCTCCTTTCTCCCTTTTTTTTTTTTTTCTTCTTCCTTCTAACTGAATGTGTGTTAGTGAAATCAGGGAAGAAGAAAACTGGGCTGCTTGCTTTGCGTTGGTGTTTACTATGAGTCATAACAACAGCTTGGTGCTCTTGAAAACTTTTGTGGTGGGAGAATAAACAGCATGGATGCAGTAAAAGAAACGGCAGAATGTACTGTACTTCCAGTTCTCTGACTCAAGGACATAATTGTGGATGATGGGAATACATTTTGATAGAGGTTTGCACTTACTCATGCCGTGGATATATAAAATTTCTGCTAAGGAAGCAAATCTGATTGCTCAAAGTTTGCCCTGATTGCATTGAAACTGGACTTACTGGGAAGTATTTTGGCAGCACCTGACTTTTCATGGAGCTACCTAAAATAGCCTTGGTGTGAGAAGTCAGTTTAGAATTATTATTTTGACACTGACAGTACATAGAAGTTTAACATGAGATGACATATTCATCGTACTGCTCTCCAGTTATCCACCTGAAACTACCCACATTCACAGTTCAAGAACTATTTCTTTCTTATGCCTGGAATTACCTTGTTCCCAAACTGCTTACAGTTTCTTACAGTTATATTAGAGACAGGGATTTGTCCTCCACTAGTACAGAACTGAGCATATATTAGGCTCCTAAATGACGAGTCATACACTACATGAAGTCGATGCTGTCTTGATTTCTAGTTGAACAATCAGCTATGAAACACTCTATCCCCTAGTAAGCGACTGAAACAAACAGTAAAAGATGGTATTCAGTCCTGTGGCCAAAAGTCTGTTTATCATGGTTATAAACAAGACTCAAGATCACTGTCTTGATGCAAAATCTACTGGACAATAATTTTTTGACTTGTCTGTGTTTAAAGAACTTAATGCTGTTACAGGCAGCTTCCAAGATTGGTTACAGTTCCAACATTTGGTGCAGGACACTGGGAAAAAAATAAATACTAAGATGTGATGTTAGGCTATTAGGGTAAGATAGGTAATAGAGTACATGTGAATTGAGACAGAAAGAAAATATGAGGATAAAGTAGAAGAATAAAGCCCAGTGATTTCAATTCACAGTTTCCTGTGTAAAATTTTTAAAACTGTTTGAACAAATATTGCCTACATGTAGTAGGAAAAAATGCTCACAAGACAAACAGTTCCAATGTTCAGCTCTGCTGGATGGTCAATATTTGCCAGTTCCACAAGCCATACCATTGTACTGGCAATAATTTTATAAGTGAATAATGATGGTTGCTGGTCAATCTCAGCTCTCCTTATCTACCAGTGGACAGACTAGACAATAAAGCAAGAAAATGGGGGCTAAATTTTTCATTAAAAGAATTCTTTCAAATTGATGGCCATGCAACCACTCTGTCTTCATACAGAAAATATTAGTCAGGAATACCAAGGAGCTGTTACTTTTATAGAATAATAATGTTTGTGCATTGTGGAACTGCAAAATTCCACAATTTTCACAGAGCACATGAGAAATGACTGCCTGCTATATCATGGTATTCATGCTACTTATGGATGCAAAAGGCAAATAACTGCATCAATGTGCCTTTTGAAAGTATATATAACACGTGATTTTTATCATTACTAGCAGAATTGTTATGGGTACCTGGCACTGCCAATTGTAAGCAAGAAGCAGGCTGGAGTATTGGTCCAGAACATGCTGTATTAGAATCTGTTTTCATTAATAAGACTAAAGAGAGCTAGAACTATAAATGTCATTGACCGATTAAAACTTGATGGGCCATTTATGTTTCACACCTGGGCGTCACTTTAGAAAAAAGTAAAATAGCCTGAGAGCTGAGACAAGTATAATATCAAGTTCTGAGAATAAAGGCAATTATATGAATGCCAGAGTCACACCTGAGTGTGGCTGCTGTGAACTGCTTACAGCTGCTGGGTGGAATCAGGGTGCATGCAAGGTTAATGGCTCTGCTGAACCTGCTCTCAGATGTTTCAGTGTTGGCTAAATTTTAAACGGAAGAAAAGAAATGTAAAAGCATGACTTCTGTCAAAACAGCTCACCTCCTGTGAACAGAAGTTATTTCATAATTTCTTGACTCAGGAGAAAGATTGGTCTGGGGATAAATTTCTGGACAGTGGTAAACTGTATTCCACCAAAACCCACAAGTGTCAGTTCAGATTCAGTATTTAAGAGCAGAAGGGGTCACGTACCTTCGCCTCTTCTGTGATCCAGGACACAAAACCTCATGCAAATCCAGCATCAAGTCTGTATTTTTTACTTCATGATATACTGTATAGAAAATGTCTTCATTTACATAAAGTGGATAGTGGCAGACATTTCTAGTAACCTCAGAAGTTATTTGCCCTTACAATTGCAATGGTATCCTTTGTTTCTAGTCCAGATTTCTCTAATATTCATTTTGGTGAGATTTCTATGAGAAGTATCTATCTAATGGTGGTGTGTCTATGCTCTGATCAAGGGGGCTAATTAAACATTCTCTTGGATAGATTAAGTCACTTAGTCATAGTCACATATTTTATGAACATGTGTCGTTCTTGCAGTTTTTCCTAAGGCACTTCCAATTCTTCACTTGCAATGTGGACACCTACATTTGTCACAGCCTTGCATTTGGATCTTCAGTTCAGTTAGTAATTTAACCATGAGCCCCAGCATCCTTCTAAATTTGAGATTAGAGTCCTCCATCCATTACGTGCTTTAGCATATGTTCTTTTTCATTAGATTTGTGTTTGGCTGTATTAAAATTGATGTTATGTAAATGAAACACCAAATAGTTTCACCATTCAATCTGATCTGCTGCCACAATTAATTTGCACTCCGTAGCCTTTTTGTCATCTGCAAGTGTTGTACTTCTTCTTCTGGGTTATTCATGAAAACATGGGTTTGCATGAGGACTCATGGTCAGTTCAGAAGTAACCCCTGCCAGTCTTGGCAAAAAGATGGTCACAGCAGAGCGGTCTGACACTTACAGTTATTGTTGAGACCCATCCATCAACCAATCCTCAATCTGTTTAGCTTATTCCTTTATTATGACAAAACTAAATTGTTTATCACAGTGTTTTTATCAAGAAGTTTTATTAACATACTTGCCACTAACTGAAACACAAATTAAGCAAATACATAGTCACATCAACATTTAAGACCTATTTTCCATAAAACAGTGATTATCATTATATTGTGGCTGCATTCTGAATCAGTCTCTTTACTACTTTGCCTCTGATGATAGTGCACTAATTGATATAATAATCAGAATAATTACTATTTTTAGTAAAAATTATTTTTAGTGCGGTACATAAAAAACAATAAAAGATGCCAGTTGTGCCAGGCAGTGAGGAAACATGAAACAGCACAAATTCCTTTTCTGGAAATACTGTGCAGGATGGGTTCTTCTTGTTATGCTGTTATGTTATATCTTGTGTTTGAAGATAATTGCACGCTAATGGGAATGTAAATCAGGAGAAGGCAAGACAAAATGATGTGCCCCTTCCAGGTGACTGTTTCCTTAATTGTCTGTTTTAAATATTTGTAGTGCTGGTTTGGTCACATCCTGACTCAAATCATCATCCATGCGGCTTGAAACATTCCAAAATTGGTGGTCTGGAGTAGGTCTAATAAATTTATGTATTTGTATGCCAAATAAAGTATAAAATAAAGCAATCACCGAGGATTGGAACAATTACTGTAGGCTGCTAACCATATGTGAGAACAAAGTGCGTGACTTTCATATGATTAGAATGAATCAGAGGTAGCCCACTCTGTATTGCAGTGACACTTTTATTAAATGAATTCATAAAAGCTGAGTGTTTGGAGGGCTTTAGATGGTATTAACCACAGATCTTTTAAATTGAGGATTGTTTCTGTTTACAACATCTTGTTTGATGTGTAGTGTTTGGTTTGTACCTTCAGATTCTTAGTGATTGCTACATTTGAATGAGGTCATAAAGGAAAAAGACCCAAGATACACGTGTTTTCCAAGTATATGGATGTCAAATGGAGCTGAAGTCACTGAACATAGCATTTCATTATATCCACTAGCTTACAACATGAGAATCTAAATATAGAAATAATTAAAGGCTTGCTTGTGATTTCACAAACGTAAGTGCCAAGGTTCCTCTAGTATCTAATGGGATTTAGATCAGACCCTTATTGTCCTCAGTCAGTTAATCAATTTGAAAATTTATTGCTAAGAAATTAGGGGATTTGGGTTTTTGCCATTATTAATTCTGTAAAATTTTGGACTATTATTGTATAAGGTATGTTTTAAACCCCTGTGTTGTGTAAGCCCCATGTCTCATAATGCAGCAAACATCTGCCAGAGTTTGGAGGTCAAAGTGTTTTGAAAATAGACTGGGTCTAGGAATAAATAAACATTCACGAATTTATTGGATTTTCAAGTATTAAATGAATTGCATTTTTTTTTCTTTTATAAAAAGAAAGTGCAATTTATTTTCATAAAAGTAAGTAATTGGTATGTAGCAACCCACCTCCTCATGAATAGTAGTCTTAAAAAAAGAACCACCTGTCAAAAAAGAGGTCTCAAACCTCTCTTTGTTTCCTGCTAAATAAAAGTCGTCGGTTTCTAGTTATCCAGTCAATATAATCTTAATTTAATGTTTCGCTTGGGCCTAACTCTCTGTGTATATTTGTATAGGGAAAACTACCCCAGCTCATGTATTGCCTGGGTCTTGACATTTGAGTTCAGATGTGTTGTTAAAAGAGGCTGGACTGAATTTATTCCTGTCTTTGTGTTCCGGGAATTAGGTGGCAAGTAGGGAAGATACAAATATATCATTTATAAACCAGCTGGAAGTCAGTGTGGTGTCACCATTGTTCTAAGCTGGAGCAGCCCTGGAAACATTGCAGTGTACAGTTGCTGTGCAGGAATGGAGCACTGGGATAATCTGTCTCACTTTGTGTGAAGAAGCATTTATCACTTGGCTCACATTTCACATGTTCCTGCGCTTAATATGGAATAGATGTCTGTTGGCTCCACATGTTCCATGTTTTATGTCTCTATGAGAAATAGAAGCCCAATTGCAGCAGACAAGTGTTTGGTTAGTCACACTGATTTTCATGTGTTCAGTTTGCACCTTTATAAAGCACTAGTGCTTGGAAATGCATCCCTTAAGTGATGTGAGGCAGAGATAATCTGTCTTGGGAAGAGGAATAAGGCTATGGGGACTCAGGAGTAGGAAGATAGGAGGAAGAGTGGTCTCTCAGGTGACCTTTATATCAATTATACACACTTACAATCCATGATGGTAAATTTTTAGTTTTTCACAGATGGCTTGTGGGATATGCATGTGAGAATGTGATGTTTTTAAACACAGCCTTGCACTGAAAGCACTCAAAGTCTGGGGGATAAAGGTGGAGGGTTAGGAAGCATGAGAATGCTACACTCTTCAGGTATCAGCTAACAGGTTATAGCCAGGGTAATAGGTCTTAAATATCCTGACTTTTTTTCAGGTGCCTAATTTATATGCCACTTATTTAATAAGTAGTAGTATTATACAATAAGTATTTAATAAGGTAGTATTAACACATTTAATATGGACTGATTTATCAGCTTCTTCTCTTGTCCTTTAACGTTTGACACATTTACTCATGTTTCTTCTGAGTCTGAATTTTTCAGCTTCAGAGCAAGCTGGATATTGCTGAGATAAGAGACCTTGAGAAAGGTCTCTCTATATTTGTATTGTGGACATTGGACAGCTCTGAGTCTTGTCAGCACATTTAACTTACTCACTTCTAGGTTAAGAAATGAACTGTGTTTGAAGGGTAGCTCTAGGTGTAATTTTCAAAGTTGATCTAACAGCAAATTTTTCTGAGCACTTTTTACCTCTGTCTGGCCTCATATAGTGATGAATCAAGTGATGCTATGCTGTGTGTCAGGTTATTTCCCAATGGATAGTTTAAACTGAGAAGGATTTGCCTAAAATAATCAGCATCTTAATTTTTTTTTTTGTGCAAACTATTATTTAGAAGTGTGTCTACAGCAAGCAATTAACAGAGATTGGATATATCATTCTTACCAAGAGGAAATGAGAAA
Organism: Aphelocoma coerulescens; assembly: GCF_041296385.1. Lineage (NCBI taxonomy): Eukaryota > Metazoa > Chordata > Aves > Passeriformes > Corvidae > Aphelocoma > Aphelocoma coerulescens. The sequence goes on along the minus strand of NC_091013.1, from coordinate 15,077,784 downwards.
CAGCATACATTGTTTGGGGAAGATACTCTTCTGGAAATCGTAATTCCATACTGTTGTTGAGCAGGAAGACTGCCTGTAATTTTGCTTGCAATGTGCTTGTCAAGTTTATCCATTGGTAACAAAGGCATCCCAGTGTTAATGGCAAGAGAAAGCAGCTGGACAGTGAAAGAATGGCTGCCAAGCACAGTAGAAAGCACTTCAGACTGTGCCACAGGAAAGAATTAAAACAAAAAATAAGACTAGTGTGGGAGGAAGATATTAAACTCACTGAGGAAGCATTGGTTTAAGTCTTCATCCAAAGAAAACAGCCTTTTCTATTCCCCTCAAGGTCTGCAGGGTTAATCTGTTTCTTTGCTTGTCAGGGTATACTTCTTACAGTTTGCATGTCCATGAATAAAATATTTTGAGAGTCCCTGTGTGAAAAGTGTTGGTTGCCTGGGGTAGGTATGGTGGAATTTTGGGGAGAGACATTATAAGGATTGCTTATGTTTATATCCACTGGGCCTTTAGATAAACTTCAAAGATAACATGCAGAACATTGGTTTTTGAATTCAGCAGATAGAGATGTACTCACAATGCCTGGGTTTAGTAGCAGCTTCCCAGGAGGGAATACTCTCTCTGATATCTGGTTCACTGAGAGGCTTGAGGAAAGAAATTTCTTGTTTCAAACTTCGCAGAAGCAGACATGAATTAAGGAGGGCTTTTTTGACCCAAAACACTCTCCACCCAGCCTATTTTCTGATGTATATTAATCCAAGTAGCTCAGGGATCCCCCTCTTTTAACAGTGGTATAAAGACACAGAAATCAACATTTGTAGAAAACTCTGTATATAGAAATCTGTATAGAAAAAAATTATTTTTTTCAGTGGTGGGAAAAATAATCCAATCATACTGACTTTTGATTGGATTATTTCCTACCCTGCAACTAGTAACGGTATTTGCAAACTACACTTGCATCTCATAGTATGAAAAATTATGATTATTAGCAGTGCAGTCAGAGTCTGGTTATAATAGAGTCAGTCTGTTGAATTTCTGAGGAGAAAGTCTTGCTTTATTTGCAGATGGATATATTTCAAGGCTAAATAGATCTCTAAAGTATAAGGCCAAAAAATAAAGGTATGTGTTAGCCCCACTTGGAAATTATAAAAGTGAAATTGTCTAGTATTTGAGTTATGTCATGTACTCTGAGTACAGCAGTGCACTACAGTACTTAGAGCTGAAGGCTATTTTGCCTGGAGTGTTTAATTTTAAATGCAAACCTAAAGGATAAGGAAAGAAGAAGAAGTTAAGAAAAGGAAACAGCAAAGAAAAGAAGCAAATTTTGCATCAGATAAGATTTGTTTTTCTAGTAGTTACTTAAATAGGTCTGTAGTTAGGCTTTGTGTTTTCTATCTCAAAGTGAAAATAACATGTAAACAAGAAGTTTTGCTTCAGTGAGAGCTAATTATTGAACTGATTAATACAACTGTCTGGATACCAGGTGACCACCGAAGCTGCCCTGTCACTCCCCTCAACTGGACAGAGGAGAGGAAATATAATGAAAAACTTGTGAGTTAATATAAGGATGGGGAGAAGTCACTCACCAGTTACTGTCATGGGCAAAACAGACACAGGAAAATTAATTAATTGAATTTATTACCAATAAAATCAGAGTACGGTAATGAGAAAATAAAAACAAACCTTAAAACCACCTTCCCTCCACCCCTCCCTTTTTCTTGTTCTCAACTTTACCCTCAATTTCTCTACCTCCTCCCCCACAATGACTTAGGGGGATGGGTAACTGGGACTTGGTCAGTTCATCACATGTCTCTGCTGTTCCTTCCTCCTCAGAGGAAGAACTCCTCACTCTTCCCCTGCTCCATCATGGGGTCTCTTCAATAGGAGACAGTCCTCCATGAACATATCCAGGGTGAGTCCTTCCCATGGGCTGCAGTTCATCACAAACTGTGCCAGCCTAGGTCCCTTCCACAGGGGCAGTCCTTCAGGAACAGGCTCCTCCACTGTGGATGCCCCATGAGGTAACAAGTCCTGCCAAGAAACCTGTTCCAGTGTGGGCTTTTGTCTCCATGGGGCTATAGGTTCTGCCAGGAGCCTGCTCCAGCATGGAATGCCTATGAAGTCACAGCCTCCTTTAGACATCCACTTTCTCCAGCATGGGGTCTTCCACATGAGGCAGGTTCATATTGGCTCCACTGTGAGCCTCAATGGGCTGCTGGGGCACAGCCTTCCTCACCATGGTCTTCACCTTGGAGTGTGGGGGAATCTCAGTTCTGGCACCTGGAGCACCTCCTGCCCCTCCTTCTGCACTGACCTTGGTGTCTGCAGGGCTGTCTCTCTCACATGTTCTCACTCCTCTCTTCTGGGGCTGCAGTTCCTCCTGTGCAGTGTCCTTTTCCCCTTCTTCACTCAGTTATCCCAGAGGTGTTGCCATCATCGCTGATGGGCTCAAACTTGGCCAGCAGCGGGTCTATCTTGGAGCGGGCTTGGATTGACTCTGTGGGACATGAGAGAAGCTTCCAGCAGGTTCTCACAGAAGCCACCGCTGCAGTACCACCACTATCAAAACATGGCCATGAATACCCAATACAGCAACCAATTATTGGACTGAGGTCACAGCTTCCAGCATAAGCTGAAACACAGATCTTTGGGCACACTAAAATAAAGAATGCCAGAGGAAAAAAACCCCCATAGCTCTGAAAAGATGCAACGCCTTCTTTCAAGTCAAATAAATCAAAGAAACCGCAGTCATATTGCTCTGGAAAACACTGCTATTGCCCTATTCTGTGGATCCTTTGTAGGTGCATTTTACTGCTGAAATTTATCCATAGACCAAAACATTCAAGTTGATTTAGATTGAAGGTACTTGGTTGTTCTGTGTACATAGATAACAGGGAAGATAAATGTGGGATAAGAATAGATGCAAAGGAAATTGAGGCTCATTCAATGTGTCTTTGGCACTTTATAGCATGCACTTTTAGCTTTATGAATTTAAACTCCTGTCATCTTAATATAGCCTGTAATTATTCCTCAGGGTATGTCAATTATTGAATACCTATTTAAAGTAACTAATAAGCTATCTTTGACAATTTTGTGATTTGAGTTCTATCGGCATTAAAGTTACTGATTTTTTCCTCTTCAGTGAATATTTCCCAATAATTTGATGAAGTTGATTTATTATTTGTATACTTGTGCTTTACTAGAAAAAAAATTATCTGCAAATTTGGTACACATTACACCAAAACTTAGACAAGTTGTGCTTTTTTCTTTTGGTTTAAGTGCCATTTGTTGAATTGTTTGAATTCTTGAGGTAGGGGAAGGCACCACATTGCAATTTAATATGATCACAAGCTACAAATTATTGATTAGAACTGATTCAGTGCATTGAAAGCTTATTCTCAAGACAGATACATTTAGTAGCATGTGGGTATTGCTGAGTAAGTAGCACTTTGCTACAATCTTGCAAAGCAATGGCCCCTCTGTTTCCTATAACCGCAGTGGGGAAAAACACCTTGTGATGAAGCTAAAATCCCTTACAAGTGTATGTTTACTGTGTACATGTGTACATGTGCTTGTGTACTACACATCACATGTATTGCATGAACTCTCTCCTCCTCTCCCTTCCCTAAAGTAGGTCTTTCTTAGAACTTTAATTAGACTAGGACAGAGCCAGTAATAGTCAAAGTTTTTGGGCTCGACTGATGGGTACTGGTAAATGTGGTAAGAACTCTACGAAGAGCTCTTGTAGGACATCCAGTTGCCTTGCCCTGTTTGGATTAGTTTAGCAGCTGTACTGTGGTGACCAGCCTGTGCAGGGGTGCTGCTGGTTGAGACCTATCTGTGACTCACTTTCCAATCACTTTTCTTTGGTATTCTTATTCTCATAAAAATACCGAATCTTGTGATACCTGTTGTTCATCAGAAAATGTTTTGAAGGTAGCTGTTTTCATTTCTGGAAAGCGTGTATTCTCCTTTATTCGCTTTTGTCCGTCCTTCCTTCCTTCCTTCCTTCCTTCCTTCCTTCCTTCCTTCCTTCCTTCCTTCCTTCCTTCCTTCCTCCCTCCCTCCCTCCCTCCTTGGAATAAAATAAAAATCTAGAGACCGTGACAGTAGAAAACAGGTTTGATGTAAAAGATACCAGGTAATGCTGTGCTGGTGTGTCAGTAACTGACTGGTTGTGCTTTCCCCTTTTTGAGCTGACAGGAGGGTATGAAACTGGTGGTGGCAGGGTTTAAGCAGCGCAGAAGTTGGAGTATCTTCAGGATTAAGTTCTGTGTCCTGGAATGAACTTGGTTGGACAGGTTGTTCAACATTGTCTCAGTGCTTTGGGACACCAGTGGATAACTGTAGGAACTGTAGGAATGGTTTCCAAGCAAGCACAGTCCTTGTACAAATCGACAGCATTGTTCTTGTGAAAGGAGATTGAAAGAGATGGGCTTTCAGCATAGTGATCACTGAGGAAGGGAGGAGGAGGAGGAACTGTTTGGGAGCAGGCTTAAAAAGAAAGATGTAGGTCAGAAGTAGGGAGCTTATAAGAGGAAAGAAAAAATGTTTGGAAGGCTCCCTTATGAAGAAATTACATCTAGAATAGGAGAAGCAAGGAGAAAAACAATGCAAGTGCGGTTTAAAATTTCCATTATAGCTTTTAGAGGAGTGTTTAATTATCTCCAGACCAAAGCATCATTTCAGTCATAATCATTTCCTAAGCAAGAAGCCAGTGAGGTAGATAAGCATCACCTGTAATGACAAAGAGACAGAAACTTTCAGATATTTCTAATTTTCTGTATAGCAGAGCTAATCTAAGAACTGCAAAGGGAAAAAAAAAATAGATTTCCCCCTGCCTTTGCCCCCCAAGAATTGTGCCTGGGCACAGATCAAATCTAAGTTGTAATCAGCAACATAGGTTTCTCGGTTTGTGAAAGTTTAACTGTCCATCCGTTAAAGTTTTATTTTCATTGTGGGGCAGATCAATAGCTGAATAATTGATTGGCTGTCTAATTAAACAGCTGAATTATTGAAGATTTTAAATGGGAATTTCATGATGTGAGATGATTAGAGACCAGGACAGGTGCCAGAGGAAATTTTAAGTAAATGAATGGAAGTAGCCAAGTGGAGTTATTCAAGACCTGTTACTGAAGCTAAGAATATGCCTGTCAATTCTTGTTCTGTGTATCCTCAACTTGTCCTTTCCATAAGTAATAAACCTTCTTTTCCCTCCAGGCTCTGTGGTCCTATTTCCCAGTATGTCATACTGCCAGCTCTTCTCAGCAAACACAAATTTATGCAATGTCAGGATTCCATTCAAAATTATAAAATGTTTCAGGGCCTGATTTTGCAAAAGCTTTGCCCTTTTTTTGACTGAACGGAATCTTTCCTGAAATCAGTGGGATTGGAATAGAAGCAGACTGCTTCTGCTGTTGGTTGGAGAAACCATAAGTGTAGTATTACCACACTTTTGTCACTTTTGTTTTCCTAACCATTCAATTTGTTATATATGTCAAAGTTAGTATCTTGGTGTTTGGCTAAGTTTTTAAGATCCAGCCTGCTGTTAGGAGCACTCTAAGACTTGGAATGGACATACTGGCATTTCTGTGACTCATAGAATCATCAGGTTGAAGGAGATCTTTAGATCATCAAAATCAATCTTAAAGTTTGTAAGCCAAGGTCTGACCAGCATTCTCAGCTGGTATGCACAGTTGTGAATCCTAGCAGAGGGTGAAAGCAAGGGCCTATAGCTGAAAACATATGGACATCTCTTCTGGGGAATATTTATGCAAGATTTTCAGAATTCTCTCATGAGCATGCATTAATGCCTCTGACTTACCCATATGAGTTAGAGCAAAACTTTATGGTCTCCCTTGTATTTAAGTCAGCTTGTGCTTTCCACTATAAAAACAATGTTTTATTTGAGAAGTCTCAAAGATGGCAGTTTATAGCTCATCTCTGATGATAATCAGAGAGATTTTCTTTTTTAAAACTTATTATTTCTTACTTCGTTCAGAAAATATTTGTAGCTAGAGAAAATAGTTGAATATTGCAGCAGAAATGTTATACTACAAACACCACAAAGGTGTTAAGCAAAAAAACCATAGACACACACATACAAATATTGCTGAAGGAATTTCAAGCAAACTCTAGCAGTAGACAGGAAATGCTGTATTTATGTTTCATCAAACAGTCCACCGAGAAAGGTCAGACTCATGGGACAGCAGTTGTTGCTTAATTGTATAAAATGCCATGCCTTTTTTTTTTTTTTTTTTTTTTTTTTTGTCTTTTTTGCAGTCTAACAACTTTAAGGTTCCTGGAACATATATATTTACATTACCTTGAAAAAAAAATACTGTTAAGATTTGCCTTCTATGTTCTGTGGTCACAAAGGGCAGATGGAAATTCTCAAATCAGAATACAGGAGACAAAGATATGGTACAAAAGTAATGTGAAGTGATGAACTTGCAAAGGATCACAGTTTTCCTGTTACTAGCTAGTGATGTAGGTACTTCTGTGCTGATTAGTAGCAGGTTATTAACAAGTTTTTAAATTAAAGTAAGGGAAAAATGAATAATTTCATAAAATCCACTTATCTCTTGTACTGATTTCCCCTCTGGGGGCTTTCTAGTTAGAGGTTTAGAGTCTAAAGGAAGAGTGATTGAGAACTGAATTGTGTTGGGAGGAGTGATAAATGTAGCAGGGAGCTGTAGTTTGTTCTGGCATGGCCTTAAATGGAAGTTTTGTTATATTAGATAAGGGATCACAAAATCCCCGTTCAATATCATGTAAGGTAATCTAACATTGTATTAAATGTATAGTAGCTTTTAACATAGAGATGTTGCTGTGTTGACTGTGTTTTAGACAGGAAGCTCACTATTACTGGGACTAAAGACTTGTATTTCCTTCTCCTCATCAGAGTCTGGAGTGCTGGGTGTCAGGGAGCGATGAAGGAAAGGAGAGAGGGTGTTCTCCTGAGTGCTCTGGCACATCCTGATTTTTGAGTACTGTTGGATAGCTCTTGCCTGTACTCTTGTGGAACTGCAGCTTCATGTGTATTACATAGGACATGCTGTAAATGAAGAGTGTTCTGCAATCCCATTCTGAAGAAAGAGGAGAAAATGTCTTCTGAAAAATGACACGAAAAGGACATTTTGAAGTTAGAAGTGGAAGCTTCATGGGGCTTTGTTCCTTACCGTGTATTGATATGGTGCATAGCACAGCAAGCAAATGGTGATGCTGCTGCTCATGACAGGAGAAGCCCAAGAGTGAACTTAAGCTGGAATTTGTACTCCCTCTTTCTGTCATAGTGTGCTCTTGAACATTCAGCTGCATTCCTAAAGGTGTTCTATATGATGCATAGTGGATTCCAGCTTATCTTTTTTTTCAGTTTTCTCCCTTATCAGCCCTCTAGAAGGCATTGCAAAAGCTACACAAACACTTAGCAAACACCGATACTTTAACAGAAAGTTTGACTTGCACAATGCTGTGATTTCCTTTGCTGTTTCTGTTTGGGATAATAATTGGCTTGCCTCCATGGAATATTGGCTAAACACAGTAAGGTAAGAGTGAATGATAAGAAATAATTTTTTTTCTCTGTGCGAACCCATGCTAGGGCTGCCTCTACTGTACAGGAGACACAATTTTGTTACAAGCATCTTATTTAATTCAAATTGTGCAATTCAGTTTGGCTTGTGCTATCCTTCTGAAGTCATTTCAGAGCAGAAGAAGGGCATTCATCGTAGAAAGGAGCACAAAACAGATGGCTTTGTTGAATTTTTATATTTCCCAGCTAGAAAAGTGCTCTGAGGGTAAAACCCTCTCTCATTTATGACTTAGGTGTGTATTTTATGAGTTGTAATTTATCTTGTATCTCACTATATAACTCTCTAACTCTCTATCTCTGGTTTTAATAAGGAGAACAGAATATTAAATAGTTGCAATGCCTTTCATGGCTAATGGATGAAGGAGGCTCTGCTAGTAAGCTTTGGATAGGTTTTTGTTTCATTGCACTGCTGGTTGAATAGTCCCTTAGGTAAATAGGTCATGCCAAATTAAATATGGAAACCTTATCTTGTATTAAGATAATTTCCTTCATAAACTTATAAAGCAAAAGCTGTCGGTGAAGCCCACACTATTGGTATGAAGGATGCAATTTATAAGATCTGCTTCCTTAGTAATGGTTTTCTTGCTTTTTAAAATTGTAGTTGTTCCCACACTCTTACATAGTAAAAATAATTAGACACTGTAGACATCCATGAATTTTCATGTATCGTAAGACCCCCAGGTCCCATTTTATCAGTGTTGTTGTAGATCATGAGACACCACTGAGTGTTAGGGTTTTCATCACCAGAAGTCATTAATAACTCTTTCACTTAGGATTTTGGAGAACATATTCCTTCTGCTCATCTCTGCACAGACACCTCTAAAAGCCTTTCTCTAGAGTTTATGAAAACAGACCAAAAAACATTCTTGTATGTGCTAAGTCATGGGTAAAAATTCTATCCTTTGTCCCTGGCCTCCCAGAAAAAGAGCTGATCTTTGCCATAGAGCTGTCCAGAGGACAAGAATTTGTTCTTAATGACTTTCAAGGGTTTGTGTTTTGTTTTCATTTCAAAGAACATTGTAATTAGTGCATAACCAAAGCCTTCAAAATGCTGTGTAGAAACAGAATTCTGATTTTGTGTTTTGGTTGGAAGCTATGTTTTGGTTGGAAGCTATGTCTATTTAATGGAAGCATGTTTCTTACATGTCACTAATTGCTCTCTCTTGGTCAGCTCTGGGTTCAAACCCCTTTCCTAATGACACTTTCATATGTCTATAAAACAATCCATTTTCAACGAGACCACCAATGAGTTCTGCTCTTTACAGTCCAGGCCCTCAGAACAGGATGAGTTGTTATCTTGAAAAAAAGAGTTCAGGGAGATGAGAAAAATTTTGCATTATTTTGCTGTATTTTTAAGATGCAAAAGAAACTATTTGCAGAACTCTCCATAAGGAAAAATGTATGTATTTCTGAGAGGCTAAATACTCCCCATTAAGGTGAAACATAGTTGTGTGGAGAATAAAAGTTACAGGGTAAAAGAAGGATGAGAGAAAGAACTGGATCAAAACTACTTTGTTACTGCTACTTTGAATGCTCTATTTCTAGAAACTTGCCAGAAGTGCTAATTAATCTGTAAATGCAAGTCAAAGTACAGGTTTCTTACTTGAAACATATAATTATCTGTATTACTAGTGTATCTAATTGACAACTAATAATTTGTAATATGTATTGGTAGATCATTTAGTTAAAATATATTACCTGTCAGATTAGCAATAAAACCTCTTTGACATTTGGCTGTGTAAATCCAGGGCTGTGTTACAGAATAATATATTTGGATTGGAAGCTACACTATTCCAGTAGTTTTATAAGTATTAAAACAATTGTTTAAAGTAGGTTTCCATAATTCACAGAATACCCATGTAATGGTAATTCAGTTGCAGAAGACAGTGTCACAGAATTATTTGTTGAATTAGGCATAAAAAATATTTTGGCCATAAAAAATGATGTACATTGTAATATGTACCTGAGAGCATCTCCCCAGCTGGTGTAGGATTATTACTTACTAGGTATTCTTCACAGTTTTGCTCATTGTTTAAATGTCACAGGATTCCCCCACTCCTTTGGTGTGACAAAGCTTTAATCCTCCAGGCAGAGCTATGAGTAGGAATCTAGTAAAAACAGAATTGTGCTAGTTTTGAACAAGGTGGCTCAGGCACTGGTAGCTGTCCAACTATAGCTTAGAAGAGGATACGTGCTAGGGGAGCCAGGTTGTGCCTTGTGCTGCCACAGCTGGAATGCTGCTGTAGAGCTGTTGTAGAGCTAAGGGCAGGAGGTCTCTATCTGGGACTGTCTGCACATCTTGACTGTCACAGCAGGGCTACAGCCTATTTCTATGGTTTAGGAACTGATGTTTTGGACTAAGCTTCAACTAACCTAGCTTGAAGAATTTAATTTAGCCTTCCTCCGTATTTTGAAGTCCTTTGAGCACACCAGTTTTATCTACACTGTGCCCAGCTATTGGGAATTCAGGTTATTTTTCAGATACATGAGAAACTGTGGTAAGGAGTTTTTTGCAATGTTATTGTTTGCAAATCAGGGGATTGAGCAGGACCTCTGGATCAGTCCTGACTATGGGTGAAGACATTTCTCTTTTACAGTCAAGGAAAGAAGGAGGAAATGAGTGCCATGAGGAAATGGCAAAGCAAACGAGATGTGGTGGTTAAAAATTCATTACACACCACTAACCAGAGCGATACATTTATGTTTATGTGCTTAATCCACAAGGCATGAGATGCAGTAATTAAATTGTTGCTACCATTGACAGAGGACTTGCATTCTCTTTCTGTGCTGCTCTTAGGAGAAAGGCTTTCTATTCTTAGTATTCAAGAATGCTGCATCTTTTTTCTAAAATCTAATAGCTATATCCCAGTTTTCTTCTTAAAGTTAAAAGTTCCCCTTGGCTTTCCTTACAGTCTTTTCTGTCTCTGGAGACACACTGCCTGTGCTGCAGCCTTTGGACAGAGTGATATTGTTATGTTTACTTAACACTTGACCTGTTATCAAAGAGGATAATTGACTCTGTGCAGCACATGCTGGGATGGGGTGCCTGAGTGACATGAAGAGCAGAGTAAAATCGGTCAGGATGGTCTGGTGGGGTGGATGTGCACATACATATATAGGCAATATACAGGGATCTATGTGAAGGGAGTATTCAAGAATGAATCACTTAAGAGACAGCAACTTATCCTGGCTCCACTGAACATAGGACTCTTTATGACTCCTGCTTGCCTAAAGCTACTCCTGCAACACTTCTCTTGAAAAAGTGCAGTGAATTGATAGCATCTGTCAGAATGAATCAGCAGGTATAGTCAGATGTTCCCTGAAGGGCTTGTGCATTAGCAATCATGGTAACGAGAGCTTGGTTGAAGGTCCTGGGCTCCTATAAGAGGTGTTTTCTGTGCTGTGTCCCTTACTGGGAATAAAAAAATGAACAGCATCACAGTATTGCTAAAGGTAAAGTTGAAATGGTAGCTCTGTTAGTCAGAGCCATATGTAGTACCCTTAATTCAACAGAAGTGTCTATTGACATTACTGGCACTCACAGTGATCAAGGGTGACACAGACTTTCACACTCTCTACAGTAGTTTGCAATTTCTCTGGGAACAGGATCTACTGCAGTGCAGGTCCTCAGATTAGGCTAAGATGTGTGTCAGAAAACTTTAAAAAATTTTTTTGTGGAATGGCATCAAATAGTGTTGGAACAGACCTTCTCTACTGACATCAGCCTTCTGTGGTGCCCAGTGACAGGATTTGAGAGAATGACCTGAAGTTATGTCACTTATGTTATGTTGGATATTAGAAAAAGGTTCTTTACCCAGAGGGTGATTGGGCACTGGAACAGGCCCCACAGGGAAATGGTCACAGCACCAAGCCTGACAGAGTTCAAGAAGTGTTTGGACAGTTCTGTCAGGTACATGGTGTGACTCTGCGGGATGTCTTGTGGAGGGCTAAGAATTGGACTCAATGGTCCTTATGGGTCCCTTCCAAGTCAGCATTTTCTGGGATTCTGTGATTCTGTGATATTGGCACAAAAAGTGCCAGTGTGACCCACGCACATCTTTCCTACTAAATTATGCTTATTTAATATCCTAAGTGCTACCAAAAATGGAACGCAATCAGAGTTCATTAAGGCGGATAAAATTCTCCTGAGTTTTGTGCTTGAATTTCTTTTTTGACTTTGTATCATTATAAATAAGTAAAGACAAATTCATGTCTCAGATAATCTTTCAGACATCAAGTGGTGTGGATTCATTTTACTTAACCTTAGACATCTATAACATTAAACTTTGCCTTGAGCTAGATCATTCTGAGCTGTCTGCAGACAGTGCAAATGAGCAGGTAGTTTGAGGGCAGGGTTCATGTTGTGTATTACATACCCATCTTGGGCTGAAGTGAATTGTGTTCCACAAATTCCTCTCTCCATAGGACCAAAGAAGATTAGGTTATTCCTTCAGATCCAAACATCTAATCCTGGTCACATCCATGCTGTCTCTGTCTGTGAACTCACACCTTAACACACCTAGTACACATCTACTAATGTGCCAATAGGTTAGTTTTATGTCTGATACTGGATTTATGTGTTATGTGTTGAAAGTATTTGGTTTATGTGGATTTATGGGTTGAAAGTATTTGGTTAACTTGTAAACAGTAAGTTTTGTCCAGTTACACTGCACAAGATATCAGTTCACCTCACAAAGTAGAATTGAAATCCACTTGACATTTCTCACATTTACTTAGCTGGTTTAAGTGCTTTCAAAAGGAGGCAACATTTCCATGGATGTAATTTGAGCCCAAGAAGGGTACCCTGAACTTCACATGCTGTACAGCATACATACAGCTCATAGACAAACCATATGACACTATCTGCAAGCTTCATAGCTAAAAACTGATTACTTTCCCATCACAGTGCTGTACACAGAGTATTGCCTCTCCTCCACACCACTGGGATGCTGTGTGTGGAATTACACTGTTGTTTTTATTGGCTATGCTCCTTCCCTCCAAGAAGCCAGGTCTTGAAGGATTAACAGAGAGCTTTTATCCTAAAACTAGACCAGATTTTTAATGTGCATCTTAGTCATTCAATAGTGGTCAAATTCAGTGGTGTCTTTGAAAACAAAACAAAATTAAATAAAATTATTTCTCAAAAGAATCCATCAAGGGAGAACTGACAGCTCTCCATGATCCTCACCAGAACAAAGTGACAGCTTATGTGTAGTGAAGGATGATAGTTTTCATTTGGATAGAGAAAGTATAATCTCAGATTTAAACTGCAGAAACTGAAGGGGGAAAGATGACTAAATGAAACTATTTTAGAGCTAGAAAAACCTTGTTGTTACCTGAAATACTGTGCAATATTAGCACATTTATTTTTTTTTTAATGTTAGCTTTGTTGGTTTGGAAAACAAAATTATTATATTATATTATATTATATTATATTATATTATATTATATTATATTTAGTATTTTAAATTCTTGTTAAAATTCTGATCACATGAGTTGTAGATTGCTTGTTCCTCAGGGTCTGTGATTTTTAGTCTCATTTTTAGTATCATCCTCTTTCCTCCTTGAAAAAGGTGGTGTTATCAGGAAGCAGAATTTTATTAGAGTTGTTTTATTTTCTGTACATTTACTAGAACATTGGTGCGGGTGTTCTTTATGGATACAGCGAACAGTGAATATTTTCATCTTCAGTTGAAGCTTGAAGGACCTGAAGATTCTCAGTTCCTCTTCTAATTATGTTACATGTAAATAACTCTCTTTTTATTTATAAAGAATATAAATCTGAATTTATTAGTCATCTTTAATTCATACCTCTTCCAACCCAAAGCGTAAATGGCAATGCAGACAAGTTCTGGTTTGGACCTTCTTACCTAGCACTGTTTCCTTTTTGTCTTCTTATTGCAATTTGAAAGATGTATTTAGGTAAACACTTTTCCAGTTCTAGAAAGAGGACATTCTGGATTCCCCTCAACAGTGAAGAACACCATCTCTCTTTTTGCATGCTGGAAGTTAAAAGCTTGAATATGCGGATATTTTGCCTATAGGAATTCCTTCTGGGTTGAAACCTGACATGCACAATCTTCATAAAATGAAACTCTGCCCTGTCTATTATTCTATAATAGCCAATATATAAATGGGGAGGAAATTGAAAGGAAAAATCATAAAAGAAGAAAATGAGTATGACAGAAAATAATAGATCTGGATAATTTTCTGAAATACTGTCAGTGAGTTGTCCCATATACAGAATAGGTTATTAATAAATCTGCTCAAAGTAGATGCATTGTGAAAATCTAGTAATTTACAATTATTAGATATTTCATATACTAAGATAACAGCATATTTCACTGAAGACAATGAGGATATATTACAAAATCTTATGGCAAAGATTAATTCTAGTTGTTATTCTAAAGGACATATTTTATCTGTTGCTATTCCTTTCCTCTATGTGAATTAGAGTGGCTTTTAAATATGATAATGCCTGATTTTATTGCTCCTATGTTTTCCTTAGAAAGCTATAGCTCAGATCTTGTGATAGTGGAAACACAAAATTAGTCTGCTTGCTTTTTTTTTCCCATTTAAAAAAAAATCTGAATTTTGTTATAGTAGAAGATTTTAAAGCCAAAGTTATTGGCTAAAATTATGCAGCAGTATGAATCAAGAGAGTATTTGGAGGGCTGAGGTCTCCCCCTCTTGTGGCTGGCTGTTAGATAGCTTTTTAGGGATTGAGGCATTGTTTTTAGATAATATGTAGTGGAGTTGTTGCTTGCAAATGTAGTGATGGGATTAATGAGGCAGTTGACAAAACTCTACAAATGTCATGCAAGATCATAGCCCGAAACTGCCTTCTGACTTTTTAAGCTTCTGTTGTAAGATGCCCAATTGAATTATGCTAGATATAACTTTTTGAGTTGTATTGAGTATTCATTTTGGTATTTTTAAGAAATATTGATTGCCCATAATTTTGTGTGAGGGTTGTGGCTCCTCTAATGGTGGGAGTGCAGCATGTTCTCAGAAAGGAAACTCACTGAAGAAAAGAAACGAGCTGTTCTCTACCAGAAAACTGAACAGCATGTGGAAACCTCATGCAAACACAAATTAACTGCAAATGGAGGGACAAATGGGCTTGGCAGCCTGTCCTTAAAATGTCATTCAGAGAAAAAAAAATAAACTCCTGCACATGGAGTACCTATGAAGGGGGTAGGGAGATTATTCGAGGTTTCATGTCAAGTGTATTTGTTTCAGCAAAATGGAAAACTTCATGCTGCATTTCCTTTATTTTTTTTTGTCAATGGGTTGAAATGTTCTTGAACTGCTCCAAGAAGCACTGAACATAAAGGTTTCCCTCTCCTTCATTTTACTTAACAAGAAATAGGATACACACATCATACCTTCAACTGACCTGAAGAACAGAGCAACCAGTTGAGAAGAAATTCATGTTCAAAGAGCCATTAATTAGCTCTGGCTGTTACCTTGTATATCTGGCATCTGTCATATGTTTATGCCAGGCATCTACCTGAATGACCCAGGACATAGGAACACTCCAGCAAATGATATTTTTTGTTCTTGTGGTTAACCTTCTGTGGTGGGTTGCTACCCACCAAATTAATCTAGCAATTGCCCTTTCAATAGGACAGAGGCAGAAAATACAAAAAGCTATTACAAGACAAGGTTAGGGAGTTAGGGAGGTCACTCAACAATTGCCATCATGGGAATAAAAACCTCAACTCAGGTAAGTGAATTTTATATTTTATTGAAAATTAATAACAGAATAGGACAATGATAAGTTAAAAAAAACCCTAAACACACTTCCCCCCCAATCCTTCCTTCCTTTCTTCCAGGCTCAACTTTACTCCTGACTTCTCTGCCTCCTCCCCGCTGAGCAATTCAGGGGAACAAAGAATGGGGTTTGCAGTCAGTTGATAACACTTTTTCTCTGCCACTTCTTCCTCCTTCCTTTGCTCCAGTGTGGAGTCCCATCCATGGCACACTGTTCTTCATGAACTTCTGTGTGGATCTTTCCCATGGGGTGCAGTCTTCAGGAACAGCCTGCTCCACCATGGATTGCAACTCCTTTCAGAAAACCTGCTCCAGCACAAGCTCTCCACAGGGTCACAGCCTGCTTCAGGTGCATCCACCTGGTCTGGTGTGGGTCCTCCAGTGGCTGCAGGTGGATATCTGCTCTCCTGTGGACATCCATGGGCTCCCTTCTGTAGGAGTGAACAGCCTACTACATCATGGTCTTCCTCATGGCTGGAGGGGAATCTCTACGCTGGTACCTGGAGCATCTCCTGCCCCTCCTTCTTCAGTGCCCTTGGTGTCTGCAGAGCTGTTTCTCTCACACATTCTCACTTCCCTTTCTCAGCTGTAGTTGTGCAGTTTCTTACCCTTTCTTAAATATGTTAGTACAGAGATGCTACCAATATATCTGATTGTCTCAGCTTTGGTCTGCCTTGGAGCCAGCTGGAAATGATTCTGTTTGACATGAGAGCAGCTTCTGGTTTCTTGTCAAAGAAGCCACTTCTGTAGCTTCCTCCCGCTACCAAAACTTTGCCAGGTAAACCAACGTTTGTTAACTCTTTTCCCGTCCATATTGATGCTGTCCACAGTCTATAGGAAAATACCTGTAAGAATATCTGCCAGATAGCAGGGTAGAACAAAAGCATCATACTTTAAGTGTTGTGTATGTGTAATGTGGTGTTATATAACCACTGTGCTTAGTTGGTGTGTTAAAAGCAGTGTACTGCAAAAATACAAAAATTAATCTTTTAGTGTGCATGCTGTAATGAAACCAGCAACAGTTTTAAAATTAAGAACATGATAAATTCAGCCAAAGCCCAGGAAAAAAAATAGAAAAAAATACCTACTGCAAAAATAGAAATCCATCCAACCAAAAACCAAAACAAAATCCTACAGATAGGAGAAAGAACAAAGGGAATTTTACTTTGCATTTGTAGGAATCCGAGCTGACTGCTGTAGGATAGTTTCAGCACACAGCTAGTAAAAGGTGAGTAGTGTTTGACCATACCTTTCTTTTTGTGAAGGAGCTGACTATGGGGCTTTGCAGGAAAGAAAGGTAGACTCTCACGTTGTCCTTTCACTTTCCTCTGAAAGCCGTGAACTTCCCACTTCATATCCTGTTCTGCCTCTTAGGAGAAATCATCTATCTTGCATTTCAGACAAAAGTCTCAGCACTGCTCACTGTCCTGTATTCTTCCATTTGTGACACTTGGTGGTTTTTGTTTTGCTGGACTGACAGTTGAAATTAGGAGCCATGTAGGTCACTGGAGGTCTTGCTCTATGGTGACCCTTGGTTTCATCAGTGTCTCATCTAACAAAAGCCCTGGGACATGTCTTGTTCATATTCTCATATTCTAATTAAACATTTTTTTAAGCAGTAGTTCAATAATTGCTATGATTACTGATAGACCTGACTTGATATTTAGGTTGGGGAATGCAAACAAAGTATGTAGCCTGTGAACTACAAAGCACATATTCAGTTACTTGAACAACAAACACATCTGGTTCTTCCCCAGATCCCTAGAGTTCATCATTTGGAACTGACAGAGCAGTGTCCAGCAGCAAAATTTTGTTTGCCATGGGTAGAGGGAAGTCCTAAAAATCCACTTGAATATGCAATGAAAGGCTAGAGAAGGGAGAGTGATTGTCTTCATGACAAGAACATTTCTAAAATCTATGCCTTTGCTGTAATGAAAATTCATTTAATATCATGAATTCTGAACTGCTTTCCACTAATGTCCCAATAGACCATGGTCTTTCAAATGAAGTGTAAAAAGCAAAGTTGAAACTATTTTACTTTTCTGAACTAAGAAGTTGTGTTAGATGGAGTGATGATGGTGGACTTTCAGTGGGGTAAGTGAAGTGGTGGAGTCCAATGACAAGCATTTGTTCCAGCTTCCTGTATGTATTAGTGCTGAATCAGTTGTCTTCTCCATATATGACCAGGTTTATTAATTTGGGGTTCCTTTTCAAATATAGTTGTATTTCACTCAACTCTAGCATTAACTTTTAGATTTATACTTGTCAGTTGGTACCAACATTTATATAAATTACGTAACGTGGTGTATTATCAGATGAAAATGATAGGAATCTTTAGTAGGTAATGTTTACCATTGTACTACATTTATGTTTGATAAATTTCAAAGAATATTTTCAGCTTCAAAAATACATTTTTGAAAAGGCAATATTTTCTCCAATCAGTTTTCAGTGTCAAGAGTTTAAATGTCATGATTTAGAGAAGCACAGTTTTTATTCTTAATGCAAGTGGAGTTATATATAAATAAAAACAGTCTGACTTTTATAGAAGCACAAAGACATAGTCAGTTTTCCCTTCGTATGACATCTGAAGTGATTTAGTCAAGTGCATTTTTCATTTTAACAGTACTGGATAGGGAAGAGAGTGAGGTTGTCTTGCAAAAAAAATGAGAAGACTATCTTTCAAGTATCTTGTAGTTTGATGAAGAAAACTTCTTATCTAATCAGGTCACATCCCTTTTCTGAACACCTGAATGAACTTTACATAGTCACAAATTTTGAACTAAGAAGGAGAATCATGGGTGCAATGTACTCCACTCTTCTACATTTTTGAAAACAATTTGTTTTACCCTATTTTAAAAATGTTTATTTTGTCTGTGTTCTATACGATGAGGTCATTTGTGGTAAAAATAAATATTTTTGCTATTGGACATCAACCACCACAGTCCAAAGTTGCTGGCCTTATCTGTGAGCTGAAAACATACCTTTTATAGGCAACCACAAGTATTGTCTTACAAGCTGTTTTTCAGAAACCTCCTATTATGTCTTGGAAAACCATCCTATTCTTCTCTAAAATCACAACACCTCTCCAAATGCTTTAAATTTTTTTCACGAACAGATTGATCTCCTACTCTAAAAATGCTACTCATACAGTAAACTACATTGATTTAATTAAATTGGTAACGGGAGTGCAATTGACGAGCTGGAGATGTGGAAAATTGCAGGGAAAGAAAGGAGAATCTTGTACTTTCTCTCTGTGTTTAAGTCTCCACATTTTATAGCAAACATATCAAATACCTGTTCAATAACCTTTCTTCAGAGAATTTTAGAGAAGCCAGGCTGATGCAAATAGTCCCTTGCCTTTGAGCTCTCCTACTAAGTTGAGATAAGACCTAATGTCCAGGGTGGTGCAGAACTAGGAGAATGAGATAAATTCCTTCTACTGTAGCACTAAAAAAAGAAAAAGAGAAAAACCTCAGCAGGAAACCAGACATATTTTAACAGTCTCTCACATCAGGCATACATATTTTCATCTGTTCCCTTCACAATCCAAATGCCTTCTCTCCAAGTAATGCAACAGGTATCTTAGTCCAGCATAAGTGGGCTATACAGCTGCACACTTACAATCCTTCTGTGCTTTCCAAGTTCCTTTTAAAGAGTAGAGGAACAGGTGTACCAGTGGCACCTGGTAGGGGTAGCAGTGACTTGCCCTGTCTTAAGATGGAGCTTGATTAATTTACAAGTGAGATTATATGGCACAGTTGTTTGTGGCAGCCAGAGAAGGCAGATGACAATTTTCCACTAGTTATCTGTGACCTTTGAGAAATCTATCTGAAGGTGTTTTCACAGGGTACAGATTGTTAGCACAGACTGCCATGTTGCTGCACTAGTAACACCTATAGAAGGAAATATATGGTGAACATGGTGTTAGTGAAGCCAAAGCAAAATATATTTATTTGTAAAATAACTGAAATTTTTAGCCAAACTCTTTCAAAACATACTTTGAACCGTGCAAGCAGAGGTTAGATGGTGATTGCCAGAACTCCTGTCTTTGTGATTTTTCACCCAAAAGAAGACCCTGAAAAAGTTTGACTTAATTCAAAGCATCAGAATTAATCAGTGGCATGACAAGTCAGAGAAATTATATTCGTCATTTTTTCCCAGTTTAATCCAAATTATTACAAATGCACATTTTCCCATAGTTATGCGGTATGGCTTTTAGGTGAGAATGGTGTTTCCCATTGTCAGGTCCTGGAGATTACATTCAAGTGATTTCATGGATGACACACGGATCAGGAAGGAACCCTGAACTTCTAAATATCTTCTTCTAGAAGTTTCAAGTTCCTCGAGCCCCAGTCTAGGTGACAGTTCATCTCCAAAGAGCTGCACTTCAAATAAAGCTGCTTGGCTTTTAGCACCTCTTATATAGCTCATAAATAATAATTTGATATGAAGAATGGAAAACCCATAGCAAACTTAAGCATCTGAAAAAAAAGAATAATACTGACTGAAAAAAAGATTGTTTTGTTCCTTAACCACTTGCTAAAAAAAAAAAAAATCCAAATGCGCAAGGGCACTATATTAACTGTGTAAAGTAAGGAATACGTGGCCTTTAAATGCCCGAAGAAATTATTTTATATTGGGGGGCTATCAAATACAGCTGATGGCATTCTATAAGAAAGAAAACAAGTGATGCCCTTTTTCTGACTAATTTTATTTGTTAATAAATTTCTGTCATGCAGGAATGCATTGTATGTTGGCATATTTGGAATTTATAAGGATTATACACAGCAAAAATGCAAAGCAACCAGCTGTAATTTCAATGTAACCTTGACTTGACTTGTGCTAGTTGAATGATAGTAAAAATGATTGAAAGGAAGGGTGAGAAGGAAGACTATGGAAACTATGTCCAAATTATTTACTCCTACATACACTGTAAATATCTCCAGAATCCATGTTTTCATTTACCTGTAAATTGAGGTGTATTCTTCAGTTCCAGACAACATAGCTACTCCAAGGAAATCACAAAAAAAGGTGGAGGGCAATGAGAATGTGGTAGGCAGGTGTCTTGCCTGAGCTGTAGGAGACTGCTTTTCTTATGGACAGTTTCACTTACGCCAGTCATGAGCTGGGCTATATCAGCTTGTGAGGGAATGGTGCTTACCACTCTCAAAACTGGAATATTTTTGCTTCTCTCAAGTGGGTAAACAAAAAACCTCAAGAAATTCAAAACTGATAATCAATTTAAGAAAATGTGACCTGGCCTTGTTGGGTTGAAGTGTGTTGCATATGTGTGCACATGGGTTATTCATTCTTCCCCTTTTTCCAGAGACGGTGCCATGATGAGAACAATGAAGATTATGAGAGCCCTGGGGTTACAGTGGGTATGTGGCCTTTATTAGTATACCTAAAGTTAATGGTTTAGCTTTGTGATCACTCTGCAATGGTGTCATTTGCTCTAATTCTCTATGAATTGCTAGAAGTTTGCAGGCTTTATCAGAAACCTGTTGTTTGAAAAAGAAGAATTAAAAAAAAATTTTTTTAGTGTACTTTTTCCCAGTGCAGAATATTCATCAAAGTACAGAGTCTGTGCATAGATCAGGTTCGGGCATCTACAGTACTGCAGAGTTTCTGTAGCCAAAGAAGTCAAAAACTCTTTGTGCTATCATGATCCCACTCACTCAGTAATAATGGGGCACAAATAGGAACATTTCTCAGAATCTCATCTCTCTGATAATATGACCAGCAAGTTTGCAGGTGAAAAACCCATCCGTTTTCTTATCCATTCATATGCTGAGGCAGTAGCAACTCCTGGGTGGAAACAGAAATTAATTTCACAATATGCTCATATGCAAAAATAAGTGGCTCTGCACAAGAATTTTATATTCCCTGTTTTCAGTATGGGCAGTATTTTGTAAACTCTAGCAGGTTTCAGAATGGAAGAAACTTCCTAAGTCTCCTGTAGCTGTAAACTGACGTGTTGAGTTTGTTACTCAGAGCAAATGGCAACTGATAAAAGATAACCAAGCAAATAATATCTTTGCCATATCTTAAATACATTTACTTGATGAATTTTGTCACTGCATCTTAGGAATGGTAACCTGAAGGCTTTTTAACAGTTTTTGTGAAGATTTGACCCTATGAATACTTCCTATCTTTGACTGCAGTGTCATGGGATTTGAGCTCATCAGTTTTATATTACAGCCCCTATTTTCATAGACTCTGACTGTTCTGAGCTTTTGAAATATGTACATGCTGAGTTTTTGAAATATGCACACTTGTGAGCACTAAAAATCTCAGACCTAGCCTTTTCAGGTGATGACTTTTCCTGAACAGGGACAGGAAATTACTTAAAATTTGTATCCCGCTGAGTTTTTTAATGTAACTTTATGTAATTTTACTAGAAATTTGATAATATTGCTGGAAAGCCTAAATGGATTAGCATCAACAGTCTAATAAGAATGGTAAGTAGGTTAAAAAATCTCTGACAGTTGTGGTGAACTAGATCTTATTTTTCTCAGTGCCAGTTAGACAATTAGAAAGTCAAGGTAAGCTGTCTTACAAAACAACACATGAAAGCAGCATTGTGCTTGCTGCAATTGTAGTTCATACTGTGCTCTTATTTAAATTTTTACATGAGTGGTTCATCTTTAATTTACCTGGCTATACATGGGAATTTCCTCCATGTAGGTATATCCAGGCCTCTAGCATACACAGAGGAAAAGGGTAATATTTAGTAGGTTTTTCCCATAACTATTTCAGGCAGCCAGCCCATTTACTGGGGCTCTGGGGAGCTTAGAATTGCTTGAGCTGTTTTAACCTAAGTGGAAGCCTAGCAATGCAAAGTCTAATTAAATTAAAACCACCACTTAAAAAAAAATTAAAAAAAAAAAAAAAAAAGGCAAGAGAAAGAGAGTGCAAATATGTTGTGTCATCTTACTCCTTGTTTGCAGTGGTTTCAGCTCTCTCCATGTCTCAGTATTTAGGATGTCCACTACAGAGTACAAGATGTGCCCAAAGCACACTGAGCAGTCTACAGAGATTGCTCTGCACTCACTTTTGCACAGCTGTGGGCTACTGTGCATGACAGCCAATGCATTCAAGAATCAGGTTGTGTTTTACAGTGCAACTGAACTTTAAACACATGTGGGTTTTAGGCTGAAAAAGAAGCTTTGATTTTTCTTTTTAGGCTGGCCTAGTGAAAGAATTAATGCAGTTTATTTTCAACAGTATTATAATGGAAAGTGATCACAATCTTCTCCATGAGATCTAACTGGAATTTTGTGAAGCAGAATGACTCCTAACAGCTTCTCGAGAGACACCTCGAGTAAACCTGGCAACCTTGAAGGGATTAGTGTGTTCATAGTGAGCAATGTGACAGTCAGAGCTGAGACAAGCTAATGACTGACTTATTAGGGAGCTTAAAGGCTCTGTGGAGGTTTGCATAGAGGTGCAAGTGGTAAACCCAGTATTGTGACCTATAACATAAACAATTATTTACCAACTACTTTAGTTCCTCTTGTAGTTGTTGTTCCCCAGTCTCTGTCCTGACCTGTTCTGTACTGCTGCTAGGTACTCTTAAGTGCTTCTTATGTTTCACCCCAGTGGGGAGTTGGGGACATGATAATTGCAGAACAGTGGAGGTGGCTAATGAAACTGTAGTTCTAAATGAGCCCTGCTTTCTCTAGCTTATTATTTTTTAGGAATTCTTCCTTTGGGATAAAAATTTGTTGAGTCAGAAAGGGATAAGGACGAGTGATGTGGGTTTAGATACTAAATGAGTGTGTTCAAAGGATATTACCTGCCAAAGAAGTCATTCCCTCCCTAATTCATGGTTTATCAGGATGTCCTGCATGTCTTTTGTTTAGCTGCAGTGAGGTGCACAGATGCAAAAAAGAAGATTTAGGGTCCAATATGGACAAATGCCTCTGACATTTATAATCTAAAATAATAAAATGAATACCTTCTAAAAGAGTATATTTTAAAAATTATTGCAGAATCTTCATAAATTCTCTTTTACATGAGTTTAACTCTTAAAGATAGCTAGCATTGAGCACTGAGAAAATCATAAATAAAAATTAAAATGCTTCAAATGTACTTGAAATCTACAATTTCTATATACAAACCAGTATCTTGATGTTATTAATCCTACCAAAATGCTGAAGATCTCCTGGACTAATTCTTATGAAGAATCATGGCCAAGTTAATAGGAATAAGAAGCAGCCAGCTAGATACGCAAAACCACCCAGATCTTAAAAAATGGAGGCTGTTCCTCTCACTGTAGACAAGAGGAGGCCAGACAGCAGCCGAAAAGAGAAAGCACTTAAAAGGGAAAAATCATATAGAAAGGCAATTTCTATAACAGTTACAAAAAATGAGACCAAAAAATGTGAGCTTATATTTAAAAAATTTAAAAAACCACACACCAAATTACTTTCACTATCATTTGGAAAGTGAATTGATAATTTGGTAGCACTAAAAATGAAGGACTGCTCATCTTTGGAGAGTTTGCAACTTTGATTTTTGTATGTCTTGGATGCTAAGAGCTCAAGAAATTATGGGCCTCAGGCCCCTCAGCAATATTCCTGGTAGCAGCTAAAACATGGTTACAAACACCTGTGTGCAGGGCAGCCACTGCCACAGTCTGGTTTGAGTGGAGTCCCACTGGTGACACGGTGTGTGTGTATCTTCAAGTTTTGTTTTATTAAATTTTTTTGCCAGCAGCTGTCCTTGTATAACTGGAAGAAAGCACAGATGTTTTCATTCATAAACATGGCTGAAACTCCCAGGCATTTCTTTGTAAAGTGTAGGTAGGTTGGTTTTGATTGTGAAAGACTCAAGGACTTTGCAGACAGATTGAACAATGAGCCAGGAAAACATTGTGGAGCATTTGCTGGCAATCCCAGGGGAATGCTGGAGGCCTTAGACGGAGAGCCACGAGATAGACACAAGTCAGTGGGAAAGACTCTGACCTGAAAAGACCCATAGAGCAGGTGCTATATATGGATGCACACTAGTACAGGAGAATATTTTAATAATTAATGTTGACCACAAAACACAATATGGCCCTATTTCAGCACAGAAAAAAGGTAATTATAAAGGTACTGCAGCAGAATATTGATTCCTTTATTTGATGTTTAGTTTGGGCTTTAACCTTTGAGAATTGTTTTATGTGGATGTATTTAGAAATAATGTTTGTGCTTTTGCCCACCATAGGATTTATAAATTATACAGTTTTTCAAACCTATTAAAATCCAATATTGCAAGAGAATGAGGATTTAAAACAAGATTGGAGGAGAAAAAGGTGAAAAGACTTCAATGAACTGATGTTTGATGAAAATACCAGATAGAGAGTAGTAGGGTCATTGCATAACCTTGCCCCTGACCAGTCTGCATGGTCTGGGTGCCCTGTTCTGCTTTCCCTGGTCCAGTCCTGTTAACTGAAAAACAAATTTTTGAATTTTGGATAAAAAAATTTCTTCTAAGTGCCTATCTTTTTCCCCTCTATGTGATTTGCAGACATGGTTCTTAGTAGCTGTCAATATACATTCTTTCTTTCCTTATGGGTGCAATCTAGAAATTAACTTTGAAGTCCCTGGAAGAGTGTCTGCAGATCATTATCTATGTAAGTCCCATTTAGCTTAATTGAGCTCCATTTACACTTAAATATGTTTTCTTGAAAACTGTTTTCCAGAATAGTCCTCAGAGTATCTTGGAAAGAATTCCATCCCTGAAAAAAATCAGTTCAGTGTTCCTAAACCTCTGCCTATGGGAAGTTAACATGATCTTTACCATTTTCCAGGGCATTTTCCCTCCTACTTTTTATACATTTTTAAGAAGCTCATTTTGTTAGGAGCATCTCAGCACTCATAATGAGCATGAATAATACTCTGGTTTGTTTGCCTCAGACTTGAACAGAGTTAAAACACAGTCTGTTTCAAGGAGCCAACTGGTTTTGCATTCTCTTTAGACAAAGAATAAAGGTTGTTCTGCCTAGGAACCTAGCAGTTCCTTCCTAGTGCCTGTGAAGGCACAGTAGCCTTCATTGTGTACACAGCTCGTGAACATACCTGAGCTCACACTGACCTAAGCAAGCCCTGGTTCTGCCAGAATGCCAGGGACTGTTGGCTGCAGATGCCCAAGAAGGGGAGGCTGTGAGTTAATACTGTGCTGACCTACATGACAGTGACCACACCTCACTAAGCTCTCTGGAGGGAAATTTGGAATTGTCCCCTGGAGATGTTGCCACAGCTGTGACTGAACAAGATTCCATTTACAGTTTATGTTGTGGGTTTAAATGGAATTTCAGGATGTAGATCCAGAGCTATCTTCTACCCTTGATGAAACCTGCAGTGCTTGTATCTTCAGAGAGGTGAATAAGGCCAGTCCAATTTCTCTTTTTCAATACAGAAGTAAACTGTTTGTAAGAGGAATACATGATGCCACAAGAGGAAAATGAAAAGAAAAAAAGGAGCTGCATGGAACTGCATCTGTTGCTTGGATGGTACCAGAGGCATTTCTTTTAGTGAGGCAAGTTCTCCCCAAGGATTTTGCTGGGAACCTCTTGGAATGTAGCATGGTGCTACACTCCTTCCCACTTTTTGCCTGGCTTTCCTGTGCATGGAAAACAAAGCATGAGATAAAGAATAGAATTGGGCCAATGTGCAGTCAGCCCTACTCCCACCATGAGACAATCAAAGCATATGAGTGGCCCCTAAAAACTGGGAAGTAGACTTTTGTCTAGTAATATAGACTATCTTAGTTGTACAGAGCACAGCAATAGATTCCTTTGGTTTTCTTTGTCACTGATGTGAGGAACAGGCAGGCTTGAGGAGCTCATGTGAACTACCTTTTGGAGCTGCCTGTCTCTTTCAGTGAATATGAAAGGAGTTTGAGCAGCTGAACTCTCATCAAAGGTACAAAAGTCTGGTGGAATGATCTGAGGCCAGAGAGTCCTTCAGTAGGGCCTGGGCAAGTCCTCTGTCCTTTGAGTGTTTCAGGAGTCTGAGGACTCAAAGTGATGCACAAAGTCTAGATCCTGGGGAAGATCCCGTCATACATGAGAATTAGGAAGAATGGTTCACTTGTTAATTTTTGAACAGAAGGGAAAAAGGGAAACAGATGCAGTCCTCACTGAAATTGCATATAAATTGTATTTTCCAGTGACTAAGTAAATAAATACTCTTCTACCTTGCTAGTAGTGTGGTGCTGTGCAATCTTTTGTGATGTAAGGTTTCAGCCAGAGGGGACAGGAAATTAATAAATTCTAGCATGTGAGTGTCAGTAATTGTTTTTCCTAATATGAATTTGAAATGAAATGTATTGCAAAGAATGTTTCAGTTATGGGAAAGATCAATCCACTCCTGGGGCCCCTATCCTTGTTAATAAGTTGCTTCCTTTTGAGTAGAAACTCAGTGATCCTTAACAAATCCAGAGGCTTGTATTTTAAAAACATCGATGCTGCTGCAGGCAAGGTGATTGCAGCCATTAGTTCCTCTTTATGTCAGAGGAGGATCTGGCATTAAAACCCCAGAGGATTCCTAAACTGTCTCACCAATGCCTTAAAACCAGAAAGTTCTTATTGCATTCACAGGAGGAAAATCACTAAAGTGGGAAATTTCCCCTTCACTAGTGTCTCTGATGAACTGGAAAAATCAAAGCAATTGTAAATGAGAAATATTGCCTAGTTTTTTTATTGTTTAAGTGTTTTACACCCTGCATGTTTGGTTCAGGTTTCATATATTCTCCCTACTAGCCATGAAGAATAAACCAGGAGACTGCTAAACTGTGATCACACAACCTTATGGTTCCCTTTTTAGTAACCTGATGTTTTATGTGGTGTCAAAGATGTTTATAAAATAGATGTCTAGCCTTTCTGAAGCAGTGCCAACCTTTTCAAATCAAACAGATGTGCTATTAGTACTAACCATAATTATTAAATACTAATTGTTTTGCCTTAATCTTTAATAATGTCTAAAATAAAAATTGTCAGAAAAACTACTGCCAAAAAAATTCTCATATAGCTAAATAGTCTTCTAAGCTGAAGTTACTATACTGAAAGCAATATCCTCAGCTGATCCACACTAAAGGAGGCAAAAAAAATGAACAGCTGCTTTTTTGCTAATTGGCTCTTGCCTATTTAAGCTAACACAATGGAAAAGGTCATTGAGGCAACTTCAGGACCTGTCATCTGCTTTACCAGTTTCAAAGCAACTCTTGAGAGAAAACCTCATCAGAGAGGTGGAAGAGAATTGAAATGAGCATGAAATCCAGCATGTGTTTCGCAGAGAAAGTCAACTGCTTACCTCCTGATGTTTGTCTAAGAACCGACATGTAGGAAAATTATTAAAGCTGGCAAAGTTGGTCAAGAGTAAACATTCTTCCTTTGCAAAGAAGAATGTGTTTCAGAGCAACTCCTATTCAATGACTTTCTGATGAATTTAGAGGGGAATTCTGGATAGGTCTGAGGTTCTTGCTGGATCTGCCTGGATCTTGAAGAACTGGATAATTGGAGTTTCCCAGCCCTGTGGCTCTGGGAGCAGTTCATGTGGCAGGAGAATGCAGGGGGTGAAGATCCCATACACTTGTGGCAATGTGTGTTGCAGGTGGTGATGAAACTGACTGCCAAAACTGTTTGGTATTTAACATTGCTGGCTTTAACAGATTGTACGTATTTGCTTCCAGAAGTGTAGTGAGAGACTAGGATGATGAGGATCTACCTCTGTTCTGCTTTGCTTCGCTCTTCTTCTCCACTGTCTCTCTACAGACTTTATTATTTGTCTTTCTTTTTGGCCCTTCAGGTTCTCTTCTAGTTTCTTAGAGTCATGAGCTGCCTTTCTCTTTTTTGGACCCTCCTCTGGCTGATGGATGTTGGTAATAGGGGTTTTAAGTGGCTGGAGAAAGCGTCAAGAGCCAAGGATGGGGAGGAGGCAGGTGGCTGTGGTAGTGCAGGCAACAGCAGGTGCTTTGCAGTGATTCTCCCTTCTGGTGGAGAATCCCATCTCCTCTGGGAGAGGGACATCTTGCCACTAAATTATATGTGAAAATATTTAACCGAACTGTGAAATTTCTTTTTTGTTGTTGTTGTTGAGAAAATTTCTCAACAAAGGGAGAATATACTTTGTGTCCCTGTGTGAAAAAAAAAAAAAAAAGAACCAGCTAGGTTCCTTTCATCCAAAGATGATTCAAAATTCTTAAGTATTAAGCATCATAGAGCAAACTTTAACAAAGGTTGCTTTATCCTTACTTACAATGGGTTTTCATTCCTTGTTTCAATTTTATGTGGGAATGAGGGAAGACAGTGCCAAATAGATTTAGTTTTCAAATAAACCAATAGAGTAGAGCTGTGCTTAGGACATGATTAAAGAGGGTATGTCATCCAAATTGAGCATGTGTGTTAGTAAAGATGACAAACTGTTACTCTGGACTTCAGGCAGAGTTATTGATGCCAGGCTGAGAAGGTGTATTGATGAGGAAACTTCCTTCTCAATAAATATGTAAATGTGTGTGTAGTTGAAGAAGATGGGCAGAGACAGTCTCTGAGCTAATGGATGGTTGATTTTTACAGGTAGCAGTTCCAACTCAAGCATAACATTTTCCTTTTGTTTAGAATGCTGGAGGGATTGCGTGCTCTGACCTTTACCTGATCTGACTTTATGATTGTGCATCTCCCACTGGTGTTAGTGGGAAGAAACACTTGATGATCTCTGTAAGTGTGTTTGCACTGGAGAGACAGCCAAGATAGCTGTAATTAATATAGAGTAGCAGCAGCAATCTAGCTGTGGTCATAAAGAAACCCCATGCCTTTATGCTTCCACCAGGCTGTCTTGCTGGTTTAGAAATAGTTTACGGCTTTGCTCCAGCAATACTTCCTACCCCATGATCCAAAGATGCTCCTTGTGACATAGACTGTTGTCCATGAAATGACTGGAATTGCTTTATTTTCTTCACATAAAAGTTCATTTCTTTTCAAAACAGTGATAAAAAACAAAAAGGAATGGATGAACACTCATGTTTTGCTCTAAGTTTTGCTTACAAAGGAACAATTGCAACAATGCAGTGAGTTGTGGTGGCACAAATGGGCAATGATTTCTCAGGTTAAAGGAGGCTGAGAAACCGTTCAACTCCATGCTGTTCTGTTGCAAATGGCTTGTATCATATATCCCCCCAGAAGGAAAATGTATTTTGAAGCATAGCTGTGAGAGAGGAGGAATGACTGCATAGTGGAAAATATCTCTTTGCACAGTTTATAACATGGAAAGACACTACTTTTCAGAGGTTCTATTTTTGTGTTAAGGACCATACAAATATAAATGCAGAGTGGCAGGTTAGAGCAGGAACAACACTTTGTGAGCCATTTCTGGATGTCCTGAGTTCTCTTATCATTCTCCACTGAGCTGTCACCTCCTGCGGCACTGAACTATCATTTCGTGAACTTCTGACTTGGTGGAAGGGCAGCCATTCCTTTGAAGGAGAGTAGGATTTATGCCAAAGAAAGGACCACAGAAAATTGCTGCTTGCCTCAATCTAATTTGCTTCCAGGGCTTTTCCCCCTAGCTATTTTTTAATGGGGTGTGTGATTAGTGGGGAAGCAAAGTTGACTTACGTTTACAGATTGCATCATCTCTGCTGAATACCAGGAATCCCCAAGGCTCTGGCACTGCTCTCAGTAAAAGAGGAGGTTTTTATGAATGGCTTGCATTTCTCCTGCCATTATTCTCCTTTGGCTTTTTCTGCTTGTCTCTTTCCCCTTGCTCATCTAGTAAACTAAACTGACCTTATTTGCCTCCCTCAGGTATTTTTAAGATTTTTCCCTGCAATTAGTCATCTGTGTCAAGAGAAAACTGAAGCAGGTTTACAGTGTTGCTAGTGCAAAAGTTGCTCACATGAAAAAGAAAGATCTAGCTTCCACGTTCATTGACAGAATTATGGAAATTTGCCTATTGAGGAGGTTACTTGCAAAGCTTTTGGCTGTATTGCTCTCTCTTTGCACCTTCTCTCTTGGCTTTAACCAGAGTATGTTTTCTGGTGCTGTATCATGTGGGTTATTGTTGCTAACTGCAAAATATGTCACACATTAAATCCAGAACACAATGATATTTGGGCACACTTGTGCAGATCCTGAAAAAGTATAAGCAGTCTAAACAGCTGAGTGCTTTTAATTTTAAAACAGTAAATGGAATTTCTATTTGTTGTTTATCCATTACGATATTTTACAGGCAGAGAGCTTTTCCTCTCTCTGTAAAGTAATCAATACTTTGAGACTGAAATATAAGATTTTCTGTGGTGGATTAGGCTATTTTATCATTGTCTGTAGTATCCTGATACTGTCTATGCCAAGTAGCAGGAAGGTAGAGTAGAAAAGAAGGAACATGACTTCTTTTAGAGTAAGTAAAGTAAATTTATGGTAGCCTGCACAAAGAAATCTTGGCTCATGCTTGGGGCTTCCAGATATAATCAGCTTTTGAGGATAATGTGATTTATTTTTCATTCCTGAAATTCAAATATCTAAGAACTTTCCCCTTCATCCCCACCCATGACATTAATAATACTCCCTGTCTGGAGTTATTGTTGTTATATTATTGCCTACAGCTTTAGGTAGAGGTTATGAGGAAGAGAAAGCACAGAAATGGTGCTAGGCTTAATGACTTCTGCTTACATTTAGCACACAACTAAGCCACTCACCATACAGCTGATAAGAAAGCTCAGTCCACATCAGAGTATTT
Organism: Aphelocoma coerulescens; assembly: GCF_041296385.1. Classification (NCBI taxonomy): domain Eukaryota; kingdom Metazoa; phylum Chordata; class Aves; order Passeriformes; family Corvidae; genus Aphelocoma; species Aphelocoma coerulescens. The sequence continues at coordinate 15,046,698 of NC_091013.1, read as the reverse complement.
GAGATTGTACAACAGCACCTGGTAACTGCTATATATCCTTTATGATGTTAAAATTAGGTTAATGCAGCTCATATTTTATACTCCTGGCTAACAGTTCCTGCCCTTGCTGTGTTCAGGCTTTCCATTCTCTCCCTAATGTGCCAGGAATAGGAAGGAGCTGTTGGAAAGGTCCTGCACAGCCTGATGGCAGTATGGAGGATCTGGGCCATGTAAAACTACATGTATGTTTTTTTCCTCTTCTCTTTTGCCTTCTTTTTTTTCTCTATATTGTCCATGTCTATATTGTCCATGGGTTTCCTTTGCACAATCTCGTTAGTTAAAAGTCTGGAATGGGAGGTCTTGAGGAAGCATTTTTTCAAGATGCTGGCAATGACAAAGTCATGGGTGACCAGCAATACTGTGTGCAGCAGTCTTAGCTGGAGGGGTAGACATGACCATGGATGGATGATGGGAAGGATGAGTAACAGGAAGAGATTCTGCAGGGCACAGGACCTCAGCAGAGCATCTACCTTTTTGTATAAGCTTCATCTTCCACGTTTTAAGCTCTTTACTGCTATTACATGCTTGAAGACAGCTGGCCCAGCCCTGTAAATTTGATTGTAGTCTCCTAATCCTGGGAAAGCACTGTTGTTATTGTAAAATAAATTCAATTTATTACTATTTGGATCACTTTTTAGTTCATATGTAGAACTTTTACTGTACTGTGCAAAACTATTCTATCATTTCATAATCAATTAAAGTTGTCAGATTCCATGCCTTAAACTGAGAAACCTATGCTGCATAATTTCAGTGCAATAAATCCCATAATATTTTGTACCAAAGTTCCTCTTACCCTACTTTGACTGCATTCCTCTGTCTTCTGATGTGCAGGATGGAATGTCAGTTTGGAATAAGGAGATGGCGCACAATATATGGAAATTGGAGGAGGTGATGGATCCAAGGGCATGACAGCATCCTATTTCTGTACCTACTGAAAAAAGGACGTAAGCAAGCCAGCCCCAAAGTCCTTCGTGTTTGAAAGGAGAACACCAAAATTTGCACAGCTTGGAAAAATGGTATTGCCCTAGTGATGCTCAGGCAGGCAGCATCAAATGTTAGAGGAAATAGGAAGCCCACAGCAGGTGCTGGAGTGGTACCTACTGTTCTCTTGCTGAGGTTGATGAGTTAGGGGATGGCAACTCAGATTTCCTGCAGGACGGTTCTGTTACTGTGGTTCCTATGGCTCTGTTGGCTCATACACATGAACACACAGACACAGGGATGGCTTCAGTAATATTAAGCCAACGGCAAGGAGTTGAGAAGGGTCCTTGCTTAGAGTTCCACAGAAAGCAGTTTATTGCTACAACTTGTGAAGGGTTCTAGAGGCAAATGACCCCGAGCATGTGACAGCTTGGGCTTAGGTATAGGGGTGTGGCTAACACCAGGAGCCAGCCAGGGAAGCTGAACTGGGGTACATTACCATAACTGAACAAGGCATCCTGGGAGAGGCTCCTTTCCCTCACCATAACCGAAGTCTTTGGCACCAGAGACTGTCTTACCAAGAACTCTCTCTGTCTCTTGTACCACAGGTCAATCGGCCACCAGACAGTTTCTACTTAGGGCTGCAGCAGGCAATGTCATAGTGCCAAAGATAATGGAAAATTTAATATAGAGGAAGGTTTGGCACAATAACAAATGGGTGCAAAACTGAATAAATTGATATGGAAAATGGTTCTAACCATTATGGTGTAAGGTTCTGGAGCAAGTCTCAAGGAGAGACACTGAAGAAGGGGAAAGAGGATGTCAGTGGTTCTGAGATGGGTGCTGATGCTATTTGATGGATACCAGTTGGTACTAACAACCTGGTTTCCAATGTACAGAGCTCTGAGGCAGGGGCTCAATTCCCAAGCTGTCTCTCATGTTCTTATCTGGTTTTTTTTGATTCTGACTCCTTCCCAGTCAGGATAAAAAATAATGATCAATACTTTCTAATTTTTAACAAGGCAAGAATTGTGCAGCAGCCTTAGTCTAAGGCATCCAATGGTGTAACACCAGAATGCCAAGGCACCTTAATCAGCCCATTTTACTGTCTGACCCTGCATCATGATGGTCGATTCTGTTGTTTAATAAATGTTGGAACAGCACCATTTTCTTTCTGTCTGCTTCTCCAGCTTTCCCGAAAGGCAGGAAGAACAGGTCTAACTGACCAAAACTGTGGCTTGGGTCTGACATTAATTGTGATAAAATGTGACATTCTGAAACTGCCCTTTAGATCTTGTAGAAATACAAAATGATCTGGTTCTGGCCACTCTGGAGACTCAAGTAGATATTCCCATACTTAAGATGGGATGTTAACAGCTTCTGTAAAAATTCATGTGGAAAAACCCTGCTGTTTTGGCCATAATTTCATATCGTCTTGACTTTCTGAAATACTTATTTTTCAGTTGTAGAACTCAAACATGCCTGTATTCTATGTCTGTCCTCAGAAAACTGGAAGTCCCAATCATTTAAACCAACTTTGTTTAAGCCAGGGAGACTTAGTGGCCTCCAGTATGGGCTTCAAATACTGTATTTTCAGATAAAGAGCAAGACTTCTACCAACTCACTAAAAGTCAGTACTTAACAATAGCTCTTTTTCGGAACCCCAATGAAAGATGCCTACTGTGTCTAAAAAATGGGTTATTTTAGCTCTAAATTGCCACTTGCCTCCTACTCAGTATTCTGACACTTGGGACTATTTCTGCTTCATCCTTGAAAGCTTTCCCAGTACATATTATCAAGCTGAAACTCATAAGCAAAGTCCTGTCCTTGTGTGACTTTTTCATCTCATTTTAATATATTTTTTAAAAGCCAAACAACAAAAAAACCCCCATAAAATTCGTTCCTCTTTCCTGATGAGGATCTATGTAGCTAGCTCCTGAATGAGTCATCAGATTTCTCAGCTGATAATTTATCTATTAGATTTGTCTGTCCCCACTTTTTTAATGCATGAAGTATAAGTGATCTATGTGGGAAGATTAAACCTTATCTTTTCAATTGATGCCATTTTATAATATAAGCCAGGTCATCTTAATACCAGTTACTTTATAAAGTCAAACTGCTTTAATGCATGTACTTGTGTCAGCATTATGGGAAATCAGTTTGTTGTTCAGGCAGTATGGCATATAATATCTTTTTTTAAATCTCTAGCTTTCTGCCCTTACCCAGACTTTCTCATCCAGTTTAAAACTTGATTTTACCTTTCATCCCTTTGTGACTTTCCAGGCAGTTTCCAGAGCTCTAGTTATGTCAACTCTTTAGGTCTGGTGCCTCAAGCCAAAAAAATCATAATGCTTCCCATATAAGAAAAGAGATGGGAGAGTTGTACACATCAAAGCAAAATGCCATTTTGTTTGTTGTCTAGCATCCCCATTTGTTTTCAAAGGTCCTTGTAGTTCACTACTCTGCTATCAGGATTAAAGCCCTTACTGTGGCTCTGAATTCAGAGAAGCTTAGACATATTTGAAGAATTTAATTTACAGTCATATGAAGAAACTTAAAAACCAATGGTTTTTTTGGAAGAGCTGTTTAGTTTGCTTTAGACAGTGCTGCTATTCTACAGCAGAAAACAGAGGGAGGCTGTCTCAGTTTAATAGAACAGAAAAAGATCTTCCCAAGCATTAAAAACTTAAAAAACCTTAATATTAGAACATTTAAAAAATGTTTTAAAATAGCTATACTGCTATTTTTAATGCTGCCCTCTCAAACTATGAGCTAAACAGTTTTGTAAACATTAATATTCGAAGTCTCAGAATGACATAACTGGGGAGAGATGAAGAGGAGTGAACAGTCCTACCCCAGCCCTTACAGAATTAAAGACATCTTCTTAGACTTAGATAAAAATAGATACCATTAAGTAATGTTTGATAATTTCTTTTTTTTTTTCAGATTGTACTTCCAGTAGAGTGTAAGAAAGATAGGGAGCCACCTCTCACTGAAAATCAGTGTGAACTGACACCACCATTCTTTTAAACATCTTCTGAAAAGCCCAGCATGTAATCTTCCCTTCCCTTCCCTTCCCTTCCCTTCCCTTCCCTTCCCTTCCCTTCCCTTCCCTTCCCTTCCCTTCCCTTCCCTTCCCTTCCCTTCCCTTCCCTTCCCTTCCCTTCCCTTCCCTTCCCTTCCCTTCCCTTCCCTTCCCTTCCCTTCCCTTCCCTTCCCTTCCCTTCCCTTCCCTTCCCTTCCCTTCCCTTCCCTTCCCTTCCCTTCCCTTCCCTTCCCTTCCCTTCCCTTCCCTTCCCTTCCCTTCCCTTCCCTTCCCTTCCCTTCCCTTCCCTTCCCTTCCCTTCCCTTCCCTTCCCTTCCCTTCCCTTCCCTTCCCTTCCCTTCCCTTCCCTTCCCTTCCTTTTCCTCAGAAAGTCCAAATAATTATTGCCTTCCTTCTACTACACCCTCCTACTTCTTTTGAAGAGACTGATTTGTACAGTCATGGAACTGCTACATTTTTGAGAGTTGTGTTCTCTTTGTGTGCATATGTGGAAAGAACAGAGGATCACATGGGAGGATGCATAACTTGTTTTCTCACAGTTGTTGCATTTCCCTTTTTCAAACTCTTTGCTTGGGCTGCTCTTTCTTATTGTGTGTTTATCATCCAAAGTAAATTTTATACCAATCACTTATATCTAAAATAAAGGTTCTGAAGAAATGTGCAGAAGTTTAACATAATTTTTATCTTGAAGCTTAAATAACACACCTGAGGAAACCACCCAGGAAGCCTCTGTATTTGCCTGAGAGGTTGCAGTTTTTTTCTGTCCCACATCTTCCATTTCAAGCAGAAAAAGCCTCCATATAAGCAGACCACAAGAGCCAAGGTTCCCTATAGTAGAGACAGACAACTTTATACATTTTGATAATTCAGGTTTCTTAGCTGACTGCTAATTTCCTCTTCCATACCCCATCTAAATAAATAATGAAAAGGAAATGAATGAAATCCCACCCTTATTTGAAGGCCATTATGAAGCTCCCATTTATCGCCTTTATCTGGGTTAAGACATTTCTGAAAGAACTTTTAATATTCTATTCTGTTTCTGATGTTTTTAAGACAGAGAACATAACAGTCCTTATAAATAGCCCACAAGACTGGGAAATTGTCTGGGAGAAATTTGATCTCAGAGAGGCAAGTGTTGATGTTCCAATCCAACCAGAAGCAGAGTCTGAGAGGGCTTTTTAACTCACATTTATACTGCTTTGAGCCTGTTTTGAGAAATAGCTGTAAAAATACTAATTTGTCTCTTAAAAAATGTTAGTTCAATTGATACAGTGATATGACTGCTAACAACATGCTCAAAGGTGTGTGGTCCTTTTCTATACTCACCTATTCTTACCAGGCACTGGTCTCTGCTTTCCTCTGCCACAAGATGATGGCATTAAGACCAGGCATGTGATGTGACTTGAGGTTCGGTAGAGTGATCTTTCTTAACAGGACCACTGCCTTGTTGATCTTTGCAGATCCTTCTGCTACAGAGTAGTGGGGATTTGGAGGGAAGGTCTGAATGATGCTTACTCACAAGGTGATGTCCAGGTCCTTCGGCAAAGATGTTTGGCAAGCAAAGAGAGCTGCTGTGTGTGACACATTCTGGAGATCAGGCTCTTAGAGTAAATGTCTGAATCCTGTTATAGCCTAAAAAAATCCAGCCAGTGCCTGTCGTTGTTATTTCCCAAGGGCCCTAGAATTCTTGCCCTCTATGAGCAGGATTCAAATTAACAAAAAATGAACACAGCTAGTTAAAAAATTCTAGAGTGGGTGGAAACTATTGTGTGTCTTTTGGAGTCATATTGAAATTTTTCCTTAATTAACAGAAGAACAATATGAGAAGTGTGCTGGTTTCAGGAACCAAGTAATTGATTTTTTGGAAGAATGAAGTATACTTTCTGCTTTAACCAATTGAATCCTCACTAAAGAGAGAAGAGGCTTGTTGTGGAGAACTGGAATTACAGGGCATGTGCTTTGCTGTGCTCATAGTTGGACCAAAATCACAAAGGAAGCTGATTCTACTACGATGGCTCTTCCTCTTAAGGAATTAAATAGACCTAGAGTCTCTGTATGCTTCACATGCTGCTCTTCATGGCCAGAAGGAGAGTAAGGAATGGAGGTCAGGGAGTTCAGTCAGTAATTCCTTTGGGATAGTGAAGCTCATTAAGCTTAAAAAGAGTAGGGGACTTCCAGGTATGACAGTTTCTGACAGTCCCACTTGTGTTTGCTACTTCAAGAACACTTCATGTTGAACTTTCAATAGTAGCTAATTCAGTGCTGAATCAGTCACTAAAGCTTTTGGAGTAGTTGGGCCTTTGGAAAGGAAGACTCTGAGGAGAAAAATGAAATTAAAGAGGAAGGAATTCTCAGTGTCTAGGCCCTGGCAGTATAAAAATTTCACTGTGTTTCACAGTTTGAAATGAAGCAGACTAAAATGTCTCCTTTTCTTGAAAACTCCTTACAGTGAATCCCAACTATGTGCTTAAGACTTACTGTTCTCACTGGAAATGAAGCTTCAGAAATTTTTAAAAAATCTACTTGCAGAGAAGTGTTCTAATTTGCCACTTTCTGCATCCTCACAGCTCCACTCTTGCAATGACATTGACGCAGGAGTCAGTCCTGTCCAGCAGCATCTCAAACTATCTGCTTTCGTATGGCTGCTTCTGCTTCACTTATTTTGACGACTCTGAATTCCATCTGACTTCCAAAATTGTATTTGGGTCTGGCTACCCAAGTGCATGTCTAGACATGTGAATGTGCTCTGGTAATGACGCATTCCTTTCCTTGATGATGATGTAATTTTCCCCATCAATCCTAGTTTTGGTGAAGAATTTAGTAATAGCGATCATTCAGATGAAGCATCAATAACATCTGCTCACCCTCTTTTTTCCTAGACTTGTCTCTCTTTGAAAGGACCATCTGTTTCAGAGTACTTGCACTCTTCTGAAATGCCCCTTTTCCATTTACTTTTTTGTTTCAGAGTTTTATTCCTGTCTTTCCATCAAGCTCTGTAAAACTCTACTGTCTTCTGGTTCTGATAACTGTCTATCAGATTTGGATCTTTCCAGCATGTCAAGTTCTCGTGATTCTGTCGTGCCTTAATTTTCTTTCAGTGCCATGCCTCTGCTTAGCCCTTCTTACTCTGCTCCCAGAAACTTTTGAGATAAGTGACCATGAGGATTTGGTCTAACAGTGACACTTGTGAAGTCACTATGCTGACAGATTTCCCTATGGTAAAATATAAACTATATATGCTGTTACATTCAGTGAACTACAGTGTTGTTTTGTTTCTTTTTCCCAGCTCCATCTTATACTAAACACATCTTTGTCTAATCACTACTACTAAAAGAATTAGTGCCATTCCACATGGTGCAGAGGCTTTTTGGAAAAAAAATACAAAAAATAATCTCTTCTTCACAAATATTTTCAGAACTGCCAAAATGACTGCTGAAATTTGCTAGACATATTCTCTTAACATAACCTTGGTTAAACCAAGATATGATGCTTAAAATATTTGAATTTACCAGAAAGTTTGCTTTTCCTTCTAAAGGCTGCGTGTTAAAGGCTCTTCATTTACCCGTTAATCTTTTGTTAGAGAGACAATCATATATTATGTTTCACATTTTGCATTGGTTTTGCTCATCAGAGATAAAATGGGCTCCATACCCAAACAGTATGTTTTGGAAATCAGGAGGGCTCACTCTCAGTGTAGCCTGAAATGTGCTTTGTGATCTTTGGCTTGCCATGCACTAGATACAACAATATCACTATCTTCAGACACCAAGTGCCCAAAGGTTTATTTCGTAAACACTTTTAGATCCTACAGTGGAAAATGCTGCATGAGGTTTACAGTTAATGATGTCCAGCATAAAGAAAAAATACTGTAAATCTACCTCATGTTTTTTTCAGGTCTTCTTGTGGCTAATGTCCTGGTTACATCCCAGTGCAAAATCCTGTCTGGATTTCTCATGTTCCTTTTAACTGGAATAAATGCCATTAGTTTAGTCACATAGAGGAAGTATTCACAGTGTTCTTCTTCAGGCAATTCATTCAGATGATTAAGTTAGGAGACTGGTCTCCTTAAGCTCCGTCAGTGGAGTGGGACGTTCCTCCAGATGACAACTGACAGCAGGAGCTTAAGAAATGTGTCAGTAGCTGTATCTGTACTGGTAAAAAGGAGGAGGTAGAAAGGATTGCGCCCACATTCTTTTGGCAGACTTTTTTCTAGGTGCAACTAGGTCCCTTTCCATAGCACTGAGCATGTCTGGATATTCTTCTGGCCGGCATACAATGGCTAGATGGTCTTAAGACATAATAATTCTTTCCTCCAGTTCAAATTGCCTTAAATACTCTGATAGGCTGTGCTACAAAATATTATGCATACCTTCCAGACAGTGGCCCCTAGCTGGAATGAACCAGCACCAGATTGCAACTTGGGGAGGTCTGGTAAGCTCACGTCAGAACAAGCCTGAGAGCAAAACAAAATACATGAAATTAGAAGGAACAGAAAAACAGGGTAAAGAGGTAAACACCAGAAGTGGACTTTCTGTGGTGTGGGTGTTTGTTTTTTTCTCGTTCTTTTTTTGTTTGTTTGTTTGTTTTTCAGGGAAAAGCAACTGAATTAAGCTGTGATCTTTCCCCTGTTGCTAAGCAATGCCCAAGTCACCAACATCCCTGGCTCTTTTCTTTGGTTCTTCACTGGACCACTGAACACCAGACTTCAGCTCTCAAGTACAGTGTTGCCCCATAATGGGTGAAATGATTAAGGTGGACAAATTACAAAATAGGGAGGAAGACAGATGGATATATTACAGAATTCTTTTTATGTAGTTAAACCAAGGTTTTGTTTCCTGACTGGCAGCTCCCCTCTCTCTGGACTCTTGGCTCTGTCTTACCTCTCTTTCCATCTGTCCATGTCCTGATTTCCCTTTGGAGATGCCAAGTGTGAGCCCAAGACTAAGCTGAGACTTGAAACTTTAACATTTCCAGGCAGCCATGTGCAGTCATAGAGGTGGGAACAGGATCTCTGTGGGTTAACATCTACCTACTAGAAAGTGAATAATCTCCTTTATCTTCCTCATGCTTCTTACCCAGAAGAGGTGCCCTGTTCTGCAATGCCAGCACTTGCATGACATGCAGTGAAGGCTTTATGCCAAGTAGCATGGAGGAAGAAGCATTTGCAAGTAAATAATAAGCATTCTGAACATGATCATGGTTATAATGACCAATCCTAAAAATCCTAAAAGTCCTATACCATAGCTCTTGAACTAGAACCATCGTGGAGAGAACCCCGTTGTGCTAGGCAGGGAATGAAAATGGTTCCTGCCATGGAGAACTTACAATCAAAGTACAAGATGGGAGACAACAAGAGATTATTGCACATAGATAGGGAAAACGCACGCTAAAAACAATTTCAATGCATTTCTTTCTGCTCGTCCCTTTCAGTCAAGTACAACACCACCAGTGCAAGGGTGAAGCAGTCCCACCTTAGGATCATTACGGTGTTTTTGAGTTCCTTTAGTCCTTGAGTTCCGAGTTATTTGTATTCTTACAAAAACTACTATAGCAGGAACTCTGTTGTCCTTCATAGTGTAACTATGTTTGCAATCAGTAACTGAAGAAGGAAAAAAGTGGGTATGGAAAAGAGAATTAGGTCTAATCACTTTTGGAAACCCAGACAGTTTTTCAATAGGGTTCACTAACTTCTTGTCTCTTCAGTGTTCCAGTCTTCAATTGCGGTATACTGCTTAAATGACGCCTTTCAGGGGAGTTTTGTCAATATTTTTTAAAAATAGTATTGATTTAATAAAGTTTTTAATTGTCCAAAGGAAAAAAAAAAAACAACATGGGCAAAGGATAGCATAAACAGGAATAATTTTGAAGGAAAAAAATGGATGTGCCTATATGGAGACAATAATAGGCTAATGGATGAAAAGGTAATGGGGGTTTAGTCAGGTTCCTCTGAAGGCTCAATCTGTTGTCTGTTAGATCCAGCTGCCTATTGCCCAGGGGCCTCCTATAGCTGTTGAGAGTTACTGGGACACAAGAATGCTCCAGCCCATGCCCTACTTACACGGTCTTGCTTTGAAGGCTGCCAGAAATCTGTTGGCGAAAACATTCTTTACCACCAAAAATACCCTTCAAAAGGAGTCTTTTTTTTTGAAGGAGACAACCTCCCCAGCTGCCTTGCATTGCTATTTTGGTTTCTTGGTACCATTTGCTGAACAACTGTGTATGCTGCTATTCCTGTCACCCTGCGCATACAGTTTTACCAGGGCCACTAAGAGGGCTGGAGTTCCCTTGGCCAGGCATATGATGTAGGAGCACCTTCACAGTTCCTCATTCCCTCTCAGGTTTGTGGCTTTTCCAGGTTGTTTCCTGCTTGGTTTCAATCTTCTGCTCTAAGCAGGAAGCAGCAGAGTCACTGCTTTGTGACAGATGGCCCTTCTTGAAATGAGTCCTTCGTAGCTCTGCTGTATTGCAAACTCTCTGGGATCAGGGAAAGGGACACTGTTTAATACAACAGTGTATCACCATTTACTCTTCTGGATCTTCCTTAAGATCTATAGATCCTTAGAAAACAAAAAAAGGAGTGAGACCTTAGGGAGAAAGGAAGATGGTGAAAGGAAAATCAGAAAAGAAGAGAGAGTATTCTTGCACCAGTAGAGCAGGTCTGACCCTCTGTCATTGCTCTCTACAGATAATGAAACAGTGTGTTGGATCAAAGGGAAGGTAAGGTGGTCTTTCCTAGTATGGACACATACTAACATTTTTCTGTCTGTGGGTAAAAAGGTTTTCAGTAGGAAGTTATTAATATATTTATTAAAATATACACTGGTTCAATAATTGCATGTTTGCCAATAACTCTGGAGCCATCAGAGCATCCTCTTACAGCAGTGGACAGGAGCATTATTCTTTCTGAATTTAGTTATGATAATTGTTTTCAACAGATATAGTATATTTCTCCATGCTCAAATGCAGCTATACTTTACTTTTTTACTTCGTTCTGGGGAAAAGGGCGTTTTCATCACTACAAATTACTTTTATAGGCATTCAACATTGACCCTCCTTAGTGTAACCCACTCTTGCCTGCCCACATATGCAAATACTCCAAGTTTTTAGTACTTTACACTCTGCGGCACTCCAGTCTGTGTGAGAGTTAACTGATCTCTGTATTACTTCTTCCATTGCCAGTAGAATGGTGCTGAAATAAGCCTTAAAGAATCTTCCTTTTTATTGAATGTTAGGAACAACTTACTTTAGATGGCAGGTTGAATAGTCAAGAAATAAACCAAAAAATTAGTAAATGTTCCTCCCCATAAAATTTTATTCAAGTCCTTGCATGACTGAATTTAATAATAAAACTCTTACTGACTTCAGCTGGGAGAGGTTTGTACCTGATCTGGAATGTATTGGAAGAATAAGCCTAGAAACTTGATGGATGCACTGGACTCCTAAACTAAACTAGCGGTGGTTTGGTTCATTCCCCAAAGGAAGTGAAGGCCTGAGCCCTAAACTGGCCAACAATTCATATTGTTCCAATCTGTTCTCTCAAAACCCACAAAGAGGCAGAATGGCCAGTGAGCATTGGTGCACATGAGGTTGGAACACCAACCATGTGATTAACACATGAATAGAGTGTGGGTTTTCCAAGACTCATCTATCAAGGGGCAAAGAAAGTGGTGGGTCCAAGGAGTCTCATGCATACCTTTCCCATGGCATATAATTTGACTATGAATCAGCCACTTTATCCCCATAACTATGACAGCCTAAGGGAGTCACCTTTAAGATCTCCCTGCTGAACAACCTGGCTGCATGGCAGCTAGCTCCCCTTGAGCTGGGAAGCCTCTCAAGGTTGCTCCCTGAGACCCAGACAATTTTTTGGTAGGTGATGGTCATCATACATAGCCTCGTACTAAAGTGCACTAAGATTTTGTCTTGGTAATTTTGATCTTTGTTTTGGTAACTTTGGTTCTGCCTCAGTATTTTTGAATCATTGTTGTATCCTTTATGCAGTACCATAACAGAGTGAATCTTGCCATCAAATGTTGGTACGTTTCAGTTTTATAGCATAATATTTCAATAGAACCACTGTTCCTGATATCTTTGATGCTACTTCTTTAAGTGGTCTGAATTGCCCATTCACAGCAAGCCAGCATAGTCAGAGAGATCTTGAATCAGGATTCACAGGAGAAACACACAATGTTCTTAGAATCTTTTCTTCAGAAAAATTGAAGTTTAGGGATCAGAACTTCACTGTAGTCCTATGTGTTTATCTGTAAGCAATGGACGTTTTCTGGTATCTGCTTCAAGAGTTCTTTACAGAATTATTATGGATTTATGTAATAGTATGTAATCAATATTATGAAATATTATCTGAACTAAATATGGGATACTTTAAAAACCAGTAGTCACTCCAGAGAATACATTTTTTTTGTGAGTCTTCACTTTCAGTTTAATTGGTGATACCAGAGTGATCATGCTGTTTAGTTGAAGATTAGAAGGACTTGTTTCTAGTCTTCTTTTGTATGTTTCCAATATACATTTATTTTTTCTTGTATTAATTTCTGATTAGAACAAATGTTGATGATTTTAAAGAATGTTGAAGAACTTTTTATTTTGTGCTTTATGCCTTTCCTGACAATAGTGTTTTCATATGGATAAGAAGGGCAATTATGGAACTGGTTCTTATGTTTTGTGGTTTTCTTTTGAAAGTCATTTCACTTGAGACGAGCTCTTCATAGATCAAGAGACTGCAGGGTTGTACATGATGCTTTCACAGCAAATCACAGCCAATATTTTGCTTGTCTTTCAGCCTAGAACGCTTTGTTCAACACCATACTACTTGGTTTTTGAATAAGGCCTTAACCTGAGAGAAATGTCACAACTAACTTTTATTCATTCTTTCTATTCTCATTCACAGATCCCTTTTCTTGCATGTGCTCTTCGTCCTTGATGCCCATTCAATCTCTGGAACTAAGGTGAAAGGTGCTTCTTACAGCTGAGCAGCACATCATCTCAGCCTTATCTACCCCTATGACCCCATTTCAAAATTGGGATTTTTTTCTGCACTGAAAAATTTTGAACCACTGTCTTTCTGACAGTTTCAAGTTCTAACCTGAAATATGCTGGGGCAGGCCTTGAATTATGATTTGTTTTTGCATTACAAATTCATTGCTTGTGGATGCTTGTCATGTTCTAATGCATCTCTACACGGATGACAAGATTCAACTCTTGCCTGTTTTCATTGGCTTCCAATGGTTGATTGAGCAGTGCTTTTTTTGTTTTCAGGAAGAGCACGTGAAATGTGCTGAGCAGAAACAAAACACATTACCCTGTGATTCACTGGAGTATTATGTGCCCTTCACACAATTTGCGTGACAGCTACTGCCTTCTCGCTACTGTTGGAATCTTTGCCTCTCTGCCATTCCCTTGTGAATTTCTGACTTTTGTTCATGAAATGCCAAATTTATTTGTCACTGCAAAATACAAAATATTGTGTATTCTTGGTAACTGGGACATTAATTTTTTTTTCCCTTCCTCCCAACCTGATCAGGACACAAGTTTGTTCTACAATACAGACTCCACTAATAAGTCTCTTTCCATTTTAAATGTCTTATATAAAGAAGCTCTGCTTCAGAGACTATTTAATAGTATTTGAGGCCCAGATTGTGACTTGAATTTTGTATATCTATAAATCATACAACCTACCTGAATCTTGGTTTCAAGCATATGGAATGTAAGGTATTGTCAAAGAAGAGGTACAAAAGAAGTCTGTCTGTGAACTTTCTGCTTTGCTGCGTCAACTTAGATCCCAGAGCAAAGGTGGAAGTGCAGGGTGGTTGCTGCAGAATAGGCCATCAATAAAAACAGTGTGCTGACAAAGACATGAGCATGATTTCTTTTACCTCATGTGGCTCCTCTGTTCTGGTCTTGGTCGTTTTTTATGTTTCGTTTGTGTTAAAATTGACAGCTGTGGTGAAAAGTAGAAGAGGTCCCTATTTTTTATCCACTGAGTATCATCCTCTGAATTCTGCAGAAAATGTTTCCTCTTTCTAGTTATACATTTTCATCAAAACTTGGCCATTTGCTGAATAATGAAAGGCCTTACTTGCCTGTCCTAGATTAATCTGGGAATGAAACTCCTACAATATTTTAAGCAGTCATGTTGCAAAATACAGATGGACTTTGTGTAACTGTGAAGTGGAAGTTAGTGCTAATTTATTCCTTTCCATTAAGATTTTGCCAATATCTGTGGATGGACTGTAAGCTAAGCTGTATTATCATGGTTCCTGGAATGACACAAGATCTCAACTAGACCTTACTTGTGATAGGCTAGAGGCCAAAGTTGATTAACTTTGTAGATTTCTTGATCGTGACAAGTGAGACTAAAATAAAATATAGGATAAATTATATATAAATTATATATTATGCATTATATATGCTATTGGTCTGAAAGGGGCAATAGTGTGCTCACTGAATCTCATCTGACTGTTCCTTCAACTTCTCCAAATTTCTGTGGACAGGGACTCACAACTTGTGTTCTACTTGGGGATACCCTTTGTTGATTCACCTCATCATAAAACTTCCCTGTCTTGTTCTCATAGTTGTTTGCTCAGGTGAAAAAAAAAATAGTGTTTGTTTTTCTTTAGCTTTTGAAAACAAGGTTATTCTGCATTTACAGTTTCATTTGCCATATGTAGTGTCAGCTATCCTTCTTTTTAGAGATTAAAGAAGTTCATAGTCAAATATTTTTGTATAAATCTATGCTTATGACTATGAATACTTCACACTGGTGAGATTTCAAACAAGCCTGTAGTTAAACTGAATTTCTTCATATGGTCCATTACTTTTTTCCTTCTACTGCAGGTGGTTCTTGTGTATTTAAGGTCTCCTAAAGACTGTTTAGTCATTTGTGTTCCTTTTGCCAGTGATAGCTCCACAGAGCAGCAGATAAATTAATTTTCCAGGTGGAATGAGAAGGCAGAATGCTGATTATTGCCATTCTGGGTGTGAATGTAATGAGGTCTCAAGGAAAAAATAGTTTTTTTGGGTTTCTTCTGAAGCTGAATGCATTCCGTTCAAGAATAGCTTCTTCTGGAATGAAACAAAATTGCTGATGAAACTCTCATAAAAAATTAAAATTTGACTCACCTAGTAGTTTCTATATAGTAGGTCAACAAGCTTCTTCATATAAAGAAACTGTGTTTGGAACTCATTTGTAAGAAGGAAATAGTGTAGTCGTGTTTTTGTTGCTTTGTTCCTTCATCCCTCTTAAGCATAAGTCAGTATGCGAACATCTTTCTTCTGTCTTTAAATACAATTAGTGGAGGCGTGTTTATCATCAGCCCAAATTACTGCCAAGAACTTTCTTGAGAAATAAAAGATTTATTTTAAGACACTTTGAAAAATGATCTGTCTATGAGAATTGGAACAGAAAATTTTGATGACATTCAATGGCTGTTCCGGAGCCTGTTTGACTCATGAGAGTCCATTTGACTAAGGAGCACAAGCACTCAGCAGAGGGTTTGTTCTTTATAGTGAGATTATGAGATGCTTGTTATCATAGCTCTTTTCCATCTGGCTTTCTATCATTAGACAAAGCATGTTGTCTGATATTTTTTTCTTTTTTTCTTAGGGTTTTTCTGAGTTCTAAAAAACTACTTGTTGACAATAGAGTCAACCAGGCATGATAGCTAACTATAAAGACATAATGCAGCATCAATGAGCAGATTATCTTGCATCTTTTGATGCCTTCTCATCTACAAACTTTTTTTCCTTTTCCTAACACCAACAGGACCAGCAAATGATCATACTGACCTGTTTTTTCTGTATTGTGTACTTGATTCTTCTCAAGATGATAACAGAACTGCTATTCAGTTCAAAGGAACAGGTTCAGCATCTGTACAAACAGCTAACAAACCATCTGTGATAATGAAGTCCTGTTGCCTTTGTATGTTAATACCAAAATCCAGAAGAGCTGTATTTGTTCTTCTAGCTTGATTAGTTGGGAAACCATGCTGTGGTCACAGAAAACTGCTGGGATGAAGGCCCTGGCAGCACCTAGAGGAATGTGAACAGTGTGGATGCTACATCACAGCCTTTTTGTATTTGGTGAGATTAATCACCCCCCAGATGTACAGGAATAGCAGATGGACAAAATGTGGCTCTGTGCTTTGTGCATACCTCAGGGTAATTCTCCTCTGGCAGATGTTTATCAGTAAAGAGGATGTTCTGTAAGATGTGACTATAAAGTTTTGGTCTAGCTTCATAAGTTGTTTGTTGTTTTTTATTTTCTTAATAAAGACCTCAATAAAAATATGAAATTTGAAATTTTAATGTCATGAGATTTCTACACTCAGTTTTATTGGCTATGCCAAATGTTTTGTGCTAGCATGCCCTGATGTTGTCAAACCTTCAATATATTGCACCCACAACACTGCTGAGCATTTTTTTCATTCTCTTTTTTTTCTATGTAAAATGTTAGAAATTAATTCTCTATTTGCTTCATCAGTGATAAACTGCTTTCATCCAATGAACTTGAGTCTGTTGCATTTAAATCCCTAAAAAAATTAAATCCTAATCAGTACATTGACCTAAGTATATGATAATATCCAGAACTAAAGGCAGAGTAAACTTTTCAGTTGCACTGTAAAGGCAACTCTTTCTAGGACCATCTTAAATAAACTGGCAATAAGGAAAGACAGTTAAAATGAAATTAAGCAAAGGCAATTGATTACTAGAAAGCTATCTGATAAAACTCCTGATATGTAAAGGTTTAAAGTTCAAAGCCAATATAACTTGGATTCTGGCATAGAATTTGGTCCTTCCTCTTACTGACATGATAAGCTGAAAGGAATCTTTTTGAGTTCACCTTCAAACTTAAGAAGAAAGCTAATAAGATGAAAAAGGTCAGGATTTGTGGGAGACCTCAAACAGCAGCCAATTTTCAGAATATGAAATACATCTGTGGTAATTCCACCAAATCCAGTAAAACTGTTGTTGGAGGAAGGTAGGCTTCAATGTAGGTAAAGAATGACCATTAAAACTGAACATCAAACCTTGATACAAAGTGTATTGAAATCAGTGAGAAGACCTACATTCCCTATTTTGAATCTTTCTCTCTTTTTATATACAATTCTTCATGCAATTATTCTTTTTTCTTAAAACACACAATTCCTCATGTATCACAATGCACCAGTCTTCATAATTATTTTCAAACTACTCTATTCATGTGATCTTGAGCATGCCTGGATCTTGTCAGCCTTGAGATCTGAATCAAAATTGTAGCAAAATTACACAGTTTTTAGGAAAGGCATTTAAAACTCTTGCTATGTCTACAAATGCAGACTTCTCACAGCAGTATCTAATGACTGGGATATGTGGACACCAACCAAAACTGAGCATCATATCTATTTTAAGGAGCATGAATACATTCAGTAGAAGAACAGCAGCAGATCTTGGCTTTTTAGAAGCATTTCAAATTTTTGTCCAGATGCTATGAAACACTTTTTTTCTTTAAGCTTGGATAAAGATACCAACTACTGATCCTTGAGTATAATGAATGTTCTACATATGTGTTTCCTTGATTCTAATGGAAAAGAACAATGTAGGATAGTGAAAGTAAGTACATTTATATGGTATTGGTAAGTAAATGTGACGTTCCTGCAAATAACTATTTACCTTTCATAAGATTCCTCCCTTTCAGGGTCAGCATTCAGGAGCTTCCCCTTTAATAAAGCAGAATTAATACTGCAATGTGAAGTCATGAATTAGTGGGAATACATATACAGCTTCTTTTGTATCTGCATTGTTATTCCCAGGCCAATGAGCACTTGCATAGATGATGACAAGAATATGTTCTTCAGATAAAATATCAGTTCAGAAAAATACTGATGAATAGGAATGGTTGTGTGACATCCTGGTAATGGAGGTGGCCTAGTCGTGCTTCCTCACTGAGCACATTTTCTCTCTGTATCTGATAGATTCATCCTGCATCAGGAGAATAAGAGAATGGGTGAGATGAGATTTGAATTGGCAAAATCACTATTCCACCATAAAGTAGTTCAGGGCAACAGAAAAAAATTAACTTTTCTTTGAAGGAGGACAGGACTTTGTCTAGAATATCTTGAAATTATATGGTGTCCCATGCTGTGCTTCTTCTGCTGTCTTCAATCTCTTTTCTTCATTTTTGTTTTATGTGATCTTGAGACTGTTTCCTTAATATTGTTGCTAAAGATCTGTTCAGGCTACAGTTCCTGTTCTCCCATCTTTACTGTCCACATGCCACAAGTCATTTGCCCATCTTGCTTTGTTGCCAGGCTATTTCCTTTCCCTGCTGGCATTTGAACTTACTAAGCAGCTTCCCAGATCTGACCATCACATGCTTTAGTACAGCGTTCTCATCACATTGTAGATTGCCTTTATCACCTCTGAGAGAAAGGATTGTAAACATGCTGGTGTGCCTGTTCCACATTTCTAGGCAGAGTAATTGTCACTTAAGAGAACCTAAATAACACCATAATACACCATTCAAGATTGCAGCAGTGCAGGAGATCATGGATAAACAAGGTCCTGTCACCACTGTGTGTTACATTCTGTTCTTTCTATTAAACCAACCTCTAAATTAGCAATCCATAAAAAAATTGGATCAATAGCAAACCTTTTGTTACTGGTAGAGAAACAATTCAGGGATATTTTACAACTCCAGTGCTTAGTGCTTTCTCCTCACAGTCTGATGTAAATGATTAAAACAAAACACCTCATAATGAGGTGGCTGTTGAACAGTAAACTTCTGGGGGTTTTATTAACATTTTTATTCTGTTGTTTGGAACAGCAGTGGGATCTGGAGTGTGGAAAAGGACACTGTTAGAGAAGTTTGTTTCTATAACAACACAGTGTAAAAATGGAGTTCCCTTTCTTAGCATCTTTCTTGAAGTGAAAAAAATACCAGAGTTTATTTCAGATGCAAGGTATTGGATAGCACTAGCACTGTGTGAGACAGTAAGTAGTGACAGATGGAGTTTAAAGCAATGCTTGTGTGTGTGCAATATTGCTCTAGGGTGATAAAGCTGTTTTTTTAAATTTTCCTAAGGTTTTTTAAAGCTGCATATATGTGTGCTCACCTGAAATCATGTTGCTGACTCCTCTTTCTAACCCGTCCTGATGTTAGCATTTTAGGAAGGAATCACATTAGGCTATGGTACCTGAGTAAAGTCAATTCACTGCCACCTTAAGATTGAATATTATTGTGAAAACATGTCCTATAAGTCTTCCTAGTGCCAAAGGAAGAAGGAAACAGAATGATTTTAGGGGCTGCCGGGGTGAATGTCTTTGAGTCAGCTAAAATCTGGGTACCTGGTAATTCTTCATCCTGTTACCTGCAGGACTCCCAGGACTATTCAGCCAGAGCCGGGATTAGCCCTATTCCATCTGATATTACTGTGACAAAACTCATAAGGTTTATGAAGGTTCATAGTATTGCTAATTTGATGTTACCTTTATTGCTGTCACCTACTCTTGCACACATACTGGCACGTGGGTGTCTAACTTTCATTGAAATGTACACAAAAGACTAATTTAGAGAAGTCTTTTCCCGGCTGCTGAAAAGCTGTGGCTTGGTGACTAAGTTTGGCTTTGTTTTTTAGCTGTTTTTTGCATAGTTACTCAAATTCATGAGAGATATTTTAGGTGATACACTCAAAGATTGCATTTCCAAACCAGAGAATCCAATATATTAACTTCCTGTCATTGCTCCCATTACATTTGAATTAGTTTATTCTGATTTCAGCAAGGAACTTGCCAAACTTTTTTAAACTATCAAAAATATGAAATTAGAATATTCTAACTGTGATTGCTATCTATGGATATATCTGTTCTCTTTCAGGTATCCTCCAGTGCCTCTTTTTAGGTTATAAGGTATAATTCTTGTGGTTTTACATGTTGTGCATAAGACTGTGTAATTGTCACTCCTTGTAGCTAGTCCCTGGGAGTCAAACCAGCTGTTCTAACTGGTTTGTAGCTTATACAGTTTGGATTCACTGGCCAGCATAGAACAGATAACCTTAAAATCAAGTTGTGTTGAAAAAGGGAGGCTGCCATGGTTCAGAGGAGAGCAGCAGGCAGTGGTGGGTCAGTGCTGGCATGATGTGTACAAGTGCTGGGGCTTATGCTGTGCAGCTCAGCAGCCTGACTGGGTGAGTTGGGTCCTTGTTCCTCCTGGAAACCTGGGCAAGAGGGTTGTATGGAGGAGGTGGCAGAGAAGGAGAAACTGATGTCTTTGGTGGCTTTGCTCCAAAATCCAATAGGATTGTGGCCAGGAAACCCCTCCAAGCCTTGTGAGAGAAAAGGATTCCTTGGTTGACAAAGAGTCAGAACCATCTCTGGGAGGAGCAGGCACTGTCTGCTGTCTGTCTCATCTGCCTCTTCTTTGTGATAATGGGTGTGCATTTTATTTGGGCACTGAGGGAAAGAGATGTGCAATAGGTGAAAGCTCTGTTCTTTGGTGCTGATAAACTGAACTCCATTCTCCCATCTGGAAAACCATTAAAAGTATCTGCTCTATCACAAAAGCGTATATTTGTTTTCTGGAAAGGGAGCTCTCAAGGTTAGCTTTGCTTATTTAGGCACTATGTTCAGAGAGAGAGAGAATTATGCTGAAGAGAGCATATGTATCCATGTATAGAGAGATATCCTTGTGGGGAGGACATGGTGTGCATGCCCTCAGGAGGAAATTCTTTTCCAATCCCCATACCTTCTCATGAGAGAATGCAGGCAGCAATACCTCTGCTGGGCTGCATGCAAGGCCCAAGACACACAGAAGAGTCTTTTCCCTTCAACCATGAGGAAAAGAAGAAAGGCCAGGTCTCTGGGAGGCTTTTTCTTTCACAGATGGTATGTACATCCCTTCTTTGCAATCTGAATTCTAGCTGAATATTAAGATAGGACTGCATACAGTTGGAGCAGTACAGGCTTGCATGCTGACAGATTCAGCTTGTTCTTTCCAGATTGCTGAAGCTTATTTTAAAAGGTCTTATTATTGGAGATCTTCCATTGTGTATCTAAAGCCACTGATAACTTGCTGTCAATTAAATGAAAATAAATTGCTGTTACTTTTCAATTTAAGGGGGACCTCTCAATAAAAATATGTTTACCAACAGTTACACATACGGAAGTGTTTTAAAAATATTTTAAGTGCAGCGCAGTTACCTAAAGGTGTGAAATAAAGTTGCCTGTGTTCACTGCGTCACAAGCAAGGCCTGAAATTCAGTGACTATCAGGGTTGTTGGGCTGTTTCTCCATATATATGGCCAATAAAATTAGAAGCTTTATCTCTAGGCAAACTCATTTATATTTTCTTAGGTTTAGATGATTCTTTCAGCTAGGAAAGCTACAGTATGAGTTTCTTAAGCAAATACTTACCTCTTTATAGTTGCAATGAAACACTGGTATGTGAAACACTGATGTACTGTTCCATGCTTTTAAACACTTACTTTATACTATATACCAGTGTATAATGGAGGAAATTTTGAAAGACAGCTGTAGATTTCTGAGAAAAGCCTTTACTTTTAGCTCAGAAAAATATTATCGTGGCTTACCCAGTCAAATTATAACAAAATAGATTCTGGTTTTGGTGGAAAATGCATTCACATTAGGACATGTGAGTCTATAATTGTAAAAGTAATCCTCCTGTGGTTTATGAAGCTAAAATACTTGTGGGTGCAAAACTGCTATAGTTTTTGTGCAGAAATAGAAATGTTGAAGCACATGTACTTCACTGCACGTGAATCTTGGGTTCACATCAGAAAAGCTGGTTAACTGTTTTTTGTAACACGTGTCTGTTGTGGTGGTGCTGTTCTCCTGATACTTTACAGCACTTAGAAATGGCTTAGGTGACTCACTTGCAGGAAAAAAAAAAAGGGACTTGAAGCATTTCTAATAATGGAAAGAGTGACAAGGGAAAACTATTATTTCCAAATCTATTCCATTACAATGTTCTAAAAACATTTTTTTTTTTTAATGTACTGGAGCACAATAATTGTAAAAATAATTGTATTCACTTGCTTTATAAATGTGACATTCAGTACCTAAATTAGCTAAATGTGTCAAAAGACAAATAATACAGAGGGATGTATTATCAGTCGTGTTATAGCTGTGGTTCTACTGGTCACATCAGTCCTCTTGCTCCAGTTGAAATTGATCTTGAGATCTGTGTAAACTGAACATCTTCCAGTGAGTTTGAACAATAATTTAAATACAAGTTAGAAGGAAAAGGCTTTGCATTCATGGTATTTCAGGCATGCTGTGAGCTAGAAGTGTCTGTTCCATAAACAGGATCAGATGTACACTAAGAGACCTGCATCTTGTAAGGTTTCACATGACCTACAGGTACTTAATACTATCTTATATTTCCTTGAAAAGCAGTAATCATGGGAAGTTTCTTCCTTGCTGCTACTGACAACATCAGCATGGCTTCAGGTTCCTTCTGCCTTGCTGCCAACTGTTGCATGCATATTTTTGTACATCTTCCTTGTCTTCTTGAGACCACTTTGACAGCTGAAATCCCATGCAAGGGACCCACTAACATTTGCCAATAGCTCTGTTCCAGCTGGTATTGACCCTGTCAAATGACTTTGGCAAGGTGGGTGAAATATTAACATAGAATCATATAATTGCTATGGTTCAAAAAGACCGTGTAGGGGATTGAGTCCAACCATTAAGATGTCCAACCAACATCCCTGAGGACTGGTTTTCAGATATTCCTCCTTGTCCTAGGTGGAATAGTGATCTGGAGGAAATGCTTTCTTTCATGCAAATTCAGAGCTTGCTCTTCCTTAATTTCCTCTCTGTGAACTCATTGCAGGTGAAGCCAGAAATTTTTTAGTGTATCAGCCAGAGATCTGTGCTTAGGAAGTACTGGTTGGAATTGAGATAAAGACATTCTGACATTTCTTTAAGTCAATTTCTACTGTATTTCTTGTAGGAAATGATAATAAGTTCTACAAGAATATGAGGTCAGTTTGCCCTGCTGCTCCTCCCCTGTACTCAGGGTCTCTTTTATTATTTGTGTTGCCACACTTTGTCTCTAGACCCCAGCTGTGATCAAGTTCTCATTTTGTGAGTGACCATAGAAATGGATTGTATGTCACAATGACAGCACAGTTTAGCAGGGGAGGACAAAAAGGGGTAGCTAAGGTAACAGAGACATGCTGAGACTTGTGTAAAGTCACCCAGTGAGCAGCAGGAAGGAGCAGCCATAGGACTGTAATTTCCAAGTCCCAATTGCACTGCAAAACTACTGACAGATGTTTCTTTTTAAAGGAAGACTCTCATCATAAAAAGAAAATGTTATTTTTGAAAATTTTCTTTCTAAAGGATCTTTAGAAATGGCAGACAGAAAAGAAATTGAGAAATCCTAGATGGATCATTTGAAGAAGAATTAGGTCTAAATCTTGAAAAATATTTTAAATAAGACTTGGACTGCTTTTAATGATGTTTTCCTAGTTACCAGCAGATTCAGTGGAAGTTTCCTGTTGTTTCCTTACATTACATAACTTAACAAACCCAGCTCCACACTGATAGTCAGTTCATAAAAATGGTACAGAAAAAAATTGCACTCACAGTGACTTCTTTTAAACAATATTCTATCAGTTTTTTCATTAGAAACAGTATTTTCAGTTGGGCTGGGAAATGGAATTACATCAAAGAGATTCTCACCCCGTACAGTAAATTTGATTCTGTTTAACTTCCATCAATATGAGAATGTATTAGCATATAGATAAATCAGAAGTAGAAAGAAACACAAGAAGCAGTCTTGGAAAAAACTTACAGGTATGTGCTGCAAGTCCACAGTTTATAATGATGTTAAATAGACAAGAAAGTAGAAAGAACAGAGGAATAAGAACAGTGAAGTGGTGAACAGTGTGAACAATGCTCAAGTACGTCTTCGTTGACTTTATTGACGTTGGTATTCATACCAAAGTCTGTCAGGAATATATGTCCAAATATCTATATACTTTCCCTGTCATATAATTTCTTTCCCTAACTAGTCTTCCAGAACAGCTGGGAAATCTGCCCCAAGAAACAGTTCAAGTCCTGCTTATTATCTTCAAAAAGGGTATTTTACTCATTTGCAGGTAGTGTCTTTTTGAGATATCCTGGTACAGACAGAGAGGTTTGTTTTATAACACTAAATTCTAGAGAAATTCTGTGGGATTTGAGTAAATCCATTATTCCTTACACTTTAAACATGAAATTTAACATTATCTAAGATACAACATGTAATAAATTGTACATAATTTCTGTTGAAAAGAAAAAGACTCTTGTAGACTCAGAGTGTTCACTGAAGTGTGTTGATTGCCTTGATAATTTCAACTAAAATTAAAATGCCTTACCTGCTGCATTTTTTTGAATTATATTTATATTTTTTATCAACACAAGTACAAGAAAAGTTAATAGAAAATTGCCAGCCATGAATTATGAGTTCCAAACTTGTATTCCACTGGCTGCTGTTCCACCTGTTAATAAGTAAACCAAGCAGCAATTGCCACATCACTGAGAATGACTCATTTCTGTAATGAATACCAATTAGGATATCAACATATTCAATGTTCTTATTCAATATTCTTGTTCTCTTTCAATATTGCTATATTATTGCAAACTCATTTAAGGAGTTGTGGGGTGAAAACATTTGTTTTACAGAATGGAGAGAATGAAATCACAAAAATATTTCTATATCTTGAAAAAATGGTTCAATTTCCTTCAAATTAAATGGGCTGATTACAAATTTGTATCTTTCTAGTGCAATGTTAATGATTTGATTTAATTTTTCTTATTCAGAATGCAAAAAATCCCCAACAAAACAAAACAACCCCAAAAAAACCCAACATAATTTTCCACCATATGGCAGTACTGGCTTCTGAGCAGTTCTTGTGCTAGGCACTTTACTGTCTCTTCTATTCTGCCCTGAAGATGTAACAGTTCAGCAGAACCCTGCTTCCATTTGCTCCTCTAATTTTAGTTCAGACAAACACGATAGGTAGCACTGCTGAGGGACAACAGTCTTGCTATACAAAGGCAGGGGAATATTTGATGTGAGAATTTTTTTCACTTGCCCAATTAGAGTCCTCATTAACATGTAGAACTGTTGACGAGAATAAGCTAGGATAATACACCAGCTACAAGTCTCATTTATCAAGGTGCACATTTTATAGTTTATAGTGGTCGTCCTGACTGCTGGTGAGCCCGAAATGAACTTCTCATGATGACAATAAAATGCTCTATACCTGCTAGGCTTTGTCTGTGCCAGATGGGTTTTGCAAAAAGTGAGTCATGAGTCATCAGTCTCATCACAGCTCTGCTTGGGACAAGATCTGGTTATAGGATGCATGTAGTTACATACCTGGCTGCAATGTCTTTTTGTTTTGGGTGCTGGCTCAGACCTTTCCTTTGGCTTTTTTAAGTTTGGTGGTTTTGTCATTGGAGAGGAAGGGCATGGTTGTTCCAGGATTTGAATTGTGAATATTTTCCCCTTTTCTGACCAACGTCTCCTTTGAACATATTCTATGATTGCGGTCATTTTGTTTGATTGCAAACTTCGAGAGAAAAAAAAGAGAGAAAGTAACATCATCTCAGTAGTGGAACTGTTCAAATCCTGTGTATGATGCCGTGCATAGAGACAAGGAGCCCAAGGCTTCAATTAATGAGTAGAACAGGCTTCTCTTTAGACAGCAGCAATACCCCCTAACTCACCACCTAGCTGTCTGCTCTCCTTTGCCACCTTGTACCCAGAGGTCCCTGGTGAGATGACTGAGCTGCTTATTATTCATCTGCTAAATGGCTTGAGATACTAAGGTAAAAGGAGACATTTTGGTGTCCTGTAGCCTACTGGGCTGTAATTCTTGTGCATTCAATAATGTGGAAAGTGCCTGAGCTACTGGGCTCCTGAGAACAGCAATTCAACCAGGATGTGACTTGCAGAAAAGCTGTTTCCTAGAGTCAGACTCTTCAAGGTGAAAAGAAATTAATACTTCCTGTATAAAAGTATTTGCCCCCATGAAGACTTCTAGAAAGTATAAAGAGCTGAGTTTTGTTGGGGTCCCTTCCCCCACCATGCAGCCCTGGGAGAGGGGCCCTGGGGGGGAGACACGGGGTTTCCCTGCCCCTGGTCAGCCTCCTTCCCCATTTGTTGTTTTGTGTTCCCCTGCGCGGGCAAGGACCCTCGGGTCCCGGGATTGAGCAGTTCCTCGGCAGATCCCGGCCCTGCGGCTGGGGAAATAAACATCTCTGAAACATGTAGCAAGAATCAGTCCATGTATGTTTCTTTTCCATGGGCCTCCTTGTTTGATACATCGTTTTACAGAATCCCCACTGTAACAGGGTTTTATACCCTACAAATGCTTTTGAAGGGAGTGAGCCATTGCAGGGTCACTTACTAAATAAGTGGAAGCAAATAGGAGATCTGTACTTCATGAAGACTTTCTGACATACTGTGTGTTATGACCTGCCCCCACAAAGGTGAGAGTAACCCAGGTTCTTGGCAATGGATCCTTTGGGGCAGATTAGAGTGAAACAACACCTAATGATTGGTGCTTGTAAAGATATATATTTGTGTTGGGTTTATTTTAGAACAATTTGGTTGTAATGGAAAACAGGTATGTAGCCATTTTGGTTATTATCATCATCTATAGTAATATATCAATATGAAATCATAAAAGTATTACTTGAGAAAATGTATAAGGAAAAAAAAAGAAAGAGAAAGAAAGGATAAGAGTAGAAAGATAAATAGTCACCACCCATGGATCTGTGATGAGACTTGATTGTTGCTGCTAGTTGAAGTGATGTTCTTGATCTGTCTTGATCCATCAGAGGTCAGGAAAGAAGTCCTCAAAACACAGTCTGATGGGTTAAAATAACACTCAGGCTGGGTGGGAACACGCAGATACTTCCCCTGTGTGTGGGGGAAGTTTTACACTGTCTCTTGCAACAGACCTGGGATCTGCTGCAACACCTTTGGATCACGTGCAGTCCTCTGATGGCAGGCTTCAGGAATGGGTCTGGGGGTGCTTCAGGGGTCTGCGATGGTTTATGGCACCTCCTCAGCTGCCTCTCACATCAGCGCAGTTGAGCCAGTAATGCCCCATCAGACCTTCCCTGCAGGGAGAGGGGACTTTCACAACTGAGTCCTATCTCTCGTACCGTGGAACCCTTGGATCATTCCAAGCATTTTGCTAGTATCCTAGCCCATAAAAGTAAATACAATTCAACTTCACAGTGACTTCCTGAAGCTTCTACAGATCTCAAAATAAATATTATATTCACATTGCGTGCAATGCTGACATGTTCATTCAATGAGCACTTACTGCAGATGAGAGTTATGTACAGTTAAAGTGTGTATAAACCTCTTAAAATGATGAAGGGTACTCAAAGCTCTCTGATAGCAAACCTGTCATCCACGGTATTGCTTCAGGAGGAACCCCTACAGAGAACCAGAAGGAGTGGGGGGTTGTGTGTTGGATAAGATGTGCATACAGAGTATTCCCTGTGATACAGAGGGAATGCAGAATTATTGTGGCACTGTGAACTGCATGAAGGCCATTTATAGTGAAGAATAATAGAATCATAGAATCCATTAGGGTGGGAAAAGACCTTCAAGATCATAATCTCCAACCATTAACCCATCACCATCGTGTTCACTGTAGAGGAGAACTGTGAGCCCAAGACTCCTGAGTGTAAAGTCAGGAAAATTCCCCCAGCAACGCCCTGCTTGCCACACAGTGAGCCAAAGAAGGCTACAAATCCAAATAGAGATGGGGAAAATAAGGGCTCTGTATGCTCCCAAATGCAAGACTCTTGGGGGACAAAGAAACCAGATCCCCTCTGGTGAGGAGGTATATCTTCAAAACAGCTCACAGTTATGCATAGACCTAATGTTCGTCTCACACAAACAGAGAACTTACAGGCCAGGAATATTTATTTATACTTATAAAAAACTTCGCATAAATCCATAATGAAAGGAAGTTTTCTTCAGGGAAATTCAAATGATTTGTGAAAAATATTGCCTAAGGCTATACTGTAAACAAATACGGATTTCACATAGATAACATGGGTGATATATTGATGAATTCAAAATGTGAAAATGTAAAGAAGGACATAAAAATGTCTGTTCTAAATTTAATCAAACATTAATTAAAGAATCCTGTGAGATAAGTGGTATTCCATTACATTTTTTTCCCTAAAGGAAGGAGAAAGGACTGGCTTTATTGTCAGGTAAAGCAGATGCTCCCCCCGCCCAGCCATACAGAGGCTTGACGTGTCAAAAAAAAAAAAAAAAAAGCTGAGGTTTCTTAGCAATTTTTGCCTAAGTTATACTTGTCTGTGCAAGTGTACAAGTAGTGCTCTGCTGGATCTAGCAGTAGAAATGGATCCAGGAAACCAAGTCAGGTTATGAAGACCCTAAGCTTCCTTGTGATGCAGAGCTGGAGTTTGAATTGATCAACATTTCTACAGAGAAGTGCTCCAGGCACTTAAAGGGTGGAGAACTTCATTTATCCTTGAGTGAAGAGTCCCTAGAAGGGCCATCACAGAGAAGAGATCATTGAATTGCTGGTTGTTTCATTTGACAAGGATAAACTATTAGGGAATCTACACTTTTACTTTGCATGTAATTCAATTTTATGTTCAATCTCTAATTCAATCTATTTTTCTGTATAATAAGGATACTGTGATTAATGAAATATAAATGGTCAAATGAAAAGGCAGTTATGTTCTTCCTTTGTTCAAGGTTGGTATATGACCCAAAATACTACCAATCTGGCTGGACAGTTACAGCACAAAAATCACAACACTGATTACTTCAGAAACGTAGTTTTGCATTTAGGCTGTGATCTGACCTGTTTTGATTTAGTTGAACTACCCCAGCTTGGATATGAAGTTGTCTGCAGCATAATTCAGCTATCTGATGGCACCCCAAGTGTGTGATTAAGCTATCTGACCTTCCTGTGCTATTCTTTCTTTTTCTACTCCTGGTTAGATTAGGTTCTGTCCTAAAATCCATTCTCTCATTCCTGCTTTTGATTTCCAGTTTAGAATAATAATAATGTTATTAATAATAATAATAAACAATTTATTTCATTTCTTCTCACTCTGTTACTGAAAATAATCCTTGAGATGTGTTACTTCAAATAAAATTAGTCGAAGCCACTGTTCCACCTCCTTCGCTCACAGGAGCACTAAATCTGGTGTGAATCTTTTGTTAACAACTCCTCCAGGACTTAATCCTTACACTTGAGTCTTGGTTCACGCTCCTCAGTTTTTGGTTTCATCTAGTTTAACAAGTGGGTTTTTATTTTTGTTTTTATTTTTGTTTTTAAATATTCCCATTTGCAAAGTGAATTTTATTTTGGTGAAATGTGGGATTTCATCCCTGTGTCTGTGGTCCATGTACACATGCTGCTGTTTCAGCTGCAGGCATTGCTTGGCCCAGGTCAGTGAGAGGTGGCCCTTCTGCTCAAAGCATCTGCTGATGTCAGCAGTCGATCAAACAGCTGGTGTTGCTTGAAGCAGAATTTAATTCACCTTCTAGGATGACAAGAATTCTTACCTGCTGTGCAAACAGATAAGGATTTACTGTTAGTACATTCTAGATACCACAGCTCTTTAGCTTTCAATTTTTTAATCAAGTAGAATTTTTTATCAAAACTAGCTAGCTGTGAGCGTGCAGTAGCAAAACTTTATCTAAAATGCAGATGATCTTTCAGGCTCCCTATGTATTTTACTAATGCTTGAAAAAAGAATTAATTCTGTGTGCAGTCTGAGTCATTTTGCAATGAACAAGCTGTTATTTATGTTTTAACATTTCCTGAAGAGACAGTTTCTATAGAACATCAGGAAGCAGCCGTAAAATGAATATAGAAAAAAACTGGGACACAAACAAGTAGATGTTTTTTGCAATTGGCTGTGCAGAACCATTCCATAGCAAAAGGTAGGATCACATGCAGTAGAAATCGCTGGCTTTTGTGAGTTGGCAGAAAATATAATTAAAATAAAGAAGTGACATCTTATGTGACAGAACCTGAGTAGGCAGCACAGCATTTATCACCTCCTGTTCACTAGCTTTTCTTTTTTAAAATTAGTGAGATTTATCTTATATGACGCCTACTCATGGTCTTGTTGGCATGAACGAAAACAAAAAAAGAAATATAGCGATGTAAAATAACACCAGGAGTTACTGCAGCCAACAAAAAGGGACAAATTCATCCCTTATGCTGTGTAATAGAACCGTACAAGAGTGGATACAGTCTCCAAAATGCTTTACTTCCCAGGGTTATTCATGTTTGTTTTTTAGTTTTGTGCTCATAAATTCTACTTTTATCTAAGGAAAACTCTAGATCAAGCTATCTTCTGCAAAATGAGAGTTGGAGTGAGATCTTGATTTCAGCTGTGTAAATTTGAAGTTATTCTGCCAGAGTCAATGAAGTCATTCTGGGTTTATACGTTTAAGACTTTAATCAGAATATGCCAGTGAGCAGGAAGATGTGGCACCTGAAAATCAGTGGTTGGTGCTGCTGTTTTTCTGTCAGGCTGAGAATTTTGACATCTCGCTTGCTTGGTTTTCTGTGCTGAGTTTTCTGATTAAGCCAGGCTGTGGACTGAGACCAGTAATATTCTCTATTAGGAGACATGGAATCTGGGAGGTTTCTGAAAACAAAACCAAACCAAATCAAGCCAAGACAAACCTAACTTAACACAGTTTAATTTTAGAAGACTCAAACAACCAATGATTTGGAATTCTGGATAACATGACTTTAACAAAGAAATGAAGGAGTGCTGTCACGGAAATCTGCAGATAAGAGGAACAGAGCAGGGAAGAGGGTGAATAATTTTATGCATATATTTATTAAACAAGAGCTTGTAAAAGAGCTCAAGTAAATCTACATGGAGTGGGTGGAAGGACTAAGCATGATCCTTAGAATAACTATATATACAAGGTTTTAAAAACCTACTTTTAGGAAGGCAGTGAGGTGAGAGAAAAGGGTGATCAGTATTCAGATTTTAATTTTTTATGTTGTTTCTGATGAGTCACTTTCCACTACCCACACTTGAAGAATGCTTCTAAATGTACCCCTCGGGTGCATGGAAGCACACACTTAATTACAAGCCAGTGTTCACACAGTGATGCCTCCTTAGTGAATGGGATGGAGGCCAACATCCCTTCCCCTCCCTCTGCCCCTAAGATGCCAGTTAACACCAAAAGTTGAGGCAACCATTACTTGCAGTCCAGAGAGACCAAAACCAGCTGTTGTCCCTTTCTCCCCTCCTGCCTGGTGCACCTACAGCATCTAACCTGCAATCATTTGGAACAAACACACCAAATCTGTCCTTGAATTTCTGTGAGTTTTGTAGGGCCCTTACATGGAAAGCAATGGCTTGGGCAGTATGTGGCTTGTCATTTCTCAAGCTCTTTTTATTCCAGCAACAAATATCTTTGAGTGTACTCAGTTTGTCTGCACACAGAGCCATGTACTGCACATTGTGTTCTTTGGTTTTTGTAAGGATTTAGCACCACACAGACCTAGAAGAAAGGTGCATGAATGCAGCACTGCACCTTGTACAACACCTTGGTGCACATTTCACTGTGAAAAAGGAAAGGTGACAGGCTCAGGTGACAGACTCAATGCTGAGGAGTTCACTGTGTGATTTCACTCTGCACTGAGTGCAATGGGAGTTTTGGATGAATGATGACTGTTCTACTGTACAATTCCATTACCCTGTGCTCGTTATCTTGCCTGTCCTTTTTACTTATTAAGTTAGCCATCCTCAGACCATCTGTGTTTTTGTAGTAGCACCTTGCAGCCTTGGAAGTAAACCTCACAAAAGCCTAGTAAAACATCTGTGACCATTTGCTAGCTATCAAGATATTTTAGGACATTAAACACCAAGCTATGTGGATACCATGAGGCTGTGGAATGTGCTGGGCATTTATCACAAAGTTTAAGGTGGATGAATGTCCAATAAGATCTGTTGTATAGCAGTGCACTCTTTTAAGAGGTATCTCTAGCAATGACAGGACTGTTTTGCATAGAGATCTATGACAAACAGCGCTGCTGCCTTCCTGCAAGTTGCCAGTCTTAAAGTCATTCACATTCATTCATGTTTTCATGATCAGGGTATTGGCAACAACAATCAATTTGACAAAAGAAAAAAAAAAAAAAGAAATAGCATCGCAACTGCAAGTTACAAACTGACATGTCTCATTTAAGCAGTGTCACTTACAGCTAAATATTTAGACTCCAAATCAGGATAATGAAAAAACATTTTCAGGAGTGTGATGGAGCTTCTGTCTAATTGACACTTGTACTTCCCTGCAGCTGAAGAGGATAAAGTTTCACAGAAGTATGAGCAGGTCAACAGCCCGAGTTCCCGCAGGCTTGACACAGTTTGTGCGGACAGTGCTTTAATCAGTTACACCTTTTAATCTTCTTGCTAAATTCTTTTGCTAATAAGGAGATAGGTGAATACATAGTTTGTCACCTAGCAACCCCAGATGAGTTCTCCGAAAAGCTTTTGAATGAATAGCTGCTGATGGATCTTAAAAATAGCTGTTTTGTTTTGTTTGGTTTGTGCAAGTGAAAGGTGTGGTCCCCCATATGTGCTTCTGTGAAATGATAAGCAGGAAACTGAAGGGAGAGTGACACAGAAGAGGAAATAAAAATGGAATTGTATGGTGTAATTGGCATGCATATATATAGAAAATCTGCTTCTATTCTTTTAAGTCAGCTCTGCATAAACTTGCATGACATACCTCAAGTTCCCTGCCTATTCCATGGCATGCTACTCAAATTCTTTCCTATGGAAGAAATGGGAACATAGATACTTTGGTATGTTAAACAACTCAAATCCCCCCATCCCACAAAGTAGAAAAATTGGTTCAGGGATTCATTATTTGCTTACAGTAGGTTGTAAGATTGTCAATTCTTGCCTGCACTAGACTTCACCCTTGGATTTTAGACTTAAATAGCAACTGGTAGCAATAATTGAAATTGTGTTAATGGCAGCAGCTGGATGTATAGGACAAGGCCAGCTGCAGTGGGGAGGAAGAGTGGCAGCTATGGGCAATGACACCCTTTGTATCCTGCTCTCTAAACAGTGCTGTAAGGGAGGGGGCCAGAGCCCTCTCAGCTCATCTGGTGAAGTCACACCTGGCCAGGACAGGCCCTGTTATCCCAGAGCAGGCTGATGGCCTGCAGCAATTAAAAACCCTGTTAGTCTTTGGGGGCTGGGTTTCCTTAATACTCCCTCTACAATGACCAGCCCCATGATGCAAAGTACCTTCATGGCCACTTCAACTGACTGCCAGCAATTCCTCTTCCACAGAATTGTCTCTTGGTGACAAAACTAATTGAGTAGTTTTACAAGGCCTGCTGCCATCTTACATGTCATGGGACATTCCTATGAGAAAAGGAGCATGGTCATACTATAACCAACTTCTGTTTGTTTGGGACACTGTATCCCAACTCAACAGCTTGGCATATGGTAGTAATAAATTACAGTGAACTCTCATTGTAAATTGGCCCTGTACTGAGGGCATAAATTTGAATGATTGTGCCCAATAAGGAACAGAGAAGTTGATTTCTTTAGAAATCCAAAGCTTCTGATTTCCCCAACCTTAAAAGCCAAGAGTATTGCAGCTGCTATTTATTTTTGTAAGTGGAGATACTTCTTTCATTCATGCAGTAATTTAAAGCACATTATTTTTGTTCAGTGTAGGCACTCGAAGAATAAAGACAGCACTACAGAATGCTTCTGAATTCTTTAAAAGCTTTCTTGGGTTTTTCTTTGAGTTTCCAGTGTTTTGTTTGCAAAATAAGAAACATGTTGTGATGAAGCCCATATTTTGAAGCCTAGAGGACAAAAGAAATTTTTACAGAAAGTGGGAGAGAGGTCAGGTTAAAAACAAGGTGTCATAAATGTTTTTTGGCTCACTCTCTCTGAGGTTATCCATATCACAATGGAGGCCAATTTAAATTTAATTAATGTAATAGTTGAATAAACCGGTTGTCAGTTGTGTTCGGCTTATCCTGCTGTCTGCAAAGGCTGTTCCACACGCTGTCCACATATTTATTGCAAGCTGGGTGTGTGTTGATGTTGGCTCTTACACTGCCTGTGTGAGATGTGTGTGGCTGTGCATGCACACACCCCAGGGGTCCCTGAGCACAGCGCCAGGAGCATCCATTTGACACACGAGGAAGGGCACGAGGGAGGTCAGGCAAGGCTTACTCTGGTTCCACAGCCTGGTGGCAGCCTAAGAATGCTGGAGGTTTGGGAAAAGCCATGCGATGAAACCCAGGGTCCCCTTACGGCACGTTTGCTTACCTTCAGGGCCTTAATGAAAAATGTGAATGTGACTCTCCAACCTCATTTTCACCAGAGGGAAAAAAGATTTTGGCTAGCTTGTGGCAGCTAATGGGAAGTAAAAGCTCAGCAAGGTTCAGGCAGTTTGCAAAAGGCTCTTAGCAAAATTATCAAAATAAAAGGGAACTTCCTGTAGAGGCAGAAAATGCTTACATCTAAATGTAACTCTGAAGTTACTGACTGGGTCCTTTCATGCATTAGACACTGATAGTTTCCTCTGAAAATTAAGCTGGGCTTTTCTAATGTACATTTTAAGGTCTAATTAGTATCCCATAGCATGGTGTGTGCCTGGCAGTACTGAGACACTACATTTCATCTCAGAAGCTGGTAATGGACCATCTGCAACT
The DNA here is from genome assembly GCF_041296385.1 of Aphelocoma coerulescens. NCBI lineage: Eukaryota > Metazoa > Chordata > Aves > Passeriformes > Corvidae > Aphelocoma > Aphelocoma coerulescens. Next base: position 15,011,949 of record NC_091013.1, on the reverse strand, counting down.
GATTGATGGCAACAGTGAAAAATGCTAATGGGAAGCAAGTTAGTGTGGTCATTTAACCATTTCATACTGAAATATACTTATATTTCCATGTAAATGTCAAAAAAGAGCAAAGATGTAACAGGGAGAATCTAAATATTTTAAGATAGAATAATTTTGTGCTGTCTTTTGGGTCAGGAAAGAGTGATGGATCATCTTCATTCTTCTCTTGTATTGAATATTTTTAATGCGCAATTTGCTGTTAATTGTAAATATTTTTCCATATTTATGCTGTTATTATTCAGTCTTTTAACTTTAGTAAGTGCTAGATTTCAGAGTGCTTTTCTCTAATTCTGCCCTGTTATTTTAGATTCTTCTAGTTAGTTTAAGTTTTTATCCTTTTTTCCCCCTCTAATACTTCCAGAAGAGAACTGGACTGTCATGAGCTAACAGGTCTCTGTGTAGGCTCAGAAGATTTATTTGACATTATTTTCCCCCTTGGTTATTTGATCAGGCTGCAATCAAACTTTCCATCAGTCTCTTGGCAGTATCTTGCCAGAGACATTGTACTGATGAAACACTGTGCTTTTGTGCGTAAGGATGTGGCTCTACAAAACTACCTTTTAGGCAGGGGCTTCATCCTCCAGTTTGAAAGGACCCTCAGTAGCAGCCAGTGAAAGCATTGCCAGTGTCTTATGAAGTATGACTGATGTATGACATTTTCCTACATGAAAACCGTATGTACCATCACATTTTTTCCTCCAAGCCCAACTTTGGTCACCTACTGCTTGAATAGTGAGCTGCTCAGGGTGTTGTAAAAATACACAAATTACATGTTATCATACCCATGCAGTTGGCTTGCTGTTATGCAGTGTTTTTCTGTGACATTGCCATGTATCTGAGTGGCCTTGCTCACTGAGTGAGGGATGTGAAGCCCTTTTTTGGATGCAGTTTCTTGCTGCGTGCTGGGGCAATGTGCTTATGGCCCCCAAAATCCTTGCCATGGCTGTGGTAATGGCGTAGCATTTCTGACTCGTCTGCCTGTCCCTTATCTTAGCTGTAGTTGGTGCTTATCATCATCTCTCTTTCCTGTACACTAGATAATTAGTCCCTGAAGTTTGTCTCTTCACGTGAAAATCCTTCAGTTGCTAATCCACCAAAAAAGCTAAGTGTATTTTTAGAAATCCTGGGATCTTACTTGCTCCCCCAGTGGATTTAAATTTTAAAAGCTAGCTATTGAGTCTTGCAACCAGGTCCTCCTTTTCATAAAACACAATACCAACTATGCATTTTTTATCAATATAATGTGGAAATGATGTTAATCCACTATTTTGACAGCAATACAATCATAAAACTTGTAGAAAAGAAGAGCTGAGAAAATAAGGTCTGAACAACAGGCAGGAAGTTAAGTGTTTAGTTTTTTGAAGCATGAAGTGCATGAAGTAATTTCAGGGATTCAGACATGAGGTCCACCTAGCCAAGTACTCTGTCTTTAACAGCAACCAATGAAAAATAGAGAAAGAAAAAAACCCTGGGTATGTCTGCTGAACTTCCAGACACCCATGGTTTAGGTATTTTTTGAGACAGTATCTTTTCATGCCTAGTAACCTTCTGTGCATTTTTTTTTTTTAATCAGAAAATGTGTCTAAAATTTTCTTTAATTTATGTAAACTTTCCTGTAGACAATACCCACACATAATGAGTTCTGAAGTTAAACCACATATCATTCAAAAAGCTAATTCCTTTTTCTTGGATCTCTGAACATTTTATTTGCTGCTCCTAGTTTCCAAATTATGATTTTGTAGACCTTTATTTCATCCTTCTTTGATTTTGTTCTTCCAGGTTGAAGACTTCTGGTCTACATACTGTTTTCTTGTCCAGATGCTGTTTCTGCCTTGAGTGATGCTGCTCTTCTCTGCATCATTCTCTGTACCTTGTTCTTCTGTATGTTCATGGAAACATCCTGAAAGCATATGGATGTTATGAGGAATTGCTCCTTGAACTAAGAGTCCTCATTCCTACATGAAGTGGTTCCTCTCCATTCTAAGGAGTGCTTTCCCTCTCTCCTTGTGGCTGTCATGCATTTAATATGAGTAAGTTTGAATCTTGGGATTTTCTGCCATTCATAATCATTTTTATTTTCTGTTGTGTTCATTTGTACCTATAATAGCTCTTGGCAGATTACCATGCATTTTTGCTGAAGGGAATTTTCTCCCTTTTCTGTGACTTTTTCAAGCTGTTTATATGTCTGAATTTACTAGTGCCGATCCAGAGCTTAGTATCACTTTGAGTGTGTGTGTGAGCCATAATCAACAATTTTAGGCTGCAGTTAAGAATGGTCCGTTGAATCCATTCACAAGGAACAAATGTGAAATGGAAGATAGAGATACTAAAAAATTACTTTGCTTCACTATGCAGGCAAAGAAGCTTATTCTTGAATAAAAAAAGAAGCTAATGGATGTACATTAGCAAACATGTAAGTGCCTAGGAGATACTGGATAAAGAATTTTAGATTTTTATTGGCAATGTGGATTTTCTTTGTAATGAGTTGTAGGGATCACTTCTCAGTATGGAGAGTAAGCTAACAAAAATATTTGATTTTGTTTTGGTTTTGTGGTTTGTTGTTATAGAATAATCATAACTCAGACTGGATCAAAGATAAGTTTAACGAACCAGGGACTTCATTAGTATTTTGCATTCCATATCTCATGACTGGATTAAAAGGACTTTAATGTTCCCTGAGGAGAAAATGTGTTAGCCCTCTATAGGACAGCCTCAGAATCCCAGCTGGACTTGATACCATAGGGCCAAGATTATACAAAGCAGAAACAATCTTCATCCCTTCCACTGTGCCTACATCTCTGCTTCAAAACAGTTTAATGATTCACGTATTTGTGCTTAGGTGTGAAAACCAATTTATATTTTATCCTTTTTTCCCCTGTACTTTGTAACTTCTGGGTTTGAATGGGCTTTGAATTTTCTTTTTCTTACATTTGTACAACAATAATGTGAAAGCGTTATAGGTGTATGTGTGTGTGTATGCTTGCTTTTTCTTTTTAGTTGAGAGCTTAAACAGTAGAAACCATTTTGTTCTCCTTCTGTCAGGAAAGAGTTGTTGTTTATGCTTTGCAGTCCATCCTAATTTGCACCTGTGTGCAAAGGGGACTTGAGGGAAGAAGAGAATTCCTGTGAGACTGGGTTCATTTTGCCACAGCCAACAGAGGAATAGGAAGGGTCAGAATGGGGACTGCTATTTCTAAATGATGATTCTTTGCAAAAAGTACCCCTTCAGGACTGGTATTTACTACTGAATCCTTAGTGGCAGAAGCAGCAGCCAGTCTGGCTTCCTGGAGATCTGCTGGAGGCAATGCAGGACCAATGATGATCAATTTTCACCTTTTACAACCTGTTATCTTGCCTGAGAGCTGAAGTTGCCTACAGCTCAACCCTGCAACACCGTATCAGAGTACAAGTATTGTATTCTGCAGCCCTTCCCCAGCAAATCTGGATCACCTGGCAACATAAAGCAAGTTAAATCCCAGATTGTTAGTGCAAGAGAACATTTGTGGAGTTTCCAATAAAAATTGTAGTAATCTTGTGGAAGCCCATACAATTTACTCTGATGGACTTTCAAAAAGAAACATTGAACTACTGCATTTCATACATTTGTTTGGGTGAAGACAGGTGAACTAGATGACTGGATCACTGCAGAGAAGCTGCTTTTGTGCCAACTGACAGTTGAAATTAGGTAGAAAATTGCTCAGAGGACTGGAATTTAGTTACACAAATTTAAAATTAGAAGAACATTTTGTACTTTATGAAGGAAAACATATCTGTAACATTTGGTACAAGCTAACATTAGTCAGGGTAATTAAATTCAATGTTTTTAAAGATTAATAGATGTTTTACTTCAAGTAGTTTAGCAGGCACAGAACTAGGAGGAAAAAAAGTATTGCTCTGCTATGTTTTCTTCTTTCATGTGTTCTAGTATATTAATTTGCCAGGGTCAGAGAAGTGGCTGGCTGGGTGGATTCTCTTGATTTCAGGTAGTGTTCATAAGTAAATTACTGCCCTAAGGAGATAAACCACATTTTTGAAAGTCATCTAAGAATTTAAAAGTAGAACTGACTGAAAAACTATTTTCAGTTCCAAGAGAAGTATTGATTTATTATTTACCTTGGAAATAACCAGGAAGATTAAAAAAAAAAAAAAAAAAAAGGAAAACCTAATCCCCTCCCCCATGCTATTTGCAGAAGTTTTCATTGCAAGACAAATTCTTGACACCTTCACCTAGAAAGAATTAAAAGAGAAGTTGTATGAAACTATTTTCCTGAATTTCTTACCTTCCAGACTCCTGGAGAGTAGGTACAGATCAAAATGCTGAGGCCAGCAGGAGTGATGCCAAGCCTGCTTGGTCAGCCAAGCTCTACAGCCTGCCACGGGGAGATGGAGCTGTGACCTCTGAGATAGGGGAGGCGATTCTTGCAGTCAGTTTGGGGAAACTGGGATTTAAGAACCTTTTGGAATCTTCAATATCTGTGTCCTCTGGGCAGTCAAGCAGGATCCCACAGCTGCTTGATAAAACCCTTATGCACCTCCCTGCTCACAGCAAATCCCCAGCACAACAGTCAGCACTGCTACAGTGGAAGAAATGAGGTAACCCCCACTGGTGAGCATGCGGCCCTTGCTGCATGTGAGGTAAAACAGTTTCTCTGCTGTTTTACTTTGTTATTTTAAATCTCAGCTCTATTTTTTATTCAGTTCTTATTTTTACAAAAGCATTGTATAAATACAATATCTCTGCTAGCAATGACATTTTAAAAATGCTGATAAATAGTTTAGTCTTTGTGGGACTGAAAGAACTTACACTCACTCTGTCAGGTCTTGCGGTAGCATCACTTAGGCTGCTGCCGCACAAAACTATCTGATTACTTGAAGAAAGGTAATATCCCATTACATGGCATCGAGTATTCCCCTCAGCCATATGGGAACCAGCCAGGTCTCTTCTTTTACCTGGGAGCTTGTACTATGTCAAGAAAACCCTAAACCAAAACACTTCATGCAGCATTTGGAGATACGTGATAGCAGAACAGGCTATCCCCATCTCTTAAGGTATTTGTAGATGCCAAGCACAAACTAACCCTCATTATACCAGATGTATGTAATAATAAGAAAAAATTCTGCTCCATAAAATTTACTATATAAATTAGACCAGCAACAGTATGAATCTGACAATAGGCCATGCTAGATAAGATGGGGTGATTGTGGTAAGTGCTTTTGAAAGCAATTTTATTAAAAGTCATGGATCTTATAATTATTTTTTCTGTTAGGTGGCTCATTTGGTTGGGTTTCTTTTTTTCTATGTTTGTTTTGGTAAAAGGCATTATTTTTTTCCCTTTCTATTTTTAATGGACAGGCAAGAGAGTGGGAGTAGACTGTGCTACAGCAGAAGTGAGCAGAGGAAAGCTCATTTGCTGGAAGCAGTAGTTACAGGGGGATCAAGTCAAGCCACAGAACTCATCCTGGCAAGCGGAACTTGTTCACACGCAACCCAGTCTCATGAGTAAAAAGTCTTTGCATTTGGAGTATTGCATGTTGATGCCTTCTGTATTTAGACCTCTAACAGTGATAACTTCAGAAAGGAGGCAGGGAGGAGTGTGCAGCAGTCTTGTTATAAGAGCAGCTTAAAATAACAGATTTCCCAGCTCAGAGAATCAGCAAAAGAAGGGACAACAAATGATTTGATAGGTTATAGGCAGCATTACTTGGAACCAGCCCTGTTAATCAACTAGGAAGTGAAAAAGAGACACTATTTGAGATCTAAACAGCAAAATCACAAAATAGAGTAGTCATTATTTTGAACACGGGGTATGGAGAGAAAAGGTACTTGGTTAGTAAGCACCAGTCTCGTAGAAAATGTAGGAATTTTAAGTAGCAGTCCCAAAGAGATGGAAGTGTTGGCCAATTAATACCTGCAGATATAATCTCTATCCTGTATTTAAAATCAATTCACCTTCGTAGAAAATGTGTGTGGATCTTGAAAATATTTTTATGTAGGCAGTTCTGAGAGTGAGATTGAAGATGTGTGTTCCTCAGTATATAAGGCTAATTACTAGAAGAGGTCAAAATTGATGGCTCTCTCATCATTTTGAATATTAACATTTTTATTTTAAAAGGTTTTAGAGGGATTTTAGAAAGGAATTTTGATGTAAGGAAGTTCATGGAAATTAAAAAATGACAAATATTTGATGATGAAGAATAAAAAATGTCAGATGTGAGTTTTCACAAGAAAATAGGAAATAATGCTAACAGAACTGGCTAAAATAGAGATGTTTCGAATCAACATGCATTTCCAAAATAAGAAATTTTAATGAAGGAGCAATAGTGCAGTAAGCATGAGGCTGAAGATTTTTCAGACCTCTGAATCAAAAACTTCTTCTGGACTTGATCATATTCCTGCTAGGTTCAGTAAATTTATTTTGACATTCAGAGTCAAGGGGTGGGGGAGAAACCTGTTTGTTAAAAATTATTATTATGGAGAATCAGAAATGAGTACTCATTACTGAACTCTGGGAGAAGATTAGTCAGCAAGCAGCTGGCTTTGACCTTGGAATGCAAAGATGCAGGAATGTGGGGGAGTCAGAGAGAACTCTGTCATCACTTGACTGACATCCACCTACTCCTATAGAAGCGTTTGGGATGCACATTCTGCCTTCCTCTGGAAATCAATCTTTTGGGAAACAGTTTTCTTAGAATGCAATTTCTTAAATTGCTCTGCAGGAAGGGGATATGCTATGAGGAGCAAATGGGAAGTTTATAAGATCATTCATGTTACACAGCAGCCAAGAGACAAAAAAATACCCATGTCAGCTATTATGAGTTCAGTAAACTCCTAACGATTGACTGTGACATTGATTTTAATATGCAAATTAAGGCAAATGTGTTTAGTGTCAGGGGAGAAGAAGGAAAATGAGAATCAGTTATGACTAAAAATCCCATACTGTGGCTGGGAAGGAAAGGTATTCCACTGTCAGTGAGAGGTATGGTTGACAGAAATATGTAAAGAATGCAAAGGAAGAAACCTGTATGCTGTGCTTTGTAAAGAGGAATGAGACATGGAATGAATGCAAAAAGGAAAATTTAAGAATTACTGTCTTTAGACTAACATATACAATATTGATCTGTGAAGTAAATAAGCTTAGCATATGTATCTGTAGCCTCCTTACATTCTACAGAAATCAGTATTCAAATAACAAAATAAAACTAATTGAAAAAAATTGTCTTAATTTTCTGGTTTATGTCCTGTAACTACTCACATAAATGCTATTGGTTCCTATTAGAATTTAGATATAATTCCTATGGTGATCTGAATTTGTTATGCTCCCCTGAAAGGCTGCCAAATGTGAATTGCTGTAAAGTGAAATTAAATAGGGTTGCTTTCAAATATATAAGTATATATAATATAAAAGTAGAAATATTGGAAATAATGTTCTTTCTGTGCTACTCACAGGAATTATGTTGAGGAATTTTAAGCAAATATATATAAATGTCTTTCATGACATGATAAATGAATTACATAAAGCACCTTTATAGATTTTAATTCACCTTCATTAACTTGAGTCATGGTTAGGCTTCAGCCTTCTAGAGGCAGAGCAGAGCAGAGACTCCTACATTCTGTGATGGGACAGTCATTAATTCAGAGCTGCAAAGGCTGTGCTTCCTAGGAGCAAGGCACTGAGAAAGCAGTGCCCTGTTTGCACATGGCCACTTGTATAGGTCGGGTTTGATTCCCTTCTCCATTGAAAGTCAAGGACACGGACACCACCTCCAGGTGAGAGAGAGGAGCACTTCTTTTCCCTCCTGCAGGACACTGTGACTATGAGGCTTATTAAGTGGCCAAATACCACAACCTATTCCTCAGAAAGAACTTTGCACATTTGCCAGGTAGATGGTGACTGCGATGTTAGAGTGATGATTCCAGCTAGGATATTTCCACAGATGTTTGTGGGCAATGCAAAATATATTGTACTTTTAATGAGATTTTTCTATTACCCCCAAAAAAATCACTTTAACTGGTTGTAGGGTGAGAACAGAAATATCCCTTTAAAAGCTTTTAAAGGCTTGAATGCTGTACTGCTCTAGAAAAAAACCATCACAGAGAAATTTCATGTTGGAGCTAGGATGAGGAAGATCTTTATTTAGATCTGTACATTTTGAAATATTTCTAATTTTTTTTATAAAGTATCTATGTCAGTGAAGGGCTGTTATAGAATCACGGAATGGGTAAGGTTGGAAGGTCACCTGGTCCAACCTCCTTGCTCAAGCAGGGTCATTCCAGAACACGTGGCACAGGATTGTGTCCAGACAGTTCTTGAACATCTCCAGTGAGGGATTCCATAGCCTCTCTGGGCAATCCATTCCAGTGCTCCATTAACACATTGCTGCACATTTAACATCCAGGATTTATAGCTTCCTTTGCTACATTTTATGCCACCAGTGGGAATACACATATTCTGTGGCATGCCTTTAATTAATTAGTCTTTATCCATTTGATTTGGGGACAGACAGAGGAACTTAATATATTATTACTAACTAATGAGCAAATTCTACTTTCTGATGATTAAATTTTCAAAAGTAATTTGAAATATAGATTCTAAGCTCTTCACAGAGAGACATCATCAGATGGACTTCATTAATTAGTCAGCAACATTCACTGCATAGCAAGGCTATGCAGGTGCTAGAATAAAATAACTATTATTTGAAGGTTTTTTTCACGTTTTTCATTGTTCTACAGGAAAATGGCCCAGAGCTTATTTTTCTCTGAGATGTTAGTTCCATTTATAACTCAAATTCCATACAAAAGGAAAATGCCTTAACTTTAATGTGTGCTAGTACTTCTGGATTGAACTATTAATCTGAATCACCCAAACTGATCTTGTCTCAAGTTAGTGTAGCTGATTAGATTGTGTGGATGTGGACTGTATCTGTGTTGGTGCAGCAAGTCATGTGTTGGTTTGCTGTAATTCCCCCATTCCCGATACAATAAGACAGACAGTCAATTTCTCCCACGATTCCTTCTTGGAAAAGAAAAAAATTGTGGCTCAGCTTATTACAGCAAATAAAGTTTTGTGCAATCCCCTTTAGAAATCTTTGTGCCAGTTGGAGCCAGTGGTGATGCCTTTCATGGGCTCAGCTCTCTGTGTGCTATCCTGCAGTGACAAAATTACAAGCTAACTCTTGCAGTGAAGACAGACTCTCCACTTTCTGCTTCCTCTAATGTCTAAAAAAGCAAAAAATTCCTTCCCCCCTTCCTCCCTTCCTCCCTTCCTGGAGTAGGCATCAGTGCTATCTGTGCTTGGAGGAGCCCAGTGGCTGACACAGCAGAGAGGGTGAGGCAGAAAAGCAGCACAGGGTGAGGTCAGACACTTCTTTGCTGTGCTGAGGAATAAAAAAAAAGAAAAGAAAGGACTAAGCTTTACACTGTAAAGCATCATGCCAGATGTCTGACCACAATGGTCTGTCACCCTGGAGGACTAAGACCTCAAACTAGCACTGAGACAATGACTGAGGTTCATGTTGAAGTTTGGCCTGCTTCATTCTTTTGCAAGGATTCTATCAACATAGAATGCTTCAGGGGCATTGCTGGGGGAGTAGCCACAAGACTGGTAAAGTTCTCTCCTGGAATCTCACTTGCTGGCAGAGAACCCCTTCAGCTTACTGAATTATGAAATTCTTACTGCTGATTATTCATCTGTGCATTGATGTTAAAAGTCAAATGGTTAGGGACAGAAATGAACATGAGCAGAAACATGCTGATTAAAGAAAAAAGGTTGGAAGATGCAGGTTTTAGTCCTGTCTTTAGACTACTTATAATCAAGTAAAGTAAACAAGTTATGTCATTGAGAATTAAGGTAACGTCTCTACAGTTTGAAATTATTCTCTGAATTTTGCCTGATTTTCTGACAGCAACAAAGACAGCTTCATGGAGATGGCAGAGATCACACTCACAGAAAAGATTTGCCTGTGTAGCTCCAGGAGGGAAGGGCAAATGTCAGGATGAGATGTGCTCTGCAGAGAATAGCTTTTAGGCCCTGAAAATGCCTGCTTCTTAAAGCAGTCGTTGGAGAACCAAGTCTTGAGTTATTCTGATCTGGGACTGTCTCAGAACATTACTGCTAAATAGCTAAACACAATAATTATTGCAATGGGCTCAGATTTAGCCCTTTCCCTGCAATAATGCAGAACTACAGCAAAATCAAGAAACTACTTCAAAGAAATTACAAGGAGCTGCCAAAAGAAAAAAAGTGTTTGTGGCATAACATGGAGATTGCTAAAACATAATATACTGGAATGTTAGAATATATTTATTCTATTAATGGAAAAAGAAAACTTGGAAAAGAACTCCAAACAAGTCTTCAAAGTTAAAGAGCAGAGGAAGGGGAGATTACTAGGAGTTTGGAGGCCTAAAATGAACATCACATCTGAATGGAAAAAGAACATAAGTTAAATGTAAAATTAAAAGGCAGAAAAAAAAAGACTTTGGGGAACAATTTTCTAAAGACATAAAAATTAAAAATATAGTTATTTGTCAAACATATTAGAAAGCCTTCCAGAAAGACTGTGGGGCCAATAGATGATCATTGTTTAATAGCAGTTCTCACAGGGCAAAAATGCAGAAAAATTAAACCAATTCTTTTCAGTGAACATCACCACCAAGAAGATATTGAAACCAGAGGGCTTTGTATTACAGGGATCGGAGTTTGAAACAGAACTTTCTCAAATGAAAGTGTCAAAAGAATAAGATTTAGAAGACATAGATAGAGTAAATACAGGCAAATTACCAGAACGAGGTGCTATTTATTTGGGAGCCCTGAGGGAACATAAATATGAAAATGGAAGCCTTCAGCTATGCTATGGAGTCTATTGATTAAATCAGTTGTGGTACTAGATGAGAGTGAAATGGCAAATAAAAATTTAACTTTTAAAAAGGATTAAAGTAGGATAGGGAATTCAGAAAATCTATAAATTTGGTGTTGTGTGAACTGTTAGAAGACATCCTAGGACTAACAGACAAAAGGGTAAGAACAGTATAAGGAGGGAGAACTGACACAACTTTTGAAGGGGATTAGTATCTTTCAAATCTATTTGGACTGTTTGATCATCACTGAATACACTGAAAAAGTGATCCAGTTGATACTCTGCCAAAAATTTTATTACAAGGTCCTTTTCTGAATTCTCTTAAAGAAACTAAGTTGTGGCAGGATGGGGAGAAGGTCCTCTGCATATTAATAACTGTTTAAAAGGTAGGAAATGTAAAGTAGGGATAAAGAGTCTTATTTCACAAGGGAGGAAGGCAATGGAATTCCTTAGGCATCTGTGCTGAGGTATTCACTGTTAAATATACTAAAAAATAGTTATACATGGTATAATTCAAGTGTGTGTGTGCCTGTATAATATATATATATGTATATTTATATCTCTATTTGAATATTTAGATGACAACATAACATGAAATTCATATTCTATATCTACAAATAAAAGTAAAGCACTGAGGAAAACCTATTGTGTCTATACGCCCACAGTGAGATCAGCACCACATTACCATGCAAGACAGAGAGTCCAGAGTCACTGGGGATTGTTCTCTAAAAACATTGGTTCAGTGCTCAGCACTGCTCAAAAAAAGCAGACAGAACATTAAGAAAGACTATTAGGGGGAAAAAAATGTGGTGTTTACAGTTTTGCCTTTTATCATAATGTGAATAACCATAATTCATCTATATTGTGAGTACATTTGTGGAGGTCTGAGCATAATTCCTTGCATTTCTAAAAAAAGTAATATAATTATAAAAACACTATAGCTCTCTCTTTTGACACATATATACACACACTACGTGTGATTTATATAATGTGGTAAGGATTGTTGGTTTATAGAGCAGATCCTATGCAAGGAGAGATGCCTGATATACTTCAGGTAGCAAGGGAGAGGCTTGAGAGGACAGCTATCACTGGGCAGCAGATTTCAGACACATACCTTTTCATGCAGGGCAGAATTAGTTTTGGACCTTGCTGCTATTAGTGGGGGCTAAAAATGTAGGTGGGTCCAAATGATGTCTGCAAAACAAGTATCTAGAGATATGTCAGTTGAAAGTTGTGTCTGCAGTGCCACTGCAGTGTCACTCCATTGACTGGCACTGCTGTGCTCCTGCCCCATCCAAAGCCAGATGTCCATTTGCCCCTGCCCCACTACCCTCTTGTACTGGCATTGGCATACACCTGAGGTTGTTTCAGGTCTCTGAGATATAAGACCATTAGTCTCTTAGTTGTAGGGTTGCTTTTCTGTCATCTCCTTTTGCTGGTCTGTGCCAATGCCTGGATGAAGGGGTGGGCAGGACTATATTGCTGGGGAGCACGGTGGTGTTTGGGTTTATATTGGCTCAATCTGCCTTATACCTTCACCCTGAGTTGGGAGAAGGATGTGGAAGAAATTTGTCTGTTCTTATCCTTGTTGCTGAATCATTTTGCACAGGCTGTTATCTGGAGCAGAGTGGATGGGGTCTGGTTCAGCTTGCCTGTGTTCTTAAGGCTTGTACTGGCTTGTTGGTTCGTCTTTGTTAGGTTTACCTTCCTTGCTGAAGAGGAGGAAAGTCAGACTTTTCTCTCTTTTTTAAGAGACAGCTGAAAGGCTTGGAAATTAATTCTAGGCCACTGCAAATAGAGGGCCTATAAAATTTTTCACAGAGCTCTTTTTCCTCATCTTGGTTCTTTCATCTGTGGCTAGAAGAGACAAGAGCTCGCAAGGTGCCCTTGCACTCTTGTCTAAACATAAGGCTCTACAATTCCATGTTTCCTCCCATGGCCTTGGCACCGTTAAGCATAAGATAACACATTTTGGGTCAGAATTGGTTGGTCTTAGGAGTCATGTCTCAAAACTCTGACTTCATATCTCAGACTCTCTCTGCCCTGAGAGATCCATTGCTGCTTCCCTCATGCCTGAAGGGGACAAAACAGATCTGCACAATCCTCCTTGGGAACAGGATGTATCTCACCTAAGCTGAGCTCCAGCCTATGAAGTCATGTACCACCACATGCCACATACAGGGGATGGTGGACCCAGCCTTACTTAATTTGTGGCCCAAAATAGAGTAATCTCAAAGACAAGACCCAGCAGGTAGATATGATTTGTAGAAGCATTGTTGTCTAATTGGTAGCTTATTTTAAATGCATATGTGGGAAGAAACCACACACTTCACATACGGGTATATCTGCAATTAAAAAAAGAAGTGGGAATGCATGGAAGAGCTCCCTGTTGAAAACTATTCTCTCAACTCTTCTGAGAGCCTAGGTAATTCAGAAACCCTCTTCAATTTCTAAGTTGCAAAGATAAATAAATAAAAGTTAATTGAAAATTGATGTCACTTAACTATTATGATCTTCTTAGAAAGGCTGACACCTTCAAGAGGAAATACTGATGCTTTGCATGAAATATAGTGGTTTAATATCAAGTTTAGCACTCTATCTGTATTAGAGCCAAACAAATAATTTCCCAGCCTTCGGAATATCATGATTTTACATCATTAGGTGCTATTCAATGCAATAATCATCTGTTTTTCAAAAGTAGAGAGGCTTTAAACAGAATGAGGGAAGAAATGAGTATTTGCACAGGCCAGTAGGTTTGTCTGAAACCATGTACACCTATTTCTGGTCTCTTGTTTCCATAAATAATAGATTGACAGCTTCGTGGTTAGCAGAGGAAACATGGCATATGTAAATGTCAGACAAATAAATTCAAACATTCCATTTTTTTCTGTGATGAATAGTTCAGTGTCAAGTTCTTATTATTCTAAATAATACTCATAATTTAATTTTCCTGGTTCTTTAAATGAGCTTAAGGCTATTGTGACAAAAAAAAAAAAGGGGGAAAGAAAGGAAAAGGAAAAAAAGGTGAGTCTGTTCTTACCTCCTGAGCAATTACAGTTGCTACATTTTTAACAAAAGGCTTCCTCAGTAAGACAGGGTAATTTGATGGAAATGTTTAACTGACTTGTATTATTTGGTAGAAAAATCGAACTGCTTTCTATTACTTACTGTATCTTATACCAACCCCAAGTGATGGCTTTAATACAGCAATGTATTTTTGTAACTGCTCTGTGTGGTGAGATAAGGACACTGAGCTTGACTGTTGCTCACAGAAGAACAGAGCCAGGTTATATGGTAATCTATGGTGAAGGAAACCATAATAACAACATCTTGTCATCAGGCATTAGTAATCTTTGGGAAGCAGTTTTCTCCTTTTGATTTGCTACCCCCAACTGTTTTCTGGTGGATCTGTGGACTCCAAATTGAGAGTGAATGTCTGACTGAAACCAGACATGTTTTCCTTATCTTTCCTGGATTCCTTTGAAGGGTGAATATTGTCTGTGTGTGATTCTGTGTGGAATATGGATTTTTTTGATACCCAGTGCACTTGATTTATTTCTTCGTACTATTTCATGCTGACTTTTAATGATTAAAGATAATTAGCTTTCTACAGAACCACCTGGAAAGCAGTGAGAGGGGTGTGGGGGCTGGTCAGGGAAAGAAAGAACATGCCTGGCAGCCAAGGGGCCAGAGTCCACAGCTGGGCTTCTGCAGGGAGACCAGTGCAGTGGAGAGATACAATGTGCAGTCAGATCTCAGAAAGAACAGAAATTAAATTTGCTGGGGACTGAGGGACTGGGCAGTGCTTGGGGCACTTCAGAGAGTCACTGGATTTGCTGGAACCAGTCCTATCAGATACACCACACAGAGGGAGAGACTGGATTGTAAACCTTCATTTGCACTCTGAGATAGTGGCTTTAGGTTGATAATGGTTAAAAATCTGTTTGGGGAGCTCACTTAAAGGAGATGATCTACGCAGCTCCTGCTCAGAACTCTATCTGACTTGGTGGTCCTTTACATACTCTCTTTGCATGCACTCGTTGCCAAATCCATCTCACACTTAACACACAGGTCTGATAGCTGCACCTGTCTAGTGAACACTAGAAAGGAGACATGCAAACCTATGATCTAGTTGCAATCCATCATTTTGAGTGATGTAGCATTGCAGGATCTAGGACTGCATGGAAGAATTGGGCCTGTACAAAACAAAGGCACTGTTACAAAACCTGTTTGACAGGCACAAACTTTTGTAGGAAACCATGAACTTAGGAGTCTCCTTTTTTTGGAAATATTTGCTCTGAGCATCTCCTTAACATTGAGAACTCATGGCATGTTCTATGAATGTCTGCAGAGAAAAGGTCTCCTGCTTTCTTCTTTGCCTCTTCATGTACCAAAACCCAAAGTTGTGGGATAGAGTTAGGATAATGATGAGATATTGCTGTGCTTGTTGTAGACCAAGAAATCAGAAGTCTCTGTCTGTGAAATTCATAAAGATGTTTAGAAAATAATCAACTGTGGTGATCTGTTAATCCATTGCTTTTCCAATTTCACATGTTCCCCCGGTCCCTTCCCTAGCCCTGGCCACTCCCTTGGTTTCTCCCTATTGGTTCCTGTACCCCAACCCCGCCTAGGGACCGCCCCTGGGCCC
Organism: Aphelocoma coerulescens; assembly: GCF_041296385.1. NCBI lineage: Eukaryota > Metazoa > Chordata > Aves > Passeriformes > Corvidae > Aphelocoma > Aphelocoma coerulescens. The sequence goes on along the minus strand of NC_091013.1, from coordinate 14,996,408 downwards.
CTGACAAAACGCCCCCGAGCCCAGACCACGAGGTCTCTATACCCCTGGAGGTCGTGGGGACAGGATGTGATTAAAGCCATCTCAAACCCTCATGAGAGACCCTTCTCACTTCCTTCATCACCACTGGTTGTAACGCTGCTAGCTGCCAGGGCAAGATTGCAAGGCTGTCCGACATGGACTGCGGGATGCGACGGGTCGCATTGCCCTAGGAAGCCCCTCTGAGCTCTTAGGGAGCTACAGCCTGCTAAGCAAAATCTAGCATTACAACAATCAACTTTTTATGTATACACAGAAATGTTGTACACGACAAAACTGACTGCACACCATCTGCTTTTAATTTTTGGGTAAAGCTCTTGGTACTGCCAAGCATTCCTAAAATCAGGCCCTCTGAGAGTTCACTTATAAAAGCAAATAAACCAACTTTCAGTGTACAAAATTCTCTCCTGTATAAGTCATTTGTAGGCTGAAATATCTCCATGGAGCCTAAGAATGGGTCTTCTCCCTACGCATCAAAATGACCTCCACTATTACTCACAACAGAGTTTGTGATCACATCACCTTTGGCATACTGGAAGATTGCTCAGGTATACAGGCATATCATATTTCTAGTCAACTTAGTCTAGAGATTATTTTACTACTGCAGGCAGCATTTTCATCTGAGTTATATCTGTGGAGAAACATCTACAGGTACCTCTTTTTTGATGAGATCTAACATATTAGTGAGCCTGAAACAGATGCAACCAAACTCAGAAAATGTTGCTTAGTGTTAAAGTAAAATATTTCCTAAGAACTTTCTAAAGGCTGGCACTGATGACCTAGAGTGGTGTTTGCCATGCTGTTTTCTGCAGTATAGATTGATTCAGCAGCAGATACTAGTTCTGCAGGAGTTGTTCAGTGTAGATCAAACACTTAAGTTGGAGAAAATTTTGAGTCTGAGACCTCTTACAATTATGTCAAGGTTGAGTTGGTGATGGCAATAGCTGAGGGTTTTTGGCATTTTCTGTCTCTTCTTTTAAACAATACCTTTATTAAAAATAACGTATACAACGCGTAACATAAAAATAGTGTATACCCTTTTTTTCTGATAATTTAAATGATGATTCTCTGAGACCGATGTGAATATTTGGCCTCCTGCTAGTGAGAAGAAGGCTGCTCTCAGAACATGTGTTATACTTCCTATCTTCTCTCTTTTTCTTGTAATTATTTTATTCATGAGATGCATGCTTTACATGATTCCCAAAGTCATGACTGATTTGAAGTTTGTATTGCCTCTGTCTCTGGAGTTTAAGGTACTTGGTCTGAGAGCTTTCCAAGTGAGAGTTTAAAAACCCCTGAACACAACTTCAGTGTACAAATTAACGTAAATTAGTACAGTATTTTAATGAGGTGATAGAAAGTTGCATTAAGAAAAAATATGGTAACTCTGGAAATAACTTAATGAGGGTTGTGTAGGATATGGATATAGATATATATGAGGGTGATAGATCACAAAAAGCATATACAACCAACAAATACGAAAGTATTATGGAACTCACTATGAATGCTATCAGTATTTGGAAATTCCATTTAGTACTCTTAGTAAATACTAAAAACTAACTTTGCCTTAGGTGTTGAGACATGAAATGGGTGAAAAAGTGTCCATTATCTTCTCTGGGGAAGCTTCTGAAATGAACTATTGAAAAATTCTTAAGCATTTGTGGGGGTTTTGCTATGGAACTATGAGTAAAATGAATTAGTCCCAAGGCTTGGAAAATTTATTCTGACCTATAAAACATATTCTGATCAGATTAAAAAGAAATACTAAATAGATCTCAATAGTCTATTGAGGGATGAGGAAGAAAATGGGGTTTTACCTTTTTTTGCTCTTTTACTAGATTGAAAACTGTCTTCACAAGCTAAGGGCATTAGTGGGATTGTACCAAAATGTTTACAAAGCCAGCTTCTCTCTACACCCTGAACTATAACCTACATACCACAAACGTTTTATTGGAAATTTAAGGAATTGTATGAAGGCATGCCACATACACTGTTCAGATGACATTGTCCTCAACTGGACAGAAACTAGGGCTTGTTTTCCGGTACTATGGCTGCAAGAAAGTGAGCAAAACCATCCGGAGATGCTCAGAGATCACTTGTACACTGGTATTCTCAGGGGTGTTTCAAGCCTAGGCCTCTGAAAGATACTTGAGCCATAACATGAAGAAACAGGTCTAAAGCTGAGAAATGTTGAGAGCTGGACTAATTTTCACCTCCTTGTTGTAATTTCACAGAGATGATGTTTCAGTGTCATGTTTGAATGATCACCCAAACTCACAGGCTATTGGCCAACAAAAAGGAGTCCTTGCACTGTTGAGCTACAGAGTTTCAAAGGTGCTGCATGAATATTTTACAAGCTGCTAGATAACTATATGTTAATAAAGCCATCAAAATGCTATCATTATTATTATTTTTGTTGTTATTTGTAGAGATTAACGTGCTAATTTGTGTCAGGTGGTGCTATTAAAGAGCAGTATAACTTGCAGAAAGGTTATGTATGCCCTGATGGTTCATTTAACAGAAATGAGGTTTATTATATCCCCTAAAAATAATTCAGGTAAGAACAACATAAAGGCAAATAGAGCAGGATATAATTGCTGTGTGGAAAGTGCTCTGCAGAACAAGGGCTCACACAATGTCAGCCCTTCCAAAGGCAAACTTTATTCCTGCTGGTGATGTCTCTCAGGGAGCAGGATGGCAGCAGAGGCTGGTGAGGGGGGAGTCTCGCTTGTGCTGCTTAGGTTGGAGCCTTGGGCTGGCACTGGTGTGATAAACTGCAGTGTCTCAGATCACTGCTGGGCACTGCTGTCACGTTGCTGTACAGGGTGCGGCTGCTGGGAGGGTGGAGTGGATGAAATCCTTCCATTTAATAAGCTTGTTTGACATCAGCAATTATCAGCTCACTGCTGTGTGTGAAGCATTTTCCCTGTTCCAGCAGCTGGGGTGCTGTTTTACTGCTTGCTGCAGTGTAAAGATTAGATTGCTGTCTCTAGTGCTGAGATGCTGCAGGCTGAATGATAACTATGGCAGACTGCAAGGGTGATTCCTAAAGTGCTCCCGAGAGCCTCGTTGATTTATTTATATATTTTCCCCCTCACTGCTCACCCGCAGGAGTCTTATAGCTGGTGCAGCATCAACAATCACTCCAGGTCAAGCTGCATTAGCCGGAGTGCTAACCTTCTAACAGATTCAGATTTATGAATCCAATTATGGGGCTTTACAGCCTGTTTAGCTTTGTTGTTGCTGTTATTATGGTTATTTATTCCTGTCTGAGTTTAGCTGCACTGCAGCCCATTTCAGGGTAATTAAGGAGGTTCCTTTTGATAAGGTTTAGGCTCAACAATATAATGACAGGGATGCAGTATAAATTTTTCCTTTTGTCCTTCCCCCATCTGACAGCTGTTGGTGTGAGCCTATGGGCCTTGCAGGTCTCAGTATCCTTACTTCTTCACAACTTTGACTGCATTATATAACTTCTTAATTTTTTTCCCCCAAATCATTCTGACACAAAAGGGTAAAGAAAGCATTTATCTGTTAACCAGATAGAACATTATAAAAGAGATCTTACCAGAAACAAGATAAGAATCTCTACTTACTCTTTTAAAATGCTGCAGTTTCTTTCTTCCATCCAAACTCATCATTCAGTGGCTTAGGGCTGACTCATGACTTCCATATGCTTAGGACTGGCAAGAGAGACTATGTCTGTACAAAGGGCAGAGAAAGAGATAATCAGATTTGTGATGCATGCAGAAAAAGTCTGTAGCATTTAAGATCTTTACCAAAATACTCCATGAGTCCAAGCAAGTTACAGTAAGCAAATTATCTTGGAAAAAATTATAGGATATCTAATTGAATTTTCTACCATGGCTTCCATCGATCTTGTAGAGTGTTCTGGGCTTGATAACAATTAAAGCTGGTGATTAATTGTCAGACATAAAGCGACTGAGAAAATATATAGAGAGACATATTATAGAAAATATTACTAAGTTTTTCTTGTTTCAGCTCTGAATGTTACCAGAGAGTTCTGTGAACTATTAGCATTCAAGTCAGAGAACATCTTAAATCTGTCAGGAAAGCCATATTAAGGGAATTTAAGTAATGATGGCCTACTATTAGGGAAAAAACCAGCTGGTTTTTTTTCAGTTTTCCATACATTTATATGGTATAAACATCCTCCTCTTCTTGGTCCCCCTTTGCAGTATAAATGTTTCTAAATTACCACTCTGATGTTTTCTAACTACCTGAGATCCCTTCTTCATGCCATCATCTGCCTCTAGACTAAAATACTCTATACCTACATAATGAAATTTAAGTGTTTACTCAGCCCAAATTCATGTGAACTAGTTCAGTGAAAACTAGGACTGCGCCCAAGTTTCTCTCTGAAATTAAAAAGAGGAGGTTGAACTTGAAAGGTTGGACTTTTGCATTTTTGTCATCCTTTTTAGGTTTTGAATAAGAAGATAACAATTTCGAAGAACAAACTGGCTAAACCTTTTCTGCATTTTCTTTGATATTCATACATGACCCTGTGAATTATGAAGCATCTGATGAGAGATTATTTTCTGCTGGGATCCCTGGTAGAATCATGCAGTTTGGATATGTCAGACCACTATGCTGACTAATACAAGAGACAAGACTCTTGTATCAGACGATCGCCTATTAATGTGCCTAAGCAACTCTGGGAGTGAAGGTAATTCACCTATTGCAGTCCTGAAGAGCTGGCAGCTAGAACATAACCATCTGCTTCTTTTTGCATAGAGATACATAGAAGTTTAGAGGATTTCTTGGACAAAGCTTTTCTTTAGTCTTGTGGAATTAATCACCTAATGGATAAAACACTTGATGGATAAAAAGGCAATTTAGGAAAGGCAAAATACCACATACCATTCATTCATTCTTTGAGGGGATGTAGGGCTCGTAGAAGAATTGGACTAATTTTTAGCTGTTTTGATAAATGAAACATGAGGAAATGGAATAAAAGATGGTTTGGAGTGTTTCATTAAAAAGCAGAGAAAATATTATGGGACTAATCCTTAACCCAGGTTTGTCTGGTTCTCCATAGTAATGGAAACATGACAGTATTGTTGACATAGGTGTTTGATACTTCTCAGCATCTGTAGATTCAAGATCTTCAAGGAAAATTAACACCACTGTTTTAGTTCATCTTCCTGGTGATATAAGCTCCATTTACATAAAAGAAAAGTTCTTTCTCTTTGGTGTGATTGTAATGCAGGCTCTGGCAAGGTTGGAAGGGTTGGCTCCATGATTTCACCCTATGGATTCTCTTGTTAATATTTATTTAGCAATACTTTCAAATTAGTAATTTTCAGCAATAGTTCTCCAAAGCAGAATAGAAACAATCTTCTCACAGTTCTCTGGGAGAACTGTTTTCACAAACGACAATCAGCTTGCACCAATTATTTGAAAGTGTCCCTCTTTTCAGAACTGATATAGTTGTAACTGTGAGTACCATGACAATCAGCACCAGTAACAAGAAGTAACTCTAGCATGCCAATCCTTGCACTGCAAGTCAGTTGTAAACCAAGTTTACTTCAGGTTTTTCTGATATAGTATAAGTCCAGAAGAGTTCACTTTCATGTGCAACCTTGTGTTTCATTTACAATCAGTTCCCAGACCTAAAGTTCTGTTTTGTTTGTTTTTCTTTTTTAATCTTGAAGCAAAATGTAAGTGAAGCATCCTTGGTAAAGCACCTTAAAAAGGAAAAATTTCCTGTGAGAGCAGCTGTGAGAAGCAAAGAATACGTTTGGGAACTAGAACCAGTTGCATAAGGTGGTTCTTCAACAAAGAATAAGTCATTATCTTCCTACTAAATCCAAATTCATCATTACTCCTTGCAAGGCATCATTTCCTTAACATACCTCTTCATTTTTAAGGCTGACATATCTTGACACGATGGCAGTTGATGATAGGATTAGGAATGATTAGTCAAGACAGTGTAACATCTGAATAAAGCTTTGACAGGGAGCCTGGACCCAGCATGCTGATAATGCACAAGCCATCTTGTTAGATACTGTGTTATGAAATACCCTTTTTGTACATTTCTGATAAATATTATTATAAAAGACAAGCTAGGTATTATTTAGTGGTTCTTCATAGCAACCGCTCTTCGTGGGGTTTCAGCTGAAACATGCTCAAGCTGACAGTAGGGAACCAGGACCTATTTCTGCGTGGGGAAGATCACAGTTTCGCTGTGCTGCCTTCCAGAAATAGCAGGGAAATTCGTCAAGATTTTCTGTACGTTCTCTCCTTTTCTCCTACATACAAACCCATGCAGCTTTCTGAGGATAGCAAGCTAAGCCAAAATGAACAGGGTGATGTAATGGTCTGTGATGCTGGGGTGAGGCAGGACTGACCCTGCATCCCCTGATGGCAGTGCACGGTCTGCTTGTTACATGAGAGACCTGTAAGCCTGGCCCAGTCACCATCAAGGCTAAACACCATGCCATAGGGTATCTGATGACACACAAACTCTGCCAATTGTAAAGGATATCAAGGTGGCTGCTGTCTTACACCAGAAATGACCAAAAATAGAGTATGCTTGGTCCTGGGTACATGGCACAGGGGATGCTGAATGGAGATGTTGAAAATTCTAAAAATATGAAGATAATACCTTGATGTCTACTGCTGGAAAACATCTCCTTCCAGGATTATGTAGAATTCCACCAGGGGGATTTCTAATTTAAAACATAAAAACACCTGTGTGCAGAAAATGAAGCCTATGTCAAAGATAAGCTAGAAAATACTATGCTCATGTGTGTAATACAAGATGATATTTCTGTGGGTTTATTTTCAAGTGTATTTTACTGCAAAATAAGATGGTGGGGCTTTTTTGTTGGTGTTGGGTTTTGTTTGTTTGTTGGTTTTGGTTTCGTGGGTTTTTTTCTTTTTGTAATTGGGATTAGTTAAATCATGAGGCAATGGTGTATCAGACTGGTATCAGATTGGCTTACTTATCTTAATTTCTGCTGAGATCTAATTACATACTCCCCAGCTGGGCTTTGCTGAGTGAAGAATTTGCTCATATGATGTTATGTACAGGGAGTTGTGATTAAGTGTCAAGTAGAATCTAAATCAAAGTAATCATCAGGCTTTTTTTTATACCTAGTTCTCCGTGTTAGGCAGAGATTCCAGTTGCAGTAAGTCTGAGAGGCTAAAGCTTGGGGACATTCTGTTGTCTGTGGACTTCCTCAAAATCTCTGTGCCGGATGGATTCCTCTCCTCCATATGTACGTAAAGATGTGTGGAGACCTGTGGCACTGTCCCGTCACTATGTCTCCTCAGTAAGTACTGTGCAAGTGAATTTGAACAGGGTGAGTTTGCACCAACTAAAGGTAAAGTGAGGTTCGGAACAAGCAAACAGAAGTTCTTTTGCTTCCCCTAAACTCATGGACTTCATTAATGCAATGCAATGAGGCTGCAGGGCCTGGTCTTCTGGGAACCTCAATTTAAGTGGGAGCATCGCATGGAGGTGCCACTGGAGTTGGAGCAAAAGGCAGTTTCAGTGTCTGGAGCTTTGGGCATGTCTGAAGGTAATGTCAGGCTGCTTTTCTGAGGCCAGTGTTTCTCCTCCTTAATCATCATCACAGGCAGTTAAAACAGAACTGACTCCACTCTGTATTATTTTAAAAGGGGGTAAGGGAGACATCCTCAGCTGTTATCTAAACCTCGGTGGGATGAGAATCCTATGCACTTTTGGGACATGAGCATGAGGCATCTTCATTGAGGCATGAAGATTTCAGGTGCCCAGGAAATGGTACCTAATATTTTACTGCAACATTTTAGAATTTGGATTGCTTCCTAAAACATCTTTTTGTATTTTAAAAGTTATTATCAGAAGATGCAAATTTTATGTAGATTTAACAATAAAGCGTACTGTAATTTATTATTTGAATTACCATAATAGCAGATGTTTTCCATGCTGTAGTGGCAGTGCAGATTTTATGTCCTTAACACATACCCAGCTGGATGTAAATATTAAATCAGCTATACTGTTTTTCATATACAGCTGAGGAATCCAAAGACTAAATTTATTTAGTCACAGCTAGATTAATAATAATTAATAATAGCTCACAGCTAGATTAGTGGTCCAAACAGCAGCCATATGCAGTGCTGGGTTGTGGATTACTTTAGAAAGAATAGATGAAACACAACTCATTTCTCCAACAGCTGATGAGAACTGCAGATGATCAACTTACTTCTAAAATATTTATCAAATATACTTGTGGATAAGGCACATTCTCAAACAACCAACTCCTTCTGTAATGATGGGATTTATGCTTTTATTTGCAGCTTGGTGTTTTGGCTCTGCTAAATTTGCCCATGGTTTCATGTTGCCACCAATCATCATATTATCTAAGCAATTTCCAGACAATAACAGGCAATTATAAATTCCTGAGAACAGGAACATTTATGGGTTGTTTCATTACAAATGGGAACTAACTTTAAATAACTCCTCACTAGTCTTTTAGATAAAATTCCTCAACCCTAGGATCCTTGAGCTGCAGACTCATAGCCACTCACTAGGGGTGCTGGTTGGAGTTTCCATCCCTGTTTGACTCAGGCAGGTTTTTTTTCTTTGCAGATAGGGGTTAAATATTGGCAAAGCAGAATTCTTTAGATGCCATTTGATGTATCTTTAAAAAATATTCCAGTATAAAGATTATGAACAAGCTTGCTGCTGGTAAGGCTAGGTTTGTCTAACTTCTCTGCAAGCTCTGTTTGTGAACAGCTGTAAAGTTTCATCTTGACCTCTCAATATTTTCATTTTAGTTTCAGCATGAAATCTGGCAAGCCTTATTGGTTTTGTGTTGCAGTTGCATTAGTCTGAGAGTGCACCAAAAAGACCCCATACTGAACTTTATGAGAACGTTATCCTGCAACAATACACAGGATCACAGAATGATCAGGTTTGGAAGAGACCTTCAAGATCACCCAGTCCAACCATCAACCTTGGCCCATTCTGGGCCTTCCTCCCAGGTGGGATTTCAGTTGCTTTGCCACTCAGGGGTGGATTAGGTGACACCTGGGGGCTTCCTCCACTGTGCAATGCTTGACAGACGCTGTGGGAATGGGGGACAGGGCACTGCCTCACCTGGGTGAGGTCTGACCCACCCCCTAACACACATTCCAAACACCCCAAGATGTCTCAAACCAGATTACTCTGTCCAGTCTCTGACAGCAGCTCGCAAGCTACTCTTCCCCCACCCTGTAGCTGTGCTACACCGTTGTTGTTGTGACCCAAGCGCAGGACCCAGCACATCATGTTATTGAACCTCATGCAGTTGTCCTCAGCCCATTGGTCCAGTCTGTCCACATCCCTCTATAGAACCTTCCTACCCTCCAGCATATCAACACTCTTTCCCGGCTTGGTGTCTGGGAACACACCGAGGGTGCCCTGGATCTCCTCATCCAAATCAGTGATGCAAATATTAAACAGGGCTTCCCCAGCACCAAACCCTGGGGAACACCACTTGTGACCAGCCACCAGCTGGATGTAGCTCCATTCACCACCACTCCTTGGGTTCAGCCATCCAGCCAGGTTTCTGCACAGTGAGAGTACAGCCATCCCAGCCATGAACAGCTGGTTGCTCCAGGAGAACACTGTGGGAGACAGTGTCAAAGGCTTTACTGAAGTCTAGATAGGCAACATGCACAGTTTTTCTCTCATCCACTAACTGGGTCACTTTGTCGTGAAAGAGGTCAGGTTGGTCAAGCAGGACCTGCCTTTTGTAAACCCATGTTGGCTGAGCCTGATCATCTGATTGTCCTGCACATGCCATGTGATGTGACTCAGGATGATCTGCTTCATGACCTTCCCCGTTACTGAGGTGAGGATGACAGGCCTGTAGTTACCAGGATCATCCTTCCAACCCTTCTTCTAGGCAGGCATCACATTTCCTAACTTCCAGTCACCTGGGAGTTCTCTGGTTAACCAGGACTGCTGGTAAATGATTGAAAGTGGCTTGTCAAGCTCTTTTGCCAGCTCCCTCCTTACTCTCAGGTGCATCCCCTCTGGGCCCATTGATTTGTAAGTGTCTAATTGGCATAGAAGGTCACGAACCATTTCCTCTGGATTATGGTGAATGATGAGATATATGTAAGTAACCAAGACACTATTAAAAACCAAAATTGTTTTCAAATGTTTGTGTTCAAGCTGGGAGTCAAAGGAAATAGGTCTCAAATGGCAAGACATTTTTTGCTACCACTATTCTGGGGTAGAAAATAATGAAAATCAACAAACCAAACCAACTAGCAAGCAATGCCCCTGTATTGAATAAGGCTAAAGATGCTGTCAAAGAAGAGCTGTTCATAAATCAGAAAGGAAAGATCTACCTGGAAGAGCTGTGTTGTAAAGGAAATGTTTGTTAGCAGAACTTTCAGAACAAGTTCACACTTGTGTGTGCTTTCAAGATAGAATATAGAACAGAAATCAGCAGCACCAGAAAGTTAGTAATGCTTTCTTACCCATATTGTAGATGTGTTAAGAGACTGAGTCAGAGGTTGTTGCAAACCTGAAATTTAAGGATACTTCCTTTCTGAGAATTTTGGCTGGTTAGAAATGATCTTAAAAATAGATATAAGACATGGTCTTTTATAGAATGTTTTCAGCTGCAGGAGAAAATTTGGAATGCTTCATAAGTATGTTAAGACAAACACAAATGAAGGGGAAGGTATTGGATCTCTTTGCTTTTTCAGTGCACCCAGGGGTTACACCTGCACAGTGTCTCAGGTATAACTGTGTGTATGTTAACTGCATCTTTTAAAAGTATGTCAGCAAGTACTGAACTGCTTCCCTTTGATCACCAAATCCACTAAGTTTTACCTGGCTAAGGAAGGATGTCTGCTTCCTTGACAAAGACGTTTCCTGTTTGCATGAGGCTTTTAGCCTCTTAATCTTTAGGGACTCTAGGGAGGCAAAGTAGTGTTCTGCATCAATAACCCTTCACATCAAATATCTGTCAAGAGAAGTACCTGAGGTGCTTGTTCCTGCTGCAAATATTCTTTAGTTTTTCTGTCCTTGCCTTGATTCTCAAGGTTCTTCTGTTTGCCTTCTTCTTTGCCCAGATATAGCTGCTAGGATTGACATTTCCAAAATTATGATTCTGTAATAGGGCTTTCATGGATCGGTGTGTGAGGAGGGTGCTTGACTTTATGTTGTCCTATGATAATAGGATCAGCTTTAGTGGATGTGTGATGGAACCAGTGATGAGTGGTGTCCCTCAGGGGTCTCACTGGGACTGATACTGTTCAACATTTTTGTTGGTGATATGGACAGTGGGATTGAGTGCATCCTCAGCAAGTTCGCTGACAACACCAAGCTGTGTGGTGCATCCTACATGCTGGAGGGAAGGAATGCCATCCAGAGGGACCTGGGCAGGCTTGAGAGATGGGCCCGTGCAAACCTCCAGATGTTCAATGAAGTGAACTGCAAGGTACTACACCTGGTTTGCAGCAATCCCAGATACACCTATGGGCTGAGAAAAGAAGTGACTGAGAGCAGCCCTGCAGAGAAAGACACAGGGGTGATGGTTGATGAAAAACAACATGAGCCAGTAGTGTGCACTTGCAACCCAGAAAGCCAAACAAATCCTGGGCTACATCAAAAGAAATGTGGACAGCGGGGTGAAGAAGGCAATTTTCCCCTTCTACTCTGTGCTTGTGAGACCCTACCTGGAGCATTGTGTACACTTCAGGTGCTCCCAATATAGAAGGACATGGAACTGCTGGAGCAAGTCCAGAACAGGGACACAAAGTTGATAAGGGGTCTGGAGCACGTCCCCTATGAAGACAGGCTGAGAAAGCTGGGGCTGTTCAGTCTGGAGGAGAGAAGTTTGCATTGAGACCCCATAGCCTTCCAGTACCTGAAGGGGGCCTACAGGGAAGCTGGAGGGGGACTCTTCATCAAGAGCTGTAGTGATAGGACAGGGAGTAATGGGTACAAACTGAAAGAGGGGAAATTCAGGTTAGGTCTATGGAAGGAATTCTTCACTGTGAAGGTGGTGAGATGCTGGAACAGGTTGCCCAGGGAGGTTGTGGATGCCCCAATGCTGGCAGTGTTCATGGCCAGGCTGGATAAGGCCTTGAGCAACCTGATCTAGGGGGAGGTGTCCCTGCCCAGGGCAGGAGGGTTGGGACGAGATGATCTTTAAGGTTGCTTCCAACCCTTAACATTCTATGATTCTGATAATAAAAGGGCTGTATTCCTGCATGAGGTTTTTCAAGAGACAAGCTGTGTTACTTAGCAGTGCAAAGGGGAGGCACGACTGTGACCCACCACCTGTACTGAGGAACATGGTGGTAAACAGGGGCTGCTCAAAGAGCAGGAAGCTCGGGTGCAGAGGAGAAGGGTTGCTAGAGGGCCAAGAAAATCTATATTGATTCTGAAGCTCCTTCTACTGCTCTTGGACATACTTGGGTGACTTCCGAGGCAGGGGACAGCAGAGGAAATAAAAGAGGTCAGCCACCAAGGTACTTTGGGAGGCATTACACAGCATATGCAAAGCCCGTATGTCTGAAGGAGTTTCTGAAGGCCACCTGCAGTCCTAGGAAGAAGCCAGATGCTTTCCTGTTTCTGTACAAAAGCAACCATGGTATATCTTAATGTCTTAAGATAATTACATTCTATTTACCTTTCATTTTAAGAGAAATTGCCTCCACAGTTTTATTCTGTTCTGTTCGTATGACAGCTTAGGTGAATGAAGCCTTCTTCCCATTTCCCTGCCATGATGCCACCCCTTTGTACTTTATCTCTCTTTCTGTCTTGAAAGAGCACTGGTTTTTAATTCTCTGCCTGTAAAAACTGACTTTGTTCTACTTTTTGTCAACAAAAAGTAGGGTCTAACAAAGAAGTGCTGTTACTAACATGGCAAATGCAGATTATTTTTAGCTATAACTGCAACAACAACTAGGCATTCATATCTATTAAATGCCAAACTATAAAATAAAGAAAAAATGGTTTTACTGCAATCCAGTGTAAAATTAAATTTGTTCATTTTGCTTACAACACTTTTGATGCTATCCACATCTATGAAATTATACTGGTTGGATCCACTATATCATTAGCAAAATTCCCAGTTAATTGAGGAGACCCAAGCTTTCACTTATCACTCATCCCAAACCATCAAAAAAGGAAATATAACCAAAATGGAGAAAACAGGATTAAAATACATACATATTTTCTTTTAAATTGTAATCAAATGTAAGGATTTAGTTATGAATGGTTGAATTGGAATATCCACTTTTGTTTTATTTCCTTTAATGAGTGTTGATGCTTTTCAACTAAAATTACAACATGGGGAATTTGTTGTTACAAAGGAAGCTTATTCAGATAGATAATTTACAACGGGATAGTTCTCAATAGAATTAACAAATAGTATATATATATATATATATAGTCAGATGCACAGGGAAGTTATTAGAATGATAGAAAACAGTCAAAGAATTTATATACATTCCATGGATAAGAGATAAAACTAGAGCATCCTTTAATTGGGTGTACTTTTTAATATGTTCCAGCGATGAGAATACCTTCATTTAACAATCAGATGATCTACAATGGTTTGTATCTTTAATTTATTACTTATGCACTCCTCAATACCTTGTTCCTTACTTCATTATAAATTATTAGACAAGTAACACTAATGAAGTTAGGTAAATTGATTATGTGTAGAAAGATTTCATTTTGTTTGATGAAAAATTATTTACAAGCAAAATTGTGATGAAGGGGTTGGCTGTGAGCTTCATGGGCTTAGTCATAGTCCTTAGTTCCTAAAACAGTTGGAGATCACACTTTGTGGAAAAAAAATGAGTTGTTCTACTTCTGTGTCTAAGCCTGCAATATCATCTGGGATTTAGATGCCATTTCTCCCACTTTTTTTGGCCTGGAACTGATTTCCAGTGATTTGAATTAATGTGGAGTTATTCAGAAACTTCAGTTTCACTTGAAGGGTTTTTTTTTTTTTTTATTTCTTATTAAACAAGTAAAGGAAAAGCATTTTGTCTTTCTTTAGAAGCTGATGCAAATAACTTGTGTATTTCCAGTCAGTGTCGCTTTCTTGCTAAACATCCAAGTATTCTTTTTCAGAGGCATTTGAGGGGGAAAAAGTAGCTTTAAGTTTGTGTTTCTTCTAGAACAACAGTTTAGGTGCCATCCAATTTATCTGTTCAAGAAACCAGTTCATGCTATTTTGCACTTGTTCAAGTTCATCTGTACACAATCCTGAGATGACTATTTCAGCTGAAAAAGGATATGAAGACTTTCTGATTCAGACTTTGGGGAGAGGGCAAGGCACACATAGAGAATGTCTTCAGTGGCAAAACATATACATTCATTTACTATCATAAACATATATATCCATGTATCCATTAAAAGTCACATATACACACAGAGACACATACAGAGACACACACAAAAGGCAGTTCTATCATATTTATATTGCATACTTTCATGCAACAAATAATTTGTGTGTGCTTATTCCTTCCAGGGCTGTAGCCTTGAGTCTTTGTTGTATATCAGCCTTTCTCCATGCAAATTTACCACAAACAAAGTGTTATGACCTGGCCCTGAAGGTGAGGGTACCTCAGGTTCTTGTTAATAGGTCCCCTGGGACAGATTAGAGTGAATTTTCAGTGTTTATATGTATATTCACTCTTGGATTTCTGAGTAGCCAGTGGCTTCTTTTGTAGTCCTTTAAGGGCAGCACCCAAAATGGGACAAACTGCTTTTTCTTTGCCAGGTGTCACTTTACATTCTCTTGCCAGAACTGTAATTTCATCCACCTCTGCTTGTAGGTCATGCCAAATGTTATGAGCTCAGGCCATACTGGGAGGAGAAAAATTATCATTATGATTTCCTCACGAGGGGAGAGTCCCCATTGACTCTCCCTCAGCAGTAATAGCCTTCAGTCAGCTACCGGGGGCCAGTGTCTTTCTCCCCACTACCCTCTCTGAGGGTCAGCTTGACCTTATCCCAGAGAAAATCTTGCAACAGGTCCAGGTCATGCCAGAAAACCCAACAACAGCTTTGGACCACACCAATCACTCCTCCTGGGATCCTGTAATGTCCCAGCCTGTTTGATGGGTTTAGGGGAAGATAATTTGATTTACTCTGGGTAGTGCATGGGAGAAACAACAACAATTCTCAGGAGGTTCAGTAGCAAGCTGGTCATTAACCCAGAGAGGATTAATATTTTTCTTCCTATTTACCTTCTCTGAGAATCGGCTTGACTTTCTCATGGAGAAAACCTTACAACAGATCTGGCTTACACCAGACAACCTTTAAACAGGTCTGATGTGCCCAGGTCATACTGAGAGAGAAAAATTATAGCAGTGGGGAGCAGTGGAGATCAGACATATCCTGGGTTGTCATGATCTTCTGCCAGAGATTTCAGCTGTGACTGAAAATCAGTTCTCCTTTATCCAGAACTCGGGCTGTTATCCTTGTAAGAAAACCTTCTCACCACTTTTCAGAGTAATCCTCCAATTTAATGTTACAACCCACACCTGAAGGCAAAGGTAACTGAGGTTCTTGTTAGCAGATCCCTTGGGGTGGATTAGAGTGCATTGACACGAAATGACCGGTGTTTATAGATATATATATAGGGCAGGTTTATTGCAACACTGGTCTACCTTGTCAACAGTCCACTTGTGTTGCAAAGCACCATGAAGTTTGACATCTTGTGAGGCTGGAAGAGGTACAGGCACATAAAGAAATAAGAGTTTTGCATTCTAATTAGCAGAAGCTGCGAGTGGTGAGGATAACAAGAAAAGGATGACAGAGCAACACATGTACAGGATGCTATTGTGAGCAACTGAGTGGTTCTAAATAATTTCAGGGGCTGTAGGAAGTTTTGCAGTTGACTGCTGTTTGATTGATGCTAGTGAGCATTACAGAAAAACAACCTGAAGAAACAATCCTGGAACAAATTGAAGAACAAACTAATAGAGAGAGGACAATTATCCTCAATGTGTGAAGGAATATTTTATTATGCTAATGGTCCCTTGAAAAATGGCAGCACTAAATAAGCTAATGGTTGAAAAATAACGACAGATAGCAATGAATCCTCAGACTAAGTACACACAGAATGTAAGCAGCTCACAGCAGAATTGTGTGTCAAGTATTCAGATCTCCCATGTGATCTAGAAAGAGAGACACCCTAAGGAAACCATGGCAAGGTAGTTGATGAGCATCGACCAATCTGGAAAAATCTCAGTTAACCAAATCATAGAAAAATCCTGCTCAAGTACCTCCTAGTCTTTCAACCTGAGGAATTCACAGTGTAGGCAATAACAGGTGTTCTTGATCTGTTGATTTGACAGTCAACATCACAAGACTACAGAGATCACTTCTACACCAGTCCATCTGTTGAGATAAGAATTTGTGCTTCCAGTTGTGTACTGCCTCTGCCATAAGTGACTTCAGGAAATCTCTAAACACATTTTGAGCCAAATTCAAATCAGAGGGTGGATTAGACCTCCCTGGAAGTCTGAAAACAAGAAAAAAAAAATCCTCTGCTTAACTTTCTTGTGTAATTCTAAGATTTCTTACCTGCCACCAAAGACAGTACACATCAATAAGTAATTTTTGTGTTAAAGAATGATGCAATTCTTGTATCCAGTCCCAGAAACAAGAAAAGGCCAATGAATATATGAGAAATATGTGAAATGATGAGGAGGTATACTTACAGCTTTTTACCGGCTAGGCTAGTAGTTTAATGCCTTAGAAAGCCTTGGGCAGCCTAGAGAGGTAGCACGGGCAATCCAGCATTTCAATAGCTCTAGAAGCGGCAAAATGGCAGCTGCAAATCTAATACCACCAGCAGAAGCAAAGAGGGAGAAATATAGCTCTTAGCTTGCCTAATTTCCCGCAATTAGAAGCTTTCAAAGAAACAGAAACACACGGATGTTCGCAGAAGGATTGCAAAGCCAAAAGAGGGCGGGCCTCCCCCTTGGTCCTCTCTTTTATTCGGAGAAGGGGGAAGGGGAGGACTGGGGGCGGACCCGGGGTGACCGGCCAGTCAGACACTGCTGAAGAGTTTGAGTTACCTTTGGTTTTGCCCGCGCTTGGAACAAAGGGGTTCAGCTTGGGGAGGGGAAGCTCAGAGCAGGCAGCAACAAAATAGGGACCTCTGTCCTAAGTAATCTACTGAATGAACAGGACTGAATGAAGCAGCAGAAGTTGCCTTTAGAATGCTGGCAATGCCTGGGGATGGTGTCTGGATCCTCACTTACGGGATCAACACAGGTTCCCTGGTTTGTCCATTGAGAGCTTTCTGGAACAGATCCAACTTTGAAAGAAGGTGATTACCATGAACAAAAAATTTTTCCAGACTGATCCAAAATCAGACAAGACTGTCATTTTGAGCTTCTTCACAGACAGGAATTATTATAAATAGAATGGCCCAAACTGCAATAAGGACAGTTCTATTTATTTTTTTTATATTAGTCTTGCAAAGCATTCAGTTCATGCCCTGATATACATTTATGGAGAAATGCTGTCTCAAGTACTCAAAAATAGTATGTAGGATGCTAAGGATGAATTATTAATGACCTTTCATTTAATCTGGTTCAAGAAGTACTTAGATTATCATTCTTTTGTGATTGACAGTTTCATGAAAATGTCTGACAGGTACTTCCAACCATAATTTCTATCCCATGTTTTAACATGTACGTATATATTATCCTGATAAAACTTTCATTGACTTCTATGGGAGCACTGAAATTCTGAGTTTCTACTAAATCTCAGCTTCAGAGTTGCATTCATGTAGATTGAAATCTTAAACTCCCAATGACTCATTAGATGTAAGATGAAACCTTCTCAGGGGCTTTTGAGATTTTTGGACTTATGTGCACATATGCTTATGGGGATGAGTCAAATGCTATAACTTTTGAATATTTAGAACAATCTTGCTCTTGAACTTGGGAAAATTTTGACATTGAAGTTTCATGTTATTTAAGAAAAAATACAAAAAGTAAATAGAAAAAAAAAAGAACATTAGAAGTGTCACACTGTGTGAAGTGCATGCATGTATCTAGAATTTTGTTACGAAGGCATTTGACAAAACCACTGTGAAAACTTCTGTCAGTGATTTTATTCTCTTCCATGCTCTTAAAGCCTCACGAATTGCACTGTCATTTACAAAAATGTCATGCCTGGCATTCACCAAGTAGTATTTTATTATCTGTAGCTCAGGTTGATTTATTTACTATTCTGAAGAAGACTGGAAAAATTTTCTGTTGGAAATGCATGCGTATGGGAAAGTTTTAGTTTTTTAAACTCCAGCCATTTTGGAGTTATTGAAATTTATACAATGTACTGCTATCTTAATTAGAGTGATGTGTGTTGCTGCAATTACTGACCTCTGCCAGACATTCACAGGTGAAACTTCTTATCAGTTCATCACTCAAAAGACAAGTCTGCTAAGGGAAATCAACTTCATTCTACTCATCCACAAGCATCCTCCTTGGAAATGAGTATTTCCTCCTGCTTGGGAGAGATTTTAACCTTGTCTATATTCTTTTAATCCCTTGTCAGTTTAATAGGTGCATTCCCATAGGTCTGTGTGCCACATGCCAATTACTTTCTCAGCCGTTTAAGTGGCAAGTAAAATACAAGCTGAGTATTTTCATTTCCCCATGAAGGAGTCTGTTTCCAGCACCACCCATCTTCTGAGAAGTCCTCCCAGCCATCTTTGGACTGGGAATCCCACTGGGTGCCTTTTCTCCCTAGTGACTACCCCCATCAGCAAATGTCTGAGCAAACCCAGGCACTGCTGAACCCTGAGGAGGTGAGCTGTGGAACAGGACAGGGCCTGTCAGTATGTTAGAACAGCTCTGGGATGGCTCCCAGGTGACTTCCTGAAGCTGTAGCTGATTAAGTTTTTCCATCAGGTTCCTTTCATCTTTGTGCCTGTGAATGGCTCTCCTCCTGCTAATGTTATTGGTCCTGCTTTTTCTGACAAAGAAAATTCTGTCATTTCTCCCACTGTTGCTCTTTGTCTTTCCACTTCTTCTGAAATCTGTAGGGGTTTATACTCTTTCCTAGATTCTTTTTCATCTTTTTCATATTTTTTCATCCTGGAAAATTTATGCTTAGATTCTCAGCTGTTCTTCTCTTTCCCCATGTTGTAGTGCCTGCTGCTGAATAAAAAAAGTGTCCCTGTTGATTTTCTGTCTCCATTTCCTCTCACCCCTTCCCTGAGTACCTGTTGCTTCTTTCCAGGATTTCATGCCCACGGAATGTTCGGAGACTGAATAGAGAGCATTTAGTGACTCACATGCTGCTATGTAAGGCAGCAGATGCTGGTGTAAGATGTCAGCAAAAGTGACTGAATGCTGTAACTTGTTTGGTCACCTCAGGCAAGTCATTTCTCTGTTTCATCTCTAAAATGGCTTTAATAATATCAAATGCCTTTTTGATTTATGGATGGAAACTATGCACAATCCAGCTGTATATTACTATTATTGTTGTTATTATTACTATTATTATTTCTGCCGTCTAATTTTTCCCTTTAGCTCCTTCCAGTTAAATTAATGTGTATGTCAACATCCTAAAAGTACCTGCAAATTTACCAGTAAAGAGCATCTTGTTCTTATGAGGTCCATCTTTCACAATACAAATCTAAAAGGTTAAAGGAATAGCTACCTTTGTGATACTTTCCTTTTAAGGTACATAGTTAATATTCAGATGCCAGCTGTTAGTCAGCAGAACTTTTATTCTGAGAATCCTTTTTGTGAGGAGTTAGGAAACAACAAAACACATACTGGATATTTGGAATAATGATGCCAACTGGATTCTTTCTCCTATAGTGAGTGGTAGGTTGTTTCTTTTTCTAATCCAATGAGCTTGAGAGCTGTACCTGATATGAACGACTGAGATACAGACTCCAACTGAGTAACGTTTATCAAGAAAAAACGTGATCCTCTTTCATGTCAGTGTCAGACATTGAACTGCACTGAAGAATTCAGGATGTAACTCATACAGCAGGGTTGATTCACTAAGGAATGGTTTCAATATACTGAGGATTGGTATTTTCTTTTAAGAAACTTGTATGGCAAAACCACTAAAAGCAGGTTAAATGTTGCTTAATGGAGTCCTTCTGATTTCCTTTCATTTTTCTTTATCCCTGCTCTCCCAAACAGCACCATTTGTACTCCTGATTTCTGGCTGGATATATGGGAACATAGAGTGAGGTAAAAAAAAACAACCAGGCATTTCTGAACAATTAAGGTGGAATTTAGGTCAAGCCCATAATTAAAAAAAAAAAAAAAAAAAAAAAAGGATTAAACCACTGAGGCTTTGGCAAGCTTTTAGCCTCAGAAGAACCTGCAGTTCTGATCCTGACCACTCATCTCATCCCCTGACTTACATGTGAGCCACAAGTGAGACTTGCAAACTCTCAAGTCCTTTGAGTGCCCTTTGAGTGACCCAACCTTGTGACTCCCCCCCAGACAATTCAAGGTCACCACAGTGCCATACACCATGCCACACTCATGTCCCAGGGATAAAGTCTATCTGCCTGCTAGTTTCAGAGCATGACCACCCAAGGAGGGGGAGGTGCGGGTTATGGTCCTTGCTGCTCACGATACACTCAGGTAAGGAGTTAGAATTGCTCTTGGTCTCCTGGTTTGATGAATCTTGCATTCTTGGATGGACATCATCAAAGAAGCTTTCAAAGTTAGTTTCTGTCTTGATTTCCTCTACAGGAGTTGTGTATTTGAATGCCCTTAACCACAGACTAACTGGACCTTTCATGTATACCAGGTGAGTGGTTCAACTAGTGGGTCACTATCCAGCAGGAAGGGAGTCTCCATCACTTTTGGAAGTCTCCTGAAATGGGTATCTAAAGCACTTCAGCTCACAACATGGTTTTCAGCTATCATCCGACTCTCACATAAGCATGTCATATCTACATACAAACATCTATCATCTACCAAGAGATGGAAAGATTTTTATAGAATTTTGAGGCAAGCCACTGTATCTGGGAGAGGACCAGTGCTGCGCCTCCCCGAGTGTCCGCCGCAGATCCAAAGACCTCTGGAGTCCCAATCTGCGGTTGGCAACCCTCAGGAGGGGCTGTAGAGCCAGCATGCAAACACCCACAAACCCAGGAGCGATGACGAGCCTGAACCCAAGTGGCTATGTCACCCAAGTGGCTATGTCACCCAAGTGGCTATGTCACTTGGCTATGTCCAAGCATGCACACCAAAGATGAAGAGACAGAGAGGGGTCTTTTGTACGGGTTTTGAAGGGTTTATTCCAACAGAGGGTCCAGGGACAAAAGATGTTGACAAGGGAGAGTCCAGGAGTTTTATAGGGGTGCAATTAACCAATCCAGTTTGGGCAAAGGGGAGGAGAGAATACAAACAGACCAACCAGAGACAAGATGGGAGGGAGCAGAGAAGGAGAACCAAGGGGGGGTATCGAAAAACAGAGAACTTTCTAGAACTATACTTATTCAACAGGGAAATACATATTCAAAGCATCATACATAGAATGGGGTGGGGAAATGAACCAACTATAACTAAGTAATCAACACAAGGGTCTGTGGGTGCTCACCTTAACCACCACGGGAGATACCAAACTTCTGAGCCAGCCCACCATGAGTTTAATGCTGCAGTTCAGCCCTGTGGCTCACCAACAACTTGGGCAGCGGCAGCCACCACTGCAACAGAATTTATGTTTGGATTTTGGTCTGAATCCTGATTTTAAGGGTTTTTTTTCCTATTCACTGGAATATAGTTAGATGTCCCGTTTGTTTCTTCACAAAGCACTCCTCCTGGATTTGTTATCCTGAAAGAATGAGTTAAGACACTGCACATCATTCTGCCTAAATAACTCCTTTGTATTTGGTTCTTTAATCTGGACAACTGAGAATATGTCTTTAAAGCAGTTTGTTACAAGCCACTTCAAATCTACATCCCACATAGTTCATTAAATGCTGAGTGATGAACACATCACACATTTATCCAAAATGACCTCTCTAATTAGCAGCTGTTAAAGAGCTGTCTGATCTCCAGTTATCTGGATGTACAACAGCATGTGCCTGTGGTCTCACGTCTTGTTAGTTCTGTTTCAAACAATTTCTTCAGTCATCAGTAAAGTCAGCAGGAATTAAGGCAGCTCAGCATTTTGAAAGATCATGCTACTTCTCTAGGTGCTCAGATGTGCCACGCATCCACGTTTGACCCAAATTCTAGGATGAAAGCCCTGATAGCCACGGCTCTCCACCCCAGCATATACATTAGGAGTACGGCAGAGCTTGTCAGTGCTTGTGAAGCTCCCCTTTGGATTGTTTATGACTTTGGGCAGCTCTCCACCTGCCCATATGAATGATAGTGCAATAACACAGCCATGAACATTTATGGTACAAATGATAAATCCAATTAAAAAGGAGACAGTGAAAGCCCCATGCCATGGCAATGCTCCACATGAAAGAGGCATGTACAATATGTTACTGAAAGAAACTGTGGAATGAAATTAGGAGACCTATGAATGTATTTTTGAAGCTTTTTCCTTTGTCCATTGACTGCCACTTTAGATCAAGGTTACGAAGTCTATACAAGGCAGATACTGAAACTTCTCTATAATAATCCATGATTGTTTTGGTTTTCCATGGCAGTATACTGATAGGCTGCATACCTCAGAAGCAGGCACTAATTCAGTATCTCACACCCTCTCTGTTTAGCAGTGTTTACTTTAAACCCATGGTTAAGTTCAACTGAATGCATTGGTTGAGAACTCAGCATCTGTCAGAAAGATGTTGCTGGGTCTAGCTGGACTTTCCATCTGACCCAGAACATCCATTCATTTATTCTCAAGTATGTTTCTAAATCAGGAAAATGCACTGTATTTTATAAAGACCATATGGAGCCATTATTAATGTCCCATAATTCTTATTTATTAAATACCAGCAAAAGTATTCAATAGCTGCTTCGCTTAGAAGAAACACTTCTATTAATTTTTTTTTAAATTTTCTTTTTTTTTCTATAGAATTTTGCATCAAGTGATATTTTACAGACTGTGTTGTTGAAGGCAGATGAAATGATGAATCCTGCAAATCAGGCATACCAAATTTGCTTCCTCTGGATCTCTTCCATTTGTTCATGTTTTTGCTTAATCTGTGAACAATATTCTGATGTGAGGTGCTGCATGTGTTTTGCGTGTAGGTAGCGGCTGGATAACAATTACAGGAGGGCAGCTCACCAACCCAATTGACAAGTGCTAAATTGAATAGGATATTCAAAAGCAGGAATAGAAATATTTTGGTTCAAAGTTTAAGTTGTTGAAGTATACCATTTGGCACCAAAAGCTTTTTGTAAATCATTTTTCTTACTCTGCAGTCATGAATCATTCCAGCAGTGGGTATATGCATTAGTGATTCCAGCCACAAGCTGCTGAAATTTGATGTTGGCTGATGCAAAATGTAGCTATTACAGTGATTTGACATCTAGCTCCACATCTTGAGTAGACACCACTACCCCATTTAAAACTAATTCCTCAGGAGTGACATCTCATGCACAGGGATTATGAGTCATTAAATAATCATTTGGTAACACAGTGCATCCCTTGCCTCTGGAAGTGGTGTTCAGCACAGTGCCTACTCAATTAATCAACCTTAAAATAATAGTTTCCACTCTTCTAAATTACACTTCCCTTCTTAAGTTTGTAGAAAGGGATCATTTAACTAGAACATGATTTTAAAGGTAGAAATGAGCCTGGGCAATGTAACTGGGGTTCAGATGTGAACTCTGTCAAAGCGCTGAGTGATTGGATCTGGTGCCAAATGCTACTTTATGGCTGACTTCAACTGCTCTGCTGGTGCAAGTCAGAAGGAAAATCATCAGATGGAGTTCCCTGATGACCTGTCCTGCAGAAGGAAACCTGTGGAGCATGGAAATGTCTTGTGGGGAGCTTCAGTTACCCTCATTTGTTTTAGTGGCCTTTTGGGGCTCTGAGCATCAGGGAGCATTCCAGTGCAGTTGGGGTATCCCTGATTGATGACCACTTCTGGACTAGACTGTGCTTGTCCATGAAGGAGGAGAGTATTTACTTACCACACGCAGTCTGCTTGTGACAAATACAGCCTAAGTAGTTTAAAGCAGAGATTTACAAACTATTTTTATAGGATACCATGGTAGTGGGGGCATCAGGTATTGGAAGCAGCAGTATGAGTAAGGACAGGGGCAGATCTGTCTCTGTGTCAGCTTCTGTATTGCTCAAAATAGCTCCTGCACTATTAATGACACATGTATTACAGCTGAAAACTCCTATTAGCCTCCACTTTGCAGCTGAAACTCCTGCAAGTCTGGCTTCTAGCCTGTGACCATTTAATTCATATTCTATAAATGTAATTCAGTATTCAGTTCTGAGTCAAAATTTCTTCAGATTTGGGGCTTTGCCCTTGACTCAGCACTATTGAAAATGAAAATACATGGAAATACCCTACTGACAATTTATACTGAATTAGCATCATACATGTTTGGTGGAATTCTGCTTTGAGAAAGCATTTTTGTTAAAAATATGATTATATAAACACTTTAAATGAATATGCACTTGAAACTCTATTAGCTGGCTTATAATTGTATGTATCATCCTATGATCTTGCATGAAATAGCAGTGATTTCAGCAAAACTTTGCCACTTTATCTCACTCAAAGGCTTGACCTATAGGCTGAAAGAGTATAAAACCACTTATGTAGGTGAAGTTACAGGACATGAGCAAAGATTGTTGCTGTAACAATAACATTGCTATTTTTCTCGTGGTTGAACTGGTCTAATGGCATCTTCTAAACACTTTTTCTTCTAATGAAATTTCGTGTTGTATCAAAGTCTTGTGGAAAATGCTTCAGCAGGGTCTGATAACATGAAAATAAAGTAAAGAAAAGATAAAAAATTGCATATTTAATGACAAATGGTCACAGAATCATTGTTAAGGTTGGAAGGGACCTTGGGAGATAATTTAGTCCAGCCCCCAAATTCTCAGTCCATGAAAAATATTTTTTAACTTATTCAGTTACTTGGCCTTTATGAATGATTTGTGAATTTGTGGTTTATGAATGATTTGGCCTTTATGAATGATTTCATGCAATGCAGTTTTGTAAAATTAAATTTACCAGGAAATAACAATCATTCATATGTTGGGGTTCCTCCCCCCTGGCATGGGGTCCAGGGGAAGGGGACCCTGGAGTAGAGGCACGGCCTAGGGGGTTTCCCTACTGCCTGGCCAGTCCTGTTCCCCATTGGTTGTTCTGTGTTCCCCTGCACGGGGAGGGCCCTCTGGTCCCGGGATTGTGGAGTTCTTCAGCAGTGCCCCGGCCATGCGGCTGCAGAATAAAGATCTCTGAAACTTCTATCAAGAATCGGTCCCTACTGCTTTCCACGGGCCTCGCTGTCTATCTGTGTTGCAGGAGACCCCACCGCAACATTCACAGATGATTGTCCCTTTGCCTTTATGGTGGGACTTTTTTTTCCCCCTGAATTTATCTGTTTAAAAGTAGTTATCTGGTTGTCTATGTTTACTCTATAATCAAGGAAAGAGATAGAAGGGTTGAGTAGTCTTCTGGGGACACTTATCTTTGTTTCCAGTGACAACAGAGAAAACTGTAGGAGCCAACTACTTTAGGCTATCTTCTGCCAATTAAGATAGGAAAGATAAACCCCACTGTAATGTACAAATCATATTCCATCTGCTCATTGGCATTTTGTTCTTCCAGTGAAACAGGGCAGAATTTTGACAGAACATTTTTCATGAGATGTTTAATTTGTCCTGTACCAGTTGTAATCTATTGTCAGAGAGGGACATCATGATCAGCTCTGACCTCCCTTAGAGGAAGGATGTGGGACTTTACTGGGTGAATTTGTTCAAGTATTAGACTGCATCTTTTAGAAAAGCTACCCCAACTGGATTTAAAGGTATGAATAATATGGATCTGGTATTTTTGCCTGAATGGCGGGAGTCTCAGCTTCCAGCTGTAGTATCTTTCCAAATCTTTGTCAGCTGGTTGGATATCCCTCCATCATTGACTTGTTTTCCCTTATAGATGCTTTGACTGAATTCAGCTCAGGTCTTAGCCCTTTTTTGATAAGCTTAATCAATTCAGGTCTTTGAGTCATTCATTTTAGGATTTGTTTTCCAATCCTTTTATATTTATCATGGTTCTAGTGTGATTCCTTGTCAAAATGTGGATACTGTCACTGGACTGTATCCTGTGCCAATTTTACAGATGATAGAATTTCCCCAGTCTGTTATCCCTCTTGGCTACAACATTTTACTGTAGCTCATACTCAACAGATTATCCACTGTGGTTTGCAAATTGATTTCAGAATTATCATTTCCTAAGACTAACTTCGCTATTCTATAAGGATGACATCTGGCTTCTTGTCCTGTTTCTGCATTAAACCATTTTAAATTGCACAGATTTTGCCTTCACCTTTTTTTTTTTTTTTTTGCCAGCTTCTTGCACATAATGTATTCCCTGCTTCATTTGAAATTCTTGTGGTATCTGTACACCCACAAGCTTTATCAGCAACACTTTCATACTGAGTCACCAATAAAAACATTACATGGCATGAGGACAAAGACAGATTCTGGGAAAGCCAAACCGGGACATTGCAACTTAGTAGATCCTTGGCTTACAATCCAAACCCTACCTTTTAACTATTT
The DNA here is from genome assembly GCF_041296385.1 of Aphelocoma coerulescens. Taxonomy (NCBI): domain Eukaryota; kingdom Metazoa; phylum Chordata; class Aves; order Passeriformes; family Corvidae; genus Aphelocoma; species Aphelocoma coerulescens. Next base: position 14,969,689 of record NC_091013.1, on the reverse strand, counting down.
CTGTAATTCCAGACATGTGGTTTATGAAACAGAAGTGTCTGTTTGACAGAGTTCCCACTTTGAAGTTGTACCAGCTTCTCTTTGCATCTAGTTAGTTGTTCATGATGGATGACTCATGAGGCGCTCCTTTGTCAAAGGGACACTGAGATATTTCAAAGAAGCATTGACCTGCAGTGGCTGGATGTGAGGGACCTGGCTGTGTGCAGGTTACAGGTGTGAAGTTTGCAGCCCTTCTCCTTGCCATTGCTTGGGATGCTGTCTGCATAATATAATTTACTGGGTATATCCAGATGGAAATACAGCATTTTTTTCATAGACAACACTAAGTACTTTTTTGTTATTGAATCAAAGACTACTGTGAAATAACCCTGAGCATCTTTTGAACTTTGCTGCAGTGTCCTGGTGACAAAGCACAATTGGGGTCTTACAGCCTCTAAAATAATCACACAGGGAAACTGTGTTTAAAGATACACCTCTCTTACAGACACTGTGTTCACATTTAAAAGGTCACAAATCTCAGAGGTTTTGAGATTTGGGTGCTGTTTGGGGCTTGATTAATTAATGTGCACATTCCTGCAGCATAAAAATCAAACCAGTTTTTACTGTATACATGGTAGGGAAAAAACCATTCAATTCACAGAAAGACTGACATCCATTCACTTCCTTATTAGTGACATGGTAGAAGGTCAGAGGGCTAGTGATGTATGTTTCCATTGTCAATTTTTGCTGTAATAAAGACAGATAGTCATACTGTTGTGCTAAAAAGTGGCTGGTATTGGAAATTGTTACGAGGAACACTTTGTGTAAGGTGCTTTGATTTTTTTAATTGTGAGAAGACATGTCTCTAAAAAATTATAGAAATTCCTCATTATCCAGAAAAAGGAGAAACTTTGCAGTCTCCAGTATCTTAATCTCTATGTTTAAAGTTCCCTACTGGTGACATTTATTTTTCTCTGTTTTAACACATGCTTCCTTTCACCAACACTATCTTCCCATCAGGAATCAAGGCAAATCCAGATGGCTCAAGAACAGATGGCTTATGGTTTAAGAAGCATGGGTCAAATTCAGCTATACAGTGTACCAACTTCACAGGAGCGCTCTTCTTACATCTAGAGATTTGGAGAAGCTGAATAATGATTTTTCCCTGCTTTGCTATTGTCAGGCTGTGAAAGTCAGCATGTATGAGAGAGTGAAACCAGAAGGTGCTATAGGAGGGAAAGTTCTACCTGCTTCACTCCAGGAAAAGAATGAACTTCTCATATGGTAACAAGGCACAATGTAGCAGTTGCAAAGCCAGATATCTGAGAAGTATTTAAACAATCTGCTTTGCTCTGAAATTTGAATGAGACTCCTGGAAGAAGTCTGATAAACAATGCTGGAGACAGCCAAGGTGTTTCCAGGGAAGAAGAGAAATGGAGATCTAGCAACCTCACTATTCAACATGACACGTACATTGTGCCAGTAAAGCACCTTGTTTTGGAATACATGTAAGGATAGAGTCCACTCTATTTTTTTATCAGTAAATCCCCACTGCAATACAGTCAGGAGTGTTATCCCTATAATTTAGGTGAACAAAGAAACAGAGAGAATTAAAGCAATCTAGTCTTTCAAGACCATGCAATGCAGCAGTACATGGAAAAGAAACCATTTACCATATTTTTTAATCCTCAATAGCTTTTGCAGAAAGTTTTGAGAAGGGAGCTTAATGGATAGGAAGATTCAAAGGTAGTCTTACTGACTTAAACTTTGTGAATATTTGGCTTCTCTCCTTTCAAAGACTTTCTCTTCCCTATGTTTTGGATTCTTCTCGGCACTCCAGGAGTGGTCTCAGCAGTGCTGAATAGAGGGGAAGGATTAACTTTGCCTGATGATGCCTAGGGCACTATTAGCCTTTCTTGCAACAAGGCTCATTGCTCATGGTCTCTGCCAGGACATCCCAGGTCCTTTTCTGCCAAGCTGCTTTCCAGGTGGCCCATGCCCAGCATCAGGGTTGTTCCTGCCCAGGGGCAGGACTTTGCTCTTCCCCTGGTTTAACTTAATGAGGTTCCTGTCAGCCCATTTCTCCTGGATGCTGAGGTCCCTCTTCATGGCAGCACCACCCTGTAGAGGATCAGCCACCCCTCCCAGTTTTGGGTAGTCAGCAGACTTGCTGAGTGTACACACTCCCCACTCTGCTTCATCATCCAGATCCTTAACAAAGATGGTAAATAGGGTTGAATTCAGTATTGTCCCTTGGAGTGTAACTGGCACTGCTCCTTACAGGCCATCATCTAGACTTCATGCCACTCTATCATGTTTGTTTTGCCAGTATTGCTTTTCATACTTGCCTATAAACTTTACACTGACAAGAAAGACTTAAGAAGGGAAAAGGGGTGAGGAAAAAAAATCAGCATCTCCCATAGAGAAATTAAACATGATAATTTTATTCTCTATTGCATTATGTTTGTTATCTTCTAGACATAGCTTAATACCTCAATTTGGTCCTTGCCTTGTCTCTCCCTTTCCAGGCCTGGAGTTGACAAAAAGACCTAGGTGGAGGAATACTACCTCCAGGAAAATCCTCAGAGATCAGCATAGGCAAGCATAAATCAGGACAACCTTTAACACACTGTATTTTAGAGTAAGGGCCAGTCTAGCCCATCCCAATACTAAAGATAGAATTGGGATAACTTAGTTGCATCAGGATCTCATCTGAGCTTGAGGACCAAGCCTCTGCTGTTAGTTCTTACACACAACCACTGCCTTGCTACAGCCTCTTATCTGGCTGAACTTTGCAAAACCATCCTATCTGGTAGGAAATGCAGGGTATAATTTTAAGCCTCTAATGGTTTGGTTTCGGAAATCTTGCTCCTACTGTATATGCAATCAACACACCTGTGACTACCTGCTGTCATCCTAAGAGTGCCTTTTTCTCCTAAATACATAACCATAACAAATATACATCCGCTGCAGAAATGCTTAAAGCTGACATGACCTGGATTTATGGGAGCAGAGCCAGTAGAGCAACATGAGAAATGTGTTCTGCCCAGCTCTAGTTAATATTCTCAATCTCACAAGATTTCTGAATGTCATCCCAAATATAAATTAGACCACTGAGAGGGTTACATATCCTTGTATTTTTCTCCCTGCCTCTCTGCCAGTCATTTTCAGCAAGCAAAATCAAATCTTTCCAGGTAAAGAGTTGTAACAGATTACATCCAATTTGCAAAATTTACTATAAAAGATGTATAGCAGTGTAACATAAAAAGTCCAGTGATGGCATCATCCAAAACCTCTCCAAAACTTATAGTACAAACTGATTTTAAAATATTCCTTTTGTCTTTGCAGAACTTGAAACCTTTCTCAAGGAAAGACTCTTGTAATGGGATAATTTGACATTTTGGATGCACAAGCCATGTAGTTTTCCTCATAAATTGAATTGAAATGTTCCTTGTATGATAAGTCTACATTGAAAGAGTATGTGTGGTGCAGGGTTACCCAAACCAGCTCTAAACAAATTAGTCTGGGCACCAGCTGCTGTGTAACTCTGTTAGCCAAGAAGTCCATCAAGGCTAATGAGATCTGCTGAGAGGCAGCCAGCATTAACTTACGTAAAGTGTCCTGTTGCCATGGCATTTTCTTATTCCTAATTTGATAATTTTACTATTCTGGTGATTTTCAGCAGCTAAATATCTGTAGCATATATTTGGAATATTGTTTACATGTATGTAGGCTTTGGAACTAAATAATTCAGAATAAAATTTAACTCTAGTCTGTGTATTTACGTATATGGGGTATAATGAACAGAATCTATTTCATATTAACAGCTATTTATCTCAGTGAAGCTAATTGCACTTCATGTGAAAGGAAGTATGGAACCTGAACTTACCTATCAGAATATTATTGAAGATAATGTGGAAGTATCTGGCAAACTCACAGCTTCCATAAATACACTTCCTAATATATTTTCCAATGAGAGGCTATGAATATTTTGGTAGGGGAAAGGTGAAGTAAAGCCCTTCTCATTCTAAGATTTAGTCTGGGAGGAAATTGAGATTACTATGCCATACATGACTTACATAAAGATGTATGTTTTATGCTGTACATACACCTTGGACATTGTAAAAGGCAAGTTTTCCACTGGGTGTTCTTGGGTACTTGGTGAGGATATAGTAAGTGTGCTGCAGACCTCCCAGGCTATTTTTTGGGCTTCTCTGTGGCTTGGTGTATCATATCTATCCTAGCTTTTTATCCCAATTGAATGGCAAAAGCTACATCTGCACCAAAGCAGAAATGTCTTTTTTGAGCTTCAGCTAAAAGTGATAAAATCAAGATGGTCCTATAACCTGTGAAGGTCCCAAGTGACAGTCATTTAGTTGAAACTTAGTGGAGACTCATACATACAGAAATAACATTTTTAAAAAGAAGAGCCTTTTAACTACAAATGTTCTACAATAATTTTCTTGGTATTTGATTTCTCTGAATTTAAAGCTATTGGCAAATGTTTTGTGGACCAGCAGGAAGGAAGCATATGTATGGAAAACAAATTGTCCTGAAGCTGGTCTGTTCTATAGATTCTTATTGAGTAGATAGATCTAACCTACAGATTCTCATAGAAAATGTAATTGAACATAGAAATGACTAAAAAAAGGGACATTTTTGTAATAGTCTTCCCTCTTACAGACACTCATCAGGAAAAAAAAAAAAACACCTTCTATAACAAAATACATATTCTTCTCAGTAATAGGAAAGGAAGAGTTAGGCCATGAGAAATATTTAGTTATTTCTTATGCACTGAGATATTACAGTGACTGTTGTCCATCAGGAGCCCCACTAGATATAACTGCAGAGTTAAAGACAGACAGACTTCTCTCCCAGATTAGTAAACCCCCCACAACTGCTAAATGTTTGGCCTTATGAAAAAATCTAAAGCTGTATGGGTGTTACATGCAGAAACATAAAACTCCATGACTTCTCTGCCTCCAAACAAAAAAATCTACTTATACTTAAAGGAAAAACCCCATTGGCATGCATTTGAAATTGAGTGCTGAAAATCACTAGTCTTTTGGAAAATGCAATTATGTGCATCAAAAGTGTGTGTGGGTGTAAGAGCTTGAGAGACAGAGCCACATGGCATGGCTGTTTGCAAGTCCTCCAAGCTTTTTCCATTTGAATTCTTTTACATCCCAGAAACTGTTCTCCAGAAAAAGTGGCACCTCCTCTTGGCATTTCCAAGTTGACACCTTAAAAACATAACCAAAATTTCAAATTTTTGCACAATATTCAAAGGATGAGAGTTACATTAGCTTTTTATCCAGGACAATCTGAATAAAAACTTACTGCACAGTAGCTTTTTAAACTTTGTCGCAATGAACTCCAGTGAAATAACAGAATTCTCTTTTTGAACTCAAGCAATTTATGTTATGAAGTGTTGAGAATAGATTAATAATTTTTGAGAAAGGGACCATAATAACCAGTTATTCAGCTGTGTGAACTCTCAAATATCACAAGCTGCAGAACACACCCATGCAGTCCTTTGTCAGGTCATGTAGCACAAAGTTAAGCTAAAGCATACTTTTCAAAAAGGTGTGTTCTAATAGGTTGAAGATTTTGAGTGTGAAAAATGCCAGACAGTCCTTTGTAAAGTCTTCCAATGCTGGATTATGGTCTCCTTTCCCCCATTAAAGATTACTGCAATGGAATTCCTATTATGCTCATTGTTGTTCCCTGGGATAAGAATACCTCATCGAGTCAGGAAAAATCAAATTATTTCTCACCCTTGCATAAGCAGTTCTTCAGTTCTGGGCAATTTTATGACTACTCATGGTATGGTAGTGTTTGGCACATCATAAATATCCAGAGATTGTTTCCAAGGTGCATCCAGCCCTTGCACACAGAACAGCACCACAGGCTAAGCTGGCTTCACTGAATGAATGGAGGTAACACGAGCAGCACTAGCAATGGCACAAGCTTTGTCCAGGCTTTCCCACTACTGGGAACACACATCCTGGGGCTCTGTGGCATCGCTCTGCTGGATGCCAGCCCAGACACAAGCCTGTGCCTCTTTATCTCACCACTGTTGCAGCACATGCTGCTTGGGTGATGGCTAAGGGGTGCGGGGTCAGGACAAAAGTCAGTGGTGACACAGAGGTTCAGAGCACAGACAGTGAATGAGCTCTCTTGCCCTGGGAGCTTTGCAGACTGCCTGTGCCAGTGTAGCTGTAATAACCAGCACTACTGACTGGAGGGAGAGCTGAGAAGTGGCCAGTTTCTTCTCTCTTGTTCCTCTCATCTGCTTGCCACTGCTTACTTAGCCTTCTTCTGGTGGGGAATGGACTGGTGAATGGGCTCTCTCTTACTGGGGTGTCTGGAGAGCTGACTGCTCAAGTGCACTGGGATGTGATGCTGGTAGTGCTGCTCTTTAGGCTGGACTTTGAGCCACTTGAGATGTTAAATCTCATGAAAATTGGAGGTGCTCTTGCTCTTGTGTTTAAGACTGATTTTTACCCTACCCTGATGCCCACCACTAAGGCATACCTGCCTAACCCTAAACATGCTGCATGCCACAATCACATTTTATTTTGTCTTTTGTGGCAAAATGACGTAGTGTCATGATCTGTAGCAGAAAGATCTGTGCCTTTTGCACAAGTAGATTTTTATTTCTACATTGCATTGAAGGAAAATTAGGTTCACTGTGTTGGTTATATTAACTGTTGTGAATGTAAGGAATGTTTTATGGGAATTTAATAATGAAACAGATTTCAAGGGCCTGTCAACAAGACTTCAGCTCCATAGAGGAGCCACTTGAACAGAGAGTGCTTGCTCGCAAATATACGATGAAGTTGAGAGATAAGAACATGGTTGAAATTACTGTACATTAAAACAAAGTAGTCAATAAAAATGCAAACACTCCAAAGAGTTTTAATAAGATTACACTAAATCACCCTCAAACAGCATTCAGCAACACATCACAGGGATTCAGGGCTGCTTATCCAAACTCTTCTATTCCTCACCTTCTCTGCAAGAATGCTAAATCTTTGCAAAGGATTCAGATTTGCCACTCTCTAACTCCTTCTGTATGTTCTTTTAGATTACTCTGAGGAAGTCTTGTATATTTAGGCCTTATTGACATGAAGCTTGACCTGAAGTCATTTTGAATCATCTGCAATCTATGGAGCTGGATGCATGTTTGGCCCCATGGGAGTCATTAAGATTAAAATACTGAATGGGGGCTACGTAGCTAAGTCACCGTGCGTTGAATTAAATGCACGCCACCTTCTTGTCAAGGAATTTAATATGTATTGCATAGATAACCATGGGATTTTTATTTTGGGTGGGAATTTAAACAAAATATTTTGCATTTTGAACAGTTGCCAAACTCTTCTTCAGCTCAAAACAGTGTAAGCTTTTTGGCTTTGCTTATAGACTCTTTGGCAGCAGGGTTTGGTTTTTTAATTTCTTTTTTTCACTGAAGGCAAAAATCTGATCAATTTATGATCTTTAACAACAAGAGTCTATGAACAGAAGTTTCCTTCAATTTCTCTAGCAACACTGCTAGGTGGCAAAATGTACATGTACAAATATTTCCCATTCCTTTCTGCTGCACACAAAAGCATTAATTGTCTAATAGTGCAGCACAAATGTGGACAGCAGTTTTGTCAGAAACATTCTCACAATTTTTTCCTTTCTTTCTTTATTTGCTGGGGACTTTTGTTAGCACCTAGAGGTGAGTTGCTCCAACATATCGAGCACCAGCAGTCGTGCTGAGCAGAGCGATGAGTCAGTCCAGCCCTGAAAGGTTCCTGCAGGGTGACCATACCTGCTCACAGCCACCACTGCTAAGAGCAGAAAATGAGCTACAAAATGCACAGGACAGGTTTTCATGGCAGCCTGTGTAGGGTTTTGTCACCTGTCTCAGCCTTTAGGGCAGTATTTCTCAAACCAATAGCTAAAAATTGTTCTGCAAAGGCATAAAGCATTTTAAGTGCTTCACCCCCACTTTTACTCCCATGCTCTCCAGGAGTCAAACATTAAGTAGGGAAAAACAGAAATAAGCAATTCAAATAACCAACCTCCAGCATTTCAGCTGTTAAATGATCAAGAGTGTTGTTATAAAAGATGAACACTGGTGTTTTATAGAATTTTTGTTCCTTTAGAAGAAACCAATGGTCTTTGAGGTTTAAAGGAGTTTAAATTGTATTCTCTGGGGAGTGTATCTCTAAAACAAGAATTTGTTAACCTCTTTTTGCTAAATATTTTTGAAATATCTCAGAAGTATCCTATAAAATCCATTGTCCCTCAACAGGTTTCTGATGGCACCTGGTGCACTGATCACATTACTGCATTTCAGGTGAAGCTACAGCCCATTCAGTCTGACCTCAGTTGCCGGATCAGTCACACACTCTAAAGACTCAGCAGAGCTCCTCTTTTGCTGATGTAGCTTTTCAAGGTCATATTTGTCATGATCAATGAAACACCAATTTTTATCTCCATCAGCTTTCCCAAGAAGCCAAAATCTCCCTGCTCCCTCTTTGAATGGTGCTTCAGGTTGCGCATAATTCAAGTATTTATGCTTTCAGCACTTACAACATTCAGAGCTTCTGTTGCAATGGGTATGAGTCATGTATCTCAAAATCTTTTTCTGGGACTCTAGCCAAACAAGAAGATCTTCTTTATTTTTCTTCTTGCCTTCCTTTTTTTTTTCTTGTGCCTCTGTAAAAAGATAAGTCACTATCTGAAAGGAAAATACCTTAAGCTTGAAACTTTGCCCTCAGGTGAAGCTGTTCCACTGTTGAAAAGTCTTGTGTTTTTAAATGTTTAAATAATAGATTAACTGAAGGCCTGCATGTTTCTTAGAAACAGAATGAAAAAATTGGGTTATTTGGGGTGATTCTGGAAGTTACAGAGCCTGAAATTCCTTACAAATAGAGAGGATGAGGAGAGAGGAATGGGGGCAGGTAAGGACAGTGCTCCATCATAACAGAGCAGATCACTTCACTTGCATGCTGTTGAAAGACAGTATCTGAAAAAAAATAGGAAATTCCAATTTTGTTTTGGAATAGTATGTCTGAAAACCAGAAGTTATTATACATCTCATATTGCAAGCAAATATAAAGGTGATTTCCCTGCAGCCATGATAATAAAGGCTCTTAAAAATATCAGTTACTCAGAGGAGACAATCTGATGCAGTGAAAGGCAGAAGATTAATCAGAATTGCTATGCAAAACACATTTCACACCTAGTAATCCTGATTTTTTTTAATACAAGTGCTTATGTCCATCACCATGTTATAATGGGAAGCCAGGTGAAAGGGGAACTTTAACATTTGCAAATAACAAGTAGGTCTTCCCCATATTGCTTCATAAAAAATGTTTTTCTTTTCTATTCTTTGTTTCTCTATTTATGTTGTGTAGCTAATGGTACATTTGAAAACAAGATGAGAAGCCAAGCTTTCAACCCTTAAGAGCATGTTTAGGTGTTAATAACATTCAGACTTTGTTTAACAGTACATAGCGAAAGGTATAGATAGAAATGATGATGGACAAATTAATGTATTCCCATTAGGAATTGAGGAGATCTAGGCTGGATATATATCTTGTGTCTGATGGGTTCAGACTTTTTGAAGGCAATCAGAACTCTATTTAAATTTCAACACAAGAAAGCTTGGGGTGTTAGCAGAGTGAAATGTTTACTGACATTGACATATAGAAGTGGATTTTTTCTTCAGTTCTCACGCTACATCTAAAATTGGGAAAGGATCTATTTTAGGTTATTCTTGTCAACATGATATTATTAAAACCTTGAATCTCGGAATAAATTTTGGAAGCATTACCCATTATACTTGATAATTTGCCAGATAAGGAGCTGTGTGTTTCATTATTTGAATTAAGTTCAACAAACATATAAAGTGTTAATATATCCTATACTTACAAAAGATAGACTGCCACTAAAAATAAAATGGGTATGATAAAGCAATTTTGTAATTACAGAAAACTGCTACAGATACTGTTCTACTGAAATATATCACTTCACTGTGAGGCTTCACTTCTATTAATTTTTTCTTTCCATACTGTAGGTGCACAGCTTCTCTAGCACTGATAGATGACACCCGGGCAAAGACTGAGTTCCAGAAGGTCTCTGCAGCAATGCAGTGTGGTGATAAACACAGTTGTAACAAATGTGAAAGAGCTGCTCAGGAAAGCAGCACTTTGCAGATCCTGATTTTGATTCAGATATGTGCAGCTAATAGTAAATGGGCATCAGTCTCAGCATGCCAATAAGTCAGGTGCAGCTTGAGCAAAGGTCACAGTCTGGCTGCAAGGCAGATGTACGTGAGCCATAAAGTGTGCATGTGGCTAAAAGGCAAAATTCAAACTAGTCCAGTTTCCAAAGAGATGAGATCTAACTGCATACAGAGGTTTGGAGGAAGAAGAGATGTCAGCTAGGGAAACAACTGATCTGCTGTTGTTAGCTGTACTCCTTTTCCAAAGTCGAGGTGTCTCCTTCAAAATTGTGGGGCAAGTGTCAACAAAAAACCCCATCAACATATTATCCCAGCACAACACCACAGTGTATTTTTCCCAAGTTTTCTTCAGAGAAATGGCTGAAGCAGCTTCCCTGGGAAGTAACTAAAAAACTGATGAAGTGGAATTTGAATTTTATTGTCTACCTTGAAAGGAAAATGGAACAGCATGTGACAGGTATGCATTTTTTACTTTAATCATACTGGGAGATGCCTTGTTCTGACGTTGATATAAGTAGGGAAAAAATGTGATTTTTTTTTTTTTTTTAATAGAAAGGATTCCTATTTTGGCCTCTTTTTCCTTTTAAGTTCTAGTTGCCAGCTCTGGGAATTCAAGCAGGGAATCAGAATGGGGCTCAGTCTATCCTCACAAGTACAAGGTTGTGCCATTCAGGTTGTCTCCTTGTTACACAGGGGCAAGTCTTACTCTCAATGATAAGAAAAGAGTTCCACAGAAAATGTAACATCAAACTGCTATGAGTAATCAGATTAATCAGTGCTGGAGGCACTCAGTGGCAACTCAAAGTTGCCAAAGTGTTTTACATGGAGAGGCTTTGCACGAAAGTGGCACGCATTCCTTTTTATCTGCATGTTTATGGGTGGAGTCATGTATTCATAATGCCATGCCAGATGTAGGGAAAAAATATTCATTTTGTTAGTTGTATCTGGCCCAGAGCAAGGAGCATAGAAGTGGAGGAATGGAAGTTAGAATAACAGTGAATCTGTAGTGTGTCTGCTGCTTCCCAGACAAAGTTACCTGTAAATTAGGTAACTGACATGTCACACTTACATCTTACCCAGCAATGACTTACTCCTTCATCCTCTGTTGACTTCAAAAAAACCTATAATTAGCTCAATTCTCAAATATACTTCCCCTGATTCTATTGTTGCTTACTCATGCTGGACTCTCCCAAAACACCCTGTGCCAGTTTGAACAAATCTGGAGGAAAATATCCTCTGATAGAAGGCAGGTTACAACCATACTTCCCCCACCAGGTTCAGGAAAAAAGAAATTTTTTCCTTGGAGGAAAGTGAAAGAGAGAAAAGTATTTATTTAAAAATCACACAGGAAAAGGATAATAATGCTAAATAATAAAACCTCTCGCTGTGGAGAGAAAACCTGGGAAAATTTCAGAGTCCTTCCGTAGGTAGCCTCTCCCCTCCTCCTTGGAGCTGGGACAGGGTAGGCCCTCCTCCAGGGCCTTGATGAAAAAAATCCTCCTGATGTGTTCTGGTGTTGAAAAAGTCCAGAAAAAGTAGATGGAAAAAATCGAAGTCCCAGGAAAACAAAGTTCAACTCTCCAGAGGGAAAAAACCCTGAAAAACGGGCTGAAAGCTGGCTGAAAAAAACAAGCAGGGCGCTTCCCTCCGCTCTTGCTCGCTGCCACAGCTGAACGCAGAGGAGTCTGTGTGTCCTTGAAACACTGCTTTGAAAGTTCTCTGGGTTTTTTTCCTCTCCCCCTCTCAGGCTCAGTTTAAAGGCATAGAAAGGCAGAAAATTAATTTCTGGGCATAGAGCAGAGATAGGGGATACACATCATAAAGTCACCCCAAGACACACCCATCACAACTATATACCTTAAAGGAAATCTGTCTCAGAAAACCTCCAAGAAGATATTAATCATGTCATAGCCAGGACAGAAATAACTACAGATCAAATAACTAAATTTAGACATGGTATTGTTGCAGGTAGTGGTCCAAGGTGTCTGTAGCTCATTACAGTCATCAAATAAAAACTGATGCCTATATGGGGCTAAATTCTTGCTGTTTTACCACCAACAGAATTTTCTGAACTGCTGTATTATGAACACTTGCATAGTTATTTATAAATATAAATTGCTATGAACTCTCAGTCCCTTTGCTCTGGTTCCTACTGGAATTACTCTCTGAATAAATGAAGTCTTCATATGTTGGGGAAAGCAGTTTTGGTAAAACTGATGCTGTAAAGGTGTGTGTCTTCAAACTGACTATCTGAACAAAAAAGTTTATGTGAAAATACAGGCCTAGGCTAGACTCAAGTTTTTTGATAGACTTCAGTTTCAGAGTAAAGTTAATAAGCAATTTTGTGCTGTACTTTACTGAGAGGATAAACCAATGATCTTCTACTCAGGTTGTACCAAATTGTTCAACTCAGTTTGCAAAGAGAAAGATGTGACATTTGTTTTTACACTGAGGTGTGAAACATGGTTTAAGATGCTGATGGATGCATGACTACTGTTCTCTAGAAATCCACAATCACTTCAAACCTTTAGTGTTGTGTGTTCAGAATACATATAATAGCTGCTATTTAAGAAAGTGCTAGAAATTTAGGCACAGATTTCCTAAATTAATGTTATCCTGAAGGTGCTGACAGGGAGACTTGAAATACTGAGTTGGTAGGTAACAATAACCAGAAAGAGAGCTCCTCCCAGGTAGAGTAGGCTCAAATTACATCACTGGAAACAAAGGGAAGGATATGGATCTGGCCTTTAAACTCAGGAAACTATCTCATAGTGTGAGCACCTAAGGTACAGCAATTGATTCCCTTTGACAATAAGATTTGCAATATAAAGACAATTCATACCAGCATTTGCAGTTTTCCTGCATTTATATATACTTGCTGTCTTGAAACACTGAGTATTGCTGTGAATTTATCATCTGATTGCAGAGGTTCATTCCTAACTCCTACAAAACTGAGAACTAAATGTGCTAAAGGATTCAAATTCTTCAAACAATCTTCTGTTTCACGTATTTTCTTTACATTCCCACAGAGGAGTAACATATTTTTATTATTGTACAGTGTGCAAAAAAATGTGTGTGTGTGCATGCAGAGGTATGTGAAAACATGTGAAGAGGTATCAGGAGAACAGAGCCCCAAAGCTGGACTGAGCCTAAACTCCCTCCTCCAAATCTACTGAATTGTTGAAAAACTCCTGAGAGGATGCGCCACCACCCAAGAGTTGTGCCTCATTTTAATGTTTCTCTTGAAATTTCACCTCTACTCAGGGTAGGAGATGGGGAAGAAGAGGCAGCCACAGAAAACAGCTGTCTGAATGATGGGATGCTAAAGCCTTTCAGGTTGTGGCTTCTAAGTATGGAACAATTTTACTTCAAAAGTAGAACATTCTGATGACATAGATAATTACCATGCCCCACAGAGAGCTTTCAAACTGGTTCTGAAAATAAGCACTGAATACTTTTAGTTCACTAGTGAATCACAAGTATTCAATCTCACTTTAGGACTTTTTCTATCATGTCTGCCTGATGACTGGACTAAGACATAACTAACTCAGGAGTAGCTCACTGGTTTTGATAGCTGTCTGTTTTAATTCTCACTTAGGGCTCAGATGTATGGTTTAGTTCAGCATAACAGGCTGCCCTGCATCCCGAGTGCCCTGTTTACACTTTTGGTCAATAGGAATTAAAAATACCATTAAATTAATTTCACCATCTTTCACCACTACATTTTTCTCTACCAGGTTCTTTTCAAATCTGAATGTAAATCAACAGTCCAAGAGCTAGATCCCATAAAGTATTTAGCCAATGCATGCTAGCAGAGATTTTTTTTAGTGTTCAGCTCTCAGAGTGGTGTCCAGAGCCTTAAATTTTTCTTCTCTCTCCAGTTCATGATGGAATTCAACCACTGGACTTTTGAAAAGCAGCTGTGTTGAAGATGGAACTGTCTGTGCTAGACTGGCACTTCTGTTTTCTTGTGATATTAGTTAGTCATTCAGATAATGACAAACAAAAGCATCTTGGATGCTTTACCTCTTTCTCATTATAAGGGAAAAGTCATAATATAATGCCAGCTTCTTACAAGATGCATTGGATTGCCAGATTGATGGTGCTTTAGTAAAATAAAAAATCAAACCCCTCACATGAAGAGAACAGATGTAATTTCTAGGTAAAATGTTAAAAATATTCAAAATGTATATAGGAAGCTGGGACTTAACCTTTGAGCTTCTGTCTAGGGGAAACAACAGAAAAATAATCTCTTCCACCTGAAGCAGACCTTACTTACCACCTCAAGTGAAGACCTCCTTTAACAGAGTGCGTGCACATGCAAGATTCCAGTTCTATATGAAAATTCCTGATCTCTGGAAAGGAAACAGATGCATAAAGTGACTGTTCAAATTTAAAACAATCGCAGAGCCTATATGACTAAAAGACGAAAAAATTGTAGCTCATTTTTCTGAAGCAATGCTTTTAGCTGAATCAGTCATGAATTGTTGTAATATGAAGTGAGGAACAAACAAGCACAGATCATCCCAATGTATGGAAGTAAAATGTAAAGTGCAACCAAGCAAGGTCTGTGTCTGGTATGGTCTGGTCAAATTTCTTCTTTGATAAGAAGTGCCTAATCTCCTACTGAGCATACCCAGAAATACATGTCTATAATTTACCATAGACTTAATGCAAGTTCTGGAAACACCCATGTGTCAGTGTGCTTGGGTAAATGTTGACTGCTCCTGACCCTATGCAGATTCTTTAGTGCATGAGAAACAGAGAAACACAGACAAGCATTTTATGCTTACTTGCTCATGGAAATGAGGGAGATGCTGTTTTCCTTTTTTAATCAATATACAAAAGAAAGCAGACATTCTGTCACCTTATCACCTCTGATTCTATAGAGAACAATAAATGAAAAAAGATTTCAAATAAACAGACATCAGTTGTTGGTGTGAGTCATCCTGATGAATAATGGTGATAATGAGAATGGTATATTGTGTATCTAACATGAAATCTCTATTTCTGAAGTGGTTTGTTATTCTGCTTTTTAATTATTTTTATCTTCTCTTTGTTTATGATGGGCTTACAATGGCTGTATCATAAATTTCCTTTGTGTACCTGTTATAGAAAAGGTGTACAGGAGGTAAAATTTTAGACAAAATTCAGTACTTTAAAGTTCCAGTACTCCTGATGCAAAACCATCTTAAGCAGTTGCAAAGTTTCCCTGGTTGAAAGCTTCCCCGAGCTTTCAACACATGCAGTATAGATTTCTATTTAAATAATGCTTTTTTTCTCATTTAAAAATTGAATGGAAAAAACATTGTGCAAAAGGTCTTTGTGCTGGAGTAGTAAATAAGAGGACTTCCTAAGTGAAAAACTAGGTTCCTTTCTTTTCTGAAAACTATTCTTGCTATGAAAGTGATTACCTGATAAAAATAGTAGTAGAAGACAATATCAGAGATGAATTCTGCTACCTATCATGTAGTTTGGTTTACTCTAGTCTGTTTTGATACAGGCAGTTTAGACAGAAAAAGACTTATAAAGACAGGATTGTAGACGTTCACATGTAAACATGCACTGCATTCTTTCCCCTTCTTCCTCTTCATGTGCCAGGTTGGTAATATCTCTCCAGACCTGTTCAGGAGTAAAAGGGAGACATAACTGCAGTTTAAAAACAAATTGGTTCAAATGCTACTGGTTATCTAGTTATGTCTTTTGGCTTAAGTGGTTGCCAGTAAAGTAAGTTTTTTCTTTCCCAAGGCAAGATTACAATCTCCAAAAGCATTTGTGGGGGCCATTAAAATTACTCTGGCTTGACATAATAGCATCTCAGAAGAGATTGTGATTAGTCAATAACACAATAAAAAAGATCAGACATAAAGAAGTGTTTTAATTTTACCTGTTATTTACAGGAGGAGAAGGAAGAAGTTAATGCTGTTTAGGGAAGGGTTTCATTTTTTGCAAATTAGGATTGTTATACCAAAATTCTTGCAGTATAAAATAGAAAACATCAGTGGTTGTTAGTTGTCACAATAGTAAATTTATACACAAGAGAAACAGGAAAAGAAAAAAATAAATTGGTTAATAACCGTAACACTTTGAAATTCCCCTGACCCAAAGATAGTGATGTGTAAAATCATTTGTTGCTATAGTAAATGTCATTTTGGTACTAGTAAGCATTTAATCAGCTTTCTGCTAGATACATTTAATCTGACTTCAGTGTTTTACTTGAGAAACTAATACATTACATGGTTAAGTGACTGATGATGAATTCAGGAGAGCACAAGTCCCAGTCACAAAGAATCAGGTCTTTTTAGTGCCTACATTCGCTTGACTCCCATGAATAATCCTCTGTCTGGCAGAAGATGTTAAGTAAAGCCATTAACTATCCTCAGCAGCTATGGATAACCTCCAGCAAGCCACCAAAACCAATAAACACAGGTGGTATACTTTGATATGTTTGGTCTAATATAGAACTTTCTCATATTTTGTAGACTCATTCATGGAAGCAAACCAAGTTCTCTCTAAGTTCTCTTCTAATTCAGAACTGTGTGTCTTACTGCCTCCTTTTCTGTTTCCTAATTTCAGACTGCATTATTGACCAGTCATGCCTGGACATCTCTCCCCAGATCATCAGAGGACATGGCACAGCCTGGAAGAAGAGTGGCTCCCTCCATGGTCAAAGTGGTACAAAAGAGCTGGTTGGCATGAGCTCAAACAGATCCAATATGTGCCACCCCTATTTTAGAGGTGGATTCACCAGGAGAGTGGTGATGTGACCCAAGGTCACCACAGAAAATGGTGCTGGAGCCAGCAGCAGAGTGGAATTTCCTCGCTGTCATCTCTGTGCTGTCCTTTCGCATCACCAATTGCTCAGGTCATCCAGACCTGCAGCCTGGCAGTGTCCCTAGCACTAAATAAATAAAATGCAAGCAAAACCATGACAGGGGCAAAGCCAAACACTCCAAAGTGATGAGATGCCACAACTAAGATGGCCTTTGCCAGCAGAATTAGACATCTTATGTGCGCATAAGTGTGCCATCCACTCATCTATCCTCACATCTATCCACACATATGTATGCTTATATTTATGCTGTGGTTCTGTCTTCAATTACAATGTACCATATAATTTTTGACAGCATTCCCTAATTATAGAATTATTACAAAGCCATATGGTGGAGACAGAACACAACTCATCCCTGTGGCCTCATGTCTACTTAACAGGGGTCACTCCAGTGCTAGAAGGTTATCTACTGCTACCTTGCTTAAAAGGCACTTAATTACTCTTAACAGGGTGTAAAGGGCATGGTTGAATTAAGTTCTTTTCTTTTTTTAAAGACATCAATCTCTAACTGCATTGTCGTAGTTACAGCTGGGGAGTTTGAGAAATGTACTAGTGAAATATATTACTCAGACGTGTGATTATGATTCATCTGGGAGCTTGGAAAAGAAAAGATGCACAAGTTCTTCCTCAGACCCATCAATTCTTCCTTTATTACTTTATTTGAAACAAAACTTGGACAACCCAAAAAATAATTTGATTTTATGATAGCCATAGGAAGAATAAAAGATGTTCTTTTATACCTACCCGTGGCAGAACTACAGGCTAAAGATCAATTTGAAACAATAGTTTTCCTCACTTCATTTGCTAACCATTTCAAAGGCATTACATTCTCATTTCTTTCAGGCAATCATAGATTCTGGGGCTGGAAAATTTGTTCTCCTACTAAAGCAACAGGCAAATACTCTTAACATCTTTTGTCTGGCAGTATCTAGTTATCAAGTACTCCAAGAAAGTTAAAAAAGGATTGTGCAATTGATAAACAATCCACCCTTGAGGATTTCAAAAGATTTTTCCCTGGCTTGTGGGATGGCACATCAAGGCAGCAATACTGCCAAAGCACTAGTGTTTTGTTTCCTCCTAAGTAAGAGAGTTCTGGATGTTTCCATGATGAATAAACACATCAGTTGCTCTTTAAAATATTTTTAAACCTTCAAAACATTCTAAATGCATCCTTCATAGATGTTGTCATAGCTGACATATGAAAAGTATCCTTGGGCTATCCAATGTTGTAAATAGATTTTCCTCCTCTTCTCCCCAGGTCTTAGCTATTTTCTGACTCAGACTCCAGCCATGCACTTTCCCACGCACAGGCATGACCTGGGACTTGACTGCATGAAGCTCTTGTTCCTAGTTTGTAGATTTTACCTATTAACTGTGGGCTCCTCTGCACTCTTGACAACAGGTCCCATTCCAAAGTGTCAGTGCCTCTAGGGCAGGGGTAGTGAATAGTGCAATGAGTAGGCAGTCTGCTTAAAGGTTATTTTCAGGGAAAAATCACTGCTGGTAAAAAATACCTGTTTAAAACCAAAATATATCACCCCTATTTTTAAGGTGCCTGTCCACCCTTTGCATGGGGATTTTGCAAAGACCAGCATCCTCTGTGTGTTGCCACAGGGTCTCTGTCTACCAGCTTGTCTCCTTGCCACAGCTTTTGATCTACTCTGGACATGCCTAAGTGATTCACCAACATTTAATGGGGATTAGGATGTTTTTAATTGTTTATAATTGTTTTGACCTTCTGCCTCAGCTGAGATCCTGGAATTGTGCCATTGCACTCCTTCAAGCAGGAGTGGTGGATTAGGGCAAAGTAGTTTGTAGAAAGAGGTAATTTTTTTTTATTGGCCCAATTACTGTGTATGGAGAAAATAGTTATCTTGCAGGGATGCAAAGCCTTGTGCAGGTCTGAAATGAAAACTTCAATCTTCAAAGATAAATGCATGTAGAGAGCAATTACTCTGAACTTAATTTCTTTATGTTAACAAGTTAGATTAACAAAAAGAAAAGGCAGCTGGTGGTTGTGAAATGGAGACAGTGTCTTAGCAGAGGGAGCAGAGGGAGCTAATTTTTGTTAGCTCAAAAATGTTCATCTACTTCATGAGGTTATTCCAGGAGCACAGTGGCCTCGTAGAGGAGATGACCATCAACAACCATTTGACTAAGGTTCACCATGCCAAATACACAGTAGGACTTATGTCTGAGAATGCTACAAAAACCTGGAAAATTATTTCCTTTAACTAACCACTCCAAAACTATGAGCTAAAACAAGAAACGGGCTAAAATGAAGTGCTTCTGAAGTTTCCCTAACCATTTTACAAAACTCCAAAATGCTATAAAAATAACCATGACAGGTACTGAGCACAGGAACCAACACAACAGCAGCTTCCCCCATCTCTACCTGATAAAGAACCATTCAAACACCTTCAGCCAATGAAAACTCTGCTACTCAAAGAACTGTCTGCTCCAAAAGCCAAAATGTCTCCCTACAGGAACAACCACATAAAATGCTGGTGTATGGGGAATTAGAATTACTTTGTTGACTCTTTTCCTCATATTTCTGTAACAAGCCAGAAGTTAAGTCTAGTACCCATTCTTATATGGCAATTTCTGGAAGACAAGGAAACATGTTGAGTCTGAAGTCTCAAGATCCCCTCCCTGGCTGCTCTATCAACTACTTACAGAAGAGAGCCAGAATAGAAATAACAAGCCAGCCATCATTATAATTTTTCCTGTCTCAGAAAGAAAGTCTGTCCTAAATCACAAGTAGTGCAAACGTGCAATTAGATGACCCTATGACTAATAAAGTCAAGAAAGACTGTGCAGAAAGTAACATTTTCTCTCCAGTGAACCAGTTAGTGACCATAACTTCCTACCCTCTATAGCACTGTCATATCCACCAGGAATGTCCCCAGCCTGTCCACCACGTTCCACTCTCTGACAGCATCCTGCTTTGTCCTCAGTATGGCCCCAAGATGAGTATCAGCTTTCAGTGCTCTAGCCCATGCAAAACAAATGTAATCTAGTCCATCCTCACCCCATGTAGCTTCATTTCTGTCAATTTTCTTCAAAAAATGAGCACAATATAAGCATAAAGATAATTTTATTACATCTTGACTTTATCAGGATCTACCTCAAAAAAAAATTAATTGGGAAAATGTAAAGGAAAATAAAAAGAGATCCAAATCTTTTTATTACCAAGGCTGTGCTCTATCTAATACGTGAAATCTTTATCATTTGCACTAAAAACATGACCCTCATCATTGATTTTTATTAAATTCAATAAAAATTGCCCCTCCGTCAAACTCTCTTGAATATAACTCCACTGAAATCACCTTCGATAATGATGAGTATCAAACCACAATTTACCAGTTGTGGTAAGACCGTCACTGATAAATATGCTTGTCTGAAGAAAATCAGCCACTGCTCAGTTTTTCAAACCTTACCTCATTTGCTGCAAAAAGATCACTCACGGACATCACTTTAATTATTTAGAAGTCCTTTCCTGGACAGGAATACTCCTTGGGCAGGTGGTTGGCTGTGAGTTAAAAGAACTGAAAATAATGTCAAGTGCTATTGTTACCAGCATGATTTGGGACCTATATAGTCAATCATTAACAATTTACAAGGTCCTAAGTCAAAAGAAAGCAGAACTTCCTCCTTTCATATAGCTGCAGCCTCACTAACTTCAGCCCCAGGAAGTTACCCAAATACTCAGCAGGTACCACTGTATTTGAACAGCAAACACTGAGTTTGACAAGACGTTTTCTCACAACCAAATCATCCTTGGATCCTTTACAAGGCATTTCTGCAGCCCATTCACTGTGCCACATTCCATCCCAGACACAGTAGCCAACACTGAACGACTGTGATGCACCTGGATGAGCTCATGTAGTCAACAAAGGACGGAAACTTCCATCTTCCAGTGGGGGATAATTCTCTCAGTGCAGACAAACCACCCCTGAGATTTTTGGTGTTACCCACAGAGACAACATGAAACACCAAAACAGGAGAACAGGTACTAGAAATTCTCTCTCACAAGTACTAAGAGTTTAAATTATCTTTTGAAACCTGTTTTTATTCAACACATTCCACTCCAACATAATCACTCTAATCTTGAAGAGGGATAAATATATTTCTCACTTTTGTCCAGAGTACTAAATAAGCTTTTTGTCTCCACAGGTACTTACAACATTTTTTTTTTCTTTTTGTTTCAGACAATCTGATGGGTTAATTTCATCTTTGTACCGATTTGGTCAAATTTAGAAATATATCCTCTGAGAGAAGGCAAAACCACCCCTCCCCCACCAGGTTCAGGAAAAATAAATTTTCCTTGAAGGAAAGTGAAAGAGATAAAAACTATTTATTTAACAAACACACAGGAAAATGATAATAATGCTAAATAATAAAACCCCTCGCCCTGCTGAGAGAAACCTGGGAAAATTTCAGAGTCCTTCCATAGATCTCTCTCCCCCTCCTCGGAGCTGGGATGGGGTGGTGGGCCCACCTCCAGGGCCAAGGCCTCGGTGGAAAGTCCTCCCAATGTGTTCTGATGTTGAAACTGTCCAGCAAAGAGAAAAGGAAAAAAACAAAGTCCCAGGAAAACAAAAGTTCAACTCTCCAAAGGAAAAACAGCTGAGGAAAAAAACTGCCGAAAGCTGGCTGGAAAGAAAAGCAAGCCGGGTGCTTCCCTTCCCTCCCGCTCTCCTGCCGCAGCTGAAAAAAAGTCACTATCTCTGTGTGACCTTGAAGAAGCTGCAAACTGCTTTGAAAAAGTTTTGCTCAGTTTTTCCTTCCCCCTCTCAGGCTCAGTTTAAAGGCATAGAAAGGCCCAAGAATTAATTTCTGGGCGTAGGGCAGCAATATGGGATACACATCATAAAGTCACCCCAAGACAATCTTCCGCAGCTGCTGTTTCTATTTCAGACCTGAAGGGGGGCTGTGTGTCCAATCACTTCTTTGTTGACTCCAGCTTTAACAGACAAGTCTAATGAAACATTTCACTTTTCCCCACAGATTTTGATTTAGTTCTGCTGTTAGAACATCATGGTTATGCTACTTCTGCAATACTCACACACAAAAATATTGTGAGATCTCTGTATCCATGATATTCTTACGTTTCAGCTCCATGGCTGTCATGCAGACTGAAGTTCTAAACTGAACTATTTATGGAATTATTGCTGGACTTGTGGGCTCCTGTGATCCCTGCCTGTTTTTTTATTTGGGTTTAGCATACATAGGAATTTAAATGTTACATAGGAATTTAAATGTTGCATAGGCAGGTCTTTGCCTGGGGTAGTGCTGCACAGTCCTTGGGCCACAGTGTGGCTCTGACAGCTGACGGTGGCACCTGGTTTCAGGCTGGGAATCTCTGCCCCCAGAGCAGCCTGTGAAGCCAAACTCACCCAGTGCCTTCTGGAACCAGCAGCTGTCAGAAACACGTTCATTGCAGAAGCAGTGAGAACATAATCACATCCAATATCTATTTAGCGTTTTCCTAAGTAACAAACACTATGCTTGTATGAAGCTGGTAAAACTGTTATTATCTCTGAAATGGGAAAACCAAGGCATAACGCAGCCAGAAGCTTAAAAAAAAAAGAGCATGAAATTTTTATCCAAATAGCTTGGTTTTCAGAGATAATAGTCACTCAAACCTCCCACAGAATTTGTTTTTAAGATGCAGAAGTCAGAATGAGCTGCAGGTGCTCAACACCTCTGAAGATCAGGCCAGTCCTCATGGGTGACTAATTGGGAGGGGGAAGTGTTTGAGATGGGGTGGCAGGTTGCATCTTGCTGAGGTTCATGATTTTCCCAATGTGGGCCAGGTACACATGACATTTCAGTAACAGCCTGTTGAATGTATTGCTTCTCATCCCAGTGTTAATTTGTAGGATCACATTGTCTCTCAAAGCAAGATTTTATTTTCCTAAAGAGTTCTGAACACAAGCCTAGTTAAATCAGTTAACATACTGTTCTCTGTTCACACAAGAGAGCTGAACATCCTTATTTTTTCTAATTACATAAAACCAGTGTTCAGGAACTATAGAGCCACGTGGTCCATGGAATACTGCTTAGGAAGGGCACACATCCTGCCAGTGATGAGGGAAACAGCAGCCTGACCTAGTGCAGACTCATGACTCCCTATGACTTGTGTCCATTTTCCTGGGGCCACTGACCCTTACCCCCTTCTCCCGTATGGACTGGTACCAACATTACATTCCAGAGAAGGAAAATGCTTACACTTTTTAACAGAAAATAGCCAAGAAAACTATGAGGCAGGTCTGTGTCTGTTACCTCTGCTGCCTGGCAGTGGGGGATCTCCACCAGACAGCCTAGTCCTAGAAGTGAGCAAGATAAGTGCAGGGCTTTTTCCAGTTTGTCACTTGGATCCAACCAAGTTTTGTGGCTTGGAGTGTATAAAGCAAATTTGATGTGCTGTGTTTAGCTTTTGATGGATTTGTTTTTTGTTTTGTTAATTTGACTGTCAAGGTTTTCAATAGCATCAACAGCAGTAATTTAGCTTCTGTTACCTGTTGTGGGTGGCTTATGCAATGTTAAATTATTTCTTTCCTGCAAAGCATCCAACTGCCAAGATCATAAGAATTACACAAATTAAATAACTAAATGAGAGGCTTTTCAAGGACTCAAAGAAAATTCAGGGCTTTAATATTGCTCAGAAAAGAGCAGAATGACAGGAATAAAGCTATTAGGATATTATTTCCTTTCAAAGCAAATTCCATGCAAATACTACCTCCATCTAGAAGTGTGTAGGTGCCTCCACCAAGGTCACAGCACTCTGTTGCTAAGCTTCATGTATATGAGAAGAAAAAGAGAACACCTCCTTTAAAAAACCATCTCCAGTCCAGGAGACATTATCAGCTCTGCTGTACACAGAGAAATCAAATGATTTGTCCAGCAACAGGACCTGACCTCTGCCTCAGGTGTCATTGTGTCTCCTTTTTCTTCCATGTGCTCTTCCTTCTCATGCACAACCTCTTCTTCCTTTACAAGGAAGACTCTAAACAGAAGTCAAACCCGAGCCCTTTTCCATTGCAGGACTGCCAGCAACTTAGACTTTTTCTGAAGTTTTGAATTTTCAAACAACCATTATGCCACTCTTCATTTGACATTGCTGCCACATTAAAAGGATGCAGAATCAATGCAATTTGTGGTGATTCCAGCTCTGGGCTCTCTGAGGGTTTGTAAATTAACTGTAGTTTTTTCAACACTGCTGTAGCCCTCTGTCCAGTTCTGCTGGCCACTCAAGGGTATCCAACATGTTTTAGCTGAAGCCACTGTTCCTTAACAGATCTTTACATGCTGGGACATGGTAGGATTTGGAGTGAGAAATGAAACTGTAAACAAATCCCACTGTTCCCAGATGGCATGGCTTAAGACTGTCATCTCCATCTTGTCAAATCTCATTTACTTATTTTAGCTTAATGTACAGAAAATACATGATTAAGATTTTCACATTTATGGAAATAAGGGAAATTTAGTGTTTTGAAAAATTAAACCACTCTTTATTAAACACATGAAAAGATCCAGTAGTAACTGTAACAACAGAGATGGGGTGAATTACCTCACTAGAAATGAAGAGATAATTCAGTAAAAGGGCACATGTAGTAGAGAAGAAACCTATCACAGCCAGATATAAGACATGGTGTCCTGATTGCACTCTTTATGGGCTTCAGCTACTAACCATGCAATAGAATGGAGAAAATTACTTTTCTGCAAAATTGTAAATCAGTTTTGTGCCATCATATGAGATATTACGTGATATTCTGAATTAGTCTTTAAAGTGACCCGTCTCAGATATACTCATATCAGGGGTAATAGTAGAGCTCTGTGTCAGGTGATACACATTCAAGGAAAATAAGTGATAATGATGATGATCACTGCAATAAACATATGGTTAAATCATACACAGATATATGCCAGTCTAGATGTAGCTTGACAGTAAAATCAGCCATTGTGCAGGGTGTGAAGAACATAAAAAATATTTTAAAAATTACTAACTTTACAAAGTGCTGACAAATAAGAGGAGAAAAAGTATGGGCACAGCGTATCTGTTGCACAGGTCACCATTTATTGCTGTATCTTTTAATGGAGTATTTGGAAATATAACTGCAGCTTGTAAAGGAACTGAGCACAGAAAAGAAGTTCTTTATTTCTTGCTCACCTTGATTTAAGCAGTGTTAGGGTCAGTCCTGTTACCAGTGCTGAAACATAAACATGGTGTTGAGGAGGGAGGAAAGCCAATTTCTCCCTCCAGTTTGCTCAGGGTGTCAGGTATGGGGTTTATGCCCCTGAGCATTCAAGTGGTGAGGATAAGGTAGCATCTTGTTTCAATTCATCTTCCCGGAGTGGCACTTCTCAAGCACTTTGGAAGTGTAACCCACTTTTGGCTCGTGCCTGTTCACCCTTTTTGCTGGCAGCTGCTCATCTCCAAGGCAAGGCAGTGGGAATTGGCTGGAATTACTGGCTGCTAGTACTGACACCCGTTTGCTCACTCTGGTTAAGCTGAGCTGCTGCTGGCACTTAGAGATAGTTAGCAGCTATCCAACTAGTTGAAACACTTGCAGCCCAGAAATAAAAAATCTGTTCATGCTAAGAATGGAACTGCAACCAGCTTAGGAGGAAACTGTATTGCCACAGATATATCTCATCTAGCACTTCTTGAGCTATTTCAGCCTGTATGTAGTTACTCATCCAGGGCAGTCCTGGAACTGAGGTGTAGCCATGGTGTTACTGACCTTCAAGAGACTTCCTGGATCATTTGCTCTTATGGAGAACTATGTGGAGAAGTTACATGCAGAAACAGAAGTGGTTCTTCTGCTATCACTGGAAGGTTGCTCTAGTACCTTTGTCATTAGAATCCTATTGCTGATTTCCAGTGGTTTCTTCTTGTGCCAAAGCGCAAAGTTATTATTTTTTTGTGTGTGTGTTTGTTTTAGAGGCTTTTTTCATTTCTGTGGGCCCCCACTCTCCTCTGCCATACTTATTTATAAACAACAATTACATGCCCTATCCACTCTCATTTTCCTGCCATAAATAAATGAAGTCTTTCTGTCATATTGTCCTGATTTTCCATACTCCTGAACATACTTACATTGTTAGATGTCTGCAGCTTTTTCTGGGGCTCATCTGGCCAGAACTTGATATGGACTCCTAGAGGAGAGCTCTACCTTTTAGAGCCGTCTTGATATTTTCCTGTTTCCACTGGAAACACCATGTGTATTTTGCCCTGAGGTGGATTTTCAGTCTTTGTTGGTTGGTGAATGAAAATTATTGGTGATCAAGTGGTACATCCAGGACCCTGTCTGTCACCTCCCATTTGAGAGTCCAGAGGTACATGTAAGCTGTACAAGTAAGATTTCTGGCAGTGGATGAGGTGTCATCTTGCACTAGGAGCTGCACAAAAGGGGAAAAAAACCCAACTAGTTTACCATCTATAAACCTCATTATTGCAAACTCTGCTTTTCCATATTTTGGAAATCGAAAAATGGATAACAAAAAACCTGGACTTGATTCTTTTGGCTAGATTAAGTATTTTTCCTCTTAACACGATATTTTTTAGTTAGAGTCTTGCTCAGTGTTTGTTTCTTAAAGCCAAATACAGTTTTATAAAATGACTGTGTCCTTAAAATTTGAGCCACAGTTGATATAATTTTTTATTTGAATGGATAACTCAGACCCTATTCTGTATTGTATGAAGGCAGCTTGTGTTCTTTGCTCACAAAACTCGTGATTGCTAAGTCACTTCACTTCTGTATGCAAAATCATAGTCAACAGCACTCAAGAGTAAAAGACTATGATTAGGAAACTGTGGTGTTGGATTTGATGAAGTCGCAAAAAGATGTCACCTACAAAATATGTCTTTGAAGCATTCTGTCCAGCAGCAATGAATTGTGCTGTGGTAGGCAACACACTGCCTGCAGGTTGAGGGAGGGGATCCTTCCACTCTGCTCAGCACTGGTGAGGCCACACCTGGAGTGCTGTGTCCATCTCTGGGCTTCCCAGTGCAAAACAGACATGGACATGATGGACAGCATCTCGTGAAGGGACACAAAGATGGCACATCTCTTCTACAGCTAAAGGCTGAGAGCTGAGTTTGGCCCAGACGAGGCTCAGGGGGTATCTCTATGGATAAGTGCCTGGAGGGAGGGTGCAGAGAAGATGGAACCAGGCTCTTTTCCATGGGGACCTTAGGCAGGACAGAGCCAATGGGCACAAACTGAAACACAGGAGGAGAGTTTTCTGCACATCAGAAAACACTCACTGTGAGCATGACCGAGCCCTGGCACAGGCTGTCCAGGGACATTGTGGGGTGTCCATCCTTGGAGATATTCAAAAGTCATCTGGCTGTGGTCTTGGGAAACTGGTTATAGGTGGTCCTGCTTGAGCATGGGGATTGGATCAGGTGATCTTCAGTGCTTCCTTATAACGTCAACCCCCCCATGATTCAGAGATTCTGTGATATTATTTAGTTTTTATGCAAAACCACCCTCTTTGAAGGAAATATAGTGACCAAATTTGGGTTATGTGGAATACCTCCTTAAAAAAAAAGTAATCTAAACTAAAAAGAAATACTTGAAGGAAGGAATATTTGAATTAAAAGTTGTTGTCCTTAAGCAATAAAATTTTTTGTAAGAATGTCTATAGAGACATTGCATCAAATATTCCAGTCCAAATTTTTTGCACCTTTCTTATGCTAAGAAATACAGCATGTTCCCTTCCTCATGAAAATTATTTTCTGTTTAAAATCTGTTTAAGTCGTATATTGAATTTCCCCATTTGGGTAATTGGATGGGTAGCAAGAAGATGGAGAGGGAGTGATGGGCTAGAGATGCAAAATACACATTAAATGGTTTTTGCTTTGTTTTCATATTCTGATGGATGCTTGAAAGCTGTGGTATTAGCTGTATGTGGAAAAAGATACATTTTGGAAACAGTTACAGATTAGGGGAATATTTTTTCATGTTCATAAATTAGACTCCTAAGGAGAACACGGAAGTGGCAAATTTGCATGTCCATAGCTGACTGATGAGAAAAGCATAACTGTCTACTAAGTGCAGCTGTTGATGCAGAAGATAAATGCAATGCAAGGAATTTGAGAACCTAAGTAGAGAGAAATTGTAGATATTAGTCAGAAACTCTCTCTGTTTTAAGTTAGCTAAACTACTCTAGTACAAAACTGTAGCTAAAATTACCCTCAAGTAACAGAATAGCAGAGAAATTGTAAAACTTGGATAACAATAGTAGCAAGTTTATGGAAACCAAAAGGATTGTTGCAAGCACACCATGAATAAACTGTGGTTTGGAAATGGAATTGGAAAAGCTGAAATCCAGGAACCAGCAAAATTTTGCTGTTGTGAAAATATGTACAAGGAAGAAAAAAATCTGCTGGTCCTCCTCTTGCAGTGTTGATGATGGAGATCCCCTCTTTTCCACTCTTCCATCCCAGGTGCTGTCAACTGCCAACTTCTCTTAGGAAAAGATATTTGCAGCCCTCTGTTAGAGTGCTTGAATTACTGATGATTGTTTATAACATATTAATCAAAATCCAGACTGTATTGTGATAGTCACAGTTTTGACAGACACCATTCAGGTATATAAGAAGTTCGGTTTTGTCCAAGGGAAAAAAAGGGAGGCCTGTAATTCAGGTCATTTTAGAAGATAGCTAAATGACAATACACACGAGCAGTAGGAGTGACTTTCTTAGCTGTCTAGTAATGGAGCTAGTCTGAGAAATCCAAATGCTGTGGGCCCATTCCTATTGCAAAATCTCTGCTAGGCTGTTTTGTTACATGAAAACAAAGCTGTACAGGAAGCAAGAATGCTTTTACATCCCAACACTATAGCGGCTCTTAGCTAACATACCTTATTTTAAAAAAAACCTTTAAAAGCTTGTCTCTCTCCAAAGCTCTAGAGATGCAGAATTTCAAACTACCATTCAGGCTACCCCAAAAGTGATGATCAGTGACTATCATTCATAGCAATAACATGCCAGCCCAACCATTGGAGAGGGCTTTTTAGGACCTGCTGGTGTCTCATAAATATGTTTGGAAAATAGACAGTTTACAAACCAATTATGTAAGTACTTTTCATACAAATATGTATATGTCATGCTCTGCTTCTAAGTAAAAAGGAGACTTGCATAGAAAGAGATCTCTGGTCATCAGCTTTTGCTCTTCATATTTCCAAAACCAGCCACAAACATTGAAATTGTTTCATGTGAAGATGAAGCTTAAGTACAAAAGAAGGCAGGGATCAAAAAACATCAAAACAAACATATGCATGATATTTCCCTGGGTGGTGGGTACCACAAGCTGCTGAAAATTAAATTCTTGCTTGATAGAAAGCCTGTGGTCTTCAAGGAGATGTTGTCCCTTAGCCTGATTGTCCTGCAAAAATTAATGTTTTCATTTAATGTGATGGATCTATTTTCATCATCAGTCTAATGCCTCAAATTTCTTTTTTCCTTTCTTTCTTTCTCTCTCTTTTTTAAGCATAAATGTAATATAATTCTGATTTCCTTCACAAAATGCAGAAGATATTCTTGCAACCCTGAGCCTGCATGGCTGGCCAAAAAATGCCACAGAAAATGCTTCATTCAGAAAAGGACTTGGAAGAAAGCTGGCTCAATTACACAGCGTACCCGCATAATACAGCCCAAAAGAGGGAAGCACCTTCTCCAGATGAAATAGATATAAGCATAGATGAGATAGTATTCCTTTGAGGAGTATTTTATGTATTTCACAGGAAGAGACTATATTGTCTAATGTTTTTATTTCAGGCTTTACACTTTGGTTTATGAAGCACATTGAATCATTATTCCTTGGGGGAAAGTTTGCTTTAGTTCCTCACTTGTGGCAATTCAATAAAATCACTTTGAGCAAAAGGTGAACATTTGTTAGCAATGCAGAAGAACTTACGTGACACTTCTCTATGATGGCATTTACACCTCCCAAATCCTTCTTGTTATGCCAGTTGCTGGCACATAAAATGAAGCTCCACCTGCTGCATCTGGATTCATGTCTAACTTTCTGGAACAGACTGGATTTCCAGAAATGTGACTGACAAATGAAGCATAAACTATGTTCTATTACTCATCCTGCACTATAATGGGAGTATTTAAAGTTCATTCTTGGCCCATATCTGCTTGAGTCACTCAGATGAATAAATGGCTTTGTCAAGACATACCTGACTGGGAAAGGCAGCAGTAGTGTAAAACTACATGAACACAGGAACAGGTGCAGCTGGATGCAACAGCTTATAAACTCTGTAAGTTGTATTACCAGGGTGATATTATAAATAAATGTAACATGATTATGCTTTTTAAGCTAAGCAGAATCCCAACCTAGCTTTAGTCAATTAGCTAGAGATGGCTGCTTATAGGAGGGCTGAAATTCTGCTTTCTTACTTCAGCCATACAGTTGGGCAAAGATGTGTAGACAGAAGGTGAAGCAGTTAAAATTTGGCACGAAGATGTTCTTGAAACTTGAGGGCAGAGATGTGTGAGATGGAAACAGTCAAATTGGTTTTGGAGGAAACAGTCAGTGTAGGGTGGGGAGGTGAGTGTCTGGGGAACTGCAGAAGGGCAAACTGCAGTAATCAAAATGGGAGCTGATTGAGAGGGCCCTGGGCATTTCTGTTTTGATATAGTGGAAACCACACAGAACTTCATCAGGAAAGGAAAAGAACAGGGTTAGGAAACAGCTGGATTTATGGCAGAATGAGAGAGGCGTTTAGTCAGGAATGAGGTGATACTGTCATCACATTGGAAATGTTGTCTACAGGAGAGTGGCAGGTGGCAAAACAGAGGCTGGTTTCATGGCCATTAAGCTCAGAGATTTTGGAGGCAAGCTGACATGTTGGTTCAAGTCTGATAAAAGGAGCTCCAGATTAAAGGAGCTGATTTATGAGTACTCACCAGAGTGGTATAGAAAATTATATTAAAGGGTATGAAAATACACTTGTGTGTCTGTGTTCTGTGTCACAAACAACCCAAGAGAATGCCCTAAGCCCTGGCCTGCCCCTGGGAAAGAGTTTGTGTAAGACTGAAATTTCATTTCACCTGCACATAGCATGGTTTAGGGTCCTCTCCTTGCTGAAGAACACAATATACCATCATATTTTGACCAAAACAAATGCATTTTATATTTCTGGAATGGGTCAAATCCTTTGCAGAAAAGTGAACAAAAATAAAGGTTATGCAATGCTAATCTGTTTTACAAAGAGTGTTTACAATCTCAAGAAAGTAAGAAAAGAACATCCTGTTTTACAACACCTTCCAAGCACACTCCTGGTAACAGACTGTGAGCTCAGACACCATATTAATATTGAAAGAGGTAATGATTTTAGCTTATTCAATATCAAAGGCTAACTGAAATAGAATATCACTTTCATTCTTTATTGGTTTTACTTGTATCCATCTTTCAATTAAAAAGACACAAATGAAAATGCACAAAGTGTTCTCTATGCTCCTACGCTTTTATGATAATGCAGGTATATGCCTAGATGTGTACATCTGCAACTGAATTTGACCTTATTTAAAACAAATCAGAGAATTTCAAATTGTCACTTATTTACTGTGTCTCTGAAACAGCTATTTTCTAGCTCCAAGCATTTGCAATGTCACCACGTGTCCACATTTATTCCCAAATAGCAATGGGAATTTTTTAGAATTTATAGCACTCCTACAAAACACTTTCATTTTGGTGAATTTGACTTGTTTTGAATATAAAAGGGATCCCTCAAAAACCACTAAACCCATTTGGGACAGCTCTGTTTAGATTCCTGAGTGCTTTACCAAAGGACTCAGTTCATCTGGAGTGTGGCACAGCATTGTGCCCACAAAAAAAGCAAAGACCTGATCAAAATACCACACAAGGCAGTGATGATGAACAAACAACTCTCCCATCTACCCATGGCCCATCTGCCACAGGAGCCATGTTCACATTCGTAGGGTTGAGGAATTTCCTTATCCCAAGCAGACACATGGCATGACCCACTATGCTGTGATATGTTCATTAGGATCCAGTGCATTGTGAACTACAGAGATGCACAAAAACCCCTGCTGCCCTTCTGATGGGACCAGCACTCTGCCCAGAAGAACTCCCCTCACGAAGATACTGCACTCTGTATTAGTGCTGGCTGTCTTCTGCACTGACCTTCACACACCATGGGAGCACAAATTCTGAAGAGTATAAAGCAATTAAAATGTGCTGTCTGCTCCTTACAGAATGAGAGGAAGGAAACTCATCAGGTTACAAAGAGCCCAAAAAAAGACACGCATCTGCTGGTGTCGTTGTCAGCTCATGGGATGAGCAGCTGGAGGATTCCCAGCTCATAGTTTGGATTACTAAAACAGGGGGATCAGCCCATGGGCATTCATGCAATAGAAAGCTGAAGGAGATGCCTGCATTACTATAGGGGAAATTCTAATTGCGTTTATGCTCATCATTTTTACAATAATGCAAATAGGAGATAAAATAAGAAGAGGCCTCATGGATGCTTCTTGAATAAGAACAAAGAGGTTGATGGAATTAGATCAGGAGTCAGTATAGCCCAGAATATTACCATCTGGTGATCAAAAAGAGTATGGTCCTAAAATGAACTTAGGATAATGGCATTTATGGGGAAAAGGACATACACTGTATGGATGTATAATGAAATTATAATTAGGAAGGAAAATAGTAATTGAGGCCCAAGAACAACGTAATCTACATTATTGTAATGTGAATTATAATTGGCATAAAGACACAAAACAGGGACATGCAAAGTACATTCTGCAGACTATTTTCAAAATAGAATGTGCTATATATTAACAACTGTTATGTGTAGGTGTCCCAACCTTAGAAAGGCTTAGGAATGCTTTTTAATTTCTTTTCTTAAAAATCACAGAATCACAGAATCACATAATAGTGAGAGCTAGAATGGACCTCTGGAGATCATCCAGTCCAATCCCCCGCCCAGGTAGGGTCACCTGGAGCAGGTGACACAGGAATGTGTCCAGGTGGGTTTTGGATGTCTCCAGAGAGAGACTCCACAGCCTCCCTGGGCAGCCTGTTCCAGTGCTCCACCACCCTCAATGTAAAGAAGTTCTTCCTCATGTTGAGGTGGAACTTCCTGTGTTTTACTTTGTGACCATTACTCTTTTAAGTATGCAAAAATGTTCTGGTTTGTTGAAATTAAAACCTTTACAAATATGTATCTGTTATGAAAAAATTTTTATAGTTTGAGGATAGAATTTTCACTGAAGACAGCCGATATCCTAATAATATCCAGTGCATGTTTCAAGCAAGTTTATCAGAGACTTACATTCAATTTTCCACTCTCGCATTGCAATCTCATTTCTTTTTCCATCTGCTGCTCATGAAAACTCTTATTTTTCATATTTATGAGGAGAAATAATTCTGATACCTTGTCATTTTCAAAAAATACAGAATTTTTTATTTCTATGCAAACTTAAAATACTTGGAAGCAACATTAATTTGTTGTTAGCAATGCATGAACAACATTAAAAAAGAGGCAATTAGTAGCTGCATATCTCTTCCTAATTAAAAAACATCAGAAAATTTTCAGAAATACATGATTGTTTGCTGCTTACAACTTGAAAACAGTTCTGGTTGTTTGTGGTGTAACTGCTGATAACAACAAAGGAAAATTCACTGATGCCTCAGGTACAAATGATTTCCAGGAAGGACATAGCTTTTTCCACTGTACATTACAATGTCTTCCAAATACTAATAAATTGCAGATTAGGACTGTGAAAGTGCTTGATCTTCAGTTGTTTAGCCATTTCT
The DNA here is from genome assembly GCF_041296385.1 of Aphelocoma coerulescens. Lineage (NCBI taxonomy): Eukaryota > Metazoa > Chordata > Aves > Passeriformes > Corvidae > Aphelocoma > Aphelocoma coerulescens. Next base: position 14,935,830 of record NC_091013.1, on the reverse strand, counting down.
AACTTTTATTAGGGTATGAAATAAATTATGGAAATGGTTTAGGGAGAGAAAACTATCCACAACATGAGTATGTTAAGTCTACATTGTAGGTATGAATTAAAAAACCAAATGTCTTCAGATCTTTGTATAGGAAATGAGGAAAGGGATATAGGTATCCTATTGTAACTAAAAAACTGTCGGGTTTCAGGGTTTTCCATTCAGAAGACACAAATGAACCTGCACAGTTAGTCATACTTCTGAGCAAGACAACTTGGAGAGAGACAGATTGTGGCCACTGCTAAGCAGAAGTGTAGAAGAAGCCTCAGAGGCGCTGGTGTAAGTTGTGTCTTTATTGGTATGGCTTACTATTTATGCTCCTGTGCTGCACCATCCCACACACGGGTCTCTGTTTCTGTTCATCAGCTCCTCTGAGCTCCCTGTTGACTTCAAGGTACATAACCAGGGGGTTTTAGTCCCTCCTGCTGCACACAAATTCTGTGCACACTCCAGGCAGGACCAAGCCCCTCTCTGAACAACCTCTGTTTTGACGTGGCTGCCAACAGCTATTTCTACATTATTGTTTTCCAGCCAGTTTTGATGGTTGTTGTGGTTCCATCATCAAAAAGTTTCTCAAGCTTGGTTACAAAACTATCATTTGATGGAGTCAAAAGGGCAACACAAATCAAAATGTAAATCCTGTATGCTTTTCTTCCAACCACAAAACCTGTCCTGCTACCATGGAAGAGAAGTTGGTTTGTAATCTGTTCCTAATAAGCCCATGTTGACTGTTGTTTATCTCCTTGATATTTCCTCCTTGTTTACAAGCAAATTGATTGACGAATTGTGTCACCATGTATCTGGAACTGACATTAATTTTGTCTGTGAAACTTTTCACTCCTCTTTTTTTTTTTTCCTGGTTTAGAACTAAGTCCTAATTTTTTCTTTTCTATGGACATGTAATACCTGATCTGCTCTCCTATGGATTTCTAAAAGCAGAATGAATTACAGTAAGGGTATCACAGACTCAACCTTCCAGCCTAACTTTTAAATGTCAAGACAACTCTCAATATAAACTCAATTATTTCAAAAGAAATTCAGTACTTGTGTAGTTTTTATTCCTCAGTTCATCTGATTGGAACATAATCCATGTACAGCTAAACTGACTAATTTTGAATAACTTTTCTTTTCCCACTCTTTTGTTGAACAGCCCTCCTTTCTTGCCCTACAAACTCAACAACCAAAAAGAAAGTAAGAGCTTAGGAGAGTTTGTTCAGTACAGCATGATTTTTGCCTTAACAATAGAGGGGAACTACAGCTACAATGCAATGTCTTCATCCTGTAAAAGATCCCAAGTAATTGGATTCTTTTATTGAAAGCAAATTGACCCTCCACTGTAGTATTTCTGGGTAAATAATTTCCATGCAGCAAAAAGAGTCAATTAGGTTGAAGTAACTGTCATGGTTTAGCACAGTTTGGGTTTTTAGTTAAGGAGGGCTCCATCAGCCACGGAAGTGATTCTTTGCAAAGAGATGCTTACAGCTTCCTCTAGACACAATAGAACCAATCAACTGGCTAGTTTGAATATTGGCAACTTTTTAAAGCCACTTAAGAAGCTTGACATGCCTCTGTGATCCACATTTAAGAATGAACAAAGCCCAGGAAAAGCTCTCTCTTGCTTCTGGCTTTTGGTCAGGTAACTGGGGACTCGCGGCGCGGCCCAGAGGGGCCGGGCTGGGCCCTGCTCGGTGTGGCCCAGCCGGATCAGCTGCGGTGGGGCTTGGCTGAGATCTCAGCCGCTTCTGCTCGCTGGACACCCGGCACAGCCCCCTCAGTGCAGGCCAGGCTGGCCAGGAGACAGCCACCCTGGAGCCGTGCAGCCCTGTTCCACCCGCAGCCCTGCTCCGTGCAGGTCGCCGTGTGGTTCGGCCAGCCCCTCCCAGTGCAGCCGCTGAAATAAAATGCTACACCAAAATGAGCTCCGGCTGCCACCCAGCAGAAATTAGGTGACCAACAGCAAAAGGCGAATTCCACTTGCAAGGCCTGGGTGAGATTAACTCTCTTAGTGCTGTAAGATTCTCCAGACCAGATGAAGCTTGCAGAGGAAGAGGAAAGGTAAAGGAATGTGAAGAAAACACCATAAAGACGCCGAAGTCAGTGAAGAAGGAAGAGCTGAAACCCTGAGAGAGGAGAAAGAGGAGACACTTCAAACCTAGAAGCTGAAATTCTATTGTAGAGCTATGGTGATGGACTGTGATACATCAGAGTACCCGTTGTAATTTCATGAAAGCGTGGGGGGTGGAGCGTTCAAACTGTAATTGTGAGCAGAAGTACCTGTGCTGAAATAAGCAACTGTTGAAGTAGCTGTGATTTGATGAGAAGCTTGAACAGAGACAGATAAAAATGATGAAGACCCTTGCTCCCAGGCAAGAACAAGACCTCTGTTCCTAGAGATGAAGATGCTCCCAGAGATAGGTGAAGAGAACCTTTGTTTCTGAACAGCTCAACCTTAAAATGGTACCCCAGTAGCTTAAGACTGGATCCTTGAAAGCAGTTGTGGGGAAAGCTGTAAGTCGAGGGAAGGGACTTTCACATGCAAGCAGAGAACCAACCTGGGCAGCTGTCTTGTGACATTGAAGCCATGAGAGAACTGTTTCTTGTGGAGATGTCTCTGTGGCATGAGCAAGAGAGACTCCTCTCCCTAAGTGAACTGAAAAAGATTATTATAGAGGTGGTAAACTGACTGAAAATCTCAAGGGTTGTCTTTTTACATGGTCAGTGGGAGAAGGGAGGAAGGTGGAGGGAGGAGAAGTGTTCTAAAGGTTTAGTCTGACTTTTTTTCTTTCTTTTAGGTCTGTTAATAAACTTTATGTTCTTTTAAGTTTTGTGCCTGCTTTGCTTTCTCCTAATTCTTATCTCACAGAAGGAAAATAAGTAAGTAATGGATATTTCGAACCAAACCAGTACACTTAATTGGTGTTTCTGCTAAACCACTACAGTAACACTTTCCCACGAGCGTACAAAATGGCAGTGCTCTGTTGCATGCTGTTGACAAATTAAAAGACACCCACAGGTTCTCTGCATATAAAGTTAAAATACAATATTGAACTGCTGGGAGAAATTGTGTCTTTTCAAGTACACACTGCCACTTCGGCAGTGTTTGTTCAAAAGTCATTACTAACATTTGGCATCTCATCTGGGCTACTGAACACTTGCCACTAGGGCTCCATTAATATCTGAGCAAGGGTACAATGTAAAAAATTCAAGGAATCACAACTATGAAATGGAAAAGCCAGCCAAAATCTATGGTAGTCCTCAGCAAAATCAGTAGAATATTTCAGAAATGTATGAAAAATACTGTGTTTATTGCTATGCTGCAAGAAGTAATTTTATGCTGCAATCTTACAGTCAAATTAATCCTTACACCAACATAATTTCCACCTGTGTTTTTACCTTCTATCTTAACCTTTCCTTTGACAAGGTGTTTTGCTTGTCGAGAGAGATGGGATAGAGGAATCAAATTTGTTATAACAGAAAAAGTCAGCATTTTTCTTGATGGAGGATTGATTTGTACAAACAGAGATGTCTACATTGTAGGCCACTAACCTGATCTCACTGTATATGTCTCCCATTAGAATCAGTGGAAAAAAATGAGCAATTCTCCTGCAGGGTCCAGACAAGGCATTTCAGATCCCCTTCCTTTGGTTAGGAGGGATGAGACCTGCAGCATGCCTGTCACCCTCCATAGACCAAGAAGAAGTGCAGCCAGCTAGCTCAGAGGTAAATGCTCACAGGGTAGATATTTCTGTTAAGAGGAATAAACACTTCCATAAGTATGACAATTATCTTCTGACCATTTATGAACAAGAGGGAAATATTCCTGAAAAAGCATCTGGAATAGGTGCCAAGCTCTAGAATGCTCAAAGTAAATCATACTGCTAAAAAGGTGGCTTGTTTTGTTTTTCACCTACATTTCCTTGCTTGCTCACCTTGGATAGCTTGCCATTTGTCATTCAGGCCAAATCACTGAGAGATTTCCCTGGTCAGTTCACATTAAGCATGATGGTGATTTTGTGACAACTCAGCTTCCCGAGGCTGCATAAAGTGCTTTTTTTTGTTGTACTGCCACAAGTGCTCCCTGAGTCCTGGCTCAGGGAGGTGTGGGGAGAGAAGAGCCTCAGCAAAGTGACTGTGGCCCTGATGCCAGAAGATTTTTTGCCTTTTCTTTTATACCCCTGTTATACCTTTTTATAATTTCTGTATTCCTAGTGCTTTTTGCCTACATTCCTGGACTTGTTTGTTCAGCTAAGAGACTAAACATTTTAGAATCTTCATAGCTAGGGATCAGTGTGTCCCAGACCCCAAGGTCCTCTCCAGAACACATTCTGTAAACCAAGATAGAACCATCCAGGGGAAGATTCCTTGGGGAGGGGGGCTCACTTGAGTCTCTCATTGGGGAATCTTTGATAGATATGCTAATTAGTAAAACCTATAATGTTATACCCAATCTTTGGGGGCAGACTCGGCAGGGTGCATCTCGATGCATATGACCTGGACATGTGCACCTAAGGATCCTTAAAATAAATACCAAGGTAAAATCCCTTTTCCCCTTCTAACCATGTATGACTCTTGATTTTAAGACCAGGAAAGGCATCAGCCCTTCCCACAAAGAGAGGTAGCCCAGAGACAGTAAGGCAGAGCTGACAGTAGCAGGAAAGGGAGAGCAGTCACTGCCAGCCCCTGAATGACATTTAACCATGGGGGTCAAGTCCCTGAGGTGAGAAGTCAGAAATTCAGGTGTGTTGCTCCCAGTAGGAAAGTTAATCTGGTATTGCTTCCTTGCTGCCCCAGGGTTGCAGTTACTCTGTTTCCTAGGGGCATTTTGAGTTTTTTCTTTTGTGTCCATTAATCTCATTTCACATTTTGAGGCTGTAGCCCTACAGGTAAAGAAGAGGCTAGATGCACGTCCATCAGGTCTAGATTTTGATTGAAAGTAATGGTAAATACATATAGTAAATTAAAGGTTTGTATCCTGAATCTGTCACTGAATAGAATCCTACAAGCTATATCTGTGTTTTCCCCTGGGTCTAAATCAGAAAAGCTGGCCTTGTGGTTTACCTCCCAGTTCCTGGGGTCAAGGCCAGGAAAGTGTGTATTTATGAATTAGAGTTATCCCCTCTCCTCAAGTTCTAACCACATTTGCTACCTGTTTTAAATAGGGAAAGATTATTACTTCATTTCTATCTAACTGAAGACACTCAGGAGATGCAACGCACTGCAGTAGCACTTACAGCTTCAGATAGCCATGGAAACAGGAGGCTGGGAGCAGGCTAGAAATGTGCCAGGGTAACAACCAAGGTTCTCTGATTTCTCTTTCTGTGCTTGTTTTCTTGCTTAGTGGGTTCAGGAACAGATTCTGGCTGGATCTTAATGCTTTAAGAATTGTGCATTTATGAAGAGAGAAAAGAGTGCTAAAAATATACACATAAAATCTGTACTCCATCTAATGGAAAAAAATTATGGCAACTTCCTTTACTAATAATAAGAAGGATCCCAGATCTCTTTTTTATGTGAATTATTGGTGCTTATGCAATTTGATGATGTTCAGACATTATAGTAAGATAAACAGTTCATTGGAAAATACTGTTGGTATTACCTGGGATATATCTACATGTGTCACTGCAAGCTCCATCTCCCTTTCACATGAGCAACATGCAGCTGTGTTTTTATACATGCAACATTCTCAACAACAGCATTCTGATTTTCAGTGATGATTTTTTCTTTTTCTCAATTTTACTTTTAGTATTTTAACTTTCTTTTCAGAGTCAGCATTGACTTAGCATTTAACATCTGATGTTTGTTCCAATAATCCTTGTCATACAGAATCACATATTTACTTAAAAATGAATAGAAGTCTTATAAATTCTTGTCTACAGAATTTTTATTTTAAATCATCTTGAAAATTTTTTATCATGATAAAAACAGGCTATGTAGATTGTTACTCTAAGCCCTGGAAATTTGAATAATAGGAAAAGAAAGTACAACTTCACCTCAACATTTTTTTTACAAACTCCAGAATCAGTATAAATGTATTTTCTGGCCTCAGGTCTAAAATGACTCAAAGGCCAGATATTTTTCATGAGGCTCTGGTTCTACAGTGATGGCTTTGGCTCCTTCTGCTTTTCACCCTTTTTTTAACGTAGTGCAAGCCTGTGTGCACCTGAGGTCTACAATGCATCCACAGAGTGATAAATGAGAAAAGTGCAGCAAGAACAGGCATCTCAGCAAACTTAAATCTTTCAGAGGTGGAAATCCCCATATGACAAGGAACATTAGGTGATACAGAGTGGGTCTGCCTTTGTTTGCTTCCTAGGGATGCAAAGGTGGCATAGAAAAAGGACAGGCTTATGCACATTTCCCCCTGAGACATACACTGATAGAAAGCTATTAAATTAGTTCTAGCCCAAAACATAAGGAGGAAGGGAGCCTAATTCTGTGTTTAAAGCTCTGGTGATATTTTTCCAGGGCTGAGAACATAAAGCTTTTTTTTTTTTTTCAGTTTACTCAGAAACTTCTGAGAAGTTGCAAATATTGGCTGATATTTCTTGAATATATATTGAGTATATTTCCATGCAGTTTGTTCTTGAAGGGAGTGCAAATCCTCTATGGATTAGCTATGGAGAAAAAACGACAGTGAGGTTTTGAACTATTTGTCCATTGTTTCTGAAGTATTCATCTCCTTCAGTGCCTAGGCCAATTCTTCTGCCATGGCTGCAGATATAAATCTCCACTGTCATTGGAGCTAGACTGGTGAATAAAAGCAGCAAGTAGTGAGAAGAAATAAAGCCTGTCCACTGGAGATGAAATTGAGTCTTTTTCTTTCTCCTTATTCAGTATTTGTAATCTCAATTCTTAAATTCAGTGTAACAGAGAACATTACAGAAGGGGGGTCAAGAAAAGATATTTTATGATCTTAAAATGGTAAGTAATGAAATAGAGAAAATTACACCCAGAAAAGAGACCCTCAAGCTGGAACAGGCAGGTCTTTCTCTTTCCAGTAGTCATCTCATTTCTTGACTTGGACATCAATTTATAAAATTCATAGCAGCATTTTAGTACAGATTTTAAGATTGTTTTAAAAAAAAATTAAAGTGTATAGGAAACTGTAAAAGTAGAAGCACTTTCCCAACATAAAAATGAGAGACCTTGTAAGATTTTAGCTGCATGTAGCTGTCTCTATGCCGAGTTCTTCTCCGTGGAGAGAAGCCAGGGCTGGTGGTGCTGGGAGGCCTTGTGGAAAGCACGACAGAGGAAAAAGGGCACGCACTCCCCGTGAGTCAGCTCATCTTCCTGATCTAAATGTCCTCTTGCTACAGTCACACTGTTTAATTTTTCATTACTCATAGCAAGAGACATCTGAGATTGTCAAGAGAAATTTAAAAAACCCCCCAGATTTTCAAATTAAAAAACCATATAAACTTAAAAAATATTAGGAATAGCAGCAGTCTATTAATAATGTAGAAAGAGAATGGTTATTTTGCAGATGAATTCCAGATCTCTCTGAGAGTAAATGTTACCCACTGTATATCTTCATTGCTCAAGCCATAAAATCAGGATAATTTCGTAATTTCGTAACTTCAGACAATAAATATTAGTCTTTTCCTCAGGAAATGTTGAGTAGCACTCTGAAAATAATAAAGGCAGTTAAAAGAAAGTCACATAACCCAAGCAAGCTGTGCTTAACTTCACCAAAGAAAGTCACATAACCCAAGCAAGCTGTGCTTAACTTCACCATGTTGTCTCTGGAGGTTTTGTCACAACCAGTCTTCTTTGCCTTATCAGCACCTTTTCTGCTTAGATAAGGAGCTTTTTGGGTTGAGTGTCTTCTTGCCATTCCCACCTGGTCACACAAAGCTGCAATGTAGATACTGGCTCAGGTGGTAGCAGAAAGCCCTGCTGAGACTCCAGCAGAGGGGCTTTGCCTGTCCCAGAGCCAGCCGTGGGCTCGCTGCTGGGCAGTGGTTTTCTCTAGTCAGGCAATCCTGGAGAGTACAGGAGCTGACATCTCCAGGCAAACACCATTTGTCACAAGTTGAGGAGTACCAGAAATGCATTACAGAGTTTATGCACTGGTTAATTATGAAAGAGGCTGTGTACAGACCTGAGCAAGATGTGCAAAAATTATAGCATTTGATAACAGATGGCCACTTGAAAGATTTATAAAGCCTCCCCCAGCCTTGAGAAGAGAAGCTGAAATACACTTAGTTGGTCTGGATGGCAAAAAATTCATGGTCCCAGCAGGTTAGGGCTTCAGTTTCTGGGAAGAGGGCTGTCACATACTTGTCCCTACTAGAACATAGTACTGAGTTGTAGCAAAGTTAATGTGTCATATATCTTGTGTCATCCTTCTTGGTTTTATCTAGCTCCTTTTAATCTGTCCTCTCCTGTGCCTACTACAATTTATCTCTACTCTCCAGGGAATTGTTTTATGTTCCCTCCAGGTCCTATGTAGGGTGTCCCTCTGCACTTTCTGTCTGCATCTCCAGAAATGTTCCTGCAGATGACGAATTGCCTTAGTTGTATGAAGGGGCAGAAAGAGAGGTTAGGGAATATGACCTAGAAGTGTGATTCTCTGTCCCAGATCTGACCTGTCTTCCTGGCATCCAGTTTGGGATTTTCCACTGCCAATCCAAGCACAGTATTTTGAGAGAAAATTTATCTCTCTTCCTAACTCCTCTCCATTCCTGCTCTCTCTCTTGCTTTTGACAATTTCATTACCCAGCCTGTCAATTATTCTTGTTATTCGGTGTTACCTGAAGTCTCTCTCAGTTGTCACATCAAGATTATGCAAGACTCTTCCACACATTTTGTCAAAGATACTGCCTTGTCCAGGATTTAAGCTGTCACCTCACATCTCAAGCTAAAGCAGCCTTTCTAACTCTCATCCATTCAGAATCATTTTGTACATCCAATTTTCCCAACCTGCCCTATTAACAATAGCAACCTTGTCTTTGTAAATCCTCATTAACCCTCCAGAGTACCAATATCTGCTTTCTTCTCAGGGTCTCCTTCTGTGATCTGTCATTTCCCATCCTCTATACAGATAAACACTCTTCTTTGGCCTGAATACCAACCTCCCACCAGCCTTCCATATTTTATAAAATAATTAGTTTAATTTTTTTCCTATTCTAGTGCTTGGAAAAGACTACCCGGCAAAAGTACTTTGTTATTTCCCTTCAGATCCTACTTCAACATTTTCCTTGGCTGCAAAGCCTACAAAAACTGACAAGTACACTGCTCCTGTGCTTGTACCACTGCAATGCTGATTAATATTATCTCCTGAAGTCCTTCTGCACCTCTACGGATCTGCATTACTTTGGGCTCTCAAATTGTAGATCCGGTGGGCTAGGAACTAGGGCTTTATTCTGTGTCTGGTATTGCAATGTGTGCTCAGAAAGTAATTGACCCTTGTGTCAGCATCTTACCAATGCAATTCCAAAAAGGGCACTTTCACTCCATCCCCCATCTTCAGGGTTTTTTGTTGAAATTAATAGCTGAGTGAGACAACTACTAATGCAAGAATTGAAAGTGGAGTTCTGTAGTGCTGCCTCATATTATGTTAAAGAACAAAAGACATGTTATTCAATTAATTTTCCTACTGTGAAGTAAGATAGGTACACCTAGGCCAGCACTAGAAATTAATTTTCCAATCAGTCTTAAAAGCTTCCAACAATACCACTTACCCAAATAAGGATATTCTACAATACAGCGCTGAACTATTGTCCCTTCGTTTCTATTAATATCAAGTTTGAGTCTCTGTTTCTGCAAAATTAAGCCAACAGCAACTTTTCCTGTCTCCTTCAATTGGCAAAACAATTCATTTTACTGTGGTTTCTGCAAAGGGTTTTTTTAATATATTTTAAAATGGTCTTTGTTCTCACTAGAAACAATAGATTTTTTTCAGTCTTGCTTTATAGGTTAATTCTGCAGTTCTCAGTCTTTATTGTTTTTTTCTTCTCTGCTATGTTGCTCTTTCACTAAACTTGCTGTTCAGAGTAGAACCTGGTGGTTTGTTACTGACCTAACCAGTATCAAGTAAATAAGTAAATGAAGACAGCTACTTCCTGTAATAAGTTGTATATTGATACATCTGGGAATGTCATTAGCCATTTTTAAAGCAGGATCATGTTGCTGATTTATATTCAGCTCATGATATACAATGCCCCCAGGACCTTTTCTGGCAGAGTTGCTGCTTCACCAGTTATTCCTCATTTTGTATTTGTGCGTTTGATTTCTCCTTGCTAAGTGTATCACTTTGCACTTGTCTTTATTGAATTTCATCTTATTGATTTCAGGTCCTTCAATTTATCAAGATCATTTTGAATTCTGATCCTGTCCTTTGATGTTCCCACAACCCCTGCTAGCTTGGTAGCATGCTCAGCTTTTATAAGCATACAGTGTATTTTATCATCCAGATCATCACTGAAAATATTTCATAGACTCATATTCAGGACTGACCCCACTGGAAATGCCCTCCCATATTGACATTGAAACATCCACTCTTTCAGAAGGGCTTTTCAGTTAATCTTGCACCCATTTTAAACCACTATTTTCTTGACCATATTTTCCAATATTCTTATGAAAAAATTGCCTGAGATGTTCAAGGAAAAAAATTAATGGCAATGTCCATTTGCATGTGAAGCAAAGTTTCAGAAAAAAACCAAAACTTCCCAATTTAAGTGGAATTAATTAGGGGGAAAAAAAAGGAAAGGTCAGAAATTATCAGAAGCTGTACTCTGTTGCAGCCTGTTGGGAAGATTGAAAGAGTAATTAAGCTATCAGACAGATTAGCTGACAAGAGCATTAAAAATTTAAAGAAGTTATAGTGAAATTAATGCATTTCTGAGATTCCATGCAAAATCCAGCTTTGTGGAAGGGGGTAACAGAAAATGTCCAGCTTCTTGATTAGATGTTAAATAGAAAGAATCCAGGCATTAATCTAAGTGAGCTTTAAGAGTTATAAATAAATATTTTGTCATTAAAACTAAGCACTTCTGAAAACATACATAGTAACATTACAATGCATGAGCTTTTAAAGGGGGATGAAGAGTTAAGTAAAGATCAGTAGAAGGAAACTCCTTGACATTTTGTGGAGCCACAGAAATGGCCACAAGAAAACCCTCAAGCAGATTCACAGGAAATAGTTCTGTCAGGGCCTGGTAGGTCACCCAGAGCATCCCCTGCCTCAGGGCAGGATCTCCATCTAAACCTGTTCTGAGAGACGTTAGTCTGACCTCTTCCCAAAACCCTCCTGTGCTGGGGTCTCTTTGGGATCTGCCAGCAGTCAACTACTCTGTTTCACCAACTCTAAAGTTATAGAGTTTTTCCTGAGGAACAAAAACCCCTTTCCTTTCTCTAATTTCAGCCCACTACTTTCAGTCACAGTCCCAGAAGACAAGAAGAGCAATTTGGGCTGGATGCAGCTGCCAGCCTCTACAGTAGCTGTCAGCACTGTGCCTTTCACCAGCATGCTGTCAGGAGTGCTGAGTGTGGAGTGGGGATGAAACACATCATCATGAAGGCACAAAGCTCTGCAGATTGGTGAAAAACACTACAGAAGCTCCCATTCTGGATCACCTCAGACCCAACAACTGAAGCAAATTTGATGACATGGGAACAAAATCTCCTTTATTCTGGTCAAAATGAGAGACACTACAGTACAGGGGTAGACAGCTTTTCTTCATGTGGGACATTATGCTGTGGTGAAATCTCATTTTTTAATGTCTTATCATTGATCCTTCTGCCTGTTATTTCACCATGGCAACATTTTGGTCCCATTACTGAGTATACAATTAAGATTTCAGATTTCTAATTTCAGACTGCATATGTACTGACGGATACGAAGCACCCACGCCTGAGATGTATTATGTGTGCCACACAGGCAGATCTTCTGCAGCAGAAATGTATGCTTGGTTTTTCACCAATTACACTGCCATAGTAATGTTTTCCTCAAACCATGGATCAGCCAGAAGTGGAAGGCAGTGAGGCAACGAGAGAGTAGGGGTAGCAGCAGAGAGGCAGCTGGGGCAGGAGGGAAGGTATGGATAAGGGTAGGGGTAAGTTAGAATGGTGAACAAGGACAGGAGAGTGGGAGTGGGTCCTGAGAGTGCAGAGCAGAGATGGAGCAAGTCAAAAGCGTGGGACGTGAGATGGAGTCTACTGAGAACTCAGGAGGATGGAAAGGAGATGATGTGGGCAAGGTAAGAAAAGCCTCCATGCAGGTGTTCGAGAAAAGGTGGCATGTGATAAGAAGCAGGATTAGGAGACTGGGGAGAGGAGAAACAGGGAGCAAACATTTTGAGTGGAGGGAGGCTATCAAGGTAATGGAATAGACTAGGGAAGTAAAGAGTGACAACTTTCTCCTCCTAGGTGTAAGCAGAAATTAAATGTTACCAACATCTGAGTAGCCAGAATCTGGCTAGGCATCTGTGTTTTCAACCTGAGATAATTGGAGATGATTGTGGCAGGCTTCGTCAAATATTACTACACCTATGAAATATTACTCTTTGCAATTTAAAAATCAGCCACACATCTTGAGGGACAAGCATTATCCTGAGCATTTGTAAGGTACAAGGTTGGCAATAAGACTGTTTGCAGAGAAAGCATTTCCTCTCTGCTTGAATTCTCCTTTATCTTATAAAAAAAATAAAAGTAAAATGTAATAAAATGTATCAGAATGCATGAAACGTAATCACATAGCTTCTTATTTGTATTCAGCAACCAAATCCTTCTGAGGGAGCAGTTATTAAGTGCACAGTATCCCATAATGCTCTTTAAATATCATGAGCAGGAGCAGCAAAGCACAGGGGAAGTAAAAATGCTGTCTCATGGCTCTCTCTTATCAAGCCAGTGCCCAGTGCACATTGTGGTTGTGGTGTTTGAATTATGCCTGCTGATCCTTGGTGCTCATGGGGAAGACAAGAAGGTGCCAGTCAGTTCTAGGTTTGTCAGTAGTGTTGCCACTTTCAGACAACCCTTTGGAAAGCACTTTAGTTCAGTCTCACCATGATAGGATCACTGATTGATAGGGAAGGCTGTAGATAGAAAAAGGAAGATGGGAAAGAAGAAAAACCAGGGAAAAAAAGAGCAGCACTCCCCCCTTTTTTCTCATTTTCAATACCAAAACTCAGGTTCCTTTATCCAGACATGAGAGAAACATAGGACCTTTGGGGTCAGTGATGTCCATGACTTCCTGCCTGACTTCCACTTAGGGGGGTTTTACTCTGAGGTTCACCCTTTGCCACTTGCCATGGCCATCTATTTTACCATGAACCATTGTGATGCCACCTCATTTCCATGAGACAGCCTAGTCCTTGGTCCCTCACAGGCTTATGGCCCACTTGACTCAGCAAGAAACATCAAGGCTCTGCCTCTGTGCTGGGGGTGAGGAGCCAGCAGCTCTCCGGCTGTTATTTGGGCCCAAGAATCTGCACTGTGCTTGGGAGGACAGGGGACCAGGACATGTTCTGGGGCACTGGCATGGTCACCACTGCCTTGGCCACTTTTCTCTTGAGCTGAAGCCAAAGAACCACAATGAATGTGCTCTTGCCTGCAGCAATCCCCAGGGTGGGCAGGAGGCCAAGCCCCACCGTGAAGGTGCTGGTGGACCCCTGCATCCCTCTAAAGTGCAAGGGCTTCTGAACAGTTGGTGAGGGACACACAAGGCTAGGGCACAGTTCCCACCCTGGAAAGGCTGCCTGTGTCTTAAGAAGCAGCAGAGGGGTCTTTGCTAGCTGCCTCTCATGTTTCTGCTTCGTGGGAGGGAAGGATCAAGGGCAGGTAGAAGAACTGGAATAATTCCTGGTGCAGCATGAGGGAGCTGGGTTGTGGCTCCTCATGTGTGCTCTCGCTAAGAAGCTGACAGCTGTCTGCTTTGATAAAGCTGAATTTCATAAAGGAGCCATCTTTCTCCAGGTTTCTGCCCTGTATATGAAAGCGTCAACAGAAGCTAAGAATCTTTTGCCTTCCAGACATAAGAAATACTAGGGCTTCCATGTTTTTATGCTTTTAAAAAGCTGATATCAATGCCTAAAAGAAAGCTGAAATCCATGGAAATTACTGCCCTGAATTTTGAGTCCCCATATCCTAGTAAACTCAAGAGGCATACAAGAGCTCCTTCTGAGGGGAACAGGGAAAATCCAAACAAACAAGCTCATAGACTGCCTAGATGTGAATTGCATTTTCTTTCTTCTCCTTGATTTTGTGAAAACCTGCTTGCACCTGAGAAGAGGAATAATCTATCTTCAGCTGCCCTATTTACACGACAAGAGTGTGACCAAGAAATCAATGCACTTAGCAGAAGAGAAAGGTACCTCGTAGTAACTAGGTCATAAACACTCTATCCCTCTTTTGCCTTGAAGCCTTGCTCTTCTCTTTTTCATTTTGTGTTTGACTACAAATATACATTGCTCTTTCAAAAGCTCCATTGCCAAGCTTCTCCCTAATGTAAGCTTTTCTTTTCTGAGCACTGGTGCATTGATTATTACAGGATGTATGGTATGTCATATCCATCAGAGAATGAAAGAAACAGAAAATATCCAGGCCTTGTCTTGCAATATCCCCTCCTGCAAATATATAATTCTTATTGTTTATGCTGAACATTTAATCAAGTATCAGATAACCCTTATCCACGTCATATTACTGGTATTTTATTGATGAATGTGATATTTTAAAGGGTTGAACACACATTTTACTGATGCAAACTAAGATAATGTGGATGAGGAGAAAGGCACCTTGACCTGAAAAAGAACAAGCCACCTTGCAATTCTCCCAGTTTTTCTGTCTCCCAAGAGGTTTTGCAACCCCAGTGCTAAGCAGTAGGTGGGTCTCAATTCCGATCACTGTGACATTTTTGCTCCCCCAACCCCACCATGATCCTTCCTTGTTGTGTAACTGCCATTACCGGAGGTCCCATGAAATTCTCCATGGGCTGTGAGACACGTAAACAAAAATACTCAAGTTATTCCATGTTTTGATTATTCCAGTCATCTCAAGCAAGGGTAGTGGTAAATAGTGTGATAATTAAATTCTCAGAAAGTAGTAAGTCAAACACTGCTGCAGAGGACTGCCATGGCCTCAAAATGCGGCAGCAGTGAGATCAGAGATTAAATAGCACTTCCAGAATGTTACAAAATGAAATTCATTTTTGCAACAGGAATGCTAATGGGTCTGAGCAAATGTAATCACAAACAAGGACAGTCAGTGCAAGGGGAGACATACTTTGCAGAAGTAATGACAAAGGAGAAGTTAAAGTTAATGGGCAGCTAATGAGATAGGAATTAGCAACAAGGCTGAGCTGAATTGACATGCATTTCTCCTTTGCCCACATAAACTCCTGGTAATTCCAACAGTAATTCCAACTTTCCTCAGAGGCATGTCTTGGATGGCAGGAACAGCACTCCGGGTAGAGTTACAGGATGTTGTAGTTCTTAACAGCTGTCTTGGTTTTTGAGACAAAACTTCAGGAGGAAACACTCCAGAATCAATGTTCCTCCCCTTTTCCTCTGTCAATGGAGACAAATGGATCACAAGAAGTGAAAGCAGGAAAAATAAACCAAACTCTTTATTAACACACAAACAAAAAAGGGTAGAACAGGATTAAAAAAGCCCCTCAAAATACAACACATTCCCAGAGAGAGAACAGACACACGGGCTCGGACCAGCCAGGGCCACCCTGTGGGCCCAGTGGGGCTGCCCCTGTAGGCTCCCCGGACCAGTGAGGAGGGAAGAGAGGCAGTGAGGCAAGGGGAAGGAAAAGGAAAAAAGAACAAGCAAAAAAACCACAACAGATCCTTTTCCCAGCTAGCTGGAACACAAAGGAAACCCAAAAAGCAGCACAGTGCTCCCAGAGCACTCCCTCCTGAGCCCTGCTCAGACCCTGGAGCCGTTGGGCCAAACCGTTCAACGCCGCCTTGGGTCCGTGGCTCCAGCCCCATCTTAAAGGCAGAGCATCCTTGGGCATTGAGCAGATGGTTAAGGAATAAAGCGGCTTCATAACATCACCCCAGCGCAACAGCACAGCCCAACCATTGCCAAAGTCAGGATTTATGGGTGGGCAGGGGGAAATGAGGAGAAGGAGTGATGGGTTTTGCAGCTGTGAGGTGGCAGAAGGGGGTTTTACCCCTCGCATGCTGACACAACAAAGCCCGGAGGTCAACGCTGAAACCCCTCTGGAAGGTGGCACTCAGTGCCCAACACACAATGAAAAAGGGGTAGAGCTCCTCACCCAAAAGGGGCTAGATCCTCCTGTCGCTGTCAGGCAGGCACGCAGGCAAAGGC
Source organism: Aphelocoma coerulescens (assembly GCF_041296385.1). NCBI lineage: Eukaryota > Metazoa > Chordata > Aves > Passeriformes > Corvidae > Aphelocoma > Aphelocoma coerulescens. Next base: position 14,919,516 of record NC_091013.1, on the reverse strand, counting down.
AAAGAAGAAAGAGAGGAGACTCTCCATGTGTGTTCCACACGGGTTTATTCGGGTCAAATGACAGGGACGAAGAACCCAATAGGTGGGAGGGTCCAGGGATCTTATACTGGGTACAGACAAGGTGGGCAATGGGATCTCAGCCAATGGGATAGGGGAAAGTACGTGGGGTTGACAGCAAGGGAACCAATGGGAAGAACACATAGGAGGGACTTAGGGAAGGATCCAATGGGGTGTCAAGGAACAAAGAACTTTCTAGAACTGATACATATTAAAGAAGGAATATGAATATACATAACTTCACACATAAAACAGGGAGGGGAAAACATTAACCAATTGGGAGAAAACATGCAAAAAGCAGAACAAGGGAATCATGGGTTCTCACCATGACTGAGAGTTACGTGCTAAACTTGGGTTGCTGACTGCCACCGCTGGTTGTCTGAGGTCTTCTCAGGAGACAGAGTGGCTGGAACCATTTGCACCACCACAGAGGAGAAAGTTGCTATTTCCTAAGGTTTGATACAGAGTGAGCATCCCAACAGATGGCACATGCGTGTCTGAGAAGTCAGCAAGCCTGAGGGGAAACCTGTTGGTTCTGGGCAGTATGGAGGGGATGAGTGAGGGCACAGCATGAAAGGGAGGACAAAGAGTAATGATGTGGTGGTTCTGACTCTTTGTCCTGATGACATGCTGCTGTATTGTGGCTTTTTTTGTTGTTTATTCTAAAAAACAAAGAATAATAATTAAGAAATGCAGAACTGCTGCCTGGCTCAAAAGGTTGCTTTTACCCAAGCTACAAATTCTAAAGGAAAAAGCCTTTCTCCAGTTTTGGCGGAGAGAACGTATTTCTGCATAAAAGTTCCCAGGTATGGAAAGAAACAGACACATACACACACACTTTTTGAGATTGGTATACTTTATGATTAAGTGCAGGCAAGCTGTTCCTCTTATTTTCACAGTGGAGGCTATAAATGAGAGTCCTGCAGTTCAGTGAGGGAAACTGTATTTTAAAGTTTCATGTGCGAAAGATCTGAGGTATTTTGACACCCACTTCTAGTAAAACCTTTTTTTTTTAAAGGGAAAAATATTTGTTGTTGCTCAATTCATCCCACTTGACAGGAGTTTGTATAAACCCACACAAAACAATTTTTTTCCTGGTTTATGCCATTAATGGAAAAATTCCACCGAAAGAGGTGAAGTAAATTTTGTGGCTAAAAATAATAAATTCAGACATGATCGATTTTAAAGAGTACTGCAATTATAAAATATTTAAATATGGATTGTTTTGAGAAAATGTATTGTCTACAGTAATTCTGCCAGTTGCATTTCTGACATGGGTTTTTTTGGAACACTTATGCTGTGTGGTATGTTGGCTTAATAAGAAGCGTTTATGTGCCAGTGCTGAAAACAAGGAAATTATCCAAAGTGAGGCTAGATAGAAGGTAATTTCTCTGCATCTAATGCTTCCTGAAGTTTTCTGTCCAGCTCTCCAGAACTTTATTTTGATTTCTGCACCAACTTAAGCAACAGCTGCATAACAGCATTCCTGGATCAAATGAAGCACGTTGAGAAAACTGACTGAGGACTGATGAAATCTTATATCTGCGAAGATCAGAGAGGAGACCAGGAAAGTGAGTCTATAGAATTCTTCATCTTGTCTGCTATAGGAGGTGGACTTGCAGAGTTGGCATTGTTTAGGCAAGACTTTTTCACTCTGTCAGTGTTATGGCGTCCATTTTCTCCTCCTGCTTATTTGAATCAGTACACTCCTGCAATCAAAGAAAAAGGTGGATTTAATTTACACCAGTTATGGAGCCTTTGGATGTGTCCTACAGAGATCAGCAGCCCAATGCCTAGGAAGTTATAGACCCCATGTCTATCCCGAAGCATGTCTTTGATATTCAGCAGAAGCTTTTACCCCACTGACATAATGCATTTGTCAGAGCATTAAATCTGTGTTAAAAGGAAACTCTTTCATTCCAAAGCTGTCAGCACTGACATTTCAGTTGCCTTTAATGACAAAAATATGCAATGTGAGGCCAACCCTATTTTAATTTCATAACTGCTGACTCTGAAAAGTCACTATTCTCTGGCCTTTTTTTAGAGTGTTTTCTCCTGTAACAACTACAGTTTGGTTAATAGTATAAATTATCACTTGCTTAAAGTTGCAAATTACAAGTTATGTACTCCCCAAGCCTGCTTTGCCTAGAACACTTCTAGATTAAAAGAAAATCCTCATTTCTTCTGTAGCTGTTGGAGGGGACACAGGGAAAGAAGAATGTTCCTTCCATCACAGATTTCGATGTGTGGTAAATCCTTTCACATCTAGGTATTATAAACTGTATCATAATATATTGATCTTAGTTCTTGGTGGGTTTTCACACTGGAAACTGTTTTCCTCTGGGTTTTGGTCTTATTTGGTTTTGGTCTTAATGATTTTTCAGGTAGGGTTTTTTCATTAATTTTAGTCAAATACAACATTATGGCAGGAGATAGAGAAACTCACTGCAACATCCATGCCAGTCACAGTATCTCTGCTCAGCCCCATGGTGAATCTGATACCCTTGAATGTGGGCCAGGGATGAGACAGGAAGGGCAAATGGCTCTCCAGTTGTTTGACTGCAGGTCTGTCCTGCAGAAAGTCTGCACAAAGTGGGACTTCAGAGTGATAATCAAATAAATTAAATCACTGTGTAAATCTTGTCATTTATAGTTCAATGGCATTGAAAATGTTGCTTTTTAGTTACTAGTAAGAAGTCAGACTTAACCACTCAGTGAATTTGACTGTGGACTAAAAATGCCAAGGAATACTGAGATAATACAGTGACTTACTACAGCTACTAAAAAGAAGATAAAACATGTAAGTAAAGTTCATTGAGGGAATATTCTCTTTAAGAAACATATGTACATTACAAATACCTTTTAAAGATATTATCACTTCTAGTAAAATATGTGAAAGACAGAAAGTAGCTCTGTGAGAAAACGGTGAAGTTGTTCTCTGCATAAGGCAACACTCAGTTCCTGGTAGACTGCAGAAAGGGTGTGTACACTTGGCAATACTGACTAACCATAGAAGGGGGCAGCTGTTTGGCAGGGTAGCCACAGACCTCTGTCAGCAGAAATACCCAAAACTTTAACAGTCTTCCAAGCATAGCATACAGAAGTGGAAACCACCTGGCATAGAGCACACAGCTGTATGATATTATTATATATAATTATTATTATATCATTATTAGTAACAAAACACAGCTGCTGGCTGACATAGAGCCAGCCTTTCAGAGCCATCTAGTTTTCTGGAGGACTTTAGTTAAAGAGAACCAAAGCTGTTCTGGCTGTCAGCGGAGTGACCGTTTTCTTTCAGTTGTTGTAGGTCTGTGCCAGAAAAGTAATCACCTAGAAATTCCAGCACTGACTTTAAAAGCCTGTGAAGTGCCTCCTCTTTTCTCCCCCAACAAACAAGTCTTTGTTTCTTTGTATTGTCATTTCTATTAACAGGTGTTTAAAGTTAGATATGCACTTCCCCCCCCAAAAAACCCCCAACAACAACAAGAAGACATTTTGAAGCAGGACTTAGCATTTTCTGTCATTATGTGCTGCTTTCTATACAGCCTCCATGCAGTTCCCATAGTCTGCCAGCCTAGGAAGAGTGACACTTCTAAGGTTCAATCCTTCAAGAGGGGGATGCTACTGAATTGCCAAGACAAAACTTTCCAGAATCTAGCTTATAACTTCCTTGGACTAACAGGTTTCTGCAACTGCTCCTCAAGCTTTTAATGCTGTTACAGTATGTTTTTCGTGAATTTCAATATTACTTTCAGTACAGCTCAAACTTAATCCATCTTGAAATGGAAGCAAGTGTATGATTAATTCATTGAATGATTTCACTGCATTATAATGAAAGCTGTTCATTAGTCCAATATTTGCAGATGAGAATGCACTTGGCACAAGCAAATTATTTTACTTAAACCTTGCACAGGTACCAGTTAATTTGTGACTATAATGTGCTTTTGCTGCATTTACAAAAGATAAACAAGGAAAAAAAGTCCTTTATCAAATATTGGAGTGTTCTGACTTCATTAATATATCCTCAAGTGCATTTTTAAACTGTTTAACGAACAGTTGCATCTTTAATTTTTATCTGGTGCTTTCATATTGGACAATGTGTCCCATCTTAAAAGCAAGTAATTACATGCCACAGCATCCAAACTAAACAAATGAAGTTTCAAGTACCAGATCTGGGATTAGTTAATCCATTTCCCCTATCTTTTATCCACACACTTCCTGTGCCTGTGAAAACATACTGTCCAAGTGACTGAGAACATAAGAATCTGTCCCGGTTTGAGACAAATTAAGGGAAATGCTCTGGGAGGAACGTCCCCTCCAAAGAAGGCAGGTTTCAGCCATCCCTTCCCCCACCAGGTTCGGAAAGAAAATTCCCCAGAGGAAAGTGAAAAATGAAAAAAAGTTATTTATTTAACAGACACAATGCATGCAGGCATGGGAAAAGAATAATGCTAAATAAAAAACCTTCCACTGTGGAGAGAACCTGGGTAGATTTCAGAGTCCTTTGTGGGTGTGGCTTTCTCCTTTCCAGAGCTGGGGTTTGGCTTGGGCCCTTCTGGGCCGAGGTGTAAGGTCTCCTGGCCGATGTTCTGGTGTTGTTGAACAGTCTAGAAGAGAAGAAGAAGAATCCACAGTCCCAGGGCTCCGTACTTTAGCTAACGATCAAGAAACTAGCTAAAAACGAAAAAGGAATGTAACTCTCTTCCCTGGTGCAGAAGTGGAGCAGCTGGGCAGAAGAAGCCAGTGAGTTTATCTCTGTTTTTGAACACAGCACCGAAGGAATTCCACCAACTCCCCCCCACTCTCTTTTAAAGGTCTGCCTACAGAAAAAGCACAGGATTCATGTCTGGGCATGGAGCAGGTGATAGGGGATACACACCATAAAGTCACCCCAAGACATCTTCTCACAGACAAAAGAACTCAGAAAAACCTTTCAGGATCTGAGAATTTAATTCAGTTAGTGCTTTTAATCTTTACCTTATTGCAACAGTAAGAACTACCTCATAAATAAGTTGTTAAAACAAAATGTCCCTTTTATACTTTATTTTCTCCACACTCTTCTATCAGTTGACAGTGATCAATAGATAACCTTTCCACAGCAGGGCTGAGGACTACAGATATTATTCCTGATGCCCGTTGTTAAGACATTTCTTGTGTCAGTGACTGACAGCAGCATGGTCTTGATCGGAAGAGCAAAGAAGACCACAGTGCTCTAAGCTGCCCTGGAAAGCTGGTTTCTTCCATGTGCCCCACAGGAGTATGTGTATGTGTCACTCAGTGCAACCAGCAGGTTAGTTTTCTATTTACAGCAGTTCTCAAAGCCTCTTGAGAGAATTAGCTGAAGTCCTGCAAGACATCCCAGATTCAGGCTTCACTGCTTTTCTCCTTTCCAATCTGAAGCTGGGGCTTGCTTTCTGACCTCCAGAGAGATTTAGGCATATACATGTCTACATCCCACTAGAAAATGAGACTGAGGCATCAGTGTCACCATGGTCACCGGATACTGACACATGACTTGTGACAGAGGGAGTCTTTTATGCCATATTTCTTTCACATCTCAATGAACTGTTAATTATTCCTTGCGATTCAGAGAACAGAGTTCACAAAATCATCTGACAAAGTGTTTTTGAGAAAAGGCACATGTCATAGGGTTATGGACCATCTCTGCTAACGAATGGCTGAGTGGCTCTTGAGTTTCCCTTGAAGAGATCAAATTACATATTCTTGGCTGAAATGGGAATCAGAAGATTTCTTCAGCTGAGGGAGATGGTACAGCATGTTTTAGTTTTCTCATTATAATATAGATTTATGTATCTTCACAGGCACAGGAGTGACAGAATGAAGAACCAAAGCAAGTAAAACTGCTTTTTAGCATAAAGTACAAATTTCCTTAATTGGATGCTCTGTAGATATATGGATTTTAGGGCTTTTGGAGGAAAGTAGTTTGACTGCATGTGAGGATTTTCCATGGTTTCATTAAATAAATCACTATTTCTTTAAGATCAGCGGAGGTGAGTGGGAAGCATTAGACATTACTACCAGAACAGGCAGACTTCATTCAATTTTATTGCGACGCAACCCACCTTTTGCATAATGGCAAGGTGTAAGGTAGCTGCAGTAGTAGATTAATGGTGCCACACTCTACAAGCTCCAACTTGGCCAGTTCTTGGCTTTCATTCTGGAGTTGCAACATATTGATGAAAATGGCTACATAAAATCTCCAAGCAAGCTAATTTTCACAGTAGGTTGAAATGCTTATGCAAGTAAGAAGCATATTGACCCTCATGCCTGTCCCTTCCACTGTAACTGCTGCAGTTCAAGAGTTTGATGAACTGCGAAGCTTTTGCTTTGATTTCCTTAAGAGTCTCTAGAAAAGGTGGAACAGTAGAAAAATTTATCAGCTGTACTTGTGAGAGAAGAGGAACCATGGACACTTCATCATATTGGAAGATATTAAGTGGTGAGGGAAACAGGTGTTTCATTTGGATGATAAACTTTTTATACTTAGGCCTATCATTTATTATTGTATTTGTAAGTCATCTGCCACCCAGGAGTTTAGAATCTGATTTGCCTCTAGGCAGGCATTTTTCAGCCTGTTCTGTATGAAGGGCTTCCTTCCTAGGAGAAACCCTTGTCATTTAATAGGACATGGGAAGGGTGCCAAAATGTTATATATTCATTCATAGACTGGAAAAAAGTTAATATCAAAAAATGAGGTCACTTTTCATGTGCTGCTGGTGAAGGATAGACAAATTTTAGGCATGTCTGCATGTGTGTTGGTTTGGTTTTTTTCCCTGTTACATGGAATATTACCAGCCACTGGACCACAGGTGGAAAAACACTACCCTAGTGACACCAAGCTACATACTGGTTATAGGAATAGAAATTATGGCAAACTAACAGAGCAAATGGAGGAAAAGGGCAAATAAATAGTTTTATTACTGCATTTCTCTTTCCTTTCTGGTTGCAGTCAAGTATTGGGTTGAGACAGAGTGCTGGTTCATCACCAAAATCCAGCCTGGGCTGGAAGAAATTGCCAAAATTAGGAGTTGTGAAATACTCCAAAAGGTAATTGACAGTACTGTGTTCCAGAGTAAATGGATGTTGAATTTACATCTTCAAGCATATGTTTCACCTGAGTTTTATCTGGGATACAGTGAGAGAACATTGCACTTGACTGTTCAGAAGTTCTGTTTTCCTGCTATAACAGCTAGGACCATCATTTATTTACTTTTAATAAAAGATAAAATTTCTGAGAAAATATCAAAACACGATGTATTGCCTATCAGTATTTTGCAGGATCTGAAACTTAGTAAATCCGTTTAAATGTGAAGAATAGCTGTAAAATTTTTCCTCCTTCATATACAAATGAAAAGGTTAAGAGGCTGAATCCAGCACGGTCCAAGTCTCTAGCCTCTTTTAATTTCTTTTAGATTTCTGTAGAAATGTCTCCACTAATATGGATCCATCCTCCTTCCTTCCTTCCTTCCTTCCTTCCTTCCTTCCTTCCTTCCTTCCTTCCTTCCTTCCTTCCTTCCTTCCTTCCTTCCTTCCTTCCTTCCTTCCTTCCTTCCTTCCTTCCTTCCTTCCTTCCTTCCTTCCTTCCTTCCTTCCTTCCTTCCTTCCTTCCTTCCTTCCTTCCTTCCTTCCTTCCTTCCTTCCTTCCTTCCTTCCTTCCTTCCTTCCTTCCTTCCTTCCTTCCTTCCTTCCTTCCTTCCTTCCTTCCTTCCTTCCTTCCTTCCCTCCTTCCCTCCTTCCCTCCTTCCCTCCTTCCTTCCCTCCTTCCTTCCGAATTCCTTCCTTCCTTCCGAATTCCTTCCTTCCGAATTCCTTCCTTCCTTCCTTCCGAATTCCTTCCTTCCGAATTCCTTCCTTCCAAATTCCTTCCTTCCGAATTCCTTCCTTCCTTCTTGATATTTTTCACAAGGCTTATTTTCTCAGGTTACAGATCAGATTTTTTTCATAGTAAGTAGTAAAGTTCACATGACAGCTGTCCCTGAAACAGACTGAAAGAGGGCATGCTTAGGTTGGATATGAGGAAGAAAGTCTTTACTGTAGGGGTGGTGAGGCACTGGAACAGGTTGCCCAGAGAAGCTGTGGATGCTCCAGTTCCAGAAGTGTTCAGGGCCAGGTTGATAGGGCCCTGAGCAAGCTGGTCTAATGGGGAAAGTGCCCCCACACATGGCAGGTGGGTTGGAACCAAATGGTCTATGAGGTCCCTTCCAATCCAAACCATTCTATGATTCTGTCAAATCTTGCTCTCCAGCATGTCTCCATCCAAACCCACTTCAGAGAGAAATCAAATAAGCAGAAGGGGTATGGATAACAAAACAGGCTCTCAGTGGCAAGCAGCTGAACAGGACTGCAGTGTTCTCAGTTTTCCCTTCTCCAGACTGCTCATTAATATTGGGAGTTGGTATCTGTATGTACCTATACAAATGGATCAGATATGCAGGGCTGGCAGGGCTCTGACCAAAAGAATATTACTTGCATGGAGGAACGCGGCTAATGAAAGTTGTGCCTACACAGCTGCAGAGGGTGTGGCTGCCCTGGCCCTACAACTGCTGCTTCTACAGACACTGAAACCATGGGGTGGCTTGGCTGAGCAGCTGTCAGGGGCTGTGCTGCTCCTGGACAAGCCCAGTGGGAGAGGGAAGAAGGTGGAGAAGGTGGACTGCTCCTCATCTTCATTTCTGTTCTTCTGGGCCTGTCCAAGGAAAATGGCTGTTAAGGAAGATTAAAGAAGCAGCACTTTGCAAAATAAAAGTATGAACACATTCCTTTTCAAAGTATTAGCACTATATGATTTACTGACCATCCATTCTGGAAATTTTAATAAGCTTTTTCTACCAACCTTTATACTTTCTTAAGAGCAAGAGAGGGAGGATAAATCAAGGAGCTGGAAATACTCCTTGAGTGTCTTTTATGGACGTAGTTTTCCTTGTAACCAGATTCTGTAATGAACTACCAAGCAGATCATAAATGTGTCATGTAAAAATCTTTCACATCTATTAATTTAATTCAAATTAAATTAGCCAGGGTGATTTTTGAATTCTGAGAGCCATATAGTACTGTGACCAAAACTACAGTCTTTCTGCACTAGAGTCAGCATTCCCCAGGAATTAAATTGAAAATGAAAAGGAATTTTAGGCAAAAGGAAGCAAAGAAAATATCTTAAAAGGTTTTCTCTTGCTTGTCTTTTTATGAACAGAGGAAATGAAATTACTAAGAAACTCAGACTTTTTCAGTTACTATTGAAGTCAGAAAGCAAGGAAATATTATATGTACAGGGTATTGGAAAGTATCATTGTTAAAACTGTTTAGTGAACTGATGAAAATAAGTATTCTCTGAGTATATCTAAACCAGTCCTTTTTTTGAAATTCACAACCCTAATAATTTCCAAAACTATGAGGTCTCTAAAAGGGGCTTTAAACTTCAGGGTAAGTTTTGCTTTTTCTCATATCTTTATGCCAGATACAGAAAAATTACCAATTTCTTCCTTCCCCGTTCTGAACTAGGGGTTGTGCTTGTTCATTGAGGTCCTGCTCTGCACAGTCCTGTCTCTATTTCTGAGAGGAGATGGTCGCTGGCCAAGAAACAAAGGTCAGTGGGGTGACCCAGCCTCACTCATCCGTTCACACAGCTTTAGACTGTCCTATTACAGAGGAGAAAAGTGGCATATCTCCCTAACTCAAAGTGCAATTCCTTTTTTGTCAGGTTGAACTGACAAATTTGGAGTATTGCACCTCCCTTAATATTCAATATCACTTTCTATTTTTGTAAGTATTTTCATTTCAAAGGACACACGTGAAATGAAGGATGTGATGCAGGGCCTAAATGATTCATGTGAAATGATGCAAGTCAGGGCTTTTCCATTTCATTTCCATTTTATGAAATTCTTAAAAAAAATAATAGTAATAAATAGATTTGGGAATACTTGTGGGGACGTACTTGTTACTTGGTACTTGCAGGGATGGGGAATAAATGACAGAAGAACAATAGAAATGTGAATAAAAGCATTTTGATTCTTAAAATCAAATTTCTTCTTGCTGTCTCAAGGTGGATATGCAGAGACTAGTCATTAAAAAAGGTTCATTTGCTGCAAATGAAAGCTACAAAAATCTCAGCCCATATAAACATATGTGCCTTTTCAGAACACAGAAAAAATCCTGGCTTCTCTAAAGTCCATGGCATTAGTCCATCTTCCATCTCTGAAACTAGGAATTTGCTCATGATTCTATTCACATAGTACACTGAGACCCCATTTTGATTATATGCATGAGTTAGTTATCTGTACTTAATGTTTCATGGCAAGAAGCAGTAATTTACCTTTGTTTTGTGTGTGTGCTTAAATGGCACACTTATAACTGGGATTTTGTGTGTGTGTGTGATAAGTTGATTTCGCTGCTCTGTGATTCTGGGAAAGGGAGGGTTACTAGGTGGGACTAGTGGGGAAAGGGGTTTGTCCTGCTTTGAAAGTTAAAATGTGAGGTAAAAAGAGGAAAATGAATCATTATTTTACTGCTACTGTAATGATGGAGTGCCTGGGTCTCATGTTTTGCCTTGAAGAGTTCAGTGAAGGATACCTCAGTGAAATGTAGATGTTCCTAAAAGTGTATGGATTGCTTATTTTATGTGGAAAGACTATCTACAACAGATAGGTGATGGGGAGTCTGGATACCATAGGTGCAATTTACATGATTTGGCAAAAGCCTTGTGTTAGAAATGATCACCATGAACATCATTTTAATCCTTTGGTCCCTTCTGGCTCAAGGGAAGTCCTTTACCTTTTCTTGCTCACGTCAGTTAATCTGACCCCATTCCATTCCTGTTATCCTTTTTCCTTGGAAAAAGTAGTGATTTTTTATATGACATTGAACCTTTTGTCTATAACTTTTGCCCTAAAAAATCAATAATGGCTCTACATCGCTCTTCACACAGTTAGGGTTCTGCAAGCATGTGCCATTTGAGACTACCTAATGTGAATGTGGTACGACGACAACAAAATTTTAATCTCATCCCAGCCTATACTAATAGAAGAGCTGCTGCTTTTTCTTCCCCCTAATTGTGGTATTCTATAAAAGGTTTTGCTAGAAAAGGAAAGCTTTTAAACACTTCGTAAAATCCAGGGCTCTACTTCTCTAGCACCACAAACTCAGCTCCCTGTCTTAAAGACAATTCATGCATCAACAACCCCACTTTGCTCTTTTTCTATGTCTCTGGTCACACACAAGCAGTTTGACCTGGTCAGGATGTTCAATCACACAGTATAATGAAAATATCTAAAACAGTAGTGGGCATAATCCATTAACAGTCATGAAGACAAGGGTAGTGTACAAGCCTTCTGCATGACCTAATTCATCAGAAATTACTAACAGTCAGAATCTGGGAGAAGGTGAGGAAGCAGAATAGTGAAATTATTTAAATACCATGTTAACTGCTTGTTTCTTCACTCATGAGATCCCTCAGTAGATTGGATAAAGGTGAAAAATTTTTCTTTGGGAATGTTAGATTCCTGATGAAATTCACCCATGAGATACCAACTAGTGCATACTTTTTCCTCAGTGATTTGGCTAATGTGTAGGCAATTTGTATGCCTAGACACATTAAAAAGAAAAATTAATCTGTTTAGTTTCTGGATTTACTTCACTTACTCTAGGTGTTTTGCATTCTCATGATGCTTGATGTAGTAGGATTACTTTTGAAATAGGAATAATACTTTAGTTGTCTTTAAAGTTGTTAAGCAGCATTTCTCCTAACACACAGTATCTGGCTGCTTTCCTCAAACCAAGCAGTGAAAAAGAAATCTGCCCAGGGGCTAAGTCCTGAGCAGAGTCCAGTTTTGTAAGCCTGTGAAGCCCTTGATCCCACTCAAGAGTGCTCCCTAAGGCAGGTTGTTTTCTTGTGTTAAAACAACACCACAGTGGAGTTCTTTTGTTCTGTGGTACAGCTTTGGTGTCTTTCAGATGGATTCAGTTGTCTGAACATAATGGCAAGGTTTTTCTGGATAGCTGGGAGCATGGAGTTCATGTTTGTTCAGGATTCAACAAACATTTTTTCTGTTTAAAAAGCTGACAGGTACAAGGTCTTGGAAACAGCCTCATAGCCAGCCTGAGTGCAGGTTATGGCTGTCTATATAGAAAAGCACACCTAAGGACTATCAAGGTTTTGTACAAAAATACAAGTTCTTAAAGCTTTGGCATAAGGTTTTGCTACTGACTGAGACTATTATCTGTTATGGGGGAGAAATGAGTGAGAAAGGGTAATAGAGAGTGATTCAGATTCTTGAAATTAGTGTCTTCTGGATTTCAGTACTACAGCATGTATTCAAGCCAGTGCTCTCAATATTCAGTGATGGATATTCTTTGTTTTGACCAGTCCATGATCCTGTAGGATCAGGTCAGGTTGGAAAGGACCACAGTGGATCATCTGGTCCAACCTCTGTGCTTGAACAGGGTCATCCCAGAGCACATGGCACAGGATTGTGTCCAGACAGTTCTGGAATATCTTCAGTTAAGGAGACTCCACACCCTCTTTGGACAATCTGTGCCAGTGCAGGGAAGTTCTTCTCCATGTTCAGGTGGAACTTCCTGTGCATCAGTTTCTGCCTCTTGTCCTATTGCTCAGCACCACCAAGAAGAGCTTGGATCCATCTTCTTGACATCCTTCCTTCAGATGCTTACAGACATTGAGGAAGTCCCCTCTCAGTTGTCTCTTCTCAAGACTGAACAGGCCCAGCTCCCTCAGCCTTTCATTGTAAGAGAGATGCTGCAGTCGTCTAATCATCCTTCTTGCCCCGCACTGGACCTGCTACATCTCTATTGTCCTGAGGAGAACTGAACACAGCACTCCAGATACGCCTCACTGGGGCTGAGTGGAGGGGCAGGATCCCCTCCCTGACCTGCTGGCAATGCTGTTCCTAATGCACCCCAGGATTCATTGGTGTTCCTGGCCCCCAGGGCACTGCTGGCTCGTGGACAGCTCGTTGTCCACCAGGAGCCCCAGGTCCCTCTCCTCAGAGCTGCTTTCCAGCAGGTCGGCCCCCAGCCTGTGCTGGTGCCTGGGGTTGTTCTTGCCCAGGTGCAGGACCCTGCATTTGCCCTGGCTGAGTTTCAGAGCGTTCCTCTGCCCATCTCTCCAGCCTGTCAAGGCCCTTCTGAAGGGCTGCACAGCTCTCGGGGGTATTGGCCACTCCTCCCAGCTTTGTGCCATCAGTGAACTCGCTGAGGAGGCCTCTGCCCCTTCCTCCAAGTCATTGATGAATAAGTTAAAGACCACTGGCCCAGTATTGAACCCCAGTGGATACCACTGGTGACAGACCTCTACTGTGCCACTGTTTATAACCCTCTGGGATCTGTCATTCAGCCAGTTCTCAATCGGCCTCGCTGTCCAGTCATCCAGTCCATGCTTCCTGAGTTTGCCTATGAGGATACTGTGAGAGACAGAATGAGTTTCTGGAGTTTAATTAGGCACTTTGGGGAGTGTGTGCATGAGAAAAATATTTTGATCTGTTTTAAAGCTGTGGCCTGATGATTTCAGTGCTTGTTCTGTAAAAAATACTTCATAAGCATTTACTTTTCTCCATTTCATTCACAGAGGCATGCATACAGTTATTACATCCTCTTCCTCCATATAAGTCCTCTTTCTTTCAAATGGAAGTGTCTTCTGTTTTGTAGGGTTTTTTGTTTGTTTGTTTGTTTGCCTGTCATCAGCTCTGCTTTAGGGAAACTTTTCATTGTAGTGAAGCCACAGAACGACATCCTGCCCAGGAAAGGAGTGTAATCCGGCCCTTGTGAAACGTGAACACCACTTCTACTCTACGTGGTTATAGCTAGGAGGATGCAAACTACACACATCTTTGAAGACGTGGGTGCCACTAGCAGCACACAGGGACATAATGTCCAGATTTTTCTTTCAATTCCTTTCCCCCTAACATTCTGTTTTGATTTTGACTCCTGCTGCCTATCAGACTGATCTTTTCATCAAGCTGACTGTGATGATTCCCTCTTCTCCCCCTGGACTTGTTAGTGATCATTTAGAGTTCATAATTTTCTCAGGTACATCACACATCACACTCATCAACAGAGAATTTTACTAACCATTTTATTGCTTACCAATGCAGTCTTGCTTAATTCTTCAAAGCCAGATTTAGTTTTTATTATCCTGCCTATTTTTATAACACCAGCAAACATTTGTCTATTAGCAGCTGCTTGTGCTTTCAGATCTCTCAGGATGATATGCAAAGCATTGATCTTACTGCATATCACCATAGCATTGCACCTGTGACTTTGCCCACTGTAAGGCTGACCACTAGTCCTATTCTTCTTTCTCTAAACTCTAATCAGTTATTAGAAAATGTCAAATTAGCTTCTTAAGAACCTTTGTTAAGGAACCTTGACAAAAGCTCTTTAAAAATACAAGGATGTATCTTGACAATATTATATCTCTTTCACAGTCACTGATTCCTCCAAAGAGATTTGACAGGTTTGTGCAGCATGACTTCTCTTCTCAAAGCCTTACAGGCTCTTCTGCCATAGAGAACAATTTTTCCATGCTTTCTCTAGCTCTTTCCTTTATTGCAGAGCCTACTGATTTGCCCAGGACAGCTGTTAGAGACGCTGTACAAGTACAAATAACAAGTTGTAGTGGTTTGGTCCAAAATACTCATTACTTACTTACTTACCTTCTGTGAGATAAGAATTAGGAGAAAGAAAATCAGGCACAAAACTTAAAAGAATAGAAAGAAGTTTATTAACAGACCTAAAAGAAGGGGAAAAAAAATAAGACCACACCTTCAGAACACTTCTCCTCCCCCCACCTTCCTCCCTTCTCTCACTGACAATGTAAAAAGACAACCCTTGAGATATTCAGTCAGTTTACCACCTCTATAGTAACCTTGTTCAGGTCACTTAGGGAGAGGAGTCTCTCTTGCTCATGCTATGGAGACATCCCCACAAGAAGTTCTCTCATGGCTTCAGTATCACAACAAGACAGCTGCCCAGGTTGGTTCTCTGCTCACATGTGGAAGTCCCTTCCCTCGACTTACAGCTTTCTCCACAACTGCTTTCAAGGGTCCAATATTAAGCTACTGGGGTACCATTTTAAGGTTGAGCTGTTCAAAAACAAAAGGTTCTCTTCACCGATCTCTGGGAGCATCTTCATCTCTAGGAATAGAGGGCCTCCCCCTTCCCTGGGAGAAAAAGGGTCCTCATCATTTACATCTCTAGGACTATCTCTGGGAGCATCTCTAGGAACAGAGGTCTTTCTCCTTCTGATTTGGAGCAAAAGTCCTCATCACTTCCATCTCTCCCTGTTCAAACTTCTCATCAAATTACAGCTGCTTCAGCATCTGCTTATTTCAGCACAGGTACTTTTGCTCACCATTGCTGTTTGAACGCTCCAACCCCCCTTGCTTTCATGAAATTACAACGGGTACTCTGATGTCTCATAGTCTATCACCACCATAGCTTTACAACAGAATTTCAGCTTCTAAGCATCTCCTCTTTCTCCTCCCTCAGGGTTTCAGCTCTTCTTTCTTTGCTTAATGTCTGCAGGCTTCATCTGTTCTGGAGGAAACTTACAGCACTAAAAGGGTTAATCTCACCCAGGCCTTGCAGCTGGAATTCGCTTATCGCTGTTGGTCACCTGAGCTTTGCCAGGAATCGGGGCAGCTTCAGCTGAATCTTTGGGCACACTGAAAGGGGGGGGGGATGTAGAGCTGGGCTGTGCCATCTGCACGTAACAGGGCTTTGGGGGACCACGGATGGAACGGGACCACATGGCTTCAGGATGGCTGTGGCCCAGCCCAGCCCGGGCCGAGCAGGGCCCAGCCCAGTTACCTGTCCCAAGGCCAGAAGCAAGAGAGAGCTTTCCCAGGGTTTGTCCATTCTTAAATGTGGACCACAGAGGCGTGTCAGCTTTTTAAAGTGGCTTTAAAAATTGTCAATATTCAAACTAGCCAGTTGATAGGTTCTGTTCAGTCATAAAGGAAGCTGTAAGCACCTCTTCGCAAGAAAATCACTTCCGCAGCTATGCTAACCCATGACACAAGTACAGCAGTAGTAGTATTTTTCAGCCATGGATTTTAAAGCATTTCTGAAGCTGTGCAGAAAGTAATTGCAGAGGTCGAAGCAAGGCTCACTTTTTCTCTGTCTTGATCCCGTGCTTTGTTGTGCTGTGGCTGAAGTGGGACATTCCCATCCCTTCAGAGCTACTACTGTGGGTTATGGTAGTACTTCCAGGGAAAAGACAGGAGTTCTCTGCTCTGGTACCTGCTCTGACAACAGTGCCTACAGCTATTTTGATTTTCTTTTAGATATTTGCAGAGTCTCATAACAGCTGAGGTGAGAGGGGACCTCTAGACATCATTTGGTCCAACCAAGAAGGCCCACCTGGAACTGGTTTCTCAGGACTTTGTCCAGGCAGCTTTTGAATATCTCCAAAGATGGTGACTCCATAAAGCTCTTACTGGTTTTCCTGCAAGCCACGTATCTCCCTGGTAGAACAGTATGCAGCAGAGCTTCCCCTCCCATAAAGTATGGGGTTTGCCCAGGCATGGATTTCATTTGTGACTTGCTGCTAGTTCCTGTTGTTTCTGCTCTCTAACTTCAAGAAAAAACAAGCTTAATTGCTTCATATGTTTGTCCTGAATGTGTCTTCCCACTACCAGGGGTGTTGGTGTTTCACTCACTTATCATCATAAGTAATATATGAGTGATATAGTGATACATGAGGGTGACATGAAAGTTTTATATGAATTTTAGGACAGCATGTTACCAAAAGCAGAAAGCTGCAAATAGACCTTACCAAATGAATGCCAGTAAATCTTCTACTACCATTATGTTTTATATTCAGGATATGTCAAAATTCACAGTAAGACTGGAAATATTGTGCAATTTTAAAATGTTTTGCTGATATTTCTCATGCCTCATTTATTGCCTGGCTTACCTGCCAGGAGTTCAAATGTACAAAATCCAAGAAGGAGAGAAGAAATGGGTTTTAGAATATCTTCTATAAAACAATGAAAATTTGTTTTCCATAGGCTTCAGCGATTTGGGACCTGGAAAACCTAGAAGCAAGATATTGCATGTATCATTAGAAATGAAGGAACTTTCATTTATTTCTCCTACCTCTATGCTAAGCAGAAGAAAAAAATTGTTACTGAAATTTCAGGCGATTGACAGAGGACATATTTCTGCCCTAAAATCAAGTGTTGAAGGTCTTTCCTATAAAAAGGTCCTTCCTATACCTTGTTTAGATATCTCTTCTGACTTTGCATATTTAAAAATGAAATTATTAACTCAACTTTTTGTTTTCCAGTTACTTCATTTTTTTTCACAGTTTTTAATCTGTGCTATTGGTACAAGGAACAGCTTTCATAATTTTTTAATTGCTTTGATTTTCAGAACATGGAAAGAAAGTCAAATATCCAGAACCTTTGATGAGAGAGGAGAGGAGAGGAGAAAGAGAGAAAGAAAGAGAGAGAGAAAGAGAGAAAGAGAGAAAAAGAGAGAGCAAGCTGTCTACATCAATACATGCCTTTATACATACACACACAAGTGCATCAGACTAATTGCAATTAAAAACTAAAAGAAGTAATTTTTGTTTCGTTTTCCCCTCAGGTATGGAGTTGGAAATTCAATTCAGGTATGGAGCTGGAAAAATCAATTCTTTGCAGGGATGGCTGCTTAGGAGCCTTCCTGGGGCTCAGCAGACCCACAGCAAGGGCTGCCACTTTCCCAGTCAGGATGACCTGGGCACAGGGCAGAGCTGAGATAGAACACAGAGGATCAAGGGACACATCCAAGAGGAGAAGTCTCTTGAGTGGAAACCTGCCATGCACCTGTGAGATCAGGTTCTTGCCCTCCAGACTCAGCTTGCCCTGGAAAACTGCTTAGAATGGAGTCCTGATCAATGAGTCCTCCTATGCCATATTTATGAAATTTCTGACAGATTTCCGTGTTTTGACTACTAAATCCGTTGGATCACATGCCTAACGTCAGTAATTTAGAATTCATCTGTTTACTTTGCTAGTTCTGCATGGCCTTACCCCCTGCAGCAGCTTTAATCCATTGTTTGTCAAAGACACCATCACTTCTGCTTCAGAAACTGAAGTGGGCTGTTCTTTGGTATGGACCTGAGAGATTTGGGTTTCCAACCCAGGAGCTCTTTTACATCATTAAACAAGAAAAAATGTGGAGGTAGCTAATGGGAAGTCTAGTTGACAAAACATAAGAGAGAAATGAAAGGAAAAAGAACCAAATATACCCACAAGCAGGGAGTGCGCAAATTCCAGGTTTCATCAGGAAAGTTTGTTAAGGAACAGATTTAGACCCCACAGGAGGCAACAGAAAGGCTCCTGCAGAATTCTGTGGGCCTTGGGTCAGGTTTTAAACCCTGAAACCCTCAGTATCTTGTCAGGTCCCTCATCATACCAAAATGTACTAAAAAAATCTATCAGAAGAATGGAAAATACTTCAAAGGAAATATGCACAGAACCCCATAGGAAAAAGTGTGTTATAAATGTGAATTCTCAATTTGATTTACTCCCCTCTTTGATAGTAGAAATATCCTGTAGCTGAAAACAGCTGTGAGCATACTCAAAAAGGGAAAAAACCACCATTAGTGGTTTCCTTGTCCTTGGGCTGCTAGTATGAAAAGCATCAAGGATTTCTGCGAGTCATACAGGTTTGGAATTCACTATCTTTGTGCATAAAATGGAGAATAAAAGCCATTGTGTTGGTTTGCTCTTCTTTCCCCTTAAGAAAACAGTATTTAGATTTACCAGGTCCAATTTAGAAGGTTAAGTATCCACTAGATTGGAAGGAAAAGCTGTAATGTAGAGAAAGATTTCAGAGGTCAGTTTCCTCTACCTTGGGACTTTATTAAAGGACACGTGCATGCAAGATCTTCTGGTTCATTTGCATTGTTTTGACATGTTCTCATGCTTTTAATAAAAGCTGTGGTGTTCCTCACTAGCTGTGCACAGGAAGGTTTGAGGCACACAGCAGGTTACACACAAAACACACTGTGTGGAGTATGATAGAAGAGATTCTTGCCCTCATGTAAACAAATGGGAAAACTTACCAGAAAATCAGCAAAACAATGCACTGTAATGAACAGATATCCATCTTTAACATTTTTACAAATAAATGCTACAAAAATGGGACAATCTTGTGTCAAACTGTACACACTTTACCACAGGAAACACTTTTGAATGAAGGTATCACAGAGAAAACATCTCTCTTCTTTGGGAAGGCCATTCTGTAAGAAGACATTTAAGGTATGTGTGCATTTAGCAAGATGAGAATAGGAGGGAATGTGCATGCTGTTTGTGGATCCATGAGAGAAAAGGGTGAATAAATTCTGTGTGGGAATTAGGATTCTGCAGATTTTACATTTTATGTGCTCAGAGATAACCATTATTGCAAAATCTGATAGACATTGGAAGTCTATAATCTGTCATAATATGTCTGGTCTGTGCGAAGTCTCATGTTTATCTATAGAGAACTGTCATGTGTGGTACTAAGTAACAGTAATTTTGAAAAGAATTATATTTAGTATTTCTGAAAGATAACTATACCCTCCAGTTATTCAAAACTGTCAAATAACTTTTAGTTGTTGCTAGAATACATGGTAGCATTAGTGAATCACCTCTGTAACTCCTCATTTCCTCAAAAAGCATAATATATGAGTCTTACAAAAGTTATTGACTATTTTAGAGGGCAAAGTATCAATTCTGTCAGTAAGAAAGATATTCCATTTCAAATTTTCATGACTCACCCAAGATCTTTCTTCACTTCTCTAAATAAAAAGAATTATTAAGATTTCACGGCAGAGTTATGCAAGACAAAACATGTTGGAAATAGCTGACATTGTTGGGAGGGATGATATGTGGTGAACACTGCTATCAGTTGATCAAAGCCTCTGCAACATTTCTGGGATACCAGAGGTCCTCTTGAAGAGTTTATGTATGTAATGCAAGTAAACTGTTGAGGCTTTCTATTGAAAACCTCCATACAAAAGGCAGAAAAAGGAGGGATAAGGCAAATATAAACAATAATCTTGCTGATCAAGAAGATACTCGCCCTTGTGAATAGCCAAATGCTGTTGGGACACAGAGAAGTAAGAGCAATGACAAAAAACATGAAGTAAAACAATACGAGCCACTTGAAATGAAAAAGGAGATGAAGACTGAACAGCCCCCTACCTTTATCTCCACAGGTCTCAGAAGGGTCAGCAAGATCAAAATTTTCAGACAAATGGTAGGAACTTTGTAACTAGATTGGTGACTCTCTGCTGTTCTGCATCACAGGCTTCCTGTACACAGGAGGCACAAAGGAATGTTTGTTTCTGAAACAGGCCTGGCCAGAGGGACAGACACATGCACATATATATGTCTATATATACATCTAGAACCATATGGATAATATGTATAACATCTGTGTGTATATAGCCTGCCACAGCCTGGGCAACCTGACTACAGTGAGAGAAATCAAAAGGTTGTTTTCAATTGCTTGCTCCTTGGAAATTGGAACATAGGAAATTAGTTTGTTATCATTACCAAGGTTTCAGATCCATCATGCAAAATCTAAACCAAATTGTTTTGAATGACGGCTTTGGCACAGCCCTTGCTGAGAACATGTATTTTGTGAATCCATTGCTGATGTTCAGTTGCACCCCAAGTTGCTCATCTCCACAGAGTGCTTGTCCCGTGGTCGGTATCGCCTTCTTGTTATAAAATCTTCTTTTTCTCCTTTCCATAGGGGGTATTTGAGGCCTTTTGGGTTTCATCAACCACTCATTGGTACCACAGGAGACTAATAATCTTGTTCAAGTACTTTGCAGTGGACAAGAATTTTTCTTCCTTTGATAGAGCCTTTAGCCTCAATTTTCGAAGTTGATGGTGTGACATTTTTTCAAAGTAAGCAAACAAGTTAGAATCATATTGTTTTTCCTGGTCAAACTGGAAACAAGTAAGAACTTAGAAAAATCTTTAAAGAAACTTTTTTTTTCCAAAATATACCCAGCTCAGTTGTCAAGATTTGCAACATTTGGCTTGACAAAGCAAGAGTCTTCACTCGCCCTCAGATTTTCATATGAAGTGTTTGTGCATGAGAAATGCTCTAACCTAACCCTCCAGTGGCCACAGAGGTATGAAATGGCTTATTCACTCTGTGTCTTCAAAGTATTTGTACTTCAGAGAAGACAAGAAAAGCCTCTGTGTAAGTAATTTGTGGGAGGATAATTAAAACCATAGTTCTTTCCTTCTATGAAAATACTGTCAGGCATCAATATTTTTAAACAAAAGTTATGTGTAAATAGTCACAGCATTGAATGAAGTCATGGGTACATATTGCAAACCAAATGGGATGGGGATGATTCTGCAAACCTAGTATCTAGCTCTGAAAACCATTTCAGATTTCCTAGATAAGAAGTAGAGCATTCAGTGAAGAGTGCAGCCATTTTAAAAGTAGGATTTAACGCATAACTTTCAAGCAATCATTTTTCTTTTAACTGTATCTTAAATATTCAAAGGCATTTTCTCTGCAGAGCAGTTTTTAAAAGGATTGGTATGCCAGACACACTTCATGTTGTCCTTATCTTTATTTAAACAAATCAGCTTGGTGCTCTGAAGTATCAAACTAAAATCTTCTGAGCTGAGCAATGTCACAAAAAGAGCTGTTTGTACATACAAATAGCAGCAATTGTACCAAGCACAACAGAAAACGTAGCCCACTAGTAAATATATTCAACTACGAAGTGCAAATTTTTGGCTAAGAGGCTCTACATCTAGGAATGTTTTGTCCAGAATAGTTGAGTTTATTTAATAGTAACCAAAATAATAAATCCTGTAAAGAAAATCAATTTGATAATATCCTCATGTTTCAAAGGAAAAAAAAGATACACACATTTTCAATATAATTAGATCTTTGTCAGCTCTATGGTTATTAATTAATAAGCCATATATTGACATAATGATGAGTCGTAGAATGACTTCGGGAGCACTTGGCAACACCCTGAAACTCTGTTGAGCCAAACAGGGAATTATCTAGGCTTTTTTGGTTAAAATCTTAAGGAAAAAAAATTGAACATGTAGTGATAAATACTATAAGTAGGAGATTGGAGAGCTTAATCTCAAATATTAGCTAAAAAATCCTCACCATTTCAATGTAAATTTACAATAATTAATTTTCAAATTGCACTTTATATTTTATAGGCATTAAAAAGCACTTCCAAAATTTTTGATTATCATACCATCAATAGAGAATAGCACAATTAACAGCATCTGACACAGAATAGCTTGACTTCTAGATTTTGTGTTCCACAGTAACTAAAGCGCATGGATTTTGATCCAGAGCTTGCTATTAGTGGAAAAACTCCCATTGATTTTAATGGATTTTGTAACTACTTCATAGCAACGCTGGTCCCTCCTTTTGTTAAAACTAAGTCAAAATGATGCTTGTGATTTCCAATCAGTAGCACTGGTTGGGTGAGGAATACTGGATCAGACATCTGGAAGTTCAGACCCACATCTGCTTCCTAGGGAGAAGGAAAAAGAGAAGAATAAAAAGCAAGGGAAGGCAAAGTGGGTTGGCTGAATGTACAATTAAGTGCTTGCTTTGGGATAGTGATTATAGATACCAGGTGTGCAGATTGGTGATCTAGAGATACACTGTTGTCATAATAAGCATAGAGGACCATAACATATATTGTAAGTTGGTTCTCTGTCTGGTACTCTGCAAGACAGCTTGCATGTTGAAAGTCTTTTGTTGGTCCTGTAGCTTCAGTGAGAGTGGCCTAAATGCATGAAAACGTATTTGAACTTTACCTACTTGACCTTAACAACAGGTATTTCACCTATATGTACCTTTACTGCTTTTCTAGATAGAACTGGTGAGCTGGATCTGGAAAGTGCACTTTAGACCACACAGCATGCAAACTCCTCAGGGACCTAGCCTGTCAGGTAGTTTTGGGCATTTAAAGAAAGAAAAATATACAGTGAGAGTAAAGCTGCCCAGGTGTTACTGCAAATGATACAATGAATCAGTAAACCAAAATGGTACATGAAAATCTTTGATGATGGCAATGAATCCACCAAAAAACGCCTTGGATTGTCCTTCAGTGATTTTTCATTAAGCCCTGGTGCATCTGCCTTTTTCTCCAATTGTAAAAATCAGATAAAAAATGGATATTCCTTTGTGTACTCTGGAAAGTATGGTTCATAGCTGTTGTATAAGGAGCAAATTATTGTAACTAAATTACTCTGTTTAAGCAAATGTCAGCAGCTATCATGCTAGAAGATTCTCTGGAAGTGCTGCATGAGTTCTTTAATGCTTTCTAGGAAAGAGAGAATTATGTAAGACACAGAACAATAAAAACACCATAATTAGTTTTGTTTCAGATTCAAACATTAATGTGGTTTACTAAATTTCAACAAAAATAGGGCCCTTGCCGTGTTATGTTAAGAATGGATAATTGTCAAGCAGCAATTTGAAAGAGTTTGGTAGGATTCAAAAAAGGACTTATTTTTTCAATTCCTAAAGCAGAAAAAATGGAGACACAGTATGGAATGATCAAACCTGCATATGAACTGTGTAGCAGTTAAATCTTCTAAAGGAAGATTTTATGTCTTGGCCCAGGACTGCAGCCATGAGGCTGTCCTCATTCTTGGAACTGAGAAATGAAACGATGGAAAATTGACTCTTTAAAGTGGTTGTGGCTTTTTTTAATTTTTTTTTTTAAATTTTCATTGAATTCTTATCCTTCTTCTTTGATAATAAAAATAGTAATATGCAGCTTGGAAAAAAAATAATATTTTGACATCAATAAATTAAAAGAAAAAAATTTTCAAAATTCAACAGCGAGGTTAAAATCAAGAAGCATATTAGAAGTAATTCTTTGGACAGTTTCAGGCATATTTCAGGCATACTTATTTGCCTTTATGTATGGGCATTTAAATGACTATAATTAGAAGGCTGGGTGGGGAGAAAGCAGTTTAATTTTCATACAAACCAAGAAAACTTTCAGAATTATTTCATTCCCATGTAGTGTCAGGAACACCTTAATGTGGTTAGGATGCTAGAAGTAGAAGATACAGTCTTGTTTCCACAGAGGCCAGCATGTGATTTTCCTATTGGCTCCAAAGGCAGCAGCACTGAGCAGTAGATTAATGCAGAAGATGAAGCAAAGCAAGATGCTTCTTTACTAAAACAAAATGTTTGTTTCGTGCCAATGCCAAGGCTAATGCCAATGCTGCTACTATATTGATCTCAATTATATCCCCTACAGCCTGATTAAAATTTAACTTAAAAACTAAACAGCACAAAGGCAAATTCTTCCAACACAGAAGAGTCTATCTATTCATCACAGATGGTCTTACTTCTTTGAGTGTTGACTACTTGAAAATATTTTTGTACTCTCTGCTATGGCCATGTTCCCTCAGCAAAAAACAACAAACCCACAACAATTTAATCCAAGAACCCACCTTTCTTTGCATTACATTCTTCTTGGTGATGACTGATTTTCCTTGGAACTCTGTTTTTCTGTACTGCCCAGCATGCAGCATGAGCCAAAAAACTTCAACATTGAAGCTGATTGTAGATCAGTGGATTTATGGATGCAAAACCTGCAGCAATCTATCAAAACAATTTCCTTTCCTGAGGTCCTAGGCATTAAAGCCATGACATTTAGTGCAATGCTCTGAGTCAGAGTTAGCGGTCATGCCTCAAACTAGAAAAACTAATGACTAGTCAGAGAAACTCTTTGATATATCTGCATGTTCCCCTTTATAGACCAGGTAAGAGCTGCAAAATAAGGCAGACCTAGCACCATGTAGTTTATATTCTAAACTAAACTTGACCAAAAGTTTTATTTTTCTGCTAGGGAGACAAGGCACACATGTAGCAAGACTTCTGTACTCGACTGTTGCTGTTGCAGTCGATGTTTGACACAAGTTGCCATCTGCAACCCCAAGTTTGTTGCTGTCCCCATGTACTGCTGTTGCAAACCCCGTTTTCTCAACTTCTTAATAAATAGCACCCCTCATATAACAGAGACCTTTGACTGTACACAACACATGTTGGTGATCAAAAGAGATGATCCCCACAGTAGTCACTTTGCACATTACCATGGACATGACCTCAGTGCATTCTGGTACTGAAGGTGTTTTTCACCTAGACTTCAGTAGAGCCTTGGACACCATTTCTGACAGCATTCTCCTTAAAAAACTGTCTGTTCACGGCTTGGACAGGTGTGCTCTTGGCTGCATAAAAACTGGCTGGATGGCTGGGCCCAGAGATTGTTAGGGAATGGACTAAAATCGAGCTGGCAGGCATCACCAGTGATGTTTCCCAGGACTCAATGTTGGGGCTAGTCCTGTTTAATATCTTTATCAACCATCTCGATGAGGTGATCAAGGGCACCCTCAGGCAGTTTGCAGAGAACCCCACATTGGATGAGAGTGTCAATCTGCTGAAGGGTAGGAAGGCTCTACAGAGAGTTCTGGACAGGCTGGATCAATGGACTAAGGCCAAATGTGTGGGGTTCAAAAAGGCCACGTTCTGGGTCCTGCACTTGGGTCACAACAACCCCTTGAGCTGTCAAGGCTGGGGACAGTGGCTGAAAATCTGCCCTGGTGGAAAGGACCTGGGGGTGCTGGCTGACAGTGGCTGAACATGAGCCAGCTGTGCCCAGATGGCCAAGAAGGCCAATGGCATCCTGGCCTGGATTAGTAATAATGTGGCCAGCGGGACCAGGGCAGTGACTGTCCCCCTGTACTCAGCACTGGTGAGGCCACATCTCAAATCCAGTGTCAAGTTTAAGGCCTCTTACAACAAGAAAGACATTGAGGGGCTGGAGCAAGTCCAGAGAAAGACAACGGAGCTGGAAAGGGTCTGGAGGACAAGTCTGATGAGGAGCAGCTGAAGGACCTGTGGGTGTTTAGACTGGATAAAAGAGGGCTCAGGGCAGACCTTATCACTCTCTACAACTCCCTGGAAGGCAGCTGTAGCCAGGTGGGGGTCAGTCTCTTCTCCCAAATAACAAGAGACAGAGTGAGAAGAAATGGTCTGAAGTTGCACCAGAGAAGGTTTAGATTGGATATTAGGAAAAATTTTTTCACAAAAAAGATTGTCAAGCATTGAAACAAGTGGTTGGGGAAGTGGTTGAGTCACCACCCCTGAAGATATTTAAAAGACATGTAGATGTGACAGTCATGAACACGGTTTTGTGGTGGACTTGAAAGTGCTGTGTTAATAGTTAAACTCGGTTATCTGAGACATCTTTTCCAACCTAAATGATTCCATGTTTTGGCCTTTTTTTAGGACTTCTGTCTCCTTTAAGTGCTGTCTCACACATGTGCCTGAACATATCTAAAGTGCCTAGGTATTAAAAAATAGTCTTTCCAGGAAGTTTTTTAAAGTCAGTTTGACTTCCCTTTTACATTATCATGAACTTTAATAAGAGGTTTCCATAGTGTTCTCTTAAATTGCTTCCAGTTTCCTCAAAACTAATGCTGCATTTGCTGCTAAGAAAAGCAGACTCATCTCTGCCAAATTTTAATACTCTGGATTAAGAGAAGATCCCACTGTTTTCTCTACCTCTTTTGAAATGTCTGCAGTCCCCAAATCACTTTTAAAATTAAAAAAAAACCCTGCATGAAGCATTTTATTTCATTTGAAATAAAGGATAATAGTAGGGAATGGTTGGAGAAATAAAATCTGTGTTTAAATCTCCTTTAAAGATACCACACAGAGCATCAGAGCTCTTCTGTAGGTTACAATGGGGTATGGTTCAACAGCAGCATATTGTTTTCTGCACAGCTGGGAGGTTTTATAACATATTTACTTTCTGACTTACCCAATGCATATTGTCAGAGGGAATTAAGGGCACTGTTAAATAACAGCTTTAACTTAAGATCACTAACCCAGTAACCTACCTCAGTAACTCGATTGTACGTCTCATTTACACTTACCCATTTTCACTTATTCATTAAGTGAACTTAGCTCTCACTTACTCATTACATTCACTTATTTTCAGCATGATTTCACTGACTTAATTTCTAATGTTTGTGTCCTGGCTCTCTTGGCAGCTCAAGATGGTTGGTTCAGAAAGGGCCTATGCTCATCTTAAAAACATTCCCTCTCCCTAAATTCAACGCTGTGGTTCTTTTAGTCAATACCTAAATGATTTTAAATCCCCTCCTTGATCTTTGTGCTGTTTCTTTTATAGACTCCTAACTTTTAATTTTTTTTCCCCTCAGGAGCTGTAAAGCAGTAGCTGACTCTCCTCTCTGCTTTGTTTATTCTTAGTGTCATTGCATGTGGGCTATATGTCAGCCAAAGAAATACTCTCAAGGTACCCTAAACAGCCCTAAAATAAATGTTTTGCTGTAAAAGCAATTTGCAAACTTCATTTTATCTCATTAGATTTGTGCCTACATTAAATCAAAGTACAGGTCAAATTAAATCTAGAAATACTCTTGCTTCCAAATCTGTATATACACAGTAAACACATAGGAGAGTTAATATCTTAGGTTTCAGATGCATTTAGTGAATCTCAATCTACAGCCAGACACCAGATTTTAAGCAAGCATGAGGGAAGTTGGACTATATACAAGAATCCCAAAGATTTTGCTAAAGAACAGCAAGTTTCTCTCAGTGAATTTGTAACACTCTCCATGACAAAGACCAAGAGCTTAGTGAGACTTTTGACTCATGTTCAGCTGTCAGCCAGACCTTTGCCTTGAGCTAACTTTTATTTGAGGGGATTGGCAAGATTTAGTAAGCTGTGCACAATACTCCACATTGTCTTCCATCAGTCCTTTCATGCCGTGCACTCACCAAGAGCTGGCTGCCTCCTGTGACTGCCAATATCCCAGGGAGGATGGTATTGGCAGAAAACTCTTCAATGGGACAGAAAGTTTTATTTGAGTTGAAGGAGGGCTCACAGCATGGTTCCCTCTTGTTTCTGCAGCCACACTGCACCTCATTACCATTTTTTCAACACTATCCTTTCTGGTTGATGGCCAAGGGGGAAAGCTGCTTTTGCAAATGACATTAGCTTGAGGATGGCTATTTTTCTTGGGAATTCAGAATGTATTGATGACAGAGTCCTCTCTGCTGATTTTCTTACACAAGAAATAAGACATATTGCTCTGGTTTCTGAACAAGACAAAATTAAGCAGCTTAACTGCCAATAGCTTCAGAATGTAATCTCTCGGTTAATTTATACAAATATGATGTTGTTGACCAAGGATGAAATATCAAATACTCATGAATAGTCATGATGCTGCTGTTTAAATGGTGTACATATTTCTATAGGATCAGATGTCTCTAAACATTAAGGTTTAGCTAGCCCTTTTCTTTTTTTTTTTTTTTTTTGACAATTCCTAGGATCAGTACTCAGAGAAGATTTTTGTCTCCTGACCTTGCTTACTGATAAGACCTTGCTTACCACACACTAATTTTTGCCTATTGAGGTCACACTTCTTGTGTTTATGTTCAGCACAGGGTTTGGACTGTATCAGTTGCCTTTTTTTATGACTAAATTAATCTCTCCACCTTCAGCACTGGATTACTAGGAAAACAATTTGAACAACTTTAGCTGGCTTCTGTTAGCTTGGATAACTTTGAACACAACCCTTGCAGATTATGTGAACTGGTAAGTATGAAACACTTAAATTTTTTTCAAGCAGCCTTTTGACATTGCTGAATAAGAAATGAGATTTTATTATTCCAACTGGAATGGATATGGTCACTCAGCCATTACTCTTTCCCAGAGTAATTTGAGGCCTTTCTTAAAGAAGGAGAAAAAAGAAGTTTGATCCAAACTATTATGAAGTTGCTGGTACTAGTACCCTATTTTACTGATTCACAGAAGAGATAATCTTCCTTTTACCTCTTTCCCTAGTTAAGGTTAGATCTCAAATGAAAATTTCCTATAATTTCTGGTAAAATTATTTTTTCCTGTTTTATTTATTGTAATGTTAGGTCTTGCCAGGAGGACAGTATAAGACAGGTCACATGTACTGAGGTACACTTCAGTGATGACAGAAGTAAAATGTCAAGGGATAATGAATATTTTTGTCCAAGAAGTTGCCCAGTCCAGATGCAGTATTGTGTCTCCAGACCTTCTACTTGTCACAAGTCCTGCTTGGTACTGACGGTGCTGGAAGTTGCTTTTACAACCAGACCCATATCCCATCTTCAGCAGTACTTTCTCAGCACAGTCATTTATGACATCCTAATTCAGCATTTCTCCTTAGAGTCATCTCCGACATTTAAATGCACCCTTTACAGAAAGTCCAGCTGCCTGTTTTGTCTCTTACTTATTTCCTTCTTATTTTTTTAAAGTGGCCACAATAATGGGGAGAATAGAGATTGTTTTGCTATCCACCTTGTTCTGAGTGAAAATGGAAGTGTTGATTTAGCAAGTGTACTCCCACATGGTTGGGGTCTGGGCTTTTTTCTCTGTAAACCACAAGAAGCCCTTGAGAATGACTGAGGTATTTTTGTGAATAATCCCTTGCATTGTGTGGCCAGGGTGACCAGAGGCCAGAAGAGCTCAGGGGAGGCCACTCTCCATTGGAATTTGATCCCTTCATTGTTCTGTCAAAGCTGGAGTATTTTGACCTCCAGGGCACATTATAAATCTCTGTTACTCGTTCAGACTTCTGCTCTGAAGCATTCACTATGGAAAGAGTAGTGGACTCTGTGTGGTTCTAATGAAATTATTCAGCCTTCTTTAGTTTTTCATATGTGTGCATAAAGCACATCACATGAGAGCATTTATACCCTGGCAATACTATACAAGTAAATTCTGAAGATGTGAAAGTTGAAAATGGGTTTGATTTTATCCCCATTTGCACAATTCAGTGCAACACAGCTGGGTACACAGTTTAAAGACACTTAATTAGCATATAGGGTGGCACTGCTAGCTTTTGCTGCAAGGAATGCTTTCCCACTATTCTTTCTGTATTGAGAGGCTTTCTGTGATTATATGGTAGACTGGGAAAGCACAGCTCCAGGCACTGTTCAAAAGACTCTGTCTGAAAGTTTTATGCTCCTTTTGTTTGTTATGCCTTGAAAAAAATGGGTTACTCATGCAGCTCTTCACACTTGGGTAACAAGCCAAGGGGCAACTTGCAGCTCCTCATACAGGGAGTGGAGAGGGCAGATTTCTGCCCATGAAAGGTGGAGCTGCAAGTGCAGTATGTCAGTAAACCCTACCAGCTGCTTCATGGCACTGGGGACGAGGGGAGAAAGGATGTTGTGATGTGATGGAGGGTCAGCAGTTAGAAGTGAGGCAGTGTCAAAATGTCCTGTAAACGTAACACAAGGTGTTAAATAAAAGTGGATTTCTTTTTTTTTTCTTTTTGATGTGTAATCATATCTACAACATCCCATTCACTAGGTATTTGATCAGGTCAGAATGTAGACTTGTATTTCTAACTGGCTTAAGTCGTGATGACATATAAGTTTCCAGTCTGCAATTTTGAGTCTATGTTTCAGCCCTTGCCTCCCTTGCACTTTTTTCTTCCCCTGCCTCCCTGTTTCTCATAAGCACACACACACAGATGAAGAGGTAGAAGCTCTATGAATTCAACAGTTTTTTTCTCTATGGATTCTTATGCTTGTTGTTATTAAATTAGAAAAGCATCTGTGTTAAAATTCGTGCTGGTTTGTTCCATTTTGTGCTAGTAAAGGTGCTAATGAAACTGACACTGAATGTTGAAAGGAAGAATTCATTCTGTTGTACTGTAGCAAGTAGTTAAAGGCCACCTGTGGGCTTACCACAGCTGGAGTGAGTATAAAACACTATTAAAATTAATGCTTTATATAATTCATGAACGCTAACTCTGTGACATCTGACAGATTCACCTGGTTATAGGCCAGCTCTGCCATATTTCCTGTTACTGACCTTAGCCCATAGTGCCCCACTGAAGATTACAGAGGCAATTCTTAGATGAAGGTATTGCTGAAGCAGGCAAAACCCAGTCTGTACCTGTACTGACAAAATCAAATTTTTAGGGACACAGTATGCGGAGGCTATTCGTGCCTTTTGCAGATTCATGGAATAATTTAAATTTTATAAATGAAGCAATTAATAGTTACTGCACAGACTTTGCAGTCAGTGGATCACTTCAGCAAACACATTTTGTAACAGTAGGAGTTCATAGAAGGCATTATCAGGAAACCAACCAGTGAGGAGTTTGAATAGTCTAATCTTGAGGTGACAAAACCATGAATAACCATTTTAGGCTCTGGATCAGATACAACTGGCTGCAGAATGATGATATTCTTTAAGTGTGACCAACAGGATTTGGATTGAACCCAGGAAATAAACCAAAACCCTAGGCAAATTACTATTGAAATACAGACAACATCAAAGGCAAGAGCAAGGAAATAAAAAGAATTGAAAGAAATGTTTTGGTGCCAGGATAATTTATTTTCATTTTATCAACCTTTGCACATGAGAAGATTTTTTAATTTCTAGGAGTGCACATTTTACAGCCATATCAATACAGCAACCCACATTTTCCTGTTCCACTGAGCTTTCCTTCTGTCAGTTGAACAATTAGATGTTTCTCCACTACTGAGTCCACGTTTGCTTTTGTTGCTTGGTTTTTTTTATTTTTCTATTTCCTTCCACTCAAAAGCCCTCTTGATATTAGGAGAAAGGAGATAAAGGTGTTCTTCTTCTCCTCCCATGTAAGTTAGAAAGCAACCAGAAGACTAGAAAGATAAAATTTATTTTGGCTGTTATTGAGACACAAAAATAAGTGACTTCATTAAAAATTTTTGTCTAGAGAGAAATACAGATGGTTAAAAGAGAGTTGCCTGTTAGTATAACAGTTCTCCCAAAAGACACTTGGGGCAGTGTCCCTTAAAGTCAATCACACCATATGATCCTAATACCGAGCAAATACAGTCTAAACAGATCAGCCCAAAATTTGAAGGCCCAACTCTTCCATACATCCCTGGAAAATTTCCACTGACACAGAGCCCCATAAGGGTACCTAGAGCGGAGATTCATCCAAAGCTGATGAAAAATTCCTCTATGCTGAAACCAGAGTGGGCAAAAACAGAATGAAGTTTGACAGTACTTCAAATGACCAAAGTAGCCACAAAGTCAGAAATAGGAAATAGCAACCTTATTGGATGAAAAAATCAATTTAAGGAGCCTGAGACACACTTGGATACCGAAATTAAAAGTATAGTGTGTAATCACTGTTAAGCCCACTTTTATGCTTTAAAGAAATCTAAGGCTGTGACCAGATGGATTTTTCATACTCACTAATTATTAGCTGCAAGTTTTAAAGAAAACAGTTCAAACGATTACAGACTGGGTGACTAGGGACTGCATGTCTGTAGAAAGGAATTACAAGTTTTGAGTAGCTGCTTTTGTGTACCATCCCAGGGGTTTCTCCAGTCCTCTCATCACCTCTCATCAGCAGGCAGGTAGCACCATTAGGGTGTTTTGTGGGAAAGGTTTGATCTTGGCACACAGAATTCCAGGCCAAGGGCTGGGGATGGTGTGGTGCTTCTCTGGATCAGCTGCTGAGGAGCCCTTAGGGAGACTGAAACATGTCAAGTTGCTGGCATCCTATTCCTCCCTCTTTCCACACTATCTGGGCCCTGTCCTCTGATTTTATTGTAACATCTCTTGAAGACATGAACCACCTTCCTTTAAGTCCCCGTTCCATTCCGGCCCCACGAGTGAAACTCAGATAGTCATGCAATCCTTTAACTGCCACTGTGAAAGAAATAATTCATACCATAAACACATTTTCAGTTTAAGCAGTGCAGTAAACTGCAACACTCTCTCTTCTGAATAAAGGCAGCTTAGTTATGCATTAAAAGGTTCTCACATTTCAGGCTCCAGCTTTCTTACACATCCACACAGAAGAACCAAATTAAGGGCTCTGTACAAAAGTAATGAATAATTTCTCATTAAGTTAGGGGAAGTGCAGTATCAGTTATAATTGGGAAAATCCACATGCAGACATCTCCAGTTTCTACCTATTATAAAAGATGCCAACTTCAAAGATTTTGCTACAAAACCACCTATTTTGTATCTCCACTTAAATACACACTGGGGGTTTTGCTAAATTCTGACTGTCAGAACAAAGGGTCAAAGCTTAGTGCACATGCATAAATATGTTACTCATTTTTTTTTTTGTATGCAGCTACATTCAGCTATTTGTCTCACATCTGCCACTCAACAAAACTAATAAATAAGTGTCAGATCAAGACAGGGAATCCCCTTTCTTCACACTGCTGCCAGTATGCCCTAATTTAACTTCTTCTTTCTCTAGTGAAGAAATAGGAAGACTCTTTTATTGATTTTCTGTTGAATTTATTTGAACAAAGGAAATAGGCTGGCTTCATTAGCATGTGTTTACTGATATCAGAGTTAAGTTCTGGAAACTGTCATCCATATCATCCCTGAAGTCCATTTCCTAAATGAATTTTACTTTTGGATGTGTCTGAATAAATAGAGATTAAACCCCTTCAATTCTTTTCCATGGTAGGCAATAGGCAGAATGCAGGAGAAGACAAACTCCTTATCCTGTTAAGAGTCTAAGCCCCCCAAAAGTAAAACAAGGTCTTGGAACCCACTGTCTAACAAGAAGTCCCATGGATTGCAAATTTGGCAAGCACTTCATGGTAAATCAGATTAGCTAAATCTCCACAGTGAACTATGCTGTGTAACTTTCTGTGACTTGCCAACAAAAGACATTTCTGTGACTAAACACTGATTTGACAGGAAGTTAGACAAATCTACTCCAACAATTATCTTTGGCATTCCAAGCAAAATGGGAGCATTTAGAGAAAAAGTAAAAAAAAAAACACAAAACCCCCACAATTGCACGCATCTACAATGAGATGCAGAACTTTACTGTAAGTGACCTGGAGCAATGTAGCTTTTAGTATTTTACAGAAGTGAAGCTGAGCACAAAGGGTGGAGCTCAGAGGGACAGTACTCTGACCACCAACATCTCTCAGCGCCCATCATGCAACCCTGTCTTTGCTTTGGGCAGCCAGGCCTTATATTTACTGGACAATACTTCCAAAACACTCTGCTCCTTGGAAGTTACAGTACAAATAGGTTTTTACAACTCTTGTGGTTTAACCCCAGCTGGCAACTAAACCACTGGAGTTAATTTAGACAGCCATTCACTGACTCTCTCCAGTGAGATGGGGGAGAGAATCAGAAGGGTAAAATTGAGAAAACTCATGGGTTGAGATAGAGTCTAACAGGCAAGACAAAAACTGCTCACACAAGCAAACAGAAACAGGAAAGTCATTCAGCACTGGCCATCAGCAGGCAGGCTCAGCCATTCCCAAGAAAGCTGGCCTCCATCCTGTGTAACAGCTTCTTGTGAAGGCAAGTGCCATAACTCCAAATGTCTCTCTTCCTTCTCCTCCCAGATCGTTTGCTGAACGTGACATCTTACGGTGTGGGATACCCCTGTGGTCAGTTGGGGTCAGCTGCCCTGACTGTGTCCCCTCCAAACACCTTGTGCACCCCCAGCCTGCTCACTGTGGGGTGGGGTGAGAAGCAGAAAGGGCCTGGAGGCTGTGTAAGCACTGCTTAGCAATAGCCAAAATATTTGGGTGTTATAACACTCTTTCCATCACACATCCAAAACACAGTCCCTTACCAGCTACTGTGAAGAAAATTAACTCTATCCCAGCACACACTATCTTACTAATGTAATCAACTGCTTTGATGATGCTAAAGAAAAAGATATTTCATGTCAGGCTTTCTTCTCAGCAAACACCTAGATATATCCTAAACATGTTTATATTTACCAATGCTTCCAGGCTGTGTCCACAGAATATGCCCTTCTGCCTATATAGGAGTGTTAGCCTGAACCCTAAATACTCCCATGGTTTTAACTCAGGTGGCTCCCCATGACATGACATTCTTCAATTTACCATTACCCTGAGTTCTCATCCTTTACTACAGAGCACTGTCAGGCATCAAGGGCTGGGCCAAGGGCAAGCTGAGAAAGTTCACAAGAAAAATAGTCTCCTGGGACCCATCCGTCCCCAGCCTCATCTGTGCCACTGACATGAAATCCAAAATTATGGATGTGAAGTGTATGAAAAAGAAAAGATTTCTTGTTGTTTATAAAACTACTGATTAAAGGATTTCCTTCTCTTAATTAGAAAATAAATAAATATTTGAAGCGAACAGATGCAAACAAGAATTCACTTTGGCTAATCAATTCCACACAGAAAATGAATTCATGCAAATCTAAGTGTTCACATGAACACATCTTTTCAGTGACATGTTCATGAGGTCATTTGTTTCAGATTAATAAATCAGACAATTCTAGCAGCAGCATACGCACCAACATTAACCTCTTTAATCAACATTTCATCTGCTTCATGGGGGAAAGTTGGCCTCCTCATGATTGCTGTTTTCTGGTTAAGATTATGCTGAAGCTGTTGAACACGAGATACAGATGGGTTTCAAGAAGGGCTGGTGTTTATTCTGCCCAGTGGAGCATGCTGGAAAGCATTTCTTATACCCTGAAATATTGTGCTTTTTTCTGGTAAGTCTGTGTCAATAACGCACAGGCAAAGTAATTTCTAGCACTTGAACACTAGGAAAATAGAGGATCCAGGACCAGCAAAGAAATCTCAGAATGAGAGCATGTGTTCCTTTGCACTGAAAGCAATGTAGGCAAAATTAATATATCTTTATTGATATGTTAAATAAATTTAAGTTTCTTATCCTATTTGTGTAATTACATCCACTGATCTAGTAGATTTGTATTATACAGATATTTTATGTGTTCCACACATCCTTGAAATTTTAGATTTTGGGGGGGGAAATATTCGAGAAAGTAGTAAGAAAAGAGGGTGAAAGTCTGAAGTTCAGCTTTCCCCACTGAAATCAGTGGTGATGCTGCTATTTGTTTCAATGCATCAGCCTCAGAATATTGCTGATGCTCAGAAAACATGAACAAACTCTAGGATGCTACTTTTCAGCCAAGACCATCATATGACCAAGAGTTTCATTTTCATGGGCAAGATCTCATCCTATGGTAAAAATTCTCACAGTGTCTTCTTATACTTCTGGTCTTCAGTGTGTGTGCTGATTTTATCCTGGACACATTCCCAGCTGAAAGGTGTTTGTTCCAGCCCAGCCTGCCCCTCACACACTGGCGTCCCCCGGGAAGTGAGACTGCCCAGGAGGGATGATGTGTGGAGAGGCCATTGTGGCACTGAAGCCCAGAAATTTAAACATGAACTACTCCTGGTTTTTTTTGGCTGGTAGAGAAAATCTGTTTGCAAGTCAAAAGCTGCTTTTTCAACTAGCTCCAATGTGTGGGAGCCCATCATCAAAGCATGGTGTCTATTTTGGTCATGTTTCATTGTGTGGGGTCTTTAAATTTAAGCTCTGAGAGGTTTATCATAAGTTGAACTCTTCATTTTCAGAGCTGCTACAGATTGAATCATAAAAACAGCCTTTGGAGAGAGAGTTTATAATTTTACTGTGTACGTTTAAGCTCAACTTTTAGTTCAGTATGCAAACAAACCTGATTAAAGATGATATCCAAAGAGGAAAAACCATAAGTTTTTTTTGATTTTCATTGACTTGGAATTCGCAGCTCAAATACTTCCCACAGTGAGCCACAAAGAATTGTA
The DNA here is from genome assembly GCF_041296385.1 of Aphelocoma coerulescens. Lineage (NCBI taxonomy): Eukaryota > Metazoa > Chordata > Aves > Passeriformes > Corvidae > Aphelocoma > Aphelocoma coerulescens. The sequence continues at coordinate 14,882,787 of NC_091013.1, read as the reverse complement.
ACTGTGTGTGCAGCCTTCAAAGCAAAATACATGCTGTCATGTGGCCCTGATCCCCATTACCTGCTCTGTATTGCCAGGTAAATGGTAGGTATTTGTTGCATACTGATTCCTTTGGGGCTTTTAAAGGTGAGAAAGTAGTGCTTTAAAAACTTGTATCAAAATCTAATGTCTTATACTTGCCTTATACTTGTTGCACTATTCAGTTACTATGAGATCCAAAATAAAAATTAAGATAGTTCCTGTAATGCACTGGATTAATAACTGGAAAACTCCTTTATCAGGAGGAGCAAAAGGGGGAGACATTCAATGGATTATTGTTCATGTGCATGCAAAAGCTAAAAATGAGAAAACTGACATATAAACCTTGGAAATGGGAGAAAAGAAAAGAAAAGAAAAGAAAAGAAAAGAAAAGAAAAGAAAAGAAAAGAAAAGAAAAGAAAAGAAAAGAAAAGAAAAGAAAAGAAAAGAAAAGAAAAGAAAAGAAAAGAAAAGAAAAGAAAAGAAAAGAAAAGAAAAGAAAAGAGAAAAGAAAAGAAAAGAAAAGAAAAGAAAAGAAAAGAAAAGAAAAGAAAAGAAAAGAAAAGAAAAGAAAAGAAAAGAAAAGAAAAGAAAAAAGAAAAGAAAAGAAAAGAAAAGAGAAAAGGGAAAAGAGAAAAATACATAATGTTGCCTCTAAGTGTTAAAATCTGATTTACAAGTGAACAAAGGTGATGGCAATTCTTGATAAAAGGGATTCAGGTATTCTTCATAATTATATTAGTGTAATAACTGGAGAATCCAGTAAGATTTTAGTCTTCCATTGCTCTAAACACTCCAGTGAAAAACAAGATAGCAAAAAATATTCTGTGCTCCAGAGGGTGTGTTTTTGCTGTTTTGGGCTGTAAACATAGATGGAACAGATAATAATACAGAATGGAAGAGGGAGAATGAAAAGGGGGAAGTGGGGGTCAAATACATAAAAATGAACATATGTCTAAAACTGATTGCAGCAATAGTTTCAGCTCCCCTCACACTGAATTCTTTAATCTTTCATTTCCTGGTTTATAAAGGAAAAGGAAATAATGAGAATGCAATAAATAATGCATATTCGTATGTCAGCCTGAGAGTACAGAATAGTTCTCTTGCTAATTTGTAATTTAGCAATATTCTGTGGAATGAACAATGAAATTTTCTTAGTCAGGAGTCTAGCTCTGAGTCATTGTGAGGGATGCAAACTCACAAGTCAGTCTTCCCTCCAGTTTTTAGGAAAGTCCTTCTCTTTCCAGACATTAGATGCTCTAGTACTCAGCAATCAAGAACATTGATGAGCTTTCACAGAAGTAAATTCCTGGCTATTTCTTGGGTTTTGCTGACAGATTTGTACCTGCAGAAGGGGTCTGAATGGGAGGCTGTACTGAACTGTCCATTTAAGAGCGTTTATAATGAACAAATGGAAAAAGTGCAGGTAAATGGCAGCACTGATGAGAGGCAAGCCAGTTATGAAAACAAGTTTTAGTTAAAATGTTTACATTTATTTTCAAATTAAAAATTAAAGCTTCAGAACCATTTTTAATATTTAATTTTCTATTTCTTATCTCATTGAAATAACTTGAATGTAAGTGGATTTTTTTAGATTTACTTTTATTCTTTCTTTGTCCAGTGTGAGACAAAGTAAAAAAATTAATGTAAGACAATTTCATCACAATTTAAAAGGAGAACAGGACATAGGAATTTCTGTGCTACACCCTCTAAGACAAGAAAATGTGAGTGGGATGATAAAAGTGATTAGCTGAGAGCATGTCCCTAAGTGCTTTGGGCCTCAAGTCTTCAGCTGGTGGAAGTCACCACAAATACACTGATTTCTATATGCCACAAGCCTAAAAAGGATCTGGCTCTTTAGTTTTAGTAAAGGTAGTCTAAGAACGTAATAAAAATAGTTTGTGTTGACATGTTTTTAAATGACAAATTTAAAACAAAAGCACACATGGTTACCAAAAAGAGTGATTTTCAATGTCTTGGTGCTACCAGAGGAAACTGTTACTGCAAATGCACAGGTCTTTTGTAATACATCACACAATCCATGGGGGAACACCTTCCTGGGCTACTGCACCTCAGCGTGATGTAATTTTCTCATTCCACAGAAGACTGTTTTCTGGTTCCCAAGATTTCCATTTCTAGAGGGTTTCTGTGGGAGACAGAGGAGTAGAAACTCCTGCAATTGAAGGAGGCTTTGATTTACAACCTTGGAAGAGACTAGGTCTAGCTTAATTGACAAAGATTTGTGGACTTTAAGCAAAAGGATTACAAACTTGTGTTCCTATCATTATAAGTAAAATTGTACACTGGGTGTTTTGGTGAAGGGTTTTAAAATATAATAGTGTGATTTTATATAGTTTAAGTTAAGAATTTAGATGGTATAAGAGAGACATCTGTGTGTACGTGACATGAGAAGTTATTGGTCAAAACATAAGCTGCATTGCAGTGAGAAGTGCCACAGGTGATAGGTCATTAATCTAAAACAAAGTGTCGTTTTAAGTATCTATTGGATTAGAAAGTTATAAATTACGATGTAACCCTAAATCTTGTGACTAGTCGCCATTACTCGGAGGTGTTGTAAAAGCTCACGCCTCGACTGATGCGTTTGTTATTTTAAACAATAAATTCGTGTAGTTGCACAGTCCCATCCCTGAAAAGTTATTTTCCTCCGACACGTGAAGCGCGAGAAACGGACGGGGGGTGACCCGGCAAGGGCCCCGACAGGTTTCTCTCTTTTTATCTGTGAAAATATTACCTATGATTTGTAAGCTGATGTTCAGTTTCCAAAAAACCCACACTATAATACATGGGCAGAGTTTCACAGTGACTGTGGCTTTACCCTGATGATCTCGGGCTCCAAAAGGGGGCTCATACCTCTTGTGAGATAGACTGATGACTGGCAAGAGCCGTGCCAAGCTTTCCTGCCTCTTGGCCTCATGAAAGGATCCTTGGCCCTAAAGATTCCTTCCTAAAAATTTTTCCTCTGGTGCTAGCTATCTATCACATAGCTTCCTACAATCCCCACCTCACCACATATATTTTCTCTTCCAAGGAATGCCATGGAAGAAAAAATTATGCTTTCCCTTCCCAGAAAACTCCCTTTCCATTCCCTTATTGAAGGCTTCTGGCTGAGCTGTCTGAAATGGGACTGAACCAGCCATTTAAACATAGCGACAGAGGTGGCTGGTCACCACCTGCCTTACTAAGTTACATCCCCGGGAGCTCAGGTTTCAGCCCTTTGTTCCCTCCATGTGGAAAATGCTTCCCTGAAAAGAAGAGGGCATAGAGGGTTAATGTTTGAGGAATGCCGGGCTGGGATTAATGCTTGTGGCAATTAGTTGCTGCCTGTGCACACTAATTTTCCTGAGGCTTGACACAACGGGGAATTTTACTTACCTGAAAATTCTCTTTTAACCTGAGAAGGAGTCCAAACTTCGGTAAAGTTGGACACATGCATAAGAACTTGAATCGTCTAACCCTAAAGCACTAAAATCAACTTTATTTACAAAACCTGGCTTTGAAATACAACCCTGAAATATAACAGAAATAAAACAAGTAGAGAACAACCTCAGTTTGAGCCTGGGAGAAGTCAAAACCTCTGATCCCTCACTCCCAGCCTACTTGCCACGCAGTGGTGGCTCCCTCCTGACGTGCGCAATCTGCTAAAAGTGAACTTGCAACACATGCAAAGAGCATTTCTGGAATACACACATAGAACTTATGATATCCATTATATGCCTCCTTCATGCAAAAGTAAACTGTATTTAAAGGCATTATACATGCTTGCTATGTAATTACATTAATCAGAGAGAGCTGCTTCCCTGCGTTCCCCTGCTGTTGCCATGGCAGCATCCCCATGTTTGCAAAGTGCAGGGCACCCGCTCTTAATTATACTTACAAAGCAGCTACATTTCAAAGGAATACAATAAATACAAAGTTGAAGTGAGGGTGCTGCACAGAAGTGATATGAACAAATATACTTTTATCACATCTGCATCTCATGCACACTTCACACCCATTATTAGAGCATTCTGCCTAATTCCCCGGTTCCTTTTGTGCATCTATGGAAAACTCCAGATTTTTGTCTGCCAGAAAATGCAGTCTGTGTTGCAGGCCTCAGATTTATCTCTGTTTCTAACCTGGGAGCTGATTGTTATGAAACCAAAGGAACTGAGAGAGATCTTTTCATTTGTACTGATCAAAATGTGGCGAGAATGTCTCCTTACTCTTCGCTAACCACTGTAAAATGCCATCGCTGCTCTCCACTCCCACTGGTGCCCAAGTCACCCATCCAGCAAATGCCTAATGAGCTGCCCCCCTGCTGCAGTCACCTGTCTCAGTGCTACCGTGTTGGTTCTGGTGACAGCAAAAGTGACGCAATCAGTCTGAGGTGCCAACATGACATTGATCAAGCAGAACATATTTCGATGCATGAACCACCAGCTTGGTGCAGCACACGCCACCAGCACTGCCTTTGCTTCCTTGTGGATGAATAACATGGAAATTGCAGTTGATATAAATTTACATTTTGGGAAATTTACATTTTTACCCCTATAAAGAAACAAGGGATTCCCTCATTCTGAAATTAATGCTCTCCCTGAACAGAGCTTATACAGAGGCTGGATTGCAGATATGAATTATGTATTTTCTGGGGGTGGAATGTCATGCAATTTTAGTGTTATTCAAGCCACAAAGATCCATCGGGGAGAAGTAATTAGAATATTTCAGAGACCCAGATTTACATTTCTTAAAGCTTGTGAGCAAAATGAAATTGGCTGCTTCCAATTTACATGTCTGCAATCACACCATGAAAAACCTGTCAGATTTCAGCTTTTGGATCTGAAACCTCTGGGGGGAAACCAGGTGTTCTGGCAAATGATGGTATTGCTTTGGTGTCACTTGTGCACAGCTAATTCTGAAATAAATGTGGTCTGAGGTGTAGGGGGCACTGTGTTACTGCATGTATATGAGCAGGTGTGGTAAAAGCCATTGGATCTGACTTACAAGACAGAAGCCCTATTTTCCAGCTTATTTATTTCTATTAGTTTCTTTTTTCATGTGTATTTTTTTTTCACCTCATGCATGGGAAATTGTGGTGTTATCACCTGGGTGTATGCACTCAGCCACAGAAAAGTGAAGGAATTCTGCCTTCTTAATCAACCATGCTCTGACTTAATTATCTGGGTAAGCAATGTGGCCTGGATAAGCAGCATGGCCTGGATATGGCTGACATATAAGGACATGGGCAGTAATGATTATTTTATTTTAAAAAGGAAAGCAATTCTACAATTAGGCCTATGAGCTGTAGCCAGGTGCTGTGTATTCTCTGGTTCTCTGTTTGTTCTGTCCAGGTAGCTGCCATGGCTCCCTTAAAACTGCAGTGAGTTCTAGATGGACTTTCAGTCTCATTTAACTCCAGCCTGCTGATATGGGTGGCAGAAGTCTTTGGGTTGCCCTGGCTGGAGCTGTGGATTGAACAGGAGGCCAAAAGGCTCTTTCAAGCCAGGAGTTTGTTGTTTCTTGTACTACATACTGATTCTCAATACTGGACTCAACAGATACATTTTGTTTGCTTACTCTGACAGCAGAACAAAAATAATTCCCAAGTGGTTTGGACTATCTTGTGCAGGCTCACATTTCCAGATCTTTTGGTCTGCAGTAGTTTCCCCACAGATTTGAGAAACGTACTGCTGAAAGCAGAAATTATGTGATTTAGACTGGTTTATGTCTATAAATATTTGATAATGCACACACATATATATGTATACATGCATAGATGTACATGTACACATGAAGCCTATCCCTCTACTGCTCTTATGTGGAGCACAGATATTACATAATGCTTCCATCTGGGAACAGAGAAGCAGGGATATGACTAAGCAACAGAGCGTGACTTATGAATAACAAATTGTGCATATTCCCAAAGATATTTCTCTAGCTGATCTTCAAGGAAAGAAAGCTCCAAAAATTAATACATTTGAGAAAACTCCCATCTTCTAGAGGACTACGAGGAGATAGTGGAGGACAAAGAGCACAGAGAAAAGTAGGCAGAATTTATTTCATAATTTGCATTGCTCCTTGTAGATAACTCATCTCTGACAATGACTTCATGCATCGATTCAGATGATTAATATGTGGGTCAAGAGTTTTCACCCACGGCACAGCAATGAGTGCAGTGGGATTGAACTCCAGCTTCCAGCTGAAGGCAGAAAGCAAACCCCTCGTAGGCACCAGAGGGCATTTTGAGGCAGATTAAAAAATCAGGAGGGTGAGATCTAGGAAGTTCTATCTCCTGATTCTACTTGACCAGAAACCTGCATTCAGACACCTACAGCTTTGTCACCCTCTTGCCTTGCCTCTTTGGGTTGTCAGTACCTCCTGTATGAACCAGCATCTGAAGATATCAGTTTGCACAGCAAGAGCCCTGTAAAGTGGCAGCATCAGCAAGGCAAGCACTTCTAAAATCTTTGAGCCAGTTCCTTGTCTGGAAGAAATCGGCAGAGCTCCATTCCCACCAATAAATCTGTGCCAGATGACTCCTGCTGGGACTGTCGGACACATATTTCTCAGAGAAAAAAAATCTAATTGACGATAAAATAAGAGAGGAGGAGGGAAAGCTTTTAAATGCCTGAAAGATGATTTGGAGACGGAAAGTGAAGGGCCAGGGGCAAAGAAACAAGGGCACATTTGAAATGATTCAGTAAGCTAATGGGGAAAAATATGAAAGAAACATCACAGATAATGAGAGAAGGGTGATTATTTTCCATCTCCTCTCTTAATCCACATTTTGTCAAAGCAATCATGATTTTCCCTTGGAGACAATATGACCGTCTGATCCAAGGAGCACTGACTTATGTAAGACATCTGCTTGCAATAGCAGCCCCTCAGCCCTGGAATCCTTCCTTGTCCTAGTCCTGATCGGGTGATTATACGAGGCCGTTTGTTATCTGCTGAGTTTCTAAACCACTCCCCTTGGAGCAGGTGTACCTGCACAAGCACTGCAGGGCCAAAGGCACTGCTGAGCTCCAGCTCTCCTTTGCTGGTCAAACAAAGCTGAGTTAGTAAAAAGCCCTCTGCAGTTTATTGCAAGGGGAAGGACCCAGGGAAGGATGCCATGAAAGGTTGGCTCCAGAGTACAACACCTTTTTGGACTGAGCTCTTAAAATCAAGTTCTTTCAAAGGCACAGTGAGGCCAAGCCTTTCTGCTGACCTTTTCAGATGCTCACCAGTGGCGTGGCTCTTTATTTCCACTCAGATCCACTGTCTTGTCTGTACTGGCTCTCTGTGCCATTCCCCTTGCTTCTTCCCCAGGATGACACTGTGATCTCTTTCATTAGTCTTGTTAACAAGGCCTTGTTCTTTATCTTTTCTCCTTTTCTTTTGCTATCTTCTTGTATTAATCACAAGGTTTGCTTCAGTCTGTGCATTTCACAGTTTGCCGTTACATTATTTCTCCTCATGCAGGGCAGTCACCCTGTGATGTGGACAGGCTCTTGCTTCCTGGGGACAGGTATATGGATTCCAGAGCGATAGAATGCTCAGCACAGTTCAAGGCTCCACCCAGTCCAATATGATGCTGATCTGGACAGTGAGGGCAGTGTAACTGCTGCTGATTTCACAGCTGATTGCAATCTGGGCTGGGCAGGTTCTGACAAAACCAATCGTCTGTCTGTAAAGGATGCTAATAAGTTTCATGATGTGGATACAACTTTGATCTTCATCATAAGCCTGAATGTAAAAAACGTAACAAACTACCCCAAGGAAATTAAGTGAACACCTGCAATTTTCCCAGGACCAGTTCAAATGTAGATCAAGGCTAAAGTATTTGAAGTCCACCATTGAGGGGGAAGGGATGCATGTTTGCACAGGCTGCTGTAACTTTTAGTTCCAAAAGAGCTACTACCTGATTTGGAAGGACTTCAAATATCAGAAAGATGAGCTCAAAAATGTATATTTAGCATCCAATTATAAAAATAACTAAAATGAGTGCACGCTATAAATCTTTCCTTGATATTTGTGTCAGAATTGGGGATAAGACAGCAGCATAGAGATGACAATTTGAACAACTCTCCTTTTTTATATCTCATTTCATACCTTGGACCAACTCTCCAAGCTTCCCTGCAGCTGTCAGCTCTGTTGAGATTTATTCACCAGCAATCAAGATTCCAGGCATTCCCAGGAACATTTACACTCACAAATTCCCCTCTTCCCACTAACCCCCATCTATGCTCACATCTTGTCTTTCCAGCTCCATTTCACTGCATTTTCTCCTTTCCTTAGGCAGGGCAGTGACTCTTCTTTCCTTTCGATGTACTTTCCTGAACATGGCCACTCTGACACTCAGCAGTGAAAAAGTGTCATAATAGAGATAGCAGTGTTTGGGGTTTTTCATTGGGATTGATTTATTTCATAGAATCAGAGAATAGTTTGGGTTGGAAGGGACCTCTAAAGGTCATCTATCCCAAGCCCCCTGCAATGAGCAGGAACATCTTCAACTAGATCAGGTTTCCCAAAGCCCCATCCAATGTGACTTTGAACACCGCCAGTGACAGGGTACAACATCCTTTCTGTGCAATGTGTTCCAGTACCTTGCTGTTACAGTGCGGATACTGCAACACGTGTATCAGACAACGAGGCCCGTGGAAAAGAAATATATATGGACGGATTCTTGGTAGATGTTTCAGAGATGTTTATTTTCCTAGCTGCATGGCCGGGATCTGCCGAGGCACTCTCACAATCCCGGGACCCGAGGGTCCTTGCCCATGCAGGGGAACACAAACCAACCAATGGGGAACGAGGCTGAGCAGGGGCAGGGAAACCCCGTGCCTCCCTCAGGGCCCCTCTCCCAGGGCTACATGGCAAGGGAGGGACCCAACACCTTGCCGTCCTCATTGTAAAAATTTCCTCCTAATATCTAGTTTGAATCTGTCCTCTTTTAGTTTAAAACCACATACCCCTTGTCCTATCACAACTGGCCTGGCTAAAAACTCTATCCCCATCTTTCTTATAAGACCCTTCAAGTACTGGAAGGCTGCTAGAAAGTCTCCCCGGAGCCTTCTCTTGTCCAGGTTGAACAACCACAACTCTCTCAACTCCCTGTCTTCACAGGAGACGTGCTCCAGCCCTCGGAGCACCTTTGTGGCCTTCCTCTGGACCTGCTCCAATGAGTCCCTGTCTTTCCTGTGCTGAGGGCTCCAGAGCTACATGCAGTGCTCCAGGTGTGTTCTCTCTTGAGGCATAGCTATGCTGTGTAGTAGACAACACAGATAACAAAGGTAAGACCTGCTAATACCAATACCTAGCTAATACCAACTAAACAAGCTCTAGAAGTAGCAGAGCAGTGTTAGCCTAGCTCTAATCACAAGGAATAAATCTTAAGCACTGAGCTGGTTGCTCTGTGCTGCTCTGTATCACATTAATCAACTTCAGGGGCTCTGAACACACTTCTCCTGCATGGCATAGGGAAGTGCTTCCCAGCTTGGGAAGGATTTCAAATAGTTCTTCATATTCTGAACTGAGAAATGAGAGGGAATTTCTATGCAGCCACACATGTGAGCTCTACTAATGAAACACGGACTGCAACACTCCACTTTCTTAACCATGTGGATTCTTAAAAATTTTGCTTCCTTCTAACATCTTCAAACACCCCAATTAGCTGTTCATGTAGCAAACAGTCCCATTTAATGCAAGCTGTGACAATGAGTTTTAGCACAGACCAATGGACTTTTGGCAACTGAGTTGTAGCTTTTCTTCTCTTGAAATATGCCCTTTTTGGTGAAAAAAAAGAGTACATTTTCTAGATCTTGTACTGACTTGACTGAATGCATCAGTATATTATGACCTTTCTGTGCACAAACATTTGGTTTTTAGCCTATGCTTTGTACTTTGAAGAGCCACTTTAATGAAGCTTCGCATGTGAATATTTTTCTTTAGTTTCATTGACAGCAAGCACTGTAACATATTGATAGTTTCAAGGCAGGTTGTACAACTGAAGATGTTTGCTTTCTTTGCTTTCTTAGAGTAAACAGGCACTTTTGATTCTGCTGTTTACTTTGGTCCAAAAATATTACCAGCCCTCCCAAGCATGGTATTTACATAGAAGGAATGCAAGCCCTTGTCCAGCTTAAGTGATTTTTATGGTCCAGTGAGTAACAAGATATTAGTCACCAGAAGGTCTTTTGACCTCATTTATTTTTACCTTCTTTTCTGCTAATAAGTATATTATTCTGGTTATGAACTGCCTACTTGTTATTCCGGAAAAGCCAACTTCCTGAAAAAATCTGCCAAATGCAAGTCACTTTCAGCTTGCTGCCTTGGAAGTTAAGACAAATTAATGGTGTATTGACTCAGACATAAGTTTACAAAACAGCAACCACTTCAAAGCCATTCTTCTGACTTTTCAGCAGGCACAGGAATATGCAAGCAAGGGCTTTGTACACACTGGACAGAGGAAACACTTGAACTTCTACATCCTTACTCCCCTGATGCGGGATCTCCAGCCTGTTTATAGGAATCACCTGAGATCTTTTCCAGCTGAGCAACAAAGCTCATCTGACCCAGACAACACTGGCTGTTGTAGGAACAGCACAGTGGTTTTGCAGTATGAACAAAGCATAAAGAGAGACAGGTTGAAAATTCCTTGGAGATGACACAGGAGAAGACCTTTTCACTTAAGAGACAGTGTTAAACAGGCTGCATGCATAACCCATACTTCTCCCAGGACCTCTGCTGGAGCAAGGATCTGGAAGCAGCATCCTGCCACGTTAGCAGATGGACATGAGTAAGGCAGCCAAGAGAGAAGAGAGAAATGGATGCTTATAGGGAAATCACATAAAGGGAGTTCATCCCAACTGAAGGATGTAGACAGCTGTTAACAAGTTCGTGGAATGCAGTGGAGAGACATAATTATAATATGACTGCACACAAGCAAGGAACTAGGATTAAGACCTCACAACAGCAAGGCAGGTTTTTACAGCATGAATCACCAGCAGACATCTACTGTTGTTTGTGAAAGCAGGTTCATTACTCTCGGCAGGCAATGCTGTGTCTTGTCACGAGATGAGGCTGGGAGGAGATACCTTACCACGCAAGCTGGCACATTATCCTTGCTGAGACCACGTGCAGCTCTGTGCTGCTACTCAGCATGAACAGAGCCATCAAAATCTTTCTCTAAACCAGCAGAAAAATGCCTGAAAATTCTCATCACCAAAAGCTCAGCTCTGCAGCCTCTGCAGTACAACAGAGTATTGTTGAGGGCTTCTAATTATGCACTGTAAGTAAAATGGTAGAATTAGCCCGTTTGCTAACAGGTAGTGCCCAGTCTGCCTATTTCCCAGTCAGATGCTATTTAAGGACAATATAAGCTGGTATCCTGCTGCAGTAATAGTACATTGTAATAAAATGATAAGTTTCACTACTGAAACACACCTTTGATTGTTTTTATGTGTTTATTAGGAGCTGTGAGATTTAACTAAACACAGGGCAAGTGTTTTATCTTGTCAGCTCTGCTGACAGATCTGAGATGCATTGAGCACAGATGCTCTTCCTGAAAGATCTCTGTTCTGTCCTAGCTGTTAATCCTGAGATGTTTTCTCTGTTTTTTTTTTTTTTTTTCCTATTATGTGTATGTTTATTTGCATACAGGGATTTTGCAGCAGTGAGAGTTAGGACAGTTTTTAGTGTAGGTTATAGAAATATAGAATCACAGAATGATTTAGGTTGAAAGGGGTCTTAGAGATCATATAGTTCCAGGTAGATGGTCTTTAAAGTCCATTCCAAACTCAACAATTCTATGATTCTATGAATCAACATTCAGTATACTCTGAAGCCTTTTTGTATATCTACAAGAGAACACCTGTCAAAAGTATCTATTGAAGGAGACAGAAACTCTTATTTGAGTGTTTTCTAGCATGGTTAGAGATTAAGCATGTAAAGTTAAGACAATAAAAGATTTGTGTCAATGTGCAGATTGATTTGGAAGATGAAATTTTTAAATGTTTTTATTTATGCCTTACATTGGCTCCATGGGAGGGATAAAACACATCAGGGCTGGTGCTGCAATACTGCTCTTAGCCTGAAAGCAGGAATCCCTCTGTGGCACCTCTGTTGCCTTCACAGAGCAGACCAGGGTAAGTGCATCCAGAGGGCTTGCTGCTGAGGTACTGGGAGTCTGGGCACCAAAGCAGAGTTCAAAAGACATTGGAAACAACAGAGCTTCTAACATTACATGCTTCAGTGCCTACATCCTTTATGGATGGATCAAGCTCTTGTGTAACTGGTTGTTGGCTTTTTCCTATGAATTCATGTGTGTTTCAGTCCTCACCTGGAATGACCACTGACAAAACAGGGCAATAATTCTCTCTGTCAAGCGTCTCACTGCTGAGCCCACCAAGAGAGGGCGGAAGCTGTGATTTTTGTAGTTTGTACTGTTAGAAAGTGAGCTGCACTTGTCTACCTTGCTGACAGGTAAAGCTGTTTTTGCTTGTGGTGAACCTGAGAGAGTTTAAAGAGATGACTAATCCATGAAACTTTCTGTTGTCCACTACCCCAGCCTCTTAGACACTTAGACACCTCACAGCTGTGCAATTAGTTAGTTTTCCTTCCAAAACCAGCTCAGACACACACTTCTAAGCAGTGGTATCACTTATTAATGATGCAAACCCCTCATCCTTAATGGATCACGGCCTGGAAAAAAACAGACTCACTGACAGTAGTACACTGAGACCTTCCTTTAGGTTTTGTTATGAATGTTGCTCTTTGGAGATTCCAGCATGCCTCACTGAAGACCCAGAGGATTTAGGGCTTCCTCGCCAGGGCTGGGACTGCTGAGAAGCCCTGGGAATGTGCTGCTGATGCGTGGGTGTAGCAGTCCCCAGACCGGCGGTAAAGTATTGTGATGTTAGTCACTGGCAAAGGCAAGGGCAAACAAACAAGAAGAAATTCAAAGAGAACATCAAACCACTGTAAGCAACCTGAATTATGCAGGAGTCATAGAGTGAACACCAAGAGAATTGGATAGGAAAATTACTGAAAAATGTATAGCAACATCTGTCTTATGCCTGTATTGGACTCGAAGCAGAGCTGGAAAACCTGTTTTGATGACATGCCAGGCGAAACAAAACTGTACCCTGTCCCTCAAAGAAAATGAATACAGAAAAATGCTGCACACTGCTTCTCCTGTTCTGCTACATTAACCCATTCAAACTTGCCTATCCACTTTTGCAGGTCTTACAAATTCAGAGGAGGCAGTACCAGCTCCACCAGCAGTGCTAATTCAGCTCGACTGGGAGCTGAGACAGCCAGCCTGTAGTTACCAAGGAGCTGGAGCCTGGTGCTGAAAACGGGGAAGCTGCTCTTCTGTCACTGTGGAATATTTCTGACCCAGGGTGAGCCCGTTCTGAAACAGGGGTTGGCAAACAGGGGAATAGATGGGATATGCTGTCAGTGCCAGAAGCCATGTGGCCGCAGGGTTGCTGCCATCCCATCTCCAGGGTCATCAGAGCTCAGTTAGAAAATGTCCCTGTTCAGTTCAGCTGTTGCAGCTTCAGGCACTGAATTTGCTCCAGGAGAGTAGAGAGGTGGTGCCTGCTCTGCCTCTCAATTTTTTTCCCATAAAATTCATGAAGGAAAAGCAGTAGCAGTGCCTCCTCCTCAGCTGATTCTGCTTTTCTGTTTAGCAACCAGCCACCCATAAGCTGAAGCATGAAGTTTAGCCCTCTGGAAGAAGAAATGTCAGGCCCTCAAAGGACATGTGTGGGGCACACGGGAATCTCACAGGCACCTCTGCACTGTGCTCATCTGCAAAGATGCCAGGAAGCAAAACACTGTCAGGATTACATTACTGGAGGCAGAGATAACAAAGCAAAATATTTAAGCTAACAGTCTAGTTGTCCAGGACAGTCATTATCATCAACCAACTATGATTTCTAAAACATAATTTATAAAGGACTGGATTGAACACCTTCTGAGCATTTTGACAAAAATGTAAGAAGATTTGGTGTCTTCTATTTTTTTTAACTTTTGTGCTTTTTTAAATAAAATTTATAAATCTCATTCCATTTTTCTGCCTGAAGTACATTAGTTTCTATGGAAACATGGTAGTCATTTACGTGCATGGTGTTTTCTGACATCCATATGGGGAGTATAAGGACAAGTTATATCACCATTGTGAAATGCAGGCATTTATGTGATGCTTGCCATGGTTCCATGTGCAACAGAGAGGATACCTTTAGTCTGTTATTTAATAGATGCAAAAGCCCAAATACATGGAGGCAGCAATGAGCTGAGCTGTAGAATTTGACACACACACTCAATACATTTATATTCACACCAAAGAAGAATGTAGGATTCACTTAATATTTTTAATTTGCATATTTAGTGCAACCATGCCTGTCTTCACTGTGTAGGGCAACACTGAAACTCAGTGAATTAATTACCACAGAAAGCCTAATGATGTAACTCATCCTTCCTGTGACAACATTCAGTATTGCTGAAGAAAAGATAAAGGAAACAATCATGCTGTTTCTTCTTTCATGAAAATGAGAAACTTATATTGTGACACAATGTGTAAATAACAGAACCATTGGCTGCATAAGTATTTCATTCAGGAACATAAGCTTCCAGCGAGTGATACGTGTTCCTTATGTTTTAAACAGGCTTTTATGAATCTACAATTCATATCTTCTGAAGGGTTAGCTAAACCCTCCCTATTTGAAGTGTGTTTTAAAAAGCCATGCTAGTCAGTCTAGGATACTTAGAGAATAAAATTATTACTGTACCTTGGGCACACTATAGAGCTAGAATGCACCCACACAAATCCTTTTGCTGTTATGTGAGAAATGCACTTGAGGAAGTAGCACTCTACTCATTGAAATTACCACAATGCTGCTTCTTATGCATCTTTTACTTTTCATTTTTAATATTCAGAACCATAATTTGACAATTTGTTATCATTTTTACCATTAATTTCCTCTATCAAGACATGGAAATCATCTTCCTTGAATAAACCTCTGCAATGCAAATTGATCTGCAATTGAAATATTAACCTTTGATGTACAAATCAGGTGGTGTTGCAGGTACTACCACAGTATGAACAACCAGCAAAAAGCTGTAGCAATATGACAGGTAAGATGAATTACATCTATCAAGCAACTGAAACCAGCATTTATTTACTTAGAAGATACAGCAATACAGGCAATGTTATCGCTTATTATCGACATCGAACAAGACAAAGAAAAATATACTTTTTCAGACTCACTCCAGTATGGGATTCTGTGTACTCTTTCAAAAATATGTAGATTTCAAAAGTTTTTGATGACTCCTGCCTAACAGGAAGAGTTTTATTTTCTCTAAGAACACTGTTAGGAGAGACATAAATGTCCACATTGCTCTGTCAGACCACCTTCAAGTGCTCTCCTAGTGGATTTAGGAAGGGCTGCCAACTCTGTCAGCAGCTTGAGATGAGCAGAGACAATTGTCCTGGTGGTGCATGGCAGGGCAGCTCAGTGGCTCCTGAAGCATTTGCCCCTCCCCAGCAGAGCCGAGTGGAGCACAGGCCCACACTAAAGGATATGGGCAGGGCTGGGCTCACACATGGGAGTACCACAGGAACTGAAGGGACATTATTCCATATGTAACGCCTTGTTGTAGTCAGTATCTTTAGCTTACTTTTTTCCATGCCTGAATTGGGAGTGCTCTAATCCCCAAATTCTCAGCGTTAGACCAACGAAGCCCTCTATACAGGCAGGGCTTTGCTATTTCCGGTCAAAACTAATGGAAAGCAAAAATCTACTGGCATGAAGGCAAATGAATCCGAATGGTTGAAAACCCTGGGATTGTGGTACTAATGGGAGCAAGACAGTTGGCATTTTTTCCCAGCTCTGGACCTCATTAGGAAACAAATGACCCCTGAGATAAGGTAGGCTGTGCTGGATCTGGCAGGTGGGTATTGAGCTGAAGGAGCTTATTTACCTCATGTAATATGGCATTGCCAGATAGCCTTGGTTCTTACACCCATGAGAGGACCAGCACCTGAGGCATGGCCACCTTGCTGGCAGCTCAGAGAGCCCTGTTCTTTCCCTGCTCAGGGTCTGAAAATAGCCCAACATGGCCTGTTATAGAGATGAACCCAGGAGATGCTGGGAAGAGCAGGACTGCAAATCCCTGCAAAAGCACTGGCAAGTCCAGGTTGCCCAGACTTTGCCCTGAATCTACCACTAATTCCAGTCCTCAGTGACATGTCAGACTTTACACTGCTCTTCTATTAGCTGGTTCTGGTCCCCTGGGGTTTGCTGTCAAGTGAAGGCTGCTGGGGCTCTGACTTGCCATGTCTGCCAGGAAGAATTTGGTGAAGAAGGTTTTATATTTTACCTGTTGTGTCTATACTTCCTGAATTCTCAAGGCATCTCAATTCATCTACTGTGGGGTGATTCCACTCTTAAATTAATTTGAGGTTCAGAATCTGTTTTTGAAGGGAAATGCTAAAATACCTGTCCTGACACAGAGAAATCAGGTCTTGAAGTAGTGACTGGCAGTACTATGGGATAAGGTTTTTGCTGAGTGCAGGATTTATTTTGGCAGCGCTTGGTACACTAAGTCCTGTACCACAGCTTCAGCCTCACCTTTCTTTGTGTTTTTCTTTCTCTTGTCCTTCTAAGGACAGCTGTCTGATTTAGCAGGAATGTCAGATGGGTCAACTAGGAAACAAACAGCCTGGTAAAAGCAGAACAAGAAATGTGAAGGGAAACACTGAATATTTATCTCAGTGTTGGCTCTGGGATGGTTCCAGATGTCAGTGCTGTGTCAGTGGTGGAGACAAGCAGACCTAGTGGCCACCAACCTGAGTTGCTTCTTTAGGATTGTCTTCTATTTCCAGCCCAGTAAATTGATAGCCTAATGTTGAAAACGCTAGATTTTGCTTAGCAGGCCATAGCTCCCTGAGAGCTCAGCGGGGCTTTCCTAGGACAGTGCGACTCGTCACATCCCAAAGCCCATTTCAGACAGCCCTGTGATCTTGCTCCAGCAGCGTTACAACACAGTGGTGACAAAGGAGGTAGAGAAGGGTCTCCCGTGAGGGTGGTAAGAGATGACTTTAATCACATCCCGTCCCCGCGCAGTCGGAGGCAGAGAGAGACCTCGTGGTTTGGGTGCGGGGTGGTTTTGTCAGGGGCCCAGGGGCGGTCCCTGAGCGGGGCTGGGGTACAGAAACCAATAGGGAGAGCCTGATGGAGTGGCCAAGGCTAAGCAGAGGGAACATGGCATTACAAAAGCAGTGGGTTAACAGACCACAGCAGCCTGAAAATTTCCTAGGAAAGAGTTTGGGTTTCTTAACACATTTTCTGAACGAATTTCATGAAATGCTGCAAGTAGCATGATCTGGTGTTCCCTAATATCCCCTATGGTACCCCTAATATACACAGGAGGAGTGTGGAGTGGATTTGTGTGTGTAACATAGAGGGTTGTCCCCCATGATGCTGCTGTTAACACTCAAGATTGTGGCTATTGAAAATGAACTGTGTTTCTGGCAGATTCAAGGAAAGTTGGTCCTATTTAGCTTGTGTTTATTCAACTCTCTGTAAACTGGTCCTTTTCACTTTATTGTCCTTTAAAGGCAGCTGTGAATTTCTTCTCTCTTAGAGCTTTCCTCTGTCACTGCTATAAAATATGAAAGTTGTTCATGCAAAATCAATAGCAAATTCCCTGGTGCACTTTGGGTAGTCTCATGTGTGTTATAAAGTCAAATCTCTGCCTTAGAGAGCTACTTTGGTGATTTTGTTCTATCCTGAGAGAAGTGAAAGGATATGAGGACTAAATGGGACTTTTTGTTAATTAGCACCACAGCTGGAGCAGAGGCTTTCCCTTGGAGGACAGCTTCCTAGTATCAGGCTCAGCTCCCAGTGCTCCAGCAGCAAATGTTCTTCCACAAAGCTGGGGCCTTTCCCACATTACCTCTCTCATCCTCTCACCCCTGCCATCCCCCAGGGTCGGAGCTGTCAACACAAATTTTGCCGTAGCTGGGGATTGATACATTCATTAAATGATTTGCAAACTGAAGCCAAGGCATCTTCCTGGATGGTGGCCAAACTGGGGCCAGGTTGGGGAGTTCACAACAGCCACAGGAGAGCAGCCAGCCAGCCTCCCAGCCTGAGGCAGCCTGTGGGGCAGCTCTGACTTCAGGAAATTACTCTGTGCCAGCATGGAGCAGACAAATGCCATGGCCAAATGCTTGTTAAGGTTATCAGCAAAGAGCAGATTCAAGAAGGCACTTTATTTTAAAGTTGTTCAACCTCATCACCCACTCACTGTGCAGAACCAGACAACAACCCATGGTACTGCACCTGTTGTCCAAATGAGGGCCTGATGTCCTTGGCAGAATCTTGGGAAAGACCTTTGGTCTACAAAGACATCCCTTTCTGACCAGCATCACCTGAAACTTGTCTGGGCTCAGCTTCAGCCAAGTGCTCTTTTTCCATTTTATAGATTTAGCGGCATCAGACGATCTCTCTACATCTCTATATTTCTATATCTCTATGTCTCTAAGTCTATATATTTATATAATTACCAGATTTTTAAAGACTGTACATGCACACACATATATATCATCCCATCATCTCTAAGTGCTACTGCATGTTCTCATTTCCTAAGGGGTTCCTGTAGTTTTTGATGAGGAGACAGGATAGCATGAATATTTTTAGGTCTTTAACTCTGAGTATGGCAGTTTTTCACTGGCTTTTTTGCCTCAGGGGATCTGTACCAGAGGGTACAGCTCAAATATTTTTCTCTGAGCCTTACAGGGGTGCTAGGAGCAATATCAGACAGAGCCTGTGTGGCACAGAATAAAACTGAATCAGGGATTTTTCTTTCTCACTCCTTTTCTATTATGTTAACATTTAACAATAATTCATCAATGATCTTGCACAGACTGATATTTTCTTGGAAAGGTTATTGTTTTAAAATATCCTTTAGGAGTAGGAAATGATCATCATCAGCCAACAAAAAGGGAGCAATAGTACTTCAGAGAAGACAAGGGCCACCCCCATCACACAGGAAGAAGCCACAGACAGCAGCAGTGAAACGTTCTGTCCCAACCATGACAAACCCATTTTTCTCCCAAATGGGTGAGGTTTGCAGGTTTGTGTTGTGAAAGATGTCCTAACTGCTGTGAAAGCATAGCATAAATGAGAAGCTCCCTGCCCTATGTGTGCTTCTCACAACAGAACTTCCCCAAGAAGCATCCTTATCAGCCCGTGTAGCCAAAGAGAAAAAGAAGGTAAGAACAATCCAGCACTCAGTAGTCTCCAGCTGCAAATGACATTGTGTACTGAATCAGCCAAATAATTTTAACAGGATTTCAGCTATGGGATGTGGTACCTCACTAAAATGTAAGCTGGAATTTTGGCATAATATGTATGCGATCAGTTATTTTTTGCTTTCAAAAGGCAGCAGTCAATTATTTTTCTGTGTTGGACAGCTCTAAAGATATGCAAAATATTATAAAAGCATCAATTTCTAGTCCATTGTGGTATATGGGAATTACCATCAACTTCTCAGCATGAACTTGTACAGTTTTCTCAAGAAATTTGGAAAATCAAAGCAATTGGACTTTGGTTTATGCTTGGAATATGCTTGGGTTTTAGCAAGTGTATGCCTTCAGTTGACTTTATTTTCAATTATTTTTATCTTCAACTGATTTTATTTTCTATCTTGGGTTAAGAGCAGAACATATGAGAATAGAAGCTTCAGTATATGTGACTAGAATTTATTCTAGTCACAGTAGATGTAAAAACCTAGCAAGTCCAATAAGAGTCAATGACCAATACTCAAGGATGCCCAACACCCACAGATCACCTAAGGAGGAAATAGCATCTAAAACAGTATTTGTGTCAAAACAGCCTCAACATTTGTCCAATGCTATTTGATTACACTTCAAACCAAAATGCCAGCCTTTAAGATTACTCTGTACACCGTAGACTCTCTGTAGGAGTTAGATCCTTTGCTGTCTCCAGCATGAGCCTCTTTGAAGCAAAAGGATGATTTTTCCAATGTGTTTTGCATGTAACGTCCACTTACTCTTTCACATATCCATGTCTGTTGTGACACTGAATTATTCAAATGTCTGCTTATGGTTTGGTTGGTTAGAAACCAATTTACTACAGAGAACACATATATCCATACAGTCCTGCCTATATTTGTTATCCTCCTGAAGCCCCTCAGTAGAAGCAACTGTTCCTTTCTCTGCTTCAAGAACACGTCAGGTTATGAGGACTACACACACTGGATTTACACCAGCCTGTGGCAACATGCAGCCACTGGTAACTCCCTCCTGCCCCACTTTCTGCAGAGTAAATCTTTTGGCTCACTGCAGCCTTTTGATCTCCAGCTCCAACCTGTCCTGGAACTGAGGGCGAAGCATGGATTTTGCACAGCTCTAACCTAAGATATTATGTCTGAGCACTTTTAGAGAAATTCCTTACCAAGATGTTGTGCTCCTTGCTTGCACAGTGACCTTATGTCACCCTACTCTAAAGCTGAGGAACACCAAAATAGCATCCACATATCCACAGTGTACTCATTAATATACTGTAGATCTATTTCAGATTATAAATTACATGTGTATGCTAAGAGACAAATTTCAAATATGGAGCATGCACACAGTCCCTAGCCCTGTACACTGATTTTTACCATGGCCTAGGAAGGATCCTAATAAGACAACAGAAAAAGTTAAAAAAAGAACGTCAGCATCATGAAAAGGATGCATTAACAGAGGAATGAAAATGCTGTGCACCACAATCTAGATGAAATATTTATGAGATTCTAGAATAGCTCCATTTAATGTAGTGTTGTTCAGATAACCACAGTGGTCCAGGTACTCAAGGTATTTAAAACACAGAAACGCTCTCGAGGCCCTGTCCTAATGCCTCTACATTTCAGAGCAAGAGAGTCCAGGCAGGCTGCTGAGACTCATGACTGAGGGGGATACAGGGCATTGCTGTGAAAGTATATGAACATGTAGCTAAAGCTTAACATCTTACTCCATGTAACATTTCCTTTAAAACCCATCTCTTTTTCCAGGCCACCCAGCCTGTATTTGTGCTTGGGGTAAATGAACAGAGCCATAAAAAAAATGCATTACTGCAAAGAGACTTTAAATAGGGGAAATCCTTCCTGTGACTATACAAGACCTTTGCACTCTGTCCTTGCTCTGATGTCTCCAGGCAGACTGGTGTGGCTGTGCCTGTGGCCTGGCGGGCAAGGGAGCCTGGCCTGGACAGCACAAAGTTCCAGGGACAACTTAGTGCTGTCACCTGTGCATCACAGCCATGTGAGGCAGGTGGAGGAAAACCTTACACCCTGCTAGGGAAACTTGGTTAGGTTAAAGCAATTACTTACACTGAAATTGGGCCAGAGAACTTAGCCTGATTGAACTTACCATAATTTGCATGGCATTTCAAATACCCAACTATTTAAAATGTCTTGAGATTTGTGCTGATCAGAGCTAGCTAGAAATCCAATGCTACATTTTTACTGATTCCTGAATTATTGCTGTTGTTCTTAATTGCTCAGAGTTATATAGCACTTGATCAGTGCTTCAATTACATAAACACATGAGCTGTTGTTCCAAGGGCCAGCAGTCACCTGGCACCCCTCTGTCTCTGGTGGCAGAGGACAGGGCATCAGAACCAATTACAAGGCTGTGGAGAGGATTTGCCTGGTGATGCCTCGGCACCTTCTGGCTGCAGAGCACCTTCAAGACTTGCTTGTGAGATGGGATCTGCCTCATCCAACACTGGCTGGCTGTACTACCTGTGTACTGCCAGGTACCCAGCCCAAATCTGTCTCCTGGCAGTCAATAAAGAAGGAGAGACATTCAGAGGGCAATTTATTTCATCTGTATTAAATGTTATTTCCAGAAAACAAGTCATTTCCCAAAGGACTGTTTCTTTCCTCACTGACCACAGGAGGAGCCTAAGGGGCCATCCATACACCTTCTGTGCCTTCAGAAGTACTAAAAAACCTGCAATCAACCATGGAAAGGTCTGTTGCTAAAGAAAATAATTAGATTTCTTCAAATCCAGCTGAGATCTTATAAACTTGATTCACACATGAAGCCAGAGCCTACATATAGCCCATAGATTTTGGATCCTTGGTTGAAATACAGTAAGATTGTAAGAGAAGGGAACTGAAAGACAACATTTTGTAATGGTAAAGTGTTAGTATTAGACAGTATTAGACACTCTAGAAATGTTGGCATAGCCTGGCAGCCTGATTTTCTATATGCTATGTAATTACATGAATGGATCTTTTTGTTACCTACACCTGCTGAGAGATATAAATGTACCTGTGTGGAATTGGTAGTGTCTGTAGTTTTATTCATGTCCTTTAGTTTCCTGGTACCTTGAAGACATTACACTGATAATACACCCCATTAGGTGCATACCACATTCTGCAATTAACTAGATCATACTCATTTTATTTACAAAGAGTCATGAGGGTATACTATTTTTGTCTGAATAAATAAATAACAAATGCATGCACAGCACAGTTTAGATGAGTGGGACCCTAAAGAGGCGTGTTACTGACTGTAACACTTCAATTGTGCTTTTCTTTGTTTTCCATGTTAAGTGTTTCATAAAGGACACCCTAATAAGAGACTATACCTCCTCCAGAGACTCTCTGAGCAAGCTGTGACACACACATTTGCACAGAACTGCACATGTACTTCTGAAGATTCAAACATGCTCCCTTTGTCCAAACTAGAAAATGAATTACTGAAAAATGTGTCCTGTTAATCTTTTGCAAATCATCACTAATCTTCTTCCCACTGTTTTTGAATACTGTCTCCTTTGGATTCCTCTGTTGTTAACTATTTGATCAAGGAACTGTAAATCTGTCTGGTCATCACAGCTACCCCTTTTATACTTCAAAGAAATGCTTGCATATTTTTCAGGAAAATTATTTTCCACTATTTCATGCAGAGCTTTATTTTTCCTGAAAGAGTGGGTGAATAGAATGTTCTGTACCAGCATGTAAAAGCCGTAGACTGCAAAGGTTTCCTTGCTGCTTTATCAAAGAATAAAAATGTTTATTAAGGAGTTTGTTTTCCACATTTTCCTGAGGCAAGAACACAGATTGTCAAACTGTTGCTTCAAAACAAGTAGATAAAAACCTAGTCTTAATCTTTTTTTCTTTGTAAAAATAATACACATATAATACAAAATAATACAAGTACATGAATAATACAAAAATAATACATGGTCACATCTAAAAAATTCTAGGACATTAAACTTAAAAGTGCTATTCCTCATCCTTCAAAGAAATCTGGTATTACTTTTGCTTACGAGACACTATACCTATAGATTTTTAAGAAACAGAAACTAGTCTCTGTGTGATGTTTGAGAGAATGAATTCTTTCTTCACAGCATTCAGTGACAGAGAAGCAAATTGCAACAATAGACAGGTAGGAGCAGCCTCCCATTCACAAGTCCTGGTCCCCGTGGGGGATTTCAACCACCCCAATATCTGTTGGAAGGACAACCCAGCAGGGCACAGGCAATCCATGAAGATCTTGGAATGCACTAATGACATCTTCCAAGTGGCAGAGGAGGCACTGAGGAGAAGTGCTGTGCTGTGCTGGACCTTGGTCTCACAAATGAGGGGCTGATGAGGAATGTGAGGCTCAAGGGCAGCCTGGGCTGCAGTGACCATGGAATGGTGGAGCTTGAGATCCTTAGGGCAGTGAGGAGGGTGCACAGCCAGCTCAGTGCCCAGGACTACAGGAGAGCAGACACTGGCCTCTTCAGGGATCTGCTTGGTAAAGTACCAACCCTGAAGGGAAGAGGAGCCCCAGGAACATCAGTGATAACAGGAAGACTAGGGAATGTGGGCCCTCTCTGGAGGGAAACAGGAGACCTGGTTACCTGGGATGTGGAAAAGGCTGAGGTGCTCAATGACTTTTTGCCTCGTTCCTCACCAGCAAGCTCTCCAGCCACACCACCCAAGTCACAGGAGGCAAAGGCAGGGATTGGGAGAATGAAGAGCTGCCCACCAGAGGAGAAGATCAGGTCTGAGATCATCACGGGAAGCTGAAGGTGCACGAGTCCATGTGACCTGACCAGATGCATGCACAGGATCCCAAGGAAGCTGGTGGATGAAGTTGCTAAGGCACTGTAAACCATATTTGAGAAGTCATGGTGGTCCAGTGAAGCTCTCACTGACTGGAAAAGGGGAAACCTAACCCCCATTTTTGAAAAGAGGAAAGAGGAAGATCTAGGTAACCACAGGGTAGTCAGTCTTAGCTTTGTGCCTGGCAAGTTCATAAAGCTGATCCTCCTGGAAGTTGTGCTAAGGCACACAGAAAAGGAGCCGGTGCTTGGTGGAAGCCAACACAACTTCACTAAGGGCAAATTGTGCCTGACAAATTTGGTGGCTTTCTATGATTGAGTTACAGAGATGGCGATGAGGGAAGAGCAGCTGCAGTCATCTACCTGGGTTTGTGAAAAGCACTTGACACTGCCCAGCATGATGTCCTTGTTTCTAAACTGGAGAGACATGGATATGACAGATTGTCCACTCAGTGAATAAGGAGCTGCCTGGATGGCCACACTCAGAGGGTTACAATCAATAGTTCAACATCCAAGTGGAGACCAGTGATGAGTGGTGTTCCTCAGGGGAACACCAGATATTGGGATCTGTTTAACATCTTTGTCAGCGACATGGACAGTGGGATTGAGTGCACTTGCATGACAGAAAGCCAAACATGTCTTGGGCTGCATCAAAAAGCAGCATGTGGGCAGCAGGGTGAGGAGGAAGATTCTGCCTCTCCACTCTCATGAGACCCCACCCCACAGTGGAGTACAGTGTCCAGCACAAGGGACCCCAAAATAACAATGACATGGACCTGCTGGAACAAGTCCAGAGAAAGCCACAAAGATGATCAGAGGGCTGAAGCACCTCTCCTATGAAAAAAGGCTGAAAGAGTTGGAGTTGTTCATCCTGGAGAGAAAAAGGCTTCAGGAGACCTTATAACACCTTCCAAGACCTAAAAGTTTACAGGAAAGCTGGAGAGGGACTTTTCACAATCCTATGTAGGGATAGGACAAGGGGGAATGACTTACTGAAAGAGGATAGGTTTAAATTATATATGAGGAAAAAATTATTTACTGTGAGAATAGTTGTGGATGCTCCATCCCTGGAAGGGTTCAAGGCCAGGCTGGATGTGGCTTTGAGCATCCTGGTCTAGTGGAAGGTGTCCCTGCCCATGGCTGGGCAGTTGGAAGTGGATGCTCTTTAAAGTCCCTTTCAGCACAAACCCTTCTCTGATTCTCTAAGTTCTGAATTGCCTCTTGGGTTACACAATAAAATGTACTCTAAGATGAAGTGTCAGTGTCTTACACCATGGATAAGTATCAGAATGCAAAGTATGCAATCTATTCTTAAGAAACAGAGGCAGCAATCCAGCAGTAAAACTATGTGTGCTCAAAGTCCTATATGTGAATATTTTTTGTGCTTTACAACAAGTGCACGTGTAAGTGTTTTTCCAGACTGGGCCATAACCTCTGCTCATTGCCATTGCAGGAGAGTTGGTACCACTCCCTGTCCTGTGCTTTTGCACAAGGCTTTGTGCCAGGTGTTGCACATTCATGTCTTTCAAGTTCTGAAGATGAGTGGTTAACCAAAATTAAATTGTTCAAATTAAGTCAGAGAGGAATGAGAGAAAATTGTTATTTGAAGCTGACAGACAGTGCAGCTGCAATTTGGGAATGAAATGCAAGTCTAAATAGGAGCAATGAGGGGAGAACACAGGTGTGTTGCATGTTACCTAGCAATGAAAGCCCTCAGTGATATGTGAATTGAAAATTGATTTAGAAAGGCTAAAACTATCTAGACAGGCATGTACTGAACAGTAGCATAAAATTCGTAACTTTTCATCACAAATAATCCTGAAGTTCTTGGTACATTTAACTGAAGAAAATTGGACATCTCAGAATTGGAATCACTCCATGACAGAACACTTTAATACAAGTCTATGCAATAGCATTACATCTTCAGAAAGAAAGAGGCTTGGGGTGAATTCCAGCTTCTACTGAAAACACGTCTTTCAGCATTGCCTTCCCCTGGGCCCAAATCACTCCTAGATGTTACATTTGAAGGACAGTAGCCACAGCTGGGCAGCAGCCCCTGGATCTGCAGGAGAGTGCTGAGCAGCAGGATATGGGAAGCACACCCAGGCAGCTGGGACTGTGCCATCACTCTCAGCACAGGAGAGCCCATCCTGGGCGAGGCTGCCTTAAGCAAGCTTTTTTTGTCCCTTTGGGAAGTGCATAAGTGAGGGTACCCCTGGGTGTGCTGCACCCAAAGAAGCAGCCTATGCTCTGCTTCCGAGGTTTCCATTTCCTCTGATTGTCTCCTCCCAGGAAACACATCAAAGCCAACTGCATGTGGAGGCTGTGGGGAAGGGAGCACATCCGGCTAACGAAATGGAAACGCTGGGTTAATTTATCCCCAAATTTGCCAGCAGTGAGGCAAATCCAGCTTCTCAGTGGCATCTGGGGAGGGACAGATACTGACTGTCTTTGAAGATTTCATTGCCTTCAGTGGAACAGTTCATTAATCATACCATGGAGTTGTTTTTAGCATATCTGTGTCATGTAAAGTGGTACTGAAAAGGTCATGCTGTTTAACGTAGGATAAATAAAAGTGATCTTATTTCAGTAAGAGTCAATCATATTTCAGTGTTTTTAAGGCAAAGACTGTGTCAAATGCCACCATCTTTAGTAAACAGTTTTTTTTATTGTTTTCTATAGCCCACAGAGATTAGAAAGTGACCATGCTTGAAGGAAAAGTACCAATAATATGTCAGAATACTATTAACATCTTTCTCCAATTTACCAGGTTTTCCTAATCCAAATGACTGAGTAAATAAAAACCAAAGTGAAGAAATCAATAAGAGGAAGCTTGATGATATGATGTCTAAAATAGAGGAAAAATACTCAAAGTGCAGAAGCAGCAATCCAGCTTGGCCATAGGGAAGTATATATTTATTAACAGACCTCCATTATTGTATTTATATTTATGTTTATGTTTATGTTTATGTTTATGTTTATAATGATATTATGCAGTGAGTTGAAATATGCATAATAAGTAACCAAGAAGGGCTCATTCATTAAAAAAAAAAAATCAATTAATTCCTTATGCTCTCTTGGAAATCTAACCGTATGAGTGAATATTGAAGGTGGAATATGCAAGGCACTTGTGGTACAAACTTTTTAATAAAGTATTAAAATACTTCATTTAGAATGCCCAGCCTAATTATCAGACCGGTCAGGTCAATATACCAGGTACAAATTGCTTTTGATAGTAAGATGCCAAACTGAACGCTTCCAGAAAACCAGAGCAGATGTTCTCTGGGATAACCAATCTGGGTCGTTTCTGTAATTGCACATTTGCATGGGAATCAAATTACTTCATAGAATAAAATATTTTTTGGACTGTATTCTGTTAGTCATTAAACCAAGTGACTTGAGTGGCTCTGATGATGGGCTTTTTGGCCTTCCTCTTCTACAATACTCATTTCAGTGTCCTCCTTAATCATTCAGTTAACCTGTAAAAGATGAAAAGGGCAAACACAGCCTATGTGGTTTGTCTGTATGTAACATGAATAATAACAATTATTTTTAAGAAACCAAGAAGAATAGTGCTCACCACAACAGGGTAGCAAATGCTCACCTAAAAGTTTTATGAGAGCTGATTTCTCTCAAAATACACCAAAGTAAAGTAAATAATGTATGCGGAAAATTAGGCAGTGCCACAAGCAAAAGAACATTAAAGAAAAAAACCCAGACTCTACTACAGACTATGTTTTCCTGCCATAAGCACATAAATAACACTGGTAACCACAAACTTCCCAGACCTGCTATGCATAGATCAGTTTATGTTTTGTCCACATGGGTAAACCTCACCATAAGGTGGATAGCAGGGTGCAGTGTGCCCTGTAGCAACCAGCAGCAACTGAACTTTCCCAGAAAGTATCTGTGAGAGTCTGAAATCTGATGGGTAGGGGCCAGGGGATGGTGGGAACAGAATGAAAAGGAGACAGGTAAAGAGAAAATATACAGCTGTGGGACATATGGCAAACCTCTAAACCTAGTGAAGCTTGATATATACACAAGTTTCCTCTTGTAATGTCAACCCAAGAAAATATTTCCCACATTTTAAAATTTAGGGCCGTTCCTACAGTAACGTTATTTATTTGCTAAAAGGGTGTTCTGCTTTCTAACAGAACATAACAAAAATGTATGTGCTTTGCCCTCATGAGACGTGCTCAGATATTCACTCTCTTATTGAAATGCTTGCTCTCATGTTTAGTGAATATGACATTAAAAATACATTCAAATGTCGCTGGTGTTTAGTTTAAGATAGTTTTCAAAAAGGTCAGTATTCAAAAAGTGGCAACAATATGCATTGTTTCACCTGAAAATACTGAAAAATGTGGGTACTCTAAAATCTGGTCAACTCTTGAAGAGTAAATTTTCTGACCTGAACACTTAAATACAAAAACTTTAAGAAGTTTGTTTTGCAGGAGTTATAACAACTGAAGAGTTCAAAGAAATAAAATATTTTAAATACTATATATCGTATTTAAGCAAAATTTCAAAATTAACAAAAATGCACAGTGTTTCAGTCTACAAATCTCTTTCTTATTTTTTTCTTTTTCTCACACTTCTTGTTCTCTGCCTCACTGCAGTAAGTGAAAAGATCAAAATTAAAAGTGGAGGAGGAGGAAGACTTTTCCTTACTTCCCACTGGAAAGGAAGTTAACTGCTCACCAGAAAAGAAGTTAGCTGGTATTTTACGTTTTTAGTATATTCTTGTTAGTGATAGAAAAATAATATATTTGAAGATTTAAAATGTTTTTTTTATTTATTCAAGGAGTTCTACTTTTCATGCCCATTTTCATGTGGGGTGGGTTAGGTGGGGAGAATAAGGGAACATAAGGATTTGCCATTATTTCAACATAAAATGTCAAGCATTATAAAAATATCCTCCTGATTTTTTTTGGAAGTGGTATTTCCCCACAGAACGCTGATACTGCAATCTTTTTGAAATATTCTTATTTAAGAGGTCAGACCTTTCAGCTTACACTTTAAACAATTTTAGCTTTCACACATACATAACACTCACTGAATTGCCACACTTCATGATTGCATCCACCGAAGGCTCCAGGGCCCTGGGATGAGATTAAGACACAAGTTAAACACTTCAGAGCAGCACTGTGGTCCTGCAGCTCCTGGGCAGCCACTGCCCAGCCGGGGGGTTCCCACCACTGGGCTTTTCCTGAGCAGCCCCTGGGGGAGGCAGGGGGATCGTGTCACTCGGTGTGCGCCTGCAGAGCAGCTCCACAGCGAGGGCTGCGAGCTGGGAGACCCACCCAGGCTCAGACCTGCTCAGATTCATCAAGCACATGGCGCCTGCCTGAAGGGAGATCCATGCCACCCTGTGCTTCTGGTCAAACCCAGAGCCCTGAAGTCAGATATACCTGGGGGGGGCCTGGGTCTGAAGTGATTTATGGTGGAGATTTAATCTGGCCCTGAGCCGGGTCTTGTCCCCAAGTGAATGCTGGAGCATTTATGCTGGAAAGCCCTTCCTCTTCTCCTGCTTGAGTTTCAGAGGAAGCAAAAGGCCCAAACCCAATCAATTAATATGTTGATTCATAACCCAATGAACTCTGCATGTCCTGGGTGAGCATTCTCAGCAGAGAAATAAATGGACTGTGCCCCCACCCCTTAAGTAAGATTTTTAATAATATAAAAGGCCTCTTTTAGACATACACTAAAAACCATGAAGAACTGCTTCCACCACAAACACGAATCAGTGTGAAGTATTTTATGAGCTCAGTCAATTTTAGATCAGTGTAAAAATAAAGCTTTATTCTTGGTGAATGAAGCAGCATAAATAACCAAAGTAATTCTTCAGGGAGAAGTCTGAAGATGCAAGCAAAAGAACCCTGAGAAAAGAAAAACCACACGAAAACAGAGTTGGTCTTTTTAACATCACCTGTATCTCCACTATCTAGAATACAGAAATAAATATAGCTATGGTGCACCAGGCAAAAAGATACTTTGAAGAAGCTTTCTGCATGAGAATTTTCAAAGATTAGTGAACAGGTATTGGAGGGGATATTTCGGTCAACTCCTATCCTTAAAGAAATTAAATCTTTCCAACGAATATCCTCAACACTTTTACATAAATTTTATATAAATGTCACACCCCCCCGAGATTTATGAAGGTATTGGAGAACTTTCTCCTTGCCTCTGTAGTGCTAAAACCTTTTCTTTCCAAGATGTGCTAGAAATTAATTGCTTCCATAGATTTTGTTTTCATGCACTTAATTCAATATAGGGAGTTAGCAACGTGCTTCAGCAACAGGACTCAAACTCTGTGCCCACACAGACCTGCAACACAGCATTGCTGTGGCCAGGGTCTGACCATGAGTTTTGTGTTGGTTTTGCCAAGCCTCAGCACTGAAGCCAGTCCAGCTTGCTCTGTCTGACCTGCCCTCAGCTTCATTTTAACTTGTTTTAGCTGTAACTGCAGTTTTCCTTCTGACCAGGTGCCTGTGGCTATTTTGGTTTGTTTTGCTTATTGCTGTATGGTACTGCTGTGGTTTTGTGACTGCACAGGAGTGATGCAGCGGGAGAAACTCCACCTTGGTGAGACAACAGTGGCTTTGGGATGTGCAGATCCTGGGTGTGGTGTAGGGGAGTACCAGCACTGGGTGACAGGAGATTGGCTCTGGAGACCCTGGAGCTATAAACCACTCACCAGTGTCAGATAAAGACATGCAGACCTGAGGCTGGACAAAACTGGTTCTAGGGCAGCAAGTAGAATAAAGAAACAGTATCTAGCATATGTATAACAACACTCTGTCCTTAGCAAATTCAGATCTGATGTAGAGTTCAGACCATTTTAGAAAGGGCAAAGATGTAAAAGCATGTTAGCTGACATGCAAAAATGCACCCAAATAGATCATAGAGTGAGGAAAAAGAAACTATCAGCATGAACATCAAATTCCTCCTGGTGAAGGACTACAGATGCCAACATCAATCCATAATCTTGCCAAGTCCAACACCTGAGCAAAAGCAGCTGCCCACAGACCGGGAAGAGCTGGGGAAGAGGGAGCATTTCACCAGGAGAAGGGGTAGAAACTAAGGAGCCGCAGTTTCAGCAGTATTATTATTACTACTACAGTTGCAACTTTTTCTGAATAGTCTTTTTTTTCTGTAATAGTTGTATGTGGAGTAGTAATGACTTTTGGATTAGAGTCCTAAGGTTTCAATTATACTAACAATAAATTCCTGTCTTTGTAAGCAAGTTGTTTGCGCTTTGCTCATAAAACAAGATATTGAGCATAACAAGTAGCTTCACTAGATCTAAGTCATAAAAATACTACTTGTTAGTAGTACTGAAACAGAATCTCTTCTTCAGTGGTTTAATATGACAGACTCAAACACACTCAAAACTTTTGATTTAACATAGCATCAACTGAAGATTTATTGGCATTTGCCAAAATGAAAGGATATCAAGAGCTCAGATTTTCAGGTAGCATAAACTGGTTTTGTTTTTTGGTTGTGTGGGAAAAGCAGACCCCTCATTTCAGGCTCTGTTTCTGAGGCACATGTCTTCCTTGAAAACCTGAGGTCTGGCACCATAGTAACAGTTACTCTGAGGGTAAAATCTTGCTCCATCTGAAGTCAGTGGGAGTTTTACGACTCACTCATTCATACTTGAGGTTTCACCCAAAGGAATTTCACCCAAAAGCAAATTCTTCACCCAAAGAAGTCCAGAAGGAAGGAGATCACAATGGATCACAGCCATCTGCTTAAGCTTGAGTCCACTGCTGAGACATCACTACCTTGCCTTGTGCACTGCTAGAACTGCATGGACACATCCCCTGAAAATATTATGGTAACACACAGTAATCTGGAGCTTTTGTCTGTGGGATTATCTAGCTGTGGTTCACAGACACATAAGGGTGCATTATATGATACTAGATCATTAGCTGATGCTAGTTATAAAAGAAAAAAAACCCAACCAAACAAAAACTTTTTGCAAACAACAAAACCCCCAACCAACAAAAACAACAAACAAAAAACCAACAAGAGGAACATATCATCATGTGCACCTGTTATTAAGAAAAATGCAACATTATTAGAGTTATGACTAACTGGGGTGCCTGGAAGAGATTTACCACAACAGAAAAAAATCAATTAGGTATGGATGTATACCTATGCACCTTATTAATTTCCTTTAGATTGCATGAGTAACTTTTAATTAAGCTTCAGGTTAAAATGTGTATATTGAGCACACATATATGAGGACACTTTATAATGTTGACCATAAACATAATATTTTAGTTCCCATATGAAATATATCAGGAAGGTTGCTGGCCTATTTCAGTCAAGTTACATCATGTAAAGACATAAGTCTGTAAACAAAGACTGAAGGGAGTATGGATGACCTCTTCAAGCTGGGTACACTTCATACACCCAAGGAAAGTTCTCCTGCTGTCCTTGAGATAACCAGTGGTTTTAGATGCCCAAAGTATGTGGCTTCATGCAGTGCTCTTCTTACTTCTGCTCAAGCACACACACACCCAGCACTGCTTTTGTTGCTTTGTCATATTAGCCCCTGGGTTTGTGCACATAGAGTATGGGCTTCATTTACTCAAGCTTAGATTTTCTGAGAAATTAAATGTCTGGGTCTGAATTATTCACTATTGGATCATTTTACAGTCTGTTGAGAGACACAGCTATTTCCAGAGGGCAATTCCACTTCCTCTAAGATAGATCTTTAAGACAAATCATCCTCTAGAAATGCCTGCTTCTCTTAACTGGGCTTTGAAGGTGATCAGCTCAGACTGAGATGCCTAAAGTTTGCTTACTTAAGGTTAAGCAAGATGCATCCCCCCAGAGTCCATAGTGGAGGCACACAATGTTTATCAGTTCTGGCCTGTACCTAATTGGGGGGCCATAAAACAATATCATGTGCTATGTGTGACTCAAGATTGATAATTGCTGGCAATTGGAACATTTTGTATTTTGTATCTATTAAGTTTTAAATTTTATAGACCAATTGCTGAAGTCAGATAATGATCTCAGAATTTAAAACTTTTTTTTTTTTTCACAGAGGACCCATGGTCTGAATGATTTTTCATTACAAACTTCCAATTTTCTATGAAATTGTTAAATTTTTAAAAGCATTTTTGTGTGATAATTTTAAGAAATTTAATTCTAAACAAGGTATATATTATGTTAGAACCGTTTCACACATAATACAAAAAGCACTCAAGCATCTGAGCCATTCAGTGGAAAACAGATCCCTATGATCAATTAGAATTTTAAAATACTAATTATTTTTTAAATTGCCTTTTTGTTTTTAAATGAACATATGAATGCTCTAACAACCCCCTCCCCCATTAACTGTACTAAAGTAAGCATAGAGGAGACTCAAACCTTCACAAAGAGTTGTTCTAATAACATTTTATTAGCAGAACATTAATTTTTGACAAATTTACTATGAAGTCTGTTACATCAGACACAGGATTATGTCCATCACTAAGCTAAATGCTATAAAATCATCTTTAAATGCAACAGTAAACTTAACACAGTGGGAAAACATGATCTCTGATTGGGAAGCTCATTTTATGAAGTAATTCAGGACAGGGGAGCCGAGCTCTGGAGGACTATCGCTTCCCTGCCAGATGGAAAATCTCAGGGATGACACATTTGTTCCTGAGGGGAAGGATGCTGGCCCCTTTGACAGCCTACCCACTCCACACCAACTGCATCAGCCGTGAAGAAGATTACAGCTCCCATCCTCCCTCCAGAGGAAAGGCTGGTGCAGCAGTCAATGGAGGGAAAAATCTCCAGGCTGTGTTTGTGCACAAGGGGCAGGCAGAAGACTGACAGGGGCTGGGCTGCTGCTCCCCAGGTGGAGCAGGTGATCCCAGCAGGCACATGCACACAGATATATCACAGAATTAGGGAATGGTTGGGTTGGAAAGGACCTTGAAGATTATCTCATTCCAATGAGAAATGTACCTTCTACCTGTAAATGTACCTTCAATCAGAAGAAATGAAACCAGAAGTTGGTCTCTAATTTTAAAAAGAAAAGAGAGAGAGAGAGGTATAGAGAGCATGGCATTTTGCATATAGGAGCACATTTAATGGATTCCTGATGTTAGATTTAGTCCAAAGAAAATACAAAAACGTGTAGAGCGTGTTGGACCTACCCCCACCCACATCCCACACTGCCTGCTGACAGATGCTGTATGAGGCATCCATCCCTCAGTGCTGTCCAGCAGGATGCCCTGGATCCAAGCATCCTCAGAAGTATGCATGCTTATTGTTTTGGTGAACCCTAGAAAGTTCATGCCAAATGAGACTGGAACTGGATGAGTGAGGATGATTAGAGGACAGAACCTGGAAATGAAGTGGGGAATTGTTATTTGAGAGGACAGATGTACCTGATGGAGCCACTACTCTTTGGGGAAAAAAAAGTTATTTATTCACTAACAAACAAAAGCTCATTTCTGTTGGGGAGAGCTAGTCCTAGTACAGTGTGTCTTTTTTTTTTTATTTTTACTTTTAAGGTAGAAGTACTTAATCTTGTGTATTTATTAAGCAACTATTACAGCAATTTTAGTGCAATTGCAGTTAGCAATGGGTTCCATATTAGTTCATAAACAAGGAATGGTATTTGTAAAATAGCATAGTTTAGGCTTCCTGAACTAGCTGATAAATCGTAGACCAAGCCTATTATGAAGGCATGCAGGAAAGTTAATCAAATAAAGGTGGAATGTAAGTATGCCTAACCTGCAGGTTGATAAACGCCATATGGGTGCTCTTACAGAGGAATAAAATTGCTTTCATTTTCTGTAGCTTAATTCTGTTTAAATTGCTGCAAACTCCAGCCTCTTTATTCTGAGTGAAAACACATGTCCCAGGAGTTTAACATGCTTGAACTTATGCCTGTTAGCTTCACCACTTGATTATCCATAACTTTCCCAAGTGTCCACACCCAAACTTGCTGTTAAAACAAGTTATTGTTCCTACTCATATACAAAGTGTGTAAGCAGGCATAGCAAAATGCTCCACACCAGCTGCATGTCAGCCATGTGGGGCCCTTCTAATGGGCACTTTCCCCACGTTTGCAAGTGTTTTAAGAAGTTAAACTCCCAAAGGGAGACAGAAAGGAAACTAACTGAAAATCCTCAAAGAAATCTGGCCCCTTTCTATGTACTTCTTTTGGAATTTGTCCCAGGGGCACTGGACCTACTTCTTTCTCTTATAAGAAAGAGATACAAGAATGGCAAGGCATATCCAAGAAGACCATGGCAGACTAAAGTTGCTGTCAAGCCTAAGTAAGAACACTTCTTTCCAGTCCTCACCTCTACCAAATTCCTCAGCAAGACAAGCTACAAGTTGATCTTTTGCACCTTACCTGCAAAAAAGTACATAGAAGTACTTCTTGATATACTGTTTCTGATTTAACTTTAATGTTTAGCATTGCATCATATTTCTTACCATTTAAAAATATGGGAAGTAGTAAAAAGAAAAAACAAAGAAAGAAAGAAAACCAGAACAGCAATAAACACAAACTGATTCATGGCTGAGGTACCAGCATATTACCCAAACTGTCTGGCATGTGTTTGATGTATAGGATGATGAGAAATTTCTCATAACAATTTCATTTTTGCTTCTAAATAGGGCAAGAATATTCAGAGGATGTGCATCACCACTAAATAATTCACTCATTGCAGGTCTTGTTCTATGGAGCATGAAGACAATACTGCCTTGATCTATTTTGGTGCAGACTGACATCAGGTGTGGCTCCCCACCTGTGGCAGGAGTGCCCTGGCATCACACAAACCACATCCAAGGCCACAGCCAGGCTGCCTCCCTCTTCCTACATGGGTGCTAATTTGAATTGCCCAGAAACTGCCTGTTCACAGGCAATTACTAGCAGCTGTTTATGCAGGCATCCATCCTGTGGCTCAGCTCAGCCCATCACTACCTGCCTGCCCTGACTGATCCCAGCACCAGCACTGCTGACCCTATTTGCAGAGACCTGGGCTTTGAGAGATGAAGGCAGTGGGAAAGGTGGGCTGTGAAGCTGATGCCCCAGTGTGAGAGTATGTGGTTGGAGAAGATGTGAACAGCAGTGGTAGGGACAATATTCAGTGTCATCACCAGAGATGCCAGTCTGTTTTGGATGTGAGCAGCCCAATCGTACAGCAATGATTTCAGCATGTCTATGAGTGCTTAGAAAATAATTTAGAAGTGAGTGATAAAATCTATACCTCTATATGACTCTGGTTGATAGACATCTCCTAACTTTCATTGTTTTTAAGGAAGTTTTACATTTTTTGTGTAAGATAGAGAGGAAAAAATCCAAACCTACCTCCTTAGGATGAAAAACTCTAAGCTCCATGGATACTGTTGCTATATACATCTTCATAACTCTGTAACTGGACTCTAGGTTCCCTATGAAAATAGATATTGGAT
Source organism: Aphelocoma coerulescens (assembly GCF_041296385.1). Lineage (NCBI taxonomy): Eukaryota > Metazoa > Chordata > Aves > Passeriformes > Corvidae > Aphelocoma > Aphelocoma coerulescens. Next base: position 14,846,209 of record NC_091013.1, on the reverse strand, counting down.
GAGAAAATCTGATTTTTTTGGAAGCTCTAGAATTATATTGAGAAAAGTTTAGAATATTAGAATTCCATCAAGAATTATAGAATACAAGAGTTACATCAACAAAATCCCAGAGTGACTTACCTTTTGCTAAATGATTCCCTAAATTTTAATACTAAACCTTTCATCTCATAGTAAGTTTAGATTATTTAATATGAACATATAAAACATTTTAAACTAAGCCAAGATTTTGTGAGTGACCTCAAATTCAACTTCTAAGGAGAAGTAAATATACAGGGAACTTATGCAAGAAAGCAAGCACACACTTTTGGAACACTCTATAACAAAGAGCCTATGAGAAAAGGTAAAAATGTAAAAAAAGAGGAGGCAGCTGAGACAAAGCATCAAGAGTTAAAAATATTTAGCGTGATACTAAATATTTTTAAAAGGAGAGTTCAGAGGTGGTGTCTATCTTACTCCGGTATTTTTAGATTTCTTTACACTTCTGGTGGTCTGGAAAACCTAAAAAACTTAAGATTATTTGAAAACATACTTACTAGCTACTTCATGTATACTTGTTGCTTACTGTAACTGATATATTGGGCATGCCTCTTCCCCTCCCTCTCCATCCACCACTGCGTCAGAGCATCTTCCTGTGGACACCAGCATTTTGTTGAGTTTCTCACTGTACCAAACCTTAGAAGATAAAAATCTCAGGAATGCAGTGGGACAGCGTTTTGGGAACATCTCTGGGAGTTATGGGCATTATTTCGGAAACATCCAAAAGGGGAGAAGAGACTTGAGGTTATAAGGCTGGGAGCTAGGACTCTTGGACTGCCAGCTGTGCAAACCCCATAGGTTGCTTAGCCTTTGTGTGCCATGTTTTTGACCTCCACAAGAAAAGGAATGTAAATATTTCAGACAAATATTACACATTTCCTTGTTTTAATACTCATACTGCTTGAGACCCCTGAGTGAGAGATGCCATATAAATATGAAAGTAGTGACAAGTGGTTTTGTCAAGCACCAGGACAAACAGAGTGGAAAAGCTTTTAAAAGGCCAATCCCAAGTATGTGCATGTGAGTGTGTGCAGGAAAAGAAAATCTCAGCTTGCTCAAGACATCCATGCACTTCTTGAGAGCTGGTGTGATTAAATGTAATTGTCCATGTGAATACCATGAAGCAATATAGACTGGAAACAGGTAAATGAGTCTGCCTACTCTATCCTGTGGCAGAAACATAAACTATATGGTGTTTGCATTCAAATGTCACGTTAAAAGATTAGGTGCATAAATTTGGATATGTAGTTGTGAAAAAATGCTTCTGGAGTACAGGACTATTAATTTACTGGTCAATCCTTCCCCACCATAGCATTCTAAAAGATTAGCTTTCCTTTAGTACCAAATTCCTATTGAATATATGATTGGCAAAAGCTAACTTTATGCAATTTTTAACTCTTGCGTACTATGAGTGACTTGAATCGAGTGCAAAAGTACACAATCCTGTTTTACAGTCTGACATAGTTTTCTGTGATGCTTTGAGCTCCTCTAAGTAGTCACTTGATTACAAATTGTAACACACTTGACTTTTCATATTTAAAGGATAGCTTGACATATTTTTAAGCTTTATTCAAACTGTGAGCAGTGCACACACTGGATTAATATCAGTGGAAAACTAACTTTCAAAAAATTCCAGTGTTTTCTCACCGTAAGTGTTCTCTTTCCTTTCTTTTCTCTGATAACAAAATAAGAGAATAACATGCAGTCTTGTGGTTATATGACTGTGTTTCCACAGGTTTTGATATGTGTTTTTCAGTTACTTTAGAAAGAACTAATGTGACTGACAGAGCAGAACAATTTATCCTAGAACAGTGTATCTTTTTGTGGGCAGAAAGGCCATGACGACAAAGTAACAAAATTGAAATATGATACAAATTTTGAAAACATGAAAAAAACCCATTGCTTTTCTCTTTGACAAGCTTGTCACAAAGGTGAGACTAAAACAAACCTCCAGATACTCGATATTAATAGGCAGTGATGAACAACAAGGTTCCTGCTCTCTCCTCACATGCCAGTGTTCAGGGGAAAGTGCTACTGAATTCTCTTCCATACACTTAATACTCACTTGCTTGGTGCTTTGAAGTTAATGGAGTTATTCTGGAGTTAATTGAGTTTAACTCAGAGGAAAATTGGACCCACTAGAATGAGCACTGGTACAAAAGGCTTTGGAAGCCAGCCTGCAGTGCTGGTCAGAGATTAACAGCATAGCAGAAAAGGACCTCTTAGAAAACAAGAAAGCCAGGAGGGTGATGCAGAGGAAACTTGCCCACTCTTTTGAACTCGCAGCTGTATCACAAACTGTGTGGGGAGGCACTCAGCAGCACTCTCCACTGGTTCCAATCAATTTTCTCCTCGGTTCTTCACCACAAAAGTGATGTGTATGATGTAGGATGAATAAAAGAGAACTAAGTGGTTAGCACAGGACTCAGCAGATGTGGGATAACTAGAGATAATTAGTTAATCATATCCAATGCCTTGAAATTATACATGCAACCATGTTGAAAAAAAATAGATCCAGAAAATACATTTTATCGCCTGTTGTTTAAAACCTGTCCCCAAGTTGAAAGGCACCATCAGTTCTAGCTTCTCACAGTAACATCGGATCAGGTGGTCAAAATAGTTTCTATGATCTCAAACCAAGAGTGATGCCACCAGCTATACCCTAAATTTCTTCCATGGTTACTGTGTGCATTTGCATAGTAATTGCATTTACAGTACAGTATGCAAGCCCACATAAAGTGCCCCAAATAAAATTCATTCCTAAGACTTTTATATCCTTCAAATAAATGCATATTAACCAGCAAGGTTTTATCTTTCTCATACTGACTCATTTCCTCCTTCAGTAAATGATCACTGTGTAACCCATTGACTTTCTCCATGACTATTGGCAGCTATAAGAAAGATTTCTTGCACTAACAATAAGACAGGTGCCATGGAAATTGGGATACATTCATGTTGCTTTATATATTTGTGAAGAATTTAATCTGTAATTACTGGAGATGGTGCTGGAAATTTTCTGTAGAGCACAGGAGGATGTGTCAGATGTAAAACCTGCTCAGCATTTTCCCCTGTTGGACTGCTACTTTCTCTCTCCTGGACTGAAAGGAAAAAATGGCCAGTTGGTATTTTTTCAAATACACCACATTGAGTTCATGTTAGATTCATTGCTGGCATTGCCAGCAGGGAGTACCTTTCCTTTTAATATGAACTATGAACAAAGGACCTACTTTTGGTTGTGCATGCTCTTGCTTGGCAAATAACTTATGCTGGCTGCCAAAATTCTGTCCTGAAACAAAGACACATCATGGTCATTCAGGCCATAATGGCCATTTGAGCTATCCTAAAATTATCTCTGAAGGCTGGAGAAGCAGTTGCACTTCCTTCTCTTGTGAGCCTGTGAAACCTTGCCTGTGAAATTACACAAGCAGCTTTTCTCTTCTGTTTGACACCTGAGTTTAACTGCTACCCTGCTACAGCTGCAGGCTGGGTCCAAGTACCTGCAAATATAAACCAAGAGGGTTTAGTGGGCAAGCAAGGACTACAAAGGCTTTTGTCCCTCCCAGAGTCACCAGCTGGCACAGCATGCCACCCATGCCAAATGATCCGATCTGGTCAGGTGGCCGTGGAGGTAGACTGAACATGGTCCCAAAATGCTGACTTCACATAAGGTCTTCAGGGAGGGTTTTTAGCTGTGTAATCACCATGAGCTTTTCTATTTCTATTGGTTTTCCATTAGTCAAGATTGATAGAATGATATTTTTCATCTGGTAATGGTAGGAGACCCAGCCCACGGCTGCCATATGCTGACTTGGTTCTGAACATTGTTGACTTCCAGAGTAGGCAGATGTAATCCACTTGACTGAGAAATAACCTCAGCTCTGGAGAGGAAAATGTAAAACTCAGGCCAGTTCAAGAGACAGCAGCTGACCTGCAAAGAGAATGAAAGAGGGCAAATAAATCATTGTGATGTCTTCAGACTTTGACCTGACCTTCATCAGTCCCAACAGACTCATTCCAGATTATTTGCAAGATGACTTATTTCTAAAAAGCCATATGGCCACATTTGCACAGTAGGAATTCACATCAGCACAATGCATTATGCAAACTCGGATATGAACCCTGGGCACAGACGCAGGGCAGGGCTTAAACTGGATGCAGTTCCATTTTGGATACCCAACCATATATGCTGCAGCAGTGCAAATGTTAATATGCACTTCTGCTACGTATCTGCTTCTCAAAGGCTACTTGAACAAATCTGGATATGCTAGTGCAGTGTGTTCTTCAACATCACAATAGAGAGTTTTCTCTGGGATTCACTCCTTTGAGAGACTGGAAGTCTCACAGATATCAATGCTCTCTGGCTAAAATGCAGAAATACTCTCTGTCATTGCTTTCCCACTGTGATAACTTTAATAATAGTAATTAAACTAGATGAATTATGTGCTTTTTCCTCCTGCCCATGTTGAGCAAGAAGAGAATAAAAATCGATATTAATTAGGTTATATGGTAGGCTCATTTAATTCTCTAAAGTGCTTAGAATACTATGGAGAGGAGCACAATGGAAATGCCTTGGAAGATGAGATTAGATAGGTGTGATACCTGGGTGTCATTGGGATTAATAGAGTTTTTTAAATTGGGATGGTTAGAGGAATCTGAAATGAGACCATGGTGTGCATTCTCTCTGAGCAATTATTCAAACTGCAGTTAAGAGCTCTGACAAAGTTTTCGATCTGTGACTCCTATGTCCTGACTTCCCACTGCTCATCCTTTGACAGTTACAGAAACAAAACCTTCAGGAGATCTCAGGACTGGGGCAGCACCATGGTTAACATCAGACTGTCTAGGTAGGAGAATGGCCAACTTTCTGTTGGGACTTTGAGGCTGTGATGATAGAGGGAGCTAAGAAATGAGAGAAAACGGTTTCATTCGTAGTGTGCTATAGACTCTTTCTCCTCATCCTACTGCTTTTTCAAGCACAGGAATGGGGGGTTGGTTGTAGAAAGTAAGCTGTTGTGATTCTTCCAGTTGATTCTAAACTGTTTTGAGACAGATCTTAGACTACCTCCCAGGGTCACCTCCAGAGCACCCCAGGGTTCTGCTCTGGGATTTATGACACCTCCAGGACATCTTTGATCTTTGGTTGCCAAAGTACAGGGACTGGGAGACCAGCTGGAGACGGTTCAGCCCAGGCTTCTCCTACTGGATGCTGCTTTCAAGACAGAGTAGAGCAGAGCATGAACCTGGACATGGAAAGCAATGCCAGAGCCTGTAGTATGAATGTAGGCTCCATCCTTAATTCCCTAGGAGGAAACCTATCAAGGTCTTGGAATATTTCCAGGCATGAGAATGCTTGTGCTACCAGCTTGCTCAAATGTTGCCCAGCACAGCTAACACCTCCCAGCCAAGTCCCAAGCTCTCTTGGGGTGTTAACATGGCCAGGAACCATTCAAAATATGCAGGCTACGTGCAGCCACTTTGGAGGTAAAGGCTATTTAATGCTATGGACATAAGCCACTCTGTAGTAGCTGAGACGAGTGCTAGAGAATGAATCAGGCACTATTAATTCAGCAGCGCTCAATTCATTAGGTCTAGTACAACAAGGAACAAGAAAAATAACAACAAAAAGCTTTTGTTGAGCACTTGGGCATGTTTTGGGAGGAGCTTGCTTTCTTCTCCGAGTAATCAGTGTTATTTTAACTACTATCCTTGTCTGAATTCCTACTGAGTTACTTTAGGTATTTCAAATTCATCCTGTCCAATCTACCTGCCTTTTAAAAATAGCTTTCTTCTAAAATCTGTCTATGTTTTGCACTTCTTAGCATTGATGACAATATATTCACATTTTCTCATTTATTTCCTCCCAGTTTTATACTCTGCCATATCTTCTGACTTCACTCTTTCTCACTCTTTTTAACCCTCCCTACCCTTAATTCCAACTGTACCTACAGATTGATCCATACTTATACATGCTTTCATTTCCTCTTATGCTTCTTGTTTTTCCCAATTTCTTGTAATATTTTCTTCTAATTATTGTACTGCTTCCTGTAGTGTATTCCCTGTCACTCCTTTCATAATGCCACCTTTTCATCTTCACCCATCATTCCTTTATATACTGATACTTTTCCTTCATTATTACAGCTCTTTAATACTAGAAAAGTTTGCAAAATATTCCATCATCCTTCCCTTTGATATTAACAATAGTCCTTTACCTTATCATTGTTTCTTATGCTTTAATTAGGTCTGGCTGCAAACAGCAGTACAAAAAGAACAATAAGATGATGGAAATAGAAAAGTCCAAACCATGGTAATGACATGATATGTGAATACTTTGTGTATTTAAGTAAGTCTAACATGCACTCTGGTAAACATTGATCTGCAGGCATTCTCTTCATTTGGCCATTAGACTCCCAAAATTCTCTTTGATTTCAATGTGACACCATATGGACGAACCTTTAGGTCTATGTACAGTCCAAACACACCTCCAGGAAGAATATGGAGTCTGGGAAGGACAACTCATAGTAGATGACCTTAGGTCATAAATTTCTCTAGGTGTAAACATGAAGCTGCATGTATTAAATCTCAAGTAACTTCTAATCATAGCCTTATCAACGCACATCAGGGCATACTTAATTGTAACATCAATAAGCTGCTGCACACCAGGAATATTTGAAAACATGTGTCTTTTTTCCTTTTCCTGTAAAATACTTTTGAAAGCAATAAATGCTTCTTGAAATTCAGGACTATTTCAATATAAATAGTTTTTAGAGAAACTTGTTAGGTATGAGAAAAAAGCAGACCTGTTGAGTATTCCTGGTCAGTAGGAGCCAAATTATTGCTGTCCAGTTCATCCATAAAAGCTGGCTGATACGAAGTCTTCTGGCACTGGAAGATTTATATTGTCTTTAACTTTTTCAGAATAAATACTGTCCAAGCAGGACGAAGCCCGCACAGCACGAACAAAGAACATGCTATATTTAAGAGGTCATGTCTGACTTTGAACATATGGTAACGATTCTTGAAGCCAGAAATAAAATGTAATACTTGTAATATGGCATGTAATACTTTCTGTACTCCACCAAATTACCAGGGTGACAGATTGTGCTTTTCTGAGTATACTGAAAAATGTCCCTCCTCATTATGATTTTGCCCTTTTTGTATTACCATATCATTATTCTTTTTCTTTTGTACTCCAGTGTGCAATTTAGATGACTGAATTCTTTGGCAACATTAAATATTTTCAGGATTGCTTAGAAAATTATCAGATATTTATTATTCTTCAGACAATATGAATTCATCAGTAGAAATATACACCTCAAAGGGAGCCACCCATTGCATTTAGCCAAACCAGCCGACCATTCCAAAGGCAATAAAATAGGATTTATCACCAGGAATAAACCGTGACATTTCCTTCTAATGAGATTTCCAAGCTGAATCTTGTTGGCAGCCATTTTACATTTGTGATACTAATAATGAGTGGAACCTGATGTTAATAATTAGTTGCTGTTTTCTTTTATAATATTTTCCTCTATAATTTTAGCACAGAAGCACACTTCCCTTGGGTTTCTTATTGTTTGGGGCAGGGCATTTGTGTGGCAGTAGCAGAGGTGCAGCCTTAGCTGAGCTGATGAATGAACAGCCTCCATGAGCTCCTGCCTGAAAAACACAAAATGAGAAGGCCCTCATAGCACAGCCTATGCGTATTTATTTTCAAAAAGGAACAGAAAACTGTTCTTTTGAGATAGCAGCTCCCCACACACCTACAACTCAGTGGCCAATGTTCCTGAAAAACCCTCTGGATCTACAGGGACATATCCATTGCCCCTCTGCCACTGGCTTGCACTTTCCTCATACCCATCTTTCCCATTGTTGTGAAGCTGCACCAGCTGGGAGAAACCATGAGATGCAGAAAGACAAGAGCCTTCCACATTTCTAGGGATTCCTCTTTTCAGTGACAAAAGGAGCCAGCAACTTGACTCCAAATGGAAGGAAATGAGAAATGGATACAGTTTAGGCCAGAGAAAACATGATCAGAGGAAAAATAATTACCACCACCACAGGAAAGGTTGGGAGAATTTCTTTGGCAGGCATCAATGCAGGAGAACATGTCAGATGGTTGGGGTGGTCCCTCCTGGTAGCCAAAACCTGTTAAACCTTTGCACATCCCTCCAAACCTGGCAAAGGAGGAGGTCTCAGCAGGCAATTTCTTGAGTCCACTGCTTGAGAGAGGAAGCGGGACTCAAATTGTGTGGTTTCTTTTTTTATTTTAAATGAAGAAACCTAATTAAAATGATAGGAATTTCCTGGGGAAATTATCAGTCTTTTCATTTTTAAGGGTCTTTGTATTACAAAAGGTGTTTGAAGTCCTTGAATTTTTACCCTTTAGCCACCTTTGATCTAATTTCTAATCTCTTAATAGCCTTAATTGAGTTCTGAACACTTTAAATTATTAAACATCTTTGGGGGATTATGATTTATATTTCTGATTATACAAAATAATATCAATTGCACAACAAGATTCCCCCCCATTTATGTCAAATTAAACTATCAGGGATGTAAGGCATATACTTTAAGGGCAGGATATTTGCATTTGAAACACTTTAAAAGACTTGTGCTTTCAAGCAGGTGAAGATGAGTGGTAAGAAATGAGGGAACAGCAAGATCCCAACGTAGGCCCTAAGTCACTAGAGGCTCATTGTTTTTTGTCACCCTTGTTGTACAGGTAGAGGCTGCCCATGGCCATGGAGCAAGCAGTGGTCAGTTGCCAGGGGGGTGGTGGGCCATGCAGACCCCCGAGGCACGGGCAAGAGAGCCACCTGCTTTTCTCAGCTGCGATGGGCCTCCTTCCCATGCTCCACTGCCAGGGACAAGTGCTCAGATTTAGGCCCCAGTCTAAATCAGCTTGGGTCTTCAACTGCATCTAAGCACCTTTGGTCCTCTAAACTTTCTTTTCTGCCCCATATCTACGCTTCTCAGAGGCTTCCTGCCTTACTGTGCCTCTGATCATGAACCTTCCTCTCCCTCCTTCACTTGCCCATAGGCCCCTGGCACCAAGACTATTTGTTATTTCCCTCCCCCTAATCGTCTTTCCCCGTTCCCCTTGGAAGATGCCAGCCCTCGCAGGGGCAGCAATCCTTTCCCTGCTGAGGCACCAGTTCAGGCACCACTCTGAAGGCAAAAAGGCTCTGGGGAGCACAGGACAGGCAGCAGTCCTCCCCTTAAGGAGAGGAGCAACTTGCTTCACACATTGATGCAAGCTGTGGAATAAAATACTCTCTAGTAATACATCCAAAGCAGGTATTTGCAGAGTGAGCTAATACCAGTGGAAAAGCTTGATTCTTATAAAATAAAGCCTCATTTTTAAAAATCAGGAATTTATTTGCTGTCAAAAGACAAACAAACTTTATTAATGTGAAAAGAGTATTAGCTTTTTTCACTTTGCTTGCTTTTGCTTTTTTTGTTGTTTTATTTTACTTCAACTGTTTTTATTAGACCTCAGCTTTAGTTACTGTTAATTTGCCTCCACTTGTTTTCATCTCCCACCTAAGAAACAGCTTTCATATCCAGCACCAGAAACATCTTTTGAGAGCTAAATTTGTTTCCCTAACTTCAGGGCAAGATTTCAAATTGTCATTTCTGAGAATCTTTCATGTTTTCTATACACCCTAGCAAAAAGTCCATGAAGTTTCTGAGGAGCCCACAGTTGGGCTTGTAACTCATCACTGATACCCACTGTAGAGTCTGGCTTTATTTATATAAAACAAATGCCTATTCAGTACTATTGTTAGAACCAGGATCTAGCTGCCACCATTGTTCAGGATAAGCAGTGCTCTACTTCAGTTGTCCTATTGGTTAAATATGCACAAAAAGTACATTATTAGACAGACTTGAACTATTTACTGGTATTATTTTCAAGCCATATTGCTGTAGCAGCTATGATTGCCAGTTCAGCTCTAGGGAGATTTTTTTTAAATAATGTACCCTGACAAAAAAGCAGTATCTTCTGTGAGCTTGCAGTCCGAGATGCTGATCCAGGAGGTGTGTGTGCTCGAACTTATCTGCTGAATCTTTCCATCCATAACCATGGCTGCTCAGAGAATAGGTACCTAAGCATATTTGTAGTCTTACACTTCTGAGTTCAGACTTGTAGTTCAATTTTAAACTTATTCCTGTTCTTTTGATTTTTCTTTCAATATTGAATTTTACTGTGCACTTACTTTTACATTTACTACCTAATATAGTCTTTCCTAATAAGAACATGTATATTTAGACATATTTTTAAACACAGTAATTTTTTATGCATTATATGGATCAGAGTAATTCTAAAAGATGAGTTAAGACATAATTCTGTAGTTCAGTGTCTCTGCAGGAGACTGTCCCATATGCTTTACATAAAAGACCTGACTCATACAAGTGTGATGGCAAGATGAAGGCCACTAAACTGAAAGATGAAAACAGCCAGAAGACATTAAGGCATTTTGGCTGAAACACTTTAGTTTTAGAAGGTCAGCATAAAAAGTCATTCAGCTCTCCTTCTTACCCTAGAAAGAGAGAACAATAATAAAATCAGGCAGCAATAAATTTAGAGCAAATTAAAAAAATACTTCTATGTAGCACATGTCCTGACTATAGAATTCGTTGCTGTAATAGGTCACCAAGTTAAATACCATTGTTGGGTAACTCCATCATCACTCCCGAGCCAAGTCCTCCCCCTCTTAGCCAAGCCAACAATCTTCAGTGAAACTGAAACAAGATCTAAGTAAAACAGTGGGATTTACCCCAGTATTTACGATATGGCTATGCTCTGTGAGAAGAACAATAAAGGTAATTAGATTCCATGTTCAGCACTTTATCTATTTACTGAAGTGGAAGAGTAAACTCCCTTTTACCACTCCATAATTTGATAACACCTCCATAAAGGTGCTTTAAAAGTAATAGATACTGACCATGGGGACAGTACTGGGTCACAGATGCTTTACTGAAAAACTTGCTTTAGCTACGAATTATGCTGGAAAGCTATAGGAATCCCAGGGCATGCATAATTATGAACTATAGAACTCCATACATATGTACTGAAAACCTACTTCCCCTGTCCTCACCTATGAAGAACTTTTCAGCCCAATGAGAATTACACAATCGTGTTATAAATTACATGCCAGACTTCAGTCTGATCTTGCATATTTATACTTCTAAACCTTTCAAACTACTGGTTTCTAATTAAAATTATGACATGCTCTTTCAACAACAATAACTTAGTATATAAGGAACCTGCATACCTTTCAAACCTTTCACAAGGAAAAAAAGTCAGCCTTAGTTTGCAACTGTGTTTATTGTTTCTGTGGCTTTAAGTAACACAACCTCTTTAGAAGCAGACGGCCTCGTCAGTGCGCTGGCAGGAATGTGACACAGGAGACACAAGTCCAGAGCCAAATGCAAGGAAAATTACAGTGTGCAAGTCCCAGTTTTCAGTAAAAAACAAGATTCTTCTCAAAGATAAATAAGTACAACCTTTAAAGTGAGAGTCAAGTCTACCTAACGCTGGTGGGGAGAGTCTTCCTGGGTCTCCAGGGAGAGGTGTTACCAACCTTATGGGTGCATTACTGCCCCTCATCACTACTACTTCAGCCTCACATATTGAAGTGGGAAGCTTCTGGCACTGCCCATACCATGCAAAGGAATTGATTCCTTTGCTGTTACCACTTCAGGGCTGAGGGAATCCTCTTTTTTCCTCACATACAGATCTTAAATGTCAGTATCAGCAGTTGGCATTCAGCAGCCAACACTGTCAGAGGGAACATCTCGATGGTCGTTGCCTCAGCCTTGGCAGGAGAAGCAGGGTGAATGGAAATGCAGGCAAAGCTGTATATTGGCCAACTTACCAGCAGGAAAATAACCTTTACCACTATCGTCTGCCTGCTGCTCCAGAGGGAAGTGCCACCTCCTCAGAGCAGAGGCTCCTAGGAAGGGTGCCTGAAAAGGGTGCCACCGCCATCCTAGGAATCGTTCTGCACTTGGGAGGAGTTCCTACCAAAAGACACTCTGCTACAGGGCCCATGGGAATTGCTTTTTTTGGGGTAACTTCCAGGATGACACAGCCTGGGGAGCCTAGGGAGAATGCGGAGAAAACGAACAGCTCCAGCAATGATGACCCGCTGCAGGGACGGTGGATTTTCACACCTGCAGCCTCCATACGTTCGTGGTGCAACCCTCGGGACAGGGAGGGCAAAGGAGCACCTGCGGTGCTCCCTCCATGCTGCGGTCGCCAAAGTCCTACCCCCATTCTCCTGGTTGACTTCGCTCTAGTTTGCCCCATTACCGCACCCTCGGCGCGAGGCAGGCAAACAAAAACGTGCAGCTCCTCTCCTCTCCCTCCCCGGGCCGCCCGCAGACCCCGGGCAAATGCCGCCACCCCATCGGTGGTGCTGGCACGGCTCCCTCGCGGTGCCCGGCGACACCGTCCATCACTGCCGTACTGCAGCCGCGCTTCACTCTCTCAAAAGAAAAAAAAAAACCAAACCAAAAAAAAAAACCACCAGAAAAAAAAAGAAAAGAAAAAAAAAATTACTTTTCCCGCCCCCGCAGCGATGCTTAATTCAGGGAAAATCCAACAAACCCACACCCCAGCCGCTGGTTGCGCTCCCCCGCAGGCTCCCCCGCTGCCCGACCCGCCGGGAGCAGGTGCTCGGCGCTGCCGCCGCCCCAGACCCCCCTCCCGCCGGCGGCGGCACCTTGCGAGTCATCCCGGCTCCCCCCCTCTCCCCCCCCGCTCCGGGAGGCCGTCGGGTGTCGCTTCCCATTTCACTTGGAGATATTTTCGGGTGGCAGGAGCCGCCTCGTCATTTCCGCCAGGAGAAAAAGACACCGGCGCGGCAGCGGCGGAGAGCCGCGCGAGCTGCCGGGCACCGCAGCGGGCAGAGTCGAGCCAGTGCCCCGCTCGCCGCCGCCCGGCACCGACCTCTCGGCGGGGCCGGGAGCCGCCGCCGCTGCCCGCGGGTTCGCGGGGGCGGGAGGCGTCGGAGCGTGCCGCCCCCTTCTCCCCCTTCCTCCTCCTCCTCCTCCTCCCCCTCCGCGCCGAGCCGGCAACATGAACTGAAATCCCCAGAGAGGCACAGAGGCGGCGAGCGAGGGAGCGGAGCGGAGGCAAGCGGGGATATAGCGGCTCTCTCCTCCCGCCGCCGGGATTCCGGGCAGCGCGGTCCCTCCGCCCCGCACAGCCTCGCCCTTTGCCCGGAGAGCGGCGGCCGCCCGCGCCCCGCGCCCCCGAGCCGCCCATGGCCCTCATCATGGAGCCCGTCAGTAAGTGGTCGCCGAGCCAGGTCGTCGACTGGATGAAAGGTGAGGAGCGGTTGCCGGGGCTGCGCGGTGCCCTCTCCCATCACCCCCACCCCCGCCCCGCAGGTGCGGGGAGCTCCGCGGCTTCCCCCGCCCCGGGATCCCGCCTACCGGCAGTGCCGGCTGCCCGCACGCTTTGGCTGGGTCGGGAAGGGAGGCGGGAGGCCGTCGGGGCCGCGTCGCTGGGGCCGGGGACCACGCTGCCCTCCTGCCCCGGGCTCAGAGCGGGGGCGGCGGCTGGGGATCCCCGGCTGTCCGTAGAGCCGGGGAGGGGGCCGGGGGGCGGAGGTGAGGCTGTGCCCGCGGGAACCCGGGGTGCTCCCGGGCGGCGACCGCGGTGTGGCGAAGGAGCCGCCCCCAGCAGCGGAGGGGCGCGGGGAGCGTGTCCGGCTGCTCCCGGCGGATGCGGCGCCAAACGAGTCGCGAATAAAAGTTCAGCCGAACGTGGGGCGCTCGCTGGGGGACGGGGGCACAGGGTTGCGACCTCCCCCGCGAGGAGGGGGCCAGGGGGGGCTTCGCGGGCGGCGAGGCCGGGGGTCGGTTCTCGCCCTCGGAGGTGCCGGGGCTCCCCCCCGCTGCTGGGAAGCTGCCGTGCCGGGCGAGGGGCTCCTCCGGCCGGGCCCCCTTCACCGGGGGCGACACTTGAAGATCCATGATTGAAGGGAGCACGAACAGTCTGGGCTCTAGGCTGAGTGTGGTTGTTGCGCTGCTCCGCTCCTCCCGCTCCCTCACCTGTCCTCCCCTGAAATAAACTCTGATGAGAATAAAATTTGGACCTTTTGGAAACGCTTTTCTTTTATTCTCTGTGCATGCCGTTCTGACATGGCTTTAATGTTGTAATGTGAAAAGGTATTTTGTGGTTTTTGTGTGTGTGTGGGGGTATTTTTCTTATTACCTTTAAGTTAGGCTGCAGCTGTGTTTTGAATAAATCACCATCTAGTATTATAAATCTTTTTATAAAGATAGAATGACCGGATGGGTACAAGTTTTGAACAACTGCTGCATTGTGGGAGTTTTCTATAACATGCTGTGTGCTACTAATGTGACAGTTTCATCATCCTTAAAATTTCAGGCATATAGCATATGTTTTCAGTTATTCAATCGTGGCATTTATAGCTGGCGAGTTATAATTGTATTCAGTAACATACACAGTTTTGTAGTTTCAGAAGCATTCTCGCTCTGTAGAATAATAATCAAAAAGAATGATGTAATACTTCCTATCCTGAGAAATTAGTAAATATTAATAAAAAACTTGAAGGAGCTACAGATGATCAGTATTAAAAGCAAGCCCTTTTCAACTTCAAAATGTTTTTTACAGCTATTTAGCTTCCAACATTTTTACCTCTTAAAAAAAGATTGTGTAGGACTTTTTTCTAATCAATGCCTGAGATACCTTCACCATAATTTGGGGAATGCATAAAAAATAATGAATTTGCAGATAATGCATTTTTAAAACACTTAAAAAACGTAATGCATCCAGTACTTTTCATAAATGACAGGTGAAGTGCATTGCATACTCTGCTTTTGTAATACATTATTATAAAATCAGTAATTTTAAAAGAACAGGCTAAATGGTAGCATTAAAAATTGTGCAGCTGAATAAGGATTTGTAGTTAGAAACCTGTGCCTGGCACTCAGAGCTGTAGATCTTTTAAAAATAATGATGTAAACTTTACCAAAAAAAAGCAGATATTGCAGTTGTGCCTACTTTCTGGAATATGAAGCTTGCTTTTTAGTGTTTAATCTGTTTTCCTTTGGCATGAATGCTTGATTTTTTCTCCGGAGGACTTTCATTTTTACTGAGCAAACACATATGTGTTGCTTCATGCTTCCATTTCTTCATTTTGTATTCTGTGTAGCACATGAACCTTCACTTAGGTGGTGCAAGGAGATAAAGCACCTGCCTGTGACTAGCACTCTTGGAGGAAAAACACCTAGGTAGCCACGCTAGTTTCAGAAGTTGAGCCTGGAAACGAGAGTGACCAGTAGCCGTGGGCAGGTTTGCTCCTGCCTGATGGGTCACACCTTGCTGAGTTTGGAGGAAGGATGGTAGTGATGAGGGCAAGTGGTCTTTGCTGCAACAACTTTTTTTTTCCTTATAATGTGTAGTGTTGCAAACATCATTAGTGAAATCCATATGAAAAAATATTCTTCTACTGCCTTAAGTGCATTGTCTCCAGCAAATTACATTTCTGACAGTCCCCAGAATTGCTTATTTGTGTTTTAAGGGGTACTCAAGGCAGTTTGATGAGTAAAACATGAATGTGTTTGTCATGAGGAGTTTGGGAGGAATGCAGTAGTGGTCTTTGCATTAGCGGCAGTCAAGTCTGGTTTGCATAAATCACAATAAACTTGAAGATGTGAGAATATTTTGCTGACTTATTGGGGGTTATTTTATAGAATTATAAATGTTGAACTTGGTTTTAACCTCTTCCTTGAAGTAAGTGCCCTGCTATGTCATATGCCTGCTCAGACCAGCTGTGTAAAGAGCATTCTTCCAAATAGATTTTGATGTTCAAAGCCAAATCTTTCCTGAAAAAGGCAAATCCTACCATTCGACATTGTTTACAGTTATCTGAAAGTAAGGGGAAATGAAACACTTTAGATTTTATTGCTCTCAGTGTTTTTGTGATGGTCTTGTTGGTATGACCTGAACACGTGCAGTAAAAGGCCTCATCTGGAATTCTTTATTTAGGCAAAAGAACCATTACCTCAGTGGCATTTTGTTTAGGGTAGTGATAAAGCATTGGGCCTGAAATTATAAGATGTGAGAAATGAACATGGGGAAAGTATTTCCACTCAAAGGGGTTAGATAAAAGTACCACACTCTGGGCTGGATGTCTGTATAGGGAACAGACTCAAGACTGGCTATTTGTGGAATAAATGCAGTTTCTCCAGTATCTTGTCAGTTTTTAATTTCTTGCCATACACACTGTCTGTGGATCCTTTTAATGGCCTAATGCCAATGCTGATGAGCTACAGAGTTGTACCTGGAATTGGTTATACAAATAAGTAACTGTCTACGTTTTGACTGTGAAAGTGTGTACAATAAGAAGTTGTGGACCAAAGTACCAGTTAAAACTATGCAAATGAAAGAAACAATGTGAGGGGAGCCTATGTCAGCATATGAGATTTCTATGGTGTAAAGTGAACCCTCAGACAGAAGATTAACTGTCATAGAGCTGGAAAAAAAGTAGATGGATTAGCTCATCTCTCCCACAGGATGGCATATTGTACATGGAGGATAAAACGAGTATTTGAATTGATTCAAACCATGTATTATTGTGCTTTTCATATATTTGGTACTAATTTTAAAGGTCCTGTATGGATCAGTGAGTTGCAAGTCTGTCAGTCACCTCCTTTGCCTCCCCTCTGGAGGACCTGTGTGGATTTCACTGCCATGTCTCAAGATTCACATAGGCAAACGTTGTCAAATGTCATGGCTTTCACTCACTCAGGAGGAGAACATGCCAGATGTGTTTTAGATTTCTGAGGCTCTGAGAGCACTCAAAGACACTCAGTTACTTACCAAACATTAGGATGTTTTTAACTGAGTCTTCTAATTTAACTTCTTTGGTCTGAGGTTATTGATAATTGCTGTATTTTGATAAGGGCTTGCTGTTTTTAACAATATTCTAATTTTAATTCAGTACCAATCTCTCAATGGCAGAATCTGTTCCAAAAGGCAGTCCATCTGAAAAAAAAAGATCAGTATAACTTTATCTAACAAAGCTTAAATATTTATTTTTTGCTTGCTGAATGATAGTTTATAGGACTTAAACAGAGCTCATACAGCTTAAACTGTTGTAATGGTAATTGTACTCAAGAAGCTGGCATGGGGTTGCCTTTAAAGGCTTCTAATGCTAAGAACTGGGGGCTTTTTAGCTCTATAAAGTCTACTCTGCCGGGGTTTAGAAGGATGCAAATTCTTAGAAGGACTGGGGGGAGAGAAGCAGAAATATGGATGTGCTAGAAAAGTGAAAGCAGAGTGCAGAAGTTTCCCATCTGGATGATTGAATATTGCATGGCTTTGAGAACTGAGTTTCTGTCTGCTCCTTGTGTGCTGAAGTTCATGTCCCTTTTCAGTGGCATGTGTGTTTGCAGAGTCGTCATGGGCTGCCAACAACTGTGCTCCACTTCGTGTAGTGGGAATTATGTGTTCTTCATCAAGAAAATGCGAGAGTTTGTGAGAATGCTCTGACACTAAATATTCCAATACTTAATGATGATTTTAAAAAAATATTGCCATGGGGATCCTCCTGCTCCTGTTAGTGCATGTGCAGAGCCCTAGGACTGCTGTGGCAGCACTCAGGTTCTGCTGCAGTTCCTGAACCATTAGTTAGCAACAGGGAAGCTCATCAGTGAAGTCACAAATTTTCTCACAGCACCAGGATCTAGCAAATGGGTTTAGGCCTTAAAAACAGAAGTGTGAATCCTGTGTTCAGGGTCACTTCAGACCTACCTCATTTTTGGCCATGGCTTTCTCTGAAGACTGACATGGACTGAGTTTAGGGGGGAGCTTTTTCTGGAGTGCAAGATGAACTACAGTGCTACAAAGGCATGTGAGCACCTACTTTGTGGTAAAGAGGTGTGCTTCCACGAATGTATGTGCCTCATTTAGGGCTTTCAATTTCATCCATCTTTTTTAGTTTTTATTCTAGTGGTCTATTAAGTTAAAGGTTCTTTCATATGCTACTTCCCTTCACATTGATTTTGGCAGGGCCCTTAAAAATTGTGACGATTAGAAATAATATGGAGAAGGCTGAGTTGTCTCAGGGAAACAAAATCTGGATGAGAGTATAAAAAACACTTGTATTCTGAAACTTTGATTCCTTGTCAAGTGTATGTAGGTGACTGATGAGCTTCACAATAGTCATCAACTTAATAAGTCATTGCTAAGTGCCATATGTGGAATAGATCAGGCATTTTACAATTTGTCAGCATTAAACCACTATTTTCTTTCTCCAGAGTTAAGCAAACTGAAATTTTGCAGTATTGGAGGGTACATGTAGTACTCCGTTAGCTTTGAAGTGATTCTAGTAAATGGATTTATGACTTTTACTGTAATGCCTAGCAAAAAAGCTGTAGAAAAATATGAAATAGTGCTACAGCTGGTGTTTAATTTTGATGAACTCACAACTCTTTAATTTATAGATACTCTGTTTGTAAGAAAGTAACAACAATTTTTAGTCAAAGTGGGGGACTTTTTAGAGAGGGGAGTTTATACTATGGTGGGTAGTTAAGAGTCAAACTGCACTATTCCAAACTTCAGTTTTAAGGACTCCAGCTTTAAAACTGTATTGAAAGCAGTGCTGGAAGATCTCTCTCTCTCTAGTTTGTTTATTTTTCCTGTGGATCTCTCCCTTTTTGCTTGCCCTTCTGACATTAGGAGTTTTAGCAGTATCAATGGCTGCCACATCAATCACAGTGATGTGTTCTAGAGCATCTTTGTTTGTGATTAGAAAACCTCTCCTGCCATTGTTTATCAGCAGAAAATGAAACTGCAATTGCAACTGGGATGTGTCAAAGTCTAACAGCCGAGTGTTGCCATAGCAAAGGCAGTTACATAAGCAGCCACTCTGCAAATAATTCATGCAGCCAAATTTTAAGCATAACATGAGAATTCATTTCTAAATTTATTATCTTTTTAGGAGGGAGCTTTCCTAGATGAGGTCATCTCAGTCGCTACTGAAATTGATGTGCTTAGTTGTGAAACTGCTAGCACTGCCCATTTACACCTTTATTTTGTTTGAACATATTGTTCTGTTTCTGAAACATCTGTTAGTTTAAATATGGCTTCACAATATGTTTTCTCAAGTGGTTTTTTGCAACAGTTTGGTAAAGCTCTGTATTTTGATCTTATTCAAATTTATTTGCATAATGCAGTATTAAACCAAGCAATTTACAAATGCCTTTTCTGGTTAACGGTGTCAAGAATTTGGCAAGGCAGCAATATAAACCAGATCACTTTTCAGATGAGAAGATTGAAATATACATACAATATTTTTAGAATCTTTGCAAGTGGTTGTCTTTAAGCACTCCAGCAATAATAACCCAGGCAGTTTTATCTTCTAAACCCCAAATTGGCAAATGGTTGAGCCTTTCTGTCTGATCCACAGAAGTGTAGATAACCGTTTAATCTCAGTTAAGTTGCTGTAGCTTTTGATTGTACTGTATTTCCCAGAGTCAAGTAGTAATATTTGTTACCATTTTCCAGAGGAATAAGGAGCAGCTTCTCTCTGTTTCCTGAGAAATTTCTCCCTGTATAGGCTTGTATTCAGAGGTATGCAACAAGGAGAAAGAGCTCATTCTTCAAGGCTTCCATTCTGTGTAACTGCTGGTTTTTTCAAAGAAGTTACAAAATCCTCATTAAATCATACCTGCACTGAGGATCACCTGTAGCAAGCACTTACCTTCAGCAGGAAAACAACTTTAGAATTTTAGCTCCAAATAAAACAAAACTATGCTGCAAAACTTTCACACTTATTGCTTAAATAATTTACTTAATGAATACTTTAAACCTTCAGTTTAGAAGCTGAATAGTTACCAAGACAAATGCTGAAGGATAAGAGTTTCCAAATACCTTGTTAAAAAAATCCAGTCTGGAAACACCGTGTTAGAAAATTCTGAAATGCCACATTTTCTTCATTGATGTCTTCCAGCTTTTCAAATGCATTTGCTTTCTCCAAAAAGATGAAGTAAGGAGATGAAGATGAGTTGTATTTTTTCAGAAGAAAAATTTTGGGAGCCCAATATTAGGCTCACATTATAAGAATTTACTGCCACATGAACCTGCTCAGAGCACTGTCAATTTTTTGTTGTGAGACAGGCCTAGCAGGGCAGTTACTCTTAAATTTAAAATAGCTGACTGTCCAAGAGCAAGCATCTGCTGCTTTTTGTAGTGTTCCTTTCCTGCAGTTGAAGGATGAAGGGCTGGAAGACACAGATCCATGGGTCTGGGGCTCCCAAGAGCTGAAATGCATAACGCACTTCCACTCATATACACATTTTTGCCCTCCCTGTGTATGGGCTTTAGCAGGTATCTGGGTGACAAAATATTTCCTTGAGATTTTCAATGCAGGCATTTTTCTTATGCAAAGGGAGTCCAGTGCTGTCTATAGCAAGTCATTTTGTAGTACTGGAGGCTTAAAAATCTACCCCATTTTGTACTGCTTATCTGCCAAATAATATTATCTTGAAGAAAATAGCTGTGGATGTTATCTTGTAGGATGTTTGGCATTTCCAGTTTATCCTTTAAGTAGAAATTTAGGGCACTTGGTACCTCAGATGAAGTGGCTAGAACAGTAATTTCAAAGTGTTTGGCCTTACATGATTAACATCTGCTACAGTACCATATGGTGGGAATTTCCAAGTAAACTATTAATTAATATAGGAGTGCACCAGAGTAAGCCTTAATTAAACTATATTCAGCTGAAGTGTATTATTTTAATATAGTCAGATGCAGAGTGCTGTACTTTTGTATTGATACCTTTTTCTTTTGTGTGAAGAAGAGGGAAAAATGTTGATGAGAATTAATTAAGCCTTTAAATTGAAGGTTCAAGTAGCTTTTGAAATAAATGGTTTAGGACTGACATCAGCATCAAGCATCCATTGATTTAAGTGGAACAGGGTGTATATTTGGTAGTGTTGAGTTGTGCTTTGTGCATGCTGTGGTGACTCCTCTGCTAGGATTTTACTGGTGTGGGATGTGGGTGGTCAGGCGGTGTCCAGCAGAGCTGCACCAGCCATTTTCACAGAGCTTCAGCTATTGCTGGTAGGGCCCTGACTGTGCCACTTGGGCTAGTACCACTGGTGGAATGAAACCTTCCTGTGTGAGCTGGCCAAAATAGTCTGGAGGAGTGTTGGGGTGGCAGCTAAGGTTGTCCTTGAGCGTGGGTAATGCTGGGACCTCTCCTTGGCCTCTCATATTTGGAAGGATGAGCATACCCATGTATAGAGCTGAGCAGCTGGCAGGCTCACCTCTAAAGGGCTCTTTCCTCCCACGGGGAATGATTGTCAGCTGTAAAGAAGTTGATAACATTACTGGTTTTGTTAAAGTGCAGAATTTATTTTTAGTTTGGCCAGATCCACCAGTTGCCAGTAGCTACAGCTATAAATGACCTATTTTGAAATAGGTATTTTTTTTCCCTGGCTTCCCCTCCTTCTTTCTCTCCTGATAATCTTCACATCAATAAGAAGGTGAAGAAAACCTTCCTCTGCACATTGGGGCTAGGTAAATATAGGTGGGACATGCCAGTGTTGTCTGAGTAATTCACTAGATGGCATTCTTACCTCTGAGTCAACACTGAAGCCCTTCATGGGAATGACAAGAGAACTTAGTCATTTTAGTGACATGCCAACCTGAAATCTTGACCAGGTGTGGTTGCTGAAGGCTTGCTGGCATCCTTCATAGTAGTGGGAGAGTTAGCTCTAGCACGCTAATTAAATTCCATGTTAATAATTAAAATCTTTGTAACTGGATTCCCCTTGTCAATATCCATTACTGACATGCTCATGCCTTAACTTCTTTAATTGCTTTGTAGTTTTGTTGGCTGCTTTCATATAGTGGATAGTTTGATTCACAAGGTGCAGTGCTGTTCTTGTCCTTGTTTTGTTTCAGATTTTTCTGTTTCAAGAAATATCAGTAGAGGGATTTGTTGAACACAAAGTAGAAGTTGCTCTCTAAAACAATTCATGTTGTGTACAGTGAACTTCTGTGAACCTGCACTTGTCCTGCTTTGTGTACACTTTTTTAAAACTAAACAAGTAACAATTTTCTTCTTGCTTAGTCTGAGTGAAGTGTGACTGGAGACTTTTGTGAGATATCCAAAACATACCTTCTTGAGTGTTCAGCATTGGCTGTCTTGTTTACTGTTGCTTTATCATCATGAATTTAACCACGTGCCCTTTGTCTCCATTTCTCTTCATAGGTCAAGAATGGCTCTTTTTGGTAGACTTTATTTTATTACAGGTAATTGGAAAAGAACCCAAGCCAAATGTCTTAGTGTGTTTTTATTTTCATAGTCCACTTCTACTTGTTTCCAAAATTTTCTGCAAATGCAGGATGACAAAGTGTTCCTTACTTCTTTTCAAGAGACATTAATTATTTCAAATATTGCAGTCTTCAAATATTTTCAAATAAAAGTATATGCTAGTTTAACCTAGAATGTGGAGGCTTAGTGTTTCTTAAATTTCTTTTAATGTTTTTTGATGTAGTGTTGAGTATTGTGCCCCACAAGTCCTCTTGAAAATACCAGCAGTCTGTAATTTCACTGCTGGATACTGGACTTCAAAAGCAGATGTAATTTTTGTTACTTCAGTTATTATTTCATTGTATGTTTTAAACTGCCTGGATCTTAGCTGTTTAATGCAGTCTGGGGTCAAAAGCCTATTCCTGGAGTCCTGATAACTGAGTTCAAGAGCACAGTGTAGTGTGAATAATTTGTCATGCTCTGCATGTGGATTTGACAGAGGTTCAGCCTGGAAGGGTAATCATTGCACATAAAAAAATTCCATGTAAGTGTCAGTCTGAATATTTGAAGGACATAGGACAGATTGTCATTAGAAAAATAAGACAGGTTTATAACAGCACTCCTCGAGAGCAAGTAAACTAATTTTTGAAAAGGACTGGGATAGTTCATAGCCTTCAAATGACTGTTTTAATTACGAGTGCTTTAGCAAACTTCATTACTGAGAGAGCATTTGAATGCCTAATGAGTTATGATGAAGCTACTGTTCACAACTATAGAAAGTATAATGATGTATATTTAATCATGAAGCTTCTGTATTTGCTATGATTACCATGTTTTCTTGTTGGTGTGTTAGGATTTTTTGGATGTGTTTTTTTGTTGTTGCTTTTGTGTTGGTTTTTTTTTTTTTTTTTTTTTTTAATAAATGGCTTTTGGTGTTCCTGATAACTACCTTGGCTTGAATAAGACAGCTGAAGAATTGTGGCAAGGAAGTAGTGGTAGTCATAGAATTGTGGTGGAATCATAGAACTGTTGGGGTTGGAAGGGACCTCTGGAGATCATCCAGTCCAACCCCCCTGCCAAGGCAGGGTCACCTGGAGCAGGTGACACAGAAATGTGTCCAGGTGGGTGGTGAATGTCTCCAAAGAGGGAGACTCCACAACCTCCCTGGGCAGCTTGTTCTGCCACCCTCAATGTAAAGAAGTTTTTCCTCATGTTAAGGTGGAACTTCCTGTATTTTAGTTTATGGTCATTGCTCCTCATCCTGTTAGTGGGCACCACTGAAAAGAGTCTGGCACCATTTCCTTGGCCCCCATCTCCTTCATGGAAATGTCAGTATTTGAAAATGGTCTTAACTGTTTACCAATCCAAGCTCTTGGGAAAAACCAAAACAAGAAAAAAATCGCTTTTCTGTGAAAATACGCCCTATGAACTAGATAGCATTTGCTAGATGAACAACAGATTGAATTTGTTGCAGAGATCTAAAGGTAGTTTCTTTTCAGTTACTAAAATTTTTCAAAGTTCGTTTACAAGGAGCTCACCAATAGTTTGGTTGATCTGTTCTGGACAATGAAACCCTTTCCTTTTACTTATTTGGGCATCCTGTTTTTCTCTTGCATCCTATCTGTTGTTGCCCAGCTCACTGTAAGCTGTGGTGAACTATCCAATTACGAACTGGAGGTAACTAATGCTAATGAGCTATGCATGAGTAGACCTGAACAGACTGGGCAATTAATGCTTACCTCTGGTGGCTGCCTCTCTTACCAGATTGTAGGGTTCCATGGGTCTTCCTGACATGGTTGCCTTCCAAAGTGGGGTGCAGTGTGTGCTGTAGGTGGCTGCCTGAGTATCCAAGTGCTGTGACTGTGGGACAGAGGCTTTAGTCTGCAGAACAGCATGTCCTGAATGTTCATCACCTCTGCAGGTCTGAGCAAACTCCAGAGGAATGAGTGCTCTGTGTAATAGAATAACTGAAAATACAACTTCAATATGTGACAGGTCCCTTCAAAAACCCAAAATTAATTAAATTTTGTTTTCTACTTCAAAAGAAGGTAAAGCTGAATATGAACTTTTGTCCCTGGTCCATTATTAAAAAAAACGTTGACAATATATTGTAGGCTGTGGTGGGAATGGTGATATTTTAGATTCGAAGGGAAAATGAACACGCTCTTCATCTGTGCAAGTACAGAAGTCAGGCAGGGTTAAATAAGATCTAGAAATTGTAATATTGTCATTTCATTAGATTTTCTCGCTTTGTTTGTGTTCAGCAATGTGGTGTAGGTAATTGACTTGTATTTATCCTAAGAGTTAAAATTGTAAATCGTAAGCCTTTACTCTCTTGTTCATGCTCCCAAATACTATGAAGAGTTTCCTGCAGAAAACTGTTTTGATAAATCTTACTAAATCAAACCTCAAGAAAGAATTACAGTGAGACCTCTGAAGGCAAAGATTGATGTATGGTGGGGTTCAGTCTCAATCAGTGGTAAAATTTCTTACAAAATTGTAAATGTATCTAATTTTCTTTTGATAGAATCTTTGAAAGCATTATAGCAGGTCACAAAGTTGTAACACAAAGTTTTTGAGTTCAAAGTATTTCAGTAATGTCAAATATTAGGACTGTACTCACTAGAAGGAAAGAGGCTTCCAGATAACAGTAATTCAGAAATGGGCAAATGGATAGAAGTAGCTTTTGGAGGCCTGATTTGGTATTTAAATCTCAAGAGGTAATTTTGAAAATTTTTGTTTGTTTATTCTTGGGGATTTTTTTGTTTGATGGTCACTGTATTATGATTTTTTTGTCACTGTGGAACCACTCAAAATAATAAATAGTTTAATGTTAAAATTATGCCATCAGTGTTGAGAAGAATAAATCCTTGTAGCTTCTGTAGAACACACCCTTCTTGAGTGGAATCAAGCATGTTAAGAACAATAGACTTGAACTTTTGATGCGTTCTTAAATGTGCTTCTTTTAAAGTTATTATCATATGACAGATGGGGAGTAAGCTAGATAGGAGTTCAGAGAGGTCAGATATGGTCAGCTATAAAGAATTGTCTGCCTAATTGGTTTTTTGGGGTTTTTTTTACCCTTTTTTCCCCTTCCCTTAATGACTTTTTTCTGTAACATATGTGACTTAATATTCAAGTTTGCTCTGTGCACTCTAATCCAATTGCTTTGTTTAGTCAAATGAATGTTTTTTGTTTTGTTCTGAATTTTAGCTATTGGTTTTTGCATTAAATGTGCATATTTAATTAGGATATGTTATTAAAGATTAGGTTCTCACAATGGGATGTGTGCCAGCTCATGAAATGAAGTCATGCTTGTCAGGAGATAGTAAATAATAAGCTTAGGAAGGTTTAAAAGATGTGTCTTGAAAAACATTAGCCCCTGTAATGAGTGCAAAGTGGCAACAGCACATAAATTGTTTTTCTCCAGTGGATCAGTTTGAATATGAGTTTTCTTAATTTGAATTAAATTTTCTGTTACCAGTTTAATGAAACAAACAAGAAGGGGTGTTTGTCTTTCCAGAAACCAGTTTCCCATCCCAGAACAATGGCTTGTTTTGAATTCAAGAGGAGCAATCCAGCATTCATGCAATATCTTGTAATCTCTGTTCACAAAACCACTTTAAGAAATAAGAAACTGCTATCCAGTGAATCCCCATTTAGCTGCAAGGAGGAGTCTTGGATTCCCAGCTTTGCTTCCAGGACTGTCTATATTTTGTTTTTCATTTTATGCAGAATCTTTTAATAATCTTGTGTGCAAGGGTTGGGAGCTTAAGGTTCCCAGTGCTCTTAAATGCCTTGAGCATCCTGGCTGGTGTGCCCAGGGTGGCATTGGCAACAGCAGGATTTGGAGGCAAGGATGTGTCTGTCTCCTTCCTAATTTGATCAGACAAAACTGCCTGCAATCATGCCCTGTGATCTTAAATTCAGGCATCTAATTTCTGTCTTTAAATGCCTGAGTCTCTCTCCTTAGGCCTGGCCAGACCAAGTCTTCTGCTAATAATATGTGCAGTGGGCTTTCTGCTGATGTTTTTGATGTTGCCCCTGGCTCTTTTGGGAAAAGGAGCAGCTGGCATAGCCCTTCTTTGGGGTGCACCTCCAGCCCAAAGCAGGGGGGGAAAATGGGAACCGTATGTTGGAATGCAATTGTGTGATGTGGAAAGCAGAATCCCTTAAGTGGAGAGGAGAAAAAAGATGTACTATGCATTCTTAGTCACCTTTTTTTTTTTTTTTTTTTTTACATTATAAAATAATGTATACCCAATATGCTGCAGGTACCATGCTACTGTTTCTGGCTAACACATAAGACATTGGTACTCAATACTGGAGGGACTTAAATATCCTACATTTAATTTTGCAAGAAACTCTTATCCCAAGTGCCTGAACAAAGTTACAGAAAATGGTTCTTTTTACTGCTGACTTTTTTTCCTCTGTGTTGCTGGACCCCCTTTATTGCTGGCATTTCTGGGCAGTTACCAGTATTGCAGTAGCAGGAGAAGGGGCTGCTCATCACCTGCTACTTGGATGATGCTACTCTGGCTCCTCCTTTTACTGGAGAGGGAGAAGCATTAGTGTCTTATGTCATCTTTAGTTTCGGTGCACTGAACCATTTCTAACTGACTGTCTGCTTTTTTTAATGAAAGACATTTGTCTTGTAACAGCTTTATATGCCCAGCTAATTAAAACTACTGTTACATTACTCGCCATGTATCCTGTTTGTTAGGCAGAAATTGTTTGCACTTTGACAGATTCATTTCTTATTGATGTTAGTTCTGTAGGATGCTGCTGTCTCAGACTTGTATAACTTAGAAATAATAAGGCATTTTAAATACTGGCAAATACAAAGTTTTGTTAATCATTAACACAGCAAACATTTTACGTTTTGTTTCGCTTCATAAGATACAGTTTGTTCTGCCAGTGTAAATGCCTCTGCCTTATGTAGAGACTAAGTTGAGTGACCTTTAGTTTGATACATGAAGCTTGGGAATGTGTTTTAAATAAAGAAATTGTTACAATGCCATAATCCTTTTCTAGTAACTCTTTTAAAAGGAAAAATACTCTTTTTTAGTTAAGAGGCAGGATTGTCTATTTTTTCTTAGGTACTCAGTGGTAGCTGACATCTTTCAAATTACTTGAGGCCTTGTATGTTTGTTCAGTGGTATCCTCATTGCAGAGCTCTGATTTCTGAGCTTGCACAGGGGACTTGAAGACTGCTGTACTACCTGTCACTCCTGATTTGAGACCTGGAGGTCTGAGGAGCTTCACCCGCCTGGGAAGCTGCATCAGCTCTTAAGACTGAGCCACCTCCTAAACAAACCATGCTTTTCCTCCTATCTTCTGCCAAAAGCTGTGGGGTGGATTGAGGATTAACAACCTCATTAACTTTTGTCCCTGCTGTCAAGCAGTCCCTTGATAAAGTCTTCGGTGGTCATGATGATGCAGATTTTGTAGCACACTGAAAAGTAAAAAAGTCATTAGTAGCTTAAAATTTCACAAATGAGTTTTGTATTCAGTATATTGTTGACGGAATAATTTGGATTCTTCTTGTAAGTACAGGAGTCTTAAAAATTAAGACTGACCCCCCCCCCACCTACCCAAAGTAAGGGATGAGGAAGGCTTAAGTAGGCACCTCTCTTCATCCCTGAGTAAAGAGGATGTTGCAGCCTGAATGGCACCAGACAAGGTGAAGTAAATAATTGTGTAGATTATTTGGAGGAAGAGATCTGGTCACCCAATGTAATTGCTCACACTTCTGGCTGAGCAGTAGAAGCCAAAACATTTTGCCATCTGTTTCACCATTATTCTGACTGAATGCAGGAGAGAAGAGACTGTTTGTAATTCATAACCCAGTATGTTGGAAGAGGCCTGGTGCCAGAAACCAACTGAATGGGTGCCTCTTGTCTTAGACTCTGTAAAATGTAGGCCCTGTGGCCCTGTATAACTTAGTTTGTCATATGTAAAAAGAGAGAGGCAATGTATGAGCAAACAGAAAAAAAGATACTGCAGATTTTTTGTTTTATATAGATTATCTGATTAAATTATTTTGAGCAACAGGAAACCCTTCAGTATAAAATTCCTGCCTGGCATAACTTACAGGTCTGCTTTGATCTTGCATAGCCCATACTGCTGTTACATTGATAAGCGCGACACTAGAGAACAGATTTGTATTGATGGAAAATAAACAAACATACCACCAAAACCTATTTCAGAAGTTCCTTGAAGCTTTATGAGAAGTATCAGAGCTGTGACAAAATACTGGTACATGGTGATGCAATGGCTGTGGGCTGAATCTGCATCCTGTTCATTCCAGGGGTAAGTGGGGCCCTGTAAGTCACCCATTATGAGTTGGGCCATAATAGGAATTTAAGGATTTTTAAAAGTGCTCTAAAGAGAATTGCACCACATCATCTGGTGAGTCTGTACAGTATGTTCATGTGTTAAAAGAAGCTCAAAATACCAGTTTTGATATTCAGGTCCTTAAGAGTGCTCATTATTAATAATGTTAGTAAATGGTGACATTCTGGTAAGCTCTCGCTGTTTTTTGCACCAGTATTTGGGATGTTTTCTCAAGGAACATTTTAATGGGTATTTATGGACTTTCTCAAGAAGAATTTGAAATGACATTATCTTACAGTTTGAAACCAAACTGTTTCTGTTTCTGAGTTTGCGTAAAAGAAATTATGATATCAAGACTGGTAGGAAAAGCATCATGTCATAGAAATTGCAGAAAACCAAAAGTAACTAATGCCTTGTATAAACTATACACCAATTTTCTTGTTTTATTTCCCAGTGGTAAAATATGATGACAAATGCTTTTGGCATTTACCGTAGGCCAAAGGTGGATTACTGGAAGAGCAGGTGGAGACGCTTTCAATACTCTTGGTAGAGGGACTAAGAGAAGGTCCTTCTGGGTCTCTCTTTGGCATTATTGATGTGGGCACCGAGCTGCTGATGTGGGAGCAAGGTGAGTGTAGCAGGGTCACTGTGGGAGGTGGCTCTGGTGCTGAGTCACCAGTGGGACAGGGGGACATCTCTTGCCATAGCCCTGAGCTTCCCTGCAGCGTTCCTGGGTTATTGATGTGCTCACCAGGGGGCAAAGTGTCTGGCACGTGAGGCAGGCCTGCATCCAAAGAAAGGGAGTGATAAAGTCTCACAGGTAACAGAGAATTTTTTCAGGTTGGTTTATCTGTAGAAGGAAGAGGGAGGGTGGTGGTGGTAACATTGTGGTTTTAATTAGATTTAGGTTCTGGAATTGGTGACTGCCCTTGGACTGTGCGGAGCAGGGGGAAGTGAGAGCCTTCTCAGTGGAGGCGTGAGCCGAGACACCTGGTAAGACAGGTGGAAGACAGTCCTGTAGGGAGTCCCTCTGTGTCACCAGTGCTTAAGCCACCAGGTCTGCAGTGTTCTGAATCTGACTCAAGCAAAGCAAAAGAGTCAAGTTTATTCATCACTTCACTGTGTAGTGAGAAGCTCTGTAACAATTGACAGTTCTGTTATGTCTTGAACACTCATTAGCGCTTCAGATTAGCTATTAAAGGACATGAAACATTTAATCACCATGTCTTTTCTTGTTAACAGTAGTCACTAGTGGAATGCTTTAAAAAAAATTGTAATTAAGTGAAAAAATTGTACTTTAGCAATTTTACTTGGGATGCAGCAATTTCAGTCATTGCGATTACTACCCTGAGGAAACTCCATTTTCTTCTCCCTTAAATAATGTTTTTAAACTCCTGAAATAGTAGCATAATAATTCTACATGTCATGTAGAAGCCTGGAAGATCCCCTCTTATTGCCTCTATATGTTTGGGCATTTCTAGTGTGTGGTGCAAAGGTAGAACTTTTAGTCATAACTGGAACTGCTGATTTCTCATCTTCTAAAGGTCTGCTATTTAATGAAATAAAAGTGTGATACAGCAGTTTTCTGTAGCGGTGACACATTCATTGAATTGCTTTTCTATTCCCCAGTACTAGTTAGCTCTTAAAAAAGCTATTTGGAATAGACTTCTGACTAAGTTTAAAATGGAGCTCTCTTAATTATAGATTAAAGGAAAATTTATAAGCGTCAGAAATCCTCAAAATACTGAAGCACAGACTTTTATAAGGTTTTCAGCTTGATATTCAAAAGGTTCCAGTAAAATAAAACAGCTAATTCTTTCAGGGGTCCATGATTATAGGACCTGTTTCTTAAATTGAGATCTATTCCTTTGCACAAAATCAGCAGTTAAGCAAAATACTTTTCATGTAACTACTTGTGTTCTAGAAGTACAGAATATGTGAAAGATAAAAACAAGCATCCATTTTTAATAGTATGTTCCAGGGATCTCTGAAGGGAATGCCATGGAAAATACCAGTGAAACTTTACTAATCAACCCATCCTTCCCTTTACTCTTCTAAATAGCCAAGACCTGTCCCAAGCTGTGTCAGGAGATGTCTTCACAATGAATTCATGCTGCTGTGATGCCTTCTGCCAGCTGTGCTTTCTAGGAGCATGCAGCCAGCTCTGTACCTAGCGGTGTGTGTCAAGACATCCCATGGCATCCCATGGCATCCCATCCCAAGGGCAGTGGAGGAGGCAGGCTGAAATGCTGAGCGAAAGCGAGAAGATGGGGCTGTGGCTTCCTAGAGCTTCTCTTCTGCTTCTGAGGGGAGTGGGTGGCTGTTCAGCATAGGAGAGCTATGGGCAGAGGTCAGGCAGGGTTTGGGTAGGGACAGGCTGTGGTCACACCAAAGTCTTCCCCAGATGGAGCGGATGCAGTGGGGGACTCAAGGTATCCACACTGCAAGGCATGAACAGGGGAGGAGGAGCAGTGGCTTTGTACAGGGAATTTGGAGGTGAGAGAGACGTGACTCTCGTGGGTGTTCCTGCTTGCAATGATGAGTTGGGACTGGGCTGAGACATTCTTTTTTCTCTTTCCCTCAGCCACCCATGGAGAAAGACAGTGGACTGTAGGTGATGACTGCTGCAGTCAGAGATCTTGGGAAGAACTGAGATGCAGGAAAAACAGACACTTTTTCCGATAAATGCTGAATGGTAACGTTTCCTGTGAAACCTGACCATGAAAAATAACCCCTTGTTATGTTTTTCCTGCATGCCAATGGGGTATATTTTTCTGTTGGCATTTAGAGGATGCTGAGTCATGAGGACTGGGTTTGCAGAAGAAAATCATCTCCTCCTCTCTGGAGCTTAACTTCCTTGATACAGTGATAGGAAATAAAACCTCTGTGCAGGTCTGGCTAAGGTGCAACCTTGGTGGTAAGAAGTGGGGATAGTGACATTGGAGAGTAAGATGCAAGCAAAAAAAGTCCAGTTATTAGTAGAACTAAATATACTTTTGTGGGCTTGACAATAGAGAAAACATTTCTTTGCAAAAGGGAAGAAGGATCATATATACTGCACAGCTTGTAGAATCCTAAAAATACATTTATCCTTGGCAAAGCATCTGAAGGTGTCAGAAACCATAAGATGTTACAAGCACCTCACAAGGAGACATCTGGGACCGTGATTCTTGAGATTTCAGTACAGCTTTGGGCAGGAGAGCTTCTTCCTGTAGACAGTATGGTAGGATTTGAGATTCTCTGAAGAGATAAAATCTTTGAAATTTGATTATCAGCTGTTAATGTTCAAAACTCTTGCTGATTTTGTTTTCTAATACATTCTATATGTATTCTATTCTAGCATCTGTTCTAATACATTCTATTTTTCCATTCTATAACATGGAAAATTCTTGAAGACCAAATTCATTAAAAGTTAGAATTGAGTTATTTTGCCAGTATTAAAGCTAAAATGAAGGAAAAAGTCAATAGGCCTTGTGATTATATAAAAATGTATCAGAATTAATTTTGGAATGTATTCTAAAAATTAACACTGTCTAGTAATATGTGTTTAATGGGAAACCTTTCAAAAAATATCTCCAAATTGAGACGTTTTTGATATTTTCAAAGTATTTTAAGGTAATGACATAATTTTCTGAGACTGTAAAGGACATAGTTAGTCTGATATATATATTCCTTCAGTAATATCAATTCAATTATTAGGACATGATTAGCTCCACAGCTTTCTGCTAGAATTAAAGCTGCATCACCTAAGAAGATATGCAAGCTCACACTTATGTAAAACATTAGTGTGATCTGCTTTAGTTTCAGTAGGAGTATTCACAGTCTTGAAGTTAAAATCATGGAGGGTCTCAGAAATGAGGCCTATATTTGAGAACTACAGTGTAGCT
This sequence comes from Aphelocoma coerulescens, assembly GCF_041296385.1. Lineage (NCBI taxonomy): Eukaryota > Metazoa > Chordata > Aves > Passeriformes > Corvidae > Aphelocoma > Aphelocoma coerulescens. Next base: position 14,813,649 of record NC_091013.1, on the reverse strand, counting down.
GTGGTACATACACCTTGAAAAGCTTACTCTGGGGATTTTCTGATTTTGACTTTATTTCTGCAGCTTTAATACTGTATTTGTGCTAGCATCTAGCATTCAATTTGCACTTAGTTGTTGCTTTACTTTAAAGTAGTTACTTTATTGTGGGTAGTATGTTTCTGGGTTGCCAGTAGCTGTGAAAATAATGTAATAAAGAATAGTCCTGTAAAACGACTTGTGTACTGGCAGAGGGACCTCTGTTTTATCTGGGATGAAAGGTTTACTTTCTGGGAAGCTAAAAAAGCATTTGTTGTTTTTTATGCCTGTACCCTTGTAAACTCTTATTTGTTCTCATCCAAGGCATTTTAAAAACATTGCTTTTGTTTAATTGCTTTTAATTGTTTTAAAATGTTTAGGCATTCACAGTGGTTTTTTTCCTCAAGATGGAAATAAACTTTGAGACGATTTAGAAAGTACAATTGCTACCAGCTGTCTTAGATATACATTTAAGCTTGCTAATTTACTTGGTAAAATTATTTCAAAACTCAAAAATTGTAGGACCTAATGATTTAAGTTGGGCTGTGAAAGCCTCTAACCCTCCATGTCCAAACTAGCCTTCCTCATCCTGTGCACAGAAAGAAGAGGAGAGACATTTTGGGATGGAATCCAATAGCATCAGGCCAAACACTGAAATATTGTTTGTACAGCTGTGCCTAAGCGGTGACCAAACTGTTAAACAACCTAGTGGGGAGAAAATGAATAGAAACTCCTGTTGGCCAGAGGAATGAGTTTCCTGGACAGTGCTCAGGACGTTATGAAGTCATTGCACATGCTGGGTGAAGGCTTTTACCCATATTTTCCCTTTGTGCTTGGGAATACTTCATGCTTCGCTTGTTCGTAATAATATAATTGGCTTAAAGCATGTGAACAGAGTTCTATACTGACAAGTGATGCACTATAGTGTACTTACTTTTAACTTCAATTAGGGAACCTTTCCCTGCCAGTAAACTGCTTCACTGATGTGAGAGGAGACAGTGCCTGCATATCTGTCTTACTTCCTTGCAAATTGTAGATTATGAAACTGGACTACTGAGCAATAATTTAATCAGTGGCATCAGAAGAGCATTAAGCTCCATTAAATGTTGGGTCACCATCAATGTCAGATGAGTATTAAATTATGGCTTGCAACTTAGTAATACTCATCCAAAAACACAGTGCTTAGGTTCTTGGCAAGCATATAATAGTTTATTATGGAACAGATGCTTCAGAGCTTAACATATGAGTGAAGTGTCAACTTGTGTCAGAGAAGATGGTCCCAGCAGTAATGTGATGCTCAGACTTTGTGAGACATGTTAGTGAATTGCCCCCTACCTGAACAATGTGGGTTAAAATTATTTCATTAACAGCATCTCCTGTTGAATGCTTGGAGGTCAAAGCACTGCTCTGCCTGCCAAAGACTAGCTTATATAATTCTGTCTGCAAATGGTGGAGGTGCAGTTCTCCTGACAAGGAGGGAGGGTCCCTACAGGCTGCTCACAGTTTGAATTTTTATGTAGAACATACCCCATTTTCTTTCTGGTTCTAGTGCACCACAGCATTGCCAGCTTGGAATTCAGAAGATGTCTTTGATACCTCTATTGCTAGTCTCAGATTTTCCAAGTAACATCAGTGAGGCAAAATTTGTAACTGGCTCCTTCTGGGTAGCTTTGCTAATGTCAGCAGCAGCTCTCATGCAGCAACTAAATCTTTGAGGCTCTTGTCAGTCTGGTGTACAGCTCCTGCCACTTAAGAAAGTTGCATGCTGCAGGAGATGCTGACCTTGGAGCTATGCAGGGAGAGAGAAGGATGAAAAATGGGTGCTTGGATAAAATGTTTTTCCTATTCCTTTGTAGGTGCAAAGATTACAGGGAGGAGATGAAGAGAGGTTGGGCTGGGAGAGTAACAGATGTGCTGAGAATTTTTGCTGGTGATAGTGCTGGGAAAGGAATAAATGAGTGATGCTGATATAGGTAGAGCTTACCTGGTCTTTATGCAGCCTCTAGCTTGGTGGTAAGATGGGTTCTCCAAATAAGAATCCTAACAGGATCTCTGTACCTATCTGCTGAAGATGGCGCTTAGGATTCTTGCAAAAATCTTGTGGTTAAGATTTTCTTTTCTGATGGCAACTGCAAGTGCGCCACAGTCTTATGGGCACAATATAGTGGCAGGATGTTTAAAGGAGTGTTATATTTTTTTATTTATTAAGGATTGCATCACTGGTGCTCAGGTGTTGCAAACTAATTTCTTGTTGCTGTGCAGAAGCCATAGTGCTTGTTTTGTGGCAGTGGGCTGCAGATGAAAATGCTGCAGTTTCAGCTGAAAACAGGACAATCGGATAGATGGCAGGGGTGAGTCCTATTAACTGGCTGCAGGAGAGGCTGCCTGAGGTGATGGAGCAGTGCATTGCAAAAACCTCTTCAGTCAAAAGTCTCCAGTCTCCTTCTGCCCATAGTTTTCACCCTAAAATTAGGGGCTCATTTACTTGTTAAAAAGGACTGTCCCAAAAATCTGCATGTTCTTCTTTTCAGAACTATATTTTTCTTTTCAGAACTATACCAATAGTTTGTTGAAAGTTTGACAGTAAGCTATTGATATAAAACTTCAGATATTCTTTCAATTTTCTACTTGTCTATCTATTACAGTTTTGAAACTGGCTGTTGGGCAGAGAACCAGCTCTGAAGGGAACTTCATCAGGGCAGAATCTCTCATGAGGAGAATTGCACCATATCTATATAGGCATTAGAATTGTCATTTCCTCTCTACCAGAGCTTAACTTCATGCATGCTGTATTATAAAGGCCCTGTTATTTCTGAAATAGTTCAGGTTAGGAAAGACATTCTAAAAGAACTAAAAGTTTTAAGGTATTACTGTTTCTTAATGGGGGGATGAAATAAAACACAATCACTAGGATGCATTTGATGCAGTGCAAGATCAGAATACAGCTGATACATAAATGGTTGGGATTTGGAAATGGTGGTGAAATTTTGTGTCTCATACCTTAGAGAAACACAAACTATGTCCTTCATACTTGGAAATAAAGATGTCCTCTGTTTTTTAAGAAAAACCCCATTCTTAAGTCTCACTCAGAATGTTATTTTTTAGTGAGCCCAAAGGAATTTGTGGCAGGTAACAAGGACAGTCATTTCTTTCAGACATTAGCAACAAGGAGGAAGGCATGCGAAGTCAGCCAGAACTAATATCAGAATAGTAATTATTAATTCATTCAGGTTTTACAAGTACTTGAAATTATCCAATTATATCTGTCCAACCTTTTGTTTCAGGTATGTTTTAAAGAATAAATATGGAAAAAGGAATGTCTCATACAGTAGAAAAATTAATACATATAACAAGTCCTGTTAAACTCAGCAGAGTGAAAATTCAGGTATTTTCTTTCACCTTTTTTGTTTTTGTCTTTCTTTGATTTTTTTATTTTTGTCGCTTTTGATAAGGTATGGATGAGGTGCTAATGAAATACCCAGGATTTTTATTCTGATCTCTTCTCACTTTTCAATACAAATAATGCTTAAATGGGTAGGAGATAATGGAGCAAGACCAGGAAGTATACTACAGTTGACTATATTCACCTAGCATGGGAAATGCTAAACAGCACTTAGTATAAATCTCCTGCTGATGTCTTGTGAAAATGGGCAGGAATATCCATAATTGGTGCACTTTATCCCATGCTGACTGATACAAGTATTTCATTCTACCAGCCGGGGTTGTTGTAGAATAAAGGATGAAGATCACAGAAAGAAAACCCAACCTCAAAATTATGTCAGTGGTAAAATTTCACCTTTTTTTTTTTTTTTTTTTTCTTTTATCTGATAAGCTGTGGCATCAATAAACTAGAGCTACAGTTGAACCCTAGCTTTGGTTGTTTGCCATGCCTTCCACATGCCTTGGGGCAAGGCTGTTTGTCAGTACAGCTAAGGGAAATGCAGGAGAACATCGCTGTACCTTGTGCTGCCTTCTGGAGGGCTCTGTACAAGTAGAGCTCTCAGTGGCAGAATGTTTCCTGTGATGTTCCTGACCTCTTTCTGCATGAATTGCTTGGGAGGCTGTGTGGCGTGCATCTTCCACCTCCCCACAGACTGTTGTTGGTGTTGGCTGCAAAAGTGGAAAGTGTGGAGATTTCAGGTTATTCTTTGGATTTTCCAGCATTAGGCCTCTGAATTGGTGAAGTAAATGCGTGTGTATATATGTGCATTATGAAATGTTAGTAACACTAAATGGCAGCATTTTGCACAAATGTATTTAGTGTGTAATATTAATATTCAATGAAGTACCTAATCTTGTCTTCGGGAAAGAAGTTTAGGGATGGGTTTCATACCATTCATTAGTGCTATGCAGTTAATAGTTAAAAATAAATTGTTATTATTTTTGTGTGCACACACATTACTTTCTATGTGAATGTTCATTTCTCTTTCCTGGGGATATAACATTGACAAGACTTGAAAGAGACTCGTATGTCGCTGTAGATTAATTCAGTCTTTGAAGGGTCTAATTCCTAGTTACTGCTTTTTGCTCATATGGATAAATTGTACAAGCAAGTGATTATGCAAAATGAGACTAACTAAAGTTTAGCTTGTCACTGCAACAGATTTTTTTTTAAATTTATTTTTATGTATTTACAACTTAGGCAAAACATTATTTTGAAAAGTATATTGCTAAAGAAAATAAAAACCCAACGGATATATTTTGCCATGATCCAGTTGTTTGCACTTCCACTTTACAAGCTTGCAGACCATGTTGGAGATTTTACATGATGGAATGTATTCTTCACTTTTAGTGAGTGAGAGGAAGAGTGGGGAAGAGCAGGCATCTAAAGTTATCCTTGCATGTTCTCTTATGTAAAGCTCTCTGCTTTGGATATAGTTTGAAGCAGATTGTGTTAGCCAAGAAGCTTAAACACAAAATGTTTTTACTTCTTAACATAGTCTGGATCTGTGCATATCAGAATGTAATAAAGCTGTATTTACAGGACTGTTTGTAAAGTAATTTGAACATATTCTGTCCAATTAATAGTTGGTGTCATTAGGGTTCTCTCCTAGTTCTGAAATCCTTCCTTAGAGGAGGCAGATAGAGCCAAGAATGCTGGATAGTTTTGCTGGTTGTAGAAGGAAAATCAAATGTAGGGAGAGGAAGAGTAATTTGAAGCATGGATGAAGTCATTGTATAAGCACTCCCAACCAAGACTAGCATCTTGGTCCCCTGTTGCTCCAGAGAGAGGTTCAATGTAAGTGTAGCAAAACTACAGAATTGCTCCCGTTGCAGAATGAATTGCCTTGCTTTTAACCATGCTGCTGGGCTTTATCAAAACCACAGACCCTCGGTGAGGACATCACCAATTAAATCTTGAAGCCTTATTTGAACCATTAGCAGATTTCTCCAGTGGGTGGGAGACAGTGTAAAGTACAGAGGTAAAGCAAAGCTTTAACAACCGTTGTATTATTTTTTCGGGGACACAGTGTTCCAGCTTGTGCCAAAAGGATGCCTTCTGGCATAATAAATTCTTGGCAGCAAAGCTGGTTTTCATCATGAAAAACTCTAATAAAGAGTGTGGAGGGGTTATTTGACTATTTTGCATAATAGCATATATTAGTCCGTGTGAGGGAGGAAGAAGAGGAGGGCCCTTCATGTAACAACAACAGTGTGTTTAATGTGGCTGCTCCAGAACACGCTGTAAAAATGCAAACATGGGAAGGCATTTGAAAGAACGACCAGTACTTATTTACTTACTTGGCTGGTGTCAGGGGTGTGCTTGGCTTACATAAACATCTTCTGACAGTCCAACATTATAGTTTTTTTTTCCCTTTAATATATGATTCATTTATATTTTGCAAAGGTGTGGGATGGTTACTTAGGCATCATATGTGAAGTGATGAATATTAGAAGTATAGCTTTCCCTTTCTTCTTCAAGACACTCCTACGCATATTGAAGTATTTGACCAGTGGTTTTAAGTTACAGATGTTTCTTTGTCATGTGCAGGGGGATGCACAGCTTTTTCTGCCCACAACTCTAAAACTATCCCAAGTCTCACACTGGGCTGAGTTGTGCGAACTCATTCTAAAGAGCTTCAAGCCTGGGAATTGCATGGGCGTCGCAAGAGGGAAAATGAATGGGAGGGAGTTCACTCAGAGTTTGAAGAAACTTCCCCTCCTGTCCTGCCTGCTGTGTGCTTGCACATGTGATGGCTTTGCACTTTCTATAGTTTTACGGTGTGAAACACAGCTGCAAGTAATCATGGGAGACACTGAAAAGCTATGGAAAATTAAGACTTTCATATCTTAAGTCCTGAGGGAGTGTTTCAGACTTAGCCCCTTCTAAACTGTTGACAAAGCCAATACCACACCTATTTAGACAAAGCCTTCCATCCCTAGGGAATATGGTGGTTGCATTTCAATGCTTACAGTAATATTGGGGAATTTGATAGTTTGTTGTTACGTGGTGCAAAATTGTTTGGGGGCAAGTGCTGCACATTAGTGCAGTTGTGCTCAGAGATGTGCAGCTGTAGCCCAGGGCTGGGACAGATGGAGGGCTGGTTTGCTTTTGTCCTTTCCAGCTCTGACGCTGTTATTTTGGTGGTGTGCTTGAGCCTAGTGGTACTCACTTCATTAATATCATTAGTGCTCAGTGCTTGCTAGAGAGATGTGTTGGAGAAGTGATAAAGCCACATACTGTTACGAGATGGGCAGTTGTTTCTCCTGTGTAAACCAGTGGTGTAGCCTCTTTGTGTGCTGGTACCAGAATATTTTATGTTTGGGGATAAGCTGCGTTGTAATCTTGTAAAGTTGCTTTGCTCCAGTACAAAGATAAACCTCCTGAAACTTTGAAGTCAGAAGGACACTGCTGAGAAAAGCTTTTTGTTGTGCTCGTTCATATGTTGCTTCGTATTGTATGGGAATCCAATTAGTAATAAAGTTACTCCTTATAGTTCGATGCATGGTAGCAAATTTTTAGGAAGCATCAAATCCCTACAGTGGTAGTGATGCAGACAGCTGTTGTACAAAGAATCATTTTAGAGGAGGGAAATGGTAGCATTTGAAATTTTAACATTTAATGAAACAAATCAAATAGATGTTCATTAATAGTATTTGGATCCCTAATTTTATAATGGTGGTTGAAAAATGCCTATATGCTAAGGTAGTTGCAATGTATTCTAGTTTACTTGTGATAATTGAAGCAGGAACATGGTAGTTTGAGAAAGAAGTTAAACATTGATTGGACCCAAGGAGATTTCCCTTTCCTGAGGTACTTTGCAAACTACAGTACATGTGAAGAATGAGGGGAATGATTGTGAGAGTATGAAAACTGCAGAGTGAAACAGAGTAGAAGTAAAAGTAGCTGTTGAGGGATTTGCCTTTATTAGCTAGCCTGCGTGAATTTCTTGGGAAAAGAGAAGTTTATCGAGCTTCTTGGGTCAGGGCCATGTCTCCTTGTGTGTTACTTTGTTCAGTCTCTAGCATTATGGGACCCTGAATGAGACTAGACTGGCTGGATTCTTAAAAATCATAAGTCTGGATCATAAAAATATATTATTACACATAAAGTGTCAATGTCACTTTTGCCTCTTGCTTTTTGCAAAGCTTTGATTGTATATTCCTGTCGTCAAAGCTGTTTCAAAAATCATAAGGGAATAGACTTAAGTAGGAAAAAATCGATGCAATAATGGCATTTCCTCTTTGAAATTTTAGGGGAGTATTTAATTCAGTGTTTATAGTCTTAAAATCTTTATAATGCTTGGACAACTTTTTGGAGAACTTCTGGGTTTGGTTCAGATATTTCCAGTTTATCTCAAGATGCCTCTCCTATTGGGGTGAACTTCTAACCCTGAATTTAAAAATCTGTCATTTTATACATTTTACTATGAAAGTGAATGCAGACTTTCTCATCCCATCCCCACTGGGGCTGTCCTAGGCCCCTAAAGTTGGATGTTGTGTTTATCAGGAGTAAGTGAATGTGTTACTTTAATTTTGCTCCACTTGAGGGATTCCTGATATTTAATGATGCTATGGATTGTTTGGCTCCTCTCCCTTCCACTGTCAAAGAGATTTCTGCTGCCATTATCAGCTGCACAAACTTTTCAGCACACTTCAGCATTTCTCATGTGCAGAGGCCACAGCTGTAGTTGAACAATGTGTTCGTTGTAATCCAATAATAAAAGTCCTAAATATAACAATAATTATAACCCCTTACATTGAGAACAATATTGATAATCAGGGATACTAATCCTTGAATTTCATAGAAATAAAGCTCGACACTGGTTGTTGCAGAGCACTGCATAACACTGTTATCCATGTTTTAAGATTTTAAATACTTTGCAAAACTAGTATGTGCTTGTGTAAAGATTTGGCTTTGCTATACAGATGGGCATAATGGAAGCAAAAAGTACACAGAGAAATATGAATGATTACATTTATCAACAGCTAAACAGAACACTGGATATTATTCTTGTAATTAACATGTCTATCTTGTCATAATAAGCACTGATTATAAGTAGTCTAACTTATTTTATTAAAATAAGCCCTATTGAACACAGCACCCAGTTTGTTCTTGTGTATTTTTAAGTCATGCTTGTAATTAGTCTACATGTATGTTTTTGGTTTCTCTGTCTCCTTCTTTAATTTTCTTTTTTCGATAAAACACTTTTAATACTTGGTCAGTGTGAAATTCTTTGTAAAGTAGAGCTCTTGATGAGCCATGTATGATCCACAGAGTCTTGACATTTCTGCAATTTTCTGATGAACAGAATTGCCATGTATTGCCAACATGGCCATACAATTAATATATCCAGGTCTCATAAAAGTTTTCAATCTCAAAAAGAGAGTGTATCTGTAGGTACAGAAATAGCAAATCCTTCAGAGTTGGATTCCTTGAGCAGGATTTAACTGCAGAATTCATAGTGACTTGAGACAGTACATCTTTGATCTCAGACTTCTGTTTTGATCCATTGCTATCACAAATACCACTCTTTGACTCCCAGGTTCTTGCCTAGTACGATGCCATCTCCTTGTTTGCTTGTGGCTTTTCCTTTGACCAACCACAGGTCCTTCTCCTGGGGAGGACCTTAATAAGAATAAGTTGAGGTCTAAAATATACTTCTATTTCAATTCCTTATTTTGTGTATCTCTTCATGAGCCTGGTGCTTCCTTATTTACCTCATGGCTGTACACAGGACCTCTGGTCTCATTGCCAGGGTCTTGATATTTGTAGGACCTTCGAGAGAGGCTGAATTTGGATTATGTTGCTGCTTCTCATGTTCACATCTTCTCTCTTTTGAGTTTTTCTTTTTACAAACTTAACACTTCTGGATGTAGTAGTATACACCCAGTGGATATAAAGTGGGTTTTTTAATTGTGTTTCTCTTTCATTATCTAAAATAATAGTTTTTAGTTAGCGGTACCTTTCAGCTAATGTTTTGACTGAACATTTGAAGGTTCCTGGTAAAAAATACATCTAAACTAAACTGCACATAGAAAACATGTAATCTTCTACTATATTCTATGAATATGCATGTTATGCTTGAAGGAATAGTTATTTGGATATTCTTGGTAATTTTTAATGTTTTTCTTTAATGCTTTTGGAATTTTCTTTTACTCTGCTATAGTCAGAGAGAGGGGGAGAAGGGAGTGAGAGACAGAATAATTCTATAAAGGACAGATATGTTTTGCAGTTAGAGGGCTCTCACCTGAAATTAAGGTAAGCAGTGCACAAAGTGATTGTCCAGCTCTTTTGCAAATACTGCTGTAATCCAGACATTCTTTTTTTCATTAATCCAATACCCATTCCTTAATCTGTCTGCAAGTAATGTGTTGGGGTTTTTTTTCCAGTTTCAAATATGTCATAATGTTTTTTCAGTCTGTACTGAAAGCTGCTTCTGGTGGTTCATTGAACATTCTTCCTACCATGCTCCTCTGGGATGGGGCATTACATTTTTGCAGCCATCCTGTTCACAGTAGGCATTTGCCATCCACTGCACTTAAAACGTTCTGTTCTTTGCACCGTCTTCTGGCACTAATAACTGTGACATCTGTTTGTCACATATGAAGCCCAGGAGGTGCTGAAGTCCCTGAAGCAGTGAGCATCCCTTACGTGAGCATCACTTCTGTGGGCAGAAGAAAATTGTCTTTGCCTCTCAGGTGGGGAAGCAGCTGCCTTGGCTCACCCCTGGTTTCTATGGTGACATTAAGACTGAGGGACATGGAGAGTTTCCAAATGCCCATCTCCCATGTGCAGATTGTGGGGGAAACTGGCCTTTCCTAGTCTTGCCTCATGCTATGGTTCTGAGGAGAAAATGTGAGTGGGGATAATTGCCTGCTGTGACCTGCTGTCAGTGTCTGTGCCCAGGAGCAGCTCTCTGGTGGAGGTGGAAGAGAGGGGGTAGTTTTCTGCTTGGTTGCCTTCCTCTTTGCCATAACTAAAGCTTGTATTTTTGTACAATTAAAATGAATAGACTAGTAGCCTATCAGCTCTGGATTAGTAAAGCCCAGATGCAAATGCATATGTCATAGCAAAATGTTTTAACTTATCAGGAGCTCAGCTGAATATTCAAGTTTGAAACATATGTAGACTGATGAACAGTTTCAAAGGTGGTCAGTCCTTAAGAATAGTTGGCTTAAATTTAATGTGTATTTAATGGTGAGCAGGGATAAAACAGCTGTAACTTTTGAGAGGTCATTTCCATCATGCTAGCTTAGGTTAAAATTTTGCAAATAGTATTTTGCAATATGAAAAGGCATTGGATAGTGCTACATATATGCATACCCAGTTTATATTAAATTCTAGCTTACTTTTCTTTTTCATGGCTTGGTAAATTCTGTGCTATAGTCCATTGCTTGAATTTGTATTTGTTAAGGTATAAAATCTGATGGACTTTAGGTACTCTTTCTGTTCAGATTTAAAGGTAAATTTGTTTGCCTTATATTTAAAGAAAAAACAAAAGCCTGTCATTTCGTTTTTTTCTTTGTTGTTGTTGTTGTTGTTGTTTTGTTTTTGTTTTTTTTTAGTTAAGCTGTGTGCCTTTCCCTCCCATGCAAAACTATTCCGTGTATTGTTTGTATGTTACTGCTTTTCAGTAAGTGCTGTGTTTACAGAACAAGGACTGGCTCAGGGAAGTTGTCAGTTTGCATCCTCACTCTGATATACCAGGGGACTAGAAATATATACTCCATTGTCAAAGTTTCAGGTATGAGAGTTAAACCTGTAATGTTCATCATCTTTTCCTTGACCCTAACTGAAAGGGTGGCTGATAAGGACAGAAAGTCTGTTATTTCCACTGTTGTTTTCCAACCTTGAAGAAAAATTCTTTTACTGCTGATTTGGGGAAGAATATTCTATCTAGTTGCCTCTGTTTTTAGAACTGTATCTTTAGAACTGTGTCTGAGCAGCTGATTTTTAATTCAGATCTAGCCATATAAAAAGCCTACTTAATATTTTTTAGTCTCTTAGAGGTGGGAGAAGAGACTGAACTGCTTGCAGAGGAGGAGCAGACTGAGATTAGAACCTCCATATTTAATGGAGAGGCTCATTTGAGTTTGAATTACCACAGATGTGCATAATGTGTTGTGGCACTGTATTACAGGGCAGTTTGTTGGTTAGCTTGTTTCAAAAGATGACCTGTTACACACATCAAAGTAAGACAATACTTCAGAATGATCGTGAAGTTATTAGTTAGGAGACTGTGAGCATGGAAGATTTCTCTGGAGGGTCCTGCTGGATCTTGCAGTCTTATTCCAGAAAATCTTGTGAGTAAAAAAATGAAATGAAACATTTCTTGATCAGTTTCTATGATGCTCTTGTAATAAAAGGAATTATGTAGAAATCTGTCTGATTTGCATCTGTGAACCATTAAAAATTGTTAATGATTTGATGAACTCTGAGTAGGCCCATGCAAGGTAGATTTCAATGACAGAGTAGGGGGAAAAAAACCCAGCTCCAGTATGTTCTACTTGCAAGAGAAACTTTTCTAGAGAAGCTTTTTTTTTTCAATGCTTAAAGCACTAAAACATGCACAGTTTGTTTTGGAGGGGCTTTTTTACTTTTTTGCTGGTTTTATGTGTTTAATCCCACAGGTGAGGTAGAGCTTGCTTTAGACTTAACAGAGTTGTTCCTTTTCTGTCAATGCACAGAATGGTCCTTTTGTGTACATAACATCTCAGGTATACACATCAGCTAACAAAGATGGGCAGTCTGTTAATATCTTAAATGCTCTTGTAGGCGAGAATCAAACGAGCCGGGTAATGAGTGTATAGTAGGATCTGGACAGCATTGCCAGACTCCGTGGTTGATAGCATGTGGGGCAGGGGAGTCCTTGACTAGTTAGCATCATTGGAGGTCTGTGTTTTTTCTGGAACTCAAGACCAGCAATCTTTCAGGGGAAAAAAAAAAGGTTATAGTATATAGTTTCCTTTAAAGAGTAGGTTTAAAAGGAAGAGGACTATCATCATACAGTTTAAGAGGACTAGTGTCATACTTAGCCTCTCTTACTACTAGAACACCTGTGTCTTTACATGTACACAAAAAATCTTGCAGTTACTTTGGGTATGGAGCAGAGTAGTTGAATATAAGACTATTACTTGTGTACTGACATCACAAAACCTGATTTGGATATACTCTGGGGCCTTAAGCATCCAGAACATAATCATGAACCTGGCTTTTGGACTGAGGCCAATTCTTGAAGCACCCAGGAGTGCTGGATACCTAACAACCTTAATCTCACCCATGGCCAGGAACAGAGAGTAGTGCATCAAGCCGAGTTATTTGCTGGAATTCCTGTGGTATGTGGGTTGGGTGACATCCTCTCATATGACGGCATCTGGAAGAAGAAGCAGAGCAGACCTTGACAGCTAGAAAAATTGCTAACTATGTTGAGGTTGGGTGGATGTTGGACTTGCAAGAACTTAGGAAAAAACAGTGCTCTTAAGAAGTTATTTTCGTTTAGCTTCCTCTCCAGGCACCTGATGTTTTTTGGTACATCTTGTCCAGTCCCAAGTTAATGGCATCATCAGCTGGGAACCCTTGTTCCCTGAAGCTCCCCACCTGATGATTTGAAGGCAGCAGCAGCTGTCTGGCTGTGTTGTGGCTCTGGGGGCAAAAGGTGTGGGAGAGGAATGCTGGCCTGTTTTGTTGGCCTTATTATTATCATCATTATCATCATCATCATCTGTGCACAGTTTTGTTTCCAAAAAGAAGAGCTCTTCTTTAATTTGGAAATAAAATGACAGAAATAAATTACTTTAAAAGGATGTTTAGGGAATAAGGAGAAGTATTTGTGGCAAGCTATTCTGAAGATGTCATCCAGTATATGGTCAAATTATTTTGTTTTTTCCTGGCTGTAGTTTTTATGAAATTGGTGAGTCAAACAATTGTCAGTAATATTCTTGTTGTCTTAAACTTTTTTCTTACCCTGTAGGAACTACATGCATCCATCTAGATTTCATCTGAATGACAAAAATACTTAGGTAGCAGGAGGAGGAAGAGTAATGCCTTTATGTAGAATTGTCTGTCAGTAACTGTTTGTTAAGTGCATCTGTCATGTCTTACTCTGGATTTGTGTTGACAGTGCCTTAACTGGTGATTCATTTTTTGATACCTGATGATGTTGATTATTTTAATGTTATTCTCGTTCAGCAGTCTATGTAACCAATGTGGGTCTTAAGTTTAGGTAAAGCAGAAGTACACTGAGCCCCTCACCCAGATCATCAATAAAGATTTTAAAAAGGACTGGCCTCAGCACTGAGCCGTGGGGAACATCACTTGTGACCAACCACCAGCTGGATGAGCTCCATTCACCACCACTCCCAGAGCCCAGTCATCCAGCCAGTTTTATACCCAGCCAAGAGTACACCCATCCAAGCCATGAGCAGCCAGTTTACCCAGGAAAATGCTGTAGGGAGGCAGTGTCAGAGGCTCTGCTGAAGTCTGTGTAGACAATACCACAGCTTTTCCCTCATTAACTAAGGGGGTCACCCTGTCACAGAAGGATTGGTAAAGCAGAACCTGCCTTTTCTAAATCCATGTTGGCTGGGCCTGATCCCCCAGTTGTCCTGTATCTGCCATGTGATTGCACTCAAGAAGAGCTGCTTCATGAACTTTCCTGGCATCGAGTTCAGACTGACAGGTCTGTGGTTACCCAGATCCTCTTTGCAGCACTTCTTGGAGATGGACATCACATTTGCTGACCTCCAGTCAGCTGGGATCTCTCCAATTAGCCAGGGCTGCTGGTATATGATGGAAAGTGGCTCAGTGAGCCCTTCCACCATCTCCCTCAGTACCCTTGGATGGATCCCATCCAGCTCCACAGACTTGTGTGTCTAAGTAGTGTAATAGGTCACTGACCGTTTCCCCTTGGATTATGGACGCTTCATTCTTCTCCCCATCCCTGTGTTCTAGCTCAGGGGGCTGGATCCCTGGAGAACAACTGGTCTTGTTACTCAAGGCTGAGGCAAAGAAGACATGAAGTACTTCAGTCGTTTCTTCATCCTTTGCCACTGTGTTTACCTCCACATCCAATAAGGGCTGAAGATTCCCTATGGCTCTCCTTTGGTTGCTAATATATTTATAGAAACACTTTCTTTTTTCTTTTATGGCACTGGCCAAATTAATTTTTAGTTGGGCTTTGGCCTTTCTGACTTTCTCCCTGCATAACCTCATGACATCCCTGTAGTCCTCCTGAGTTTCCTGCCCCTTCTGCAAAAGGTCGTAAACTCTTTTTTCCTGAGTTCCAGTGAATGCTCTGTGTTCAGCCAGGCTGGTCTTCTTCCCCAACAGCTCAATTTTCACCCTATCACAGAATCACAAAATATTCTGAGTTGGAAGGGACCCACAAAGATCATCAAGTCCAACTCTTAAGAGAATGGTCTGTACAGGGATCAACCCCCCAGCTTTGGTGTATATTAGCACCATGCTCTTACCAGCTGAGCTGATCTGAGCAGCTGCTCAGAAGGCAGAGGGCCTCTCCTGCCCTTTTAAGATTTCTTTCCTGAAGAATGGCTTGAACAACTATTTGATTAGAAAGGGCAATGAAATGAAGGCATAGCTTCAAGTGCTTGATTAACCTAGACCTTTAAGTGGCTTTGTTTTGGAGGCAGAAAAACGGGCAACAGGCTGTGGAAGGACATGGTTGAAGTCTGCTGGAACTGGGGACTTTCTCCTGTATCTTGAGGCTGGAGTGCTTCTTTTACAGCATGTTTGTGTATGGTTTAGTTTCAGTGTGTGAATTCTAGAGGTTAAAGCCCTATGAATATTGTGTTGGTGTAGCAGGGACAGAGTGTGGGTGACTCTTGCCCAAGGGCTGAGCCAGGAACAACAGGCTGGCCTGGTACTGGGGCATCCCTGCCTGCAGCATGTTCCTCATGCGAGTCTCTTTTGACGTGTGGCTACACCCTAAAAGGCACGAATGAGAACCAAAAATGCAACAAAACCAGTTTCAGAGAAGCTTTATGTTGTATACCAGGGCTCTTACAGGATAACTGGGGCTGAGCAGTCAGATCAGTCTTCCATCTTCCACATATCTTCAGATTTTTCAGACATTTTGATTAGCAAGTAAGAATGTTCTTGCATCTTTCCAGTCTAATGAGCAGATGTCTTTTCACTATTAGGGGTTTTTGAAGACATTTGTCAGAAAGGTTATATCTCTCAAGAATCAGCAAAACTAATGCATTCAGAGTTTTGTCAGTTCCTGTTGCTTGGTAGAAGTCATGTTGATCCATTGGAAGGTATTGAGACAGAAATGTTAAATGGACCACCAAATACCTGAGTCTTACTTAACCCTTTGGTACATGAGTGTACATGCTGCAGAGCTTCCCTGTACTGTCTGGCTCTCTTGGGCAAAGATTGATGGGCAAGAGATGTGTGATGGATTCTCTCACATTCTGCAGTGCTCTTTGCTCCAGGTGCAAACATGTGGTCAGCTGCATGTCATTGACTCATAATCGAACTGAAAAGGTAGAATATGGATGCCCCCCAAAGCAGGACCTCTACAACCCTGCATTCAGCTGTGTCCTGAGCAAATATGCTGCATGACCTTCTAGGATATTATTTGGTAAAATGGGCTTGTGTCTGCTTCCTGATCACTTTGTTCTGAGAAGTGCACCCAGGTCTTGAGTGGCTTTTCATGCTCATTTGCATACTGTGACTCCTTACAGGTTCTCTTTGTGGTACATTGAGCTGGATCTGCTGCTGCACTTGGGGCCCTGTTTTTGCATTTGCAGTGTTACTGCCTTTCTTATTCTTTAGTGCTCTTTACAGCTTGTTTTAGGGGCTGGCATGATCTGTGAACTTCCAGTTGACTCAGCAATATGTGAGTGACCTTGGAGTAGGAGAGACACTGTGGTGTGGTGCCACTTTCTGTTTGACTGCGTGTTCCATTGTCCCCTCTCCCCTCTCCCCCCTCCCCTCTCCCCTCTCCTTCCAGATGTGATGGAGGCATCCCTAACATACCTGTTATTAGGGGCTGCCAGACTGACATTCATAGCACAGTAAACTACAAGAATTCAGGGCTTTGTTCGGGGTTCAGGAGCAGTTGGTATCATCCACAAGTGAAAAAAACATGGCTGCCATAGCTCTCCAAATCTTATGGTTTCTGGGTAACATAAGGTTTTTTTAATGTTAATATGCTTCTCTTAAAGATAGGACAAGAATCCTCTGCTGGCTTAATTTTTGGCCAGTTTTGGTTCCTGTGGCAGTACCATGTTGCTAACTTTTTTCTTCCCTTCTTCTGTCCTTTCGTTTCAGGTCTTGATGATTGCCTGCAGCAATATATAAAGAACTTTGAGAGAGAGAAGATTAGTGGGGACCAGCTACTGCGAATTACTCACCAGGAACTGGAAGATCTTGGGGTCACACGGATTGGCCATCAGGAGCTTATCTTGGAAGCAGTAGACTTGCTCTGCGCACTGGTAAGCTTCTTGGGGCAAAGTGGGGAGGGGTGAACAGTGTTTGCATATTCGCACTTTCTGTGCTCAAATTGCTAGTCCTAAAGGCTATCTAAGCAGCTCAAGAAACTCCTGATTTATAATGTATGAGTAGTTTAGCATTTTAAACCAGGGGCAAGATAAAGGGAAAAGTCTATTGATAGAATGATGCTTGTTAAATAAACTGGTATCAGAGATTTAGGGCTTGCATATCTGTCTTTATAGAATAAAAGTTTGTCTGAAATCACAATGAAGCTAGACTGGGTTTGGTTTGGAATGTAAAATAGTTATATATGTGAATGGAATAATGGAGTATTGGTTGCCCTTTACGAACAAAATGTTCTGATATTAACCATGGCATTCTTCACTGATCCTTTCATGCAAATTGTTTTAGATGATTTCTTGAGCCTGATGAAACATAGCTGCTTGTGTTTCACAGTAGAAAGGATTAAATACTGAAATCATGATCTTATATGAAAATAATATATAAATTTTTGATGGAGCATATGGAAGGATTTTGGTAATGGTCTTTTCAGTCAGGTCATGTCGTGCATAACTAGGATTATCTGCTCAGTGAGGGGTGTGGTCCTGACTTCACCCTTCTTAGGAACTTCTAGCGTGTCTGTAAAGATTAGTGATAGATTGGGCACACTGCATTCTCCACTGTAGAAAGGATTGTGAATAGCTCTGTTAAGATGTACTTCACTGCCTAAGGTGGCGTTTTGTGGGTTTTTAGTACATGCTATTTTTCAAGCCTCAGAAAGAGCTTTTAAGAAAGCTGGATCCTGGGAGAGGCAATCGAAGATGGTAGGCTGAAAGGCCCTTCAGAAGGGCTTGTTGGTTCTCTATATGCAGCAGCTTTTCTGAATACCCTCTTGTTGCATTTTTGGGGTGATGTGAAGTGTAATGAAAAGGAGAGAGTGAAAAAAATGAAACATACCCCCCAAAAAAAGTTTAAAAAGGGAGAAGGGCTTTTTCATACAGGAAAACATTTGATTTTAAACACAGGTTATCTTTTGTAGAATACTGTTTCTGATAACATTGCGATGTGACTCAGTGCAATAAGTTAACTCATCAATTTGTTTTTTAAATAAGGAAGTTGCAGGCTTAAAAAAATGCTACTGATATAGAAAGGAACATAAAGAGAGTTATTCACAAAGTACTTTTCTTATCAGACAGTGCAAAAGAAAACAAGAAAGTAAATGCTTCAGTTAACTGGGAAAGATAAAGTCTAAGTTAGGGTGAACACCAATGACCATTTTTCCCAATCACACAGAGAAACAGATTGTGGCTCTTTGAAAAATAAAGTACTTTTACAGAAAAAAACCCCTTGTTTATTAGCTGAAATTTCTTTTTTCCTTGGTATGTAATTACAGATATTATCTTCAGACAAACAAACACAACTTGTCATTGTAGCTTCTTTATCTTAGGCAAAAGTATATGGAACTAAGTTGAATATAAAATAAGGAATTTGTAGCAAAGGCTAACACTGCATCTTAAATGCATGCAGCAAATCTCTCCCTTCCTTGTCTTTGTTGCACATACAGTGTTGTGTGCTTTTCTAAGTTTGTTGTAAAGAAAATTGCTAAAACACATAGCTAAAACACAATAGCATGAGTTCAGATTGCAGCTTCTAATTTAAGATGAGGTTTTTGCAGTCTCACAGTTGGCTCCTGATGGTTCCTCAGGGATACGAAATGTTATTGCTGTATTGATTTTAGTGGACTTAATTTGAATTTATTGTTCACCAATCAGATAAACCTCTTAGAAAATTTAATTCAGAGGCAATCCTTTTGGCTATACTGGTCCTATACTTACAGGCTTTTTTTATTGTGAGTGTCTATCCTGGGTAGGGCTTGCCTTTTCTTCTGATTTGACTCTAATATTAGCTGTTTAAGAGAGCATTAAGCCTATGACTCTCCAATGTAGGATAACTGCTAATTCAGATAGTCACTATGCAAGGTTTTCTTTTTTAATGATCTGATTTTTTTTTTTTCTGTTTCACTGGACCTTGACAGAGGTTCCATGATAGAACTTAGCATGAGTTACAAATACATGATCCAAATGAGTTAACATCTGTTTGGATGCTGGAGATGATGGGTGGCAAGATGAGCTATGAATAGTAAAGTTAATTATGCCTTGCAATCTTAACCCCTGATTGATTTAAAAGTAATTATTAAAAAACCAAAAGGATTGTTGCTTCTGCTTCTCCCCTTTTTGTCTCTGAGTTAGTGAGTGACCACCTAAACAGGTTTTGGCATTGAGGAGAAATGAGGGGACAGAACCCCTTCCACTGTTCATCTCTGTTCCTGCTCTACAGAGGAGAGTTTTCCAACACAAAGTTGCTGTCACTTAGGAAAGCTTCTGCAATGTTGATTGCTGATGTGCTTTATTCCTGCTCCTTTCCCCCCCTCTCCCCCCGTATTTTTTGGGGGTAAACTTCTGCTTGCAGTTTCTGCTCTGGCAGCTGTTGATATGGCAAATGGCAAACCAGCTGCTTGTGTTGCATGCCTATGGTTCATGGGGCTACATTTTCGTACTGGGCGAAAGTGGAGAGCCTGAACAAGGATATCTGGCGGGTGTGAAGAGAGCAAGGCACCCCAAGTGGGGGCTCTTTGAGCTGTGCTAAACACCCAAACTGCCACAGTAATAGCTGGAAGCCAATTATGATTGGTAACACTGTTTAAAGGATGTTCTTTATGGGTTTTTGACAGAAGGTGGGTGGGTGGCTGGCTATGGTCTCTCACATTATTCGCCTCCTGTCATAAGCGCTTGCAACAAATGGATCCTCCAGTGTTCGTGAGCTGATCAGAGGACAAATGGTGGCCTGTGCTATCCATCTTCAGTAGAGTCTCTCTTAGCTGCCAGCCTGCCATACTGTGCTCTTGACAGCAGAGCAAGCATTCAGGGGGGGAGATGCACAGGTTTTCTTTTCCTGTGGTGCTTCAGAGAAGGAGGAACAAAATTTTTGCCCAGCTGCTACTGCTGTTACAGGTCACAGTTGCTGTTAGTGGTGGGGGTGTACATCCTGCATACCATCATTGGAACTGAATGTGCTCTGGGAGAGGGCAGGCAACCTAACTAACATGGTTTGTCTCTTCCCTCTCTCCTTCAGACTGTGAAGGTGGGAGCATGTTCAATAGATTATCAGGCCTCGGTGCAGCTTTGTTTTATAAAATCCATATGTCAGAAAGGGCAAGATAAATGAAATGTTCTCTGTGCTTAAAAGAAAGGAGTAGTGAGGTCTGTGGTGGTGTTTTGTTGCAGCTAAGAGTTTGTTGCATGTTTTTCAAGGTCAGAAACCTTGATGAGAAAACCATGATGGATATATGCTGGCAGACTTACTTTATTTCCAGCAAGACAAGTCTCTTGTTCTTCTCTTTCTGTTTAAATTGGGACATGCAATCACACTGGTGGTGTCAACAGGTAGATTTTTGCTTGATGTGGAAGGACATTTTTATTCACACTAACAAAATCACCCAAAGTAATTGATATCTCAAAACTGGTTGAAAATGGTAAACTAAGGAACATGTCCAGCTCTAGAGATACAGAAGAAACTACTGAGTGCCATATTTCTCCACTATTCCCAGGTAATAAAACATACAGTTATTCATCAGTTCTAACAATTGCCATTCAGAGCTTAGCCTCAACATGATCCTTTTCAGTATGTTTCTGAGGGTGAAGCTAGTCTAACACTGCTGTACATTTAATCATTAAACAAACAACAGTGTAGCAGACCTTCATCCACACATGAAATGTGATGAGCCTTGTTTCTTTGGTGGTTGCTTTAAAAACTGAATGTGAATGAACAATGCCAACAGAAAGTAAAATGAGAAGAAAAGGAGATGATGCTTACAAGAAGAGAAATGCATAATAAAGAACAAATTGCTTAGATAATGCCATCAGATCACTGTATCAGTCATCAGGTTTGGAGTGCATCTGGAGGTCTTGTAGCTCCTGCTATGCATAACTGTCCTGAAGAAAGCAAAGAAATGCACATAATTCTTTTTCCATCATCTGTTTGTCAGGGGATGGTATTTCATTTACCAAAACGGGGTTTGACCATATTTTGCTGAATGTCCACAGACTGTAAATTTTATGTCTACTTGGTATCATTTTTTTCCTAGAAAACACTATATACTGCCTGGAGAATACAAAGACTGAAGACTGCACAGCCAAACATGGCTTCTTCCATCTTTAAGAAAATAATCGAGTTTACCACAATGCCTTGATAAATGCAGTGCCACATGGAGATTCTATTTTTTTTAGTTTTGCTTTACTTCTCCTAAGTATTATGTTCATTTTGTTTACATGAAGATTAAATTAGTTTAATTTGATCTTGCAAATATTTTTTACATAGAGATCTTAAAGTAGGAGATATGTTGTTATAAGAATATTTGAAAAGCTTCACAAATAATTTGTGAATGCTTTTAGGTTTATCTTTAACAAAGAACTTTATAATGTCCCTGTGAATTTGCAAAATAATTTGTCAGGGAATCTTCATTTATGTTGAATAGAATTTGGTTAAAAAAGAAAACAAAACAGTTTTTGCTTTATAGAGCATACTGGTCTCAGTACGAGTTTTCATGCTAGTTAGTTAAATCTGCTATGGCTGCACAGGAATTTATTGCACACTATATTTGAATTAGTAAAGATAGAAGATTGCAGCCAATGAAGCAGCATTATTATTTGGCCGAGAAAACATTGGTGTGCACTAACAGCATGAAATTACTTATCATTTACCACTAACACAAAACATTTATATGCAAATGAATGTAAAAAATAGACCTACTTTACCCATGAATGATTTGATGCCTCTTAAGAATTATGCCTTTTATTTTAATTTCATCTTCCTGCCATTTCTCACACAGACATACTTTCCTTTGCACTTATCACTAGTCAGATCTTAAAACTGTTTTGTCAGTAACAGTGAATATTAGACTTAATCATCATAGTGCTAAATGAGGAAGGCTTCATTTCTGAATGGAGATTTGTATGTACTGAAGGTGGAATTTACTGTTAATATTCTGAATGCTCATAGCAGAAAAATTACTTACCCTTTTCACTATTGCCCTTTGCAAGTTAAAGTTGTGCTTATATATCATACATCAAATGCCTTCCTGTGCTCAGCCTGAGCTAACCTGACTGCAGTGTAGGAAATCCTGAAGTCCATCACCAGATCAATAAAGCTAAGGAGCTAAAGGGTTTCTGGTAGCTCATATAGATCACATTGAAAATGCGTTAGCAAATCTTTTACACAGAGCTGCAGTAAACCCTGTGGTGTGCCAAAGGCAGTAAATATGTCTGTATGCAAAGGGTGAGCATCCTTCTTCCCACAAGAATCAGTTTTGGATCCTAGATATGTTTTTAGTTCTGGGGTGGTTTTCTTTTCTTTCTTTCGTTGTTTTGTTTTTTTTTTCCTTTGGACTATTTAGAGGTTTGGGCAAGTATGAAATACATACACTGGTTCATAGAGTCATAGCATGGTTCAGGTTGGGAGGGACATTTATAAAGATGTAAACCCCTAGTTAAAAGCAGACTGGATAAAAAGAGCTGTTACAGTTTAAAACGTTTTTAAAAGGTAGTGTGTTCTCAACAATACTTACTTCCTTTTTCAGAAAATTATTTTAAACTGCTAATTGGCTTTTTAAGACTTTTGGAAATGCATGTAACTGAATATGGAACTGGTAGTTTGAATTATGAAGAAATAAGAGCACTTGGCTGGCTGGGGACAAAATTACATGAGAAAGTAGAAAAAGAAAAAAGTAATGAGCACTTGGTCTTGCAGAGTCTGTTGTTTGAACAAGAATAGTTTATTGTTGATTGAAAGAAGAATAGTTTATATAATTGCTCTATTAGTGCTGCAAAGCATGGCCAGGGCTTGGCTTTTTCTTGATTGTGGTGTAGAAAAAAAAGGGCATTTTTCAAAAAAGGAGATAATGATGGTGACTGTGAATCTTTCCTGGGTTCTGCAAGGCTATAAATATCATACACCTGAGTTTTTTTCTGACTGTAAACATTTAGGACAAATATTTATACTCTTTGAAACCATTTGCCTTTTAATCAGTGTATGTTTAATAATTGCAGTAAATGTTAAGTGCCATTTGAGCTATCTGGGGTTTCTGTCCTTATCTGCTTATTCTGTGTTTATGAAACAGATGTGTTAGGATCATGTGTTGTGCACTTCTACATTACCCCATATGTCAGTGCTATTTGAAGGAGAGATAACCTTAGTGCTGTCATTTCGAGATGCTGGAGGAAGGGCCGTTAGAAATATATGTTGTAGGCAGATCTGATGAGGTATAACGTTACATAAGGCACCTTCCGTATGACAAGCTGTGATATCAGTTGCTCGCAGCTTTGGGCTGGTAAGCTATCTGCCTCATACTTTGTGGGATGTGTTCAGCCAAATGTTTTGGAGAATGAGGTTCAGATGCATTTTGTTCATTTTCAAAATCAACTTCGGAGGCGAAGGTTAGAACTTTTCTTGGTGAATTTTTATCCACCACAAATTTGCAGGTGTGGTTTTGAAATTGCTGCCGTGTGCTGTGGTATTCATGTGATGCTGTTTGGATTATTCATTTAAAATCTTCCTCAGGCTTCTCAAGAAATGAGGACCCTGTGAACTTTACTGTTTCCAGGTTGCTTGTTTAAAAGCAAATAAATAACACATACAGAAAGGATACTCAAGAATTAAGTGTGGAAGATGAAAGCACTGAAAGATAGTGAGGAGAAGAATTAAACTCACTTGAGGTGATTTTAAGTCCATTTCTTAGCAGCCATATGCTGTTCTTGCCTAAAACTCCTGTGTTCATCCTGTGAATAAGTGGAAAATGACTTTTTATTGCATTAGAGAGAAAACTTATTATTTCATCCTTGTGATAGTTATCTTTATTACTGAAAGATATCAGATGTAATTGAGAAGTTTCACTTCTTTACAGATAATTTATTACTCAGTACAGCTATCTCGACTATAAAATTTGTCGTTCCAAAAGGTTGCCATTTTCTTCTTTCTTTAAATTACATTGTTTGTGTGTGTTACAAAAAATATTTACCAAATTAAAAAAAACCCTTTACGTTCTTCAGTTTATACAATCCTGGTTGCCTTCTGCAGAGGAGCAGCAGAAATTAATTGATGTAAGCGCTGCTATCTGCTCTGCTGTCTGGTGAAGATACTACTTTTATTTTCTTCTTGCCCTCAAGCACCAGTGTTACAGCAGCATCTTCAGTTCCCATCTTGTGTCTCTTCAGTAGATGTTAGCGCTGGTCACTGCATGCCTTTTGCTCCACATGGTTTCCAGCAGTATGGTTTTCATGCCTTTTGTTCCACAAGGTTTTCAGCTTTCTGGGCTGAAGAGAAGACACAGTGATTTAGAAAGGTAGGCAGAGAGGCCATATGCTCATTTCCCTGTTGTGGAGTGTTTGTAGGAGGCAAACAGTGTCACTGAACTTGATGTAGCATTTCTGCTCGGAGACATAAAGGTATTCGTGGTTCCATAAAAGTTGTGATTGAGACAGCTGTTTTAAGGGATTTCTGGATTTGTTAGTGGGACTGTGGTTATGTCTGTATTGCATGTTGCACTGTATTTATATCTGAGCTTGGCTTATTTAGGTAGCTGAGATGTCCTTGCACTTGCAATGGGCAGTATAAAAATACCCTAAACTGAGGTCTTGGCATCTTCTAGACTGTCTGAGCCAGCAGAGATAGTTAGCACTGTATGTGTTAGGAACTCTTTACTTTTCAACCTGTGCTAACAGTGTCAGATGCACTTCCCTGCCAGCAAGAGTCAAGTGAATTTAACACTGGAAAGAGGTGAAGTCTAATTTTTTTTTTATCATTATTATTACCATTTTTTTAAATTGAGGGAATCAGGGAACACAACTACTGAACATTGATCAAGCTATAATTTTGCTTTACTTCCACATTTGGTTAGTGAACTCTCTTCCTGCTCATGGGGTGCTGGTGAAGGGATAGGCTGGCAGAAGGACCAAGCTGTCTCTTCTCACAAAAATACCCAGCAAAACTCACCAGTGGTGATTAGAGCTGCTCCTTGTCAGCATGTGAAGAAAAGAGCTACAATTCCTCACTCACACTGTCATGTGAAGCCACAGAAAAGTAATTAGCAGGTAAGATGTCTTTTAATAGCTCCCACCACCTTTAGTTCAAACACCTGCTGACAAGCTGTTACTCTGTGTAGCTTAGCTTCATCAAGTTCTTGTTTTATGATTGTCAGAAGAGACTCCATTAGAGCCATTTCTGTTGGAGAGGGGTATCTCTGAAGTGGCCTCTTGTGGAGGAAGCGGATGCCTAGACTTATGTCACTTCTCGTAATCTCTACAAGCATGCAGAGATTTCTTTGTGCTTCTTTCAGTGACTGTGAATATATTTTGGCTAATGAAAGCACAACTCGTGTTAGTGCTGTCTAAATGCAGACTAGGGGAAAACAAAGAACTGTCTGCTTTGCCTGCAATTATCTTCTTACAGTGCTTGAAAATAAACGCAGTGCATTTCTAAGAAAACCATATTGTTAATAGTATATTATCGAATATAATGTATGATTAAACTTGGCAGTTTTTATTTAAGCAAGCTTTTTTCCAGTATTAGAACACACAGCTCTGGTCGCTTTTAGTGTGGGCCAGAAATATTAGTGATAAACAAAGTGGGGATTTTGTTAGCTTGGCTGCTGTTTTAGCATCCTTCTACTTAAATGCTTCGATAAACACAGCTGCCCAAAAATAGATTTTGCCTGAAATTTATCTCTGTATTTTCCATCTCTGTCTTTATCTGTATCATATTGCAGGTGGAGGCTTTACCAAAGTCAGTGCTATCCTCATGTGAGGCTGAATTTACATGTGGTTTAGGCTCAGTGTTTTATGTTAAAACACACACACACAGATACACATTTGATGAAAATGTGTGAAAATAGGCTTTGAATCTGTTAACACTGCCTCTTCCTTCTCTCATATCTGGTGGTGAAAAAAGGCATCTGAAAAAGAATGTGGCTGTAGGTGGCCATCACTTAGATATTAAGAGGAAGCCACTAAGCTTTTATAGCTGATTTTCTAAAGAAGCATATACATAAATGCAGCCTTTTTTTCTTGTAGAAAAATTTTTGAGTGTTGTTTTGCTTGGTCTGCAGTGTTAAATATTGCAGATTTTGTTTTCTTCTGATGCTTTACTTTCTGGTACTACTTCAGGTTTGTATGCTGCCTGCCAGGGCTTCCTCTGGGGTGGGCGTGGAATGCCTGCACAGACTGGGGACCAGTGCCTGCCTGTCCAAGTAGATGAGGTACAGACAAGGTGACAAAGAGGAGACAGCAAAAGAGGGGGAGTTGAAAAGATGTGGGGTTGTTGAGGACTGTTGGGATCCAGCCTGGTCCTCAATGTGGTCTCCCCTGGCTGCGAGCCCTGTGTGGGGCATGGCTTGTGTGGCAAGAAGGTGCCTAGGCTTGTAGGGCACCTTGCCCACTGCCCCCCCCCTCCTGCCTTAGTTTTATATTTGGATAATCAGACTCAGCTCCTTAGGAACAGCCTGCTGAATTGTGAAATTCAGTGTTTCAGTGCATGGGAAAGAAGGCAGCCCTGTGAGAAGGCCGGTGGCCAGCCTGCGGTCATACCCCCCACCTCTGGGGGTGTGAGTGCCATGTTGTTGTGCCTCGCTTGTGGTGGGGCTTTGCTTTGGCTGATCTTTAAGACATTTTCGGTGATTTATCATTCATCCAGAATATCTTTCATTTGTTTCTTCCCCCATTAATTTTGCCAAAATGAGCTAGATGGTCAAGAAGCAGGATGAAGTAAGAACAAACCTGCTAATCTTTGTCAAACTTACTCCTACCTACTCCTCAATCCCCATTGTGCTCCCTCAGCCAGACCAACCACACAAAACTGCAGGGAAAAACCAGATATATTTTTATCTGATGTTTATCTCTTTACTTTGGACTGATTTAATAAGTTATTAGTTATGAGCCATTTAGCTGCATAATAAAGTATGTTTTACTTTTCAATCCCAAGTAATTGTTTTCATCTTGTAATTTTTTATTTATAACCTAATACTATCTGTTGTGTAATTGCTCTTGAATATTTACATGATGGAAAAGTCACTGCCCAAACATACATTTTATCTAATTGGGGACTGAATGGGGTGGCAGAATACAGCATCTGTGTAGTTGAGAATCGTGCCTGCAGAGCCTTCCTTCCCAAGGTAGGGATGTTCACAGAAGTTCCAGTAATGGTTTGTAAAGCGCTACCTTAGTGTATGGTTAGTGTCCCCTTAAGCTGAGCTCCAAAGTGCATTCTCTGCTGTGGAAGGATGGTTGTTGTCTTAGTGGCTCCCTCACAAAGTGTGCTCAGTTTACAAGCACACAGAGCTGGCTGGGAGATGGCAGACGAGCCGTGTGCTGTAGTCTCTCCGTCATGAGCCCCCATTGGCGTGGGAGTGGGTGTTGTGGGAGGGCTGGGGGCTCACTGGGACTGGCTTCAGTATAATGTTCCTGCAGTCCCTGTGTAGTTAAAGAGGATTAAATTCATTTAGGAGATGGTTTAGATTAGGAGCATGACAACTGCTGTAAATAATCACCACCTCGCACCCTGCCCCCGCAATTCCTATAGAAAAACGGATAAGGTAAATAAGCTTCAGCCGTCCTAGGTTAGCATTGGTGGGTGTATCTCTTCCCCCATCTCTCCTTGTGGACAAATCAGCATGGGAGCAAACCAGGGGCATGGGAGGAAAGCTGGGGAGGACATGGACTGTCATTAAGAATTAGATTTTTCTGTGTGCATCTGAGGGGCTTTGTGCATTCTACTTCATCGATTTTGGTAGGAAATGGTTCGCATTCTGTAATGAGCAGCCCCTTCCATTGTCAACTGAACAAGTTGCCAGCACCCCATGCTATCACCCTTTGATGTGGCTGAAGTGAGAACTTCCAAAATTCCATAATTCTCTTAGAGGAGTACTAAGCTCAAGTCTGCAATTGATTATTCCTTTGGAACGGCAAAATAAGTCCTTTTTGTATCTATCACTCTTTGTGTGTGTCAGGAAAACAAATCTATTATAGAAATAACAAATTGCTGATGGTACTATATTATATTGTAATTGAGCATTAAATCAGAACATTTTCTAGTGGTGTTTTGGTAACATTTTTACTTTTGAAGGATTTCCAAGTACTATTTGTTAATATTTCGGCATAATTATTTCTGTCTCTGCTGCACAGCTAAGGACCTTAATTTAAGAGATTGACTCTTAAATGGAAACAAAGTTTAAAACTTGACTTTAAATGAGCAACATAGAGGTTGAGCAGGGCAGCACTGTGTTCTCTGGTCTGTGATTGTGGTGGTCCTTCACTGCTAAAAAGAAGTATGCTAATTCACTTACTTAGATCTCTGAAGCCAACAAAACCAATTTAGTATCACACCATGTCCATGCTGCATACTTCTGCTACTTGCAAGCCCTCATGCTGGCAATGTGTCTTAGGAATTATTGTGAGTATGGACATGGGGTACTGGTCACTAACCCATCAGGGTTACAGAGAGAACCCTCTGATCAAGGCCAGGTTGGATGGGGCTCTGAGCTCTAGTGAAAGTGTCTCTGCATGTGGCAGGGGTGTTGGAATTAGAGAATCTTGAAGGTCCCTTCCAGTCCACACCATTCTGTGATTCTGGTGATGTGCTGATGGTTTGAAAAACAGTTTTCCAGACTAGGTTTTTTCTTCATTTTGAGATGTTTTTTCTCAGTACACTTAGAACAAGCTAAAGGATCACTCATAATTTTGCTCTTTTTCTGTTCTGTTTTTATGTGCTTCAGAAACAGAACATGCTGTACATTTAAAAACTGAGTGGGTGTATTTCTACCTTAATTATTAGGAATGGTTAAGTTCTGAAGTAGAAGAGCAGTCTTGCTG
Source organism: Aphelocoma coerulescens (assembly GCF_041296385.1). Lineage (NCBI taxonomy): Eukaryota > Metazoa > Chordata > Aves > Passeriformes > Corvidae > Aphelocoma > Aphelocoma coerulescens. Next base: position 14,784,819 of record NC_091013.1, on the reverse strand, counting down.
TTCTTAGTTCTTCCTGTTCATCTGTAAAGCTAATTTTATTTTGTTTTCATTTTTTTTTTTCAATATAGAACTATGGTTTGGAAACAGAAAATCTAAAAACCCTTTCTCACAAACTGAATGCATCTGCCAAAAATCTGCAGAACTTCATTACTGGGAGGAGGAGGAGTGGTCACTATGATGGAAGGACCAGTCGCAAATTACCGAATGATTTTCTGACATCAGTAGTGGATCTGATTGGAGCAGCCAAAAGTCTTCTGGCTTGGTTGGACAGGTAAAATCTCCCAAATGTCTCACAGGTAACCAGATCATGGACATGCACAAAGCCCCAGCTTGTTTACGAAATGTATTGTAGACACTGAATGGACGCAGAATTCATTCACATGTTTTGAGGGGATGTTTGTACCAATTCTTCCTTTTTAATGTCAGCCTGCAATTCAGATTAGCTTTTCAGTACAATACCTCCAAATGCACTGTGACCCTACACTATACAGTAAAGCAACAGGATGACATCATTAGGTTATATATGTGTTTTTTTTAATATATAGCAGCACTTTAACCTGCATAAATCAGATTCATTGCTTTGATACTATCAAATTCACAAAACTGATCATACTTTTCATTACATGGGTAATGAAAATATAACTCCAATATAATTCCAGAGTGTGTGTGTATACAAACATGCATGTTGTGGTTCGGGTTTTTTAAATAGCAGTGAAATACTTCTGATACTCTAGAGGTAATAGGAACTGTTCCACACTTTTGCCTCTGTTACCTAGGAAGTATGTGGGACCAGGACTGAAGTGCTCCCCTTTGCTACATTTGTAATGACTTTTTTTCTAATTATAACAAGATTAATGTGCATGTATTTAAGATGATGGTTGAAATTCCTAAAGTGGTTAAAATTAGTCTATCTGTATGTCTTTATATAATACATCACAATGAATTTTCACCAGAGAAAATAAAATGCTTATCTTGATTTAAAGGTATATCTTGTTTTGTGTCCAGCAGCTGAAGTTTTGTTCAGAGTATGATCTTCGTGTAACATTTGAAATCCAGTAGAATTATTTGGTTTTACTGCTGTGTGCTTTGTGTTTCATTTTTCTGAGGAAAGCTGGCTTCTCTCCCATAAATGACTTCCATATGAGTGGTTTAGGTGAGGCCTGAATCTTTTCTATTTCTTAAGCTGGACTGCAAGCGCTTTGTTTTATTCAGGAGGTTGCAGCTACCATTGCTTCTTTTCTACTCCCTTTCTAGCCTTTCCTTAAGTTTCAAACCCAGAGTACCTAAAGTTGACTCCTAAATTTCTCTTTAGATATTTAACATTAGTTGTGTAGAGAAGTAGTGCAATCTCATGGAAAGAGTTTAGTATTGAGACTTGAAAAATTTGAAGTTTATTTTTAGTTCTGTTATTCTGTTCTAACCTGTTATTACTTGGAATACCTCTAGGCTTCACTTTTTCTCCCTGCAAAATCACTTTTGGCAGAGAGCAGCATATCATACTGTACTTTAAAACCAAAAGAACAGTAGAAAAACATGTTCTTTTGCACAGATGGATTAGTTTTTGCCACTTCTTTCTATTTAGAAATAATCTTGTTTGGTTTCTCATTGGAACTGTGGTCATGATTAAAGACTGTTAGTTACTAAGTCAAAGTTCTTTTTGGGTTTTGATTGTGTGTTTTATGGGTTTTTGAGTTTGGTTTGTTTTTTTTTTTAATAGTCTGTTATTCAAAAGTAAATTTCATATATATACACACACATTTTTAACACACGGAAGAACCATGGGTGTTTTTCAACTTAATATGAATTTAGTAATTGAAGTTCAGGAAGCAGGTAGTTTTTAATGCTAGAAAACATCTGCATTTGAGGACTGGTGTGTCACTGTAGTACTGTGCACTGAATGTACTTTTGCATTTAGCTGAAATGAAATGACACCTGATCAGACCCAGGAATTCCAAGAAGTTAAAAATGCGGGCAATTAGGGTGGTATCATGCTTTCAGCAGTGCTGTCTTGTGCCCAAAGAAGGCTTCAGATTTCTAGGAAAGTCCTTTTGAAGATCTAAACGCCTGGTTCTAAGAAATCTTTTCTGAAACACTTTAAGACTTTTTTGATTTATGAGCTCTGGATATTTTGGCAAAGTTTGTTCTTCCTTGTTTGTGAAGACCCCAAATGAGGATGAAGGTAGGCCGATAACTACATTTTTCTCTGGAAGTGGGAACATCTGGAGATCCATATGATTCTGCTTATTGTGTACCTTCTAAGAAGGTATTGGGGCCACTAGGGGGGAGATAGAAAGATTTTAAAAATTGATTACTAAAGGTAAGGAACTTGGATTTAATTTTATTCTGCACACCTGTTGCTATTAAATCTGGACTCCAAATCTTAGTTTTTTGGTTGTTTTCTAGTACCAGTTCTATCTCTGGGTTGTGAGAGGGGAGAGCAAACCATTAGGACAAATGAAGTGGCTATTAGGGTTGTCCTAATAACAATTAGGACAACCCCATTTTAACACCCCTGCTAGGCTGCCCCTGTGCAGTGGTTTTTGAGGTCATGTCTGGTAAAAGCAGCTAGCAGCAGCTCCAGCTTGCAGAGACATGCAGTGATGTGGGTTTTATATGTAGGGGATGGTGACGACTCCATACAGGTTGTGCTTCACTTGTTGCTGTAGTGAATGCTCTGTTTATGATGTTTCTGTCGGACACTTAAAATCTTAAAGGACTTTGTTAGACCTGACACAATTATCTAAAGGAGTGTGAGCGTTGTGATTTGCTGAGTTACTTTCCCTGTAGCTCTTGCAGTGATCCAAGGACATTCTTTGTTCCAGGTCTTTCCTTGGAGCAGTCCTACTTCCAGATGTATGTCAGAAATTGAGTTTTACTGAAAATTAGGGTAGCTTTTATTACCAGGCTTTAAAAGTCTTTTGGTTTAGTTTCATTTACGAGCTAGAAGACAGTAGAGAATTCTATTTTCAAAAGAAGTTGGCTGACGATTTTGAGGAGCATGAAATAACTCTCCAATAAAATCCTATAAGGAAACTGTCATCACACTGATACGTTCTAGTCTAATTTTAACTTCCTGTTACTTTCTTAGCCCACAAAATGTATCTTCTCTTTCAGAAGACTTCATAACTTAATAACCTTTTGTTTTATTCTGTCTCCATAATCTTAAAATTCTTCCAAGTGAATTTCCTTACAAGATTGGTACTTTCTTGAAAAACCATGAGTCTTTTGTGAAACGGTGATGTGTTTCTACTTGACACTTAACGTAGTTCAGACTGATGGAAAACCACACTTTAGGCTATAGCAACAAACTACTTACCTGATGTTCAAAGAAACTTGGCATTGAAATATGTTGTGTGATACTTCTCAGGAATTACAGTCAATCAGGTCTTCTAGACTTCCAGATAAATCACTGGTGTTCTGTTCAGCCTTTACTCCTGTAATTCATGACAGTTGTATTCTTTGGAATAGTAATATATGCCAGCTTTCCTTCTCCTCCTTCTTCTCTGATGTGTCAGGTTCCTGGAAATTCTTCTGCCTTTTATAGGGCTGATACACTCCATCCTGGTGAGGAATTCTTAAAAATGTAAAATTAAATTAGAATTACTGTTTTAAATTCACTACTGTGGGTTTGCAATATGAATGTGTTGCAGTTTTGTGGCATAAAGCTATTCCTAACTTCATAAAAGTACTTTTTTTCTGTGCACTAGTATATCCAGTAGTATCTGCACATTTAATTGGATCGAAATTAGACATATTTATTTCTGTTAATCCTGGGTAAGGTTTTGTTCTTAGAGCACACATTTACAGTCCACCTTAAAAACACTTCGTAAAATGTTGCTTTGTGTGTGGATGTGTTGGTTTTCACTGCCTTTGCAATTTCTGAATTATGTATATGTAATCTATCCATGGCTTTTTTGATCTAAAAGAAACATGAGCACTCCAAGGATTTTGAGAGTCAAGTTACATGTTTTCATCTTAAACAAAATTTTGTTAGGATTTTACCAGGTTACTTGAATCTTCAGTGACACCAGTGAAAACTTCTCAGTTGTTATCCAGAGGCAAGCATAAACTGAAAGGCAATGATACCATAGGGATCCTAGAAAATTCTTCTGAGCCCCAAGTTGGGAGTATTTAGCAGTGCTTATAAGTAGCTTTCTCTCTGGTTAGGGCACAGCCAGGCCTTGTACTGTACTCACAGCTCATTCCTTTTCTGCTAATTTGCTGGTACCTATTGGTTGCAGTACTGAAATTGCGATGAGTCCTGAATGAAGGGTGCTCAGATTCATCCAATACATTTTCTCCCAGATCTTAGCAGACTACCTGACAGGCAGACAGTAGGCAGAAGCTTCTGATCATCTTCAGAAGCTGGCCCAACTTTGAGTATTGAGTTTGTCTCCTAATGAGTCAGAAGCTGCTGCAAAGTGAAGACAGCCTTGGCAGCAAAAGGATTTTACAAATCCTTTAAGCACCCTATTGTTCCCCTTCAAGTCCCACTGTAGTCATATGTTTTTCTTTCATGGGACAGCTGGATTTAACAGGTACAGCTCATTACTATTGTCTTGACTGGGAAGAACTGTAATGCTATTTGTGGAAGAGGGAGGATCCTGAGCAAACTTGAACTGAGGTGACTTTTGGTGGCAGCTTCATGAGCTCTGTCTCTTCGCATTTCTATTTCTCTCCTTACTCTGCCAGCACAAGCTTCTGGTGATGTCATCTTCCACATTGTTCCTGGTTTGATATGTTCTCTTCATTCACCTCCACCACACTTTGGTTGTCTTTGCCAACCAATATCTGTATTTCCAGCAGATTGCACTAAGCAAGAAAGGAACTCTTAGTTGTGCTTCTGGGCTTCTTCTTGCTGTCTACTCTACTGTTTGGGCCATGTTATCTGAAGCAAGGACTCCTTATAGCATATATCTTATGCAGCATCAAAAGAATATTTTGGATCTTGGCAATAGGACTAATATCTGTATAAACTATAAATGCAGACTTAGAGAATAGGAGTGAGGAAGGATTGATTGTTTTTAGGGCTTTGCGTGAGTCCTCATTAAAGAGACATTAAGATAATGTGGTAGTTTCTTTTTCTCTTAAGAATTTAAGAAAATACAGTCAACTTCCCGTGAGATAACGACTACAACATTGTGCGTCTGTTGTTGTGTCACAGATTTTAATGGTTGTGAATTAGGATTTGTCAAGCACCACTGGATTTTTTTGGTGTACTGTTTGACTCAGCCATCTGTGTGGGCAGAGATTCAATATGTCTTTCACAGCAACTCTTCTGTAGCTCTTGTTTTTCACACTAGCACTATCCCCTTTTTGGAAATAAAAAACTTAAACTGCTGCTGCAGATTACACTGCAGTCTAAGTAGGAGGAACAAAGAGATTTTGTGGAGATAGATTTCTGTATTCAGGACTTTCAGTGCTATGGCCAGAGAAAAGCTAGCAGGCTGAAAAATGTGCATGAGTCTGATTAATTTACCACTGCTGTCTGGATACATGAACAAAATGGAACAAGAAGGTGAACAAAAAGCCTAACTGTAAATAGAAATTGTTGGTTATATAAAATACGTGGGTATGACAGAAGTAACAAAATGTAAAATTTCAGAATAAAAGGCCTTTTTGGCAAGTCTAGGTCTGCTTCTAGGGTCATTCACAGCTTGGTGGGGTGTAATCCTGTAACTTCTAAACCCCACGTGGGCAAATTATTTTGGTATGGGCATAAATTGGTACAATTTTGCGAAGCACTTATATCTGTACATAAATCCTATTAAATAAGGGTAAAATCTGTGCCTGAAGTTAAGGACATCTGAATGCTTCAGTGGTTGACAGCAGAACAGGATCTCCAAGCCTTACACCATGGGCTTTTTTTGGTGATGCTTTGATGTGTCAGAGAAGTGCAGCCTGCAATGATGTGAATGCTCTTTGTTTATGACTGAACAATTCTAGGTGTTCAGGTTTAGCACACCCTTTAAGTCTGCATTGTATGAAAGCACTGTTGTAGGAGAACATGTTCCCCAATCCAAAATGGATGGCCCTCTTTTCACCATGGTGACATACTCAATGCATCGATTTTCTTCCGCTGTAGGTGGAATGTGTTCAGCTGGATTTCTTTGCCTCATTGTTTTTGGTGAATGAGCCCTGCTGGGAGTATTTTTGAGTTTTAAGTAAAGAAATGCATTGTTTGTAAGCCCATAACTTCTTTCTTACAAAGTAAGTGTTACTGATTTAGAATCTCCTTTATAAGAGAGTTCATGCAGTCCTGTTAGCTTGTCCTGACAGGGTAAATCTGCTTTGCAAACAAGATGGTGGGAGTAAACAAATGAAAACCCAAGCAGAAAGAAACAAAATACTTCAGCAATTCTTTACTCACCACACAAATATTGCACTATCTGTTAATTGGGTTTTTGTCTTAAACCTTTGAATCTTGTTTCCTTTATGCATTTCCCTTTTTGCTGGTTTGAATGGTATGCCAAACCTGTGAGTAAGTGCTGCCTCAGAATGCTATGGTACTTAACTAGACTGTGCTCCTGGAACAACTGTAAATGTTTAATAGAGCACTCATTTAAAGAATTCCTTTATCCAGTGTGAATTTTACTGCATTCCTCCCTGATTTTACATAAAACAGTTCCATTAGAAATACAAATGAAATGTTTGTTTCATGAAAGCCTAAAACCATGAACCTTAGATGGCTCAGGAACAGTGTATATACAACAGTATTGTGCATTCAGATTTTTATTCGAGATTAATATGTTGCCTTTGAAGACTGAGTTATATTACTGCTTTGTTTGCCTCTCTCTTTGAAAGATTTTGGACTATTATATTTAATCAAAAGGCTCTGAGCATGTTTTCCCTTGTTAGGATGCTAAAATAAGTATGATATTGGTTTTAAAGCCCTCACGATGTCTATTGTTATAAAATATCTCAATATTACAACTAGTGGTGAAATATGATTAATTTTTATTTTGTGTGATGTTTTTACTAGCAGCAGTCTGTATTTGTCCAAATAGCAACTTTTTAAAGTGAAATTGTTATTTCTATGTATCATTTTCCCTTATGTTATATGAAGAAGACAGATGAGGAGACTAAAGTGTATGAGGACAAAAAAGTTGATAGTGTAGAAATACTGAGGATATACACCTCCTTCACAAATTTGTAATTGTTTTTGAAGGATTTTTCTTTATGTGCAATCAGCAGTTGTGAGTATTAATAGCTGTTGAATTGTATTATTTCTTCATTCTGTGAGGGAATTAGCTGTGCTATATTAATGTGGCTGGTTTTTCTACCAGTCCTTCAGGGTGTTTTAATTAATGAATGGTTGATAATATAATTTTTTTTTCATTCTGAAAGATGCTGATACTACTAAAAATGCTTATTCAGGTCTCAATTCATTAAAGTGTACCCACATGCACGAGTGTTGCAGCCTACATTACACGTGTATAAACAAATTCACATATCGGAGTTAGATTATTTATGTCAAACACTGGTTCATAAAAGTGTGAAAAGAACCAGTAGCTCTGTCATGCCTTGTCTTAGGAATACTTTGTCCTATAGATAAGGGTATTGAAGTTGATTGACTTTAATGTTTAAAAAAAAAAGTAAGCACCAATGTTTTTTTCCCTGTGGATGAGGTGTTTTGAAGCTCTTCGTCTTGCCCTGGTGTCTCCTAAGGTAAAGGTTCACAATGTGGATTTGCACAGTGGAAAACTTTAGAGGTTCTCACTTTTCCAGCTGTAGTCATGATCACAGATGTGTATGGACTTAATTATCCTTGAAACGTGTTACCCACTCATTTGTGAAAGTTTGAAAGTGACTAATGGCTTCAAGTGTTGGAAAGGAGAACGATGGGGAAAATGTGGGACTAAAGGCAAAACCACCCTGCATTTGTTCCCGGAAGCATTCATGTGATTGTGTAAGTTTATTTTCCTTAAGGTATCAGGTGTAGAAGGGATAGACAATGAAAAGAGGAAACCAGCAGAGGTTTGGAAGGGGAAATGAGTGGAAAGGGCATGTGGTCAGGTAGACATGCTGTGGAGCTACAAAGGTGTTTTCATGTGGGTGTTGCAAAGAAAATCACAATTTTGAAGGAAGAACAAATGAATTACAAGAGAAACAGTAAAAAAGGTTCCACAAAGAGGGAAGTGTGTATTGGAAATATCTTGGAAATGACTGAGAGAGGTGAGACAATGAGATGCTGAGATCAATGTCACAGCAGGAAGTGGGGGCAATATGTTGCCCCAGTCCAAGCCAGTTCTTTAGTTTTTGTTTAACTTCAAAAGCACTGAATTGGACAGTACACATGTTGAAAATTGCAATTTTTTTCTCAGGGAATTTTCTTCTCTGGAGCTGTATGAGGTACCTCAGACCTGAAGGTCCAAGGGACTGTGAAAAATGTGGCTTTGAAAGAAAAGTGTAGAAATTGAAAGGTGATAGAAATGGCTCTGCCAAGCCAAGGAAGTTTTTTTTCTTTTTAAAGTAGAGGGAAGTGGTCTGATTAAACAGGGAGTTTCTTATACTTGGTGTGTGCCTTGAGGGAGAAAATGTTTTAGCAGCCAACTGAAGTTATAGTATATGTAGGCTTTGTTTGCATTCATGCAAGTTGATTCATCTATTCACAGTCAATAATATAGTGCTGTATTAAAACTATAAACAATGGGTATATTACCAATGAAGAGATTTTTGTCATATTGGTATTTTACACTGTGTCTCATATGAAATCCAGTCAGTGATCCTACAGTAAAGTTTCTGTTGATATTTTGATTGAAACTGCTGGCATGTTGTTACATTAAGTCTTGCTGGACTTTGACTACTGAAGTTGAGGCTTGGGATGGTACCAAAATACGTTTCCTTTGGAGGCCCTTACCATTTCTCCAGCTGCTTATGTGGTAGTGGCTGTGTAGTTGTGTGTTCAGATTGCCTCCAGGGATGTGGTCTGAACTGGGAAGGGGGAGAAAAGGGAATTGCAATTTTGCTGGTCCAGTTTGCAGCAATACCCCAGAGATGCATCTGCAGAAACTGATGCGAGGGAGTTGGTTTATAAGCTACAGAGACCTACAGAGGAGGCAATTGGAGGATCCATTAGGTTTTCTGCAGGAGCAAAGTTTATATAATACATGGACCTGTCTCCCTGTCTTTCTAAGTTGTCAAGCACTTCTCAAAATCTTACATCTTAGTTGCTGAATTTTGGTAGTCTTCTCCCTCCTGCTGACACCCTTGCTGCCTGCTTGACATGCTGTTGCCAGTAAGTCTTCACTGTGATAACTTAAATGGAACTAAGATGAGTAATGTCTCAGTCCCTTTGCCTGTTCTTTAATGTCAACAAAGTTTATTTGGGGCATTTCTAATGATCTTCACTAAGAGTAATGATGATAAAAATAACATTATTTTCCTCATGAACCATGAAACCAAACTAAATTACAAAAGTATGAGGGAAGATGATGCTATATTAGAAGCCTAAGCCTGCTGTGTGATTTTGTTTAGAGAAATGCTGGAGGCTTTGAAATGTCAAATAGATTGCAGTTGTGTAATTTCAGGATCAAATTGTATTAACACCCATACTTAAAGTAAAATAATACCATTTGCTGGTTTGATTACATTCATCTTCAATAAAAATAAGTTCCTAAATGAACATGACCTTTTTAAATCAAGGTTTCGGGTAGATTTCAGAACCCCAACAGTTACAATTATGGAAGGAAAAATCACTGGTTTTGTACATGTTGACTAATGTACTTCTTAAAACACAATTATGATAGAATCACAAAATACGCTGAGTTGGAAGGGACCTATCAGGATCATTGAGTCCAACTTCCAGCCCTGCACAGAGCAACCCAAGAATGATGCCATGTGCCTGAAAGCATTGTCCATGTGCTTCTTGAACTCAGCTATGGTTCATAACCAAGGGGTTCAGTTATCTTTCATCCTTTAATATGCTCATATATCTCCTAAACTTCAGAAATAATCTGTGGGTGTGTCTGTGGGTTGCTCTGCTGTAGTGTGTACCTACTGTACAGTTGTCGTATGCTGCAGAAAACTTGGGCTCTGAATTGTCAGTGTATATCTGTGTCCAGTAAGTCCAGTCCTTTCATAAGGCACCTTTTGGAACTTACCTTAGCTTCCAGTGTCTGTACTTTCATTTTAAAAGAATCTACTGGTTTTCTCTCTAGAAAATACAGGCAAAAAGTGTATGTCATTGTGTGATGTATTATATAAAATCAAAGCTGCTAGACTTGATTATGCACCTCAGAGTTAATTCTGTCTTATGAACCATCAGGGCTGGATTGCAAGCCCTGGAGAAGAAAGAGAGCATGTGACAAAACCAGAAGAGATAAGGGAGTTCACATGGGGTTATTAGTGGACAATTCCAAATCTGCCTGCACCAAAATTTCAGTAATTCTGTGTTCAGAATTACTGTAATTTAGAAACCTGTTAGTACCAGTAGAACTGTATTTACAGCTATCTCTTGGACTTGCTTATAGCAAAGTTCTTTGTACTGGAAATTTGTCTTCAGGCTTAAATAAGGAAGGCATGGTACCAAGCAGTGCTGTAAAACTCTTCAAGGTATATACAACTACATGTGAAGTGATGAAAGAAGGCAGTTGAGGAAGGGATTAGTCACCCATCCTAATTTAAAGACAGCCACACTACCATCTTTTTGTTGTTGTTGTTTTAAATGTTTTTAGCAGGTATACTAGGGACAAATGCCATCTTTGTGATGCTAATAATACCCATAAAAACCTCATTTGCAATACTGATAAAGTCAAGCTCTTGACTCCTCTTAGAGAAAATAGCAGCCCTGCCTCCTGTTTGACTACTTCTTGAATAAAGAATATAGGTCATATATATGAGTTTATAGATTGAGAGGCTTGCAGTACAGAAATCAGATGACTGACAGCTTCACTAACCAAATACATTTTAGCAGTGCCTCTAGAAAGCAAGCAAGCTTCCACGTAGGCAAGCTTTTAAGCATCCTAATGTGAAGTTTTAAGGTACAGGATACATGCAGGTAAAGTCTGTAAATAAGTGTTGGACTACATTGTTCATTTCACTAAGCAGTTCTGACTGTACCCTAGTGTGTGGGCTGTGCTGCCAGTTTAGGCTTTGCAGATGCTTCTCAGCCTTGGTGCATCTCTGGTTTTAAATACTGTTTCCCCCTCTAGATAAAGATTTTACTTATTCTGAATCCATCTGCTACTTCCACCAGATACTAGATCAAATCCCAAAAATCCCAGTGAATCAGCCAAAATCTTCTCTGATCTGATTCACATCTGGACACCATTCATATCACAGGAGGAAGCAGTACCTCTGATTTCCTTCATAAGGGTATTCCCAAACCGATGCAGAAGGTCAGCTGGGCTGCTTCTGGGGGAGTAAAGGCAGTCCTGAAGAAAACTGTTAGAAATAAAGCTTTTGTAAGTGGAATTTCTTTAAGAGGAACTTAAAAACTGCAAGTGGATATATGCTAGTGCTATTCAACTTTTTACTTTTGTTTTCTTTTTTTTTTAGATCACCTTTTGCTGCTGTCACAGATTACTCAGTAACAAGAAATAATGTCATACAGCTCTGTCTGGAACTAACAACAATAGTACAACAGGTATGAGACAGTCTGCTTAGCAATTTATTTTTTCCTGAACTGTAAATGGCTATTACCTTCCCACAATTTTGTTTTACACTGGCTATATCATTGTCCAACCAAAATAAGGGAATACTAGTACTTAGTAAATGCTTTTTTAAAATTCTGTTTTCTGGTTTTATAATACTAGTTTGTGTTGTGCTGTGTATATGGCTCGGCATATCTCAGCAGTAATATTCATCTTGTATAATATCATCACTATAAAATTGAGATATCTACTTGATAATTTGCACATTTAATTTCTTGTATTTTGTCTTTAATTTTTAATTACCTGTCTGGTTCAAAACATCTGTATATATCGGACTTTAGTAATCTGTTGTTTCATACACTTCATATCATCTAGACACCTGTTAAGATGACACATGTTCCCATGGGGAGGGTTAGAATATTTTGAATACATTTTTGTACATCCTACCTTCAAGAAATCCAGAAGTAGTAACTGAGAAACACTTGCTTAATGAGCTTTATTTGGGAGGGCAAACCTGAGCACCTTCCCCACCCTTCTGTGTGTGGGTTAGGTCTGTCTGTGTTTGCCTGTTGTTCTGCTGAAATGTAAAGTCTCTTTGCTGCCAAGCAGAAGTTTGAGGGATGGTTTGCACTCGAGAAGGTAGAGTGGAGAAAAAGGGAGAGAGTGGGCTAGGTAGGAGCGCTGAGGAGACTTTTTCTGGTTTTCACAAGCATCGCTCCAAACTAAGAAAAACTAAACTTCTGACCCAGCTGTCCAGACTGGTAATTTTCCACAGTAGCTGTGCATCACTGTCTTTAGATAGTTTTTAGATGAGGGAAAGAGCCACCTGATCTATTTTCATGTGTCCCCTATTAGGGAGAAAGTGGGTAAAGTAGCAACCACTGCAGTATTTCCCAGGAATTAGCTCAATATCAATTCATCTTACAAATTCATCCCTATCCATGATACTGCTAATTCACTATGGTGTAGGTTGATATTTCTCTATGTATATTTTTCAGTGTGAATGAGAGTAATTGCTACTATTTGATACCTTTGGAGCACATCAATTTTACCTTCTCCAAAAATGACATAATTCTGCAATCAGGAAGCAGTTCATGAATCTGTACTTTGAAGTCAAAAGGAGCATTTATGTGCCCAAATTTAAGCATGTACTGAAATTGAATTGGGCTGTAGTCAGAAGAATGATCAAGAAAAATTCCATTGGTAGTCTTGAATGCATGTGGTTTGAGCTCTACTTAAATGCATTCCAATGTAGCATTTGAAAATGTCTTAGCTGATATTTTTTTTATTTGATCACTGAACACACTGAGAATCCTCATTGTGCTTTCTTAAGTATCTTTCAGTATCACCTCATCAGGTGTTTTTTCTGTCTCAGAATTTTGTTTTCTGTTGTATGCAAAGTATTTTATAGTACTTTACTAGCTTAATATTTTTGGTGAAAGATCTACAGAAGGCAATATTGCAATTTTTCTTTTTAACAGTAGTGAAAAACTTTATAATGCATAAAGGTTTAGAAAAGGTATATAATCTGTACATTTTTTAATACGTTTGAATTTTTTAAGACTTTTATGAAATTTAAAAATAGAACTTCAGTAGCTGAGTTCCATTAGGATTTTTTTGCATTGTTTAAATTACAGTCAAAGTTCAGATTTTTTAACCAAAGCCAATAAAACGATTCTTTGGTCAAAATGAAGAATAAAAAGCTCTAAACTTAAGATGGCTTGCTTGAATTATTTTGCACATTTTGAAGCTAACTGTAATATTGTGTTTCTTCATAGAATTAAATAATATTGGGTTGTGTCCCCCTCATTACCAGAGCTAAATGGATAATGAAACAAAATGACAGTATTGCATCAGTCTTATAAGTATGAAGTCTAAGAAAACCTATTGATTGTCTATGTTTTTAACATATAAATAATTAGAAAAGTTGGAGTTAGAGACAGACTTTGGAATAAAATGTGGGAAGACACATGCTTTGTTTTAACCATTAAATTTTCTATGTGTGTTGCACACTGCCCAAGGCCTGACAGGCCGGTGTGCAGTGGCCATTTGCCAGTGAGAGCAGGTCCCTCAGAGCACTGCAAGTTATTACTGTAGCTTGCACTAATCATCTGCTTCTATGCAGCTGCTTTGTTTTGGCCTAGGCATTTTTTTCTCCCCCTTAGGATTTTAGGATATTGTTTCACAGCCTCTTCCTGCAGGTTTTGACTCTTAATACTGTCCTTCTTGCTGATGTCTTCTTTAATCCAGGGCTTGCATTCTTGTTCATTTTTATAATAAACTCTTTCCTTGCAGCAGAACACTGGAGGGAAAAAAAAACCAATTTAAGTAACAAACAAATCCATGAGACTATTATGATTTTTGCTACCATTTCTTTGCACTCTCTCTCCTACACATACCTGCCTCTCTGTAGGAATCGAAGGCTGTACTTTCTGTTTCCTCTGCAATGCATAAAAAAGGCCTGTTCTTTTTTGATAGTACAAGATAGATGTTAAAGGGCTATGGGTGAACAGGTTGGGGGTGTGTGTGTGTGATATTGTTTTGGGTTGTGCCTTGTTCTCATTTGGTTAATTTATGAATTTAGATTTGTGTTGACTGAATTGTTCCAGTCACAAATGTGTATCAGGAAGAACATGAGAGACTGTCTTGATGGCGTTCATGAAAGTCTTGCTGTTGACTTAGTTGGGTTATTCAGCTTCAGAGGGTGCCAAGAACTGGTCCTTTTAAATGTGCTCATTTTGGTTTAGAAAGGTAGCAGTAGCTACATGGAAAACTTTAAGGAACAGAAGATTTCTTGCTTTCTTAGGCAATCTGTAGGTAGCTTTTATTCTCATTCTCAATGCTCTTATTCCTCAGGAATTCATTAAGGTTTCGCTAAAGAAGCTTTCTTCTTTAGAATTAAAACCCCGGAAATATCTGAAAAGTCTGATTTTATATTGACTTTTTAAGTTACCAGACAGTTAAAACTTTGCTGCTGAGCTGCTGAACACATTATTTCTTTTACTGCTCTTTAATAGTGAGCATTAGTAGCCCTCATCACATGTTTTTTACTTTTCTTAATCAGCTTTCACAATGATTTGTGGTGTTTATTTAGTTTTAAAACCACTGGTGTTTATCTTGCAGCTTTAGTGTCGTGGGATTTACTCAGGAATATGTTCCAGTAGAAGCATAGCTGTAGGCCTGTAAATACTCCTTTAGAAAAGCTTCACTGCGTTTACTTCTCTGCCTAAACACCTCTTTGAAGAGCTGTGGTGGAAGCAATCCTGTGTAACTGGGGTGGAGATGGAGAGCAGTCACTTGGCTGACAGGGATCTGTCTTGCACTGTTGTCACAGAGTACACTTCTGACATCAGCTGTCTCACAGCAACTTTTGGAGATAATCTCAGATTTTGGATGACATGGGATGAGAACCTGAGTGATGCAATTTGTGAGGTGGCAGCCAGGATGGAAGATAGCAGAGAGAAACCAAGATAATCCTACACAAATGCACTGTCTGGACGTTATGGACACCTGTGATTTTGAGCACAGAAGTGCTCCGTGCACTGCTTCAGCTGAGGGGTTTGGAACTTTTTTTTCTATTTAAAGGCTTTTGAGATACAAAGAAGAAAGCGTCTGTATATCCCTTGATCAATGGACGCACTTCCCATGCCAAGGGGATTTTTTTTTTTGGCTTTTAGCCATGGCTGTTTTTCAGATAAAAGATACTGAGAAGGATCACAAATTATTTCTTGAGCAATGCACTATTTTTTATATCATTGTGGGTTTTGTAATTGCATGGATGTAACTCAAAAGAGGAATGTTTCAAATATGAAGTTTCACTGAGGAATGTTAAGTTCAGACTTGTTTTCTAGTTAAAAGGATAAAATGGAAATTTACCTTCATAGCTCCCCTGCTCTGACTCAGAAACCAAATGCAGTAATATAAAATAGTTCTATTCATTTTTTAAGGACAATATCAAATACATGAATGAAGAATAATTAATATCCTGAGTACCATTCTTACAAGTTATCTCTCATATAATCTTCTCTATCACAATTCCTCACTTTTGTTTTTAAGTCCTAGTTATTAAGGACTTTAAGGACTCACTAAATATAGCTTAAAATTTTTAAATTTCAGGTCATACCAAGTTGCTAATTACCTCAGGAATCTTTAGCTAATAAAATGGTTTTAATAGTTTAGTGGTGTGAATCTTTGATTAGATCATCGTTAAAGCTGCTTTGCACCTCTAGATCGTAGAGATTTTCAAGGCAACGTGTTTGCTGGAAACAGTTGCATATTAAATTTTAAAGTTTTTTATTTAAATTTCTAGCATTATTCCTTTCACCCCAACTTCATGACCAAATGCTTGCAGAAAAAACTTTGTTAGCCTACCGTGGTAATAATCCCTTCCTTCCTCCCATTTTGAGATAAAAATACTTCATGACATGGAAGCCACATTCTTGAAGTTTTTAAAATATATTCATAGTACAGTGTTTATACAAAACACCCCATTTTTGATAAGTGTTCAAGTAAGGGGTAAGTGTACAAGTAGGTAGCTTAGATGTGGGGAAAAGTTAGAACCAAATAACTCCTCTTCAAAACAGTTCCCAGGCAATATCTGCCTATATATATATATATATATATATATACACAAATATATACATATATATATATATATAGATATGAAATCAGATGGGTCTTCATATGAGAGTATTAGAACTCATTGTAAGTAATGCTGACAGGAATTCAGACTCACCTTGTATCCTTCAAGTGCTGCTCCTATGCAAGATTTTCTGTTGTATGGATTTCAAAGCAGCTCTCAGTAGTGGTGTGTCAGGATACATATTGTTCTGTGCAGTTGTTTTCTTCACTTTTAAAAGTCAATATGTGATGCATATAATGTATATATAGTCAAAAATAGAAACTAAAGGATTGTGGGAAGCATGAAACTGTTGTTTGTTTACAAGAAGCTATATCAAAGTAGTTTCAATTTATGCTCTTTAGCAATGTTTTTCCCTTTTTCATAGTAGAATAGCTTATTTCTCTTAAAGCACACTTTTAAGGAAAATTTCAGATGTAATTTAATGTAATGTAAAAAGTACCTAAGGTACATAGCATTGATGCCCTTTTCTGATTCTGGTTGTTTGTTTCTGCTATTTGATTATACATTTTTTCCCCCCTTGAAATAGCTTACTTGTATGTATATTCTCTTGATTTAAGTTTTGAAGTGCTTTTTGAAATGGAATTAGACATGGAATAGCTCAAAGATTAAAATGTCAATAATAGTCTATTGGGAGGAACCAGTACTAGAACTAATTTGATGACTCATTAGTTGTCATTGAGATAGCTGCTGTAAAGAGGTATGGGGTTTTCTTCCTGAAGTTGTGTAGTGCTGTGTATGTCTTTGATGTGACATTTTCAAAGTAGCTACCACCCTGTAAAGCCTTGTGAATTTGTTTTCTTTTCCATTCTCAGAGAAAATAATTTCTTTTCCTAGTGGATGAAAGGAAAAAAAAAAAAACCAAAACCAAAGAACCACCAAAATACTCAAGGTTGCTTACTACATAAAATACTTAGTGACCAGAAAGCAAAAAGGAGTCGATGTTGGCTTGTTTGTTTCTTTTTAGGCTTTTTTTTGTTTGCTTGCTTTTCTTCCAGTTTAATGATTGACAGTCTCTGAACATGGGTAGAAAATGAAACACAAAGCAGAGTAATTTGTGAAAAAATTGTGAAATATGCTGGTAAACCAATGCAGCTGTTCAATTTTTCCAAGAAAAGGAGCCTGAGTGGGTCAAGGTGACAGTGAAAGGAGTTCAGGGACTATTAATTCACCCACTCATAGAGCCACGTGCAGAAAGTAGCAGAAGGTTGTTGGAAATTGAGATAAAGTGTAGACAGGAGAGAAAATGTGGTTTTGTACCCCACGTTTCCTTTAAACAAAAGCTTTTTTTATTAGATTGATGTGGGCACCGTGTCCATGCATGCTGAATGGCATCACAGTCTCCATCTTACTGTGTAATTCTTTATAAGTGGTAAATTTAATGATTAATGATGATGTACTGAGATTGCATTGGTCATATCAGTAGATGCGAAGACCGAGACTCAGCATTTCTTTTACTTTCTGCTCCCCTTTCCCAGAGGCAGCCCAGTCTCTTTAACCAGGTACAGTGAAGCAAAATTCCAGTTCAGTACAGTGAGTTACAGAAACCATGTGTTGCTAAGTAGCTAGTAAAAGTCTTAAGCATTAGTAAGTGTAGTGTCTATCTTTATTTCAGGTATTTGTGTGTGTTTGTTTGCTTAAATCTGTTACAAATACATACATTTCAGATGATCCAATATGAAACATTCAAGTTGTAGCTGAGCCTGGAATGCCATCTACCTAAACATTACTACTTTTTTTCAGTTCAATTAATTTAATTTCTTCTGTTGGCAGAATAACCACTGAGAAAAAGATAAAACATGAAATATTTTGCTGCAGTTGTATTTTTTCAACAATAATTATTTCTCATAACAGTACTAGAGGAAAAGCAGAACTGAAAAATTAAGAAGTTATTTACCGCTAAATGGCCTTGGAAGTGACATTGAAAAGTTAAGAACGGCATAACACGTTGTGCTACAAGCTCTATTTTGCATGCCAATAATAAAGCACATAGTTTTGAATGCATGAGGCTTATTTAGAGGTGAGGGAGGAAAAAAGTGGTTTGACTTTGGTTTTTTTTCCTTGGATGGATGATTTTTTTATCAATTCCAATCTCTCGTGTTGATAGTTTCAGTGTATTTTTTTTTTTTACCTGCTGAGATGTCATCAAGTAGAGAAATCATCTGAGGAGCTGAAATTTGCCTTAGACCATGTAAGCACTTAGATTTTGCAGGATATATGAGCACGTATCAGCAATTTTAGTTGGTCCTGAAATACTGGCTGTGGTTTCTGACTGAAACTGGCTCATTTTAGAAACAAGGAAGAGGTGTAGCTCTTTACATGCAAAGTAAGAATTAATATGTGACCAGATCCCTAGGGAAAGCAACATGATGTCTTCTACAGAAGGGAGAAATAATTGGAAATGGGAAATTACTTCGGAAAGATAGAATAAAGGAGCTTAGTGTACACATTGCATCTCTCTTAATCCAGCAAGCAATTTTTCCCAGTAGTTGCTTGATCTGTGGGTGATTTATGTAAGTTGTATTAAATTTCTACATGAAGTATTCTGTTACTATGGTGATAGGTGCCACTCCACACAGATTGTTTAAATAAAATTAAAGCAATTCTTTGTACTCAGTAAGCTGGGTAATTGCTATTAGTTTGTACATGAGGGTTATGAACTTAGAGTACTGAAGGTCTATTGCATTTTCAGGGAAAGGCTCTAGACTTTTAGAAGTATGTGTGTAGGTTGCATAAGAAATGTCCTTTTTTGTAGCATTTATTTAGTAGCTTGCATTGTATTTTCCCAATAGAGATTTTTTCCTTCTCCTCTTACTATGATGCCTCCTCACCATTCTGCTTTCTCCCATCTCTCTCAGTTCTTATTCACGTTTCCATTGGGGGAGGACAGAGGGGGTTCTGCAGGTTCAGATGAGTTCTGGCTTCAGTGTGGAGGGGAAGCGAATTATAATGGCATGAGGATGCCGTAGACCCAGCGGCAGGAAACTGCAGGATAAGTGTAGCATAAGTGAGAAAGAAAGCAAATATTTCTGAACGGCAGTGGGAATAAAATCGACAGGATTTGTGTGGGAAGCGAAGAGGAGTTGAAAATGGCACCCAGGTTGTGAGCTTGTGGGACATAAGGTGGTGGAGCTGTTGACAGAGATAGGGAAAGAAAGGGGGAGCAGGGAGCATTTGGGAAGAAACGTGATTTCAGCTTTTCAGCATACTGCGTTAGGGCTGGTGGCAAATATCCAGAAGGAGTTTCTGAACTGCAAATGTGAACAGAAGGGATGAGAGATCTGTGACTCATCCGCACAGAGATGATAATTAAAGCAGCATGATTTTAGGAGGCTGCTGAGCAATAGGGAAGAGGTTGCAGAAAAGGGGAGAGTTGAGGATAGAGCTCCCTGGGACTGTCGCAGTTGAAACAGCCGTAATGGGAGACTTTTCTGAGCAGCCCAGTGGAAAGAAAGTCATGGAAAGAGCATATTTTGGGATGACTGCTTAGAAATACCGTGAAGATTTTGGCAACGTCTAAGTAATTTTAAAAATTAATTTTGTGTGGCAGCAGCCAGGGGTTACCTGTGCAAGCACTGGGTGTTGTATAGCTTAGAGGAGTTTGCTGTTTCATTTTAGGTAAGAGACAGAAGAAAGGTATTTCCTTTCCCCCTCTCTCTCTTCCAAATATTTGTAATTTTCAGTGTCTCCAGGGCCCACACCTTTTGCATTCAAAGACCTGCTAGACCTCTTAAAATACAAGATGTGATCAAGTACCTCAGGAAACGTCTGACTCTGTCATGCTCTTATTTCTTTGCATGTTGCCAGAGAAGAATGTTACCTGCTTGCCAACTTCTGTAGCTTTTGGGGCATTTAAGTTTTTTGTTCCTTGTTTTTGTAAAGAGGGGTTGGAGGAGGGAGTTGAACAGAGCTGTGTATCTGCCAGTTTGTATTCTGTTATTCCAGTAAGTACCCAGACATTCCTGTAAATCACAATCTAAGTAGGGTTCCATAATATCCATCAGTTTTCTAATCATCATGCTCTATAGAACACAGCATTTTGTCATAGCCAACCATATCCTGGGCTGCATCAAAAGCAGGTGGAGGGAGTTGATTTCCCCCCTCTACTGTGGTCTTGTGAGACCCCACCTGCAGTGCTGCATCCAGCTCTGAGGCCCGCATGTGAGAAGGATGTGGATCTGTTGGAAGGAGTCCAGAGGAGATCACAAAGATGATCAGAGGGCTGGAGCACCTCTGCTATGAAGACAGGCCAAGTGAGTTGGGGTTGTTCAACCTGGAGAAGAGAAGGCTTCAGGGAGACTTTATAAGCAGCCTTCCAGGGCCTAAAGGGGGCTACAAGAGAGCTGGAGAGGGACTTTTCACAAGGGCGTGTGGTGATAGGTTAAGGGGGAATGGCTTTAAACTCAAAGAGGGCAGGTTTAGATTAGATATTGAGAAGAAATTCTTTAGTGTGAGGGTGGTGAGGCACTGGCACAGAGTGCCCAGAGAAGCTGTGGATGCCGCATCCCTGGAAGTGTTCAAGGCCAGGCTGAATGGGGCCTTGAGCAGCCTGGTCTAGTGAGTGTCATTGTCATCCCTGCTCATGGCAGTGGTATAGAAACTAGATGATCTTTAAGATCTCTTCCAACCCAAACCATTCTATCATTCAAGTCTACTGTTTTTATTCCTGCCATCAGCAGTATTAGATATCTTTTCCCTATATTTTCTAATTAGTGAAAGGCTAAATGAACTCAACCTGTTTTACCCTTGTACCTGTTTGGAAACTATGTACCACTGTCTTTGTCCAAGAAAAGTGATAAAGGATAATAATAAATGAAGGTACACTAGAAGTTATAAAACTTTTGCCACCTTCATGTGTTGGCAAAGCTTTAGACTTTGTCGTCGTTGTTGAGAACTTCTGTGAGAACCTTCAGTGATGACTCCAGCAAACCTGTCTTATGGCTCTTTTGCTATAGCTGAATTGGGCAGAATTCAAACCAAGTGAGCCCTTCTAGAGCCAATGGCATAAATTCCGTAGAGCTAGTGACACTAGAACAGGCTCCTTGAAGCAAGAACAACTTATTTTGCAGTACTGAGACTGAAGGGGCTGGAAGTTATGATCTGGGCATTCACAAGTTAATTATTTTTTATTGTTGCTAAGTAGCAGGACCAACAGATCATCCATTTGACTTAGACTGCTATTAAAGGATTCAGTTACACTTCTAATCAATTTGAGATGCAAAGGGATTTAAAGGATGGCTTGGCTTAATTCCAACCAATGGCTACATTGCTCAAGAGAGTTTTATGCCAAAGGTTTGGCAATCCATGAGAGTCTGAACCCTATTTTAAGCAATCATGTAATTCATTAATTTTGTTGCAAATAGAAAACTGGAGTTGCATAGCTTAGAATATTTTGCATGATTTTAAAAACAGTGGTGACAATTCTATCAGACATCTGTTTTTAAGCAATATGTAAAATCTAGCTGGTGCCCTCTTAAAACTAGACAAGGAAGATGAGTGGTATTGCTCATGCATTTTCCAGGTAATTTTACTACCTCTTTTAAATGGTATTCCTAACACAATTACCTACATTTTTATCTGCAACACATTGGAAAAAACAGTGCAGCATTCACAAACACACACATGTAGATTGCCTTCCTGTAAATTCAGTTGGACTGCAGAGAAAAATAAATGAAGAAATAAGTGAAGAAGCTCCACCCGAAACATCATAAAAGCTGCCTAGAGAATTAATGATTTTGTGGCAAGGTCTTGCTCTTCACACAGCCTGCTTTTAGGCAATATTATTATCATGTGAATTTACAAAGGACATTTTTGTGCTAATATGTTACCTGAGAATTAGGACATTTGGGATTTGTTCCTGAAAATCATGTAGTGAGCTTCTCTGTCAGTTCTGCCTAGGAATTTGCCTTGCCTTGTAGAAAAAATAAATTAGGATGACTACATATACATGAGCAACTAAGGCATTCTGCTGAGCAAGAAAATGTAGTGAAAGGAGTCCATGCCATCTCTTGGGCACTCTGATCTAAGGATTACTAGAAATGCTGAAACATTGCTGAACGATCTAATGCATATATTACTGCATTTCTCCCTTTTTTGTATCCATTCACTCTTTTTATGTATATATTTCATTTTCTGAACTATCATAATTTTATTCTGAAGTAACGTTATGGAGTTTACAGGAACTTAAGGCTGCCATGAGGAGTGCAGTGCATCAGCTGCCTGGAATACATGGCAAAACCATGAATAATAATAGTAGTAGTGGTGGTAATAATGATGGAAAGTTTTAAGATTATAGCCTGCAAGTATCCTGAGAGAAGTGTTTGACAAGTAATTGCAGTAGGTAATTTGACAGGTTGCCAACTTGGACTTGTAAACCAGATCATACAGATGCAAAAATAGAAATGTTTTCTGCAGGATATTTATTCCACAGTTATAGTACTGGAGAACTGCATGAACATTTTTTTAACTGTGGGAGATGGGAGCAGTAGGGTGAGTTGGCAGGTTGTATCTCAGTAGTTCACATTTTGAGTTGATTTGAGATTTAATCAACGTGGGTGCAAAGAAAACAATTAAAGAATAAGAAAAGTGGCAATATAATTAGCTGACCCCATTCCCCACTTCTGTGAGATACTGAGACAAATGTTTAAAAAGAAGGTGGTAATAGATAGGAGGGAAAAAAAAGGAAAAATATAGCATCATAAACACTGCTTTTGGAAAAAAAGTCTACAGATATTTGTATTTTATGTATGTTGTCTCATGTCTGATTTGTTCCAGCAATGTCTCGGGTGGGATGAGTGAGATGTGTACATTTTGCAGCATTGTTGCCAGACAGTTCTGTCTAATTCAGAGGATCTAATTTAAATGCCCTTAGCAATTATTCCTTGTGACATTATGCTAGGATCTGTGCAGATACAATTTTTTTTGTAGAGACAATGCAAAATTGTGGTTATGGAGGTCAGAGCTTCTGGAAGAACTAAGTAATGCCTCTCAGTTACAGTGTAGTGTAGGTCTTGCTAGTCTTAAAATTAGGTTTTGAAATTATACTGGGATTGAAAACACAGAAGAATGCTCTCCTTGATTTGTATGGTTTGTTCTTGCTGCTCTTATCTTCCTCCCTTACTGCCTTTTTTTTTTTTTTTCCTTACAGTTTTGGACCACTTGTTTCTCTTTTTTTAGGATTTTAGCCTGGTTCCAGCTAGGTGGCAAAGATCACTTTTTCCATTTTTATGCATGAGGCAGAGCTGGAAAGAGTGACCATGGAGGTCTGATAGTAGTCATAAAGTTGTTTCATCATATTTCCCTTTTATTTCTCTCTTTTTTCTTGTGGGTGATACTCTCCCATTTTCCTCCCTTAAATTACTAATGGCCAATATTTGACTATGTCTTCAGGAAAAGTAAATTAACACTACTTCTTTTGTTGCTTTATTAACAACCTGTGTCATGAATGTTTTAGAAAATAATCCCCAAGTAGAAGATAACCTTATAGCCTTTCAGCTGAAGTTTTGGTTGGTTGGTTAGAATATCACATAACCTAGCTTCAGATATAGGATGGCAGTGAACATATGTGCAAAGTTCAGAGAATAAACAGGTAGAAGTAATATATCTCCTCCTCACTCTAGCTGTGTGTTTCAGTTCAGGGATAATCACAGTATTGGTTTAACTAAGTGAGTAGCAAATTTTTAGCTTGTGTAGGAGTAAAGCTTGGTTGCAGATTTTTGTGTGTGTTCTTGCTGTTCTAAAGTAGAAAAAAAGTTGATGTTAAACTTGCATATGATCTGTTTCTTGCCTTAATTGCAATGTTTTGAAACCCTAGTTAAACAGATACTAAAGAAAATCTTTCAGGAGTAAGATACAGGCTTGTATGGAAGAAAGAGACATTCTCCAGGTGTGGGTGGTATGCTGCTGAGAATAAAAATTTATTTCTAATTGCATAGTTAGAGACTTTTTATAGTTCTCAAGTGCTTTAAGCTCTTTTAGTTGAAATGAAATGGGTGTGAAAAAGCAGTAACTGTAAATGGTAAAGGCCCCCAGTAATAAGCAGTCAGCCTACCATTCCACCCAAGGGGTGTTTGTGCGGGGTGGGCACAGTTATCTTCAGTCCCTGCTTAAAGATAAAGCTCAAGGCAGCAAGAGGGGAATAAACTCTTGCCTGTGACAGAAAGTGGCATGTGGCTTTTGCTCCTGGGGTCGTTCAGAAGCAGTCTCAGCTCTCATCTCTAGGGATGGCTGCAGGAAGTGGAAACGAACTGCAGGGATCAGCTCGGTGACCTTTTCCTAGGTTTCTTTGAATCCTAGACTTCAGGGCTGCTCTGGGCTATGCCAGCATGGTTCTTGACATTCCTGCACATTTCCCAGAGTTCATGCTTGAGATATGTTTAGTTGGATGTCATCGTGTATGGAAAAAGTGTATTTTGGAATTGGTTTTTTTTTACCTAAGCATTGCATTTGCTGTCCTCCAGTCTTTCTGTCTTTTATGGTTTACTGAACTGTTAATATTTCTTTTGCCTGAATATGAAGATGTAGTATCAACAATCTTCTGTTGCTATGTGATGAACTCATTTAGCAATTCCTCTACCCAGCCCCTGGATTTGTAGGGAATTGTGTGTTGAGGAGGGAAGTTCAGGGTGAATCCATTCATAGACTGGATGCCTGAGAAGTTTTCCACTTGTTTTACTATCTTCTGTGGATTAAGAAATATTTTAATTTTTTTATATATATAGTCTTGGTTTGTCAGAAAAAAGCATATTTCTTTAGCTTCTTTCATGATCGTGGGGGAGTTTCAATTCAAGGATTTAGCAGTATTTCTCTGTTATTCACTGCTTTCTTTTTTGTCATAAACCACTACAGCATTTGAGAACCCAGAATCCTTCTTCCCTTAGTAGTGAGACTACTCAAACAGTATCTTCTTTAAACTGAGTGTTTAAACTTACAGTAAACTCTTCCTATTAGCAATGAAATTATTGTCTGCTTGAAAACACATTTTTGCTTTAATATAAATGTTGCAATCTCTTCCTGCTATTTTTGCAAAATGATTCATAAGTAACCATGCAGAAAATAGATGTATCCAGATTGAAAATGTTACATGCCCTCCCACATATAACAATGAAATGTGTGTTTTGCTACTAAGATTGCAAATACTTCATTGATGTCTGCATATAATTAAATGTGTTAGATTTTCTTTCCGGCTGTACTTACTGGCAAATGTTTCCTGAATGCCAACAGCTGTTATTAGGAAAATGCTCCCTGATCAACCTGCTACTTCTGCTTAGGTGGCTTTATGCAAAGCTTAAGAACACATTGGCTTTTCTTACCTGAGTAACACTTGAAGTTTCATGGATTGAAAGTTCATTTTTCTTGAAATGGTTGCATATAACAAAGTTGGTTTTCTAGCAGGATAAATTGATTTTAAAAATAGACTGTAAACATGAAAACTTAGTCACATTTTTCATGTGGTTTGTTAGATAGGATATAAAGCATCTGTTCTAAACAGAGCTTGCACTAATTACCATAAAGTTACAGTGTCTGAATGAACTTAAGAGTGGTTCTTTCACCAATATTGGTTGTATATCATGTGCTCTCTGCCTTGGTAATTACATTTCCTTATATCCACTGAGATTCTGGACTGTCAGAAAAACTTTTGCAGTCCCAGCCTCCCATCTGTTAGTCTTGCTTGTGGAAGCTGCCTCACATGCTGTGTGAGGTAGCAAGGACGTACGCGCAGTCCCAGCAGGTTGTGTGTGCCTCAAGTTTCCTGTGTGCGGTGTTTCTCCTCCCTCCTGTTGCACGGTGTGTTACAAACAATCAACTCTTCTTCCCCCTCCACCAAGGTTTTCCTTCCCTTCTTCAGCAGTGTGCAAAAATTCCTGTTCAGCTGAGCATGAATTGTTCATCTCAGTCCCGTGAGACTGTTGCTGGTGCCTCTGTTTTCCAGTGTTATCAGTAGGAGCAGGTCATTTTTGTCCATGCTCAGGGATGGCTGGTGGAAGGCACTTGTCTGGTATACACGTGACTAACTGGTATGTGCCAAAAGCATGTAAAGTGGAGAGAGTGTTGTCTGTCTCAGGGAAGGAAACAAGAAGAACGAGTGAATAGGTATAAACATTTACCAGTATTTCCTTTCGTTTCAGTGATAGCTTCATGCTTTCTTTCCATTCTAAGTCTTTGAAATATTTTGTTTCATCCTAAAGACTTTGCAATTCGGTTCAGCTCTTTTAAGGATAACTCAAGGGAGGGAGAATGATTGGACCTGGACCGATTTAACCTGCTTTTTCTGCTTTACTTTTTCAGGATTGCACAGTATATGAAACAGAGAATAAAATTCTTCATGTGGTGAGTACTATTTGGATTTCTGATAAGAAATTTTGTACAGAGCACACAGAATTTTAGAGCTGTGTATTTTGTGCTTTTTGTATGCAGTGCCAGTGTGATAACCAACTAGACTGGGTATGACTGAGTGAATGTATGGAACTATTTGTGAGTAGGTCAGGAGCTATGAAAGGGTTTGTATTTGTCTGGCTCAGGCCCATCTGTTATTTGTAAACCATGATTAGAAGAGTGATTTTTAGAAAAGGCTTTTTTTTTTGAAAGAGATGGTTGCTAGGCTTCTATGAAATCATTATATGTTTGTGTTAGTGATATAACTTTATTTATACAGCTTTATTCCCCATAGGGTCCTGGAGATAACATAATGGTAGGAAAATTAATGCAATGCTTCCTTTTGAATTCTCAGCATAAATGCAATGGTCTCTTCTCAGAATCTGTAGTGCTACTGATAGTAAATAAAGCAGATGGAAGTTATCAGGGCATCAGAAAACATGATGAATTTGAAAGGCTGGTGCATAGAGAGTCAAAAGCTTGAGCAAACCTTGTCTGGGAGCTGCACCCAAGTTTTAGGTATTAAATTGTGTTTCATATTGTGGCTGAGCTTTAGTGAGTATTAAGTTAACCCACAGCTTGTTTCTAAAAGTTAGAAGTGATGATAAACTCTTTAAGGGTGAGTAATGAATTAGTTTAGCTTATTTCATATTCACGTAGGTTTTGATATCTTACTGTTCTTATTACCAGAGTTCAAGCAAGAAAATACTGCATTTCTTTAGGTAAATTTTTTAATACTTTTTTTTTTTTAAATTTATTTTATTCATAGTGTACCCATATGAAATACTTGGCAGACTGAATTCTGTAAGATTTTGATGCTGTGGTTTCACAGTGATGTGGAATAAAAAATCTCCTTGTATTTTTAAGTTTTACTGACATTTTTTCAGGTGTGAGACATAAACAATTAGCAAAATTAGTGAGGCTGACATGGTCATCTATGCTAGGTCGATGTCTGCAAGTATTTAAGTAATAAAGTCTTTTATTATGTAATCTTGGCAAAAGTTGAAGTGCTGTAAGTTTGAAATCTATATATATATAGTCTGGTTTTCAAAATGTGCTTGTTGTCTGCTGTAGGAGCTGAGAGTTCTGACATGTTCTATATACACTATATACCTTTTACAAATTAGCAGAAAAGATTGTAAAGGGAGCTGCCAGGTTTAGAGCATATGAAGCATCACTTTATGCAGTCATCAACAGACAATTTTGAAGAAACTGAGAGGGATTAATTTGAGATACATGAATGCACAGAATTGAGACAGGTTTGAAAAGTTATCTTACATCATTCAGACCCTTGTAGGTTTATTTCTTTAGCCTGCAGTAACTTCACTGTGGTCACAGGTGGAACATAGGTGTAAGTGTACGCTCTGTGATTACTACTGAAGCTTGAAAGAAAACATGAACACAGACAGAGCGTTGAATGTTGTAGTGAAGCCATGGATTAAAAATGACCCTGCATGGATTAAACACGACTATATGAGGATTAAACATGAATATATGTATTACATGTAACTTGGATCATTTCTGACCATGTTGCATATCAGCTGATCAGTGGGATTTGATGGGGGAAAGACTGACCAAAAGCAAGTGGTGAAAGATGTAAATCTTTGACTAAATAATTAAACAAATGGCATTTGAGATCATAGTTTTAGTTTGCAAGGTAATTTTTTACATGTGCAGGGGAAAAGGTTGATGATAGAATTGGAATTGAAAGCAGTCACAATTCCCTCTAACCCTTCTCCTTGAAGACAGAAAAAGGTGTTGTGGGTTTAGCCCATTAGACAATCTGGGGGGAGCAATCCAACAGTAAAAATAAGGTTCTCTGATACAAAAAAAATAGTAGTAAATTTTGGGAAAGGTGTAGAAGGAACCTTGAGCAGAGAAATACTGGGAGAACTAGGAAAGATTGAGGGGACACGTGCACAGATATTGTAGGACAGAAAGTAAATTATTTTTTAAATCCCAAGATCATGCTATTCCAAGTCCATTTTCAGAGTGCATTTGCCATCTGAAGTGGTGTTTGACCAGCATCCCATCTAGCTGCCTTTGAATAATCAGATATAAAACATAGAGCTGTGTTTGCTGAGGTGACTTAGACAAGAAGTTTCATTCAAACCTGCTCATCCCATGTCATTTCATGTACCACTTTCTCTTTATGACACAAGGAAAGAAGTTTTCAAAAAAGTGAAAGGAAATGACTTGCAATTAATTAGCATTTCATGCAATTACCTTGAAGAAATGATTATTGCAAGGTAGTGTTCTTACTAAAGATTAAAGTCAAATTTTAAGAGATCCTTCTCACATAAGTAAAAAAGAACTAGAGCTACAGAACTGAAAAAAAAAAATATAACTTAAAGAAAAGTTGTGTACTCTTACTTGTTAGGACACCAGGGTATTTACCACCTTAGGAGCACACTGTTGGATCAGAGTAGGAGATTTTTTCCAGTGCACATTACCTGTTGGCGGTCCAGTGGCTTACTATGTTGAACACCTCCATTGTACACAGAGTGAACGGGGACGGGGTTTGATTCCTGCTGTGGTTCAAGGGCTGGAGCTCTGTAAACACACATCTCTTGTGGGGATGCTGCCCTGTTTCCCCTGGAGTGAGCCTGCTTTGTGCCAAGTCAGGGAGCAAGAGGATGCGTGGGCACAGTGGGGATGTGAGACCATCCTTCCACTATCGAAGTGCAAGCAAGGAAACATCCAAAGGTAACCCATCACTGAGTTTTCATGTCTTCCTTGACAGCATGGTGAAGAAGGCAGGATCCTCAAATAAATGACTGGTTGGTTTGTTTTAATTAGGTAGGGCCAAAAAATAGTTCATGTGCTTATATTCTAACAGCAGAAATTTTTTTTGAAAAGCAAATGAACTTTTCAGAAGCGATGGTGTGGGTGTGCATGTGGAGATTGCTGAATCACCTTGTCCACAGATAGTATGTGTCAATGTGAATTAATGTGTTCACATGCTAGCTTTTCAGGTATTTTCATTTTAAGAAATGTTATTTTGCGGAGACAGAACTCTATAGCTTCAGCTTATATTCAAGACAGAAATAATTTTGTTTGCTCCAAGCAATTTGAGTTTCAAATGCTTTAAAAAAGCATTTTGATTGTCACTTACGGTATTAGGTAGTAAACTAATCTGTGTTATTCAACTAAACACATAAAATGTATCTAAAAGGAAAAGGTCTGATTGAAAGATTATGAAATTTTAAGAAGAAATTACCTACTTAAACTTGTTTATTTCTTCTAAATGGAGTTTCAAAGTGTGTCTGGGGAAAAAATGTCTGTTGTATAATTTTTTGTCCTAGAATTGTAGGAGTGTTGAAAAAATTAATTTAAAGACAACTACATTTCTTGAAGTTTGGGGTTTTTTTTCCTGTGACTTCCTTCACAGAAACACTTGGTTTCTGTGGAATAAGAAGCATAAACCCACACAGGAATAATGTGTTGGGTTTTGCTTATTAAAATGTTGATACTTCTGAAATATTCATGAATAATGAGAAATGCTTCACATTTCTGCTGCTTCATTTCTCAGTATATTTTTTCCAGGGTAGCTTTTATTAAGTAAGCAATGTAATAAATAGTATAATAATAATAATAATAATAATAATAATAATAATAATAATAATAATTTCTTGATATAAACAAAAAATAAATAGCACTAGAAAATAATACCAACAGAAGTAGATGGCAATAGAAAATACTAATTTAGAAAAATAGGTTTTAAAATACACTGGGCCTAAATAGGAAAGGATAAGCCATAGGTGTGGTGCTGGCTTCAAAATTGAAAATTAGTGTGCTCTTGCTAGTTCATATTTAAAATCTTTATATTGATTTAACTTGAGATGATAAAATATTTGGAAAACTGCTCAATTTAAAAGGCTATTGGTTTATATCTGCTTATTTGGGGGATTATAAATTAATAGTTGCAAATGTCTGAGTGGAGCTTTAAAACATTTGAAGAATAATTCATTGATTCCATCCAGCTGTTCAAGGCTGTATGTGATGGAAATATCCAGTTCAGATTAATGCATGTGAAGCAGTAAAGTATTAAAGGGAGAGCAAAGCTAGAAGAACTAATTATAGAAAGTAGAAGCCAGGCTCCAGTCAGATTAATAATAAGTGTTAACTGAAAAATTTTAATATTTTTTCTTTTAACTGTTTTGGTTTAATTCCATAAGAAAAAAGACTATTTTCTTAAGGAGTTTCACTGTTTAAAAATTAGGCTTAATTTCCTGCAAAAAAGAAAATACAATTTTATTGAGTTGGAAAACAGTAGAAAGTGAATCTGCAGAGAGAAGCTAATATTCAAAAGTTTTTTGAAAAACAAATGAGCTATGTAAATTTAAAAAGAGTTACTAAGTTGAAAAAGAGAAGAACAAGCAATGGATCAGAATGTTCTCTTTTTCCAAAAGCCTTGTTGAAACCACAATGATGATAATTTGCTTCTGCCCACTATATTTGAATATTTGTTATAGAAATATAATGGACTAAAAATACATTGTCAAAGGTATCACAGGCTTAGAAAAAAAAGATAAAGTAACCACCTTCTGCCTTTCAGGAGTCTATACCTTGTAAGTTGAATTGAACAAGCTTCATTCTAATAGAAGTTTCTCTTTTTGCATCCAAAAGAAGATACATTTCACTGTTTAAACTTCATATATTTACCAGTGCATGTTCAGGCCTGCTTGGTTTTAAGACTGCTGGAGTTACTGATATGTTCTGTACAATATAACAGTTGTTTTGGACTGAAGTTAATTGGTTAATAATTATTTGGTTTGGCTTAAGTTAATTAAACTTCATTCATCTTGGACAGCTGTAACTAACTAAAACAACAGACTAAGCTTAACATTACCTGGACATTTTTCTTACTTTTAGTCTGGAAAGTCCATATGTCTTACTGATATCCCATCCCTCACTCAAATGCCATAGGTGAGGGTGCTGATGAGGGAGGCTGGTGCTTTTCTTGCCTTCAGTCCTGGCAACATGTTTAAGCCAGGATGCTTCAGTATTGCAAATACTTGGCAAGATAGATTTTAAACTTGGTCACTAGCCTGCTAGGGTAAAATGAAGGGCAAAATGAAGGACAGGGACAAACCTAAGTCTGTTTGCTTGACCAGAAATTCTTGGTGACCCTAGAGCTGCCCGAGTTGAACAGACTGCGGATAGACGGGTTGAGGGAAGGCCCCTGAAGCT
Organism: Aphelocoma coerulescens; assembly: GCF_041296385.1. Lineage (NCBI taxonomy): Eukaryota > Metazoa > Chordata > Aves > Passeriformes > Corvidae > Aphelocoma > Aphelocoma coerulescens. The sequence goes on along the minus strand of NC_091013.1, from coordinate 14,753,019 downwards.
TTGTCCATGGGCACTTCACTCTGCTGCAGAGCACAGACATTTTCCCAGCACAAATTGGAGTAGCTACAGAGTATTGGAACAGATGCAAATCAAATTTAGTCACCTTAGAGTCTCTATCCCCCTGGCTGAAAGAAGGAGCAATTGTGGAAAAGCTGTTAGAAATTGGTACCTTACAGTCCAAAAATTCAGGTAGAAACTAAGTATTATCTGTCATTCTTCATGCTCTGAGGCATAAAGTAGTTGCCTACTGAGGGAAACATAATGTTTCCCTTTGAATTTCTACCAAACAAGGTGCTGTGTGGTGATATTTTTTGTTCTCCTTTGAATCATTTAGCTTTGCACATAAAGACTGTGGTGTAGCTTCAATCTGCAATTATAAGTGTGTCACTTGAATAGAGAGGAGAATTTATTACTGAAGTGCAGTGAAGAGTTACTGTAAAAGAGAACTGAAATCATTGCTTTAAGGCTTATAGTGAGAACAGGGATGATGTGACAAAAGGAGAAAATGTAATTATCTGTTGGTTTCTCTCAGTTAATCTTTTGTAACTTGCTTTTTTTTTTTTTTTTTTTTTTTTTTTTTTTTTTTTTTTTTTTTTTTTTTTTTTTTTTTTTTTTGGCCTGGACAAATCCTTTCCCTGTGCACAGATACCTTGCACACTGGGAGCTGAGTGCAGCTTGAAAAAGGCTGGGAATTTTTAGTGCCTGCTGATGTTTGTGGGAGCAGTTGGATGCTCAGCTTCCTGTGTATCTTACTGTAACTAATACTGCACTGCAGCAGGCAATCAACACCTACAAAGGTTAAAGGATCCTGATCTCATTAACAATGTTTTCATAATCAGAAGTGTAGTTTTACAAAGCCTCCAAAGGTAACTACCATTTGAGGGAAAAGGTGACTACCATCTTATTTTAGTGGAACTAAAATACATGCCTGCGATACAGATTGTCCTGAGTAATTGTGCTGAGAAATAACGTGTTCATAAATTGTTAGGAACAAAATGAGTAGAAAAAGTGCAGTTTTTGAGTGCTTTGAGTGCCACATGGCAACATCTTTGCCTTGGAAGGCCCTGATCCACTGAATAGGTCCAAGGTCTTTTCCCATACAGGTGCCTAATGGGGAGGAAGCATGCACCTGGTGAACTGACTGTCTTGTTTGTATGCCGATTTATGCTGATTAGCATATTATCAACATGAACTGTGAATGAGATTTTCCTGAGAGTAAAGGCAAGGAAAAAGGCCTTATTTTGCCTCTGTCAGCCTTTGGACATGTTTCCAGTGAGGGCTCACATACCCTGCCATTGCAGTGGGGAGAGAATATCTGCTGTGTAAGTGTGTGCTCCTGGCTCCCTCTAGACAAGCTCAGAGTTCATGAAAATTTGCCTTTAGCATAAACCAGAGAGGTACTTGATGCTACTTATAGTTCAACTCTTTAACCAAGGAATATTTAATGAAAATATTTAAATGTGTAATAGTTTATAGGGATAACGTGCTGTTGGACTGCAGTGGGAATATCTAAGAAAGCTGAGAGACCCGAAAGACAGTAGTGTTTTAGAAATGCATTGAAGCATATGGCAAATTTTTTATCCTAGCAACTTTGTGATTTTGGAACCCAATACTCCCAGAGCTCCTCTTGGGGAATATTCACACCACCTTGTTTTAGGATTGCAACCAGTATAACTGTACTGGAATGCTGATCACCATAGGCATTACTGTATAGACTGTCTGTACCCCTGTCATGGGGAGGCAGAGGGAGAGCAGCTGCTCCGGGGAGCTATTTAATGCATCTCAGCTTAGGCTGCTGCTCCATGCTACATCCTGGACTTGCCCGACTCCTCTCCTTTCCCCAGCATCTGTCAAGGCAGCTGAGAACGTGGTTTTTAATGAGGAGCCACATCTGTGAAATGTCATACCTTGTGTTAGGTGGTAGGAACGCTCCGTGTGCTTTGGCATCTCTCTGCAATGCAACAGTTGAAAATTGGAGAAAAAAAAGTAATTCACTATAAACACAAGTTTCTCTGAAACTGCTAAGAGCCCCATAAATTTAGTGGGTTTAGAGGAGATTAATAGGAAGAATAGGTGGGTGAATACGAGTCTAAAGAGATATGAAAAATTCCATTTTCATCTGCAGAGAATAATTTGTAATGCGGATCTCTTCACTTTGCACAAATAGCTGAGTGCTATGTAATTTTTTAAAGCAATTTTTCAATAATTGTCAGTGCAGTTACAAGATGAAAATAGAAATAACATGCCAAAACAGTATTTAAAACCCCAAATAAGCAGGAAACTAAGCTTTCGTTTTTATTATGTAATTTTATATAATTTTACCTTTTAAAAAATGTCATCTCAAAGCAGTTTTCATGGACCAAAAGCCATTAAAGAAGCCCAAATTTCAATAAACTTTTCTTTTTCACTTTTTTTTAGTTCAGGTAAAGCACAAACAATTCTTAAGCTCATTTTATGTATTTCTTGACTTTCTGTGTTCAGTAATGATTCTGCATCATGAAAAATTAGAAGGGTGGTGTGTTTGGCTGTGCCTGAAAGTAGTATTTTTTTCTGGAAGAAGGTCATGTCGGTAATATAAATTTTGTTTTGTTTACATTTGATTCTGACTTGCTTATTCATCCTGAAACGTTATTGTTTAATAAAATAAGTGATCTGTATACAAACCTAAACTTTCAACTGTTTGTAAATACATTTAAGAAAAGAAAAATCTCAGTTACTGGTCTGTAACAGGATTAAGATGTCACTGTCACCGGATTTTTTTTTTTTCTTTTATCACTTTTTAAAAGTTTTCCTTTTTACATAAGATATTTGTAGTTTGCCATTTGGAATTAAAATGGTGATTTGGCAGGAGGTCATATCCAGTTTTACATTACTTTTCCATAGCATTGTTGCAGACAGTTTTTACTGTAAGAACTATACTTTGGAATCTTGGAAGATTAATTGGTGCAACAGTTGCGTGCAGTTGTGTTTCAGTCATTTGAGGAGACTGGTTAGCTTTCCTCTTTTGAATTTCAGAGCAGTTAATCTGATTCTTAATTGATTTTGGAGATGCCCACAGTTTTGGGACCAGAAGAATGTCCTAATCCCTGAATTTGCTGACAAAGGATGTGTTTGGAAACCTGAACAGAGAAATCGTTTAAAGTTGCTGAAAGGGGACTTCCTGGAAAACATTGGATCTCTCAAGAATCACTTTCTTGCAGAGAATGTTAGGAAAACCTCACAGCTTTCCTGCTTCTGAGAAGAGGGTGCTCAGGGAGTGAGAGATCAGGAGATAAAACAGTACCAATTTCACAATCTCATCCTTTTTAGAAACTTTTTCTGTCTTGCTGCAGAGGCTGCCAACAATAACTGGTTTAAGAGTTATCCCCTTGTGAAATGGTGATTTATTATATATAATCTTCATGTCTGCAGTAGTAAATCAGGTTTGGCAGCTGTAGAACATGAGAAACTCAGTCCAAAGACAGTTAGCATGTTTTATTAGTATAGAATAAACTTCAGAGTTAATGGGAGTTACCTGTCATCATTAAGAGCCTGATTTTCATCTGTGCTGAACAGCTGCACATTCAGTGGAAGTTAGGGGGCTTTGAGGCACTTACTGTCTTTGCAAAAGATGTGGGTAGGGTGGGGGTTGGAGCTCACCACACATTCCCTGTGTGCCTGAGCAGGGCACCTTTCCCTCAGAGTGCATGGGAACCCCTCTTTGTCACTGCTCAGATACACAAGCATTTGCCTCCTGGTCTTCCCTGGTCTGGTGCTGTTAGTTCAGGGTCATCACAGATAATGTATTTTGTGTTGTATTGCTGCCTGAGGCCTTTCCCCCTCTGCCTTGTACTTGAAATAAGTGATGGTTTAATCTGTATATTGACATTTAAATAGTTAGCAATGGTATGCTTATTGTGACATTTTCTTTTCTTTTTTCTTTTCTAGTGCAAAACTCTCTCTGGTGTCTGTGATCACATTATCTCGCTCTCTTCTGATCCACTGGTTTCCCAGTCTGCCCATCTTGAAGTGATCCAGCTTACAAACATCAAGCCAAGTGAAGGGCTGGTAAGAAGTACGCAGTTAATCAAACCCATCATCCAGGATGAGAAAGTGATTTTTTTAAAAATAAGCTGTATATATGAAAATGAATAGGACACGTTAGCCTTTTCTGTTTTAAAGTTTGAAAACAGTTTGATTTCTTATGCTAGTTTGGTTTCTCATGCAGCTGGGCCAGCAGGGAAGTATTTTGTAAAGCTGACTGAAGTATGCAGAGTTCAGTGAACAGGGAGAAATTAGTAAGAAGTTCTTGCCATTTATACCAGCTCCTGAAAAATGGCTCAGATTGTTCTAGGATCTTGAAGTCTGAAGGGACTTAAATTGCTAAGATCAACTCAGCCGAGAAGTTTGCGTGGGCTTATGCACAAAACCTGTCAGATTCTGGAAAATGTTTCATAGTATCTCTGGGTTATAAAGCTATTTTATAAGTTATTCCAACCTCTACAGCACTGCTGATAAGTAACTCATTGAATTTTATTGCAAGAATTCTGCATTCTTAATCAGGTGCTTGTAAAGGCTCTTAATGCAGCCATCCTGTGTTTGTTGTTCAAGAGCTGACCATTGATCTCTTGTTTACTCAAGTATCCAACACCGGCTGCATGGAAAAAACCAACACCGGTAACAATTCCAGATGTATGACTTTACATCATTAATAATATCTGTTCCCATAATTTTTGGAGGTGGAAAAGAAGGTGATCAGAATACAGTTGAACACTTTTTGTCTAAAGACATAGCTTTTGCAACTTCTGCCCAATCTTATTCCATTTTCTTGCATATTCTTGAAGGAGGACTGCTGTACTCTTTGCAGCAGGTTTTTGAAGTTGTCTGGATGTTGTAGCTCTGGAGAATATTTTGGTTTGTGGGTTGGTTGTTAACTGGGTTTTAGGTTGATTTGTTTTTCTTCGCTGAGTTGGTATGCCAAGTTATTTAGAGTAATTTTACACTAAATTCATTTTCCATTCTTTTGGAAAATCACAATTAAAATATGAGAAAAACCCAGACACTTGGATGAGTAAATACGCCCCATCCTTTGTTTTAGTCTGCAATTTGTTTTCCCTTCCTCTACTGGCTTTCTTCTTTATCTCTGAATCCATTTTGAACTTGTCCTTCAGGATTTCAGCTTCTCATGGATTCTCTCCTCCCTCTCTTTCCCTCCCTTTCTCCTGTAATTGTAACTCTTGCACCACCTAACTGCAGTCAACCTTTTGAAACCCTTTCTTCTACTGTAATGAGGAAATCTTCTTCCCCTTTCTCTTGATCACCTTTTATGAGTTCTGTCATTTTATCTGAACTTGAATTTTATTTTTTTTTCAGTCTTGTGGCTGGGTTTTTTTTGTTTTTTTCCCTCCTCATTTAAGTCTTTCTGTACGTTGGTATGAACTCCCAGGGACTTAGAAATGTTGCACGGTATTTTTGTAAATAAGGATATGTTTCATGGGTCTGTGCCTGCTGCGTAGCTGATGAAAGAATCTCTTTCCCTCTCTGTGTCTCTGTTTTACACCCTCTGTCTGTCTTGTCTGTTTAAACTGGAAACTCTTCAAGGCAGGGCTTTTTCTTTTTATGTATTTGTGAACCAATTTAGCAGGGTCTTGATGTCATTGTCATAAAAATAATTCTTATTAAAAAAAAAAGAAAACAGCAACCATGCAGTATACAAGCCTTAGAAGGATACAATGCCATTTTGACACAGTAATGTTTTTTTCCCTGATCCTTGCCTGCGTGCCACTATTGTGTTGCCTCGGCATTGTGCCGCCTCCTTTAGATTGTGAGCTCTCCAGAGCAGGCACCAAGGATGGTGGATTCGCGCCGGGAGAGTCAAAATCATCCCCTTCCCTTTGTAACAGCACCCATCTTGCCAACAGATCACCTGTGTCATGTGGTTCTTGGTGCCTTTTATGCTTTTGGGTTGTTGGGCTTTTGTTTGCTTTTTAATGTAATACCTTTGAATTAAGACACAGTGAATGCACATCAGTACTGCCCCACTGGGTGCTGAGAGTGTCAGTTTAAGAATGGATGGTGGAGCTTGGAGTTGTGAATATTCTTGGCACATCAGAAGCACTGGGATAAATGTGAAGCTCAATAATTTCTGGACCTTCTTCCAGGATTTGTGCAATGATGGAGGTGGAAAAATGGTTTATTGTCAACTTTCCTGTAGATTTTTGACCCACATGACAGTTCTGTGCTGGCTTTTCCAATCACTAAATAAAATGTTCTATAAAGATGGAAGGACTTCAGGCAGAAGAAAAAAAACGAGGATGGCTGCTGACTGGGAAGATTTTTTGTCACCTATCCTAAACAGAATTTCTGACATCTCAAATTGAATAGCTAAGAAGCCAAAGTAAATCTGGGAGAGAAAAAGGAAAGGAAAAGAGAAGGCAACTAAAAGTTTGGAAAATAATGCTATTTCCATAAACTCATGGTAAATATATGATGGAATTAAGAAAATGCATGAAGATTTTACAACTTAAAAAATTTTGGAACATGATCAGGATGTTTTCATCAGCAGCAGTAGTTCCTTCACTGTGTTTGGTCTTTTCTTGTGGAAACGTAAGTATTTGTCAGAGGTAAATGTAAATTGTCAGACTAATACCTGAATGCAGAAGAAACGAGTAAATGTGTTACCATGCCTTATAGATATTAAAACTAGCTAACACCTATGACTAAATAACCTTTCAAGGAACTAAAGCAACCTGTCAAGCAGAAAATGTTGTTAGGGTGTAATGTGGAGAACCTCTTGTGTACTGGGTAAAGCAGTGTTTTGCGTGGGGTTTGGTATTGGTTTTGTTGTTTGGTTTTTTCCCTTTTTTTTGTTCCCTCTATCCTTATCTCTTGTGACTGGCTGCATTCATGTGTTCTCCAGTGAGTGCTGCTGGGGGAAGAGATATAGCCTGCAGTGGCTGTGCAGTAAGGGTGAAAAGAGTTGTCATGGTAGAAAGTTACTTTAAAAGCCTTAAAATGGATTGATGTGGTCAACTTTGCAATCACCAACATGGTTCCATGTCTAATCCTTTCTTTTTTTCCTTTTTTTGAGGACTTGCAAGTTGTTTCATCTGTATCACTAAGCAGAATTCAATTTTGTATGTTTTTCCATTACTGATATACAAAGAGACAAAACTGACTAGCTTAGGTAGTATGTTTTACCATGAAACAAACTTAAAAATATTGCTACTTGACTGAAAACATTGAGTGTATTTAGACAAAAATCAGGAAACCCAAGTTTTTCGTGGGTAGTTTTTCTGCAACAATCACTTTCTACTTTATTTTTAATATAGAACAGAATATCAGAGAACTGTAGCAAAGGTTAATCTTGAATTTCAGTTGGTTTTTGTTCATCTAATCATTTTAATCCCAGTCAGGTAAGTGACTGTGATATGATTTCAACCTTGCTGGGTTCAGAAATGCAAAGGTAAATTCATCAGAACATGAAAGTGATTGTTCCTTTTTGCCTGTGGAAGCAAACACAAAAGAAGCTTGTCATGCAAAAATCACTCATAAAATACAAGTCATAGATACAGCAGGGTGTGGCAGCTGATTAAAGTGCACTGCTGATTCTCTTTCCAGGATTCCAGTGTACTACTATTCCTGATATTTCTCCTGAATTTTTTAGTTTGAAATACTGGAAGAGCTGGAAAAGGGTTATGAACAGCATTCAGAGAGCTGTTTGGGGTTAAAGAGGCACATGCAACTTCAGAGGGCTTCATGAAAATTGAGTGAAAATAAAAATTCAGTTATATGTGTGATAAAATGGAATTAGTATCTTTTTTCCTTTTCCATCCAGCATTGCATAAAATATGTTAGAAATAGATCACATTCTGTTTTCATTCTTAAAAAAATAAAACCCAACAAAAATAAATAAAGGGGGAAAAAAAAAGCACAAAAGGTCTCTTTTGTAATGATTGTTTTGAAATTAGAGCTCTACCCATAACTGATCAGGACAATCTCTCATACAATTAAGCATGAGTTACTCATATTTTAATCTAGGCATACATTTATTCCTTATTACTAGGTTGGTTAGTTTATGGTTTTTTTAGTCATATAAGCTGAATTAGCTTTCCTTTTATCTGGTGTAACCAATTCTTATAATTTCTTAGGGACTTACCTTTGAATACCTAAGATTTGTATCTACCAGTTTCTTTCAGTGCAAATGGACAGAGCACACACTGATCTCCCCTGTATTCTTAATTGCTAAAAGTACTATTGATATTGTGCAGCCACAAGGAGGCAGAGAGAGGAAAACTTGTAAATGTCTGTGATATTCTTATTTCCATTCCAGATCAAACAATTGGAAGCCAGAAACACTCTCTTCTCTGTACCATTTCCCATATATTGCTCACTTAAAATGAGGAGTTGAAACATGGGTGAAAGGGGCTCATTTTTGTATTGTAAAATGTTGCCTGTCCTGATTTAAAAGCTGCTTTATAACAAGAATTATGTTGGCTCTTGCAAAATTAATGTGACATGGTACTACTGTAACATTTATTAATTTTGCACATGTGGAATATATACAGTCTAGGGTGGATATTTTTCAGCCTCCTTCTTCCTTCTCTTAATGTGTGCAAAACCTTGATCCTGGCCTTTAAAGAACATTTGCAAAAGTTCTTTCTCCTCTTTTGCATTTTCAAAGTCTTTTAAATTTGTCAAAAAGACTAGATTGGATGTAAATTGTACTCTGGAATGGTAGCACACTTGGATGAATTTACTATCCTCTGGAATAATGCTTTGCACAGAACTAAACACCGTGTAACCATTAAGTGTGAGACTTTTTGGCTTTCACCCTGATGTTTAAAGTTGAAAGCAGTAGCTCATTGTCAGTAAAGACAAAGATGTGGCTTTCTTCAGAAATTGCTCTGTGTGGGGACCTGACTCAAAGTTCCTGTTGCCATGGTCACTGTGATTTTAGCTCTTGCCATATTGCAGGGGGTATGGCCCAGTCGCTTAGATGGGGACCCTGAGAGGGACTGAGGCCCTGATTTGGTGGTGGTTTGAGGGTAGGTGTATGTACCAAGGAACAGATACCAACATATCTCAGCCTCTTGTGTGGCTCATTATGCTTCCTGTAAGATATCTGTATATTAGTGTTAAGATGTATGGAATATTAGTGTTTCCCTACCTCACAGGGGTGTTGTGAGGATAAATGTGTGAAAAAGCCATTCTATATTTGAGTTAAGCAAAAGCTTTGTGATGGAGCCAATCAATGGACAAACCACTGAAGGTACATAGAGGAACTGGAAGTTGAAGGATGATGTCAGGGGTTTCTGACTGTGTAGTACTAAGTAGATTCTGGATTTGTTACCTTCTAGCTGTGGCAGCTGAACATGAGAACTGGGTTTGATGTGATTAACGCTATGTAATTGTGCAGAACAAAATAGGAGTTCACTTTTGAGCCCCTGTCCTGAGAAATTAAGGAAGTCCCTGGTTTGTTTTACTGGGGATATTATCCACTTTGTTATTTGAGGTGTACTTCCTCATTTCTGCAACCAAAATGTCTGTCAGCTCTGGTCCCAGCGCAGATCAGTCAAACTCAATATGTCTTCTTTGCCTCTTTACCATACTTACTCACCAGTGAGTGCACTGGGCTCCTCAATTAGGAACAGATTTCTCGTTGGCACTCTGATTAAAAAGAGAAAAAGTAGGCTATGGAGAGGATATTTACTCAGGCTCTCAATGTTTACCTGCTTTCTGTAAAGTGGTTGAGGGAAAGGAGATTCCTCAGAAATTGTTGAATGCTCAGTATATGCCAATTATCTCTGCTTTTTCCTTCTCTTGGTGTCATAGTGGATGCTGTTTAAATGTTTGAATTAAGGCTTGGTGAAAAGGCATATTTGAGACACTGTCTTGGACTACTCATGCAGGAGTCTTCTGTCTGTTCATAAGCTATCCCTCCTTTTTCATATTTTTTGAAAGAAGTGACATAGCTAACAAAGTTGATGTTGAAGTTTTCATCACTGTGTTTTATAGCTGAAGTGTTCACTGGGATGTGTGGGGCTATGAGAAGGTCTTGCAGCCATTTAGCAGGCACAATTCCAAGCACTGGTTAGCAGTTTGAAAGTTGTGTTTGCAGCGTTGCCTTCTGAAGACTCCAGATCTTTTAAAACTCAATGTAGTTTTCAAAGCAAAATGGTCATATTGATCATACTAAGGCAGTTTTTAATTCTGGGGCTTTTTGTAAGGCATTGTTGTATTTGTAGTTGAAGAATTGTATTGGAAAAAGTGGGGAGTATTTATGGACATAACTGTGGTAAATGTTTTAGTTTGCTATTGTTAGTTAGGGCCAAAATGATTTGGGCTGTTCTTGAAGTATATCAAAAAGCACTTTCTTATTCAGAGACAAATTCCTCATGGCATGCATTAAAGTCCACAAATCTTAAAGAAAGCAAAAAGAAAAAGATTCTTTAAGAGATATGCAAGTTTTGTTTGGATGGTGATGGTTTGTGAAACACTTTAAAAATTCTTTCCCATGATGTCTTTTTCTTAGGGTATGTACATTAAGTCAACATATGATGGTCTTCATGTAATTACTGGAACAACAGAAAATGTAAGTATTGTTAATACTGTATGTTCAGGCCTGGAAGCCTTTCTGACCTTACCTGTGGTTAATGCTTTCCCTTTGCTATAAACTACATTTTGCTTGCAAAACTTGTGCTAGTTGGCTGTTAAGGACCAATGGCATGTTGGACAGCAGAGATGCTTGTGCTTGTTTATCTCAAACTGAAAGAGTTGTTCCCAGTTAAGGACCAAGAAAATCAGTCTTGATTTGTTCTTGCAAGACACCTAAAATACTCTGATCAAGACAGGAAGCAGCTGTCTTGGAGTTACTTTGCTCTGTGAATAAAAGATAAATGTCTATATTATGTTTAGGCTGTTACGCTGGAGTTTGCTGCAGTATTAGACAAACAGCTTTTATATTTTCCATCTATCAAGCTTCATTTTGTAATAAATGAGTGCATGGAAATGGACATCCCTTCACATTGACAAATAACCATGTATTTCTGCATGAACTTCTGAGTAATGCCTATGGAAAGGAACACTTGTTACCAGTGTACTAATTCTCACTGAAGGCATTAAAAACAAGTGAAACATAATAGACTACTTTTCAAAACCCTTTGAAATACAACCTCCTTCCCTTGTACACCATATTTAGGGAACTGTCTGTCTGTTAGGAGTTGAGTGAAATTATAATTTTGGGGGAAAAGGCTTCTATCCATGATCTTCAGTTAATGTGGAACAATCACTAAACAACAATGAACTGTTCCATAATGGTTTAGGCAATTCCTTTCAAAGATTTTGATGGCATTTTCTTAAAATGAAGCTGTCAGAAATGTTTGTTTTATCATGCTACTGTGTCATCCTGTGGGAAGTGCAAACTACCTACATGGCACTTAGACTGCTGCATCTGACCTGCAGTGAGGTTCTGTTAGCATCTCTATAAAATAGGAGTATTATTTTCATCCTTTCATAGGAGCTGCAATCTGATAGCCTTTTTCCTTTCTGTTTTCTGCTGTGGGCAGGATATCCATGGGTTATAACTAATAGATAATACCTGTTGTAAAATTTGTGTGAATGCCACCTGTCTTGGAATAAGAAAATGTAAGGAATTTCAAGGAAAATAAAAATTGTAGACAGTCAGGCCTACAGCTACAGACATCATTAGTGAAATTAGCAAAACTAAACAAACCAAACAGAACTACAGTTGAGCTTAATCTAGAAAATGTATGAACCAAAGAGAACAATTTTTACAGTTGAATCTCTCAAATTAAAGAAGGAACAATTTCTTTCCATAACTTACTAATGGATTTAATTTCCCAGGGGCAAAGATAAAAATAAAATCTTAATGCATTCCCTCAAAACTCTTATCTTTTGTGATTCATGAATATAATTTAAAGCTATGTCAGGAAGCTTCAGTCATGATGACTCTTCTGCTGTTATTACTGACTCTTTCACTCACTGTGACACCCTGGAGGTGCTCACAGCAGACCAAGAAACTGCACTCTGTTGTCAAGGGAAAAAGCTGTTTTGTGTTAAAGCATTTGTGAAAATGAGTAGTGCTTTAGAGAGAGAAGGGTGTCTCCTGCTTTTAAGAACACAATTTCTAGCTGCTTTCTTTAACACACACATACATGCACATGCTCGTGCACACACATACACACAGAGTTTTGATTTTTGTAGATGGGAAGAGAAACATCTAAGCAGCATAGCCAGAACAAGATCACAGTGGTGCACATGAGATCTGACCTGCTGGTCTTGACGTGTTTCCTCTTTGCCATACAGTTTTAACTTCTAGGAAAGAAGAATCCAAATTCTTACATTTGAATGAAATTTTGTGTCCTTTCAATTTCCAAATCTGCTCTTCCAAGTGAGACAATTATAGACTTTTTTGTCTGAAAGATCCTGGAGAAGAACATATGTCTGTATTAAACTGTATTAAACACAGTATCATGGTAGTGCTCTCCACATCAATGTAAGAGAGTAGTTTTGTAAAGGCAGTTCTGCTTTTTCTGTCTGGCATTTGAGGTGTTTGATGTCCAGCTGCAAAGCCCGTTAGAGTTTGGATCTTGCTGTTCGGCATTAGGAGTCATCTCCCCCAGCACATCAGCCCTGCAGATCAAAGCAGCTGAGCTCTAAAGCTTGGACTGAGACAGAGCAGTGTTCCTCACAGGTCACTGCCCTATAAGGGCTTCTCTCCAGTGGCCCTGTAGCATTAGAGCAAGCTGAGCTTTCCAGTTCCTGTCATCTGTCTTTCATTTGGAAGTAACAATCTAAATGGTGTATTGGTCCAGCAAAAGATTTTAGGTTTCTTGTTGAGTAGCCCTTCTAGACCGTGTTGGAGAGATTCTTTTAATTCACAAACCAAATGTGTCCTTAAATAAGACAATTTTGTCCTTTGGTTTTCCAATAAAAAAGAGCATTTTTCTAAAGTAATAGCATGCAGTGTCTCTCCAGCAGGAATGTGGCTTTGAAGGGGTGCACCCAGTGTCACCACTAACTGCAATCTGGTTGGCTTTGCAGGGTCAGGGTACCCTTAGATCGCAGGAAAAAGAGACTTTTTAGAAGAAATAACACCAAAATCTCCACTGTGGGCATGCAGCAGTTGTCCTACAGGGGCTCTTAACTGGACTTTCAGAGAGTGTGGGTATACCAGGGGAAAAAGACAACATTTAGCCTAAAGGACAAAAGTAAATCTTTTCTAAAGAATAAATCCTAAGCAGATTCTGAATAGCTTTTAATTATTGATGTGTGAGCTTCAGTGACAGGTGCTTCCATCTCTTCAACTCCCTGTTGAACCGAATTACCAGCTAATGAAGATACAGTTGTGGTGTGGCACGCTTTGTTACTCCTAGTAGGAATTTATGAGTGGATTCTGTGCTTAATGATCAGCATATACATCTAAAAAAGGAAGACCTTATCACTTCTCCTCTGTTTTCCTTAAATAGGCATGATAAAAGGTACTATTTTACAGCAAGGTCTGTTTTTTTACTGGAGAGGAAAAGACAATAAGGAACAGGAGTTATAACCCCTTCATAAGACCACAGCCTTGACATTTCTTTATAAAGGATTTTTACCTCACCTTGTGTTTGATTGCAGTGAGGCTTTTTTAATATAGGCTTTTCCAGTTTGAAAATTCTCAGACATATTTTAATAGCTTGGCGAACTGCTGCACAGAATGCCTGTTTTGTCACGACTTAAGCTATGAATGCTGAAGACTCTGTAAAGCAAAGGGTGTATAATAATAAAATGCTAAAGAGTTCAAGGGTAATGACACGGGATCCACTTACATCTGAGCTAAAAGAGCTGTATTTCATAGGAGGATTATAAAGATTTTAGAGGTATGAATGAGGAGTGAAATGGCAGACAGAAGACAGATTATTAGGACAATCGCCAGTGTTAAAGTTTTTCCCCAAGTCACTCAACCAATACCTTTATTGCTTAAATAGTCAAGGCTGCTGTTCTTTATTAAGTAAAATGAAATTCTTATTAGCCCAGTTTGATTTGGGATGTTCTGTGCAATGTCTGCTAGGACTGAGTCATGAGTGACCTTTCTTTCAGCCTCTCATGTCTCTTGGATATCTTTAACTTGAACACTATCCTTAACTAAGGCCAAGAATTATGTGACTTGAACTAGAAAGTCATGGCCTAGCTATGGGGGGATGTGTTTTGAATAGGGATGTAGTGCATAGGTTATTACAAAAGGTCCACATTTCAGGCCTGGAGCACTTTCTTTAGATGATCCCTTATCTCACATGAAAATTAATTTCATTTCACTCCTTTACATAAAATTTGTAGCAGGTTTTTTTTTTTTGAAACCTGCTCCTGAGCAACCTGCTTCGTTTGCGTTTTTTTTTTTAAACTGTCAGTCTCACCTTCTACTGTGGAGTCAATTAAGTGCCTCCTGGCAGCCACAGTATTGCGAGAAAAGTGAAAGTGTGACTCTCTGAAAAACGGAAAGAATTTATTTTCCTTTAAACTTACAGATACTCCCCTCAGCAAACAGTTGGTCTACTGTAAAGGGAGAAGAAGGGCAAATTTTGGGGGCTTTCACTTTATGGAAGAGGGTTTTTTTGTTGCGGGTTTTATTTTTATTTGGTTTTTTTGTTGTTACTGAGGATTTTTTTTGAGGCAAAAGCAAAGTACCAAACTAATTTGCTTTTCTGAAAGTGTGATCACTGTAGGATTTTGATGATGGTTGCATTTCTTTCACCCTAATAATGTTCCAAAACAAAAGTTACCATTAAAGTACTCACTCTTCCTAGGTTGTACCTAACCTAATCTACTCTTCTTGTGTACTCTTTGCTGAACAGTAATTTACTGAAGCTCTCTGCAACATATTGAAATGTTGCAGAATAAAAAGACAATTTTATGAAGTTTGTTTATATGGAATTGCCAGTTAGTTTTGGTAGGTTCAAAAGTCAGCCAAAGATTGACTTTTGAGGCTTAAGAGATGTCAGGCAGATTAAAGCATCCTTCTCTCAGAATGAAATTCAAAAGAAATCCTTAGGACTCAGTTATCATATATATTCACACCTTTCTTAACGTGATTTTATTGTGTAGAATAGTGCATATCATTTTTCTCCAACAAGAACAAACTGATTTATTAAATATTTCTTTAATTCTTTATTTCACAGTAGAATGTCATTATCAATCTAACCTGAATTACACAGCTTAGCAATCATACTGCTGAAAGAGAGATGATGACCGGTAAGACCTGTATTCTTGATCATCTCTTTTATTTTAAATTCAGTCACCTGCAGATCGGTGCAAGAAAATCCATGCTGGGGATGAAGTGATTCAAGTTAACCACCAAACTGTGGTATGTATAACTATGTTCTGTGTCAATTGGAGATAGAGGTGTCGTGGCACATTAGCATGTGTAGAGAAGAAATGTGTAGAAAAATGTGTATTTATAAATCATTATTTCTTCTAACATCTAAATTTTCCTTTTCTCTTTTGAAACCACACAGTTCTGAAGTTTTAAGCTAAACCCTGATCATCTGAGTATTACAGGAGATACCAAGTTAGGCGAAATAGCTGTGGCTTGGGAGATCTGTTAGGCTGTTTTCTACTTACCCATGATCTGTTAATAAACAGTTGGTTTAAGTGTAATGGAAATTTTGGGTTGAAGGGCTGCAGGGAGTTGGAAATATTGTGCCCTTGTGGGTATAAGATCAAGAATACTTCCTGGAATCTGGAAAACTTAGTACTTTCCAAACGTACCAGACACTGTTAGAGTGTGTTTTTTAAGAAGACAAGCATGTGAAATTCGTATAGGGATACCTAGGGTGATTGACTTAATTTAAAGACAGGTTTTTAAACTTGGAAACTTAAATGAAACAAAACTTTCAGATATGATAGTCAAGAAAACTAACACCTTGCAAATTGCCCTTTGTGGGAACAGATACTTGTTAGTTTCTGGTGATTTTATTTAGGATTAGTGAACTGTTAAAATGAATTTACCTTTTCTAAGGTAGGGCTTTGTAAGAGAAAAGAGCAGACTGTCAGTATAGAAAGCAGCTATTTTTCCAGAGTATGAAGTTTCTTGAGAGTAGTGAAAGTCAATATATGATGTTAGTTACGTGTGTTCTTGCAAGCATTTTAACAGCCAAGAAAATACCATGTCCCATTGTTATTATTCTGGCAGTTGTTTGTAAAGGTTGTGTTTTGTCATTCCACACGGGGCTCCACTTCCAGCTTTAGGCCACTGTACATCATGTCAGCCCCCTGCACAGATTAGGGTTATATTTCACTATGATTTCACTCCAGTTGAGTTTGAAGTAAAATATACTGTACATATGTAGACCCTAATGGATGAGAAGCCACCATTTGAGCTATGCAATGTAATTTGGTAAATCTGAGCAGGTCAGGGTGAATTTTAATGTTGTGTTGGCCATATAGCTTCTTTATCCCATGTTGTATCCCATGTTGTATCCCATGATTACTTTTCACATACAGTTGATGACTAATTTCTCTGGTTTTCTGCACTAAGAGAGCTTATGACCTCAATTTAATTTGAAAAACATCTTAGAACATTATTATTTTGGCTATTAAAATATATACACATCTGAAGAAGCACATCATTAAGCATTCAGTACTTGCACTAGCTAGTTTCTCCAACAATTTCTGATGGTGCTGTAAAGTTGCCTTGTCAACTTGAAAATTTCCAGTTGGCTAGGTATTTATTCTAGTTTTCTTAGCACATATGCACTGCTTTTATTTGGTGGAAAGTTCAGATTCTTACTCCTAACACTAACAGTAATGTTTTGAGTAGCCTTAAGATGAGCTTTCTTACCTAGTTGGATGGAATATTTAATGTAGGAGTTGAGTGTCCTGGCTTTTGCATAAGTGAAGTATTTTCAGTGGCACAGAAAAAAGTACTGATTGTATTTCTAGGCAAAAGGACCATAGGGAGCTAAGACAAACTTAGTTCAATATGGTGCAGTGGATATGTATAGTAATAGACTAAATCACACATTTACTTAGACTTTACTTTGTTGTATCAACAATATAATTGAAATAGTTGTCATCATTGATACTGTATCCAATGTATACATGTAATTTTCTTGTGTTCTAGTGTTGATTTTCCTCAGTGAAAGTCAACTAGGATTTTCTTAGAAATGTGGTAGTACCTCCCATGTTACCTTTGCAAAAGTACACTTCATTCACTCTTCAATTTATAAAGCCCCAATATTTCATTTTTTGTATAGATTCTGCAGAATTTGACAAGAGTCTAAGTAAATCCTTTTGTATTTCAGCCCCTATAATGAAGAATTTACTGTCCAGTTCTAGGAATTTGTTTTTCTGGGAAGACGTATTATTCCTTACAGTGACTCTTGCTTAGGAGATAAATAATTCTGAAGATACTACATTTTGTTTATACTGTTTATTGATTTTTTTTCACACCTGATATACTACTCACCAGCTGCAAATACAGGACAGCTTGCTCCCTGTAGCTTATCATACATACCATATGTAACTCATCAGACTTACATCACTACTATTGACCATAGAAGTAACTGACTAAATTTTTTAGATATCTGATTCTAAAGCTGTAGGGAAATATTATTCACATGTAGCTGTTATTAAGGTGATGTCTTGTAAATGAAGACTCAAAGTATAAAAAAATATAAAAATCTTAACTTTAATTTATTTTATAATTAAACCTCTTTTTAAAAATTTTCTTCAGTTATTTCTGTGTATTTTTTCTGTCAAATTGAAGTTAATGTCTGTCTTTTGTACTTTATATTTCAAAGAATAAATACAAATACAAGGAGGAGAAGTTCCATACAATTGGTTTAAAAATCCAACTTGTTCGATAATACTTTTTACAAGAATCACATTTTAATCACTACGAAAGGGCTGCTTTTTCAGAAAGCCCACTGGCTTTCAAATAAGCAGCATGACAAGGTAGGAGAATAGTTAAGTGATTTATACTGATTTTCATTATGCATGTCCTAAAACTGGGTGTCAAATAGTTTTAAATTGTCTGTTGACATCCTTTGCTTGTAGTGATGCTTAATCTTCATAGTATTTCATTTGGCAGTGAAATCAAAGAATTTCAAGTGATTATTTTGATTGTTTGCTATTCGACAGAAAACATGCATAGCAGGATTATTCCACTTGTTGCTGGCAGGATGCTTGGAATGTAAATATCTTCTAAATTTTTAAATTTGAAAAAATTGATTAGGCCTAAAATAATGAAAAGTTAATGTTCAGAAAATTGTTCTTTATATAGTGGTTTATTGAGGTTAAATAGCTATGTGAATCTTCTGTGTCAGTTTTGCCTTACAGGACAGATCTATCCTTAAATAACTTAGCTCTGTAAGTAAGGGTCATAACTCCCTCCATCGTGAGAAGGTCATGGACCTGTTGGACCAAGTCCAGAGGAGATCACAAAGATGATCCTAGGGCTGGAACACCTCTCCTTAAGAAGAGGCTGAGAGAGCTGGGGTTGGTCATCCTGGAGAAGAAGAGGCTTTGAGGAGACTTTGTAGCACCTCCCAGTACTTAAAGGGGCTACAAGAGAGCTACAAGAGAGGGACTTTTTACGAGGGTCTTTATAGATAGACTAAGGGGAATAGCTTTAAACAGAAAGAGGGCAAGTTTAGATTAGATGTTAGAAGAAATTCTTTGCTGGGAGGCTTGTAAGGGACTGGAAAAAGTTGCCCAGAGAAGCTACAGATGCCCCATCCCTGGAAGTGTTCAAGGCCAGGTTGGAGAGGGCTTTGTGGGGATGTCCCTGCCCATGGGAGGGTGTTGGACACTAGGTGATCTTTAAGGTCTCTTCCAACCCAAATGATTCTGTGACTCCTCTATTAAGATTCAAAGGATTTAGACAATGTCTTCTCCTAAACTTCACTGAAAATTCCATTCTTAATCTTCTCTAAAAGCCTGTGTGTCTAAAATATTTCCAGTGTAAACAAACAGGCAAAAACACCTTCCTCACTCGGGTATTTCAGAATTTGCACTGTACTGCAGCTCTCATGTTAGTGCCCATATATAATTCAGGAGCCTATTTTGGCTCAAGATAGTCCTTTTTTTAACCAACTGAAACGGCAGGAGACTATATTATTGGTTAAATGAATTAGTCCTCTCCACAGTACTCTTTCTGGTTGCATCAATGATAAAACCATAGAGAAAATACTCCAAGCAGAAAACAGGGATGTGCAGACTCAGGATGATACAGTATTCTTGATTAACAGTCGGTTCTTGTGTAATAGTTTTTTTATTTTGGAGGCATATTTGCACATTCCATATACTTGGAATACAAGTATGATGACTTACAGATTGAATACACATTTGATATGACGTGAGAGACTTGTGGATTCCCAAAATTTGTGTTTGTTGGCTAAAATTCATCAGAGTTTTTGTAAATATTGGTGATGGAAAAAAATAGTTGGTTGTGATCAGCTATCAGTCTGTTGCATGTAGAAGCTGGTAGGTTTAATGTATTTAACACCTATAAGTTGGAATTGGGTTTTTTCGGAATCTTGTAGTAGGTAACACTTAGCTTTTATACAGCAGGTTTCTTACTGTGGAGACTCCAGTGTGCCAAACCAAGTCCACATAATTGACTTGCAGGAACTCTTTTTATATTTGCAGTACAAAAACATAGAGGAGATTTTGCTAAAATTCTTCTGAAGCATGACAGGTACATTTCAAGATCATACCTTGCTTTGTTGGAAGGGTATACACTTAAGAGTGTGATGCCTTTCTAGATACTCATCCTAACTTAAATCTTTGTTTAGAAAAATAAGAGAACAGATTTTTAAGTTTCACTGTACAATTAGTGAGGAGAGTTCAACTTCCACAGAATGTCTTAGGATTTGCTGGGAGATGGTAAATTCCAGCTCATGGGAAATACTGAACTTGGGGTGCATATGGATCTCTGGAGTGTATGCATCCAAAATGGAGTTGGCAGTAGATGGCCTCTTATTTTGAGGGAAAACAAAACAAAACACCTCTGAGTAGAAAAATGATGTTGCAAATATTTTTGTAGTTTTTTCTGCACTGTTTCAGATCCAGCTACGCTTTTGTGAGCACAGGTATTTGATTTAAGGCCTTGTTAACCTGGCTTTTAATGGGGCAGTATTTCTAAAAAGGCTTAGTTGAGGAAGTGGGCTGGAATAGTATAAGGCAGAGGGCAGCAGGGTCAGTCCAAGCTTTAAACATTAGATGTTTGACACCTTACACAACTCCCATTAACAACATCCTTATTTAAAGCAGTATTTTTATTTTCTTATGATGCTTGACTTGAACAAGAAAACAGTGCAGCAAGCTCATAAAAGTTCAAGGGAAATAAGCATTATATTCAGTTTCTTTCTGTTGCTGTCATGCATGTGCTTTTATGGAAGAGGATATAGAGGTACAGCTCCCAAATCATGCTTTTAGTAATTTCCTAATCCTTGGGTTTTCTCTGTTTATAAAAGTTTGGTAAATGTTAACACAAATATTTTAATTTTAAAGGTGGGTGGGATTTACATCTGAAGGCTTTTTAGGGCTATTCAGAAATGTTCATGGAAGTCTTTGTGGAAGTAACCTAGTTCTGCAGGGCTCTGTCCTAAACTCTTTGTAGTTTGCCAGGGGAAGGGGGTCCATACTTCTTGGCAATTGTAGTCTGTCCTCCAACCACACTCTCAAAATTCCAGTATAATTCCCTATCCTGTTTTTACGATCTCCATAAGTATTGTGTAGTACTGAGAAAAGAACTAAATTGTCATGATCCCTTTGAAAGAAAAAATATTTTTGTAAATTTCCCTTTACCATGGAGTTTGGGGTGAGATTATATGGTGTTATTTATGTTATCTTTTTTAAATAAATGTGCAGATACACACAGAAATATTTTATATTGCATATGTCAGGGAAGTGTCATATTGCAGAAGTGAAATGTGTGAGGGAGCATGATCTTTCATTTCCCCATGGGAACAAATGCTGGATGCTCTCGTCCATGGAATCTCTTTTCTGTTGATCCCTGGGGCTTGATGTATGGAACACACACCACTTTGATGAGCACAGGCTCATTCTTATGTAAATAGTGTGGTGTGTCAGGGTGGGCATGCAGTTGCACTTCTGTCTCTGGCAGGACAGAACAGCTAACAAACAAGTCATCACATCTGTGTTAAGCCAGCGTAAGCTTTGGCCAACCCATGCTGCTTCATGTTTCTGCCAAACTTTAAATCATTTTCCTTATTAAATGTTCACACTTAAGCACACCTGTGTCATGCTCCAGTGGAATTCCAGTTGTAGCAGAAAGCCACTGGTGCCATTGAGCAGCTACCTGCCTCCTAGATGATAACAGAACTAAACTAAGTCAGTTTTTCTACTTTAAAGTCAACCTGCTTGTCGTAGCTGAAAGCGTTAAATCTGGTTGACTGTGCCCAAGAATGGAAAGGGAACACTGTCAGTGTCACTTGTAAGTCACAAATGGTTGTGGAAACTACTCCTTACTGCCTCTGGTTTTGTGAATGGCACATTTTGTCCTGTGACCTGGGCACTGGCATCCCACATCCCATGTGCTCTTGGATCTGTGCTCCAGAACACCTGATCCCAACCCTCTGCTGCAGTTCGGTGCACTAGAATATGTGCTGGGCATGGTAAACCTATCTGTGGGATTGGTATGGCAGGGATGGAGCTGTGAGCAGTCAAGCACTGAAAGGTTGATGTTGCTGTATGAGTCCTTTCAGGAAGTCCTTTCAAGAAGAAGCTGGTGCAACAAGAGATGCTCGTTGTCTCATATGACTGGGACATGGCTTCAGTAGCCATACACTGTATTTCTAGAAGTGTTCCTTGCCAGCTGATTGTGGTCCTGATCACCTAATGCCATTTACTGCATACTGCAGCTCACTCAAAACCAGATTATTTTTTTTCTGTCCTGGTTGTACCCCAGAATGGACAACTCTACTGTTACTGAGCCCTGGTACTTCACTTGTGTGATTATATAAACATACAGGAACAACATTCAGGAGACTGTTGAGCTCTTACATTCTTTTTCTTTGGGGAAAAGAAGCTCTTTTGTAGTTGAGGACATAGACTGCTTTGTACAAATACAGTTTGGGAATACGCACCTGGGCTGACTTTAAGGCACCAAAGTATCTTTTGAAAGCAGTGTAATTGTGGTTAGAAATCCTCTGCAGACACCAGTTGACTTTTTCTGAGTGTCATGGGTGGGCCTTCATAGTGTCACTGCTGGCAGTAGCCACATTTCTGAGTCCATATCCAAGTCTGGTATTTTTACACAAGCTATACTTAGGACTAAACTCCTGAGGATGGCTTTGCTAAAAACTGCTACAGTATTCTGTGGAGCATTTTTGTGACCTAATTGTTAAATTTGTCTTTCTGCACAGAAAACAGTGGAAGAGGATGCATTTTAATGGTTTGATTTTTTTAGAGGGTTTTTTCTGTTTTGCTGTTTTTCCCCCACATGGTAGCATTTCCATAGAAAAAAGTCCTCTAATTGGTGCTGTAAATGGTATTAATATTTTCAGCATAAATATTGAAAGACAATATGCTGCCAAAATGTTTTTGAATATAATCCTGATAAAAATTATTTTCATATTCTCAGTAGTTGCTACTGGCTGCAAATCTTGGTACAATTTGTATTTGCAGGCAGTTTAAATTAAAATTTTAACAGTATGTTCTCAATAGTGAGAATACTGTGAATTCTGCAGTTAAAATGATTATTCCAGAATATATAATGAGATTATATTTTTTATGCCAGGTAGCAGATATTAAGTAGAATTAGAGTTTTGTGTTTTTAAATTTTTTGATGCCTGTAGAACAGAATACAGATTATATTACTCTTTTTGTCTCATAAGAACAGGTTAAAAAGGCTTATTGTTAGTGTAAGTTCAGGTATGTGTATTTGAAAGGAAGGCAGGTATTATTCTGCTGCTAATAATTTCCTTTTAACTGAGGTTGCTGAAATTTGAAGTACACTGTAGAAAAGATGCTGAAATCTTAAGGAGGGATGTCTTCAAAGTTGTGCATATTAACACCACAGACATTACTGCTGTGCACAGCCTGGACCACATATGAGTTAGGATGGAATAATTTTGAATACTTCTGTGCTTTATGCAGGTAGTAGCTGTGTTCATGACACAGCTGATCTTCAGGTTCTAGCCCAATCTTCTGTTGCATAATCTGTTGTCTTACTCTGGTGAAATTATGAGGTAACTCGTGAGGAAGTATAAAACAGTGATAGTTGTTGTAAAAATAGATCAAAACAGTAAGAAAAGCAAATTAATGCTGTGCCACATGTGAGGAGAAGTTAAAGCAAGGGAAATTCTATGGTTTGAATAGATGTACTCTGAATATGTA
Source organism: Aphelocoma coerulescens (assembly GCF_041296385.1). NCBI lineage: Eukaryota > Metazoa > Chordata > Aves > Passeriformes > Corvidae > Aphelocoma > Aphelocoma coerulescens. The sequence continues at coordinate 14,729,676 of NC_091013.1, read as the reverse complement.
AATTTTTGTTTAAAACAACTCAATATATTGGATTAAAACAACTCAATGGCCTGAACAGAGTACATAGTGTATGGCTGGTTATTTTAATAGCAGTAAAATAAACAAAACAAAACAAAACAGCATCTCTCATGACTAAATAATTACTGCTTTTTTAATGACAGTTTCTTTTAATTCCATATCCCTGTCCTTCCTTTTGCTAAGTGATGCTGCATAAGTTTGTGGCTCACTTAAAGGCTTATTTTGGATTTAGATTTTTTTTTTCAGTTTGCTTGGTCATTAGTAACCTTAAGGATTTTCTTTTTTTTACAGTTTCTTTGTACACATGTTGATTTATTTTCACTATATGAATTCAGTCTCAAGAAACATCTGTTTCAAGGGTAGCAGCGCTGTTTAGCTGCAGGACATCTGGGGATCTCAAGTAGTTTATTTTTACACTGAAAAGTTGGGGGGAGGTCAAAGACTGTTGGAATTACTGACTCACTGGAATCATTCTAAAATATTGTGATAATGTAAACCTAATCTGAAAAAAAATTATATATGTGTATGCATGTATGTTTACATATATTTATTGTTTTAATTCTAGGACAAGCATTTGGGGAGTTTAAATACGAGACTGTGCAATGCACACAGACAGAGCTCAAATTCTCATTGTGAGATGAAGCACAGGGCCACAAAAATGAGTTCCTGTAAGGCAGTTGTGGCTGGGAGTTAATACTGCAGGGTCACTCCTGAGGAGCAAATTCCTTATGCCATATGAAATGTGGAGAATTTGGCTTTTCCTCTCCCCTGAGGAAGGGGGAAGCCATCCATGTCCATACTGCAGCTTAATCTGTGAGAAACCAGGGTGTGACCCAGTCTGCCTAAATCCTGCCTGAGCCTCCAGCTCGTGCCACCCGCTCTCCGTGCCTGCTTAGATTTTTATCAGCACTTGAGTTTTCTTAGCACTCACCTGAGGCCGCCCAAGGATGCTGAAATGTCTCTTCTTAGGCAGGGGAGATAATGTCCTTCACCCGGAGTCCTGCTGAAATGGATAGACAGACACCTGCGCTCTCCATACATTCCCTGGAATGTCTTGAAAATGAGGCCAAGCAAGGACTCTGGTGGCAGCACCTTTGTTCATAGGAGTTTAATGTCTGTGCCCTTGCTGAAGAAGGGGTAGGGCCTGCTCATCACAATGTGGCTCTCAGACCCTATTCTCTGCAGTATGTGTTAGCTTGTATTGCGTTTATATTACACAAAAAAAAAGTGATCGCTGGGAATTGGGACCAGACCCCTCAGTTCCTGTATCCTGGTGCAAGGACCTAATGGTTTCTTGCCTGTTGTATGCTTAGGGTTTGTATTGGCATAGTCCCATCAGCACAGTGCTTTGCCCCCATAGAAGGCCTTTGACCTGAATTATGCACATCTTGGTGCTTGAGACACCTTCCTAGCATTTGAAAGATTGAGTTTAGTCCCTCTGAGGATAAATAACACTGAGATCCATGTTTCTGAAAACCTTCCAAATTGCCATTACCTGTCTTTTCTGGTTATCTGTACTCCTGCTTGAAGAGACAGATACATTATAATTACCACACTGGAGACAGCCAGTCACTGCAGGTACCCAAGTGAAGGAAAATGCTTCGGATTTCAGAGGCACACTAAATCTGAGTGAACTGGAATCAGCCCTATTTTTTCAGCTCCATACTCTGAAATGGGGAAATGAGACCCATTTTCCTCAGAAAATTGTACATAGTAACTGACATTTATGTCTGTAAAATGTATCATCAAACGCATGACGTTGGACTCTTTGCTCTTCCAACAAATATGCTCATTTATTTGTTCTAGGATGTTGTGCTAGCAATGGGGTAGCTCTGAGGTGAAGGTTGATTGTATCAGTACAAAATGAAAGGTAAGCATTGCTATTAAACAGTATCCAAGCTTCAATACAGAACTGATTCTGTGTTCCTGGATAAAGCAAATTTTAGTTCCCCTATGAAAAATACAAATAGTTGCCTCCTATACCGAGGTGCTCTGTGGTCATATTACTAATATTGTCAAGTTTGTTGAATATGGTGGTGCTTCGCTGTGCAAATACTTAAAAGGAGCAAGGTAGTAAAATCAGTCAGAAGTTAAGCTCTGGGTCGGATACATTTTCTGGCAAGGAAATATGTTCAGGGCAGCTGAATGAGAGGCAGTGATTTCTGCACTCAACTCTCAGTTTGGATCCTAACTTAGTTTATTCTTGCTAGAGTCTCTTAATTGTGATCTTTAGTGTACATAGCCAAAAATTAATGTAAAAATCACTTGTTTCATGATTTTGTGGTAGTAGGCAAAGGTTTTAGTGAAGTACCAGGAATTATTCAAGTAAAAGGTGTGATTTTCTTCAATGTACTTTAAATACAAACTGTGTTGTTGTGACTTTGGCTATGGTACAGTGCAGTGTGATCCGTGACATTCTAAGGATGCACAGAACTGACTTTTAACAGAATTAAAATTGCATTGATTTAAATAATATAGCCAAGATACTCTTTAATTAGAATTGCAGCCTATGCAATCACAATATTATTAACCTCTCTTCCTTGGGAGAAAACCATTATGCAAGTGTGGAGGCTATTACCATGCTAGCTTAAGAACCTGGATAAATCCCTGAAGAGGCATCTACTGTTCTCCTGACACTGCTTCACCTACCGCATACAGATACAGCTTTCATCTCTGTGGTAGTCCATGCTGTAAACATCCTTTTGTGGTTTCCTCACCAGTCATATTTTCTGGAGACAGAAGACCTATGTCTTTCCATTAATTTTTGGCCTTTTCAGGCATCTGCAGCTGGGGGAAGGGAAGAAGAGACTTGCTACTAACATTTGTTTCATGGGGCTACCAGCTGACCATCCTTGTTTCTGGCCAGTGTTCATGGAAATCAGTCTGTTAATTTAGCAGCATGATGCTGTTGATTTTCTTGTCAGATTCTGAGTTGCTTAACAGCATGCTATGTTTGATACTTATTTGAAGTGCACTGTTGGTGTTTTTTTCTTACGCACTTAGGCACTATTCTTTTTTCATTATATGGAAGATGGTGTTCAATATGGAAGTTCTTATAAAAACACCCATTTCTTAAGGTGAACCCACTTTCCCTCCTAGAAATTGTTCAGGTTTTTTTAGCTGAAAAATGAGTAAAAGCTTGAAGCCTGAAATGTTGATAAATCAAAGCACTCTGGGTTCATGCAACTAATTACAGGCAACATTGGAAGAAAAAGAATTTTGGTTATCTTCCTAGTCCACTAACTTTTTAAAATTAGACACTAGAGTGGATTTTACATATTTGATTAGTTAGAAAATAGGAAATGGCTTTGCAGGTTATATTTAGCAGCGAGGTGTTATTTTCCCTTCAAAAGTGTAAAGATATTTGTAGTGGTTTGGTTCAAAATATCCATTATTTACTTATTTTCCTTCTGTGTGATAAGAATTAGGAGAAACACAGCAGGCACAAAACTTAAAGGAATATAAAGAAGTTTATTAACAGACCTAAAAGAAAGAAAAAAAAGTCAGACTAAACCTTCAGAACACTTTTCCTCCCCCCACCTTCCTCCCTTCTCCCACTGACCATGTAAAAAGACAACCCTTGAGATTTTCAGTAAGTTTACCACCTCTATAAAAAATCTTTTCCAGTTCACTTAGGGAGAGGAGTCTCTCTTGCTCATGCTATGGAGACATCTCCACAAGAAACAGTTCTCTCATGGCTTCAGTGTCACAGCGGGACAGCCGCCTGGGTTGGTTCTCTGCCCGCATGTGAGAGAGAGTCCCTTCCCTCGACTTACAGCTTTCCCCACAACTGCTTTCGAGGGTCCAATCTTGAGCTAATGGGGTACCATTTTAAGGTTGAGCTGTTCAGAAACAAAGTTTCTCTTCACCTATCTCTGGGAGCATCTTCATCTCTAGGAACAGAGGTCTTGTTCTTGCCTGGGAGCAAGGGTCTTCATCATTTTCATCTGTCTCTGTTCAAGCTTCTCATCAAATCACAGCTACTTCAACAGTTGCTTGTTTCAGCACAGGTACTTTTGCTCACAGTTGCAGTTTTACCACTCCACCCCCCATGCTTCATGAAATTTCATCAGGTACTCTGATGTATCATAGTCCATCACCATAGCTTTACAGCAGAATTTCAGCTTCTAGGTTTGAAGCGTCTCCTCTTTCTCCTTTCTCGGGGTTTCAGCTCTTCCTTCATCGCTGACTTTGGCGTCTTTATGGTGTTTTCTTCACGTGCCTTCACCTTTCTCTTTCCTTTAACTCAGGCGAGGATTGGTGTCTGCAGGCTTCATCTGTTCTGGAGAATCTTACAGGAGTGAAAGGGTTAATCTCACCCAGGCCCCACAGCTGGAATTCACCTCTCACTGTTGGCACATGATCTTTGCCGGGCAGCGGCCTCAGATGAATTTTGGCCGCACTGGAGGGCAGGGGAGCCTGGCCGAGCCGTGCCACAGGCTGCCTGCACGGAGCAGGGCTGCGGGTGGAACAGGGCCGCACGGCTCCAGGATGGCCGTGTCCCGGCCGGCTCGGGCCGAGCAGGGCCCGGCCCAGTCCCGCTGGGCTGCCTACAGCCCCCCCCAGTTACCTGTCCAAAAGCCAGAAGCAAGAGAGAGCTTTCCTGGGGTTTGTTCATTCTTAAATGTGGATCACAGAGGCGTGTCAAGCTTCTTAAGTGGCTTAAAAAAGTTGCCAATATTCAAACTAGCCAGCTGATTGATTCTATTGCGTCTAGAGGAAGCTGTAAGCACCTCTGCAGAAAATCGTTTCGTGGCTGGAGCCCTCTTTAACTATGCTAAACCATCACAATATTACTACTTTTACTTTTTACAAATCTGCAGGTCAGGAAATAATTAAAGTAATGCAAAAAAACCCACATTTTTCTTTTCATGGATGCAGAAAGCTTTCATTAACTTTCACGGGACTCTGGTCACCCTTTGAATAGAATTAGGCCTGTAAAAATATGGACTCTGTTCTGTTTACCATTTGACTGCTATTCCACCCTCTTGATGATGTAGTGTCACTGTGTATTGGGTTTGCACACTGGTTTTAAATGATGTAGCTGTTCTTTGGGGATACAAGTCCTAGATTTTTCAGAGTGGAGGTTATTTCATAGCATCCTAAAAATAGTTGGCGTAAGTCCATCCAATTGTATTTGTGCTGCCTGCATGTTAATACTTTACAGATCTCCTTTCTGGATCATAACATACAGCAGTACTTATGAATGAGAACAGGAGCATGGGAATACTGTCTTGAGTGCAGCTGTGTAAAAAAAGAGTCAATGAATGGTCATGCTTACTTTAAGGAAAAAGGAAGATTATTGCCAATCTTGTAAGCTTGTCATAAGGGCAGCAGTAGATTCATCTGGGGAATAAAGTAACTATATAAGAGCAACTTTTAAATATATAAAAGTTAAATTCTTGACAATTTAGAATAGGAATTCAAAATAAAAGTTTAATTTCAGGCTGTTGTAATATTGTCATCCAGATGCACTTGCTGAAAGCCGAGGAAACAGAGAGATCTTTTAAAATATATCTCAGCTTGCTCGGAGGCATGTTCTTTTTCCAGGTGGTAGATGGGGACCTCTAACAGCATCCTTTGCTAAAGCTTCCTGCAGTTTGGGTTAGTGGGTGCTTGGCAAGGAGATGAGGAGGATGTGTTAGGGCTGTGCAGGGCTCCCGTGCCAGTCTTACCCTGCTGAAGCAACCTGGGTGTCCCTGAGTGACTCTGGAGCACTCTGGTGAGGCTTCCCAGCCTGGCCACAGTCTCTGGGCATGTAGTGGTGGAATGAATGAGAAACGTGGAGGTGGCCTGATGCTGATGCTGTAGGCACCTGTGTGCAGGCCTGTGTCTCTGCACAGTGTTGCTCTCCCCTTTGGGAGCGTGGTGCCCATGCCACCCCATCAGCATGGTTGATCAGGCCTTGGGCCATTGCTCCTTAGATGTGGGTTACCCCTTCTGTCCTTCCTTTACCTGGTAGACTCCTGCAGCAGAGGTGCTGTCATCTTGGCAGAACCAGCTCATCACAGCCCCTAAGGGCGCCAGTGGCTGCCCTGGTCCCTACCTGCATGTGGCCACGAGCTGCACAGGCAGCCAGCAGGGATTCAGGCATGGGCAGTGAAAGCCAGCACTGGGCTTAGGCTGCCATCAAAGACTCTCCTGACTGCTGCTTCTAGATGGCACTAGTTCAACAATGTAAATTTATTTTGAAGCAAGCAGCAGTAACTTCCTTGGCCCTTAAAAATGGGCAACTGGTCAGCATGGTGCTCTGTTTTCAAAATAAATTGCTCAGGTTATTTTACTGTAAGTAAAGTTGTCTGCTAATACAGTTCTCTTACATATATATTGAATTTTCAAACCAGTGTCGAAACCTTATTATTGTCCTTGTTTTGCAGTACATGGGCAGGATTAAGGATATGATAGGAATTTTGAAAATTTTGCCCAAAAAACTTGATGATTAGAAGTTGTAAACTGTTAACTGTGGTAATGAGAAGGGAGATGTTAGAGAGAATAAAATCAAATCACATTTAAAGGGTAGGTTACATGTCACTGAAGTGGATTTCTGAAAAAGAGTTTTCAGTTCCAGATATAGTCACTGCTTTTTCCTCCTTCCAGCCTGACCTCCTCAAATAAATTTTTCTGTGCCAAAGTGAATTTTGAGAGGATCTGAACTATTTTGGAACTGAAAAACAGGCCTCCTACGTGGACATCGATTTCCTTCAATTGATTGTTGACTGCCTCTTATGTGACTTGTTCCTCTTAGGCCAGTTTAGTACTTCTTGTTCAGATTATGAGAAGCCATCAAGGCCTGTCTCAACAGCCAGAAAACTTTTGTTAGGGAACTAGATAAAAGCAAAGGATGAACCTCATTTGAAATTTATAGTAAACTCAGAATTTCACTGTGAAAAATTAAGTTAAACTGTTTTTATTCATGAGCTTCTAAATTAAATACATGAGATTTTGTGCTTTGAAGTGATTTTTTTCTTTAATCCCCCTAACTCTCATAAAGAGACTAGATAATCTCCTGTTTATTGCAATGTAAGGCATATTTCAAATACATGAGACAGTTTATCTCTGCGAAGTATGAAAGTGCATTTAAAATAATTTTTTAAATGCTAGCATAACCAAGAAGCCCCAGTTTTATTTATATTCCTCTGGCTATCTCGGTGAGAAACAGATGGCTTTAAAGTACATTTTTCGCATGCAGTGTCCTACCACCTTAAATGGGAAGAATTTTACATCCTGACTCCATAACTGAGGTCAAGTCATATTCTCCTCAAGGCTCCCTGTGCTGCTTTATTCAGCAGAAGGATTCTGCTCCAGGAATCCCTCTTCAGTCGTTGCATTAGGGAATTACAGTGTACAGTAGCTTAGGTACAGAGATAGCTTACATGAACTGTAGGCCATTAATTCCTTCTTTTGGACAGCAGATGAAACCTCGCAAATGCCCACAGTGACACTATGTAACCATGGGGAATTTATTGCTTCTAAGCAGTGGTGGAAGGTTCTAAGAGTAAGAAAATGGTACTGTAAATAGCAAGGGTTTTTTTTATAAAATCATAATGTCCTTACACACAAAGCTTGGACTTGAAGATCTTTTGTTTAAATGCTGTTGAAACGCAATGGAGACTTCAGTGGGATGTGGGAATTGGGCTGGAGTTGGTTGAGTTAATGTTTCATTTTATTCAAAGTATAATAGCCATATGCCTAGTATATGGGACTGAAAATAAGGATTTCAGCATGCTTGGTAGTCTTCTGTGAAAGCTGAAAAATATTCTATAAAGATGCATGTTATCAGTACCCTTTTTCTTTGCATACAATAATCTTACTGTGGAATTGCATCCTGGATATAATGGGCTTTGCCGTGGTGGAAACAGGACGGGTGGGTTCACCGGAGCTGAAGAAAGGATGATGAGATATGAGCCATGTTTGTGATTCAGGGTTGTTGGTAAGATTAGTGTTGGCTTAAGTGGCATGCTTGTATGGGAGAAGCAGTTCTTAAAATAAGTGACACTAAACAAAGTGAGGTTTGGTGTAATAGGGAGTAAGGTACAAAGTAAGTAGCAACAACCTACATGTGATTATCTTGCTTCAGCATAGGTAAAAAATATGTTTGTGTCGTATTGCACTGTACCAATGATAAGGAACATCTGTGCTCTTTTTTCACACTGCCAATTTGATTTTTCAAATGTATTGATATGACATAAAGTAACCTTACCACTTCAGAGTTCTAGATTTTTGTTTTTCCACTTCTCAGCTGGGTAATTTTCTTCTTGACAGTGTTTTTGTACACGTTGTGGAAGAAGGAAGATATTCATAACTGTGATCCTTTGCACATAAGGAAAAATTTACTTGTTTTTTTAGTGGGGGGCAGGTGGAAGACAAAGTAAAAAGAGGTAGAAAAGCTGTGAATCTTACAGAAATAATCACTTTCTGAGCCTACAGGCCAAGATTTTGAAGGGATGTATGATCCTGTGTACTACCAGTCTAGGTGCCAAATTTGAAAAAGCATACTTTCAACATCCTAAAGCATTTCACAATAGGTACCTTGTAATCAGGCATTATATATAAGTAATCAGTACTTAAAACCATTTTCATGACTTAGTGTTTTAATATTTGAAGTACTTCTTCCAAAAAGGCAAAATAAATTATTCAGAAAGTTTTATCTTGTATTTATTTAATTAGTTTATTTAATTGCTTTCCATTTTAATCAAGGTTTTAATTTTAGAATAATTGAAAATGCTGTAATTAAATTAGGAAAATTTTATTTTGGGCTAAGACGTAGTGACTGGACTACATTTCTGTCATTGATTTACTGTATTTGTTTCTGAAATCATCATGAAAGAAGCACTATTTTAAAAAAGGCCTTGTGATTCTGACTTCATTTTTATAGCAATGTGAAGAGTAGAAGATTTTCCTGAACTGGTTTGTGCTTGCAAAAGCTTCTAGGAGTAGTAGTGTAATACTACATGTGGTTAGTGGACTTCAAATAGTAACCACAAAGTACAAAATGCTCAGTTTTGAAATGAACTGTCAATGCAGAAGCCAGGGCTTTTTAACTTTCTAGTCTCTAAAGTCTGTGTACCAGAGATAAGTTTGAAAACCCTTTGAGATTTGTGTGTTTGCAGTGAAGTAACAGTAGTTTATTAATTCTAAAACCTGAAATTATGCATCTACATCTTAATGCATTACAATAATTATTTTAGTTTATGTGATTTTTATGCAATAATTAAGTTTTGACATTTCTAGAGTTAATCTACTTTATGATATATATATACACTCCTTTATGTTATTTACTAATCTTATTTAAAAAGGGAACATTACATATTGAATACTGTACCTCAATTTTATTGTAATGATTTTACTGGTTACCAGGTGGGGTGGCAGTTGAAAAATTTGGTGAATGCACTACGAGAGGATCCGAGTGGTGTTATCTTAACTTTGAAAAAGCGACCTCAGAGCATGCTTACCTCAGCACCAGCTTTACTGAAAAATATGAGATGGAAGCCCCTTGCTCTGCAGGTAATGAAGCTTAATCATAAGTCATACACCATCATTTTAACTATAGATTATCTCAATGATGCTTTATTGTGCTTCATCCTCAGCAGCATATAGATTTACTCTTGTATACTTGGAAAAATTGTTTCTGAAATTATTTCTCTGCGATTTGTTCTCATAGGCTTAATTGAAATAAAACCTGTTAAAACTTTTCAAAGTTAAGAAGTAATCATCCCAGTGTTCTACAGTGCAGAAAAGTGACCTCAGATAATTTGTTCTAGCTAAGGAAAAACAAACATACTTCACAAACTGATAAATTTTAGTTTGATTTCTTGTGAAGATCTCAGTAGAGTATAACCTCAAAAAAGAGGGGGCAGAAATGTTTGAGTTCTCAGTTTGATCACTTGTGGAGTTACTGGAAAATCTATAAGGTGATTGTATTCAATAAACCAGTTAACCATCAAAATTTCCTCGTGTAAATAAAGTTGTACTTGTGTCACAGTTGTCCTTGAGACTGAAGGCTTGCACGTAAGGAGCCATAGCACAGGATGTCTGGCTGGGCACTTAATTTCAGTAAGCCTGCAACGTGCTGAAAGCCGTGGAATGGTTTCATTAAAGCTTTCATGTTTAACTCTAGGATAAAATGTCACTGTGATGGATTACTGTAGGAAATAAAAGTTATGTTCAGACTGATGAAGGTGTGTAACCAGCTGATGGAACCAACAAATAATCCATTTTTCCATTCAGTTCAGACATAATATTGTTTAGAAATTTATTTTGTTTGCAGAAAGAGTGCATTCTTTGGGACATTTTTATTACCACACTAAAAATTCTAATTAGAAATTAAGTAGATTTGAAAGAAAAAAGATGTCTGCAAAGTTTGGACAAAAGGAAAATGGGATATGGAAATGCCGCTGCCTTTATCTGTGGTCTGTGCCATTTGAAATGTTAAGAGATACATAAAAAGAACTAATGCCATGAAGAACTTCTTTCATATGTGTGTGTGTGTATATATGTGTGTGTGTGTGTAAAAATATATATTATAATAGTGAAATGCATTATATCTTTGAAACTAAGTTTTTAAATGATGGAGATATTTTAGCCTTTCAGATATAAAGAACTGACTACACATGTGACCAAAACTTCCAACCCGAAATTAGTGTCTGAAGATAAAATTGCAAATCTGGATGCATGATATGAGTGTATGAATGTCTATACTTGAAGGCTGCACTTTTTCCATAGCTTTAGTGAGAATATAAATGCAAATGTAAAATACACATCATTGCTTTAAAAGGGGTGAAATGCTTTCAGTCTAACTCCTGAGTTCGGGTGAGTTTGGTATTTCTTTGGGTGAATTGGGCCTTGCTCCTAAATACTCCATTTTGCTTCACTTTATCATTTATTACCAGAATAATTGCACTGCGGACCCCACATCAAAAGTTTCTGACAAGTACTTGGGTCTTACTCAACTGATCTAACTTCAGATCTGCTGTGTAAATATCTACATGTCATTCAGGTTTCTCATTTAAACTCCTTTTGGGCAGCAGACATGGCATTAGCAGTTACTGGCTCATTCATCTTGGCCTGTTCTGACTGATCTAACTTAGGATATGGTGAATTTGCCCCTGCACATGCCTCTTTCTCAGCATTTGATGATAAAGGGAATCTGGACAGCTAGCTTGAATGTAGATTATCTGTACTGGATGACATTGACCCTAGACAGTGATTTTCTGTAATCTTACGGATTTGGGGAATGGGGGCAATGGGAGTATTGGGGGTAGGGGGGGTTGGTTCTTGCTGTTAGCATGAAAAATATGAATATTTTCAAGGCTAATATGAACACAAATAGAGATACTGTTAAACATTGCAGATATAATTCTGGTATCACAATGATATTATTCTGATTGTATCAAACATGACACCGGGAAAAGGCCAGAACCTCATTCATTGCTTATGTGTGCAGTGGGCATATGTGTGTCTGTTGTAATTTATAATTTTTGTGTGAGAAACAACAGTTTTCTTAAGTAGGCAGAGTGTGGACAAAGCTCCAGGGTGAAGGACAGACAAACTTCAGAATATGCATAATGTGGAAATTTCTGTTGTTGATTTATACAGATCAGAGTTGAACAGATGTTAAAGTCAGCTGATGTTAAAGTTTAAATGTAGCCTAAGTGTGAAATCAGTACTGTATATTTTATCAGGAACAAGCATCAAAAGAAGTCAGAGTGCAGTTTAATTTTATAGCTGTAAAAATAGGAAGAAATTATGTTTATTTAAAAAATTTTCTGGAAAAAAAAATCACTGTAAGTGTAGCAATTGCAGTTTGATGCTACAGCTTTTATTCTTTAATAAATCTTGGTAGGTAATGTGAGAGGAGAGGGAGGAAAGTGACTGCAAATGCCAAAAAAACATAAGGTAACGTCACCTTTGCAAGCAGGGGAGGTTATGGTAACTTGTTTTCCCATATCAGGATGTCTTGAAATAACTGAGAACATTACAACTGTGCTGTCATCCCAGAGCTGAGTTAATTGAACTATATGTATTATTCAGCAGACACAGGCTGTAAGGAAATTATGATTCAGTAATAATTCTGTTAAAGTGCAAAATATTCAAAAGATTATAGAGTGAGATACGGGGATGAAATTCTGATAAAATAGAAAACAGGATCAGCAAAAAGACTGCTGTGGTCTTTTTGTGTCTGCAAATAAAGTGAACCCAGGAAAAGTGTGGTGTCACAACCTAATTATATTGTGATGAGTGAGGTGGGAAGGTGAAGGTCTGCCCTAATTTAAGCAGGATGACACAAAATCAGACTTGAGTTTTTTTGTATGCATCCCACCAATCAATATGTTTAACAGCTGATGCCCTAGGTGTAGAAGGTAAATATTTCAGTGTATTATATTAGGAGACTCATTTACATTAAAATTTACATTGTGACGTTTAAATTGAAAACCTTTGAAACTTAATTTTAAAGTGAATAATGTGGAGGCATTATTGGTAAATTACATTCTGCTTGTTCAGTCAGTAACTGTGTATAAGAACATGAAGTTTGCCATTTGCAGCTACATGACAAACTAGGCTTAATGGAGAGATATTAAATATGCCTCTGAGCTGGGAAAGTGCTCGATGAGTCTTCCAGCTCAGGCAGCGTGCAGGTACTACCAGTATCGAGCTAGTTTGTGTGTGAGTGACAGGGCATCCCAGGAGTTAAATTATACCCTGATAGTGAAGTGCTTAAGAGCTTTCTGTCCACTGTTAGTATCTAGATTAGCCATATGCCAGCCAAACATTCACGGTCTTAGAGTGTGGAAAATGCTTTTAGATCGTTCAGATATTAACTGGTTTATAATTGGCATAAATGCTTCTTAGAATTTTCATCTGTTTATTTTGAACAGTTCTGCCTTTGCATTGCAGTCTTGCCATGAATTAGCAGTTAAATGCAGGCTACATAATTCTTAATTCTTTGTGAGTTGGGGATTTTTTCCCTTTTAGCAGAATATTTATTCTTTTCATAAATATTTTTATCCTTAGAATAAATATGAAAGGTTAGGGGAGAGAAAGAAAGAAGAAGAATTATGCATCTGGTGTAGCAGTCCTGAAACTGAAACTGAATGCTTGATGTACAGTAAAATAATACAATTAGCCTATGGCTATACTATGCACCATTACATAATGAGTTTGTATTTACAAGCGCTTTAATTCCAGCTCTAAGGTCAATCAGTACAGAAGTAAAATACTCCTTTTTTTCCCCCTTGTGTCCTGATTAAAGAAAGTGCTGTTTGGTTGGTTGTTTTGGGTTTGGTTTTTTTTTCAGTCAGTTGATTGTCTGTTTTAATACCCATCAGTATCCAGCCTCTTACTGATAATCAAGGTTCTCCCATGATGCACTTTAGAATCATGTCCAAATTTGTGAAGTCAAGGGATTTTTCAGCATGCGTTATTTCTTTTATAACAGTTGAATTAGGCAGCTGTGGCCTTGGGAATTTAGTGGTTGCCTTTTGCAATTGAAAGTATTCATTAATATGGTATTGTACCATAAATATTAAGATGTTATGCCTGCAAGCAAACCTTACTAAATTTGCCTTTCAGTTACTTTTTTGATAGTCTGATCCGTTGTGTGAGAACCTAGAATGATATTGCAGTTTGCAATATTTGTATTTCTGACTGCTACTGAATATGGTGAACAAACCAATTAACTTTAACCTTTATTTTTTAAAATTTTTCTTGGTGACTTTATCTTTGAACTCTCCAAATTTTTGTCTGGTTCAAAACCTAACTTAAATAAATGTCCTCTACTCTAGATTGTCTGCTTTATTTCTCCTTTCCACTTTGTGTTATTTTGGGGAGGTTTCAAAGGAAAGCCCCTTGAAGTGCTGTTTGAATAAGGGTGGAAGGTTCACTAGAGAAGATTCTCAGAGCATATGAAATTTTGTGTAAGTCGCTGTCATCACACTAACAAGAACCTAGCTGCAAAGTCCTCCTTTGCCTTCTGGAAAGTGCTTTGTTCATTACTCAAAAAGAAAATGGACTTTATTACAGTGTGGAAGACTCTTCATCCAGTTTTTTTTAATACAGAAAAGGAGTGCCAGAGCAACATGTGCCATGCCTCACATGGTTAATTTGGGATGCACCGGCCGGTGTCAGTGAGAAGGCTCCTCCTCATGGCAGTGAGGAGGGGGCAGGTCCAGCTGCCAGCCACATCTGATGTGTTGACTTGGAAAAAAAACTTCTGACCCCTCCTTCACCAAGCCTTTTATATGTCACCTTTTGTATATCTTAATAGTTTCCTGTACTGTTTTGTATTTGATTAAAATGTACTGTTATAAAATCTCCAGCAGCTCAGTACCTGTAATTTTCTTAACAGTTTGTTTTGGATTAGTTAGATGTGCATCGTATTTCTACTATTAAATATTCAGCTTTTCATTTTCCTAAGAAGCAGCAGCAACAATAACAAGTCCTTTGTTTGAAATAAAATGCTACTTTTATTATTTTTATTCAATATATTTTCTTACTTGATTATATTGCCTCCTTCATTCATCTAGACACAATGCTATATACTGTTTTCATTGTTCATGACTAGAACTAATGATCCTACACTTTTTAATTATTAAACTTGAATAAAATACCAACTTGTTTGCTTTTAAATTACTTAGTTGTCTTTTAACTGCATGGGAGCTGGGCATTCTTTGTAGCACTATTAAAATGAACTCTGACTGGATTAGTTACAGAATCTCATTACTTCATGTCATGGTTGTTCTTCTAAAAGGTTTATTTTATGGGAAACATTTTGTTCAATGTATTGTTGTAACCTTGATCCAATATGAAAAATATATTGGCAGTATAATCTGCTTACTGATGCAAATACTGTATAAAGATAATGTAATTTAAATTTCTCTTTTAGTTTTGCTTATATTTTGAAAAATTGTGTGTCTTTTTCTGGAGCAATGTTTCTCAAACTTGTATTGCAGCTTCCAAGTGAGTTAATGAAAGATTCAAAGAGTTTTAAAAAAACATTAAAAATAATTTTAGGTAGTATATATTAAATATTGAATGAATTCATTGTTTAGATAGAAAAAATCAAAAATAATATGCCGACTCACTGGAACACCCTCTCAGTTCCTTCAGGACCAGGGGTACAAAAAGTGGCAGTAGATCCTGTTAGCAAGAAGGGAAGTGGGGACCACAGGGTAGAGCCAACCAGGGACAGAACAGCTTCTGAAGGAGAGGGGACTTGCGTGCTGTCAGTCAATACTTACAGTGATTTCCTTTTTCCCCATGTTAGAGAAACTGAGCTGCTGTGAGTAAAGACAGTCTCCTGTTCTCCAGCCAAGTGACAGTATAGGGAAGGCTCTGTGAAGACTAATGGACCTGAAGGAGGATGGTGCATTCAAAATGTTTGAGAAATACTCCAAAATATACTGAATTACAGATTTTGTGTCTGTCACTGTGGATTAATATTGATGCAGGGTCATCTGTGGGATGTTTTTTATGTAGTTCCAATTTTATATAACTTTAATGTAACTTCTGAACTTTCTCCTGTCAGGCTTTTCCCATGGGCCAGGTATTCAACTCTTTAGACCTGATAATGTTTTCGTTTTATTGCTGTTTCAGCAATCCCACTTGCCCTGGCCAGTGTGCCAAAAGGCACTGCAGCAGGAGAATCTCTGCTCCTTGGAAGAGAATTAACTCAGTGACATCACTGATCTCCAAGGCATCCAATTGAGAAATACTTGATTGGAGTTGCATGTGTTTTTGTGTCCAATGTGCCTGCGTGTGGCCCACTGAGTGGCTGCCATTGAAATTGAGAGCTATGTGTGCTGGTTACTTGCAGGCGACCAGATTGTCTTGAAGTGAACAGCTGAGGTCTCTAAATTTCAATGCAAAATGCCATGTAGATGTACCATACCTCTAGACCATGTTCTGAAGGCTTTCTTCTCAACCAGAGGGGTCTGAAGAATTTTTAATTCTGTATATAGAAATGAAAGCTGAACTTTCCCCAGCACAAAGTGGTAGCTACAACAGTGCTCTCAGTGTATTGAGCCACTGTCAGGAAACATCATTTGAATGTTTTTACCATGTAAAAATTCTTACTGATTTACTGGTGTAGTCATGATAAATACTATTTTTTTTTTAAAAAAAGGGGGTGGTGGTGACCTATTTTTAAGTTTGGATTTCCCTTTTTTACCTAGTTAGACAGTTTTTCTGTTTCTGGAGAAATAAGAAGAGAGTTGAATTTGGCAATGCTAAAGAACTACAAAAGATATATGAGACATCCTTGTATGTTTTGAGACAATCCTACAGGATTGTACCTCCACTTGGATTGGACTGTATAACAATTTCTATGCCCTTGAGAGGTCCAGGTGCCCTGGGAAGGTAAATGCGCTTTGCAGTCCTGTGGGGTACCACAGTCATTCGGGGTGTCCCCAGTTACACTGTATCTTCACCTCTGAAAGTGTCTGACGGGGAACACTTGCCTTCAGTAAGTTGGATAGCATGTGGCTTTCTGTGTTAGACTGAACACCATTTCTTCCTATTGCACTCGCTGTTTTAACCACCTTCCTGCGCTGAAAGATAAACTGAAATGTGCATTTGTCAAAGATGTACAAACCCAAACTGATTTCCAGGATCAACCAGCAAATTGCCTGGAGGACAAACTGACTTGTATGTCAGGGCTGTGTGTAATACCAAAATTAGGGCAATATCATTAGAATTCAAATAGTTGCAGCCAGGTATTCTAGGCTGTAACACAAGGGAAATTCTTTACCTGTGTCCTCTAGCCCTCCAGCAGCTTGTCAGGACCAACAGGGGCACATCAAACCCTTGTAAGTCCGGATAATTTTATGCTTGGGCATGATTTTCCCTACATAACATAAACTATAAGCTCCTATTGACTGCCACTATTCCAGTCTCTAAGGCCCCCTTTCCTCTTACTTGCCTTTTCATGGAGGTAAATAAAGGGTTGTCTTCTTCCTCTAGATAGAGAAGAGCAAACCCATCTATACAGTTTGTCTTTCTTTCAGTGCTTCTGCTGGTATGAGCCATGAGCAAACAGCTTGGGCTTAACAAGTGTAAACAGGATCTAGGTCACAGAATCCTCGTGGCTTACAATGAAAATTAATTGAACAGGCTACCCAGCAAGCCACAAAGTGTTCTTGTAGAAGTGCAAGGTATCAGAAAGGTAACAAACAGTGTTGTATTAGTGAGTGGTTCAAAAACATCTATGGCTACAGTGTCACAGATGAAAATTTAAAGGATAAGATTTTTGTTTCTCTGAAAGAGGGAGTGGTGATGTTCAGGGCGTTTTTTATTGTTTTGGGTTGTTTTGGGTTTTTTTGACCTGTTTTTACCACCAACTTTATTCTTATTTTTGCAGACTTGTCCTGTTTTTAGTGGTTGTAAAGTCTTTTACCTGTCTGGTTTTTTGTGTGTGTCTTTCTCCCTCTCTTCCTGTAAATACTGTCAGTCTTTCCTAGGCCTGGCTGTAGAATACTCACATTAATGAGCAAGGAAAGAATTAAGCAGTATCGCTGTTTATAGGAGACAGATTTTGAACATTCAAAACCGAAAAACTTCTGTCAGTTTATAGTTGCTCTAAAGGTGGACTTGCAAAGTTTTAACAAGCAAATTTTGAGCATGCATTTTATTGTGTTAGAGATAAATACCATCTAACGGAGCTCTGTTCCTAAAACAAGGCAGTAACTGGCCAAAGGATGAGGTTTTCTAAGTGATATTCATTGTTCCTACATACAGATGGTAAAAACATAACATGGTGGGGCCTTGGCTTGATAGGCATAGATTCGAATGGCTTATCATGAGCTGACAAAGGCCAATATTCTGACAATGTTCCTGCTTTAAACTTTTGGGGTTTTCTGCTACAGTGTCAAGATTAATATCTAGAAAATGAGAACTGATTATTCTGCACAAGAATGCCCTTTTGGTCTGTCAAAAAGTATTGTTAATAGTCCTGGGAGAAGGATCTTTCTATGCATCCATCCAGTCCACATTTAGAGCTTCTCTGCCATCAATACAATGTGGAATGTTTGTGTCTTCAAGTAGTTACTATGGCCAAAAATTACAGGTATAGTGAACTCTCACTTTATCATCCCAGCACTTCTTTCTTCAAGGAGTAAACTTAGAAAAGAGTGGAGGAGAAAAAAACTCTTTCTAAGCAAAGCTTAGTATATTTTAATATTAGATTATTTTTAGGGTGTATGAAGCTACTCTTTTGCTTGCTGTTCTGCTCTTTTTCTTCTGCCTGAGTTTAGCTGTCACACAAACCAAGCCACACAAGGCTTTCGTTTTTAGACAGACGTTTTTAAGTGGACTAAAACAATCAAACTTTTCTTCTCATTTGATTTTTCTGCATCTGTGTGGAGAGTTAGAAAATCTTGCTATGATTTTCAGCCCTACAGTGATTTAATAAAGATAGGTAAATTAAGGAAGAAAAAGGTGTGCTTAATTCACGAGATAGAGAGCAAGATGTGATTAAGAGGAAAGATCCTATCTGGACTGGAATGATAGCTAGAATACATGATTATTTTGCAAGGAGGGTACAGTTTATTTACCTGTGAGTAAATAAATGTTATTTTGTGAGGAGTGTGCCCAGGGGAATGACGAATAATAATAATCTCCAGTTGATTCTCTTATAGCGCATGTGCTCTGAGGATGCAGTACCTGATTTAACAGCATCTGCAGGCATAAATGGAAGCTTTTACAGTTAATTCTTAAGCTGTAGAGCAGATGGGAGGACTTGACATTCAATTTAATGCCTACTTATGCACCTTTTGCTGTAAACACTAGACTTTTTCTTTGTAGTGTTAGTTTAATTAAGGAATTAACTGGATTCTGTATGTTATTTACTCGTTAAGATTTCACCAGTAGCTCTAGTGATCACTAATTTTATGGGTATTGGCAATAAACTTGCTGTGCTAAAGGGAAAAAGATGTAATCAAAGGAGTCAATTTTATAAGCACAATACATGTCCATTCATAGATCTGTCTTCTTAGCATGAGTGGTTTTTTAGTTTAAAAGCACACAAAACATTAGACCTGCTTACTATTTCTTTAGCTTTCTGAACTATAGTCTTGTTTTGGCTTTTACAAATAAAAATGTATAATGTATAAGGATAATCTTGATTAAAAGATAATCTTGATTATTTCTCTCTCTCTTTTGAACCAGCCTCTTATTCCTAGAAGCCCTACAAGCAGTGTTGCTACTCCATCCAGCACTATCAGCACACCTACAAAAAGAGACAGCTCTGCCCTTCAGGATCTCTACATACCCCCTCCTCCAACAGAACCTTATGTTCCAAGGTAAAAAAGATCATTTCACAATACAATTTGATATAAAACATATTTTTGAAGTAACTGATCATTCTGTTCATACTATTTATTATCTGTCCTGCAGATAGTACTGTATTAATACTGTATTTTGCAGGTAAACTGGTTATTAAGGGTAGATGTGTTGAATCAGACCCACAGTGATCTGAATCAGTATCTTGTCTACAAAATGGACAGTAGCCTTTAGAAAAGAAGGTTCGGTACCCTATTTTCTCAAATATGGGGTAATCAATTGACTGCAACAGTCTCATCCTCTTTCAGAAGAGAAAAAGTTACCTGAAACCCTGAATCTGTAACTAGGAAAGGAGCTCATATCTGTCCCTTTGCCCAATAATAATGATGATTAGGGAGTCTGAGTTAAATGCAAGAAATTTTACATTCAACAACAGCACTGTTCAGTCCTGCCATGGTGTTTTCTTTCTTAGATATGTTTGATTAGGTAGTGTTAGAGCAAATTTCAGGTTTGTGTTTTAGTGGCCGCTCTGCTAGACTGTGCAGTGACCATGCTGTTCCCTGTCAATATACCTGCTGCTCTGACCTGCCACCTGGAACAGGCATTTTTGTCTCCCCCAGGCCTCTGGACTTGCTGAGGCAGAAGAGCAGCAGATCCTCCCTGCAGATTCATTAGCCTACCTTTACACAGCCACAAATGATTCAGTATAATTCCGTAATGTACACAGATGTTGCTTTCCTAAAATTCTGAGAGAATTTGTGTTATTTGTAATACAGAAGTGGCTACGTAGAGGTCTAGGAATGTATTTAAGAGGAATCAGAATTCCTAAAGCTTCCATATTCTTAGACACAGGCTATAATATGTCCAGTTAATGTATTTCTAAATTACTTCTTGCTTTTCTTTTAGTTTCCTTTCTTGGAAAAGGGCAGCATGTTCTTTCTTGTACCTGAGCTTCTTGGGGCTGAGTTTTTCTTACACTTTCTTATCTAGCCGGTTAATAAAATGTATAACCTGATACTGACAGGACTTTCCAGGGGGTTGTCCAAGAGTGAGGTATATGGCAAATTAAATTGCCTAGTGGGGAGGAGAAGTTGTGATTCTATGATAATTTCTTACTCTTTAGAGATATGAAAAACCTTCCAGGGTAAAAGTGTGATTTTGACTTCATGAGGATTCACAAGCCTTTTGTAAAGCCTTAAGCTGTGTCCCATGTTCCTTCCTTATCCCTGCCTCATCTGTACCTGGCTTGGCTTCTATTTCTCAGAAAAAAAAAAATTCTTTCAAATGTGACATGTATAACTCAGTTGAACTTACACATACTCTAGTTTACTGTAACTATTATTTTTTCTTTAATTAAAGACATTCTCAGTCATGACATTTGAATTGTGCACAGGAATTGAACATTCATTTTATCTCCCTGATAACAGTTCTTTGTTATGCTCACATAAATCTTTTAAGGACATGCTTTTAAGAAAATTGACAGAAAAGAACCAAGTATTTAATTCTAATCCATTAACATAAAAAAAAGCTGTGGGGAAAACCCAACCAAAACATAGTCTTAGGTGTGTTTCTCTTTGAATGCAGTAGTCATATGGTAAAGACCTAGTGCTCCTGAAACTATAATATCTTAAAAGGACCAGTATCTTTGTACTGCTTCAGATTCTGTTTACCATCACAAAAACACTTTCATTTGATAAGAAGTGCATCCTCATTTTTAAAGTATTTTTGGTGAACATTCACTGCTCTTCAGTTTTTGAGTTCTGCTCTAAAAATTGACATCTTCCAAATGGATTTTGATTATTTGTTAATAACATCTCTTAAATCATTATGATAATGCAGTAGTTTGGACCAATTCTGATTAAATCTTATAATACATATTAGTAGAAGCTGTAATCTTGTAGAGAGATAAAGCTGTGTATATTTGAATTTTTTTATCAGCTTAATCCAAATGGACTATTCTTGATTTCACCTGTCACACAGGGTGCAGTGTTTCTGAATAATTTGTTTGGGCATTTCATCAGGTTTTTTGTCCATGATTAACTATATTAAATCATGTGTGTATATTTTGGGTATTATCAAACTGCTCAACATCTGTTTCTCAGTTTGTTGTTGCCATTCCAAAAGAAAAATAGCAAACAAACAAGCCCTCCTTTTTTTCCTGGAACAGAGGAAAGGCCTTGATAATTTTATGTAAAATGTAAAGCCCAAAGCCTTGGTGATCATGCCCAGAGACAGTACAGCTGCTGACATATCCTCACATGGATGGCATGAAAAAACGGGAGCAACAATTCCCATGTGCTGTTTACTTAGGATTGCTGTTGTATGTTAATGCCTGTTCATATTTACCAAGCACCTTTGGGGGTGAGAACTGGAGCCCTCATCTCCAGAGGGCTGTGGCAAAGGGTGTTTGCCTGGCTCTGTACTTAATTCCATGCTTGCACTAAGGATCCCTCTAGGTCAGGCTGCCCTGCCTTCCTTGTGCCAGCCCCTGATGGTGGTTGCAAGCATTGACTAGCACCTGGCTGGTTTATGTCAGTCTCCATCATGTTACCTGCTGGGGTCCCCAGCTCTGTCACCACAGAAAGTCTCTCTTTGGAGGAGAGCCCACAGCCCTGTTGGGCTGCACCAGCCCTCCTCACTAAGCCAACACCATCCCTGCTCTGAGAAAGCAGCTTGCCAAAGTGAGTGTAGTGATCCGTGGGGGTTTGTGATGGTGCACTGTCACACCGAGGCAGAACGGCCTTTTCTCATCCCCCATGGCTGCCTGGATCCCATGAGGAGACTTTGCTTGGTCCTCAGATGGAGCCTCAAGGTGCCAAGGGAAGTAGGGGTCAGCTGGCCAGCTTGTAACTCAACTGGGAGTCCAGAGGGGCTGAAGGACTCCAACAGGAGCATATGGCCCAGCTTCTCTCTTGATTACCTCTTGGGCATTTTGCTACCCAGAAATAACTGTCTGATCAGGTCTTTTGCAGCCATCTTCAGGCACAGCTCTACCAGCATGTTTAGTAGATGAGCCCTGGTTCATGTAGTGCGAGAAAGGACTCCTAACCCAGCACAGTTTGCTCTCTTGTTTGATGCCTTTGAGTAATTTCCATTTTCAAAGAATGGGGCAGGGGTGCAGGAAAGCAAAACGATCCTGAGGACCTGACACAAACTGCAAAGTGAGCACTGTCCTGGGGTAGCAGCTGATAAGCAGGTGCTGCACACTGTATTTGAAACTACATACATGTATGTATACAACTTCTAGACCTGAAATGATTATGTAAAACTATGTTAGGTGTCTGTATATCTTCTGTGCCTGGTTCTTCTTGACCTGGGATTAAAGTGTAAGGAACCAGATTGGGTTTGCTCATGCTTGCCATGTAGCCATGTTGTAAAACTATCCAATGTATTTAAAAATGCAAGTATAAAAATGTAAGGCCAACATTATTCCTCTGCCCTAAATTACAAAATGCTCGGTATATTCCAGAAAAACCAAGAAAAATAAAAAGAGTTACTGCGCATCAGTTTTATTTCTATAATTCTTTTCAAGAGAAACCAATGAGATGGATAAATCTGTAAAGAATTGAACAAACAGACGTGTGAGGTACCTGACATATAAATGCATACATATGCATATATGCTGTGTGATCCTGATGTGGGGTGGATTTCATCTGAGTGTATGAAATATTGACATAGGCCCATGTTTATTGAAATATTCACAGTTTAAAAAAAATCAGTGTCTTATCTCAATATATTAAAAACTTCTCTTTTTAACTAAAGGGATGAAAAGGGAAATCTCCCCTGTGACGATGTTGGCAGACATATAGTGGGCAAACCGGTTCACACAGGATCTGAATCTCCAAACTCATTTCTGGACCAGGAGTATCGGAAACGCTTTAATGTGGTTGAAGAAGATGCAGTTTTATACTGCTATGAATATGAGAAAGGAAGAACAAGTGGTCCTGGAAGGAGAGAGAGCACACCGACATATGGTACAGCATTGATCTTGTAAAGATAATCACCGTTTGTTGATTTTAAGATTTTCATGCATCTGCTTTTGTTTTTAACCATGAAAATATTTCTGGTGGCCATTGATTTTGCTAAGAATTCAATACTACTTTAGTCCAATTTCAACCTAAGAGCTTACTCTTGTTATAGGAAAGAAAAAATAAACTTACTATGATAGGTAAGACCAGTTTAAAATTGATGGGTTTTCTGAATATAAATTCTATTTTTCTATCAGCTTAGTTTTCCAGAATCTGTTTCAGTAGCATTTTATTGAAAAAAGCATATACCAGAAGCTCATATTTTTTTACTAAAAATACAGAATGGAAATGTTCTCTCATTTTAAGGCCAAGACTTGCATAAGTTTTGGAATTCAGCTTTGGAAAAATTTTCCTAGGTATAATAACGATCTCGTCAGATTTACCAAGAAATGACATGGTGCTTTCATGCTGCAGTGCTCTCTAAAACTCTTTAATTTTTCTTTAGTCCCAGAATTGAAGTATGACTAATGACAGTGTGCTCTTTTTTTGGTAATACTGTATTAACCTCCTGTAACTTCCTGTATTGCAAGTGGTGGCTTTTTACGTATAGCAGTTCCTCTTTATTTTAGATCATAGGTTGTTTAAGAAGGAATTTTGCATGTTAACACTCATGTATTTGTGCTACATCCACATCTTGGATTTTGGCTTATTTAGGATGAGAATTCAGAAACAATTTATGGTGAGAGTTTTGATGCTCAAACCCTTGTACTCCAGCTTATTTTACCCTTGAAACTGTTGGAACTCTTCCTTTAGCTAGTGTGGTAACTTGTTTCAGCTTAGACTGGGAGAACTGATTTTCTGTTGCCAAGTATAAAATTGTACATACATAGAGTTGTTAGGCTGTAGAAGAAAATGGAGAGGAAATCTCATGTTTAAAAAAGGTATTTTGACTGCTATAGCATTAGCTGAGCACACACTTGAATATTTTTTCTACCTACCTGCTATGTTACTTCAGTTTTTAAAGTGAGCACAAGCTGTATGTTAGAGTTGTTATAGCAATCCTGTCATCATATCCCTTTGTGAAGAAAATAGATGTAATTTATGAGGAAGCATAGATTTAGCACATCATGCAGCCAAGCACCAAAATCACCTGGGAACCTTGATATAAATTGAAATTCAGCTGTGTAAACTATCCTCAGGACCTGGAGCACTGTGTTTGCACATTAAAGGTTGTATTTTCACAAAATGCACCCTTCCTGTAAAAGTACACCATCCTGCTGAAAAGTCTTCCGTATCCTCCTGATTTCAAAGTGTTTTCAAGTGTTTTCTAACCATGCCCATTCTCTGCAAAATAACTGCTAAGTTTTCAAAATTGATATACCAGTTTTATTACTGCAGTATTTCAGATATTACTATTGGTGTCTGCAGTCAGTTCCATTAACAGAGATGTACTCACTGTTACAGACATTAAATTTTAATACAGGTGGTCCAGAGTGAAGAAGAACACATTTCTTCTTCAAGGACTGCTGAATCCATTATTTTGTTATAGGATAGCTTTTTTAGCCTTTTTGTTCTGTTAGCAGAAAGGGTCATAAAGACATGGGTCAAAGACTCCACTGGAAATCAGTCATTATTTAACACATTTGTTTTACAGCCTTTTGCTTTTGATCTCACTTCCTTTTTAATGAATTCACATCATCAAGTCCATTTTCATTTAAGTGTATTTTCTAAAAATATTATCATTTCAGCATTACATTCTAAAGTTTCCCACATGGCATTTGTTAACATAAGGTTTGTGGGTAGGCATGACCTTAGGGTTTCACAGAAATCTGGAAAATGACAATAACACCCTTCTTGCCTTATGGTGACCCATTAAAGAAGGTCAAAGAGAGTTCCCAGGTCTAGAGAAATAATTGTTTTTAACATATACTTATCGTTAATTTTGTGATGGTGTCAATTTTTTTGCAAAAATTTTCTCAGTCCTCCTTCATGAGAGGTTAATAGGGCCCTCTGTAATTTCTTTATTGGAGTCTTCTGACATTTTTTGACAATGTTAACAAAGATATTTCTCTTTCGTGCTCTTATTGGCTTCTAGCTGTTATATAGTTGCTGTTAATTGGCCTTGGAAAGCTCCTGTTCACATATAGATAAAAATTTTCCTGAGTGTCCTCCACATGGAAAAGAGATTAGGGAATCCATATGGGTTAAAAACAGGGTTGTTAGGAGAGGTAACAAGCAAATGAAACTTGAGTTTAAGGAAAGAAACAAATTTGATCATTGCAGTTTTAATGTCGGATACCAAAGCAGGTCATTTGAACAGCTGAAGGTTTTGCAGAAAATTTGTTGTTACTTTTGATAACAATCAGATTTTACACAATTTTGTAGCTTTTCTGTTTTATTAAGTGTGCAGTTCCTATTAATAAGATACTGTTCAGCCTCACAAAGAAAATAAAGTTTTATTTCTAGAAAAAGAAACTGTTGAGAACTGCTTCTGATCAAGTAAACATGAGCCAAATACATCCCCACTCAGGAAATTACTTTGTGTGCACTAAATCTCACCAGCTTCAATCAGACTTAAATATGTGTCCCTAAATAGTAAAATGAATGATTAGTGAAAAGTTTAAAATACATGTGATTTTCCTGAGTAGTGATGTTTTTGTGAGCTTATCCTATGGTCTGTACAGAACATAGAGCTTTTTTGTCAATTTCTTTTTAAAAAGATAATAAAAACTTTTACCATTATGCTGCCTGCATGGTATTAGTGTGTTTTCCATGGACGCAGTACTTCAGCAGGGAGATAGACATGTTTGAATATTTTTTTTCATTATAAACATGTCTCTTTTTTTCAGTGTATCATGGATTTAGCCTCAAAAATGTGGAGTAAGACTTTTATGTAGGAATTTTCTGCTAAAATAATTTACAAAACTTTTGAAGTTTTTACTTCTAGCTTTGCTAATTTTAAAATCAAATTATTTATTCACTTTTTGGGTTTGTGACTGGTAGATTGATTTTAAAAAGAGCAAGGGCTGATCTTGTTGGGAAAACATTTTGTTTTCAGTCTGTCAGATAATATGCCATGTGCTATGCTACTGTTTTGTTTCAATACACTATTTAACTTGCTAAAGAATTCAGAACACTCTAAGTGGCCCCACTAAGTTCCATAGCACACTGATTTCACTGATTTCCATGTCCATCCTTAAAGAGAAATCATAGTTTACAGCGTTTTTTAAAATCAGTTTAGCAGCTTCCAATCAAAATTTAAAAGATAGGATAGGCTTCATCTATTCTGTCTTTTGCTGTCTGAAGTTCAGGTGAATTTAGCAACGATAACATACTTTGCTTTCTGTGGATGAAATGCTACAAAAGAAATTACACATAGAGGTTTTCTGCTTCCTTTCTTACTTGGTCACTGATGGATCTTGTAAGCCCACAAGCAGATGTGCTATTTGTGAAGGTGCTTCAATGATATGCACAAGTTTCTGTTACCAACAATTCACATATGCTTTAGAACAGTTCCCCTCTGTGGATGCCAGGGGCTTCCAGAATGAAAAGTAGATATTGCTCAGTGAAAACTAAAGTAGTTTGAATGCATTTGTCAGTGTCAGACGTCACTCCAGTGGTGATTTTGTAGGGTGCTGGATTTATTTTCTAAACTTAAAAAAAAAAATCCATTAAATACTTAGCTGCTTCTTTTCTGTTAAAGAGAACAGAACTCCTGTCTTAACCTCTTGTTCAGAGGCAGTGCTGGATCCTCTTTCATAAGCAACCCTGTAGCACGGCAGCTTAGCATGTAATTTGTTCTTTCTTCTAAAGAATGTTAGGTTAATGCTGCCTTATGGTGCATGATCTCGATTTTTTCCTCTGTTTCCAGGGAAGTTGAGGCCTATTTCTATGCCAGTAGAATATAACTGGGTGGGAGATTATGAAGACCCCAATAAAATAAAAAGGGATACTAGGAGAGGTAAGTGATCTGAACACACATCTTATACAAGGCATTAAGGGTTTTGTCTTGCTTTAAGCTATATTTTTCAACATCATTTTGCAGCTTACTTAGCTATCTATGTTTGTAAACCTGTTTTGGTATTTTCTTTATTATGTATGCTTAATTTTTTGCAGAGTCTATTTTAGGATTGAGGAAGTTGATTAACCAGGCAAAAGAAATTCGTGACTGCAAAGCCATGCAGTTTGTCTTAAATTCATGTTGGCATTTCAATGATACAGCTGTATTATCCCATCCATTTTGAAACTGGTCTTAATTTTATAATACTAGAGAACAAAATGTATGATTACTATTGATAAATAATTTTTATGCTTAAATGAGAATTATATACCACATTTCTTTAACTTTAAGAGTTCTTTTTGTATGAAAAACATTCTAGAGCAGCATGGGACTTACCTCAAAATCAAAGAGGATAAGTTCTTCAAAATTTTGGTTTCTGAGGCTTGGATACATAACTCCACATAAAAAATTGTGACCTCTGCGATTGCTCTTATCAGCCAGGAACAAGATGTTACAGTAATGATAGCTATTTCTGTAAAAATATTAACTTAATATTCAGTAGGGATCAAAAAAGGAAACACTTAGTAATTATTAGGAAAAAAATACAAGACAAATTTGGAAGTATTCTTATGCTGCTGTGTCAGTTGTTGTTCATGCTTTGTGTGTGCAATTCAAGTCTCTTAATCTCTTAAGAAAAACACAGTTGAATTCAAGAAGGTTTAGGAGACAACAAAAATTAATCAGATGCATGAATTGACTTCCAAACTGGGGCCAATTAAGCAGGCTGGCCATTATCAGTTTGGGGAACTTAAGCAGGTCATAATAAAAGGTTTATAAAACCTTGTGTGGAATGAAGTAAGGAAATAGGTTTGTCAATGTTTAATCTGAAACAAGAGCAAAGAGATCAAATATCTGTGTCAGATGCTGGTTAAAAGGAAAATGAGCTGGTGCAGTTCATGTTGAAGTTAAAGAATGTCTTTCCACAGCAGATTGTGGATACTAGAAGTTCACATTAATGCAAGGAAAAACCAGACAATTTGTGAAAGAGAAATCTGCTGAGGTTTCCTAAATTGACAGACACTGCTTCTGGGTCAGGAAGTCTCAGCTACAAATTGGTACATGCTGGAAGAGTATTCAGGGAAAGTATGTATGATATGGTGAATGATCTCCAAAGAATGTTCAGAGCAAATTACTTTAAAATGTGTGGCACCACTGACCTTTGTATTCATTGGAACTCCTGGTAAAAAAGTAGCAAACCCCCAAAAGTTATCCTAAGTCCATCATTGCTCATTTTTTTTAAACTCCAAGGAAAAATTTATTGATGTTCAACTTTTATATTTTGTTCCCTTTATTTAAGATATACCAGAAAACTGTAAGAATCCTGAATTTTCCCTACCAAAAGTTTGCTTTCTTATTATATCTGAACCAAAGAAGCAAATGGGTTTTGTTAGTGCAATAGTCCTGAAGAGTTAAAATTGACAGCAGATCTTAGCAAGAATATTGCATGTTTTGGAAGCAGGATTTACATGCAGGCAACAATTCACAATGATGTTTTGCATTACTTTTCTTTCAACAGAAAATTCATTGCTTCGCTATATGAGCAATGAGAAAATAGGTCAAGAAGACTACATGTTTCAAAGGAATAGCAAAAAGGATACTGGGAAAAAGTCCAAAAAGAAGGGAGACAAGAGTAGTAGTCCAAGTCATTACTCGCTGTTGCCTAGTTTACAAATGGAGTCATTGAGACAAGAAGTCATGGGCACACCTGGACCAGAAACTGCTTTGTACCATGTGAGTAAAAATAACATTAACAAAAGTCATTGCTCTGTGCTTGTGATAAGAGACAGTCTTGGTTTTATAGTGGTGTTCAAACCTCTTTTGGACTGCTGCTGTTGTACTGATTTCTATTCTTCAGACAATAACTAGGTCTCAAAGAAATACTTTAGAATTCTTGATTTTGCTGTTCAGATGTGGGATGGACAGCAGAGTTTTACTTCCCTTATCTAGAACATAGCAGTCTGGTATCTTTTGAAATGCAGTGTGATATCTCTGCATTGACTTACTGCTGCTGATGGAAAGGGAAGTACAGCAGTTTCCTGAGTGGCTAGAAACCTTCTTCCCAACGTCTCTGTCACTGCAATATGCTAAGCGTTGTCAGACAACCCCTTTACTGCAGGTACTTTGAAAGGCCTTCTCTTGGCAGGAAAGCTTGTGGGAGGGGTTTGTTTTTCTTTTGAGGTAAGGCGAGCTCTAATGCACATGACTGTTTTTAACATTCAGACCTCAGGAATGCAAGTATAAAGGTAAAGGAAGGGGTTCTCCTGTATAGGATGCAAAAAGAAAATTGCAGTAACTTGCTCATTTTTAAGTGTGTCCAAAAAATGGAGTTAGAAGATCACAACATATTTTAGATGTGATAAGACATTCGCCCAATAGCACTTTCCATGTATCAAGAGAATATTCATCTCTCAGTGACATTTCTTTCTCAGTATATGTTAAGTTCCTGACATTATGCAGTGACAAAAGCTTTTATTTTAAGGTATCTTTTTTTTTCTTTGGTTTCCTCTATCACATAATAAGTCTAGTTTCCAAATTATGTACAAAAATAAATGATGCACACAGGAACTAGAAGTTTCTCAAAACTAGTATGGAAGTTAATGAGCAACAGCAAGCGTAGAATTGACAACAAGCATTTTTCATTTACTTTGGATATCCATCCACAAAACATTTGAACTGTTAACATCCCAAATTCCACCAGTGTCAGCTAATCCTTCTTGTGCATCATTACCATTAAAAGATCTCTCTCTATAATGCCATTAAATTTTCAGCATCTGTTTGAAAGTTTAGTAGGAGCTTTTCCCTTTATGAAAATAAATAAAGGTTATTAATTCTTTAGAATACAAATCAGTATTGATCTGCTGACTGGCTGTGGAGCAAAATGCGTGAAGTAAACAGAAAAAGGAAGCTTGGACTATTGATTTGTCCCAGGGAAAATGGAAAGGAGCCCTTCACAAAGCATTTACAGCCCTCTGCAGCTGAGTATTGCTGATGCTGTCTCTGGAAGCTGGCTGCTATCATGCAGGACCAGAGTTTCTTTTTTGTAGTGATGACACCCAAGTATTTTGGTGCATACATCTTTGCCACATAGCAGAGCCAAAGGTTTTGAAATAAATTGGGCAGAACTTTTCTTAAAATCTCAAATAAACAGTGCAGTGAGCAGATAAAGAATGGAGGAGTACAGATAACACACAAGGAACTTGTATCTGTCCACAGTAAAATTTTATTAAGCTACAGATAACAAATAAGACAATGAAAACACATAATTTATGCTCAAATTGTGTCATAAAGATCACTAAAAGAGTGGCTTTCCTATTACAAAATATTTTTTTACAATCAGCAGCTATAGTTTTTCACAAAGATTTCAGATTATTTTTAAATGGAAGCCTCTGGATGCACATGAGTTGAGTGCAAAGGTACTGCTCTGATAGTAGTGAAAGAGCTGGAGGGTTTTTTTGGGTTTGGTTTGTGGTTTTTTAAAAAGTCAATGTTTTCATTATGCTAGAATAGCAGGGAAAGAGAGAATACTGTGACTCTGTGCTGTGTATACCGCAAGCCAGTCGATTTTCCTAAGGTAAAGAGCAGCTTCTACCAGGTGGCTTTAGTTGAATTTGAACCTGTAGTGGCTCAATTGTTTGTATAAGGTCCCAGTGCTAAAGAACACTCCACCAGGCTTGTTAAGTAGCTCCAATCCCTGATTGCTCTTGTTGTTAGAAGTATTCACCCATTAGCCCGTGTTTACCTGGCTTCTGTGTCCAACCGTAGTTATAAATATACCATTATCCTCTGGATTTAAACATCTTTTGTTACCAAATTTATCCCCCAATATAGGATTTTACAGGTTGTAATCAAATAATTTTGTAGACTTCTCTTGCTTAAAAGAGTTAGAATGAGCATCTTAGGTTTTTCTTCAAAGATTGTTTTCACATCCTTTCCTCCTTCTCATAATTCTTTCAAATCTTCATATTTAATCCTAAATATCTTAAGCATCCTTCCTAAATATACATGCCAGCACAGCACATAAATTTCTAGTAGCTGCATGGAAAGGTTGCATAACCTTTCTTGTCCTCTACTTCTCTATTTATATGTTTAAAGGACTGGTTACTGCTTTTAAGCATAGCCTTGGAATGAATGTTTGTTACTTGGTTTTAGTTTTATTTTTTCTGTAATGATAGTGTTTCAAATCACTTACTTGCAAGACTGATATTCCTAATCTAAAAGCTTCTATCTTGGATTCTTTGTTATTAAATACAATAACATTGTATATGGTTGGTCATGTTGAAACACATGACTTCTTGGGTATGCTTGCTGAATAATCCATGTCTCTGAAGCAACCCTAAGTGTGAAATATGTGAGAGTCAGGGCTCTGGACCCTCAAACTTGGCCCCCATGATTCCCAAGTCCATAACAAGGAGTATTGAAACTCCAGGAATCTGGGGTCTGCTGTGGCATTTCCTTATTCTGAAATTATATTTTTAATGTGCATATTCTGTGAAATAGAAAGCATGCACATTTAATTTCTCCTCTTTTTTCCATTTATTTTCTTTTCCCTTTTACTGAATTCCCTGGAGTAGAAGCCATGCTGCTCACTCAGCATTCAGGTTTTGTGTCATTCGCTGGCCTTTGATTCTGTGTTACCTTTATTCAGTTATGTTTTCATTCTTTTTTGACTCCATTGATAGAAATGTTAAATAACTTTGGACTAAAAATGCATCCCACTACTTAATGATGAATTCCCCTTACAATTCCAGGCCTCTTTCCTTTTGAATTTTTGCAGCCACTGATGTGAGCAGGTTGATTACCTTTTTACTGTGAAGGTTTTCTGCAGAAAAGCAGCTTTTACAATTATGCTGACTTCAACTCCTTCTGCTGCTTTTATACATGGCTCTACAGAAAAGAAAAATCTCTGATCAAGAAACTAAACTGCTGAATTAAATTACCACTGCAGAAACGGTATTATTTTTTGTGCTGTAAACAAAGTGGATGGTGTTAAAAAAAATTACTATGGTAATGTAGAAGTGCCTGGTTGTTGTTTATCTGCTAAAAGCTATTCTGTAAAATGCCAGCAGGTTCAAATTGTTATATTTTAAAGTGATCGCAAGAAAGTGGCAGTCTAGCATTTTTCTGACTGTCAGGATACTAAACTTGCATAAAATCACTGGTTTTCACAGTTTTGTTTATATTGTTGACCTGCCATTGCAATCAAAAACTGTCTGGTCAAGGGTGCATTTCAGTTGCAGCCTTGGAAAGTGAACAGGGTTTGCTTGTGTCCACTGCACATAACCAATGTGATAGCTGATAGCTGATAGCAAAACAAAAACTAATTTGTGTTGTGTCTGTGAATTAAACATCTCTTGTACCCTCTTCTGGTGTTTCTGAATCCTCAAATATAAATTTTCCTCACTACTTTGGTTTTTTTCCCATTCTAGAAATTCTTTCCAGCATTATGTTGATTTCTAGCCAAGTTGCTCTTGCATTCTATTTTTCATCCTTACTGTTGTAAAAGAAAGCAACACAGAGTGTTAATGTTTTTATTAAGCTGAGGCAAACTGTTTGAGCTGTTGCTAATCTGATGTGCAAGCAGGTGTTCAATGTGATCTATTTCTGTAGGTAGAAAACAGCACAGTTAAAATTGTTTCGAACTTTTGGGGTGCAAGAGATGAAAGCTCTGGCATATTGTGTTTCTCGAGTTCATTATGGTTTCTGTGTAGGAATTTTCTTGGTGTGCTGTGCTTTGTTTCTGTTGAAGGAAAATAATGTGGTTATTTAGGAGGGAGATAGAGTCATGGGTCAAAAGAAGTTCAACATGAGGTTAATAATAATTTGCTCCTTACTGGATCAATACAACTTTCCCTTAGCCTAGGAACAGCATTGCAATGTGAAGAAAAGGTTACAGGCTGTTGTATGTATTAGAAAGCAAGATTACTTTTTCTTGCATAACTCCCTACTATATACAACAGGCTGCAACCTACACAAATAAACTTACCTTATTGACCTTGTTTCTTCTCCCTTTCTGCCTCCCATTATCCCTTTGCCTTTTCCAGTGTATGCTCACTTGTTCATGTGTTCTTAGCAATACATAGTGATTTGCTGGTTTTAGGAAAAGTGACAGAAAAATAACAGCTTCTCACTCTGATGTGATAACCAGTCTATTTTAAATTTTTTAATTAATTAGAGGAGTTTCCTTAGTTATTTTATTTGCATTTGGAAATAAGATAAGTTTAGTAGTAAAATGTGCCACTTCAAGTTCTTACCTCTGAAACAGGTTGCTGAGTAATGGGTGGAGGAGATAAATCGAGGTTTTGTACCATTGGGATTTTGCTGAATTTACATGTGTAGATGTGTACCTATGCACTATCTTTAATGTTCCAGTTTTACTTTTAATAAGGGAAAAATCAAATAAAAGCTATCAGCTGGAGTCCTTGTGCTGCAAATTGTATTAAGTTGGCACAACTTCAGCAGACGTCTTTTTTTTCCTCTTTAGCATTGTATAACCATCCATGTGGTTGAAGTGCAGCCTCGTGACTCTCAATCACATAATTAACAGCAATACTTGCTGCAGTGAGCACCCATGGCGAGCCAGGGACTCTCCTTTCTACTCTGCCAGTGAGGCAGCAAGGACAAGGGCTTTGAGCAGGGTTACAATTGCAGCTGTGTCTCTCTCTCCAGTCCTCCCACAGTGTCTGTACCAGTTCAGCTCATTGGGTTTTCTCAGCAGAGCTGGTGGGGATGCCTCAGTCTGGCCAGGCAAGGGTCAGTTGGCTGCAACAGTGATCTTATTGAGAATACTTTAAGTGAAGAAGATTTGTTTATGGATCTATTGCAAAAACCTGTGTTTTGGCTAATAATAAGCTCATAATATAAAACTGGGGAGGAGACAGTAAATTTCAGCCAAAATAACTTCTACTTCAATTATGCTTATTTTGAGGTGTTTCTTGCCTCCTACAAGCCCCTCCAGAAAAAAGACAGGAAGATGCTGTTTAAAAGTTGAATTCAAAATGTATGTATTTAGGTGTCAACAGAGAGAAGAATTTACCAAAACCTCATTATTTTGAGAACTTTAACTCTGCTTAAGTGGTTGATTTTCCCTTACTTCTGTTCTCTGTGCAGAAAGGCTGAAAGGAAGTAAAAGTGAAAATACTTAAAATACATAGTTTTTGGGTGAAAATTCTGGAATCAAATATGCATGTTTTTATAAAACCCTTTAATCATAGTAACCAATAACTAGCATTTTAAAAAGTGCAGAACGTGTGCATATTAGTTTCCTAATAAACCTGTGCGCAAGCTACCCATCAATTTATTGCAAAAATCTTCTTTTTAAAATGACATCTAAAGAACATTACATAGTGCAAAATGATTTACCAAAAAACCCCAACCCTGCCAAAACTACCCCACTGAAAAACTAAGAGTTTCCTATAATTGTAAATATCACAGTATTTAAAGAATTTCTGTTTGGTGATTTTTTTTGTTTTTGATATTTGTAAATTAACAAAAAAAATTTGTAGAGAAAAAATTAAAAATCAGTTGCACAGATTTTAAGTAGGTGTCTGAAATCTAGAATGTCATTGTACCATTACAACAGATGGAGTTGGTACATTTTCTTCTTAAAAATGTTTGGAGTCCAGCTATGGCAGTGTTTAAATAACAAGGCTCCCTTTTTCTTTTTCTCCTCCCTGTTTTCACAATAGTCTATAGTTAGACATGTAATTGTTACTAGAATAAAAATATAGCAGTTGGTATCAAAGTCCTGTTAACCTATGTGCACAGTAAAAAATATTTTCCAATAGTATTTCCATAATTTTTGTTAATATTTGAATTACTGTCACTTCTTTGCTGTGGTATTTCATCTCCATTTAAATATATATATAAAAATAATACTGAAACTTGCAGATAGATTACAGACTTATATGCTTTAATCATCAGCAAAGGAGATTATAAACTTTATAAAAAAAATAATAATTATTTAATGTAGAAAAATTATAGTTGTGTTCCAGTTAAAAACCATTGGAGTTTTATATTCCCAGGTAAGAAACTGCACTGGATTTAAAGTAACTATCCAGAAATTAAATAAACATAATGAACAGTTTTGGAAATAATTGGAAAAAAATTCAGTCTCTAATTATCACAGTAAGAAATTATTTTAAAAATCATTTCTTCACGGCTTTGTTGCAAGTTAGCCCTTTACAGTCTAAATATAATTGTGCATACTCTAGTTTCTACTGCAAAGGTAGGAAAACACAAACCTTAACTAAAAGTAGCACATATGCTGTTGAAATTTCACAAGGGAAAAACCTGTAATTTTTCATGATGTCTAGACTTCTCAAAAATAGCTGTCTCAGACTGGACTCCAAGTAGGCTCCTGGATGCCTCAGTAGAAAAGTCCAACACTGAGCTGCTGTGGTGCCTGAGTTTCTTCTCAAGTATTTGTATGTTTATGAAGGTCCTGCAGAGCTTGGCTGGTAAAAGCTGAGCACCAAGATAGCCCTCTCTGGAGGTGGCTGGAGCATTTAAGACACTTACATCTTTCTTCTGTAGGTTATACTGGTCACATCTCACCTTAGTTTTTGTAGCCTCAGGGAGTTGTTTGGCCTCTTCTATGACTTCAACTCCTTGCTCCCTTTTCTATCAGTGAGCATGTAATGAGGAAATAAGGCTGTGATGGTAACTAGGTCCACATGTGTGGAAATGGAAGAAACTCACTGCATTGCAGTGGAAACTGAGCTGAAGAGGCTTATGAAGTTATAGAATAATCTGATTTGGAGTTATTTTAAAAGTCTCAAAGTCTAATCAGAGGCAAAAGTGCTAATAAAATGTTTCATATAATGCAATGCAGAGAAGAAAATGCAGTTGTGCTGTGAAGGCATCACGAGCTTGTATTCATTTCTCATCAGCCTAATCTAGTATAGTTCAGGTATAGACAGCCCTTTGCTCTGAGAGACATTTAGAAAGAACAACACTTAAAAAATTAACTAAGGGAAAGTAGGAGAAGGGAAAGAAACATAATGGGAAATTTTTACCTTTTGCTTTCATGAGTCTGAAACGCCATCATGTCCCACAGCCTCAATCGTCCCACTGGCCACGGGCAGCTTTGAATGCACATTGGCACACGTGGGATTTTTTTCAGTGGGATATTTGTGGGTTTATATATCAGATTCAGACAGGAGAGCAGCATGTCCCACATTCTGAAGTTGGAATAGTGATTCCAGGATTTGGCCAGCTTCTAAATGCCCAGTAGAAACCCATCTAAACAATACTGTATGTATCCTTTCATTTGAATGCAGCGCTTCACAAATGAAACAGACAAAAAATAAGTAATAAAAATAGTATTCATATTGTTAAAATCTGAGTAGGAATTTATATCTAAGTCATAAGTGAACTGTGTATCATATAAAACAAACAAAACAGTAAAACACTTAACCAATAAGCAAAATACTCCTTTCTTGTGACAACTGGAAAATAATTGGCATATCCTTAGGATTGTTGTGCTCAAAAGTAATTTTTGCTATTCCATCTGAGTTTGGTAAAAAATTACTTTCAAAATAAATCTTCTACATTTCTGAGAGAAAAAGAAAGAGAGAAACAGCATATAAATTCCTTGCTAATGGAAGATGGCTTTGTATTATTTTTAGACTAGTGCAATCAGCATAGAGGAATAGAGGGGCCTCCTGCGTCTAGTCCTCTGCTATTACAGTTAATCTCTTTCACTTAATCCTATTCAGATCTGTATTAAACTCCACATTCAAACATGGCATGAATTGCTCTTACTGATGATGGGACCAGAAAAAGGTGATAAACTGGGTGAATGGATAGCCAGTTGTCATAATTCCAAGTAAAATGTTGGACAGTGGGGAAGGAAAGATGCCAGCAAGAGAAAGGTGTCTAATGAATTTGCTACAGAAAAACAAAACCCAGATGCCTCAGATACCAGCATAAAATGCATAGGATAGTAGGATAATTCAGTGTGGGAGCAGCCTCAGGAGGTTGTCTACTCTGGTCTTTGGCTCAAAGCAGGGCCAGCTCTGAGGTCAGACAAGGCTTCTCAGGGCTTTGCCCAGCTGGGTGTTGTTGAACACCTCCTGAGATGGAGGCTGAATGAACTCTCGGCCAACCTGTGGCACTACTCATCTGTCCTCATGGCAGAAAAGTTGGAGATGATATTTTGGCAATAGCTGAGAGGATAGCAACTTGCTCAGATTTAAGGCATAGTTTCTGTTGTTTCATTGCTGCTTAGCTAAAATCGTCTCGGGAATGTGCGTCAGTAATCTCACATCTGCTTTGCCAGTTCTAGACTCTCATTTCTTTGAACTCAAGACTGAAGAGAGTAGATGTGCATGTGCAGCTTCTATATTTGATTTCTGTTTAAGCATGTATTTTGTGAAACAGTAATACTTAGACTCCTTAGGAGGGAGTGCTAAGTTCTTTTAATTATATGGAATAATATCTGCATTGTTCTTGAGGTATATTATTCCTGTCACAGATTAGAGAATATTTTCACATCTGCATTGTTTCTCTTTGAAAGAAATAGTTAATACCATTAATTTGCTCTTATTGGGGAAATGGTTGCCCCAATGAAATTTAAAGGTATTGAATATGGGAGAGTTTACATTTATTTCTATATACTCTCTGATCTTTACTGAAATCCAGAGTTAATTATTGCAGCAAAGCAAAATCCTCTAGAGATGAGGTAAGATTGGTTTATGGTCCATTATGAAGCACAATTGGAGTCTTTTGTGGAAAATTTTTGTTTTAAACTTTCTCTATTACCTTCTTTTGCATTGTGACCATGAGGGGAAAAAAATGGTCTGCCATAATTTCTTCCCATGACAAAGCTGGGAAATTCTTTAAAAATGAGAGAGTTACTGTAAAGGTCATCTAGTCCAGCTCTGCCAGTCTAGATTTATTCCTCACTGCATAGAATATAACGGTCTGAAAGTGTAATTTAATATGGTCTAGAGCTGTAGATCTATACACTAATAAATCTCTCAGAACATTTCCTAATTTCCTTTCATATCCCCATTCTATATTTTTTTTCTGTTATCTATTTCATATCTGATTGTATCCTGCTTTTATTACCTGATAAAGGACCATTGCCTTTGTAGGTATCACCATTGTTTGTACATCAGTAAGCTATATTTCCTGTAATTTGTACAGTCAC
Source organism: Aphelocoma coerulescens (assembly GCF_041296385.1). Taxonomy (NCBI): domain Eukaryota; kingdom Metazoa; phylum Chordata; class Aves; order Passeriformes; family Corvidae; genus Aphelocoma; species Aphelocoma coerulescens. The sequence goes on along the minus strand of NC_091013.1, from coordinate 14,691,206 downwards.
AGTAGCACAGTTGAGATTTTATTTTTTATTAATGTAGAACAAGTGATTTCATCCCTCAGTTATTCCCCTTTGATAAAGACAAGATGAAGTGCAGCACATTGTAGCAGAGTAGTTTGTGTCAGGTATCGCACAGAAAGGACTCAGCATGAGTTACCACTGTGATATGGTGGGGAGTGTCACATCCAGGAGAACTTTGATCTAGGGCCTGACTTCTCTGTTGAGTCCTCTCTGCTCTCCTTTCTGTACAAGGGAAAGGGAGGTACCAGGACTATGAAAGCATTCAACCAAGGACACTGGCTGGCATGTGTCATGAAATTCGGCATTCTAAAAAACTGGTACTGAGTGGTGGAAATGTTGTTTGAATTAATGGAGCACATACGCCTGTTTCAGAGTGCCATTTTATCAAAATGCTTTGACAAACAGCTCCATTGTTTCTGAACAAGGGATTTTTTCCGAGTAGTGGTTTTGACTCCACAGGAGTCTCTGCCCCATTCCTCTACCCAACTTACACAGTGGTGGCCCCTCAAGCCTGTTGCTAACACACAATATGAGAGATTGTATGGTTCCACCTGGGAGGAAAATGGCTCTTTGCAGCACTGCAGCTCCTGAACTGAAGCTGTTTTATTAGGTGTTTCTGTTTTACTGGAGAGAAGTGCTTGTTGCTTAGTGCCTGATCCCTGAGTCAGCCAATCCATCTCTGCTACTGTGCTGTGTAGGAAAAAGCAACCTGGTATTTTTCATAAAGCAATAACTTCTTTTTGTCCACTTCTCAAATATATCCCTTTGCTTTCAGATTAACCCAAGTAGATAGCATTTCCAACACTGCAGAATTCTGACTTTAGAATGATGTGTAAAACTTCTTGTAAGCTGGTTTGTACCCGTAAGGTCACCATAGCCAGCTCAGAATTAAAAAGACCTAATGTTATCTTTCCCCACCTTCTGCAAAGGGCTGTTTCATCTTATGCTTAGAGGAAATTTTACTGAGTTCCAGCAAGTAATGGGACTTTTATCCTGGAGTGAACTGTTCTTTTTCTGCCTTAATTCATAAGGCCAGTGGAAGTGTTTGGTATGAATTTTAACAGAATGTACAATTCCTGATGTACAGAAGCTCTTGCCTTCTTTTCCCCATGAAAACTTCCCCTCTGTTGAAAGCCAGAAGGAGTTTTCTGTTTCTTTCACTAAGCATATGATGTCCAAGTGCTAACAGAGAATAACCTGCTAACAGAGAATAGTGTATCTTTCTTGAAGTAGAAATCTGTTTTCTCAGAGCGCCTACATCCTCTGCACTTTTCTTTGTCACACAATCAGACATAGCAATTTGAAAGAGATCATGCTGAAGGGCACAATCAGAAGTGTTGCTAACTCCTCCTGCAGAAGGAGGTGTATGTGCTCTTCAGCATGAGCAAGCACCAAGGTGCTGTAAGGGGGCATGGGACCTTTATTTTTGGCTAATGATTATTTCTGTACAAAGACCATGGGCTTGGTGCAAGATGTTGTTAATGCCCTGGGGGGATTACTGTTTTACAGCAGTTTGTTTTCTTCTGAGAAAATCTGGGATTGGCTCCATGCTGTGCCATAGACCACCTCTCTAATCCAATAATAGATGAAGAATAAGTTTCTTATATCTGCTTGGATAGTCTTATTGTTTTAATGTTTAGATAAGCATAAGAGGAAAATCTACCTTCCCTATGAAAACCACATAAATTTTCTAAGAAAACCAAGATTTTTCCCTGGAGGAAATTGCAAAGTTTGATATCTGCTGGAGGGGCATAGCAACAGGGCACAATTATCCACAAAGCTTCTCAAATGCTTTTGGGGTGACTTGTCTCAGACACACTCTGAAAGGACAAAAGGCAATGGACAAAAATTGAAATACAGGAAATTCCATATAAAAATAAGAAAAAAATACTTTTACTGTGAAGATTGTTCAGTGCTGCCCATGGAGTTAGTGGAGTTTCCATCTTGGAGATACTAAAAACCCAACTGGACACAGCCCTGAACAACCTTCTCTACTCGAGTCTGCTTTGAGCAACAAGGCTGGATAAGATGATCTCCAGGGGTGCCTTCCCGCCTCAGTTGTTTTGTGTTTTTTCTGACTGGTCCGTTCTTCTCAGTAAGTGGTTAAACTGGGAACTGCTGCAGGTTAAATACTGTTCTGTAACAGGTGATAGTTTAGTTTCTTTTTTCCTTCCTAAATGTGTACACTTGAAACATACACAGTGATGGAGCAGCTGATGCATCTAGAACTTTTGCCATTAAAGGATACATACAGTTTTTGAATTCTCCCCTTCTCTCCTAGATTACTTACTGTCAATAAAAAGTAGTGTGGGAGGTACCAAAATTACATGTTTTAAAGAGGATGTAGAGCAGAAGAATGATCTCAGAATAAATTATTCTAATGAACAGCACTTGTCTAGTTTAACTTTTTATCCTCATTTGCTTCAGGCAGTTATGACACTTCTGTAGTTCTTGTTATGGCAGTCGAAAAGACTGGGGGAATGTGAGAACTCTCATTTAAAGTTAATGTTGTCCAGGAGTTTTACTGCTTTGGTATTTCAATTAAAGAGTCCTGTGGCTTAATGGCTTTCCCTAGTGGTGGAAAGCAGCACCACTGTATATTATTTTTCCAAATAGCCTGAAGATTTAAAAAATTATTTCTTCATTCATTATGCTAACAACTTTGCACAAAATATTTGCACTAGATTGCACAACTGCTAAGTTGTATCCAGCTAATGTAACATTTGCCACAGAGCCCGCCCCAAATGACAAGAAAACATTTAGAAATGGGAGGATGAATAAGAATCCCAGAGCAGAAAAGCTGTTCTTGCTATCACATTTCAGACAACCATAGTTCTGCCCTTAGCTAGCCTATTCTTCTTGGATAAGCAGACATAGCAGCAGTTGTATGAAAGAAAAGACATCTGATATTATCAGCCCTTGTAGACTATGTAATAAGGAGGCCATCCTGCACAGCTCATACAGCCATTGCTTACCTCAGAGGCAGATAGGAAGTTGGCAGCTTCAAGATCTCAGACTACCTATTATTACAGTAAAAAACTCTTAAGGTACATACTGTTTCTTTTTCCTTGTGGTCATTAACAAAGCGCATGAATGAAATTCTGCTGCTGATTGGCAGGTTTCAAACTTTCTGATCTGACAGAGGTGTTCCCTCATCACATCTTTGTAACACAGTGATTGAAAACTTTATTTTCCACAAATATCCATGAAAATAATTAGTCCTGTCTGTTATTAGCTCTTAACAGAGACTAAACAAGATGGTAAACAAAAAAAGATATTGGCAAAGTCCTCTGTTGCGAGTACCCTTAAGCATGAGATGTTAATACTGATGTCAAGTGTGACATTGTGTATAAATAGGTTTGCATTTTCCCCCTTTTCACTCCTCATTTAGCTCTGAAATTTTGGATCTCAACACACCAAATGCAGAGAAATGTGTATGTGATATATCAAAACTGTGAAAATAGAACATTGCCAGTGTTCTCAAAGCATGGAGAACTATCTCTCAAAGTGAGAGATCAATCATATAATTGGCAGAACCAGCTTTCATTTTTTTCCCAGATACTGGCTTTTCCATCTGTAGCAGAAAGTTCCAGTAATCAGATGTGTTACAAGCTACCCTGCTGAAACTAGAGAAAGCTATCTTACAGTGACAGGGGGGAACTGCCTTACTGTAAATAGTTCCTTAGTATTGTAACTTGCAGGTTGAGAAAAATTGGATTTGACCTGAGCTCTAAATAAAACTATAAAGATATACCTGCATTTTCCCTTCCAATCAGACTGAGCTCAAAGTTGGGTAGAAGAATTGGGTATTACTTTTTCCATAACCTGGTTTTCTCTTCCAGCTTTTTTTAAATGAATAAGTGAAAAATGTCTGAAGAAAAGTGGAGAAACAAAAAAAGCCCTTTAATGAGAATTTTAGGAGCTGTCCAATTTAGTACTAATTGCCATGGCCAATCTAGACCTTCAGAGAATCTTCAGTTTTTGGTAGACCTACAAATTCTGTAACCATGAAGGAGTTTCTGTAACTATTAGAATATATCTATTTTTTGGATGTGGATGTAATGTTCTGTTGGTCACACCTGGAATTTATATTAGATCTTAGAGAAGCGCTAAGGAACAGCCTGACGTCAAATCTTTAGACATCTTCCTCAGCCTCTTGAAGGTTGTGAAAATAACCAGTCTTCTCAAATTTATCATTTCCATAACCAGTCTATTTGTTTTCTACTTTTATGTGAGCTGTCAACTAGAATAGAAGTTTTCTAGCCTTCATCATAACAGTTTTATCAAACATGCTTCTCTTTTGATACCAGTTTAACTCCAATTTAATATTAGCATTGAAAGATCAATTTAATAAGTTTCTTATCTGGCATGAAACAAATAAATTAATTGGAAACTTAAATAATTTCATACTTTCATTTAAATACATTTTTCCAAATAGAGAGCTATAAAATCACTACTAAACAAGTTAAATACATTTTCAGGCTTCTGAACATTAACGACTAACTTTCAATCTCATTTCCCTTCTGAGCAGATTATAGAGCAGGTATAGTACTAACCAATAATACTTTATCCCAGGCAACAAAGCTGGATAACTCTTAAGAATGACACAAAAACATGATAGTCTCATTTCTTGAAAATGTTGTGTTATACATACAAAGATGCTGACGTGTGATTGTGTGCATGCAGATAGTATTGATTATACCACCTATATGGAATTAGTTTCGTGCTAAAGAGTAAATATGATTACAGGCCAGAGGTGATCTCTCTGGTTGGGGTGAGCCTTCACCTGCAAGTTTTTTACAATGTAGCTGCGTTGCTGTGCTGTAATTCTAAAAGGCTTACCCTGGGGCAGGTTGCCCTTCACAGCTGTGCAGTCTTCTGCTGGCCTTTCAGAACTCTGTCAATCATTTTGAAGACTGTAAAATAAATACAACCCACATAGCAAGTCTGTTAATGAGCAGTTGCATAAAGAGAGGAACTGTTATGGCTCTTCCCTTCACATTGAAATCTCCATTGGCTCATGGAATGTGCAGCTAAGACCTCAGAGAGGTAGGGCAAGAGGTACACTAGTTCCTTTGCAAGAAAAACCAAGCAGACAAAAAAACCACAGACAAAAAAACCCTACAAAACCAAAACACCAAAGCAGAAACATGGCAAAAATCCCTTTAATAAATGGTGGTTTATTCCTTTTAAAATACACGTCCTTTGAGGCTGCTAATAGGAAAGGCAGACCTTTACATACATGATATGTTTCTTTGATATTCTACTTAGACATGCATTTGTCAAAGGTCTTAGTCTAGGTACACTATTAAATAGAACTATTTCAAAGATCACTTATTACAGGAGAAAAGCATTGTGTCTAGAAAGCTCACTGAGTCTTAGTGTATTCAAAAGGGTTTTGATATATGTTAAACATCAAGTGACACCTTGCTTTTGGGTAATGGGAAGTTTTTCTAGTTGTATTTTGAGTGACTGGAAAGCATTTAATTCAGAATACGATTAAACAGTTTCAAATATTGTCTGAAGTGACAATTTCCACTTGTCTTCAGGTACTCATCTATTTAATATTTCAGTGTCAGTCTTGTTTCCATTTTACTCATTATTTTGAGTTACTAACAACTTTCTTTAATATGGAATGCTGCTTTCTATTTTATTTCATGCTTGCTCTAAGAATTAGTTGGAGATGGATTCTTGGAAGTTGGGACAAGGTATTTAGGAAAGCAGTTGCTCAAAGCTCAAGATGTATCAGAATCAAAATGCAGGGAACATACATTGAATCTGACTTTGTGGGTGAGTGCTAAACAGTATCTTACAGCAAGTTTGCATTAGCACAAATAAATTTCTTGCTTTGGTGTAAATCCATGTTTTTAGGGTTCATGGCATTAAGAAGTAGTATTTATATTATTTCCATATTTTCCACATCACAGAATTAAGCTGTAAAAGGGGAAACATGATGGTGGCCAGCATTAGGACAGGTCGTTTAAAGAAGCTGTGGAATCTACCTCTTTGGAGATAGCTGGATCTAGGTTAGAGATGACCCTGAAGAACAGGATCCAGTGTTGGCTTCAAAGCAAGCCTTGCTGTAATCAGGAGGAAGGACATGACCTCCTGATGCCACTGAGAAAAGGGCACTTACCATTATCTTACAACTGGTAAGAGGCTATGTTCAAGTCAATGATTTACTAAAAAGCAACAGAAGAAGCATTTTTAGATTTCATGCTCACTTGTTTGTTGTTGTTGTTTTCTAATTACATATATTACATATACATTTTCTGCATTAAGAAAAAAGCTGGTGCTGGATTTTAGCAAAGGGTCAACTTGAAGCCTGAAGTCTATGTAAAATAATCTAAAGTGTTAGTTAAAATCACTTCAGTTGAAATAGTTCCCAGGAACTTCACTCAGTTGTTGAATTTGCCCTTAATTGTGATTTAATTCAATGAGCTAATTCAGAATAATAACTGAATTCAATAAAAATTTTCTATTTTACAGTATAACATAATGTATGGGAAAATGGTTAGACATCTAAATTATATGCTTTCTTCCTATTAAAAACTGATACCCCTTCATTACCCTTTCTTCCCAAAAACTGACTCAGAAGTCGAGAGGTGTGAACTCAGGTTTGCAGGTTCAATTTACAGACAAAACATCTAAAGAGAAGGCTTTTCATATTGTTCTCACCTGCTCTCAGAATCACTTGTGAGAAAATGGAGCAGAGATTTTCCTTTTCTGCTTTGACACTGTGAAAATAATAGTGCAGAAAAGTCAACCAGCAGAATGAAATTGTCTGAGTTGTGACATGAGAAGTGCTAAAGTTTTGGATTTGTAGGTGTCTACTTTTTCAGCCAGTTTGAATTAGGTAAAATTTTCAGAGGGATTTATTTACACACTTCTGCTCAGCCACTCTGTTATTCCTGGGCCATTAAGATATCTTCTAGTCCTTTGCAGGTTGAAGTATTTCATGTGATGTAAGTTGGGATGGTGTTGCTGTCTTGGTTTGTTGCGAGGTGGTGCTGATTTAATTGGTACCAGTAGGGGAAGAAAATGACGAGACAGGGAATGAAAATGAGTAGGATCCTTTTTTCTTCCCAGTGGAGGCCTATTTTGACCCACTGAGGTGGCAATCTAGTGGAGTAGCTTTAGTCAGATGCAGTCTCCAAGGGATCAGCACATCTAGCAAGTCAGTTAAATTTTTTAATTACACCTAATTATTGTCTTGCTGGTAATTTTTCCCCATGGCATGTTAGTTTTTTCTGCTTGAGAATCTCTGAGCTGTGAGGCAGAAGATCCCTTCAAAGCTGAGTCTGCTGCACATGAGCTCACAGGTCTGGGAAGCAGGGAGGAGAAAATTAGAACAGAGTCATTAAGGTTGGAAAAGAGCTCCAAGGTCACAGAGTCCCACATTTGACCAAACAACGTTGTGTCAACTAAGCCATAGCACTAAATGCCATGTGCAAAAGCAAAGCTGCTCTTTGAATTGAACCTGGTCTTGTAAACTAGGGTGAGGGATTGTGTCAGCTATTAGGAACAGGATTTGGGATTGCAGAGCTGTCAGTGCTTTTGCTTTGATTTATTTTTACCAAGTGGCACAAAAGTATTGATTTCTGTATTGATTCATGGTAAACTGAAATAGGAAGTTTTAATACTCAGACACTAATGTAGCCTTTTCTTAGTTTTAACACTAAAACATTTGTCTGCCTTTATAAAAAACTAAAATTCAAAACTAGTGAAATAATGTCTTTAAATTTTGGCTGATTAATAACAGAATATTTTTTTTAGTTCAATGGGGATTGTGCTTATCTGAGTCAAAGTTATTTTTTCAACAGAAATGGCTGTAAAATGTGTTAACATTTATTGCTATTATTAATAAGCTAAGATCTTAAATAAAGGAGTAACTTCCATCATGTCTCATTGCCAAGGCAATGGGTTAGTTTGTGGGAGTGGATCAACTGGAGGGAAATACTTCCACTTACAACATGGTGAAAAATAAAGTCAGAAAAATAAAGTTCAGACTTTTTATTTGGGAGACTTTTTCTCAGTTGTGATTTAGCAGAATTTACTGGTATGTTTCAAAATACTAGGCCTGGTTCTGAGAAAATTTTCTGATGGTTTAATGACCATTGTATATTTCACACCTGCATTAGGCAGTGTGTTATTTTGCATATTTATGTGTCTATGTCAAGAATACTTTAATTAGTGTATACATTAGAAATACATGGGCTGTATCACAGTAACCAAAGCAAGACATTCCTTCTTTATTAACAGAACAAGAGGAGAGCGACCATTTTGGACAGAAACTACAGTTGCTTTGGCAAACTCATCGGTGGTCTGTTTTAAGATGTTTCACAGTTTACTTTTGCTTTACAACCTTATGAACAGGTGAACTAAAATTACCTTTTTTCTTAGGCCTAGAAGTCTCTTGGCTGGTGTTACCTGACGATGACTTCACGTTAACATTTTTTTAATTATAAAGATGTGGTTAAATATAAACATTGCATTTTCACTTCTTCCATTTTGATTTTCTTGTAGACATTTCAGCAGTCTTCTCTACAGCAAAAAAGTAAAAAGAAGAACAAAGGTAAAAAATAAATTTGTTCTCATGTATTGGTTGGAAAAGAATTGTCGAGATTAATTTTATGGTATTGTAGTATGTGAGGAACTATAACTTCTTAGCTCCAATAATATGTTCCGCTCAGTTGATCATGTTGAGAATGTATTAGTCCATTACTGATGTCTCATAGTTTCCTAATGCTCCTCTACCTTCATGTATCTGCTTTTATCTTTTTTTTTGAATACTTAGACTCTAGCCTCTTTGGGGCCAGGGTTGGTTTTTCCAGCTGTGTTCAGGTAATGCCTCACTGCAGCACTTGCTCATTACCTACGCTCTCAGGTAATTTATATCATAGTAAATTTTCCTCCTTTGATTCAGAAGTACAAAGGCCTTAGGAACTGTTTAGTTTCAAAAGGAGCTGCAAAGGGAACTTTGTAAATACCTGTGAAGTACTTAAATAGTTGTGTTTGGCAACCAAGTGGGATGTACATGAATTTATATGTTGTGTGCTTTATTCTGATGTGAAATATTAATCTGTTGAACATTACAAATAATCATTTTTCTTATTTTTAAATATCATGCCTTTCTTTTCTCTGTAGTGTCTTCTCTTTCTGTGTAGCTTTTTATTTTCTCCCTGTGGTCTTATCCATAGAATATGAGCTCTGAGGTGCTGAACACGGTTTGGTTTGATTTGCTTTGGCTTTTAACTTATGGTGGCGTGCATAAGCTTTGTGGTCAAAATAGAATGCTTGTAATAACTTTTTCATGACAATTTGAGTCTGAAATTTTTAATTAATTTCCTTAAACAAATATATAGTGCTTTCTGATTAGGTATCTTGTTGATTTACTGGAAAAATCAAATGCTTTCACATCACCTCATTGTCATTTTCAGCTCCTATTCCTGGTAAAAGCAAAAGACGGATCTCATGTAAAGATCTTGGTCGAGGGGACTGTGAAGGCTGGCTTTGGAAAAAGAAAGATGCCAAGAGTTATTTCTCTCAAAAATGGAAAAAGTACTGGTTTGTCCTGAAGGACACATCTCTATATTGGTATATCAATGAAGAGGTAAACATCTGTACTCATGGTCTCAGCGAATGCTTTGCGTAGTGCTGTTGTCATGATTTAGTGGGAAAACAATGCTTTCAGTGCTTATATATGTTAATAACTTTATTCACACAAATAATCACACTGAAATTAATATTAACTGCCTGACAAAATTACCATTAAGGTTTGGAGATATTTGTTCCTTCCAATTCACCTTTTACTACACAGAGAAATAACACAGTTTTCTGTGTCCTCATGACACCAGTTCAGAATAAATTTATCCTCGAACCATTGAAAGCAAAAAGGTAGTTATTTAATCCTGTCATTCAAGCTTAGTCATGGGAGTCTAAACTTTAATGTTGTGCTGCCTGGTGTTCCTTGTTTATCTGTGCTAGGCAATTAAGGAAGATAGTTCTGTTTTCTCAGTTGTGTTCTCCTGTTGTTCCTTCTTTGTAGCTTTTGATACTATTTCAGTGCTCATATATGCTGAACTTAAAAGCACGGGAGCATCCCAGCTGAATTGTGTACAGCTTTGATTATGCAACACTTTCTGCATTGGTACATATTTGTTATATCAGCTTTAGCAAATAATATATAAATAATTTATATACATTATATAAATTATATGCAAATATAATATAATGTTTGCTTTAGCAAATAAAATATAAATAATATATAAATAATATATTTATATATTTATATATATATTTATGTATATATTTATATTATTAAATATATATTTATATATTTTTATATATTATTTGCTAAAGCAAATATTATATATTTGTATATATAATATATTATATTATGTTATATTATATATTATTATATAGTATATATAATATAATATAATTATATTATATACATATTGTATAATTATATAATATATATTTATATAATAATATTTTTATATATATATATATATATATATATTTTATATATATATATATATATATATATATATATATATAGCTTTAGCAAATAATATATAAATAATATATCAGCTTTACCAAAGCTTTTTGCCAGTGTTAGGATACCTTAATTTTAAATCTTATTAGACTCATTAGTAAATATGCTGAGATAAAACCATTGTTAACATCTGCATGCACTCTGTCCTGGACTTGTTCTTTTAATCACAGCAAGCATTTGTACATAAGCTTTCCACAGCAATCCCCAACTTTTCCCTGTGTAAACAGAAAGCAAGTTGTTCCATGACAAAAGTTATCAGAGCCTGTTTTCTCAGACTCATTCCATTTGTGCCTTGATCCCAGCTTCAGATCAGTAACCCTAACTCCCTCCTCTCCATTCCCCCTCCCTTGGCTACTACAACATCTTCATCAGGGCAGTAATTGATGCCTCCAAGCATAGTGTGAGTGGTCAACAGCTGGGTCCAAGGAACAGATGGATCTTCTGACTTGTGCCATACTTCCCCGTGTGGAGGGCAGTGCTCTCAGCACCTCCATCTCCCACCCTGTCCCAAGTTTCCCTGAGATTTTCGGAGCTGGGTTATTTCTGAGACCTCAGCACAGTGTCGGTCATCGCCAGTAGACTGAAAGGCTGGTAAGGGGTGCCTCAGTGGCAGGTGGACAGACAAGCCAACACTGCTCTTGCCAAACTCTTGTTTCTCTAGGCAACCATTCAAAGAAGAAACAGCAAGATTATTCTAAAAAGTGTCTTTTTGATTTTAAAATACCTGCTAATGCAGAACCTGTTACAACCCTGTACCTTCCACATAATGACTCCATCTCCACTTTTATATGCTGATTTGTGCCTTTTATTTATTTTTAAGAAGGCATATAATCATATGGACTACATATGTGGTATAAATAACCATTTGAATTCTTACAAAAAGATATATTTTTGTGGAATTCCTTCACATACGTTTGTGTTTTTTGCAGCTTCATTTCTATGATCCGGTATCAATTTTGCATGCAGTTAAATAACAAAGTCTGTGTTATTGATGTAATAGTAGCTTAATATAAATAATGCTTTCAAACTGTGAAAAGTCAAGGGAGATTGAGTAGCTGATAAAATAGACTGTGTAAGTCTTTAGAGGAGAGGGGAGGAAGATCAGAGTTACTCTGAGTGTTGTAGAGAGATGAAAGTAGATGAAGAGATATGCCTCTTAGCTGTGATACATAAAAATGATAAACAACACACACTGAAATTGCTTTTTTCTCTATTTCTTACAATAGGCTGCATTTCTCCTTACTAATTAGTCCATTTCCCCCAAAAATTAACTAATTACAGTAACTAATTGACAGAATACATTTGGCCATTTTGTATATTTTCAAATGTTGGTTCAGCTGTGAAATTGTTTCAGAAAACTGGGTATTTAAAATTGTATTTTATACCAAGGGATCTGTCTTGCTACTTTGGCAAAAGTCCCAGTGACTTCTGTGGGAGGTTTGCCAGAGCAGAGCACACATTAGTATTCCTTACATAAGAAGCAGGCAAGTGAAAATATTTGTAAGTTTTCAGCATGGCGGGGTTTTTTTCTGACACTTTAGCTACAGTAATATCTGGAACTATCTTTGCAGGATGAAAAAGCAGAAGGATTCATCAGTCTACCTGAATTTAAAATTGACAGAGCCAGTGAATGCCGCAAGAAATAGTAAGCATGCTCAAAAGTAATGCAATGGTACAATAAAAAAAGTGAAAAAAGGGGCAAGGTTTTCCCTTAAAACAGGGACATAATGGACATTACTGTTGTCATGAAGTTTTATCACAGAATAAGCTCATACAGAAAAAGAAAATTCATTTTTTGTGTTGTATGTGCCATCTTGCCCAAAGAAGGCTATTTTTTCATTTCATCATGAATCCCAGTGCTTGACTAAACCAAAATGAATTATGAGCAAGAAGACTGCTTGGCTGCTTCTGTCTCTTTATTTTCCTAGTTTTCCTTTCTTATTTTTTTTCCTTTCTGTTTGGGGTTGTAATTTTTTTTATTTGTTTGTTGGGGTTGGAAGTTGTTGGTGTGCTTTATGCTCAATAGAGAGCTTTAAGCACAATACAGAGACCATCCAAATAAGAAAGTCCCCAAGTTCATGGCCAGGCATCAGTGCTTAACATAACTTCAAATTAGTTAGCATCACCTCGAAGTTTGCTGAGACATTATTTCAGTCCTGAGTCAGAGTAAAAAAAAAAAAAAAAGAATGGCAGTGATTTGTTGTATTTTGTTACATGACCTAAAGGTCTCAAAGAACATTTCTTCTCACCTGTTTATGCTGCTATCCAGATTTGTGCCATTGCACAAATCCTTTTATTATTTAGATAAATTCAGGCATATGTAGCAATGTGACAGGTGTAGGTTCCCACAGAGATACTTTTAGAGTCATTATTGTTCAAAAATTTTTTGCCTTGCCTTCTAATGATTTGTATGGTTTTTTTAACAAGTCTGGAGTTGCTGAAATTTGTGCAAGACATAATTTGCAAATGTAAAGTGGTATGATTTGTAGTACTTACAGTTCTACAGAAAGCACTGACCTTGTATCAGTTGATCTGACTCTCTCTTTAGGATGAACTCCACCCTTCAGGCTGGTCTCAAAGGGCAGACAATAGAAACTGCATTTTAAAAAATAAAACATACATTAGCTTGGGCCTATTGTCCTGTGTCCTTGGGCCACATGGTTAAAGTGCTTCATTTTTTCTTTTCCGTTGGGGCAGCAGCATAAAGTCAACTAATTTCTCAGAATTGCACCCTGCTTAAATTGTTTTGGTTTGATTTTACTTGATTTAATGTCAACTGAATAGCTACACATAAAATGTTGTTATTAAGATTCTTTGCTTGGGTGGCAGATAAAGGGAAAAAACCCTCTTAAGAATCCAGATGACAGATGCTGTAACAGTTTTAAGAAGTCCAGTTTTAGGTCTCAATAACCTGATGATGTCTTTCTAAACTGAGCAGATGTCACTGTACATCTGCTTTGACTTGCATAACATTGTGTCATGCTGTCATATATTAGAGGAATTGTTTTAGTCTCAATGTTATGTTACCTTCTCTAGCAGTAACTTTGCTGTTAGCAATTTCATTTGCCTGATTTCTAAAACATAGATGTGTGTAAATCTGTGTGCACACACAGACATACATATTGAAAATTGCAAGCATGGTACACATGGAGAACGTCATTACCATTTTTGTGAGACACAATGGATTAGAGAGAGAATTATTATATAATATAAATATGTGTGTATATATATCTAAAATCCATTGTGTCTCAGAAAAATGGTGATGATGCTCGTCATGTATCATGTTTGCAGTTTTCCTTATTTTCTTTGGGACCGTTAATTTTTTGTTCTTATTTTAAGAGACACCTTCAGATTATTCTCAAAATGATTCTTCTCTACTATAAATTATTAATTATTTCAAATGCATTTCCTCTTCAGGTACTTCACCATAAATCTTTATTCAACATAGTTAAAAGATTCTTTCTAGTAATTTATTTCATATTATGTATGAAATGCAGTCATTCTCTCAGCCCAGTCATGTTGATTACTTGGGTGGAAAGAAAAGATGAGATGTAATTGCCCATTGCTTAAGATGACCTCATGAACACAGTGTTGATTTATGACAGCTTTTCAGAAGTCAGTCAGCACATCACATTTTCCTGCTTGAAATGCAGTCATTATTGCTAAAGGTAATGTCAAAGTCATTGGGATGTGAGAAATCACAAGGACTGAGAATTTTTCTGTTGTATTGAATTCATTGTTTAGTCAGTTTTCTGTTCAGAAAAAAATGACAGCTATATGTATATCAGCAAAATTACCTGATACGTAAAATTATATCCTTACCTGATTAACTTTATCCACATACAGTACACTGCAGGTGATGGTTGAACAATTATTTATGCACATATGACTCAAGAATTATTTAGAAAGGGGTAGTTGAAGAGCACTTTACTTGGTGAAATCTGGCACAATCCTAAAAGTTGTATGTTCATATACTGTTTAGGGGCATGCAGCAACTCAAATATGAACTCATCTCATTCCTTGGTGACCATGTGATCTTACATTTCAGAAAAAAAAAAAAACAGAGTTGTGCCATTACATTTTTTAATTATGTTTTTCCTCTACAGTGCATTCAAAGCCTGCCATCCTAAGATCAAAAGTTTTTATTTTGCTGCTGAACATCTAGATGATATGAACAGGTAAGGAGATCTAGCAAAGTTCAAGGACCCATTCCTTAAATGTGACACTTCTTGAAGCTACTTAATAACAAAATGATAATAAATTACATCATAATCTAAAAAGCTAAGTTTAATTGCTCAGAAAATAGGTGCAAAGTAACATTGTTTCTGACTGGCTTCATGTTAATTATTTGATTCATGCAAAAATTACCTTTTTGATGCAAAGGTTTGAAATCTTTAGAAACATGATTCCCTGTCCCTAAAAAGAAATAAATACAGTGTGTGAAACAACATCCAAACGCAATTTCAGAATTCCAGGTTTCTGGTTTTGGCTGTGTGGCACCTGCAAAGGTGAGGTATCTCCAACTCTGCTTCCTTACATACTCCCAAATACATGATGCCTTCTCTGGGCATCCTTCTGTTTCTTGCCCTGGAGGAAATAAGAAGGTGGAGAAAGATTTAAAGCAGTCAGGTTTTTTATGCCAGTCTTGAAAAACGAGTGGAGTTTACAAGTAATGAATTTTGCAGATTCTCTCTACTTCCATGAATTTTGAAGTGAAATTTTGGTTGTATTGAATTTGAAAGGGAAATTTCAGCACTTCAAAAAAGAACAAGGACTAAAGTCTTAGTTCTTTGAGTATTGAATTTTACTGTATCTATTCTAGGCCACTTGTGCAATTTTTCACAAAGAAGATTAAGACTTCAGCACAAAATAAACACAATTCCTCTTAATTCATTTGAATGACAAATTAGAACATGAATACCATGTTTATTCAAATGTTAGGGGGTTTATTTCATTTATTTTCACAATATAAACTGAAATTAATTCAGTTCAAAATAATATGCCATTTTCATCAAATGACAGAGAACACAAACAAAAATCTCCTATTGCAACCTGAGAATTGTTCTGTCTTAGATAATGTCTGTTGATATCCTCGCTGACCAGAGCTGTTTATAAAAACAGAGGAAAAAGGAGGTAAAACTGAATCAGTAAAACTTAGTAAGTCCTATCATCATGGTTTGATCTCTCCTGTGGGTACTAGATTCAACTTACCTGGCAGAGCACCTTCAGGGTACTGCCAGTGCACTACTGGTAATATTTGGCTGGAAAAGCATGCTGATACCACACTGTGCTTGCTTTCATATAGAAATAGCTGTCTGTTAACATTTTTTCAGAAGTTTGTGCAGGACTGAGGCTCACTTCAAAAGTCTCTTCTCAGTTAGAAAACTTAAAACCTTTGTATTTGTTTGTGAGATTTTAGGCTTGCCTTTTCTTGATAATTCTGTCAAGCCAGTCACTCAAAATGCAGTTTGCTGCATGGCAAATGGAATAATGGCACGGTCTTTATATGACATATCCTGAACAACAGCAGTAGCTAAATCATTTCTGTCAGCAGGTGCCCAGTCAGTATGACAAGACACCTTCTCTTTAAGGATAGAAATTTATATAATTGTTCAGTAATCAGAAAGCAGCAGCAAATATGGAACAATATTTTAAAAATCAATTGCATAGTGCAAATCCCAGGAATTAAAAGATTTTTATCTTCCCACCACAAATAGTCTTTTAATCATATTTTGAAATAAGTGCTTATTAATTCCTTTAGAATGAGCTTGACAAAATTTTGCTCTGAGTTATACACATGTAAATTTAAACTCTATCAAGGTCTATGGAATTACTTGAAATTCTTACATTTGAGTTGCCATCATAGTCTCACCAAAGAATTTTATTTTTCTCTTTCATTAATATTTAGAAAAATTAGTTCACTTTTACAAACATTGAATTAACTCAATAGATGGGAAAAAAGTGACTGAAAAATAGTCTTTCAAATGCAGGGATAATAAAATAATTCCTGTCTAAAAGCATTTTGAAGCCTAGATGAAGTAAAACACAGAATGAAGTTATGAAGTTGAATTAATACTCTTTTGATCATTTTATGTTCTATTTTTTTTTCAAGTTTCTGACACAGATTCTAGTTATGTATCAGGCAGTCATTTCAGTTTTGTTTATAAGCGAAGCAGAAGAAAAAACAGCAGAAACTGCTAATACATAGCCTGACTGAAAGTTCAAAATTGTTCAATTCCTTCACCCCTTGTATAAAATAATTCAATTTTTTATATTAAAAAAAAACGTTTGCAGGCTATGAAGTTTTTGTTTGTGTGTATCTCCTTGCATAAAATGGGTATTTTAATCTCAAATAACTCTGTCACTATTCAAGTTTTCTTACTACTTTTATGACTGTGCCATACCATTGTGCTGGTAAGGAGTCTGGAGAGCTCACTGAACTTTGTTGCTGTGGCATCTGAATTCCCTTTGGTCTATATGGTCACACTAGAAAAATGTTCTTTTTACCCCTTAACATGCTTAGTCTGGGTGAGAAGAAGGACAGAATATCCCTTAGAGATGCAAAGTACTGTTTTGCTAGTGTAAGTGTATGGTCATGGAAACATGTTGCTTGGAAATTCATTGTTATTCTCTTCATTCTGGTTAAACTGCATTCAGGTACTCACAGACAGGCTGAGGTATCCATATTCCCATACAGCAAGTTCATCTCATAGCCTTGAGTTTTACGATTAAGGACAATTGGACACCCTGCTTTGACTAACTGTATTGCATCTACCTGAATGTGAGATAAGACAGAAAAATGTTTCCTACTAGTCTTTGAGAATGAGAGTACTGTGCATCCTTCCTTACAGAAATTGCAGGTCTGCAGAAAATCAGGGATTTTTATTCCTGTTCTATATGTCATAAAATGGTTTTAATTAAATATTGACAAGAAATGAATGTGCTGTTCTTAAAAAGAAAAAAAAAAGGAAATATGAATGACTACTGCAGTTACCAGTGACACTGTATTTATTGTCATACCTAGGAAACAGATCTTATAATTCTCACAAGAAAATTAAGGCTGCATTTGCTGTAAAGAAGCAATATTTTCTTGGCCTCTTGCCCTCCAAAGGTCAGTGGCTACCAGGACACACACACTGAAGGGAAGAAAGATCTAAATCTTCCCATGTCCCAGGGCTTTGTATCTTTTAATATGCATATTGAGAAACATTTGTGTAGCTGTATGATTGGAACTTTTGTCCCCAGGGCATTGTAATCCAGGCATGTATTACTCCTCTCCATTCTTCAGGAGATCTTTACATTTCCCTTTTGATGCTATTCCGGTGTGTTGGATTTCTCATACAATTTTAACTTCAACGAACCAGAACTCTGGCCATGCTTTATTAAAATAATATTAATTCTCTAACCATACCTGAAGAAGCTTTAGCAGCCACTTATCAGAAAATATGCAGAAGTCAATACCATTCCTTTATCTTCCAGACTGGCAAACAACTCAAAAGCTGTCGTTGTTCACAGTTTACAACCACATCAGTACCATCGTTCACCCCACAGGCACTGCAGGTCGTAGTCCAAACCTTAGCACAGATCATGACCTGCAGAAATTCATTAAAGGTGAAGTCATTCTGCTCTCTCTCTCAGAGTGGGAGAATGGTACACATTTCCTGGGCTCTCCTTAGATTGTACTTTTCAGGAAATACTGCTTTTCTGGAAGCAGTCATCTGTCATTTCTGTAAGCAGCGTCAATTGACTGTCAGTTAAGTGTTTGTTAATTTAATTGGTTACCTCGCTAACAAGCACACTTAACCAGGAAATGCTGTCTCATGTTTAGGACAGAATGAAGGACAGGAGAACCTTTATAGCCATATTGTCTAATATTTTGTGGTCAGCAGCCCTGCCTGGTGGAGTTCATAGGTGGCTGTTCCCTGCTGGCAGTGCAGGTGAGGGTGGTAAACTGGGAGCTGAACTGGGAACGTGAAATCCTGAATAGGCGAGAGGCAAGCAAAGCACCATCCCCATTGTCTGCCATTTGACAGAGCAGATGCTTGTCATCTTGTGCTGCTTTACCCTTTGGACACAGACAAGTCTGTGGCCTTTGCTGGTCCCTCTGCAGCACAAGGCTGGAGTGCTTTGGGTGAGGTTCCTGCCTCAGTGCCTTTGATTTGAACTGGCAGAGCTGGCTCAGCTGGCAGCTGAGCTTTATTCCCCAAAGGAGTCTTCACATACCAGGTTTGTGAACCTAAAAGATAGCTTTGTAGTGGGTCATCTTTCGCCTGCGAAGATGTGAAATCATTGTCTGAGACATGGTTTGTTGGATTTCTGTTCCTGTGTGCTTCTGGTTTTTATAACTGTATGGCACTTCCTAACAATTACAAGTCAAATTTTAAGTATCTTCTTCAGCTTCCCTATTCTTCTGGCAGAAATTTTGATTGTGTGGTAACATGAAGTATTCTGCAATCATTTTAGGAGTAAATACCTAGCTTTCTTGCCAATGTACAACAATTTATGGACCATTAACATGGTTTACAGATCAAAAATGTGGTCACTATTTGTGGAAGGACAGTGACAGTCGGTGGAAAGTGTCCCTGCCCATGCCAGGGTCATTTGTAACTAGAAGATTGTTAAGATCCTTCCAGCCTAAAGCACTCTATAGTTCCCTGACTCCATGATGACAGGAGTTAATTTCTAGGAAAGCAACTGCAGTTTATGATCTGGTGCCTGCTTGCCCTGCACTTCAATGTCCTGAAGACAGGACATTGCAGGAGTCATTGCAAAGGTGTGTCCTCTGCTGAGACAAACATCCTGATCCTGCGCATGCAGTACACAAACAAAATCCATCAGGCACAGTTTTCTGAAACAGGGGTTTCCCATTCCTGAAGAAAACGCAAACCTGACTGGAGTTGTCTTTCTGTATACCCTAGCAGTTAAATTGCAAGCCAGTAGGTTGGCAAACCAGGCCTGTCAAATCCTGACTATGGGATGACTGGAGCAAGTAATTCCAGGTTTACCATGGAATGGACAACCACGGGAGATTGCCATGGTGGTTTAAAGCTTCGTTGATGAAGGACCTGATTCAGTGTAAGCATTTGGCTAATGAATACACTGAGAGCCCCATGGGGGAAGAGTACAGGTGAACCTGCCCTGCTACAGACAGTTCAGTGTATGCTTGGCCATGACGGCCCTGCTAGAAGAGAGCAGCAATAGCTCATTTGGTTTTTGGTTTGGGTTTTTGGGGTTTTTTTTGTGTTTGGATGTTGGGGTTTTGTATGGTTTTGTTTGTTTTTGTTTTTTTTAATTTGTGTAGTTTATGGAAGCACTTTTTCAAGTCTGTGTTGAGATTAAAGCCTTAGATGTGAATTGCATTGAAGCATCTTTCCCCAACCCACTTACCCGACACAAACACAAAAGTGAATTCTGATATGCCTCCTTCTCTTTGTACACGGCACTGTAGGTAAGCTCTAAAACACATAATGGCATAATTAAACCACACTGTCTGTTTGGGAGTGAACCTGTTCTTTTTACTGCTGTTTTCTGCTCTGTTCCTCTGCTAAGTTGCCAATTCAGGCCTTAAAATATTGCTTAAATCTCTGAAAAGTGGTATTTATTCTTAAGAAATCAGAACAGCAGGAGTATTTGTGTGAAGGCATATCTGTGAGCAGCAGACTTAACAGCTCTTTGATGATCTCTAAATCCTTTATTTTACAGATGTTTGACATCATACATGGTTTTCCATTTGAAATAAAATTCTTGCTGTGAAAACAGTTTGTTCAACAGCAAAATCATAGATCTTTGGAGACTCCCTGAACAAGAGTATCAAAGAGAACAGCTGTCTGATATGAAAAATAACATTGTCCTTAATCTCCTTCAGATGCTTCTAGCTTTGTTTTTGCTAGAAATGCACCCAAAAATTAAGAGGCTGGATCAGTATCACTGCTTTTTTTTAATATTATTTCAGATGGCTCAACAGAATTAACATGCTTGCTGCTGGCTATGCAGAAAGAGAGAGGATCAAACAAGAGCAAGGTAATGTGTTGTTATTTTGGTTTCTTCTGTCAGCTCTTATCACAAGTTCATCTGTTCTCTTTTCTCTGCTGTGTATCAGGCTTCGTTCTCGTCATCTGAAAGCAAATCACATATGGGTACCTCTGTTATTGCTTTAGAGGATTCCTTCTCTGTCAGGAGTTTTGATTAACTCCTTCAGACTCTGATCTGCAGACACTGGATTATTTGTGAGAAGGCTGCAGAAGATAGCTAAAAGCAGCAGATATACTGCCAGTAAGCTCCACTATGTTGTACCAAGGAATCTGCGTCCCTTATCAGAAGAAACTTAAGAATCTGCAAGCTAAAAAAAGATTCCAAACATTGCATTTGGTGTTTGAATTCACAGAGGGCAGGAGTGCATGAAATTGGTCTTGGGAACAAAACCATCCTTCTAAAGCCTGTTGACATAATTGGATTTCCCCTAAGGACTTTAATTTTAAGGCCACTTTAATTTTGTGATTTCTTCTGGTTTTACTATATTGCAGTGTGTGCTACAGCCCTGTTGGCATTTCACTTGGAGTTGCAGGGTTACAGCATTTTACGTGTTATTTTTTATGCCTAATATTTCATGGGTTAAAAAAGCAGCATGTATAAAATAATGAGTTGCTTTGCTTTGAACTGTTGCAGTGGAAATCCTGTTTGCAGACAGAAAAAAGAAAGGGTCAGTCCAATTGTATTGTGGAGGCTGTTTCTTAGAATTGCCAGTGACATGGAGGCACAGAAGTGTTCCTATCCAAGTATCTGCTTTGGCAAGCAGATAGTTTTTGAATTCATGCTCTTTTTAATATATGCACCTAGCAGCAGGCACCAGAAAATTGCAGTGGTCGTGATGATCCAGAGCTTATCCAGATGCCTGTCTGCCTGCTTCCCACCCAGTCAAAACCTCGGTTTTTGATTCTGTGGCTCTGAAGTCTTCATCAGAAAGGTTCTGGATTTTGGCCCAAAAAACTCATGTCATTTTTGACACCAGGCCCTCTCCATTCACAGAGCCCAGGGTAGCAGCACCGTGCTCACTGTTCTTCAGTCATGTTCTTCAGTGCCTCACCAGAACTGGAAATCAGTTTGGGAATCTGTATTTCCTAAGCAGCTCTACAGTAACCTGTTTGAAAGAACTTGTGTACCATTTGTTGTCACTGCTTGAAGAGGCTGTGAACAAACTCTGAGTATTAGAGTCTTCTAGGAAATCCTCTGTTTTGGCATTCAAAGCCAAATTAATATTTTTGTTGACAGTAGGTTGGCACTAGAATTGCAATGCCATGTGGGACGGTAAGTGAAAAGGTGTATGTTATGCTAATGCTGTCCAAGTGCACAATTACACACATGATACACCTTTCAAAATCCAGATGGACCTGGAGAAATATTTTTCCTACTAAGAAATGACTGAGTAATAAAATAGCAGATGATCCAGCTAGACATGCGATGATGTGCATTCAGGCCTCAGGTAGCTTATTATTAAAATGTCTCCCTATTGAAGATAATCAGTGCAACCCCACTGACTATGCAAATTATATCCCAGGCACTGACAGAGTTCTTTGTTATCACTCTAGCACCATTCACTCATGTTGATTTGTTCCATGCAGGTAGGTAGAACTCCAGCCTCTTTGTGTTGCTTAGTTGTGTTTAGTGTGGGAGGTAGTATCGCATTCCCCCGTCGCTGCCATACACTGTTTTAATGCCACTGGTGATTTTCCTTGGCTCCTAGTACAAGGGCTGTTACACAGCTCAGTAGTGTCCCTAATTAGCAGAGGCATCAAGTTAGCAAAGTAAAACCTCTCTATCATGTCAATTATTTTTGCAGTTATAGAAACTGTGAAGCTGGAATTTTCTATATTCAGTGACTGTACCAATTGTCATCTGCATATTTGATTTGACAAAAGGTCTTTTATTTCTGTGCAATTCAGCCCTTTGCAGCATAGCTTTATAATACCTCTGAAACAATTCAACAGGAGTTGTCAAATCTGTCTCAATTAAGAGTTGAATGGTTCTGAATCTAAAGTGCATAAATGTATTTCAAGAGCTTCAGAGATGCACCAATCACTGAATTGTGGGTGTACTGCTGAATAAAATGTTACATTCTGTACAGAACAGTTTTATAAAAATACCATCAAGTTTTCATATGAAATACAATGAATGTTAGCAATACAGCAAAGGACTTCAGTGGATGGAGAAGTTCTATGCTTTCCAGTCATCTAAATCAGAGGGAAAAAAACCCTGGTTTATATAAAGAGAATATATTTATTTGGGAAATGGCAGGTCAGTGTTAATTTATATATAATATATTCAGTCTGTTAGTCATTGAGAAAACTTTCAAGATTTGCCTGATGCATAGAGCTTGTGCATCACTGAATTGGAAAAGATCTACAGAGAGAAATACAGCAAATGTTTCATAGCATCATACATGTTTTAGATAAACTCTAATGAGCCAGTTGCCAAAAGCAGAGCATTTTTAAAAATTGGTGGGAGGCCATTTTCATACACTTTATCTGAAAATTGACCCCTGTTACTGCAGAAGTTTTCAAGAAGAGCTGTGGGTTGCCAAGAGAATTCTCTGACTGAGATAAGGTGTGTAAAAGCGTCATCATACAATGTTTTCTTGTATGGGGATTTGACAGCAAGAACACCTTTGTATTTTTAGCCAAAACTGGAACCTGCACTGAGACTGCTAAATTTTGCTTTCAGAATAAACAGTTGAGCTCCAAGTCTGCAGAAGTGTCACTGAACAATGCAGTTCTGACAGGTCTTTCACCACAGTTTGCGCCATTAGGCTTTACTGCGATAGGAGCAAACATTGCCTACATGCCAGTATTTTCAAGTGGTTTAAGTTTCTGGAAACAAGTTTTCCTAAAACTAGGATTTATTTAGAAAAAGAGTTTTCACTGATTTAGCCTTTCATTCACCAAAAATTAATTATTTGCAGATGTCTAGAGTCATAATTGTGAGGACTTTTTTCTATTATTTTGTAGTCATAAAATCTTTATTTATGCAACTTATTTATTATACTGTTTAAAGAGAATCTCTCAGCTATAAGCTTGCAAGAAGCAAATCAAGAGGCTTGGAGAAAAAACAGAATTGCTACTGCGTGGAAAAATTAAGTAGATAAATAAGGCTGTCCCCACCATTACTAAAATCTAAAAAAATACAAAGCTATAGGGACACCTGTTTCAAGATGGTGTCATTTAAAGGTAAGTTTATGTTTTAACTCTTGAGTAAGATTAAGTATGGTAGATCATTGATCATACAATACAATAATTGTAATAAAAAATCATTAAAGTCAAAATTGTATGTTGTGCCAACTCAAATTTTTAGTTTAGGTCATTTATGAGGCAGCAATCAATACTTTTCTCCTTATCTATCAAAGAGAGAGTAGTCAATCCTGCACTTCGTTGAACACTTACTAGGTGAATTGAAAATTGCTTGTAATTAATCTGTGAGTAGTCTGAGCTATAGTGTCTTCTTGTGCAATGATTTATCCAAACACTGGAAGGTAATGCAGTCAAGAAACAAAGTGACAACAGAAATGTTTGCAAAAGTCTTACAGTGTGCAAAAATGTTAAGAGTTGTCTGTCTTGAACTGAGTCAGCAGTTAAACAGTTTTTTTTGTAAGGAATATTAAGGTTCAGTGTCCTTGTAGTTAGATGCTGTTCTGATTAAAAAAATATTTTTAACAGAATAAATATAAATTCCCATGTGGTATATTCTTCCATGTGTTTTCCCCTTTGAAATAAGCTTGGTGGCCAAGACTTGATTTCCTGAAAAAATGATATGATGTAGCCCATTAAATTTAGCCTACAAAATCTGTATCTTTTGTACTTTCTCATCCTTCTTTTTGAACTCTGTTCTTAAATGTCATTGTCATGTTTTTTCCTTACCATATCACCCTTATGTTCTTGCATGGATAACAGGGCAGCAGCAGTTTTATGAAGCAGATATATGATACAAAGTTTTTATGTCTTACCTTAAATACAGCTGTTTGTTTTTAGATATTGAATTGAAAAATTGTGTAACTGGTAGAATAGAATGGAGAAAATGGGTAGAAAAATCGCACTGATTATTCATGTGTGCAAAAACCCCTACCTGTTTGATTTGCCAGCTGGCTAAATATATTTGTTGATGTTATTTGCAGTCAACAAGACTTTAGCAAAGCTATATTTTTAATCTTTTCCATTCAAAAAATATTTTCAGTATTTTTCAGCCAATACGTGTCCAATCATCATTATTTTTATGGCCGTATAAATATTTAGAAGTCTGATACTTGTATTAAGAGTATTCTATATGTCTGTTGTATTTATAAGGTGTGTACAAGAGTTAAATTTGTGTCTCATTTTCAGGTTGTGGTTTAATATCTCTGTAATGGGACAGTAGATCTAGTATACACCACAGTGTTTAGAATTTTCCTTCTTTAGATTAAGACAATTCCAAATTGTAGCAGCTACCATTGATGGCATCGTCATTGTGGTATTCCACTGCCAATAATACCAAAGGAGGAATTTCCAGTTGCTTTTGTGGAAGCAAGTCTCTGATACAAAAAATGCATCAAAATGTGTTGGCAGTTTTTGACCTGATCCTTATGTAACTTGTAGATTACTGGAGCGAGAGTGACAAGGAGGAAGCTGACACTCCATCAACACCGAAGCAGGACAGCCCCCCGCCCCCGTACGACACTTACCCACGGCCACCTTCAGTAAGTCACCTGCAGCTGTCCTAGGAATGTGTACCCAAAGTGCCACTTCTTTCTACCTGTTCTCCTGCCCAGGAGCACATGCATGCACCCAGGATGGCACTCAACTGTGCTTTTTGACTTAAGGCATTTGCTAAGTAACACACATCGCAGACTTCAAGGGCCATCACTGCTGTTTCCACTGGTTTGTAGAGAACAGGGATTTATAATCCCACTTGCTGTACAAAATAGATTAAGTTACGGAATTCTTTCCTTTTTGTTCTTCATTCATGATGGACAGCTACTCATCCATGCAATCTCTCACCACCCCCTTATCAACTTTCTGAGAAAATGTTATTACCTCAGGAACAACACAGACTCTTCTTTAAGGCTCCAGCAGTTGTGCTGTGAAGCTTTACAGTAACAAGTTACACTTGAATTTCCAGAGAAATGTGAACATAAAAATGTTCTGTCCTGTATTGCAAACAGCTATAGCGGGTGTTCTGTTATTGTGAAAAAATAGGTTTCTCTTATAGAGAAATACAAATTAGAAAAAAGGGGGATTTCAGAGTTTTCCTTTTTCTTGAAGTAGTTGTTGATATAAAAGTATATTATAGACCTCTAACTTACTCTCCACTGGCAATTTTAACTTTCATGTCTGCATACTCAGTGTTAACTAACGCGTCTACTTGGATATGGTTTTTGGAATGCACAATCGGGAAATTCAGGGGAAGGAGAGCATTCATGATGTTTAATTTGAAGGCAATACTTCATCTTACAAAATTATAGATCTTTGAATGACAATACTGAAGCACTGCAAGCATGATTCCAAAGAAAAGCAAGATAGGATAACAACAGGCATTTGGATAGCATTTTTAAGATTTTGAATGAACCAGGTAAGTCTCTTCTAAGTCTTCCATAGTGCCATATTTTGCACTATTTTGCAAAGTTTTCTGCACATTTTGTTGGCTTATTTTATGGATTAAGTGACATAGTAAAGATACTTATTATGAATAAGTATCAGTATTTGACCTAGAGGGGTGACGTATACAGACATGGGTATGCATTAAAATTAGGAACAGGGCAGGTTAATTAGGTACGTTTGCGCCTTCGTTAATGAAGCAGGTGCCATTGGTGCTAATGAAAAGTGAGAGGCTGTTATTCGCAGTAGGTCTCGGTGTGCATTGATCTGAAGATTGCTCATTGTTGGCGTTGCAGATGAGCTGCACGAGCCCTTACGTGGAGCCCAAGCACAGCCGCCTCTCCTCCACGGAGACATCCCAGTCGCAGTCGTCGCACGAGGAGTTCCGCCCGGAGGTGGCGGGGAGCACCACCGAGTCCCCGGTGCGCAAGACCGCGAGCCAGCGGCGCTCCTGGCAGGACCTCATTGAGACGCCGCTCACGAGCTCGGGACTGCACTACCTGCAGACGCTGCCGCTGGAGGACTCTGTGTTCTCCGAGGTGGCCGTGGTGTCCCCCGAGCACCGGCGGCAGTCGACCTTGCCCACCCAGAAGTGCCACCTGCAAGACCACTACGGCCCCTTCCCCCTCGTGGAGGGCGAGCGGATGCAAGTGCTGAACGGGAATGGGGGAAAGCCACGAAGTTTCACTCTGCCTCGGGATAGCGGCTTCAACCACTGCTGCCAGAGCCTTTCAGTCGGTGCTGCTGACCACCATGAAGAAGCACAGCAGAAGGAGGTTGAGGAGGAGGAGGAAGAGGAAGGCAAAGCAGCGGAAGAAAACCAGGAAGATAAAAGTAAGTATGGGATATTTCTGTGGCTTTTCAAGTGTCCTGTTCGTGTAATGTAGAGGTTGTTTTTCCTTTTTCCTATCCAATAGTCTTTCAACATCCCCCATGTTTTACCAGGTCCCCCTTGTCACACCCCTCTTTGGACTGCCTTATGTATAAGGCTTAATAACCAGAGTGCTGCATGACCTCTCATGATCACCAGACACTTCCCTGTAGGCTGGTCACCAATCCCCTCCTACTAGTAAATCTTAGTTTAAATGGATTTTGCTTCCATGCCTTCTTCATGCTTACACTTGCACAGTATCCTCCCACACTGACAGGAGTGTTTCAGGATATACTTAGTGAGATTTCCAGCCAACCCCATCCGAGCTGTAAAAACCTCTTGGTAAATCCTAGAGTGCAGAGTTAGGCTGTGATTGTGTAGTATCCAGGCAGGCAGGTCACAAGCCAACCCAAAATCTGTAAGAAGTTGAAAAAGAGAGGGTATTTTCCTCAGTTCCTCTCATTGTGATTTATAAAGAAAGAAATTGAAAAAGCATTTCAAACAAACAAAAAAATTATAGAGAACAACTATGTGACCAGCAAGGCTTAAAAAAAAATTATAACGTTGAGTAACTCTCAGTGACATGGCACATAAACTACATAGAGATTAGTGCTACTTATCAAACATAATCCAAATAAGTAGGGATTAGAGAAGGTCCCTGTCCCTCCTGAACATGTAAACACATTTTTGTGTCTGTTTCATGCTCTGTCCTTCACTGTCGTTTGTGGAGCTTCTCAGCATGTGCTGCTAGCAAAGTTGAGTCCACACCCAGGTTGTAGAGTCAGTCAGTGAAGCCTGCACTCATGATTTGTGGGGTTACACTGCAATTAAATTACCTGAAGTGGCAAAGAAGGCAGGATGACCCTTGAAGCTCTCCAAGGTTTTCTGCTGTCTGTTTCTTCAAATTCAGCTTTTTCACTGAAGTAAAGAAGTATAAAAATTGTTAAGAGATAGGAAAGGGTAATGAAAGCTTTAATGAATTAGCTACCTACTTAAGTTGATTCACTAAAGTTAGCACCTTTGTTGAGCATTAAAATTGATGTGGATGTTATTTAGTCTGCTTGGGAGAGACCCACAGTTTTCCATTGGCCTTATGCTTTTAGGCATTATTTTCTAGACATTTCCAATTCTTGACTTTCTTCTGCTGCTTTGAGAAAGCAGTGGTTTCTTTTGCAGATATTAAATTTGATGGCATTAAAAATTTAAAAAGGCACTATTTCAGTTGTGTTCATGCATGACTCTGCAAAAAACTGATACATTTATTAAAGTAATATTAGACTCTTACTGACTGTGAAATGAAGCTGTCTAATTAACAGGGTTAAATTTCATCAACCATGCAGAACATTTTGTCCTATTTTTAGCCTTCAGTTTTGGTTTTCAAATGGGTTTTTACTGATAGCAATACAAAAGTATTTTTTTAAAAAGTCCTTACTGAAAATGGAAATAGAGACTTTCCACTGGCTTTACTGTGCTGTTTGGGCACTATTTACAGATACCATTGCAAGGTCTTAAGTTTTTAGGTGTTTTAAATCTCAATTTCAATGTTTTTGTGTACCTGGTTGAAGCATTTTATAGCATGCTGATTATTAGTAAAAGGCTAGTGCTTGATTTGTTGGGCCAGAACCTCGGCTTTTCTCCATCTTTCTATACTAGTTTCCAGAAAAGGAGAAAAAAGGTTTAATTTTTGAAGTGGTCTCCCTGTATACACATACTTTTATTTTTTGTTTGAGGGAGGAGGTTTCCTTGGTTGAAGCTTTAACAGGAGATTATTTTTGAGACACTGACGACCAGCTAGAGAAGTTAAGTGCTCATGATGAGTTATTGACCTTGAAATTTTAAAACCAGAAGTAAAGTACTGTCTTGTCTGTTGAAAAGTTTAAGTGTTGAATTGCTGTTGCTATGACTGCAATGTTCTGTTTGTAATGCTGACTTTTTCCGGTGCCCTTACCAGCAAAAGGCAGGAGGATTTCCGGCAAGTGATGTTCTTAAGTGCAAAATCCAGTTTCTGAGTTGAGAGATTTCCTTACATCTGCTAAGTCACTAACAGGATGGGTGACTTTGTGTGTGCTATCTCACTGCCCCCTTCACTTCCATTGCTCTGGGAAAATGAAACATTGCAACTGGCTGGAGAAAGGAAATCCTCTCTCTTTCAGAAATGTTTTAACATCACCTTGAATGTTCCCTCATGTGATATCAGAATCTTTTAAATATATTTATTTGCCTTACGTGTTTGTGATCCTGACATAGTTCTGGGCTCTTGGATGATTATGTGTGTTCTTGTGTGTACATGTGTGTGTTCTAAAGCTTAATCATTCCTATTGCTTTTTTTGCGGGACAAGAACGCAGCTCCTTTGCAGTTGTTGCTGTACAAATGAGATGTCATTGCCAAAAGTTTGTTTTCTCAGCTTTCTGTTTTTACATTCTCACTTTTAGAACCACATGAATTTAAATTAAATAGTAAAATGCAATCCTGTTTCTTCCAACTTCTTTTGCAGAATTGTTTTCAAATAACTGCACCACAAACTAGGAGCTCCACACTTTTCTCAGACGCTGTCCTCACCTGCTATAATTTAACATAGTTCTGTTGACTTTGTACTAAAGCTATGCTGATTTGCAACAATTAAACATCTTCTCTTGGTCAGTCACCACTTTATGTCTTAAATAGATATTGCAAGACTTTACTGACCCTGCAAATAGTTCTGTGTATCAACTCTGCTACAATGCCTAGATATATATGGTAAACTAAAAATATGGGTTGTCCTTTCCTATGTTTATCTGTCAGAACCTAACTTTGTTGTGTGTTCAGTTGCTTTTTTGTCTTGTTATATCACATTAACATTGCACTGCTAATCCTTAATGGATTGTTGTATTTCCCAAATGACTTTTGTGTAAATCATTTAGATGTTCCATATTGACACCATCTTGTAATGGTCTCTTGCTTTGTAATCAAAGAGGATTCTCTTGTGGGATATTTGAGCTTGTCCATGTGTTTTGCTCCTGAGTATGCAAATGGCAAACCATGTTCAGACCTGTGGCACCAAACATGCCCCTTGCTGTGCTGTTCATGGGCAGCCTGCGCACGGAGGGCAGGTTGGAAGCTGTGGCACAGTGTTTGCATTTCTGTGATTCAGTTGTGAAGGACAAATTTGGCCTTTGCAGGTTTGTTTTCTGCTAGTGGGAGGTATTAGGAGACAGCTGTGTATCATGACACCGTCACCTCCTTCCCCTCTGGCCCCACCACTGTCTGCACTCTGTGTTTGATAGATTTCACCACTTCATGCAAAGAACACTTCTGGAGAGACTACTTCCAGGTTTTTTTCCCAGGAAAGCTTATTTCATTTTTTGCTTTGTTTTTTGAAATTATTGGAGATGGTTCCTTCATTTTCAAAGACTTTGGTTTGTGGATTGCTAGGGTTTCAGCATCTAAAAGAAGTCCATAACTAGCTCTCTGCAGAGTGTAACTGGCTGTTGATCCCAGCAGTTTAGCTGCAGAAAAGCCTGCGCCTTTTTTGCGTACTCCCTGAAAAAGTCTTTGGAGAACAGCGGTGTCTGTAGGAGTCTCAGGTGCTGTTCATCTGCCCAAAGACTGCTGGGACAGGGGCTCTGTGGTGGCTCCATGTACTGCAGGATTGGCTGGGGCAATATTGGCACACTTTCCAGGGAACTCTCACCTGGGACCTGCAACAGTGTGCAAGGGAGCTTTCCACTGTGCTGGCTCCATAAAATTTATTCAGGAACATGAGTAGACATTGATGTCTATGTTTGAGTTTGAAAAGGTATTTGCAGCAGGAAGAAAATTACTTAGACTGTCTTCCCACTGTTAAACCCCATTTCCTTCTGTGTTGTTTCTTGGCTCTTTGTTCTGCAAGTTTTCAGTCCTTTTTCTGCACTTAAGTACTGTAGTTCTTCCTGACGTGTTTAAGGAAGGACGTGTTTTTGTTGCTACCCCATCATCATTTTGGAGTGTCTTCTATATAGGATGGACAACTGTAACAAAGTCTTGCATGAATTTTAATAAATCAATGGCTGCCCTGGGGCAATTAAAGGCTGGGAGCCACTTGTTCGCTGCATTGATTTCACCCTCCAGAGTGTTTACAAGATGCAACAGTCTTCCAGTCTTCCTCATGTGACTTCTGTCACCTTTAAAAGATTTCACAGTGCTTCTGAAGGCTGGGCACACTCACACGTATTCCCTGGCATTTTGGTCCATCACCACAAGCTCTTCAGGTTTGCAGCATCTCCTGGCATCCCATGCTTAGTCCCATAGTCTTGTGAATGCTGCCTCAGAGGAACACAATAGCCTCATGCTCTGTCTCTGAAACTTGGCTTTTAACCTTAAACCACTGAAAACACTTCAAAGTGTTCTGTCAAAAGCCAGAACAGAAGCTAATGTTGGCATTTTGCAGCTCAGAGAGTTGTCCAGTCCCTGTGAAGGGTTTCAGGAAAGCTCACCTTGATGTCAGGGAGGGCTGGTCACTGAAAGAGATATCAAATGACTGTGCTGAGTTACCAAGCCTGAGAGGTTTCCTTCCCTTTTTTCCCCAGTAAACTATAAATCACCAAGAGAATAAGAGAAACTGAGGACAGTTTCTCAAAACTGAGACAGAGGAGTTTAAGGACTCTCATGACTAGCAACAAGCATCATGCACTGTGCCCAAGAAGGTGTATCCATCCATGGGACATCCTAGGTGGCATTTGCCTTCAAGAAGGAGTTAGTGCTAGTAAAAGGTATACTCCAAATAAGGTCAGGTATTTCAAATTCCAAAATACAGGTCTAGGGAGGCTTCCCTCTTTTTAATGAGAGGGCTGTAATGCACAGTCCAAATGGTGTGTCTCAGAAGCATCAGTGTTTGCTAATTAAACACTCTGTTATGAAGTGGTAGTCTGTGTACACTTTTAAGTTTTGCTTCTCTGCATTTTAGGTAGCATGTCTTCACTTTGGCAGGTTTTAGGCAACAGTGAAACTTGGGAGTCAGGATAAATAATGCATAAAGCCTGGATTGTGTGCTCTGGAGTTGATGAGGATATGTGGCTGAAATTAGTAGGGCAGTTTGCTTTTCTGACAGCCTCTTTCCATTTTAGAGAGGACATCATTAGTGATGTCCTGTCCTCTGACCACCTAGTTTTATCCTCACTGAGAGGCAAGGGAGAACCATTAAGATACTGCATCTTCCCCTCTGGAATTAATGCCCAGGAGTGCCTTGAATAAGCAGAGCTATGAGAAATTGAGGTAATGTTTCACATTAGAAGTATTCCATATGAAGCTGGTGAATGGCACAAAGTGCAGCACCTTCTGGCACATTAAGGAGGGTGTTATTCTAACTTACTGCATCCACTGTCAGTTCTGTACAACCGAGAGCATTTGCCAGGCTGGGGGGGTGGTTTTTGCCTGACGCCCTTCTGAGTGACACAGCCCGTGCATGCTCAGACACTGCAGTAGGTTACTGACATGTCTGCTTTTTCTGAGCATTGTTTTTGGGATCTTATTTTTCATTCCTAATTCCCGTTTGAGCCTTCCTGTGTCACCTGACTGGGCATTTGCACTCCTATGGGCTGAAGACCATCAGCAGTTTATGCCTTGTCTACTTGTCCCATTGCCTCCAAGGCACTGTTTTTGCTGTTAACTCAGATTGATTTTACCTAAAAATGCTGCCTAATTATGTTCAAAAATATGACTATCTTGGATAAACAAGTACTGGGAGTAGATATGTTTATTTCTGAGCATGTTCTTTAATTAAAATTTAAAATTTATTAAATAAAGCTTTTTCAGTTTTCATATGCAAAAGCAACTCCACTGCAGAAGTGAGTTTGTATTCTAAATAAAAATTATGGGATATAAAACTTCCATATCCTGGTTTAAAAATTCAGTTCAAGGGGAAAAAATTGCCTGCAGTGTTTGAAAGCCAAATATTGACTCATTTACTGAGTAGCAATTCAGAAAGCAATATGGGCTGTCAACAAAAATAAGAATAGTTTAATTTTATGCTTGTTAGTGTTTATACATATAGATGCATTTTGCCCACAAATATATTGTTGCCACATTTAAAATTTTATTTGATTTCCATTGCCCATGCTGCTAAAAATGCAAAGGAGAGATGAATTCCTACTTTTCTTTTGGTTTTAATAGCTTTGGGTTTCATTGCCAACAAAGGTCATCTGCTTTTGCCTGAAATACGTGGATTAAATTGACTTTTTATAAGCAAAAGTAATGCACAAGAGAATTTCATACATGGCCATTGTTCTAAATTGCTTTTCTTGCTAAGTTTCCTCAATTCAGTTACTAAGTTGGGAACTTTCAATGGAGCTGTGCTACTCCCTACCAGAGACCCCTTTGGGTTGGGTGGTGAAACAGGGAATCTGTACATGTGATGGTGTATTTCTGGTGGGGCATTTTATGTTCTGCATTAATTCTCTCGCCAGGTGTTGTGTAACCAGTCTGGTTTATGTATAATTTTTCCACTTGGTGTCAGCAAGCTCTGTCTCTGCTGCTGCCCTGTCTGAGTCTGGCTGCAGAGATGCTCTCCCTGGGAAAAGGCCACTCATAAATGCTAGAACACTTCACAAGCAATATAGGGAAGACAGTCCAAGTCCTCTAGGGCTCTCTGTTTACCCCACTGAAGGATATGCTGTTTCTTCCCAGTTTGTTGGCCTGAAAAGTCTCAGTATAGAAAAGCCGTTTTTTGTTCTTGCTGTTTCCACTTCTTCATTCTAAATGTGCTTTCAATTCTGAAGTGATAGTCAAATTTCCTAAATGAAAATATGTAGCTTTTTTTATATTACTTTATGGATGCAAAGGAAAACCCAACTTGGTGGGTTTTTTTAATTAACACATAATTTTCCATTGAAAAGAGGGTTTTCCTGTCCTAAAATGGAAACTCATATTCATTTTGATTTCAAACATGAAAAACAGGCATTTTTTAAATCATTTACATAAACTTTCTCACTGAAACCCACTGAAAATTGTTTTGAAGACACTCTTAGATTTGACTACTGCAATTTAATTGGAATTTTTCCATGACAAAGGCCTTTCTCACTGGGATTTTTGCAGAACTGGGATAGTTCCTCTTTGAGATATAGTGGGGACTTGGTCTGATCTGAAGGTTTCCAAATGCAAAGGAAACAGAAATCTACAATAAAAAAGTTAGCTACGTGTCATGTACATGAGAATGTCCTTTTGAAATGTATAATTTTAAATTTTCAAAGCTAAAAAAAAAAGATTAAATCCTTTCTATAATCAATGGTAATTAAATCAGAAGATGATGGCACAGTACCAGTAGGAGTAGGAGAACAGAGGAGAACTAAAATCTTTTCAGAATGTATTCATTACATCTCCAGGTGGTACCATCTGTTGTGTGTGGCTCTCATGTTCTTTCAAGGCAGCCATTAAAACAAGGATGAACTTGAGTCAGTAGTGCATGGAAGGACATGGGAGGGATATAGTTTTATTAAACTACAACTATGCTGAATGTCTGGAGGGTCACCATGTAAACATGCATTCCTGTTTAATTAATGTTCATCATGGGAAACAGGATGGGATATTAAGGGCTTCAGTGCAAACAGTAGGCATCCTACCAATTTTTTGTTTAGCTGCACAGAAGACTCAGAAAAGCCACATTTGCAACAAAGCAGTTTAATTTGATCTATTTTTTAAAAAAGAAGTCCTCAGAATTTTTGCATTTAAGATGAATATTTTGATGGAGGCCTGTGCAATCAGTGTTGTAGGACAATTTTTTGTGAGTTGTCCTAGCATGCTAGCATGGCTTTCTGACTGACTTTCCCTGCAGACACTAGCTACTGCTCCGGAAGGTCACAGATTTTGTGGAGGTGGAGTGTCTAAACTGCCAGCCCTATGCAACTTCCTTGGATACCCCTAGACAGCTAAAATGGCACTAGATTATTATCTTTTGGCATCATAATGTCCTTACTGGTTTCCTAAACCTTTCCAGTGCAGGAGGGCATTGTGTATAGGTTAAAATCTTGGTCCCTGCAAGGACCCTGGTGAAGATGTAACTGTGGTGTGCATGTCTCATAACCAGGGAACTGGAAGTAATTTGGAAGATTATCCATTAGCCATAGCTCTGCCATCTAAATCTGGAGCTGCCATACCTTCCAAATCTTAAACACCCCCAGTGGTGGTCATCCTTCATTCCCTCCAGACAGTGCTTTTCCTCTTTGCTGTTTTGGGAAGGAATAATTTATTTTTTTTTCTGCTAATGGATATTGAATTGTTCCCTCTGGAATTTAAGCCCAGCATTTCCATTTCCTTATGGCACAGAAAACAGACTGCTCCATTATAGTAGCCCTTCTTTTGAGCTGAAAGGTTGTTGTGAAGGTTGGTTTAGGTTTTCCTATAGATAGTGTTTGCTAGGCCTCTGACGCCTCTTGCTGAGCTTCCCTGGGTTTTCCAGGCTGCCTCCCATCTCTTCTGCCATGGTAGTGTCCAAGCTGGGTGCAGCACATCTGGTTGAGACCCAGAAGGTTGCTCTGCCCTGGCTTTTCTGTGCTCTAACTGTGATAAGCATCTGTTTGGCAGCCATACTGTACTTCATATTTCACTTTGGGCTGTACAGTATCCCAGATGCTTTTTTGCTTAATGGTTGTTTTTCTAATTGTAGTTGTTATGATTTTTTCTGGGGCTCTTACCTATCCACATTAAGTAGCTCATGTTAACAAAAAGCCTCAGCTGAATTAAAATGTCAAATTAATTGGGCTAAAACCAGCCAACAAATAAATATGACATTTTGTAAAACTAACAGCCTAACTAGGTTAAAAAAAAAAAAAAAAAAAAAAAAAAAAAAAAAAGCCTTGCAGACTAACCTGGTGTTTGCCAGGTTCTGTGTCTGTTAGCACAGCATTTACCATATCATTATATAAAATTTGGCAAGGGATTTCATCCCTCCATATCATTCTAGCTTCTGAGGCTGTCTTCCAGCAGTCTAGGAGATGTTTCCTCACACTTTGGTGCCAGTGGATTTTAATAAGTTTATTCTTTTGCATTGTTCAGGCTACTGGTACCATCTGGGACTGTTTCTGGATGCAGACCAGCCTCAGGGGAACCCCACAGTGCAGCCCTCCCTTTAACAGTGAGCCTCTGGTGTCTCCTCCATCTGGGCGTGGCTTTTGCTATCAGAGGACACCTTGCATAGGGAAGGTGGCTAATATTGCTCACTTCTGAGAGCTGGACTTCTGGAAGGAAAAGATTGTTCCCTGTGTATCACAGACCTTCTGCATCTAAATAGCCAAGGAAGATGTTACCTGGAGATAGGTGGGGAGCAGAAGGCTCATTCTTTTGTCACTTGGGATTCTACCCATCCCTTAAAAGTTTTTAATGCTCAGAGTTTATAGTAGCCATGTGTGTTTTATTTGTAAGATCTTCTGTTGTTTTTTAACATTAAGAATTTCTAGTTCTTTTGAAACAAATGAGATAATACAATATTAACAAACAAACAAAAAAAAGGTAGTTTTGCAGTTCTCATTCATTATTAATAAAATAGGTTCCTATCTTTTTTTAAAAAAACATGGTTCAAAAACAAGTATTTTTTGTCTCCTTTTGTGCCCCAAATTTGTGGATTTTGGAATCTGTTGATGATGGTCAGCAGTCCAGCATCTTTTTACTAGTGTGGTGCTATGAAATACCATGATTTTATGAACAAAGCATGAAACAAGTTCTCTGTGGGATCTTACTGTACTTACATTAAGAAAATGGCTGCATTTTAAGTAGGATTTTTGCTTTCTGGCTCCACATTTTGAGTACTGCTGGCACAAAATAATACCAGCTATTTCTTCTCTTCTGAATTCCAGAGGGGTAAACTTCAGGCTTTTGGAATATAGAGTATCACTGCTGATTTGTTTAAAAGTATTTGCGTTGTTATCACCATCAGAGAGTGGAGAGGGAGGCTGCCAAAAAACTTCAATTTAAACCACATTTCAGCCAGTTTTTGAAATGTTCATTTAATCGTGAGATGATTTACAGGCCTCAAGGAGGAAGCAGAATTAAGGAAGCCTCACTTAGGAGATTTCTCCTGGTTGTAAATTCAGGGATGGACAGAGATCAGGCAGTGGCAAGGGCAGGAAGTTTACCCTCATCATTTTACCCAGCACCACTAATGAGAGTAAATAAGAAAACCTAACTCGGGATCCATGTGCTTTTAGTTCCAGCTTAAAGGAGCTCAGATTTTGAGTGAGTAGGGATGGCTTGGGGAGGCTCCAGGAACGGCTCCTGGCGCAGCACCCAGAGGCTTGGCGATGCCAGAATTCCCTGTCAGTGGGGTTTCCTACATGTGCAGAGTGGTCTTTATGGAGTATTTGAGAGATGGTGAATATGAGACATAGAGAATTAGAGAGTATCTTCCTGTAGTAAAAATAGCAAAATCTGGTTTAGAATTCACATAGAAATATTTCAATAGTTTCTACAATTGGCATTGAAGTGAGATTTTTTTGCTGTAGCAATGTGCACACTTGAAATCCAATATAAAAATCATACTAAATCTAAAAAAGCTTGAAGCTGATTATTCTGAGAGTTCCTGTTTCTTTCCTCCCTGCAAGAATGTGTCCTGCCATTTATTTTAAACTTTTAATTAAAAAAAAAAGTTATTTTCAAGACATTTGCCTTTTTTTTTTTTTTTAATCATGCTAAGTACATGTACATAATTTTACAGCAAAACATTTGTATTTCTATCTTTATTGTAATGGCTTTAAAGACAATGGGAGTTACTTGTTTCTGTCTCTTTAGAAGACGGAAGAGAGGTTTTTTTATTTATTTATTTCTGGCTATGTGAAGAGCCTGGGCAAAATTCCATTTAAATTTTACACTCCAAACTAAAACTATCCAAGACTAAATTACTAATTTTTTTACATGTTCTACGTACCTTCTACAGTGTCACTGTATGATCTAGGTATTTAATGTCCTGTTTCTTAATGTATACTCAAAAGTTTCATGTGATTCTTCCAAGGACTATAAGTACTTATAAATCAACTAGACTAATTTAACCATACCATAAATTTTTTATACCGACACATTGAAAATTGAACATTGTTTATGAAATGGTGACACTATGGAATAAAAATAAAATGTTAAAAAAAAGACCCAACAAATACAAATGCACTTTAGACATTGGTGCATTATGGATTAATAAATCAATAGTTTCCAAGTTCTCTGCTCACTTTATGTTTTAACCTTGAATTTACAAATTCTGCCAGCAGATAAGGACACCTTATAGTGGCTGTCATGAATCTTACAGAATAAAAAGGTTATCCTTGTATCTGTGCAAACTCTAAGAAGTTGAGAAAATTCATTTTATGAAAGTCTTGCACAATCTGTAAAATATCTGTAAAATGTCTCCATAGTAAAAGGAGAGGGAAAAAAGATGTGTGTTAGCTTTCCTGGGAATACTTGTTTAAAGAATGGCTGAAATTTTTGGTACAACTATTTCTGAACTATTGGTAGAAGGTGGAAGGAAGTGCCAGTGTGTTCATAAAGTTAAAAAATTATTGCCTTGAAGACTCACAGTTTGGAAATGACTTTTACAGTTAATGCAACTCAGAACTGTGTCGGCCACCTTCTTCTTGGCCTGTCCCATCCCAAAAGACCAATTTCCTAAGCCTGTGTATGTTGTGGCTAAACAAGATTATGGGACTTATAGGAGAGTATAAAAGTCACTTGCAGTAAACATTAGACTCCTCAGTTTTGAAAATAGCACTTGGGTCTTTATGGATTTCATTATTCCTGAAATTTAGTGGGGGTTGAATGTGGGAGGATGAGGGCATGGGTGGATGGCCCTGAGCAGCCAGCACCTGTGACACCTGTAGTTTCTACTTGGAGGAACGCAGGTGTGGAGGGGTGAGATTTTATATTCTACATAGATTTGGCTTTGTTGCCAAGGCTGTCAGAAGACTGTGTGCATTTCTGAACGTCACTGCACCTTGGAATGATGAGGAGTAGGAGGTTGCTGAGAGTAACCCAGTGAACAAAGAAAGCACACCCCCAAGGTGGTGGAGGCTTAATTTACCCCTTTTCTTGAAAAAGAAAAGAAACAGTTTGTGCAGTCTGATCTGTAGTACATGGGAATTGGAAACATCAGGGTGGCTGGGAGGAGATTGCAAAACTGAGTGGGGTGAGAGGAAGCAAAAGGTAGAAGATTAGAAATAGGGCATAAATCTGTAATGGTGAGGATAAGCTATGGAACGAGTTTAATTAAGTTTTGATTGGTTTTTGAAATGAAAATCCCATCAGCCTCTAATTCTCTGTTCCACAAATGAGGATGATGCTGGTATAAATCTTTCCCCAGTTAGAAAAACTGTTTTTAAAGTATTTTGTTTCTACAGTGTCACATTTGTCTTACAGCATAACCTCCTGTATGTTGCTTTAGCCTTTCTTTCAAATATTTATGCAGTTTAGCATTTTGCACAGGTGAGCCAAGTGGATGGATTTTATGCTGGGGCCATGTTCTGTGCATTGACCATGCCAGCGCACTGAAATACTGCTCAGCCCAAGTTGTCTTCCAAGGAGGAGAATCTGGCATAACCTTGTGATTAAGTTGAAAACCCTGTAATATCAATTTCCATAATTAGTTGGGGCAACAGTTATTTTTGGCAAATAAAACCTTTTCATAGCGGCCCCTTAGCTCTTGTCTTCTGAAGGTGCTAGCAGAGGCCATGCTGAGACTTTCTCTTCTGATGACTTACTCAGTTGTACTGTTTGGAAATAGAGTAGGATTTTAAAAGACAAATTCATGAGGCTGTTTCTTTATTTTGTCCTCATATGTTTTGCATTTCTCTAGACTGGCATTGCTCATCTTTAGCACTGTTATTAATGACCAAAAGTATATAGCCAGATCTTCATCTCTGGTCCTCCTGGATTTTACTAACACCTGTTCTCTCCTTCCAAGGCAAATACAATGGTTGTGGTAGTTCCAGGCTGAGCAGGCAAGATTGTTCTCTGCACATAGACTTGTTACTGTAGAGTTCCAGTTCTGAAATCCCCCCAAGGTTTCTGCACACACCTGCTAAGGGGTTGCTTTAAACACCTTCAGCTTAAGCTGACTGTGCTCTTGCTGTTTTATAGTTCACAAAGAAGTGTATCAATCATGGTCACCAACATTTTTTTCATCACCAGCTGTTGTGTTGATATGTAACCAGAACAGGTAAATTCTTGCCTGATCCTACCTTCTCATTTACTTTTTCATAGAAAACTTAAATTGAGAAAATTCTTACTTTTTCACAGAAGTTTTGAATAGGTATATCATATAATATACACTGAACATTTTGGTTACTCTGTAACTCTTTGGAATAGCCAGTTGTACTGATGGCAAGTCCTGGCATTATATGGGAACATTAATGCACTTACTGACACTAGATACACAACTTCTTTAACAGGAATGTCTACATTCTTCTGAAAAAAACCAAATCCTTGCAAAATTAAAAATTCACTGAGCCTGTTAGTTTTACTATTTAATCTTGCAATCTAACCTTTCCCTTCTGCACAGAAGATGTGGGCTTAGCAAAAAATTGTCTAAACCATTGATTTGTCTAGTTCTATATTAGATCTCAGAGTTATTTGGGTTTTAAAAAGTCACCTGCAAGCACAAGTGATTGTACTAAAGAGAGGTGAGCCCCATATCCTAGCTAACCCAGTTAGCCTGCCTTGAACCATGCCTAAAAACATATTTCTAGGGAGAGTTAAAGGTGTCTTGCTTGTAACCCTTGATGGATCATTCTTCCACAAAATAGTTTTATTGATTTTGAACTCAGGTGTACTCTGAGCTCTGTCATGTGGCAGTAAGGAGTTACTTACACATTTTAACTCCAGACTAGAAAGACACACATCCCTTCTGGTTAGTTTTAAACCTAGCACACAAACTCTCAGATGTTTCTGTTACTTGAAGAGGCAATTATCAACCTTTTCTCTGCATGTAGGTTCTCAGTTATACAGGTTTCTGTTCCATCCCCCTTGTTTATAGGGAAGAAGTCTTGATTAGCCCTAGACCATGCATTCCTTGCAGGAAAATCCCTTTGCATCACAATAAACCTATCAGCCCTCCTCTGCCTTTTTCAGTACTGCTTTTTGAGGTGAGATGTCACAACTGAGTCTCATTTTATTTTGTTTCTGCTTTATCTACGCTACTTCCTGTGTTTATTCATATGTAGAAGCTAAGCCTCCCTAGTTCTCCGTTTTTGTAGAAGCTGATTTGACATTTTTCATAAGTGCAATCCAAGAAGAGAACTAAAGGGAGCTGTTTGGTATGAGATGTTTCTGCCTGATAGGGGAAAAAGAAAAAAGGTTTGGTTTGATGCATGAAAAGAGAAGTGTAATGCTTATTCATGTACAAGACTGCAGAGGAGAGGAAAGTAAAAAAGACAATGTAACTTCTGAAGAAAATAGCAGAGGACAACAGCTAACTAAGCAGCTTGAGAAATCCATAGGAGGGAGGTTGCTGTTACGGGATGAGAACAGAGCTCAGCTACATTATAGTGTTTTTCAGGCTGTAGAGATGCTAATATTTTCTTTGTTTAGTGGTGATATTTTGGTGAAAAGCACTTAAACAAACCAAAGCAGGAGTGAGTAGCAATTTGCTGGGAAGATATCCCCTGCCTAACAGCTCTGGGTCATGCTACAGCTTGCCCCGGGGAGCCTTGCCCGTGCACGTGACTGGTCTGGAGGGCAGAAACCCCTCATTACAAGCATCCTTTGGCTTACCATCCCCTGAGGGAAGGGCACTCTTACCCAGCATTTTCAAAGGGTGGCTGTTTTGACAGGTAACACCTTCCCCCAGCATCTCAGGGTGTTTTGGTCCATTTGGATTCCTTTGCAGACAACAGCCACCAGTTGTGGTGACAGTAAGGGATTTTGTCTTCAAGCCTCCTGATGCCCTTTCTGTGGTTGTTGGCAGGACCAAGGGCTGAGTGCTCAGCAGCTCTGGGGACCAGCACTACTGGAGGCCTACAGGGGAGCGGGCTGAGCCCTCCACGTCATTACCCAGATTGAGAGGTTTCTTGTAAAACTAGTTATGTCTGAAATGTGTCCCCACCTCCCAGCAGATAGCTACAGCAATGCCAGGGTCAGGTGTCAGTGGTGGAGCTGCAATGGGTGCTCCCTCCCACACAGTGCCTGCCTTTCTCCAACTCCTTTTACTTGCCCCTGCCTGCTCAGCCATCATCTCACACTAGCAGATCCCTTGCTGCCCAACTGCTCCCAGAGCTGGAGCAGTCCTTTGGGGAAGAGTTGCCCTCATTTTAATAAGGCTTCTCTTTTCCTGGATATTGTTACCTTTGAGTAAACTAAAGATATTTTTCCCTGGTTGTGATCTAAAGATCTGGTTGAGATAGCAGGAGCTAGCAAGTAGTTGTGCACGTTCTAAGATGATGGCACTCTCATTTCCAGTTGAAAGCTGGAATTGAAAGCAGAGATCCTGTTTTCATTCTCCTGAAAAAGAACACCACTTTTAACAATTCAAAAGGCTTTGAGAAGAGCCCATCTCCAACACAACTCTGGTTGTTTGTGCCAGTAGAGGAGCTTGAGCTACTGTAGGAACAGGGAGACAGGTACCTGGTGGGCCCTGTGCACTGTTCCATCACTCCAGAGGACAGCAGGTCTCTCCCAGGCTCTGCCCTTCCACACTGGAAAGGGGTCAGATGTAGGAGAAGAGACCCAGGCCCTGAATCACATATTGGTGCTGTAATATGTTCAGTGCAGGATTATTTTTTCTGTGAAACAATGCCATCATACAGAAGTATGGCAGCTATGCTGCACCAAACTGTGCGTGACAGGGCAGTTCGTGTGTTTCGGAGATGCCTGGGGATGATTTAGCAAGGAAGAGGCTAATGAGAAGCAATTTTCACACTGATGTCTTTGTACTTTTGTGCAAAGGTCATTGAGGGGAAAAACCTTCTGAACTGGTGGAGGAATTAGTGGAAGAGTAGGAGTTGATGGAAGTGTAGATGTAACTCCTTACTGGTTATCACCAGTTCACCAAGAACTCAGGATCTTTCCTTAAAAACCACTGGGTGCAGTGTGTCCTCTCACCAAGAGGGCCTTTGGTGGGTCAGAAAAGGCTGGGAAAGAGGGCTAAGGACTCCTGCATGGCTGGGCATCTTGGGCCATGAAACCCTGGCATGGCATCCTTCCGCTTTGTCTGGGTTCCTGGCCAGTCTGACAAATGCCTTTTGCT
This sequence comes from Aphelocoma coerulescens, assembly GCF_041296385.1. Taxonomy (NCBI): domain Eukaryota; kingdom Metazoa; phylum Chordata; class Aves; order Passeriformes; family Corvidae; genus Aphelocoma; species Aphelocoma coerulescens. Next base: position 14,647,973 of record NC_091013.1, on the reverse strand, counting down.
ATCCATGCATGAATGGCAGCCTTACAGTTTTCTGAAGGAGTATTTAACCAGGAGCTTGAACACATAAGGTGATACGACAAAATACTCCCTTGATTGGTTTGCTGGTTTTTCCCCTCCTAAAGTGCATGTAGAAGTACTGTCTTAGCAGGCTTGAAGAGATACTATCCATGCTAGATCTCATTCAGCCCAGCATGTTCAGAGATTTGAAATAATTTTAAATAATTTAAAATTTGCTGTTTGTTGTTAACAAACAGTTGAGAGCTTCTGATGTTTTCAGCATTTGACTCCTGTAACAGGAATCTTTAGTCTAATGGAATGCCTGTGCAACCCTGAATTTCTCTTATTACACCAGTGATGGCATTGTTTGGAATATGATCGTCTTAAAATATATATTTTTATGGAAAACTTGGATCCCCTCTGAAAACAGCTCTTGCATGTTAAAAATATACAAGCAATTCTTAACAAACAACATAGGAATGTTTTGCTTGTCAGAAGAGTACCTTACATAAAACCTTTCAATGCAAGCTTTTTATATAGAGATAATCATTCTCATAAAAAATAAGTTTACCAGATGAAAGTACATGACTTCAGTATCCAACAGGTGTGAAACATTGAATCAATAATTCTTCATTTTATACTCCCAAATAGGTAAGGAATTCACTCCAGGAAGACAAGGAGCTCATTTCTTTGTTGCTCTGATGGGCTTTCAGGACGCCATAGATACCCGAGAAAGCAGCTGAATCATTGGTTTAGAACAGGAAAGGTGATTCTTGTCTTATTTTTATGGGAATCAAACTAATTAAAAGCAAGGCTTCTAAAAGCAGTTTTTTAATATGCTAATTTTGTGCAGTGTATTTCAGGTTGTTGATGTGAGGTCTGATAGCATTTTTGTTGCTAAATATGGTCCTCCTCGACCCTGAAAGAGACCTGATTGAATCAAAAATAGAGTTGGAGCAGAACAACAATACTTGCCTGGGAACAGTCAAGGCAATTGGATTGACAGGTCAGCATGCTAGAACATGAGGAGAAGAGAAGGGAATACCTTTGTTAAACACAGCAGAACCAACCAGGAGTGGAGCCAACATTTCACTTGTTGGCCTTGCCAGAAGAGTAATAGTAGAGTCCATGTTTTGTGTGTGGGCCCCTCCAGTGAGCTCCAAATTAAATTAAAATATCTCAACACAATCAATATTAATATAATAATAACAATAATAATCTGCCTCCCCAATTTTCCCCAGCTGGGCAGGTTTTGACACCATTCCTGTTGGAGGTTTTAGCAAAAGCTGCTGAAAAGTCTCAGCCAAATAGGGCATGAAGAAGGTAACAGTTTTTTCTCAGCATTCATTTTACCTTAACCACACGGTATGATATCATTAATATGCAGTGCTCAGATGATCTGTGGCTCTTTTATTGACCCAGTCAGAGAAGGGATCCCAGGCCAGGATGGCAGGTTGCTTTAGCTGTCAGCATTTGTGGCAGGGGCAGCATCTCCATCCACTGCCCTTGGATGTAGCCTGGCAGTGGGAACATGGATGGGTGTTATTTAGCCACAACAGGGATTTTGTTGGTGTACTGGTATTTTTGTTGTCAGTATGAAAAGCACCACCAGAAAAAGAAGCAATTGTGTTACTTGATGATGGGCTGCTAAAGCCTTCACTAACCAAAGGAGCTTCTACTGGTTGAAGTTAAAAATTTGTTTGTGTAAATTTAAATTTGTCATGCTATAATTAATTCCATACGTTTCTGTCTGCTTTTAAAGCTGTAAAGTAAGTTAATGTAAAAAAATTCCCAGAAATACAGCTTTAAAAAGTAGTTGAAAAAGTAATACAGAGAATAGTTTGTTACAATAATAAGACCAATTCTCCTTAAATAATCATTATTAAAAGATGTGTTGATAACAATGCAAAAAATTAGTACATTGCTTTTTTTTCAGGGTTGATGTCCAAAGCATTAGTTGGGAAACACAGCTCCCACTTTTGTGTTGTACATTAACTCTTTCATGGGGTGACAGACTGGAACTACAATTCCTGCTTTATGGTCAGGAAACAAAGACATGGCTTTTCAAGCAGTTCTCAGAATAAACCATGCAGGAGGTTTGGTAGATTACATTGAGCTTTATATGCCATTACAGTCATAGCCTGGCTGGTTTTAGCTTACAATAGTACTAACAATTGTATTGAAAGGAATCTCACCATTAGATGCATGCCTCATGTGCTTGTCTTTTGGATGTAACATAGACTTCTCCTGGGTGAGGCTTGTCCCATAGGCTTATGTAACTTAAGTCTCCGTGTAATCCAGCAATTAGAGTGCCAATATCCAGAAATTTTGATATCATTATCAGAATTCATAAACTGCCCAGTGGGATGGTAAAGTTGTGATTACATCCTGTGCCTTTTGAATGTGTATAAAACTATGAGAAGTTCAGCCAGCTCTCTTTTTTTCTTTTTCCTGAACATGGTTATTCAACTGTGTCTCACTGTTTAAGTCCCAAATTAGAGGGCTACCTTTGTCTGGAAGCAGCTCTTTGTATTACTTTGCAATGGTTACAAAATCAACTACCCTGGAAAAATAACCTTATTTTCTGACACAACCACAGCTTGAACTGCTCCATCTTGGAGCTGTGAACTGTCACTCCAGTAAGACCCTGGTAAAGAGCTGAAGGAGAGAGTTTTGCAGGTATTAGATATCTTAACAGCATAAGAATAACCATGAGATATATCTAATATGGAGGGATAAAATAGGGGCAGAATTAGGAATAATATAATATAATGCATTGTAATAATACAGTAAGAGTTAGTAATTTAGCAATTTAATGTGCTAGATTTCAGTTTATTTAGTTCTTTAGTACTGGCTAGATAGAGGGTTATTTAGCAATAGCTATAGTACATGAAGTGCATAGGAGAGATGGGTTATATTTCCAATTTAGAAAGCCTGTGGTAAGTGGGAGGAAAAATGCCTGCTGATCAGAGCCCTGTAATTTCCACTGCCTTGTTCTCATGGGACCGAGTGCAGCACTTGCAGAGGAGCAGGCACTGGAGGTTGTACGTGGGCTGTCACCACCATCTGTCCTGCTGTCCCTGTTCCGCACCATGGTGCTTTCCTGTAGAACATTTGTGCTCTTGGTGTTCCTCAGTGAGGACATGGGGGACACTAAAGCATATATGGTGATGTTGGAAAAGCTGAAACTTGCAGATTGCTTACTCCTATATTATCATTATTTGATTTAGTGCCCTTTACTGCAGTCTCCAGAGGAGTACTGAGTGACTCCTGCTGTTGTTTCCATACCTAACTGGCTTCCTACAGGATAATGTGCAGAGGCCATGGCTCTCTACCAGCTCCTTTTCATCTCTGCATGGCATCTGTCTGAGACCTGGAGATAGTGGGAACTTCCCAGCATTGAGCAATAGACAGTTTGCAGATGTGCCAGCAGTCCTCCCCAGGACTCTGTGTCAAAGCCTTTCCCTAGTAAGGAGGACCATGTATCTGCCAATGGACTTCTGAGAGAAGCAGCCAGGTAGCAGTTTGTGGCACATAGGGAAGGTTTTCTCTTCCCCGTTGTTCTTCACATTCATTCTTGTTCAGAGCCTGTTAACTCATGCAAAGTATTTACCTTTAGGGGAATATGCATAACTAGATGTGCTTCATTATTGGACTAGATAGTAGGTAAGGGCTTCCAGTCAAAGTTCTTCTCTCTTGAGTATGCAGACAGATGTAGAAATATGTACACAAAATAGGATACAAACTAAGGAAAAGGTAGATCTTCAAAAGGCAGGTACAGGTTTACTGATTGTCACTACAGAAGGGAAGTCTGAAATTCCTATTTCTAAAGATTCAGTATGTATTTCAAAAGTAAGTTTATTAACCTGCTGTTATTCAACCTAACCCTTTTTTGAAAAGATCATTTATCATAAACATACCATTTAATAACCGGGTATCTTGTAGTCTGTTTAGGCAAAATATATAATGTGAAGATACATAAGAAAGTGAGGTTTTTTACTCTTAAGTGGCAGTGGTAAAATCTTGTGCTTTTTATTAAAAAAAACACATCAAAGTGAAAATCCTAACTTTCTACCTTCTCATTAGTGACTGCTGCTGTGCCTTAAAAATTTATTTATAAATCAGTCTCAAAGAGAAAGAGTTGTATCACCTTCTGTGCTCCTTTCCTTATATAGGACTTCTTGTGTGAGAGCCATTTTGAGACCTTATTGATTGTGACTCTCAAACATTTCTCGAGAGAACTTTCTCTTCCCCTTTGCTTACATTTTTATTGGCTTTTGACACTTGGCCTGGAAAGGCGTGCAGAGCATCCTTTTGCTCCTGCTTGGAGGGTTGGTCCCAGCCCAGGTGCATTCTGTCTCCACCACTTTAGGTGGGTAAAGTACCTCCTACTGCTGCAGGTTTGCTCAGACGTAAGATTCCTCACATCCCACATGACCACATCAACTGAAGGAATAGGCAGGGATTTACAGCAGGCAGTTTTGTGTCTGTAACCACTCTGGGGAAGTCATTTGCCATAAAATTCTTTTCATAATGCAAACATAATTTGGTTGATAAATGCAGTAAGTTCACTTCACTGTATTCACAGGGTCACGTTCATTTTTGTATGTGAATGGCAGTTGGTTTACTTTTCAAAATGTTTGCAAGTCTCATGAGTTTCATAAGTTGTAGTGTCGATAAGTATCCATCCAAAAGCACGTTATTCGTTCTTTGTTATTTGTATTTGTTCTCCTTTAAAACAAATTTTAAAACCTTTACCTAGAAACAAAACCATATGCTGGAGATTTTTACATAAGTAATTCTGCTAATGTTATTGATACAGAAAGGAAAATGTGGGGTTTGTAAGGATAAGGAAAAATAATTTTACAACTAAAAAGCAGATTTTCTAAATGCTTAGTTACTATCAGTAAGTGATATTGAAAATCTATTTAGAAAAGCCCCCCTAGTGCCTGATAATTATATTCACATTAAGATAAATAGGACAGCATATGCTACAACTTACCACAAGAGGTTAATGAAAGGATGTTCATTCACAGTGACTAATCCAAACTGGGACAGTGAAAAATGACCAATGTTGGATAATTTATATAATCAAACCTTAGCAATATTACTGAATAGTCTTTATGAAAGTGTGTCTTACTTGCAGGGTTTTTTCAGAAATAGTCTTCTAGTGCAAAATTTAGTTGAATTTTATGTACATAACACAAGTCCTGTCCCACCATGTGTTGAGGGTAGCACAGTTCTTCCACAGACACAGAGGACGTGTCCCAGCCGGACTCAGCTGGGCGTGAGGAAGAGCTGGGTATAGACATCTGCTAGACAATGCCCTTACCTTAACTCCAGTAACCCTCCTTTATTTCACAGCCACCTTGTTTCACAAAAGGGGAAATTTCTTTTGCCAAAGCCTGACCTTTGAAACCAAACTTTCTGAATTCTTAGTGATTAAGCTGTATGAACAACAGCCATAAGATGACAGGATCTCCTGAAGCTGCAGGAATGATACCTGTGAGGCAGCAGTATCCTCTTTCACTTAGTGTCTTTTTCCAAATAAACCCAAGACTCTTATTTTCAATGCTACAACTGTTTGTAGTATAAAACAGGATAAAATGTGAAAAACATCCCCTTTTGTACTGTACAAAGTCTCCCTTTCCTCAACCCCATGAGTCCTGAAATGTGCTAGTTTGGCCTTTTGTTTGTCAGGGGTTTGGGGTTTGGTTTGGGGGGTTGGGTTTGGGTTTTTTTCATTTTGGTTGTGGAATCAAATGGTTTTTCTTTTAAACAATAGGTTATGTAAAATGTTCTCTTGACTGCTATACTTAGAATTTAGTTATATAAACTGTTTTCCTCACACTTCTTCTTCCTCCTTGCCTTGTTGACGCACAGAGTCCCAGGAAATCTCAGCAATAGAGAAGAGGCTGAACTGGGTTTGAGTTCTGTATAGCATTGCTCACCCTCTGGCTCTCTGAAACTCATTTTCCAATTGCTGCCATGTGTGGAGTAAATGGCACCAATGTTTCCAATCTGGGATTCTTTCTACCTTGTGTTTTCTCTCACTGGGACAACATTTCTTTTCTGCTTTCCAGACCGTTTGTGATATGCTCAAGAATAAAAATGGCAATGCTTGATATTTTCCTTCCTTTCCATCCTGTCTTTTGGAAAAAAAAAATCTCTTTAACAGGAGTTAAACAAATCTCACCAGTTAAATTGGAATGAGTTTGTACATCTTTACATTATGCACAGTTGAACTCTTTCCCAAAGTGGTTTTTTTTTTAACAACAAAACATCCCCCAGCTATTTCATATCTGGGATTCAAAATGACAATGGATGTTAAGATCCATGGAGTTTAATTTTTTATTACAATTTAGTGTAGTAGACAATAGAATAAGGAATGCACTGAGAGTAGCCAAGCTTTTGAAACTGCCTGTGCAGTTTCCACACAGAAACTCTTAAGTAAACAATTTAGCTGTATGCTGTTTATTCCACCTCTCTCTTTCTCTTTTCTTTGCTAACACAGGTCCACAAAGATTCTCGAGTTCTCAAGCCCTAGCTTATGGAAGTGTGTAATGTCAGTGTGGTTGCAAAATCACATGATCTCCTAGCTCTGTATCTTATCCTTCACCCAACATTGCACAACGCTGGACTGTCAGCTAGGAGAACGAAAGGAGCCAGATTGTGTTGTGCCACCTCTTTTTCTAGTTCACGCATAAGTTGCCACCAGGATATTTTTCTGTGTTTGTAGCACGTTTGGTGGATTTGGGGCACATTCTTTGCTTCCATTCTCCTCATTCATGTGACCCTTTCCCAGTGCTTCCAAATGAGCTAATGTGTCTTCAACATGGAGAAAACCTACCAAGTTGGTTAGGATGTGTATTGTTCTCTTGTTTTATTTGTGGGTTGTTTGGGGTTTTTTTAATTGGTCTTTGTTCTGTTCTTTTTTCTTTTTGAAAACATATCTACAAAAAGAGAATATATAACTTTCTGCCCTAAATACCTCTTTTGCATCAGGGATGGATATTTTAATGGAGTGAGGTGTAATAGCAGAACAGTGCCATGTCTCTGTCCTCACGAGCATAGCTGCATGCAGATTAGAAAGGCTCTGTAGTGCTGCTACTGTATGCCAGACTTGCTATTTGCTCTTGTTTGCATGATAATATTTCTAATTTACTAATATGATATGGAAATAATGGCACATCACCGATCTTTCAACATATTGTATCACTGCTTTATCATATTAGGCTAATACACTGCGAGAGTTGATAGCACCTCTCCATGTCAAATGGGATCCACATCTCTTGGCACTGAACCGATTGGACTCAAAGGTTGATAAACTTATCATTAGAGAATTGGCACGACGGAGACTCAACTTCAGCCTCTTGCAAGCAACCTAATGGCCTCCGTTCAGAAAGTCAGTTCTTCTTGAATAACTTTGATGTTTATAACAGAGAACAGACCTGTTAAAGCATAGACAACCACATGCCTGAATATGAGGCCTCCAGGAAGGTGTCAAAGGGCATGGCCAGTCTTTTGAAGAATGCACCCTTTCCACAATGGGACTAGGCACAAAGTCAGATCCAGTCTACATGGAGCACATTTGCAGAAAATACTGCCCCCCGCACGGGAGAACGGAAGGGGAAGAGGGTCTTGGCAGGGGAAGGGCTTTGATGTCACTCAGTTTTGTTCTGCACACCTCGAGGAATTAAAGAGGGATTCAGCCATGGTAACTGTAATTTCCCATTGCTTGTACTGAACTCCAGTGAACCCATTCAGGCCAACCAGCCAGAGTCGTGTCATTTAAGCGTGCTTCACATTAGTGAAGGAAGTTTCCTTACTGTGTCATGCTAAACTAAGTGTATTCTGTCAAGTGGAGGTATGTACAGACCTTTCAGAGACTTCCATTTATCTAATGGTTTGTAATGAATTCCCAGAGGGTACACTGGCACTCGTTTGGATGACGGAGAAGATACCTCACGCTGAGATTTATTAGACTCTGCAGTTAAACTCTTCAGTTCCTCTTTATCTTCTAGGACTAAAACATGTGAGTGATGCTGCCTGGCAAAGCAGGCACAAAGTATTCTCTGTTTAACACCCAGACTCCAGAGGGCTGTTTTGGGGCCAGTATTTGTCTGGATGTCACTCGAAGTAGATTCAGATATTGTATTTATCATTATGTTCTGAGTCCCCTATGGGTTGATGTTTGCCTCTATCTCTGTGATTAGAATGTGGATTTTCCTTAATATATTTGGCTAAGGGTGTATTGTAATAATGTTAATGCTAATTACTTGATATTTCTTACTATCTTACAGGGAGATACTTTTAAAAAATGTATTTTGAAATGTTTTCTTTCTGTTTGCTCAATGTATGGTATTGCATTATGTTAATACCAATAAAATTATATATATATAGTTATATATATATTTCCCTTTTATAAAGAAGTAAATTATGCTTTTTTGCCTCACAAACAGGAAATGTGCAGTGAATAAAATTACATCATTCTGCCTTACAGCAGGTGACAAAGCTTATAATAGTTTTAATATTCTTTTTTGAAAAATAAAAAGTACAGTATGACATAAACTAGTTGGAAATTCATCAAAATGCATGTTTTATGTTTCTGCTTAATGGGACTGTCACAAAACAGCCTAAATATTTAGCAATGTTGTTTTGGCATCTTTAATTTTTTCTAATCAGAAACATGCACTGTATTGCTATTATTGATTACAAAACTGTACTGTCATAAATTTTTGCCTGTTGGCCAGATAGACAAACCCACTGAGTTTGTCTGTAGGAATTGATTTTAAAATTTAATTTAGTGCTCTTTCCAATGCTTGGCAAAGGCAGAATTTATTTTTTATATAAGGTTGCCTTTGAAGTACCTGCCTCTGCCAGGGATGATAAATCACTGCTAAGTACATAAAGATTCTGCAACCTGAAGGATATGTCATTAAAGCCTTGTTGGAATGGCCTGCAACCCCAGCCAGTCCTTTACATTCTGTCATTAAATTCCATAATTAGTTAGAGGTGAAATGTTTTGGAAATGAATTAGAGAAGCAGAAGCAAGGATGTGACTCGGGTTATGCTGATGGCTTATTTGCTGCTCGTAGCCAAAGGCCAGCATTTATCTGCACTAATGCGTATTAGATTCTCTTCAGCTTCCTCTCTTTCTTTTCCCCACCCTTTCTAACATATTGTATTGAGTATCTTTGTTTTGCAGAGGCATTCAGAAGGGCTGTAATTAGCAGTCCCTGGCATTTAATTGCATACACATTTGTTAAATATTTTTCTGTATGCCTTAAAATAAAGTATAGAAAATGGCAGTAAATGTTTCTTTAATGAAGGCATTTGATTTATTCATGAAGTCAGGATTTTTTAAAGGTGTTACTTTGGGCTTAATAAAGGAAATAAGCCAGCAAATTTTCGGTCTTGCTTTTGCATAACCATTGTCTGTCAGGGCTGACGTTCAATTCCTTTCTCTTGTTTCTTTTGTGGCAAACACATTCTGCCCAACAGATGGGAAATGGACCTTTCTGCTGTGACCACTCTCATGCCAGTTTTGAGAGCACTTTATGCTGAGGTTCATATGTGTTCACAAGTTCATTCTGACATCTGATGACATGAATGATGTCTAGAAAAGCCACATGGTATTACTGCATTTCTGTCATTGCAGCAAGAGCTGTTGTTCTGAAAGGTACTTTGAGCTCTGTGCAGTGCTTACAGACCATGGGGGTGTGATGGGAATTCAGCAGCTGACAGGGGGTGCCTAATACTTGGCAGTGTTGTGCCCTGCATAAATAAGGGTGCAGCTTAATTAGGTTGGAATCTAATCAGCGCAGCTATCATAACGTGCAATTATAAATCCAATAATAAATCTGAATATCTGAATAAATACGACATCTTCTGGGGTAATGTTTTGGGAAGTATTTCAGGCCCCTTTCAGAAAAACCTCAGGAGGTGCTTCCCCAGCAGACCCACAGTGTGTTACGTAGGTAACTGAGGCAGAGATTCAATTAACCGGGCCCCTGCCCACACTAATTTTCCATGTTTCTCCCATGTTGAAAGTAAGATTGCAATTCCTTAATGATGCAAGTGTTTTGGAAAACTTCACTCTCAGTGCTACATTTTCATACAAATAAGCAACTTGGGATGTGGCCTGAAGTAGAGTTCATTTTCTGGGTGGATGTTGCTCGCCAGGAACATGACCCCCATCTGCTCAGGCTTGCTTTCAGATATCAACCCCATAAACCTTGACAGGCACTGCAGTTGTGCGAGTGTGACTGTGGCTTGATTCTGACTGGTGAGTAATGTCACTGGGTCCATATCATTTATCACTTAACCTTTTACACCTTTGAGTGCTGCAACAGCTTAGGTTTGTAAAAACAATGTTTTCTTCAAGGAGTAATTGCTTCTATGTATTTCTTGGGAATTATTATTTGTAGGGAACTCCTCATCCTGATAAAAAGTTACAGAATTCCCACATGTCTGGCAATTTTCCCCAGTTTGCTCCAGCACCTAGCTTTCCTCATAAATACAAGTTTTCCATTGTTTTTGAACTGCAGGGCCCAAGGGAAAGTGTACCATCAAAATGTGATTGGTCTGCTTATTTCACTTCAGCATTGGTAGCTTGTGGTAAAATTAAACAGCACTTATATCAGTGTGTGGCACAGAAAAATGTCAGGATATCCTATTTCATTGTCTAAAATTCTCCCAAAGAGTCACTAAAATCAGCAGATCAAGGTTAAACTAGTGTCTTCATAGGCAGCTTAATGAGTAGAATACCACATCCAAAACCAAGGAAGGCTGCAACTACAACCCTACTGTGGAAAACTTCTGCCACTGATCAGAATTCCTTTACTTTGGGAAGCTTTGGAGTGACTTCATTCTTACGCCTTCTCCGAAATCACAGCCCACCAATACAACCTTATGAAATAGCAGGACTGTGAGCAAAGAGGGACCTACAGATGCTCATTTGAGGTGTGCAAGAGCTGTCAAGAGGCAGCCCGAACAGAACAAGCTGGTTGTTCCCTCTGTGTGTCCCTTCTCACTAACACAGGCACCCGTACCTCACTGCTGAGTGGATGTCAAAAATGGCTGAATGTTACTGTCAGCTCAACAATGCAGATCTGCAGGGAGAGGCATCGAGGGTTTTTCCTTATGCTGAGTTTAGTGTCAGCTGGTTTTAGTAAGCAATTCCAGTTGCGTGGGAAGCTGAAGAGAGGTGCCTGAGGTGGGTGTGAGACTCAGAGCAAGACCAGCTCAGGTGTCCCATGAAGGCTGGAGGTTGAACATGTAAACATGCTCCAGCCTGCCAGCTCACACTGCAGCCAGCAGGGCACTGGGGGCTCACAGGGCCATGGCAGGGTGCAGGCAGCTCGTCCTTCAGACATCCCCGGAAAGGTGACCAGTGGAAAAGATATTCACAGGGATCTACTGACCCAAAAGGAAAACTGCTAGTGCCATAAATAGTTCACAAAACAATTAAACCTTTGGTGTCACAGCAAAGGCTTGGCATCTGTCAGGCCTTACAGAGGCTAGGGCTAGATCTTTTAAAAGATGGTACCTACCTCCTTGTGATATTGAACTTGGTTGTAGTGCAAAATGCCTGAAATACCTTCAGAAAGCTATCATGTGGGAGTTGAGTTTTCCACTTGCCTGCACAGTTCACTTTATTTCAAGAAACCCAATTTATGTTCCTGCATGTGAGAGGAGCAGCAGCCTTGTACCATTGGGTGGAAAATTCCAGCAAGTGCAGGACTCTGTTGTGTTGGTGCTTTCAGTGAGCAGCCTCTCTAGGGAATACCTTTTTTTGTCTGCAGGTTTGCGTAATAGGAGAGAATAGAAACTGTGTACAACTATCCTGGTAACCCAAAAATACTTCCACTTTAGAGGAAATGATGGTATAAAATCCAGATTTAATACCTGCATTGAATAAATACAAGAAAAATAAATACAATAAATTTAAAATTTAATGATCCTCCAGCTACCAGTATTTCACCAAACACAATGATCAAAGCTTGTTTTTAAACAATGTTCCTCCCTTCCTTGATTCAAGACTTTTGGGAAAATTCTGCACTTTCACGTACACAGGGACAGAAAGGACAGAGGATTAAATGAATCAGAAAGAAGCAGGGAAAGGGAAGCAGTACCAGAGAGAAGGGTTGCGGAGACCAGGTGCTGCACAAGAAGCCCCTGTTTTAGTTTTAATTTAGTTTTAAATCAGCTCGCTTAAACTTTTCTTCACCTGTAGAAAACATTAGTATGCTTGTGTGTGTGTGTGTTTTTACAGGTGTATTCACATATCCAGTCAGGCCTTGATTTTAAAGTGGCATAGGACATATCATAGGTTTCTACTTGTACTTTAAAGGGGAAATCTGCTCTATCTTACCCAGAGCAGATGATTAACAGCTGTTTCCATGTAGACCTGCATTTTATTGCACCTCCTGCCTGCTGTACCCTGCCAGGCTTAAATACTGTGTTGCTTCTTCCTTTTCTCAGTAATTAGGGATGTGGCTTGTAACATTGTCCTACCAGGAGCTGACTTTCCATGTCATTGTGGCTCCCCCCCTACCTGTGCAGGAGTGACCTCATGCACAGCCACAGCTGTGTGGACACCATCTCCTTGTAAGCCTTACATCGATTTCACCGTTTTGTTTCTTTTAGCTTGTAGTCGGTGGGGGAAAAGAAATGCATACCTTAGTCTGCCAGCCAGTCATCTAAACACTGTAAAAAATGATTAATTCCTGTATTTCTGTGTTACAAGCACTTGGGTATGTCTCTCTCAGGCAGTTTGGACTCTTAATGATGAACCTGAACAGCAGCAAAGATGGATTTAAGCCTTGCACTGAGAAACCAACTGCTTCTTTGGAGGATTTCTTTTCTCCTCTCCCCTACAACACTGCTAAAATCCACATCCACTCTCCTTTCATCCTTCTACTTTTCCCCCTTGTACCTAGGGGGATCCCTTCAGTCCCTCTCCTAACTGTTCCCTGGGGTTTACAAGCTCGGTCAGGCTGTTGCACGCTGTGGCCACAGCCCTTGCCTGCCTGTTGGCACAGCCTGAGCAGGGGCTGGAGAGTTTGGTGCAGGAGGCTCCCACCTTCCCAAGGGGTCAGCAGGCATCTGTGTGCTGCTCTGCCATCCTATCAGTGAAACTACTGCAGGACCAGGCAAGGTTTGATAGTCCCTGTTGTTAGACATGGCAGAGAGAAACATGCTGTGGCACAGGAAGATCACAAATGCTTTGTTGCTACTGGGATTATATCAGTTATTAGTTGGCTTGTGGCAGACCAGTGTGTCTTTTGCCAACATAGACACATCAGGGTCAAGAAGGCAAAGAAAAAAAAACACCCAGAGGTTTGTGCATCCAAAGCTGTTTTATCTAACTTGAGACCGTTTCCCAGAGGCCTGGGATGCTTCTTGTTTTGGGGGAGTATTTACTGCCACTCGCAGAAAGTCTCTAGGATACTTGAGGTAGGTGCCTCCCCTGCACAAAATGTGAAGCAAAAAGGTGTAGCTCTCAAACTGGAAGCAGATCTTTGGGATTTGTAGGGGGGAAATAACATGGCAGCTGTTTAATAATGTAATTAGTGATGTATTCTAACAAAATTGCCTCTTTAAGATCCTGAGAAAGCTGAGCTTAGCTGGTCCCTCTGCCAGAGGGAGTGAGCTCACCAAAAGGAGTGAAAATGGGAGTTTAAATTTCAGTGGAGCCTGGGGATTTCAGTCTGACTTTGCCTTGTTTGTTTCTGTCACAGACTTTGCAGCAGCTTGGCTTTCTGGGGATTTGCAGAGGGTGGTACTTCTGTTCCAATGCAGGGCTGATTGCAAGGAGAGGAGTGGGCGTGTGAGAGGAGTTGCACAGCAAAGGAAAGTGCGTCACTAAGCAGTAAAGGTAGCAAACAGAAGAGAGGATAATAGGAAAATGGAGAATTCCATCAGGGTGGTAGTGGTGTCCATCAGTAAGGATGAGAAGTCTAAAGGCAACGGGATTGAGCCTGGGTGGTGTCTGGAGGCACTGGCAAAGACCAAAGGGGCCCCAATGAAGAGCTTTGATCCTTGAAAAATATGACCTTGTCGGCAGGGTAGGTGACAAAATTTATTAACTATCCTTACATAGGCAGTTCTGTTCACTCATAGCCCCAGGTGAAACCATGGGCTCCTTTGGTACCTCAGTGAAAGATGAAAACCATGCAAGATTTTGGCAGCTTCAGCTTTAACAGAAAAGTGAATCACTGAAGTGCAGGGACCTCCACTTAAAACTGCTGGAGGTTATTCCATGTATTTAGAGCAGATTTATGAGAAGTGTGTGCCTAGAGATTCTCTGTGTCCAGAGAACAGTGTGTTAGCCAACTGGGTTGCAGTGGTGACCTTCTACAGGGTTCTAATTCAGTACCATCTTCCTGAATCATCAGTTTTCATGGACCAGTCATCTCTTGATCCATGTAAATACCAATGGTAACTTTCTCTCTGGTCACTTTTCACATCAGTACCTTATGCTCTTATGATCTTGGTTTATAAGAGGGAAATAATGGAAAGATGAATTGCCTAGCAGAGGCAGGAGGTGGTTACACTTAGTACATCACAGAGCTCGGTGCATGCTCTTTTCAACAACAAATGACAACGCAATATGAGAAATCCCACCAGTTTTTCCGGAATGCCAAGAACCGAAACGGTTCCTGACCTCTTGGAGTTTCACCTACCCAGCCATAATCTTCATCTCTCTCTCCTGAGAAAATGTAAAAGTAGTTACAAATATTTACTGCATTCTAAGAAGAGAGGGCAAAGTACAAAACATTCAGACACTTCTCCTGTGGAAAGCAGAATAGTGAAAAACAATAGCACAACATTTACTAGACTGATGTATTCTTTATCTCCAGAATTGAATGCAAATGGCTTTGCATTCACTTGAAGACAGCAGGAGCTGCTTTGTTACAAAATTCAGTGCCTGTGTATTCTTGCTTTTGGAAGATCAGTTTCTCACCAGATTTAGATCCCATGTGTTGCAGTTTCTGCAGCTTTATTTCTGCTCCCGAGTTACAGAGTTGTTCAGGCTTTTGTGGGGCAGGGGACAAAATCACTGCTTCAGAGAAGAGACCCTGCTTCTCAGCAGTATGTGTAAACAGTGACCTGGCAGTGCATTCAGATGCAACCCATGACTCAGCAGCCAAATGAGTGTGAAAAACAACTGTTGTGTTGGCTGCTGCTCTGAGGTCACCTGCAAATTCTATTAAACCACATTTTCTACTTAAACACAACATTACCAGAGGTCTTACTCTTCCTTAACAAGACAGCCATGCTGTAATAGCATGACTTGCATACAAGTCCAGCAATTTAAAAAAGGAAAATATGTTTTAAGCTCTGCTCTATATCTAACAGAATACCTCAGATGCTTTATGGTGCCAAGGGTTTCACCAACACCTACAGGAAATCAATCAAAGGCTCTAGCAGAAGACTGAGGGAGGGGAGATGTGTGTGTAATCTCATTCCCGCCTACTGAGAGCCATTGAGAGCAGCAGCACCACCTTCCGCATTTCTCTGGAAAATATTAAGGGCTTGGGATGTGTTTGCGTGACGCCCACTGCCCTCTCACCCACCATGGGTGGAACAAGGCATCTTGCCCTCTTTAGAGCTTCCCCAGCCTCAGTAGCAGCAAGGCATTTAAGGGACCTGTTTTTCTTCTCTCCTCTTTCCTTTTGAGGAAATCCTGTCCCATTTTTGATGAGCTGCTGGTAGTGACATCACAAGTCAGTGACAGAGTCTGGGGGAGGCAGCCCCAGCCATGTGGAGGTGATGTGCTGATGTGTTCCAGAAACCTTCTGCCAGGGTTCTGCTGCCTAACCCAGCCTGTGTCCTGCCCCACAGTCCTGTGCCTTTCCTGTGTGGTCTCAGAGCTGTTCCCATCTGGGTGAGGGTAGAAGTCTGGTGTCCGCAGTCACTCTGAAGCCCAGGTTTAGTGGTGGCTGCTTATCCCAGAGGATGAGCCCTGAGGAGCAGCAGCCATGCAGATCCCAGGCCAGAGTGCAGGGAGGGAGGGCAGGACAAGCCCCCTGGCACAGGGTTTATACTCACAGGGGCCATCCATGTTCATTAAAGGCACTTGTCATTCAGTATTGAGCCTTAGGGTTGAACTCAAATGCTGTCTTTTGTCTTGGTGGGAGCTTTTGTGTTTTAGGAAGCCATGGGTTTTTGATGGCAAGCCCAGATGTGGTGGCTGGTTACCAGTCCAGGCTCTAGGTCACTCTAGCAAAGTAAATTCAGATGGTGCAGAGTCAAAGGGCTGGCCTGCTTCTTCAGCAAGCCATGCCTGTACTAATCCCCTCAGGGTACAACCTTGGCAGTCCTGCTGGGGAAGAGACACCTGAGGAAAGATCTTTTTTGCCTTGAGTAGCAAGAGATGAGAGGGAGAGAGAGAGAGAAACAGATGTCAAATACTCCTGTGTCAGACCAGGAGGGTGTTTCCCCTTTGCCCTTTAGCAAATCACTCCCCTTCCACAGCTGTCAGACTGATGGAGATCAGCATTCAGCAATAGGAACTGATAGAGAGATCCCAAACTTCTGACCTCATTGCTGCATGGACTTCTTAAGAAAGCATAAAAATCAAGACCACAGGAGATTTTAACCACTCTCTAAGTATTCAGCTACTGAATTTTTTGCCCTTTAGCCTATTAAATGTTTTAATAAGAAAATTCCAAGAAAGAGAAGAGCATCTCATTTCTATTTTATTTCAGTCCTGGCCACCATTGACAGTGATGAACCCAGCTCACCAAGCAGGGTAGCACAGGATGGGATGATTTAGGGAGCTCTGTGCAGACTCAAAATACTTCCATCGATAAAAGGTCTCTAACCCTTCTTCACTTCCATATCTCTTAAAAAAAAAATTAAAATGTGTGCTTTGAACATCTAAAAGGGCAAAGGAATAAACTGATGAGAGATGAAGCTAGATTAGTTGCTGATTGCAAAATTCTTGGATTGTATAAAGATCTGTACAAACACAAACACTTTTTGTGATGGGCTGAGGAGATTTAGGTTTCTGGAGTTCTTGTCTGAGCCTGAGGAGACTCGTTGCCCTACTACTGCATAGTATGGGCTCGAATGAGAGGTGGCCTCAGGTAGCTCTTGATGGGCTAAAAATGTCACTTCTAAACACAAACTGTCTTCTTCTTGGTGATTGATAAAAAACCCTCTAATCGGCTGAGGATACTGCGGTTCTTTACTCAAGGGTACTTCCGTATTGTGGTAAAGTTTCAGCCAGTAGAAATTACTGTCTTGGAGCAGGGTCAGTCTCAGGGTAAAGCTAATGCCTGAAACCAAGCAGCCTTCCTAAAGAGCTTCTAGGAAAGCCTCCCGAGGACACAGACACCTTGAACCAGGAAAACAAGCACCACTTGGAAAGCCAGGACTGGCTGGGAGGATCCCGAGGGCTCTAGAAGCAACCAGGAGGCCATGCACAGGTGGTGTCTGGCTGTTGCATGAACATGTGTGTCAGTGTGCAAGGGACAGCAGGGACAGAGCTAAGGGACACAGCTAACACTGTCCCAAGGGCTGCCCTGGCTCATCCTGATCACCACTCTGCTAATCCTGACACTGCACGGATGCTTGCAAAGCTTGTACGGAGTCGCCAAACAGTTTCCTCTGGGGGAAACGTTGTGTGAAAGGTTGAAGTGGTTTGATGTTTTCTAAATGAAGCATTTGAAATGCTCTTATCAGAGTAATACTTCATCCCCAGCTTTTGCTTGCTTTTGTTTTAGAGAAGCAAAACCTTTCTTTTTTATTTTTTCCTTTTAAATGCTTTCAGTACTAGTTAGAACAAATATTTTTAAACCTATAATAAATAAATACTTTTTATATTTATATATTTTGATACATTATATAATAAATTTTAATTTTTAAAAACCAAACTATAATGCAAACAGCTCTTTTTTGGTTTGCTGTGCTGCCAAGTCATGGTTGTGCTCTTATGTTTAGTCTCTAGTCTGCTGCTGAACCTTCAGGTAATAGTAAAGTAACAGACCACCATAAGTGACAGCTTTACTGACCTTTGAACAACACTACTGAGTATCAAAAATAAGAGGCAAAAATAAGTGGAATTTTCTAGGAAGGAAAAGGTCATGTCATTCCAGGGCCACCATCACATATTTGAGTGCTGTTATCAGCACTTTCAGTCTGAGAGCTGATCCCTGATGGATTCCTTAGCAGGATCCTTCCAGGGCTTCCTCTCCTTGTAATAAGGAAGTCACCAGAATTATATAACTGCAGTACCAGACATCTGATTTCTGGTAGTAAGTCACTCTAATATTACTGCACCTTGCACTATTTCTGTTTTTTCCCTCTTTCTCTGCTTGTCAAGATTTTACATTCTTGAAAGTTTTTCTCCCTTTCTTCTGAAGGCAGTAGCAAAAAGGAGCCATCGCAGCACTTTTTTCTGGAACTTAGGAGGTGTGAAATATTCTCTTTATGGTCTAGTTAAACCTGTTAAACATTTTGCAAAGGTTTTTGATAGGTCTTCATATAATCACATTAATGATACTTGTTCCTTTCTCTATTTCTTCCTCCTTTTTTTGTTTTCCCCTTTGTCTCATTACAGTTGAAACTATAGAGGAAAAAACAGCAGACTCCTTGCAAGATTTGTACAGAGCCTTGGAGCAGGCCAGCCTGTCTCCTTTAGGAGAACACCGGATTACCACTAAGCTGGAGTATAAGAAATTTTTTATAAAGAGATGTAGCGATCCAGTAGTCAATGAAAAACTGCACCAGCTGCGAATTCTGAAAAGCACTTTAAAGGTGAGATAAAACAGGGAGGAAAAATCCTGCCCCAGGGTTGGATTGGGCTGTATTGTAATCAGAGATTATTGTGTGCAGCTGGAATCCAGGCTGAGCCCAGTGTGCAAACAAGGGCGACATGGGGAAGCGCTGCTTGAAAAGCAGAGAAAAACGTGCCTGGGAGAGCAGTCAAAGTGAGGATCAGCTTTTATTTCTTTATTTTCTTGTATTTAATCTCAGTCAGCTGCTCCTCCTCTAGATAGTTTAACAGAATTTGACACCAAATTATTGGAGGGAACCTTAATCCCTTTTTTGTCCCTGAACGTTTTCATTTACCGAAACACATCTACTTTGTAATTGCCAAAGTCTAAAGTTGAGCAAAGCCAGCCTTCAGAAGGGCACAGTATCTCTTGCAACACTTGACTGTTTTCTAATTGATGAGCTTGTCCAGGAGGAAACTGTGTGCTTGGTTTCTGTGTAAGCTGATAGGATCATTGTATTTAGTCAATAAGATTGATTAAATAAATAGATAGTGGCAATGGTAGATTTGAAGATTTTTATGGTTATTTTAAATGTACCACAGCTCATTTAGCCTCCTTGTCAGCTTCCTTTGTTTGTTACAGCAGTTTCAGTTCTGTCCTGATAGAGATTTCAGCAAGCAATATGCTGGATTTCCTCAGGGACCCTGTTAACTATATTAAATTACCACATTTTAAGTCGCCAGATAATTGTACTGTGCATTTTGTAACAGCTTTCATCAACGAGGGCTTTATCAACATTAATTAATTTAGTTTTCCGTCACCTAGAGAAGCATTTAAACAATATAATTTTCATGCTTTGGGGCTCCCATCCTGAAAAAAAATCCTACACATGCTTAACTTCCTGTACTGTATCATCTCATTGAAGGCAGCTTGCATTATTATGTTGGTATGCGAGTCTTTGCAGGATTGCAGGCTGGCAAAAAAAGGCAACATTCACAAGCTGTCCACATGGCTTCTACAAGCATGAGAAATGGAAACAAAATCACAGGGCTCTCACACACATCGGGGTGGCAGGAGGTTCACACTGTAGCTGTGCTTTTGTACCACGGCAGGGTCACTCCCACCAGAGCTGTGGTTCAGCATCAGCAGCCTGCTACCATGCTGAATTGTCTCTTTTGTTGGTGTTTATTGATACCTGAGGTACATTTACCAATGGCTTCCTGCAAATTAAATTGCTTTCCTTCAGGGAAGTCCAAAACCAGTGCAGCCTCTTGACCCAGCAGGTGCCTAGTTTTGTACTTCTCTGGAACTTCTTTCCTTTGGACCAAGGAAACACAATTTGTTCATTCTCTGTCCATGAGCCATATTTTCTAAGCCTGTCAGCACTCTTGTTTGGACTGTGATTGGTGCAAGTCATTCTTAAGTACATGACACCAGTAATGGAAAACACAATGGCAGCAAGGAGCAGACAGATAAGTGTTGTTTCCTGCATAGAACAGCAGTGTAGGGTGACACATGCTTGGTTTGTAGTGACATCATGGTAACTTGTGACTAGCTGCATTACAGCCCAGAGTTCCACCTCTGCCATACTACTGGTAACTGTATCAACCAGTAGCTACTGCTATTACCTAATCAATTATTCTTCCTTTTTATCAGTGCCTTTGATTTCTCCTTCCTGAATGCAGCCAGTTGTGCTGGCCTGTTGGCATTGATGTTCTGAACTCTCCTTGACTTTTATCCTACATAGTAGTATCCAGAGACAGTCCTCCAAACTGCTTCTAGCTCTTGATGTCACATCTTCTAAGTCATTAATGAAAAACCCCTGTGCTCTCTTTCCTGGGATAACACAAAATCATTCTGTCATTGAGTATGAGCTGCCTGGCTGGTAGTGCAGATGTGTGGGACCAGCCACAACCTGTGAGAAATAAGTTGCTGTAGTTCAAGCAGAGATATGGTGATCAGGAGTTCCCATGGTTTCTTTTCCATGTTCTCAGCTTGCCCTCTTCTTCGGGAATTGAGTATTCTAGCAGGTAGTGTTAATTTGCTGTTGTTTGCAAAGCATGAAAGTACTGCTTATGGAAGATGTCTTTGACCCTTCCGATCTGTCCCATCACCCACAGCTTGATATTTCCCCTTGCCATGCTATCCAGAAAGATTTAACATACTCATATGGACATATATGGACATATATGGACATATATGGACATGGAAAATGTCAGTTAGCCATGAGGAGTGTGAAACCCGTCTGGCAGGGAGGTTGGAGGGAAGATTGCTGGTGGCCACGCCATTCCTGTGCTGAGGAGTAGTGCTGGAAACCTGTGTGTTAGCTGTTTCCAAGGATTATGGCTGTGACATTCCACCACTTGCAACAGCCGTGAGTGGCTACAGGTACACCTGAGGCTTACTGTGACCCTCAGCTCCCGGTGAACCAGTCACCAGAGAGGGATTATGATACAGTCACTTCCCCTGCCCCAGTGGTGCATAAGGAGGTACCAGCAGCTATGTTATATTTCCTCTTTCTCTGCCTTCTCATTGCCACGTCAGTGGTAGGAAGAGGTTGCAGCCAGCCAGCCCATCACATGCAGTAGATCTTTAGTGAAGATGAGTTGTCCTTCACATGGGGCTCCTTGCACCAGCCTTTGCAATGCAGAGCTCAGATAGCCCCGTGACAAGCCTGGTAAAGAGGCATAGGTGTGCTGGCAGGTGGGAGGCTGTGTGTGTATCTCACCCACACACCCACGCAGTATTTCTGATGCTGATCAAGAGCAAAGAGATGGCACTTTGTTGTGTGAAACCCATCCTGAAAAATGCAAGCAGCTAATAGCAAACAGTACAGGGCTTGCTTTTTCTGGGGCTGAACAAGGGGACAGGTGGGGGAATAGGGACTCTTACTGAGGGTTGTGGACAAGGCGAGGGAAGCCCAAGTCCCACAGAGGGAAGCGTGACACCCTGCAGAGAGGGCTCCTGTTTGTGAGTGCTCATAGAGCAGATAGTCCCTGTGCTTTCAGAGGCTCTGAGGCTTGAGTTTGCACCCTCCATTCTCTCCTTCCACCCATGTGATTGATTTTGCCAGTGACTCATCACTTGCATTAACTCTTTGCTTGTTCCTTTTCTCTCACAGGCCAGGGAAGGAGAAGTAGCCATTATAGATAAGGTTCTGGATAATCCAGCTTTGACGTCTAGAGACTTTCAAGAATGGAAGCAAATGTACCTTGATCTCTTCATGAACGTCTACAAAAGCAGCCCCCCGAGGGACTCTGTTAATGGCTCATCTGAGGTTGAAGCACTTCTAGCCTCGTTAGCACACACTCACTCCTACATAGAAACACATGTATAAAGGTCTCTCTTTTTGTCCATTTGCTACACTCCAGCCCTTTACTTAAGTGCATAAAGTAGTTTTTATATCAATATGTGAAAGCTCTAGTAAATGATATTTTAATGTTACTCAGCTGTGTGAAGTAAGCCTTCAATGGTCAATGATACCATTTATTTAATGAGGATTTGTATATTTTATATGCTACCAATGCTCTGCTTGTGTTTACCTTCTGTGAATTAAAAAAACATGATCTTTAGCTATTGAAGAAAAGGATTTAAAAGCATTTTTGGAAGACTGTGGCCTTCATGCAGGAAGTTCCACGTGCTAAAGCTTTTGTTATCAAAGGTCAGTTTTACAATGATATTTTGTATTATATAATTCCAGTATTGCATTGCATTTTTGGAGTGCAGGTACTATTTTGGTGGTGGGAGAAAACCAATTTTTATATTTCATGAGAAACTCTAGGAGTTTTCTTAAATAACAGGGAAAAAGTGTAATGCAGTGGTTATATTTCAGTTTTGTTAAACACATAAAAGGGTGAAAGTCAGCAGACGGAAGAATGACTAATGTGAATTTAAGTGTCAAAAGGTTAGGTCTTATTTCCTCGTGCTTTTTTAAAGCCTGTTGCTAAGGTTTACCACCAGTACAAAGGGATGCTGGTTTGTATTATAATTAAGACCAAATTGTGTGTTGTCTCTTAATCACATTAGGTTGATTGAAAAAAAATAATTAGTCATGGTACTGTGATTGATGATGCTTTTGCACTGAAGGTATCAGTATAATGTGCAGATTTTGCAAAAGAGAAATGTAGACTTTCAACATCCTTGGTAGCAGCATTTCTTTAGCCCAGAAAAGCAGCAGTGGAAAAGGTTCCCAGTGAAATGCTTCAAATTCTGAGATGCTTTGAAGATTCCCACAATAGAAAAGGAGTGAATAGGATTTTTCAAGTAGTTTCCTATGTGTTTTCTGAGCTGTGAAATTTGGCTGTATTGTATGCAGGGATAATGTGTGATGAGAGCAGAGCTGAGCACAGAACCTGAAAAATAACTGAGGAGTAAAAAATCCTCCAGTTGGCTTTTGAAGGGGAAGGGATGTGTCTGAGTTCTGCTGAGTTCACAAGCCAATTAAAATGTTCTAAACTTCCATGAGATTTGCTATCTGCTGAAGACAACCCAGTGAACATGAGGGGAAAAAGATCCTTAGTTAGGTACATGCCTGAAATAAAAGTGGGAGGGAACTCTTAAATCATATATTTACTTTTTATGGGCTTGTTTTTGAAAAATGTTAAGAGCATGACAAAATATTTCTGCTGCTCTTCGTATTTTGCTGCATAAGTTAGGACTCATGACATGATTTAATAGTGCTCATGTGGAAAGGAAAAGCCTCCTTTATACTTTAGTGAGTTGTACTCTTAACCAACTTGAGACTATTGCCTGTACAGCTCAGTGAATGTACTTCAATCTTTATGAGCTCTGATATTTCCTGGCAGTTATATCCATGAAGGGATGAAGGAAAGAATGGACAGATTTATTTTCTCTCTCCTTCTTTCTTTCTTTACTTTATTCCTCTCTCTTTCTCCCCTTTTTCTCTCTTGCTCCCCTTTCTCTTTTTCTTTCTTCTTCTCTTTCTACCCCTCATTTTCTATCTTGTTACTGCATTTGGATTGCAAATGTTCTGCAAATTTTGCACAACTGTACAGAAGAGTGGCCTTTCTGTAGCCCATTTTCAGTAATCCTATATTCAAGTTGTATGGATGACAAATCATGTATTAACATTTGTATAGAATTCTGGATCCAGTGTAAGATTTGTACTATTAGAAGAATATTGTTTGTATAAACTGGACATTTATTTACTGCATGGGTACTGACTTGTATATTAAATTTGTGAGGTTTTTGTAAATTTCTCTTAAGAAATGCTTGACTTGAAATGGATTGTGCTATTGTTCCAAGCATTTAGATTCTCTTGCTATTGTTTTACTGGACCAAAAGTAAATATATTCATAAGAAAAACTCTTTATATCTGATGGATGTATATGCACATTGTGTAGTTGATTCCTTGTCAAAACCAAGGCAGTTCAGAAGACTTAGATCTGTTGCTATGCAACAGCCATTCTGCCTGCACTTTACATTAGTAAAGTTAGCTTGATTGCTTTAAAGGTGAAAATTAAACATTACAGTTTTTTAAGCTAGTCTAGTGACAAAGAACATGTGTCCTCTCCATTGTGCTGCCTTCTTTTAAGACTATTAAATGTTCTTCTATATATATTTTTATTGTATTAATTCTCAGCCTAGAAAGGGAACACTGTAAAATGAAGTACAATAAATTTAGCTTTTAAATGAACATTTATGGCTCAAGATTCAATTTACTCCATACCAGAGTGATTCTATGGCATCTGACCATTTTATCTGCATTTCACATATCCCTGTATCATAAAGTACCCCTGTGTGACTTCAAACGCTGCCAGTGTGGCCAAAAGGGAGTGACACTATTGCTGATTCATACATAGGCAGACACTGAGTAAAGACTTATGAAAACCTTCAGTTACCTCCTTCCCCTTTGTACTCTTTGATGAAAGTAAACCTTTTTTGACTGCATGGTTCTCTCATGTAGCAGTTCAATGGCAATGAAGAATTTTGCCCTTAGGCACAGGTGTGATAAAGCAGCGTATGGTACCAAGGTAAATGCCAAGGCATTAGTAACAGCTTGTTCCTTCTGTAACAAGCTTCTTGGAGGCTGATGATAGGGATTCCCATTCAGCTCTGGCCATCTAAGCTAACACAGGGTTTGGATACAAAAGAAATGTACATCACCAGTAGCGTGAATCTTTAAAATAACACAAAATAAACATCTGGAAGGTGTTCTACAACAAAGGCCACTGAGAGAGAAATGAGCTTTTATCAAATAAACAGTGTTTTAACTTTCAGCTGTAGCTGAGTCTACACAGTGAAAAATCCCTGCTTTCTGTCCAGTAATTTCATGCTGGCTAGCTAAGACATTCTTGCCTAGAATGTAGTATATCAAATAATACCTTTTCCTTGGCAATACTTGCTACTAATTCTTGTAGGTATCAATTTTCTAGTCTTTGTACAGCTCTCTTTCCTTTTGCTTAGCCATAGCATAAAAATTCAATAGCACTTACCAGCTGGAAAAATTACCTGTGATTAAGAAAACAGAAAAGATGGATTATATTTTTTAATACTTGAAAAATCTGACTTGCAACATCTACTAATTGCTATCTAGGTATTACTCTCCAAAAGTCAAGGATTATGATTCTCACTTATTGCCTCTAAATGTGCTATTGGTTACATCCTTGCTCAGTGAGATCAGCTGCCAGCTTTATAAATCCTAGATGTGTCTCCTGTGCTGGAGCCAGATTTTCTTGCCTGTTTCCACCAAGCATTTGGCTTATCCAAGCAAAACTTCCACTCTCACATTCAGTGCGGCTGCAGTTTTCTTCTTCTCCAGGACCGCCCTGCTCGCTCATCTCCTGGGATGGATATTGCTCAGCATGGGAGCTCAGCAGTTGGGCAGCTTCTTCTGCTGGCTGTCAGTGTCCTGCTCTTCAGGCACCTCAGAGAGCTGGAGCACGGCACACTGCAGCCCACACCACGGCAGAGGGGCCTTGCAGATCTCTTCCCAGCCATCGTTGTCGATATCGTAGCCAACCACGTCTTGCGTGCAGACCTCCAGTGAGTTTTGCCATTTCTTTCCCCCAATAAGAAGAGCTGTTTCCTCTACCACTGCCAGGCCGTAGGAGAATCGATCGTAGACCAGTGGTCTTAACCGGGTCCATTGGTTTTGATCGGGGTCGTACCTTTCTATTTCAGAGAAAGGTTCATATAATCCCAGAAAGGTGAATATGGCTTCCCTGATTGTTGCCATCTGGTGCCCAAACCGAGCAATGCTCATTGGGGCTCGTTTCACCCACTGCACTTCAAGTGAGCTCAGAGAATAAACGTCATTGCTTGTGCTGGCTGGGGCTGAGTACTTGCCCCCAGAGATGTATATGGTGTTCTTGCAAACAGCACTGGCATGGCCATGTATCCTGTATGGCAATTCCTTGGCCTTCGTCCATCTATCCCTGCTGATGTCATAGACTTCCACAGATGAATGCAGCGACCCATCCTCACCCCTTCCACCAATGGCAAAGATATCCTTGCCTAGGACACAGCAAGAAAACTGGCATCTCTTTTCCAGCATGCCTGTGATTTGGGTCCATGTGTTAAACCTTGGATCATACCGTTGGACCTTGTTTGTAACTGATAAGGTCTTTTCACTTTTAGCATCACCCAGGGTACCACTTTGTATTTCCCCACCCAAGACATAAAGGAAGTTCCCCACCACGCACACACTGTGGTTCTGCACCCTGTCCTGCAGCTGCGTAAGGGTTCGCCATTTGTGATTGTAAACATCGAAGGCCACCACATCGGTGATGAGCCCCTCGCTTGCTGTGCCTCCCCCCAGCAGAAGGATCCGAGTTTTCTGGTTCCTCAGTGTGGTGAACTTTTCCTGCATGACAGGCTGTTTGAATACAGATGTGTGATAATTTATTGCTTTTATGATCAAGCACTTAATACCTGCTGAGATGGGCACTTCAGACTGTGTGTAGGTTTTTCTCAGCTCTTCCACTGGGATGAGACCATATCTTACGTGCTCTAAAAGGCTGCTTGCATGATCCAGCCTGGATTTATCCTGCTTCAACCACAGCAGGACAAGATTCAACAGGCGACATTCTTCCACCATGGGGAGATCTGGTGATTGAATCACTGCTACCAAAGACCTGAAGTTCAGCTCGAGAAGTCCTGACAAATCCACATCCAGCAGCTTCCAGACATTTTTGATAATGTATTTTTCTGTGGCTGCTAGGGCATCTGGCAGGTAGAACTTCCTTGCCACGTTGGCAGAGAAGCAGCAGTTTTCCAAGGCAAGATTGTTAACTAAGTACTGATTGCACAAACCAATAGCATCAGTCACTTGTAAGTAGCTTGCAGCTTCCAAGGTATCCTCCAGGCTTTCAAAGGAAAGGGGCAGCAGGGATGTGTAAATGAAATCCAGAATGTGCTGGAGCCCAGTGGGTGAGACAACTTGTAGGTGAATAACACTGGCTTTAGACTCTTGGGTATAACTTTTGAACATGGCTCGGAAGTAGTCACTGGAGCATGCCAACAAGGACTTGTGTGCAGGAAACTCATTTTCTTTCACTTTCAGCAAAATATCACAGAGAAAGCCCTCTGACCTCAGGCTCTGGTACTGGGCGAGCACAGCGGTGCAGTGTGCTTTGCAGTAGGACAGGAAGTAGCTCATGGCAGACAATGCAATGCTTTCCCCTTGAGCTATTAGAGCTAAAATGCAATTAGATATTGAAACAGCTGCCTTACTCAACAGCCATTGCTTGAATGCCCAGCAGACCTCCAGCTGTTAGAGAAAAGCCCAACCCAGAACAAAAAACACAAGTCAGTCTCTTGCCTGGCATAGGGGGACAGTTAGTAGATTTGTAGTGAATTCAATTCATTCCTTTGTAGAAAAAACAGCTGAATGTCATATCAGCTGCAGGGTGCTTACTTTTCTTGCCTCCACGAGTTGTGCAAGGATGAAGGGTCCACTGTTGTGCCGAGCACTTGCTTGGCTGGCCATCAGGTGACAGATGAGGGAGCTAGATGACAATCCCAGTAAGTGGCCCTTCGTGTCTGCTCAGCCGTCTCCCCCGACCGTTCTTGCTCCACAGGCAGATCAAAGGGATCCTCTCTGGCTGCCAGCACGTGGCTCTGAGCAGACACAAATGAGAAGAGAGCGCCGACTTTTCTCCTCTTGTTTGTATTTTGAACTCCGATCAGTTTAGACGTCACCACCCCTGGGACAGCAGCCCCCTTTCCGTCCTCTTTCCACACAGTCTTGGGAAGCCTCAGCCGAAGATCAAATCAGCTCCCAGGGATTATTACGGGAAGATTTTCTGAGCCCATAAATCTTTCCCCGGCAGCCACTAAGACAACCAAAATACCGTGATTAGTCACTGGTTCGATTTGACATGCATTTCTGGCTCTTTGCTTCACGTGACACCTCCATAGCTCACAGCTACCAGAATAGCCACAGGCTCATGCCCTCGTCCCCCTTGCCTGGGAGCCAACCCCGGGCGGGTGAGAAATGGGGCCAGGGACTGGATGGACGGAGGAGCTTCCACTGACAGCCACAGCCAAAGCAGCTGACTTGGAATGACCTGGCTGGAAATCGCAAGGGTAACACATTCGCACAAAGTGGTGACAAAAATAGATTCCCCCAGTTTGGCCATAATAAACTGAATTCTGTTTATAGAGGAGGTTTGCATAATTGCGCTCTCAGTTAGCAGCTGGGAGCAAACCAGGAGCCCCCAGGAATGGGCCAGAGCTGTCTTGCTCAACATTCTCACTTTCAGTTTGTCCTAATTAGAAGCACTTACACAAGGATTATCCCTGATTTTCACCTGGGCACTTCAGGGTCTAATTTCTACCAGGAATAGCAGCTCTGGGCAGGCTACACATTCTGACCTCTTAAAGCTTGCTTTTGTTTCTTCTTTTTTTTTCCCTGCATTATTCTGGGTGGAGGTGTTCAGGAATCTCCTCCCTACACCTTTCTTTCCAAATCAAACACCCTCAGGACTTGCAGACCTTGCCAGGGTCGATAAATGCCAGATCATTTTGCTGCACTGTAAGCCAGCAGACTTGGGGACAGAGAAGGATCCCACAGGACTGGGAAATAGCACCTTTTGCTTAAGCCCAAGGTAAAGCCTTTTTACTGTATTTCTTTATATTTATTTATGTGATGTCATGAAATTCTGGCTTATCCCTCTGAGCAGTGTTTGGAGCTGACTGGATCCTAATACGGATCATGTATGCTGTGTGACTGTTAAGTGGGCTTAAACTGTCTTGCTAAACAGACTGATACCTACACATGCTCTGTTCTGTTTGTGGGGAAGGACTCCAAAAATATCATTCTTCATTGCTGTATAGCTCTGAAAATTGATTTCCTGCTTGAGTCCACTTTCTATCATGAAATTATGGACCATAAATCAGGATCTTGCTAAAAGATCTTACCCTTTGCTAGCAACACATGTATGGGCAGTAGGGATGAAGGAGAAAAGGAATGCTTGTTTCTTTCTCCCAGTGGTTTTGCCTGTGTCCAAGGTAGGACAACTCTTAAGGTACTTCAGGCGTTAGTGAAGCTGTGCAGTCAATTCCAAGCTTCAGTTTTGATACTTCTCCTGTTTTGGAAGTAGAGACCAAAGACCAGGTACCTCTGTCAACCCTCAGCAGTCATGAGTCCTGGTGATGAGGGACTGGGCCTTAAATGCTCCTGCTCCAAGAGCCACTGCTTTCCCCAGTTTAACCCCCATGAGGTACCAGATTTCTATAACACGAGGTGCACATAAACCTCCCCTGTTTTGAAATAGCAGGTGGGCACTGTCCATCACAATTTCCCTGGGCGCCTGAGGGGCGAGGCAGGTGAGCACAGGAGCTGTGCCTGCAGCACAGGGCTGAGTTTGAGGAGAGTTCCTGCAGCAGTTCTGGCATGCAAACCTCCTGGCATCACCTCCTCCTCACCAACAGTCCTTGTCCTCCACCAGCCCTTAGCCTGTGCTGCCACAGCTGCTCTGAGGTGCGGGGTTGGTGGGTGACACAGCCAGGAAGTGATGCACAGGGAGCAAAAGGGACAACCCAAAAACAGAACAGCAGAGAGGCCTCTGTGGCCCAGGTCAGGTCCTCAGACTCCCTCACTGTGTGACCTCCCAAGCAGATGTAGCACAGCAGAGGTGAGCCACTGTCTGGGTGGGTGGTTGGGGATGCACCGCCAGGAGAGACCCCGTGCACAGAACTGGGCTGCTCTGCTGTTGGGCCGTGGCCAGCAGCCCCAGGGCACTGCTGAAGTGCGTGTGCTGGTACCACAGAGTAGCTGGGACCAAGGACACATCAATAAATCCTACTTCCCCCAGATGCAGACGTACCAGAAAGGTGTCAAACATACAGCTTGGTCAGCTGAGGGTATTGCCAGTCAGCAGCAGCCAAGGAATATTTCTGACCCCCATATGACACTCCTGCCTCCCAAGTGATGCACTCCCAGTCAAAGGCAACATGCTTTTTCCTCATCCATAGCAAGGCCAGGCCAGGCCAGGCGCTGCCCAGTCTTGCACCAGTTTTGCTGGCACATGTACCAGCACAGTACCAAGCACAGCTCCAGCCACAAGCTCTGTAATTTCAGAGAGGCCAAACAAGGCTCAGTCTGAACGTCCCTGCCTGTGCCCAGAGGAATTTCAGGTTAAACCAACTTGTTGTGCATCACTTGCTTTCCAAATGAATTCCATCTGTGGGCAGCCATTTATACAGGTCAGTTGCTGGTGTTGATTTAACTGAACTGATTTAACACCAGTGCCAGGTAAACAGGTCCTATAATTGTATGCAGATTTGCTGTGCTATCCCCTCTCAGACCTACTTCATCTTCCTGGCAAGCCAGCTAATAGAAGTCGTAAGAATCATGATCCTTATAAAGCTGTTTATTTGCCTGGTTTTTTCTTTGGCTTATTATTGAAATGAAGCCACCTCCTTTCCAGTCCCTTTCTCTGGAGTGATAAAAAAAAAAAATATCATTATCAAAATGAGGTTTCTCCCTGCTCTACTTGCAGGCAGTTAGCCTTTTATAACTCGGGAGCCTGCTCAGCCAGGACCCTCCTTTATCAACAAACAAATTATCTTTATGCAGCATCTCAGGTCTCCAGCACCTTTGGAGGAATATTTAATGTCCATTAGTAAGAGAAGAGATGGTGACTAAACAGCTAACTTAAAAATCTCAGCACGAGACCTAGCACTACGTGGGATGCAGTCAAACCAGGATCTTATTTTCCTTGCGCGTAATTTGGAAGATCAGATCTAATGTTTGACTCACTAGATGGTGCTTAAAGTTAGGGAAGTATTAGTGTTTCAATGATGCTGATTTGTTGGAAATAGATAATACATTTTTAATCATGTGCATCATTTAAACTTTAGATTTAGATTTCAGGCTGTCAGTATATTTTCTGTTAAAGTGATTGCTCTACTACAGTAGGCAGTCTGAAATTTAAAAAAAAGCCATTCAGATGTGTGCTGTGAAAAACATTGACTTCAACACGTGCAGAGGTTTTTTCCTATACAAAACTGAAAAATGGCCCAAGTTGCAATGCCATGTCCAGTTTAATATTGCAAGTAGGCCATCAGTTAATAAAAAATTGAATTATTATTTTATATTTTACCAGTTATTTTTAAGAGTAAATATTATAAAAAGGTTTGTATGAGTCATATTAGGCTCACTAGTAACATGTGGCTTACTGTAAAATATTTGTTACAAAAATCCACAGCAGAGTATTTCCAGGCTACATTTCATTCCAAAAGAAATCAGTGCAGTCCAGAGGACAACAGAGTAAATATTTCAGATGCTTGATAATGTACCACATGAACAAATAACAGCAAAATGAGCCAAGTAATGACTATAGTATGCAGGTTTTCTAGAAGTGCTAATCAGAAAGATTGCATTGATTTAAGTTGTCTTGTAAAAATCTTTGGACTACAGTCTGTTCTTCATCCTTGAATAATCATTCACAGTAGTATTTGGGTCAGCACATCTATTTAAAGCAAAGTATGTTTAGCCCATGAAAGCAGTCCTTAAGAGCAAAACAGTAAGAGGGAGGAGTTTTCTTGCAGCTAAAAGCAATGTTTGCTGAGATCATGTCTGTGTATAAAAGAGAAGGTTCCCAGCTTGGATGAGGTGGGCTTAGGCTGTGAAGTTTTCATTTTGACAGGGGGAGGCTGTGATTGCCTGTGGCTTTAAGCACTGTCTGAGTGGTGCCCACGGGACACTGTCCCTGTGAGCTGGGGGAGCAGGAAGGCAGCACAAGGCAGTGCCTCCCCCAGCCTGTCAAAGAAGCTCTGCAAACCCTCAGCACCCTGTATCCATCCATGTGCCACCGCAGAGGGGGCTGTGTTTGGGGACAGTGCTGGCACAAAAATCTTTGAGTGCGGGGCTCCATTTGCCTCTGGGGAGAAGAGAGGTTTAGCATGGTCAGTAGTCAGAGAAGGGGTCCCAGCCAAAGCTCACTGCAAGCCCATGGCTGCTAGGCCATGGCTGTGTGGCAGTTTTTTGTGTTCTGTGGAAAAAGAGGAGTAAAGGACGAAATACCATTGGCACACCTGGGTTGGGAGTGGCCATGTCCCAGCTGGGTTACTCCAGCAATAACTGCACCTGTGCAAGAAAGCATCCTGTGTCAAATTGTGAAAGGCAACATGAAATAACAGGATTTCAATCAGACAGTGCCTCATTTATTTCCTCTCCCTTTTTTTTCAGGATTCCTTTCATTTGCCTCCCATGAAGACAGATGTTGTTCCAGTTCCACTGCCATCTCAGTGGATAAGACATGAGCTTCCCTGGTGAACAAAAACAAGTTGGAAAATTTTTAACTTGGGTTCCCTTTCCAGAGCAACTGCAGTGAGATGAGTCAGGCACTGCAGCCGTAGGATAATGAAGGAGAATGTGTATTTTAATGAGCCCATTTCAGAGCAGATGCACTAATGGCTTTCACAGCACCTCACAGCTGAGTGTGGAGGGCTGCTTGGGGTTCATCTGCTCCTGTGATGGCCAGGTGTCACCAGAGATGCTCCGCACTGAGCCCTGGCTTTCACCCCTGGGCAAGCAGTGCTGCATGTGCTGTTGGTGGGGCAGAGAGGGACCTGCAACCCCTGCCCAGGAGCATCTTCACTCTGCATCCAGCTCAGGGATGCTCACAGACACCTGTGTCTGCTGATTTTGCACAGCATGGGTATGTACAGCCCTAGCTGAAGCTGCTCTGCTCGTGGGTCCCTTCTGCCAGTGTGGAAGTCCCCCTGTTGTAAGAAGAATATTTCTGACCCCCATGCAGCATTCCTGCCTCCCAAAGACCTTGGGGCTGGTTGAACTGGGTTCCCAAACTTGATACACATGGGTATGTGTAGTGGCAACAGCTACAGCTTTGGGCTGTATGACAACTCATGGCAGGAGAGCTGGGCTTTCCCTTCTGCCTCTGGCTGGAGATACCCACCCAGCAGCTCCCAGCACTGCCCCCACTGCACACAGCCCAGTCCACACTGACCTGATCTCCATGGTGATACATCTATCCAGTACAAAACCTGAATAACTGGGATACACACCTCAGGTCTGAGAAAAGGATAAGGAAATGGGGACTAGCTTCCTGTGGTTCAGTGGTCTTTTAATGCATTTACTTGTAATTAGAATGAGGATGAGTTTTTATAGGGATAGAGATGTGAGGAACAACTGGTGCTCTGAGACCACAGAGGAGAAAACTGAAATGACATTTTTCTCTATTGGGACAGCACAGAGAAGAAGTAAAGCTGCAGTGTTGAAGTAAAACTGCAGATCTCTCTGAAATCAAGGTGCTTTTCATATAAGCTGTTAGGACTCAGCTCTACCATCCTCTTCCATTTCCTAATTTGCATTCAAGCAAATGCTCTTCAAGACATGGA
The DNA here is from genome assembly GCF_041296385.1 of Aphelocoma coerulescens. NCBI lineage: Eukaryota > Metazoa > Chordata > Aves > Passeriformes > Corvidae > Aphelocoma > Aphelocoma coerulescens. The sequence goes on along the minus strand of NC_091013.1, from coordinate 14,614,416 downwards.
CTGTTGGTGAGCAAAGTAAAGGTTACAGTGCAATCAGCTGCTGTTACTGCATGAGATAATGAGATCCTGATGTCTACACTCAGCTGATCACTAAAAGTGATCCTAGAGTCTGTACACTATTGTCATCATTGTTGTCATCACTGTCAGCAGCTGCAGCACATTACCTAGGGCTTGGACTGGGTCCCTCCATGTCGTGTCAGTCTCAGGCTTATCCTTGGGACTGAAAGGCTTTCACCTGCACCTGCTGATCCTTTTTCATTTACTCACAAGCTCTCATGTTTGAGTGGGAGAGCACCCATGGGTGAAGTGCAGCTGGAATGAATGGTACATGCCAAAGGATGAAGGATCGATGACAAACGACCAGGTGTGTAGAGGGCTTTTTTTCCTCAGTGACTCCTGACTGAATAAAGCCATGCTGGAGTGTGACAAAGGCATTGATGGAATGTGTATCATTTACTCCCCTAATCTTCACGAGTTACCAAACAGTGTGTGACTAGCAAGCCTCTCTGATCACTTGTCGGGCTGATCTCAGAGCCAGTCCATAATGGCATAACATAGTGTTGGCCCTGCTCACCAAACAGGGAGAGAGACAATTCCCTTCACACCGGGCGCTCTCTAAATTCCACTCCTGAAAGAAATTTCTGGAGTAGTTACAGAAATTGTGTATGCCAAGTTTTCTTCCCCAGGCAAAAGTCCTAGCAGACCATGGCTTCAGTCATCTCCGCTCTTTCCCTGGTATGATCTGGATGCCAACTGGGCATGCATATAAACTGTGAATAGCAGTGAGCCAAAGCCCTCATCCTCAAGGCACTCTCCAAGAACTAATGTACTATGAGCTCACTTTTATTAATTTTTATTTTAGAGTTCTTATGACAGGAACAATGCAAATACTGGCTTCCTCATGGAAGTGCAAAGGTTGACCTGCACAGGAAAAACACACAGTATGCCCAAAACAGCTTGAAAGGCTGTTCTATATTCAGCAAGTTTATTTTGGTCTCATCTGTCTAGGATAAAGATTGACATAAGTGAATCTCAAAGGGAGTGACCACAGATAGCTCATGCCCTGAGCCCCAGCAGTGTGCACCTGGCATGGCAGTGCAGCAGCATCTTCCTGGTACAATAGCAGAGTTTTCAGGGGACCTTTGCATTTTGCCTGAAGCAGGAAAATCATTGGTCTATGTTAGTTCTTCTGTCACACCCAAGAAATGAAATTGTAGACAAGCGAAGAGAAAAGCAGGTGAAGAGGACAGATGGACCTGAAACACATGAAACGCTTTGGGGGGAAACACAAACTTGAAATGTCTAAGAGCAAAACACCTTCCCAATACTGCAAAGACTTACCTGTCCATTGGTCTTCCAGGTGGCCCATCTCTCCAGGGCACTTGGTGTCTCTCAGCAGAAGCATAGGTCTTATCTGACATTAGAAGTCAGAAGCCTTTGGATGCCCCACTCCAGCCTTGCTGAGGCACCCAGCAATGCACCTGGGTCAAGCACACACCCTCCTCAGGAATGCAGCTCAGCCAGAGGTGAGGTCTGGCAAAGCTCCTCCTGCAGTAAAGAGACAGTGGCTTTGGGGGTGAGGGTGGGGAATATGGCTCAGCAGGATGCCATGTTCTTCCAGAAAATCCTTAGTCCTCACACACACAAAACCAGTACAGTTGCACCTTTCTCCCCCCTTCAAGGAAGCAGTGCTGGTATCAGGAAGCCTCCTCTGATCCCAACAGAGTCATGTCCAGGGGGAGGATGCTAATAAGAGCTGAAGTTCAGTGAGAAACGTGGTTAAATGGAACTACCATGCAATCGTGTCAATTTGATATCCTATCACTGAAAGGAGGAAGAGAATAAAAATAAATGTATATGCCTCAATTTTGTTTTAAAATTACAAGTAATGACATAGTTAATACCTTCTGGAGATCATTCAATGACAGCAATACATTAGTTTAGGCCAACCTGACCATCTTGACAGGGTGCAACCATGGCTTCCCTACCTTTCACCCTCTTCCAGTCTTCCTCTTTGCTGAGCTAAGGTCCAACAAGCAAGTTACCACAAAGAAAATTTCCTGAATTTGCACTGTGAAAATGTCAAATCTGGTCAGAAGAAACCTGATTTCAAAAGGTAAATAGTTTTATATATAGCAGTAGATAAACTCACCGCCGACACTTTCATTTAGCTCACAGTAACATACGAATGTGCCTACAGCCCTGGCAAAAAAAAAAAAAAAAAAAAGAAAAGAAAAGTCAAAATAACTTCACAAACTAGACTGGAGGCAGACTTTCAGTCCATCACTATGCAGGCAGATACTGTGCACTGCTGGTATAGCATTTCATTACACCAGCTAAGTCAAAACTTCTAAAAAGATGGATTGTATTAAGTAAATTCTCCCATACTTCCCAACATCAGCACCCTGACAGAATTTCCAGGGTTGGAAGATTACACTGTCTGGAAAGACAACACTCAGGTTCAGGGCATACCTTGAAATAGCCATATCCACTCACTTTTGACACACACCAGCTGTACATGTAAAATAAACATCAGTGCAAACAAACTGCACACCCTGACATTTCTGCTACTCCTGACTATGGCTTAGAGGCTGTAAGCTGAAATTATAAACAGAATATGAAAGCAATCACCATACAAATCACCTGCCTGTTTTTCCCCAAGCAGGTTTGTTTGCCTTTGATTATATAAAATAGCTGTTAGAAGTCTAACAGATCTTCGCAGGGAGCTGTATCTTGCAACTTTCTTTAAATGAGGTTTGTGGTCGAATAAGAATTTTTTGGTCCAAAGTTTACAGAATTATATGGAAATAGAGACTGGCTTTGATTCCTTCAAAGCCAGTAGAAATTTTGCCATCAACTCTGGAACAAGAAGAAACACAATTTTGTTAGCACAGAGAAGCCAGGGAGGCTGTCTCAGCTTAATTTTTCAACCTTATATGCCAGCTTTCTTGCCTGATATGCAGGGTATAATCAACTCCCAGTGGTCCAGTTAGAATAAAGGTCATTTTAAAGATCAGACCCTTTACAACTGAGCCCCTTATCTGCCATAGAAGAGAGTCTGGTGAGTTTCTACCTACAGCAGTTTATTTTTAATGGGTTACCTCTTGCTCTGTAGATATTATCAGTGGCGTGTATGGAGTGACCAGGCCAGGATGAGCAAGGATGGGGAAGGGCAGCAATAATCTTTTCTAGGATGCTCCCATTCTGCAGCCTTCACTGATGCTTTAGGAAGCAGAGTCCTCAGACACCAGTGTTATGTGGGTGCCCCTGCTGATCTCACCTGGGTTACTTCAGAAGCAATATTGTTTCCTACTGCTTCAACTTCTGGAAATGTTTAATTGAATGATAAAAAAGTTGATTTTTTTTTTCCCCTGCTAGTCAGATCGGGCATTCTCCTGACCTTCCTTGTATTTTCAGAGAAGAGTTACTGGAGAAAATACTCTACAGCATTTCTACAGCTTCTGGAATTACAACACGTTGTCATAATGTCTGGAAAAAAAGTACTGCAGAGAACCTCAGTTCCTATAGGCCATTTGTGGTTTCCCATGTACTGAAATTCTCAACTAAAAAGACAAACAAGAGGATAAATAGGCCTAGCTATGACATCAGAAACAAAAGTATTCAGGTCACTTTCAAAGGCAGAGAGAGCAGTTAGAAGCCAAGGCCCTGTCAGGCAGCTAAACAATCCTAATGGCCATTGCTCCTCATGACAATGTCCTTCCTACTTACTAAAATGCAGTGATTCTGTTATCAAGGTGACATCTAACTGTCCAGTTTGGTTTAGGACAGTACTGTGTGCAATGGACACTTTTGAAACACTCAGAAAGTGCTGGAAAATGCCCTCCCATGAGGCCACTGCTGTAAGTCACTGCAGTCAATAAATCTTTTTGCTCTTAATTGTTTGGGTTTCTCTTAGAAACAAATATTTACCAGCTTCTGGTTTGCACAGTCTTCTAAAGGTCACAAATGCTAGCTCCAAGGGGAGCCAGGCTATTCAACCTTAAACTATTTAACCTTGGCTTCCTGTGGCAGCCTGCAGTGCCATAAAAGCAGGCATCACTATGGGACATATGTGCAAGGATGGAGGGGTAAAGTTCTTCTCCCTTTGGCCCATTTCAGCACGTTATTTTTAAAAGCTTATGTGTTCAGGGATTAAAATAGACGCCTTCATTCTGCTTATCCTTTTGGATGGGTTTGATATGTTGGATGCTAATGGTCTGCTGGGAAATTAGAATTTCTTTCTCATTTAAAAAATGTGGATGGGGGGAAAAGGATTTTTTTGTGACTGTTATTAGTAGTGAAAGCTTGTATTAAGAATACAAAAGGTTTGGGTTTTCCAAAACAGCTATAGTCCTTCTACATCCCCTACACAAATATGTGGGAACCTGTAGCTCCAAAAAAGCTTCAACTCAGCTACAAGCCTTATCTCAATTTCCTAAGACTATTCAGACATTAAATTATCTCTGTCAGTATTTCTTCTATCTACCTTTCATTTCATCATGACCAAAAATTCCAGCCAGGAGAATTGTTGGGGAAGCTATAATCCAACTTTGTGCCTTGACTCTTTTCACACTGACTCTACATTTGAACGGCATAATTTCTAATTGCACCAATCACCTACATACTCATCTGGGCTCCTTGCTTGTGAAGATAATAAAATGTGCTCTGAGCTACACCTTCTGCATGGTGAAGCAGTTTGGGGTTTGACTTTTAAACTTTTAGTCATTTATCCTCTTTGTTTTTAACTTGTTTTGGCTTTGGTCTGTTCTCTAGTGGCATTAGAGAAGGTGGAGCTTCCCTGGACTGGGAACCACTAGTTCTTCTGAGTGTGAGCCTTTAGCTCTTGCTTGGGTTAGCAAGAACCAGCTCACTTTCTTTTAAGGCTCATTATTTTTATCATCTTACCTAGAAAAATCACAAGAGACCAAGGTCCCCCCTTGCGTGTAGGTCAATCACGTCTTGGGAAATATAGGGTTTGCTTTCTCACCTCTGGGATGGAAATTGATAGGATTGGCATAATTTTCCATTTTGATTGCTCTACTCAGTGTTTTATGTTTCCTGCAGAGGCATAAAATGTAATATCACAGATATATCTTACATATATGCAGACCAATAATAACAGCTTTAAATTAGGAAAGAGTTTCTAACAGTAAAGATAACAAAAGGCTAGGACTGGTTGCCTAGGGAGGTTGTGAGGTTGCCATCATGCATGGCATCATCTTTAAAGTGTGCTGTAAAGAATACATTCCTTACAAATCTGCCTGGATGCAAGGAGATGGATTAGATGGCATTTTGAATCCCTCTGAGGCTCTACTTCAGGATCTTCTGCTTCTAATAGGCATTCAGTCACAAAGTCCTCAGGCCTTGGTGGTTCCCACAAGTGATTTTCCAAATAGGGGTGCTTTACTGAAAAACAAAAGCCTTAAATAGGAGAAAGCCTGGGGTGCACGCTGGTCTGTGATGCTTTGGAGACACCATAATTGCTGTTTGCAAAATTTACTAAGAATGTCAGTAGGCTGAAAATGTACAGGACAAAGGGCATGCAAAGTGCCTGCCTGAAAGCACTGCCTCTCTTCGTAGGAAGAGCCAGTGGAAAGTCATTGCCCAACATCACTGCTCTTTAAAAAGCTGCTTCCCAGGGATGTCATGACTTGAGAACTTCTGCTGAGATAGACCCATAACAAATGCATTTTTGACAACTGACTGCAGTAGTATGGAAATGGTCTCTACCACCACTGACATCAGGGCTGGTTTTTCTTGTTTCTTCCCCTACATGACATAAAGATAAATAAAAGAGGTAATTTTCATTTTTAGATTAAATTGGTAGAGGAGAAATATCTTTTGTTCTGGATATTAGTAATTTGCATTTCTGGATGTCACTTTCTTCTCTCTTTTCTTGAAGAGGAGAAGCAAGGTGTGCAAAATATCAGTAAGCCAAAAAAAAACAATAAGCAAGACTAACAACAGCCATATTCTTCTATCTGATTCATTCTGTACCATACCAAGTTGAAAGAGGTGCAGAAGAGACACCCCCTTGAAGAACTGGAAGCTGCTCCTGGTAAATATTTTCCAGATGATGCAACACCATTGTGACTGCTGGGGTACAACAAGACAAATTCTGAAGGAATAATGCCTCCACCTTGACATACATTGTGTTTCCTGAAATCCTGCCATCCAAAATCACTTCCACAATGTGCTGGTTCACTTGCTGCTCCAGCAGGACAGAATGACTTCACAGTGGGAAACACAGTCCCACCAAAGAAGCTCATGGAGGGATGAGATAATCCCAGCTTTGTGGGAAAGGACTAGAAATCCTGGACACTGGGATTTTTTGCCACAGGTGTGAGGAGGTCTCTGAAGGACAGCAGGGCAGGAAGTCTCAACCAAGCAGGCCAGATGGGAGCAATCCCAGGGGAGACCAGGCTAGCAGAGCCTGGGTCCTGGGAAGGGAAGGGAAGGGAAGGGAAGGGAAGGGAAGGGAAGGGAAGGGAAGGGAAGGGAAGGGAAGGGAAGGGAAGGGAAGGGAAGGGAAGGGAAGGGAAGGAGAGGCCTCCAGTCCTCTCTCCCAGCCCCCCCAGCCTGCCTCCACCCCAGCAGGAAGGAGTTTTGGAGGCTGTGGTCCCACCTCATGTTCTTCTGAATCAGGCTTCTCCAGAGCCCATGATCTGCTGGGCCGCTTTTCCAGGTGGGGGCTGGTGATAAATCCGTGGTGCAAACCAGCACAGCTTCACCTACACCTGCAGCTGATCTGGCCTTTGGGTTTAGGTCAGAACACAGCTGCTTTCAGCTGCCTTGCTGGACCTGTGGCACAGGCAGAGCATGTTCCTCTCCTCTCAAGGGCTAGGGAAGAGCCCACATGTCCCATTTGAGTCATGGCTATATGAATTTGACATTGAATTAATTTTCTCAACTATGTGGTGCTGACCAGTGTGATTTTCCCAATCTCCACAGAGCTCTTACCCCTTGCGCTGCCCCACTTGATTTCTCTTAGTGCGAGGATGCTCAGTAACATTTATTGGAGAAACAGCCATGGCAGGGAGTTAAGAGGTGGCCTCATTGAGAGGTGTTAGTGGCTGAGTCACTGGGATGTCATTTAGGCATGAGGACAGACTGTGAAGGCCTTCGGATCACATGCGTGCATGACATTTAGAAGAGGTGGTTGACCTCACAGGAGATTATCTGAGAGATCTGAACTGGCCATAGAAAGTGGCACTGGAGGCCTTCATTTACCCTTGATAACCTTCAGCAATAAAAACAGAGGATGAGCATATGGATGTGTATGCAGGGAGTATGCAAGAAGTGCCAAGAACATTGTGAAGGCCAGAGAGCTGGTAAACCATACCCCAGCTCCAGTGACGTGTGTCTGTCATGGAAATAGGGAGGAGGAGGACACTATGTGCTTGAGAGGGCAGAGGACTTTATTTGCTTTATCTGATTTTTTGTGTGTGCGATTTCTATAAGACATTTTAGAATTTGTGCTTCTTACCTAGTTTCTGTAGGAAAGCACAAATCTGGATGTTCTCCTGACCTTTATAATTCTAGGTACAGCCACCAGGCCAGGACCAGGCTTGTCAGCAACGATGACAGCAACCAGCAACACTGAGAAGTAGAGCCCTATTTATTCAAACCCTGCCTCCCTTCCATTGCTCACCAGCGTCTCCAAATCAGCACCTCCTCACACACCAGGACTGTTGGGGCGAAGCAAGGAGAAAGATGGTTTTCCTAAGTTTAGTAACATTAAGGATCCAAAGGGCCTTAAAATTTGTCCTCAAGTCTTTGGCCTCCTCTAAGCATTTATCTTTCATGGTTCAGTCCAGCACATATCTTTCACCAGCCTGCTGGACCTGCTCGGGTGAACCTGCTGAGCTCTCTGTTTGAAAACTTGGCAAGAAAGGAATGGTATGGCAGCAGGGATTTTAGAATCACAGAATCATACAATTGTTTAGGTTGGAAAAGAAAAGATCATCAAGTCCAACCCAAAACCCAGCACTGCTAAGTCCACCACTAAACAATGTCTGTTGCTCTTCTCTGGACTCGCTCAGCCCCTCAATGTCCTTCTTGTAGTGAGGGGCCCAAAACTGGACACAGGATTTAAGGTGTGGCCTCACCAGTGCCAAGTAGAGGGTGACAGTCACTGCCCTGGTCCTGCTGGCCACACTATTGCTGACACAGATCAGGATGCCATTGGCCTTCTTGGCCACCTGGGCACACCCTGACTCATGTTCAGCAGCTGTTGACCACACCCCTAGGCTGACCCTTTTACACTGCACAGCTTTCCATGCATTTTTATCCAAGTCTGGAGCATTACCTTGGGTTGTTGTGACCCAAGTGACCCAAGTGTTGTGACCTGGTGGTTCACCTCATTGAACCTCATACAACTGGCCTTGGCCCATTGATCCAACCTGTCCATATCCCTCTGCAGACACTTTCCGCCCTCCAGCAGTTAAACACTCCCACCCAGCTTGATGTCATCTGCAAACTGACTGAGTTGATAAAGATAGTAAACAGGACTGGTGCCAAAACTGAGCCCTTGGTTACCAGTTGTGACCAGTTGTCCTCTGGAAGTCCAAGGTGGCAGTTCTACTGACCCCCCTCCTTCTTCAAGAATCAAAAACTTTTTATCATTTCATGATGGCTTTGCCCGAGACACCATCCAACCATCACATCACCCACAAGTCCTCTGCCCACAAACAACAGGCCCAGCAGGGCACCTCCCTTGGTTGGCTCACTCACCAGCTGTGTCAGGTCATCTTCCACACACTGCAGGGACTCCCTGGACTTTTTCCTCACTGATGTGGTGTATTTCCAGCAGACAACTGGTAAGTTGAAGGCCCCCATGAGAAAAGGGGCCAGTGATCATGATACTTCTCCCAGCTGCTTATAAGAATATTTCATCTGCCTTATGGGAGACCTGAAATCACTCTTCTCCCTGACCGGTTTCTCAAAGCAGAAACCTACACCTAGGCTGTCTTCAGCCTCTCAGCCCCACCTTCCACATCTTACTTTCTATGAGTTCATCCCACTTTCACTACCCTCCTACACTTGATGAGTTGATTTACTGTATTGGGTTTGCATGGCCTGGTTTTTGGTAGCAGGGGGGCCACAGAGATGGCTCCTGTGACAAGCTTCTGGAAGCTTCCACCATGTCTGGCAGGGCCAATCCCTGATGGCTCTGAAGAAGGACATACTGTTGGCAAAGCCTAGGCCAATTAGAGATGGTGGTGTAGCGGGTTCAGTTTGTAAACTGGGCAGAAACACCAACTAAGTGTAGTGGTTTGGTTCAAAATATCCATTTCTTACTTATTTTCCTTCTGTGAGACAAGAATTAGGAGAAAGCAAAGCAGGCACAAAACTTAAAAGAATATAAAGAAATTTATTAACAGACCTAAAAGCCAGGAAAAATGTCAGACTAAACCTTCAGAACACTTCTCCTCCCCCACTTTTCTCCCTTCTCCCACTGACCATGTAAAAAGACAACCCTTGAGATTTTTTTCAGTCAGTTTACCACCTCTATAATAATCTTTTCCAGTTCACTTAGGGAGAGGAGTCTCTCTTGCTCATGCCATAGAGACATCCCCACAAGAAACAGTTCTCTCATGGCTTCAATGTCACAGCGAGACAGCTGCCCGGGTTGGTTCTCTGCTCACATATGAAAGTCCCTTCCCTCAACTTACAGCTTTCCCCACAACTGCTTTCGAGGGTCCAATCTTGAGCTAATGGGGTACCATTTTAAGGTTGAGCTGTTCAGAAACAAAGGTTCTCTCCACCTATCTCTGGGAGCATCTTCATCTCTAGGAACAGAGGCCCTCCTCCTCCCCTGGGAGCAAGGGTCTTCATCACTTTCATCTCTCTCTGTTCAAGCTTCTCATCAAATCACAGCTACTTCAACAGTTGCTTGTTTCAGCACAGGTACTTCTGCTCACAATTACAGTTTGAACGCTCCACCCCCCATGCTTTCATGAAATTACAACGGGTACTCTGATGTATCACAGTCCATCACCATAGCTTTACAACAGAATTTCAGCTTCTAGGTTTGAAGCGTCTCCTCTTTCTCCTTTCTCGGGGTTTCAGCTCTTCCTTCATCACTGACTTTGGTGTCTTTATGGTGTTTTCTTCACGTGCCTTCACCTTTCTCTTTCCTTTGACTCGGGAGAGGATTGGTGTCTGCAGGCTTCATCTGTTCTGGAGAATCTTACAGGAGTGAAAGGATTAATCTCACCAGGGCCTTGCAGCTGGAATTCTCCTCTTGCTGTTGGCACATGATCTTTGCCGGGAAGTGGCCTCAGACGAATTTTGGCCGAACTGGGTGAGGGCTGGCCTGGCCTGGCCACACCGCAGGGCTGCCTGCAAGGAGCAGGGCTGCGGGGGCTGGCCTGCACAGAGCAGGGCTGCGGGGGCTCCAGGGTCTCTCGGCCAGCCTGGCCTGCACTGAGGGGGCTGCACCGGGTGTCCAGCGAGCAGAAGCGGCTGAGATCTCAGCCAAGCCCCACCGCAGCTGATCCGGCCGGGCCACACCGAGCAGGGCCCAGCCCGGCCCCTCTGGGCCGCGCCGCGAGTCCCCAGTTGCCTGTCCAAAAGCTGGAAGCAAGAGAGAGCTTTCCTGGGCTTTTCTCATTCTTAAATGTGGATCACAGAGGCGTGTCAAGCTTCTTAAGTGGCTTTAAAAAGTTGCCAATATTCAAACTAGCCAGTTGATTGGTTCTATTGCGTCTAGAGGAAGCTGTAAGCATCTCTTTGCAAAGAATCACTTCCGTGACTGATGGAGCCCTCCTTAACTAAAAACCCAAACTGTGCTAAACGATGACAGGTGGTAACACCTCTGTGATAACATATTTAAGAAGAAATCAAAACAAAAGTTGTGTCATAGTTGTAATTTTCGGCCAGAGAAGAGCGGAGTGAGAACCTGTGAGAGGAACAGCTCTGCAGACACCAAGGTCAGTGGAGAAGGAGGGGCAGGAGGTGTTCCAGGCACCAGACCCGAGATTCGCCTGTAGCCCATGGTACAGCCCATGGTGAAGCAGCTGTACCCCTGCAGCCCATGGGGATCCACAGGGATGCAAAGGTCCACCTGCAGCCTGTGGAGGAGCCCCACATTGGAGCAGGTGGATGCCTGAGAGGAGGCAGTGATCCTGTGGGAGACCCATGGAGAGAGGTGCCCTGCTCCCAGGCTGGAGCAGCCTGTCCTTGAAGACCTGCACTCCGTGAAAGAGTGACCCACGCTGCAGCAGTTTGAGGGGGACTGTGGCCTGTGGGATGGATTCACATTGCAGCAGTTTGAAGGGAGCTGTTGCTCGTGAGATGGACTCACATTGGAGAAGTTCATGGAGAGCTGTCTCCCATGGGAGGGACCCCACAGTGCAGCAGGGGAACAACTCCTCTCCCTGAGCAGTGCGAGAAGCCACAGGAAATTAACTGATCATAACCCCCATTCTCCATCTCCCTGCACTGCTGGGGTAGGAGCTAGAGCTGAAAGGAGGGAGGGGTAGGGGGAAGGTGCCTTTAAGGGTTTACTTTACTTCTCATTATTATTGTTAGTGATAAATTCAATTCATATCTCTAAGTTAAGCTTGTTTTGCCCTTGATGGTATTTGATGAGTGATTTCTCGCAGTCCTTATCTCAACTCATGAACCCTTCATTATATTTTCTCTCTTCTGTCCAGCTGCAGAGGAGAATGAGTGAGCAGCTTTGGTGGGTGCCTGGCAGCTGGCCAGCATCAACCCATGACATCTGTGGGAGACAGAGGAGTAGAAACTCCTGCAATTAACGGAGGCTTTGATTTACAACCCTGGAAGAGACAAGGTCTGGCTTAATTGATAGAGATTTATCGATCTTAAGCAAAAGGATTACAAGCCTGTGTTCCTATAGTTATAAGTAAAATTGCACACTGGGTGTTCTGGTGGAGGGTTTTAAATAATAGTGTGATTTTATATAGTTTAAGTTAAGAATGTAGATGGTATAATAGAGACATCTGTGTGTACGTGACCTGAGAAGTTATTGGTCAAGACAGAGCTGCATTGCAGTGAGAAGTGCCACAGGTGATAGGTCATTAATCCAAAACAAAGTGTCGTTTTAAGTGCCTATTGGATTAGAAAGTTATAAATTATGATGTAACCCTAAATCTTGTGACTAGTTGCCATTATTTGGAGGTGTTGTAAAATCTCATGCCTCGACTGATGTGTTTGTTATTTTAAACAATAAATTCCTATAATTGCATAATCCCATCCCTGAAAGTTATTTCCTCCAACAAGTGAACACGCGGGAAATTCGACAGACATCTACTCATATGGATCCTCCTCATGCCCAAAAAAATGTGTGAATCCTGCCCCTTCTGTCCAAACTTGCCTCACGTGGTCGACAGCTATGTGTTAAAGACAGAAGATACTGTGTACTGTGCCATTACAATGTTCAGTTCAGCTGCATGTTGACATCTGCATTTCTGCTCGTGCCGGGGCTTGGATTGTCAGTCTTCTGTTGGAAGGGAGATGTGTTATGGACCACTAAGACCCTGCAATTGCTCAACTAGGAAGGTATTAGATTGAAAGGAAGAACCACTGTATTGGATGAAGATTACTCTCAACAGAAACTATTGCAGTACCTGTAAAAAACATTTACTATGGATGCAGCATCTGTAAGAAAGACAAATCTAATTCCAGTTTCACTAAAGATACAGCAAAGGATTAAATCACTTTTCACATTATGACATCCAGACAGAATCAAATTTAATTAGTCACCAGACAAGATTTACCATACCCCAGTGCTTAAGAAACCCACAGTTGGTATCAGGGCCAGAGCACTCTCACTTCACTTGCACTTGCAGTCAGTCACCAGTCTTCTGTAGAATGTCTTTGAAAGCATCCACCTCATAGATTACTGCAAAGTAATGTAGTGGGAAGTAAATACAACATATGAATAGGTGTGCTTATTTTACAAACGGCTTTAAATTTCTTCCAAAGACACAGGAAAACTGGATTTTACCAGGTTTGACTGATCTTATATCCAGTCCTCAGGTTTTTTTGTCTCTACAGAATATTTTATCTTGAGGCTGCAGTATCTTTTGAGGATGGAAAAACTGGCTTTAGGGGATGTTTTCTTTGTAATCATTCATGCACCAGTAGTACTAGGCAGTTCATATACCAAAATTAAGGTATTTTTCCCAAGGGCATTATTTAATCTGCAAAAACTTATTCAAATAAATATGCACACATTAGAGAAACTGGGACATAGTCACAAGGGCAAAAGAAAATTGTTTCAATATTTTGCCCCTAAAACTAAAGAAAAGATACAACTATTTTCCTTGGACCATCTTCTGTGATTCTCTTCTCTCAACACCAATTTTTTATAACAAAAAAGGACCAAGCTGCCAGATTTTTTTATGCCTTCTCATAAATAACTTACAGACTGCATAAAACAAGAGATAAATAAAAGGACCTTCTTTATCGCCCTTGTGAGTACACTGAGCACAGGCCTGGTGAGATGCCATTGAACTCAGTGAACTGTGCCTCCAGATGTTGATTTGGGGAATTCATATCCATAAACCCATTTGCATGTAACTACAGATGTTTTACCGATCCAGTATGTAAAGCAGTATGGTGGGGCCTTGCTTTTACTACCTTTTTTTTATTTTTTAACTACTTGCTTTTACTACTAGCTTATATCATCACAGAAAAGACAAAACTCCCAGTTTACTTCTATAATTAAAATTAATGCATAAATCCAAGCCTCCAGAGTTTTAAGACAAATAACACTGTTTGCATCAGAAATGCAGAAGCAATATAATCTTTTAACTGAAAGTGATTACTTACCAGAGTAAGAAATGGAGATACATTCAAACTCCCCAAAAATTTCAGATAACGGTAATTATTATTTTACCTCTATGCTTATCTTTACCTGTAAACTAAATGTGTTTGGATTTTTCTCTGCAGATGATCAGAAAAATCGTTAGAGTGTGATTTTGTTCACTGGCCAGTGATTAAAACTCTCTTCCCAAATGTATTGGGGTCTTGCTGTCCCATTAGACTAAACCCTTTGCTGTGGGCACTACATGATACCTATTTCTGTTTTTTTTTAACAGAACATGTTGCTATGACATTGTTGAGCAATTTCTCTTAGATTAACAAAATCTCTTTTTTGGCATTAGGATTAAAAAAAAAAAAAAATTAGAACACATACTGGGTAAGGAATTGACAAAGGAAACTCTTCCCCCACCTTTCACACCCAGTGCCTGGTGATATGGGGGCAATACAGTCCCTTTGATTTACTCTCACACCAGCACCAAACAGAGACCAGGGCACAGGGATGACGTTGAAATCCACATATTTTACTTTTTATCATGAGTCCCCCACTGAACAGGTTAGGGGTTATGGGGTGGAGTGGAGCTTATCTCTCTGGTTCAGCTGTGTTTGCTTCAGTGCAGCCATTCCTCTGGGGTCACTCTCTAGGGGTGGTCATTAGTGAGGTGTTAATACACACCTGCCAGTGAGTTTGGCTCATACCCACAAAGACTCCCATGTGACCACAGGAAATCAGCATGATTTTAGCATGATCTGTTACTATGTATTTCTGTGCTCATTCTTTGTTGTAAGACTTCAATCCTTCCCTAAATTTGTGCCAAAATCTAACGTCTGGGACATAGATATTCCCATGCCAGAAGTACTAGACTGCAGAGTTGCTTGAGGAATGTTTCATTGGTCTGTGTGTGCCCTACAGTCAGATCCTTTAATGAGGCTTAGATGAAAAAAAACCTCACTACCACAAGAAGGTTCAGACCACTTGTAAACAGTTGGCTAGCAAGACACAGAGAGTCTTCAGAGCCTCCTTTTCCCCTAGTACTTAGTTGCTAATTTCGTATTTTTTTAAGGATTTCTTGTAGTCCTAAGACTTAACCCAGGGTTCTCACTGATCCCCACTCCCCATTAGCTGTCAGCCTCAAGGGAGCTTAAAATTATACATATTTTGAATTTTTGTTTAAAATAAAAACAAAACTCAGAAAAAGTATTCTTTGCCTCTGACTGGTCCCTCCCCACTCTGAGGATGTTTCAGTGGCCCCTGGTGGTGCCCCTCCATTCGGAAGCAAGGATTTGAAATCTGGCAAAAGAACCACACTTCTCTGTCAGGGATGGGGTTTTTTCTTTCACTTACATATTCAGGTGTGAAGACTGGGATGTGAAGATGGACAACTCGCTCCATCCCCTGGAATTTCCACTGCAAAGTTTCCTAACTACAAAAGGAGGGGGAAATGAGGCTTTATTCCCCAGTTCTCTGAAATTAGTATGTTTTAAGTGAGTAAAGAAAACAAAAGCCAAGGCCCTGACTCATCTCACCTTCAGCATGTTTTTGGATCAAGGGATTATGTGTTTTCTCCTTTTTATCATTTCCATACTGGTAGGAACAATGCAATCCAGTATCAGTGACTGATAATGCAGTCTTGGGGAAAATTGTTCATTTTCGATGGAACAGACATGTTAATCTCATCGGGATGTAAATGAAAGGTGCCCCTGATGCATTCCATCTCTTGACACCTCCATTTCAACCTGTCCTTCAGGGATGTTCACCTCCAAGAAATGCATTAAGGGAAATCAGAGCATATAAGGATGAAGCAGGATAGCAAGCAATGTTGATATTGAATATTCAAAGTAAAAAATACAAGAATGTCATTTTAATTGAGCTGCAGAGAGTACAGCTCCTTTCTAATTTCCTGTACAAAGTAATGCAAATATATGGAAACTTAAAATTCAAAAATCATTTCAGTTAGCTTTTGTATTATCTGATGGAGCAAACAAGAATTAAATGGATGTCATTGTAAGTAATATTCAACTTGAAATCTGTTTTCTAACCAGAATAATTATCTTTATTTTATTTGAATAAACAAGAGCCAGGCACAGAGTTTCAGAGTATGTAGAATAGCTTCAATCAACATTAGAAGAATATTATTAAAAACAGCTCCTCATATCCCTTTACAGTAAGTAACATAAAAGAGACCAAGGAGACACAGTATATTAAATTTCTCTAACAATAAGATCTCATTTCCAAAAATAGAATATGCATCAGTCGTCTTTTATGTACAGTCCATATAACATTAGTATCAAGGATTAATCACTCAATGTAAGAGCTGCTGTGATCATACACTACTTTTGCCCAGCATCCATATTCCAATGTCCCCTTTTCATTTGAGCTTTTGAAGATAATGATTGTTCAAGCTATATTCATGAACATGCTCCACCAAGGCTGGATGACTGTTTATTTGAACAAAGGTTGCAGGTTTTCTGTCAGCTACCTCACATCTTGTATATTCATTGTATAAAGGTGGTGCATAAGTATCAGAACAGCAGTGCATTTTAGATTCTGGAGAAAGAGAAACACTTTGTCTCTACAACAAAAGAAAAAATTAGCTCAACTCACCAGAAAGACCATTGCTTCTAATATTTTCCTTTATTACACATGATACATGATTCCTCTTCTATAACCAGGAACTCACAACAGGACATAAGATGTTACACTCCTCACTTATTCTGCATTTTGTGAAGTCATTTAAAAACTCTTTTATACACATTGACATTTTTCAAAAAGAAAGAAGCCAAATTAATTGCAAATAATGATGTAATTTTTTAGAAGTATTTATTCTACTTTTGCTCAAACTTCAAATTACACTATTCCCCGTTCTCAGGTCAAAATCATCCCTGTACACACACATATTCATTGCTAGTTGCTTCGTTCTGTTTTATTTCAGCAGTACTTTCCTATATTAAACAAAATGGACAACAAGAAAGCATTGATATAAATGTACAAAGAAGATACTTCCTATGGGGTATTGAAGAGTTGAGAAGTTCATAGTCTTCATACAAATATATAAAATATTTGAAATTATCTCCATTCATTGGAATCCATTCAGTTTCACTTGTCAGACCTGTGCAACAAATACAAGACCAGAAATTAATCATTATCAGTGCACTCATGGGTATTTTCATATCAAGCAGAAAAGCTGTGAGGGGGTGGACACTCCCCACACCTGCAATTTTTCCTTTGCTGACAGCACTTGTTTACAGCCAAACTCAGGGAATACAAATCTTTGTGATCCACTTGCTTTTCCCACCTACTCTCCACATCTCTGTCTGATGAAACTTCATGATTCTGTCAAGACCTCAGGCCTTTAAAGCCTTGAGTTTTGCCCTTGGTACAGGGTGCTGGGGCTCTGCCCCACCCCATCTGCCCATCCAGCAGAGTGTGGGAGCTGGGCAGGGCGCTGGGCAGGGTCCAGCCCTACACAGACCCTGAGTGGGACTCAGCCCCAGGAACTCCTGCCACCACTCCAGCAGGCACAGGGGGCAAATCCTGCCCTGTGCCCAGCAGTGTGGCCATGTTGCAGGGTTTAGAGATGCATCAATTTATAAAAATCAAAGCAGTATTTAATTTTACCAGTAAATACTACTTGCTGATATATACCTATATTTCTGTGCAATTTTATTTTTTTCAACTGCTTTGGCTATCCTCTTCTCTTGCCTTTTCTGTTCTGCCCATTATAGTCTTTACTGGTAAGACTCCATCCAAACTGAAAAGTCTTGGGGAATTTTCAGCCTCTCTTCTTTTGGTAGAATATATCTTCCTGTAACTACTTTTGTCACAGCTCCACTTCTCCTCTATTTCTGCTTTAATTCTCTTAATTGACCAGCACTGAGGACAGTATTCTAGACATAGTAGCAAACTATTTTCTGTGTTCTTTTCATAAATCCCACCAATTTATTTATTTATCTAAAGCAAGGCTGGGGGGGAACTTAGCTTCTGTCTGGGGAGTGACGAGCAATTTCTTTTGACCTGTCTACAGGGACTCTTTCCTGCATAGTCACAGCTAATTTGAAGCCCAGAAAACAGCCTATTTCTGTTCTCTTTGAAGTTAAGGAATACCATGGTTGCTATTGATATCAGTGGTTCCAGAGAGCTCAATTTGAAAACCAGAAAACAGGTTTTGCAATTAATTTTCAAAAAGATCAAGACACTAACTGTCCCAGCATATATGTTTAATCAGCTAAGATATAAGTATTTGAGGTGGAGAAATATGTCTACTTTTGGTAAATTTTGTTGAACTCATGAACCTTTTATAAATGCTTAGAAAATAGAGAAAAGTCACAGGACAAAACAAAAAATGACAACTTTCTATATCTCATGATGTATTACATAAAGCGAGTTTCACTGTGCTCCTGAACACATGCAGGCTGTGCACATTTGGACAAACACTGGAGGGACATTCAAAAGGCTGAGATTGCTTAGCTTTCAGAAAAAACTCTTCCCTGGAGAAGAGAGGTGCTATTAAGAGAAACCCTGCACTGCTTACACCGACTGCTTGAAAGCAAGGGCAACTTTTAAATAAAGAAGTCAAATGTTACTTAACTTGTCTTGAAAAAAAGTGAGAGGGTGTCATTGCCTACAGTGAAGCGGCCATAACATCATATGTAGTGCTACCAACACTCTCTGGGGCCTTTAGCAATCAAACAACGTGGCCATCTCATAGCTGGGCTCAGCAAGGCAATGCCCTGTTCTGTTTCAGCTGAAATTTCCTTCCAATCAGGTAATTTTAGGTATTTCTCTTTCTGATCTCAAAAACGAAATCCAACTTTAAGGCTGTGCTTGATGGCTCCCTGGGATATGCAGGCATGTGTAATCCTGTCCTATATAATTACCTCCTGCCTACACACGCTCTCCATGTGCTTCAGCACTCAGGATTATTCTGTCTTCTCTTTCAAACTCTTCTGTGTCTGTTCCTGAGTATCACAGGGTGGCTGTTGTCAAGTGATGTGTGAATAAAACATTGCTGGCTGTAACTGAACTCAAGGGCTCAAACCTGGGATTGGTTTGTGTGTGCAGGGGCACAGCAGGCAAATCTGAGCACAGTGTAGTCCCTGGCGTCACAAGTGTTTTCTGATCCTTCTGCTGAAAGGTGCCAGCGGCAGGTTCTGCCTCCAAACACATTGTGGGCAGGTTTGTGGCACGATGGACATCTGTAATTTACCATTCTGGGTTTTAGGATTACATGATATTTTTTTTGGTACCTTTCTAGCAGATTCAGCATCTTAGATTGTAAGGCTGTATTTTCTGCAGGTGTCACCCTGGAGGAGACATCTGCCCTGCATGGGAGCTCCATGCTTATCTTCTTTAAGTAGTTTAGCCTCTCCTCACTTCCTGAGTTCCTAATGACAGCCATCCTGTGCTGGGCATATCAAGCCCCCACGTATCGTGGTGATACAAAGAAGATGGGTACAAAGCCCTTGGGTACAAAAAGGATAGAGACAGACTTTCTTCACTGTGCCCAGGGACAGGATAGGAGACAGGCACAAATTGAAATAGAGGGAATTTCATCTAAATAGGAAATAAAATTTCTTTTACCATCACAAGGGAGAAACACTGGTCCAGGTTGCCCAGGAAGGTTGTGGAGACTCCATTCCTGGAGATACTCAAACCCTGACTGGACATGGCCCTGAGCAATGACCTGAGCAGGGCATTGGAGTGGATGTTTTCCAGAGGTGGTCTCAAGGCTCAGGCATTCTGTAAATCTGGGAAGAGCCTTTGCTTGTCCCAGGGGAAGCTGTCCCCCACTCACGAGGGCCAAGGTAGATTCATGGGCAATGTGCAAGGTCCCTCTTGCCCCTGCCTGGCTGTGGAGCCATCAGTGAGTTTACAAACTAATACAGCAGGGTATTGTACACTGTGTTACTGTGTTGCTAAAAAGCCAAGTAATCTGGTTGATGGATTACTTTTAGTCACACACTCAATTTTTCAAATACTTCTTTGTCCTTTCTTTGTTTCCTCATGGTTCCTAGACCTTTGTCATTCATCTCCCATTGAAATTAATATTAATATCACTTAATACCTTTATGACCTCAGGGCTGAAAGGTCCAAACTGGCATCGTATTCCATCCAGCCAAGCAAGCACCTCTCTTCTTCCCCCCCTTCCATGACACAGGTCTCTCACCAGGCAGTGGACCCACCAAAAGGCCTGCTGTGTCCAGTTCTTCCAGTCACAACTGAGACACAGCAGCTCTAACCAAAGGAAACCCAGCCTTCTAGGAGACAATGTGCCTACAAGAGTAGCTAATTAGCAGGAGGAGCAATAAAAATCAAAAAACATAGCTCCCAGGAACCCTGCCACTTGCTATCCAAAAGAAGCAGAAATCAAATTGCCATGATGATAAATCTTTCCTCAGGGCTCAGGTGCTGAGGAAAATCAAGCCCACTGTTCTCAAGTTTTGTCTAGAGCATGCTGCTTGCAAGTGGTGCTATTTTAACACCTGGTAGCAATATTATCTTTCTTTCAGGTATACTCTCTGCTCTCTGGTTGCTAATAATTACTACCTGAGCTCCCTTTGCAGTCAATGGACCCTCTATTATCTCCCTGTGATGCTCTAATCCACTCAGACCTCCCACTGGCCAGCTCCAATTCTCCCCGTTCCAGCTCCCAAAGGCACGTTATTTTTAGAGCACAAACTCCTCCAGAGATCAATGGGAGCCTGTAAACTCAAAAATAGGTTGCTTATGGTACATTAATAATCCTCACAGTTATGCTCTCTGGTGAGTCTTTCAGCTGCTGCAGGTTATCACCAGACTCCCTCGCTGCTCCAATCAACCTTACACAGATCAACCCTTGGCCATTTAAACAAGGAATATACTTGAAAGGAAATGCTTAAATGTTGTCCTGATTAAGGGTGGACATAAGCACATGCTTAGGAGCACTTTGAAACATGGATTTAGAGGGTTTTTCAGCCCTCAAGACCTTCTCGACTCCCTGACTGAGAATCTGTAGGGCTATGACTGCAGTCGGTTGGATGCCAGTGTCAGCTTCTGCAACAAAAAAGACTGGATCACTGAGGTTTCTAACCAGAGAACAAAGCAATAACTATTTTTATATAAGAAATTATTTAATGTATGTGCTGTTCAACACAGATGCAACTTCAAAAACAAATTCAAATAAAGGAATGAATTGCAAAATCTAACTATTTTTTTTTCTTTTTCAAAATTACAGTTTTTAATGCTGCATCTCCCTTTTAATTTATGAAAACACCCAACTGGTTAACAGCAAGCATATAAAAGATTTATTCTTAAAAAAGCACTAGTAATTCCAATTGCCAGTATTTTCTGTTCTTATAGAGTATGATAGCTGGAAGAAGAAATATGAAATCCATCCAGATTTTGGCTGTATCTCCATATATGCAATAAAATGACTACATTTGGTGCTAGTATTATAAAATTAAAGACCATGCATGAATCACCTAGGCACTAAATAAATTTATTTTCATTATTTCAATAGTTTCTAGCTCTATATATTTAACCCCAAAATTCTGCTAAGGCATCCTCTTCTATAAGAAGTAACTTTACACAGGAGAAAACAGACATTAGCCCTTCAAGGAAGATCAGTGATTATAACAAGTGCACCAAGGTTCAGTAAATGCCTCCCACTCAACAAGCTTCCAAAGTGAACGACCACATGATGTTTACTCCTCACCAGAACCCATTTATAGATCTCTTACTCACCACTATCTCAGTCATAAATGCAACCCTCAAAAAGAGGCAGCAAGGAGCACTCTATTTGGGAGCAGACAGAGAATTTGCAGTTGGAGAACTAGCTCTTGTCTTCACAATACTGTTTAGCCAGGCTGTGGATCATGATTTAAGTCAACTACACTCTAAAGATTCCAAACTACTGAAAGTTTTAATTGTATACCATGTGAATTGCACATGGACAACAGGTATGGCTGCTTGAAGAAAATTCTGCACCATTTGGAAAAACTGATAAAAAGGGTTAAAAAATGCCCCTTCAAAAGTGCAAGTGGTAAATGAAGGTAATGACTTCTTATGGAATTAGGAGACCCAGGAAAGAGTTTTGTTCCCATGATATCATTTAAAAGACATCTGGCCATTCCCAGCAAATAGCACACTGGGAATGAAAAGGGTATCGGTTACAGTAAGGTAAGAAGGGGACAGAGGTCATGAATGTCTGTCAGTCTGGAGCAGAATTAGTCTGGAATTACAAACACACTGCTCTACAGAAGGAAAAACCTGGGCAAGAGGTAAATCCAGGGACATGTCTTCTTTGATTGCTCTAGTGAATTGTCAATGTGAAATAATGCCAGACTATCCCCTTAGACTCTCTAATTCTCCTGCACATCTGGTAAAAGCCTTGACCTTTTGGAGACAGTAACCTGGAGTGCCAGTGGATCTGCTTTAATTCCTCTCCTCTTACTTCCCTTTGATGGGCAGCACTTGCTACGACCAGCTTCTCCCGTGCAACTACTTTAATATTTATATCATATCGGGATCACTGTCCACACAGATGCCAGAGGAAGCAGTAGGAAGTCAAATGTGCCCCAGGTTAACATATTAATGCTATGATGGGATGCCAGAGAGATGTTTTAAGTTGCAAAGGGGAGGGAGTTCATCCCTTGACTCCTTTCCAATGATATCTGGTTGACTAGATGAAAGATCCTACTTTAAATTAAACTATTCTTTCCTGCATGGTTTTCTACAAATTATTTCCACACATTTGTTATATTTCTGTCAGGATAATGAGAACAACTCTCATAGAGCTGAGTGTATAGCATATGTCTTTAAAATAAGTTTTCTCTCATTTATATTTTCTGGGCATTGTCCCTGTGAAATACTGGAAAGATTAGCATTTATGCCTTTTTTTAAAATTATTTTTTTAACTCTGGGGTTTTTTTTTGCACTTTTCTTACAGTCAATATAAATGTGTAAGAAAGCAGCTGAAAATGGAAATGTAGATTGCACATGCACATATGCATACATGCAGGGTTTCAAAACCAAACAAAAAAGGTCAGAATTTTTATTCCTTCAATTTGTCTGATAAAAAATGCTAGGCAAAAAATATTTTCCAACAAAATGCAGAAAGAATCTTTTTCATTTCAAGCTTTGCCATCTTCACTATGAAGAAATTATTGAAAGCCAAATGATCCTATTGACATATATATGTTCTTTCTCTAATTTACATCTTAGTTCAGACAGTGTGACATAGAGAGTGAAGGGCAGCTTTGACCCTTTCACTGTTTGCAGCTCAGTAGTGCACACACAAAGGAGCTGCAGCCAACTGCTGTGTAACAGCAGGTCTAGGCAGACACAATAGACCCTTTTATATAAGACAAGAAAAATCAGGTGGAAACATTCCTCGTGTTTCAAAATTTATCAAAATTTCTTGTTACCTACACTGACACAAAGCTTTGTCACCAAAGGAACTTGCAAAAGAGACACAATTCTACTCAGTGGTTCTGAAATGACAGTTGTCAAATAGAAGTCTTTCAGATCAGCATGAATTCTGAATTTTTGTTCTCTGGAAGACGTAATGTCCATAAAGTCATGACACTTGTCATGTGTTATATTGCCTTTTTTTGATAAGGGAACCCAGATGCTGATGATCCACATGTATGTGGTTCCTAACAGTCCAAGATGTTGCAATAAGTAGCAGTTTCAAAAGTGAAAAAAAACCCCTCAGATATCAGTATTTCCAGTGAAAAATTAACAAATATCCCTACATCTTGACTAGTATTAATTCAAGAGGTTTGGGATTTGTAGTGTATTACAAACACTACAACCTCTAGAGCATGGAAATGTGTTCTGAACTTTTAGATCTCTTTAGCCTTATCGGTTATAAATTTACTTGTGTTTGGGCATCTCTTGCCTGAGATCAGAAAGCTGCCTAAAATATTATGCTGGGCTGCCAGTTACCATTTACATGAAGTAGAACCTTAATGAGCATGGATTTTCTTAGCTTATGGATTCACTACAAACACTGATATAAATACATTGTCTATAAAGATAAAAACCAACAGTTTCCTAAAGCTGGCAAAGCATATCTTGAAGTTTATCATATCTGAGTAGTTCATAAAGAGACTTAATTTTAAAGGACTGGTTATGCAGAGCACTTTGAAGTGTTATTACAAAGAAAACCCTATATAAATTCTGGTATACCTTCTGTTATTGGTATTACTACTTCTGCAATGACTTTTTCTGGAGTTGCCCTTAATATTTTCTCTCCATAGTGTACAGGTTTTAAAGCACAGTGGCTGGAAGAGATGCTTACCTCACATTAAATTCAAGTTTTCATTTCAATTTTTTGGTTTTCATTAACATTTTCACTACAAATTCTCATAACTTAGAGTGTCACCCCTATAAAAAGATTTTGCAAACCCATCTTCAGTTGCTTTGGGACTGTATGAGGCTATTTGTGATTCATAATGGCTAGCAAAGATTAAGCAGCATATACCATATGCTGTGATTAAAGCTGTTGATAAGGAGCTGCAGAGGCTCTTTCTACCTCTGTTAATGAGAACTATGCTGCAGCACTTTCTGCCTTTTAAATTAGTGTCTTCTGAAGAGAAAAAAAAAGCTTTCCCTCTCTAGCACTTTAGTAAGGTCTGCCAAGTCCATGCAGGTGTGTGCCTATAATTGTTATTCTTTGCAATTATTTATCAATATAAGGAAAAAAATGTTCTCTGAGTTTATGTTAAGTGGTTCTTATTTACTGATACAATTTCTGCTTTCAAAAGGGTTTGATTTCCAGTGTAGGCCTCACTCAAGAGCTTGGTCCCCATTGTAAGGTATCATCCAGACCATATTAGCAGGTACACCCAAATAGTGTGTTCATGAATCCAAGTGACTTAAACAGCTTAAGCAGGAAAAAATTTATGTCGCTGACATTAGAGAGGGATTTCTTGGTCAGTTTAGTTGTACTTCATTTTCATTCCCCATAACAGCAGACAGTGAAACTTCAGGAATTATCGTTGTAGCAAATTCATCAGTAAGGAAGCCAAAGCCTAATGTCTGACCCTGCAAAGTGTTTGTTACCTCCTTTGAGGTGCAACAAATCCTATTGATTTCTCCAATGATAACCAAAACCACTCAGCTGCTTGCAGGCACAGGGTGGAAAATAGCCAGTAGCAATGCACTTGGGTGGTGGTGTAGCATGAAAAAGAAAATAAATTGCTCGGAGCCCTTATGGATTGGTAATTGTGATGTCTACAAGATAAAGCTCTATACAGAAGGGACCAGAAAAAGCACTTATTACAAGTAAAATAATGATTGGTAAAATATTCAGTACAGGAAAAAAAATACCAAACCAAACAATAAAAATATTAAAAGAGGAAGTCAAAAAAAGCTGTGACATTTAAAACAATGGGACATCTTTCTTGTACTGAGAGTGGTGATGCAATATGAAATGCACCCTCTGAGATTTAATTGCATGACTGGGGTTTCTCAGCCAGAGCATGTCTCTGAAAACAAAGTTCCCAGCTAGGAGAAAATGTATATGGTGGTGAGTGCTCTTGCTGCAGAGGCTCCCTGCAGTCAGGACTTGGCAGCCACCACAGAGACAGCTTGAGGAAAATGCCTCAGAGGTGTCTGCAGCTAAAGTACAAAGGCAAGAACATGATTATTGGTATTGAGCTCTGTAACCTGGATTAAATATTATTATACAGCTAAGTCACAGAATTCCTGGATTACTTCAAAAGTGACTTGTGAGTGTGGGGGCCGCAGCCTTCAGGCTGGATTGGGAAGGAACCCACCAGAAGCATTACAGCTCTAAAAAGCCAAACCCTCTCATGTCCCATGAAGGGCAGCACAATCAGGAGGACCAAAGCCATTTTTCACCTCTCAAACCCTTGCTGCCTGCTCTCAGGGCAGCCCCACTCACTCCAGTGGAAGCCTCAGCCCACCAGCCCTGCACATGCCTTGGCCAGGCACGCAGCACACAGAGACCCAACAGCAGGAGCTGTGCCTGGCAGCGAAGGAGGAGTTTGGTGAGGCATCTCCCAGCCTTGTAAATCCTCACTCAGTAGCTTGGACTGTAAAATTTCATAATGATCTTAATGGCTCATGTCTGCACCAGACCCATAGCATCAAGGGTTTGAAGATGCTGAACAACAGCTGTTGGAAGTACTTAGAAATGTTATTTGGGGTGGACAGGGAGCTGGAAATCGAACAAATCAAAGCTTCTTGACAAAAGCGCCTAATTTAGTTTAAAAATTTGGATTCATTCTCAGGAAATTGAAAATCCACAGATTTTCTGGGAGAACTCAGGCCACCCAGGTTTATTTTTCTAGAAAAATATTCAATTTGGGGAGGCTGAAATTTGGAGAAAGATGATGTTATTTTTACTGACATTTTTATGGTAGGGTAAAGACTCTTCCAGGTGAATCCTTTTGGCAGTCCTATTGTAGTCCCTCAAACAGTGCAATAAAAGCCATTGTAGGGGTGGGCTATCACCCTCAAAATTGTGCTGCCTCGTGCCATGTGAACTCTAAAATGCACAGCTGTGCTACATAATCAAATTATGAACAATGATTTTCAAGTTGTTTTGCACAAAAGAGATTCTGGAGGAAGGCACTGGCCTTGGACTTCTTTTATGCTGGCACTTCATTTGTGATGGCTCTCCAATCAAATATTAAAGGTTTACCCTAAATTATGTACGAAACATTCTCACAAATCCAAATGCAACATATCACACAGCAAAATGCTGCTGCTGGAAAGGCTCTATGATTTCACACCTGAATGCTCATGTCTTTTGCTGTTGTCATGCTGGCTGCCACTTAAAACTCCTGATAAGCTGGCATTTTCTCCAGAGACACATGCCCAGTGCTAAGCAACACTGCTTGGTGTCTGCATGGTTTTCACATACAGAGAAGGGTTTAAAAACTATTCGTTTTATTTGTGTTATTGTATTTTTTAAATTAAAAAATGGTAAGCAAAAGATTAAGAAATTTCATTTTGTGTAGATGGTAGAGCTGCAGGGACGAAGACCCTGAAAGTGAAGTATTTGGCACGCTGCTGATTCCTATGGAGTCCCTCACTAATGGCATTTCTAAAGTGCCATTGATCTTTGTTGACAGCTGACTTTTGTGGAGTCAATGGCTTTTTCCTTTCCAAAAAAATTGAGGAACTTAATGATAAAAAGCACATATTAAAATAATATTGAGTTGATAAATGACTCACATAAGCATCAGTTAATCAGTCAAGACTGAACACTCCTAATAGTGGTTATTAATATTCAAATATTAAGATATCAATACCAAGTTTTCTTTCCCCTATACTTAAAGTGAGGTAGGCTACTTCAGAAACTTACTGGTATGTAGAAAAGGTGATTCAGCATTGCTGTGCATTGTTTTGTAACTACCCACAATTTGTAGATATGAGATGGTATGAGGGAAATTGTTATGAATCATAAAATTCAGGCAACACAATATAAGGCAGACTGTACATTATGTTAATTCATGTGCAATGACTAACATATAAACACTCACCCTTAGCTTCCATACTGCCTGATTTTTCACCTCCTATCAGACTTTAATTTTGTCTGAAGATTTTTATTTCATTACCCATAAGAATTCACATATTGTCCAGGATCCTAGCTCTGCCATTCATTTTTTATTGCAAATACTTTCCATTTTCGTGCAACTTTAATGGTTGAGGAGAAAGGTCTAAGCACTGGGTGTTGACTGGTTAGACTTTCAAAAGCCATGTGTTCAAACTTTGGCAAGGCAGACAGTTGCCTTATGTTTGTCCCTGAAAAAAAAAGCACAGTTAATGTTGATTTTAGAAATGACTACTTTAAAAAAAAATGTTTTATGAAACAAAGTCTGATCAAGTGTATCCTGAAGGTGATTGATTTTTGGGGTTGTTTGTATATGCTTACTTTGGGATTAAAATTATATATATATTTATATCATGGCTTTTTATGAATTTCAAGTTCCAGGACAATGAAATTGGAAGCAAACAGCATCTTGGTATACTGCAAACACGCCCTTTCTTCCTTCCATGAAGCAAAAGGGTGAAATGACAAGAGAATTATCAGGTTGGGTAATTTCTGGAGAAAAAGCCGAGTTTGCTTGATTTGTTGCTTGAGAGTTGGCATGGGCTGAGGCTGCTGAAATTTATTTAAAACGCAATGAGATTTTGTACCTTAGAGTATGCCAAGAGTCAAAATGGTCCAACATTTTTCTCATGGAACATTTCTCCACTGGGAAAGTTTTGTGCTTTGAAAATGTAACTTTTTATGGAAACATTTTGCTTTCAGCTATTCTCCTGATGCATCATGAGCATTGAGCATGACTGATCTGGCCAGTTTTTTATCCCAGCAGCTGCCCAGGAGGCTGGTGCTGCTCTTCAACTTCGGGGGCTTCCCAAGGGTCAACACCTTCAGATCTGACAGACTCAATAACCCTAATCCCTGCTCAACACTCCTAACACTCAGAAGTTGCTGAAGAGAGCTTCTCAAATCAGTGGAGAAATATCATAATTTTTAAAACTGTATATTATGGCTTAACCCCAGCTATTCCTGCTCCTTTGTGGTTCAGCTGAGGGCAGGGCCCAAATCTGCAGTACAACATAAAATTGGCATTCACAAACTGGTTCCACAGCCTCTGCCTCAGCCTCCTGCTGCATTGATCTGCACCTTCATTCAGGGGTGTGATGCCAAACGCTTTAATGCTGCCCTTCTAGATGCATTTTGACAACTACAAGCTCTAAAAATGACACTGTATACCCAGTTTCCCCCAGACTCAAAGACTGGCCCATAAGAAGTGAAAAGTTATTTTTATGAATGGGTCAGAAGCCAAGCCCCGTGCAGATGCTAAGCAGTACTCACAGTATAACAATAATGATAACAATAATAATAAAACCCTCTTTGGCCCACAGTGATTTCTAGTACAAAATAAGACACAATTCATGGCACAAAAATTTGAGACAAAGGGGGGGATAGGTAAATGACAACTCAGTTATACTGGGTCTAATAAGCAGCAGACTTACCATAGGAGCTGCTTGACTGCTGACACACAGCAATGACTATTATTTTTATGCAGCAGGCCTTCTGAGCCCTCCCAGGACAGTATTTCGAAAGCATTTAGCTGATTAAACATGCAAGCCCCTAGGAGTGAGGCAGTTAGCGTTGCCTTGGGAAGCTGAGGAGATACCTAATTGCAGGTTTACAGAGCTCAAAGTACTTTAGAAGCTTGCCCTCTAGTTTCCCTTAAGAGTTACTGCCACAATACAGTATTTACTGATATGTTTTGACTGAGATTTATCTCAGTGTAACAATTATTTCCCCCTTTTTTCCACCGGAAAAAAAAAAAAAATCCCAAACCCAGATCCTACCAACAATCAACAGTGTAAATAAACTAGATTCACCATTAACCCTTTGGGCAATGTTCTGTATTAAAACATTATATAAATAGAGTTGACAAAACCACAATTCATTTGAAAACTAGTGCTTGGGAAAAAAACAGTCTTTATTACTGGCAAACCCAGAAGCACAAGAAGACAAACGACTGTCAGAAAAGAGTCTTTTGCATTTTTAGTACTTCAGATTGCTGAAGCAGCTGAAGGACACACTGTTCCTTTACATTACTATTGAGAAGAGGCTGGGGGAAGTAAAACAACCACATTTCTGTGGTAGCCAGGGAAACACAGAAGGACAGCAGCACAACCTACCTGCTTCTGCTGTTGGAGTTAAAGGGAAAAATGCAGCAGTGTAACCTCTACAGACCCTTTTTGAACAGAGGGCTGCTGCCCCTTGACCCACCACCCTGGGGAGGAGGGACTCCTCCTGCTGCTGCCTGATGTGCTCCCCCTTTAAAACAAAACTGCAATTAAAGTTACAAAGAGAATTGTCCCACTTCACTTCAGAAGCTTCTTTGTGCTAAACACTGGCGAGGGCTTTATCAGGATCTGTGCTTGTTTGGAAGCCTTAGCAAAGGGACATAGCTCTGCTCTAATTTCTGCTCTTTCAGGACTTTTCAGGGATATCATGGGCACTTGGACAGTTTGAAGCTCTGTGAGAGCAACACACACTGTTGTGTGTTGCTCTGCTACTGAAAGACAAGATGTGCCCAGAGATCCCAGTCAGCTGAAGTGACATTTAGTGGTCCTTGCTGGGCTGTGAAGGCAGGGGAGGTTGCTACTTCTCAGCCGTGGGGCTGGTGTGCAGCCAGGTGGCTCCTCAGTGCAGCTCCACTGCAGGAACAAGGATGGGCAGCTTGGTACTCTTGGGGCTGGGGCCAGCCAACTGCTGCCAAACCTGAAGCAATCCCTATCCCTAAGCTCTCTCAGACTGATTTCTTTGCTCTCAAGGCATTAGCAGCAAGCTCTGTGATCTTGAAGACAGTGAGAAGAGGCTCGTCTCCAAGAAAAAAAATAGAAATCTCATCTATCTCTATTTGGGCAGCAATATCCAATTTATTCATCATGAATTCTGCCTCTTCTGCCACCTTACCCAGTCTGTACTGCAAATAACCCACATTTGACTCTCTGTTCCAGTTACAATTTCTAAAAATGCTGCTTTCTCCTGGTCATATGGCTTCTTCTCACAGAATTCATAATGTATGAGTGAGTGTTGTTCCATATAAATATAGTGTACATCTGATATGCCTACAGATAACATCACAGCACAACTGAACTGTGATTAATTGTGGTACTAATCATCCACCTCTTTTCTTTCAATTTAACGTGCAATAAAAAGAGAGAGCCTGAGACAGTGGTCACACCCCTGCAAATACACTCACAGATGAGACAGAAGCTGGCTATGGTTTTATTTTCAATACATTTAAATTGAGACTTAGTGGTCTCTGTGCACTCTGCAAATACTTTTCCTGAAATTCTTAGCACTTTGTATGAAGCAAAATATATTGAAAAAATATAGCAAATGGGAGGAAAAGGAAAGGGTGGTAAGAAAATGATTGCCTACTCAAAACCCAACAGTTTTTCCATAACCCACATTTTCCATAACCCACATTCTCTGCAGCCTCTTCTGCATATTTAAGTCTCATCCTAGATTTTATGGCCCCTTTGCTATGGAAAAGTGAGAGTTCTTAATCAGCTTGGGAAATTTGACAGCCGTCTTGCACCTAACCCAGAGGATCTCCTCAGAGATGGAAAAGCATGAAGCCAAGACATCCTATACAGGCTGCTAATTTGACATGTTACTGACTGCATTAGAAAACTGTGTATTCTGACATCTGGTCCCTGCAGGATATGCTTAAGTCTTCACATTATCTCGCTTCTTCAAAGCTACTGCAGGTAGTGGGGCAGTTTGTCCATTGACAAATAGCTTAATACTTGATACATAAATCTACAATACACATGTAGTTCTTTCAAATCAGTAACCCATATATATGCATATATATATGCACATATATGTTGTGTTTATAGGATTTTGTAATTTATTAGAGTTTCAAACATAAGCCCATTTTTTGCCAAGGAATAGACAGGTTTCTTCAAAACATAAATGGAAGTGTTACAACATGTTGTCTGTACTGTTAATACTTGATTTGCAATCTGTGGCAGGTGAGCATTTAGAAATGAGTTATTAGGATTGACTGGAAGACATATGGGAGAACTAAACATTCTCACAGCACCATGCTTCAAAACACAAAATTATTTTTTGACTAAAAAAATTGAAAAGAAATATGTTTCCACAGAGAAATAGAAGGGAAAGGTGAGAGGAATCACCTGCTGTTAAAAAACAGGCACCAGAGACCAATTATATTTTGTTTTTGAATTTGCACAGCCGTGATCTACAGTTTCTGTGGAAAAGATTTATTTTGCTCAGCTGGGCAGAAAGGCTCCTCCCGGAACCTGTGTGCAGCAGCTCCTGCTGGAGCACTCGCACAGCTGTACCAGCACAGGTGCTGGATCTGACTGCAGAGACACAGAGCCCCATTCACTCTTAGCAGTGAGCAATATAAAACTTGAAGATTCAAATTTGGAGTATGATTTTGAGATGCGCTTAAGTGATTTATGAGCACAGCTCCCACTGAGTGGCCTTGGGGCTGAGCTCCTTACCACTGGAGGACATCCCCAGCAATTTGGATGCCTAAGGTGCAAATGGGATGCAGGTACTTAAATCCAAAATTGTGGTGCTCAAAACCATGATCCAACTACACCATAACCTCAGACTGTGCTCATGCCCATCTAAATTACCTGAGTTTCAACTACCTGCTCATCTGAGTACCCGGGAGATGTGTAAACCTGAGCAGCACCCAGAAGCTTGGTGAGTTTCCACAGAGACTTTCCTCCTCAGTACCTATGTAATTGCACCAGACTTTGTACAAAACACAGCAGCAGCCACCCTGGTTTCTTTCAAATCACAGCTTGAGGAGACTGTTGCTACACAAATTAGCCTTTAGACATGGTACACAGCAATCCACAGGCTAAGGCACATGGAAGCAAGTTTCCTTATTGCCAGTTGAGCTCCACATTGCTAAGCTGCCATCAGGCTCACTTGTCTACAGATTAATTTTAATTCATTTCTGCACAGCAGCCGAGCTCTAGCTCAAAGTCTAGAAAGGGCCCCCCTGCCAAGGTAGTCTGCAGTCTCCAAGGAAGCAAGAATTGTGGGTTTTAATCCTTTTGAGGCAAAGAACGACCTGACCTGCTTTATTCATGCTTCCTGGCTGGGTATGTGTGATAATCACTGAGCCAAGGAAAAAAGGGAGGGGCCACCAGCACATCCCTTCTCTTGCATGTTTGCAAATTTTTCTACTTGCTTTTAAAAAAGTTGGAGCATATCTGGAGGAGACAGTTCACACTGTAAATCCAGGGTGATGGGAAATGTCTCCTGAATTCACTGAGGACATTGCTGAAGCCCCAGGGAAAAAAATTTGATTGTTTTCAATTTTTTTCTGTTAGCTATGTCTAAACAGCTCTCCACACAAGCCTCACCATGCTGCTTGCAGAAGTGTCTCAAGGATTCTTAACAGCATATGCAAAAACATCTTCTTGAGATGACAGAAGTGTGGGTTTCTGCAGGGCAGAAAGTTTCTGAAGGGACCTGTGTGATCAGAGACCAGAGACTATGGGTGAGACAGGACTCTCTGCCTCCATTTTCCTCTCTCTATAACCTTTACAGCCAATTTCCTCTTGGGAGGAACCAGGACTTGTCCCTGAGCAATGCTAGAGCACCCTGGCAGGGGAGGACAATGCTGGCCTTCATCCATCCCTTGGGATACAGAAATCAAGGCAGAAGGCAGTGCCATAGTGTGGACCAGCTCTTCTCCACTCCTGCCTGCCTGCCCTCAGGGTCTGAGGCACTTCAGCTCCCCTCTTTAGTGATGAAGCCAGCCAGCCAGCCACTAGGTGTTTACAGAAGCTGGAGTTCAGGCAGTTGTTCCCTCTGATAAGAGGATTACCTCCATGGCAAAGGGGGGCACTGGGAGACATGGAGATGAAGTGTCCCTCTGAGGCAGATGAGAACACAGCAGTGCAATGTGTTGTTCTGCCATCCTTGGTGGCTAACTGGAGCTGCCTACATCACTGCCCAACAAGGATCTGATCCCTGTGCTCTTAATAAAATTCCAGACACTGCTGAGGGATGTGAAGGAATGCTCCATTGGCTCAAGGTACTTTAATGCCATTCCACATGATTTTCATACCATGAGCTTGCCTTGATGAAAATGGTTAAGATGCCAAAAATCTCACTGCAGATGGAGACCCAAGGACTTGATTTTGCTGCATGATGATCAATCTTTAGATCAAAAATGAGGCTTTTAGCCCCAGGTCAGCACAAGCTTCTCTAAAAGCCAGCCTCCACTCCCCTCTATGGTGTCTGTTAAAGACAGGCATTGAAGAAGCTGGAGGTGATCGCTCTATTTGTCATCCTGCCTTAGGGAAACAGGTTTTTTTAATTTCATCCAAACTGCAGATAACTTCACACTTTGACATGGCCCAGCAAGCGACTGCTTGTCAACTGAGCTGCGGTGTTCAGCCAGGTTTAACACAGGTTTGGCCAGGTTCTTGTTCTCTACACACATAAGGCAGAACACGAACCCGGTTTGTGACAGACTTTGAAACATTCACAAGCTCAACAGTGGCTCAGGTGTTGTCTACTAATGTGTTAAGCTGTAGTAGCTGGAGACAGACAACACTTAGCTGCAGAGTTAATTTGCCCCAGAGTAATTACTCACATACATGATAGCATATCTATTCTGTGCCGGGATAAAAATTTTAAAAGCATATGAAAAGTGGAAAGGGATGCAAAACTACATTATTGCCTGATTCGTTACTTTTTAATGAAGGGCTTAAACTAAAAAAAGGGCACATGTGTGATATACCCATCTGGACTCACTTTACTTTCAGCAAAATGGACTGAAAAATTGAAAATATGCCTCTTGTCTTCACAGAGAGATCTCTTCTGGTCTTGAGAACTAAAAGAGAGAAATGTTATATATTTTTCCAAAATAAATGCTTCCATTCAAAACCTGAAGAGACAGATAAATTCAAATATTTTCGGACAAAACCACAAAACCAAGGAAACGGAGAAACTCAAAATTAAAAGGTTTGAGATCCTTCATTAAGTATTTAATGGCAGAGGACATACTCTACCCTGTCTTTAACAATCTTTGGAAAGGATACTGCACTCAAGAGCAGCATGATTTGTAAACACAGAAAAACTGAAGGTGTTCTTTTCTCTGTATTCTGCCTATTTCAGCTAAAATATTTGGTTTCAAGTCTTCAGATATGCATTTTCTTCCATTTCAGTACATACTTTGTGCTGGTTTCATCTTCTATATAAAGGCAGCACATTTCAAAGCTTTGAAACAGCAATATCCAGTTATTGTCATCATCCTTACCTCAGAATAGGAGCAGTTTGGCTTTGGGGGAAGCTTTTTGTCCTCTGCTGTTTCCTCAGTAAAAGCAATTTCGGCGGCCCTGCTCTCCCTTTGTGTACAGCAGCATTTCTGCAGCCACGGCTGCGGAAGGCACTGCCAGGGCAGCGGGCACGGCCCCGCTTCTCCGGGGGTTCATTTGCTGGGAAGCAGGGCAAGCACGACCAGCGCCCTCTCCTTCCCTGAGTGCATTCACGGCCACAGCCATTATTTGCTCCGAGATTGCTTTTCTGTGCCCTGAAAGGCTCTGCGAGTTCACGTAGGAGTAACAGCAATTTTAAGACAAGGTGTGCTCCAAGGCAACAAATGAGAACAAAGACTCAGGAGAGCTAAAAGCTGAAGGACTCAATTTATTTTTTTATCCATTGAATAACTGAATTATTAAATTAAAAGCAATGCTACATCAACTTTACCAAGGTGGGGGAGTAAGTTCTGAACACCAAAACTGAGGGATTTATTATGCTTTTATGGAATCCATGTCTGTACATGAACCTCAGTCATTTGTGGTCAGAAACAAATACAGCCATACTGCTATAACCCGTAAACAGCAGGACAGAAAACCAGGCATTACACTTGTTCCCAAGTTGAAGTAAAGGTTAGTTCAGCTGAGTCCCCTTTCAGCTAGCTACAACCTGCAGCAAATCAAACTTGTAAACTTTTGACCAACACTGAAAGTAAAACTAATACATATTTCTGCAGGAAAATGCTAATTTCTGCTGTGTCATTTGTTTTCTTAATACATGGAAATACAGTGTATTTGAGACCACTATGGCAAATCAAAGGACAATTAGGAGGTTAAAACAGCAGCAGATAGTGACAGCAAAACCCAGCAACACTGGAAGCTTAGTATGTCCTCAGTAGTGTTGCTGATGGGGCAATGGATGTTGGGATCAGTGCCATGGTGAGCTCCACCTACACATGATGTTCTACCCACAGACAGTGAGCTCAAACACTACAAAATGCTATTCTCGGGAGGAATTTGCAAACAAGCGTGAAACACAGGTATCCTTGGCACTAAAAGAGCTACATTTTTCAAAAGAAGGCACACCAGGAGCAATTTGGTGGCTGAAGCAGGTGTAGTCCTGAGTACAAAGCAGGGCTTTTGACACTTGTAGATGGCCTGCTCCTGGACAGGGGTCACAAGGCTCATGCCACATTGAGCCAGTTCTGCAAGAGATGACAAAGTACAGTGACGCAGTAATTTATGTGGGTTTTGAGCACAAGGCTGTGAGAACATAATTAGGTAGTCTTCTATCAAATGAAATGAATAAAAACCATAAAACAAAATGATGAGGCACTAAATTTAGAAGAAAATTCATTTGATTATCACATCAGAGCTGCGATATTTCAGATCATACTGTCAGCTTAATTGGCTAGAATTTATGTAGATTTGACAAAACTATCTGAGCTGTTACTAACGTGGGAAGTCACACTTCATGTATTCCAAAGCAGTTAGCCTTTTCACTCTGACGTAGCACTTGAAAACCTTGTGCTGAACACATTTTGAACTGTATAAAGTTGGAATGACTGGAATTGCTTATTATTTTGTGTTTCCGGTGATGTCTGTCATGACAGTGTCTGATTGCTCCAGGCATACCTAACACTGGCAGGACAGTTCCCAGGGACAGAGAAACAGCATCGCTCTTGTCTCACTGGTAACTCTCTGACAGTGATCAGTATGATCTTGTTCCTGCTCTCCAGCTTCTAATGCAGACAGTTCCCTCATTACAGTTAGTTCTGCATGGATTTATATGTGTATGACTTGGGATAGGTGTCTTTTAAGTCACAGGACCTTCTCCTAAATTCTTCGACCTGCTCACACAGCAAATAACTGAAGTTTTAGGAATTCCTGATACTCTGTTTTGACATTTCCCAGAGGAATACATTTCAGTGGTACTTGTTTGATGCTGTACTTTATGTGCTAACTCTTAAAACATCTAGCACAGATAAGCAAGAAAAAGCCTGTTGACTGTATTCCATCTTCACACTTCACTGATCCCTCCACATCTGTTATCTCCAGGAGGCATCCTGCCTTTCTAAGCTTGTTTTGAGGGATGTCACCCCAGAAATTGCATCTAACTCAGGCAATTGAATGTAAAGTTTAGTTTTTATGAAACTCTGTCATGAACAACACCAATGGAAAGAGAGAGGTTACTTTACAAAAGAGTCTAACAAAAGTTCAGGACCAAGTAATCAACAGAATGACCACAGGGAAGCAGTTATTAAATATCAGTGACATTTTTTTGCTTTAATGAAAATATTCAGCTTTCAAACAAAATTCTTGGACTTTTCTTCCAGAAATGGTTCTCACTTGAGAACGGAGCAGAGATTTGTGGGTGCACATTGCTAGCATTGGAAGTACTTTGCTACTTTAAGGGCATTAATGTTTCAAAGGGAGAGGCTCAATGAAGACATTTCTCCTGTCTGTGTGTAGAGGCCTGTTCGTTTCCACGTCTGCAAACTCTCTTGTGTATGGTGTAGATAGATAAGTAGCATGCTCATCTTCTAGAACTAGGAGAGACTTCTTCAAGTTATTACTTTGTGTTTGTCTCTTCAGTAATAAAAAACAGCTCTGCTTAAATATACAGTTTGGAAATAAAATACTTTCTTTCCCTATATTTTTGTCTTGAAAAAATACAAGCATCTGTTCTTGTAGTTTGCTTTGAAGCAAAATATTTTCTGATTCTTCAGTGTTTGTTTTGAAGTTATTAGTCAGTTTTCTAAACCACAAAGCATAATCTTTTCCTAACTAGTTTATGTAGAATCATTTGTGGTTTATAAGAATATGCCCTGTTCTTTACTTGGGAAAATGAACATCCTAACACATACCTCCAAGCTTTCTTAGGCAATTAGAAAGCAGACTCTCTCCAGTCTGTTCTCCTCTGTCTCTTCCACTATTCAACTAGAGAATAAGAAGGAAATCTCGCCTTGACTTGCAAAGGTCTGAGGAATGGCGTGCTGGGGCTTACCACTGCATTGTGTCGGGGGCTGAGACTCAATTCAGGACGGACAGCAGCAGGCCATGTTAGAGACAATTGTGCTGGGTTTGGCTGGCGTGGAGTTAATTTTCTTCCCAGTGGCTGGTATGGGGCTAAATGTTTGATTTATGCTGATCACAGGGTTGATAATACAGAGATGTTTTTGTTACTGCTGAGCAGGGCTTACACAGAGCCAAGGCCTTTTCTGCTTTTTGTACTGCCATGCTGGTGAGGGGGCTGGGGGTCCATGGGAGGTTGGGAGGAGACACAGCTGGGACAGGTCACCTTAACTGTCCAAAGGGATATTCCAGACCATGTGACATCATCCTCAGTATACAGTGCAGGGAAGGAGTAAGAGAAGATGTTTGGAGTGATGGTGTTGTCTTCCCCAGTCACTGATACGTGCGATGGGACCCTGCTCTCCTGGGATGACTGAACTCCTGCCTGCCCTTGGGAAGCAGTGAATTAATTCCTGGTTTTGCTTTGCTTGTGTGCATGGCCTTTGCTTTACCTATTAAACTGTTTTTATCTCAGCCCACGATTTCTCTCACTTTTATCCTTCCAACTCTCTTCCCTCCAACACTGGTGGGGGAGTGAGCCAGTGCCTGTGTGGTACTTGGTGGCTGGCTGGGGTTAAACAAAACAACTAAATTTTTTCTTCTGATGACAGAAACTCTGGGAAACAAAAACATGAATAACTTTTTTTTCTTGCTTGAGGAGGTAACAGAATTACAAAGGTTCCTCTGATATTAAATTATGTCCTGGATATTCCATTTTTCTCTTTGAAAATAAATTTCTGGCTCTTCTGTTTTAAAGTCTGAAAGCACATCATAAGTAGACTCAAAAAACCTGGAAGGCAAACCAAAAGAACTTTAAATACACTATTAAAAAATCCTATAAGCTTTCAACTACCTAGTTTCTTAGGACAATTTTACAAGAAGAAGGGACCTGAAAAAATTGATGGCTAGCCATGAAATCCTTGAGTGCTGCTGGTCTGGGAGTTATGAATCAAAGACAGCAGGATAGTAGGAAACCATAGATAGAAGAAGACAAGAAGCACTTTGAAATTAACACAGGCCACACAGTGAGTATGTGGGGGGATGTCCAGTCACTGGGCATCACTGAGAAGAGTCTGGCTCTGTCCTCTTGCACTCTGCCTTTAGGTACTTGTGCACACCAAGGAGATCCCCCCATGATCCCTCTGACTGGCAGCAGAGTCCTGCAGAAATTCTTGATGCACATACTCCTTCTTCACCCCACAGTTCCCACTCCAGGAGATCTTATCTCCTGACCTACCTCGGCATCCTCTGGATGCAGGATTCCTTTCTCTCACACAAGTTCTGGCTGCTGGGACTCAAATCAAATGAACACATTTTCCTAAAACTGCAGTGCTCTTTAAAGAGCTCACAGCACGTCAGAGTTACTCTAGTAAAACACTGTTGTGTTTCTGGAGAAAAAAGCAGTAACCTTGCTTGTAACTGTACTGAAGTTTAACTGTACCCCCCTGATCCATGTGAGCACAGGAATGAGATGCAAACACTAAACTGTGTGTCAGAGCAGGACAGCAGGAGAGGTAAATGGCTGCTGTTAACTGAGGTGTAGCTTAAGACCAGTATATAGCAGGAAACTGTAATTAAATCCTCAGCACTCAGTGGGCAAATTTATAGTGTGCATTTTTAGCGTGGGGTAATTGACAAATTTTTTATGTAAATAATTAATAGCAACACCAAGGAACATCTTGTGTATATGGATATAAGAGCTTTATTCCCTAAGGGACTTCTGTTAGGGCTTTTTTCCCCTTTCTGCTCTGCTGACAGGATTTCTCATTTTATGCAGGGCAGAATTCCCTGCATAATGCAAAGGCTAAGCTGCCCTAGGAAGTTTTGACAGTTCTTCAGCCTTCAAAAAACAGTTCCCTTGCTTCTGTAACCTGACAAGAGAACTACCTTCTGCAATCAAACCACCCTCCCCAGCAGAGCTCCAAGTAAAGACAACAGTTTATCTACAAGTACTGCAGCAGATGGTGAGAAACCATCTCATTGACATTGTGATGGGGAACCTGACAATCCCTTTCTCCAAACACAACCAGAACACAGTGCTGGGAGTGCTGCCCCTATGTTTTTTAACTTCAAGACAGTAAATTTCCTTTTTTGCCTTCTGAGAAGTTCTTCTACTAAGAAAGTCTCCTTCAAGAGGAAAGGACTAGACCACTTTAGCTGAAGGTTTAGGTCCTCCAGAACCAAAGTCCAGCATTCAGACTCCATGGCCCTTCATTGTAAAAAGATGTTACACAGCCTTCCACACTTCAGGACACAAAACATGAAGGGATACAGAATGAAGAATGAGCATGAGTTGCAGAAGTAACTGGCTGCCATTATCTATATTCTCTGGTGAAATGCCAGTTTGTGCTCAGGCCCATTTTCAGGTACAATCACCATACTAGTTATCACAGGAGATACCACAACAATCAGCAATATATCTCAGCCACAGCAGGCTTAATTTGTCACAAACTAAATGTTTCCTACCATTACTTATTCAACAGGGCATGTATTTTTAGTGTGTGGTATTTTGTTACTATTTTATTTTGCATATGCTTCACTCCTGTGCATGCAGAAATATGCAGATATGGAGGGAGCGGGAAAAAAATTGTAGATGGAGAAAGGGGAAATAAATCATAACTCACATTGTATATTAAAACTAGCTGCATCTAACACATCATCTACAGGTGTGGAAGAAAAAAATCTTTATGACAAGAGAGTATGCTAACTATCTAATTACAGATGACAGACCAGATCCCATCAGGGGGTGACTACAGGAATATTTTAACTTAGGAGCACTTGATGACCTTCAGTGGATCCAGCTTCATGACATCTCCCTAATTACATTCCTCCCACAAACTGTTACACTCACAGCTATGATCTTAGCAAGTCTATTCATGTTTCCTATTCTGGCGAAGAGCAAGACCAAAGATATTTAACAGGAGTTACTCTAAAGTGCAAATTATGTAGGAATGGGTTTGCAAATAATGAACCAACCTACTGCTTTGCAGCTTTCTTATTTTTGCTGCTGGGTTTGCATGCTGTTAAACTGAGCGAGAAAACGGATCAAAATTAAAACACAATTAATCATGTTAGCAATTTACTGAAACTAACCATGAAATGTGACAATACAGGAGGTAAAGTTGGAAATAACTGCTGTGGATGTAAAAGCTTTGATATTTTTGACATGTTAAAGTGCACTTTTGATATTTTTTATTGTATCATATTATAGGATCACAGAATAATGGAAATTATCCAGAGTATTTGGAGTTATTCTAACTGTTTCAAGTAGGTATTTCCTACAGAGTACCACAAGAAAGACAAAAATAATATCAAAGGGAAATCCCTCAATAGTGAATATCTGAGAAGATTATAGTACTGATGTAGGAGAGAATTAATTTCTGAACTGTGAAAACCAAAGAACACCCTCATCTATCAGTACACACTCTGCACAGGCAAATTCTATTGACCAGTCAGTTCACCACTCTTCTGAGATCATCACATCCAAAGGATGATCTGTAATCCCTTCTTGTAGATGGAGCAAAGTATCAGGCACATGTGAGTGTGAATTTCTTGCCGACTAAGATAATCTTCACAGGATTTGCATGATCAATCATAAAACGGTTCTTTGACTATATCACATTTTATACAAGGCTGCAGGTCACAACTAAAACACCGGAACTGATGAATGTCCTCTTCCAGGGGACAGTCCTTAGATTTAGTATCATTCATGGCTGCTGGATGTGGCATGTGATTAATTTACATTCCAATTTTATGTGGAATTCATGCACGTGCTTGGTTCTGCACATCCAAACCCAAATTCCCGGGCTCCAATGAGTACTGTACCTGCAAGTCTTGTAGAAACTATGTTTTCAGATATGGCCTGTGACTGCACTACTCAAAAACTAGACATCTGTATCACTGTCAGAACCTGATAACCAATACATCAAAAGAAGGACAGAGACAGAAATGACTTCATAATAACCTCACTGCTTTCAAGATGCCCTTTGCTGACCTTTCTGTAGAAAATTTTTCTTTAGAGTGAACATCTGAGCATGCCCTAAATGTTTCTGTCAGATTCTCAGTAAGGTAATTAAAAAAACCTTTTAAATGTTAAAAATAGCAATCCTCAGAGAATAAATATGGGGTTAAATTTATGTTGAAATAGCTCTCAATGTTGAAATGTTGAAAAAGCCTCTTTAAAGGCAAACATTAAAAATTCATATTTCTCTGGGCAGTGCTTTAGTGAAATGAATAAAATGTTTCATTTTACAAAATGTTATTTCCCCCCCCCCCCCCCACCAAGTTTCCTGAAGAGAAAGACTCCACTGCTTCTTTAAAATAGCAGGAACATTATGACACAGCAGGGTAAAAGCAAGAAAAAACTAAATGCTCTTTCCTTCCAAATGGTGTATTTATGCTGTACATAAAAAATAAGTTAATGATGCAGTGTGCACTGGGGCAATTCACTCAAATTATATGCCATTTCTTTTAGGATTCCTGGTCCTTAGCACTTCTGCATTTCCAGAACCCCTTTGTATTGCTTTCTGTTTTCCTCTGTTCTTCATTTATGTTTCTACGCAGTAAATTCCAGATTATTTTCTCCTGCTCAATTTAACTCCTCTGCCTCTCTTCAGGATAAAAAGGATTTATCAGTCAATATGCACAACTAGCAATTCAGGTGACGACTATGTGACACAACTATCTTTTTCTTTCTGTAGCCAGGGTGGGGTTTTTTTTTGTATTGAAACTTCTCTGTACATCTGAGTTTTCATTGTAATTGCCTGATGCATCTTTACTGACTCAGGCTTTTCAAAGGAAATCAGAGGATAATTTCATGGACAGAAATTATCATTAATTTCTTTAAGGTTCAAAACGTAGAACAACAGAGGCTTATGGGTCTTATTTGAAATCAGATGTAAATTATTCTGAAGTTGGCACTGAAGTGCTGAATATTTCCTTTTAAATAAAATGATGATAGAATCATAGAATGGTTTGGGTTGGAAGGGATCTTTAAAGGTCAACTAGTCCAACCCCTCTGCAAAGAGCAGGAACATCTTCCACTAGACCAGGTTGCTCAGAGCCTCATCCAGCCTGATTTTCAATGTTTACAGGTATGTAACATTTACCACCTCTGGACAACCTGGTCCAGTGTTTCATCATCCTCATTGTAAAAAACTTCTTCCTTATATTTAGTCTAATGTCCTCAAGTTTAAAACCATTACTCATTATCCTATGACAACAAGACCTCCTAGAAATTCTGTCTCCATCTTTTCTATAAGCCCTCTTTAGGTACTGAAAGGCCACAGTGAGGTCTACCCAGAGCCTTCTCTTCTCCAGGCTGAACAACCTCGCTCTCTGTCTTTCATAAAGAGATGCTCCTGCCCTCTGATCACCTTTGTGACCCTCCTCTGGATTCACTCCAACAGGTCCATGTCCTTCCTGTGCTGGACTACAGCAAATCCTTGGGTGCCACAAATAGCATTGAGTATGTTTGCGTGATCAAATACATGGAACCATTAGCACGTCAATTTTGAATTACATAAATTAATATCAAATAACTAATGTTCCAAAGGAGCTTTCTAAAATAATTCTGACTTACTTGTCCATAGCTGCAATAAATTTATTTGCACTGTAAAACATTCATTTGTAGTTAGATTGTAAAAGTACAAGTCCTGTATTTTGCAAAACTGGAACTTGTGCTTATGAACAGGTTATTTTAAGGTGGCTTCGATATTCCAAATACACTGAATTCCTAATATGCTGAATAGACTACTTGTTAGGCTGGTTGATGGGTGCCATATATCATTGGATATAGTCTCCAACATGACCAATGTTTGAAATAACAGAAAATCCCAAGGATTATGGCTTCTTATATTTTGTCTTTGAATTAGGGGGTGCAACTCCAGGTCCATTGAAGTAATTGAAAAGCCATCTTTTTACTTAGGTTTCTGGATCAGCCTACTACTCCTAGAGCCATGCAAAGAATCTCTCTTTCACTCACCTGCTTCTTCCAGCTACTGTTCAGCTTTGGGGACATATTTCAGCTCACTCTTTATGTTCTGAATCTCTGACAAGTTGACAGCAGGACCTGGAAGTTTCTTAGCTCCTGGGAGGCGTTTCTTCTCTTTCTCCTCCTCTGTTGAAGCAGGAACATTCTGCACAAAAGGACACAGTGACCTTCCTGCTGCAACAGCAATCTCTTGAACATGAGCATAGATCAGTTATTTGAAA
The DNA here is from genome assembly GCF_041296385.1 of Aphelocoma coerulescens. Classification (NCBI taxonomy): domain Eukaryota; kingdom Metazoa; phylum Chordata; class Aves; order Passeriformes; family Corvidae; genus Aphelocoma; species Aphelocoma coerulescens. The sequence goes on along the minus strand of NC_091013.1, from coordinate 14,570,519 downwards.
AACAGGAAAGGATGTTTTTATACTAAAGGCAATCCCAGTGGGAACTGGGGTGGAGGCAGGAAGAAATAAGTTATTTTGTTGTTTTTTGTCTAAAATGTCTAAAAACATTCTCAAAAGAATAGAAGATGCTCAGTGTAGAGGAATGTGGATAAGAATGGGTAAGAATTTACAGTGCCAGACCATTAGCAGAAAATAACTGACTGGAGAATTAAAGGCAACTCCAAGTCCTTCATATTTTAGATGACAAAAAGGTAGAACCATTTTTGTCATCTAATTCCTTTGAGAATTTCACAGTTGCCAGACAGTTGGAGAGGAAAACCATTATGCACATCTGCAGCTCTGGGGAAGAGCTATGATAGTAAGTTATGTACCACAAAAACTCCATGAAAGATCAACATGAGTTGAAATTTAACTTTTCATGACCTCAGTTGCAAGACCAGAAGGATTTTTGCCATTTTATGTTTGAATTAGGGTAGTGCTGCATGGCTATTCTGCTGACCCTGTAAGAATACAAGTTAAATAACAGCACTTACACAATAGTGAGCAACTCAGATAATTTCCCAATGGACCAGAGCATTTCAGCCCCTGGTACTTCCTCAGCTGTACTATTGCTTCTAGGTGAGTAGAACAGGTATTTTAGACCATTTCTAGACTGGGTTATGTTTTTCAGGAGTAGATTTCCAGACAGGAGTTTACTGTTGTTCCAGCTTGCTGTGTATCTTATAAAGCTGGCATACATGAGGAATCAAGTACATTTAGAGATTAATTTATATTTTATTGTAAATAATTTCATGAGGAAAATATTTTTTCATTTTCGATGGACTTTTTGGAGTTCAACCACTATTTAGATTTATTAGCCACCCTTTTTGAAAAGCTGTAATAACTGTGAACAGTGAATTCTTAATATTTAACTTCATTTTTTAGATTCCAACATTACTTGTCAAATATTATTGGCCAGTAAACCCCTCTTTTTTTTCTCTGTTGACTAATGGACTACATGCTAATCAGGAAGAAGAGTTTGCAATATCAACTAGCAAACAAACAAGGTATTGTAGAAAACTGACATTTTTTTCCTATCTGATCTTTAAGGACTTTCTTAAGACCACTATACATACAGAAACTGAAGTGATAATTACATTTCTTGGCTTGGTAAACTTGTATTATCTTTTCTCACATTTTAGCCAATACACTATTAATTAATACAAGATAACACTAATAATATATTTTACTATTGTTTTTGCTAGATAATTTCAAATCCCAGCCAGTAATTGAGCCCCAGGTACTGTATGTACTGTCTGATATATATGTCTGATCTAACATCCTGAAACAGTAGCAAAGCACAGCAGGAGAGTGAGTAAACTGATACAGAAGCTGTTTGGAAGGATGCACAAAATTGTATCAGTAGTCAAAGATGCCATGAGCTTGTACTGTTTCCTTTGACAGTTTTCCTAGGTAATCTGAATAATCAGGGCAAACAAGCACTCCCTCAACCCCATAGTTCTTATTAGTACATAGCAGATACTATGTAAAAAATACCATTTCAAGTCATGTGCAATACCATTCCTCTTGTGGAACAAATGGTGCAAGCTTTGCCCATGTTTTGGAGACTTTGTGCTCAGCTTTCTCTTCCAACATCAGGTCTGTGCTATTTATGACTTCACCCCTCCCTATATCACTCACTCCATGTGCAATGCACAGCTGAGATTAGACTATGGCCTTCAGTTTTATGGAAGGAAGCCTGAAGAGTGACTTAGATATACAACAAGGGTTAACAAATACAAGCATGGGAATGCTCTGACTGAAGAAGAGTTATTTTCTGTAATTCCCACCCTCCATTTCTTTTCATGTTAACATGTTTGCTCCACTGATCTTCAAAAATACACATTCCCACCTGACTTCACCACCGCTGTGAGTAAGATCCATATTCCACTCATCTCCTTTGTCAAGGCTTTAAAATACAGTGGAAAATATTACTCACTGTTAGCAAAAGGTGCATTTGTCTAAAACTGCTCTGAAAAATCATGACCTATATGGCAAAACCTAACAAGATGAGACAACTGAAATGACAAGCTCACTGGTAGCATTTGTATTCTAGTCCTGTAACAAGACCTGTTTCTGTAGTGATTACTCCCATTGGTTTGGTTGAGTATTGGCCATAAAACCTGGGCCAAGAACTTCCATGACATCTGTCTTACATATAGTATTCATGTAGCTGAGAAGCAAAGCAACATTCAATTACCCAAACAAATGTAATTATCAGCACCAGTCATTTATTTTAGTTCTCAAACACTACTAGAATTCACACATGCTATATTAGTTTCTGCTTAATAATATGCACTCCTTCACCAGTTTAATTACTGCACAGAGAATATGCTTTGATTTCTTTCCAATGGAAAAAGCCACAATATATGTTCAAGGTCATTTTGTATGTCTGTTTTTTTTAAATCTTAAGAGCTAAGTCAGCCTAGGTTTGATTACTACAGGAAAGTTCTCTGTAAACAGAGCACTGTTTATATCAAAATATGGCAAAAAAAAAAAATCTGACTGAGAGAGAAAATGAAGAATTAGCTCCTACATAGCCTTTCCTACCCTTGGCTGTGAGGAGAATTGGGAGCTCTGGCCCAGCAGGATGAGTTCTCATGTGGGGATTACGAATCCAAAATAAGCAAACTGGCCAGGAAACCAGGAGCACCCATCTTTTTTATCTTGTTTGGAGTATCTCCCACTACCTTTTCTTCCACTGTTGGTTTTACATCTCATTTATTATAAAAGTTAATGATAAATACGATACTTTAATATCATCCAGAAATATGATATCTGTGTTTACTCATAACCTTTGTGATCAATGTTAGTTAAAGTATAAATTGGATTTTAATATTCAAAACTCAGTGCTAAACATTCCCTGTAAAATACAAACATGAAAATGCAGAATTCAGTCTAAAATGGAGTATTTTCACTCCTGGACAGGCAAGTGGGCTCAGAATTTCTGTTTTAACTTGCAAGTGTCTTCACATGCAATTTCTTCTTGTTGATAAACCTTCCAAAAAGCGTTGTGTTTGAAAACCTGTTCCAAAACTGTAAAGCTGTAACAATAAATCACACCACAGGGTGGCAGGTAGCAGCAAAGTCTTCCAAAGCCTTGCTACAGCTTTTCCTGCTGTATCTCACCAGGTCCTATCTAGACAAATGCTGCTAGGGAAATCCTGACTCTCTCTCCTGACAGCAGGTATTATCCCGCTGTGGAAGCAGAGCTACACACCTTTGAAACAGTTTATATTCCTATAGGTTCCTTGGCACCCAAAGCAGAACTATTTATACATGAAGTGTTAGTAAGTGGCCATTTATTTCCATGAAATATCAGTGCATGTTCAACTGTGGTACCTAAGATTGGTATGCAGAGCTTTAAGATCACTTTAAAAGCTTTCTTCCATTTCATGGCAGGGATTCGCCTTGGAAAAAAAAAATCAAAAAATCTTTTTTGCTTACCTCCTCCACTTCTTCAGGTGTAAATTCTTTTCTTTTATGAGGGTGGCCTGCACCAGGTCGAAATGCTCCCATTGGGATGTTAATGTTAGCCTGTGAGAAGGAAATTGTGATGTATATAATAGTGACTGATAAATAAAGATACAGTTGATAAATAGCAAAACTTGAAAGGAGTGGGACAAGCAGATAGACATTATCATGGTTTCCAAGCACTTATGCCTTCAATGTATGCACATCACACCACTCCTGGGAAAGAGAAGTGCTTTCATCTCCATTCTAAAGACAGAAAGTAAAAAACAAACTAGAAAGTGAAGTACTGCATTTTAGACTAATGTTTCCTGATTTCACTGGACTTTAAAAAAATGAGTACTGGACACTAAAGCGTCTTTAGGCACCTGGGTCTGCTTCAGTTTGGTCAAGGTCAAACAGAAAGAGAGTGCCAAAAGCAACATTTAAGTGTAAATCACACAAATCTTTCAATAACACCTGATCACTGGACCACTATCCATTCTCCAATGACACCAGTTTTCACCTCACTTAATCACAGGTAGCTTAGAAGGGGAGCCTGCCCTGAGTCAGCTTAAGCCATAAGTGTTTAAAATGTGATTTTACCAACAAAATTTACCCACGGGTGCTACAAACTGCGAATAGTTGAACCAGCTCCAACACTGGGCAGACAACTGGTCCCTGGCTTCAGCAAACTTCCTCCAGAATGATACCCACACAACTGCATCAATCTGATCTTTTAACTAGGGCAGAAAGCCAGTAGCCATAATGTAACTGGGGCTGATAATAGATATCTTAAAAATAAAGATTTTGGGGAATAGAATGGCACAAAACACTGCTTAGGAAAGAACATCTGGAAAGTATCCATTTCCAAATGTGACCCAGCCCAGATTATTTTAAAAGTCAAACGGCATGATCAACTAAATGCACAGTTTATACTTATTCTTATCTCGTGATCTCAGAAGAGAAGCTGCTCCTAGGAAATGTCATCAAAATACCATGGCTCCCACTGGTAAAACCAGGGGGTGAATTGGTAATGCTACGGAGCAGAAGCAGAGAACCTTCTAACAGCGAGCTCTGTTCTTGTCCTTTACCATCTGACTGATCTGCACTAAATGGAGATGAATAATCTCGTCCTTCTGCTCAAGTTATGGTCTTGCAGATCATGCCCCACTTGGGCAACCACAGGAAAACAGCCCACGGTTTTCAGTAACAACTGTTCTGACAGCTGTAATCAAATGACAAGCAAATTAAGAATCCATCTGCCAAGAAATGAGTACTTTTCCCTGTATTCTACTTACCTGTTTCCCATTATCTTATTTATGCAAGATGATGCTGTAATTTCAGCAGGGCTGCCAAATAACTGCAGGGTTACAGGAAACCAGGTATTTGTTTCATAAACCTTTTTCACTGAGCATTAGTTTAGATATCATGAAACTTTTCACCTGCACTTCATAAGTTCCCAGGAAAAAGGGCATTTTCAGTCTCACAGTTCTTAACTCATCATTTCATTTATGGGTGGAAAAAACCAGCTTTGCCATTTCTAATTTTAAGTTACTGCCCCGCCAAGTGCTGGTATCTCCAGACAGCTTCAATATTTGGACTGGAAACTTCTCTGCAAATTACAGCTAGCATGGTCATACAAGTTTGCAGAGTTGAAAATTTAAGAGATATCTCTCCTTTTGGTGCTCATCCTGAACTTGGACATTCCTTCCCCTTGGAGATAGTCAAAGCAGAAGCCAGCCCCCCATGGCACACTACAGCCCTTGCATGTCCCACCATGATTGACAGCTCAATGTGACTAAAAGTGGTTCAGAAAACAAAAATGAACCTCTAAGTTCCAGGCTGCTAATTAAATTCAATAAACCACTCTTTGGTCTGCTTCAGCACTTTCCCAGTAATCTGTGTCACACAAAAGCAGTTTGCACTTTGTTATCTGCAGTAAGGACATTCATGTCAGAGTGAGGGCAAGAAATACACAGTCATGACATAATAACTTGGTAAAATGAGCATCCTTTGAGACATAGTTAAAAACTGTCTGGATCTGATAACATATTCTGTAAATTAAAATATTTCCAGTATAAAATGAAAGTATGACATTTCCAAACAATTCTGAGCAGAGGTACCAAAGTCCTGAGCTGCAAATCTCTCTTAATCCAATGCTGGTTCTGTCTCTCAGACGAGCAGCTGTGTAATGAGTGGGCCAAATTCTGTACACCAGCATAGTTCTGCAAAGACTCATGCTGTGATCAGCACAAGTTCACAATTTTGTTTTAAAAATACGTTTCAAGGCTTTTGTCGCCTGCAAGCTGAGATGGAGATATAACCCCTGGGGATCTCCCTCCAGTAAAATGCTAAATAGGAAATTTTCTGTTCCAGACTTCTGAAATCCTAAATTATATTTGCTTTAGACAGACTTTCTAGGTCTGATTGTTATGTTTAACCATCCTACTTATGAAAACGACTGAGTTTGCCTCTTCCTTTGTTCGAAAGGCCTACCATATTGTGTGCCATTGCAGTTCTTGTAATGAGTAGGTAGGTATGTGCACTGATGTACTCTACCAGGGTCATTCTGAATAAACCAAAGGAAAAATACCTGTAAAAATGACATACTAATATATTGCTATTCTCTAACTGGTATTTAGAGAATTTTTTTGTGTGTTCTTCTTTCTGTTTAATAGAGAGAGGGTGTTCAGATTAGGCTACAACTGATGAAGCTGTGCATGACTTGAGGACTGTTATGGGTAAGTCGTTCATAGCATCACAGCCATTCCTGGCTGTCCAGATGGATGACTGAGTAATCTGGAAAGACACTTTTGTATAGACATATTTAATTTAAAAAAAATTTAAAAAAAGGAAAGAGAGAGAGAGAAAGAGAGAAAAAGACAGAAAGAAAAGAAAGAAAAGAAAAAGAAAGGAAGAAAGAAAGAGAGAAAGAGAGAGAAAGAGAGAGAGAAAGAGAGAGAAAGAAAGAAAGAAAGAAAGAAAGAAAGAAAGAAAGAAAGAAAGAAAGAAAGAAAGAAAGAAAGAAAGAAGAGAAAGAGAAAGAGAAAGAGAAAGAGAAAGAGAAAGAGAAAGAGAAAGAGAAAGAGAAAGAGAAAGAGAAAGAGAAAGAAAGAGAAAGAAAGAATAAAGAAAGAAGCTGTAGAGAAAACTGAATGAAATCCAGAAACAACCAACCAAAACAACAGCAACAAAAACCCCAGGAATCTCCTCAGCCTTACGTCTGGGGAAAGCCAAGAGTGTTTAAAGATAGAATAATTTTCAGTCAGAGCTGTTCACAGCCTTTTACACACTGAGAAGGGGAGCGATGCCTTAAGAGGCCTTGTAGAAACAGAGACTAGACAGGAGTACGCAAATAAAGGTAGGTATTTATTTGAAAGGCCTTCAAAGGTACCCCCTGGGGGGTGAGAGGTTTTTGCCAAGATGGACCCCAAGATGGACCCCAAGTCAGGAGTTCTTCCCACTTTTATAGGTTTGGTTCATTTGCATATCAGGGTTAATTCTCCAATTAAAGCTTCAGTTAATGATGTAATTTCCCCAAGCTTTCCCCCCCTTTAGAGGCTTTTGGTTTATACTTCTTGGGCCTAGGATGGCCTGAGTGTCCTTGGAGAGCAAGCCTGGAGAGGCTTTGTTATGTCTACCTAGCATGAGAGAGCAGAAATTAACAGGCTACAAGAAACTTCAGAGTTACACACTGGGCAGCACAGGATTTGAAAAATATGAAAGTTAAAACCTAAGGTATCAGGAGGTCAGCAGTTGTTTAAAGGAATTAACAGTACTTTGGTACTACTCTTGGGAACCAGTTGCTGCCTTTAACTCTCACACATCTAGTAGCTATTGGCAAGTGAACATTTTTGTCTACATCTCATACAGTCAGAAAAAAGACATTTCAGACACAGAACACCAGAAATGCTTCAGTTAGTTAGGTGCCATTACATTCCCATTGCTGCAGCATGATGTACATTCTCCAGGGCACATCAGTCCTATTATACCACCACACAATAGCAAAGGATCATAATATATGAATCACAGTGTAAAAAAGTAATGCGACATTTTGTTCTTAGAGTGCTCAAAGCGTAAAAAGCATCAATTCAAGTGCAAGTCTCCCTACTAGAATCACCTTTGACAAAATGCTTAATAGATATATTTTAAAATTTGTGCTGTAATTTTTTCTCATGATTCAAATTACCTTCATAAAAATTAAATTTTCTTAAAATATTAAACTTAGTGCTTAAATTTAAAGCATTTTTAAATGAACAACCTAGGAACATTGTTTACATTTAGAAGTTGGAAAGTCATCCTAAAAATAAAATGCAGCCTATCATTACATCTTTAAGAAAAAAATGTAAACCAATTAATTCCTTAAAAATGTTTGTATGTGCCTATGGAGTTTAAATGTAAAATGGAAATAAATATTTTTGAGCTATCAAATGTCTATATATTTTCATTAGTCATACAAACATTTCTATAGCCACTGTAAAAGAGACATGAAAATTTGAACTGAGTGAAATCAATATTCTGGCAAAATGGCAAAATTTTTCTAATTTCTACAGAATTAGAGTACAGTAGTTTGCATGCCTGTTTCAGTAGAATTGATGATGATAAAGAGAATCTGCATTTTTTCAGTGCCTTGCATCTTCAGTATGCTGCCTAGCCCCTGGGTAATTAATCTTGATACTCCGATCTTTGCATTAGTATTATCTCAAGGCAACAGAGAACAGAGCAGACTTTAGAAATTCCATTTTGTGTTTCTTAGGTAAGGCAACTGAACTCATGGCAAAATTTCTCTGGAAGTGCATTTTACGAAATACATGAGAACTCTGTAAGACTCTTCAGTTCAGAAGACATTTTGGCCTCTTGACAAGAATCATTGATAACATGAACTAAACACATTCTTCATGACACTACTTCATTATGATGTTGGGATAATTCTCTAGCTGTTTATTTTACAAGTATGCAACAATCTACTTCATCCTTATAATCATATACCATTGAAGAGGTTTGTGAGAAACAAGAATCTTTCAAATTAAAAGATCAACATTTCTCTCATTTTACTTTGGCTTTTAAATAAAATGCTTCTTAATTATTCAAAGTTGAGGGGTTTTCTCCTTAAGGAATGTAGACATAAAAAACTTCACCATACCCATGCCATCTTTTTAGCCTATAATTCTCCCAGTATTACATCAGCTTTGTGGAAAATCTAATGGTTACAGGAATTATTTTAACTTAACAGTTATGCAGATGCATTACCATGTTTTGCTTAGATGATCCTCCAATAGGCATAACCTAACACTGGAAAGACTGTGCAAACAAGTGATTAATGAACTTACCTGATCCAGTTTTTTTATCAGCTCAGAACAAATGATGATCTCCAGGTCACACTTTTTCAGTGCTTTCATGTCTACTAAGTTTTTCACTTTAACAGAATAACCCCAGCTAGGACTCCTATGGTGCTTTGTCCAAGTAAAAATGCAGTCTGCCAAGCAATGGAGATTGAGATCTATCATTTCATTATATTAAAAACATAAATACTGTCTCTTACCTGAATGGCTTTGACATGTGATGCTGGTTGTTTTGACATTTTTATGACAGAGGCTTATCCCTGCAAGCAAAATTGGAAAGTGTTACAGGCTCTGACATTCTGATAGCTATGGAAGATAAGCTAGAACTTAACCCACGCTGCCTCTTGACAGGCATCCATTTCATCTGCCCAGCTCCTGTTTCCATCTCAGTTTCCAAGTTGCTTAGTTATTCCTTCTGAATATCAGAAGGAGACAGAACACCTGAGCTTCTCCAATTAATCTTTCATAGCCACAAATGAAGCTATCTCTTTCACATTAAAAACAATAATGAGTAGAGATAAGGAATCTCTCAAACCTTAACAGCACTGTAAAATGAGTAAGAATTAAGGGAAGCATTTGAGGATAGACAATGTATGATTAGCCCTGTCACAGTATGTATGTGGGAATTATTAGAACTTTCAGTTTAAGCATAAATAAAATAAAGCATAACTTGTTAGGAAGTATTGATAAATGCAGACATAACCATTTTCTGACTCACAAATCCTTGCAAACCTTTAATACCTGTGGACTGAAAGTGATCAAGATGGTCAAATGGAAAAATTCTCCTTGACAATTGCTAGTGCACAAAGTAGCCCCTCCTCAAAGCTTTAGATCATATAGATTCATCAATTTTCTTTAGCAATAAGATCAAAAATAACATATTTTTCCATATAATTTTGTGCAGGTGGAGAAATATGGACTGATACAGTATTAATATACAATAGCAAATGGAAATACATCAAAGTAAAAAGAAAGAAATTTTATTAGCAGATTATTTGAAACACCATCTTAGCCTTTTATTCTCTCACTGGGAAGTTAGATTTTAACTGGACTAGACTTTCATCAAAGTCTAGTTATTTAGCTACTATAATATAAAGTAAGGTAGTAATTCTAAAAGCTGAGAAATTATTTCACCAGAGAAATTAATTCACTGATCACCACAAACTACAGCACATTTTTTATACTGTATTTAACCTGAGATAGGAAGGGAAGTAATGAGAATAGAAATAAATGATATAGGAGAGAATAGTAAAATTACACTGAGAAATTTAAAGTGTGTCAAAGACTTGGGTACTCCAAAGAGTGTAACTATCACATGAGGCAGTATCAAAAAAAAAAAAAAAAAAAAGATTAATTGTAGGTTGGCTTCAACTTGGAATATGAGCCTGATTGTATTGCTGGGACTGACTGGAAGACCCTCTCCTGCATATTCTCACATCGGTTTTAAATCTGTGTACAGTGCTGAGCAGAATTAAAAGTACAAATGACCTGCCATTAGAGGTCTCCCTCTGATCACACCCTCAGGTGCAAAAAGTGCTGTCCAAACCAACATAGCATTCCATCAGAGGACAATCATGGTCATAAATTGTTTTGGGTTTAAATTGCTTCCACTGAATTAATAAATCAGAAAAAATCCCACTGTGCAAAATAAAACCAGCATTCTTTCAATGAGTTTTATATTGTGGTTTTACATATACAATCTCAAAATGAGAGGGAGTTTAAAACACTTTAGAATTCACTTTAGGGGATGCAATCTCGGCCACTGACCTTCATGACAAAATTCAAACAAATTTCAGAAACACAAAAGGATTTACTACACTCCTTTCTTTTTGAAAATCTTTATATGCGTATAAATAACTGTTCTGTTGACCAGTGACCGTATTCCAAAATAAACAAAAAACAATCCCCCAAATGATTGGGAAGATAGGACTCATAATACTGAATGTTCAATTAATTTTTCTTATCAACTTTTCATCTTTCTAATCAGAATGAAAAATGGAAACAAAAGCACAGGAAAAACAACATTAAACATTTTAAAACACAGTGGAACTACTTCCCAAGCACTGTTACAAAGAAATTCTTGCTAAGATGAACTTCATCTTGCATGCCCGTGCATTGCAAAAACAGCCATACAAGCCTCTTGGGCCACTTAGAGATAAATGGCAAGGATTTACCCTGAACCTCAGCTTTAAAACAAGCACAGCAGTAGTGCTCCTCAGCGAGGTGCTCTGGGTTCATAAGCAGTCAGTGTTCAAAATTACTGCAATCAGACACCAGTTCCTAAAGATGGATGCATGATACAATTGTGTAGGACTGCTTTTGGAGGAGGTGATTTTCCTACCAGACCGTGCTGTCCTCATTACCGCCAGAGAAATCAGGACAACAGCACACTACTGAGTAAAAATAGATCTCTGGCTCTTTCCCCTTGCCTCCCTTCCCTGAATTTCCTTACAGAGCAATACTGACCATCAATCACAGGAAAATAGACCTTAGATTACAGAAGTATCCATTACAGAAGTGATTAGATAATTTTTATAAATTCCTTTGTTCTTTCACCATGTGTCTCAGAGAGAGTCAAGAGTGCTGCACTGATTGTATTAAGTTATTTCTGGTATTCCAATCAGCTCCGCAAACTTGAAAAAATCCCACTTCACCCTTATTTCCACAACAGGATTTCACATCTCTGGCAAGCAGAGAAACGCAGACAGGCAGCCTGTATTCCCCGGTGTCTTTTTGGCCACCCCACACCTTACCTTTTACCTTTTATGGGCTGCATGCTGAGCCAAACTTAGAAAGCAGTGGCAATGTTAGCTCAATCTGGAGCTGGTTTATGGCAGACTTCCCTTGCAAATTCCCTTGATTTGCAGTGAAAGTACTCATGAGCAGGACTACTTGTGAAATATAGGACTACTGCAGTGAAATAAATGAGTGTTTTGGAGCAAAACTTTGTAAAACAAAGGAACCTATCTTCTGTCTCTCTGCTAAAAATAATTTCTGACAGGGCTGCAGCAAGATAATAAGCTGATTTATTCAATTTGCTTTAAATACGATGAGATATCATAATGCCATCTTTTGTAATGCACACAAGAGATGTACACAGACAACAGCAAGAGCCCTCCCCCTGCCCCAGCTGGAAACTGTCCTCTCCCCCTGCCACATGCACGGCATCAAGCACAATGGGTATTTTGGAGACAGAACTGCAGTGTATTATCTTATTAAAAGGCTTTGACAGGAACTACACTATCCAGCCAGTACAATGAAAGAATAGAAACCCCTACCCTGCAGCTTTCAGCCTGTTACATGAAAACTTACTGTAAGCTCTAGACAAATGTGGTCACATTTTCTGTAATACATCACAATAATCTTCGCTACAGTTGCCTGTTAAGAATAGTGAAAGAAACCTCTCTTACATCAAAACCATAATGTAATATTTCACTAACTATAACAAACATAGAGAAAACAACAATCATCTTCCTATGTACTACAGTATTCAAGCTCATACACAGTTCCTATGAATCACGAGGTATTTAAGTGACTTTCTGTTCAAAATCTTTAAAGATCCCCACAGACTATGAAGCAATAGCAATCTGCTCTGAATACTCTGAAACACTGCACGAGACATTAAAATAGGCAGAAACCCGCAACTATTGTAGTAAACTCAGAGCACTTACTAAAGAGTTTTCATAAGGGTCTTTCAAGACTTTAATTGACCCCTTCAAGATTAGCTAATTTATTTACTTATACAAAAAAAGTTCCAAACCGTCAAGTGAGTATGCACACCTCCTTTTGATGCTGAAAGAGGTACCTTCTTCTACCAGCTGAGGTATTGACTGTGACCCTTTTAATGTGTCTGAAATAGCTCCGATGCTTTCAGCCTGGACGGCACTGAGTGCTGCTCCAGGCTGGAGCGGGACTCAGCAGAGGAGCGAAGTGTAAAAGGGAATTCCTGTCATAGCTTCCAGTTGTTCTTCCTAAATATAGAGTTTGATTCACCCTGTAACTTGGTCCCCTGTGGCACTTGACCATGGTAAAGCAGGGCTCAACTGTCAAGCAGGCGGTGTTGAAGGAACACACCTTTAGGTCCTTTTCCTGCCCTCCCTCTCCCTGTCATTCCAGGCTTTTCCCAAGTGCCAGGCATACAGCGGTAGTAGGTAATGCACAACTCCTCCCATGGCATTTGGGGCAGTGTGTGCCTGCCTACGCCACACTGGAGAAGGAAATAATTATGGAGACGTAATTATGAAGAAGTCACCTCGGAGGAACTATCTAGGGGAGGTGAATGACACACCAACGTGACCGTATTGCTGCTGCTTTGGGAGCAAGCTCACACAGCAGCTGCCCTGGGGTGCTGGCAGAGCCTTCCCCCATGCAGGACAGCCCTGCTCACAGGGGAGGGCTCCAGAGCATGCGAGGCCATAGCGACCAGCTGGTGAGCCTGTAGGCATGGGGATGAAAAAAGCCAAAGGAAGAGTGCGTGTGTGTGTGTGTGTGTGTGTGTGTGTGAATCACACAGTTGTGCTCGTGCTGGCTGGAGTATTGTCTTAGTGAGGGCTATTGATGGAGATCTCAAAAGTTGTGTGTGGGGCATATCCTGAGGTTTCTACTTCCAGAAGCACAGATTCCTGGTCATCTGTGCATCTTCACAAGAATGAATTTCCCTCGTCCTCACTCCGCTGCTGTACCTGTTCTCCACCAGAACCACACCAGTAATGCTGACAAGAGCAGCATCCTTATGAGCAATACTGTACTAGCCACTTGCTACTGCTACTTGCCACTTTCAGGAGAACAACAACTTTCAAAATTAGTGCTAAAGACATTTATCAAAGAATCACAGAATCATAGGAGTTGCTTTGGAAGGAACCTTAAAGATCATCTAGCTCCAACACCCCTGCCCTGTGCAGGGAACCTTCCACTAGACCATGTTACTCATCAAGACCATCCAGCCTGGTCTTGAACACCTCCAGAGATAGGGAGTCCACAACCTCTCAACCTGTCCCAGTGCCTCTCCACCTTCACAGCAAACAACATCTTCCTAATACCTAATCTAAACCTGCACTCCTTCAGTTTGAAGCCATTCCCCCTTGTCCTATCACTACAAGCCCTTGTGAAAAGTCCCTCTCCAGCCCTCTCCTCTTGTAGCCAACTTTATGTACTGAAAGGCTGCTAGAAGGTCACACCACAGCCTTCTCTTCTCCAAGCCAAACAGGTCAAATTCTCTCAGCCTGTCTTCATGAAAGAGGTGCTTTAGCTCACTGATCAACTTAGAGACTCTTCCGTGGACTTGTTCCAACAGGTCCACATCTTTCTTATGCTGGGCACTCCAGACCTGTATGTAGTGCTCCAGGTGGGATATCACAAGAGCAGAGTAGAGCAGGAGAATCACCTCCTCAGTCTGCTGGTCACACCCTTTTTGATGCATCCCAGGATGTGCTTGCCTTTTCTGGGCTGCAAGGGCAAGGGCACATTGCAAGGGCACATTGCCAAGTCATACTGAGCTTTTTGCCTGCAAACACCCCCAAGCCTTTCTTCCCAGGGCTGCTCTCAATCCACTCATCCAGCCTATACTTGTGCTTAGGATTGCTCCAATTCAGGTCCTTACACCTGGCCTTGCTGAACTTCAGTAGGTTTGCACAGGCTCATCTCTCAAGCCTGTCAAGGTCCCCCTGGGTGGCAACTAGTTGTAACAACTCATGGCTGGGATAGTGATTTCAGAGAGGATCTCCCTTGACTTTAACTCATTTGATCACTGACTCTTTTCATTTCAAGTATCTCAGAGAGGAAGATGACCAAGCAGGCTGCTTCATTAAGCCTGACTCACTCTCCACTGCCCTCTTTCCCAAAAATGCTGTTATCTGGAAGCTGATAAAGCTGATGACTTGTCCTGGGAGATTGCTGACTCCTTATAGCCACCCCCTTCCCAAGCCACCACAACCAGATGGACAACTCAGAACTAGGTGCATAACATGCATTTGTGTAGGTCAGGACTGATGGATGTACATATAGCAATAAGCTCAGTCCAAGGAGACCCCTTGGACTATTCCTCAGTAAGGCCGATTATGGCTGTTGTCAAACACTTTGAGGCATGAGAGGACTACTGCACTTGAAACGTGGTGGAGGTCGCAACAGGGCTCACAGAGCTGTTCTTTGGCTAGAATAGAGGCATCTGCAGTCAGTCTAAGGGCCTGCCTTCCAAGTGGTCGAGACCACATTAAAACAAAGCCAGAATCAGGTGAGTGACTTTACATATCTCCTTCTGAAGGTTCATGTTTACAACAAAAGTACCAGAAGGCAATGGAAGAGGCAATGTGTTTTTGTAACATGGTCTTGTACCTTATTTCAGTTTATATTACAATAGTAATATTACAAACTAGCTCTTGAACACAGAGTTCTTTTTTCCATGTGTTGTTAATTTAGCAAAGGTAGGCCATTGTTTAGATTTTACAATCTTCAGCTTGCAAATATGCCTAAGAAATACCAGCTCAACACTGCTCCCTTCAAAAAATTTTCATAGCAGTGACAAGTAATAGTCTTAGTGATGTGTAAACAGGAAAAGAGTCTGTCACCTACCTAACACCCAGTAACCATCACACCTGAATTGTATTAAATTGTGGAGATAAAAGGAGTAAACTCAAATTTTATCACTAATATCATAAAATGCAGATCTGAGTAGATTTTGAAGGGGAAAATAGTCACTCAGCATTATTTTGCAGCATATCATTGCCGTTGAATAACCTCTAGGATGCACAGCCCCATGACTTGCAGAGTCATCTGTTAAATACACACAGCAGATGAACTTGTAAGTAAATAATGAGGCATAAGTGCATTTCAGATGATGGATTGTCTGGCAAGTTAGGCCTTGTACATTGACACACATGGCATAAAATTATTATGTCTTGTGTACAGAGATACAACAGACATAGTAGAAATGCATTTATGTGAAGTATAAAATCCCAATATAGTTAAAAATAGACTTCTGTGGCATTGGTAGAAGCTTGTCTAATTAATATGCTTCCTGGCACAACTTACTAGTTTTGAAAGTGAAGCTGATGGTTAACAGAAATGTGTATGTGTCTTGCTTCTCCACTGAGATATTTCACTGCATAATGTCAGAACTGTTTTTTAAACCTGTCACTACTTAATACACTTACGTAAATGTTTTGCTTTTTGAGAAACCTCATGAGCACAGACAAAACTTCCCTGAGCATCCCAAAAGAATTTTTTTCTATTGTAGCCCACAACGTTTTAGTGGAATGCAAACAGTGTAATACAGTTGAAAATTCAAGTCCACACATAAGAAGTCACAACCTCAGCTCACTTGAAGTAAGACTTCTTTAAAGTAAAAAGCTAAAAAATATATTTCTGGAGTTTTGCTTTAAATTACCATGTAGTAGCAAGATATTATAGACCTTTAGCAATGCAAAACTTTGCTTCTCTGTCTTAATCTTGACTACATAAATTACAGTTTTTTATCAGGTAAGAATAGTGGGTCCACGATACTAAATATTTGGCTAATTAATTCCTATCTTTACATTCATTTGAATTTTTTGATAAAGAATATGAAAACCAAAGTTGCAGTGTAACCAGTATAACTATTCTTTTCATTCAACACACCTAAATTACTGACTAAGATCTAAAACAAGAAACCTGCTATCAGACAGATTTATCAGAGGACTAATGCAGAGGATAGTGAAAAAAACCCCAAACTCACCACCATTTTCTAATTCACTCAGATTTTATTTGTATTTTTGGGCTCTCTCCCCTTAGTAAAAATGCATCCATGCAACAATGACTTGGCACATAGGCTTGATAAAAGGCAGAGCCTTTTAGCAATGGCACCCAGTCACATGCAGTCAGACAGAACTACAGAAATTTAAAATACAGTGGAGCTACCAATTTTCCCAGGCATCACAAACCATTCCTATGCTTGGTTTTAACAGAAAACAACTTCGAATCCTAGCTTGCAGAAAGAGTATCAAACCTCAGTGATTTTGTCAGAAGAAAAATTGTTTGAGGAAGTATCATCTACTGGTTGTTTACTTCTCTCCATTTTGCCCAATCTTTATTTCTTAATATCAAGAAAAAAATCAAGAACTTGCTCTTGAGTTTCTACTTGTATAGTTATGCCAACAACAATAACATCAAGTTATTTAAATAATGAATGACATAAAATAGCATGCAAAAATGTTTGTCTAATAAGCAGGAAATCAATAAAATACAAATTTAAAATAGCTTATTTTGTTTCTGTGGCATTTCTAGGCTACTAAATAATAATTAAATACCAGCATGCTCTCTTTCTTTTCCACAGGAAAGCATGATGATTATTATCACAGACTGTTCCATAGAGAAATAATTAGTCTTGTATTAAGGAGATGGTCTCGTTAAAGGCGCGCAGTGACCTTGCTCTGAATTTCAGAGTTACAGAATCATTAATAGTGTTGTTAGCATCATCTACGAATTTGTAGTAACTTCTGAAAACTGCCCTATGAATATAACCCATACAAATTCTAGAACATCATAGCTTTGACCACTATTACCCAAAAGCCATACTCTCTGTTCCTTTGTATTGTGTAAAACTTCTAGTTACCTAAATGTTTTTGGTAACTGAAATATGATGATGATCATAATGATGATGACGATGATGATGATGATGATGTACAAGCAACAAATTTGTTTCAGCTTTAACCAGTGTATCTGGCAGAGCTGATAACATAAGAAAGAGCAAGGCTAATGGCAGATTTTGAATATGAAATTTAAATTACATGCTGATTTTTGTAAACATCCTGTCTACTGTAACGATTCACAATTATTTGGAAAAGAAACAAAAGCATGACACTGCACCATGAGATACTGTTCTCAGCAAGCAATTTTGACAAAATAGGAACTGACAATCACCGTCTGAACTTTTAACAGAGAGACTACTAATTGTTTTCACAAATCAGAATAATTCAAGTAATCATGTACTATCTTTTTCAATCCCATCACACACTTATTTTGATGATGCCCATCCCCATCAGTTGATCATCAGCTGTGCACTAGTATATTTTGTCAGATTAAGACCTTACCTGACTGCAGCAAGGCATTTTGCTGTTGACTCAACCCAGAGATACATATGAGAACTAGGTACAGATACACCAGAGGACCTGGGGACTCAGCACCACAGAAAGTAATTTATTTATCTTTTGTAATAAACCATGACAAAAAATTGCAGCTATGGTCCCTCTGTTAGCACAATCATCTCTAGTCTAACAAAGAGAACAGTGACTAAATTCTGATGATTTCTCATCTGAATGGCATATTGAGAGGAAAGAAATACATGTTTGAGACATGAAAGATCTGTCTGGTAGAAAGATGCACCCAGAACAAGTAAGATAGGAAATGGGCAGGAGCAGAATTTCAAGGACATTATAAAAAATTATTGCCTTTAGATAAAAAATTACCAAACTCAAGGACAACTGCACCAACCTGCTGAATTATATGTGATTTATCAGTTGCTATCTTTGGTTTGTACCTGCTGAACAGAAAATAAAAGACAAAGATGGTTAAATCATGGGTGTGAAGATTTTCAAAGTTTGAATCAATATCAGGGCACTTTCCTTAGTTCTCAAGAGTCATAAGGAAAAAATCCTTACCTTTTCACAGCTCCAAAGGTCTGAAAAAAATAAGGGCATTAAGAAGGAATGCTCTCTATGGTGAACACATGAATAAATCTACTAGTTATACCTACCCATCAAGTAGTCAAACATGACCTCTATTGAACCTTATTTTTATTAAATCAAATCTGCTACAGGAACATTCTTCAATTATCTGAGGCCTCTGCCATACAAATACTGCAGATTTTCAGAGAGAAATTGCCAAAAGAATTCAGTGTTAGCACAGAAAGACAATTCCTCCCACTGCTCCACTGGGCATTGATGTTTTCCAATAAAGTATCAGATCTCCAGGACTAAAAAGTGTTTCTCCTAGGAAATTACATGAAGGAGTTTTTAAAATCGTCACATCTCACTTTACACCCATATGAATTAGAGTTGTGGACAGGCAGTATCTTCTATACAAGGATAGAAACAAGTCTGGAAAAATAAACTGTATTAAGCTGTTTCACTCTGTCTCCTCTGGCTGTGCAACACAGGGGTGGCTCTTCAAAGCACAGTTCAGTTCTCAAGATCTGGAACTAAAAGTGATGCTTGAAAATAATTTGTCTTGGAAATTACTTTTGAGAACTGCAGACTGCTCTGTGTTTCCTTTGCCCACCAGCTCTTGGTGAGGTGCTGGCCATTATCTTTATGCTCTGACTAGAGTATCCATGAAGATGTTCACAGCTTTATTGCAGCCAACTCTCAAACTATTTATTTTTATTAGTAAGGAAGGAAATGTTCTTAGCTTAGGCTCCTAACATAAAGTGGTCTCTGTAAGGCAAACCCACTCTTTCGTCATGGATAGTTCTGGTGCTCTGGCTGACAAGGGGCAGAGTGGATTTGTAGTACTGGGACACCACTTAAAATTAGTTTATCCACTGTGTGCAGGGCTGTGCAATCACAAAGCTTCTCACCTCTGTCCTTGAGGTAGAACAAAATCAGTGCTGGTTTAACTGAGTACCATGCTGCATGATGAAGCAATTCAGGAGCTGCTTCAGCCATCTGTACAGTCCAAGTGGACACTTACGGGGATATCCTCACCGGTTCATCCTGTGCAAGACATTCCTATTGTTAGAACAGCCAAGTATCACACATGCATAGATGAATCCAACTGGATGGGGCCCTGAGCAGCCTGGTCTAGGGGAAGGTGTCCTGCCCATGGTGGGGGACTGAAACTAGATGGTCTTTAAGGCCCCTCCCAACCCAACCCTATCTATGCTTCCATGAGCACAAATGCTTCAGGCTTTAACAGCCTATGAAATTATGAACTACAGACTACTTTGTCTCAAACTGTTACCTCACTTTGACTTGTTCATGCTAAGGGCACTTCTTTTCCTAGGGTTTAAGGCTGCCCTACAGGTTTGGGGTTAAAAGTCGATAGGTTTAACGCTATCATGTCCATTTATTTCAGTAAGCATGAAACAATACCTGTTAGACTGAAACTATTCTATTTATTTTGCATTCTGCAGTAGAATAAGGGGATTGTGTCCATAGGAACTTCACAGGTAATTTAAAGCAGAAAAATCCCCCAAGCCTTGAAACAATTGTTTGATATTATGCACTTTTATGCTCTCCTCCTTCACCGACTAAGCCCTTTATTTCCTGTAATTTAGGTAAACTCACTTACATGTATAGACTTTTAAAGTTGTAAAGGGCTCCCAACATAAGAGCTAATGCTGAATAGCTGTTCTCCAGTAGATCTTCCATGCTTTTCCTCATTCATAACTTCTAAATGCTTACAGAGGATACAAGCAAGACCATAATCTAAAATGGGTAGTATAAGCCTGAAACTAGTATTCCTCTGGAAATGTATTCCAGAATAATATTCAAGCCACATGTCTCAAGTTTCACCATTTCCTTTGCTTTTCTTTAAAGTCTGATACTTACTTCTCCTTGGAGCGCAACAGCTTTAGAGGAACCTCTTTTAGATGTAATTCCAGCTGAGATTTGCCTAACAGAGTTAACAGATGGGTAAAGGCTGCAAACTGACAGCAAATAAGAAAAACCTATCATTTGTTTTGCTATAGACCAACACCATGAAACTACTGCTGAAAAAGCATGTATGACTACTGTACACTCTGCAGAATAATCTAGTAAAGGCGTGTTTCTAGGAACACTTGTGCTTCTCCTTTACCTATGCTTTCATATGGGTAGTGACTTTAGAAAAAATGTCATTTGTTTTAAGAATCGAAATCCCACCTTTCCAGCAAGTGTTTTTGGTAACCAGGTTAAATACTGCAAACAAATCCTGAACCTTAACAGAGTATTTTGACCTCATTTCTATTTAAATAAAGCTAGACTGTTTCATACTGTAATTGGAACATGAAAACACCCAAACCAATAAAATTGTGTAACATTCTGCTCTTATGTTTTTTAAGCAGAGCAAAGATGAAAGGATTTTTTTATTTTCTTGTGTGAGTTTCAGTTTAAAAGATCATACATATAACATATCTCCATAATTCCCATTACCTGTTTCTCCCCTATACAGAGATTTTTTTATACAGTAATATTAGTAAGATAATGAAAACATATAAACATATTTTTCCTTCATACTTTTACAACCAATACTACACACATCTCTGTAGTGTGCCAGTCTCTGTATGTCTCCTTTTGTGTCTCATATTTCTTTATTCTGATCTCTATTTCCTCCAGAAGCAATCTCCTACCCTGCAGAAGTGCTTAATGAACCATCTATTTCATCTTTACCCGTGGATTCCTTCTTTCATGTATTCTAGTCTGTACTTTAAATTCTAGTCTGTACTTTAAATAAAGCTAGGCTTGGAGGCTCATTCTGGAAACATTCACGTACTCTGTGAAACCACCCCTTCACTTTAAGCTACACTGGCACATAACCATTTGCAGAGTCACGTTTTATCCCAGCTGTCCTTTCCTGTCCTTAGCCCATCTCCATGCCCAACCATCTAGAGATGAAGACTACTCAGAACATATCTAAAAACCCCATTTTCTTTCCCTGAGGCTCAAACACTTATCCAATCAATTCAGGTTCTGATTGTAGTGTCTTCAAACTGACAAAATTTACAACCTCTCCTCGACAAAATCAACATCTTAGCTGATTTTAGGTCTGAGCCTGTGATGAACTGCAATTGGGTACAATTTCCCTGAAACCCTGCAAACCCCTCTAACATCAGGGTTTTTGATGGTGCTGTTCAGGCTAGTTCTATTTCTATTTTGCAATGTGTCTTCTATGGTAACATCTGAATAATCACATATCTACTTCAATAACAGATCAAAGTTGAAGAGATTAATTATTAGACATACTGATAATTAATCTTAAGATAGATATATTTACCATGTCTACAAAAAGATACCTATCATATTAAATCACTAATTGAATTTGATAATATCTTAATTACTGTATTATTAGCAGATAAATTATTTCAATCACTAACTGAATTTGGTAATATCTTAATTACTGTATTATTAACAGGTTTGGTTTGGTATTTACTTGAAAAATTATATTTAATTAGTAGTATTGCTTATGAGTATATTTTTTCGGTCTAACCTTTTTGCATGGACTTAGATACTCTTGAATGATGATTGATCTTTAACCTTTTCCAACAATCTTTGATGCTTGCCCTGCTGAGGTCCGCCCATGCCCTCCCCTGCTGCACCCCTCAGCTGTGACCCCTGAAGCTCTGATAGCTGAACTGCTCCATAACAGCGTGTGGACACTGTGCACTCATGTGGTTACTGCGGGGCATTCTGCTCTGGCCACTGCTCCAGCTTAATATCTGGCTCTAAGTAAAACCAAGCAGGGGTAAAATGTGTATCGGTATCTGTGCTACCTCCTGAACCATTTTAAAGTGGAAATCTTTGATCCTGAATACCTTTATTTTTAAAACGCAACCACTCCACGTAACACTTCACAGTCCACAACAATTTAATTCATGGGAACAAGGATAAACTTTGCCTCTCTGCCATGGGCAAAGCATCTGCTCAAATTACCCAAGTCAGAACTCTGGGGCTGGCAGTCACTCAGAATATCCATCTTCTGCGTTCTAGAAAATTCTTACTTTTGTTTGTTTTCTGGAGATAAACTTTCCAGCAATAAAATATAGACTGTGTTTTTTATTTTCACTCCTTTTTTAGTTGCACTTCCAATTTCTATGAAAACTCAACAAAATTCAAGTCTGTATTTTTATTGTACACTGAATATAGAAGTGAAAATACAATAATGCTACAAAACCTGTTTATCAACTGGTTCATTTAAACACATCCATTTTAGTTTGCTTTATTTCAGTAAGGGTACGACACTAGTTAATGTACTTGTGTTCTCAACTGTTTGAATGCAATTCCTCTCCACTGCTTCTGAAGACCACCACTGCTTTAGAGTCTGTATATTTATATTAAGTTCACGTTGGACTATGGAACAACTTCAGTTTTCAGCTAATAAGGTGTAGAATAAAACATATTTGCATAATTTCTCAATGATTTGCTGAATTTGTTAGACTGGGAACCAGTGCAGAAAAAAATCATTATCAGATCTCAACATTCTGTGACTGTTTATAACTCCTTTTAGATGCTGGGCACATCTCAAAGTCATCTATGTCAGTGCATAAACTCAAATTCCATTGCATGCAGGGCTGGATGCACTTCCTGTAATTAGTCAGCTTTTGTGTCCAAATGAAGGTCTTTCCAAAGTTCTCAAAAGGCATCAGTCAGCACGAACAGCTTCCATCAAAAAGTAGGGCTGTTAGGATGATAGAAAATCTAAACGTAGGGGGAAGACAATCCCTGAGTTGAAATGAAAGACAGAGAAATTCAGCAAACAGAACAAGTGAAAGCCAGCATCGACTACTAGTTCAATTACTGCTCTGCACCTGCAAGTGCCAACGATGAGAGACTGCCCAGGGCTGTTTTCTCTCACTTGCTCTAGAAGTCAAACAAGTAAAAAATGCTTCCTCCTCCTTTCCTTAGTTTTTGTATCTGACGCCACACGGCACAGAATATCCCTTTGGTTAATTTGGGCCAGCTGTCCCAGCTGTATCCTCTTCCAGGATCTTGCCCACCCCCAGCCCACTGGTGGGGAGAATGTTGGAGAGACAAGTGTTGAAGCTGTGCAAAAACCCCGGTGTGTTATCAGCATCTTTGTAGGTACCCCAGAAAGACGTGAGGCTGCTGTGGGAAATGAACTCCGTGTCAGCCAGATCCAATACCGGCACACGGTCGGAGAATTAGCAGACAGTGGCCTGGGAAGGAAACACTTTCACAAGCAGCCTCAAGCAATGATTTTACTGTGCAACGAGGTGGGTGCTGAATTTCTGACAGAACGTCACCAGTTAAAGGGAATCTTGTTCCTCTCTCGTTACTGAAGCGTTCCCACAACCGGCTTTGATCTTGCCACCACAAACGACTTTTATTCTCCCGCGCATTTTCCGGATCGTCGTCAATGGCTCCTCCGCAAAGAACCCGCTGGGCGCCGCCGTTGGGGTAAATTCAGCCAAGGGCGGAGGAAGTGTCCCAGCCCCCGCCCGCCCTCAGCCTCCGCCCGCCCTCAGCCCAGCCCCGCCCCGCGCCCCTCCCGCCCCCACTGCGCACGCGCCGCGCCCTAACGACCCCGTGACGTCATGCCGCCACCTGCCCTCGCTCGACGCGCTGCCCGGAAGCGTCCGCCCGGGCAGTAGAGCCGATCGGAGAAAGGTTCCGGGCAGGTTGCGTTCCGGGGCTGCCCCGCTGAGGCGCGGCCCGGCCCGGCCCGCGATGATCCCGGTGCCGGTGGTGGTGACCGTGCTGGGCGGGTGGTGCGCCGTGTACCTGGCGGACACGCTGCTCAAGGTGAGGGCCGAGGGCGCAGAGCCCGACGGGGCCGGGAGGAGGCAGAAGCAGTCCCGTTCCCCACCCCGCCGAGAGCCCCCGGCGGCCCCGGGGCCCCGCTGCCGTGCCCGGGCTGGCGGAGGGGCCGCCGCCCTGCCCGGGCCTGCTGCGCTCTCTCGGGCTGCTGAGGCGATCCGTGGCCCAGACGCGCCTCCCCGCCCGCGGCCGGGCCCAGGCAGCGCCTGTTTTGCTTCCGCCCGGCGCTGGGTTCAAAACGCCTCCCAGGAGATTGCACGGGCTTCGGTCTGTGTTAAAGGACCAAATCTGCCGAAAGTTAAGGAAGACAGCTTTTAATCTACTGCTTCAGCAGTTCCGTGGCATTTTAATGTGCTATCTGGAGTTTAATTGTTATTATACTTAAAAAACCTAAAAGGCAACCTTCTAAGTTTGCGGTGTGGAGTATGTGCCTTATAATGATGATTTTTCTAAAAATGTAAAAATTAATGCATATTTATTTCTTTTGAATGTCTTTCGTTCTAGTAAGAAAAATAAGTTGAGACAGAACTCGATACAATTACTTTTTTTAAGAAATAAATTTTGATCCTTGGAGAATATTAGAAGGCTTGTCCTTTTCCTCTTGATGTAGGGGGGAAGGTTTAAAGAGAAAATACACCAAGACATAATTTGTTATATCTGGGATGCATCCGTGCATTGCTCAAGTTTCATTAAGTGGTGTGGCATTGTTTTGATTTTTTTTTTAAAGATTCAGAGGTATGATTTTTAGGACATGACTGAAATTGCAAAGAATGCTTGCAAAGTAAACTGTGTGTTGGTTAAATATGAGAGAGAACAAAATGAAAGGTTTGATCTGTGATTCTTAATGTTGCAGTCCAGGAGCTGCATCTGTTTCTGTCAACACAGATAAGACATAGTGATATGAAAGTAAAACATGTTCATTTTGTCACTCCTGTAAACTATAGGAAGAAATACAAGAAAATTCAGGTGCTGAGAAAACTCGGAAAAGTGTCTCCCCCTACAGCTAACTGGAGAGCAAATGTAGCTCTGTAAATCATGAGAGCTGTTAATTGCAAAATATTAGTCTATGCATAATGACAATAACAAATACAGTCATTTACCTGAAGACTTCTCAAATTTTCTTACAGCAAGTCTGTGTTAAGTATTTGGAAAAAAAATACAGAGTTGTTTTGAAACGCATTAGAAGATTGGCCAGGTACCAGAAGAACGTGCTGTGACTGCAGTGAGAAACACCAGGAAGGTCAGCCAGGAGGCTGCTTCTCTTGGCAGCAGCTTTGTGTCTGGTGAAGAATCTTGGGCTGTGAAGCAAGAACTGAGCTCAGGTACCAGACCTGTTGTGCCATGATGCTGAGATGATTTGCATCTCTGAGATTCTGAAGATCTCTTTCTGCATGAGACCATAAAATAATTCTCTTTTGTAAGTAAGGAGAGCCACTGCATTTCTTGCAGCAGCAAGGGAGGAAAAAAACCCCTACATTGCAGCCTACTTAATGCCTGATTTATGTTGAAAAAGAAGGGGGAATGCCTAGAATTCTACAGCAAGCATGAGAGTCCAGGAGTTAAATTCTAATTCTGATCTTTTAACAAAGTTGTCCAAGGTTATTAATCATCAGGAATTACGTGGGAGCTGTTGAGTTTCAGTGAACTTACTGGTGGATCTCATGTTGTACATCTCAATCGTAGGTTTTACTGTGAGTACCACAGTCGAATAGAATCTGGATTAAATAACCAGACT
This sequence comes from Aphelocoma coerulescens, assembly GCF_041296385.1. NCBI lineage: Eukaryota > Metazoa > Chordata > Aves > Passeriformes > Corvidae > Aphelocoma > Aphelocoma coerulescens. Next base: position 14,544,507 of record NC_091013.1, on the reverse strand, counting down.
TATGTAATTAGGAAACTCAGGTTGCTTGTTTTTCTGCTGATACTGTAAATCTCCTACCACAGTCACAGCCCAAGGCTGCTAGCAACCACAGCAAAAGGCAGGCCCTGTTTCAACCTCAGATCACTTTGAGTGTAATTACACCAAGAGGATGTACAGAGCATGAGTGAAGGGTAACATAGCAGCACTTTGCCGTGCGCGTTCCTGTTGATATTTTTGGTGAGAGAAGGATGCGTGCTGTAACTTGCAGTTAGTGTTTATTCTGTAAACCTGTTCAATGTCTTTTGCTTAGTTTGTTACCTTACTGGTTTTGTTCAGATTTTAGATATTTTATTTGGCAGTCTGACTCTTAGGCTACAGTATAGGAAGTATAACTGTGTATAAATGTATTTTTGCCCAGATAAATCCACATATTATTGTATTGCTAGAATTAAAAGATATACTTGTGTTAGGAAACTAAAGCTATACCTAATCAAACTGGAATTTGGGATGTTAAGTCCCTCTTGTTGCTCCTCGTTTTACCACTGCCGCCAACGTTTTCACTGAAGCTTGGATTCTGTAAGAGGGAATCACTCAGATCCCTAAATTCCTTCTCCCCAGCATCCTAAGTCATCACATTTCATTCTGCCTGAAGGATCAGGAATGAGGGAAGAGTAGAAGGTTGTCCCTCCTTCTGCTGTGAGAAATGCTGGATGTGTTAGACACATTCAATCAAGGTTGGCTCTCAGCTTTTGAGATCAGGACGCTGAAGTGATTCAGAGCTCTTGAACAGATTTTGTCAGTAAAGAAGAATGTAAGGGACTCCTGCTTTCTGGCACATACCAGTGGAGCTCCTGGAGTATTTAGCAGATGTCTAGTATTTTGAAGGCTTGCATAAATAAATAGGTATTGCTTTTATAGTAAGACTAATATAGCAAAGATCACCTAGATCTTGAAGAAACACAGCCAAGGCCTGTGTGAGGGCAGCTTGAAATGAAGCACACCAGGCGTGAGGGTGTGTGTATAATGTGATCCCACTGGATCAGGACAGAAGGAGAAAAAGTTTTCAAAGAGCTTTTTAGTGTATTTTGCTAAGGATTGCAGTCATTTAGTGATCATGAATAATGTTTTCACAACTTATGAGGAAAATACAAAAGGAAAACTTTTGGTACCTTTCTTTTCCACATTTGACAACTGTATGGTCAGTGATTCCATATTTCTCATGGAAAACTTCATATTTGTTTATGTCTTGCTAATACAGTGGGGCTGTGATGTTGTTAGAATGAATTTGAAGGAATGACTTTGTGGCATTTCTAGGGAAAAAGAGTGGGGTTTGCATGTAATAAAAGGAACACATTTTCAAGTGCCAAGTCAATGTATTTTTACATTGACAACACTTACATGATTAACTTTCTTAGAGTAATGTATTAGGGTGGTTTTGAGTTTTTTTTGACTGAATGAATAGGATGGGGTTTTTTAATTCACAAGAGAGTTTCTCATGTCAGAGGTATGTAATGATGTATGTATTTTTGTTCTTAATTATCTCGTAGATTATATGAGGAGGTCTTTTTCTTGGTTTCCTTGGCTTATGTTTCACTAATTGTGTGCAAGTCTAATAATTTTTGTGATCTCTTCTGTTGAAATTAGCAAAAAGCTGATCTGATTGTGGACACTAAACTTAGGGTGTCATAGGGAGTGAGTGGTGTTGATGGGAATGCATTACAGTGAAAATTTCTGTTGGTGTCCTCAGCTGATGGAAGAAAAATGTGGCTGAAATCAGTAGGGTGAAGAAGAAGGAAGTGATGCAGAAATATATAGGCAGAAAGAATAAATGGTATAATAGGTGATACATGAACAGTGACTCAAGTAAACGGGTCTCACATCTGAGGAAATTTGTTACTTAAAATAAACTTTTAGTGTTCAAGTTTTAATTAATTTGACAAAATGAGAAAAGCTGTTAATGCAGTTGTGCAACATGAGATCCTCAACCCCCACCAGCACTGTGGTGCAGGGCAGGAGGAATGCAAGGAATTGGCAAGTTCTAAATTTGTTCAAAGAGCCACAGACAACAGCCAGAAACTTGTGAAGCTCCTCATGGGGGAGGAGAAGGGAGCCTGTTGTGAATGACACATTCCGGATGTCTTCAGTAGGTGCTGCTGCTCGTAGGGAGCCTTGGGAACAATGCTCCAGTTCAGAAAGCTCCAAAGACTTGTCTGGATTGTGTCAGAAACACTCCTGCCTTTGGAACTGCCCCATGTCAGGAGGCTCAAAGCTCATGTGTGCTTTTCCTGAGCTCTGAGTTCCTCTTTCTCCTCCAAGGAAAGCATTCCTTCATCTGGGTTTCTGACACAAGTTTCCATGAGGCAGCTGACTAAAGCCTATTGAGAGTGCAGGCGCCATATAATGTAAAGTTAGCAATTGCAAAACCCATGTCTATTGGTCTGTAATTCGAGATAATTCTGCAGATAAGTATTCATCGTGTGGTTTACAGGTCACATTTCTCATCAAGAGAAATCTTTGGAAGTACTAGAAGTATCTTGAAATGCTGGGAAGTTACTATAGTGAAATTGCTCTTGCAGTACAGGTTGATAACTTTAAATTCCTTGTGGTTCTTTGTTAGCACGATCTGATATTTCAGACCCTCTTTAAGCATAGTTAATTGTGTTTGAAAAATGACTTCGTTTTTATCCTTGCTAACAGGTATCTGCAATACTGAGCCGTATCTCACCTGTATTAGAAAGTTGTTTTCAGCTGAAGACAAAAGAAGCATTTTTCATTATTGTCGTTCTTAGAATGTTTATTGGAATATAATTGCATGTCGAAAGAATACCATCAACAGTCTGTAGCCTTCCAACCAGAAAGTAGAATTACTGAAAGTGATTTAACACTAGGAAAGATGATGTAAGATCTTGTTTGTCAGATAACTCTGGATACCCGATCTCTCTCACAAACCTACAGTTGTTGCAAATGACATAAAAACAGTGGCATAACTTTTTCGTGTTACGTCACACCTACCTATATGTCAAAATGTAAATAATGTGTAGGACATTCATCTGAAGTCATACATCTGTTTTTATATAAACAGATCACATTTACTGCTTGGTCACATTACAAAATCTTCCTAGAATGTTTTGGTTAAACTGGTTTTCCATTGCTTTTCAGTCCTCCAACTCTCTGAAGGCATCGTACGAGGAGTGGCTGCTGACGTACGGCTTGAGCATCTCTCCCTTCCACCTGCGGTGGCAAACAGCTCTCTTCAACCGCCAGTTCTACAGCTGGGGGAGATGGAGACCCAGATTTCTCTACTTATGGTATAAATTCAGTGTCTTTTTTCTTCTGTCAAATACAGAGTCAACAACTGAACCACATTAGTGCCTTTCAGCATTAGAAGGGCAGTGAATAGACATGGTTATTTTAATAGGCTAATGATAAAACCAATTAGAGTGGTTGCCCTAATTGTTCTGTGCCAGTGTAAGTCTTTCTCCTCTGCTAAAAAATACATAGTTGTAACACAGGTAGCATATTGAGATACTATAAAACTAGAAATCCTTAAACTGTTTTTACCTGTGGTTTGAACTATGCGTAGTTCTGAAGAGTACAGCTATTACGTGCCATACTGCATACAGAAGTAGATCTGAAAGCAGCTTCTCGGATCCTACATCACTTCCAATGCTGTACACTTAGCTTTCCCAATCACTAGAGTTTACAAAGTACTCAGAGACAGTTGTGTCCCTGCAGTTAGTTATTGCCCAGACTTTCAGCAATGATACCTGCTCAGAAGCACCTTGCTCACCTTCTGTCTTTTATCTGCCTGCACCTTTCCATGCTAAGGTTGCACAGTGCTGGGACTGGGTAGATAAGTAGGCTGGTTTAGTATGGATGTGCCTGGACTGGTTTAGAAAACTGTTGTTCAGTTGCCTTCCTAGCTTTACTTTGTATCTGCTCTGAAAATATAGAGTAAGGTTTGAATTTCTGTTCATTTCCTGTATTGCTACCCTCAGTGAGATAATAATAAAAGAGAGGTCTGCTTCATATTGGTTTCTCTAGTATGTAATGATTTTGTAATAATCGGTCTGAAATAGCTCTATATCAATTACAATTTTTAATGTGTATGATTTATTACAGTATAATGTTTCCACTAGTCTCTTTAATTAACATTACATGTTGCTTAAAATAAATCTACTAATTCCCAGTTAGTTCCATTAAGGATGATAAGAGAACACTTACAGTATTGTGAGAGGAAGGAGGACTGGTGGTGGAGTGTTTTAGTTATAAAAAAAAGTTATGACATCCTTCAACTATAGGACAGTGTAAAATAAGAATAATAATAATAATGCTGAATAAAAATTTGTCACTAGGTGGAGTGACATGAATTGAAATTATTTTCAACATTGATTTTAATGGAAAATAAATTGGCAAGAAGAACAATGTCGCTTAAGAAATTGGTGTTAGTGTGGTCTTGCGGTTGTACTTTTTAGTTGTTCTTTAAAACAGATTGTCTCATTTATTGTTCTTTAGCCCCTTTTATTGTTTGTGAAAAAGATGCAAAATGTACCAAAGAAGCTTATATATACAAGTACATAAGCTACCCCATCATTTGATCCAGGTCTCTAAGTATGTGATGGTGTGGTGCAACATGGCCAATTATATGTTCTTAGTTATGTTTATATATTCATATAAATTTAAATATTCATAGCTACAGACACGTATTGGGTAACTGAATAAAAGTATTTAAAATTGATCAGGATATGGTTTGGCTGTAAAACATTTATTAAACACAGAGAATATATGTTGTTAGTGTTATTACTATATATTATTGTTACTAGTTTCATCTAGTGTTTTTGTACTGGGTTGTTCATGAATTGTGGTTGCATCATGTAAGTTTTGCCCTGTGTTTTGTGTGCTAACTTGTGCTATAAAGCAGAGATTTATGTATCCAGAGATTATACCCTTTTTTTTTTTGAGGCTGTGCATTGTTGAACTATTTGCTTCTCTGTGTAGGTTCAGCATAGGAATGGTGTTTGGAATAGTTGCCATGTTTGGCTCTGTTATTCTGCTGGGAAAGACCCTGCTGCAAACGCTGACCCAGATGCTCACTGAGGCTCCGAAAGCTCAGAATGATCGAATGCTGCAAGTTGTGGTGAGTGTTCCCTCCTTGGGTCTTTCTTTGAGAGCTGTGAACAGATCTAAAGCAGCTTCTTTATGAGGTATAAGATGCTTAAATATTCCCATGCAAATAACCCAACTCCTGATGTTCATCTCCATGAAAATGTGCTGGTGTATTACCAGCCTTAAAAATGGGGGAGTGGGTATAGTAAAAGGGCAAATGAAAGCAAATGTGGAAGAGTTTATATTAAAAATTCTGAGGAGTGGGAATTGGATAGTAATTTTGAAAAGCCCTAAATTATAGTACTAAGAATATAAAACTGAGTTAAGAACTCACTTCCTGTGACCTGTGCAGTGTAGAGGCTCTAGTGACCCTAAAGTTTGCAGAGCTCATACATATTGACAAGAAAAGTTCTGTTTCTTTTAATACAATACAAAACAGCAGTGGAAAAGGAAAGAAGGGCAAAAAGCTTTGTGTGATAGTAGAAGCAAAGATTCATTAGTGATGAAGTATTTTTTTTTTCTTCAAGGACTTATGACTTAATTTACAATGTGAAATTTCAAGTGCTGCTTCTGGCAATATCTACGTAAAGTCTAATGATATATTTAATTGTTTTATGGACAATATATTGTATGGTTTTAGAATGGAATGTATTTCACAGGAGAGACTGCAAATGGTGTCTTTTTAATCTCTTCACAAGGCAGCAATGGAAGAACTGACATTGCCATACAACAGTTTTAACCTGGAAGGATTCCTAGTCACCTTTTTTATACCAAGAGTGCAGTCTGGCCAAAATGTATGGTCATTTTCCAGACATTCAGAAGATCTTACGGGATTACTCTTCCTTCTGCTACATGGCTTAGAGCAGAGGTGCCCAGCATGTTACTCTGTTTAAGTACTCAGCTATTCTAGTGAACAGAAGTTGAGAATTGTGTGCAGACAAAACAGACCTTCCTGTAAATGCTAAACTGACTTCATGCAGCTAGACTTACAAAATGGCATGAGTGCAGGAGGCCTGATTTAGCATGTTGCATAAACTCAGTGCCTTTGGATGGTTGGGTCCGTTCCACACAAGCAGGGTGAATGTAGAGAGTGCAGTATGTGTTGGCAAAAGCAGGCAGTGAGACCTGAGGGAGGACTGCTGTCACTGCCACTGCTGTCCCCTGTCCAGGGCCTGCTCCTGAATTACCTCCAGGGGCAGATAGGAGTGGGCAGTCTGTGCATCCAGGAGAGCACGAGCTGAAGATGAGACAGAAAATTTTGTAATTTACGTTACAACAGGATCTCTCCTAACCATTCTGGAGTAAGGAAAGCCTCCTTTACATCTTCATTTTCTAAGATCATTATATGGATCCATCCACTTTTGTGACACCAGAATAAAGTGGTCATTGACAATACATTGCTCTTTGGAGAAAACAACAGACACAACCAAAGTAAAGAATGACCCTTTGGAATGAATCTGGTGTGTGAACTAGAACAACGAAAGCAGAAAAGCAGGATGATGATCACAGTTCAATGTGGAATTATTCCTCTATGACTGCCTACTGGCAATATCACTGCATTCAAACCAAGGATTGACTGGCACTGAAAACAATTTAATTTATAGGGATAATGTAATGTCATGTGTGGGGATAACGTTACTTCTCCTAAGTTGAGTTGTGGTTCTCTTCCTTTCTTATCTCATTATTTCATTTCTGAATGGTCACAGTTGTATAATTTTGCCTTTAGCGAGTTTCAGTGTTCTTTTTAAGGGGAATGTGCTACTATAAATTGACACCAAAAAGAGACTTACATGGTTGGAAAGAGGTGAAGAACGACTTAGGAGGACCTTCTCATTTAAATTATTTACTTGTATTTGACTGCCTGGAAGAGAGCGAATTAGTTAAAAAAAACCAGCAAAACCCCACTTTTTCTTTTTAAACTTAATTTTAGCCTATGGCATAAACCTGTTTAGCCTTTAGCCTCTGGCTGTGGAGAGAGGGAGAAGCAGTTCTGATTATATCTTATTAAGATTTTTGTACACTTCCTATTTTGTTTAGTCATGTACTTGATTTAAAATACCTATCTATAGGTAACTGGGCTGTTTCTCTTCAGCTGCCCCCTCTTGGTTGCCTACTAACAAAAGTAGGAAAGAGGCAGATTAGTTATTAGCAAAGGATCTTCTTTTACTAAAGGCATTTCCAGAAGGCCATCAAATAGAAGACAGTGTGGTTTTTAACAAAATACTGCTATTGGTTTCAGAGCCCTTCATGAGAGGTAGCTTCTGTTTTAGGTGAATCTTAAAATAGCTTCTTTGACGTAAAGTCTGAAAGCATCTGGTGCTGTGTTCTAGCAGGCTGTAGTCATGGTGGAATTGAGATAGCAAGTCTTGCTGTTGCCATCTGTCCTCCTATAGCAGAGGCAACACCACTAAAGTGATGCATTAGTGCCACCAGCTGATGCTGTAGTTCAAGCAATGATGTTTAACAAATAAAGTGGAGCTGTCTTTCATACTGTGAGGTACCACAGTTGAGCCAGTTTAGGTAAATACCTTGGTCATGATCACACTCTGGACAGATTTGTGAGGTGATTAACATTAATGAATCCTTTCGAAGGATTTATTTTAGCTGGATTGTCTCCACAACCTTTTGTAAAGTTCTGCTGCATGGGTAGGTAAATGCATTTTACTGGGGAATGTACAGGACTGAACAAAGGTAGAATTCAACCTTTGTAGTTGGATATGCAGCCTTTTGTTTTCCACAAGGGTGGTTTTTACAGAGCTCTGTAGAGAGGCCAGGAATTTTTGCCCATAGCATCTCTTTTGTGAAACTGGATTGCAATTCAAGTTGTGTTCACATCAGTTGTTAGTGACTATACTGGAGTGCAGCCTGCCTAGAGTGGAAAAAGCTGTAGATCTGACAGGAGAAATGTCCTAGAGCAAGCAGCTAAGTGGCCTTATCATCCCACTGCAGCCCAGGAGCTGAGGGGGGATGGAACCAAACAGTATTGAAGGTCCATCAGGAGGAAGGAGGGGATGGGTCCTTATGCTTTGACTAGTGGCCACTTTGAAGCCTGTCTGGAAGCAGTTGGTGTCTCATGACAAGCACAGTGAAAGACCTGGGAGTGGTGGGAATCCACAGCAACAGGAGGAATATGAGGGGCCTGTGTATTGTGTCTTAGGTATATAAAAATAGTATACTCGTTTCAAAGTGGGGGTTTTTAAGGTTAAATTGCCATGTGTAGACTACCAAAACCTGAACAACAGATGAAAATTACCTTTTTCTTTTTGACCCTGTAAACTGGGATAATCTTGTGATTTGTATAGGGAGAGTGAAGGGAGACTGACTGTTCAGCTGTCAACTCATTTTTGAACTTTTCATGTTCATACTGTTTTAAGTGCCATAGAGTTTTTATTACTTTCTTCGGAAAGAAGGATCCTTTCTATAGTTACATGACTGGCTGCAGGAAATTAGAAACTAATGCTCACAGTGCCAAACCTGTTTCATTTGAGTGGAAGTCTGTGTACATTTTTATAAAATTCTGGAGCTTAATATAGAGTAGGACACATTTGGTCAGTGCTGTGGTGAATAAATAGGGCAGGGAGAGGGGCTTTTGTGCCCAGAGAGCTATTTAATGTTCATCAAAGAATATGTATTTAATCTATTTTAAAATACACCGAATAAGTTGGTAAAAGAGGTACAAACTGATAGTACTGCATGAGAACAGGCCCTGTTCTGTTGTGGGTCTGAATAAGATGAGTGAGAGCAGCAAGCTTAGGAGCAGAATGATTTGTCTTTGTACCTCTTGTTTTCCTCCTATGTTTTGTTTTGTTGTCATGCCCACATCAACAGGTGCCTGGTGTCAATTTGCCCGTCAGCCAGCTGACTTACTTCTTCTCTGCAATCCTCATCAGCGGTGTGATACATGAAGTCGGCCATGGGGTGGCAGCTATTCGGTAATACATCGCTTTTCTCCTGCTCTGACAACAAAGCCAAATATTCCAGAGCACTTACTCACCCGTGAATGTTGTTAGCACTGCTTTGTTTTATCCAGAGAGAGTGTGTAGTCTGTAATTCATAGCTTCCTTAGATTTGAAGTTTGGAAGGGTGTACAATTAAAGATAGAGTTTTAATACAGTGACTGTTGTACAGGTCATGAGAAAGGACTTTGGCTTTGCAAATATAGCATCAGGTTTAAAATATTATTTTTTTCATTTCTGCACCTGTGGCACTTAAAAAGAACTTGTGCTCTTGCACAGTGATACTTTAAAACAGATGCTTAATTGATTTGTTTAAGCATAGCTTATGAAACAGCATATGAACAGGTTGAAGCAGTAACTCAGTCAAATGTGACTTGCCCCTGTTAACCTCAGTGATGTATTAGTTTTGATCAAAGATTATATTTTTAACATCCTTAAGTGTGATAATTACTTCACAAAAGTTATTTGACAAGGTTAGTCATTACTGTTAAATGCCACTTCATCATAAGAAGGTTAAGCAGTGATTTCTGGGACTGATGGTGAGGTGTCCTCTGCATTTCTCCCTGACAGCATCGTTATCTGTCCTATTAGCATGAAGCCCTAAGTTGTTTCTCTGATTTTCCTGAGTGTAGGGAGTCACGACTGCTTTTTAACCCACATACTACGTTTTTTACAGCCCCAAGAGTTCTCTCTCAAAGAGGTGGTTTGGGACCCTCTGTGTTTCACATGCTCTGCTTGTGTTTCGGCTTTTTTCCCTCAAATATTCACAGGGAGTTTTCTGTGGAGGATGAACCTTTTGCTTATCCCATCACAGGAAAAAGCAACAAAATTTTCTTTCTATTACATGTTGCTGGCAGACTGCAGAGAAGCTAGGTGTTACTACAGAGCTCTTTTTAAGCAGAAGGAAAGAATAATTCTCGTATCCTAGTGGTGTGATATCTTTATTCAAGGTCTAGAGCAAAGACTTTGAATGTTCAATTTTGGGTTACGTTTTCGTCAAAAAATTGTTTCCCAGATATTTCCAGAGGAGAAATTAGTTGCTCCAATGTACGTTGGCAGCCAATGTTGCTGCTGCTGTTTTCTCCTTGACTTTTTTATTTTCCTCCTAGCACAGGTTGGGTCTATAGTGCTGTTACTGCAAATCCTCAGGGTTTCAACTTTACTAAAAAGCTGTGCTGTGGGCAAATTTTATTATTCTGGCAAATCACTTAGCCCTCCTGAAATGTAATACACTTTTGCCCACCTCAGTTCAAGAAAGCATTAGCTGTGAACCACAAGAGCTTAAATATTGGAGCCTTAGCTTAGTCAAGGCTTGTACCAAAAAAAGTCTTGTTTGTCTTCCCTGTGTATCTTCTACCCAAGTCATGAAATCCTGAATCGGCATTAAACTGCCTATTATTAATTGGTAGCATGGGATGAGTATTAGTGTGACTTAATTCTGAATAGATTGTATAATGCTTTGTCTACTTTTGGTGTATATACATATTAATAAACAAATGTGAATAAATAAAATGTTAGACCCAGTGTATTGTCTCAATAAAGATACGGGATTAGCTGATCTGTGCCTGGTTTGTCGTGGAACATGATTGTGCCATGCTTCTCTTAAGTCCCTTATGCAATTTCTAGCTTCAAAAAACCTTAATGTTTTTCAAAAATTAATTTGATTTTTCAAAAATTTAATTTTAAAAAAAAATTCAATTTAAAAGTAATTGCAAAACCCCTGAAAAAAAAAGATATTATCTGTATAATAGTGTCAGCTACAAATGTTTTTAAATAGAATCATAGAGTGTTAAGGTTTGGAAGGGCATTAGCATTTGTCCTTTTAACCTCTTGACTTGTTTTCATTTTTTCAGATGACATTTCCCTCATTTTTGTTAGTTTCCAATGTACTCTAAATTCCATTTAGGAGAAACAGAGGAATTAAAAATTCCAGAACTGTGGAAGTGTTTCTTTAAAAGGAAAGCAGTTTCTTCTTGCAAATATTTTTACATAGATGGGTTTGAAACTGCTTCCTATGAATTACCATTTTTTTTTACCTAAAAGAAAAATTATCCCAAACGTTGAAATATATCTTAACATGAAGGTTGGGTGGGTTTTTAAAAAGTATTTTATGTGTTTTTGTTACCAGGAGACAGAAAAGAAGTTGAACTTATCCTTTATGTTTTTACCAAACGTACAAACATATACTTCTTAGAAATGGCAAGTACTGCAGAAAACATCCTTTCATTTAATTATCTTTCAGTTACTGATAGTATCAAAAATAAATTAGTTTTATAATAAAATTTTAGTCATTCTTGTTGTCAAAAAATGTGTACTATGTAGAATCTCTTCCGTTTTTCTTTTGGTTTTTTTGCAGTTACACTACTTCATTTTTCTTTTCCTCTTTTTAAGAGAACAAGTACGATTTAATGGATTTGGGATTTTTATCTTCATTGTCTATCCTGGAGCATTTGTTGACCTCTTCACAACTCACTTGCAGCTGATATCTCCTGTCCAGCAGTTAAGGATATTTTGTGCAGGTAATAGTTTGTGCTTTTTTATTAAATCTTTGCTTAGCACCATTACTTATTCTAAGGCGTCATTTGTGAATCTTTGATTGAGTATTTAAGGTTTAGAATGAATAAGTACCAAAGCTTCTTTTTACCTAATGCTGATCCTTCTGTTCTGAACCTACATTGGCATCTCAGAAAGTCATTTAATCATTATTGTCCTTATTGAGCTGCTTTCTGGGCTAGAGATGTCAGTTTCTAGGATCTTAAGTGAGTACCAATTTCCTGTCATGAAGAACATTATTATATTCTAGATCCAATTCAGAATAGTCATGCATAAGAAATTCCAGTCGTGTGGTTGGGGAAAAAATGTGGTTTCTGATCTTCCTCTCATTAGAAAGAGCTGTTACACCAGGTGCAGGTCCTCTGTCTTTTTTGTTTGTGTATTGCTTGGGATATTTCTGCATATCATATGGCCTAAGTAGCAAAACCTTGGAGCACACAAGCTGGGAAATACTCAGCAAGAATGGTGGTATGAGACCAGGACTTCCTATCACAGGTCAACATCCTTGAGCAATTCACTACCATTTTCTGCAGTAGGAGCAATCTAATTTTCAGTAGTACTGTGAGTGGTTTTCACTGACCTGTGAGTTGTGTTATTGTACAGGTCACCGTGTTTTTATGTTGCCATCAGGAGGAAATAAAGGTTAAACCACAAACATCCAAAGAGAATCATACCTTGTGGCTCCAGATAATCTCCAGATATTTTTGAATTGATGTTTTTTGGTCTCTGGCTACTGGAATTAGAGCCTGGTTGCTGTGAAAAGTCAAACTGAGACTGTATTGTTCTGCCTGAACCACTTGTATGATTATTTCTATAGACAAAGGTGGTTCCCAAAGAACTGAAATAGAGATAGAAAAGTTATCATCTTGGTTTAGTTCTTGATACTGATGTTTTTCTGTTGCAGGGCACAGTAGGCTGGCAGCCAGCCTGTTGTAATGTTTAGATACCAACATTGTTTCTTGGCTATTGTATCTAAAACAACATATAGAGGGTGGACATACAGAACCCTTTAGAAAGCATGTTTTCAAGCTTTCATAAATCAAGTAAATAATTACAAATGTTAGGTAAGTAAATATATCTGCATTCCAAATATCCCAATCAATAAAAATCATTCACTACAATAGGCTACCTTTTATGAAGCCCTGTTAATCTATTTCCATTTCCATCTGCTGTCAACAGAACTGAAAGAAAAGGCATTCTGAATTTCAGAAGGGGTTGATGTAGTGCGTTGAACCTGAGTTGATAGATTCCTGAGACATTATCAGAAAAAATAGAATTCTAAGCTGTAATAGAAAGTAATTGTTTGCATGTTTGATGACAAGCAAACACCTATAATAATTTTTCATGTTTCTTGGGAAACCTGAAATAGGGGAATACAAGGCAGGAGCAAACGTTGCAAGACTGGTTAGCATGAATGGCTTGTTTTCAGTTAGGTGTAACAAATAAGTGCATTGTTTTACAGTTTATGATAGATATGTTTCAGAACTAGGATGTTTGATAATGGTAAAATGTGATATTCAGTAAACGACTGAATTTGGTTTTATTTGTCAGAACTGTTGGATGAACCTATTCCTGGTGTTCAGAAATTTGAATTTAGAGAGACATGCTCTCAGATTTTTGTATGGCAGCTATGTAACAGAGCTAGACTAGAGGCCAATACCAAACAGTCTTTTTGCAGTCCAGCCATAGTCTGGAGATTAAAAAAATATATTTGTTGTACAGCAGAGGGCATCATGAGTTCAAGAACAGGAAATGAGTGTTCTTGTAAGACTTGTGATATTTATAGTTATATATATATAATTATATATAATTCCATGCCTGCTAGATAGATGAAAACTGATTCTGTGCAGCACTTTCTTGTAATTAGTTCAAATATATGTATTATTTTCTGAGATAATTTTTAATACATTTCATCTTGTCTTTAACAGGAGTTAAATAATTTGTTTTTGTTTTTTTTTTTAATTAATAGTTAATTATTTTGAGGTTTTTTAGGTAGGGTTGTGTAAAGTGTCCCTTTTAAATGTAAGAAATTAGGTATCTGAGAATGAGGCTGTTTTAGCAAGATGAAGTTGAAGGTAAACTGAGCAATGTGCCTCTACAGGTATTCTCATTTTGAGCATTTTTCTGTGGATCACCTGGGATGAGTTTGAAACCTTTCTATCTCAGACATTTTGCTGTATTTTACACAGCAAATGGTGTCGATTTTGGTAGCAAGGCCCATGTTTCCTAGATGTTTGAAAGTATTCCTTGTTACTCTCTAGCAGTTCCATCACCTCTTTTTTATTACTACTGTTTTAAGGATTGGGGTTTTTTCAGTTTATTCTGTGTAGCAGCCACACTGGTGAAGGGAATTTTGTTTCATTTTACATTTTTGTCTTTTGTTAAGCTGAAAAAATATTTTTAAGATAAAAAGGTTAAAACAATAAAGTTAAAATATTTACTCACTACTACTGGATTTTTTGCACATAAATGTGTCTGTGTGAAATAAGGAGAACTGATTACAAAAACATTTCCTCTATCTGAGTTCCTTTCCATGAGATACAATTAAAACCATAGAAAGAAATAACTTTAAGAAGCATTTACTATGGAACTGGCAACAAATCCTTACTTCAAGAATTCCAGAAATGTCTCTCATTTTTGCAGCATTAGAAGTGTAAAAGAAGACCAGATGAGAGGTAGAGATAGACAAGGGAGATAAGTCTGCCATATGCTATGATGTCTGTGTTAAATACACTGCAAAAAAGATTGAATATATTTTTAAATATATTTACTTCAATTCCTGCCCTGTAACTGCACTGTAAATATAGAATTGAATAAACTCCTCTTAACAAGATGAAGCACTGTAAGAAGGAAATAAAGACTCTTCAACATTGAAAAGTTTTCCTGCATTGTTCATACAAAAGTGTTTGTCCGAGAACACAGACTAAATGAGAAAATTTGTGTGGTGCTGAATGTGGAAAGCCATAAAGCTTTGATGGTGAACGCCAACTGTGTCCTATGATAGTGGCTCATTGCTTCCTATGGAGAACCACATACTGTAAAGATGGCAATTGCAAATATGTTCCTCAAAATGTTGTGTCAGGAAATGCTGATTGTACAACTTAGTTTCTTGATGGGGCTTTAGGTCCATATTTTCTTGTAGAAGAAGCCTTTTTTTCAAATAATTTTTTAAATTCGTTTGGCACATATACATGTAATAATTTTAATTTAAATAATGTAGATTACCATCACAAATACTAAATTGCAAGTAAATTTCAGACATCTTGCTCTCTAGGACAAACAGTATGTATTCAAAAATAAGCCCATTTATTGAGATTCTTAAATTCAACAGTTTATTGTGGTAGAAGGTAACACGTAATACATTTCATTCTGTATTTTAATAATTGATTCAGAAGCCCAGTTTTTCTTCTGGGTACACTGCCCTCTGATACTTAGAAATGTAGTGGTACATGAAATCTCATCCTGGTGGAGTGACACCTTAGAAATGGACGTACTGCTCCCCTGTCTTTTTTCATAGTATAATTCTCAGTGGCTTAGAGGTTTCTCTGAAACTCCCTTACAATGTGCCATCATAGAAGCTAAAGTTTGTAAAGTAATCTGTGTACTCTTCTTTTATGCCTATGTTCACAAATTAACTTTTCATTCATTCTTACAGTAATTATTTCAGGAAAGTTAATTAGAAGGCAGCTGTAGGACCATTTCAAAACCAGTTTTTTGTTATTAGTGTTTATTTAGAAACTTTTTTTTTTTTGCCTTCTTTTTAGGGGTATGGCATAATTTTGTTCTTGCTGTTGCAAGTTTCATGGTTTTGTTTCTGCTGCCGGCCATTCTTTTCCCTTTCTATTACACGGGTGTTGGGGCACTTGTCACTGAGGTCGCAGAGGTAAGAGAGATATTTGCTGTTTCCATATTATATGCTTTGTGAACTGAAATGTACCTGTATCTCTTAATGTCACAATCAGATTTGGTCAGTGCAGCACTTTGCAGAATCTAATATATTGAACTTCTTGCTGTAAGTTTTCTTCTCAGTCTCATGTATTTTAGTATCAGTAAATAAAGGAACATGGTGTGAATAATGATAGACTAATCAGCATACTATAAAACTGTTGAGACATTTGAGATGAGTTTGCAGGTTTATTTCTGGGGATTTTTTTATCTCTTTTTCAGTATTGGCACAAAGCAAATCTACCAGAAACTGCATTATCACTCCAGTTACTGCTATCTGGTTTTAATGTTAAAGATTATTTTGAGCTGATTTCCTTATTTGGTCAGCTGCAAGCAAAGTAGAGATAGACTTCTGGGATTCTGGAAAGGAATGATTTTTTTTCTGACTTAATCAAATACAGCACAGTTGAATAGCAGAACTGAAATGATCCTTCTTGGATCTGAAAGTCAACTGATAAAACTTGGGAGAAAGTGACATTTATTATGTAATATTACCTTTGAAAGTATTGGTACACCTGCTTTCTTGAAAAGTTCAGAGTATTAATTTAAGTTACTTGAACTTAATATGTTATGATTTTTCTTACCATTTTAACCTGTATGAAAATAATTACTGAAATTTTAAGATATCTCCAGGATACTTGGAGACTGCCCTTTCCCTCCCATTTCCCTCTATTTCCCACCATTTTTTAGTGTCTTAACCTAAAGATTTGATAGTATTCAGTGGAACTGTAAACAAATCCTTGTGGTTTTAACTATAGTAATATGACTGACTTCACGGTTTTTTTCAGGATTCACCTGCCAATGGACCGAGAGGTCTTTTTGTGGGAGACCTTGTCACTAACCTACAAGATTGCCCAGTTTATAATGTGGAAGACTGGAATTCCTGTCTGGGAGACATTTCAGAGAAGTCACAGGTCGGCTACTGTGTAAGTGCAGCCACCCTACAGCAATTAAGCTTTCCAGCTAGAGGTATGACTTAAGGTGCTCTCCTCATTATTTTATATATTAATTAATTTATATTTTAATTTTATCATGTCTTAAAGACTATTTTGGATTTAGAATTTGTTATTGGGGTCAGATTTCTTGTAAGTGAAGTCTGCTGTCCTGTTTTAAGCAGTTACCAATGTGCCATCCTGTTTTGTGAAAACTGAAAGTGAGGGAAGGCTAGATAGAGGAATTTCTCTTGTCTTTCAGTCATCCTGTACAAATATCCTGTATGATCTGAATAATTAAAATTTGCTTCTTCAGGATATTGCTGAACTTGGTTCTCAGCAGTAGTACAATTATCTCTTACCTCCTCTAAGTTCTGTTAAATGGATCAACTAAGTGATCTTTTGCAGATGTAAATTCCACGTGTTACCTCACAGCTTTGATCAGCATGATGTTGCAAATTGTATGGTTTAACCCAATGATGTGCTTTATTATGGCCACTTCTTCAGATATGTCTCCCTATAGGGTTTTATGTCATTGCCCATAAACTCAGTTTTGTCTGGATTGCTCATACTGCTTCTGGAAGTCAGTCTACTTCCTTCTGTTTCCATTTATACGTTAGAGTGCTTGTTGCTGTAAGGGCTTACCCCCAAGAAACCAAAAAAAAGAGCTGGACTAAACTAGAACAATAATAAACAAAAATCGAGTAGAACAAAAAAGAACAGTCAAGTTAAATTGACTGAGTATCTTGTGACATGCCCTGAAACTCTCTAAAGTTTCTTTCCTGAAAGCATTCATGGAAACTGAATTCCAAAGGTAAGGGGCTGTTGCTGAGCAAAATCTTTATTATGCTGTTCAGAGCTTTAAAATTAAATTTAAAACTGCATTAAAAACTGCATTAAAATTAATTTAAAACTGCATTTTTCCATCATACTGGAAATAAACAGCAGGTCAGGCAACTCGACTGTCCATGGTTTTGATGCACCATAGTCCTTTTGTGAGGCTGAAAAAGTAATTTTTTTTTTTAGTACGTAAAGAAAGTGATCTTATAGCTGGTACTAAGATAAATATTTAAACTGGAAACTAGTGGAGTATGGGTAAGAACCTGCTTTTAGAGATCTGACAGTTTGGATTATGCTCCTGAAGAGGAGGGCAACTTTGGCACCTGCTTGCAGCTGGGCAGGGATGGAAAGAGCCAATTCTGAGATGCTGTAGGTATATATATCCTCAGATTCTGCTGTTCTCTGAAGTGCAGTTTTGGAGTCCTGGGTAATAAAACTGCATATTCTGCAGATGAACCAGTCCCATTTAGATTGACATACTAGAGGCTTAATGCTGGATACTCAATATTGCTTCCAAGCCTGGTTGCTGTGTTGTGTTAGCAGCACAATGTCCTCACTGCTGCCTTCTAATCAGACCAGTCTGTCTACATTTTTGGAGTCATAAGCCTCCAGCAGTGAGAAATATTCCTCTGAAATTAAAAGAACTCTGGTCTCCAGCAGTTGTCATTTGTCAAAATCTTGACAGTTCACAACTTGACATAAATACAGAGTATTGATAAAAATGTATATAGCAAATGGACTCCATCTAGTTGACCATAAAACAAATGGAGAGTGAACTATCTGAGTATGAAGCTAGAGAAAAAACAGTGCCCTAAGGATCTTCTTGAAATTAAAAAAAAAAAAAAAAAAAAAAAAAGAAATGTTTTCAATGTAGTTTATAAGGAAACTAATATCATGGTCATTCACTATTCAAAAATATATGTGGTTTCTTAGCCTCAGGGTACTTGAAAAAAGGTTTGTACAGTACAGTGCTTGCACCTGTAAGCCCCAGGCATACAGCTCCCTGTCAGTGGACTGCAGGTTATGCAGGGATAAATCAGCAACCAGTATCCCAGGCTTGATGTGCTTAAGGAAGAGACTGCAGTTGCTGTGATACAGATCCTTACTGTGACCATTCTTCTGTGTGTGTGTGTCTGTTTAAGCTGTTGTTGGACAGTAAGTTAGGCTTAATTCACTTAAAGAGCATATGTACAAAGGTTCTTTACCAAGTTAAATCATGGTTTAAAACATCACTTATTCATTGCTGCAGCCTTCAAGGCTTGGAAAGCTTTCAGAATCTGAGTCTTGTAAAGGCTTTCATGATTTAAAAAGTATGTTTTGAGTCTCGGCCATTTCCATAGCCAGCCAGTAAAATCTGTACAGTAGTAACTAACAAATTTCTATTCCAAACATTGGTGTAGGTTAGGGGCAATGGATATAAAAGTGTTTTGCAACTTGTAATGCTCAAAACATTGCAGTGCTAGATCCCCAGTATCTCAAGGAGATTCATTAAGGTGAAAAAATCAGTATGTGACATGATTGAAATCATGTAACATTCACACATATTGGTGGTGAAGCTTTATTTTTAGTTGTGACTGAGCCTCAGCTAGGCTGTATGAATTACTGTAATTCTTGGAGGCCATAGGATGATTGTTTTACTTCATTCAGAGACTAATTTTTTTCAGGAAGTTACTATAATACTGATTATTTGCTCTATGCCTATGTTCTTTAGTTTACAGAAGACTTGATGGCACAGTTGAATGTTGTAGTAACAACAGCCTCACAGACATTTGCTTTTCATACAGCAATAAGTTGGACAGCCATCTGGTAAGTTACTTAAACTGCTAATTCTCTTTGGTAAATCTAAATTTCTTTATATTAAGTAAGAAATATTTACTGACACTTAGGCAGCATACTCAAGAATATCTACAGTTTGTAATAAAGGTATACATGTATATGATTCTCCCAATTACAGCTTAAAAAACCACAAAATATTAGTTTTGATTTTTCCCATAGTCAAACAGGGGGTCTCTGGAAGAATCATAAAAAATCTTAGACACCTCATTTCTTTAGGCAGAAGATCACTTCAGTCATTTTCAGTATTCTGGATGCACAATACTGGTGAGAAAAAACAGCTTTTGAGAAGAAGGCAAAATTGCTTTTTTTGGTGTTTCAGTCTTTAAAGGTATTGAGCACTACAGGGAAAGCAAAGCCCTGGACTATCAGTTCAGTTATTTTGTCTGAAGCCAGCAGTGCTACTCCCTAAATTAAAATAAAAACATGCAGGAGAAGGTCCTAGAGATTTCCCAGTTTCTCAAAATAAGGGGCCATACTTGAATATTTTTTCACCATGTTGATGTTCTTGTCACATAGAAACGTAAAGTTTCTCTGTAGGATTTTGACTTAGTCCCTTATAAAAGGGTTTAGCATCGTTCCAGTGCCTAAAGGGGCTACAAGAAAGCTGGAGAGAGACTTTTCACAGGGGCATGTAGTGATAGGACAAGTGGGAATGTCTTTAAACTGAAAGAGGGCAGGTTTAGATTAGATATTAGGAAGAAATCCTTTACTGTGAGGGTGGTGAGGCACTGGCACAGGTTGCCCAGAGAAGCTGTGGATGCCCCATTCCTGGAAGTGTTCAAGACCAGGCTGGATGGAGCTCTGAGCAGCATGGTCTAGGGAAAGGTGTCCCTGCCCATGACTGGAGTTGGAATGAGGTATCTTCAAGGTCCCTTCCTACCCAAGCCATTCTATGAGTCTATGAAAATACAGAAATGTTTGTTAAAATACATGTTCCATACTGACAGTGATGGAATATTTCTGTTCATTCTCTTTACAAGCAAAAGAGTACAAGAATCAACTGTGTAAACTTTTCTACATGTACCAGTTTATTATTCTTCTGAACTCTAGTGATAAACATCTGAAGAAATTCAAATAAATTTGTTCCAAATCTAGTATGTTTACAGTTTCTACAGTGGTAAACTTCCCACTCCAGGGTGTTTTTGTGGTACTTAACCACTAAGAATTGAACACATTCCAGCAATTCATTGGAAATATGGCAGTGGCAGCAAGATTTGCTACATCACTATCCCTTTGAGCCTTGGCATTCTTAAGCTCATAGCTGCCACTTATGGACAGAGGAGAAATAAAAACATTCAGTAGCCTGAGACCTTGTGGCTTTCAAGTGCCCTTAGACTGGCTGTGAGTTTTTGAAAAATTATTTTAAATGGTCTTTGCAAGCTATGCAGCAGTTTTTGAAGTGTGTGTTCTCCCTCTCACTAGATTAGAAGGAGTTTGTGTCGAGGTTAATGGTGAGGGTCTGACACTCATGCATTTATGAGGAGTGCAATGATCAGGCTGAGAAGGTAGAAATGACTTTTTTTTTTCCTCCTAAGACAAACAGTAGATTAGGATTCCTTGCTTCTATTTTTACAACAAAAGGAAAAGTGTCACTGAGATTTTACAAGAGACGTGAAGGGGAAAACTAATTTCCTGTTCCCTTCTGCTGTACTGTCTTTGGCCTGTGGGGAGCAAGAAAGATCTGGTCTGTCAGACTTACAGAGTGAAAGAGTGTTACAGGCAGGGGTTGGAGCACAGCACTGCATTGAACATCCTGTGTTCATATTAGTTGAGAACGGTTTCTTAGCTATCACTCACCTGGTAGATTTGTTGGTTTCTTTGCTAAAATTTCAGCTTGAACAGGTAAGTTACTAGGATGTTGATACAGGCTCTGTCCTTTAGAAATCACTGAACTATGTTTAGATGCCATGATTTTTTGTTGTGCATGTGTGTATCTTTCTAGAAATTCTAGTTTGCTTTTATTTTGGTATATGTATACACCCTCCCTTCCACATTGCACAAAATATGGAATGACTGATTGAATATGTATCAGGTAGAGATTCTTCAGGATCTGACAACAAAAAACTAGGAAAAAATCAGATTTCGGCACTTCATGGGCTTATATCAGTGAGGCATGTCTTTGCTTTAAAAAGGCATATGTAGTTCCTTTTATTTTGATCTGTTGGAAAATACCTTTACCTTTCATAATCCTTTTAAATGCCCTTTGCAGTATGCCTGTCTGCCAGCACGAAAAGTTATTGAAGCCAGCAAGGTTTGTCGAACCAACGTGGACTGCCATAAGGACTTTGTTCCAAGCTTTTGTGTAACTCCTTCTTTGGAGAACCAAACAAGGCTAATTAGGGTAAAGCATCCACCCCATATTGACATGCTCTATGTAGGACACCCCATGCATCTTCAGTACACAGGTTGGTATTATTTATTGGAAGTTTTGCAAAAACAATCTCTGATATGGTTTTCTTTGCCTGGCTGCTTAAGCAAGGTCTTGGAGTGCTTCTTAGTTGATTTGTTTGAAGCAGAATGCATTATTGTTACAGCCAGTGGAGAGACATGGACTACTCAGGCCTAAAATGAAATGTGCACAGTGTAATGTGTTACAAAGGTAATAGAAACCATGTGTGGTATGAGATGGTTGTTTTTTCAGAGAAGTATGAAAGGGCTATTTCTAGAATAGATCTTATTCAGGTTAGTAATAGGAACCAGGTACCTGCATTTTCCTAACACATAAATGTCTCAAAATGCTGTTGTAAAACCTGTAGGGCACCTTGCTCCAACACCTTGCCTGGAATTTTAGAATGACTGCTTAAATCATACCTAATAACCAAGTATCTGCGACAGATTGCCGTGACTACTGAGCCACAAGTGTTTTCACAACAGAGTTTTTTCCTTATTTATTTTTTCATTTGACTGCTCTAAATTAAATAACATACAACATTTGCCAATACATTTGTTCCGGTTTGGCCAAATTTAGAAATATATCCTCTGAGAGAAGGCACAACTACCCCTTCCCCCCCCCCCAGGTTCGGGAAAAAATGGAGTTTTTGTTGGTGTTTGCTCCTGAACAGTAATTCTGCAAAAGAATTGAACCTGCCGGTCTTTCAGAAGTTGAAAAAGAATGTTGCTACATTTAAAGTGGTAGTTCTTCTTGAAGAAGTTACTTGGTGAAAATACTGTTTGCATACATGTAGGAATGTAATTGTGAGGTGATTTACCCTTGGAATTCTGCATAGAATGTATTAATTGGAAAGCTAAAAGCTTGATTATATTACCAACTTCACTGCAAATGCAATCTGTGCTCTGTGTTCCCTTTGGAAAAACACCAGACCTAAAATGATAGGACCATGGCTTGGGTAGCAGGCAGTCACTGTACAATCGTAGAGTTTCATGGATTCCAATGGAACAACTAAATATTTCAGACTTAGCTTTGCACTGTACAATACTGACTGGGGCCAACCGGTTTGGTGTGCTTTTTTTTTTTTTTTCAAATGTGACTGATCAGAATGTGGTAACTGTTTTCTAGTTAAAATAAAAAATAATTTCTTCCACTACTGTGTGAGCTTTGAAATAGGAATATGTTTTGTAGTGAAATGAAATGCCTTATTCTTTAGTGTGATCTTTCTGCCTGCAGGAAGCATTTCTTTTTAGAGTAGTGCTACATTTAACACTCAACACGATACAGGAATTGTAGTACTAGTGTGTACTATGACTTTATTTTCTCTATAAATGTCACTAAAGTAATGTTTGAATAACATTCTAAGATTATGCATGTATTATTTTCTGCTTAGGCTTGTATTGTTGTCATGTTAGTCCTGATTTATGGAGAAACAGTAATTATTTTGTATTTTCGTTTGAAGATAACTTCCAGATAACATATTTTTTTTTAAAATGTGTATCCATGTTAGCTACTTAGAAATAGCCTCTACAGTTTATTTCTGTTAAATCTTTCCGTTGTCTCAAATTAAAGTATACTAGGAAAAATATTTTTTGTTGATATGGAGGCTATATATAGCACTTGTTTCCAGTATTTAAAAAATAGCAAAACTGTAAAGAATTATAATCCTAAATGCTAAAACAGAAAAATGATTAGGAGTGCATGTTGTTTGGGACAGACACATTGATTAATGCTTTTAATTAGCATTCTTTCTGTAAAAAGTATCTAATGTTAACCAATATAAATTCATACTGTCGGTTTAATACACATGTATTAAGTCTTTTAAACTTTTCTTATTGCAGCCCAGTTATGCTCTAGAGGCTCTTCCTGTGTTGGACAGTTGATATGTAAGGTTGAAGTGGAGGGCCCTGTCGGTACTGCCATGCAAATTTGCAGTGTTTCTTCTTTATTACGTATGAGGGGTTTTATTCCCTCTTGTCATTTCTAATACTGCAACATTTTTGCTTCCTTCTCCAGCCCTTGTTGGTTGGGAAGAGTCTGGTGACTTAAGATTTGTGTTGGGAATTCATACTACTTGAGGAAACATTATATCCCTGAGTGTTATTCTTGTCCATCGTGGACCAAAACCTGTAAGATTTCCTTCATGAAAAGAAGACAGAATTTACCTAGAAGATAATTTCCTCAAGATGGACCAGTTTCCTACTTCTGTTGTATCCGAGTCTTCTGAAAAAAAAAGCCACTTCCTGGCTTTGGGGATGCTTATGAGCAGCAGCAGCCATAACCCATGATGAAGGTCTTTCTGGTACAGCCTGTTCTCTCAGCATTTCCATGCTTGTTATTGCTGAGGATGGTCCTTCTTTGCTTTTAACCCATGTTTAAAGGGTTACACATACAGTTCTTCTGGAGACCACACAGAAATTACTCATGCCATGCTGTCTGTCTCTTCCACAGCATACATGCCCCTTCCCCCACAAAGAAGTTTGGAATAGCTCTTTGGTCAACCTAGTCTTCAAGTCACTTCTAATTAAAATTGTATCTGTTGTGAATTCTTCTCAATATTTGCCAACACCATCTAGCATTAGCCAACAAAAGAAATGTTATTTCCAGGTCAAAGAATTGTTTAATTAGAGTGGGAAAACAATGACTGTTTTCTCTCACCCACGCTCATTGCTGTTCACCTCTTCCCAGCAGTGTCTTTTTGAAGACAAGCCTGGAGACCATAATTTCTGTAATTCTTTTGTTATTCTTCAGAGGACAAATTCATCTACTGCCATTAGGTTTGGTCCATTACAACCAGTAAATGTCTTGCCTCATGTTACAGTCTCTAGAGCTCAGTCCAGCAACTTCCTGAAGAGTTTCTTTGTGTTTGAAGCTTGCTTCAGCTGTAAGGTTTGGAGTTTAGATCCATGTCTAGTGGCTGTCAGTGACAACAGTTTATTGTAACAAAATGGGAAGAAGATCAGTGATCCATTCTCAATGTAGGCATAACTCCAGGCTCAGGATGGTGACTTGGTAGTGGCCATGAGGTGTTTGTCAAGAGGCAGTCAAGCTTTGAACTACAGTATTTTGCAGTGTATGTCTTTTGAAACCTTTGAATACACTGGGTGCCTCAGCCATTTTCCTATTTTGGCTCATGAAAAGGAGTTTTGATCAGATGTTCTGATATCAGCCTTCAACTTGTCAAGTTTGCTTTGGATATCACTTGACCTGTGCGTACAGACAAACTGGGTAATGTGAGGCTGGAGAGCAGCCCCACAGAAAGACATCTGAGTGTCTTGGTAAGCAGCAAGCTGAACGTGAGCCAGCAGTGCCCTGGCAGCCAGGAGGGTCAGCTGTGTCCTGGGGTGCATCAGGGACAGCATTGTCAGCCAGGCCAGGGAGGGGCTTGTCCTGCTCTGCTCTGCACTGGGGCAGCCTCACCTCGAGTGCTGGGGGCAGTTTTGGCTGCCACAATATAAGAGAGATGTAAAAGCCATTAGAGACCCTCCAAAGGAGGGCTACGAAGATGGTGAAGAGTCTAGACAGGAAACCATTTGAGGAGCACCTGAGGTCACTTGGCTTCCTCAGCCTGGAGGAAACCTCATCATGGTCTACAACCTCACGAGGGGAAGTGGAGGGGCAGGCACTGATCTCTTCTCTCTAGTGAACAGTGACAGGACCCCAGGAAATGGGCTGAAACTGTGCCAGGGGAGGTTTAGGTCAGATATCAGGAAAAGGTTCTTCACCCAGAAGGGGGTCAGGCAGTGCAACAGGCTCCCCAGGGAAGTGGTCATGGCACCAATCTTAACAGAGTTCAAGTAGCTTTTGGACAATGCTCTCAGGCACATGGTGTGACTCTTGGGAATGTCCTGTGTAGGGCCAGGAGTTGGATTTCATGATCCTTGTGAGTCCCTTCCAACTCTGGATATTCTGATACTGTGGAAATACTTGTGTGAAAACTCTCCCTTTTATTCAGACAAAAGACCCAATCCCTGAAGCTGTTGGTCATGTTTCTGTCAGCCCAACCCCTACCCTGGCAGGCCCCCTTCAGCTTTGTCTGGAGGGCTGGGCCAGCAGGTTTGGGGGTAGAGGGGGCTGTTTCTGTTGTGGCTGGGGCTGGGCAGTTTCCACAGCTGCTGAAGGGCAGCCGAGGAGGGGCAGGGGAAGGACAGCTCAGGGATCAGATGTGTGAGTTTCTTAGGGCTACTACAGTGGCAGACCAGGTTCAGGTGAACTGGGCTGACTGTCTGAGCATGCGATTAGGCCGGTGCGTTCCTGCTGATCTCCAGAGAGACGCCTGTGGAGAGAGGAGGTGGCTAAGCTGCAGGTGAGACACAGGGACTCCTGCACAGCAGGGCCCAGAGCTGGCAGGGCTCACCGCTGCACACCTTGGCCAAGGCACCACCAAGCAGGGATATTCCTCCAGGCAGATGCCAATGCATCTCTTGCTTTCTAGAGCAATATCACCCCTCACTCTTTTTCGTCCTGACTTTGTTTTGCTTCTGCCTGACGCTCATGCAAGCTATTCTTGTCCAGGCAGGCTCAGTTCGAGCAAACACTGACTCCAGTCCAAGTAGGCTCCCCAAGAGAAGACCCAGAAATTAAGAGGCCAGTTAAAGCTGCTGACAGCTGCAGAAGCCTCAGAGGAGTTTTTCGACCAACCACTAACTTGCTGCTGCACAGCAGCCTGACTAGAAATGCTTTGTGGCTGTGAGCTGCCTTTGAAGGATGCAGGAGCTGTGGGGGGATCTGTGACTCACCGTTTTCTCTCACACCACCAGCAGATTGCGAGAGAACACATCAGTATCCCAGCTGGCACGGCAACCAGGACTATCACTATGCCTATCATACAGCCTGCTCCACGACAGAAAATACTTTTGATGTGCTCACGGGCATTAGGAACTTGTTTGGTCATTTCTCCAGCCTTTTCTGCAAGAGCAATTCAAAATGTTAGCCTGTCATCTGCCAGTTAACCACTGGTGAACTTGCAGCACGTTTGATATCACCAGAATGTTCTCTTGTTTTCTCCCCAGGGCTGGTCCTGGAGGCACACTCCCACCCCCTGGGGACAGGTTGTCCCTCAAACAGAGCTCAAATGGTCAGGAGGAGAGCACAGTGGGGAGCACTGCTGCTTGGCCAGTCACTGCTTTGACAAAAACTCATCAGGCAGTTCCACCTGTAACTCTCCCTCTCTGGGCCAGCTCCCACACCCCAACGGGATGGAGTCAGGCCCTCACAGGAGACACTTAAAGCTTGCTCTCCCTGTCTGCCTTTTCTCCAGCATGGGCACCCCTTGCAGCCGCTCGCAGGTTTCAGGATGTGTCTCACCATAAGGGATCCCAGCAGGACTGCTCAGTACCTGACTGCTTTGAGTCTGCTTGAGGAGGTTCAGCAGCTTTCTCATTCTGTTTTTCTCCAGACTTTGGCAGCACTGCCAAAAAGTAGACACAGGTAAAGCCTCAGCATGGCTCAGGCATGGAGGATGCAGGAGGATGGGGAGGTTCCCTCTAGCTTCCCTGCCCAATATGCAAGTCAGAACACTGATCTGGACCTCAGCTCATGAGAGGGATCCTGCTTGGGGCTACCTTTGTGCTTTGGCCATCTAGGTACTCAGGGCAAGCTGTGGGATGAAGCTACAGAGGGAGCTACGTTTGTGCAAGAGTCCTGTTTCTCATTGTCCCTGTAATGGGATCCAGGTATCTTGAACCCAACACACTTTCAGCTTAGTTGCTGATGTGACATGCAAGAGTAGGCACTGGGGAAAGAGCCTGCTGCCACACAGCCGTCCTGTGCTGACCACAGGACAGCAATTACCTGGCCATGCCAGTGGCTGGCATCGGCCTTGGAATGAGCAACTTGCATTTCTTATGGAAGGAAGATTAAAAGGTAAATGTATCTTCCTCCAACTAACTTACCTGTGGGATTCCGCATCTGTTTGATGACTGAAGATTTCAGCAAGCCATCTTAAAGAAAATTGCTCATTACTAAGATATTGACACATTGGTGATAATTATTCTTTCAAAGGAAGGAACATTGAGAATTTACCTGCTCCAGGCTCGCCCAAGGGCTCCAAACCATCTTTCTGCCAAGCTGCCAGAGAATCAGCTAGAGAGTCAGCTAGGAGCAAGCACAGAGAAATGTTTCCATTGCATGTTGGGATCTTCTGCTTTTGTATACAGAAGCACTGGATGGGGGGTCAGGTAACAACATGGGAGCCAGATGTCAGTGGATTGCCAGAGCTGCAGAGGAGGACCCAGGCACCTCTGAGCTGGCAGCTCAGCACTCTTTAAACACAATGTGCAACACCCCTGGAGGAGAGATGGACTTGGGACTCTGTTAGCAGGAGAGCACTTATACAGAGAAAACCCTTAGTAAAGCACTGGAGGAAAAACCAT
Source organism: Aphelocoma coerulescens (assembly GCF_041296385.1). NCBI lineage: Eukaryota > Metazoa > Chordata > Aves > Passeriformes > Corvidae > Aphelocoma > Aphelocoma coerulescens. The sequence goes on along the minus strand of NC_091013.1, from coordinate 14,516,597 downwards.
CTTCTTGGTGAGAAGACCCCACTTGCCCATGAAAGGCTGCACCAGTGCTGGCTGCTTACCTGCTTCCTGTGATTTCTGTGGAGCATAGGTGGCAGCCCCAGGATGCAGGACCATCCGGAGGATGAGAAGGGAGAGGAAAAGACGGTGGACAGGCGCCATGATCCCCTTTCCATCACGCTGCTGCTGCAGTCAGGGATGGGGGCTGAGCAGTTGGTTCTTAGGGCCAGTGCAGTGCCATGGGGCTCTGTGACCTCATGGCCCCTGCAGTCAGGGCACGGCTGTGTGGGGATCGTATTCAGGGAGCAGGGCTGTGTGGGGCTGGCACTCAGGGTGCTTATGGACAGCTGCTGGAGCCCCCTGGGGCTGTGTGACCTCATGGCCCTGGAATGAGCAGGCAGCCAGGGTGGGGCTGTGTGGGGATGGAACTCAGGGTGCTCCTGGGAAGCTGCCCTCCCAGGTAGGGGAGCACATCCCATAGGGCAGCTCCACCCACGGGCTGGGACACAGCCTCCCCACAGCAGGATCAAGTACACCTTCTACAAGTTTGCAGACAATGCCAAGCTGAGTGGTGCGGTTGGCACACCTGAAGGATGGGAAGCCATCCAGAGGAACCTGAGCGCAAGCTTGAAAAGAACCCTCATGAGGTTCCGTAAGACCAAGTACAAGGTCCTGCACCTGCACTCAGGCAAGCCCCTGTGTCAAGCTGCAGAAGGCTGTGGTGTCTGCTTGGTTAACCAGTGTAATTTTTAAAATAAGGCTAAATGAGTATTTTAATAAAATACTGCATTTAGTTGAGTAATTTTGTGTGTAGAATAGATGTAAGGGAAAAATACTGTATCTTTGGGGCTTTTTTTGTGGTTCAACTATATTTTTACTGTCATAGCTTGATCCTAAATGCTGCTAGACAAACACATAGAATGTTTCAAAGAACTTTGCAGTTGTATCTCTTATAATCCGTGGCTCATCATACAGGCTTTCTTCTATAAAGAGATTAGATACAATGAAGAAATTCTTCAGTAAATATGGTGAGGCACTGAAACACATTGCCCATAGAAATGGTGGATGCCCCGTCCCTGGTAGTGTTCAAGGCAAGGCTAGATGGGGCTTTGACCAACCTGGTCTAGTGGAATATGTTCCTGCCTGTGACAGGGAGGTTGGAACAAGATGATGTTTAAGGTCCCTTCCTACCCAGATCATTCTATGATTCTGTGATTGACTTGGATACCTCGGACTTTATGATCTGGGTAGTGTCCAGGGTTTCTGTCTGTTGTGTTCTTCACTCAGTTGTCCAACAGATTTATTTTCTCCCAGTTCCCTTAAATGAAAGGTTGGTCTTAAGCTTTAAGAAAAAATATGACTTTCAAGCACACTGGCAATTTTAATACTGAAAAGTTCTCTGCTTGTTGCCACACCAAACCTGTTCTTTTTTCGGTTCTCCTTGCTATCCATGTCTTTCCAACCCATAGTGTGTTTGCTGGCTGGACTTATCAGAAGGGCATCTGCTAACAGAAGTAAATGTCTTTATGTGACCAAATGGACCAGTTCTCTGCCTTATGTGACTTTAGAACTACTTTCCCTCACCTCTGTTGCTGTGTCCTTGAATTCTTTATCGAACCTGAAGAAATCTGATCTCACTCTTAAGAAAGATATACTTAGCACTTTTGGTATGTTCTGTTCCCTGTGTTCTCTTAGCCTATGGTTAAAATTTCTCTAAGGGTCAGTTAAACTGTTCCTTTCCCAAGGGATGTTTGTATTGAGTGGGGTTTGATCTCTTGCCTTCAAATATCTCTGTGGAGGTATGTATTTCTTATGGCTATAACTTTTCTCCACGTAAGTAGGGAAAATTCAGGCCATTGTGGCTGGCAACTCACATCTAAAGTTGTACTTTAAAGACAGCAAGAGTATTGGTGGTACTGTGCAAGTTTATTATCAAGGTGATTTTCTAATTCTGCATCAATTTACCCTAACCTCTTCCTTCTGGGGATTAGACTCCTCTGTGCCTTCCTTTTAGTAGGAAAGGTGTCTTTCCTGCAGCTGTCACAGAGGGTTTCAAACAGTCCTTGGTGCTGGCAGACTCAGACTGCTACCCAGATGGAACAGCCCTTTACTAACAAAGTGCCTTCTGGCAGGTCTCAAACCACCACACTTTCCTTGAAGAATCTCTCAGAAACATTTGACATGCAGTCAACTAAGGTTCATGTACACCTTCAAGGAACAGTGTGTACAGCAATAAAGTATTTCAAGATCCTGTGGTCCTCAACACTGCAATTTTCCAGTCACTATTTTTAAGAAGGATGGCAAGTCCCCCCTCCCAGGTTTTTAAGTTGCACCAAGTTCTATCTTGAAGTCACTTATCATCTGAACACAGAAGAGAAGCCAATTATGCACTGGCTGACTGGTGTTGTGTGATGCAGCTGTGCATTCCCTTGTAGCCTTTGCTTTCTCAGAGGGACTCCACAATTCTGCTCCCCATCTCCCCTACTCCTGTACACCATGAGCTTGTCCTTAGGTTAGGGAGATCTTCTGCAGGTACTGCAAGGGAAGATTTTTCTGGCCTTCAGAGAAAATACACGTGTGCAACCACAGTATGCATGTGGACTGCATATGTTGAAAAAGTCTGGTAACATTTATAATCTTTTTTCTTTGAAAAGTACTGGAATCGCACAGTGGGGTCTTTATGACTAAAGATGCCTCTGAAAATATGTATTTTAGATCTAGTTTTACTGAAATACTAACTGTGCTTTGTGTAGTGCCTTTACTGTGATAGTGACCATGTTTAAGAAAAATGTAACGGCTGCACTCTTGTAAAAACAAAAAAAACCAAGCAAACTCTTATTGAGATTGTTTATTTGTCCTTCAAGAAGGTCATTTCACATGTGATTTTTCTGCAAAATTATAATCTAAAGCTCATAATGTTATAACCCTGGAATGACTTTTCATGCTTTGTGTATCTTTTTATTTTCATTTCAGTAAGTCTCAGCAGTTTTGTACCACGACAAAACTTTCTAAGTATCGACCTGCCTGTGGTGATAGAGACGTTTTGCAAGTATCCTTTGAAGTATGTTTGTTCTTTTAAGGTAAGAAGGGAACTGTTTAGAATTTAGTGACCCAGCAAAATTTCAATTGGATATCATTCTAGACAGGATGCTGTGAAATATTTGACATCTTTATCCCATCTCTGCATTGATTATTGTCCCTGCGCCAAGCTAAAAATGAAATCTCTAACTTTCTTGAGCTTAAGAGCGTATTTTTGGTCAGTGCTTTTTTAACTCTTGAGGATGAGCCTTAACAGATGTGACAAGAAAGCCAAAGTAAGCTTGAATTTACGTCAGGAAAAATTAGATGATCTTGCTAGCATTGCAATGTCAGGGTTTTTTATTTTTGTGTCATTATATCTGAACTAAATAACAGGATATGGTTGTTTTTTTTATTTTTTTTTTCTTCAAGAGAAAAGAAAATAGCTATTCAAAAACCAGGATAATTTGGTTAACACTTGCTTATTCATGAACAAGATTATATATATACACAGACACATAGATTAGTAGACTTGAATGTGGCTAATGTTGGAACCTTTAGCCTTAGAAACTGAAATGTTCATGCGTGGCTATAGAATAATTAAACTATGTAGTTCAGTTTAATAACTAGTCCATAGAACTAAAGGTACCACATAAGCTCTCATTTTCTGGGAACACATCAGGGTTCACACTGCCCCAGCTGCTTTCTGACTCGTGTCTTCTTGCCTGGCCACTGAGGATGGAGGTAGGTACTGCAGTTAGCAAGCCTTTGGCAACAGTGAAAATTATCTACCCATGCCTCGTTCTCACGTGCACACACACGTACAGAAATCCACCCAGCTTTTCTGGCTGACAGGTAGGTAGGAGAGATAGGTCAGATTTCTGATTATATTCTAGTCATTTACTAGGGAGTGTTTTGGAAAATACTGCTAATCATGATTTCATACTTGGGTATAGAACACCTTCTTAGTTCAGGCATGGTGTCAGAGCTATAACCTTCCTCCAAAAGCACACAAAGCAAGCAAAGAAGATGGTGGTTTTTCTGTCTCCTGCTTTCACTCAAGTTGTGAAGAGTGCACGTTTAAGTATCCAAACTTAGCTCTTAAAAAAATAAAAATCTATAAGGGCAATTCTCTGAGCAGGTATGTTATGGTGTAAAAGTAATTTTACTCATGTAATTTCTGTGGAATGGCAGCTAGAAAATTAACCTTCATATGCCTCTCTCTGCGTACTAGAAATAAAATACATGTATCTTTTTTTTTTACTTTTTTTTTAACATTTTCTCAGATATTCTTATGAACCTTAACTAAATTCAACCAGGTACCTCATCTCACTATCAGGAGCACTGGCAGTTATCAATGCTGTACCCTGCTTCGCTTTGGATGGTCAGTGGATATTAAATTCCTTCCTGGAAGCCACGTTGAGCTCCCTAATTGTAGAAAAACAAAACAGAGAGCTTGTTGGCTTTTTAATTTTGCTTGCTGGAAGCGCACTTTTGGCTGCCAATGTTGCACTGGGACTTTGGATGGTGACAGCACGATAGAACATTGGATATTCTTCCATCAGTTCTCAAAGTACACAGAAGTAATGAATCCATTGCCTTTTAAAATTTGTCCAGTACTGAGATTGAAATAATTCCCTTAAAATGACACTGAAAGAACAATCAACTGGTGGTTGCTGTTTTAATTTAAAACTTTACAACACCATGCCTGTGGTCATGGGAAATCTAATAGGAAAAAGTAGGAGCCTTTTTATTTACTCTTTAAGCACTGTATTAATTTTGGAGAAATTGAATTTTAAGATTTCATAGGAAAAAATTAGACTTCATTAATTCACATCTTGAAATAAGGGAATTATTTTGCCTCAAACATTTTTAGAGTGGGAGAAAAAAACAGTTTTATTTTATAATTTTAATAATTAATAATTAAATTTAATTTTATTTTATAATTGTCAGAAGATCTGTGTGGGCTTTGATCATTTTTCAATCAGCATAGTTTTCAGTGACTCGTTTTGGCTTTTCTAGCCTGGTATTCCACCAGACTGGATTCTAAGAAGCCCTAAAGTGTGGTCTCAAAATGGAGAAAAGCTAGGTAAATGCATACCATGTGTTAGTGGGGGAGAGCAGCCATATGGGTTAGTGGCTTTCCTTTTCACCTGGCCAAAATGACTGGAGAAACATCGTCCTCAGGATGTAGATGAGAAGTGCCAATGTCTGCTAAAAATGAAGCATGTGGGAGGATAACAAAGCCCACATGTTTGTGTTGCTTACACTTCCAGTTGTATATTATCATACGCAGCTGAAGTTTTTTTAAAGGCAATATTTGTCAGCAATAGCTACAAGATAACTGAAATTTAGTTTCTGAGTGCTGAAGTACGCTGTGCACAGTTTTCCTAAGTGATATGTAATGTTTGTGGTGTTTTACTCAGAAAATAATACTGTATTCTACCTGTTCACAGTTGAAAGTGAAACCTATTGTTTTTATGGTGTCTATCCTCCAATGCTATGCATGTAATATGTACAGTAACTCACTGATGGTTTTCTGTACTTCAAAGGGTTGTTTTCCTTTGCTAGGATTCATTCTGTTCAAAGATAGCTAACAAAGATATTTAGCTGAAGCTGGTCTTTCATATGAATTATTTAGAGGAAGAGTATGATTGTGACTTGAACTATTTAAATATTTGGCTTTGCTTTCTGAGATGAATACAGACCATATCTTTGTTCTTAAATGAACAGTGGAAGAACAGTCAGTATTTTACTGACTGAAGTATGTCTGACATGCTTTGAAGCCCTTTAAGTCTGTAGTATTTTGTACCCAGTAGGATTATATATTGAATGTCTTGTCCTCCTGTGATATATTGCCTAGTTTATATAAAACAGGTTCAATCAGAGCCTTGCCTCAATATAGGCTGATATTTAAACAAAAATGTTTTAGTTCGGGAGCCTCAGTATTTGAAATAGGAAACTTTAGAAAAATACCCTGGCACTTCTGCCTCCTACAGTGCTCCCCACAGGAGCTGCTGCAGCTCAGAGTTCCTTTACAGAAACAGCCTTTCTGTAAGGAACTGAAGTGGAACCTAAGCTCATGGATCCTGGCTTGCAGGGAGTACTGAAACATCCATGACCAGGTAAAATAGATTCTTTTGGTACTTGAGGTGAAAGCCTGGGTAATTTCAAATTTCAAAGTGGGGCTGAGCCCAGTTCCTGGTGCTACTGCACAGATTCATAACTGATGTTTGCATTTGCCCACTGATGTGTACTTTTGCACAGTAGTTTTCACACTTAAGATGGACTCCTTTCTTAAGATGATGCAAGCAGTGATGAGAGACCATGTTTATTTATTTGTTGTTGGCTGGTTTACATCCCTTTCCAGTGCTGCCACAGGCTGGGTGGGCCCGTGAAGTTCACCTCCCTGGGGTGGCTGGCCTGTGCCTCTCCTTTTCAGTCATGTCAACCCAGGCAAATTGGGACGGGTCCTGGTAGGAGAGAGTAAATCCTCCAATCTAGTGTGAGCTTGTCCCTCTGGGGACCATTAAAAGTAACACAAAGTGCAAGAAAGAAAAAACAAACTACACCCTGTAAGTCTAACTTGTCATCACTCCTGGAAACATACAGAGGTTTCAGAGTAGCCGTTCTGATGGGCCACTCTGCCATCCCTCTGTGGACAGGAGGGCAGGAGCAGCCTGGTCCTTGCACAAGGCCTGGCTCTAAGGCTTTCTTCCAGACTGCTCTCTCGCCTCAGTGGCTGTTTACTGATCTGAGCTCTTCCTTTCAATGGCTCTGTGACACTTTCCTCTGTCTCATCCAATCTACATTCCAAAAAATTAATTTGCACTTGGAAGTTTAGTGTCATTTAGTAAGGCAGGATATTTACTTTCAGAACATGTCAAGTCTGATATTTATTTATTCATGTTGACTACAATGGCTTGGAACAGTCCTTCAGCATAGTGCCTCTCATGGCAACTGTAGGCAACAGATTTAGAAAAACCCAAAGCTTCTGAATTGACATGCACAAATTTCATCTTCTATAATGAGGCTGGCAGGCTGTTCCTGGTTATTTATTGTGCTACCAAAACATGAAGCTTTATCAAATGAAGCTAAAGCCAGTTTACTTTACACAGTCACTGAAGGCCAGTTTTACCAAGTAGAACTTCAGTCTGTGTCTGACCTCATAAGCAAGAAGAGGGTGGATAAGACATTGGTCATGGCTTTAGCAAAACAGACACACTAGTGCACTGTAAAGACCCTAGATCTCTTGTATGGAAGAGAGAGAGTACTGGAAGTGCTTAAAAGTAATTCATGACTCCATTTCTCCATATGCTGAAATTCTACTGAGTAAGGGTTGATTTAGGTATGTACAAGAATTAAGACTTTAAGCAAACCGGGTATGAATGGTGACCCAGCACATCTTAGATTAATGTGGACAAAGGTAATAGGTAGGTTGGACCACTCTCTGAAGAAGAAGTAGTTCAGTGGATCCATTTCATTCTCCATAATCCTAACATATGGATTACATTCTGATAAGCATGGGCCATACATACACTTACTGGGAGGATTTTTCCTGGGGTTTTGGTCATTTATTTAGCAAGAGAAAACACAAAAGTACAGGGTAATTTTTGTGTGTTGGATTTTTACTGGAGTATTTGTGATGTGTCTTTTGTTTTTGTAAAAATAGAAAGGAAGTCTTTCCTTAAAATTAAATCCTTTTACATTTTAGTCTAATTAGCCCCTCAGAATCTTTAATACAGGGTCCATCAATATAATTATAGGGCGTATTGACTGGACTATAAAACACAGCACTCTTAAAGATTGGATGGCTGCTACTATTTATGTATATACTATGCATTTTAAATCTGTATCAGATGGAAAAAGTAATGTCTAATATTCAGAAATGTTATACTTAGCTTTTGCTTGAAAATTTCCAGAAGAATTCCATAATTATAATCATTGTTCTAACTTGTTTTTTATTAAATTTTTTATATCAGCAAATATTTACATAGCATGTTCTGATAATGCATGATATGACATGGAAATGGCAAACTCCTTAGCATGGGGGATGTTACATGCTCTTTGCTAACTTAGGAAATTTGTACAGAAGCAAGCTGATTTTAGTTAAATGAAAGAGGCTTCACTAGAAAAAGTGTAGACAAACTTGCAGATTAGTCATCCCAAATTATGAGCCACAGTGGAAAATTTGTTAACTCATCCTTTTTATTTAGAAGGAAACAACCAACAATATTGATACTGATTCTTTCAGTGATAATTCTGCATTTGTGGATGTGTGTGTATACATACATTTGTATAACAAATACATACATAGCCACAGGATGTATTAGTGCTTTTTTAGGGATAACTTAGAGCAGTCCTGCATATTCTGCAGTGTAGGCTTTTGTTTTTCCTTCTCTCTGTGAATTCTCTCTATGGTTTTCTCTGGATTTGAAAACAGAAACTTATGTTTTTCCCCCATAAGCAATTCTTAACTTCTTTATTAACAGAAGACAAGTGATGGGGACATGATGTAACCACAGCTGCATGAGTTTTGTTCAGCTGATGTTTAGAATATGGTTCTTACTTTCTGTGAAGCCTCAGCTACAAGCATGGTAAACACAGTTTTTTCAGGGCCACTAAAAGAGGTCAGCCTTGGAATGCATCACCCTCTTATTGCTGCTGTTTGTGCTGTTCTGAATAACTGGGATGAACAAGACTGTGTAGACCATACTGAAGAAATAGTTTTCAGGACAGAACTCTCCATGGCAGGCAGGGTGTTTCAGCTTTCTTTTAATAAGGATATATTTTGTTCCATTTAGCACAATCCCAGCGTTCCCATAGCTTCCCATACATTTTACATGATGTCAAAAGGTGACCTGTAGGAATATTTTTAAAATAAATTATGTATGTCTTACTCATTCAGAGATCAATACAGATCTGGATATCACTAATGACAGATGAAGAAGGCTTATAAAGTTTTATATAGCCTAGTCTCTATTTATATATATAGAGCTAAACTCTAGATATAGTTATTTGTAAAATACGCATTCTGTACACTTGCATTCAGACCAGTTTCCACAACCAGTCTTTCCTCAGCTTTGTTCTTGCAATCTTGTGAGTAAGGAACCTTGAATCTTAACACAGGTAAGATCCAGTAATGGCAAATATTTTATATCTTCTTTATCCTGAATTTCATGTAACGCTTTCTATTGATTAGTTATTTAATGTGGCTGAGTTACCTGGGGTACACACCCTGCATCAATGCAGCATTTGGGAACATTGCACTGAGGACTGCCAGAAAACAGCAGCTCTGTGACTTCTGGCTTGGGCTCATCCACTCCATCATGTGAAGAGCAGATGGCAGTGTTTAGGGGCAGTGAAGAACTTCAGCTTATGGCAGCTTTATGAAACTTTCACACTGCTGACCCGGTGTGAAAGGACAGGAACAAAGAGCAGGATATGACACTGCAATTCCATTCATTCCATTTACATTGTCATGAAACCTGAAAAGAACTTGTAATTAACATTTCAGAGCAGGAAGATGCGTTTTCCAGCCCTTCACTGAATCATTCAGTGAGTGGTGATCAAACTTTTTTCTGAACACTTGTCATTCCTTCAGTAAATATGTGCTGAATAAGTAGCATGGGTAGCTATAGGTTATTTTTTAAAATGGAGTTGGATATTTCTCACCTCTAGATGTTCATCCTGGGATGGTTTTTGGAGCATCATAGTATAACTGATCTTCATTGATACTTGGTTGAAAGTTTGGAGGCTATTTCCAAGCCATCACTAGAAAAATCTATTTCCAAGTTGTTTGTTGATATTTTAAATTCATCTTTTCCTTACATAACATTGTTTTTAGATTTCATGTACTCAGTTGATCTTATCTGAAGCCTGTCAATAGAATATGTATTGTTTAGAAATTCAGTGTAGGTTTTTTTTTCCTCTACATGGCCTTATTTTTCACACTGACTCACAGCTGTGGAATGTTAGATTTTTAGACCCTTTGTTCCCACTATGCATTGTTCATGATCATGGTTTTTTTTAAAAAAGGAAAAAAAAAGGAAGCTTCAGTTTGAAAATGTCGGCTAACAAATATATGGAACACTGAATAATGTATTGTAGTTTTGTTTTGCCTTTTTTCTCTATTTAATTAACGAAACAATAAATATTGTTTTCTATGTATGATAAATGTATCCTGCAAATAAATTCATTCTCTGATTGTTGATGTGCTTAAGTCTGTTTGTAAAAATAAGGTAGAGTGACATAATTCCTTATTAGTGGCAATTGCTATATTCTCTCATATATTCTCATTCTCTTCATATGTGATTCATATTCCTTCTGCCAAGATACACCAGCAAGATACACCATCCTTTTTCATGTCTGACCACCTCCTAAAAACAACTATCACTTTACTTTCCCTTATTTATCAGTTTATCACAGTAATAGTTGAAGTATTTGATACAGGAGGTCATCGTCAAGGTAAGTAAAACCACTGCTCTGGCCAGTCCTGTGTGAAGAACTTAAAATGTCAGATCTTCACAGGTGAACTTACATCTCACTGCCTTTGATTTGTTTGTCCAGGCCAGCCCAGAGCTGGGCACGTTCCCTGGCTGGTTCTGGACGGGTTTCCTTCGGTATCCACGTGGTGTCTGGGCTGCACTGGCACAGCGTAACTGGGTACCTCAGCTTTGTTTGACAGGGAAGCGTTGCTGCTCTGTTTCTTGAGCGAGCTCATCTGGAGCCAGCCAGGTTATTTGTTCTGAGAACTAAATTGTCCTTTGTTGCTTATTGGACACGCTGTTACTTTATACAAGCAGGGAGCTGTTTCAGCAATTGTGGCTTTGTTCCCAGATAAAAGATTACCATGAGAAATGGGCACAAAGCACAGATTGGACACATTGGTAGGATTTCCCAGATAGGTTGCTATGCAGTTTTTGCAATTTTCTGAATTGCATTCTTCTGGCATGAGGAAATGCCTTTTATTTTTCCTCTTGCCCATGTTAAAGGTAGAGACAATAGCATATTTTTTTTGCTGAAGCATGTAAGCTTTTAGGAGAGTTCTGAGGTTTTTCAGTTGGTTTTGAAAATGTTATCCTTTACTGTGATTAGGTATGTTCCTCTTGTAGTCTGAAAAAACAGTCAGTTATATCCTAATGTCATTCTGAGGAATGTTGCCTTCTTCACTAATGTAATTTCAGGGTAAGATTCAAAAAGAAATCCTGTATCTATAAGTCTTATTGCTGGTAACTTTATATAGAAAGCTAAATATAATTCTTCCTCTGATCATACCAGTTTGAACCACCAAGCAGAAGCATTCCTAAACATCTGCAGTAGATTTGTATGTACTGAGCTCACTTAAATACTTTTTAAAAGTATTTTTATGATCTTTTGATGTGACCTAATAAAGTACAATTTAAGGTTTGATTCTAATGTTATGGTGGTAAACTGGGAGAATTCACAACATTTATGAGGACTAAGCACACAGACTAGTGTAGCTAGACTAAAGTTTTCCCCTTTTTTTACCTCAGAGAGATGTGGGTCTGGTATTTGCTTTCATACTTTTAAGGCTCTGGTGGTGTTGAAATGTAATTGGATATTTTTACCAATGATGTATCATATTCTCTACATTTATGATTAGTTCTACCTCTTTTTAGTTCTTTGCAAGTATATTAGTGGCTGAATACTATGTCACTGCCACTTCTGCCTGTCTTGAGAACACATGGTCATACATCCTTTTTTATTTCCCCCTCAAAGGAATCTTTCAAACTGAAATACTTTTTTCCCTTCTTTTTTTTTAATGTCATCCTTTTTATTTGCTATTGCATTACAAAAGTTCCTGTCCTTTTCCCTCTCATGCCTCTTTGAGGACCTCTATTAAGATATAACTAGATTTTTTTTTTTTTTTAATTTCTCCAAACCGACTGAATTTGATTCAGTTGCCCACGCAGGCATCTGGTGTGATCTGAGATATCCTAAGGTGTTCTTAGGCTAAAAATCTGACTTGAAACAACGTTTTGAAACTCATCCCCCTTGTCTCCTTTTGTCTCCTGGTGGATAAGTCTTAGGTTTTCTAAGACCTACACATGGGGCTGGCAGATGTGGGTGAGGCCCTACTGGAGATCAAAGACCTTCTGGACCAGCTGCTGGATACTTGGAAAGGTACCTGAGGGCATTTTGTATCACACCAGATGCTTACACGTGGGCAACAAATCAAGCCAAACAGCCTCCTTTTCTTCGTTGTGTTTTTTTTTCTTTTTGGCTCATGAAGTAGACTTTTTGAGTGAGTATATCTGACATAAAATTCATCTAAGCTTTTCTGTTTATGCAGAATAGTGTGATCCAGACTTTTGTATAAAAGTCAGGCTAGCAGAATACATGCATTGTCCTCCTGCACTGACCTTACACCTGGAAGCAGCAGAAATTAGTGTTGCTGCCTTACCTACAGCAAGAAAAAGGAAGGTGGATCTTATAAGGAAAATCCCATCAGTCTCAAGCTGTGGAGGCACCAGGTAGAGATAAGGCTGTGTGAGGGGACTGTGATCATCTCAGCCAAGTGCCATAATTGTGCATTTGTCTGGTTTTTAACTTGCAGAAGAAAAGAAATTGTGACACAGTTAAGAACGGGATAAAATCGGGGAAGAGACTGATAGAGGTGGTTTGTTCATTTACAGAATCATTAATAACTCCACAATAAGCATTTTTACTACTTTTTTTTTTCATTGCAGCATTTATAGAGCTGACCTGCAACTAGAACTAACAAACTTCCATCACTCGTAGAAACACATTGGTGGTAAGATCAGAGGGGCAATAAAAGCCAATCCTAGACCGCAGTTCAGGGTGTTCAGACTTCGGAGTTGTGTCCCTCTCCCTGACTGAGCATCAGGACCAATCTGAATTTCAGGTAGTCTGGATGCAAAGTCAGAACTTTTCTCCTTCTGTTTCCACATTCTCCCTTCAGCATGAGCTAACCTTACAGATGCAATTATTAAGAAAATAATTTTTTTTAATGTTTTGCCCCTTGGCTTTGTTCTCATTCCTGCAGCTATTTGAATAACTGGCAGATACTTGGCCAAACCACCTGTATCTCTATCATTGCTGCAAAATCAACAAAGACAGATTATGAGTGTGCATTATAAACCACAAATTCCTGGGTACTTACCACTGGTTTTACCACCAACAAATTTAATTTTTTTTTCACTTTGACTGTTTACTGCTCTTTATTAGATGCTTGAATTTATTACCTGGAAATGTTCTGTGAAGCGCTTGCAGTGCTCAGCGTGCTGCAGTGCTGAAGGAAGGAAAAAATGGGCAATGCAAAAACTTGCATAGTGTGCTTTTTACAACAGAATTCACTGTTTCATTTAGTGAACCAACACAGATAAGATTATTTTGTCATAAATGAAGGATCTGGTTATTTTTCCAGCATTTATATTCAAAGGTATTCCTAAGAAGAGCAGTTCAGTAGTTAACCTAACTGGCCTCTGTGTACCACTGACCTCTGCAATTAAATGTAGCTGAACCAGAAGTTAGACCAGAAGTTAAAATATTACTGTCGTTGTTGTGAAAACTTCGGCATACTATCAAATGATAATTTTTCATAAACATGCAGAAACTTATTGTTCACTTGAGAGTTTAACTAACTGGAACGGCCCATTTTTTTAACTTTTTTTTTTTTTTTTCATTTTGATTGAAAATATCAAAAGCCATTCTGAAGAGAACATTTTAGCTTTCACTTACAGGATTACTTAGAGGGGTTCTCTTTTAGCACATGCAAATGATGGTGTAAAAATAAAACTGCATAATTTAACAAAGTGATACTAAATGCCTAAATCACTCTGTTTTCATCTATGTGGTCATGAAACCAAATCTGTCATATTCTGATGTAAAATAGCAAAAATAATCCAGAAAACTAATGGTCACGCAAGTTTAAAAAAATAATAATTTTTATTATTAATTACAAGTAAGTAAATAAATTGGGGGTGGAAGCCCTTAAATGAAGGTCCTCTTCTAGATCAAAAAGGAGTTAAAAGGCAAAATAAACCTCTTGTCTTCTGCCATGGGTTTGTGTATATACAGAGATATGAATTTGTTAAGCACTTGGTTAACTTCTGCTGGCCTGCACTAGCATCAGTTTAGATAAAAATAATGATTATTAAGCAGCCTTAGAAGGCTGTGAACCATACAGGTCGTGGCTGCAGTGAAGTGGCACTGTCAGATCCATAAAACACAACTTGCAGTGAAGAAAAATGGTCGAGCAGCTCTGTCTGGGGCTGGGCTGTGAGGCCACCCTGCAGGACAGGAATCCATCCCATTGTGCTTCCCTGTGTGACCTGCAGCAGCCGTCAGGGCCAGCCCCAGAAAGGCACCTGCAGTCCTTAGCAGGGACGTGGGCCAGAAGAGCTCACTAAGCTCTACCATTAAGACCTTTCTTGCCCTGAGGTCAAAGGCCCTCCAGAACAAGCTCAGATTTTTACCCAAAATAGCCCCAAGCTCTTCTGCATGTGCCCAGCCCTGGCAGCAGAAGAGCTCAGCTACAACACCCAGGCTGGGGTCTGGCAATGGCACTCGGTCTCAGTGAGGAATTTTTAAATCCAGCATCCCATTAGTTCTGTCTTTGAAAATGCTGTGTGCAGGGGTGGGAGCAGGATACAACAGATGGGAAACAGCCTGGGTACAATCCAGTGTCTGTTTAGTGAACCACTGGCCAGTTCATGTAATACTATAGATGAGTTCCAGGTCTTGGCCAGGACCTACTTAAAATCTCCAGGACGGAGCCACAAAGTTTCCAGGAATGTTTTAAATGGTGTCTTGGTTGTTGGGGTTTTTTTAATGTTTGCTGTATCTGCAGATGCATACAAAACATGTAAGAATGAGGTGTTTTCTTGCTGGAGAGGAATGTTAAAGTGATACTGCCAATTTTAAGCTTTGGGGGAAAATGCTTTTATTTTAGAGAATAAAAATGCTTTAATATTTGAAAAGCTGTTCTGCTTTTCTACAGTATTTGCTGAAATACCTTTTCAATGTTTAAGAAAATATTTTAACTTTCTTCCAAGTCTAGGAAGTGTGCAGCTTGGGCCATGGAAATTTATGAACAAAGGAGCTTTGAAATGGGCTGTCTCCTCTTCAATTGCTCCAAATGTTTGACTTTGCTGTATCAGCACCAGTTTGGTGCTGATAAAAGCTTGCAGTTGTCTAGCTGTAAGGAAAGCCAGCTGTCTTAAGAACAGCTTAAGTTATTAGTCAGTCAGGCATCTGAAATTAGAAATTTTTGCTTGTGCATCCCAGGCTTTGGAATGCTGTCCTATGAAATCTAACACTGCAGCCAGACAATTAGACCTGATACCAGGAAATTGCAGGTCCAAATTGAATGGAGTCCTTGAAGTAGACCCTGAATATGATATGCATGTGAAAACAGAGCTAAGTTATGCACGAGCAATAAGACTGTTATCAATATGAAAATGTGAAGGACTCCTTTCTTCCATCCTCATTCACCACAGACAGTGTAGCCACCACTGTACACTGACATTAGTGGGAAACATCCTGGCCCTACATGGGGGGGAGTATCAAGTGTTAAAGCAATAGCAGAATAAAGTGGCATGGCCTAATGAACAGTGTCAGAATTGGACCTACTGAAGGAGGAAAACAGTTGCTTCAACTTAGAGAATGAAGGAAGGGGTTTCTCTTGATGTAGTTAATGTATTTTGCAAAGCTCTTTACTTCTGTAGTGCAAGACATAGCCCTGTTCTTCAAGCACATGTTGTAAAAGTTATTTTGTACTGAAGCATAAGGCTGTAGCAATCAAATGGAATTTGGAAGGTTTTTTTGCTTTGGGCTGTAACAAGCTTTCAAGGCTGCCTGTTGATTGAACAGGCTCCTGCTATGAGGAGAGGAATTCAGGGATTGAACCCCACCTAGCTTGAGTCACTTGCTGTAGGCATTTGGAAAGTCACCTTAGCCTCTCTCTAGAGTTAATAAAGACAGATATACCACCACAGATAAGCCATCTGAGGAGCACCAGGCTCTGGGGCTGCTTCTCACCCAACATACTACAGATCCAGCCTGGTGAGCAGCCTGGGCACAGCCTGCTCCACAGCCGTGTTGCAGAAGGACTACATTAATAGATAGGATTGCTCAGAGCACCTGCACAAAATAATGAGTGTTGGTTTCTACACTGCCTTATTTCCTCTTTCTTTCTTTGGTCCACAGCACATTTATAAATAGAAAGCTTGGTGTGAATAAACTGGCTTGTGGCTGATTACTGTACTCAAAAGGTCTTTATTCACGCGCGCCATGTTCCTCTAGAGAATGTTTTTGAACATGTTCTAAGAACTGTAACTATTGGTCTTAATGATTCACAATTTTAAAATATTTCAGTCTAGTAACACAATATCTCTTCTTATATATGTGTGTGTCATTAAAACCACTGAAACACGATGAATAATTTGTAGTTGCTAGGTATCTGGAACTATCAATCTCTTATTTTTAAAGTAGCAATTACAAGGAAAAGAGTTTCAAAAGTAAACAATAGTGCTTGAAAGTACTAATGATGAAGACAGTGATTTAGAAATCAACCTATCTAGAACAGACTTAGAAATAAGCTAAATGTATGCCTGAAGACAGGCATTCTCAATTACATGTGTGGCCTCACATCATCTCTGTCCACCTCCCACATTGTACATCTCTGCTGTCATTGTAAATAATCACTTTTTACCTTCAGAACTGTCCACCAGCCTTTTCTCTATCTTTCTGCCAAGACCAAGCCTCAAGGCTGGAAAGCCAATTAGAGATACAACTTCCCTGTCACAGCTGACTGCCACATTCATTCATTGGAGAGGGACTTTTCACAAGGGCGCGTAGTGACAGGACAAGGGGAAAAGGGTTTAAGTTGCAAATGTACAATTAATTACATTTAGATTGTGTCTTAGGAAGGAATTCTTTACTGTGAGGGTGGTGTGGCATGGGAATAAGTTGTCCAGGTTGGGGATGTCTCTGGAAGTGTTCCAGGCCAGAGTGGATGGGGCTTTGAGCAACCTGGTCTAGTGGAAGGTGTCCCTGTCTATGGCAGGGGGGTTGGAATGAGATGATCTTTAAGGTCCCTTCCAATCCAAACCATTCTATGATTCTATGATTACCAGTTTGACACTGAATTCACAACCTGTGTTTTTTCTACCTCCTGCCTTTCCCAGCACCTCTCCCACCTCCTTACTTTGACTTCACCTTCTCACTAACAAATTCAGAACCACATTGCAGAGTTATTAGTATCTGCCTGCCTTTGTTTTGTCAGCAATACATGATTTTTAAATGAAAAAGTGATAATTTCTCAACAAGCCATTCCTATGCAGTCAGGAGGAAGCAAAGGAGGAGCACGGCATCTGTGTTTTACTCTTGATTTAGCTGGGGATTTAATTAGCAAATATATTTGTCGGACTTTCTGGTTTTTACATGTCTTCAAAAGAAATGACTGTGGTGATACAATTGACAAGGACTGCTTAGAGAAAGATGACTCCCTATGTAATTATGTTCAGTTTGCCAGCTGTGGCAACTATTTGAAAGGCTGCACTTCTGGCCAGAGATTATTAGCTTATATATACCAGGTTACATACTCTCGTACAATCTATTGCTTAATGCTTTACCCCCCTTGAGGGCATTAGAGATATTAGGGAAAAACCTGGATTCACACTGAAGGATGATTTGCTTTAGGAAGAAAGACATTTTTACAGTGAATAAGCATTACATGCATCATGTAAAGATGCAGCCAAGATTCTGGAAAGTGACTACTGAATCTGGGTACATTTTTAGAATTCTCAATCTAAAGGATTTATTTTTCCAATGCAAGAGAACAGAAAATGAAGTCTTTTTTTAAATAAAGCCAACCAGAACCATTGCTTGCCATGCACTTACATTTGCATTTGTATCTGTGATTCTGATTTGCTTCCTACTGAAAGAAAAAATAAAATGGTGGGAAAAACTGAAGACAGGTGCTAGTAAGGGCACTAACCATATTATCACATGCAATCACACTAGTTTCCTGGACAGCTGAAATAATAGCAGCCTGGTTTAGTGCCTTGGACTGGTTTCTACTGGGTGACTGCACTTCATGGTAAAGCCTGCAATATATCTGTCATCAAAATCAGCAGCACCTTAAATGTGATGCTGAGTAACTACAGCAGGTGCTGAGAAAATCTCCACATCTGCCCAGGCTTGGGTTTGCTTCTTGGAGAAGCAGAAAGATGATGGTTCGAGTTACAGAATATTTCCACCATTAACAAATGGAAGTAAGTTTTACAAGATCTGAATTAAACTTTCAGCTCAGCCTGTGTAAAACAGGAGCAATAATGTTTTGGTGATTTGCTGATCCCTTTTGTTTTCAGTATTTGGATCATAAATTCTGTATGTAGAAACTCCCTTTTCTAAGTGCAGTGATGTGAGGATATAACTCTCTTTAGAGAGAGGGGCTCCAGGTACTGATACAAAGATAGTTTGAAAGTAGTGTGCACTGGAAAAACTTGTTTTTAGAAAAGAGATACTAGGTTTTAAACATGACCCCTGTCACACAGTCCAAACCCCAACAGCAGGATGCATTTTGAAAATTAATTGTCAGGAAGTCAGCAACAGTGAAAGCAGAACAAGAAAAGGCAGTTGTAGACAGCAGAGGAATCAGAAACTGATGGAATTAACATCATACAAAGGACTCAGCAGGAGGGGATGCAAATGACCAGTATCAAACAGAATCAAGTATGATTGAGAAGAAGAAAGGAAGAAGCGCTGAGAACAAACAGTGCTGCATTCAGAACAGGTTGGGCAAAAGTGCAGTTTGAGTGGGAAGGTGAAGAAAGCTCTGCTGATTTCTAAATAACAGATAAAGATGCTAAGATAAATGAAAGATAATAAGGTAAATTAAGTGTCAAAGAGCTATAGACAGAAGCAAGCCTGGAGTAGTATGCAGAAAAAGAAAAACCAAGTTAGCGGAGGAAATCATTGGGAGAGCACTGAAGAATAAGTGAGGATTTTTTAAGTGATGATCACAGGAAAGAAAGAAGAGAGAATGGAACTGAGGAGACAGGAAGTTGAAAGTGGGAATGAGAGAGATGACTGGAACTTGAAACTGCAGAAAGAGTGTAAGGATTAAAGAGGGGTCATATAGATAGCCATTACTTCTCCTTCATTCAGAGGTATCTCATATTTGGGGGGTTTTTTATTTCCTTGTCTTCTTACTCATGAAGCACTTTATGTATTTACACCACAGCTGCATTACATGTTTTTAATATTTGTTATTTCAAGCAGCTTGCAATATGACCTTAGGGGAGGTTTAAGGTTTTATAGCAACCTTTTACCTACCCACCACCTCTTCTCAGGAAATTTCCAGTTCATTCCTGCCATGACTGAAATGCTGCATGATAGCATCTTTGCAAAGCCTTCAGAAACAGCACAGGGCCAAAAGCATCTTATTGCTTCTCAGTTAGCATTCTCTCAAAGTCAGTTTAATCCCACATATTTAGTGCTGCAAGCAAGCAATTTCAGAAAATTAAACTGGAATTTCCCTATGTGTTTATGACATGGCAGTAATGATAGATTTTTATTTGTAGTTAAATATTATCCTGCAGTGTTTACCAATTAAATATTCAAGGCACACAGGGCAAGTGATTGTGGACTTGACTGAAAGCCAGATGGAGGGAGAAAATGTCATCAATTCAGCTGTGGTTTAGAATTGATAAAACTAGCCCACAGAATGATTTGTGAATAAATGTGTGCCTTTCACTAATACATTGGAAGTGGGAATGCTTGCTTTTAAGGGCTGGAACATTTAGGAGACATTTAACTCCTAAACAGTTTATAAATAGAGCTCTTTGTTGTTTTCAACAGGATATACTGTAAACGTGTTACTGGAGGCTACCATTCAGACAGACTGCATATAATCCAGGCAATGGAATATGCCATGCATGATGGATGCCATATGAATAGGACTACTCTGGCAATAGCACATGCACTGTCCCTTAAAGCTGAGCTCCATTAATTATTATAAAGGTAGAAGTGAGGCTTTCTAACAGAAGTAAGCCTAAAGCTAATGCTACTCACAACATATAATTTGACCAGAAATATTACCTACAAGCAGAAAACTATGGGTTCTTTTCCCATCAAAAAGTACCATTTACATTTTGAACAAAACACAGGAAAAAAAATATTGTGTTTTTAACTTGATATTATTCATTAATGAGAAAGAAAAACAATAGGAAAACCATAGAATGGTTAAGGCTGGAAAAGACCTTTGAGATCATCAAGTCCAACCATCAACCTAGTGCCACCACCATGTTCAACATTAAACCATGCCCCCCAGTGTCCTACACACATGTTTTTTGAACACTTCCAGGGACTGTGACTCCAACACTTCCCTGGCTAGCCTGTTCCAATGCCTTGCAATGCTTTCAGAAGAAATTTTTTCTAATATTCAATCTAAACCACCCCTGGTGCAACTCAAAACCATTTCTTCTTGTCCTGTCACTTGCTGCTTGGGAGAAGAGACCAAGCCCCACCTGGCCACAACCTCCTTTCAGGTAGTTGAAGAGAGCAAGAAGGTCTCCCCTGAGCCTCTTGTTCTCCTGGCTAAAAAGCCCCATCTCCCTCAGATGCTCATCATAAGACTTGTGCTCCAGACCCTTCATCAGCTCTCTTTCCCTTCTCTGGACTCACTCCAGCACCTCAAATAAATCTAATAGGAAGTAAAGCCAATTTGTTGCCAAGTGGTCAGTAGTCTAAACAGTCCTATAATGCATAGTGATAATGGGCTTGCTGTCTTGTCCAGAAATCAAAGAAATTTTTCAGAGTCCCTTGGGTTTACCTGGCAAAACTACAATCATGTGGTCTCATAACTAGAAGGGATCCAACACTAGAAATGCTGACAAGAACATATTTCCAGGGAAGCAGAGTACTTAAAGAGTAAGGTGCTTACTAGTATTTCCTCTGACAATCTTGGCTGCCTCCTGCAGCTCTGTTGCAGCCATGTGATCCCACAGGACTTGTTTCTGTACCACTAGGAAGCACTACAGCAAGCACCGTGCCTGCAGATCAGAGGGACCCTGACATCAGTACTCAAGCCTGGTTTATGACAGGATAAGCTGTTATCTCTTAGGGCTGAGTCTTTTAATCCATCTACATAGTTTCAATGCAGGACAGTGTGTGGGAAGGCAGAGCTGGGTGTTGCTCCTACACTCCTGCAGTGCTGCAGCCAGCAAAGGCTCCACGCTAAGTCTGGCTGCACCGAGCTGCCCATAACACAAAGGATAACTGGTCCCATCCACCAGGAGAGCCCTGGGCTCCTTGTGTCAGTGGCTCTCAGTGCCACAGAGAAACCATGTCAGAGTGCAATAAAATCTGTGGTAAAGTTTTCTGAAAGAATGGAGTCAGGCAACTGCATAATTTGTTCCAAGAAGTCTGCATGACATATTGGTTAAGTTTTACAGCTTTGTTTGACATACCCAAAAGTGGCTGTCACACAGAAAATGTATCTTGTCTTTTCCTGAGCCATTTTTATTGCAAAATCTGCTATTCAGCATTCGTTGATCCAAAAATGAATTCATACACTTTCTCATTAGTTCCTGCACACTTCCTAAGCAAACAGTAAAAGTTAAAGGCTGGCAGTTCAGTATTGTTTATTGTTACATGGGGCTCTGTCAGTTTGAGTATGTGATGAAGAAAAATACAATAGTGCACAATTTAAAACAGGAATCAGGAAGAAAATATAATCCAAGAGTTTCATTTCAGCATTCTCAAATATCTTTTTGACTCCATGTCTTTTGGCACTGGCAAGACACCAACTGAGCTCTTTTGGCACAATGAAACACAGTATCATTGATTATGACAGATGTAGCCCATAAAAACTGGGCAAAATAGAAAAGAGGTCAGGAAGTAGTGAGCACTCAGAGCACCGAAGCTTGAATTCATCAGAGTACAAAAGCAAGGCCACCATATCACTGCCTAGATCAGAAGAGAAACCTAACCAGGATTTCTAGTACCCTGCAGGTACGACAATACATTCTTTTCTTCTTACAGCTTAACCCCTGCATAGTAGCAATCCCCAAAATACTGAAAGCATAGGAGCCAGACCAAACTAAATTACCAGCTATTTGCTTTAGGTCATAAAACCAACTCTTCTATGAAGTTTTAATTGAAAAATTAAAATGTTTCCACACGAGAAGTTCTAATGACATTACCTATTACTGACGTTCTTAATTTTGCATGTCATGCTAGTAAAGTTGGGATTGGGAAGTGACAGGAAACAAAATAGCTACTTGCTTTTTTTCAGGATTCATGCACTCACAAAAGTAAGACCCTTACTTTAAAATAAAGAAAATACAATTGCATGTTATTCCATAAGATACTTGAAGTCCTTAGTTTACAGAACCCTGTACGAATACCCTTCCTTTGTGTATCTGTACAGTCTTTGTCTATTGAAGCAACTGGGATCTTCAGTGCCTATGCTTTGACATAACTCTCATCAAGAGAGGTTTCTGTTTCCAATTTTGTCCAGACAGAGGAAATTAATCACAATTTGAATTTTGTATAAGAAATCCTTTTGCTCTGTCTCTTTCTCCAAGTCTGCATTTCTTTCACCATTTTCAGCCCAAAAGTCAAAATAGATATAGTACTCAAAAGTCCTACCTTTGAAAATTATCCTCAGGTGTTACCAGCAGCTGCAGGTTCTATTGGAAATCCCCTTAAAAATATGAAAATCTTCCCTCTCCAGATTTTCACCTCTCACCACTTTGCAGAAAACCTTCCAGAATTCTGATGCTGGGAGGAAAAAAAACCACCTACATTTGAACTTTGCATATGGTAAGTATTCCTATCTGATTACTTTTCTGTTTTTCTTGTGCTCTAGGTTAATGTTGCTGGCAATAATAGTCATTATATAAGTGTTGCAGCCAAAACCTCTAAACAAACTATTTGTTATCTCTTGAACAACTGCTCACTCACTGACAATATCATTACATGCCATTTTATGTTCACCAGAAGTTCTTTCAGTTTAACGAAGACAAAAACCTAAAAAAGAAACCTAAACCAACCTGTTAAATAACTGGAGAATATATTAAAGACTGTGCAAGGAATTGCTCAGATAATATAACGCAAGTCATAAAGAACCATTATAGAAATTTGTGTAGAATACCATATACATTATTCACAAGAGGAATTTAGAGCTGCCTGTTGAATTTGTACTTTTTAAAATGTCACAGCTGAAACAGTTTTCATCCTCATGGGTGTACAAACTAATAGAGAAAGAAAGTACTGTTATCACCTCTTTTTGGGTGGAATAATTATTAGCAATTGAAGCATTAAAACACTGATCTCCTGACTCTTAAGCTACTGCTCTAGTTTCTCTCAAAGCATCAGCAGAGGCACTTTACTAAAGACTGAGCTGGTACCAGTGGGGACTAACTTCTACAATCAGTATATGTTATCTGCCAATCTTCTGGATTGCAAGGACACACAAATTTTGTGGTATTTACATCAGGCTGTTTCAGGCTGAAAATATTTATGTCAATTCCAAAAGGCACTTTGCTGTAATTACTGCCAATTATTACTTTATTGAGTTCTGGTGAACTTTTGGTAACAGATTGCAATACATTGTTATTGTATTACCTTGTCAATAGGGTCAATATTTTTACACAGGTTTTGGAGGATTAACTACTAAACTTTTGTCTGTTTCTCCAAATTTGTTTTATCCACTTTAGCTCTAATTGTGAAAGTACTTAGGTGAGCTGTAGATTATAATCACTTTGGATTATATTCTTGACTCTACATTTTTATTTACCTTGCATTTAAAAACCATACAAATTTATAATTAGATGTTACATGACAACTTCTTAGAGGAACTGACTGTGAAAAACCACAGTCTTTCAACTTTTTTCTATGATGTTATTTAATGAACTCAACGATGGTCTGACAGCCAATAAAATGAGATCATGGCCAGCAGAGTGGATCAGTATTATCTTACTGTGTTGTTTTTTTCCCCTGGAAAACTCATCTCTCTTTCCTAAGCACATGCTGTTTCTTATTTACAATAGAAAACGGAGAAGTTTGTGCAAAAGTTTTTGCTAAGGAGAAAACTTTAAAAAAGTAATCATGGCTCTTATCCCCCATGGCAATTCTTATTTCATGTTGAGAGTATCTCTGAACAGAATTCATTCAATCTGTTCAAAGCACTCCACAAATATGGAATTCACCTGAACTGTCCATAGACAACAGATAGAACCAGAACACATTTTATCTGCTCTGGTTGGAAATGCAGATGTTATGAACTACATCTTAAAACTGGCTCTCTGCTGGTTCTGAATGCAGTGAAGACAACCAGATCAAAGACAGGCTTCTGGATTGTAGACATCTGAGTTAGAGGAGATGATCTTCATGCGCAGGGCTCACAGGAGAGGCTGACGTGCAGCAGCTGTTATGCACTGGCACCTTGTCCTGTTTAGACAGGCACCTTTCTTTAATCTGGAAATCCCTTTGAGGGGATTTGAGAAATGAGACCATTTTCTGATTTGGAATTTGTATTGCACTTGCAACCAAAAGGTTCACTTACCACAGGCATAATGGTAATACCTCGTCTCATAATAAGAAAGCTGAACTCATCAATAAAGTAATACCCCTTATAGAGTTCTGAAGGGTTGAGTTTATGACTATTGTAGCCAGTATGAGTTATTGGCATGTATTTAAGCATTTTGTTCATTTTCCTTGGTTTTATATTTTGAATGCTGTTACATACAATTCTGCCTGGAAAGTCAAATGACCAGGTGACAAAGAGTATTGGTCTAACCTCGTCTGCAGTGCACCAGACAAATGCTGACATTCTGGCTCCATTGAAGTCAGCATTAAGTCTTTTCTTTGACTTCAGTGGCAACAAAATTTCATGCAAGAAGCCCTGAATCCAATATATATAATACAGATATGAGAATAAAATTCACACTATAATTTATCAGCATTTCTCAGAGAGTGCATACTGAGGCATCATCTCTCAAAAGAGAATTGGAAAAGGTAACTAAAAGGAACAATTTTATGATAAATAATACTGTAAAACATGCATATAAAGTACATATTACTGATGTCTAGTTAAGGTAAAACATCTTTTCTATTGTGGTGGGGTTTTTTTACACTGCTTCTCTTTTGCTCATCTGTTCTACTGCCTCCATGCTGTCTGGATTAATTCATTAATTTTAATCAATTTACCATCCATTCTTTTCTGTGCAGGGATTCCATCCCTCCATAAACACACTTTGATCAGAAAGAATATTATTTTCTTCATGTTATGAGAGGTTAGGACTACAAATTACCACCCCATGTATATTTTTCCATAATATAAAGAGTTTTACAAGGTACAAAAGAAATTATTTCACCCTGATCAGGTTGGTTTTGGTTTGCTATAATATTTACATTATTTCAACTGTAGCTGCTGATGTTGGTCAAAAGAAAGGAGAATGATGTCCACTGGATACAGAGTGCTGTGATGAAAAAGAAGGGATTTACCTTTCCAGTGTTTTTTGATATCTGGGGATAACCTCTTCCTGAAGTCACCTGCATACCATGGGAAATTATAATCAATAGACAAGATGCTGTAACAGGGGAAACCTGTGCATTACTGGTTTTGTGACAGTAATTATTACGAAATAGAGACAAAGCAGAAGGAAAACAGAAAAAAACCCAAACAACTAACCAAAACCAGCTTAATCTAAAGAAAAATGATTCTGTTGTATTGCTGGTGGAAACGAGTGCTATCCTCAAGTCCCACCCATGTCCCACACAGCCACTCCCAGCACTGGTTTTCTGACCTCACCTGAGCTTGCCATCATTCTGCTTTGTGTGAAGGGAAATGAGGCAACAGAACCCAATTTTTTCTGTTATATTCTTTTTGATTGTGAACCACAGGTCCTGTCCTGTACTCTGTAAGTCACCACTTGGGAGTGGTTTAGGTAATTCTAACAAGCTGATGCAGCCATCAGATGTAACTTCTATAGCTTAGGTCATAAAGGAAGACTAGCACTGGCAAGCGCTATTGATGCCTGAGGAGGTGCCTCCAGACAACGTGACAGGCATGATAGAAGGTGGACAAGCCAGGCAAGTCCTTTGGTTGCTGTTCAAGATCATGATCATCTGATGTGGTACTGGGAATCACCTGATGAGCTGCCCATGGGATCAGATGATTACTAGGGACAAAGAGCTAATAGTGGAGATAATCTGATAGGAGTTATAAAAAAGGGTCCTCAAAGGCTGTTTTCAAACACCAAGAGGGACTTCTAAGAGGATATAATTGTTCTGAGAGATGACATGGGTGTTAAGGAAAAGCTTGATCAAATTTTGCTGCATCATGTGGTGAGTTCACAGGCAAGACTGTGGTTGGGATGGAAAAGCAGTATTCACCTAGCCTTTCCTTGTATTTGGTTTGGGGGGTGAGGAAATACTCATTGGGATTCTGGGGAATTCTGTCAAATGGTCAAACATCTATAGAGAAACACAGAAAGAAACTCTGTCAGGTCTGTGGCATTTTGGCAGTTAGGAAAAAACCCCAACCCCAAACCTCCCATTATGTGCAGGTTAAGAGGCATGGCCTGGGCTAAGCTAAGAGGATACTGCTGGGAAGGCAAAGGTAAGGAAAGGTCTGTGAGTGGTTTCTGTGGCTACTTCTCAGTGTTATCAAAATAATTTGTTAGTTTCTGTCAAGATTGAAACCTGATTTGCGAGTGTTCTAACACAAGTAAGGTGTCTCTGAAGAAGATGTGCAGGATGACCAGAATCCTGGGATGACTGGACTTGAGGTCTCACCTCTGTGGTAAATAACTTCTGCACAGAGAACAGACTGGAGTCTATTTGGACCAAAGGAAATCCCAAGGGTTCACACACAGCACTCTGGCTGAAATCCAGCAGAGGGTTCTCAAAAAGCAGAGAGTATAATAGCTGCTATAATTTATGGTAGCACTTATTTAAGTAATCAACTCTTATCTGAGTTTGCTAACTTCCTGAAATTGTTCTCTTGTTCTGTGAGAACTCTTACATCCTATGATATAATTTGACTCTCCTGGGTCTTTCTTTGCAGAATTAAAAAAAAAAAGAAAAAAAGAAAAGAGTCTTTATTCATCTTGCAATCTACCTGAGTAAGTTTCCTGTTGAACTCAATATGCTTGTTTTTAAAGTTATAGATTTTTCTCATAATTTCCACTACGATGTAGCCTTCACACTGCCTAAATTTAATTTGAAACTGACAGTTGTCTATCTTTTTTTTTCTTAAGCCTCTAGAGCTATGCCCCAGCAAGCCTACATATTAGATTGAAAGCGTCCAAGAGAGGGGAGATAAATTTTCTTTGTTTTAGTAAACAGTAACATGCTCGGGCACAAAAGTAGAAATAAGAATTAAAGACGTAAATTCATTAAAACAATCAGTTCTAGTTTTCTTAGCTGTATTAAACAGTTGTTCACCTCTAGAAAACATTAATTTCATCTTATATAGTAAGATAATGCTGTTTTGCAAAGTGCTGAATTTCATGTTTGGTCATAATTGTGATACCACATTATTACCTCAAAGAATTTCTAAAACAACCATTAACTTACAAGACCCTTTCCCATCCCACCCTACCAATATTTTTCTAAAATTAAGTATTATCTTCCCTCTCCTACCCCTCAAAATTTACCATGACTTCTGTCAATGATAAGCAAATACTTAAGGACTAGAGCTGTGCTCAAAAAAAGAAAATTCCTGGGGAAAAACTGATCCAGATGCACAAACAGTGAAGATGATGAAGGCACTTTCAGGGGTTTTCATCAAGTTCTACGCCTCTTCTGTTTGCAGCCCCTGCTTTTCCCATTTTGGTACTATCTTCTAGCAGGCACTTCAGCATGGGGTAACATGTTTGCACATGTTATTCTGCTTATTTAATGCACTAATTGCACAAATGTTTAACAATACTTTGAATATACAGAACCAGGCATGGCGAGAGAACTCATGTGTATGTATATTTTAAATAAATATGTTTCATTTCAAGGTTTCAATTCACATTGTGAGATGCCCCCATTATTCCTGAGTGATAAATCTGTGAGATACACAAGAATTCCTAAACAAGGGCTAACACAGCCTTTGTGAACTCCTGTCTTAAATGTGTCATAACTTTAGAAACTTTTTAACCATTCAGGAAAAAAGTCTACTATTCTTAAGCAGCCCTAGTGAACTCTAGGCTGGACTCAGAAGGACCTGAAGTTAATGAATTTCTGAACAGGCAGTAAAAATGAGGAAAAAATCTTTTTCTTAAAGGATATTTCTTAGCTGTCTATGAGAAGAAGTTGGGTTTAACTTTCACTCCCTAGGTGAACTTTGGGTTGTGGCAGTTGTAAGTGAAGTATTTTCAGAACGATGATCAGAGGTGGATGTAGTCAGAGAGGATGAACTGGGAACCTGTGGTTGAAAATGCTATTACATTCTGCTTAAAAAAACCCTTGAGACTTGAAACACTTGGTATTTCAGCCTGCTGTGGTCCTGTGTGAAGAACAGAGGTTATTCAGCCAAAAGCACACATCTAGTGCAGGTTACTGCATACTGTGCAAGGCCTTTGTCCCAACTATTTGCCAGTGAAAGATTGTTCCCATCAGCTGGTATCTTTATCTAATCTGTCCAATCTACCTGTAGAGGGTATGGTCTCTGCCCTTGATTTTCAGCACAAAGCTTTTCAAAAAACAGTGCCTCAACCTTTTTCTCTCCCACTTTTTCAGTTTCTACTAGTTTCAAAATATGCACGTAATCTCACACTGAATAAACTCTTTCCAAATAGTCTGTCCAATAGCTAATCTTAACAACATGATGTCATCCAAACTCCACAGCATTTGTGAAACATGTTTTAATATTCCAGATCTTTTGATCTTGTCTCATAAATCAATCCCTTCATCTCTCTAATTATTTTAATTGCTCTTTTTAAAATTCCCTTCAGTGTAATTTTCTAACAAGAAGATTCCCAAAAATATCCCAGGCATGACCTAGTTAAGTAGTATGCACAGAGTACTCATGCCAAAGAAATGGAAGAGAATTCTGTTAGTTCCTTCCTCAGTGATGGGATTCTTCCCACGGAGGCTTAAATTCTGTGGGCTTTGTTGTTACATTTTTCTGTAAAACCATATGTAATTTACTGTTTGCTTTCATTCCTACATGTTGATATTGCAGGTTTCTTCCTCT
This sequence comes from Aphelocoma coerulescens, assembly GCF_041296385.1. Lineage (NCBI taxonomy): Eukaryota > Metazoa > Chordata > Aves > Passeriformes > Corvidae > Aphelocoma > Aphelocoma coerulescens. Next base: position 14,487,394 of record NC_091013.1, on the reverse strand, counting down.
TGTTGATGTTTTACTTCAGCTCTATCAAAGTTTCTAGGATGAACCTCTTCTTTTCTGCTGTTTTTTGAATTTGCTCATGCTGTTTTGCCAGCTTTCCCAGTTCCACCTAGACCAACGAGCAGCTGCAAAAGCCATTTATGGCTAATAACTGTTCTTTAAATCAAAGCTTAAGAAAGAGAGGCTTCATACTGTTCTTTATAATAATTCATTAGCCTCTTCAGCTCTTCAACCTGCTACTAAACCATAAAATTCTCATCCATATAAGAAAGGACACAGTAAGGCCACTGTTCTTTTTTCCACAGCAAATTTAACTGAAAAGATGATGTTTCAACTTTCTTTAAGTGCCAGTCTGGAATGGTCAGCCTTAAATTGCGAAGCTAATGCCAGGAAAAGATTTGGATGACATATTGATGTTCCTTTTCCCCCCTCCCTGTAAACCCAGGAAAGATGTTTGTTTGTAAGGGCATAATTTAGCAAGGCACTTGGCATGTATGAACAATTACATTTGAAGGTACTTAGGTGGCAGCATTGATATTACCTTCTTCCAATTATTCCACAGTGGAAAGACAATGTAATAGGTTGAATGGAACACAAGGCGTTGCTCCCACTGAAGAGAGTCAAAATCAATCCAGTAAGCTCCTTTATGGAATGAGGTAACTGAAACCACTGCAGCAGCCACAAGTGAAGGTGAGAGATGTAAGAGATTGTAAAGTGCAGGGATATTACTGGCTGTCTTGTGGCAGCTGCATATCTGGAGAAAAAACCCAAACAAACAGTAGAGAGACTGAAGTCAGCAGCATGGAAGCAATTATTTTGGTTAAATAAAAAAAACCAAAAAATAGATGGCACTAAGAAAAAATCAGAGTTCCTGATGGAACAGCAACAAGCATACACAAGCCACCCAAACAGAACTATGTAATCCCCTATAATATCCAGGACTGGATCAAAGACATTGAATGGGAATCTGCAAAGCTGTGTATTTTAGCTAATTAATCATAAAAACCCCCAGCCTCTCATGCATGACTTGTGTCAAATGAAGACCATCTGAAGAAAGTGTAGTTACTACAGACCTGCAGATGTCTGTGCGTCTCTGATGCACACCTCCAGTGAATGTTTCTGCTTTGCTCAGGGTGCCTGTGTGGAACTGTAACTGTTAAAAACAAGGATACTGTAAGTTTGCCCTGAAAAAAACCTTATTGAAAGTTATAGAAATAATCGCGGTAGCACATTAGATTACACACTAACAATTACTTGTAAATCTTTTCATTTAATTGAGGAATCATGTGAAACCACTGATGCTATGGCATTGTGCAAATCCACTCTCATTCATGCAGTAAAATGAAAGGAATTTGCCAGCTGGCAAAGCTCCTAGTAACTGACAGAGTCAAACATCTTTCCCTGTACTCGGCACTGGTGAGGCCACACCTGCAGTCCTGTGTCCAGTTCTGGGCTCCTCAATTCAGGAAGGGCATGGAGGTGCTGGAGCGTGTCCACAGAAGGACAACAGAGCTGGGGAAGGGTCTAGAGCACAAGTCTGATGAGGAGCAGCAAAGGAAGCTGGGGTTTTTTAGCCTGGAGAAAAGGAGACAGAGGTGACCTTATGCTCTCTACAATTCCCTGAAAGGAGATTTGTGGACAGGTGGGGCTCGGTCTCTTCTGCCAGGCAGCCTGTGACAGGACGAGAGGACACAGTCTTAAGCTGCACCTGGGGAGATTTGGGTTGGACATTAGGAGGAATTTCTTCACAGAAATGTTGGTTAGACACTGGAATGGGCTGCCCAGAAGGGTGGTGGAGTTACCATCCCTGGACGTTTTAAAGGAAACGTGGCACTCAGTGCCACGGTCCAGTTGACAGGGTGATGTTTTCGGTCACAGATTGGACTCCATGATCTCAGAGGTCTTTACCAACATAATTGATTCCGTGATACTGTGATTCTGTGATCAGTCTTATAGCTAACTACTTCTGGATACTATTTTTCTGGGTTGGTAACTAACTGCATGTGATTAACGTAATTTGTGGCTTCAGCACGCTGTTTTACAGTTATCCATTATGAATAAAAAAGACTTTAAACAAAAGGCTTTAAAGGCTCCCTGGTGGCGGTCCCTCTGCAGGGAGGGACAGCAGGCCTCCTCCGTGCCCACGGCGGGCAGCAGGTGACACGCAGCAGCCCCGTCGCTGCTGCCGCTGGGACCGCTCCGTGGCCTCAGCGCCAAGACACCACTACAGCATTTCAGGGGGTGGGTGCGGATCAGCCGCACCCCCGCGAGCTCCGCAGCGCTCTCCGGCCACGCCGAGCGGCCCAGCCCGGGGTCTCAGGGCCCGCCGCTTCCCCCGGCCCGCCCCGGCCCGCCCCGGCCCCGCCCCGGCGAGCTCCCCCCCCGCGGCGCCGCCGCAGCCCCCGCGCATATAGGGCCGCTCCGCCACACGGCCGTGCTGCCGCTGCCGCTCCAGGTATGGCACAAGGCTCTATCTCACTATGGCAGCAGCAGCGCGGCACAGCACCCTGGACTTCCTGCTCGGCGCCACAGGTAACCGGGCTAGAAGATGGTGGGGGCGCGCCCCTTCCCCACCCCCCCCCGTGTCGGTGTCTCCCAGGGCCGCCGAGGATGAGGCCCGTGCGGGCGCCACCTCCCCCCTCCGGCCTTTCCCCGGCGTTCCCGCCGGGCCGTGCTAGCCCCTGGTACCCGCCTCTGTTCCCCGGCAGGCGGGCGGCCCGCTGCGGCCTCCTGCCCAGAGCCCGCCGCGCCGGGGGCTGCCTGACTCGGGGGGAGCCCGCGGCGTCGGGCCGGGGACGGGGGAATGTGCGGGTTCCCCTGGCCCGGGCGGTCGCGGCGGCTCCGGGCGGCCCCAGGGCGCGCTTTCCCCGTGGGGGCAGGGGGGGCGGGAGGTGCCGAACCGCAGGGCCGGGGGAAGGGAAGGGAAGGGGAGCCTGGCTGTTGGCGAGCGGCCGGGCCCGGCCACCCCCGAGGCCGCCCCGGCGCTGCGGCTGTGCCGCCCCTGCACCGCGCTTGAGGCCGGTGCGACGAACCGGACTGGCGGCTGCCGCCGAGCGAGGCGCGGGTGCGGCGCGGGAGTGCGGTGGCACTGCGGTGCTGCTCGAACCTGGTGGAGGACGCGATTAGCGCTGGAGCCGCCGGCTGCGGCGAGGCCTGACCCCGCGGGTATCTGTAGGGGGCACGTTTGGGCCGCGGCGACAACCACGTTTCCCAGCGACCGAGCTGGGTGTAAGGGTTTGATGGGGGAAGGGGGGAGCTGCCGTGGGCGCCAAAGCGCCTCGCTGAGTGCTGAGCCAGGCCGCGGGCTCGGTGTGGCCTTCCCGCTCTAGGCACCCGCCCTTGGGGCCCGGGGCCGGCCTGGCCTCCTGTGTCGAACCCCTTTCTCCTTCCCAGTTTGGTGTGAAGGTAGTTCCCTGCATCTGCAGACAAAATCTGTTAAAAGCTTGGTTTAAGAAAGAGGTTCCTGACCACAGGGGCTTTGCTGCAAACCGTGCCCTTTGTGGCACTGCTGCATGTGCACTTCCGAGAGCCAGGGAGGGGAAGGTGTTACTGCAGTTGTTCCCAGATAGTGTGCTTTAGGATAGCGTTCTCTGGTTTTCGCAGTGAAAACCTTTCAGTTTCCCTTTTACACTGAGTTTTTTTCAGGGTAGGTTAGCCATTAATGGTGACCTCATGGCAAATGAGATAGTCCTGCTGTTTTCCTTGTGCTTGGCTAATCTAGTATGAGCAGAATTGGTAAAACAGATTAGTGTAAAAACTAGTTTCATGGAAACCAACCAGCCTCCGCAATGACCTCTTTGCCTCTGTGGTTCCCTGAACTATCATGGGTTCAGGAGTTACATCAATGACTGGCTTCTGCAGAAGGGTCAAAATTGCTGGGGAGAAAGTAGGTGTATTGAAAATAAGCCATAGGTGTGTTAGCTCCTCTGTGATATAAAAAGCAATGCCATTAACTCTAAAGAGAATGTAGTAATATTCTTAACTATTGCTTTGGATTTAGTTAGGCTTTTCCACTTCCCTGTACATTTGGGGAAGGTCTTTCTGACCAAGATGGATGTACCTAAATGGGGGTGGGGTGATGGGCCCAACTGTAGAAGTGTTGCTGTGTAGATCAAAGGAGGGAAGAAACATTTTTCCCTTCTTATATTTGCCTCAGTGCAAGAGGCATCTTCAGTGAAACATGAAGAACTTTCTTTCAGCCGTGACAGCTCAGTAGTTGGTTTGTACTTTTTATGTGGAGTTTTTCCTCTCTAATGTTTAGGGTCTGAAGCACAAAGAGTTATCTAAATAGGAAATATCAGTGAATGTGCATGTGTAGTTTGTGTCACAGGAGTTAAACCTCAAAGCTTAATCAGACTGTCAACTAATTGAGTTTTTTCTCCAATTTAGGTGGACAATTAGACTTTTGAATGGTCTGGAATGCCATGAAATGGCATCTAGTAAAATTAAATGTGTGGTTTTGGACCTTCAGATCTTGTGAGGATAACATGTTATTTCTAGGTCTGAGCTAAAGCTGTTGCATCTCTGCATTCTGGAGAAGGCAGAATCTGTAAACGTGGTAAATGCACACTCTTGTTCCTCAAAACATTAACTGTGTCCTTGTTTTTTGACAAATGTATATTTTTGGGTAGATATTAATATAACTAAAGTTGCCATAGAATGGCATAGTCACAGAATGGCCTGGGCTGAAAGGGACCTTAAGGATTATCTACTTCTAACCTCCCTGCCATGGGCAGCTGCACCTTGGGCTAGGCCATGTTGCACTGAACCCCATCCAACCTGGCCTTGAACGCTTTCAGGGATGTGGTATCCACAGCTTCTCTGGGCACTCTATTTCAATGCTTTACCACCCCCACAGTAAAGAATTTTTTCCTAACATCTAACTGAACCTTACTCTGTTTGAAGCCATTCTCCCCTGTCACTCCACGCCCTTTTGAAAAAGTCTCTCTCCAGCTTTCTTTTACGTTCCCTTCAGGTACTGGAAAGCTGTGATTAGGACACCTCAAAGCCTTTTCTTTTCCAGACTGAACAATCCCTATTTTCTCAGCCTATCCTTGTAGAAGAGATGCTCCATCCCTCTGGAGCATCTTGGTGTCCTCCTCTGGACTGGCTCCAACAGGTCCATTTCCTTCCTGTGCTGGGGACCCCAGAGCTGAATGTAGCACTGCTGATGGGGTCTTGCCAGAGCAGAGGGGCAGAATCCCCTTCCTCACCCTGCTGCCCACACTGCTCTGGATGCAGCCCAGGACACTGTTGGTTTTCTGGGCTGCAGATGCCTGTTGCTGGGTCATGTCCAGCCTCTCACCTACCAGCACCCCCAAGTCCTTCTGGTCAGGGCTATTCTTGATCTGTTCATCCCCAGCTTTTATTGATACCAGGAGCTGCCCATACCTGGGTGCAGCTGCTTGCACTTGGTCTTGTTAACCTCATGAGATTCCCATGGGCCACTTCTTAAGCTTGTCCAGGTCCCTTTGGATGCCATCCCATCCTACAGGTATGGCAACCACACCACTCAGCTTGGTGTTATCTGCAAACTTGCTGAGGGTGCAGTTGCTCCCTTAATCTATGTCATTAATGAAGATATTAAATGACACTGGTGGCAGTAAGGACCCCTGAGGGGCACCACTTATCACTGATGTCCATTGGGACTCTGAGCCATTGACCATGACCCTCTGGATGTGGTGGTCCAACCACTTTCTTTTGCAGCAAACAGTCCACGCACTGAGTCCAGCTCTCACCAATTTAGAGACCAGGATGTTGCAGGGAACTGTGTCAAAGGCTTTACAAGAAGTCCAGATAAATGCCATCTGTACTTTGTAGAAGGGTTGTACAGTAGTTTGTTTCATTGCAGTGCATCTTGCAATAACTGTACATGGGGTTTTTTTAAGAATCTGCTTGTCTGCGAGTCATTATACATGGTTGAAATAATCTGTATATGTTTCTGACTGTTCACTTTTAACATAGCAGCTATCCAAAGGCATTGCTGTAATTGTCTACCATCAAGACTGAAGATGATTATAAAGCCTGAGATAGTATTTGAGATGTTAGTAATTCTCTGGGATCTGTTTATTACTTTGTTCTCTGGTATGTGTGACTTGTCTTTATCCTCAGTCTCCCGAGTTTCTCTGTGAGTAAAGGATGGAGGGTGTCTTTGTTGCTGGCAGGGAAAAGATCCACAGGACACAGCTCTGCATGAGGAAGATGGGATTTTGTCAAGTGTTAATACTTGTGCAGCTATTAGCAACTGCTTGTGCTGCAGAATGGTGTGGATTCTGGTGGGTTGTTCTCACTAGCTGACTTACTTGGCATGTTACAAACCCTTTCAAATAACAGCTCTGGTTTTATCAGGCAGTCCATTTGTCTTGGGGTATTGGACTCTGGAGCTTGTCATGTGCATTCTTCAGGACTCAAATGTACTCAGCAAGGATCTTGAGAATGATAACTTGTTATGTAGCCATTTCTTAGTGTCGCAGTCATCACTCCTGTAAGAATGTTGGAAATCCCAGCAAATGTCAATAAAAACATGGATCTGGGGAGTTAGAGAAAATAAGTCCTTTTGTATTGGTTTGAGATGGGGGAACACAGTACTGCCTTGGGAATGGATTTGCATGAGATGAATGAAGCCATGTACTTCTGCTAAAAGCTGCCTTTTTTTTGATCTTTTCAATAAATTTTTTCATGTACTACAAAAATCTATACACTGGTCAAAAGAGAAAAAGGCCTTTTGCCTGTCCTTATAACTATCTACTCTAATTAGGCATCTGATTAGTTTTTTAGAAATAATAATAGTCAGTTAAATATAAGCAGGGTTGAATCTTTGATAGCTGGATAGCATAGCCTAACTTCCAGTGATAGTCTTCTCAAGAGCTGTTTAAATTAGTAACTGTAGAGCTCAGCCCTTTGAACAGAAATATTTTGCTTATCTGTGACCCTGGAGATAAACAGACAACTTTAGCAGGCAAACAGCATAGTGTTCCCTATCCTAAAAGACAAGAACACTACGTTAACATTTATAAAAATGGACACAGATCACTAGCCTTCCTTAATTGGGGCACAGAAAGCTTTAGTTGTGTCTTTTTGTTAGTCAGGAGAGATGAAATTGAGACTCCTCAAGTTATTTATTTTGAGGATTTTATTATGAAAGTATATAGATATTTGATGTCTTATACCTGTACAGAATTGATTTTAGATTTACTGTATGTTGTAAGTCTGTTTGCACATGGGAGCATTTCCATCCATGCGTGAATGTGTCATATAAGCTTAGTTTTCTTGGTTGTTGAGTATTGAACTGATGAATGTTCTTCAGATTACTCTTAAGAGTGGGAGGAGAGATAATATGGAGATTCTTTGTGAGGTTTGGGTTCTTCTATTTGCTTCAGAAAATTGCTTTGACAGGCAAATTAGTTAGAAATCAGTTTGAATTGTCTCCATGTTTGCTATTTGGGATTATTGCTGGGGGGATTATACATGGTATATAGGGTACAGTGGCACAAACAGTGGTGCCCATAATACTTGGGGCCAGGGCATAGATGAGTGAGTTGGTGGAGGAGAGCGGTGATTACCTGAGCTGGTATAGTTACTAAAACAAATGCTTAGGAAGCTCTTGGATAAATTACACCCTCTGGGAATGCTGGGTTTAGAGAGAGTGCGGGTTGGGCAAAGCTTAAATTTTTAAGAAAAATTGTAAGTGAATGTGTTGTGTGCACATGATCTGGTTTTCCTCAAATTAATGTTTTCATGGAGATAGAAGGGAATGACCTTTGAGGGCTGAGCATCCTCTGTCAGTAGCTTTGGTCCTGTCTGCAGAGTTGGGTCCACTGCTCAATTCTGAGACTGCGGGGGGGGGAAGTCTTAATTATCAGATGGTCTGAGCTACTCTACTAAATATTCTTTCAGTACTGAAGGTTTTACTTGGGCTGTCAAATTGTTAAATATTTGAACTGCATGCAGTTAAAATAATATTTTCATTCTTGTCTTTGTTTGGATTGGAAGTCTTAATGTTCTTCATAGAGCAGTGCTACAGTTTTATGTACTTATTTTTGGCTGTGCTGATCTAAACTTTTGAAGGGGGGGGGAAGAGTTGACAAGGTTTGGAGTTTTGCAGCTTTTTAAAGCCTTGTCGCTGAGTTTCCTTACTTTAAGAACTAATTAAGAAAATGGCTTTCTGAAGGGATAATCTCCCATCAAGAGGAGTGTTTAAGAGAACTAAATGCTGAGGGGGAGGTGCTGTGTTGGCTCTTTCTTGCCACCATCTACCTGAATTTCTACCTGGGAAAATGCTGCATGAATGCAGTTGCTTGCATGTTTTGAGCTGTGTCTTGCTGTAGTAAAGACAATTTGGAGCTGGTGCTGGTTTGGTTTATTTAGCAGATAATCAGCAGTTCTAGATATTGAATTATTGTTCATTCCATACTAAATGTGGAAATAGCAGAGAATGCAGGAAGAGATGACTGGCATTGAAAATGTGATATTTTTCTTGAAAACTTGTTGTTTCCTTTCTCAACTAAGTCGATCTTGTATATAAAAGAGCGAGAAACTGTCAAGATCAGTACTAGTTTAAGCCTAAGATTATAAATGAAACTCATCAGTAAAACCTTTGAGCACTTGCCTATATAGAGAGTTATTTTTAATTTGATGTTCTCTGGTGGTTGCTTTTGTTGCCTGATGTGCTAGAGATGCTAGGGCTTTGTTTTTCCTATGAGATGGATTCTGCTTTTGTGGCTGGAGCTGGCTGCTGTTAGCTGTAAAAACACATTAAGTATATTTGAACTTCTTGTGAGGGAATGGCGTCTCTGATCCTTGTAGCTAAATTTGACTGGTTCTGTCAAGTGTTGGATTGTCTGAAGTGCTGAAACATCTGATTGCAGTGATAACATGCAGATGACAGGCTTATCTCTTTACTTTATTGATTTATGGCATGTGAACAAAATTTGCTGACTCCTTAGCTATGATCTGTATGTGAAGACCATGTAAATAAGGATTAAACAAGGCTCAGATATCTCTGGAGCTTGCAGCTGTGTTATCAACCTTGGCTAAAGGTGTGTTTGCCACTGGCAGTTTAGGAATGGGTCTGTTTTGGTTATGTTTCCTTAGCAGCTTCCAGAGTGGTGTGGGCTCAGCCTTTGCTTTTGTCTGGGCTGTTGTGAGCTGAGCCCTGCAGGTCTAGTTCTGACAGGTCTGGACCGAGAACTGCCCTGCTGAGTGTCAGAGCACAAATGGGGCTTGTCAGGAGGTGTTAATACAGGAATTAATAGCTTTCCATTTTTAGCAGTAAGGACTGCTATGAACTCATTCCCTGCTTTTGTTGGTTTCTAGTTGTGAAGATTAAAATGCTTTGTGACTGGAACTCTGAAAATATAATTATCTGATTCTCCAGCATGATGTCAAGTTCTCAATGGCTGCTTGCTCAGGCATGAAGGAGCTGTCACCTGCAAAGGTGAAGGTTTAACAGTGTGAGAGATATTCTTCATGAGGCTCTGGTTTGAGGCTGTAGAGCAAATTCCTGCAGGAAATGAAGACTGCTTTTGACACATCAGTATTTCCCATTTCAGATACATTTCTCTGACCATGCCTTTTAAATACCAAAATCCTTGAAAGGTGAGGAAAGTTCTCAGGACAAGTACTAATACTTTGCTTAACATGTTTCTAGAAGATGGTCAGGTCATAGGTAATTAAAGTGGCTTGAAAGAGGTAAGTGACCAGGAGAGCTGATATTATTTGGACATGCTGGAGTTCTGTTACCAAGCGTATTTTCTCTTTTACAGTTTTTTTTTGGTGGAAAGGCTGCAGGTATTCCAAAAGATGCTAAGGTTTAAAATGGGAAAAGTAAAATGAGGTTTGTATGCCAGTTGATGGACTTTGGTTGTGTGTTACTGGGAGACAAATGTAGCTAGTGGAGTTGAAGCATTAAAATCACATTTGTTGATATTAAGGCTCAAGTGGAGGCATAAGTTGTTGGTTTTTTTTTCCAGAGGTACCAGAGAATCAGTTTCTGTGATATGTTGTGCACATTTCCAGAAGATGGGCATTTAGAAAGTTATTAACTGTAGTAGGATGCCACATCATAACTAGCTGCTATTAGATGCCACATATAGGAAAACTTCTTTTAATATATTTTATCAAAAATAGAAATAGTTTGTAGATGTCAGAGTGAATGAGAGTGATGATGCTCATCATAATTGAGCTCTCCTGGTGGTCACTGCCTCTGATTACTTATCTGTTTGTACTGGTATAGATTTTCAGAGAGAGTCCTGTAAAGGATGCATCCTGGCTGCTGCAGGTGTCTCTGCAGGACCATGGCATAATGCAGAGGCCCTGTTCTGATCTCTGGCCGGTGTGCCCTGCCCAATGCATGGGTACAAGATCTGGGTACCAGAATTTTGGAGACTAGTAAATATTTCCTACTACTAGTCGCAAAAGTTGAGTAATAAAGCTGAGCTGCTTCACTTAACTGAGCTGTTTGAAGCCTTCTTTGAGTCAATGTGCACATGACTTAATAAAATAATCTGCATACAAGTGCATGGCAGTATGTGTTAACAGTCCCCTGCATAGACTCCTCAACTGGTCAGTAGGATTTATCCATCCTGAGTGATCTTAAAATGCAAAATACCTTCAGTAAGGCTCTGATTTTTTCCCATGAGTGAACCATGTATTAGGAAGTCAGTCTGTGGGTTGATGGGTGGGGGGGAAATGGCCTCTGTTTATAAAATGTATTAAGTGTTTTCATTTTCACAGCTAATGTTAAATTGATCTTCAAAGTGTGAATGAGCTCTGAATTTGTAGCAAGTGCTTTCTTCTGGTTCTTTCAATATGTATGTTGCAGTGACAGGCCCTCATTTGTGCTTGAAAAGACTGTTAGCATACTTAACTTCATGTGCAATGTGCTTGTGTTTTATGCAAACATCAAAATTATTTGTTGAGATAACACTTACATTGACTTAGTGACCAGCTTTACATGGAAGAATGAGAACATAATTTTATTTTGATGCTTTACTTTTCAGTCTGGCTCATGTGAAGGGTTGCTGTCCTGGGAAGAGGAAGGCAAAACAAAAAAGTGTTTTGTGGAGCTGTTACAATCTGTTTCTTGAGTACCTCATTCTTCCCTTTTGGTCTGGTCTCTGCTGTACCCTCTACCTAGGTTGCTTGCCCTGTGCTGTGTTTCAGAAGCACTGAACAGCATGGGTATTTTACACCAAACCATAGAATAGCTGTTGAATGACCATGGCTGCCAGGTATCTGGCATTTGCTCAGAGACAGTGACAAGAAACTTGTATGCTTTCTCTCCTTTCTAGTGAAGGTACTCAGCTTTTGCTGCAAGTATAAGCAGCAGAGATGATGTTAGAGTAATAAAAGTTCCTTGATACAAGGATTCTTATCTCTAAGAATGCATTTGTATCAGAGATCCTACACGATGATGAATAAAACTACACAACCTTAGTAGCAATCTTCTTCCCTACAATGTGTTTGACTGAAAATTTATGGGATACAGATAAAGATTGGGAATGCTGTGGCATAGTCTAGTAAACCTTATGTTCTGTTCTCCCAGATTTAATTAAACTCCATGTTGAGGTATTTTTTTTGATTGAAAGTACAGAAATCATTGTTGTAACTGCATTATCTATCCTTGTACCAGAAATTCACTATTTAACCTTTTAAAAAATAAGTTCTTGCCTAAAATACTAGATGGAAATGGAATATTGCTACCAGTGAAAGCATTTTGCTGCATCACTTATACTAGGATTTGGAGCCAAACCTACTCTTTTCATGCAATGAATGTCAAGTTATAAGGCCCCTTACAAAGTGGACTTCAGAGTTAGTCATGGCTGTTGTGTGTAAAACTGTTTGACTAGTCTTACTCTGTTTATGTGCTTACTGGTGGTACTTAGTTTATTCTGCAATTTGATAGTAGATGTTTTTAATATTGTAATCCAGTAACTAGAATTTTATGTCTCAAGGGGCAACAGCATGGCCTAAACCTGATACTGGAATGTATTTTTATTGAGGTGAGTTTACAGAAAACTTCAGGAACTTTAGATTCACAAAACAACATGGGTTATTCAGTACAGAAGATCAGTTTTGGTTTTGTGTACAGTAAATTAGATTTTTGATAGCCCTAATACAACAAATCATGGAGAGGAAGGATGAAGGAATAACTTCCTTTTAGTGTATTTATTCCATTATGGAAGTGGATAGATCTTATAGAGCTGTATTTGCTGAAAACTTGAGATCTGCTGTAGAATTCTCCACTGAAGGTGATTAGGGAGCTAATACAAAGGTGGTGGTAGTGCACCTACCTTTGCATTATTTTTATTTGGGGAGGAGAGAGGGTTGAATTCTCTTGTCTGTAGCTGGGTATCTTTAACATTTTGAGAGCTCATTCTGATTCATAGTTGTTTTACCCATAATTTCCTAAAGGATACTTGGATGCACAGAATGACTCCTGTTGGCTGTGGTGATCACATGGAAGTGCCAGGAAGTTCATGGACTTGCTGATGTGACAGTGTAGGTGGATTTGCCTGTATACACATGTAGCTGGAAATCCTTAAAAGTAGGAGTGTGGGAAGTGTTCAGTGGAAACTTTTGGAAAGAGCAGCCTTCTAAACTTTGTGTAATAATGCAATAGAGTCAGTGCACTAGGAAACTCGATTATCTGTTTTCTCATGGATGAGTAGTAGATAACGATTTCCACCTGCTCCCCCCTTAAGCCTCATGCCATACATGGTTTGTTGACTTCTGTGTCTAAGCTAGTATGATGAGGATGATGCTCATAGGGGCAATTTGATTGAAAAGAGTAATTTTAGTATAGTTTTCTGCTTCCTGCTGTTTTCTTCTTTTGCAGAGCTGGCAAGGACAAAACAAAGGATTCTTCCTGTGTGTGTGTTCTGATGGGAGACTTTGAAACTTAATACTCAGAAGGTGTATGTTGCTAAAGCCATTTTTTCATTTGTATCTGTTAACATGTCAGGAAAAAGCTACCTGCTTTGTTCTGGGCAGTAATGAAAGCAGGGTCTTGAAGTGTGCTTGGAGGAGATACTTTCATTCTTCTGAGGCAGGGGGGTGTTTTGCTGTTGGACAAGGACCTGTTGAGGCAACTGTTGGCATTCTGACTTTAGCTGAGCCTGCAATACTGCTGTGGAAACTTTTCTAGATAGTCTGTTTCAAATACCAGTGTGCTCTGCTCACTCATTTTCCATGAAGGCAGATCCTTTTAACTAGGACCAAAGTAGCACAATTCTTAAGTGTTCTAGTTTTAAGAAAAAAATTGCTGTGCAGATGTTGATGACTAAGTGATAACAAGTTATCTGCAAACTATTATGTTACGTACTGCTCTATCTTCCATGTACAATGGAGAGGGGGACCCAGGAGGAGGAGGAGGAGGTGGCTGTTGACTTTCCATAAACTGTTGTGACTTTTAGGTTTTTTGTTGGTTTTTTTTTTTTTCCTATTTTCTCTAGTGCTAAAGGAAATCTAGGATGTGGAAAATGCACAGAAGCCTGAAGCTTCTCCTTGGTTCTGGGTTTTAATTATGAACAACTTGCTCACTAAACATTTCTCCTGCACGTCTCTTAATGCTGCAGTATTTTTGTGGTTAAAATTGAGATACAATATTGGCACTGGAAAAATGCCTTGGATTAGTCTGTGAATGAGAGATTCCCTGTACACCTATGAGCCTGAGGACACTACTTTCAGTAAGAGGTGGTGGTGAAGGGGGCCACCAGTTTCACTGTAGTGAGCTCAGTGCCAGAGCAGTCAGGTGTGCAGCTGTAGCAGGTTGAAGGCACCTCCTGCTTCTCGTCTTGAGTTGCCCCTGGACCTCAGCTGCCTAGAAATGAATCTCTTCTATCAGGTGTGTTCCCTTCATCACTTATAAGTAGTGCCCTCCCACCCTGTCTCTGTATTTCCTTTTCCTGTAAGATTTTTGAAGATTGGAGTTGATCAATAGTGCCTGTGTGCAAGAATATCAGACTTGCAAAACAAGGATTTTATGATGTTGAAACAACTTAAACAGCTCTAAACTGAAACAATATGCAGCAGCTCAGGTTGCTGTTTACCATTAGCATATTCTGCATCTTGATTCCTAATGTATGCCAACTCTTTAATGTATTCTTAATGAAGCACTTGATTTGATTTGTTTCTTCACCTTTCTCTATTGAATATTTAGCTACCAAGGGAAAAATGCATCAGATGCAGAATCATATATAAGTGCTATGATGTGTTCTATTGTTTTGGTTATGTTATAGTCTCACTTGTTAGAAGTTATTTAAAATCAGGGTAAGAAAAATTTGAAGTTGGAAGTGGGGTGAATATTTTCGAATAAGTACTAATCTGTTTCCATAGTTTACTAAATTTTGTTAATCATAGGGCATGAAGAAGTCTTAAACCAGAATATTTTTAGAGATAGTCTGGCTCAATAGCAGCTCACTCCAACCCTGAATTTAAGTATCAGAGTGGAACTAGCCAGTGTTATGCTTGAGCCCAGACTTGATGCTTACAGTGACTCTAGACTTTGGTATCACATTCACAGATTACTTTCAAGTACTGATTGCTTTGCTGCTCAGATTTAGAGGAACATCTGCAACTGCTGCAAGTCTTTTCTTCAAATGTGCTGGGATTCAAAAACTTTCTGGCTGAACTGGGCGTTAACGCCTGAAAAATACATATATCTCAAATCCTATACACGGTGGCTTTTGTTTCTGTTCTCTAAAGGTGAAACTGGGCATTTTTCATTCCTTCCGGCAAATAATTATCAAGCACCTAAACCAGTATTTTATACTTGGTATCCAGAGTTTGTTTCCTTTGTTCCTGAAGAACAACAACAAAAAAAGACTACTTGAATAAACATGTAGATGTAGATTCGAAGGTGTTCCTATTGTTCTAATCACCATTGTCCTTTTTGCTTATCAATGCTTGATAAGAGCATATCTGAGCTTGGAGTGAGGTGGTGACAAGTGGATTTGGGTGAGAGATTCTGAGATTGCTGAAACTTCCTGACGCCTTCAAGCAACCACTTACGCCTCAAACATTTTATAAAGGAATCTCCAACTTTGGAGAATTAATTAGCCCTCCAAGGCAAATCTTGTGTGGTATAACTGAAAGGATACCTGATGAAAGAGCATGTTGTTATTTTAATTTCCTGAAGTTAATAGCATAATAGGAAGAGCTTAATCAAGCTTGTGCCTGGGTTCTTAGCAAAGAACTCTACTGCTGAGTGATGAGCAGTATGTGAGGGGTTGGTATGTTCATGAAGCAGAAAAATACCAGTGATGATTTGTCCTTCAGTGTCTGCCAAGTTGCACCTAGCAGGATTCCTTGAAGCTGTTGAAAATGGGCTAAATGTGTATGAGCACTTCAGTTTTCAGTCTGTTCACCATCTTCCTGCTATCTTGCAGGAGCTGCAGAAGTGAAGTGGTTTGGGGGTTGGTTGGACACTAGTTAGTTCAACTTGAGTTTCATGTCATTTTACTCTTGGCCCTGGGAGGGTATGGCATGCTTTAGTAAACAGTATGGCATGCTTTAATAAACAGAGTTCTTTAATGGTTTTGTGGTGGTGACATAAGTAAAGGTGAAATAAGAAATATAAGAAATAGGTGTTTGTTTTGAAAAAGAGGAGGTAAAGGAGTTGGGCAAGGAAGCAAATGCTACTGAAGAAGTGGGGAGCATATGTCTGAAGTGACAAATTCTTTGTGAATGTGCTGGTGTTGGAGTGGCTGCTCCTACCTTCTCCAAAAAGTGCTGATGCCTGGCAGAAGCTGCACGTTTAAAGTGAGCATTGCAAAGTTCCCTTCCCAGTGCAAGGCTTCAGAGATTAGAACCAGTTTAAGAACTGTGGGTTGTAGTTATGGTCCCCATTTATCTATTCTTTCGATGTCTGAAAAACATGTTGCTTTGATTGCTGGCCCACTTATTACTACTGTAACCACGTTTACTGGGAAGACAGGCTGTGTACTCTGAGCCTTAATTATTGCCTGTGCCATGGTAGAACCTGACACTGGATAGGAAGCCTAAAATCTTGCTGGTACAGATGATGCAGTTTTTTTACAGGAAGGTAGAGAAAGGAAGAAGTTTCATGATAGTAGTGGATTGTGGTGTTTTGTCAGTGGTGCTACTGGCTAAGAAGGAACCAACAGTTAAACAATATACTTACAGATCTCGCAGAATAGCTTTGTTGGTTCTATTTTCCTTTAGTTTACAACATGGAGTTAATGAGTGAGATGTAGAAGGTGAAAAATAAATCTATCTCAGAACATGCATCAAGATCAGATAATATGAGCAATAAGCAAATTCTTTCAGCTTTTATTAAATATCCTTGGCTGTTGGGGAATTGGCTTGCTCTTGACTTTGTGTTTGAAGAAAAGTGAATACTATCGATTACTTCAGTCTGTCTGGTTAAAACATTCAGGGGTAATTTGGTAAGGATTTTTTTTTTTTTTTTTCAGTTCTTTGTAGCTAGTACAACTACATTTTATCCTGGAAACTATTTCTGATTATGTCTGCAGACTACCTCTAGTGGTTTCCAATGTATATGCATTTTGGGAGCAGGGGGTAAAACAAAGTACATACGTTGGGAATAACTCTTTAGGAAAGTCATGATGGGGAAGACTGTGTCTGTGCTGAAGCATTTGGTTGTAAGCTGTGCCTCCATAATGTGGCTGTGCCAGCTGATTTCTCTGGTAGAGATACTCTAAATCCTGGTTACATTGCTGACATATTGCGTGGCCATAGTGGCTTAGTTCTGTGTTTTGTGAAGCAGAAATTATGCTAGTTGCCTTAATGAGATGGCCTGTAGATGAATGTTGTTAGGTCTCCTCACTGACACTGGTATAATAGTCTTTCCAGTTTTGTTCCTGTTCTGCTAAGTGCAGCTTTAGGAGCATCCTCCACTAATTCACCTTGTGAATTCCAAAATTAACAGGCAAAACTTGCAACTTGTTTTTGAGATGTTTGTTTGAAGAAACTAAAATTGTTCTTTTAAGCTATGTTGTGGGTAACAAAAAACCCACAAAACTGTACAACAAACTTAAGGCTTCTGAACTCAGCATATTCTGACTGACTAAATACCTGTATGGACAAATTATCACCTTGCTTTTGAAGGTAATTGTACCAGAGTAATGTCAGTTATTTCCAAGTGAGTTTTTGTGTGCTCTTCTGAGTGATCTTTTCCATAGCGTCATGAAGATTTCAACTGGGAACTTGCTCTCACCTGGATGTTAGAAAAAGGATGTTTGTGTAGGGGTGGAGTGGATAGGTTAGTTTTCAATGCCTTT
Source organism: Aphelocoma coerulescens (assembly GCF_041296385.1). NCBI lineage: Eukaryota > Metazoa > Chordata > Aves > Passeriformes > Corvidae > Aphelocoma > Aphelocoma coerulescens. The sequence continues at coordinate 14,470,133 of NC_091013.1, read as the reverse complement.
GTAATTTCCCAGTACTACAGCTCAACATTTCTTTGGAGTTTCTTGTCAGTGCTGTGGGTTTTTTTGGATTGCTGTTTGTGTGTTAAGTGATTTTAAAAGTAATTATGAGTAAAGAATTGTGTGGATTGTGATACAGTAGGTGACCAATAGTAGCTGTGATTAAAATACTCTCATTACATCCATAGTAGATAATAATTTTTGCTCAGGTGTAAAAACTGATTTAAAAGAAAATTGTTTGGATACCCGTGCACTGAGAAATATCTCCAGGGAGAATGGGGGTGGGTGGAAGAGGAAATGAAAGATTGTTCACATGGTACTTAAAGAAAAGTTAATCCAATCTGTCAGGATAAACTTTTCAGCCTCTAAAAAAGGGCAGAAGTAACTTGAGTGGAAAATCCTCACTGATTATTTCTTCTCTCTTAATCTTGCAGCTGATTGTAATGCCGTTCTTAAAGCTCTACAGCCCATTTTTCAGGAGCAGGGAATGACAGAAACAGTTCATAACTGGGAAGACCATGGTTATTTAGTAACCTACATCAAAAAAAATGGCAGGTGAGTGGATTTTCTTCCTCTAGATTATGTCCCCACTATCTTTCCTTAAAATATCTATTTTTCCATCTATTGGACCTCCTGTAGTGTTGACAGGGTAAGCTGTCCTTTTATCAGCCTTGTGTATGAGGTAGCTATGATAAAGCAGAATCTTTTTCATAATCTGGACTATGTCATCTTGCAGTTTGGATATCAGAAGGTTGAACTGATCAGTCTGGTCTGTCCCATAGAATGGTGCCTTGGTCTCAGCACTAGTCCTTTCAGATGCAGGACAGCTCCAGTCAATTCAATGTATTTGTAATTTTTCTGACCATTAAATATGTCTAAACATGTTGGAGTCTAACCTTAGCATGTGAACAATGACTGCTTTGTGTCTGTCTGTATTTACATGCCTTTATATGCTGCAAATTCTCAAGCAGCTTCTGAAGTAATTAACAGCATGTAAGGGTGGTTGGTGTCATTAGTGACAAAAAAGCTGAGACTGCTGGGACAAATTGAAAAACAAAACTACATTCACTTTATTTCCTCATGCTGCTTCACAGTGTGAGGGTTAGTTGATTATGGTATACGTTAATCTGGTTTATTTATAAGTAACTACCATGATTTTATTGCACTTACTTCCTTTGCAGTTGTTCAGTTACCTGTTCTGGACATCATTGTGGCAGTTGCTGCTTTGGAGTTGCTTGTTTTTTTGTTTTTGCTGGTTGGATTTGTTTTGTTTGGTGGGTTGTTTTTGTTTGATTGGGATTTTTTTGTAGGGGGTTTCTTGGGATCCAAACTAAGGTAACAAGTAAGAGGATATGAGTAGTTCTATGTTTATCATTCTCAATCGTGCTCTGGGAAGTTTTTGTATATTTCAGTTACCTTCTCAAATGTGGCACTTGCAAAGTGAACATTTTTTTTAATGGTGCAGTGTTAAATGATAATTAATAAAGAATGGTTACTGCTCTCTTGGTATATTCATTGCTGTCTGAACTCTGGTGCATACTGGATTTATCTTCCTCGAAAATGGCTCACTTCAGCTTGACAATTTACTTTAACTCCATTACAGACAGTATTTTTTGTCCATTGCCAGACCCATTAAGCTCCCAATTGGGGAACATGTGTGCAGGACAACTTTCTGTGTTTTGGGACCTCAGCAGTTTTGTTTCCTCTGGTTATAGAAAAAGCCTGAATATTTTTTTTTAAGGTAGCCCCAAACAGTGTATTTCTGTTAGTGCAGTTTGTTTGTATTTCTGTTTGATGTAGTTTCAGTTAACTTAAACAAATGAGGTTGTAAACCCATAAAACTCAACAGACTGGACAGTTAAAAAACCTTGCAAAACAAACACATTTCACAAGTTGTAAGACTGAACTGATGAGCATATGGAGGATTTCATACTAACTAAATAGGCTTTATTTTAATACCAGCAAGTTTGTCTGCACTTAATCTTAGTGCCCTAAAATATCATCCATTTTTAGTTAGCGTAAAAGTATTACCTGATGCAACTAGGCAGAAAGTAGCCAGGGCATGCAGATTCTTCCTCTTTCCCTGCAAAACAGTGTACTTCATTTCCCCCAGCAGCTTGTAGTAAAACATGGAAAAAAAGAATTGTGATGGAGGGGTAGGTATGTCATGAGCAGCTCTTGTAAGGATGGCTGGCTGCCACTTGTCACAAGTTCCCTAGAAGGAGAGATGGAGTGGGTGCTGTATGTGAGTAAGGGTTTTGGGAGCATGTGCACACAAACATGTTTTTAGCCAGCCAAAGGTGACTGAGACATTGCAAAACAAAGATGTGTGGTTGATGTAACAAGCTGGGTACTAATCCCTGGGAAAAATATTTAAGATGAGATAGTAACATGTTGCTAAACAGTGTCTACACTCCACAGTTTGCTGAGATAACCCCCATAACCTGCAGGGAGCCCTGTGCTGCAGATGGTGGAATTGTGGGTGCTGCTTTTGACAAAACGTCATCTCTGATGAAGATACCATGTGAGCAGCCCCATGAAGGACTTTGCTGGTTGAACGAATTGGAGCTGATTCGGGGATTAAGATGCGCTTTCCTATAGTCATTACCGAAGCAACAGATCCCTCTTCTCCTTTGTCCAAAGCTAAGCAAGCAAAAGTCATATGTGGCAACTCTACCTGGTCCATTTACTTTGTGATTTATTCTGACAGAGAACCTAATTGAGGGAGGTTCAGCTGAAAACCTTTACTAATGGAGTTGTCAACACAAGGCTCTAGAGTGGAGCAGGAAATGGCTCTCTTGAGCCACTCATGTTCTCCTCTGAAGTGGTGATGGATGCAATTCCTCTCTGCTTTGCCAACCCCCTTGCCCAAACACTGCTTGGGAAACAGTAGCATGTGCCAGAGTGGAGCTGGATCTCTTGAGTTTTGGGGCCCCAGCAGTCTCATTTTTCTGAGCTGCATGTTTTTAGATTGCTTCCAGGATGGTTTTAGGGTCACATTAAGCAGCATGCTTTTACTGAAATGTCACTATCTTGGACTAAACTGTTAAAAGTTAGGTTTAAAAAAATGTGAAGTTTTTGTCTTATTTAATGTATACAGTACTTTGTATAGTGCCTAGTATATTTCAACAGATTGAGAAGTGTTAAATCTAGGTTAAGGAAAAAAAATCAGTGAAGTTAATCTTTGGAAATTGATATCAACTAATACTTTGTTTTAATGTCTTTACTGCTTGTGTGCAAGTAGTCTTTTGTTACACTGCGTAGAGCTATGAGGGACTTTTTTTTTCCTTTGTGCAACTATGCTCCCTCTTTTGTCATGTTCTACCTTCACAGAGCCCCCCAAACCTGAAACTTAAGTCATTGTTTCTACAGTAGAAGAGTGTCTTCTAGAAAATCTTTGACTTCCCCTATACACATACCCATTTTTAACTTCAGTTTCTGAATTCTTGTTTAGAGAAGTATAATCCTACTGGCATTTGACTTCACTGTTCACAACAGTGTAAGCTTTACCCAGTTGAATTTGGTTTGTAGATCACAGAGATGCTGATGAATATGTTAACACTGTGAAGGGAGGGGGGAGTGTGTTTACTTTTTTCTTTTCTTTGTTAGGCTTTTGCTAACCACTCTGTGTGCTAGTCAGCATATTTTAAAGGAGTGGGATGAACATTCTTCAGCTCTTTGTTACAGGCTAAAATGTTGTAGTTGCCTGTGGAGTTACCCAGAGTATAGAAATGGACTGAAGAATAGGAAGGAGTTGGTAGGAATCAGCGGCAGCTACTCTGTCATTGGTTTAATTTTCCTATTCTGTAAGAAGAGAACTGGAATGATGGTATAATGAAGAAATGTGATTGCCTAGTTCCTTAAGGTCCCTGAAGTACTTCGTAATTAAGATGAAGAACACTTAAAAAAGACTATGTTTTAGGGAAACAATGTCGTGCCTTTTTTATAAATTTTATATTTTCCTAGTATTAACAGATTTTTATTTCCTTTCTCATTGAGTTGTTTGACAGGTGATACTTTTAATGGCAAGCTGTTTTTGAAATACTTGAACTATTCTATTTTATAGTGACTCAAAGTTAGTCAGCAGATCAGAGCTTTGATGGATAAATAGGAGTTTGTAGGTACCTGTACGTCTATCCAGCTTTATTCTCTGGGTGTGTGGTGCTGGGAAATCCTTTCTTGGATACGTGAGATTGCAATGCTTCTTCCTCCTCAGTGCAAGTAAGTAAGGTAGGATGATACACATTTTGGGTTAGATCTTTGCTTCCTAGTTCTGTTTCCAGCAGTTACTTCTGGATTTGTGGGGTTTGGAATTTTGTTGACATCTGATGTTTCCTGATGATCAGGTGGTAAGATGCAGCACTGAATAGAATTGTTTCTGTAGTTGATGCTTGTTTGCATACAAGCACAAAAAGCTTGAGTACTGCACTGGAGGATGTGACAGATACGCAGGTGCAGCAAAGAGTGGAGCCTTATTGTAGTGGGGGCTGCTTTTCAGATGCAGATTTCCTTGCCAGATGGAAAGGAAGAGGATACCTCCTCACTGAGCCTTTTTTTTCCCCCTCACTACTTTTATGAAATTACATGCAAGCACACACCAAAAGTGTGGCAAGTGGTTTATTTTTTAAAACAGGAATTATATTTTTCAGAAAGATGAGACAGGAGGGCCTAATTTTGAAGCAAACTTTATTTTTCCCCTCATTCTAAAGTAATCTTTCTTGTATTTGCATAGGTAGAAAATGGAAGCTATATCATTGTTTTAAAGAACCTTCCTCCACATATTAAAAGAGCTGCTGCTAATAAAAGCCTGCATTCATATATGTTCTGCCAAGCAGACAAATGTAAAGTGACAAAAGCCAGCATAGCCTTTGCTATTTGCTGATTGAAGCTAGTAAGTCTTTTGTGGGTTCAGCTTTGGCCCACCACTGCTGCCTTAATACTACTTAATACTGGACTGCTCACTTTTTTGAGTACACTTGTACTGTTGGCTGCATGTTTAAATCTTTACAGGCATCTTAGCTTGTTTTAGGTGTTTGTTTTCATCCAGATAACTTATAGCCAAGGTGTAACCAACCTGGACCTGTATTACTGTTGAGAATTATGAATTTCATTCAGGTTTTTTTTACCATAAACTAGTGGAGAATATCAGCCAGAAACTTGGAACTTGAATTTTTGTCTCATTACACAGCCTGCTGCCTTTCATCTCTTCCCCCTTTCCCCAGGTGTCAGGACCCTACTATTCTGGTAGAGATGACAATTTGATAAAAAGAATGATGTTTCTGCAGTGCTATTGTCACTGTATTCTAATGCCATCACATCACTTACAAATCTGAAGTTGTGTGGCTATACTTTCAGAGCAACTCTCCTCTCTGCCTCTGTTTGCCTCCTACCTCAAAGCAGAGGCAGGAACATCCTCTCATGGAGTCAAAGGGGAAGTGAAGATGTCAGCTGTCAAATCTTATGACAGCTATGTGATTCTTGGAGGAAATTAATTTAAAAGAGAACTCAAATCATGGGATAATGAAATCTGTTGCTTATTTGTGCCAACAACAACTCCTGGAATATGGAAATGAACTGATAAAAAGTTTTTCTAACAGTGAAAATATTTGACACTGTGCCAGTTTTCAAGGAATCAAATTACAGAGCTGTCATATGAACTGCATTTATGTATTTCTGTCTGTAGTTCCACAGCTCTGAGGGCGTATGGAATTTACCCTTTTCACTGTGAATGGTTGTGTCCAAAACCTGCTGGAGTGACCAGTACTTCCACCTTCTGAGTTCTGCTCTTTTGTCTTTCTCTCCTTTAAAAAAACCCAACCCATCGTGTAAACAGAATCCTGGTAGGCTTTTGTGTTCCCTCATCAAAAACCTGTGTCGGAGGACACCTAGTGGGGAAGCTGTGGGGTGGAGGGAGCGTTGCTCCAAGGTGGTGACAGTCTGTGGGCTCTGGGTGTGCCTGTGTGTTAAATAGAAACACCTTTCCTTCCTGGAAGCAAGACCTGTGTGCAGAGTCTTGAGGAAAGTCTCAGGCTTCCCAGGCCTATCCTCTGAAGAGAACTGGGTGACAGTAGTAACACATGAGAGCTGCAGATCACTGCTGTTCCAAAGCCAGCAAGGGTGTTTTTATTCTTAAATTGCTTCAGTCAGTTTCATAATTTGATCATTTTACAGTTACCAAAAGTTGTCTTCAGATAAAACAGAATAATAAGGGTTTTATTTCTGACTGCACCTAAGGGCTGAAGTTCCCAGCACCATGGGAGAGGTGGTGTTCATATTAGGCTGACAGTTTGCAAAAGGAGCTGTGGAAGAGACAAAGGTGGGAGTGGTGGGAAGATGGGAGGTCATGTAAACTTATTGTCACAACAAGAGCTAGTCTGTGTTTTCCTCTGGGGCTGAGTGGGGTGATAAGAGCAGACAGGCAAAGAAAAGAGCATTCAGAGAATGATACAGCTTTATCTGAGGTTTCTGTGTTGTACTAGTGCATTTCTATCCCTGAATACCATTCTTCCTTTGTTTAGCCATTTCTGTTCTCATCCCCTCTTCTGCTCCGTTTTTCTGGTGTATGGTTTTTCCCCTCCATTTCCTTTATGTAGTCCACTTGTAGCCTTTCTGTTTCTTTTTGTATTCTCTCCTCCCTAGAGTGGGACGGATATTGCCTCTGCTACCCTCTCTTCTTGTGTCCTTCCACACTGCCCTTAGCTCTTGTTTTGTTTCTTGCAAGTTCTCCAAGATTCATTGTTTGTTCACCTCATTTGTGTAGCATGGTGAAGCCTTGCTCTTCAGTCTTGAAATGTTCCTGTAGTAAATACACAGTAGGAGTTATGTTGACTTTGCATCTCTATTCATCAATGAGAGTTTACTGCTGCAATTTCTTTGCCAGTGAAAGCTGTGGTTTGCTCCAGGATGTGTATTGTTTCCCACTTACAAATTTTTACTCAGCTTTGAATGTGATCAGTGTCTCTGAATAGTTGCTATAAAAAGTTTAAAAAAAACCCAATCAGCAGGAAGCCAAACAACCAACCCCAACCACCCTCCCCACAAAATGAAACAAACACACCCCTAGAAGCGAAAAGGAAAATGTCCAGTTGTTTTCTTAAGGCTTGTTTTCAATTAAAAAACCAAAACCAAACCAACACACCTGTTCCAGCAGGCCTTATTTAAAGAACTGAGACTAGCAAGCAGCGTATTCTCATTGTACCAGGGTTGTTGTGGCTCAAACACCCTGTTTCACTGCCTTGCTTCCTACTGGTTTTATTAGTTGTGTAGTGATAGGCAAGTTCTTGCAACTTTGTTTGCTCTTCCTTGCAGAGGAAGACTTGAGCTGTCACTGCCAATGGTTACAGATGCTGGGGAAAAAACATATGCATTCTGAATTTTAATATAACTTCTTTCAGATTTTACTTCCTTACTCTGATTTTTGATAATAAATTTGTCATCACTGTCTCTCTGTTGTAGTTTTGCCAATTTGAGAATTCATCCTCATGGATTAGTGTTGGTGGATCTGCAGAGCTACAATGATCACATGAAAGGAAGAGAGGAAGTTGATCAGGTATGAGTGCTGCTTACTAGGATTATCTAACTGCATGGGGAGCACCTATTTTTTTTCAGGTCGATCAAAGTCTATCTTGGTAAAAGATCAAAAATATTAAAGTCAGTTCAAACCTGGATTACTGAAGAGGAGCAGTAACACCTGTTGAAGTTGTGTACACACAGGAGTGCATGAATGCACACGCTCTTTTGCAAGCACTGGGTCTCATATTACAGCTGCTGTAATATGGGCAGTCTTGCTTGTAACCAGCCTGAGGAGGCAAGATAGTTACTCCTGGGCTTCTAGTGTTAATTTCAGAGCCTTTTCATAGCAGGTGCTATGTTTTATTGCCTTCCAGGTAGACTAATTTTAACAGATATTTTACGTTAAGTGATGATCTACAAATTCTACCTCATGTTTGCTATTTTTTGCAGCTTCTAAACAAAGTAGAAGAAAGAATGAAAGAATTGTTTCATGGTAACATAAAAAGGGTGAAACGGTAAGTTTGTACCTCTTCTTCTGTATGTGATTTGTCTGCATAGTTACTAAAGATAATAAGCAAGTTATGCTTTGCTGTAATGTGTGAATAGCCTGGAGTATGAAGATACAGATGGGATATTTTTTTAGTTTCTTGTGATGATTGCATGAAATAGTGAGAGAAAATGCAGCCTGGAAGTGGGAACAGACTGCTCTGGAAGGGCTGGGCAGCCAAGGGTGGCAGGGGAATAGGCCAAGGCATAAACTGTACCCTATGGGCCACATCCCACAGCCCATGGAGAAGGTGAGCTGGTGATGGTGACCAGCGTGAGACCCATCCCTGTGACTGCCAGGCTGGGCTGTAGTACTGAGGCAGCTTTGGGGGCGAGCTGGGTGTCAAGGATTGGCCAGACACTTGGGCAGGTGGGATAGAGCTGCATTGCAGCTCTGGCACAGGGACCAGGGCTGAGCTTTAAAGCTAAAATGAAGCTCAAGCCAATAGAGGAGACCCCACCCTGACAAGGTTTCCTGCAGCTCTTTCTTTCACATCTCTGCCTCTGGTGTGCCTCATGGTGCTCACTGTGGGCATGTTAGGTTTAGGGACCTGACAAGAATATAGATATGTTTTGTAGCAAACTTTTATTATAAAATTTAAGGATGGAGGCTTTGTAAGCCCTCTGTCAATTTGGATTATTTAAATTCAAGGCTGAATATTAAATTTTAGGGACCCAAATTGTGGCTCCTGGCCTGGTGCTGAAGTAACTTTCATACTGGATGTGGGTTGTTGTTGTCTTCATGGTGACTATCTGGCAGTGACTGATACCATGAAGCCAGAGAGCACTTCCTGTAGGCATGCCCATGGTGGAAGATGCAGTGGGTGCTTGAAGGACCGTAGAAGTGAAAATGGGTTAAGAAAAGTAAAACGCAAGTGTAAAATCAGCAAGGCTCAGTAAAACCAAGGAACAAACTACAAAATAGGAAAACAGTTAAGCAGTATTATGGCAGAAAGTAGATCTGAAGTTTGAGACCACAAGTAAAATGGTAGTAATATGAAAAGTGGTATTATACTTGAATATTATTTGTTTTACAGTTGTATGTAAAACAGTAGTTATCTTGCTTTTACTTCAACCTGGTAAAGGCTCACAAGGTGCACAGTGTATGAACACAGATGATCTCATAGATTGATCTCCTCAATATGTGTTACTGAGGAGAAGCTTTGAGGCTATTTTGATGCTGAAATGATACAGGGAGTTTGTGGAATCCTTGTGATAGGAATTTCTTAAAAACAGGTCAGGAAAACATCTGCCTGAAGTGACCTACATCTTTTGGTTACTGTAGTATAGAGGATGAACAGTGTATCTGGCATGGATCTTGTCACATGCTCCTCAGCGTCCTTTTTTGCTTGTTTTTGGTTTTTCCCTTTTTTTAAAATTTGTTTTGCATCGTTTTGGTGTCAGCTGCACACACGCAGCTGCAGTAGGGTGAATGTAGCTGGAGAAGTTTTTTCGTGCCTTTTTGTTGTTCTGAGCTAAGGAAGGGTCGCTCTTGCTCCCACTTTGTGCCGCCATCTGGCGGCTCGCTGAGGGTAGGAAGTGTTTCTGGAATGTTGACTGGGAATCACTAGGGAATTGAGAAGCAGCTTGTCTCTGTCTGGTCTTCTGCTACACCCTCCTCTGGAAAAAAAACCCCTTAATTCTTTCAAGTGTATGTGGGGGATCTGATGAACTCTGTGTCTGCACATTTTGCCTAAACACAATCCCTTTGATCATTTGCTGTCATTTCAAAGATAGTTTGTCTTTACAGGTGAAATACTGATTTGAACCAAGACACATCTCTATGGAATTAAACCCTAAAACCCACAAACAAGAAACCCAAAACAGTCTTTGCAGATGCTTGAACCACTTTTAAAAAGTAATACAGACTATCTGCTGATATCAAGGATTGTGCTTATGCACTGCAGGTTGACCCAGCTCAGTTTGAAACACTGTAATAGTTCACTTTTTGTTTCTCTATGTATTAAAATCTCTCTCAGTACAGCTTCTGAGTAAGATGCCCTTAATCTCAAAGAAATGGCATTCTTAACTGAACTGAAGATTTTTTTGTTGTTTGTTTTGCCTGCATTCTGCTTTTGTATTATTTTCTGATCATGAGCTGTTTCTTCTACAGAGGCTTGTATGTTATGTGAATTCCATCTCTTTGAATAGAGTGAAATTCACAGGTACATTGTAGAAGTTGTACATAAAGAAGAATCATTTAAGTTATCTGTGCCTTAGCAACTTATATATATTTAACATATGGCTGGTAGGTTTCTTATATCTGTTGAGTGTTAAATGTAGCAAGTTTTCTTAGATACCTCTTGTAAATATTACTTATTATGGTGAATCCATGGGATATTTAAAGTGGATTTTTTTTAAAAATAAACATTCCAATTTTTTGTGATCTTTTACTCATATTATTTCTTTCTAGGTTGCCAGCCATTTTGAGAGGAGGTGTCATTGATAGATACTGGCCCACAGCTGATGGGCGCCTGGTGGAATATGACATAGATGAAGTTGTTTATGATGAAGATTCACCTTTTCAGAATATTAAAATTCTGCATTCAAAACAATTTGGGAATATTCTTATTCTCAGTGGGGATGTTAGTAAGTACCATCTCATTTAAGGATCTCTGGTGTGAAAATGTCAGAAGTGTTGTTTTCTGTCCTGATGTGGCAGTTTTATTAGATGTCTAAGAGTCATGGTTCTGATGCTGGAAACTGTTTATGCATGTACACGTGTATCTGTTCCTTTATATTAAGGATGTCAATCAGGCTGACCAGTGTAAAATCTAGAGTTGAAAAAGAAAAGATTTATTTTTCCAGAGTTAGTATCTTTGCTGCAGAAAGTGGCTGAGGAGAATAGATGGTGTTCTGTAGCAGAGCGTGCTCTACTTCATTCTTTTATATGAGCTTTTCCCTCTTGTTGCCAGTCCAACCTTCTGAGAGCTTCTCTTTGACAGCAAAACAAGCTACTTTGTCAGTCTTCAAAACACAATGTAGTTCTAAATAAATACGAAGAAGTGGGAGCTGGCATGTGTGTATGTGTAACCCTGCTGCTCCCTTGATTCTCTAAGGGAATTTCCTGCTTGGTGAGGTATAGGGCAGCTGTATCTCAAACCATTTAGCTGCTTTATTGGTGAACATCTTTTGACTCTTCTTCAAAATAATAGAACTGAACTCTTAAGTTAATCAAAATAGCAACCCAACCTTTATGTGAGGGTTTTCATGTGTTGTACTTTGTGCCTGCTGACCTTTGTATTTTTGAAAGCAAACTTAGAAGAAAGTGGACTACTGTTTTTTTAAAACTGGAGACTGCTGTTTTCTAGAAAATCTAGGCAACAAAAGGATTGTGCTTTGTAAAATCTTAGTTCTTATGTTGGAAAAGGACTGACTGTGGTAAATGAGGGCTGTTGCTGCCCAGGGATAGAATACCTATCTTCACTCTGATGGCAGAGAAATTAAGAAATTGAACTACAGCTTTTTGAAATCATTGGAAGTACCTCTAACCATTCAGTTAGCTTTCTGCAACTGTCTAGAGGGGTTCTGTGCAGATGGCAGCTGAAAAGCACTGTTACTGAATGCATTAGCAAGGTATTTTCTAATCCAGATAGAATTGTATTAGAAATCATCAAATGTAGTACTCAGTACTTCTAGCCAGAAATTTTCATCAGAGTTTAATGTGGAGATGAGGTTTTGCTTGAACATTGTGACAATGTGCCTTGTAGAAAGGGACGTATGCCATTACTTATTTCCCTTCCATGGGATTTTAAAACAATGCTTTGTCTCATGTTGTTATTGTGCACTCGTAACTGAGGTGGTGATTGCCAGGCAGAGTGATAGGATATGCCACGATGTGCTGCTGCACAAAGCTTGGTCCTTGTAGTGCAGATCTGTTATTGCAGCTTGGGAGTGTTAGTGCCTGCTTTGAAGCTGATGCTGGCAGAAGGCAAGCTGCAGGGCCCTTCAGCACCTGGGTGTTAATGGTCATGTTTGTTTCTGTGCAGGGATCCACTGGTGTGCATCTAGGCTAGGTTTGCTCTTTTTAGCTGGGGTCCATGATGTATTTTCAAAAATTTCCAGATCTGTCTCTTTCAGGATTAGTCTGAGATAAAAAGCCACTGAAGTATCAAGTTACAAAGACTGATGGTTTTGGTCTCCTACTTTGCTTCTTTTGGCACACAGTATTTCCGAATGCTGAGGTGACCATTTGTTGGGTTCACATGGAGAACTGGAGAAATCCTGTGTGGGATTCTGAGAAAAATCTCATTACTTGTACTGTCTCTGAGAGCCAGGTTGTTTCTGTAGATGCTCTTGCTTTTGTCTGTATTGTATCACCTCTGGATTAATACCAGTTAATGAGAACAACTGAAGACTTAATATTTCTGTCCAATTCTCTCTTCCTTCCATTCAGATCTGGCAGAAAGTGACCTGGCATATACTCAAGCCATAATGGGCAGTGGAAAGGAAGACTACACTGGGAAAGAAGTGCTAATCCTAGGAGGTGGTGATGGAGGTATACTCTATGAGATAGTCAAACTGAAGCCAAAGATGGTTACTATGGTAGAGATATCCTTTGACAATTGGCCTGTTATTCATATCAACCAGAGCTTTCTGCTGATACGTTAGCACTGAGGACAGTTACTTGTCAGGTTCTGATTCGCATGAGGAGATAGGGTCTTAAATGAAATTTCTTTTTGTCAGCTTAGAGAGACCAGTGACTGCATATTTGTGCATCATTATGCAACACCTGCTTTCAGGTTCCCAATCCATACTAAAATACTCTGAGTAGTAGTTTAAATAAGGCTGGAAAGGGATGCCTCTGTCATCATTCTGATGCTTTCTCTAGTAACAGAAGACAGATCTGTCAAGTTTGTGTTTTGGGCTCTGTTCTGCCTTTTTGAGTTCTTCTGTTTTCCTAAAGAAAGCTGTAAAAAGAATAGTGCCTAGAAGCAAAAAGTTTAATCAATAGGAATGCCAGGACTTGATGAACTGTATTGATGAATTGACCAACCCTGTTTTAAAAATACCAATACAAATCAAGTTTTCAACATTGTGTAGTTCATGTAGTTTGTAATGTAAACTGCTGTTAGCCATGTGAAATGTTGATCATCCTAGATTTTGGGATCCCTTTGCTAAGACTAAAAATAATTGTCTTAAAAGTGTAGGTTAAAATCTGAACCTAGTTTAACTTTATGGAGTTTTTAATAGTTTTACAGTTCGCATTTCAGGGTTTCATGGTAATGATAACCTAAAGTATCAAAAATATTGGTTAAAACCAAAAATAAGCACTTCCTAATCATCTATTTGGATGTGGAGGCCAGTTCGTAAGGTTGGCTATTGCAGTATATACACCAATAGACACATCCAGTTATTCCTTTGTGAATGCCACCTCTTTGAGAACTTGTTTCTGAAGAAGTAGAAGCTGTTACCTCTATTACTTCTGGAGTGTATCATGCCTTGACAAACCTCAAACATTGACCAAATGGTGATTGACGGGTGTAGAAAACACATGCGTAAAACGTGCGGAGATGTCTTAGACAATCTGAAAGGAGAGTGCTACCAGGTAATGTTTTGTTTTTCTTTCATTACAAGTAATATTTCAAATACACGTTGACCTAGTCTGGAAGACTGCTATGGCAAAGTTTTGGGGACAAGTTTTCTCACTCAAGTTTGGGAAGCATTTTTTCCTTTTGTATGACACTTGCATATTTTAATAGCTGAAATTCATGTTGGAAGTATTTTAACTTTCAGTCTTCAGACTTCTAAAATTAATTGCATATGCAGCTTTTAAGGAATGTGAAATAGGAGAATGTTTGCTATAACTTAGAAATAAAGAGGAAATAGCAGTAAGAATGTAGTGTTTAACATCATTCCTTAAACTGTTAAAAAGATAGAAGAAATGTGTATTTCTTAGGTGTTCTATACAGTTGGAAATACCTGAATTTGTAATATACATTTAACAATTATTTTTAATTTGCGGGCAAAATCCCTTAGCATTACACTGCTGTTATATTAAAAATAAAAACCCCAACAAATGTCATGCATTCCTGCAGTTGAGGTCTTTGTGCTACATCTGACAGCACTTAAAAATGAGCCCAGGTGTAGCCTGTTTTTGTTTTCATTACTGGTCCATAGATGCTGTGATAGATAGTAACAGGAGTGAGCTAATGAAAACACACAAAAAATTAACAGATAAGTCACATGCTACTGTGGAAATCAACCCTTCATACAAATAACTTACTATACTCATAATGTGGAACTGCTAACTGTTGTCAGCATTTGGTAGGAAGAACAGTGGTTACAGATCTAGGAACTTCAGTCCTAGAGTGCCTGTGTTGTCATTGTCATAATTCCTACAAAGTTCCTCTTTCTGTATGATGTAAAAAGTTGAAGGTGGAGCCTAAAATTAAACATGTATTTAATTTTGATATTTTCTCTTTTAATTTCTGTGAATCCCCATTTGTTCCTTTTACCTGGTGAGTTGTAGGGTATTTTGAGAACTAGCTACAATATCTCATTCTTATAGGTTCTAATTGAGGACTGTATTCCTGTACTGAAGAGGTATGCCAAAGAAGGAAGAATGTTTGATTATGTAATTAATGATCTGACAGCTGTTCCAATCTCCACATCTCCAGAAGAAGGTAAATCTTGTAATTTATTTTCTTAAACTTCTGGAGAATTTTCAACATTTCTGTTCTTCTGCTGCATAACAGTTTACAACGTAACTGCTTTCACTTTTTCCATTTAAAAAGTAAATCTGAGAGGAAAAAAAGAGATAGTAAGACATCTGTATTTTTGAAAATTTTTTGAATATTAGAAAAGGCTAGCATGTGCCTAGCACTCTTTTAAATCTTATTCCAGAATAATATGAACTCATGTAGTTCTTGAGAAGTATTTGGAGTTCATACTCTAGTAAATTTTCCTCACTTTAGAGTTTATTGGAAACTTCTGGAAAATTCCTGTGAAGAAAACCAGCAGTACTCCTGCCATCACTGCTGTTGCATATGGTTTACATTTGGGGTTTTTTAATCCAGGCTTTATTTTTAATTTTTTTTAAGACTTTGCAAGTCTTGAATATGTAATAAGTAAATAAGCCAATAATGTGCAGTTGTTTTTCAATCACTCCCCATATGCAGATTCCACATGGGAGTTTCTGCGGTTGATTCTTGACCTCTCAATGAAAGTCCTGAAACAAGATGGAAAATACTTCACACAGGTATGATATCTGGGTGTAATGAAGTACTGCTTTGTATCTATTGCAATTTGCACTGTTTCAGTTAAAAAAAAAAGACAAAACTACCTTAAAAATCTACTACAAGCTGGTTTTCTTCCTTTAATGACTTACCAAGCATTTTTGCATGAAAGTTAGGTTTTGCTAACTGACTTGTCTTTTTTTCATTATTTCGGCTGAATATGTAGCACGTTTGTCTGGAGTTTAAAAGCATAATTGTAAGACTCAGCAAGGCATACTACGGAATATTGCAGCTGAACAATTCTTTGAAAAGCAGAACAGATGTACTTTATGAAGAGATACATGGTTTTTAAGCTAATGTCTCCAGTTGTAGAGTGTAAAACATGAAAATTTATCGTTCATTAAGGTGTAAGAGTTTTGCATAGGTGCAGGGGGATGAGAAAATTAATATAGCCACCTCATAGATAATAGAATTGTGGTATAGCTTTCCACTGAAAATACTTCATGTAATCCTGAATTTGGAACGCCACAAAGCTGTGTGCAATCATACAAGAATGTGACAGGAGCCAGCAGATGGTTCAGTGAAGTCTAAGTCTCTGAAGTTGTGTTTCTTTTGTCATGCTCATAAAACTAGTCTTCTGATGTGTGGAGAATCTAAGTACTGTATTTTGGAATAATATCCTTAAGCTCTGAAATATAAAGAAATTGGTCTACTGTAAAATTGTGCAGGTTTTTAAAGAAATGCAAAACTTGTGGGATGAGGTTTCTGGCAATTCTAATATGCTGCTCTATTTTAAAATGCTGTTCTATGGGCAAGAGAAATGATCTTGTGGTTGAAATATAAGATACGATTAACATGATTGTACCACACTCTAAATTTTAATGGTGTTTCTGTCCTGTTACTAGTGGAAATATTTATGGCAGACTTTGATATCAAAAGGACACTAAATCTTTTGGAAACAGAGAAAGTTGTGTTGCAGTTACTGTACTTATACCATACACAGTGAGACTAGCTGGCCTTATTGGAACAAAGGTAAACATATGTCTGGGGACAGGTTTTTTTTGGACTTTGCAGAAGGGCTCTTGAGAATAAGCTTGTGTTGAAAGCTGGAATGATGGCTGTGCTGTAGCCAGAGGACAGGAGGGTTGTTTTGTGTCAGCTGGAGCCAGCTGAGGTGGAGACTGGTGCAGCCCCTGCTGCCTATCCTGTTCCTCACGGGGGGAGATAAGTTGGCTCTCCATCATCTGCTTGCACAGAAAGAAAGGACAGCAGTCCTGAACCAACCCTGGTGGGTTTTAGCTGTTGTGAAACTATGCAATATTATATTTTGTGGTCTCAAAGCAACAAGGTGGTACATGGCAGGATGGGAAAGAAACAATATTAAAAGTGACATGGCTTAAAATTGTGGCTAATGGGTAGCCAATGAAAGGGCTGTAGTATAGAAGCAGTGTTCTCAAGCAGTTTAGTCTTCCTGAAGGTGTTGAAAAAAGGACAATTAATACTGGGGCAAACAGCTTTCAGAGCTTTTGATACATCTACTGATACACTACCCAGCCCATTTGATGGTTCTTGTAGCCCCTTCCCAGCTGGGCCTGAAAAAACAAAATAATCCTCTGTAAGAATGGAATAACCCTCTGTATTGGGTTTATCTGACCAGGTTTTGATAGTGGGGGGGAGCAGGGAGGGCTCCCCCATGTCTGACAAAGCCAATGCCAGACTTGCTTCAGGGTGGACCAACTTCTGGCCAAAGCTGAGCCCATCAGTGACTGTGGTAGTGCCTCTGGGATAAGATTTTTGAAGGGCGAAAAGTTGCTGCACAAACAGCAGTTGCAGCCAGAGAGAGAAGTGAGAATATGTGAGAGAAACAGCTCTGCAGACTCCAAGGTCAGTGGAGAAGGAGGGGCAGATGTTCCATGTACCAGTGCAGAGATTCCCATGCAGCCCATGATGACCATGATGTAGGAGGCTGTCATTCTGCAGCCCATGAAGCTCCACCGGGGAGCAGAGATCCACCTGCAGCCCCTGGAGGACCCCATGCCAGAGCACGTGGATACCTGAAGGAAGCTGTGACCCTTTGGGAAACCCACACTGGAGAAGGCTTGCTGGCAGAACTTATGACCCTGCAGGAGACCCATGCTGGAGCAATTAATGAAAAACTGCAGCCCATGGAAGCACTCATGTTGGGGAACTTAATGGAGGACTGTCTCCCGTGGGGGGAGACCCCACGCTGGAGCAGAGAAGTGTGTGAGGAGGAAGGAGCACTAGAAATAACAAGGGATGAACTGACCACAATCCCCATTCCCCATTAGTGCAGTGGGGAGGAGATAAAGAATTTGTGAGTAAAGTTCACCCTGGGGAGAAAAGAGGGGTAGGGGAAGGTGTTCCTAAAATTTGGGTTTATTTCTTATTATCCCACTCTGATTTGATTAGAAACTTGAGTTTAGTACAAAGGTGAGTCTGATTGCCTGTGATGGTAACTGGGGAGTGTTCTCTCCCCATCCTTATGTTGGCCCGTGAGCCTTTTGCTGTATTTTCTCTCCTCTGTCCAGCTGAGCAGGGGAGTGACAGCATGTCTTTTGTGGGTACCTGGCATCCAGCCAGGCTCAACCCACCACATCCTCAGACAACTCAGTAGTCTGGTCATAGGATGAACAGACTTATCAGGGTGCTCTAAAGAAAATCAGCTGTCTATAACTTTGTTTTAATTATTTGAACAAATTTAAATTCAGCTAAACTATCTGAAGCTGGCTACTCAGAGTATTGGGTTAGACTATGGTCGGAAGTTCAAACATAACTACTACAAACTTTGGCAGCTTAGTCACACACTGGGAACTCATAAATGATTTTGAATGCTCTGTTGTGCTTGCTGTTGAATGCCAGTGGTTTCAGCTCTGTGTATTAACTTTGGGAATTTAAGTTACTTTTGTTCCCACTATCTACTTTCAGGATGCATATATTACACAGCAGGCCTTGCTGAAGACACCATGTGCCTTTTAAGGCAGTTATGTTTTTAAAACACAGGACTCTGTGTGCCCCCCCCATCCCTTCTTTGCATTTTGGTTCTCTAAACCAAAAAATATTAAATATCACCAAGAAAGTGGCTGAGGGAATGTCCACTTACTTGTTAGAGCCTCATCTTTGCTAAGATGAGGAAATGTCTCATAGGAAAAATGCAGCAAAAGATTGTTGTCCTGTGGACTACTGGCCAGTAATTATAGTTGCTTCTTCTGCCTTGGCATTATATTGTACTGACATTGAAAATTTTTGTTCTTTGTAGTTTGTAGCATGTCCCCTTGCACCCTGAACAGAATCATGTGCATCTAGTTAGGATGTCATTTATTTCAGTGCCAAAGAAATGCTTTACCCAGAAGTGGAGTTGTGTTCACAGAATGCCATCCTTTCACATACTGTATTGCTGCCTGACTGTCTCAATGCCACTGCTGGGAAAAATAAAGGGAAATGCTCATCACCTCTTCATTGAGCTCTGCACAAGTTTTAGGAAATGTTCTAAAGTGAATTTTCAGCAGGCAGGGTCTAGTGCTGTTGAACTCCAGATGGATATAATTTATCTGAGATTGTAAAAAGAATTACTTCTCGCGTGCTACTCTAACACACCTGGTGGTTCCTTCGGGATTCCTTCCTTGGGTGATCCTCAAAGCAGTCTCCAAATGCTGGTGCAGAATGTCCTGTCACCACTAGGTGGAGGCAGGTAACTGGTATTGCCTGGCAGTTTATTAACATTTTCAGACATTCTGCCTGTGGAAGATTTTTCAGACTATTTATTTGTATTCCTAGGGGTTATAAGAACTTATGTGGCCAATTTAAGATGCAGGAGGGACTTCTTCCTTTTTTTCAGCTCTGGAAAGATGTAAAAGGGGAAGTTAATGAATGTCATTCTCTGCTGCTTTAAGTCTGTGTCTGAGTGTTTGGGGAAAAAGGCCTCCATACTTTCTCTGTGCAAATAGTAATCACAGCTTAGAACAAAAACTTGTACGAGTAGCAGCTGTGCTTTACATGCCCTTGCTTTTCTAGCTGCATCATCCATATTGAGTGTTGCAGTCTACACAGAGAGTCATGAGCTTTAGGGCCCTTAGCCTGCAGAACTTGCAAACCTGTCTGTAGGTTTAAGACTTGAAGCTTGTTTATGAAAACTTACTGTTAAACATAATCCCACCACTCTGAGGTTCAGTGGTCATATGGCATGCTCTTA
Organism: Aphelocoma coerulescens; assembly: GCF_041296385.1. NCBI lineage: Eukaryota > Metazoa > Chordata > Aves > Passeriformes > Corvidae > Aphelocoma > Aphelocoma coerulescens. Next base: position 14,450,690 of record NC_091013.1, on the reverse strand, counting down.
TTTCTATTCTTCTGAAGCTGGTGCTTTGAAATGTGTAATGATATGACACAATACAATATGACACGATATGAAGCCATGTCTGCTCGGTGTTACTTTCTCCAAGGCAGAGCCAGTTAGAGGTACATATTCCCAGCCATCACAGTGGAGAGAAGTTTGAGTTGGTGAGGATGTAAGACCTTGGCAAATCCTGAGGTGCAGTTTCATCTCTAATACACCTTCCCAGCAACTTGTTTCTGAGCACCTTAAGTGTTTTTACAGTATTGGACTTCATAAAAGTATGATTTTTAGATGGCCCCAGTGATTTCTTTCAAGTGAGTATGTATTCTTGTAGATGATTTGTTTGTGGCTTGTGTTTTCTGAACCATCACTCTCTCGTGCCTTCGAAGTAGCACGTGAGGATTGTCCCAAGAGCTGTGAAACCATGGTCTAGTAGATGCAGAGACTGATTGTAAGGTTGTTTGAGTGTCAGTGGATTGTGTAGCTAAGAAAATGCCTTCTTCTGTGCTAAGTTTTTGTTCTGTTGATCTAATCTTTTGAGGTTGAGAAGGCTATCATTTTCAGCCTGTTTATAAAGTGGAATCTTTAAAAATACCTCTAAACAGGAATTTGTGACTTCCTGGTTGGGGTCATTCAGCCCAGGCAGGATAGAAACTCAGACCACTCACAGGTTCCAGTAAACAGCACTGACCCCTGGTGCAAGGGATCATGTGTCTCCCACGTGAACATGTGGCCCTTCACTAAGCTGTCTCTTCCTGGCCACTCTCTTACACAGCCCTCTAAATGTCCAGACAATCATCATGTTGCTCCATAGTTAGACTCCTTTTTTTGGCTGCTGTGTGGGCTTTCTAATTAGCACTTCCAACAAGGGAGCAAGATTCTCCATGACTGAACCATGAAAGGATGCTGGAAGAATGGCTGTGTGAGCCTCTGTGATTTCTTGGTAGTTTGAGAGGCTTTAAGGAACAGACATTTTCATTTCCTTTTGTTACTGAGAGTTCAGCCCTAAATTAATTGATCTTTTGGCCAGTGGAGGTACTTACAGTCAGGTTTGCCTCCATTATTTCCTTAACAGCCCTCTGTGTCCCCCCAGACTTAAGCCTAGCTTTTATGCTAGATGTTTCATGATCAGTGTCTCACTGCTTGTTAGTCACTGTGAAGTGAGGAAGGATAAAACCAAACCTTGGCGATATCAAATTCTGGCACATTATTACAAAACAAAAACAGAAACCCATGTTAAAAATTAAACTTCTCTGGCATACAGTCACAGACAAAGGTGTCCAGTGACAATGATATGTGGGATAAGACATGTAAGAAATGGGCAAGTAGGGAAAAGGGACCCTTTCACCTGCTTTCAAGTCACTGGTTTACTTTCTGAGGGTTGGAGGAAGCATAGTGGCCCAAGTTCAGCCTGTTAATAGTTGATGGACACATCCCCTTTATAGGTGGGCAGAGTTAACTGGAACTTACAGGGTTAATTTAAACAATTTTTTTTTGCTACTTATTTTAAGGAATGTTTTTTGTCGGTCCAGAACTGTATTTGTTATTTAAATGTGTTGTGCATTGTGCTGTAGAAACCTAAAAACTCATGGGTCTACAGAATATATGCCTTGTGAGAGCCCAGAAAAACTGATGTTGGGAGACAGGCATGAGCTGTTGAAGTGAGTGCAAGCCCTGAGCAGACTCAGGATGCAAAGGCTGTGAAACAGTTCAGGAGTCATCTGTCTTAAACAAGGTCTTACTGATAAAGATTTGTTAATCTCAAAGTTTCAACCGCCTCAAGTACTTTTTTGTCTGAAAGATGCTTCTTAAGGAGTAAAAAAAATTTCATCATTCTCCTAGTTCTTACCTGTCAAATTGTTTGACGTGGAACAGAAATTAAGTACAGGGGGTTGGGCAGAGGAGTTTGGTAGGGTTTTGTATGTGTTGAAAATTTGAACCCTGTGGGAGAAAAAAGAACGTGATTTTGCTTATTTCATTCTGAAAACATATAATTAGTGAGTCATCTGCTTTAAACCTTATTAAACAGCATTCAATATTAGCTATTGTTTGAGTTATATGGTGTCTGTCCAGAACAAACAATGCATTACTCTACCACATAACTCTTCATTAGGCAGTTAAAGTGAACACAGGTTATTAGACTGATCTCTGCATTGCATTCTGGGCTTGGTTCCCTGTGGCACTCTAGTGATACTAGAACATCTAAGTGTGATTGACATTGTTACTAACACTGTAGCCTTGGTTGATAAAGCTGGTCACGTTTTAAAGAAAGGTGTTAATAATAGTGATTTTTCAATAACTTTATTGAAATAAGCCTTATGTTTTGTAGAATTGATTTTTGAAATGCTTAACTCTGTGTTGAGTAAAGCCAGATAGTTACAAAAAATAGTAACAATGCAGAACTATAAAATCCTGTGGTGTTTCTCCAGAAGAAAAAGGTTGATAGAAGAGCCAGGTGGGTTGTCTGAACCTTTAGGCAAGATCTTGATTTGGAAATTGGGGAGTTGTGGGTTTGAAAAGCAAAAATTGTTTCTTGGCATGTTCACTGCTCCTGTAATTTGTTTTCCATGGTGTCTGCAGTGATTTGTCTCTTGCTAGAGAAGGGAGAAATGATGAAATACTGAAGCAACAGTCTGGGAAACTGGATACTTCTCTGTCACTGTGTATCCTATTCAACTTCCTACATAATAGTGGTATGCTCTGTAAATTACCTAGCAGCATTTCTATTTATGACTCAAATTACACACACAGGTTGGTTTTCAGTTTCCTTTTGCATTCAGTCTGATGTTGAAACAAAATGATATGTTTGGTAAAAGGCAGCTGAACCAAAAAAGCCCACCACAATCCTCTGGATAATGACAGGTTACTGAACTCTACTGCAGCAGTCTGTTCATTGTTGTGCTCAGTAAGTGTTAGTCTTATACCTTTTTACAAATCTCATTTGTTTTCTGATACCCAAACCCAAATATGAAAAATTCCATATAAAGCATGCCACTTTCCTTTACCAAATAAACAAGTACAGGTTTGTTTGTGCAATATGATCAAAATTATAATCAAACATGTTTTATGCAAGTTCTTTTGAAGGAGGGCTTTCCCAAACATGCTTTTTTTAAAAGATTATAGAATGATAGAGTGGAATCATTGATGATTCCTGTGGGCCCCTTCCAGGCCAGGAAATCCTAAGTCCAGCTCCTGGCCCTGTACAGGACAACCCCGAGAATCACATCATGTGCCTGAGAGCATCGTCAAGATGCTGTGTTAAGATTTTTTTTTTTAAGTTGAGTCTTTCTTCTTCACTCGTGAAAACTTGAGCACAGTCCAAAAAAAAAAAAAAAATTTAGCATGATGCAAAAAATTCAGAGGAAGATTGGTGGAATGAATTTTCTTTTCACTTCCTCTGGAAATAGAAGTGTTTTAAATACTGTGAAAAAATCCTACCAGTAAAAAGTAGGAGAAATAGTATAAATTCCAAAGTTAGAATGTACATTTTACACTTCGGTTCTAATTATCATCTGATGTTGTTACATGGAAAAATCAGTGTAAATGGAGCTGTGTAGAAATACTGATTTCAAATGTGACCTCTGCTTGTATTGGCCTCTGTCTGTTGTATGTTTTAAAGAGCACAGATAGTACTTGTTCAAACTCGTCTTAGCTCCTTGCTTTGTGAAAATTAACTTTTAGTTGCACCTGTGTGCATATAATCATTTTTAAGGCTATTTAAAAAAATCTGGGAGTGCCAAAAGAATTTACACAGTAAAATGGGTCTTTCTTAAAGACTGTTCTGAATTTACAAGCTTCACAGTGTGTTAGCAGAGCAATACAATGTGTGAAACACAGGCAGTCAGACACTTAGGAAGCATTGAGGAAGTCCTGGTTCCTGGGGTCCTCATTTCAAGTTAGAGATCCTAAAATATTGAATAAGCTGTGACTGTAAGGGAACTAATTTTTTTTTTTATTAGATTAGCTTTTTCTTATTGAACCATCTGTATTCTTTCAGTCAGGTGCAAGTTACACATGTTATTGAAGGGCAGGAAGAACAAGACACTGCATTCAATGGTCAGTAAAAAAAAAACCCCAAAACTGTGTACTTGTGGGTACGCACAAACACTTCCCAAAGTCCTTCAGTGCACCAGGAGGATCCTGCCACTCCACAGTGGGTGGAGGCTGTTGCTTTAGACACTAACATGTAACTTCTGTGCCTTGCATTTCTTGCCATCATTTTGTGGCGCTTTGGCTCTTGTGCTGGATTATTAGGAGCTGTGTATTCATTAACATAAAGATTTCTTTTTTGTTCTCTTTTTTATCTTCTGTGGTGAACATTCCTCCACTAGAAGTGGTAAAATGTGTGGGGAAGCTTGATGATTTTTATATTGAGAGCTACTGTGGAAAATGCTAGTTAATGCTTCTGTTTCTGCTGATCAGAAATCAGAAATGGAAAGCAGGCTTTGTGCTAGATCGAGGTAAAAGGCATTTATATTTATACTACCTGCTAGTAAACCCAACCATTAGGAGAAGTTGGGGACGTGCATCTCCTGAAGATCTCATCCTGCCCTGCATATGGCCAGATTGGCACATGCTGTGTGGGCAATAGAGATTTGTAGTCATCATATAACTTGCTGTTCATGTGTAGTGTTACAGCATAGTTGGTTTATCATGCTTGGGGCCTATAGGTTGAGCTAAAATTCCTCAGGAAAGTAGTGGACATAGAAGACCACACAAATCAATTCATTTGGCTGTCAATGTGCCAAGGGCCTTTAGCAATATCTCCACTGTGACCACAATTACAGAATGTATTATTTCTGTGCTGTGCCACAGCAACAGTACACTTTTTTTTTTGGTGAGTCTTCATTCAGTGCCTCATACCTGGAAAAAACCTGAGCAATTTGTGGACCATGCAGTGGTGATTGTATTCAACTTCACTTGATTTTAAATTAGTGTCCAGATAACTTGTATTTGCCTCATTCATTCCTAAGAGCATTGAATTTAAGGTTGTGAACTTTTTGCTAGTCTACTCAGTTATGTAGGCAAGAAACTTGACAAAGGTTTTTATTTTTTAATTGAACTTACACAACTTTTATTGCTTTGGATATTTGGTGTTTGTTCAGTCTGGTGTTCTGTGAACTCACTGTTACCACTAAATCTTCAAATGTGTTCTCCAGGATATGGAGAATTCAGTCTTCTAATTAGAGCTTTCTCCATATGGGCATCCCAGATATACATTGCAGTAACTTCTGCTTCTTACTAATACTTAGCTTGGGACAAGGTAGTGCTTGCATAAAAGAGTTGCTGGGGAGGTTGGGTGAGTTTTTTTGTTTGAGTTGTTTTTGGGGGGTGGATATTTTGTTTACTGGGATTTGTTTGGTTTGGGGTTTTTTGTTTGTTTGTTTTTGTTTGGGGGGGTTGGGTTTTTGGGGGGGGGGGTTGTTTGTTGGTTTGGGGCTTGTTTTTGTTTTAATTCCTCATTCTTTGTAATCCTCAATGTGTTTGTATTCCAAGAATGATATGTTTGGGTAATATTGTTTCACCCCTAAGACAAAAAAAGGTATCATAGGAATCACTTCCTTTTCAGAATCATGATGTGAAAACTCAAGACAATGTAGCCTGCAGCCAGAGAACTTCTGTATAATTTGATGTATTTAGTCATAGTGCTTTGTGGAGGAATCTGCTTAAAACTGATAGGCTATAGTTTTTTTAATAGTGCATTAAGCACTGTAAGATCTAGGCAATGTTAAATAACAGAAGAATCTGGACACTGTAATACTGTTTACTAATAAATGTAAGCAATCATTAAGAAAATGGTTAGGGAGTGGATGTTATAGGTAAACAACACATGGTGGTCTGTTTTAACTGGAAGCCCTCATATAATGGTTCCTTCTGCTAATGAGAATATAGATAATGCCCCCATACTTACCCTTTCTTGAAAGGATACAAATTGTTGTTTGCTACAGGCAGAATGAAGACAAGCTGTTCATTGTTTGCCTTGTAAATATTAAATATTGAGAACAGCATGTATCTGCTTCTCAAGTATGTGGAAGTCTTGCAGTAATGTCAAAGTATATATTCATCTGAAATTTTGCTTATTTGCTTGATTGTGACTGGAACTTTTTTTTTCTTCAGGGAAACTGTATCAATCTGACTGATGCCTTGACTCTGTACGAAGAACAGCTTAGCAGGCTTTACTGTCCTGTGGAGTTTTCAAAAGAAACTGTGTGCGTTCCCTCCTACATGGAATTGTATCCTTAAAGACTGAAGAAGACTGAAGAGTGTGTATTAATAAATCAAGCTAGCATAGATTGGTTGGAGGTAATGAACTCAAGCAAGAAGGCAGCTCTGATTTAAACACTTTTTTTCATAGTAAATGCACTACTGCAGTTTTATTTTGAGGATAATTGTAGGAATTGTTTTTTAGAAGTGCTGTAAATTCACAGCTGGTGAAATGATCAGTACCTTCCATGAACAGGCTGTGTTTTTGTTAATGTTCTTGAGTGGTGTATGTGATGTGGGATAAACTGTTTGATAAGGGTAATGCTGCCTGGGAGTTCTGACAAGGCTGTATCTTCTTATTTTCTTTTTTGTTTTACAAAAATAAGAAACTAACTTCATACAGATTAGCATGATCCAGATCTTTAAATATTGTCTGACATATTGAACATACAGCTCAGACTTGATTTTTAAGACTGGGGAATGGGGAAGAGAGTGATACCTATCATTACTAGTTAGTGTTACTGGAAAAAAGTATTCCAAGTGGAGGGGTATGCATATTCTCAGAAGCATCCCATTCCTAAAAATAATCCTTCAGAATTTCTTCAGTTTGTGGGTAGCAGGGAAGTTATATAAAGAGCTAGAAGTTTAACCTTCAAGCCCTTAGCTTGAGAGGGGCATTTTGATCTGCTCTAAGGTGGTTCTGGCTGCATTTTGCCTTGAGTGTTTACTGCTTTTATGGGATCTCCTTGGAAATGTTTTGCAGGGTAAAGCCTGCTGTGGCTGTCTCTCTTGACAGGAAACATCTTTCCAGGATCTGCTTACTCATAATACATTAAGCATGTGATGCTGTGACAGCCTTTCTTCTGTTGCATGTGTTCATTTTGCCTCCCTTCTGTGTGTCTAACCCTGGTAGTGTTCAATGCTGCAGCCTCCATACTGACCCCTTACTGACTCTAGACTGACTTTAGTCAGCTCCTCCTGCTTCTCATTATTGTCAGCTCTCTGTGAAACTCAGATTTGACCTCACATTTTCAAGATAAAAGAATGTGAAGGATATACAGATACTTGCCCTTAAAAGTGTGTGGATTCAGAGAAACAGGTTATTTTTGCCTTTACAACTGCCAGACCTTAATTGAATGTGTATGTGATTTGAAGTGTAGGCATCCCTGAACTGCTGAATCAAAAAGAGAATCCAGGGAGATTTCACTTTTGAGTGTTTTGCCTACCCTTTATGAGCTACTGGAAGTTTTCAGAATTTAAATATAAGTAAAAAGAACTACATTTTAACCGTGTACTACGAATGTTGCCTTTTCTTTTCCTTAACTGCTTATTTTCTCCAGATGGGTATTCTACACAATTTGGAAGAAACAGACTGACATCTGAACATCAAGATTATTTGAAATTCTCCTAAGTGTACATGCTGCATGGAGCATATAGGCCTGCCACATGCTGCATATTGGCATTTTGAATCTTTAAATTATATGCTGTAGATGATCCTGAAACTTAGTCATGCTATTGATTGTGAATTCTTTAAATGTTTTTTTTATTATTATTTTAATTTAAAAGCAAATGGAAAATGTATATTTTGACAAGCTAGGGTGTTATTTTTGAAAGTCAACTTAAAGATGAATAAGCAGCAAAACTATATAGCTGCTGACTGCACTGAACCTTTAGAATGTGATCCTTTTTATTTTTTTGTAGATCTTCACAAACTGGTTGATTAAAAAAGACATCTTTAGCATTTCATCCCTGAAGGGTGGTCCATGGAGTTCTTGTTGGTTTTGTTTTTCCAGTAGATTTTTCATCTGTAGTGCTTTTTAAAAATGCGAGAGGGTTTTTGTGTGGTTTTGGTTTTTGTTTGGTTTTTTTAATGAACACTGCAGTGCTTCCATATAGACAAGGGCATAACTAAAAAGAAAAAAAATCTTGTGAGAGAATACTCCAAGCCCTTTGTTGCAAAGGGAAGAAAGCCAGTCTTAAATTTCTATTTACCCTAGTTTTCTTCATCATTGCTGTAATCTCTGCGGCAGAAGAATCTTTGGCCTTTTACATCCTGGAATTCTTTAGTTGCTGCCATATTGATTATTTGGATTCTGACATGGATTTAACAATAGGTTTGTACTGAAGCATGAAGATCAAGACTGGGTTTTCATTCCACCCAGTGCAAGTAATTGAGCATAATGAGGTTCTTGTGGGCATATCTTCTCCCCAGCCTTATGGGAAGCACTAGATTTTTGAAGTAAAGGTTGGCTTAGAGGATGAAGAAATGTGGGTGTGATGTGATCTGTCTTTATGTGCACCTGTACTGAATGTTCTGAGGGGCAAGTATGTGTGTGCTTCAGTAGGATCAGTGCTGGTTGTATTGCCACAGATGGTTCATATTGTGTGAGGCTCTCGCTCAGTTAGACTCACTTGCAGTGTAAAAATCAGTAGAAGCTGGGGTGCATTGGGATTCTGCTCTGGAAGAAGATGCATTTTTCTTTAGCAGTTTCTCATGTTGTCAAAAGTTATATTTTTGTAAGAGTTAGCTATGTGTTGACTAGGGTATTTGTGTTTAAAAATACCACTTGAGGTAGGAAGGATATCATTATGTGCATTTTTTACTTTTCCAAGATAGTGCATTTTTTATTCTATTTCCCTAAACACTCTAATCCTGAACAGTAATGATGTTTCATTCAACACGCAGTATTCACATTTTCTTAGTTTTATTGGAGAGAGTTCATTTGCCCCCCCCCAAGATACTGTTAACAAAAGCAAACCAAACAAAAGCTGTCCTTTATATTCTTAAACCACTCATAAGGAGTAATTTTAGTGCATCCCACATATATAAACTGTTCATGGAATCTGAGTAGCCTGTGTGGAATTCCAGACTGATACTAGAAAACTTGCAAAAATTTGCTGTTTCTTCAGTCCATATTTGGTCTAAAATTGTTAAAATGTTTTCAGTTTGGAGAGCCAACAGAAGCATTTTTCAGTCTTACTATTTTAAATTACCACAGTTAATGTTAATTCTTGAATATACACAGGTCATAGTTCTTCCATGGCCTACAGCTTGTGAACCACTAAATACTTCCAAAGAACAGAGCTTCCCTCTAAATAGAATAGTTTTCTGCATTTCCCTGAGTGTTTTAGCTCTGCTGTAGACATCCCAGAAAAGATGTTGATATTGTAACCTATAATATAGTAGAGACTCTTCATTTATGGTCCAGGACTGCAGTCAGTTTGTCTAGCTGCAGATGAATGCAGATACCCTGTAAACAGGTGTATCCATAACTTTGCAAGCATGAATATTTCCATTGATTCTTAGTGTGATTGCTCATGTAGGTGAAATAAAGCACACAGGGACGCAGAGTTCAGAGCATCTGTGTTCCTGGGTGAGCTTGGCAGATGTAGAAATCAGTCACAACAAGTGGGGGTGGTTTGGTTTTTAGCAAGGAAACTTGTGAACTGGAAGATGATTTAATGTGCTCACTGTACCAGGGCTTGTACTTCCCTTTAGCATTACTGCACAGGGAGCTGCTGGGTGTGCAGGGATGTTCTGTAAAGATTCCCAGAATGACCAGGGGACCTGAATTGCATATTAATAGCTGAGAGGCAGCAGTGCTTGCAAGCTTTTCAACTAATAGGGTATGAAGAGAGTTGGAAGAATTATTTTTTTTCTTTAACTTTTTTTAAATGTACTGTTTTGAAGTGATAGATGCAGTATAAAGCAATTCAGCAAACACTGAACATTATATTTTTTTAAGTTGCTGAATTGATTCTGAGCAAATACATACACAGTCTTTATTTATTTGTTGCTGTAGTGTAGATTTTTTTAAAAGAAAAACAAGTCTCTGTGTTAGAATTTCCAAATGTAAACTGCTGTAGCTGATCAGTTTTCCATGTTTAAGGCCAGTTGGGAAGCAGCTGTAATAGCTGCACCATGTATGCAAACAGTTCCCAAGATAGGATTAACATTAGAAGTTTCTTAATTATTCTTTGCACTAAATGCTGCTTCCACCTAGAAGTTATTGACTGATAGTAGTTTGTGCAAGGAGAAACTGCTGGCGTTGTATCGACTGCATCAGTGCAGTGCACGTGTTAAAATAAAGGTACGCTATCATTACTTGTGTGTTCGAAGTGTTAAATCCATTGTGGATTCAGTGTTCAAATGACAGAATTGATGGGTATGATGCTTACCATTGTGCCTCCTTTTTCTTTGTCACATAAAGGTTCTTCATGGTCTTTTTATTGAGTATCTTTTCTGTCTCAGATTAATTCTGTTACTTTCCATGTAATAAATGCTCAGATAAGATACTGTGTAGTATGGAACAGCACACGGATATTTGTAATGGGGGGACTCACTTGAAGCTTCAGAGGTATTTGCCTAGAAAGAGTTGCTTTTCTGTACAGTGTTTTAGATGTGAATTCTTTGGAGGTCTCTAAGTGGAAATGTGAGTTTTTCTGCTAAAGTGGTAAGTAGGCTTTGGGTGACAGTGTGACTCATTGTGTGGAACAGAGAAAAGACAGGCTTAGGAGAAGTTAGTATGACATTGAGAATGATGGAAACTGGCACAGAAATTTAGGGAACAGGGTGAGGGGCATGAACAGGATGGGTACATCAAAGGAGTTATTAACCTTTCTGAATCACACCCCAGAGTAATGTCATACAATGGAAGAAAAACATGACTTCCAGAAAATATAGAGAGATTTACATGAATTCCACATAACTGGAAGGGAGAAGTATTTAGGTCTGCATTAAGTACAGTGATAGCAGAAGGCTTGATAGTTCAGAAAAAGAAAGGGGAAGCCTTAACTTTGAGGGGAAAAAAGTCTCACATATAGACTGAGGATAGAATAAGGAGTAATTTTGGAGTGCTTACATGCATGACAGGGAAGAAAGGTATCTTCCTTTATTATTTTTGCTGTTTGAGAATTTGAGGTGTTGACAGCTTGCTGGAGGGAACAAGGCAAGGGGATGAGTGAGAGGAAGATTACCCACAGGCATCATCTGCAGTCTCCTATACCTCAATTAAAATAAGAAATTGAGTTATCTGAGAAGGCTGACAAACTTTGCCCACAGAGAGAAGAATAGTTGGTCATTAGAGATGCTGAGGGAGCAAGTGAGAGAAGTAGCAAAGTAAGCAAGTGCTGCAGTGATTAATAATAGCACTGAGCAACTTAGAAGTGCCTTTTTGAAATGTGGAATGCTTTAGGAAGCAAGGAATGAGAAATGTGGCATGGGAACTGGGGGATGTGAAGTTCATACGGTGGTTGTACATTGCAGTGAACTTGAGCTTCAGAGGTAGGAGTGGAGAAGTTAGAGGGAAAAGAAAAATGTGAAATGAACTTCATAATTGAAAGTGTGATGAGAAGTATTCCTGTGCAGTGACAAGAGCAGTAAGGATGTAGGGGCAAGAGGCATTAAGATGGAAAGGAACTGGGGAAATAAGCTGGGAGGAGGAGCCAAGAAACAGGACAGCACAACAGAAGTGGTGTGGGGATTGGGGAACACATCTGGATATGGAAAAGAGTGCCAGTCACACTGCCCAGCCTGTCCTCTGATGCTATTGGACAGAGAAGTTAGAGAAATTGGAAACATTTGGGTTTGTTTTGTTGGGGTTTTTTTTAACTGAGTAATGAATACAAGATGCTTTCTAAGTATTTTAGAAGGAAAAGAGTTTAGCTGCTGGAAATTAAATGAAGACTAAAAGGAAACTTCAGATTAGGGAGTGCTTAAGGGTAGACTGATTACTGAAGCAAATAAATACAAAATTCATGAAGCCCAAAGGAAAGGCAGCTGTGGGATTTAATGGTCATGGATTGTCAGTGAGCATGGAAGGGTGGAAGGCAGAAGGATACCAGGGGTGTCTCTGCTGTCTTCAGCTCATGGAACTGGAAATACTGATCAGAACTGGCAAATGTACATTAATAATGATTAAAAAGCACTGCTACAGCCATCTGACTTCAGCATGCCATGACAACTTTGTGTGTTGCTCAAGAGGATGTTTCATCACTCAATGGAGAATGCACAGCACAGTGTGCCACATTGCCTGGGTAGCCCAAATACCTAAGTATTTATTGGTGTATAATGGAAACATTTCTGTGCAGCTGTTCTTTGTATAGGCACAGAAATGCACCAGTGGACTAAAACAATAGTTTTAGTAGATGGGAATAACAAAGATGAGTGTATACAGCTCTGTGATGCTTTTTGTTGTTTTGGTAGCTGCTAATGTTATTTAACACTTTCCCATTTAACTTCAGTTAATTATGAAACCTGATGGTTTTTATTTTAAAGATTATTTTCTTTTATTTCATGCTTTGTCCTTATTCTGCTCCTAAGGTCCACACTGGGACCTCCTGTGAAGTTACTTCCTAATGGTTAGCATGTCTTGTAACACTTAAGTGTTTTCAATGATATTTTATAACCACTGGTTCATTATTTGGGGTGGAAGGATGACAGGTTTTTTTCAGGAAACAAATTTTTGACAACTCATTGTTTAAAATCCCAATGAAGACTGACAGAATAATTATAGGAATGTTCATTAACGTTTCTTTTTAGAAATTTAGGATTTTTTAGGAATTTAGTTAGGACTTTTTACCTGTGTCTTGAAGTAAAATGTTCCTACTACCATTGTAAAATTCTTACTGTATATATAACAGTTAAATACTAAGGAAAGGGAAGCTATCTGCTGGCATTTTCTGGAGCTGATTTGCAGACAGCCATGTGTCTTAAGTTATAGTCAAGATGCACTTAATACAATCATGAAGATAATCATCCATTAACCTAACACTGCCAACACTAAACCATGTCCCCAAGTACCATATCTACTCCAGGGATGGTGACGTGACTCTTCCCTGGACAGCCTGTTCCAGTGCTTCACAACACTTTCAGTGAGGAAATTTTTTCTTAATAGCCAGTGTAAACTGCCAGTGGTGCTAACTGAGGCCATTTGCTCTTGTCCTGATGTTTGTTACTTGGGAGAAAAGAGTGACCCCCACCTCACTACAACCTCCTTTCCAGTAGTTACAGAGAGCAATAACGTCTCCCAAGTCTCTTCTCAAGGCTAGAGCAACCCTCTTGCCTCAGCTGCTCCTCCTAAAGTTTGTGCTCTAGGGTCCCACAAAGTGAACCCCCAAAGGCCTGTAGAGGCCACTCAGTTACTGTTTCTGACTGTCAGATCTTCACCCACAGCTGGATCCTCACCCACATCTGGATGCAGTTCGATGGCTGCTGGGAGATGGCCTTGTGTGCACAGACTTCTGGTTTTCACTTTTCTTCCTGCACTGCTCCAAAGTAGAAGTATGGCCTGTGTCTCCCAGGCAGCTGGGAAGGTCATTCATGGTGCAGGTAAATGGGTGTCTCTGGGCCTGGCAGTGGTGAAGTGGCAAAATGCTGCATAGTGGAGTTGGGAACACCCTTGTGAGCAGCAAGGTCAGAGGAAAAGGGCAGAAAGCACTGCAGGCGCCAGAGGAGAGATTCCCCTGCTGCCCTGGGTAGGACTCCAATGGAGCAGGGACTGTCCTGCAGCCCTTGGAGGGGACTAGGCCAGAGTAGGGATCCACACTGGTCTTTACAGGACCTGCACTGGGGCATGTGGGTATTTCCTGCAAAAACTGCAGCCCCTCTGGCAGCAGATTTATCCTGGAGGACTGTGGCTCTTGGGAGGGATCCCACTCTGGAACAGGGGAAAAGTGTGTGGAAGATGGAGCAGCAGGGTGGAGTTGGTAGTGACTGAGCACAGTCCCTGGTGCCTTGCACCCCTCAGGGGAGTGGGGTGAGGAAGGGGCAGGAGTGAATTTGAGCCCAAGAAAAAAATCTTGGGGTGTGAGAGATGTTTAATCTTTGTTGTTCACTTCCCTGCATTTTTAACTGGCAACACATTGAACCAATTTGGTAATGGGTAAAATGATGACTGGAATGGAAGCTCAGCTGGAAGGAACATCTAGAGCAAAAAGAAATACCTAGTCCAACTTCCTGACCACTTCAAAGTGACCAAAAGTTAGAGCATGTTGTTAAAGAGCATTGCCCAAATGCCTCTTAAATGCTGACAGGCTTGAGGCATTCATCACCTCTCCAGGAGGCCTGTCAGATGGACATTTTTCTTAGGCCTCCTTTGATAATGCATTTATGCATTCACATCTCCGGGAGCCCTGATGATCTTAGTACAGATGTGGCAGATTGTATTTTCTTTATGCATGTTTTTTTGTTGTCCCAGACACTGGGGTGTGAGCTATGAACTGCTGAATGTACCTCAGAAGCAGAAGGCTGACCAAGCTAGCCCAAAACATTTCAGTGCAAGGGAGGTGGAGCTGGCAGGTATGGGACACAGATACAAAACCACTTACTCATCACATTCGTGGACTTCTGAATCAAAACTGCAAATGCCTAATAGTGCAAAACATCAGATGATGGTGTCATATTCTAACACCCACCTTGATGATCTATACCAATTCTGACAAAAATTAGCTTGCCTTAACAGAAAGGTTGCCTTCCAGTTGGTGTAGAGTTCAGACCATACATGAGCTGTGGAGATGTTGCTTCTGAGTACAATCCAAGGGCATCAGCATGTGGAATGGGAAGTGACTGGGCTTGTCTATCCTGCCCTGTGTGCCCACAGTTAGGCCCTTTCCCTGTGTTGTGTGGTCAGGTTGCTGTGGGTGCTGTTTGCACCTTGGCACAAAGGATAGAACAGGCCAGGAACACTGGATATATTAGGCCAACTCAGATGTGAGGTGTAGTGCTTGCCCAGAGCTTCCTTTTTGGAAGTGCCAGACACAGGAGACAGAGCTGCAGGACAGAGAGAGGGACAAAACAGACTGGTGGCTGTGGGTACACCACTGTCCTCACCACAAGGGAAGTCTGCAGCCCACAGCCTGTCTATGGGGGCCCTGCTGATAGTGGGTGGGTGAGGCAGTAGACACTGCTCACCTGGATTCCTCTGGAGGACCATATGCAAGCTGCAGGAAGAGCTCCCTGGAACACCTTCAACCTTTAAAAAAAAATGTGATACATTAGGTGTGACTGGGAAAACAAACAAGATAAGAGAGAAATTTAGTACTCTTCTAGGTAAGTAGGGCAAGAGACAGCCTCATTAAAACTGAAGGGTCCAAACCATTTTCAAGTTGCTGACTACTTAGCCTGGAGGAATGAAAATATTAACAACTTTTGGAACTTCTGGAACAATGAAAGAGGTTGTTCTCTTGAGCTAAATCTAAAGAGTCAAACTACTGCCAGAACCTTTCTATTGTAGTGAGTGTTTTCAGCCTAGGGGTTGTGCTAGAACTATTTTAAGAGCTTGTTCCCAATACAGACCTAACCCTTGGGTTTGGTGAGACTAGAAGGTGTAGTCCCTCTTGTCCCCTGCCTCTCTAAACTTCTATTTCCAGAAGTGCTGCAAGCACATATGAGGTATATGGAAATTTAATTAGCTGTAACTTCTCAAAGATAAATATTTCAGACTTTCTTGACTGGAGTGTTTTCTAAGGTCTATTTAACCTAGTTCCTTCAACACTACAGCTTATGGGAGGGGGTTGCTGTGAAGTCATTTATTCCAGTAGCTGTGCCATGTGAATGGTCCCAGCTATCTCTATTCTCACTGCTTTGGCCTCACCCTATGTTGTCCCCTCTGCCATGAGAGTTGCAGGGAGCTCTCCCATGGCCGTGTGACAAAACAAGTGGGTTAAAAACAAACAAGGAGAGACATTAAAGGGGAGTGGGAAACTGATGTCACTCAGCTACACTGCTGAAATGAATGGATGAGAAAGCAGTCTGTGTTTAAAATGGGTCTGGCTTGTCATGTGCTGGCAACCTCAGTGATGAGCAGGAATGGGAACTGGTGGTGGGATGGGGGAGCAAGTCATGCCAGGTGTAGGATATGGGAAAAATGTTAATGCAGAGCATCATGGTTTATAGCTGCTTTAGAAATACAGAGGAGAGTTGTTAGGGACATTACCTCTTGGTTTTTTCTTGTCTTTTTCTGATCCTATCTACTGAATCACTTAGGGGTCACTTCCAGCTAGAGAGATTCTATGGTAATATGATTTCAGTCAGCCAGAAGTTTCACATAATTTGAACTTTTGAGAGCATGTGAAAGGTGATCCAGTAACTTTGATCTAGTGGGAATTAAGAGCTTTATCTGTGTCAGTACTCTGCTGTTGGTGTAGATTTGTAGGGGGATGTGTTGTTTTTCAGTTATTTGTTGCCATTCATACCTTCAAAACTTTTAAATAAAATTTCATTTATGTCAGCAGTTTGGCTCTCCCAGTTGATTTTGGTTACATGGGCTGATTTTGTTCTCTTCTGAGGTTAGATTAAAAATACGATAATGCTACTCAAGTTTTAGATACATTTTCTCACAAGGAATTTGTTTTAAAGAATGTGGGGACAGCACCCATTTTGTGCAACAAGGGCTTCCTAGCTCTTGATAATCTTTGAAATGTGAGGCCCTTTATTTAATTTCATTTTTACTACAAGCAAAATGGCAATGTGGTTTTAGATACCTTTGCTGAAGGAGTGCTGTTATATGCTATCACAAAGGTAAGCCCCTGCTCAGTGACTTACAGGGGCAGGGTACCTATGTGGGCCACTGAGGCAGCTGTGTGGGGTCTGTAGCTCAGACCCAGGAAACTGTAACCGGTCTGGAGAGATGGTCCCGCGAGGAACCGTCTTCCTGGGGTCCATGTAGTTTTCCCTTAGCTGCCAGAGTGCCTTTGCAGAGAGGCTAACAGCTCTTTAGTGATTGTCAGCTCGTGATTTCAGCTTTTTGGTCTGCAGGGCAATCTCCAGGCCAGACCAGGAGGAGAGAGACGAGAGGCCCGTGTAGCAGTTCCGCATGAGGCAGCTTTATTAGCCCGCACCCTGCAAAGGGAGGCTAGGGACAAGCTCTCTGGTCTCACAGGGGCAGAGGACTAGATCTTGGAGGTACAGGGGTGGGTGTGAGAGGGTAAAAGCCAATGGGTTACAAAGGATCTGCATAGGGTCTCCAAGAGGATCATGGGTCTGTGTCCTCTCTCGCCATAACTGAAGGTGGCTGCCTTTTCCAGGGGGATTCTGCTGGGAGGTTGTGCAATCTCCTTATCTCAGCAGGCCTCCCTCCAGGGCAGAGGCTGGGCATACCCTACAGGCCATAGTGATTTCCTTCATCCAGTAGACATGCTTTTCTGTACTGAGCATGTATTACTTGGGAGAGCAGAACGACATGGTCCAGGTCTGGATCATGCTTATGACCTGGCTTTCCCAGCACCTGTTTGGCTGTCTGGTGGCAGTGAGTGAATCATTTTTCCAGTGAGCAGCAGAAATTTGGCCATTCTTGAGCATTTAATTGTGAGCAAATGATACTCAGATGTATCTTAACTTCAAACACACTAAAATACATTTTATGTCATGCTGATCAAAATATATTTGAATAGCTTTAAATATTTTATAGTGCATCCAGATTCATGCAACAGTGCATGATTTTCATTCAGTATTTTATTCAACTTAAAATTGTGTTTTATAGTTGCTTTTATGTCCAGATACAGGGACGAAAAATATGTGGTTAAAATAAAAGCAGCAAGCCTTAAACGTTTTTATGAAATGAGGTTGAAAACACTCAATACCTATTCAGTACATGTCTTCCAAAGGCAAAGGGTGCAATGCCCCAAGAAA
Organism: Aphelocoma coerulescens; assembly: GCF_041296385.1. NCBI lineage: Eukaryota > Metazoa > Chordata > Aves > Passeriformes > Corvidae > Aphelocoma > Aphelocoma coerulescens. The sequence goes on along the minus strand of NC_091013.1, from coordinate 14,432,860 downwards.
ATGTAGTCATGGCATCACACTATGAAAGCCTGGACAGGAGTGTGAGTTTATCTGGTTGACTCAGAGTGAAATGAGCTGCATTTGCATCATTCCTGGTAACGTTTTCTGGTGCTCTGAAAAGTGTGAGTAGTGACTGCAAAGGGAATGAATTAATTTCAGCAATGGTCAGCACCTTGGTGAAAATCAGGAACATGGCACTGCATTTTTTCAGGCTGCTTTTCCAGGGAAAGTCTTGGAACCAGAGAAAGTTAGGACAGGCCTGCGTAAGAGAAGCAGGTCTTAGCCTTTAGGAAGTGTAACAAAGACCTGTGAGGAAATGGAGGTCTTTCACTTAAATGGAGGTCTTTCACTTGATAACCTGGGCCTTGTGACTACATCCTGGCTGGCTACAGCACAGCCTGGATCCTGATCTCTCTGATGCCCTTGGCACATGGAAATTCTCATCAAGTTCTTACCAGTGTTCTTCTATCGCCGGCTGCCCTGAACATGCTGAGGGCTGTACCCAGATGCAGAGTCAAGTCAGGTTTGGGAAGGCAGTAGGAAATTCTCTCGTGTCATAGTCCAGATGTAGTCTGACTGCTAGTGCTTTCTCTCTAGTTTGGGGAGGTGGTATATGCCTCTTCAGGCTCTTATTTTTTCTCATTAATTGCTGCTTCAAAAGCCATGATACTCCTAGTTTTTTTTAGAAACTTACTGCCAGCCTGCAGACTTTTGCTGAGGTAAAGCAGGTGGTGTGAGTAAGTTTTGGCCAATTTAATTTCTGTTGGTAGGCCAAATTGCAAGGCACTTTTCACATCTATCACTTTTTTTATTAAAAGCACAATCTTCATGAAAGTTCTACGTGATTGTTGTAAAGCTGGATAATGAATGTCCTATTTCAGTCAACCAGTTCAACCAAGGAAGAGGCTGATCATGTTTGCAGTAATTTCAAAGAACTAGCAACAGAAATAGCATTAAATTATTAAAGACCTATGAATTTATCACTGTCTCTTAGTAGACTAAGATTCTGTCATTTTCTTGGGAAGTGCATATTGAAGAAGCTAAAGGAACTTTCTCAGAAGAATGTGATCCTTTCTGCAAGTTATAGAAAAGGATTTAGCTTTGGTCAGCATAATTTTCCTTCCCTGTAAGCAAGCTTGGTCATGACTATTTTTGTCGTTGTTATTAACTTTGCTAACAGTATTGCTAATTTCTTCGCATGGTTATTTAAATATCTAAGAGTAGCTAGTTAGAGTCATACTGAGGCCCTTTCATCAGTTTCCCTAATCGAGCTACTTGTTCTTAGGTTAGTGAAAATTTTTGGGGAGCAATACCACATAATGTTCCAGCTTTGATCTCTAACAAGTAGTTCCGGTATGTTTGACAGTACAGAAATCCTTATTCTGTTCTTTAGCCTTGTGTTAATAGTAAAGAAGACAACAAAGCTTTATTTGAAATAGAGATGTTGGAAACTTCAGGGAAGGGCTGTCAGAGATGTAGCAATTTGACTTGTAAAGATAATTACCTAACTGATTTTTGAGGATTTCTGCAACTTCAGGAAAGCAAATGTTTAGTCTCGATGATCCTGTCCCATGGGGCCTCATGCTGTGGTTTCAACCTGATCTGACTCTGGTCTCCCCTTTCCAGAGAACTTGCTGACTAAATACATTTAAACTCTGCTGAGGTGCTTCTGTTCATCATTATTAGATATGTACATAGTTACAGGAGTTGCACCAAGATGAGGACAAGAACAGAGAGTATCTGAAAATACCTCCACTGAATTAATACACACAAAATCTCACGTTGTTAAGGGGCGTTTTATTTAGGGCATCATATTTGATGTGTGATTTTTCTGGCTTTTAGCTGTGTGCAAAGTCAATTTTAATCTCATTTTGAGATGAGGAAGAAGAAGAACTCAGTGGAATAAAATGTTTTGAAATAAAACTACCTTCAGGAAGACCCTGAGCCAGTTGTAACAGCACCCTGGAAGAGTAGGATTCACTTTTCCAGGTTTGTGGGTGGGGGTTTTTTGTTGTTTTTGTTTTTTTTTTTTTTTTGGGGGGGGTTTTTTGCACAGCTGTTTTCTTCTGAAAACGGGCTATGCAGTTTTGCTTTCCTGTCTCTGTGCCCCTTCTCTCCCACCCAGCCTTGCTAAGTAATGTTAGACCTTGTCAGCCAACTTCAGTCAAATGTGACAGAGGGAATTTGGGTTCAAAGATATTAATTCTGCCAAGTTTTTGCCTAGGTGAAAAGGTCTCTTGTTTCTGCTACAAGCTCTGGTTAGGTGCATTTGTTGTGCAGAGGGATGTGATGCAACAGCCCCTGTGCAAGAAGAGCTTTCATCAGAGCTCATGCCTGATGGGACTGCTGAGCTCTATTGCCTTGGGGTTAAAACACTTGGAGGAGCTTTTGCTCCACTTTTTCTGATTTCCTACAAAAGTTAGAACAAGCGAGTGAGTAGATAGGAGTGACAGAGTGCCTGTTTCCTGTTCAGTGGCACCTCTGTGGAGTGATTGCTCTGCTCCTGGCTGCAGCTGTCTCCGAGCTCTGCTGCTGCCAAAGACAGATTTGTGCTGCTGGAGATCCAAGTGGGAGAGCAGGCAGGAGCCATCGCTTTTGCAGGGGCAGTCGTGCTTCTCCGAGAGACAGGAGGTCACAGTGGAGGATCTCTTTGGCAGAAGCTGAAAGCAGTCACGTGCAGGGCAGTGGCTCTCCTCTTTTAATTTAAAATGCCAGTGAGTGCATGTCTCATTGCACACCTGAAAATTCATCCATAGGACACAAACTCCTTGGTAAGCAGGCTTCTTGCTTCCACTCATATAAATAGACTTTGACAGCTGTGAGTGAACATTTGGACAAAGCAAAATAAGTGGGTAAAGCTCTGGTGGAATTATGCAATATTTTAAGGAAACAACAGACATTTATTTGTGTTCTATCTACCTCCCTGCATCTAGAGCTGTGGCCATTGGAAAACTGACATTTCCCAGCAATGTCTTTTTCAGTGTCTTTACAGCCTATGTACGTAGTTTGATTATATGAAAAAACCAAAAATTTGCTCTGAGTTATGCCAGGGTCTCTTGTATGTTTCTTAATCCCCAACTGAGATGCCTTTCTACAGCCCATGTCAGCATGCACCCTTGTTTAATCTCTACGGTGGGATGACAGATGGAAGGATGCCCATGTGATGGCTCTGTGTAAACACTCTCTGATTGTAGTGCGAATGTGGTCTTTAGGAGAAGTAGTGTTTGCTTTAGCTAGAATTTAATGTGCTTCTTGAAGAAAAATTGCCGGAAGACCTAAAGCAGTTCGTTCTGCTTGAGAACATATGCATTGCTTCATTAAAGTGCTTTTTCAAAAGCAGCAAATAAAAAGCTTGCAAACTTGAGTGGCTTAACTTTAATCATCCCAGATGTTGAGTTTCATAGTCAGTTGCTGTTTGGGGTTAGATATAAACACCTTTTGGTCAGAGAATGCAATGTTTCCTGCAGCAGGGAAAAGTTTTTCTTGGAGTAATGAGAATAGCTAAGTCTACTTGGAATCGAAAAAAAAAAGAAAATTGATTTGGGGTATTAGATGCTGGAGAACAAAGTTTTCTGCTTTTCAGGGTGTTCTCCTCACAGCTGCAGTTATAGTTAGTGGAAAAGCTTGCCACCAGCAGTGTTTGGAGCCCTGCAAATCCTGTTGGCTCAGTATTGACTCCTAATTAATGACCCACTTCTCACAGATGTGCTGAGGCCTTCTGTGATGTGGCTGTACCAGTGGAAAACAATGGAGTAATTTGTTTCCAGCTGTATCTGTCCCATGAATAAAGGACATGAAGTAGTGCCAGAGTGTGGTTTCTGTTTGCTGCAGCACAGAAATTTGGCAGTTTTTGTATCCAAGGGAGTGTAATTTATAAAATTCAGAGATCTGATCAAGCTGTCTTCAAATGCAACATGTTGGGCTTTTCTCAAGCATGCTTTGTGTACGTAAAGCCTGGTTCTGGCTACAACAGCTGCATAGTTTGAAAAAACAGTTCAAGGCCCAGGGTGGAACCCTTGAAATGGAATGGAATACAGCCTTTACTCTGACCCACACTAATTAATCTCTTTCAATGAAGCCAACGTTACACCTCTACTTCTATGAGGAAGCCAGTCAAGCTGTATCTGGTTTCCCTGCTTCCATCAGTGTGATGGTGGCTGTGTTTTCCTTTTACCATGAACTAGAAATGCTCAATAGTACATCACCAAAGCTGTGGTGCTGTGATTGTGGACTGCTTCTGCTAAGCTGTGCATCAGGCACTTCCCAGATAGTGCAAGTCTTTAATGTGCACCATGAGGTCAGTGTGCTCTGAGACAATGTCTGTAACTCGTGTTGGTGTAACCTAGTATGTTTTACATGTGTTATATTGGGTTTTACATCTAGAACTGACCTGGGATTTTTTTCTTTCTGTATAAAAAGTATCAGTGATTGTTTTAATATGTTTTGAAGTTATCTAAATGCCAGAAAGATTAAATATTTTACAGTACTCAGGCTCATTGCAAGCAGGTTCTTTAAGCAAGCTTGGTCAGCTTGGGCTGACTGTGTGCTGACCTCAGGCTGTTTTGTTATTCCACACATTCAGCAACACCTATGCAACTTGTTTTGACTGTTCCAGTGAAAACTGGGCAATATGTGTGATTTTGTTTATCAATTGAGTAATCAAACCTCAAGAAATGGGAACTTCCTGGAGACAAGATGTATGAGGAGATGCTGACATGGTCCTATTGATTTTAGTTAGCTCTGATCAAGTGCTCTTCTCTGACATAATGGGTGGAAGAGAGAATTGTCTCTGCTTGTGGAAGAGCAGAATAAAACGTGTGTGTGTTTGTGGGTGTACATTCACATGCATACACACACACACACTTATATTCACAGACAGACCTTTTCTAGAAGCTGGGACACTTGCTGTGCTTCAGTCCAGAGCATGTTCCAGAAGGTTTGCCAGCTCTGGCATATGACCATGGATGGAATTGTTTGTGCATTGTCCTGGCTTTGTTGTAAGCGCCAGAGTGATCCCATTGTTTGAGTGGGATCTTGGTCAGATGGAATTCTGGGAGAATGAAATGTGGTTTGGAGCATGTAGCATTTAGTTATTGCTTTTTTGCCCCCTATGTCTGTTCAATGTTCCATGAATGTTTAGCAGAGTCTTTGCACAGCCTCACTAAGTGCCTTATTTGGCTGCAATGGCCAGAGGTGCTGTTAGCAGTTCCAGCAGGAAGTGTGGCCATGTATCCTGTACCTGCCAAGGAACTGCTGGACTCAGGATGAGCAAGCAACCAAATCCTAGAATGCTCATCAAAAACATGCATTAAATTCCTCAGGCATCTGTCACAGATCATCATTATCAGGAACTTACTCACGTGTGCTCCATGCACCTTTTCAAACTCTGCCGGAAATGGACCTTTGCCTACAGCTGTTTATGGTTTAGCCTTAATTTCATAGTTCTGTGCATGCCGAAGAAACCAAGATGGGTTATTGACTATAGCCAGGCTCTTCAGTCAAAGGGAAGGACACTTCATACTATGCCACAGTGTAAATAAGCCCACAAACCCAAACATGGAAAAGTAATTCTGTTGCTGACAGCTGATTTGTGATTTTTCTTGCTACAAGGATTATGTGCTGCTTGGAGCTGACTCTCCAGAGGACTCCTGTAGTTGGAGCTTGCTGGATTTGATTGGGGTAGCTCCATGTTCCCATAGTCCTCACCTTCTGGTGTTTGGGAGAAGGGAGTGAATTGTCCAGCCTCTCCCTGCTCCTTCCCTATCTCTCCTTTCCCTCTTCCCCTGATGCAGATTTCCAAAGAGAAATAACTGGTTGCTGCTTTGTCTGTTGAAAGCTGCTCTTGGTTTCTGCCTTGATGTTGTCCTAGAAAGAGATAGATGAAAGCAAAATCCTGCTAGTGAAACACTGATAGAGCATGATGTGCCATAGATACTAGTAGTTCTCAAGGAGACAGAACTTAAAATTTAGAAATTATGGGGCAATTGACTAAGCATATGGTAATTCAGCATTGGTCGAGGGGATATAAAGCTGATAGTATGAATAGGTCTAATAGCTCAGCATTTGTAATGTCAGGGTTCAGTAGGAAAACCATCAGGTAACCAACAGCAAATACTTGTCAAAAGGTCCTGTTAAGGTTTACTCAGCTTTGGGATCATGGACACAGTGGATTAAGTATTGAGATCACACTGTGTCCATGCCTTTTCTGTTCCAGTACCCTGCCCTTTTGGCAGCGCCTTTGAGATCATAGTGATTTCTGATATGAAGACTCAATTGCACCAACATCACATAAATACCTTCTCAAACCTGTGCTGGTAACAGTCTTGGGCTGAGTATTGCTTATAACCAGAGATCTGCTCACACCCATGGAGTCATTCATGCATGAGCAGGAGTTTTTGTACTGGGAGGCATGGGATCCTCCTGGTTCTGTGGGATCATTTCCCTCCCCTGCCTCAGCTGATGGATGTCAAAATCATGGGTTATATGTGGGACAAGTAAGCAGGTGAAAAGGAGCAAATGCTTTTTTCCTGTTCTGCACCAAGCAGAGATGAGAACGTCCTCTTGGAGTTTCCTGGTGAAGAGGGATAGGGATAAGAACTGAGGGCACTTTGTTTGCAAGACCCCAGTGAGGCTGTAGAGGGGGTTGAGGAGTGAGGATTTCAGGACCTTCAAAGTCTTCCATAGATGGGCTTTCCCTTTATGTCCATGTGACATCCAGGATAACTTGGTTGGAGGTGTTCACATGGAAAAAGCATTCAGTCTCCAAACTGATAACTGCCATCACACACGTTTTGTGACATATGTATGTCTTTCTTGTCTCTACTTGTGCAGCTTTTTATGAGTGTGGTTGGGGGCTGAGATAAGTGCCCATAAAAGTAAGTAACTCAGGCACCTAAACTGTTGTTGAGAGCATGAGCATGGTGCTGCCACTCCCTGCATCCTTTTGTTTTGTATGAGAGTCCAACTCTGGAGAAAGCAAGGGCTCCTCAGAGGGTGGAATGTCACACTCAGCTCAGAGAATTCACCCTGAAATGACTAATTTTGTTACTTAACAAATGGGGAAAGTTTGGTACATGGAGAGAGGACTATCAAGTTTACTCCACTGAGAAATTCATCTAAATAAGACTTTTTTTTTAATTCCCCACCATCTTAAAGTGCCAAATAGATACTTTTCCACTAAGCTTATAGGAGTACTTGACTTGGAAGAATAGGATCATCTCTTAAAATGTATTTTGGATCAGCAAGGACTGAAATATCTTGCCTGGAAAAAAGCAGACCTAGCTTTTAGAGCAGGACTATTCTGTAGGTTGTGCTGATTATTGCTTTGTGCTGCTTGACTGTGATTTTTGGCACACAGTGTCACATACCAAATTCTCAAAATAAAATGCTACATGATATTCTAAGAGTTCTTAGGAAGCTTTAAAAAGGGATTTGTCTGCTGAGTGGGTACCTCTTCTGGTGAAGCCAAATGATGCAGCAGCAATGGTTTAAAAGGAGAAAACTTTAGTCAGCAGATAATTAGTCTTTTTAAATAAGTGCAAGGAGAAAAAAAGAAAACCTTCCATCAGACTTGTGTTTGTAGAAGTTGTCAGCAATCCTGCTTTGATTGGAAAGGGTTTGCAGCTCCTTGAATAGTTAAAACATCTGTTCAGCCACATTGTGAAATGCTCGCGTTCAGAACCCCTGATAAGGGGGACTGCTGAGTGATTGGCTCATAGAGGCTCTACAGGCAGCAAGGGCTGCACGAACTGTGGCCACCGCTTGCCTTTCCTCCTCCTGGGCAGAGGAAAACGTAGGAGACAGCTACTATTTTACATGTGATTTTGCTTTGAGAGGGAGAGAGCAGGAAGTGCCTAGGAAATGGTTCATGACAGAAACCTGGAGTTTTAAATAGGAGAGAGGAGGAGGAGGAGGAGAGCTCATGGGCACAGTTTGTGAACAGTTGAAACACTGACACGACAGCAGCAGGGGAAAACCATACTTCTGCGAGAGCAAGCACATCCCAAGCTATCCCGATGGAAGGAGAGACAGTCCCCGAGGCCAGGGGAGCAGCCAGCAAAGCCACTCGGATCGCCCTCGGTGTCTTTGTGAGTGGCACTGTTGTTCTTGGCACCGCGCTTTTCTTGGGTAAGTGAAAGCATTGACACTAACCTGAACACAGCCCTCTCCAGCCTGTCTGCTGGGTGCCGGTGTTTGTGCTTCACGACATCTTTTGGTGAAAACCTCAGTCTCTTTTCTTTCCCCCCATTTTATATTTATCCTGAAAGGGATATGTGTCAGTAAAGGAGTTCTTGTTGCGGGAATGCTAGAGCTGGGAGATGCAGTATGATCTCATGTAACTTTCTGAATGCTGAATTTAAATTTGGATATTCAGTTGAATGTGTTCTGACCAGAACTGGGTTCTTTCACAGGACGGAGAGAAACAGGTGAGATTATGCTGATTCACAGGTTGTGACCGATGTGGAGTAATATTTTCTGTTCCCTGAAAATAAATCTGTGTAGTGCACGCATTTTATGGAATCTTTTGGGTTTTCCTTCATTTGGTTTTCATTTAGGGCTTGACTAAAATTCCTGTAGAAACTTCAATAGTGCATATGTATGCACATTTTTTAGATCTTTTTGTTCTTCTATGATGAATTGCAAAGTTGCCTTTGCAAAAGTCATAAAGAGTGCATTTAGGATGAAATTGAAATATTTTGATCAGGTATATAAGCTGTAACTAGATCCAACAGAGAAGGAATTTTGTTTTTCTTCCCCACACTTGAAATTACCTGTAGATTAGTTTTGTTAGAATATCACTTGAAAGCATATGCCTACACTTCTGAAATGATGTGTAGAAGTAGAAATATGCCCGGAAACTCCAAGTAAAGAGGAAGATGTGTTGTATCCTGTAAGAACTTTGCAGAGTTGGATCCTCTTTTGGAATAATTCAGCCCAACTTTTCATTTCTTTAGACCAACACAGATTTCTCTAGATTGGTGGAAACTTTGCCTCTAAGCATATCTTTGCTTTCCTCCAATCCTTTATGATCTTGTTTGAAAGGTCTGCTTTGTTTATAGTCACAACTAAGAAAACAATGTCAGGTTTTCTATAGAATATTTAAAGCACCAGACTCACTCTTAGTTAGACTTTTTCTGCTCTAGAGCAAATTCTGCAACATTTGTGGGCAAATAACTTCTGTGTTAGTGATCCCATTCAAGTCAACAAAACTTTTTCTAACCATGAGCAAGTTTGAATCTTCAAATTTCTAGATTAAAAAAAAAAGTTTTTCGCTTAAATAATGCAGTATAAACACCGGGGAGTAATAATGGAGAGACCTTATTTCTTTTTGCCTGCGCTAGATTTGTTTATTTGTTTGTTTATTGCTTAGAGCAATAAAAGCAATAGATATTTACCACCACAGCTTCTCAGAGACAGAACTGCTTTATCCATAGGCCAGGTGTGAAAATTCAAGCGAATATATTAATTCTTGCAGATACTTTTCTGTTACAGCTGGTGGTGGCTGGGCATATCCCACACTTTTCCAAGTGTGCCTATGGCACGTTCTGTAGCCAGGGACTCAGTGTCAAAATTTTCATTGGCATAACTGCTAAGAAAATAAAAATGCTGGCCTTGGGTCAACCAAAATGCTTTTAGGATTTGTTTGAAAATTGTCTGAATTTTTCAACGTAAAGAACAAAGGAAAAAAAAGTTAAACTGTTTTGGTTTAACATTTTTTCAACTAGATGTTTCCATGTTTCATTGTGATATTGTTTTGTTTGTAAGTTTGAGCTTAACTACTTTTTAGTTTTATTAAACTGTAGAAATGGACATTATTATTTCTGTCCATGTAAAACATTTCAGGCACCTCAAGATGTTCTTTTTTTATTCAGTTTTCATTTACTCTGCAAAACTTGCTGTTTCTGGTACACCTGAAATCAATTTTCCAGCCTGAGGAGTGAAATGCAGCCTTCTCCTGCTTTCTTCTTCTCGTAGTTCCTACAAAGTCTAATGAGGATGTGGGAGAATCGGGTATTGTTATTTACTGTTCCTTGCTCATGCTGGCTGTGACCACACTGTGACTCCAGTGGGGAGCTACCAGGGCAGTGGCTCGGCCTTGCTGGAGTCCTGCCTGTGATGCTCTGGTCGGAGTGGGGGCTGTGACAGGGCAGGAGCCACCTCCTCCTTGGAGGAAGCAGATTGCTGTCCAGTTTCCTTGGGTGAGAAGTCAGGCAGCTTTGAATCTCAATCTGAGAGCCTCCCCTCCTGATTTGGTAGTCCTTTGGGCTTCTTACATCACAGGAATCTTCACATTACTTGCATCTCTACATTTGTATGCTTTTTCCCTTACAGATTTATTTTTTAAAGACTTAATTGTGGTGTGTATTTGCTTAATAATCTGGAAACAGGCTTATAAAGGAAGAAGTAGGACACTGAGGGTTATAACCATGACTAAGTAATAATGTAATGATTAGTTCTCTTAACAATAAAAAGGCAAGAGAACAAAACTATGCAAAGTTTTTTTTCTGTCAAAATTAGCTGTTACTTAAAAGGGAAATGTTAACTGCCAAAGATTTTTAAAAAAATTTGTTCTAATGATAAAGTTGTAATTTTCCCAGTTGAAATGGTATTTTGCTTTTGTTTATAAGTATCAAATACACAAGGGCTACTTCAGATAAAGAATGAAATTATGTCTGGGTTTTTCCCTCCTGTCTCTGCTTTATTAAGAAAAAAAGTCCAGCAAGCATCCAAGACCTGGATGGATTCTAAAAGGCTAAATTCTAATCAGGGAAAAAGGTGAGCTGGGAGGGGTGCAACACTTAATTAAAAGGAACATTATCCATTATTTGTAGTTCCTATTTGTAGTGGCTCAAAATCATATTCTGGAGATCTCCACTTCTCTACATTATACTGTTCTTCAATATTTCAATTACAATCTTTGTATACTTCAAAATCTTATGTATTTCTTGGCTTATTTACAAAGGTGGTTGAGGTGTTGTGTTTCACTGAGCCAATGCAAGCTTTGGAAAAGCTGTCCAGAAATAGTTTCACATTCCCATTTTCTGAGAACCTTTGATTGAAATCCAGCTACTTCTGTCATTAATTGTCATTAAAACTGTGAGGTTGGAAGAGATGAAACAGCTTTATATTCAATTCTAGTTTAGGACTTCGTATAAAAAAAATTTCCGGGGCTGAAGTGCCATTTTGCATTTTTCTATCACTCTTGAACAATATATAACTATGGCAGAAATTGCTTTATAACTATCAGCACAGTTAAAGCTATGGTACCATAATATATTCCATCACTGGTTTTTTTTGTTCAGTGTTATTTGCTTTTTTAATTTTTGCTATGGACTGTTTTAAGATAATGGATATAATGAGACATTTTTTATGCCTACTGAACACATCTAGTGAGTCCTATTTCACCTACCCCTTGGGATTCTCCCTCCCTAGTCCCAAGTATCAATTATCTGCATATTTGCTGCCTGAGAGCAGTGTCTGAAATTAGCAATTCCTGTGCTTAAATTTCAGTGGCGGTTGTAATACACATTTTTAAAAGCTGAGCAAAATTAACTGACAATTTCATAGTTCTTCTCAGCAAAGTTTTTGGAAGCAAATGCAATTACAATACTTTTGGGAGACAGTTCAGACAGAAACTGGGTTGTGCCTTATAAAGCACAGCTATCCTTGTGCCCATTACAATCTGCTTTATTCCAGGCTGGAATAAGGAGACCCTGGAAGCGTCCTGTTGGTGCTGGGTTCTGCTGGGCAGTGCAGTGCTGCTGCAGAGCAGTGTGAGCCTCACAGCTCAGGGGAGCTGTGGAAACCCTGTAGAGGGTGGTGAGATTGCTCCGTGTTGCATTTCCAACCATGGTCTAGTGTAAGGTCCCTGCCCATGGCAGAGCACTGGAATTACAGGATCTTTAAGGTCCCTTCTGACCCAAGCCATTCTATTCCCCTGTGTTTCCAAGCTCTGGAAGATGTGGAACAATTCAACAGTGCTGAATTGTTTGCATTATGGTGGTGTTCACTGTCAGTGAGTAGGGCTGAAGTGATGCTACTCCAGGCACTGTGCAGAGACAGCCCTTGCTTTGTGCTGCCTGTGAGCAAAGAGGGGGGAAGGAGAAAGCAGGATCAGGAGGGGAAAATTATTTGTACAAGCTGCAGTATTTATTTAATATACATTCTAAATATTTACTTAATGTACATTCTAAGTGCTCTAAATCAATGCAGTCAGAGAGGCACTGGGACCAGAGGCTGCACTGATATTGGAATGATCACAAACACAACATTTGGCTGCAGTTGTCAAAATTCATTGCAAATTATCTCATTATGGTTTTCCATTTTGCAGTTAGCCAAGGTCTTATAAAGTTTCATCCGAAGCAACAGTACTGTTTGACTGCAGAATGCATTGAAGCTGGTAAGCAGCAATTTTATCCTCTCAATCATATCATGATTATAGTATGTTAATGAGATATTTATACCCTTTAATTTTTTCCCATTATACATTTTACTCTGAAAGCTTAATTAATGATGGAGAAAGAACAACAACTCCAAACTTTTTAAAAAGTCACTGTTCAAGTTGCTTCTGTTTTGTTTATTTTGTACAATTAAAATTCATGTTTTAATTTGGTCTAGCTAGTCTAACTAGGTTGATTCAAAGTTTCCCATAGGAGTTTTCTTTTTTTTTTAATAGGAAAAAAAAGTTGAGTGACTGGACCTTCAGGTATATTTTGTTGCTTCCTTTCCAGTAATCAGACAACTAGCAAGTGAATTGTTCAGCACAGATATGCTTTTGTACCAGATCTGGCACAGACTTTATATGGTTTTAAGTTGAAAGAGGGTAGATTCAGACTAGTTACATAGAAGAAAATTTTTATGGTGAGGGTGGTAAAACACTGGCATAGGTCACCCAGAGAAGTTGTGGATGCCCCATTCTGGAGGTGTTCAAGGTCAGGCTGGATGGGACTCTGAGCAACCTGGTCTAGTTGAAGATGTCCCTGATTATTGCAGAACATTGGACTAGGTGACCTCTAAGGAGTCCTTCCAACCCAAACTATTCTATGATTTTATCATTAGGTACTCAAAGCTACTGACTCTTGGGCTTGTCAGGCTGATGTCTTTCTTACTGCCTCTCTTTCACCTGCAATAGTAACTGGTAGGGAAGCAGTCACGAAATGGAGCAGAAAATACTACAGTTATCTTTTCCAATGAATGGTAGATCAGAATTTGATTTGTTTTCTTATGCAGTATTCAGCTAGAGGTAAGCAGTTCATAGTTACTGAAATGTTAATCACAATCTACTTAATTGTATTGCTACTAAATTCCTCAGGCAATTAATTCTATGATGGCAACAATGGAGAGCCTGTCTTCAGGTGTCTCGCTCTAGCAGTTCATGTTCATGTACTGCTAAGTTCAGCCATCATTGCTGTATGGCACTCAAGAAGATTCACTGCAGATATTTTGTCTTTTTTGTTTGTTTCTCATTAATCATCATTTCTGGACTGTAGCCTTGTGTAATTTTCTGTTTAGAAAAAAGTGTTCCACAAAATCTATGTGGTGTCTTTTTTACAGCTGCTGGCATCCTGAGCAAGATAAATCAATCCATAGATCCGTGTGAGAACTTCTATCGATTTGCATGTGATGGCTGGATATATCAAAACCCTATTCCTGAAGATATGTCCAACTATGGTGTTTATCCCTGGCTGCGACACAATGTGGACCTCAAACTAAAGGGTAAATATATCATTTTGAAAAGTATTTGGTTGGCTTGTCACTGTAGCTTGTCAATTGGCTGGGCTTGAAATGACCAGAGGTCTCCACAGTTCTGATCACTGGATAACATCCAACAGCCCGACTTGATGTTCTCTTTTAAAAGTATATTTTTCTTGTTTTTATTGAAAATCACATTGAGAGATACTGAATTTAACATAAAGAGAATTTGGGAGGAAGAATAGAACTGCTGGAAATTCTATCAGTTAGGAATGGAGGGATGATGAAATGATCCTGTTAATAACAAAAAGAAAAAGATGAGGGGATTTAACTCTTTCCCTCTTGCAGATGATGGCTAGACCAGAGTGCAGGAGCAGAGCACACACATGTAAGAATGTCCCAAAATCAGACACTCATCAGTCCAGTGCAGCAGGCTGTCTCTAACAGTCAGCCAACAGCATGAAAGAATGTAATAAAGTCAAACCAGAGTGATATTTTCCAGTACAGTCACCTAGCCCTTGGCAGAGGCAATTCACAAGCTTCCAGAGTTGGAGGTTTGTTTGGGTAGTGGGTTTCCTTCCCACTGCTGTTCAGGCTGCCACTGAAGTACCTGATCTATCATCAGTGAAACAGAAAGTTGCTTAAAAATGTGTTTCTGGAGGAAAAAATAGCCCCAGGGCGGAAATGTGTAGGAAGAGGGGTATTTTAATGTGCATGTGACTTGACTTAGGGCTATACTCTGCAGCGTGGCCACCTCACCAGGAAGCCCTGCAGACCAGCTGGGGAGAAAGGGTGATGATTATTGTTAGGTAGGAAAATCCTGCCAGATTCTTACAGTCTTGGCTAGAAGTGAGTTTATTCAAAAAAAGGGAGACATGCAAGATTTAATATTGGTGGTGGTGTGCTTGAGCTTTGCCCACCTTGAGCACATAATTGGCATAATAATTGACGTAAGAGCCTGGTTTGAGCTCACCACAGAACAGAGGTTAGTTTTAGGATTTAATGCTTAAATATAGCACTTATTTTTCTTCAGATTTTGTGTAGGTACCAAAGCCCTTCTCCACTTACTTTCTTCAGTCTTATTGTATTAAATTTTCACATAATTAGGTACTTTAAAAGCTGCATTTGGGCTCAGAATATGAGTTTTGATTTTCAACATAGGATATGATCTCAAGACGTCTGTTTAAAGTCTGCTGAAGATGCCACAATGAAAGGAAAAAAAAGTATTTCCAGAGCCTGTTTTAAGTTATGCTTTGCATTCTAATTGTTCTGCTGCCAGAATTGGGCTGTATTAGATAACTGCACATCCTGAATGAACCACAGCCACAAAGAGGCTAATCCTAATTGAGTATAGAGTAGCAAGCTGTCACTGCCATCCTTAATTTCCTCTTTTTACAGGTCCTAATCAAGGACATCATGCTAAGCCAGGTTTTTATTTGATTTTCTTTCTGCAGTCCCTTTAGAATTTGCTAATCCATAGCTAGAAAAACACAAGACAAAGAAAGAAACATCCAAGTGAGAAGTATTTGCTTAATGGAAACTCCATATCAAATAAAGGAAATTTATACAAAATTATTTTTAATAGGAGGCCCTTGGCATGGACAGGGACAAAGATGTGAAATGCTGGTTGGTGTACAGAAGTGTTTTTAATATAACATTTGCCATCTCCTCCTTAACTTTTTACTTAATACCTTAACTTTTTACTTAATAAACTTTCCAAAATATATTCTTCGTAATTTAAAAAAGGAAAAAGGAAAGTGTTGGTAGCTGAAATAACAAGCATAACTTCAGCCTCTAGGTATATTTGTGTTTTCTCTTGAGTTATTTCAGTAAATTAGCTTAACACTGAGTTATTAATTTGTGTATGACCACAACTTTGCTAGCAGAAGTTTTAGCAAGAGGAAGAACTCCTGCATAGAGAAACAATTATAGGGCTGAATAGACCTTGGAAGCAAATTTAATCTCTCCTTCCTCAAGAACTCTTGGTAGAACTTTGTACCACATGGTAAATGTCCCTGTTTGACATTTGGTAGATTAAAAAGGCCTCTGTCTTTAGAGACCTGGATATGTTCTGAAATGCTTATCATGTTAAAGAAAACTATTAAAGTGATAAGATGGCTTGGCCAGAAAGACATATTTTTCATATTTGATTTTCTTTGATGGTGTAATATAGATGGAAACGTTTATTCAGGATATATATTAAAAAATTATGTTACTGAAAATAAACTATTTGAACATCTAATCTATCTTCTGGTCCCTGAATGTTCCTGAGCCTGCTCCTGTTTCTGAGAAAGGGATTTTGGGCAAAGACGTATTACACAGGTTGCACAAGTGTATCTTCAATATTCTGGAAGCTTAATTTTTTTGTTCAGCAGCAACTGCTGCAGAAGAAAATCTTCCAGTAGATAATGGGTAATAAGTGTAAGAATTAATTTTGCCTTACCAAAGAGAGGTAGTTGTAGCTGTGTAACGTACTGAGCCCTGCATTAGGTATCAGTGGGTTTGAGAACAAAGCTTTTTTTTTCTGTTTCTTTTGTGTTTGGTATTTTGGCTTGTTTGTGGGTTGTTTGGTGGGGTTTTTTTTGTTTGGTTTGGTTTTTGTTTTTGTGTGTGTGTGTTGTGCGTGTTTTTGGGTTTCATATAATTTTCTTTTTTTGTGTTTGGTTTTTTGTGTGTGTGTGTGTGTCTTTGGGGGTTTTTTGAGGTTACAGACTCACAAGAACAAACGACTTTGCAGGTGTAAGCTTCAAAAAAGCATAGAACATTTTCTGTATTGGTGAAGGTTTTGGTGCATTAATAGGGAATTCCAAAGAGAGGAAATGGTAGTAGGTCAGTGGAAAATAGCTAAGAACTACTGGGTGGTAGATTTTTTTTGTCTGTGTGTCTCTGGTTGATTGAAGGATCAGGATTAGAAACATTAATTTTGGGGTTCTTCTAGATCTGCAAAACATAATGTGATCATTAAAAATACTTTTTATTTTAAGATTTGGGTTTATAATGGGGTAGGAGTATATATATAATGCTCCCATGGGTTTCTCTAGCTGTCTTAAGATGCTAATCATATCATCATTTCCCCTTTAATTTCTTTTCCATATGTTGTTTGAGGGTCACTTGGGTTTATTTTTCTGCACTCAGAGGAATCCACAAACCACATATGTAACTCATTTTGATCTCCTGGCTATACAAAATAAATAAAGTTCTAGCCTAGAAAAAGTAGGGGTAGTTCTTTCCTTGGATGTGACCTGCAGCAGGATTTCAGGCATCATGGAGGAATGTAAAGAAGATAATTGTAGAGAGACAAAAATATCTCAAAAGCAGAGGTTTGTGGTTTGGATTGTGACCTAAATCCAGGTAAGGGACATGTAATATTTAGGTTAAAATTTCTTATAGAACTGCTCCTTATAGAACTGTCTTGAAGAGGACTGAGGTACAACTACTTCCTGTTAACCATTCCTGGCTGGACCAGACTGTCCCTGCCTTGAAGCCAGCCTTTCCTTTTCAGCTACACCACAGGCATGTTAAAAAGTACCTCATGTTGGTTAAGAACAAACACTCCCAGTGCCCAATAGGCCTCTGATGAGGAAGCTCTCGGAGTCCTTCAAAATGGAAAGAATCATTTGGCTGTGGCCTGTGTAGTATGAGTAAAAGCTATTTCAAACTGCAACAGCTTCAGCCTTTTGTCAGGTCAAGACTACAGTGACTCTATGAGTTACTAAATGTTTTTCCACTTACCATAATATTTCCTGCAAAGCTATTTGTGTTCCTGATGAATGTTTCCATTCTGATTTGATGACCTCCATTAAGGTTTTAGGAGCGCTTTTGTCTTACCACTGGAAAGCAAGTGGCTTTTTGTGAACAGTTCAGAGCTGGAAGTCTGAGGCACCTAATTCAGTGCTTATTACCTGTGGTGAATGTTGGTTGTGAACCCAGAAGCTTCTTTTCCTTTCTCTGAAGTACAATGGTGTACAGCTGGCTTATTTTTTTCTTTCTCTGAGTGACCATGCAGGAAGCAATAAATTAAAATAAAAACAACAAAACAAAACTCCACAAACATTCCTAAATCTCAGCACTGCAAAGGAGCCGATTTAAATTATGCGAATCATTTGTGAACATGTCTTCCAGGCCTTTTAAATTTAATTTATGACTGTGGAAACCAGTTTACAAATGAAGTCTCCCTACTGTTCCTGGCCCAGTGAGACACCTACTTCAGGCTGATTTACTGTGCTAAGCTTTGTAGCGTGGCTGTTTTCTGGATGTCACTCAGTTTAAAATGAGGAATTTCCAATGCGGTAAACAGACAGAAATGGAGGCCTTTTAGGAGGATATGGTGTGTGGGTTTCTAAAGAACATGAGACAGACAGCAAACAAAGTATCTTGCAAGCATAGGCAACTTTTCCCAAGACAATCTGCAATGATTTCCTTTGGAAAATAAATTCTTTATAAGTAAAACTAGTAAGTAAAAATATCTCTTTGGAAATTTATACTGTTTGACTATAGGATAGCCTTTCAGACTGATCCCAGGAGTTGGAGCAGTTGTTGTTGCTGTTGAGTGGTTGCTGTCCTGCACAGAAGACCCTGTGCCACAGGGCTATTTTAAGGCACCATTCAACTGGTGCTCCGTTGGGACCACTGGGATAGTTTGGATGTGTTCCATGAAATCTGTAATGCAGCTGCTGACACTCATCCCCAGGTGTCTCTATTAGCTGACCTGTCTCTTGTGATTTGTTTCCCTCAAAGGTATTTGAGCTATTTGAGAGCTGTCCCAAGTAAGAGGGAGAATACCAGCAATAATTAAAATAAAAGAGGATATTTATGTTTTTGCCTCCAATATATTGCTGGATAGCTGTTCTTGAATAACAAGAAAGCAGAAAAAAGCAATAGCGCTTAATGCTGTTTTGCTTGGTCTTCTCTGCAATAAATGGATCTCTTTTCAATTGTAAAGACATTGTTTTTGAGTGGTCCAGATCTTTCCTATAGTGGCTTATTTATCTGAATGTAAGAAAAAACATAAGTGGCACAAGTCAGGTAAATCTCTCTGGGCAAGAATTTAATAGTTTTTTGGTAAAATGAAATATATAAGTCAAAAGTGGAGAAGCCAGGACTTTTTCCAGGCTTTGTGGCTGCTCAGAATGAAAGTTGTGTTTGTAATGAGTGATTTTGGAAAACCATGAGTACTGAGAGGAGATAATTTTGGTTCCTAAATGAGGTTTAAAGGCAGCACAGTAACTGAGCCACAGGATTCCCACAGCATCTCCCTGGTTTGGAGATTAGAATGGCATCCTCCTCTGAGCCCTCAGCTGGAACCAAAGTGGGGCATCCTTCTTGCTTCTGTTCCACATGTGGCACATATTTCCCCTAAATTTACAGTGAATCTGGGGTTTGTATGATCCATACTTGCAGATACTGAACTTAAAAATGTTTGATTGCTGTGTTTGGGTGGGTAGTTTTACAGAATGAGGATTCATACTTTGGAAGGCACAGCAATCCATGATATCTGATTCCTTTTTTTGGAAAAAAAAATATTCCACAAGTACAAGTTAAAAGTATTATTGTATTGAAGTCAATGTAGTGCTGCCATTTAGAGTAGAGTGTAGACCGCCACCTATATTGTAACGATTGGGAAATTTGCAATCTTCTGGTTTAAATGTGGTTTAAACTCTTCTGCCTAACATTAAAATGACATGTGTTATCCCCTACAGCATAATACTGGGAGGCCAGAGGGGCAGGGCAGGGATGAGGGCAATTCTACTCAAAAGAGTAAGATTTATTATTGAAATTAATTTTATCAGCACAGGCTCTCATATCCTCTTAAAATGATTTTTGGTTTGGTCACAGTTTGTGTACAGTTATGTCGACTTTTTGGAGGAACTCACATGATGGGCTTATCTTTTGATATACAAACTCAGAGAATTTACAAAATGCTGAAACTGTAAACAAACAATATTTCTGTTTAGGAAATGTGCTGTGTATTAGGGCACTGGACAGCATTAGGAACCATTTATGTAAGCACAACTTTGTGAATGCTTTTTCCATGAGAAATTCCACATTGCTAGAATGGATATTCAAGGAAAGAATTGAGGAATTTCTTTTCAAGTGGCAAGGGGGAACCCTAGAATGTCAGTATATTAGTTTAGTTTATTTTTCTAAATACAGCAACCTTTAATGAAGTTGGTATTTGGGAATATTTGCTTGATTTACTTGATTTAAACTCCTTGGGAACTAGAACTTATATGAATTGATTAATTACTAGATCTTCATGAATTCCTGTGGAAATACATATTAATTACATCCTCGTGAGTGCAAAATTAATTTATAATGATTTAAACATTCTGTTGGAATATCAGAAGAATTAATAATATGGTGCTGTTATTTTCAAGAGTCACCGTTCCATCCATGGTGACATGAATGCTGCCATCAAGAAATTGGTTGATGGACATTAATTTTATCAAATACAAAACACAGTTTCCTGAATTGATAACTGGTGTCTTGATCATGATTAAATACCTTAAAAAAACCACAGAACCAAATTCTGCCCCACTGAACCAACCAACTACTAATCCATCCTCTCCCCCCAGCTGACAAAATAAAACAAGGGGAGGAGTGAGACACAGTTTTTCAAAACAAGGTAGGCCTAAATTAAGGCATCAGCTCCACAAGGACCATTCTGAGGAATGAACTCATGGAGCTGCAGAATACACTGGTGGTTTTATTAAAAAAAAACCAACAAAACAGACAAAACCAACAAGTTGCTGGTTTGAAAATATGGAAACTATTATATTTCATATCTAAGGCATATCTGAGGCCATGTAAGCCAACACAAGTCCTTCCAAAAGTGACTAATGGCCCTGTCCATTGACATTCTGCGTGGTTGTGCCTTCCAAAGAAGTGGGAACATACAACACAGCAGGTGTAGGGCAATCTGAGAGGAGTCCAGTGCTCTGCATTATGTCATATTCCTGTGTGAACAAGGAGTTTGCCATTATGAAAGCTGCTTGGAGTGATTATTTCAAGCACTTCTGTACTCCAGTAAGATGATTCTGCTGACCTGATTATTGGCGATGGGGAGCTGCAAGAAAAAAGGTAAGAAAGCAGTAGAAGGCTGGTTAAGAAGAGAATGCAAAATACATGAAAGTGGAAATAAAATACGCTTTGAAATAATTTAAAAGGTGCGTTATAAGCACCAGAAAAGTGTATTGGTTTGCTGTTTTATTTTGCTTTAGACACTCAGAGCAAAAAGCTTTAATTAGGCAAGAATAGTTTTAAGCATATAGAAAAATATTTTTTGCAAGCCTTTGATGCTAGTTTGATTTCCCATATATATATATATATATATTTAACAAACAGTAGAGAAATCTGGACTATAATTCATCAGAAACACAAAATAGGTATTTATAAAATACAGTGACATATATTTTGCACTGCATTAGGCGTGGACTGCTTCCCTTCCTGTGCTCTGAAATTGAGAATTGTTTACAGCCACCAAGGGACAAAGAAAATGAAGAAGAGCCTTAATGTCAGTAACAATTTAAAAATTATTTATTTATGGTGGTGAGAAAATGTTTCATTTCTTTTTTTTTTGTTTATTTGTGAGGGAGTAAAAATGTTATCTTTTAGACTGTGTATTTTCTTATTTTGGATGTCTAGAAAAAAAAAATTTATTTAAAAACCAATAATTTGCAGTTCACTTCTAATAGTGTCTGGTAGGGAAGAGGACTCCAGACTGCACATGTCAGATTGTTCATAAGATACCTGAACTAGCAAGAAGCACTGCAGAGAAATTAGCAGAACTGGTAGTTTACAAAAAATAAATAAATTTAGGTTAGCTCATATTTTAGGGAAGCCTCAGAAACCAAATATTGCTATCAATTTCTAATAGAGGAAAGAAGTTGTTTTGTACACTAAAGTTGCATATCAGGAGACATTCTCAGCAGAACTTGTGTTTTAAAGGCATAAAGGAATTTAATGAGGCCTTGAAATAATGAATTTGAGATTGGGTTGCACTGGTTTCAGAAGAGAACTGTAAGCAGGCATCTGCACATCCACTGAGGTTTGTCTCTGTGGTATTTTCCAGGCAGGTGAGATCTTGCTTTGCTCTTCTTCCCAGGCTTCCAGATACAAAACAATTCTGAAATGGAAGCTGGGCAGGTGCATTCATGTGGGAGTTTGACCTGTGCTATTAACCTGCTAAGAGGGATAAAGCTGTACTGAGCTACTATATGTTGTGTCCTACAGCAGATGTCCATGTCTTTTGCAGAAAAGTGCTCTGAGAGAACAGATTTAACTCTAAGAATAATCCTGGCTTCATACTTGTCTTGTTCCCAAGAAATATGTTCAGCGTGAAATGTCAGTCAAGTCTGTCACTTCCTTTTAGAACACACACACACACACACACACACACACACACACATGTATATATAATATATTCTTCACTCTCCTCTCTATACTCCATTCCAGCTATAAGAGTCAGGTTTCCAAACAGATGAGAAGAAAAATAAATGTTTCAGATTTTCTTCTTTGACTATTTTGTGACCTGGAATGTTGCAGTCTAAATAAATTCTTACTTTCATGTATCAAGACAGGAATGTTACCATTGATCGAGTGATCTCAGCAGTCTTGTGTATAATTTTGTAGGCTGTGGCCAGTGTTTTTATTTTGGGGTAGAACACTGTGGCCCTTGTAGGCACAATGAAACTTACCACTGCCAGCTCTCCTTCACTTTGGGCTCTGAAAAAAAGGAATTGGAAAGCAGATACTCTAAATGAATGTCAGCTGGTCCCAAACCATTCTGAAATGATCACTCTTGGAACATGTAAGCTTGCATTAATTAAGACTGTACATTTGTCTAGCTGTGATTTCTGTAACAGCACTGTGGTTCTAAAGTTTTTTTGTGTGCTGTTTGGCACCCTGGCCAAATCTTTGCTCTGTGAACCATACTGACCTTGACTTCTTAAATCCAGTGTGCTGAGAGTTTGAAGAGAGGGCAATGCCTTCATGACATAGTTGAAGTGCTAAGACAAACCCAGTGGCACAAGTGCAGTTGGATACTTGGGTTTTAGAGGTTACTTTTCAGGAACTCTTTTGCCATAGCTCTTAAGTGTGAAGAAAATATGGGAATTAAGGGTTAGAAATTCTTAAGGAGGACTAGATAAATCATAATTATCTTACAGTTCAGGGACATCAGGGAATGACATTCTGCACACATGTGTTGTGTGTTTGGTTTGATTGCTAAACTCCAACCAAGGCTTGAGAAGGTTTTTCTCTACATTTCAGTGGTAATTCTTCACAGAACATCCTTAACCTGTTGCTGGCATCAATGGATCTTCTGCAAATTTCCAAAACATAACTTGGGTTTTGTCCCTTCACAGAGGTAGCACATAATAGTGCTAAGTTAGGAAGGAAACAAAGCTTGTCACTGATAGCTGGAGATGGGAACAGCTCTTTTAATTAATCTTCTCATTAGTTTAGAAACTCAGTCCTTATAGCTGTAGTGCACAGTGAGGGGAGGGTGACAAGCAGAGTCTTTATTGCTCAAGTATTGAAAGAGAAATTCTCTGTCATCAGGTATTTGCAAATAAACCTGCTGAATGTGTAGGCCCTTGGACTGCTTTCTGAGTCTGATCCCCCAAAAAATGCATTACAAGCTGCTTTCAGTTTAGTGCTGAGCATCATGTGGGCAATGCCAAGCAACTCCTACTGTCTCTGAAATTAAAGGGACTGAGGGGCATTCGCTGTCTCCAAAGGATCAAGCTCTTTGAGTGTGCAGATCAAGTTCAACAAGCTTTATACTCATAAAGGAGCATTATTCCAACCAGTAGGACTCTGACATGAATTAGATAAGGAGCAATCTGTGGCTCACTTTCTTTATCTGCAGCAATGGATAATGGCTGTGTCTCCTTGGTCTGTCATGTCTAAGAGTGCTTTGAGATCTGTATTCTAAATGTATAGAGTGCAATTCCAGGAGTAACCATTAGATTATTTCCTATGGCCTTTTTTGTGTCACAGACAATTATATTACCCATTTAATGCAGCTCAGTAGCTTGCACTGGGATAAAACATAATTGACTTTGGGCTAAAGTTTATCTCCCAAAAAAACATGAAGTCTTGAAAATATTAAGGGGCAGAAAAGCCACTATCTCCTCTGGTTGCTGGTTCCAGTGGTTGATCACTGTCACTGCTGAATTTGTCTTCATCATTCAACAGTTGGCTTTCTTTGTGCCTTTTTTCAATAGACTAAAGACCTCTCTGGCACCAAGCATTTTCTCAAGGTGCTTTGATACTGTGATCCCATCACCCTTTCACATCTCTTGTGAGAAAAGTTATGTTCCCTCATTGCATGCTTTTTTGTCCCTGCCTTCTATTTCTCGAGCAACACCCTCCAAAGGAAAAAAACCCAATTATTTTGCTATTTTTCTACCCTCTGTCCAACTGTCCAACATTGTTTTTACAATGAAGAAAGCTGAAGGGCAGGCCATGTTCCAGTCTGTCTCACCAGCCTGTGTACACACTAAGATCATCTCCCCACTTCGATACTTCTCTGGTTTTGCAGTCCAAGACTGCTGTCTGTTCTAGCATTGCCCTGGGAGTTCAGGCTGAATTATTTGTCTGCTTCTAGTTTTTCACTCCTCCACGGTTACAGCTTTCCAGGAAATGGGATGTCTCTTGGGATTCTTGTATAATTTTTGTTTTGTTTACAGTCCAAGCATATTCCCTGGGGGATATTTGCACATGGAGTTGTTTTTCTTCAGGACAGAAAGCATTATAATATATTTGAGATCGTTGTCAGATATCACCATGCAAACACTTGAGCTTGCATTTTCCACATAGAGCAAATGTTTGTAAAAGGATAAGGACAAAAACTAGTGGAAAAAATGCTACCGTCTTTACTAGCACAATATATTCTCCATATATAGGGTTTTAAAGTGCACTCAGGAGTTCAACACAAATATAAATATATATATATATATATAGATATATACACACCTGTCTGATAGGGTACAGTATGCATACAACCTGATCAGGACACCGATAAATCGAATCAATATTTCTAATCTGAATAAATGGTGTGCATGTTTCTTTTCCCTGCAAATCCTGCTTTACAATCCTTTTTCATGCACTCCAAGTCAGAAGAAGGAAAGGTACAGGATTTCTTGGTGCCATAAATAAAATATGGTGGTTGAAAACCAAAGTGAAGCTGTGCAAGACAGTCGGCTGGAAAATCAACAAGGGCTGGAAATGGAAAGTAAGATTAAAGGTAACACTTAGCCACAAGACTATCCTTAGCAGCTTCAGAATAGTATGCAGTTAAATAAACATGCATGCAAAGCTTCCTTTGTAATGTGCCTTGCTCTCACTTTTAACAGCAGATGATTGCTATTTACTTGAGGGTAGTGAACCACAGGAAGCTGGCCTTTTTTAGCCCTCTCGCCCTGAAAAAGAACTATGTGAAGGCAACTCAATATAAACTCTCTTCCTTCCCTTCCCAGCTCCCCACCCCCAGCTGTGGCCTTTTTTCCTTGACTGTATATCTGAGCATCTCCAGTTCAGGCAAGTGAAGATCACTCCCAGCTATGGAGTGGTTTTTTTTGCTGGTGATGCCAAGTCTTCGTGTTTTATATGAGAGTAAGGGCGTGCAATGATGCAAACGTGCCTGACCTGGGGTGACAGAAGTCCAAGAACTTTGACTGCAGTGGGAACCTCTGCACTCTCAGCTCCTTGGTAGAAGAAAGTGAATGATGAAGCCGTTTGCAGCCTCAGGAAGTTGAGGATATCGTGAACACCTTTTGACAGTTTCTGACTGTGCAAGTGGTGGCTGCTTAATGAGATGGGTTATGTTACTACAGCACTGTGGAGTGGAACTGCCAGTGGGTTTTGACACTTGCCATCACTAAGTTTTATGTGAAGGGAAACATAAATCTTGCATCTGGGCATCCTGTGCATATGGCAAAATGAACAATGAGGTGCTGAGGTTAGTGATAGAGGCCAAGATCTTTTTTTAACCCAAAGAGAATGACTTTGGAAATAATTTCAAAGTGAAGAAAGTGAAAAATGTAACTGAAAAAGAGCTATTTTGCTAAAAAAACCATTCAGATGTGTACTTGATATTTGGCTAAGGAAATGGGATCCAAACTGTATATTCAGCTGGCTTAAGCTATGCTGGTTCACTTTGCTTGTCCTGGTGATTTTTGGTTATGATATTCTGCTTTGCAGGCAGGCCAGTGGTATAACTCAGTAGCAGCAATAAATTGTTAAATTTTGGTTAACGTTAATAACAATTCTATGCTTTTTTAGATGGCTGGAAAGCAGCTTAGATTGTGGGGGTTTTTTAACCTTTGCAGCCAGATTGCTATTCTATGTCTAGTGCTGTATCATTTAATTGAGAGCTGAAAAATGAGCTATTAATTTAAGGGTACTTCTTCCAATATTGTTGGAGTGATGTGTATTTCCTAATCTGATCAAAACTATTTATTCCTAAAAATTCTTCTGTAGAGGTAAATATTTGGTGTCCTAAAATGGAAGATTGCTTTACGGAATTAGAACTTTTAATTTGAAACAAGAAAACTGAGTTTAAAAAAAAAAAAAAGGAAGGAAGAAAGAAAGCAAGCTCCAAGAACAGGCTCAGTGTCCTTCTCAGTGCTAAGTGAGCTGTTTTAGTTAAAATGTTGGTAGCCCCAATCTGCCTAACTACGTCAAAGTTCAAGGAGACTGTGCTTAAGGAAAGCCTATTAGACTGAACTTCTCAGTGGATTTGTATGAATACACACAATCCCTTAGTGAGGTGTGAGAGTTGGAGCTTGGAAAGACAAAGTAAGGAACTAAACAGCAAATCTGTGGTATCTTATGAGGCTCAACATTAACTGAACTTTGGTGGTCTTTCTCTTCCTATCCCTTGAAAGACCACATAGATTTTGCTTACATTTTGGTGTCAAAAGAGAAAATATCTGAAGCTATTACAGTTTTTCAAGATGGAAAGACAGTCTTCCCAGACAGCTATAGTTCAGGTGAATTTTTTCAGAGGGGCTGAATTTGCTTTCTGTATGTCACTGGCTGGCATAGCTCTGCTGTAGATGAGAGCCTGAAATCCATGTCATGTGTGAGGAGATTAAGCACTGTTCAGAGAGTGTGGGATGGCCCTGGGGCAAGTTTGTTCAGCTTGCAGAGACTGAGGTGCTGCCCTCCCAAAAGCAGCCCTGTAGAGAGCAGTGTGCATCGACCCACACAAACAGATATGCTCTGTGCAGCCTGGGTTTGTCAGAGCCTGCAGCTGCGGCCAGGCTACTCACAGGACCCAATATTGCTTATTTAAAGAGAGCTTGGTGGGCCTACATTGATTTCAATCACAGTAGTGACTTTCTTTCCATGAATAAGCAACCTCTAGACAGACCAATTGATTACATATATCTTTGATCAGCATGCTGTGCTTCTTGCCTTTTGTTGCTATTCTTGCCTTTTCTTGCTGTTTGTCTTTAAGAATTTAGATACTCAAGGACATGTAAAATCCATATGTATTTGTGAGCTAAATAAGAAGCAAATTTCTAAATCTTGTATTTGGATTTTATACTAGCTAATGTATAAATCATGTGGATGTGAGCAGTGCTCCAGGTTTGAGCTTCTAAATCTTTCTGAAAACTTGAGGTTAAGGCTGAGAAGCCTCCATAGCCTAAAGAGCATCCATGGATTGCATCCCCTATTTCAGTGTCCACAGGATTCAGCCATCTTACTAAGTCTTTCATGTTTGATCACTGGATTTTATGTTATCAGAACCAAGAATTGCCTTCTTAAAAGAATTCTGAGCAAGTTGGCAACATCTACCCCACCTCACTCTCTGCAATAGTGAAGGGAGTGTTACATCTTCATTCTGTCACAAAATGAGATGGTTTGATGGGAAAACACCAGGTCTGATTTTAACATAGTTTGATGCAGGTGTATCTCTAGGGTTGATTTTATTGGCTCTTATCATCTGTTTCTCTCTTGAGCTTTAGCCACTGGATTTTATTAGCTTCAATTTCATGGTTGTACAGCTCACTGGCAAAGACAGAAATTATTGTAATGACTTTAATGGGAGGGTAGGTTTTCATCCTTAGTTTTATGGAGGCATCATTTATAATTTCTTTTAAAATGCCATTTAGAATATGTGAACAGGTCTGATTATGATGCTAAGAATTGTGCACACTGAACATATACGTTGATGGTTGGCATTATATTGTATTTAACAAATTGGGGAAAATTTGAGGATTTGAAATGAAAGCTATCCTCTCCAGAAGTATTTTAAGGGAAAAATCTTATTCATAATTAAATGGGAATGATCTCATTAAATCTCTTAAGGGTGTAAGCAAAAGAATTGGGCAATGGGTGGGGGGTTTTTTTTGTTTATTTTTTTGTTTAAGGAGAAAAGGGATTGGAGGGAGAGAACAAGTGGCATTTGCTTATCACTATGGTACTCCTTGAGTAGTAAACAGTTTGAGGTCTGCATTATGGTCCCGAGTGCTCACATGAGCTCAGGTGGGGAATATCTAAAAGGCTGGTTCCTCAGGGTGCTCTGGAAATTTTGGGAAATAAATGCCTTAAAATTCTGCCTCAAGCAGTGAGCTCCTAATACTGAGAGAAGCTGTGCAAACCCAGGCTGTTCTCAGCTGTAGAACTGAGCAGCCCCATCCAGCTTTTGCCTCCCAGGAGAGGAGGCACTGTGGGGTGGACTCCAGAAAGCTGCTGGATAGAGCAGGGCTGGAGAGTGAGCAGCTGCCACCCGTTTGCAGGAGGGTGCTGCTTTTGGATGGCAGTACCACCACCTCTTCAGCACTCTGCATGTCCCCAGCCAGTCCTGGCAGAGGAATAATGTTGCATTGACCCTGATCCAGCTCTGTGTGGGAACTGTTTGGTCTTGCCATGGCTGGTGTTATGAAGTCTCAGTGGTTCTCTGCAGGCCTCTGGGACTCTTGTGTTCCTCTTTGTTCCCCCTTTTGTGTGGGGAATGCTTATTAGCACACTTGCACTGTGCTGCCTTTGCTCATTTGAAACCCAGAGCACTGGGTGGTACTATGGTACGGAGAAGGGTGTCTTGAATTTTTCAAGGCTTTTTAGCCCTGGCTGAGCACACAACAGGAGGGACTTGATACCAGCAAAGCCACTCTTTCCAGTGGTCCCTTAACAATAAGGTAGTGCTGTGTAGGATCGGCTTGGGTTTTGCAAAACCAAATGAGGTCCACTAGAGCTTGCCAGCCCTGTCCCTGTGCTGTGCTCAAGAGCTATCCTGCTTCTCTTGGCTGTGGAAGTGCTCGTGCTGTGCAGCACCTGAGCTGACACATCTCTCTGAAACTCAGCTGCCTCTGCATTTAACCACAGTACTTTGTATTTGCAGCTGCATCATGCCTGATTTACAGCTTGGATAGAACAGTTCGAGGCAGCTGGGAGGGGACTGCTGAGATTCAGATGCACTTTGCATGCTATTTCCTTTCCATAACATAATGTGAGGAATGCAAGGAATGTAGAGAGATGACAGCTTAGAAAGGTTAATCTGGCTTTCAGGCACCAAGGACGTTTACACTTATAGTGTGAAGTGAGGATGAGTGTGTGTACAGAGTGCAGCTTTACAAACAGTAGTTGGACACTTGGCTTTCTGTGTCGCTAACAAGGCTGAGATACTGTGTGTGTTTGACTGACAATGGGGCAGTTCTCTGCTGCTTTCTTTCAGCAGCACCAGAGCTGGCAAAAGTGAACACCAGTGGTCTTGCTCCTGAGATCCTGTAACCTTCTCCGTTAGGTCCCGTTTTCATAATGTACCAGCACCAGAAGCCGAGCCACTTGAAAAAATTCCTGGCTCCCTGCCCTGTGTGCTGGTTGCCACCCTCACCCCATGACTGCCTGTCCCCTCAGTTTGCTGAGGGTAGCTGGTTGTGAGCACAAGTAATAAGCTGCATCTGTCATATGGCTTTAAGTTAGTTCTCTGAAAAAAATAAAAAATCCTTCTCTGTTGGGGATTGAAAAAGGTGCAGGTATGTCTGTGCTACTGCTTAAGAAAATACACATGGAGCCTCATACTTAATTAAACAAGCGCTATGATTAAACCAAATGCTGAAACATGCAAACAGTGTCTACATTTTCCAAAGTATTGAAAAAAAAATTGTTTTTTCAGCCTTGCTAGAGAAACCCATCAGCAAAAGACGAGACAGTGAAGCTGTACAGAAGGCCAAGATCCTTTACGCATCCTGCATGAATGAGAGTAAGTGGATTGATTTGAGAAGGACATAGATGCATTCCCTGCATTTCTAAAGGCAGGCTTTTTATCTCTGTGCAGAGCTCTGTGAAGCTCTGTGCAGATGCTTGGATTTTGCTGATATGGATTCAACTGAATGCAGAGGGTCTTTTACACATTTCTAAAGCTGGCTATTGAGACTGAGGTACACCCAGGCAAAAGAAATCAGTTTTAGAGAAACCTCTGCTTGTCAGAACTGTGAAGAGATATTTATCTGTGCAAAAGGATGTTAAACTGTGCCCCAGGGTTGTGGGGTTAGTGCCTGGGGTTAATAATTCAGAGGAACCCTCTGATGGAATTCTCATGCTGATACTTTCAAGAGTTGCTCATCACCTTCTACATTTCTCTAAATCTATTTAATCAAAACACTATGCCAGGGCTGGGTATAGTCAGTCCTGGACTCTAGCTTAGGTATCTTCATGTCAAGCATGTTAGCCACATTTGCAGAGTGCTTTTCCTTAGCTTGTAAATGCTGCTGTAAGGCAAAGTACACTAGTTTGGGACACATCACTACCCTTAGGTAGCTGCACAGGTGAAAGAAGTATTGGAAGTCCCCTTGTCCTTCTGACTCTTTCAGGCTTTATTTCCTGCATAGTTTTCTTCCAACATGGCCCAAGTCTGACTGCCAGCAATTGAGACAGCCTGCTCCTCAGCCTTGGTGGCCAGATGCTGCCACTCTAGCTTTGATTATGAAAAATAACCCCCCTCCCCCCAAACAGTGAAGTTTCTATGCTAGTTCCTAATCAAGGAGTGGGTTTTTAAAATTTACTTAATTCCAGCCTTTGCCTTTTTTGAAAGGCACTGACTTGCCTCTCTTATTCTTGATACAGATAAACAGAGTTGGGCTTCTATGCTGCTGTGCTCACAGGCAGAGCAGAGGCTTTGGGTTTCAACTATTGTGATTGCCTTGCCTGGAAATCAATCGATGCCAATAAATCTTTGTCTTATGTAGCTGCTGCTGGGCTTGAATTGTCTGGAATGTAATTGTTGTCACACTTTGACATTTCAGATAAAATAGAAAAAGCTGATGTGAAACCTCTGTTAAGTATACTGAAGCATTCACCTTTCCGCTGGCCTGTGTTGGAATCCAATATTGGACCTGAAGGGCTGTGGTCAGAAAGGAGGTTCAGCTTAGTCCAAGCCTTGGCAACTCTTCGTGGCCAATACAGTAGCTCTGTCTTCATCCGTTTGTATGTGGCTGCTGACGACAAAATCTCCAACCGCTATATCCTGAAGGTACAGTATAGCATAGCTAATAGGTATTTGATGGTCTCTTTCTTTAAAACATGTTTACATGCCAAATGTTTACACTTGATTGTTGCTGTTATTATCTGCTGGCTTACAGTTGTACGTAGGGGCCAATTTATGGGAATGTAGAAGCCACTAGAAACCACATGCTATTGAAAAGTATTTCTGTACAGGTTGTTTTCTTCTTTCAGATGGAAATAAACCCCATAAAAATGGTCCCATTATACCAATAGCCAGGGTCTATGTGCGTGAGAATAAGAGGTCAATATCTAATTCTGTGTGCTGTTTATGACTCACCGGTTGCATGAAGAATGCTTTTTGTCTGTGAGGATGAAAAATGGTCCATCGGTAGCAGATATTTTGAACTTGAGCTCTTTTTCTTGAGATAGAAACACTTAATCTGGTGCTTATACAGCACCTTACCACACAGATTTTTCCCAAGTGCTTTTAAACATGAAATAGAGAATTTACCTTTTTCCTGAAATGCTGTTGCTTTTACACCAAAACATTACCAATTTGTTAACAGCGCATGGCATTACACAACAGTTTAGTAAGAAAAAGACCCAAGGAACGTTGTCTCCCTGTAGTCTGACAAAACTCCAGATGAAATTGTATAACTGTGCAAGACTGACTGCCTGGGACAAATGCACTGTTGTTTAAGAACTTCAGATGAGTAGCCAGAGCAGACCCTCCCTCCACGGCTACAAGGAAATAGTTTATGAACGCAAGAGATAAGGAACAAAGAAGAAAGTTATGCTGGCATTCATCACAGCAAAATAGGGTTTATGATCCTTATTTTGCTAGCATCTTGGCTAGCTGTAGGAATGTAGACAAGAATACATTGTATTTAGGGACTGTGGTGGTACTGGAGTGGATGTCAGTTCTAAGTTGATTCTTCCATATTTCTTTTCAGTGTGGCATTTAACTGGTATAAAGTTGAAGGGTAACTTTTCCCCATCTCTAGGACATTTTCCTGGATGGTCAACAGCAGATCAACAGTTTGCTGTATCAAAGATGTCATTCTGCTAAGATGCTGTTCAGATCCTGTCACATTTTTTTCAGCTGGAGACTCACTTAAAAGAACTGAAGCAGTAGAATCAGAGAGGTGTTTAGTTAGGTATCTCCTGTCACAATATTTCAGTTCAAGCCACCTGCCAGCAAATGGCTGGACAGGGACACCCTCACTGCTGCTCTCTTGGAAATGATTTATGACCAGCATTACCTTCACTTGCTATGCTTAGCAGCACCTAAGAATTAAGTATCTAAATAACTGAAGCACTACATGTTATGAATAACATATTGTTCCGTAGGGTGTTCTGATGTTAATTTGATTAGGACCTTGATCTGCAGAATGCATCAGCCAGTGCCCTACTTTGTCCATGTTTTAACGAATTCCCAGGGGTGTAGATGTACCACAGAGTATTTCAATCTACTTGTGAAAATGGCTTTATTGCAAAATTCTTTTTGTTCAGCATTGCAAAATCACCAGTGGGTCATAAAAGAGGTGGAAACTCCAAATAAAACTTTGTTCAGCATTCAACACTATATTTTTTTCCATGAGTGCTGAAGCAGTTGGTTAACTTTTTTGTTTATTTCTCATATTTCTGCTCTTTTGGTTTAATGTGTTGTCAACTTTAATTCTTAAGACATGGGAATTTAGAGGAACATTTAATGTAACAGTCACAGAATTGAAATTCATCAAATAATCTGAATTCACCTATTGCAAAGACATATGTAGAAAAAGCATAAGAGTACATTCTTTTTGCATCATTGTGCTGAGAAAAGAAAGTGATACTGTTTTTCAAAGAATGAGAGTTGTACTGAGCATCACAATTACTCCTTTTTGAAGATGGTTTGTTTTATTTGTTTGTGGTATATTTTAAAGGTTGTGAACATCAACTAGTAGAGAGAAAGATTTTATTTATTCATTCACTTTAAGTTTTATTCATTTGTTACATTTTTATAAATGTAGAAAA
Organism: Aphelocoma coerulescens; assembly: GCF_041296385.1. NCBI lineage: Eukaryota > Metazoa > Chordata > Aves > Passeriformes > Corvidae > Aphelocoma > Aphelocoma coerulescens. The sequence continues at coordinate 14,399,695 of NC_091013.1, read as the reverse complement.
TGTGAAATATAAATCACTTAACCTAAAGGATTTAGATCAGAAAGGACTTATGTGAAATTGTATGAATAAATACAGTCTCTCTTCAGTAGATTTATCTTTAGAAACAATTGCAGCATCAAACCAAAAATGTTACAACATCAAAGCAGTTGTTTCTGCTCCAATCAGTGTCTTATTCAGAATTTGGAAGCTGGTTAAATGAAGTTTTCAGCTTTGTCTTCCATACCCTAACCTAACATGATCACATTGAGAAGTTCTGGGAAATCTCAATTCCCAGTAATTATTATAAAATATATGCTGTGTAGTGAGTTCTTCCTGGTTAGGAATTTGAAACAGCATGCAAATATTCCCATGTAGATGTTTCACTCAAAACTCTTGATGCAGATCTCAAATTTTCAGGCCTAATTCCAATATTAGAGTGACTGTAGATTGGCAAATCTGATCCATGTTTAAATGGAAAAGATAAGCAAAGGTCAAAGATCCACCTGGACTACCAGACACCTTTAGCTAAAGTACTGGAGATATAACAATATCCTGTGCAAGCAATCCTGGCTGGTATCCAGTTCAGTTTCAGTTCATCTGCTCAAAAGACTGAATACAGCACACAGTGCTGGTCTAGGGTGGAGCTCAAAAGTGTAACTTCAGTTTCAGTCAAGAAAACCTAACGATGCCTCCCAGACAGAGAGCAGCTCACATGCTCCAGCACCTCAGGGGCATTTGGTGCATCCACTAGGCTGGGGCGGTCCCAAGCTGACTCTTAGGCCTCTGAAATAGGCATAGGATGGATACATGGTCATCAGCACCAAGGGCTTGATCCTGTAGACCCAGTCCTTTTGTGTTTCCTACTTGCTGATGTAGCTGTTTTAACCATATAAATCACACCTGTGATTCTTTTCTTAGGTGGCTTAGATATTGCAGGGGGCATCTGTGGCTCCCCAGATCACAGTAATGTGATTTAGTTACTACCTGTCAGCACAGCATAACATTTTTCTGTTGTTTTGAAATCCTGTGCAACTCAGACTGGTGCCGTGTTTTATGTATCAGGTATTTGCACACATCTACCATAATTGCCAGAAAAACATGAACCCTTCCAAAGTTACTTATCAGTTTACCTTTGAATCTGATGAATTTAGCTGTTAAATGTTACTTCTTGTTTTTTTTAACAGCTTGACCAAGCAAGTCTCTCTCTGGCATCTCGAGAGGATTATCTAGAAAATACCACAGAAGCCAAATCTGTAAGTATCATCAGCTGGAAAATAGAGCGACCATTTTCCCCCTGATCTTTTTTCATTGTTGTTTTGTTTTGTTGAGCTCCAGACTGAGAATGGGTTGTGCTTTGTTTGGATTTGGGTTTTGCAGGGTATCTATTAGAAAACACCACTTCTATCACAAACACTCTTGCAAAGTTCCCTAAATGAAGCTTGCACTTGTATACAAGTACATCTGTCCCATGGTGGTTACTGTATTAGTTGGTCTAAAATTCAGGTGTACATTCATACACATTGTCTAATCCATTTGTAAGAGCTGAAAGTTGTCAGTCTAATCCAGAACAGCCTTTTGCATTTCCTGAGATTTGTGCTCCCTGAACCACAGCAGGTATCTCTGCCTGTCACACACTGTATTTTTACAGTGTTATTTCTCCTTTTTAACTTGCTTGGCACTCTGAGGAAAGTACAACCTTGGTTCCTAAGGTGTGAAGGTATTATACTCCTAGAGCTGGGCATTTCTGGCCTACTGCTACAACTCTGCTCAAGAGCAACTCCTGTTTTCATTTCACTCTTTCTGTTTCTTTACAGTACCGAGATGCCTTTTTGCAGTTCATGGTTGATACAGCAGTGCTTCTGGGTGCAAACGCCTCCCGAGCTGAATCGGATATGAAATCAGTTCTAAGACTGGAAGTTAAAATAGCAGAGGTTGGTAATCTAATATAACCTTTTCTCAAAACAGAAAGCCATTATATCAACAACATTAGCAATAGGGATTTTAAAAGCAGAAGGAGAGGAACAGATCCTGATGAGGAAAGGATGAATAATATTTCTCCCTTAGTTAATTGTTAAACTGTAAATTTTATTCCCAGGGGAAAACCTTAGCCAAATACCCTTGGTGTTTTAAATTTGTCTCGGTTTTGGAGACAAAACTTCAGGAGAAAACACTCCGGAGTGTCTCCTCTGAAGGGAAAAGGGCCTCCCCCTTTCCTCCACCAATAAGCCAAGTGGGTCACAGCAAGTGGAAGTGGAAAAAAAACAAACTGTTTATTAGCACCAAACAAAAACAGGGTAGAACAGGATAAAAAAAAACCCCTCAAAATACAACAAATTCCCGGAGAGGGAACAGACACGCGGGCTTGGACCAGCCAGGGCCACCCCACGGGCCCTCCGGGGCTGCCCCACAGGCTCCCCGGACTGGCGAGGAGGGAAGGGAGGCAGTGAGGCAAGGGGAGGGGAAGGGAAAAAAGAGCAAGACAAACCAACAGAACCTTTTTCCTGCTAGCGGAACACAAAGAACCCCAAAGAGCAGCACAGCGCTCCCTCCCGAGCCCCCCCCCGGGTCCACCTTAAAGGCACAGCGCCCTTGGGCATTGAGCGGATGGTTTCATAACATCACCCCCGGACAAAGTTGTAATGTCAGCCAGGCTCACCAGTGGCAAGCCTGGGGGTGCCAGGGCAATGTTTAAGGGATGGTGTATTAGCGAGGTCCTTTGGTCTCCCATCTCAGTGGAGGTGAGGGATGGAGATCCATATGGCAGCAGAGATACAGGGATTGTTGATATGTTAGAAACTGTGGAAGCACCTGAGAAGGGTCCCATAGGAGTTAGGGCTTCTCCTCCTGAAAAGGTGATGAGGTCAATATCCCAGCTGAAGTGCATCTACACCAATTCACTGGTACCCACTTGGCAGCTGAAAAAATATTAGATAGCTCAAGACCTTACACGTATTTTCCAATCTAAGTGATTCTATAATTTTGAAGCTGTGTGGAATCTGAGCTCCTGCTGCGCACCTGTGTTGAGGATATATTACTCTGTTGTTTAACAGCAGACTGGGCTGATTCTCTGTGGAACGGTCTAAAAGCAATGCAAGACTGAGGTGCGATATTGGAGCTTGGTGGTGAGGGAGTGGTGTTTACAGTAGCACCACCCTTAGCTCCTGAAGTGTTTTCGTGGTGTAGTCTGGGAGAGTGGATGAAAAACTCATGAGTTTTAATTTAGAGGATCAGCTGAATTTAGTAAAGCTAAGCATATTTAAATCTGGTACTTGGTTCTGACATTTACTTGGTGACATTTTTGCTCCCTTGTGTTTAATTTATGCCTTGGGATTATTGCAGATTGAAGGAGTGGTTTTGCTTCTCTGTATCCCTGTTTCAGTATGGCTACTACAGGAATCCCACTCGTGGGGATTCATTTCAACCTCTACTAAAACTAGGGAGAAGGGTTGGCCTCAGTGTTGGGAAACCACCAAAAGTAAGGGTACAGGCTTGATGCTGGTTTGCAGAACTGCCAGCTGTGATGAGTATTCCTTCATATTTGCAAGGAAAGAAGCTATCCCTGTGAAATGCTGGTCTCTGTTAGCAGAGAAGCCTGTTGTATTGCACAGGACAGGCAATGCAGTAGATGACTTTTATCTGGGTTCTGCTGTTGCAGTCTAAAGGATGCTTCTTAATGGCATGTTTGTGCATAAGCGAGGGCCACCCACAACAGAAGCCAATCAATGTTTCCATCTCTGCTGAAAGGGATGAAATTTTGTCAAACATCTAAGCAAAGTCCAATATTAATTTTTAGTTACTTAGCATGGATGGACTAATGCGCAAATACTGCCTTGTGACCTGGTAGGCTTGAAAAACAGTAAATATTTCTTCTGTTTGTCAGTGATGGCATGAGAAGATGCATCCTTAGCTCTAGTAGCTCTAATGCTTTGCCTAACAGGTGTCTTACAGAGCATTAATCCACAAAGTATGTAAGTGAAGCTGCCATGTAAGATGACATATCATGTAACAACTCTCAGGATCTGTAATGCACATCGTTATGCAAAAAACCATGCTTGCTTATGGTTTCTTTTAGTAAGAATAATCCTCCTAATATCTGTTCAGATATTAGGCATGAGTCAATGGACATGCATTGTTGCATAAAAAATAATGAACCTAATGATTATGTATATAAACATTTTACCATGATGGAGGTAGTCCTGTTTGTCACTGGAGGTTTTATTGTATCCTGTGTTCCTCTGCAATTTTTTAAGTAAGTGTATGTAATGGAGAACTTCTGTGCTCAGGAGGAGGCAGCAAGAATACTTTGGCTATAGGAAGGAGTGGCATGCTTTGAGAGAGGTTGTTGTGTACAAGGAAGATTTTTATTAGGTTTGAATCACTGGAGAAAGAAAGTTTTGAGAGAAAGGGAGTAAATGGGTTCAAGAAGAGTTTAAAGATTTGTCAGATAAATGAAATTTGCAGAAAGGGAGAAGAAAGTATTTTTTTTTCCTGTGTGGCTTGAGCAATAGTAAAACCACAGACACTTACTGGAGAATTTTGGTTGGAGAAGTTCCAGCTGTCTGGTTAGTCTGGCATCAATCCCTGTCCTTTAGACTGCATAGCATACAGACAGTGGTACAGGATTACCTAGAGCAGGGCTGGAATTGCCACTGGGAATTCTTGTTTCTCTTGAACACTGAGAAAATTTTGAGCTGTACCTTGTACTTGGTTTGTTTTTCTATATGAACAATAGGGTCATCTTGGAGTCTGGGTGTCCTTCTCACCAGTTATAAAAGGACTTGCTTCATATTTAGGGTTTCTTTTGCTGTATCCTTGGACACTGCAGAGGAACTTGAGATCCAGCTTCTCTGGTCACCCAGATGAAAGGCCTGGTTGTGGAATGCTTTAATTCATGCCTGGCCTATATACTCAGTTTTCATGCTATGGAAATCAGAGTGAAGGGGTGAAATGAGGAGTGTGTATCTGGCTCTTCCCCCAGGTGGAATAAGACCATAGCAAGAACATGTTCAAATCCAAGACATGAGATGCAGTTCCAGTTATGAAGATGCACCTATCTCAGATTTGATGTATTAAACCTGAAGGTGGCTTCTACTTGATAGGAAGGGACGAATAGGTATTAATTGTCAATGTGTACTTTTATCTCTTATGAATTAACGTGTCTTTCCTTAGCATGATCAGAGCTAAATCATCTGATATGTCCAAATAAGACATGCAGCTCATTAAATTTTCCAGTAATGAGTTAAAAAGAACTATCTTGCATTTCTTCCAGTTTAATGCAATCCTCAGAAAGGGAGGTTAATGCCATAAATGCTTGGAAAACAGGTGGTGAGATATTTCTGCACAGGGATTATGAAGGATGGTAATGACGTAAGAGTCCCTGCAAGATAAACCTTGTTTTGATGGTTTTGTGGTTTTTTTTCTCTTCACCAGATCATGATTCCATATGAAAATCGAACAAGTGAGGTGATGTACAATAAAATGAACATATCGGAGCTTAGTGCCATGATTCCACAGGTTGGTTGGAGATAACTGAAAAATTATTCTTTTAATATCTGATCTGTGTAATTAAACCTGTCTTTAGTGTTCAGAGCAGCATGTTAAAGGAGTATCATCAGGAATGTGTGTGCTCATTTACAGTATATGTTCTTTTAAATACAGTTCCAACTTTAATGAGGATTGAAAACATATGTAATGACAAAGTGCAATGATTTCTAAGTTCATAATAAGTAAAGCTTTGAAACCATTAGTTTTAAAGGTACAACTTAGTTCATAAATCATCTCTCTTCATAATCTGCTTTAACCAGCCTTCTCTTTGTCATTGCAGTTTGACTGGCTGGGATACATCAAGAAGGTGATTGACACCAAACTCTATCCTGAGCTTAAAGATATAGGTCCTTCAGAAAATGTGATTGTCCGTGTTCCCCAGTACTTCAAAGATTTATTCAGGATACTAGAAAATGAAAGGAAAAAGTAAGGATCCTATGATGGTTTCACCCACACTTAAAAGTGATGCCATGAAGATTTTTTGCCTTTTCTTTTATACCCCTTTTATACCTTTTTACAGCTTCTGTATTCTTAGTGCTTTTTGCCTACATTCTTGGACTTGTTTGTCAAGCTGGGAGACTAAGCATTTTAGAAGCTTTGTAGGTAGAGGATAGTGTGCCCCAGACCCCAAGGTCCTCTCCAGAACACATTCTGTAACCTAAGATAGAACCATCCAGGGGAAGGTTCCTTGGGGAGGGGGGCTCACTCAAGCCTCTCATTGGGGAATCTTTGATAGATATGCTAATTAATGAGACCTATAATATTATACCAGATCTTTTGGGGGTGTGCATTGCAGTGGGCATTGAGGTGCATTCAACCTGGACGAAGTGCACCTAAGGATCCTTAAAATAAATACCAAGGTAAAATCCCTTTTTCCCTTCTAGAGTGTTTGACTCTTGATTTTAAGACCAGGAAAAGGCATCGTAAGGGTACATCAAATGCTGGGCTTTTTCTATTTTTTTTTTTTTTAATGAGTTTCAGCTATTCTTGGAATCAAGTCTCTGGGCAAACAGTCTGTTTGGTTTTGCCTGAATGAGGATTTAGATATTACCTTGTGCACAGCAGGAGAATTTTCAGTTTCAACACCTGTGTTCTATGGATAACACAGGTTGCAGTAAAGCTGCCCTTTCCAGATGCATTCAGCATCTCTAACTTGTATAGGGTCTTGTATCTTGTGAAATCCTTTACACCTGCAGGACATAGTTGTAAAATGCAGGTAGCTCTGATTAAACATGGTAGATGTGCTTTGCACAGGGAAGCAAGAGAGTTTTGGGCAGTGATGAAAAAGTGACATCCCATTTGAAACATCCTTACTGATGACATCTAAGGGATTTCTGTGATAATTTGTTCTCTGAGGCATGTTGCTGAAATTTAAAATATTGTTAAGCTGTTGTCTCCAAATAGCAATCTTTGCTGATTGTACAGTATGGCCACAACCAAATGTATTTCAGGAAAAAAAAAGTCAAAGATTATTCTTATATTGTCGCTCTGTGTCTCTAGTGATGGAATGCTTACATTAATTCATAGTACCTGTAAAAATAGCACACAAATCAAACAATAAGAAAAAAGAAAATTTACTGATTTGCTTACAGATCATCAAATATCCTTTCCTTGTAAAATTCAGATAAATAGCATTAGTGCCACCAATTTTAATCTACTGAAGAAAGACTTTAAAATTATTTGAGCTGTTCATGCTTAAAGTTAGTTACATCAGTGGGGATAAATGTAGGATTTAGAGGTTGCATATCTAGCAAGATGACAGGGAATTAGTTATTCCCTGCCTACAAATACACTTACATGCAAATATATTATGTAACTATAGAGTAAATACCTGGAGACTTTTTCCATCAGTTTCTTATTCAGGGAAAATCTAAATATTCAAGAGAAGTTAAGCCAGCCTGTGTGTCATGGCAGAAGGAGGCTGGAGTAATGACCAGAAATAATTGCAATGCCTGTCTTTAGCAAAGCTCAAGACCAGGTTTCCGGCCTCACAGGCTGGGGGGAGAGGGTGAGCAAAAGCAGTTCCAGTATATTCACACTGCATATGTTAGAGGTGCTAATGGCTTAGGCATTTTCTGCCTGGTCTTATCCTAAGAAAATTGCATCATAAAATGTTAGAAATGGCAAATAGTGCTAAACTGAACCCAAGCAGGCTTCAAATTCTTGTGTGTAAAATGTATCCAAACAGCCCAGGCATGATAACCAAGATCATGTTTATCTCTTAGGTGATTATGTTCATTATTTAAAATGTCAGAGTCTGCTCCAGAGGTAACCTTGCTATCTGGCCTGAGAAAATTAGGAGATCGTCTTAGTGTGAATTCCTAACAATGAGGTCTTAATATTCCCTTGTAGGGTGAACCCTGAAAACTTAACAAGGATATTTTCTTTTAGATAATCTCATTTGTCATTCTCCATATGATATTTTAAAGGTTTAGTTAATGTAAACAACATGAATTTGATTTGTTACTGTAAATATCTAGACCAATCAAATTCCTAGAAAAGCATTTCAAAATTTTAGATTTGCTTCAGTGTTCATAATGTGAATTGTCTTCTCACCATTTCAAGAGATGGAGTGTCATAAGGAAAAGCAGATACTTTCACCAAGTCCATATTCTTTTCAGTTACAAGGCTATCCCTAAATTATACTTTAATTCCAGTGCCTTGTGTGTCCTCTTCCTCAATGAGTACCCTGCTAGCCTGGGTACTGTTCAAAATGTCACAAAAAGATGGCTCATGCCCCAGTATTTCACCCAGTGATCAGGTAAAGTATTTAATGAAGTTTGTTTGAGGTGGAGAAAAGAATGGAGTGAAAATAAAGTCTGGCTACAGAAGCAGCTCTCTTTGTTGGAGGTGGCAAGTTGTACAGACTCACAATCCTTGTGTTGAAAATTTCTCCCTCAGAGAACCTGCTGAGCAATCTTGAATTGTGAAATCATTTACAGGGCAATATTACTAGAAAAGGGCACATTGACATGTGTAGCGTGAATTTAGCAGAATTTTACTTAACTGCATGTAATCAAGTTACTGTGTGGTGCTTGCAGTAGGTGCAGCAGTGTGGTTCAGAGGTTGGTCTGAAGTCCCCAGGCCAGGGCACTGCTGTGACTCCAACCCAGGAGCTGGGCTCTCCACAGGGAGCTGCCCAAGAAGCTCAGCAACCAGCCTGCAGGATTTTCCATCAGCTCTGGGATGGCTAGCCTAAGTCATGTCAGGTGCTGAAGTAAGTCAAACCTTCATAACAGGTCTTCAGGGATTCCTTCAGCTTTTTGGTGTACCAATCAATTTTTAATGGGGTTTATTGCTATTACAGGAAAAAGAGGTGTATGTATGTAGCTGTGATGTAAACGAGCAATGGCAGAGCTCCAGTACAGCTGTGCCATGTGAGGGGGCAGAGAGAACTGTGCTGGCACCAATTATCATATATTTTTTATATATATCCCTTATATATATATCCCTTCCCTCTTACCTGTGTGCTGGTGCTTTATGTGAGCCATAAATAGGATACCCTAAATTGCATCTTTTCTGGAGATCTTTGCAGCTGTTGAAAGAAGCAGCTTTATCATTCTCATAGATCTCTGAATGGATAGTTAGTTTCATAGAACCATAGAATGGTTTGGATTGGAAGGGATGCTATAGATTATTTAGTTTCAACACCCTTCCCGCAGGCAGGGACACCTTGCACTAGACCAAGTTGCTCAGAGCCCCATTGTGATGATCCATCCTTAAGGGCAAGGCCAGCCTGGCCTTGAGCACTTTTAGGGATGGGGCATCCACAGCTTTTCTGGACAACCTGTTCAGTGCCTCATCTCCCTCACAGTAAAGAATTTTCTCCTAACAGCTGATAAATCTATCCTTTTTCAGTCTAAAGCCAGTCTCCTTGTCCTATCACTATATGTTCTTGTAAAATGTCCCTCTCCAACTTTCTTGTAGGCCCCTTTTCCTTTGTCTTACCTTCCCATATCTGTGCAGTATGGGACTATTAATTGAGAAGAACTGTAATTCATATAGCACATGAAGAATTTTCTTTAGAGATGGATGGAGGCACTAGATCCCTTTTCTGGTCTTACTCTGACTCTGAAAAATTAGAGAAGTTACAATAATTTGTCTTGAACTAGTGCCTCTAGCAATAGAGGCAAAAGTTTTTCTGTACTTTTAATTTGATTCGTGACTCAATTCTGAATACAATTTTCAAACAGATCTAAAATTTGTGAAAGAGATCTTTTGCTTAGAATGTCAATTAATTTGTCCACCTATCTCATATTAAATCTGTCCTCTTTAATTGCTACCATGTCTGTTGATTAAAATATTGCAAGCTCACAGAATTTTACATGAGCAACCTACTTTATTCTCAGACAGGGCAGAAAGTACTTTAGTAAATATTCATAAGCACTGGTATAATTTTAACTGTCCCAGCAAACAAGCTCTCTATCACTTCCTTTGGGAATGTGTGTCACAATAAGGGTCATACTGGTTAAAAGTGAGCCTACACTTTCTGTAACAGGCATTTGGAAGTTAAAATAGAGTGTACTCCTCTGAAAGGTTACAACAACAAATACTCTGGTCTCATCAAAAGAGCAGAGAGGATTTTTAGGTTTTATTTGTGTGCTGGATTTTGCTCCATGTGTAGAGATTAACTTCTCTGAGCCTCAGTGAACTTTTTTGTGAAACTGCAAGGAAAATCATCCCAAGACCTGCACTGTAGTAACTTTATAGGCAAAAAGTGACAGTTTTTAAGCGAAGTGAAGATCACCAAATGATTTGAAGTTTGCATAGTTAGCCCAAAATGTAAAATAATCATCCCCCAAATAGGTAAACGAATTCAGATAAATTTCTATTTTATTTTGTTTCAAAAAACAAACTAAAACACACTGCCCTTCAAACATGCAACAACAAACCCCCTCAACCTCTCCACTTGTTGCCCACCCCCCATTAAAAAACATTCAAGGGGAACCTCCCTTTTGTTTAATGCTGTGTGGATTCTGTTGTGGTTACAATCTGGAATTATTACTGTCTCATCAGACAGCTTGGTTTTAGCGTGTGTCAGCCTTTTCCTTCCCAAATTAAAACAATCCTCAATTAATTATGAGATATTTCCTGCAACTGTCGTCTGCCTTCATTACTTATACCTGACACAAACATTTCTGAATTCTTGTTGATATTATTGTCTTTCAATAAGTCACCTTTTTGAGACACAGCCTTTAGAAATTACAGTCTTTCATTCACTACCAGTTTGAGAGAGTTTCCCCAACTCAAATGTAAGAACAAACATCGCTGTGTGAGAACAAGAAGTACAAATTGTAATGCACAATTGGTGTGAGATGGTGATCTATTTAGCTAAGGCTTTTTACCTAAGGCTTTTGATTGAAATAAAATCTTTAACCTTTTAATCTGTGAGATTTGCATAAATGATGCAGAAGTTGCTACAGCTGGATACTCTTCAGCTCTGCTGAAATATCTGAGGCAGATTGTTGTGAGGTTTCTGGAGTTTGAGTCATTTACCAAAACAATGAGAGTTGAGTGCTTTTAGGGTGCTCCACTGGCCATTGAGTGAGAAAATTCCACATTGTCAAAAACTTATTAAGGGAAAAATCTGAACTTTCTGGCATTTCTTAGGTTGAAATGAATTTTTAATGATCCTAAACATTATCTTAAAATGGTGTGGTTATCTAAGCAGAGCTAACTATTTTGGCTTTTGTAACATGTACTGTCTTATAAATGTACATTATTCATGCTAAAAAAGCTTTTTCAGATATGTTTTATGATTATTGTGGGCATTTAGGTACACTATAGAATATATCTGTGTACTAAAAGAGGGAAATACACCCAGTGTGAGAGATGCAGCAATGCATCTTGAGCTGAAGGCTTTGTGTGGGTGGGCTTGGTTAGAGGCAAAACTGAAGTTATGTCTCAAGCAAATGCTGCTGTCAAGACAGTGTGCCCACGAAGTGTGTTTCCAAGCTGTTATGATTCAGAAGAGGGAACTGTGTCTCTGAGTGAAGCTAATGGAGTGACACCGTAGCAACAGCTGCATTGCCCCACACTTATGGCAATGGGAGATTGCAGAAATGGGATTGTTAGAGATGGGGGAGTTGTTGGATAGTCCATAACAGCATCTTCGGTTGCAAAGAAGCAATTTTCCTAACTATGGAGAAGTCTGTGGCCTGCCAAAAATGTTATCTATATCCCAGTGGGGAGCAAATAACATTTGAATATCCATAGCTTTGAAGCAATGACTATCCTTGAAAAATATGTCATGTATAAAAGAAGATGAGAATAATATGTTTAGGCCATTTTTGGACTTGTTTTGCGACTGCTGGAAGTTGCATTGCATATTTCAGAATGCACCTTTAGCTCATACAGCCACTGTTGAACATGGAGAGAGATCAATCTAGGCTGGATAAATCCTTCAGTCAGGTGCCCAGAGTTTTAGAAAAGGGGCATGGATGTCCTGGGAATTTTAAACAATCTCTTCCCGGATCTCTCAGACTCAATTCTTATAAGATTTTTGTTACTGAGACTTCACTTTTGGTATTTCAATTATCCATCTGACAAAATAGGAACAGTAATACTTTAATAATTTTGTGAGTAGTAGAAGTTTTCAAAGCATATTGATAACTTCTAATGAAATATACAAATATGAGATAATGAGAGTGTATATGGGATGGACTGTTACCTATTCTGTTACCATTTATGTGCCCTACTAATGAGGGGAGATAACATTCACTTTGATCTACAAAAGAAAAACCAGTTAATCTCTGGATAGAGCTTTGATGCAACTATTATTATAACACAGTTCTTGCCACTTCTAAGGAAAATGAAAGCTGCCTTTTGGAAAAAAAACATTACCTAAAAATGACATACTAGATGATGAACCTGTTATAAGTAATCCCTAGAAGATGGTTATCATGGGGCAAATATATATTAAGTGGCTGCAATCATACAGATTCTCCTGTGTGATTGGGATTTATCAATTTGGCCATCACTCATTAATTTTTAAGGTGAAATTTCTGCCATTCAGGTAAAATGTTTGTAGAGATATTTCTGTGAGTGCTTTGTGGTACATCATATGTGTTTACATGTCTGATAAAAATATGCCTGATTTAACAGGACTCTTGCCAACTACCTTGTGTGGAGGATGGTTTATTCAAGGTTATTCAACCTCAGTAGACGTTTTCAGTATCGGTGGCTGGAATTTTCTCGGGTAAGTTATGCTTCCATAGCATTTACAATGGTCGTAGTGTTGACACTATTGGTTTCCTTTATAGTTGCTTATACCTTTGCAAAACACAAAATGTTTTCCATGCTGGATGAATTTTCTAAATAAACTTTTTTCTTATTAAAGACTCCCTCTAAAACAATAGACATACATATTTTTGTATGTGACACTAAGACATTTATATGACACTAAGAAAAAAAAAGTCTTTTAGGTGATGTTAAAGAGGTTTTGAAATCTCCCCTTTAAAAACCTTGGTCTTCTTTTGCAGCAACTTGAAAGTTGGAATGTTTTTGAATTAGGTTATGTGGGCTGTGACCTGCAGGCCAAATCCTTTTGGCCAAAATCTAAACTTTTTGAGAAAACCTACTGCTTGCTCTTGTGTGAATACAGCTCTAGTAAAACAGAAGTCTAGGATTTCACTTTTTAAAAGCTTGCTCAAAGCTCTCCCATGCTCTGATGCCAGCATTACATGAGCTCTAGCACATCAATACACCAGCCATTTCCACAGAGAAGATGATCAGGTACCTTCCAGCTTGGCATTACAGAAGAACCAGGAAACCGCTTCAAGCTGTGAGAGCAGAACTAAATTATCTGCAGAGTACTATGGGCATTTAGATAAAACATACATTTGATTAGGTGAACCCTGAATAGAAAGCCACCTTGGTAATCCTGGAGGCAGTGTGAGGGCTCCTTAAATAAAGGGTTAAACTGAAATTGAATGGTGCTTTGTCTTGTGTCTAAGCCACTTTGGATGGTGAACTTTATTTGCTATTATGAAAACTGGCTGACAGCAGGAGGCTGGCATGGTGCTGGGAGTGATGGGGTGCAGGAGGTGTGTGTGTTCTGTGCTCCCTGGTGAGGCATGCAGGTGACTAATTATAGAACCTATACTGTTTTTCCTTGAGTAATCCTAGCATAGTTCTGAGTTGATCACATACCTAAAAATAAACTCCAGTAGCTTGATGGAAACTACACAGGAAAGGCAGCTTCTTATACTTCTGAGATCATATTCAAAATAGTCTTGTTAAAGATGCTGTTATCTTCATGTAAAATATGAGAAACTGGCTGTAAGAACCACAGTGACAAGTTTGTAGGTATCCCCTTCTGGGACATTCCATGTAGTTAGGTAAAATGATGTTGGCTATCAGCCAGCCTGCAGCATGATACTGAGTTACATTGAGTTATATAATGGCCAGAAAAAATCCTGAAAGGAAATATTAAGCTTTGGATAGTGTGCATTTTAAGATGGTAATGGACTACTGTCACTTCTCTGGGACACAGAAGCTTAGGGAGAAATCTAACTCAAAGTGATTCAGTGCTTATTAATAATCTCATCAAGGCTGTCACAGAATTACAGAATGGGTCTGGTTGGAAGGGACCAAAGTGTGGTTATCTGGTTCAACCTCCCTGCTCAAGCAGGGCCATCCCCAGAGCACATGGCAGCGGATTGCTTCATCCTTGTTTCCCTCCACTGGATCTGCTCCGGGAACTCAGTGTACTTCTTCTCCTGAGGAGCCCAGAACTGAACACAGCACTCCAAACACACCTCATTGGGGCTGAGTAGCAGGGCAGGATCCCCTCCCTGACCTGCTGGCAATGCTGTTCCTAATGCACCCCAGGATTCATTGGTGTTCCTGGCCCCCAGGGCACTGCTGGCTCGTGGACAGCTCGTTGTCCACCAGGAGCCCCAGGTCCCTCTCCTCAGAGCTGCTTTCCAGCAGGTCGGCCCCCAGCCTGTGCTGGTGCCTGGGGTTGTTCTTGCCCAGGTGCAGGACCCTGCATTTGCCCCGGCTGAGTTTCAGAGCGTTCCTCTGCCCATCTCTCCAGCCTGTCAAGGCCCTTCTGAAGGGCTGCACAGCTCTCGGGGGTATCGGCCACTCCTCCCAGCTTTGTGCCATCAGTGAACTTGCTGAGGAGGCCTCTGCCCCTTCCTCCAAGTCATTGATGAATAAGTTAAACGATACTGGCCATGTAAATGGCTGTGAAAGCTTACAGCACAGTAAAAGCAGTGAATCAGCAACTCATTCCTATTATCTGCCCCTGGGACCTGGAGATGGAGAGTTAGTTAAGTGAAGTAAACAGCAGTTGCTAATAGTTAATAGGTAAAGTTAAGTGAAGTAAACAGCTCAGTGGAACAGATTTCACAGGTCAATAGAAAGGACATGAGGAATGGTGTCCAAGGCACTGGACTATTCTGTTGTTGAATAGATTTGTCCAGTCAGAGGATGGAGAACTAGAGGCACTTCAGTATCATAAAAAGGACTCACCAACCCCTTGCCAGATAAGCAAATAAAGCATTGAATTCCTGATAAAGAGATATGACTGTGAGATAAATCAGTGACACTTTAAGGAAAGAATGTATTTTATACAGTCATTGTTTCATTAATTCAGTCAGCCTCAACCATCATAAACACAGTATTTTTTTTACCAGGTTCTCATTTTCTTTTGGTAGCTTTTATACCTTATATGTAGAAATCTTGGCATCAGGGCCGCAAAATCTTTGCACAGAGAAGGAAAAATACATGATGAAGCTGTAAAAAAACTTCAGGTTTAGAAATAGGACAAACCTGCTGACTCTAAAGAAAGTGCTTTGAGTACCACATCAGCAACTATCAGCAGCTCCTCTGCAGTGGCACTTTGAGACCTTGTAAATTTGCAGTGGCACCTGGGGAAGAGGTCGGTTAATTGTGTCGTGAAGTTCTGAATTGACTGGGAGGGCTTGAAACCTGCTATTTATAGTCACTGTTACTACCTGAAGTACTGTGTTTTAGAGTGGTACATTAATATTAGGAGGACCATTTGAGGGAGTTCTTGTTGGCTGTTGTAACATAAATATCAATAAACCAGCTGTGAGATATAATCTATTCCTCTCAGCTCTATTTTTATTGGTCTCACAGCCTGTGCTGCCTTTATATCCTCCTTACAGTCAAGCCTCCCTCAAAATAATGATAATTATTATGTTGTAGTAATAGTATGTCACAGTCTAAAAGCCAGCTCTGTCTCCTGACTATTTCTATGGCTGATGCATACTCAGAGCTTTTGGAAGGAATTTCAAGCTCTGATGACTAATGCCATAACTCCCCTTCTTCCCCCTGCATCAGGAAAAAGATCCATTGCAGATTTACTCTGACCCCAGAGAGAAATTTTCTTCTCTTTTTTTCTTATCTTTTTTTTGAGTGCTGTGTTTTGTATAAAGGTTGAAGAATTTGGAAAAGGAGTTGATTGTCAAATTTGCCTCTGTTTAGAAAAAATATCACCTTATTATGTATTGGTTTGACTAATAGGGTTTTCTTATAGAAGCAGTGTACTCTCTGCCATCGAAAATCTATTACTGCACATACAGTATTAATAAAAAACATTTGGAAATGCAATTCGCTGGTGTATTTAAGTGTGAGTCATTGATTATGCTTAATTACAGACAATATGATAGGGAAAATCAATCTTTGAATGACCAAAATATCTCACCTTCAATAGCTGAGGGTTAAGCTGCTCTGGAATTTTCCTATTGGAAAAAGACAAATCCAAACCCTTCAGTTTTGCTGGATATTTAATCTTGTGCTCAAAGGAAGAGAATAATGGGGAAAAGAAGGGGTTCAGAAACTGCAAAATTGGTGCTTAAGAGGCTTGTATAATCTGTGAGAGGCCAAAATCCCTATCCCACCTGATCTGGTCTGATGCTGACTATCCTCTGCCTTTACACAGCTGACAGGTGTTAACTGTTAGACTGGGATTGTGTTTGTTCTCTGTGGAAAAGCTTAAGAAGTTCCTTAAGTGGCAAGAGAACACTTTGAACCTTGAAAATAAGTTTCTTAGGTCAGCACTGCTTATGGCTCACATGGACCCATCTTGTATCTTGTTGTGTGTAGGGTTTTTTTAGATGAACTACATCTTGATGAGCAATGTAATGTTAGCTGGGTAAGCACCCACAGTAACAGCATTCTTCCTGTGAGAAACAGAAACCAAGAAAGCAAATGCTCTTGAGTTCTGTTTTGCCTTATTCCTTGGTGTGTTGACCATTCTTGACTGTTTCTTTTGAAGCTCATTTATGGTGACATCGTCAGAGCCTTTTTAGTCTTTAGTAAATCTTTAGTAAAATACATCAGTTGTTCTACCAACGTCTTTCTACTGCAACATAGAATGATTTTTTTAATTTTTGGGGGGGTGGGGGGACAAACATATTCAGTGTTCTTGATGATTCAAACCTCTTTTCTCCTGAAAATGCTCTGTTTGGGAAAGGAACTGAAAGCAACTATTTGACACAAACTATGGTAAAAGTAGCTGGACAAGTAAATGACAAGAAGGTGTGGACATATCCCTACCTGTGTAAGATGTCATTAGTTTGTGGCAATGGAGGGCTCTGTGGGAGGTGTTTCATAAGGACTAACCCAATTTTCATGAGGACAATCTCCCTAGGCCTCTCACCCTGTCAGAGGAGAGGCAAATGTTTTCAGGAGCTATCTCACAGCAGGGTTTTTTAGAGGAAATTATCTCTCTACTTAACACAGAAAGAACACCAAGAGTAGTCCAAAGTTAGCACTGACCCTCTAAGCCTAGTCTCTCTAAGTCACTGTTACCATTGTACTGTTCTTAAGTTTAAAATCTTACAGCTATTTTGTGGTGTTCAAAGTACTTGTCATAGCATTGGATGAAAATAGAAATAGCTGTAGAGTATCATTATTGTTTCCTTTGGTGGCTATTTGACAAATATGCTTTGGCCTATACTGAATGTGGGTTCTTCTTCAAGAGTATGATGTTATGGCCTAAGACCTGTCCCTGTCAACAGGTGATCCATGGGACTACAACTTTGCTGCCTCAGTGGGATAAATGTGTGGACCTTGTAGAAAATGCCCTCCCCTACGTTGTGGGTAAGATGTTTGTGAAAGCCCATTTTCAAGAAGACAAGAAAGAGATGGTGAGTCCTCTTTAGTCTCTGTCTGGAAGTTTCCTCCTCACAAATTGCCTCTGATGTTAGAAAATGTTTAGAAAGAGATAAGATTCTTAAAAATGTTTTAATTGAATAAACAAACAAAAAACCCAAACCAAAACAAAAAAGAAAAACAAACACACAAGGAGAAAATTGAATGAATTTAAAGAATTGTTACCTTTCTGCCCATTTGGGCATTGCCCCTTCTTTCTATCTGCAGTCCTTCAGATAAATAAGCGGCCAGTTCAAAACCAAGTTGAATGCTGTTAATTAATATATGAAAATAGTGACAGGCAGGCTGTGCAGGAACAGAGTGAGGGGTATTGATGAGAAATGGTGCAGTATAGCTAGTATAATTCATGATAGTAAAGTTTTTACTGACTAGTCAAAAAATTGGTTGAGATTTCTCTGCTTTAGGACTACTCTTTGAAAGCTGTGACTCCTACACCTGTAATCTAAGCAAGAAACATGTAACTGATGTCTGACCCAAATTAAGGGAAGCTTAGAGCCGCATAGCGAGAGTTTATATCTGTGTTTCAAATCTTTTCTGCTGAACAGTGAAAGGAAATATTTTTCCATACCATTCAGTCCAGAGAGATGTTAATCCTCATTCTAAAATTTCAACAATAGCTATGTTATCACTTCTCTCAAAAACATATACAAATAATTAATTACCCTTCACAATAATTTATGACTTAGTTTCAGTTCATGTTTTTCTTATAAGGTTTTCCAATATCTGCTTTTACAGCCATTGATTTTTCCAACAATAATCAGTTTTAAATTAACTCACTTAGTCATTGAACTTAGCACTCCATGCAGGAAGGGCACAACTGTTTAGGAAATATGAAATAGCACCCTGTGCTGGGAGCAAGAGCTCTGTGAAAGCCCTGCAATGCCCTGGCTCAGTAGCCTGAGTTTCTCTGTTTTATTTTATCTACTTTGACTGCTTTCTCAGGGAAAGATTCCATTTTAGAAAGCACACACTTATTTGGCTTGTCCAAATCTTTGTAGTCTCTTTCCCTCTTAGGTTCTGCATTTCTTTTCTGCCTTCACCTAGAGTTTCCTCTCTGAGATCCAGCATTTCAATCCCCTTCTTCTTGATCCAGTTTGTAATGTGCTATTTGGCCATTTTGTGGCAAAAATATGCCAGGCATATGCAGTGTGTTATCCTGCACAGGATAAGTGGGAAGAGTAGGAGTATAAGAAGTGTACACTTTATGGAGGGGATGGACATATTTTCATATTTGTATATTTGAGGAAAAATTATGAGAAGCAGATAGAGCAGAGAATGGTTTCTATTGAAATGTGACCTAATTAGAATGTTTCTTAGTGTGCACGTTCCTTGTAGACCAAAGCTTTGGAAAATTATCAAGTCTGAATTCACAGTAGCATCCATAGTAAGAAATGCATATAAAATTCATAGTGTAGGTCACAACATTCAGTCTTAAAAAATGAACAGCCCATGGAGATAAAATTACATACAGGTGAAATTCATTGCATTTCATTTAGAAGTGTGCTTTTCAAGTTAATAGTTTGTGGTGTTATCATTTTCATTCCACTGGTTTTCAGTTCTATTTCTCTTTTTTAAACAGTAAGAAAGCATGTGAGTAAAGCACTCTTATTTGTACAGGTTTTTTTTTTTTTCCTTTTTTTTTTTTTAGCTTATGGCATATATCTGTCTATGATAAGCAAATCCTGAGTTACGGATAATATGGATTCTTTCCCCCCCATGTTTTGTGATTGATGTTTCATACCTTAGATACTTCTCTTCTTTTATCAAGAAAGACATTATTTGTGTCTAAATATAGCACTGCTTCTCACTCAGAGTGCCTGCAGTGTTTCTTACAGATACGCCTGAGCAGTTTCAGTAATAACTTTGATAGCAGGAATAGGTTTCTCCCCCTGCCCCCTGCAGCCACAGCTGCTGCATGAAGCCTAAGTATACACCAGGGCCCAGCTGCAGAGCTTGTGTTTGAACTTGTAACCTCCAAATACAGGGAGTTCACCTCATTAGTGCACAAAGTTAATTGAGTCAGTGCTCTGTCATCAATATCTTTAAGTTACCCTATTTCCTGGGATGCAGTTTACTGTGAATGTTCACTCTTTAGTCATATTTAATGCTAGACCTGCTCTAGTTGACCCAGGAGCCTCTAAAAATAAGAAAATGTTTTTTGAAAAGGGTAGGAAAAAATTAATAATCCAGGGAACTTTGCTACGTTTTTTCTGACTGCACCACAAATAAAGGACAATTCCAGATTAAAATACAGATCTGATACATTAATGACAATTTACCTAAAAGTAATGTTAGTTTTGAGAGTTTAGTCCCCACTTTTAATGACATTTCAGATCTACTAAATTTATAGAATAAGATTATATAAATCTCTGCTTCTTGACATTTTCATTATTTTTAAATGTAACATAATTGATAGCACAAAGTTCCAATAAGTCTTCATCTAATGGGTATCTGTCATGTCTTGTGCTGTCTTAACTCTTGTTTGTGCTAAAAGACTCAGGCAATGGCTGGATCCCCCTCATTACCTCACTCTCACAGTATTCCCCATGGCTATCTGTCATGGGGCTCATCTGCTGGTGCAAATAGTGGCAGCTGGTTGCGTACGCCTTTCTGGGCTGCCAGACAGATCCATAGGAATGAGGGCTCTTTAGACTCATATAATCCACATCTTAGCCATTAGATTTCTTATTTTCTGTAATTTCAGGATTTTCTTACTGTGCATACTCACTGAGCAGTCTATTTTTTTTTTTTTTTTTTTTTGCTTGAGATGTGGTCTTGGCTTTGCAGAGGTGTCTGAAGAAGCAGCCAAGCTGAAGTGGTTGTGGGTTTTCCCAGTTTTGCACAGATCCCAGCTGTCACTGGTGGTCCAGGACCACAGAAGCAGTTAAGGCTGCTCAGTGGTGTGAGCCAGGGCCTCCACCCCTGCAGTAAAGGGTAGCAATGCTTCACAAATGCAGCTAAATACAGGCTAAATATTTGGATACTGCTTTGTATTTGGATCATGGTGCTGTCAGCCCAAATTCAGTTCTTTGGCAGTATTAATAAGGCATGTCTCAGTCTCATATAAACCAAACCAGGCCACAGACTGTCTCTCTGCAGAAAAGGCTTTATTTGTGCAAATGCCTTTTGGCTGGCTCCTTCTGCATGGGCCAGTGATCTAGAACTGGAGGGTCAGAAATCTCCCCAAAGGACTGCAAATCTCTCAGTGATTTATGATTTACGATTTCAAGATGGGTATTCTCACAAATATGGCATGAAATGATCAGCAGTGAACAGGGTCTGTGCTACACCAGAAGGGAAAGAAGATGGAAAGAAACTTACCCT
The DNA here is from genome assembly GCF_041296385.1 of Aphelocoma coerulescens. Classification (NCBI taxonomy): domain Eukaryota; kingdom Metazoa; phylum Chordata; class Aves; order Passeriformes; family Corvidae; genus Aphelocoma; species Aphelocoma coerulescens. Next base: position 14,378,698 of record NC_091013.1, on the reverse strand, counting down.
CAGAAGAAGTGTCTCAGTATCAGAGAAAGCAGAAATTAGCCTTCAAGAAAGGACAGCTGATACCACCTGATTTGAAATCATTCGTGGTCTAACCAAGTCTATCACTCCTATGTACACCAAATCTTTTCTTACAATGATTCTGCTATGATATATCTTACTGGGGAGGGATTTACTAAATGTTTTGCAGATGGAGGAGTTGATTGAAGGAATTCGCTGGGCTTTTATTGACATGCTAGAAAAGGAAAATGACTGGATGGACTCTGAAACAAAAAGAAAAGCTCATGAGAAGGTAATAAATATAAATGTTGAATGAGTAAAATCCTGTTAAAATAAAATTTGACTTGAGTGGTAACAGTATGTCATGGACTTCACTTGCAGTTCCAGCTACCTACTCATCATTTTGTTAGAGAAGGGACACATGCCACATTTGTTTTTCTGGAAGCCGAGCCATCTGAGCTCCTGCTTCTTTGCAGAAGTTATTTTTATTACCTTGTTCTTCTTCACTTCTCTCCACCTTTCCCTATCTAGCTCTGGCTGATGTAGACTATGAGCTTATTTCATATTTGGCTTTTCTTGACAAAGTTTTCACCTTGACTAGGATCTCAGGGACCCACGAATCTACAGACAGAAAACAGTGTCTAAAACACCTGTGACAGCTCTGGGTGTTTGCTGTGAAGATGGAGGATCCAGCTAGAAGGGAATGTGAGAATAATTCAGGTTTCATAGTTTTTCCAGTGTTGTGGTGGGAGGCCTAACTTGAGAGCTGTCTTTTGAGAGTGTAATGGTGATCCCAGCTGAACATCCATTTCCTGACAGAATAATGCCAGTTATGAAGTGTGATAATCAAAGATGGCATTACTGGTCCTGATTGTTCTTAGATAAAGTCACGATAAAGGGCAAGAGGTAAAGGTGAAGGCAGGAGGATGTACTCAAAGCCTTTCCACTCTATTCCCATTTTTACAGCATGTGGTGAGTGGAAAGGAAGGCTGTCCAGATGCAGAGCTCTGTCCCCAGAGCAGCAATTGGAGGGGGCATATAAAAAGACAAGTGGAGAGTGTTGTGTAGGTCTGTGTGCTTATTTGTTGAGGCAATTGGGTATCAGTGAATCAGTAAGCACCCTCTTTGAATAAACTGACAGGCAAGTGCAGCTGAACTGTTCCTGCTCTCTGTGCTTGAATAAAAATAGCAGTGTTTTGATTTAAAAGCAAATATGGCCTTCAAAGTTTTTTAGTAATTCTAATGAAAAAGCTGTTGAGCTATTTTGTCATTGGAAAGATTTAAATTCCATGTGCAGTCCATTTACATTTTATACAGCAGTGCTCTTCATATATGCAGAAATGAAATAGAGCTGCATAAATGCACCAATAAACTCTATAGCAAGAGAACAGTAGTAAAATGACATTTATTTCCTGCTAACCTGATGGTAAAATGGGCTGCAGTTATTACTTCTTATTGGCTGTTACACTTTTTTTTTTCCTAGAAATACCATTAGAAATATAATTATCTGTAATTTAGATATTTGTTAAAATTGATGCAAAATAAGAGCAGGAAGATTTTCTAATGATTTCCTTAATAAAGATATTTCTATATAACAACCTGCTTAGTGATTTTGTTCAGAATTTGCTACCTGCCTTTCAGCAGGGAAACAATACAAACATTGCCAAAATTCCCTAAAAAAGCTCTCCCTTTCCTGTTTTAAGGAGGGTTTTCATCAGAAGGTAGGCTGTTTCCCTCTGTTGACACATTTTGGAAGCATATGCCACTTTGCTCCCAATTTAGACATGTAATTGAAGGTTCTGAAATTAGTGAGGTGAGTCTGGGCTGAACAATGCATGACAAACTAAATTCCATAAGTACAACAAAAATAATGCTACAAGCCATAGTACTATCAAATGAATAGCCAGTGGTTTAAAATCATTCTCACTGAACTGAAAAACCATTTCATAGTTTGCTGACATAGGAACCAGGTCAAACTTGTAGGAGACAAGTGTTATGTAATGCCTTAGATACTGCAGCAACAATTATGTGATAGGACTTATGACTACAAGTTTAAGTTCAGATTCACAGAAATAGCTACTTGGCTGGAAGGAAAGAGTCTAGAAAGACATTTGGTAGATTTCCAGACATGGAGTGTATGCATATTTACTAAATATTATTTATTGTTAATGATATTCAATTTGTCCTGGAACTCTTGGATGAGCATGTTTTTAGTTCAAGAAACAGATTCATTACATATAGGGTCAGAAAATTCACTGGGGAAATAGAAGGTTTATAATACAACAGAACCTTCAAAATCTGTTACTCTGTTCAATTAAATCTCATGAGCCTAGCACTTTCTGCTGTTACTTTTTCAATACTTAGGCTTTAATAAAGCAGCACAGACAGCATGAATTCTATAAGGGAGATTGAAAACCCCCTAGTATTAGTTTATTATAGAAATTGGTAGAAGTTGCATTCCTTTGTCAATAAATGTCATCCACATGCTGGACTCTTCACCCAGGATGGAAAAACACCAGGAACCAAGTATAAATTGGAAGAGAGAGGGTGCAGGGCAGCTGTGTTCAGCGTTGGTGTGGCCTCACCTGGAGTGCTGTGTGTTGTTCTGGGCCCCTACACTTAAAAAGAATCTGGAGATCCCTTAAGGCATCCAAGGGAGGGCAACAAGACCGGTGAAAGGGCTGGAAGGAGTGTCCTGTGAGGAACAGCTAGGGACTTTGAGGCTGTCTGGAGAAAATGAGGCTGAGGGGCCACCTCTACAGCTTCCTAAAGTGGGGAAGTGGAGAGGGACGTGCTGATCTCATCTCCCTGGATCCAGTGACAGCATATGTGGGAGCAGTTAAAAGCTACTTCATCAGGGGAGGTTGGACTGGACATTAGGAAGCATTTCCTTACTGAGTGGGTGGTCAAACACTGGAACAGGCTTCCTGGAGAGGTGGTCAATGGCCCAAACTTGTGTTTAAGAGGCACTTGGACAATGCCCTTAACAATGTGCTTTAACTTTTGGTCACTCTGAGGTCATCTGGCCATTGGATAAAATACTCCTTGTAGGTCCCTTCCAACCAAAATGTTCTAATTCTATTCTATCAATTAAGTAAAGAAAGGAAGCTATTAGTTAGGTAAAGGATGTTTTGGTCTTCTATGTTTTCATCAGTAACTGCCGCATTGTCCCTTATAGTAGTGCAGATTGGAGCTTCTGCCCTAAGTTCCATGGCAGAACTGTATCCTACATGGAAATGACTGTGATTCAGCTATCTTGCTCTTCCTCTGTTTTTTTAATTGCATCGCATTCTTGAAATGTTCAGATGCTCTGAAAAGAAATTAATTGCAGAAACCTGATGGTGGTTTTGTTTTCTGGGCCTGCTCCATGTGATCCATTTAATTTGCCTTTAGTTTTCCTTTAATTGCAGGCATATTTGGGTCATTAACAAATTTTTTACTCATTTCCTGAAGGAAGAATAGGGTCAGTGTGGGATCTGGGTGTCTGGACAATGAGCATAGAGAGCCTTGTGGTGATTGTATCTTTAGATGACAACATTGTAATGTAAAGAACACGGCAGGTTTGAAAGAGAATTAATGGCAAATCCTCTCTCTGATTCAGGTACTCACTGTTTGGTGTGTTTTCTGTTTCATGTTTTCTGACTGATGCCCACCTTTCTTTTGTGCTTGGCTGAGCCCAAATTTGTATACCTTGCTGTCAGCCTGATGCTTTGCAATCAAAGGAACCATTGACCTCCAAAGGACTTACAAAAGACCCTCTGGTAGAAACTATTCTTGAATTTTGCTTTAGGCAGCTTGTCAGCTTTATCTAATCACTGTGTCTGTGACTCTTTGTGTCTGTCAGAAGGGACACTTCTAATTTGATGTTTAAAGGATCAAATCTACTACTCCATGTGACACAGGGAACAATTGTCTTGCAGCCTTGAAATGAGAATAATCTCTTTAGCCCTTGTATACTTTGGAGTTAAGCTTTGACACTCTTTTTGTAACAAAAGAATATAATGAGATAACATCTAATAATTTACCTCTCTCCTCCCTCCATTTCTTTCTTTCTGGGATCGAAAGATTAATTTAAACCAGACCATCTGAAAGCCAATCTTACCAAAAAAGTTTCTAACAGGGTTAGGTGACTCTGCCTTCACGTGCAGTTCTCACCTGGCTCTCTGGATGGAGCTCACGCAGCTTCCAAAGGAGCTCTGAGTCCGAGAGAAGCGCTCGGCTCTGTGCTGTGAGGTTTTTTTCTCTTGTCCTTGCTCCTCTGCTCTATTCAAGCCCTTCTTTATTGTACCGTATTTGACTATCATCTCAAATTTGCTTCAAGTATGTCTGCTAGCCCCCGAATTTTCAATGGGGTGCTCTGATAAACAAACAAACAAACACCTCAAAAAGGTTTCGGTTCTTGCCCTTTTAGTCTCTTTTTTGTAAGGGTCATTACATTTTGCCCTCATTTACAGAACAGAGAAATTATTCAACTGAGAGCAGCTCCAAGGGTGTGTCTGGCAACATTCTTCAAGTGCGTGTTCTGTGAGTTACCCATGGCCACATCACAACTTCTGAGCAGAACTGCAGGGGTGGGGGGAGAGAAGTGAGAGCCTTTTATTTCCCTTACAGCGAAGGCACAGATTGCAGCCAGCAATGGCAGCCAGACGGTATTGACAGCTGTGTTTTGGCATGGTGGGCCACAGGGGAAGGGGAGAACCCACAACTGAAACTTCACTGACATAACTTGTGTGATGAGGGCTCACTTCTTTAAAATGGTAATTTATTGCTTCTGCTCTTCAAAGGATTATTCAGTGGAATATCATCACTGACATGTTAAATTATTCCCACTCCTGGACAGGAACCATTATTTTATTAATCACTATTTTTCCTTCCTAAAATGCCCTTTGTGCTTGGGTTTAGCTGGAGGTTTGAAAAAAGATGTTTTTCTTAAAGTTTGCAATTCTCTTATAAAATATCCTGTTAGGCTATGGCAAAAGAATAACTTCCTATTTGGAAGTTGGGTTTTTTATTGGGGTTTTTTTGGGTTGTTTTTTTTTTTTGCTTTGCAGTACTATTTTTAAAGCATGGATGATAAGCCAAAAAAGAGCTTGTTTTTCCTCTAGTAAGATTTTTCTGTAACATTATTAACCTCCTTAAGTCATGGAGCACAAATCCCAAGGTCACTGTGCAATCATTTGGCTCCTGAACTTGCCTGCTGCTTTCCTTTATTTCTAAGGAAGTTGTATACGCAACTTTTGTTTTCTCCACATCTCTCTGAGTCTGAAGACTGAGTCAAGAGGAGCACAGGAAAATATCAGGACTGTGCCTAGCTATAGGTGGCTCTCTTGGGCAGTGTTAGGTACCTTTGTTTAGCCTACAGGGCTTATTCTGCTGCTTCAGAGAGCTCCAGCAAACCTCCCTAGGAAACACAGTGTAATTTGGGCCAATAGCCCTTAGGAAATCAAGAGCCATCTGTACAAACCCTGATTTAACAAAGTATAGGTACTTTAAAGGAGGTAGGTGTTCATGGGTTATCTTACTGTAGCCATTCACTTCCCAGCTGGAACTTGCTGGCCCTATCCAGCCCTGCAGTCAATTATCTGAGCCCCTGCCCCCTTTCCCAGTTCTCCATGGTCTCCCTCTCTTCCACATTTGGGGGATTTCACTACAGCCATGACAGCTGCACTGCTCAGAGCAGAGTCCAGTGTCTGCTTCGGACAGTGGCCAAACAGTAGCAGATGTTTAGAGATGAACCTAAGGACAGGGTAAGCATAAAGGGACACATTCCCACTATCCTTTCCTGGCTTCTACAAACTGCAGCTCGCTTGCTTCCTGAGCCAGAAGTGGTGTCTTTGTAGTTAGGCATATTTTCCTGCAGTGAGTTTGTCTAATGACTTTTTGAACCCATGACAATTTTTATCATCCCACAACTTCCCAAGAAATGAGTCCCACTGCCTCACTGTGCTCTGTGGATAAAAAGAATGTATTTTTGCTTGTCTGAAAAATGTCATCTTCTCCTATGTTAGGGTAGTGCAGAAATCAGAGAATCATCATTGCCTGTTCTCTTTTTGTGCTCACTCTTGCTTCTGCAAAGTATTGGCACCACAATACATGCTGGGAGAATGGAGCCTCCTGCTTTTCTTCATATAGCCTGTCCAAAACATGCACTAGATACAGTTCTGAAAAATAACATTTCATTGAGATCTGAGGCAAGCCCAGACAAAAAGGCTGAGCACCACAGCTTCAGGAGCTGAAATTAATCTTGCTTAATGCCAAGCTAGTTTTGCACAAAGATGACAAATCATCCAGTCTTGAAAGTGGTTACTGGGTGCTCTGCAAAAATTAAAAATGCCTTTTGAGTCTTGTGGGGTCTGCAGACCCGTCCTATGAAAACTAATGCAAAAATATGACAGAGGAACCAGCCCTGAGACTCAGTGCCTCTGATTCCAATGGGCTTTTTTCTGGAATGAAAGCCAGCACAAAACTGATAGAACAACACTTGGTAAAAGAGAGGGATGGAGTTTCAAAACTAAAGCTTGTAAGACACCTTTTACAGGTTCCTTTAAGATGACTTTATATCTTTGCTTCAAGGATGTCAGAGAACTTCACAAAGTGTAAGACTGCTTCAGAGCACTCATAGGAACTGCTAGACATACTTCAGAAGAGCTAAGAAAAGCGGGAGAAATTTCCAAAGGCTCTAATTGCAGTTCGACACTTCATTCCTGTTCAAAAGCCTATAGGCTTTTGCTGACTTCCTAATTTACTGGTTTTACCGCAAAGTTTGATTCAGATATTCTTGAAACAACCTTGCCATTTTTAAATTAGAAAGTGTACTTTTGTTGAATGCCAAGTAAACCTTAGCCACACTTCTCCTTTGTGGAAGTGAGCATTCTGAAATTAGGGTAGTGTCTGTCTGGATGCAAGAAATTCAAGGGCCTTGTTGCATTGTAGTAGTTGCATTGCAGGGAGCAATGAGCAAATCTCCTCAGAAGGTTGAAATGTGTTGAAGTTTGGAAAAGGCAGAGTCACATTTTAACTCTTTTCCAACATGTCTGCAATTCCCTTGTGCATTAAATATATCACTAGGGGTTTATCTTCCTGGTTTAACTCATCTCTCACAGAATCACAGGATGGGTCAGGCTGGGAGGGACCACAGGCTGGGTCACCTAGTCCAACCTCCCTGCTCAAGCAGGGTCATCCCAGAGCACATGGCACAAGGTTGTGTCCAGATGGTTCTTGAACATCTCCAGCCAGGGAGACTCCACACCCTCTCTGGGCATCTCTTCCAGTGTTTGGTCACCTCCAGAGTAAAGAAGTTCTTCCTCATGTTCAGGTGGAACTTCCTGTGCGTCAGTTTCTGCCTCTTGTCCTATTGCTTGGCAGCACCAAGAAGAGCCTCCTTCATCCTCTGACACTCTCCCTTCAGATACTTACAGGCATTGATGAGGTTCCCTCTCAGTCATCCCTGCTTGAGGCTGAACAGCCCAATCCTTTTACCATGTGCATGGACATGTGAAAAGAAGGGGACAACTCAGGAGGAAGCTGGAAGGAAAGTAGATGCTGCTCAGAAATTATGTAAGGGATTTGAAGTTTGCACTAACCTAGTTTGGAATTCAGCCAGGATTTTTAGGCTGCCACTCCTGCACCATTCCTGAGAGAGCTGTTTGGAAAATGCCAGTTTTTAGAGTAATATTTTCTCACCTGGAAGAAACAGAGAATGGTACTTTCCTTCTAGAGTAGAAGTGTTCCATGCTTTTCTCTGAATAAAAATAGGTCTTCACTTTCTGTCAGATTAACATCCACTTTTCTTTCTTATTAGTTTTACATCAAATATTTATTTCTCATCACAAACTTTAGTTTTTGAACTCTAAGAATAATCTATCACATCCTGAATTTAATTTAACCTTCACAGGAAGACTGGGCTTTCCTGATGAGTAACCACAGGAGATGTTCTTCTCCATTGGCCAGAGTTGAAACTAATAGCCATGGCATGTTTGCTTATCTCTTATCTCTGGGGTTAGATTGCTGCTGTCAGCTTCTCCCTTGTTATCTGGCTGCTGCTACTGCTCACTCAGTTGTGCAGGCATGTCAGTTCCATTAATAACCTGAGCACCATGCAAACAGATAGTGGAAAACAGGTGAAGGGAGAGGAAATTGTATTTAACCCTGATCTCACAGCTGTCATTTTTCAGACTCTGTCACGAATACATAAGGCCAGAATGGGTGCGTGACATCAAAACACTTGTGACAAATCTCATGCTTGAAGTAGGAGGGAGACAGATGGACAGACACCTGGAGATGCTGAGGGACCAGGGTGCATCTGAAGGTTTTATGGCAGAAACATAACATGAAAGCATTGCTCTGCTAAATGACAGAGCAGTTCTTCCAAAGAGCAAGAGATCCTCCACCACTCCTGGAAGACTTTGACAGTTTCAGCTTTAACTTTCACTATCTTTGTTTTAACAAGTAAACCTGTCTCCTGTAGAGATACAGTTACAAAGACAGTGTGGTCCCCCAGCTCAGCAGTAGCAGATATGGAGGTGCAGGAGAGCCATTCTCTGTGTGAAGGAGTTTACAAGGGCATGCTCGGGTATCTGCTTGGCACTCCCTCGCTCTTCCCAATGAAAGTGCATTTCCTGGCTGTGGTGATCTCTGTGTGCTGTAAATGCCCACTGAGAGGAGAGCTGCCTGCTGGCTGGGAGCAGGTGAGGAGCTTAGCAGGGCAGAGCCCTGGGCTGGGACCCCACCATGGACCCTCAGTCTTGGCACCAAGCTGTCCACAACCAGCAGCGTGAGCCAGCACCACTTCAACTTGCTCAGGTATTGTACCAGTCACTGGGATCTGAAGCAAAGTTGTGAAATTTTAAATGGCTTCAGGTACTGGTATTGCTGGAGGTTATTTGTGAAGGAGCCTTATCACAAGGAGTTTATGAGACTCAGAAATTTGTTCTTTTAGTGGCCTTTTAGAGGCCAGGATGCTGTGACTAAGAATAAAGGCTTCCTCAGCTGCCCTCATTTGTGAGGGAGCTGTGAGGTGTCTTGTGCTCAGTTTTCTGCATATGGGATAAGCTTCATCAATGTGAAAACACCTAAATATAATTTATTTAAAAATAAAAATATGTAAAAATTTGGAATAGAGAGGAATTTCATCTTGAGTAGAGCATTTTCTGAATGTAATTTTTCTATATTCTGCAGCCTATGTTTTTTGTCTATGTATGCATCCACTTTCCCCCATATATTACAAGGCATGGACAACTGATAGTGTCATGCTTACTGGTACAGTGCTGGGCAGGGTCCCTGTTCAAGGAAAAGGAATTTCTCCTCAGAGATAAAACATGCAAGTCATGAGTAGTAACACTGGAGTTTAAGTTCTCAGTCACTATTTCAGTTTGAGTAGTGTTAAAAGGAGTCTCTGCCATGTCTGGTTTCTGTTGCATCAAGACTGTGGCTGAAGCTCACTTGTGAAATGCAAAATGAAAAGGGAATTTTCCACATGCTATTCTTTATTAAAAAAAAAAAATGCTCAGCAACCTTTGCTTAACCTTGAAAATGTTAAATGACTATAAACTGATGCAAGCAGACGCTAAGGTCAGAAGTCCCTTTCTGGAACAGGTTATTCAGAGTTTTGCATAAAACTGGAAAAGAAATGCTGTGGTAAATCATATCCCATACAGTTATGATAGGGAGAGAGCTTCCTCTCCTTTTTCTGATCCCTGAGCCTGCCCCTCTCTCAGTGTCCAGTGCCAGAGATCTCAGCACACAGGGTGTTTTTAGGTCCCTGGGGACTTATATTTTGCTAGCATTGTGGGTTTTCTTAAGCCTGCTGCTTGCCCAGAGCTAAAGCAAAAACAGCAGAAGAGAGTTTTGGAAAGGTGGGTGTGTTTCTAGCAAGAGGTGGCATGAACATGGGAGTATGGGTTAACTGATGAGGTGTTCTGGGGGCGAGCGGTGAAATGGGCCCAGGAAGTAGTTTCTATAAAAAATGGAACATAATAATTTCTGCAGCTCACCAGTGTGACAAAAGACCAGTCAAAGGTGGCTTTTTTTTTTTTTTCTTTTTTGCTATTGCAAATCCTTAGGATCCCGGTGCAAAAGGTTTTTAGTAAAGATATCTAAGGTAATTTCAAAACACAAAGAGAATTTTGAGTTGGGGGAGTATGTTTGGTTGTTTGGTTTTCAGAGATAATTGTATTGGAAAACATGGAGTGTTGCCTGAAAATAAAGGCATTGAGGAGTATGGTCTTTTACAGTGCTAAGTGTGAGTACAAGCTTAGCTTGGCATGAGTCCTATCAAAGGCAGCTTAGCAGCACATACCATGGGGCATATATCTACATCTATATCTGTATCATCTATGTCTAATCCATACCAGCATGATACTAATGATAGTCTGTACCTTCAGAACACAACAATTGCTTCTGGTTTGTTTGAAGTGCAGCTGGAGGAGCTCCCAGCTGTCCACACACCCTGGTGCAGTCATGCCCCAAAGGATGCACAGGTGTGCAGAGGGGAATCCAGTGCAGAAAAACCCACACGGGAGCTGACCTTTCCTTGCTGGTGTGGTGCCATAGCTGAGTCATTTTGCATATCTGGGCATCAACCTTTCTTCTGGTCCATGGGCATCATTCCAGCTCCACTGAGAATCCAAAGACCCTTAAAACTCACCAAGGTGCTTTGGACAGAAATAGTTAGCAGTTAAGCACATCCTGTGCCAGGAACTCAGTTGTGCTGGTCTGCAGTATAAGTGCACTTATATCTTCAAAGACGAAAATATTTTCTGTGTGCCACAAAGGAAGTTATTGCAGATCTGACATTCTGTTCATGAAGGACAGAATATATGTCTCTCATATAATATTCTGTGTATAACATAATGGAATCATGCTAATTGTCACACAGAGGTTGTGAATGGAAAATGAAATTAAAACAAAATGGAAAAAGAATTTTTTTTCTTAACAAAATTAAAACAAAGCTGGCAGCAGAATAAGTTTCTGGTGGAAGGAGAAAATATGAATAGGTCTATTAATTGTAGTGTTGCGTTGAACTGAGGAGCTGTGCTTATGAAAACATCACAGTCAATTAGTATGTTTATATAAGTAAGACTGAAATAAAGATGCTAATTTTGCACAATCTCTGACTTAGTCCAGTTCTATTGCTACAAAAAAAATAATTTAATGTGGTATTAGTTTAAACTGAAAAGTTAATTCCAGTGAAACTTTTGTCACAGTGCTTGAACCAATGACTGAATCTTTGTATTCCAGGGAGCCAGAAGGGATTTAGGAGAGGAAAGAGTGGCACTGATGTACATTGTTGCTTTTTCTGACTCTTTTGTCCATGGTAGTCCTACTAAACTTTTAGATGCTTTAATCTTTGTGGTGAGCAATAATAATATTGTCTTGCTGAATAGTAGATATTAAGACCAAACATGTAATCCCAATGAACGCATTTCTTAGGAACTGCTGTGTCCCTTTTCCTCTCTGTTTCCTAGCATTATAATTATGGTGTCGTATTTTTAAGTGTACTAAGATGTATTTTCTTGTCAGTAAGTTTTCTCTGAGTGAGGCTTTGGTTTCAAAAGATCATTCAGAGCCGGAGATAACTCATATACCACGTAACCCTTCTCCACTTTGCCACATCATATGTCCCCAGCACTTGTCTCATAAAAGTTCCAGAAGTAGTTGTGTCTCTCCATGTAGTGAGTGAGTGATTCAGCTCAGCGATCTGGCAGGAAGTTAGCTGGGGAAAAGCTTGGTTAAATTTCAGCTGTGTTACTGAAGTGTTAAGCAGTCCCACAGAAAGATGTGTCGAGGAGCTGAGGCAGCCTTTGGAGGCTGTGGGTGCAGGCAGCATGAGAAAGAACTATGGACAGAGATGAGAGGAGCAGGGAAGAAGAGCAAGGACTAGGATATTTTTTTCATTTGGCAGTACAAAGGTGTTAAATGGACTCAGCTATTTTTGAAACCCTAATGTGTATTTAACTGAAAGCAATTTTATGTGTACATGGGTGTCATTATTCACATAAGTCACTTGATTATTTCTTTTATTTTTTTTTTAACCTTCGCCTAAAGCTATTACAAAGATGGAATGATAGCTATATTTTCTGTCTTCATTATTTTATCAATTATTTTAGAGCATTCAAAACAATTATTGTAAAAGAGGGGATGGTAATGGTGCAGTGTAGCGTGAAGTGGTGGTATGTGAATTATCATTAAATGAAACACCGGTTCTTGAAAATCTACACAGCTTCTATTATTGTGACCTGCAACAAAAAGAGGGCAGTTAGGCCAAGTTTTAAAAATAAATAATGATAATCTGTATTCTTGAGTATGGATTAGACAGTTCACTGCAGATCAAGTACTGTTAAAAATTGTCATTTCAGGACAAGTGTTCATGTTTGAGTTGCCACTTCACTTTCCATTGTAGATGACAATGTGAAAATCCCTGATATTTCATTTTCCCACAAAGGAAATACTGTGCATCACTAGGGTGAACTCAGTCCATCTCTCACTCAAGTCAGTAGTCACTTCCTACTGACATCTGTAGGACTGGGCTTTAGTCCTGTGATGGAACTTTCCTGTGTTTTGCCAAGATCCATCACTCTATTTTCCTAGTTCTTCCATATGTAAACCCTAGATAGATGCAGTGATATTTATGCAGCAGTTTTACCAGATGGCTCTTGAATCATCTGTTCTCAATGAAAAATGAAAAGACCGGGCACATATATAAAGGCTGAATTAATCTTTGTAATTAAATGGGACATTACTTTGCCATGAATAATTTTAGCTTTCACAATGTATTTCATGCTAATTTTTCAGTGCACTGTAATTGTATTAATTTTTTATATATTTAGAAGCTTAAAAATGATCTTTACAAAGTTATTGAGTCAAGTTAATATACAGAAGATGTCTGTCAGACTCATAAAACTTTGTGGTGAGATACATGTTTTGTTTTCTCTTTACTGTAAGTAAAATATATCAGTACTTAGTGTTGTATAAAATATCCAAGTCATACTTTGAGAGGCAAAAAGGCTCTCAGAATACTCACACGCTTGGTTGTCAAGTGAGAATTTGAATAGGCTGGAAACTGGGATGCTTTGGAGCACTGAAACACGTGTGCATTCCCACGTTGGCAAGTTGATGAGCAGAGAGTGAAAGCTTGTTTATTATTTTGTCTGTGTAGTAAACTGACTTGCAGTGCTCTCACTGTGACAGAAAGACACTGATGGTAAAATCCTGGCTGTGTTGAAGTCACTGGGGAAACTTCGATGCACAAGGAGTGTTGGAAGTAGTAGTCCCACTCTGGATCCTCTGCCTCAGAGCCTGCCCTCTCTGGCTGCTGGGCTAGAAAAGAGTCATCATGACTTACCCTAAAGCACCCTGCAAGAGCCTCTTGCTTATGATGGCAGGAGAGGAGCCCTGGAGTGATGAGTTTCCTTAATTTACCCAACAGCCCAACGCAGGCTGAGTGCTTATTGGTGCCTGGGGGAAGTATCCCATCACCTCTTTTCTTCCTGTACACAGGGTTGTTTAATATGCAAATTAGAGAAAGGAGTTAAATGAGCCTTTGAACCATAAAAACTTGTGGATGGTGTGTTTATGGTGGATTCATGTGCAATTACCACATGGCTGGTTCCTGTACATTTGTCACATTTCATTTGACTCCCCTGTGCATGCCTCCTGGAAGGCTGGTCTCTTATACCTACTTTTAATTTTATCAGGGGGAAAATACTGACATCATTATCAAAGAGCAAGGAAGTTATAGAAGAGTTTTCCACTTCCTTGTGCTGTATAAATAGGGAATCTCCAAACTGCTGTTAAATATTACACAAGTGAACAGAAAAATAGGCGCAGAAACAAGACTTTCAACATGCAAATTTAGAAACCTTCTCTCAATATGATAGTTTCTAACTTGTCAGTTGCGTAAATAAATTGGGCTGTGTGCTGGGCTTAGCTGAACAGGTTTGCACCTGATGGAAAGCCCCTAGGAGGAATCCCAGTCAGATGGATTCCCAAGGACTTCAGAGGGCTTCCTATGTTCTCTCATGAGTTTTGCTTTGGCTATAGGAACCAGTTTCCCTAACCAAGAGCCAAACACCCTTCACTGTCAGCATCAGCTTTGTCTTTTTTGCTCTGATCTCTAAATCGCACATATTGTGGTAAGGCCTTTTAAGTAATAAACACAATAAAATAACATTTCCCCCTTATCTATCTATCTGTCTAGCTCACAAAATACAGACAGCTTTAGACATTGAAAAAACACCGAAGTACTAAAAGCAGCACTGCCTTTTGAGTTTGCTTTCAAAAATCTCGAGACACACTCTGTTATTTACTAGGGGTTTATATAGCCTTTACAAAAAAAACTCCATCATGTCCAGCTACTTAATTCTCATGCTTAGAAATCTCAATCTCAACACATCAATTGTGAAAGTCACAAAGGAAGTGATGAACTTATGCAGAATATTTGAGATTCACCAGACTTGTTTAAGCAGCTGACTTAGCAAAAATTAAAACTGATGGGTTTTGCTCTTTCCTTTTTCAAAGCTAGTTTTAACTAGGATTGAAACATGAGGAATAATTTTCCGATTCCTTGCAAAGTTCAGTCAGTTGGACCTGACAACACCACCAGGAAAAAATTAGACACTCTTGATTACATACAAACTTGCAGATGAATCATGCTCCCTTCCTAGCTTTTTATTATCCCTCCCCAGCACAGCATTTAAAATGTCGTGCAAGACTGCTGAACCTTCTGGAAAAGTGAGGAAACATTCTGTTGTGAGCTAATTTGGCTCATTTCATATTTTCCATTCAGCATTTTTCTTCCATTGCTATTTTTATTACTAGGGCAATTTGCATGACAATGGGATCTTTTTTGCTTAAGAGATCATCTGCTCCTGCTGCTAATTTCCTACCTGAAGACGTTATCTTCTGTTTGTGACATCTCAATTACCTCAACCACAATTAATTGTGATGTCACAAATGGAGGATTATGACTTTGGGTTGGAAATGAGACTGAGAAATTGAAGGAGTTTAAAGAAGAGGCCTTTCTTCTTGAAAAATAAAAGAGGAAACAATGACTTTGGTGAAATGGAGGCAGTCCTCCATTACCTGGTGAAATGGAGGCAGTCCTCCATTACCTTCCTTCTTAAAGTTGTGGAACAGCTAGTTTTAAGTCTTGCTGTATAGGAGGCCCTGCTGTATTGAGATATTGTGAAGTGGGAGAAGGAGAAAGGATATGTGGAGGAAGGGGTATCTTCCCTTGAGCAGTCAGCCCCTGCAGCAAGAAGGAAATAAAAGTCGTTGGACCCCAGAGAGGTCCAGGCTCTGGTCCCAGTGAGGGTTGGTATGGTTGTACTTGGTTTAAAGGCCAATTATTTATTGCTTTTCATATCTTGTAATATTCATTTGAGTTTTGACATCGGAGTTTGATGACCATGGAGGAGCACCTTTTGAGGGGTGGAGGGAATTCCAAAGACTTATGGAGAAATTACATTCAGCATCCTGAAAACATAAAAAGTGAAAGTTTTGTGCTGTCCTAGTCCATCATGGCTGTAATTTATCCTATGGACCTTTCACATTTCACTTGGTATGTCATCTTTTTGTATACTTTTGCTTTCTTCTGGAAACCTGTTTCCACAGAGATTCTGGGTGTCTTAGTGGCCTGCTGGTGTTTTTGTGAGGATTACTAGGGCTGTTTATACATGCACACCATGATTTACAAAGTGGGAATACTCATCTACTTCACACTGGACTGTTCATGCAGGTTGTGCATAAATTCTGGGGCCAAGTCACGACTGAAACAGGATTAATGACAAGTGACGTGTTTTATTTTAACACCCCTACTGACATTAGGAAAAAGGCAAAAACTGAAAGGTAAATGAGAGGAACTGGAGAACTAAACAAAGATGAGCCCTGTGGTTTTTGGAAAAGACAGTGTCCTTCAGAAAAGGAGCCATCCTCAGGTGCAAATAGCAGTGGCCCTCAGTGGAAACACACCAGTCTGCACTTGCTGGGACCAAGGTTGATTCACATCTGTGCATCAAATCTATTTTAGCAGTTGGATGTGTACCAGCTATTTTGCCATAGTGGAACAGGCCCTTTCCTGTCGTCCTTTGGAAAACATTGTACAAACAGGCATTTGACCATCTGATTAACACAAAACCCAGTAGGGAAAATCAGCTGTTAAGATTTTGCACTCAGACACGTTGCTGTAAGTACGCAAAAGCTCTGCGGGCAGCAACAGACCCACTGTGATAATCTGACAACAGAATCTGGACCCTGTGCATTGTGATGCCGAGCTCATTTGTGGCACCAGGTTTACCTTGTAGGCAAGTTGTTTTGAAGTTAAATTAGGATGGCTCCAGGGGACCATAATAATACAAAGTGGGAGCTGAGCAAGAAAGAGAAAAAGCTGTATGCTGAAAGTGGTTTTATCTGTCAAAACTTTTTTTCTCTTTTTCTTTTTCAAAGGCAAAAGCAGTTATGGCGAAAGTTGGTTACCCTCAGTTTATAATGAATGACACATATATTAATGAAGACATCAAAACAGTAAGTGTCAGTCTTGCAGCTTTATTCATTTATTTCAGCCATTCTTTGCTCTGTTTTGCTGCTGTCTAAAATTAAAGCTAGTCTTTTGTTTGGCATGCACCTGGACTTGTGCTTGCCTGGTTATTTTTATTTTATTTTTGAAGTGTGCTAGCTCTAAATTGTGTCTAAGTAGTCAATGTTGTTCTATCTGAGTGAGATCATGAGGCCTGCTGGGAGCAAAATGTGCCTTCATGCAAAGAACCTTCCTGCTATTAAGCATTTTAAAGGTTAAGCATACACTGTAATAATTTTGCATTTAACTATAAAAATGGAACAAACCAAAAGCATTTCTTCTCAAAATAATGGTCTTCAAAAACACTAATGAATTTTACCTCAGAATATCACAATTTAGGATGCCCTATATAAGCTCTCCTCATCTTGCAGGCTATAAATTTAATTTACAGTTGTTGCTTTTAATAATGCCAAGAGGTCCTAACCAATGTATAGGCCTATTGTGCTGCCTTCTGGACAAGGATACTGTGGGAGAACTCCTTCTTTCCCCAGCATCTGTGCAGCCTAACTAAGGCAGGAAGGCAAATGATTAATAATAATATATTTTACCATTTTCCAACTGTGGCACTCATTTGATGAATTGTATTACTGAAAGTCACAGGCAAACTAGAAACCCAAGTTCAATCCTGGACCCATAAAAGACAAGAGTGATCATCATCTTTGCCAGAGCACATCAACAAACACTAAACAGAGGCATCATTTTTTGAGAGAACCAACTCTACCAGCCTTGTCCTTGTCCATGGAAAGTGTAGGGTGAGATGGTGCAGTGAAAACCGTGTAATGAGACAGAGCATATGACCAACTCTCACTCAGTGTATGGAATTATTTGCTCAGAAAAGTGGCAATGTCTGCTGAAAAATACTTGTTAATCATGCTTGCAAAACCATAGTTTACATCTGAAGTGCAACTTCCTCACAAATCCTAGAATTGTTTTAAACTGATGACAGGGCTTATAACCTATTAACATCCCTTTTCCTTGCCTGTTTAGTTGTGTGTGTGTGTGAATGCTATTACATTTGGAAGCTTACGGAAGCATGGAGCCTTATGGCTGTAAATATTTTATGTGGCAGAACCCTCAGAAGGCACAGAATATGAAGTATTGGTTATAAAATGTATAGCAAACTGAAAAAGGGGACTTCGTTACATTGTTGGAAGTGGTTTTAAAATGCACTTTTACAAATGAAAGTAAGCCTACTTCCTCCTGGAAAAGAGGCTCTCTTAATAATAGCCATAGAAATGTGCAGTCTGCAATCCATTGTTGGGTGCTTATGATTCCTTCAGCAGCACTCCACACAGTAAAGGGCTTTCCCAGTGTTCCAGACCCTTGTGCAAATCTGCTCAGCCACTGTTTTTTTAACTAAGCTCATAAAATATTTATTCTTCCTACCAAGTGTGAAAATTTTACTTGCTTTGAAAATCACTAAAACATTAGGTGATTAGCTTGTATAAAATAAAAATTCTGTTTGTTTTATGTCAGCTTTTGTTTCTTTGGACATGCTTTAAAATTGTCTGTGCTTTTTCTATACAGCTGAAGTTTACAGAAAGTGATTATTTTGGCAATGTATTGCAAACTCGCAAATACGCAGCCCAATCTGATTTCTACTGGCTTAGAAAAGAAGTTCCAAAAACTGAGTGAGTAGACAAAATACATGTTTACATAATCTTCTAACAATGTTTTAAATTACACTATTTAATTTATATAATAAATACTGTTATCTATTAAGTTTTAATAGAATTATATAGACAGCAACATGTTATGACACAAAAAGCCTATGGGCAAACTCCCATTATTGAGAAACTCCTGTGGATTTTTTTTTTGGTGAGTTCTAGGTATCCCTGCTCATATGCACGGTATTCACATGCTTGAAGCTTAAACTTAATTTAATGAAAAAAAGGGGTAACTGAATCACAATTAAAAATGGATTGTGCCTCTTGGTCACAGTTAGAGTTTGAAATGGTACAGCAGGGATTTATGAAATAAATTTTGTAGGAATAAAACCATAGTAAGAGATAATGTTATTATTAGTAATACAAATCAGCATTGTTAGTTACCTGCTGTTAATAGCAATGATACAGAATGAAACATAATTTAATCTACATACGTTGTTTTTATTTATTTGTAAACATGAGAGTGCAGATTGTGTCACAAACTGTCATAAAATACATGAGAGAATCATTCTCTTTTCTTACTTGTTGGTAATCAAATCCTTAAAATGCAAATTAAAACCTAAGCAGAACTTAATTAGTCTAATCATGCTACTTAAAAATGACTTCTTCTACACACAGACTTTGAAATCAGTGCTGCTGCTTAGCTCCTGTGGTGGTATTTCCTCAGGACTCCAGAAAGTCCTACTCAAACTGAACCATACTTTGTTCCAGGGGTGGCTCCGTGCTGTCTGTGAGGCAGGGCAAGGATGTCAGCAGGACAAACAAAGGCTGTTCATGGTTAGAGTGTTTAATTTGGCCCCGTGTGTTCAAGGGCTTTTTTATAACTTAGTTTTAATTGTGAATTTTACCTTCTCATCACAGCTTTCTCTGACATTGCACTGGTTAACCCCAGGGGACGATTTTAGGGATTTTCATGGATGTCAGGACTAGACCATGATGGTGTATTTCCTTCAGAGTAACAGTTCCAAGAGAGCAGTGAAACAACACTGGCCTCTCTATAGCAGTGATCAGCAACTTCCTCCTCATGGTCAGCCTTGGGGCAGCACTGATGCAGAACCTGTAGATTCTTGGCACAATGGGAAAACTCCCCTGTAAGGAAATGAATTGGTAGGCAGCCCCTGACTCAAGAACTATCGTCTGAGAGCTGTCACGTGGGTATGCTTAAAAAATGAAAGTGTTATCTGATTGCCCACTACAAGATTGAACACCTTCTCATGCCTGTCTTTACCATCTTATTTCTAGGACTATATAATAGCCAGCCCCTCATCACCTCTGTAGCTCTTTTCTTGTCACCTCTCAGAGCACATTCAGATCTGAGGGATGCCACTTTGATTTCTGGTCCCTTCTCTTTGTTAGCACAGCTATTTGCTCTGCCTTCTGCAGGGCTGGAGGTAAGCTCCATGTGAGCCCTGGCGGAGGAATAATTAGGGTTCCTGCTGGGACATTATTCTGTCTCTGCAACTGTTGAGTGATAGAAAAGGGCTCTGAAAGTGGTGTCACTCTGCCTGCTGAGGGACACCAAGGCACAAAGAGTCATTGCTGCCTCCAGTAATTTTTAAAAAAATTATTAAAGTAAACCAATAACTCCCACTTACCAGTCTGAGGCATGTCAAACCTGGCCTCAAAAATATCAGCCACTTTTTAGCCACTTGCCACTTTTAAATTATCATACACCACTGCTTTCTGATGCTTTTCCTCTTTTTTTTTCCTCTAATTTTTCTGTTTTTGTTTTTTAAACTTTTCCATTTCATAGAACCCCACAGAATTTTTGATGAAGCTTAGTGCTATGTTAATAGCTAATTACCCTTGGGTTTTTGTTTCTATTTCCTTAATTTCTTCTTTTCCGTAGTTTAGTAGCTTTTAGCATAACATTTATATTTAGAGATACATATTATAAGATCATCAAAGTTATGGACCGAAAAAGATAAATAAGAAAATGAGTGTTTAAGAAAATAAAATAAAAGTTACTAAAGTAATATTACAACCAAAAGGTAAAACACCATATTCTTTCAGCAGACAGTCCATGTTTCTCAACAATATTATTTCAAACTGGAATAATTTTCCTCAGCTAAACGTGAAATTAAAATGATGGTTCAATCAAAGTACCAGGGAAAGACCATCAGGGGATGGACAGAGGAGATGGGAGATACAAGACAGAGGAGTTGGGTAAAACAAGGAAGAATGTGGATAACAAAATGGAAAACAATTATTTTGGAAATTCAACAGTTTTTTAATCTAAAAAGACAAGGAAAAAACCTAAAGCAGGAGTAATTATCAAAATTCTTTGTTCTCTGTTCTATTCCCTCTGGCCCTGGCATTTATCTGCCTGACAGGAGAAGGGAGCATGGAGGAACTCAGATGAGACATTGCTCAGGGCATGGGTGGGGGGACATACCCAGCCCTGCTGGTACCAGAAAGCTGTGACAAGGCATCTGTTCTGCCAGTCCTGGGGCCAGGCTCCCCTGAGGGCACCCCGGCTGTGGTCCTCAACACTATTACTTCTTGTCCTCAACACCAGCTTTGGATGCCAGCTGCCATCCTCACAGCTGGCTGGGGAGATGACTGTCACCTTCACAGCTGGCTCTACCAAACAAAGAAGTGCTCAGGTATCAGCAGAGAGACACATGAAAGGGATTTGTGCAGGAGCTGAGGAGCATGGTGCACAAACCAGCACAGGTTACATTGAGAGGGCTCGGTGGAGAAGGAGAGGCTGGAAGGGGCAGTGAGGGAGGATGGGCACCAGGTGTGAAGATAATTATTTTAATCCTGGTGAGATTCAGCTGGAGCAGAGGAAAGTGAAAGTCAGTACAGGGAGAAGTGATGGCCATGTATAAGGGATAAGTAAAGGAGAGTCAGGGTTTTAGTTGCATTTACTTAGCCAACCACGGAGCCATACACATTCCTACATACAAATATACACACGTGTGTGTGTGTATACAAACACATTCCTGCACCTTTTTATCCATGATTGAATCTGTCCTTCTTAACACTGATATCATACTTGCAAATAACAAAGCATCAGAGGACTTCTTGGGCATGCCACTTCATTACTATTTATCTTTCTTCTTTGAAGTCAGCATATAATCTAAGATTTTTAGACCTGGTCAAATCTTTCTCAATTTTTCACTCAACTTTCTGTGCTGGGGATGTAGGCATCTGGTATCCTGATAAGAGGACCCAAAGGAGGTGTGCTATGAGAGGATTCCATGGTCTCCTCCAGGGTCCGTCCCTGCTTTTCTTGACCACACACTAATGTGTGTAAGCCCTGGCCCTTGGTTTGCCCCAAGGGAGGGGCAGCTATGAGAGGTTCTGGGTTGGATACCATTAAGGACAGTGTAAAGCTCCTTCTCCTAAAAGGGAAAAGCAGCCATCAGAAACACTGGGCGGTCTGTTGGAGAGATGCTGCTGGAGAGCTCAGAAATTGTGTGGCTGGGACCTGCCCTAGAGAGGAGAGGCTGGAAAGGAGCCTTCTGGAGCCTTTTCCTGGTCTTTGAACCTCATTTTGATCAGTGATGTGGCACTGAAGGCTGGGCCCAGCCTTACCAACCTAGTTGCTTACCTATTCCTAAGGGAGGCAGATGGCAGCCTGGCCTAGGATAATAATCTTCTGTTTCTACATGGGAAAATGTATAAAAGAGACTAACAATGAGAAGGGGAAATACAATTTTGAAAGTCACCTTGAAGGTTGCCTCCCAGTTAGAAGGTTTCTTAATAGTATTTTCTTTGAAAGACATTTTCCAGCTTCCAGAAACTTAGTACACTTTTCACTTCTGACCAGCTTAAGTCTGTTGTACATTGACAAGTTAATTTTCTTTATTTATATGATTATTTATTTTTTATTTCTTACTTTGGATGTTGAACAGCAAACTGAAAGATTTCTTCTCACTCAAAAAATTGAGAGATCAATTTGCAAATTTAGTTTGTGCTTTACAGAGAATTAAGTAAACTAATAAGCTTTTTCCTGTGTTGTAAATGTTCCCAGCCACCCCTCTTCATGAGTGGCAATGTAGCACACTATACTCTTAACTCAGAAAGAAAATATCACAGAAAAAATTGTAGCCTACAGAAACACAGAGTAAGAGAGTTTCTGCCCCACTTGCTGTCTCAGTGTATGTTTCACATTTTATTTCTACAAGGGAAATCTCAACCTTACAAGTGTCAACTGTGCAGCATTAAGTTCTGACTGCTGCAGTAGTAGATAGGTAATGCTACAGGACATCATTCAAAGCTGTCTCATTTTTCACAAACTTATAGCAAATGAAAACAGTGTCAGCAGTTCTAGAATTTTTATTTATTTACTTTGCAATTAATAAGAGCTTGGAATGTGTTATGCCTTTCTTTTTTTTTCCAATCCTTCTGTTAATAGATAAAATGCACTGAAATTGTAATCAGACCTAGAGCAAATGCTCAGGGAATCTGACTTCAAACAGGAATGGGAGAGTTATTTCTAAATTTTTTTCACCTGAAAATTTAACAGCAACAGCTATTTATTACGCACCTTCATATGGTAATTTGGTGTGTTCTTAGTTAAGGACTGTCCCTGAAGGTTCAGTCATTTCAAGGAGCTCACATGGCAGATGAGAAGTGAAGTTGTTCTGCTAGTCTGGATGGAAGCAGTCTTGGTTATTTCTACTCTTTTCTGGAAAATACTTCCTAAATCTTTTTGAGAGTGCTCAGAGTGGTACAACAAAATGCTGGAATAGAAATCTTCTCCTTGCCAAATGTCAAATATGAAATACTCTTCGAGAACTCTCATTCTTCCTGACTCCTCAGTAGGGCTGCTAAGTGTCCTCTTTGTAACTGCCTAAAAGCATAACGAGTTTCATACAGGGTCGTTTTTGAGGCCTCATTATGAAAAAGCAATTTGGAAAGAACTGAGTTCAGTTTTACAGTGAGAAAATCAAGGCTGTTCTCAGTCTTTGGCTCATGCTAAGGTCAGGAAATGGGATGGGCTCTGCTATTGCAGTGGTAGATCGTGAGAAACGAAGCAGGACGGGGATGCTTGTGATATATCTGTGAGCTACAAGTCTATGAGTTCTTAGGTATGAAAGTATGGCCAGAGGATGGTGGGATGTCCTCCCTCCGTAAATGCGGAACAAACGTCGCCAGCATTCGCTGCTGCTCTTGGGCAGAGTGAAGTGCTCCTGTGGGGACAAGTACCTGCATCACCAGCTCCTCACCCAGTAAAAATGGGTGCAAGCTTGTGCTGTTAAAGAGCTGTCTCTAGGCAGTGAAGAGCTCTTTGCTGCTGCTTGTGGTGATTCCTCTCTGCAGCTAACTGTGGTAAGCCCCCCCAGAGGATGGAGAGAAGAACCACAGCACATTAATCTGATTTGAAGTATCTGTGATACATCTCAGGCCCTTGATCCTCTGGAAATAAAAGGCTAAGAGGAATTTTCAAAAAAGGAAGATTTGCTGTTCCAGAAGCCTTTTTCATGCTTAAAAGTTGCTGTTTGAGAAAGGCTGTTGTAAGCAGAACAAGCCAACAGGGTGAGGTGCAAGTCACAGCACTATGTGTCTTTGTTCAAACTTACAGTAAAATCTAAATTGAAGTGTTGATTGTTTCAAATGAGTCCTTTTCAGATGGGATTTCTCCTTGTCAAAAAAGGGACAGTCCTCCAGATTTACTGCTAAGCCCGGAGAGCAGGTCCCAAGGCACAAATGGCAGGCTTGCAACCTTCAAAACAGTTCAGCTGATTGTGGCTGTGAACATGAAATTGAAATGTAGTTAATTAAGCCCCTAATTTTTTTTTTTTATCCCCTCACCATGCACATTCTTTCTTCAATTTCCCATTATCTCACTACGTTACCTCTAATATTTAACCTCCTTATTATGAAGAAAGCAGAAAACATGCCAGAAAACAAACTCCCCCTGCTCCTCCCCTTCACAGTCCCCTAATAAACAAAACAGGGAGAGTTATCTGTGACAATTAGAGCCTTTAATGTGACAGATGGTTAAAATATGTACATGACATCACTGTTTTAGCCTTCATTTGTTACTTTTTCTGGTGGATGCACTGCAAAATAAGCTGCTCAGCTTGGAGACTAAAACAAGCAGTTAAATTTATTGACAAAAGACAAAATGCTGCCATTTTAAAACTCTCCCCTTTGTTACCTGGTTTATGTGAGGACATTAGTTGTCAGAAAACCGGTCAGGGTGTGCAGATGACTCTTTCATTAATGGGGCTATTTTAAAGCACAAATTGTGTATACATTGTCATTGATATCACATATTTTCCATATTCTGATAGATCTTCCTTTGTTTTGCAGCTTCTGTCTCTCCTCTTTAAAAGAAAATTTCCAAAGCAATTACATTGCATTCATGTGGCTTTTCAAAACTTTTGAGTAATATTTTGCTAAAGACACCAGGATGTTCTTGTTTGGATATTTACTAGAGTTACTTCTAAGTTATTATGAACTAACCACTAATTCTCATCATCTTTATTTCTTTTGCCTCACTGCTCCCTTATAAAATCATAAAGTGAAATCTTGGGCTCACTGAACTCAGGGTTTCATCTAAGGAGATTTGGTTCTTGATGAAGTCAGTTGAGATTTTCCACTCATGTGGTTGAAGCCACTGTCAATACAGATGAGCTTAGGCTAAGGAGATTCATTTGCTATTCATAGAATCATAGAATATGTTGAGTTGGAAGGGACTCAAAAGGATCATCAAAGTCCAACTCCTATTCAAATCTAGGGTTTCCTCCAGTATATATGAGAAATCAAACTATGAGAAGAAATGCCTGGCAAGAGGCCTATTTGTTTAGGATGGTCATGTTCACTGCATAGGGTACAGAACATGAAGCTGTTTATTCTGAATTTACATTCCCAGAAAGTACTTGTTTGTGTTGTTGGCATAATCATAATTGTTCAAGTAGTTGTTCAGCAAAGCCTCTAAAGCCACTTTACTTGTTTCATAATGCTCTCCTTTAATTTCAACAGGGAGTTTCTCCACACGTGTTTGAAAGACACTCAAGAGAGTTTTCCCAGCTGCTGTCAGTCTTGCAGCCTCTGAATTTTGATTCATCAGCTTGGCAGACCTCAGAAGCACAGCAGTCACTTAGAAATTAAACAGATCACGTGATAGGAACACTAGGAATCGTTCCTGTTGGGCATTCATTGACTGTACATAGTTAAACAATAGATTTCAATGTTCTAAGAAAGTGTGGGTAGAATGTACTGAAATGGAGAAATACTTAAACTTTAATGTATCTTAAGTCCTTAATGTTTTTACTTCCTTCACCTCAGTTCAATTTTTATCTTTGCTCCTTTGATTCATAAAGGTGAATGCCAGTGTACTGACAGACAATTAATTTTGTTCTTACTACAGGTGGTTTACAAGCCCGACTACTGTAAATGCTTTCTATAGTGCATCTACCAACCAGATCAGTGAGTATCTGCCTTCTGAATCTCCTTATAAAGTGCCTGTTTGGGAATGTATGTGTCAAGCTTCATATAACAGCTGTACCTATTGTGTTGTTTGTGACTGAAAATTAAAAGCTCAGACCTGGTAATTCAGCTGTGAGACTTAAGTGAGAGGATCAATCTGGAAAACCCAGAGCTCCCACAAGTTGGAACTACAGTTGCTCGATGAGTTACCCTGCGTCAGATGAGCTGCAGTGGCCATGTGTGTGTTTGTACTCTGTCCATTGCAAATGATAGCTTAAATCACTTTTATTAAAGCCTAATGTTTCTATCTTCTGTTTTCCGTAGCAAAAACATGTGTACACACATCTCCATAAATATACAGTGATAGCAGTTCTGTCCTCTAGTATTGACAGATATGTAGCAATAAATGTGACTAGAGACGACTGTGATACAGACCAGAAAACATAGGAATGTTTGTCCAGTGGGTTTGTTCAATACCTTCAAGGACAAGGAGTGATATCTGTAGCTGACTTAAAATTCTTACCTGTATAGTTTGATGAAATTATTTTGTATATGCAATACTACCTGTCTTCTACTAATTTTAGTTACTGGTTGTTTTTAGATAGCTCATATTCTGGTGTGGAAACAAATTAGGTAAAAGAGATGAGTTTTTCAAAGATGTGTTATGAGTTTGGATGTTCATTCCTGTTTGTTTTAATGGGGCTTTGAACTGAAATTTTCTATCAGGCTTTAAAATTCAATACCAGTCTTTCTGTGTACAAGAGTGTTACCTTTACCCTGGCACTTCTCTTTGCTCTTATAAGCTTTGCATGTTAAATCAGCCTTCTTCTTCTATGCCATTGGCGTCTGGAAGATGGCTGCCACCACCTCTGTGGTCTCAGTCCCCAGAGACAGGACCTCAAAAATTGCTTAGCGATTCCCCCTTTTATTCCTGCATCTCTTTTGGTCACAGAGAGAAAGGCACAAAGTTAATGTATCACACTGAAGAAGGTACAGCAGAGGACTGGCAATCTGAGTCTGCTGGTACTTGCTTCTACCAATTTCTGTAAGCAACTTTGCCTTCAAACCACTCAAAATCTTTCATGTCTAAGTGATCTCATTTGTAAAGCGTGTATAATAATTACACAGTTCTTTTGATTAAAATCAGTGCTATATTTAGATAGCTCTTCCTTAGTTAGAGGGGCTGCCATCATTAGGCAGTCACATTTCTGTTGATCATCTGAGGTAGCACTTGGCTGAGGCGGTCACAGTTCTGAGGTACCTGCAAAGCATTACAGCTGTTCTTCCTCCACCATCACTGCTGCTGGAGAGGTTTTTTGTGAGTGGAGAGGAAGCCTGCTCAGAGCAAAATGAAGCCATTGCTGTTATACTGCTTTAATATTGGGTTCTCTCAAGTTTCAGCAGTGCTCAGCTGTCCCAGCCACTCCACCGTGGCACATTAGAGAAAACTGTGTCGAGAGGCTGGAGCCACTGAAAATTTCACACTCATGTCTGAAAGAGTCAGGAGTCAGAGAGCTATCAAACATAACCCATCAGTTATGGGTGTAGAGGCAATTGTGTTTTTTATCAAAACAGCTGACCTTCTCGTTCTGCTGGCAAGTGACCTTGAAGTGTGGACGGTGCTATTCACTCTGTTCTTTCAGGACTCTTTCAAAGAGGAAAAAGTTTTAGGCGGCTCTTTCTGAACAAAGCCCTCTCCTACCAGAGAGGTACAAATGTAATCATGCCCTGAAAATGATGTGTAACAGGAGTGAAGATTCAGAGTAAGGCACAGTACTGTCTTCCACTGCTGGCTGGTGTGTTTTAATGGGGCAAGAGGCCCTGTGAGATGTGGGAAGAACATTCTCAAGTCAGAAGTTGCTGATAAACATTTGACACATCACTACTGATTTCCCATTAATGCTGGTGGGGAAGAACTTCTACCTTGCTGCTTTGCAGGTGTGTTTTCAGTAGTAATCCATACAAAGTTTTGAGGGAATGCTCACATACCACAAGAACTGTGGCATTTTTAAAGGCCTAGTTAAACCACAGAAAAAAAGTTCTTCAAACTAGAGTCATTTGAGAAAAAGAATTAAGCTTGAACTCCAGCAAGTTAAATGTAAAACTGTGATACAGCAAGCCCAGAAAGATTTTGAGGACCAAATTTCTAGCAGCACAAGAACTAATAATAAAAACTTTTTTTTAAGTACACTGAAAGAGAAGAGTCTCTAAGGCATAAAAATAAGATAATTCTTTGCATGGGAAGAGTTTGGGAAGTTCTAATCCTGGAGCTTTTTCTTGTGAGAGGTTGGTCCCAGAAATTGTTTAAAATTTAGTGTCAGTAAACTGTGTCAATAAGACTGTAGAAGAAATTCATACAATGAACTGTGACAAATGTAAGGACCATATGATATTCTCCCAGGTATTTCAAAGGAACTTCGACAAAAAATTTCCAAACAACCAGCTTTGATGTATAGCCAATGACTTATAGTGGCCTCAGCACAGGAAGAGTTAGGTGTGGCAAGTCTCAAATCCTATTTTTCAAAAGATAGTTCAGAGGGATCTGCATAAAAAATCACTTTAGCCTCTATATGAAGGAATGAGGTTGTGACCACATGATTGAATAGAGAGAATGAATAAGCGTATGATATAATGGTGAAGAGTGAACATGAGAATGTGAGATGTTTTTTGCTTTTTCTTTTAGAAAAAAAACATACTTTCTGAATCTGTTAGAGGTTTTTTAAAATTTAGAAAGCAAGTAAGTATGCTTGATACACTGTTTTTTTCCATCACACACTTTGGATGTTCTTTCCCAATACTAATAACTAAAAGTTGTTGTGGGACAAGAAAGAAGGCCCTTTCATAAATTAATGATTGATTAGAGATAAGAAAAGGAGGTGGGAACCGATTACATGTTGGCAAATAGTTGGAGGGGTGTGTTGTGAGGATCTGTGCTACTTACTGCATTAGTGGATGATCAGAAAAGAGGGTGTTCTGTTCTGTACAAAAGAGTAGAGGTATATGAACTCAGTTCAGGAGGACAGTTCCCTCTGCTGCTGGCTTGTGGAAGGTAGGAATATGTGCTAGCAGAATAATTACCTTACAGGTAGTTGCCTGACACTCTTTCCCTTCACATCTACTACTGATCACTGCTCTAAATAGTGAATGGACCAGATCTTCACCTGCTTGAGTGCCCCTGCTCTTCAGTGAGCAAACTGGACTTTAGTGTCTTCAAGGACCATCTATTTTTGCTCTTTGTAAGTGACTTTACTAAGAAGAATTTGAGAAATAAGAATTTTAAAATGCATAATAGAATTTGATTATGGAAATTAGTTTCTATATGAACTGGAAAATCCCTGGTTCCAAAATTTGATTCTAAAAATTAGGACCGTTAGTTTGGAAATAGAAATGTACTGTGTGATGATATCAGCAAATCCACAGCAACTCCAAACTTGATTAGTCACCAAAGGCTTCTTGAAAAACTTTAGAGAAAAAGAAAATCAGTGCCTTGACCCATGAATTTTGAAAAAGAGCAATCGTCAGGTACCTGCAGAAGTGGAGGGGAATGTGGAGGTCCTGATCGCTTCTGAGCTTTAGGCAGCTGGTTTTGCTTTCTGTTTTCAAAACACAGGAGGTCTTTGACACTCCTGTTGGAAGGATCACAAATTGTTCTGTCTCTGTAATCTGTATCACTGACATAAACATTAGAATATCCATGCAAGTCCATGTGATCTTCATATACAGGCTTTTAGTGTTTTTAACTTGGCTACTCAGTTACTTGGAAGAAAAGGTCTTGTTTCATGAAAAGTGAAAATTAATAGAGAATAGAAACTAGATGATTTTAAAAATCATTGGATTCGGGAGAATATAGCAAATCTTGCATATGCAGTAGTTCTACCAAATTTTGCTGTACTTTAGTGCAAACACCCTTGTCTTTGCTGTTGCTTAATTTCATTTTCATTAACGAACTATTGATAGATTGAATGACCAACAATTCTGTTAATATCTACAAAGGAGAAATAAGTAGCTGTATCAAAGTGAGATGTGCCACAAAGAGCAGAGTTAAAAAATGTGGTACATATAGTTTATCTTATTATTACGCAAATTTACTCCTGATGTTCTCTTTATGTGAGTTCTATTTATTTATTTCCTCTTTTTCGATAATTCAAAGTGTCTTAGATGAACCACTATGCATGTTTATAATGGTTGTTAATAATTTTTTAATCCTAGTTTGGATAATTTTTCAATTTTCTGTGCATTTGCTCGTCAATTTCCCCTTTAATTATAGGTACTTAACGAGGACAACAGGTATGTGTCATTGCCTTTAGAGTCTCAAAATGTATCTAAGTACACTTCATATCATCTAAGCAGCATGAATACTATCTTTTTAATTATCATAATTGGAACACCAAAACCACATTCCTAAAGGATTAGTTTATTTTAATGCACTCTAGAGCTGTCAACAAATATGTGCTGAAAATAGACACAAGTGATGATCAAAGTGTGCTAACGCACTTCTGTTCAAGAAAAGGTTTTTATTTCATTATAGCACAAAAATATTGGCCCTTGAATATGTTAAAGATAAAAGGGAACTGTTCGTCAGACATTCGGTGTGTTTAGTTGTTTTTTCAAAATGTAAATATGTATGCCTCTAGAATATATAAAAATAGTCACATTTGTGGGCTGTGAACAGTAATGAAAGGGAGATTTACAGTGAACTGAGGCAAATAAAAGCAACATACTCATGAAGTGTAAGCTTGAATAGATGTACTGGGTAATTAATGTTGATATTATCTCTCTTAGTTTATATCCATGCTCCTTCTAAGTCATTTGTGCTGTTCCTGCAGTTCTCCAATGAAAGTCAAGAGGCCTCTTTAGAGAGCGGCCTCAGTACATGTTACAGGAAGGAGATATAATCTACAACAGAATTTAAAAATTGCATTTGAATTAGTATCCATAAAGAAAAGCAGAGATGAGAGCTCATATTAGCCAATAAGTATCATCTTTACAGGAAGCATCACCCAGATATTGATGCTGGCAGCTCATTTATGCTGTGAGTTGCAAGGGAGAGCTCTTATCTTGCCAGGAGCCAGGGAAGTGCTGGCAAACAGCACCCAGTGCCGTGGCCAGGGCAGGACAAGGGGAATGTCCATAGGGGCATTTTCTCTTCCCTTAAGAACTGGACTAATTGGAAGTTTATTGATGAAGTAGTTTCAAGTGTGCCATTAGTTTCCAGGAGGTTAATGAACGCAGCGGATTTGGACTGAACACTTTCTGAGCCCTGTTATTAAGTAAGCTTTAAGTGTCTTAAGTGAGCTCTCATTTTATTTAACTATGGTCACAAGTGAGATGATACATGATCCTTACCTCCATTCTTTATCTTTTCTTTCTAAAATTCTTATTATGAATGTATAAAATAGAAGAATTTTTCCTTTATTTCTTCTCCCCCTACCCCCCATTCCCTCACCCTGGGAAATCCACTGAGGCTTTTCCTTATAAAATAAAGATCAAAGTTTCTTGTAAAACAGATGTTTTCACATTTTCTACTCCCTTAGCAGACAGTATTCCTTGGCACCTCACAAACCACGTCATGTTTCTCCTCATGTTGCCCCACTGTGGTTGGGAAATTCTCTCTTTTTCATGAGTAGCAAAGAGTCTCTTGTCAGGTGAAGCAGAAACTGAGCCAAGAATTGAAGCAGAGGCTGCAGAGTCCTCTGCTTTAAGACCATTACTTCCCTGTATCTCTTTAATGAATTTATTCACTGAGCTCTTCATAAAATTAAGCTTTGTTTTCATGCATTGCATGGAACAGTTACTGTGCCTTACACAATTGATATCTTCTGTCCTCACACAATTTTTGTTTTCTCTGCTCTTTGTCCACAGGATAAAACTTGAAATAAGGTGTATGATTCAGGTCCCTGTAATGACAGAGAGTTTGGTCTCTGTCACCTACATATGGATGCTCAAAGCTGTCTGGGGTGCTCTACAGTGTCTGAAAGGTTTCCTCATGTGTTTTATCTGAGATAAAACTTGCAGAAGCCCCTTGCCATCAAGGCTGGCAGCTAGACCCCAAAGAGGACATGCAAGCCATCACTGGCATGAGATTCAGTTGTCCACATAGAAGTCTGTGAAACCATTTTAAACAAAATGCCCTTTGGGCTGTTTTTAGACAACTAGCCAACACCCCAGCTGTCTTCACATTTAATTCCTTGTGTGAATTCAATATTCTTTGATTACTGACCAGCAGTTAGTCTTCTGCTTATGTCTTATCCCTTTAAAACTCTACATCTGAATTCATTCAGTGACAGTTGAAAAGACAAGTTACAGCTTTTGAACACATCTGAGAATTGCCAGTACACCAATTGGCAGAGCACCCTGTATATCACACAGTTTAGCACAGCTGTCTCCCATATCTGTTAGTTACATATGGGATTCACTAGCCTGTCAGAAGTTGCTTTAAACAAACCAACCTCATTATTGGAAGTTGTAAATGCACTAACTTGGAATAAGGCTTTGCCTCAGTTAAAATCATCATGCAATATAACCAAATAATGTAATTGAACTATAAAGTTTGAATTTATATTTAGATTTGAACTGCAAATTTCCTCATGATTTGGTGAGTCTTCTCATGTGTGTTTTGGTTTACTTTATCCATTATTGCCCTGCATTGTTTCAGGGAATTATCAGATCAAATGTGGTTACTTGTGTCTTCTTGGTAAACTAACAATATTATACTGAATGTAAGGATATTCATCTGCAAAGTGTAGGTAATAGCTGGTAAGTGGATTTATTAATGGCAGTAAAGCCCCTGCAAAATTGGAGGGGAAAAAAACCTTCAAATTTTAAATACATTCTAACAAGCTTTACAGCACCTTGCTGTAGAGAGATGCTGAAAATGATATCATGGATAAAATGAAGATAGAAACCTTCAATTACATTAAAAGGCAGAGTGTATCTATCTATCTATCTATCTATCTATCTATCTATCTATCTATCTATCTACCGTGCAGGCAGGATTCTGCCAGAGCTTCAAGATCAGCATAAATTCAGAGTGAAATGTTTGAAGTAAGCCAGATGTACTCCCCTGCTTGAAGTGCCCCTGCATTCCAGAGCAGTAAGGTGACTAAGAGGAAAGTTGAACAGTCACGGTCCAAGGGTCCAGATGCAGAGGTTCGGACAGCCAAAGCCTCCCTGGACATGAATCTGGCAAGGGATGTGAAAAAATGTTTCTGCAAGTGTAGCTGCAGCAGCAGAAAGTTGAGGGAAAATGTAGTGCTGAATGAGGGCAGGGGACCTGGTAACAAAGGAGATTTACCCTCTGTGGAGGAGGAATAGGTTAGGGAATGTTCAAACAGACTGGGCAAACACAAGCCCGTGGGCTCTGACAGGGTGCACCTACAAGCTCACAACGTCATTGTGATGCCACTTTTGGTAATCTTTGAAAGGTATAGTGACTGGGGGAGGTTCCTGAGGACTGGAAGAAAGCAAATGTCACTCCTATCTTCAAGAAGGTAAATCTAGGGAATTTCAAGCTAGCCAGGCTCACAACAGTCCCTGTGTACATGATAAAGTAAATCCTGGAAACAGTTTCCCTTGCCAGCTTTCTACAATGAGATTATTAGCTCGGTGGATGAGGAGAGAGATGTGAATGTGATTTTTTCTTTAGAAAGAATTTCAGCACTTTCTCCCCTAACATGCTCAAATACAAACTGCTGAAGAATTGGCTACTCAAGTGGATACTCAGGTGCACTGAAAACTCCTTGGACCACTGGGCTTAAAGGGCTGTGATCAGAACAACTGGTCTGTAGCATGTTGGGATCAGTGGCACAAAGTCCACCTTGAGGATGATCTAGCCTGGCTGTCCCACCTTGCCATCAGTAAGATGCATGGATGTAGGGTACCAGTGCTGTTCTGTGACAGCCTGAACTCATCTGTCCACAGACCAGTGCTCTTGTGGCATGTCACACCACTGCCCATCTCAGAATGCAGCCCAGTGGCATTGCTCCAAATTTAGGTAGGTTGTAAAACGGCAGTCAAAGCAGATTCTGCAAGTCCAGGTCTTGGTGATGGCAGATGGATTTTTGTGGGGTCTGTAATAAGATAACACAGTTTTCTTTCTGTGTGCTGTTGGTGAGTAATGACCATAGACTCTGGGCCTGCATTAGCAATATAGTGTATAAAGAGAGAGACTCTCAGCCTGTGTCTCTCTTCTGGGGCTGTGTAGAGGGAGAAAGCTTTAAAAGATGCACAATGCAGGCTAAATTTGTGGTCAAGTGTTAGCTCAAAATACATTCCCAGTGCCTGTACCTCTTCCTTAAGGTGTGAAATTCCCTGAAGTCTGCCTGTCTTACTCCTTCAGATCTGTCCTTTGCCTGCTTGAACTCCAGTAGCATATAAATAATCCCATTAGTATTTATTGCATCTGCAGCCTACTATGAGCTCTCTGAGTTTTGTCATTAATTCTTTTAGGTGCAATATGTCAAGCAAAAAAAAGAAATAGATTTCACAAGGGAATTGCCTAAATCGAGGGATTCAAATCAGCACAAAATAAGAAACTGTCTGGTGATCAATCTCATGTTACAATTTCAAGGACATTCTAGTCTAAGACACTGTTATCCTTGCTCCCCCAAGGATGATGTAGTTATTGCTTGCCTGAAGGAGACATTGCATAAAAAGTCTTGCCAACACTGACTTTGTTCCTTGTAGTGTTGCAAGAGGGGACAAGCACCCTCAGTCCCTCAGTGCCACTGACCTCTGGAGAATGGGATCCATTTGCTCTACTGTCTGACCAAGAATCCCTTTCAAAATTATATTTTTTTTCTTACCGAAAACCAACCAAAAACAAAAACAACAAAACCACAAACACATGCACCCCCCAAACAAAACAAAACAAACCCCTGGTGATGACGTATTTCAGTTTCCTGAGGTTTTCTGAAATGTGTTTTATATTCTGCTGGCCTCTTTCTCTGCTTTGGCCTGAAAATACTTCCTGAGCTTCCATTAGTGCAAACTACAGAGGTGTTTTCACACATCCAGAAGCAGAAACCACTCCTTCAACCAGCACTTTGCTCAGTGATGTCTAACCTAAAATGGATCCTGACTTTCAGTAAATAGTTACCAACCTGTTGCATGGACTCAGGATTGGAGCTTCTTACCCTTCATTCATTGACTTGTTCAGTGAAAACTATCTCATGGTTTAACTCACAGCTGACTGTGTTTCAGCAGTGTTCTACAAAGACACATTTAGTGTAGCTGGATAAGCCTGAGTGAAGAGTTGCACCTAATTTGCTGTAAATAATGTATATTACCTCTACTGCAGACAAGTGCAAATTCACTACACAAGTCTATACCTGGACATAAAAATTGCAGCTCCTTAAAAAGATTTTGGTAGCCTCTTGGTGCAGTGACAGGCATACAGGATTGTGTGATCATTAGACATGATTTCATTCATAACACCTTCAGTATGGGCTCATTTGTTCATTTTGGCCACAGTTCCTCTCACCTGTTGTTGTGGGGATAGGATCATTTAGAGTTAGAACCTAAGCATTCTAAAACTTTTTCTGAGGTTCAGTGTTTGGAGAGAACCAGTTCAGATAAGATTTTCAGCTCTAAAACAGAGCTTTTAACTTAAGGCCTAACAAGGAATTTTCATTAGGTTGTATGAGTGTACCATTGCTGCTTAAAATGTTTAAAAACATGCATCATAAATAATCTTCTCTGTGCACTGGGAGGCAAGGAGAGTTAGATCAGGAAAACTTTGTCCTTGACATTGGTAAAATTTTGGTCTGTAGTGCTGGAAAAGAAAATGATACCATGCTTGAAACAATAAAACAACATCTGGAGAAGTAAGAATAAAACTCCAAACAACATTCAGAAAATAAGTTTGAAGCCCACATTTTTTGTAAGCTAATTGCAGATAGGGAATGATGGCAGCCATGGAGAAGCAACATCAAAAAGCAGCTGGGCAGGCCAAGAGGACATGCCTTGTGCCATATCACTTGGCATGAATTACACTCAGCATACTGGTTTTGGGGTTTTGGTTTTTTCTTTTTTTTTCTTTTTTTTTTTTTTCATTTCAAAGTAAGTTTTTTAAAGACTTTGTAAGAAAAAAACAATGATCTTGCCTGACAGCTTATCTCAGATATAAAGAAATCTATGTCCAATCTATCCACAAAAAAACTGAATAGGGTTAGAATCAAATGAATTTGTTTTTGTATTGATCTGAGTATTCAGGTGATTTCTTGAAGAGAGACCCATAGGGTGAAGCAGCAGCTCCTGGGAAGACAAGTGAGTCACCTGAGGAAACTGGTTGTTCCTCAACAAGGTGATGACCATGTGGGTTAAGCTTCAAAGCAGGTGTATGCCTGTGCTTTATAGATGGGAGTTTGTGACACAAGACAGTAAATTGCACATCTGGGCCTGGAAGGATGGCACTTTTCACCATCATATAAGAACTTTGACCATGGGTGCATGTTCTATTTAGTAGTTCTTTGGGCTGTTACATTTCTACCATGTGCAGCTCCACTGTCTTCAGTATCCTGGCACTGAAATGTCACCCTGGAATTAAAAGTAGACATGTGACTTTGAGGAACAATTTTGATTCCTATGTGAGACATCACTAGATCATCACTCGCCAGAGTGTTTCCATTGATGTTTTTTTGGCAACTGGTTAGTCTACCAGAAACAGCCAGGTAATATCTGTAGCTAGACTGACCCTACAGCCTTAATAATCCACAGTTTTCCTTTACAGAAGTGCCTAAGCATGCTCATTTACCTTTGTTTTTCATAGACTAAATAGAATTAGGCTTACATTTTATCACTTTCATGGTTCTTGCTGCACTGAAGCCTCACTAAGCTAACACTATTTTAATTCTTATTGCACTTTACCTATGTATTGTCTGTTGATCTGTCGGCACATCTGAGGGTAATCCAGCATTCTTCATAGGAAACAGGAGGTGTGTTTTTCACAGGAACACGTGTGCTTACTCAGACGAGCGTGTGGCAGCATCTCTACTGCCTCTCCAAGATCCTTTATATTGCATTCTGAAACTACCACCCCGGGGAAAGCTCCCCTCGCAAAACCTTCTGAAACCAAACAAATGAGGTCATAAAATCTAAACCCTTGGGCATTGTGACAGCTATTCAGCTGTATTGAATTGGCCTCACTTTTTTTTTTTTTTTTTTTTTTTTTTTTTTCAATTGCAGGATTCCCAGCAGGAGAACTTCAAAAGCCTTTCTTTTGGGGAACAGGTTATCCTAGGTAAGTATTGCAACAGGGAACTTCAGCCACCTAGAAATGAGAAAAAACAGGGGAAGTTATTGCAAACACATATAGGTGAAGAAGAGGGCATGGTGGAGAAGGCTGCAGTGCTGAAGGCAACCAAAAGGTAGTGAGTGCATGGGAAAACCGTGTTGTCCTTCTGCAAGGCAAACTTGGCCCTTGGGTTGTGTGTTCTCTCCTGCTGTATCCTGGTTTTTCCACTGGAAGAACTGACTTTGAGAAGTGCTGCTTTGTGAGATACTTTTTCTTACCCTTGGGAGCCGTATGTGTTGCTGTTGTCTTCAACTGATGACTGATTTCTCGCAGGAATTGCTAATTAAGTGCACCCAAGTGGAAGTGTTTCAGTGCTACAGCATGCAGATGC
Organism: Aphelocoma coerulescens; assembly: GCF_041296385.1. Lineage (NCBI taxonomy): Eukaryota > Metazoa > Chordata > Aves > Passeriformes > Corvidae > Aphelocoma > Aphelocoma coerulescens. The sequence goes on along the minus strand of NC_091013.1, from coordinate 14,341,448 downwards.
AGCAGCGTGCACATGGCAGGTATTAAAAGGAATTGTAAATCAGGTAACTAACACTTCCTGAACAGAAGTGAATACCCCAAGAAGCCAATTATTATCAGTTTATTGTTCACTTTCTGCTAATATCTAAGATTAGCAGTGGCCCCTTGTCTGTGCCTGTTGAGGTGCATGAGAATATCTTCATGTGCATAAGTGATTGCCTGAGGTTGCCTGAGCATGTGCCAATGTAGCTGAGGAAGGGTAATTATAGGTCACATACATTTAATTTTGAAAAATCACTGCTTTTGTGCAGTTCAATAGCTTTCTATTTTAGGGCAGGATAAGACCATGAAAAGTTTCTGATGGCAGTTTCTGAAAGTTATTTTGCAGTTATATAAAGCCAGTTACTGGTGAAACATATCCTTAATAAATATTTGTTAAACTTTCTGAACATTTTGTGTTTGCCATCATCCAATCTGGATTGTGTCCTTGTAAACAGGAAATTTTGCAATATATGTAGAACGACATGTTCAATTTAGGAACAAATTAATTTGCATTCAAAGAGAATTCTTGTGGGCCAGGTGACTTTGTAAGTGGCAATTGGGGATAGAAGAAAGTCCTTTCTTGTTAAGGTGAACTTTTTTCCTGTTACAGTTATTGCAGACCTGTTTCCAGCTTTGCCTTCTGAAGAGATTTCTCTGTATTCTGACCTTCTGCCATAGTGATAAAATTGTGGTTCTTTCAAAGTATTATACTTTGCTCATTTCTCTCTTCTTTAAAGGTTACCTTAGCTTAAATTGGTTTTGCTTGAGTACGTATCAAAATGAAATTTGGTAAACAAATGTGGCTGGTTTATATCAGACAACCAATTGCTTTTGTCCTTGAAATATTCTGGATGTTTTCTGTCTGCTTAGAAGAAACAGTACATGGCAGTGGAACAGACAAACAAACCATCAAAAAGTCACCAGTGCTTGCTGAAAAACTGATTTAGCAAATATTTAACATTTAGTGGCGTTTTAGTGACCAGTTCCAGCGCAACCACCAAAAACCAGTTATGTCTATTTGCATAAAGGGAAGCTTAGTTATCACTTTTACATCTCAGTACATCAAATAACATTCAAATGCCATCATTCACAGTTATGAGCCTCCAGTGCCTAATATATTGAAATAGAGATTTCAAACTACCTGACCTCATAGCTTCCTTACAGTTCTCTGAGCCTCCCCCGTCCCAGAAAGTTCCCCTTTAATATGGTATCTGCTGGGCTGCACCTAATCCCTTCCATCTATGTCCTACTGTGCCCAGAAGTGAAAAGCACGAACAGAGCTGGGAAAATTTATGGCAATAAGTGCTGTTGAGCTGGACAAAATGCTGAAGGGGGTTCACAGATTCAAAGCCAAAATTTGCTGCAAACTTCACCCAATCTTTTGGAGCTAAGGAAAGCTGTAGGAGTGCCAGAACACCAACCTCTTCTTTGTCCTGTCACTCATGGTGATGAAGAACCTTAGAGGAAAAATAAGATGTATTTAGTAATAGCGCTTGGTTCTTCTCGATCTCTTTACCTGTTTTGTGCCATTGTTTTTTCACTTCTCCAGCTGCAAAAGAACCTGCATAACCCCTTTACTTCAGATGTGGAAAACAAGTCTTACATAGTGCATTTATTAGGGGTAATTATCACTGTGTGCTACACAAGATTACAAATCTTTCACACAAAAGGATGATATTTCCATTGCTGAAATGTATAATTTTAACCTGCATTTCTTAGAGAAGGTTTGTAACAGTACTTGGGCTAAAAAACAGTAGGGAAGATTTTAACACATGCAAAGTACCTTTCAGGAAACAAAAAAACAAAGGGAAGGATTTTCGTAGGAGCAGAGGGAATTAAATGATATAATACTTTTTGGGCGTGACTGAGATGAGCAATTAGTGCACTATGGATCATTAGGTCCAATAATAACATGTTATTTCAAAACCCTCTGCCTTTCTTCTATTTCAATACAATGTGTTAGAAATACTATAAGCTGCTTTGAAGTGTAGCATCTCAATAATGAAATAAGTAAAATCACAAAAATCAACTCAACAAATGAAAGATGCTTTGGGTAGATCACCTACCCCCATGATATCCACTGCCTTTGGTGTAAAAAAGCCCTTAGCCTTTCCCTCTTTCATCTCTATTTCTCCCAAAAGCATGTTTATTGGGATATAATAAGGAAGATATAATTAATTATCAATCAGGAATACAAAATATTTCTTTTTACTCTGTTTCTCGGGTGCCTTAGATCCGACTGTGTATCATTTCCTATTCCAGGGCAGGTGCAAGGGAATTATGTGACCTTTCTTTTTAAAACTGAATGGAGATCTGTTAATGCTTTACAAAATAGAGTCTTTGTTTCAGAGTAGTTATAGCTGTAACTGTGTCCTGTTCCCTGTCAGAATATACAGAATGCAGTCAGCTAAGGGAGACATTTGGAGCTCATATGATGCTGATAAGGAATTTGGTTGGAAGAGTGAACCATCCCAATGCTTTCAAAGTTTTAGATTAAATGTTGCTTTTAAAAGAGTTAAGAGCTTCAACATCTTTAAGTCCAAATTGTATAGGTGTGATTTTTAGACTCATATTCCCCTGCCTCCTCACCCCCTTTTTAAATCAATAATGATATTTCCTGAGGTCTTTTGTCCATTAATGTTCATGACTGTGAACACTTCCTGAGGAAACTGCTTCTTTGTGTTACAGGTCATTAAGTTATGGTGCCATAGGAGTGATTGTCGGCCATGAGTTTACTCATGGATTTGATAGCAATGGTGAGTAATTGACTGCATGTTGATAACTTTTTTATTTACAGAGTTGACAGATTAGAAAGCTGACTTGTACATGCTGTAGCGTTTTTATTGTTTTGGGTGTTTTAATGGTGCTGAATTGAGTGAAAAAATTATCAACTTGTATTTATTAAATTTATTTACATGGAATCTTGCTTGTCTGAATTGGATTTTATTTGGTAAGAAATGCCACAAGCTTGATTCCTTCTGTTTGTCTTGAATGAAAACTAAATCATCAACAGATTCTGAAAGTCCTAATGGGGGGAGCGGGAAGGGCAAAAGGATAATTCCTGATTGATAAAAATTACTTCCAAGAAAGCTTTTCCTTTCAGGTATCTTTTTCAAAAGATAATTACAAAAGTTTTAAAATACAATACTGGAACAATAGTGATGCGGAAAAGGTGTTGTAAAATGTTAAAATTAAATTCAAAAAAGAGAGAGAGGGGAAAAAGAAGAATGGTCAGAAAATATCAATCCAATTGTCCTGACAAGCTGGGTAGAGTGAGGCATTGCCACTATCTAGGTTTGGCTGTCTCAGTAAGGTGCTTTTAAAAATTGGGCTCCTGAGAGAAAGTGAGGGGAGGGGGAGAGGAGGGAGGTGCAGGGAGAAAGAAACCTGAACCTCCTCCTCCTAGGAGCAATTTTGAGTTTGCTTATGTTATATAGTATTCAAAAAGCAAAGCAAAGCAAAAAAAAAAGAAAAGAAAAGGAAAAGGAAAGAAAATAAAAGAAAAAGCCTTGTGTCCTGGTATCCTTTTTGGCACTGCTCTACAATATTTTGTGTCAACAATCACTCCAGAATGGAGACATTTTATTTCATAAACTCCCACCTTGTGTAGGTGAGTACCTAATCTCCCTCTTGTCTCCTGCCAGTCAGAAAGGAACCTAAGGTTTGATTCCCTAAGCAGACCCCTACTTCTTGCCAGGCTCTTACCTTCCAAATATAGAAATAAATACATCTCTAGGAATTTGTCATCTTGAACAAGATAATACACAGAGGAAAAAAAGAAGAAATAAAAGCATGAAATAAAACATCTTCAGTACTTGGTATTATGTCTGTGTTGCTCCTTACCTCTCTCTCCTGCAGTTGCAAAGAAGAATCAAATCACAGAGCAAGGCTGCATCCACATGGGCAGCTAAACATGCTCTCAGTAAAGTCCAAACATGTCTTTTGTCTGACTGGCTGGAGTCATGATGGAGACTAAATACTCGCCTACAAATGGCAGGGAGCAGGGACCTGAGGGTGAAACTTCCATGAGCCACTGCTGTAACCATCAGCCTGGGCAATGGGATGTATATATCCTCCCTGTTTCCATGGATAGGTTTTAAATGTTCTGGTCTTGCTCCAAAATCAAACACGGAAACTTCAGAAGTTTGCATGAAATGGATTGGGTTCCTGATCAAGTGAAGAATTAATAATAAATTAGTTATCATCACATTTTCAGAATCAAAGACATATGGTCTGAGGATGAAAAGTACAATTACACTTGCAAGAAAGCTAAATGTGTCTTATACTATGTAATTATAAAATGTACTGTTGAACTCGTTAGTCACTACTATCTTCTTCTGCAAATGGAAATTCTGACAATAAATAGAATGACAGCTTTTCACTGCTGATTTCACTGAGTTCAAGATTTTGATCACTGATCCTACTCATTTTGTAAAGACACTTACATGAGAACATTTACCTCTCATTTCTGTGCAGGTGATAAATTCCTAAATTGTAACAGTTTTCTCCTGCAAAAACATTTGTTTTCTTTCTTTCCTTTTTGAGGTCGGAAATATGACAAAAATGGAAATTTAGACCCTTGGTGGACAACTGACTCTGAAGAAAAATTTAAGGAGAAAACAAAATGCATGATTAATCAGTACAACAATTACTACTGGAAGCAAGCTGGCTTACATGTATGTAAACCACCAGTGACTGAAAACAGTGGTACATGAGGAGTTTGTGTTGTTGTGCCCCCTTTTTTTTTTAAAGTTCTCTTTTTATAAATCCCAATGTATTGGAATATTAGACTACCAACTTCATTTCTCACAACAAATGATTTTTTGAGGTGAATAATTGTGTTAAAAATTGTCTGTCAGGTTTGATTAGTCCAGTCAAATACCACTACTCACACTCTGGTGATGGGGTTAAACCATTTCAATCCCTCACATCCTTTTGGAATCAGAGGAAGAGGATGAAACCACTCAGTAGGGCTGGTCTAATTATTGTGAGCACATTAAATGTCTTCTCAAGATGAGGTTTGTAATGAAAACTGAGCAATCACTCTTTTAGAAAGAATATAATAGCATGTTTTATAGATTCCTTTAACAATTCTGCCTGTTATTTATTGCAGCTATAAAATGGATGCATAAGCCCTACTTTATTTCATATTCAACTCTTGCTATTTCTTCCATGTGTGCACACAGACCCCATTTGTATGTTTAATCAAGGGAATATGATAGCAGTAGCTCCTAGAAAAGGATTGAGAAAGAAAGTGCAAGGGAATGGTTTCTGTTTCATTGTCTGTCAGAGGTATGGGCTTCCCTGAAAATGTGTACATGTATTTGTGTGTCCAAAATGAGGATAAACAGGATAAATCACAGACCTTCAGAAATGAATAGCTGAAATTCCAGTAATGTCTGGGACACAACTGTAATCTTAGTTTTCAGGATAAAACACATATTCCAGTCCCCACTCAATTCTATCACCTCTACCTACATTTTAGAAATACTATTACATCTTTACCTTTTCAGAATAGCAAGGCCACATGAAATGCTCATCAACAATTCTAGCACTTTTCCCAGGCTTGTTTGTGCTGGTCTCGGAGATAACAAAGCCGTATTGTGGTCCAGTCTGAAGTCCAGCAACTCAGACTTTAAGTACTTCATAATAAGCTAAGTTACAAATCAAAATTCTCAGGCTCATTCCTGAATATCTGTAGGACAAAAACTGTCATTACAAAAATGCCACTCAAAGATCAAGAAAAGCTTCCCCAAGGATGGGGCTGAGCCTTTCCCATGTCTCTGCCGTTGGCTTGGCCATCCCCTTTACCTTTTCCACTGTCTCTTGAGATGAGGTAGGTCTGAATTTCCTCTCCAGTGTAGATACTGCCTTTGAAGTCCATGGATGGGCTTACTGGAAAGATCCTATCACCCACAGCCTTGTCATCCCATTCCTTCTATTTCCACAGGATAACCGAAAGCACTTTTTAGATGATAGAAGAATTTTCCAATTTTCTGCCATATTTTATAGCTTTTGCATGAAGAGCTATGCAAGCAAAGACCTTTCTTTTATTGTCATTTTGTTCTGTCATTTACATCAATATTCTGCAGGTTTTTTACCCTTGTATGAATATTTTTCATGGATCAAGAAACCTATTTATTCTTCTTCCTTTTCATCTGGTATGCAATAAAAATGTCTCCAGAACAGAAGCCTAATGAAAGAAAAAGTGGATATAGAAATAGCTTCAGAGTGCAATAATCACATAAAGTCATCTTATTGAATAAAGGGCTTATTGTGGTCCCTTAGCCCTGCCACAAACTGTCTGTGCAGAGTAGTCTCAAATACCTGATCCAGAGCTGCCTGAGATCAGCAGAAAGACTTCTTCCACTTTTCAGATGACCTGTGGCCCTGTGCCACTGTTAGGTTACTCTCATCTTATGCTCTAAGTCAGTCTCCGTCACAAACCCACTGTGAAGAAAATGTGTGAGTAGGAAGGCCAGGGAAAAGGCAGCTGGTATGTGTGCCTGTTCCCTGCTGTCCCAGCACCTTTTGTCCTAAAAGCTTCTCTCACACCTCCATCTCCAGCCTCCTGAGGGCAGGGGAGAGCTAGCAGGAAAGGGTTGCACTTTCCTCCGTGGCTCCCATTTTTCCTGTAACACTGTACCCAAGGCATCACGTAAGATGTCCCGAGTCCAATCTGGGTGCTCATCTGCACTGAGTGTGGGGCTGAGCACAAGTACCTGGCGATTCCCTTGGTCTTTTTACCTCTTCTTCTCCATTTTCCCATCTTTTGCCATCCTGAAACTGAGTCTTGATGCCAACCCCACCCTCCTGATCCCTGTGGCACGGGAGAGCTGATGTCTGCAGGCAGCATTGACCTTCAGAGCCCTGCTCAAAACTGTGCTCAATTATCTTGCCTATTTGAGGCACAGGAGAGAGTAAAACTGCTTAATTACAATTACAGTTGGTAACACAAAGACCTTAGTAAGCTGGGTGAGTAGAGATAATGCTACTTCAGCAGAAATTAGGATTTCTTTGTAATGATATTGCACTTGGTAATGCCAGGCGACCAGTTTCCTCACAAAGTTTATATAGAGCTGTTTCCCACAACATGTTCTGGTTGCTATTGCTCCTGATCTTGGAATCAATACCCAGGAGAAGCAAAGCAACAGGAATCTCCTTTGCAGATATTTTTAGAGCATTGAATGTACTATCAATTTTGATTCTGTCTCTGACAGTTATTTTTAATTACACTTATTTATGTTATGACTTAGAAGTTATTTTAGCATCCCAGTAGTATATTGAGAGTTATGTAGAGAAATAAATATAACCTTTTAGATAAAAGTTTAAGAAAGAGGCTACTGGATCTCACATGTCACCAGATATAAACAGTCCTTAGGGGAAAATTACTGACACTCAGCTCAAAGATCAGGGACTGGATTCTTAAGTGCATTCTATCTACCATACTTTGTGTTACAGAGATCTAGGGCCAGAGCCAGGATAACTCATCATAGAAAATTTTTACTGGCAGTTTTCACATTGAAACCCAGTTTTCTTAACCAAAGATGGATGAAATTGACAGAGGTCGTTCTTGCCTTGTTTTACTTTTTCTCCTCTTTTTGAAGTTGATCGAGTAGGAAGTTCAGAAATGGGTCAAATGACTGATGTTCTTTCATTCTGCCAAGGTGAAAGGGAAGAGGACTTTGGCAGAAAACATTGCAGACAATGGAGGTCTGCGAGAAGCTTTCAGGGTAAGTAGATGAAAAATATCTGAAACATCATATTATTAAAAAAAGAGAAAAAAGTTGTGGTAATCTTCATGTTGCTGAAAGGCACTTAGTATCTCTTTCTTATCAGGCATACAGGAAATGGATTACAGAAAAGAGGGGAGGAGAAGAAGAGCCTTTACTGCCAGGCCTTGAGTTCACACACAACCAGCTTTTCTTTCTGAGTTATGCCCATGTGAGTAGTGCAAATGTGTTTCAAATCCCCATGTGTTAACCTGAACAATGTGCAGTGCACAGATGAGCCTGCCTGGTTTCAACAATCTGCATCACCCAAACACAGACTTTTGAGAGTATAAGCAGGGACTTCTCCCACAATAATTATTTCTTTTTCTTTCCCTCTTTGTCCTCAACTACCCATGGTACCAGTACTGCTGAAATTATTCTTGGTTTTGCACAGTGTTGTCACAGAAACTTTCTTTCTTTCTACTTCCCTCCACTAAAAGGGTCTTCCTGCATTTATTGACTCCTCAGCCTCCTTCAATTTTAACTTCCCAGATTCCTGGTGCTTGCAATACACAGCAGTTTATGACTGCTTCCACCACAAACTCCTGTTAAAAAAGTCCCACCACCATTTGTTACTGTGTACATTGTTCAAGGAAACTAAGCAGCAGTGAAGAAAGTCTTAGTTTATTTTTTCCCATCTGTCACTAAATATGCTGTAACAAAACTTTGATAAGGGATGTGAGTTTTTTAGAAAAACATAGAGCAAGGGAGAGGATCAGAAATTATTCATTTGGGTAACCAAATTGGGACAAACTCCCTACATGAGAAGGAAAGTCAGGCTACAAAACTTTGCCACCAGTTGAAGGAATGAATCATGCCAAACTGAAAAAACAAGACCCAATGCAACCAGTCCTGGCTGAAAATAATTTCTCTGCTGAGAGTCAGTGTAGCAGTCTATGGGCCTACGGCTGTTTCAGTTTGACAATACTGGGCAAAGAAAATATTCCACTTTGGTCGTTTACGCTGAATTAAGTTTCGCCTCATGGCACTTTTTCTCCAAATAAATTTTGAATCTATAGGGAATATCTGGGGGGCTTATAGAACCACTGCAGGAATCATATGTCCAGTGGTCCCTCACAGGGAAGGCACATGCACAGTGAGAGCACTGTATGCAAGGTACCCTCAAGCTCAGCCCCTATCCACAGAGCTCAAGACACTCAACAGCCTTATTTAAACTGTCAGAGCTGTGTTTAGCCAGAAAAAATTGCACTGAAGTCCACTGAAATCCTTTGGGCAATCTGGCTTAAAGGATTTTGTTGACAGGAACATTTAATGTAGAGACTTAGGTAAGGTAGAGGCAGTTTAAAGGAGATTTTTCATGCAATGGATACAGCGTAAGAGGGATTATTCAGTTGTGCAAATATTCTATCTGCCCTGTTTTGTGGTCAGTTATGATTTGGTTAAGTATCTTATCAGGAACAGGGAACTGGGGACCACTGATGGAAATGTGGAAAATGTGTAATTTCAAAAGAAACTGACATTCCAACACGGAATAGATATGCCAGCTAATATAGCTGCAATTCTAGAGATGATAAGCATTATTATGTGTACCTTTTATACACATTACATAGCTTTGAGACCAAGAAGTATGTTTGGTAATTATTAAGGTGTGAGATGATGCAGCACAAGCTGAAAGACAAGCTACCATTATAGAGAACTTCAAAAGAACTAGTAAAGTGGCTGTGGTTAGATGATGGGAAAGTGTGTGTAGAGAAAAACAGTGGGCGGGCACTGGATCCATCAGGGGGTTTGAAAACCAAGAGAACATACCAACAGAAAACTGCATATTGGCAAAGGTGAAACAAAGTAGTAATTTATGGTGTTTTTCCGTGTTATGCATTCTATAAGTAATAGGCATCTTAAGAACAGTGACTTTACATTTTGCTTTGCATACAAAGTCATCCCAGATAATGTGCCTGTTTCTGTTTTTTTATTTTATTAGGTAAGATGTAACTCCTTTAGACCGGAATCGGCGAGGGAGCAAATATATACTGGAGCTCACAGCCCTCCTCAGTTCAGGTAGTGCAAATAAAGTATTTCCTCAGTGTACATACAGAATCAATCACTGCAGAACAGAAGTGCAGAAATTTAGCATTTTAAAAGGGGGTTAAGAGCAAACACAAAATTGGACTGTGCTCTTGGTTTAGATGGAAATTGAATTGGTTTTATTAGCTTCTTTCACTATTACAAATGCTCTTCTGTAAAATTGAGGAGCTTGCATCTACCTTCAAAAGCCTTTGAACCAGAACACACTGTGATCCCTGTGATGTCCTGTCATCATGGCCTGAGTACCTAAAATGCCTCATCTATCACTTTCTTTCCCAAAGCAATTCTAGTTTAGCAAACAGTGAATATAAGGAGGGTCCTTGGTTTAATCTGTCTGAGTTCATTAAAAGCTTATAAGTCTCTACCTTGAATTATATTGATAATGCAAGGCAAAACATGCCCTGTAAGTTCAGTTCAAGACCAAACTCTCCTGCTGGCATTCAAGTGACGCTTTTCTTGAAGGAGCTGTGACAGTCCAGCCATAACAGAGAGAGTCTGTCCTTGCCAAAAGGCTTTCCCCAGGCTTCCCTCACCACAGACACTCATGAACTCCCTGCCACGGGAAGGGGGGAACTACATAAGAATTAGGAAGCCAGAGTTTATTTCTCTGCTTCTTCACAGAGTTTTTGTGACCAATAACAAGTTGGTTTTGTTGGGATTCCTGTTGGTTGCATCTACTTAACTAAGAACTGCGTGTTTGCCCTGGGTGAAGTACTACATTGCCTCTTTATATGGACAAAGGAAGTTAACTCCACAAGCTGATTCATACAATACAGTGGATTATTTGCCTTCTAGAGAATCCTACCAGTTTCTGTTGACTAAAAGAGTGTTGTACCAGCTAGTGAGGATAAAAGTAGTGCAGTATGCAAATCTGTGTGCCTTTTAACATTGAAAATACAATGTCAAAATACAATGACAATGAGGACAGGAGTATCAGGCTGACCTTCAGCCTACAGAGATACTAATTTCATAATTCCTACTCTTGTTAAGATTTTGGCAAAAAGAACCATTTGCTGTCTTTTAAAGTCCTCAGGTTTATTTACCTATAGGTATATTTATATTCTGAATCATTACATAGCTACATTCCCATGAGATGGTGCAAATCTCAAAATATACAGGGAACTCTAGGGATAGAGTATTTATTAGGAAAACTCCTGAAGGCATCAAGCTATGAAAGAAAATTTCAGAGACGTTTCGATTAATTTGAGATCTAGAAAATAAAGACAAATCTTTTTCTTACTTTTTGAGTGAGATACTGAGAACTGGCTTCTGTTTTGAAACTGAAGAAAAGAACTGGTGCTTGTCTTCTCTTGCAAATCATATCAGCTGGGCTAACAAATTATATTATCTATTTCTCCCAACTGGATTTCATTTATGTCCCAAGACCATTATGAGCATAACTGCAATACAGCTAGCTCCCACGCTGACAGCTCTTTCTGTCCAAAAACTCAAGCAGCCCTTTTAAAAGTAATTATAAAAGGTAACAATAACAACTATAGAAATGAGCAACACATCTTGAACACAGGTGTGTGCATCTGAATGTTTCACACCAGGTTCTCTTCACAGTCAAAAAGGAAATGGCATTTTAGAAGTAAATATATATAAAAATAATCTTTCAGCAGGTAATAAATTTAAATTACTTAGACTCTGCAAGTATATCTTTCTATTGATTACCAAGGGAGGCCAGGGTGACCTGCTCAGGGAAAGGTGTCTCTACTGTAATTCAGTGGGATGAAATCCAGACAGCCCGCTCTGATTTTAGTTAATGTGTGGCAATATCAAACCATGGGTAGAAAAGTGGCATGCATGCATACATAAAGATCTTTTCATTGGATAAATTCTGGGTTTATTTCTTTTTAATTGGCAGATTTTCAGTATTAGCATGTGTCTTTGCTATTTTTGAATGCCAATTTCAGATTGAAATCCCTGGCATGGCAGGCAGAGCTCCCACCAACATCAGCAGCAGTTCTGCATGACCGACTCTCGCTGTTCCAGTCCCTGAATATGTATCTGCAGTTTTTTTACAGTAAAGCTGTATTTCTTATTTGCAGCCTAACCTCATTTGGTAATCCTCCCTACAAAACTGACCTTTAGACATTTTTGTGCCAGATGACTGCAAATTTTCTTACTCACAGAAAGTCTAATCAATGTAATAAGATTGTTTTCTACCATGCTGAGCTACACTGAGAAGCTGATTGTCTGCAATATAGAAAAATGCCTCCTCACAGCATAGCAAAGGAAAGGTATACAATTAATATCACAGTAGATACTTTTCTGCTCTTAACTCAGGAAACTCTTTAACACCATTGCAAGTTTCGGGTTAGCAAATTACAAGATGATTAAAAGCATGGGGAAAAGCAGCAAACAACACAATCACAATCTAGCAGAGGTAAAATAATAGTTTCTGACTGCATCACATAATGCAGACATGAAAGCAGGAGCCAAGGACGACTGCATGCAAAGAGCAAGCTCTTCCCCTATGCCTGAAGGGGCCAGTCTGGGATGGAGACACATAGACCAGCTTGGGTCAGGCAGGGATGTGCTGCTCTTTCAGTATCCCACCACCTGTGGTAGAAGCAAGAGGGCTTGGGAGCTGGTCAGGGCACAAGGCTCAGAAAATATATTTCCAAAATATCAGATGAGTTGAGGTGCTCACAGGTGCAAGGCTGAGCTGCCCAACAAGAGTCTCTAATTGCCCCCTGAGGCTGCAAAGTCCCAGGGAGTCAGTGGGTGGGTGTGGGTGGGTGTGGGTGTGAGTGGACAGAGCGTGCTGTTATGAGAATTTAGAGCCACATGAAACCACTGCCAGCACAACCCCACTGCCAGCACAACCCCGGTGTGTGCTTACTTCCCCTGCCTGCTGCCCTGCAGCTGTCTGGCAGGGCTGGAAGAAGGATTCCACTGTGCACAGCTCCTGCTTATCTGCCACCTCTGCTGCCAAGGGTCACATTACAAAATTGTTCTAAAGGGCACAATATCACAAAATGCATTTGTTTTTCATCGCATTTCTAACAAAGCAAGATGCTTCTCAAAGCATGAAACAAAATAAGATTTTCTTCATATTAACTGGGAGCCCTTCTGTAGCTTTCGGTTTTGTGAAAAAATTACATGAAAGCCTGAAAATTCAGCCTGAAGTGAAAACACTGAAACACTTGCAGACCTGTAGTGTTTGACAGAAGGCAACCTGCATGTCCATCACTTTTCTCATCACTTTTCTCTTTGCAGAGTAATCGGAGCCATGAGCAACTTTGAAGAGTTCCGTAAAGCTTTCCATTGCCCGGCGAACACGACGATGAACCGCGGGGCAGAGTCCTGCCGGCTGTGGTAGCTGGCCCTGGCAGCTCTTCCCTTGGGAGGAGTCTGCAATGTGAACTGCTCAAGCCCATTGCCACAGTTTCAGAGTAACAGTCTGGAATCTGGAGAGGTGTTACTTCAAATGCATCTTTCTGATCTGTATGGATCTAATCACTCCCTATTTAGAGACTAGAAACATTCCAAACAGAAGAGCTTTTCTTTAAGGATAATAATAAAAAGTAACTCCTTTTAACCATAAAACTACTCCGGCTCATCTGCAGTTGCATTGCTGTTGATGGATAACTGCCATTATCAATTCTAATTCCTGATTTATAGTTGAGCTAGAGGTAAATGCTAAAATCCAGTTTTAATCTATTGCTCTGCAGGGGTTCTATGCAGAATGTTCCCACACAAAATTTATTCTTTCTGGATGAAGAAATTCATGAGCCCTGCTATAAAGCCAGCTCTGATCTGCTGTGTGATACTGCATTTTCATAACTTAAGCTGTCACAGCCCAGCATGCCATAAATGATGTGGCATGATGTAAAGACACAAGACTTTATATAAATTCAGTTTAATATGTCAGATTAGTGCCTCTGGTTTTGGAACCGTTTCAAGCTGAGAAAGTACCTCATGGTATCCATTTGTAGGACTAAAACATAAAGGATACTTGTCAGATTGTGGCCTCTTCTAATTTTAGAACATCTTATGATAAAAATCAATGTATGGTGAAAATCAGAGGCTCTCAGAGGGGATTCCCAGCACCACTATTCTCATAAATATTGCAGCATTTATTCCAGTTTACACTGTAGGCAGTTTTTTCCCAGGGGATGGTTTTTACCTTGGGCTGAAGATAGCTTCCTCTGCATTTATTTTTTTAAGCCAGAAATACTATACCAGTTTTAAATGACGGATTTTATAGTGTCTGGGTCTTACAGGGTATTGCAAGTAGTGTGCATGTTTGCCCTCATGTTCTGAATGGGGCAGAATGACTTGTGATTTTAAGGAAAGAGTATGTGACAGAAAAACAGAGTACCAGCATCATTTGACTTGTCTGGATAAAAAGAGCAATTTAGGAGTAGAGGACTTAAAAACACACTAAAAATACAGACCAGTTGAGTTTTCAATTTGATTTTTAAGAATATTAATGAAAAGATTTTATTTCAGCAGAAAGATTTTAACACATAACTATTACTGGGAGAGGTCAGATGGGGAGGTGGGGGAGGAGGCACACACAGCTCTTTTTTTCATAACAGAAAGGTACCTATATAAGTGGTATATATTTATACCTTGTGCATTACTTCATTTTTACACGGTGTAATTATTTCAAAAGGAGTTTCTTTAGACTGATTTAGTTCCTTCAAATCTATATTGGTCTCTGTGTGTATATACTTATATATATATATATATATATATATATATATACAAAATATAATTTTTTTATATGCTTAAATTTTATCAGTATAGAAATGTTAGTAAGACAAACTTTTTTACAATGATTGGTCACATACTGTTGGATAAGGACTTGGTTGGACAGTCACATCCAGAAGGTTGTGGTCAACAGATCAGAGTCCCAATGGACATCAGTGACAAGTGGTGCCCCTCAGGGGTCCTTACTGCCACCAGTGTCATTTAATATCTTCATTAATGACATAGATTAAGGGAGCAAGTGCACCCTCAGCAAGTTTGCAGATAACACCAAGCTGAGTGGTGTGGTTGCCATACCTGTAGGATGGGATGGCATCCAAAGGGACCTGGACAAGCTTAAGAAGTGGCCCATGGGAATCTCATGAGGTTAACAAGACCAAGTGCAAGCAGCTGCACCCAGGTATGGGCAGCTCCTGGTATCAATAAAAGCTGGGGATGAACAGATCAAGAATAGCCCTGACCAGAAGGACTTGGGGGTGCTGGTGGGTGAGAGGCTGGACGTGACCCAGCAACAGGCATCTGCAGCCCAGAAAACCAACAGTGTCCTGGGCTGCATCCAGAGCAGTGTGGGCAGCAGGTCAAGGGAAGGGGGAGGAGGCCACCAAGATGATGAGAGGGATTGACCACCCCTCCTATGAGGAAAGGTTGAGAGACTTGGGATTGGTCAGCCTGGAGAATAGAAGGCTTCGGTGTGACCTAATTTCAGCCTTCAGTACATGAAGGGAGTCTACAAGAAAGATGGAGAGGGACTTTTTAAAAGGACATGTAGGGACAGGAGAAGGGGGAATGGCCTTAAATTGAAAGTAGTTTTGGATTAGACAGCAGGAGGAAGTTTACTTTGAGGGTGCTGAGGCACTGGAAGAGGTTGCCCAGGGAAGTTGTGGATGCCTCATCCCTGGAAGTGTTCAGGGCCATGTTGGATGCGGCTCTGAGCAACCTGGTAGAAGTGCAAGGAGGTGTCCCTGCCCATGGCAGGGGATTGGAATTAGATGAACTTTAAGGCCCCTTACAACCTGAATCATTCTATGATTGTCCAACAATCATAGTGGAGGAAGGTTTACTGAAGCTAAGTAACTGAAGCAAATTGGGTTATTTTCCTATGTGTCTTTAGAAAGAAGGGGGACATAATAGAAGCATAATTTATGGGAAAGACAGGCTCTCAAACTACCTTCCAGAGTGAAGGAAGCAGACATTCCTGTCCTCAAGGCTCTGTTGCCACTTTTCAGAAACAAAATATTGTGATTTGGGACCAGAACATTCTTTTATCAATTTTTTCCTTGAAAAAGTCAAAGTCTTCTTAAGAAGAAAGCATTTTTCCTTCCTTCATGCCAGCTCACTTCCTGAGCTCCATGGTTTGAAGTTTATCATTTGAATTGCCACTACTAAATTTTTTTCCTGGAGGTATTTTTCACATAATTGTGATGGCAGGATTTTCATAGAGCTTTTCCTCAAACAAGCAGGTATGGGTCTTCAGCAAAGGGATACTGTTTGCCTGCTAATGAGAAAGTTCCTTAATTGAGTACTGTACTGAGCTCATTTCTGTGTTCATATGAGCACTGACATGACTTGATGTTGGCTGCTTTGCTTCAACTGCACAAAGTTCAGGGTTGACATCCTGGTCCCATTAAAGATAGTACCAATATGGTTGTCCTCACAAAAGTCAGGACATCAATTCAAGCCCTTATCTGAATTTTATAAATTACTGGACTATTACTGGGCAAAGATGGTTTCACAACAGTCAACTTTGGGTTTTCTAATTTTATCTCTCAAATCAGAAATGCATTTGCAAGAATTCCTCTCTTGTGGTTATTTTCCAGTGGGACAGATTCTGTCATTCTGTGATTTATGAAGTTGTTTCTCTGTACTGGATGGCAATTTTTTCTAAAATGTCTGATGTTTCTTGCCTTAAATGTCACTCTTACTGCTCCTTGCTAGGCTCACATCTTTCATGTTTAATACTGGGGATTTTTGAACTGTGGTGTGCATATTCCCAATGGCACAGGAAACACTCCAAACTCTTTCATCCTCGCTAGGCCATCTCCTGCAGCAGGCAGGGGGCAGGTTCTGGGCTGGGGGGATAGTAGGGAGATGGGTGTTTTGGGATCAATGCACTAGGAGAGAGGCAGAGAGGGTATGACCAGATTTTGTACCCTGATTTTGGCAGTTGAGAGGGCAGCCACACGCTGCCAGGAAAGCCAGAAGTCCTTACTGCTGACTGGTACATTCATCAGTAGTATCCCAGTTCAGGAAATCCTTGCTGTTGACTCAGGTTCTCAGTGTCTGAGGTTTAGGTCTTGCCCGTGTCCACACAAGGACCCTGGCCTGCCTCACCTGCTGCTTTTTACCACAAACCAGAGTTGATAATGCAATTTACAGTTCACTTTGGATAAGCTACTTAGGTACCATATGGAAAGCAAAGCAGAAGGTAATTAAACAACTTCTTAAAACTTTTATCATCAAAGACAGCCAAGACATCAGTGATGGTTTGTGAGGTCTCTTCCCATTGCCTTGGTTTTATCAGACCACCTGGCTGTGTTTTGGTTTTGTATTGTGCCTCCTGGGTCTATGCCAGCAGTGCCTTCCTGCATTGCTCTCAGGTTCACTTATTTTGTCTATGCAAACAAATCCTTCACCACATATACCCTTTTCCCAGAGCTTTAAAATTATTTTACTTAATTGTCAGTAATGCTGTGAAATGTTTCATCCTTTTGGCTCAGTAATCTACTTCTTTTTCAGTGACCAGGAGGGGAAGGGTCACCTACGACTTAAACATTTTTACCTTTGTAAATCTGAAGAGGTATTTTTCTACTGTGTAGACATAAAGAAACAGCCTCTACTCCTGTCCCATGCCTCCTTCTTCAGGTCCTAGAAATATGGAAACCTATTCTAGTCTAGTCTCATCTAGTCTAGTCTTCCTTTTTTTTTTGATTAAGCCTGAAATGCTAAAACGCCAGCTTATATACTGACTATTTCTGCTGATCATATTGTGGAAGACTTAGCTCTCTGAAAAGGCAGCTGTGCTATTCACCTGTGTAAACTGCTTAGGTACATAAGTGATGTCCAAGCTGGGTCTGGACACTGAAGGACCAAAAAACTGAGCTGCATTGTAAAACTCTGCCTCATACCCTGTGCAGGGGGACTTCACTATTCTTTAGGTAGGAACGCTATCATGTCACTAATTGGTTGAATTATTTATCAAATAATCAGGTGAGTTTGCATATAACTTTTCATTGAGTATTATTGAATTACAGGCTTGGAAGTATATCTCATAACAATGTTTTATATATATGTATCTGTCAGTGAAATGTTAAAAGCCTGACAACTCAAGAGGCAGAACTATAGTGATTTAAGAGGTCTTTTGTGTTTAAGTCTTTTTAATCTGATTTTTATTTACTGGTCAGTCTATTGTACATTTGAATTTTTCTACTTGCATAGTACATTGATTGACTGTTAAAGACAATTGTGTTAGCCAATAAAGCCAAAGTGATAAAGAATTTTCCTATGCTTGCAGTATGGCAAAATTTGCTTGGCTTGGCACTGTCCAGCTCTAGAGTATTGCTTCTATAATATATAGGCTTAATAAGATGTAATAAAGAGCACAATGATGTGGCCCCAGGTTCTCAAGACTACTTTTACTGCTTGGCAGGCTAGGGAGGACCTCTTCTCTCAGAGAGTTGTGTAGGCATCATCAGCCAGAGTTTAGGCTCCACTTGCCCTCATTACCGTGCTGGAGGCAATTAAAATGAAATCTGATGACCTACTGGGGATGAGGGCTGGATGCTGTAAAAACTGCAGAAGGGCAGGCAGCCAGAGCTGTCCCAATCAAAAGCCACTGGAGCACAAAAAAGAGTGAGAAAAGATCCACCTGTCTGTCAGTCTCCCTCTTCTCCTCTTCCCCAAGTCCATGCCTGTCTCAGCCCACTCTTTGCTTTTCAATTGCTTTTAAGCATTTTCCAGAAGAGTTTTTCATAGAATAGTCCTTGTGCCATGCTTGAGTTTGAACTTCAGCTCAGCACACAGTGTACTTCATGAGCTTGATCAAGCACCTATTCCAGGGCTGTTTGGGCACAGGGACTGTGCCGGGGCCTTGTACATCACCACCGGGCTTTTCTGGGCTAGGTGCTCCATTCCATGGGCTCAGCCCTGACCAAGTTTCCTGACACTGCTTGGGTGGCCACAAGCAGTGGCACTGGCCCACTTCAAGGCAGCACCAAGCCTGTGAGCATGGAGCAATTTCCCCTGGTGGGGACAATGGGTGATATTGGTCTTGGTGCATATTTTGGATGATGCTCTGTGGTGACACAGCCCCTTGCAGGCCATAGCTCTGTGCAGGCCACTCTCCACACAGCTCTCGGGTTTGGGGTGGTAGGGTGTCTTCAAAAACCTGCCTCAGTTCTGTCTCCTACTTTACAGTGCAGCCTTACAACATTTCTTAGGGCAAAAGCAAAGGTTTCTGTGCAGGAAGATGGATTAACAAAGCAAAGGTTGGGGTCAGAGCATGAAACCAGCCTCAGCACAAGGGAAATGTTTTGCTTAATTCTCATGGGCTTATCAGCACCTTGGAAAGATGTTTCAACAATGTCTATAGAGCGCCCTGAGGAATTCAGGGTTTAACTGCTGCAGTGAGAGCCTGCTTCACTAATCAGACAATTTAATCCCATTTAAAGTGTAATATATATTAATAAAAAAGAAAAGAAATTAAAGATACCCGAGGGATTCTTCCGCACAGCATTATATTTTATTAAATATAACATCAAAGTTGGAAGTTACTGAGAATCAAGATAATGTGTTACACTAAATTGTGATCAAAGAAAGAGTTATAATGATATAATTTTAATAATCCATAAGCACCAAAGCTGAAACACATTTATGTAGGAGGTTAGACACATACACAGATGCATTAACTGTGGTTGTGAACTGAGATGCACATTATAATACATGTCTCCAAACACTTTGTCACATCCATATTTACTGTCCAAACTGGTAAACAAAGCTTGGGGAAAGGCTTCAAAGGGGATTTTAAACTTTTTCTACCACAAAGTGTATTTAACATAAAGGTGCTGCTGCAAGCAATGACCAGTTAGGTTGTTTTATATGGACGATACATAGTCCTCTGCTGAAATGTGAGTAGCAGACATTTAAGTATAGAAATATGAAAAATTATGATGTCGCAACCTCTTTGACACTAAGAGAATATTTGGGTAAAATCAGGAAAAAAAATTACATTCTCAAATACAACAATTAGGGAAACACAAATATATGAATTTATGCCATGATATGCAATAAGAAATAAAAAACTATTGTAGGATATGAAGTTGCCACTCTGGGTCAGGGGAATGCTTTACAACTTGACAGATTATTTCTTCTGGGAGAAAAACCTGAGTGCACGAGACCTGTCTGCCTTTGTAACTTCCTGGGGCACGGGTGTGTTACAGCCCAGTCCTTTGAGGGGGTCACAGAGCCATGTCTTCTCAGAGTTCCCCCCAATCAACCCTGGGGCTTAAGGGGCTATTTGCTTTCTCTTGGGTGTCTAGAGCACCCAAAAAGGCTGTGTTTGCAATTGTGCCACTGAGTTCTACTTTTATACATCTTTTTTTTCTTTTCACCAAAGCACACATACCATATGAATCAGCCACTCTCCATATCATGGCATTTTAAATGAATAAAGTGGTGCTTTTATAGGTCTGTGCTGGGAAACAATGCAGTGCTGCTGCATCTCAAAAACATCTGTGTGTTTTGTGGAATAGGGCTGCTCTTCATCACACAACACGTGTGCTTTCATGTCATTCTGCTAGAACTGGCCTTCAGTGGTTTGCACTGAAGAGAAGAGAGCAAAATACAGAGTGACATCTGAATAGGATGACAAAGGGAAATTAGAAACTCCTTAGAGTTGTAAATCCGTAATAGATTTTACAAAACATTAGTACAAGTACTGCTATAAATGAATTTTTATAAATGGGCACAATGCAGGAAGTCTGTAAGTCTGTGCTATGTGAGTGTATATAAAAATGTCAGAAATAGGAATTATTTTTTAAAAAAATTGAGTCTCAGGGTAAAAACTCTGACCTCAGTGAGTTCATTGAGTGATTAATGTCTGTGGGGCCAGCATTTTACTCCATCTGGATAACAGCACATAAAGTTTGCTGATTTAAAACTATTTGGGACACAGTTTCTTCTAGAAGAAAGAAATTTCTAGCCTCTGGTATTTTCAGAATCTGCCCTGTCCTCAGTCATTTGCATAAGACTGACTCTGTTTGCTCTTGTTTATCAGATACTCCATTTTCATATTTTTAAACATTTCAAGAGTGATTTTATCACTGTTTCAGAATTGCAAAGTAGCTTTTTCGACTTGCCCTTTCCAGATATGGTTCTATTAATCATTAAAATAAATTTGATATGTTCTATCGAACTAAGTGTAGCCGTATTTATGACACTGAGGTCATAAATATTTTTGTCTCTGTAAATGTTTTTTGTCTCTCCTAAATGTCTTCATGATAAGGCAGAAAAGTTTTGTGTTACTGGAGTGCCAGGAGAAGCTGTTGGTGCCCATGGCAAGGTCAACGCTGTTGGGCTGCAGGGTGCCTGGGGAGGATATGGGTGGTTCACCACTTGCACATAAAGCTACTCAGCAAGAAGAAAGTCTGTGCTTAGCTGTGTACCTTCCATTAAATTAAATTTTGCCTAGCAAAACAAAGAAATCTATTGTACTGACCAAGAAATTAAAGTACATTTCTTGGACAAGTCAAAAAGGTGGGAAGACTCAAGCCACCATGCTGACTGAGGCCAGTAATAAAAGCACTTGCATCTTGCTTGTGCGAACTCCAGCAGTGTTACAGCCCTGCAGAACTGCCTCTGCCTGCAGCTGTGTCTTTGCCTCTGTTTTGGGATGACTCAAATTGCTCACTGGGCTGAGCAAGGAACAAAACTTACCACTATGGGGAGTGCAGCACACAAGGGCGGCTTGGCAGGAAACAGGGCACCCCTATGCTTCCCAGAGAGGAATCATAGAATCCCTTAGGCTGCAAAAGATGGTTAAGCTATACTGCCAAGTCCACCACTAAACCACGTTGCTAAATGCTACATCCACAGGTCTTTTAAATACCTCCAGTGATGGTGACTCAACCACTTCCCTGGTTCCACCACCAGTTCCCACTTTAGCAGTGGGTACAATGCACCTCTTCACAGTGTCAGGTATGGCTCTGCTCAGTTAAACATCCTGCCTCCTTAGGGAAGCCTGCCTGTGGAAAACCTAATGCAATGGGGAGCAGGAAGGCACTTGGCCTGGAGAGGTCTGTATAAGCACTGGGCACACTGTGGTTTGCACAAGCACTGAGACAGTGGCAGGAGGACTGGTGTGCCACCTCCCCAGCTGCCAGGGCTCATGCATTCATGCAGGGCTCCTGCCAGGGTTCTTGCACTCCCCCCCCTCCCGTGCACGGGTGCAGATGCCCATGTGCACTGTGTCTAGACATGTGCATGTGTGTGCTGTGCTCTGCACATCAGCTTCTCCTTATTCCTGCTCCCTCCTACAGCCTGGCAAATCACCACCAAGCAGGAGTGGGAAGCAAGCAGGGTGCTCCCGTCCCGAGCCACCCCAGATGAGCTAATTCCCTGGAAAGTATAGCTTGCAGCAGCAGCACGTGGAAGCACTACCTCATCCCAGCCTTAGACAGCAGAAAGGTGTCAGGTCATTTTAGAGACAAGATAGGAACATTCCTCCTCCTAACCTGGGTAGAAGTAAAATATCATGGTCTGACTTCAGCTTAATAATTATTTCAGCTCTTCAGAGTATGATAGAAGGGCAAAATATGGAACCTTCCTTTAGTGAACAATTTCATTCTTTCAGCTGGGTTTTCTATTGTTCTGCCTCAGTTCAGTGACAGCCAGCAGCTCAAACCTGCTTGCACATTAATCCTTGCACGAACAACATGTGTTGAGGCAATCACTGTGGCTGTATTCAGCATGCTTATTCAGCTTAGTTTTAATAAATCCAGTAACAGACTTTCAGAGGCAATGAAGGAAAAAAGAATAATTTGGAAACAAAGCTGTTGAAAGGAATACAATGCACATGAAGTAGAGAAGAATGGGATTTTGGAAGTCTGTGCAGCTGTTTTATTTCTTTAGAGGATTTTAATCAACCTGATTACACAGGGAAGCAAAGGAATTTTAAAAACAGTATGGTGATAATTGGTAGAGAAAACAAAGGGGTGTTTTCCCTTTCTCACATCCCTCACTTTTGTTTTCTCCCTTTCATGTGATTTTACAAGTAAAAGTATCCTATTAGCTCATTTTAATTAAAAACTATCCATGCTAGGGTTTTGCTAGAGAAGCAATTTCAGTCTTTGTCCACTATATCATTTAATCAAAGATACCTTAAACGCTTTCAAGATTGCCGTGGCTGCACCAATCTAACTGCCATCAGTATAATGGCTTTCCCAGGGGATTGGAGAAAATCCTATAATTGGACATGAGCCCATCCTTTCAAGTGGGATTAGCTGCTCTGCTGCAGTCTTCCCCTAAATTTCAGGGTCTGCCGTTCTTCTCTTGTTCCTTCTGTACTTACTGCTGCAAAGCAACCCTCCAGTGCCATCTTTAGAGCTGAGCGACACAGGCACAGCCAAGGAAAGGAGTGTGGAGCTGCACTCCTGCAAAAGGCCACCTTTCTGCATCAGTGGGAGCAATTGGTGTCTGGTTAAAAGTGGGGGTGACCCTACACCATTCCTTACAAAAGAGAAGTGTATGTGTGTAGTGGGAATTTGGGACTTGTCACTCCTAAAGGCTTTTGGATGGATTTTTCCAGCAGCCTCTTCCTACCTACACCCTCTCCCCAGTGGTGTGCATATCAGGGCCCTTAAGCAAAGCACCAGCAGCATTTTCCCTGCCCCAGCAGCCATATTCTGCATATCCCACCTGGAAGCCTGAGGCTTGGCTGCTCTCTTATCCTGCAACCCTGCTGTGTGCTGACCCTGCAGCACAGCCGACTCACACAGCCCTTCCTGCAAGCCCCCTGCAAGCAGGGCCTTTCACCACGGTGCAGACACAGAGTGGCTTCCCCATGGTGCACCAGAAGATCAAAGGGCCCTCAGGCACACCCCTGTGAGCAAAGATCACAGAAATCTTGAAAAATGTGGGACTTCACGTGCTGCCTTGCTCTCTGCCTGCTTTTATACATGAAAGAGTATTTGCTCCCTTCTATCCAGAACCCAGAGCTGTCCCTATACACACCATTTTTGCTCTGTTACATGTTAGATGGAGAAATTTAGGTCAAAATTTAGCTTTGTCTTCTCTGTCAATAATAATGGTTCCCTAACTAGTTTTTTCAACTGTCCTCCAGTGTCAAAACTTTTCAGAGCCTAACTTTTAGCGGACTGGTGTTTGCAAATTATTCAAGTGTTTACATTGCCAAAAGCAAAGGAAGTCCAAAAGAAGAATGCTTAACTTGGGTGGGGGAAGAACTACATCAGCACCAAGACCACAGGCACACTGTTCCCCTCCTCCCAACCCGTACCACGTCCGGGTCACCAGCAGCAGATGTGGCAGCACCAAAGCACCTAAGTGCTGACCAGCTTCCAGAGCTGGAGTGCCCAAGGGACCACGGGATGCTTTAGCTGGAGAGAGATGATTTCACACATGAAGATATGGGCTTCCATAATGGCTGATGTGAGTTTGATGCCTGTTGTGGAAAACTTTTGTCTTAAGGCATTTCCAGATCAGTTTGTTTGGCTTGTGTTATATTAGGTGACAGCTCAGGAAACAAAGACGGATCAGGTGGAATTGAAGGTGACAGGTCCTTCTCTTGGGGTGATTGAGTGAAATGTCCTTGGTGTCAAGAGGACAGTGGGGGAGGCTCCAAAAGAACAAACAGAAACACTGAATGTCTCCTCCTCAAAGTTAAATTTCCCAGAGTTTCAAGAGGGCACATGAAGACTGCCTAAGACTGGCTTGGTTCTGCTGGTGCAGAGGGTGGATATCACCAACAAATACAAGTTAGAAGGAACATTTACTTCCAAAAAGAGCTGGCTTTGGTATGTGTGACTTTAGAAAAAATTTCCAGACAATTCTCGCAGGAATTAACTAACCACAATTACGTAGTGCAGGAACTGGAAGAGCCCTGCCCTCTGCGTCCAGACAACATGTAAGAGGTAGGATTCAAGTGTGATAAAACAGAGAAGTGAAACTGTGATAGAGCTCTTGAATGTTTAAATGCAAGAGGGCATCAGCCAAAATACCACATGAAGTGAGAAACAGAAAGGTGATTCTCAAGCTGATGTGGGAAGAGGCTTCAGGAGCTGGAAAAACATGCATGATGCAGGAAATCAAGATTGTAATTGTCATATCATCCCAGAGGAGCATTTCACAGGGGCAATGTACAGCAGTGCAAGAGGGGATGTATAAATGGACAGCTACAAAGCAATGGACTATTTGCCATTTTAAGCTGTAACACAGCTGAAGACCTGCTGCCTCAGATCCCTGCCATGGAAAGAGAAATGTGCCTGAAGGCAGGGACTAAAGGAGGAGCCAGGCTGGCTCTGGGCATTAATATAACAAGCAGCAGATGTGTGATTAGGTATGTGCTTTGTTTTGTGGAAAATGAAGCGAAACTGGAACACTTTCCGTATGCATCACTGCAAAAAGTTCAAAAGAAAAAGAGATAAAACATTTGCCATCAAAGGCAAGAGGAGATAATTTTGGCAAGACAGCTGATATGAACTCTACTCTTAGCTCTATAGTGACAACCTCAGTCTGGAAAGTTACTTGAAAAAAAGGCAAGCATCCAGTCCTCCTTCGATAGTCACTGTTTTCTCTTTCTGCTATTTTCATACCTGATATACTTAATGAGAAAATGTCACAAATTTCTTGTAGCAAAGACAGTGAACGTGTTGAACTCTCAATGAGCTATAGCACAGTTCACATGAAATATGAAAATTAATACCTAGCAGCAAACTAAAATCTTTAGAGAAAAGATTGAGAACACATTTCATCTTCTTCTAGGGTTTTAATATTTGCATGTTGGAAATATTGTAGTCTTTCATTGTGAAGACTAAGAGGACACCCCTACTGTTTTCCAAAATTTTGTTCACACCAAGATTCTCCGAGGAAGTCCTGAGAGAGCAAGGATTTGAAGGACACAGTGCTTTGTCCCTTGAATATGTGCTCAACCATGGATAGGTTTTCTTTGGAGCTGTCTTACATCTTTCCAAACAATGATGTTTCATACTTGACAGAAATGGTAGCACTCCCAGTCATCCACATTTAATTCTGGGCAGCCTAATTAATAAAGTGCTTATCTTAATGCCTCATGGGAAAAAAACCCAAAACTTTTCCTAGTGAAAATAGATATAATGTGCTGACAGAATGTTAAAATATAATTGGTAATTAGTGTGCACTGGGAGTTAAAAATATAGAGCAAGAGTCAGAGTTTGGGAAAGGTTTTGAGATGCACAGTAACAAAAGAGAACAATGATTTTTCTTTCTCAGATGTCTCTTATAAGATGAATTTTCCATGAGCTGTTTTCTTTGAGGATTTGAAATCTTCCATGGAGGGTTGGCATCTGGAAATTGTCCCTTTCCATCTGGTTGCTGCTTCCAAGTCTTGAAAGATTTAGATGCATTTGGCTAGTTCCCTTGTGGAAATGGTTCCCGTGAGTTCTTCCTCAGAGTTTTTCTTACTACCAATGGGATGCATTTATCTAATTTACTGCAATATAAGAAAACAGAGAGATACCAGAAGAGCAGCTGGAGTTTAAATTAGCAAGGGATGTCAAGGACAACAAGAAGGGCTCCTATAAAGAATTGAAAAAGGAAAACTAAACAAATTGTGAGCTTGCTACTAAGTCCACCTAGAGACGGAGGGACAAAGGACATGGAAAAAGTGGAGGCAGTCAGTGCCTTCTTGCCTTTTTTGCTGTGCAAGACTGCCTTCAGACTCTCCTGCTCTTGAGGCTGGTTGCAGTCTCCTTTGCAGCAATACCCAGAGGAGAGGAAGACAGAGTAAGGGAGCACTCAAGCAAGCTGGGCATACCCAAGCCAGATGGTCCAGATGGGAAGTCTCTAGGAGCACCAGAGGAGTGGGCCAACATCACCATGTGGCTGCTCTATAGCAGCTTTGCAAGGGCATGACAAAGTTTATGGAGTGAGTCCTCTTGGAGGTCCTGTGCTGGTGCTTGAATGTCAAAGGGTGATTGGAAACAGCCTGCACAGAGTTACCAGCAGCATATTGTGCCTGATGAAACTGATTGCCTTCTGTGATGAGCCAGATGACTCACAGTGAGGACCATGGTGGAGCCTGTGTATTTTGACTTCAGCAAAGCCTTCGGTGTGGTTTCCCATGGTATCTTGATAGCCATATTGGTGAGATATGTTTGGCTGGTGAATGGATAATTGCCTGGACTATGTGTCTTAAAGGATTTTAATCAGCAGTACAATGTGCATCTCGTTGATTGTCGCTGTGATAGTCTTCAGGGACTGATATTTGGGACAGGACCATTTTATGTCTTTAAATTACCTGGATGATAGGACAGTGTGCACTACTCAGAAAATTCACACCTGATGCCAAGTTGTGTAGAGGGAGATATTTCTAGACTGGAGCAATGCATTGATTGACCCTCTTGAAGTTCAGCAAAGGGAAGTGCAAAATCCTGCACCTGGGAAGGGAGAATCTCTGCAACCATCTGGGTCAGGGACTAAGTGGTTAGCAGGCAACCTTGCAAAAAGGGAGCTATCAGTTCGGTGCTACAAGCTGAATTTCAATGAGCAGTTTATCCCTGTGGCAAAGGCAGCTAATCACATCCTGCACAGTTTTAGCAAAACCATACCCAGGGGTCCTAGGAAATGACTATTCCCATGTATTTGGCATTTGTGACGCTGCATTGAAAGTTCTGCATCCAGTGTTGGGCTCCCCACTGCAAGAAAGATATGGACCTCCTGGAGCAAGTCCAGCTCCAATCCCCAAGATGTTCATGGGGCTGCAGCACATGACATAAACAGAAGACCATGGGAATTGTTTTTTTCAGTAGAAGACAAGGCAAAGGGGAGAGTTTATTAGTGTCCACAACTATTTAATGGGAGGGTGTAGAGAAGACAGACCCAAATTCTTCTCATAGGAGTGCAGTGATAAGAGGCAACAGATAGAAACAGGGATAAGGAAAATTGTAAAAAAAAGTATGTAAAAAATCTTCAGTGTGAGGAAGGTCAATGACACAAATGCCTAACGAGATTGTGGAGTCTCTATCCTAGGAAACACTCAAACTCAACTGGAGACAACCTAGGCAACTTGCTCTAGATGGTCCTGCTTTGTGTGGGAAGTGGACTGGAGACTTCCAGAATTCTCTTCCAACCTGAAATACTCTGAGATTCTCTGGCAGTGTTAATCCTGTAATAGGAACACTGTATGAAACTAGAAGATGGTGGATTAGAGACCGACATAAAAGCAACTGTTTTGGTTAGCCATCTAGGTATGGGGATGTTGAGAACATTTGAGATGCAAAGGTAGACACAAGACCACTTTGGGATTTGTTTGACATGGTGAGCCAGTCATGCAAGAGGTGGGGGAAGGAGCTCATGGAGGGACCAAACATAATGACTGTGAAGCTATTAAGAGCCTTATGGAAAATCCTGACTCGTTGCATGGTAAATGCTGTTCACATAAAACTACAAGTGAGAAATGTGAGCAGCTTTTGTGAGAGAGATCAGCATTTCATGGTTGATAACTGTTTCTAGAGTGAGCTAGACTAACGTGCCACATCCAATGCTCCAGAGCCCTGAAAGGAGTTCAGCTTGAAACCTAAACAATCCCTTTGAGAAAGGGCAGGTGGTTCTTTCAGCTGTTCTCCTGTACAAATAGTAATTCCTGAAAAAACACAAAGTGAACAACCTTAAAAGATGGCTTATTTAGTGAAGTAAATCTTCAGAGTTTTCACTTGAAGAGCAATGATTTTTAAACTGACTTTGAACAAATAGTTTGTGAGACTGTTTATTGTGAACTGACTGTAGTCAGTGGCTTGCTCACTGTAGCTCTAGCCCAGATGTTTGCCTTGTATGTCCAGTATGACACCCAGCCTGTTCTCAGTGGCCTAAATGTATGGTGCTGATCCTCTTCTTTGGCGAGAGGCTCTAATTAGTACTGCATTTCTCAAAAAAAAAGCATTTTCTTTAATTGCAGAAGAAAATTAATTAATTCTGGGAATTAATTTTCATGATAACAAGTAATATTTCAACACATTATTATTTAGTATCTAGAAAATGGCTGGCAGCATCATGTCACAGGCTAGTTTTTCCTAGTTGTGACTTGCAAAATTCTTTTTTGAGAGGCTGCTAATGCACTCTGGCCAGTATCACATACCTAATAATTGCAAAGGACATACCTACTTGACTTCAGGATTTTCTTTAGTAAAATTGCTATTCTCAGAATTCTGAAAGGGCTGTGTCAAATGGAATCCTAGAATGCTTCTCCATAAACCCATTTTTATCAGCAAGCTCACAATACTGTTTGTGTCTCTGCTGACATATATTGATTCTAACTTTCCACGACAGAGATAATGGCTTTGCTAATGGCACAGTAAGTATCACAATTTACATCAGCTATAAATCATCAAGTATCTCTAGAGCATATAATCTACCACGAATGAGCTGAGTCATAAATTGTGTCCCTGTTACATTTGTGTCAGTCCAGCAAACCTGTATCACTTATCTCACCCCAGCCTACACATTTCAAAGTGCTACAGGGGAGGAAGAAAAAAAATAAAAATACGACAGATAACTCTAGAAATTGATTTTCAGACATGTAACAACACATCTAAGAAAGGTCAGCAAGTAAACTCCTTCTTGGGGTTGTTGGCAAAATAAAGCAAAATTGACACAAACTAAAAAAAAAAGGATGACAGCAAATTCATCTATCTGCCCCCTGGCTTTCAAGTGCACCTGTGGCCTCATCATTAGGAGGAAAGACATGGAACCCAGAGAGCACCACACACTTGGACAATGCATTAAAGTGGACTTTTTGTCCTTCATCACGAGCAGGTGGTTTTGCCTTCAGAAGTGGTGTGGCACTTTCCCAGCCTGCTGTGGAGTAGTTCTTCATGGGCAGCCAAGGAGTTAATTTAAATTATTTTCTGTCTGCTCCCTGCCAGGAAGATGAGCCTTCCTGGCCAGGGCAGAGGGTAGAGTGACCTGCTGCTGCAGGGGACACAAATGCAGCCTCAATTTTACATAACTGCTTAAAAAATTTAAGCTGTCATGCTTCAAGATGCAAGGACTTGACTGAATGGAGGGAGCAACCCTTGGCCAGTTTTCCACTAATCTCTGTCCTGACTGCTGTGCATTTTATCCATGTCTGACATTGACAAATGCAGTGGTTGTAAAAGCCTTCAGTAAAAGGAAAAGATTGAGGTAGGCAAGCAAATTAACACAAAGTTTAGCCTCAAGCTGTTCTCTGCTACATGTTTTCCTGGCATTCTTTCTGCTGGGGCAGTGCTGCTTTGGGACTCAGGACTGTCTCTGTGATGTGCTCTGCCATGTGGGCTTTTAAATTAGCTGGTATCTGGTCAGACTCTGGTTTTCTCTCCCATGAGCACCAGCACTTTTGAGCAGTGCACTTGTCAGGGTTTCTCTTCAGACTTTCAAAAGTTGTGCCTAAATTTGTCTTAGTACATAGACTATATAATGTCAAAGAAGTCACATTGGGCTCTTGGATAGTTTAGTTTAGCTTTAGGGGGAAAACAGATCACTCTGCTGGATGGTTTATCAGGTTTGAAAAAATGAATTGCTCTCTTTTTGTGGGTTTATACAGGGCCCTGGTGGAATTAGCTATGCAAGCCTAGTTTTGCTGATCATGGAATCATAGATTAGTTTGGGTTGGAAGGGACCTTAAAGATCACCTAGTTTTACACCTCCTGACCAGGGATGCCACCCACTAGTTCAGGCTACCCAGAGCCCTCTCCAGCCCGGCCTCAATCAGAAACAGAAGCAGAACCAAGCCTGACTGCATGAGATGCAAAAATAGTTGACGTGAAGTGACTTGACATGACTTGATGAAGTGAGTTACAGAACAGGCAAGTGCAGTACTGCCTTTCAGCATAGCTTGAATGGCAAGCTGGTTCCATGCAGAGTATTTTTAAATGTTGTGATATTTGTCTTAGGCCAGGAAAACCCAACAGATCACCCCACCCATGCTGCAGAAAGGTTTTCAGCTAACTGTGGAGGATGCTCATTCCAGTTAGCAGGCTATACAATACATACAGCTAACACTAACCTTGACAGGAACCTGAGATATTATTTTGCAGAATGGGTGTTCACGAATAACAGTTCTATCTCTTGATCTTTGCAAGCATCTCATTTTATTTAGAAGTATTTCTAATGGAAATTGGCGCTGTTAGCATAGACTGTGCCTATGAAAAATCTGTAAACAACAACACTGACATAAATTAAATTGTTGAATAGTGAAACAATTGGCTTATTTTGTGCAGTGACCTATGCTGAGACCCAGAAAAGCCATGAGAACCCCAGGTTACCCTGACTTCTTCAAAGTCATCATAAGATCCTTCACTATTCTGAGCAGACATGCACAAGCCAGCACATGGAATTTTCTTATTTTATGCAATGCAGACAGTTAAGCAAAAATAAAATTCTGAAGACAACACTAATCACAAAATCTATAAATTCCCTTCACGTTGGACCTGTGTAGTCATTTCTTTGGTGTTGAAGATATTTCATAGGAGTTTTGTTTGGTTTTTTAAACTTAAACTGTGCCCATATAAAGCTGCTGTCAAGCACAGATTCCTGGAAACAACAATTACTAGCTAGAATGCCTTCACATTCACAACTATGTCATGTCAGGGGTTTCTGCCCTGCTGTGTATGTTCCATTTTAAAGTAATAACTCATTTTCTTTGTAAGTGAATAATATATGATATTTAATATTTGAATAGCCCCTCACACTGTAAAAGAAAGTACATTTTGAAGTGTTTTACTCTTAAATAATACTATAATTAGTATGTGTTTCATTACAATGTGTCTCAAGAACCTTCCTATTCCTAAGGAGCATTCAATCAAATTCAGTTATTCTGGGGCTGGAACATGAGAACTACTGTGATAGGTTTATGATGCAGTGTGCTTGCTGTGGAATGGGAGCATCCTAGCTCCACAGAGAGCCATAGATAATTAAGTAGAACTGCTCTCTTCACAAAATGTTTTACATCTATGAAACAATGTACAGAATTTTCTCATTTCTTATAGGAGCACTCAAAAAGAACTAAAGCTCTTTTATTTTCTTTTTCTCCACCAAGATTGTTTTAGGTAGAGGCTATATTTCAACAAAAAATTTTCATTAAAAAAATAAAAAAGTTTTTGTTATAGTTGCCACCTCTTTTTGTTTCATCTTCAAAGTCAAATATTTTGCTTTGGGCCTTTACCCAAAGACTGCTATGAGAAATAATAGATGCTATACTGTTTGTAAAATGTTATTTTTATGTTCTTTCTATTTCAGCAAATCCTGCCCTTTTCTACTATTAAGAAAACTCCATGATTGGTATCTAAAAATATTTTTCAGCACAAGAAAAATGATCTTCACTTTCCTTTACTCATTTGTTCTTGACTAAAGTTTATGGGTACATTTCAGCTGAAAAGGAATTAATATCATCATTGGGACTCCCCTGTTATCAGTGCAAAGAGCTGTGGGTGGGAGGAGGGAAGATGAGAAAGGCATGATTGCCCCTCTATAAATAGAGTATTCTCTGCACATCACGGGTTCTGCACAGATGTCTGTCAATGACAGAGATGCTACTTCAGAAATTACTTAAACAGCTGCATTCCAGGCAGAGAGAAGACAATTAACAAATGGATTTGGGTTACAGAAACAGTTTGGTGATAGATGTTTGGATACAATCTTACTTTTTATTTATGGAATAAATGCTCTTAATCTGATTTCCTTCTATTATTTGCCAGAAGAGCATAAGTAATTATTTTCTAGGTGAATAGATCACAATCTAAGAGTCAATAATTTATTATTTTACTAGCACAAAGTAGATGCCTTTGAAGTGCTATTTGACTAACCACAGACTTTGTCCCTGGGCAAAGGACATGCACAATGTTTGATGAGGGAGTATATAAAATCTGAAACAGAGGGGCTACTTTCCAAGAAGAGGACAGACTTCTCAGGGAGAGCTTTTCTAGGAGTGTGTTGGTCCATCCCTGACAAATGTCCCTTATGGGGATGTATACTCAACTTTTTAAGTTTCCAAACCCAAAGTAAATTCCCTTCTGGAAATTCACTGGTAAACGAACAAGTCCTAGATTGTTATATAAACACTTTTGCCTAGAAAATAATTTTTTACATAATAATAAGCTACTGGATAACCTGGGGGAACATGAGACAATATCCAGGATTATGCAGTCAGATTAGGTAACATATTTGTGCCTCCTTGTCTTAAAACCTATGCATCCTTAATGATTCCCTAGATAACTTTCAGATTTTGATAATGAGTGCCACTATACACTGTTTAAATCAAATTGCTTAGAAGTACCATGGATAAGGGTTTACCTTGCTTGGTAGATCCCTCTCATTTCACTGACGGAAACAAACCTGGAGGACTCCTAAAGGGACTAGGATTGCACTACTTATTTTTGCAACTATTTCAAAAATATTTTAAATATTTTCCCTTTTTCCCCTGCTTTGCTAAATAATCTGTGTGGCTGTTCCAGACCAGCTGGCATTAGCAGGGGGCTGAGGAGCAGGAGACAAGGCAAGGGGAACTGGAAAGGCATTTCAGGGAGTGTGGGGAGTGAGGCAAGTGCAGTGGGAAGGAACCGGCTGCTGTGATTTAAAGCATGTGGTACATGTTAGCATGGAGCAAAATACATGCAGGGAGCTAATGGAGCTGGTGTAGTCTCTCAGAGGAGATAATTTAAGTATGCTGGATATCTTAACTACCTTTTTTAAAGCCTGGAATAATTTGGTTCTAATTTCTGAGCAGGGCCTTGTAGCCCACACAGCAGTAAGTCTTGATAATTATTAATTATATGTTTTTCCTCTGTTCTCTGTGACCTTGTTTGTAAAAGCTGTGAGGTAACGCTAGAATATTAAGAGGTTTATGGGCTCTGGCATGCCACCTAGCTGGAAAAGAAGAAAATA
This sequence comes from Aphelocoma coerulescens, assembly GCF_041296385.1. Lineage (NCBI taxonomy): Eukaryota > Metazoa > Chordata > Aves > Passeriformes > Corvidae > Aphelocoma > Aphelocoma coerulescens. The sequence goes on along the minus strand of NC_091013.1, from coordinate 14,307,763 downwards.
TTTAAAGAACAAATGGCTAACAGAAAGTATAACCTTGAACTTTCACCTTCAGAAGGCACTGAAATGCAGAGTGCACTCATCCAGTGCACATGACCACTAAGGGAGTGAGTGATTTCCTGGTTTAGCTACAATTAAAATTCACACACACTCCCTTCTTTCAGTCTAGTCTAAAATGGCATCAGGCAGCAAAGGCATATGGCAAACTAGCCATGGAGGAACTTCTAGCTTGAAAACCTGCCTTAGCTTTATCCCAGCAGAGACCCAGATACTGCAGCTTTGGCTTAAACACTGCGGTGTATCACAAAAGGAAAGACTCAAGTACCATGGGGAACACAAATTAAATCTGAAGAGGAGAAACTTTGGTATGAAGTTTTTGTTTCTACTTCATTACCTTCTAAGAAGCTGCACTACACTCCTACTACAAGATCACTGTGTTCCTCTCCAAATGTGCATGTTAGTCTAAAAATCCAGCCTCCTGTAAATGTGAACACTTATGTTGTTTTTTATGTTGTACCTTGTGCCGGTTTGGGCAAATTTGGAAATATATCCTCTGAGAGAAGGCAGGTTACAACTATCCCTCCCCCACCAGGTTCAGGAAAAAAAAGAAATTTTCCTTGAAGGAGAGTGAAAGAGATAAAAACAATTTATTTAAGAAACACACAGAAAAAGGATAATAATGCTAAATAATAAAACCTCTGCTGTGGAGAGAAACCTTCAGAAAATTTCAGTCCTTCTGTAGATGTAGCCTCTTTCCCCCCTCCTTGGAGCTGGGTTGTGATGGGCCCACCTCCAGGGCCAAGGCCTCAGTGGAAAGTCCTCCCAATGTGTTCTGATGTTGAAACAGTCCAACAGAGAAAAAGGGAAAAAAAATGAAGTCCCAGGAAAACAAAAGTTCAACTCTCTGTCTCCCTCCAGAGAAAAAAGGCCGAAAGCTGGCTGGAAAGCAAGCAGGGTGCTTCCTCCGCTCTCCACCACAGAAAGCAGAACACATAGGAGTCTGTGTATCTCTGTCCCTCAAAACAAACTGTAAACTGCTTTCAAAGTTTTGCTGGGCTTTTTTTCTTTCCCCCCTCTCAGGCTCTGTTTAAAGGCACAGAAAAGGCAAAAAATTAATTTCTGGGCATAGAACAGCGATATGGGATACAACATCATAAAGTCTCCCCCAAGACAACCTACTTAAAGAAATGCTGCCCTTTGATCTTTCTCCAGTTGCCTGACTCCCCCCAAAATATTTTTTCCCTAATAGAAATAATGAAGCAACCTGACTTGCAATAGGAGAACAAAGTTCTGGAAACCATGAAAGCAGCCTGTTTGCCACAGTTACAAAGAAAAAGTATAACTGGACCTGGATTTCAAGACACTGAGGAGATACATATTGCTTTTGACTCCTCTGAAAAATCAATTGGCCTTCAGTCCTTGACACACTCAAAGAAAACATTTCCTTATTAGCTTTGTCTTGGTTTTCTTCCACAGGTTTGGAACATAATGTCATTCTCTGCATGGTAGCTTGTGCAGTAAGTGAATTGCAGTGTTGGGAAGAGGCCCTGAGAAGTTCAGACACTACAAAACCAGTGTCCACCCACGCTTTTAACATTACCGTACAACACAAGCACAGAATATCTCAAATTAAGTTAGAAATCTCAAACCTTTTATCTCCTGCCCTTTTGACTAACAATGTAATGTGTTTCTCAGCTCTTTAAACTGCAGAAAGTGGTCTCACTAGAGTAGCAAACTTCTGGGGTAAAAATTTATGCACAATGACTAGTAACAGAGGAAAAAGAAAGGCAGTTTTGTGAAAGCACAGATGTCTGCTGCAAAAGGTAGATTGGCTAGGCAAGTTAGGGCACTAATAGGTCACCCTTTCTTGCCTGAATAATATTTTAAACACATCACTGTTTGCAGTGTGATGAGTGCTGCAAAGAGGTCACAGCTGGCTCTCAGAGCTGCTTGGAAAATGAAAGAAATTATTAATCTTGCCTTGTCTTTGTCCTCTCCACATTTTCTTCATCTCTCATTTGTGTCTTTTTGGTGAATCCATAGAGGTATTCTCTCAGAGATAAAGAACTGCCTTTTTGCCTGTCTGGGCTCTCTAGTGATTATGGAAGCAAGGTATTACAAGACAGAAGTGGCTCAGCTCCTCCTGCTGAGGACTAGAAGCAAAACTGGTTATCTGACATTCAGATTAAGTGCTGCCAAAATTTTCTGTCTGGGAAAGACTTGGAATTGATTGCACCTGGGCCATTAATTTTATTTCACAAATAAAGTAGCTAGCTAATGTGAGGAGATAAAGGTTGGGTAAAAACAGGAAAAGAAGAGACCATTACTGTGCCCACCTGCTGCCAGTCAGCTGGGAGGCATCAACACTAAATACGGCTCCTGCAGCTCTTGAGCACATTGAGGGCAAAAGCAGAAGCACAGGAGGAAAATTTGGTGCCAAGGAAAAGCAACAGTCTTGAAACTATCTTTGGTGCCACCAATGGTTTGGCCCTCAGTCCTCAGAAGAGCAACAATAATTAGTGGACTTGTGTGGATGGGTTTTAGAGAGTTGGAAATCCCAGGGAGAGCCATTTTCCAGGCGGAAAAACTCAGTCTGCAACATGAAATCAGGACTGAGTGTGTGTGTTTCCGGGTCAGTTCCAATGGGGAGTGCAGAGACACGGCTGCTTTACCCATTGTGGTGCTTTGTAGGAACACAGACCACCTGGAGCACCAGGTCTGCTCTTCCACTGCTTTACTCTTAGGGCCAGACATCACTCCTTTCCTTAACAGCTGCTCAGATATCTCAAGCGATTCACATTTTCTTGTCTTCCTCTCTATTTACTTAGATCAAAATTTAGAAGACCAGGTGCAACTTCGGCAAAAAAAAGTAATTAATGCACCATTACTTTATTTGAAACCCCTGCACCCAACGTTACACTTCCAATTAAATATTCTTCAAAAATACATAAGTGCTAGAAAAGGTAGCATGGGGTTATGTAAACAAAGCAGCTGGCCCAGAGGAAGACTTACCCTATTGTACTTTGTTATCATGGGGATTTTGCTCCATTAAATTGAGCATGCAGTGAGAGAAATGACCACATCAGTGAACAAAAATCCCTCAGCAAAGGGAAAACACCAACAGATACAACATATAGCAACCTCTTTACACCATGCACATTTCTGTCTGTAGATGGATTTTTGAAAACTGTGACCCAGGTTATTACATCTCCAGTGTATGTCAGGGACATTACTGGTGCTTTAAATCTTGGGCTTTTTATGGCAATACTGTACAGAACCACATACCTGTCACCTGACAGTATAAGAACACACAGAGTTAAGGATAATAAGATCTTTTCTTAATGTTCTCTTCAGATCCTAAAACTTTAGTGTTGTCCTTTTTTTTTACTAAAATTAATATGTTACTTCTTTTGTAGTGTTCAAGTGCCCAGAACTACAGCTGTCCACAGCAGTCATCTGCAGCAGAAGAATAAGGGTTATTCAGCTTTAATGTGTGATTCAGCCATGAGAAATTGGGTGTCTTTAACCAAGCTGATGCCAATGAAAATCTACTTTCAAAATAAGCCATGTACATCACTGAAGAAAGATGGCAGTGTAGTGAGAACATATTGTCTGGCACAACCAGACCCTATTAGGTCTGGCTATACCCTTCCAATGGTATTATGAGCAAGACAGCTAATCACTCAGTGCCTCTGTTCCTCAGCTATATAATAAAGGTGATAATTCTTTGCCAGGCTATTCCTTTTCTCTTGTCTCTTCGAGGCATAGACTGCACCATGTAGGACCATCCTACAGGGTATTATTTTTATATCAGTAGTACCTTCAAATATGAAATGTAGGCTAAAGCATCTGGTTTGGTTGTTATTACTATAATAAAATAAAGGCTATTTTAGATTTAACAAGGGTTTCATCACAGAACACAGCTGCTAAGTGAGCCATCCATTTAGAATTACTTTTGGATTAAGACACATCAGGTTTTAAATAATTCCAACTTTTGAATGAACTGTGATGGCATTTTGTTAATGAAGGCTAAAATCTTCAAGTTTTCCCTTTGTAAGGTTTCTTGCCTGGTTAGAGTGTTTTAGCATATGGTCCCTGCTGTGTTAATTTTGGATATGCAAAGCATGGAGGGTGCTGGGGGTTTTTCTTGCCAAAAAGAGAAATTCCATTTCTAAGCACAGAAAGAAAATACAATGTTCAAAGCTATTGCTTTGAATTGCATGGCAGCACTTAGTCTCACTCATGTTTATCACCATTTGCCACCCCACTGTAGCTGGGGCTGTGGAGGGGATTTTTCCTCCACTGGTGGGCTGCAGGGGAGGGGGTGTGCTGAGAGAAGCTGTTCTGCAGTGTTAAAACATCCAAACAGGAAGTAAGGCAGAAGGTGGGGATGCACAAAAGTGTAAACTGAAGGCAATGAAGTGCAGCCTGTCCCACTGCAGGCAGCAGCAGCAGTGGGTGGTGAGAGGCACCAGCAGTAAGATGCAAGAAGGTGCAATGGCCTTGAGAGGGATGCTGCCATCACCACAGCACGAGGCACTGTGCAGGACAGAGAGCTTATGAAAACACTTTGACCTGCCTGTGTTACACAGGTAACATGTTTTGGAAGTGTCACATTGCCTGCAGGCTTTCAGGGCCTTTTGGACATATTTGGACAAGCAGCTCCACTGTGTGCTTCTCCCGGCTGCTTTTCTTTCACACTTTCCTGTTGCTCAATTCAATACAGTGACAGGGATCTGCACCACAGGAAAGTGTGGCCTGATTGTATTTTCTGTTTGCTCATCGTATTAAAGTCCTCTGTGGTCTGGGCTTCTTTGGGTCAAGCAGACTCATGACACATCATGCTAAAAGCAGTGGAGGAGATGGGAGAGGCTCTTACACCTGGAGTGGCCCTGGAGACATACATGGATACAGACAGGGCCTATGTGGTTCTTTCAGACAGAAGGATGGGCAGGATGGATATTCAGTTCCCAACTTTATTAACTAGCTTTTATTAAGCCAGAAATGCTTTTTAGCTTTGTAAATCTTTTTACTTTGGCCTGGCTGTTTGTGTATTAACTTGGAAGATTCAACAAATTCCAGTCTGCCTGTAAGGCTTGAATCATCATGCTGTCCTGGACCTTAACCTTTATTCCTGCAGCTAGTATATGAAGACCTTTCTGTTCTCCACAGGACCACAAGCATGGTTTTTAAGGCAGCACATTACTTCTTTTTCTTTCCTGCTCCTGCAGCTGTTTTGTAGAAGACAAGATGCTTTGCAGCAAGCCACAGGGAGGCATATTTTCTTCCTAGATGTGGCTTTAACCTGCACAATCCAAGCAACAAATGCCATGTTTTATGTAATTGTGGGGAAGTGGATGTAACTAATGATCAATACTAAGAGTTGAACCATTTTCCCCATTTGCAAATTATTAATAAAAGGCCTGGGGTTTAATGATTTGTCTCTCATTCCAAACTAATCAATCAGGGAAGAAACTGTATATTAGTCACAGTGGATTCACTGAGAAGGTATGGATGCTGATGGCTGGAAACTTCACAGACAGGGTGAGGCAAGTCCAAGAGCCTTCAGGAGGATCAAGTGAACAGCCATGGCAGGGTGCTGCCAGGAGCTGGCCACTGGGGAAATGCCAGCCAGATGAATTTTAAATCCTGCCTGCAAGGCTGTCTGCCCGGGGCAGTGGCGTGGCCTCACCATATGTCCAGTTTCAGAGAACCTGCCAGTGCTTTCTGGTAGGGAGTAGAGCAGAGAACAATCCCTGCTCTCCCAGTACTTGCTTGGGGACTTAATTATTGTCTTACCGTCAGACTACATTTGCATGTGCCTTCAGATCCAATTACCCTGGATTTTCTTGCTGCATGGGGTTTGATATGCCCAGTATGTTGGGGAACACCTGTCCCAGAGCCTTCCCATGGGATCTGCACACTCTTAAAGAAGCAGTCTGATTTTCCCTGGAAAGCTCACAATCCACAAGCGTATCTAAAATGTGTTCCTCTGCCTTCTCTCATTTAAAATGAAAGCAGCACTTTAATATAAACACAGAAGTGTCCATTTGGTTTATATTTGCTCTAAAAATGCCTTACAGACCAATACTTAAAGGGGGCTCTGGTGGGAAGCCATCTTCTGCCTCACTGTCCATCTTCAGCCTCTCTTCAGGACCATTCAAGCCAGATAGAAATACCTAGGAACACACAAATCTTTACGTATGTGACTTTTCATCAAAATGGTAGCTTTCCTTTTTGGGTATGGCTCTTCCTCACCATACAGTAGATTTAGGGTTCATGATAGTTGTCAGGTTTGGAAGCCCCCAAGAACTGTATTTAGGGTTTTGAGATATCTCACGTGGCATGAGGCAGCTCTGGGCTGGCTGCTGGTAACTTGTTGCTCAGCCTCAGCTGAGTGTGGGCATTTGGAACTGGTGGGGACCACAAGGACTGTGTAGCAGAGCTGAGGCTTTCAGTGCAGGAACCTTCCTGATTGATAAGTATTGTCATTTCTGTGCAAGTTTCCTTTAAGTGTCTCTTTAGCATTCCCCTGGGTTTTAAAAGGTTTTAAGGTTATTCACATGACCAAGATCAAGCTGCTGGTACCATGTCTTTGCTGAATACAGCTGTGCAGTCCTGCAGATAAATACCTGACTTCTCCAGCTGGATAGGTTATCCCTCCATGTCTAATCTGTCACAAAAGATTTGTGTTTAAAAGCAAAATAACAGTTTTCTTACTTTATTTTTTATTACTGTAAATCTGTCAAAGGGAAGCAGCTGGAGCAGACCTCTACATCCTGAGGGGAAAGAAATAAAAATATTGTTTTGATGGGAAACTCAGCTAAATTGTTTAAATTAAGAATTACTGACACTGTGGCTGCTGGAGGTGCAAATGGAACACCTAACTGCTTGAAGCAAGAGTCTGGGAAAAGTCAGAGAAATTGTGCAAAAAAGAAGTTGTGCATAACAGCCCCTCTTCTCTGGAGCTTGTTAACCTAAGGTTTTCCTCAGCAAAACACCATGGGGTATTGTATGCTGAGGAAATGGTCAATTTACTGTTGAACCATTGGGCTGGAGTCTGAAGAAGCAGGGGACAGGATATAACTGAGAAAGAAGTCAAGGATGAAGTTTCAGATTGTGTTATCCAATGCTTGTGTGTGTGGCCTCCAGCCAGGAAACCTCAGCCTTATATAGCATCACCTGTTTCAGTGGTGAGCAAGAGCTGCCTTGCTTGTCCAAGGACACCAGGAAGGTTCTGGCCTCCAGTATGTCCATGTCAGGTTGCAGAGGTGTCCCAAACCATCTGACATCACCTGTCTTTCCTGACTGTCATACATGAAATCCCTAATTAGCTTGGTCTTTGCATATTAAGTGCTTTAATTAATTAACTTTGAGTTAAATATTTTTAAATTGAATGTTAAAATTAACCCAGCAGCCCAGGTACCAAAAATCATGTTCCATTAATCACTTGTACACCATAAGAGTTATCTTTCCTGTGTTTACTGTATACTTTTACAAGTGTTTTAAGATGTTGGATGTATTTTACTACTTTTTTTTAGGTGTTTTTACTTGTACTTTGGTAAGGCAAATTTCAAAACCCCAGTTCCAACAAACAGCCCAGCCCCATAGCCATTATCCTGTAGGCAAGTTCCATAGCAACCTGAATTTTAATGACCCTTATCTCAACTAATACCACCCCTCTGACAACGCTGAGCCATTGGTGGACAGAGATAATCTGTCAAAGGGAAAACACCAATCACTTTAAATGGAAGGGGCGGGCTGTGGGTGGGCTGTGGGCGGGCTGTGGGTGGACAGGGGCGGAGCAAAGGCACTAGAAAATAACGAGCCAGACAGAGACACGCCCCTTTTCTCTCCAGCCTTGCTGCGGTGGAGGTCAGTGCTGGGAAAGCCTACTCCTATTAAGGAGCATTTAGAAATTTTTTTTTTTTTTTGCTTTTGGACCAGCCAGAAGCCAGCCTAGCACTGTAAGCCCTTTTTCTCTACCTGAGGTCCAGTGCTGTTTCAGCCAGAAGATGTAAAATCCCTGCGCTCCCGGGGCATACCATCTATCGAGCCATAGGATCCCAAATTTTTATATTTTTCTAATTTCTGTAATTTTTTCACTTTTCTGTTTTCAATAAATTATTTAAATTTTTTTAAACTGAGTTGTCTCATTTCTCACACTGACCTACCAAGCTTCATTCAGAGATGAGCATGACAGTGAAAGCACTGAACATCTCACAGCAATGTTCACACCAGAGGCTGAGCAAAGCCAGGACTGTGGTGTCTCTCCCCAGAGGTGCAGGGAGGGACAGGCTTTGCGGCAGCTGGCTGGACAGGGAGGTGAGGAGGAGCTGGATCCTAGGATGCTGGGTCCTAGGATGACTGAGCTGCTGAGCTTTTGTTCACACCAGCTTCCTTAAGGTACATAGGATCTCTGATTTCCCAGTGCTTCAACATACATCCCCTGGGAACCCTCCTTGGAGCTGCTGCATGCAATGGCTGAAGCACTCCAGTGTGGAATCAGCATGGTTTTGCTTCTGGGTTACACTGAGCCAGACAAAAGGAAAACTGGGATCCTGGTAAACGACATTAGCCAGATGTTTTCAGAAATTATTCTCCAGCACAGATGCTGAGAAAGGCGGGGTTTCAAAGGGATGTCCCCAAGCCACATCTACACTGTGCAGGAGGGCAGGGTGGCTTTGGGACACAGTGGGGCACTGTTGCTGTTTCTGCTGCTGCCAGGCAAGGCAGCTACACCGGGGAGCATGAGAGGCCTTGCTACAGCAGCAGGAGCTGCCCCACAGAAATGGGAGACCTGCCTGAGCTTAGGTCCCCTCACTGTATCCCCAGCTATTGCAAAGGCTGGAGGGAGTTACTTCTTTTACCCAAGCAATTTCTTTCTAGTAACAGATATTACATCAATTCGGGACCTTTACTCCTGTCAAGAACTGCTTTACTGCATAAGCAGGCTCCTGGAAGACCACCAAAGTGTTTCTAATGAAAGACATGAAAGTCTGGACAAATTGGTGAAGATGGTACAAAATGATGCTGCAATCCACTGCAGAAGGTTCTTTCCCTCTGAGCAAAGATCAGTGTCCTGAGCTATAAGGGGAAACCACTGCAGCACTTTCCATCAAAGTCACAAGTTAGAGTTAGACATTCACCTTCGCCATGTAATTAAATAAAGACATCAGCAAGGGCTTCAGCAGAGACAGCACCCTAACTTCAAAAACAAAAAGGTGGATGCAAAATCCTTGTGTGTGAAATGGCAATATTGATTGCAGACTGGATGTGAGGGAGCACACAGGCAGTATGACTGAACAAGTGTGTACATGCCTCACTATTTATGATAATTAGAGTTTGAAGGTCAAAGTGTGCCTTAGATGCAATTTGCTGCATTGATCTCAAAGCTCTTTACACAAAGAATATTTATACTTTACAGAAGCCTTTCCCTCCCTTCTGCATGTGTAGCCTGGTTGATAGTGGGAGCTCTGCACCTATATCCTGAGTGAAGACAACCCACCCTTGAATGGCATCCCAAGCACGCCATCCATGTTGACCTAGGAAACGTGAGATTATTATAACCCCCTAAATGAGTTTGCAGTAATTACTCAAAGGCAATAAACTATTTTTTATGAACAGAACACAAGACATTAAACATTTCATTAATGACAGCTTCACATTTCTTTGAAGTCATTATGATTAGAGAGACATAATGTAATATTGCCCTGCATTATGAAATTGCTTAGACTTCAGTTTCTCCTTCACTGGTCACAAAACCAAATGTAGTATGTTTTTTTTTCCCTTGTATAAATTCACCCTATCCAGTGCGGTGCCTCCAAGGTACACATTACATTTTTATTAGCTGGGCAGTGTGAGTCATGCTATTAATCGGTATCAGTAGCAACACATCACCAGATTGTCCTTTGCTGCACAGCCTATATTTAGAAAGGGAATGAGACTGCTGCTGGGTTATATAATGATGCAGCTATTTATAGATCTCCATTATACCTAGAGAGCACCATCCTGACATGTGAGCTGAGAGCAGCCAGGCTGACAGAGGTGTGATTATAGATTCGTCATCTTCCCCACCTTTCCCCCAGACACGTTTGCAATTTTGTTTACCTGCATTGTTTCTGTTTACTTCACTGTCAGAGACTGAAATATTATAGGTTTTGACTTAAACATTTTCTTGAAGGACTTTTAAAACTGTATTACAAAAGCTGCAGAGAAGACTACCACACCCTGAATGGGGCCCTGACTGAGGCCTTACACCACTCGCTGATGAAGATAAGATAAAGTAAGAGCTCAGGGCTGGGGACATTCACAAAGCACAGCCTTAACACCTCCAAGGTGGAGACCACAGCCCCAGGGCTATCAGCTGCCAGGCTCACACAGACCCCGAACCAAAGGGTGGAGGGAGGAGAGGCTTTGGGTGTCTGGGAAAAGCCTCTGGTCAGAGATGCAGTGACTGCCCATCCTCCACTGTGCAGAGGAGCCCAGCTGAGGGGTCCTCACCGGGGGGGGGAAGCTCATCCACAGCAGAAGGGGTGACATGGCCCATCACAGGGGCCCCCTCAAAGGGGTCCCCAGAGCCTGCACCAGACACCAGAGATGGTGCACCAGACCCTCAGTGTTGCAAGGGACAGTGTCAAGCCGGCCCCTGCAAGGGAGACACGAGGGCGTTCCCGCCTGGCCCACAGCGGATATTAATCCACGGGATCTGCACTCTTTGGCGTGTGGCGGCGTGGGCACGGCAGCCATGGGGGACCCTCACCACCAGCAGACCAGATGGAGGGGAGCAACGAGATGTCATTGGGACCCTTGGATGGGTGATATGCTTCCACCTAACCCCTGTCACCTCTCCCTGTTCCCCCCCCCCTCCCCACGCAGTTTCCTTTCCTTTCCTTTCCTTTCCTTTCCTTTCCTTTCCTTTCCTTTCCTTTCCTTTCCTTTCCTTTCCTTTCCTTTCCTTTCCTTTCCTTTCCTTTCCTTTCCTTTCCTTTCCTTTCCTTCCCTTCCCTTCCCTTCCCTTCCCTTCCCTTCCCTTCCCTTCCCTTCCCTTCCCTTCCCTTCCCTTCCCTTCCCTTCCCTTCCCTTCCCTTCCCTTCCCTTCCCTTCCCTTCCCTTCCCTTCCCTTCCCTTCCCTTCCCTTCCCTTCCCTTCCCTTCCCTTCCCTTCCCTTCCCTTCCCTTCCCTTCCCTTCCCTTCCCTTCCCTTCCCTTCCCTTCCCTTCCCCCTTCCCTTCTCTTTGCCTCTTTTACTAATAAATAAAAGACATCAATTTTTGGCATCAACATATAACCTTGTTTGGTTTTAATCTCATTTCTGGGAATATTTAGACCCTTCTAAGTTCTTTCCAGTTTATGCACAGAGACTTAGCTTGCTTTTCTGAGTTTAAACCAGATCATAACATCCACCTGCAGTAAAAATACATGTAAAATCTCTGTTCAGGCAAAAAAACCTCACAAAATTTTAGAACCTGTTATTACTTGTGGAAAGGTAAAACAGAGTCACAATACAAAAAAAAAAAAAAAACAAACCAAATTTTCATTTACCTTTCTTTTTGATTGCACAAATGTAGTCAAATGGAGCTGCCTTAAAAAAACACCCATATTTCTAGTAGCACTGCACTAAAATTTTCAGATTCTGAGTTTTTTCCACTTTTTCTCTTTTCTTTTATACTGATTTCTAGTGGCTATGAGTAGAAAAAGCAATGAAGAACATTACTTTTTATTGGGCCTGAACAAACATAAGGATGGGGGAATTAAGCATTTGTGTTGCAGGTAGAAATGTGTTTTTTGCTGTATCTAGCATGTCTCACAAAAAAAACACTGGTTCAGTCTCTCACAGCAGTTAGTTCACATGAAATATATTTTCAGACAAATAGTTGCAAAGCAGAAACTAAAAATTTAAGGTGAGTTACAAAGAAGGCTCAGGGCATGGTCTCCATGTTTGCACACCTGAGCTATTTCAGACCTTGGATGTTCATTTGTAAATTCTCTAGAACTGTAATTTTACTTGTAGAATAGTAAATAAACCAGATTCCTGCCCTGGTCTCTTGGTGCCCAGAGCACCCCAAACAGAAGGCTCAGCCCTGGCTGGAACTGCTGAGGCAATTATCTCACTGCTGCATTTAGCTCACACCAAGGCCCGGTGTCGTTCCACAGTAGGCTCTGGCTGTGGGATAGCATAAGGCTTGGAGCTGGTAAAAAACTGGGAGGCGTGTCAGGTGCACCACAAAGTTGTGCTGACATCCAGAGGGATCTGAACAGGCAGGAGTAATGGGCTGTCAGGAACCTCATAAAGTTTAACCAGGGAAAGTTTCAAGTCCTGCCTCTGGGGAGGAACAACCCCAGGCACCAGCATGAGCCAGGGGCTGTCTTGATCAGAAGCATCTTTGCAGAGAAGGATGAGAGGGTCCTGGTGGACACCAGCTTTGACAGGAGCCAGCAAAGTCCCTACCTGCAAAAAAGGCCAACAGTGCCCTGGGCTGCATTAGGAAAAGTGTTACCAGCAGGTCCAGAAAAGTGACTCAGCCCTGGTGAGACACACCTGGACTGATGGGGGTTGAACTTGACCACCTCTAGAAGTGTTCTCCCACCTCAGCCTGCCTGCAGGCCTGGGAAGGCTGCTCCTCAGCTGCAGAATCACTGCCTTGATCTTTAAGGTCCCTTCCAACACAAGCCTTTCTATGACTCTATACCTGTTGAAAAGGATGATGTCAGCAAGGGACAGTGGGTGCCAGGCACTGCTTGCTGGAGGAATCCGTTGGAGTCATCTGAGTGGATCCTCTGTGGATCCTTTATGCAGTGAACAGACAGGGTCAGGTAAGTCAGAACGGATCTGTGGGACTTGGAGTGACAAGAGTAGGGTTACCAAAGGTAGTCTGGTTTTCAGCTGCTGTCAAATGCCTGCCTCCAAAAGGGATGCAACACATACTCTGGAGTTGGGCAGCTTCCTATCAGAAAAGCAGCCAGATGCTTGTCCTGCTGTGTAATAAATCACCAGTTAAAGCTCTCCAGCAGGTTGTGGGAGATTTGGATCTGTCCCTTCCTCTGCTCCCAGGAATTTATAGCCTTGGGGCATGACTGAGGGCTGCTCAGAGTCCTGCTGGTTGAAGCCCAATTGCACACAAATACTCAGGAGAGACCAGCGACAAGATGTTGCAGTGGCTAAAAGTAATCAGCTCCTACATGGAGAAGTCAAATGCATTTTCTTCCAGCTTCCTGATTTCCCATGCTTTTGTTTCTCCCCGGCCCATGGAGGTTCATGCACCAGAGTGGAGCACAGGGAACCCCAGAACAGCAAGGCCAGGTGTCTTTGTGCTGTTGATTGTAGCTGTGCTAGGCAGGGTATAAAGTCCAGGTGCTGCTTTTTAGCTGCTGTGAGCAGACTGGGTTACCTGATGCCAGGAGTGGGGACAAGGCAAGAAGTGAATATACCAAGGTCTTCATCTGGCAGCGAATGTGCTGATGTCTAATAAGACAAGTATTTTTCTCTGTCTTCTTTTCTCTTTTTGATCTTTCCTTTCTTTTCTTATCTCTCCCTCTTCTCTCATCAGGGTGTTATATGTGTCTCTTCAAACTCTATTCAGATACCCAATGTTCACAGAGCTGGCAAAAGTAGGATATCCTTGGAAGTTCTGTCAAAGCTGATTGAAATCAGCTACTGACTCAACAGTTTTCAGACAAATACAGTCACAATGCAATCACATAAACATCAATAAAACATGATTAAAAATATTTCCTTGTAGTATCAAAATATTTTATGCAGCTATAGTACTAGTTAACTATGCTACAGTACTATTGCCTTGTACCTATGCCTAGAGGTTGTTTTTGCTAGATTTGCAACAGTCCATGTCATCACATTGTGTCATCACATTGTGTCATCACAGGCCACTGTTTAGAGCAAGCACAATAGTTCCAGCTTACATCAATATGTGCTGTTTAAAGTGCTTAAAATACTAACCACCAGGCATCAACCTCTTCATTGCAATTAAAAGCAGCTTGTTTCTGCAAATTGAGATAGGTAGTGATACAAAAACCTGATGAAATGGCGCACATTTCATTCCTGGCCAGGGTTGCATTTCTCTCAGGCCCCAGGATTTATTAAGTTCCCTCATCCCTTTTAGCCTGTACATGCAATGCATGCATAAGCACCACAAGAGAATTACAATATAAAGGGGGCACTGTCAGTCTGATGGCCATTAAAATATGGTCACTGACCAAATCCCTTAATATACTGAGTTACTGCTGTTGGCTTTAAATACACTTTGGAGAGGATTAACTGCAAAGCATGTTAAACCAAGGGCATCTCTCTCATCCTCAGCTGCCACAAATGAGATGTAAGTTTTACATACAGAAGAAAGGAGAAGGATTTTGACAGCTGGAGATGCTTATCTTTCCATACCACAGGGAAGGCTGGACAAGATGCTGCCTGCCACCTTTCCAGGCTGACATTATCTACACATCAGCGAAGGTGCTGAATGTCAGTCTGTGATAACTGGGGAGCACCTGCTCCATATGCAGAGGAGCTTGCCACCACACAACAGCAGCAGATAATGTTGTTTGAAGTGGGGCAGAGGAGGCAAGGCGCAAAGCATACATTCAGAATAGGCACCATCCTCACAAATTAATTTGAGAACTGTTTATTAAAACATGCAATAACATTGCAAATGCCTACGTTATCTGGCAATCATAATCCATCATATTTAATTAATCCATTGATATTTAACTTACTCTGAGCCTCTTGTTAATATATGGAGTTTGATTTATTGTGGCAGGTTGAATTGTAAATTGAATTGTAAAAAAAAATATTCCCACAAACACAATAGGTCAAACTGCTGTGGAAAACAAGAACTGTTGCTGAAATGTAAGAGCTTTTTGATGTCCTGGAAGCAATTCAGGCCAACCTGTCCTGACTGGACATGGTATAAGCCCCAGCTGTTGAGCCACTGCAGAGGGGGTGGTGCCATTTTGTCAACACCTGATGCACCTTTGAGGTCCAGAATGTCTCTCTGTTTGGAGAAGCTTTTCCAGATCCTACAGACAGGTTCTCAGAATACAATGATTCAAAACCTATAACACCCCCACAGGATATTATATTGGTGTAATATTACTCTGTGGACCCTGTTTATGTGTTGTGCTGTATCTCAACAGTTGTGTCCTCCTGTGGTGTAGGGCATGCTCGTGCTTCTTGGTCAGGGAACCCCTTCACCAGCAAATATATGCCTTCTCTATCCTGGTGGTCTCTTCCAACAGGGATGCTTATGCAGCAAAAGTTCTCAGTTTTTCCTCCTCGCTGTGTAACTCTCAATGTGAGACTCCTGAGACCAGGGTTCAGCGAGGCCAGGTAAGGAGTAACCTCCAGAACTTTTTTTTCTGCTGTAGCATAATGAAACTAGGGATACCAATGACACAGGGTAAGAGCAGGTAAGGGGGAACTGAGCTCCTAGCCCTGTGATTTACCCAGTCAGTCACTTGAGTAGAAAAATAGTCAGAGGTTTCTCCCAGTTACCGGGACTGAGGATGCATTTTTGCAACCCACGACTAACTGTTCTCCCTTCTCTGCCAAATGAACAAAAAAACTCAATTCCCCCTCCCCCCACCAGGCCCCCAGTCCAGGATCAGAAAACAGATCCTTTCTCCCATGGGAGTGCTCACCACATTCATCTCCTGTAAGGACTTTTCTGTCCCAGGACCTTTCCATGCATGGCTATGCACAGCAATTACTTTGAAGAGGAAAAGCACTTTAACCAGCCCCAGCAAGTATTTAAGGAGGCTGGACCTCATTCAGCTGTACACCTGACTTCTGCAGAGGTAGGTATATTCCCAGCTCTATTCCCATGTGAATGGAGGCATGTATACTCCAGAGGTAAGGAGGAATTCGGGTGTGTTACTACATTTAGAGTGCAATTCACCCAATCATTTATGTTGGAAAACACCTTTAAGATCATTGAGTCCAACCATTAATCCAGCACTGCCAACTCTACCACTAAGCCATGTCTATAAGCACTACATCCACACATTTTTTGATCATTTTCCACCACTTTCTTGGGCAGCCTGTTCCAATGTTTGTCTACCCTATCAGTGCAGAAATTTTTCCTAATAATTTCAATACAACCATACTGTCAGTATAGTTAACTGACCCAGGAGAGCTATTGACCAGGCCAGATCTTGGTATCTGTTGTAGGTGAACCCCCTTGACCCTGCTGACTAGACTGAGTAGAGTCAAGGTCCATGTACTTAAATGAAGCAAATTATTATTAAATTATTTTGGTGTTATGTCCTGTGTCCCATCAGGAGGCTGAGGTTTTCCCTAAGCTCCACATCACATCAGCCAGTCCTGTGTGGGTGTCTTGGCTACTACTTGGCTCAAGTGCCACCAGGATGTGATGCTGGGGAGCTGAACTGGAACCTGACTTCCCACTGCTTACAGTCAGGGTCTGGGCATGGTGTTCCCATCTTGACACTTCACAAACCACGCTTAGCTTTAGGTATCACACCCTAAAGCCAGCACGGTTCTCACTGGCAAACTCCTGGTAACTTCCCTCTCAGACTGTAGGTTTTTGCCTCCTCAAAAGGTGTCCTCAGCTGGCAGACATAGCATCCAGACCCTAGAAGTCTCTGAACTCCAGGTTTTAGCTTTGGCTTGCAGATTTATGGAGTTGCAGCAGCAAGAGGAAAAAGAACAAGCTTCAACTCCTCATGAGAACAGGGCCTGAAGTGTGGGGCAGGAAGGGATGAATGGGGCAGTGCACAAGGTGTGGCAGCAAGGTCTCATTCCTTTACTAAGCAGATCTCTTGGCAGACCTGCTTTTCTTTAATCACTGTTGAGTGTACTCTCAGTGTAATATCTACAAATGATCCTTCAAATGTATAAACTTTTTTTTTTTGTTTAATAGACACATAGGTAGTAAAATAGTGATTGCTCATTCTTGCTTAAGTGCTGGCGGGAGCTTGAGTAGTTGGGAATAGCTGCTATAAAGGGTTTGAGGCCAGGATCCTTCGAGATTTTAAAATATTTCACCAGGTTTTTAACTAATCTTAGTATGCTGTCTCTCCCTGTGCCCGATTAGTGGGCTTTGTATTTCGGGATCCTGCTATGCATAAAAGTTCTGCTTTACCTAAAGAAAAATAACACTGCCCTTTAGCAGATATATTGCTTTTCAAAGCAAATTGGTTTCACTATATTTGGAAGCCCATATGTGCTGAAAAAAGTCTTTTAACTGAGAAGAGTTACTCAAAGCCCATAAAACGAACATACAGTAAATGTTCATTAGCTCAGACCAGGGAGCTCTTTCATTGAGCTGCAGGAGACATAATACAACTGTAGAACATTGTTTTCTCCTTTTCTTCACTTTTTGTTCATTACTATTCAAAGCAGGTGCTATCTAATGGTAGAAACAAGTTTTCTACCTATAGCCCTTCTGAGGTGTTTACAAAATTGATACAATGTAAATTAGGCAAATTCCGAGGCTTCCCTCAGCTTTTTAGCTCTCTGTTTTTAAAGTCTCCTGTTATACTGCAGAGAGAGTTTGGAAGTAGCCTATCCTTGTGTGGCACTGGGTTTGGGGCACTTCTTGGGTCCCTATCTATGCCTCACATTTTGCTTTAACCTTAGGAGACCAAGGAGGGCCCAAGGACAACTCTTGTCTACTGAGCTTCAGAGAACTGCCAGAGAGCTGGACCCTGGTACCACTGAGGAGCTCTCAGATTCCTCATGGTGAAAGCATTTCCCAGAGCTGTAGCTGAGTGGGTGTCTGTTCTTAACACCTCAGGGATCAGAAGATAGGCAAGAGCTGAGTTACCCTGGGATGGGAGAGCTCCCGGAGAGCACTGCCTGAATTGTCACGCACCGTGCATCCCAGCCTGGGGAGAAGCTGCCCTCCTCTCAGATACAGAGGGAGATGGAGAGCCTTTTATTTTGGAGACAGAGAAATGTGGGAGTGTGACCTCACAAGGGAGATTCCTTAATGATAAAATCTTTACAATGCAGATCAGAACTGCTGCTTTGCAGAGACAAGGAACTAGCTTGTGAGCCATACAATATGATGGTAAGACAACATCCCATGTTCAGCCCACATTTTCTCCTGCCTCCAGAAGCATTCTAGTTCTTCTGTACACTGATCATTGACTGAGAAAGTGGGACACAACACCTTCCTCCCTGGCTTCTAGAATCATTTATTGCTGATACCAGAGAAAACTCAGCTTCTCCTGCCCTGCCCTGCCCTTGCATGTCCCTATTCCTCTGAATTATTGCCTGAGGTGCTGAGACAAGCTCTCCTCCCTTGCAGTCCAAAAGGGACTTTCTTACTAGCAAGCTACAGCTGAAGCTGTGTGGCTTTCCTTTCTCATTTCATCTGGAACTGTTTAGGGACAAATAAGGGTGAGCTGACATCTCTGAGTAGCTCCTGGGAGAAGGAAAGCTGAATAAGCTGCAGGGGAAAAGTGATATTTTGTCTTCACAGGACTTCAGTAGGCAGAGTAAATAAGAATACTGCCCTAGATGAATAAGTTAAACCTGGGATAGCTAGGGAGATTTAGCTGTCACAACCATCTGCCTCGCCTCTCTCCTGGAAGCTGCATCTCCAGCTGAATGATTCATGAACCACCTCAATTTACAGCTTGGCATAGTCATAGGAATTAAAATTAATGTGCACTGGCTTTGATACATTAAGCTGTAAGTGCAGCATTGCAGGGACAGAGACACATCCCAGACAGGGTGTGCCTGATGTAAGCAGGAATACTTGGTTCTGCAAAGAGTGCAAGATGGTTCCTGAAAAGAAGAAACCCATCAGCCTTCCTAGTGCCATCCATGCCAAATATGTACCAATAACTTCACCACCCCAAAGGTATTTTCCTGTGCCCTCTCCAAACATGTTTCCTTGAAAAAAAAAAAAAGGGATCATGGGAAGTATTTTTAGATTATTTGATTCAAAACTTGTTTCCTCAGCAACACTTGTATATTTTTTGTTTCTTTCTGAAGTGTTTTAAGATCCTGAATTACAATTGTCTCTAAATAGAACAGCTCTAACAGGCAGTTTTCACTAACTCAGTTTGCTTTGGTTTCACGCAAGGAACTGTCATGGCTTGTAATCACACTTACCAGGAGGAATGAACAATTATATTCATCACTTCAATGTCATCTGAGATGATCTTGGAATAAATTTTAGGCTTTTACTGGCATACAGATCCATACAGCAGAACCATGGATAGCATACATGAGCTGGATTAGGTGTACCTCTTCAAAATCCACACTGGGTTTGATCTGCCAGGTATGCGGGGGGTCATTACTAAAGGAATGTAGTTTGTTCCCTTCCAATGTACCCAGTGAGTGAACTCAAAACTATAAAAGGCATTGGGAGGGCAGCCTGTGGGGTTTCCTGTGACTTGGAGATAAACCAGCAGTCTCTAACTACACGGAGCTGAAGAGAAAGGACAAAAGAGGACTTAGGAACTCTGAAAAAAACCCAAAATAATAAAAGCTTTCTTTGACAAGTTATAAGGAGAAAACCAAACAAACATTTAAAAACAAAGTCTCTTAAGTGAATTGCATTTATATCCAGCTGGTGTTGTGAATGAGTCGAGGACAGATTCAAGTCCCTTCTCCCTGTTTTCTTTCCTTCTCCTCCTTCCCCCATTCCCTCCTCTCTCTGCTCCCCAGACACGCATGCTGTGCCCTCTGCAAGCCAAGTGTGAAATAGCTGCCTTCAGTCATGTGTGACCTGCATCAGCCCTCCGGGAGCGTGGAGGGGAGGGAGCTTTTCCTCTTGATTGTTGAATGCAAAGGGTCATAGGCAAGACCCACGAAGACAGCTATATTGCCTCATCTTCTGTGTGTGAGGCACACAAGTTCCCTCATACAAGTACTGAGAATTACTCTATCAGGGCCTTTGAGTTGCATCTGTTCTGCTCTAGAGCCAGCTTCATAATGTTACAGTGATGGTAAATGCTTCAAGGCTGTGGGAGCTGGAGCAGAAAATCCCCTGGGGATCACTGATGGCCAGCACCTTGCCCTCTGCAGCTCATGTTCTCCCATAGCTTGCTCAGGATAAAGTAGAAAAGAAGGAATCCACATCTCCCTGGTATAAAACAACAGTCTCTTTTTAGTGTCATCTGCATGTCTGAGCCACCTAAAACACACCATCTATTTTAATCTTTTGTATGTCTCCGGTGTACAATTGCTGTGATTGCAAGGACAGCGTTATTTCTTGCTTCAGAGTGATTTTTCTTAAAAAGAAAGTGGTGGTGGCTCTCCTGTTACCTACTGCTGCTCCATAAAATGTGAGCTTTGCTAATATAAGCCAAATCTTGCAGAGACAGGGAGCTGAAGCAGCCCAACATGGCACATATGAAACTGAAAAGTAAATGGAAATTGCAGCTTTGCTTTTATCAGCTTGCAAACAGCTGATTCTTTTTTGTCTTGGCTAGCAGAAGAACCGCACCTCTTTTCTCCCACCATAGATCTGGAGGCTAAGAATAGACATGGCAAGTTCCTCTGACATGCTTTAGTCGTGTCTCTTGAGAAAAAAGGGGCAATCACTGGTCCATCAAGTTAAGAATCTGAGAGAAAGACAGCCCGGGAAGCACAAGGCGAGCATATTGATGAACTGCCTTGTTCAGCATTTGTTTAGGTGCCACCTGTTGCTGGAGAGGTTTTGCTTTTCTCTCCTGTGCTTGATTGCGTCAGCATGTGATGCTTTCCTTGCTACTTCCTTCCTCCTCCTCAACAAACAAACAAACAATTAAGTTTAAAGCCATGTTTATCAGGGAGCCAGGGTTGGATTAGCTTACAAAAATAAAAATTTCATGGTGTGCTGGAGACAGACACAGAAAACAGGGGAGCACTTCAACAACTGAGTTTATGCAGTGCTGTGAGCATTCAGTGTGTCCCTTTGACCTCAGCAATCAGCAGGAGCCTCCTGCAACAGGGATCAGAGACTATAATCTCTCTCTCTCTCTCTCTCTCTATATATATCCTATCCTATCCTATCCTATCCTATCCCATCCCATCCCATCCCATCCCATCCCATCCCCCCCCCCCCCCCCCCCCCCCCCGCCCTCCCCGGGCTGATAACCTAGGGGTTACAGCTGGTTTAAATAAGAAGACTAGTTATGGTTCACCCAGCTGTGGAACACCTAGCTGATAGGTGTTCCCCAACTGAATGAAAAACATGGAAAAATTTTTGTTGTTTAAAAAAATAGCTGATGTTAATTTTCCTAGGAATTATTGTGAACCTAAAGGGCAATTTCACAGCCATGCAGTTGAGAGCAAGGTGTAAAGATCAGCTTGTGGCTCTTGGGAAATAGTAGTGGCTACTTTGACTTCCTTTTCACCTGCTTAGTGGCAACCACATTTTTGAAGGATAATAATTGAAATTATAGCTCGACTTCACAAGAGCATGGTGAGAACCGTCAGTAGTTTGCTTTTCCATAGGAATGTTGCCTAGGAAACATCAGCCTGCAGCAGCTGTATGTTAGTAAAGACAGATTAACTTTGTCTGTGAGGAGGCATGTCAAGAAAATGCTTCTGAAAGGAAGGGGGTGCAGGGAGACAAAGCCCATCCTGTAGCTTGTCCTTGCTCTCCTGCAGTTAAGGCATATCACTAACAGCTAGAGCTGCCAAAGGACCATGGGATGTTCCTGGCACTCACTGGTACACTAATTGCTAAATTAAGGTGACCCATGCCTCTCCCTGGTACAGTTCTAGAGGCACATGACACACATAGAGTATAACTGAGATGGATCTGCCTGTGCCTTGGTGGGGGAACAATCACTGGGGATCGGAGGATGGTGCTGACCCTCCTCCAAAACACCTGGACAGATACAGAAGTAATCCTTGAAACACTTTTCTGAGACAGAGAAATGGCATCATTAAAGAATGAGAGGTGACAGATAGTAATGAAGATCCAGTCAATACTGAGATGGCAAAGGGACAAGAAAATAAAAGCTTTAAGAGGAACAGGGCAGCTCTCAGGAGAGAGGGAAGAAAACCTCACTCCTCCAAAGGCATAAGAACTGTAATTCAAAGCATACAGAAAACAAAGCACCAGCAGTTTGGAAATGTTGAAGTTGAGGTGATATTGTCAATAGAGGAGGAGATAAGCCACCTTTTGTTCTTTCACAAAAGCTGTCAGAAAGCTACCAGGTGAATCGGGAAATAATTTTCAATATGAGAAAACTTGGAAAAAAAAGTTTTGTACAAAAACCTAGGGAAAACTGGAACTAGTGAATGAAGGACTTCAATATAGGCTGAAAAATAACTAGATGTCAAAGCTAGCTGAAATCTAGTGGCATGAGTAATGCCAGATACAGTATTGATTTCCTTGGAAGACAGGGTCAAGGGCAGGTGACTCCCATAACTTCAGAATAAATACTCTTTTCAATCCAGCACTGCAATCACTGTTAACATCTCTGCATTTCCTGTTAGTGTGAATACAATAATTCTATAAAGCCCATTTCTCTTCACTGCTCAGAAGCACCCTTTTTGCTTCCCTTGTTCATTTTTTTTGTGTGTGTAATAGTTGTACATACATGTAGTAGAGAATGAAAGATTGAGGTGCTGTTTAGAAAAATGGAGGTTCAGAAGTGAAGTTTTTAAATCCCAGGACCTGGTTTTTTGTTCAATCCTTTGCTATAAATCCCAAAGACCTGGCCATCTTCTAGCACTTCTAGAACTATGTCTGTATTCTGCAGCCATACCAAATAGTCTCTGCTGGTTGACACTTTGACTGGAATTCTGCTTTGTGGTTTGCCATGGAACACATTGTCAAGCAGCTAACAACAGAAGGATTCCCAAAACCTCATAGAAATTTAAAAATAGAGACAGAAGAGAGTATCTACTGTCTGTCTTTTCTTCTGGCAGGATTTCATGATCAATTTGTCTAACTTACACTTTACAGTCCTCCAGTGGTGGAACAGCTGGCTGTCCTTTTCATCAGGAAAGATTACTCTATGTTTACCCTAAATTTCCCTTGCTGCTGTTTAAGCTCACTGCTGTTTTTTGTAGCCCTGTTAGGGAGGGGAAAAAAATTACTCTATGTTTTGATTCTGTATCTTGATCACATAGCCAAAAATAATTATCAACTCTTTTATCAAGCTTTTTTTCATGAAAAAAAATAAACTCAAACATCTCACGTACAGCATCCACATCCAGTGCTCAGTAGATTCCCCCAAGGGATCCCACAGGTTTCTTGATGTATGCAAAAAATAGAATATGGGGATTGTTCACCCAGCTACATGGGTTTATTTATCTATTTTCTTCTGAGTCTGATCTTGTTTTTTCCCTGTAGGAGGGCAAAGATCTTTGACTGTAGCTGGTAAACACTGGACATGTTCTAGCCCAAGGCACACAGTGTTGGGGTTATGCTCCTTGGGAGCTGTGAACTGGTATCAGAGACAAAACCCAGCCAGAGCTTTCTCTGCACTAAGCAAGGTGCTCTCCCCAGGTCACTGATTGCATCTGTCAATCCCTATCATTCACCTTGAATTCTAATGCAAGTGACAGTACAATGTTAAGAACTTGTCCTACAATTGCTCCTATTAGCCCAGGATTCTTGACCTCCTGGACTTCAGGAGATGCTTGGATTTTGAAAACAAAATATTTTTGTCATCATTATAATTTCACATTGTGGTCCTGGTTGTGTTAGGCAGTCAGCAATGATCTTCAGGTCATGGACTGACTTAGCAATGAGTGCAGCAGATGCTCTGAGAAGGTGAAGTCTCTAGAGGAGATTTTTGAAAGTGATTCTACTACCTTCCTACTTGAACAACTCGCACCTGAGCTCACCATGGGAAGAAGGGATCCATCAGAACCTGTTGAGTCTCCAATAAAGATGGAACCTGCAATAAGAATAGTTCATGTTATCCATACTGGCACATATGGCCCCTTGTGGGGAAGTTCCTTTCACTCCAGACTGAGTCTTTGCAATAAAGACCTGGTTGAGTATGTTTATTTCTGGATTATCTGGAAGGTCCTGAAAATCCCAGGAACAAATGGACTCTATGTATGTGGGCAATGAGTACAGCTGTGTCATGGGCATTAGTGGAGAGTCCTTTGTGCTTGCAAAGGTCATTAAACTTTCAGCAGTTCCTAACCAAATACAGCAACAGTGGGAATCCCCTTTCTAGGGAAGGGGTTAAAAAATTATTCCTCAAACAGTTCCATGCAGATTTTCTGCTGATTCAAACTGGTACAGAGCCACTCCAGCAACTGTACTACTGAGAGTGGTAATGAGGTTTCTCTTCTGTCTCATTCTGTAACTTTACATGAGGTGTCACAGCACCTGATGGAAGAACAAGCTTTTATCAGGCCATGTCTCCTTTCCTGCAATATCTCTGACAGGCTAAGGCTGTCTGTAGCGTTTTGCACAGCTCCTTTTGGAAGAATGTTTGTCACCTGGCTCTGCCAACAGCAAAAGTTTCTCCTGTTACTCCAGGTGTTGCCTGGCACCTAGTGATGTTTCTAGTCCCACAAATCGGCACACTCAGTTTAACCTGTCATTGCTGCCACCTTACAGGTACTTCATGAGTACCCCATTTGTTTACCTTCTATGTAAAAAAAAAAAAGATCATTCAAAATATCATTCATGTACTCATTTTCCCAACACATGCAGGGTATACAGATCAGCTGAAAAATTATCTCCTGACACCAGCTTGTTATTTTTTTCCCAAAAAAGAGTTACTTTTTACATGGCACAGACACATCTAGTAAAAACCTCTGGAACAGGGAATAAGGAACTCTTCCCTTGTTACAGACCAAAAAGACCTCATGTGGGCTGCAGACTAACACGTACTTCAGTGAAGTGAGAATGGACATGCTGAGTAAGAACAAAAGGCCATTCAGCTCTTTTTGAAGGTACACAAGAAAAGATTATATGACATGAAAAACACACCGTGAGGATTTTACATGATTTATTTTCTCAGCTCTCAGCAACCCCCAGTGTAGGGAAAATAGTAAGAAATTGCAAATGTTCAGAAGACAGTAATAAGGAGGGGTGGACTGGATGAGGGCACACAAACCAAAATGAACATGGTGCAGGACATTTGTAGTGAAGACTTAGGCTGCCTCCAGCTTTTGAGAAGATAGGTTTTCACACTTGTAATAGTCATAAAATCAAAAATCTGAATAAAACATGGGATGTGTTAGCAACTGAAGGGCACATCTCTTTGACAATTACTGTCTCTCTAGCTGGCTGCTACAGACCTGACAAGGGACATGAACTGTGGATTACAGATAGAAAAATGTCTTGAAGAGGGGCTGAGCTTTGTTGGATTTAGTGCATAAAAACAGAGGTAATGAGCAGAGTGTCTGTCATCCTGTGAAGGACAGGGGGAGAAAGAGGAAGGAGAAAACTGGAGTTAGCAATTGGCATGAATCAGCATGGCTCTACTGGCCCTGAAAATGCTCTGGTGGAGCTCTCCTGAGTCATCCACGTATGTAAGAAGCAGTGTTAGTGACTGAGGCTGTATAAAAAGATAAAATAACTTTATACTGATAATTATACAGACTGGTAGTTATAACTCATTTTCTGACAAGGAAGGAGATCCATGCATCTGTCAATTTTTTCAGATGTGTTACATCAACTATATATGGGGTCTGACTTTAGGATGTGGAGGATACTGGCTTCAGTGGAGCTCTGCCAAGAGTATTAAATGGCAAACAAACAGAAGCAGTTTTAAATTGAGGCTGGAGATTTTGTTCAGAGTTGACTGAATGATCCAAGCTGCTTTCCTGCAGTAGAAATCCTGACTGGCTTGCTTCTGAAATTCCCAGTACTTAGTGACCTGTGGATGTTGAGATATATAAAAACTGAAAATGATGGGGCAGTTTATCATCTGAATTTGCCTCAATGCGAGAGAAAAGCTCAAACCAGAGTGAAAATCATTCATCCACAGGAGTGTGTGTTGAATTAATTTTTAAAATTCTGTTTTTAATAGACAATGCTGCCATTTATTGATTAGAAGGGAGCATATCACCCTATTACTCCTTGACATCCCGTAACTCCAGGACACTCAACTGTTTCTGCATTAACAAGAATGTATTGAAGAAATATTCAAAACCAAGACTTTTTGGATGATTTCCCAAAAAACTCCAAATAAAATCCTAATGTTCTTCAAGTTATCATAAGCATTGATTTCTCCTTAATTTTAAACAGACATATTATGACAATAAAACATTTTAACTTTACTTGTTCAATAGCAATATTCTTATAGAGAACTCTCTAATTAGCTTGTGTGTTTTTCATTTTCTGCTTAATGGTGACAAATGACATTTAATTCAGGCCAAAATTAACAACATTGCAGAACTATGCTGAAGAAACCATTGTTTTACATTTGAACTTCACTATTTTCTTCTCAATAAGATGAAATATATTTCTGTCTGACATACTGGGTCCTATCACAAGTAAAGTCACATGCATTGAGTTTCAGGAAGGAAAATGTTAACAGTTTTAATGTTCCCATACTCAATTTGACAGGGGGAAATAACTGAATTTTTATGGGAAAAGGTTGGATTTAGAGTAAATCTTTGTTTCTGAGTGATGATAAAGGAAAGACTGATGTGATTATCATACTTGATAGTGTTTAGGGAAAATAATAATGCATCTGTCTCTTTGATGGATTCCCGTTTTAGCCAAAGCTGGCAATACAGAATCCTGGGGATACTACTGCAATTTTTATTTTCCAAAACTTCTTTCTCAGTAAACAATTCTTCCTTGTGAGAACAATATATCAAAATTAATCAGGCATGTGTGGGAGAACATGTGTACTTTTATGTGTGTATGAAGGAGCAGTCTTGAATTTTTTTAAAAAAGGCAAATTACTGACAGACTATAAATCCATTAAAAAGAAATTTTAGGCCCTTTGCCTGCAAGATGGCTAAAAATAACTGAATAGACAGCCTTGAGAAGCACCTTGAAGCCAAAGTTTTCTGTGTCCCATGGAGGGGACCATGTTCTACTCTGCTCTGGTATGGCAGACCAAAAAGCAATTGAATTCAGCAACCACCACAGTCACTCTGGGCTCTTCCTATTGACTTAAAATTTGATTTATTTTCTTCTTTCCCTTCAGATTCAAGTAGGCTGTGGGTTATGGAAGGTGAAGGTATTAGAATTTTTGAGACGTTAAAGGGGTTTTGGCAAAAATAAGATTTGCAGAAGGATAAAACAGCTGAAGATTTTCAGACAAGCAAATCATTGTATGTTTTGATTAAAACTGCTCTCAGTGAAATCATTAACACTGGTAATTAAATTGTCACTTTTAGATTTCATGATTCATAGTGGAAGGAGACGAATGGGAAAAGTCACACCTCTCCAGTGTTTTGCTGCAGGCTTTTCAAGATTTCCTTCATAACCACAGAAGTTAGTAGCTACTTCCACAATCAGCAGCAGTAATATGGTCTGGGTTCCTTAGCTCTGCATTTGCAGTCCAATGCTCTAACACTGAATAGGACTTGAGGGTCTTTGCATGCTTGGTGCACTGGAGCAAAAAGGAGCCAAGCACACCTGTCTAGCTTGGCTCCTCTGCTACCTGGGCAGTGGTTAATGCATGCTGAAACCTGTTCATCCACGGGCTCATTTAGGGCTTCTCTCTCTCTAAGCCAGCCACTGATTTTCAGGAAATTCATAAAAACACTTTTTTTTTTTTTTTTAATGGTTGTCCTTATGTTAAATTTGGATACTGTCCCAAGTCTAAAATTTATTAGAATCAAGTAAATAGATATTTAATATACTTAGATGCACAAGAAACTGTGTTCTCAGCAAGCAGGGTTGATAACAGACTATCTCTTCAGGTGGGATCGATACCTTCACACACCATTTTCTTCCCACTGAGAGTTAGGGCTTTATCTGTTCCCTGCCAAAGGTTCGGACACTGCATGATAAACTCATCACTGCCACACAGAGGCAGCCCTGCCTTGGGGACACTGGAGTGCATGCCAGCTTTCAATATCACCTTTCTTGGTGCTTTTTCAAGTCTTGTTTGGTATTCAGGGTTGTAGAACTCCTTCTCCCTTGGTGCACCTGCTGCTTAGTGCCTGTGTCTTATTATTTCAGTTTGCCACTAACCTTTTGTTTCCCCTCCTCCCCTTTTTCTATAAAACCTATGGAAAAAATCAGATAATTGGGAAAGAACAGGCTACTGTGCTGACTCATACCCATCAATAGTTCTCTTAACAAACTTGTAAATGGAGGATGAGTATTACTGCTGATGGTCTACAAGGAACAAAATAACTCTGCTTGATATTCAGATCCACAGCTAAGCAGAAGTGGCAGTGGGGACAAACCAAGATACTTCCATTTGCAAATTGACTCAACTATTGCAGAGTACTTATAAAGAAAGAAGGCCATTTTAAAGCTTCTTCTTAGGCACTATCAGAATTTAAGCAAAAAATCTGCATACAACTCACTGCAAAATGCTCTCACGAGCTAAAAGGGTCACTGTGAAGATCCATTACTTGAGCTTTCTCCACCTATTCACTCTATGAAGCAGAGGTGAAAATGACCTCTTGCCTTCTACATGGGAAATGAAATTTACTCACTTTTAGATATGTGTTCCCAAAGGAGGAATGAAGTAATGTGATATTCAGAGCAGCAACATTTAACATTTCAGCCTCGTTGAATTCACAGCTGTTGCACTCAGTGTCTGTTCTTACACACACCAGGCAAGAGGGCTGGGTGACACTGTGCATGTTCACAGCAGCTGCCAGGCTGGGGGGAAATCTGCCTTTCCTGCTTGGCAAAAAAGACTGAAGAACAGAGTTTCCTATGTTTTTTCCCTCAGGCCTAGTTTTAGATGCATCTCAGGTCAACCCTCTGGGAGGATAAATATTTGTATCTTCATTTCTTAAGAGTTTTCCCTTTTTAAAGGCTGAGGTGGTGGAAGTCCTTTCCCGCAGTGGCTGGAGACCACCCTGAGTAGCACTGGCTTGCTCATTGCTCAGACCCACTGCCAGCTGAACATCCCTCCTGGGTGGGAGAAGTGGGGGAAGCAAAAAGAGAAAATAACTCTGCTGTCAGTAATTTAATGCCTGCCTGCCATTAGTGCCTTCTCAGAGCAGTGAGGACTTTTTCTCTCACAGGGAGGTTCCCGCAGGCATGCCAGCTTTGTGTGTGGATACCATGTCAGTTTATGCCAGGGACCAGCCCAGTGTTTTTAGGACTTAACTAGGTGTGTACTTGCTATGTAATTTAGGATTAGAGGGGAATTTCTTGAGTGGCAAAATGTCAAATATAGAAACTTAAAAGTTCCAGAAAAGGTTGTTGTTTATTAACTCTGTTACTGTTAAATATATTGACTCTGTCTGTCTTTTATTGTTTACTAACTATTCCACAAGGTGAATTAAAACCACAGAAGAGTCCCATAATCATATGTTTTCAGATGGCTTTAGATATCATGTGGATAATTACATTATTCCTATTAACTTGAAGGAAATGTAAAAATGAGAAGCTCATCCTCACACATGAGACACTATTAATTAGGTCAGATATAATCTATTGCTTAATGAGATCCTTTAGACTTTGAGAATAGCTTCTGTTTAATTCAGAGCTTTAGACACTCACTGCAGTGTACTAAACACAGGTGATTACTGGGATCATATAGGACTAGAAGTGGCCCTGTAAGACTATCAATTTCAGCAGACAGTCTGGATTGCACCACATCATTATCACTGCCCCATAAAAAATGGAACCCAAGTTTTGAAGAGTGTTATGAGAAGGCCTGGGTTTATGAATGACAGGGTTGATCAGACTGTGATTGGTTACAATCTGGATCAATGCTATTTGTTAAATAGGGAATATTTTAAAGGAAAATCAAGGGACAGAAGTTTGAAACTTATATTCTTTTCTTCCTTGGGGTTTTGATCTAGCATTTTTTATCAGGATTGTGGACTATATAAAGCAATAATTCATTATGGATCTGATCCAAAGATCATTTAAAGTCAGTGAAGGCAATCCCATGTAATTCAGAAACTGCCATTCACTGCAAAGGGCTCTGGATCAGTTCCAGCAATTACAAAGTCCGTTCTGGAAAAGCTCATTCCCAGACTATATAGTAGCTCTGTATCAGCATGACCAGCAAATTAATACTGGAAATTTCGTGGTTTTTTCTCTGCTTTGATGAAGGCTTCCATGTAAATTTTCCCACCTGCACTTCATTAGATATGTTAAGATGAGCAGCTGAGATCCCCAGGGTTGACTAGCATATCATAATAACCACAACCAATGGTCTGCTAAGCACTAAAAGGAGTCAATCCTTTACCCCTTTCAGACTGCACCTGGAAAGCTTGCATGGCTATAGAAATTTTTTTCCCCATTAAATAAGCCCCATACATTCATAAACACCATTAAAATGGTGCTACTGCAGATGTTTTCAAGATACGAGTTAATGTATCCTTAAGGTTAAGAGATCCTTAAGGTCCTCCACAGGAATTCAAGACAAATAGCAAAAAAAAAAAAAAAAAAAAAGTCAGTTCTTCTTTGTGTCATTTTATTGGGAAGAAAATCAAATGGTATAACCAATAAATATTTAAACCAGTTGAAATGTCCAACAAGTGAAAACAAAAAAGCTAGGCTAGGCTGAAATTAAGCCCTCCATTTTTTCACCACTATATTGCACACTAGCCTTTGTTGAACTGCCTTTTTCATATTTCTCCATCTTTTATTCTTCATCACCTTCTCTACTGTGTTTCCTTTCATCTGCTCATCATGCCTAATTCATCATTGGCTCCATGTGCATTCATCCAGCAAGAGTTCAAACCCTCAGTCTGCTCCTTGGGACAGAAAGGTTTATCATTCTTTGGATAGGAGGTACATGCACACATGCTTCCTCCAAAAAAAAGAATAAATAGACAACTGAACCTTTAAAAGAGTGATGCATTTTAGAGGACAACTATTGACTATTTTAGGCTTTAAATAAAAAAATATATGATAAACCTGAAATTTACTTTGAAGACATCTTAATACTATTTTGAGGGGTTTCTCCTTTAATTTTAGTGTATCTAAACAGAATTCACAATGATCCTTGATAGAAGAGATTGTCACCCCCTATGTGGTTATGCACCAGCCTGCCCAGTAAAGACCAGAAAAACCATTTAAATATCATTCTAAGAGACCAGTGGGTTTCAGAGGAGAAAGGAACTGAGCTGAATAGTAAGCTGCAAGAACCCAATTATGGTCAAGCAGTGGAAGAGAGCTCTGTGGAGCAAATGTTTTTTATGCATCTGTGTATGTTTAATGACGAGCTGTTTGGTAGAAACGATATGTCTTCCTCTTTTTAGTTTGTTCTTCATAAGATAGTCTGTAGTTTTGCATGTCTTCATGTGTTTTTGCAACATAAAGTTTAAAAAAAAAAATGGGGTGTATTATAGAACTGCAGGGGTAGTTTTATATAATACTGCTCAGCACTGTAAATTTGACTGCAGACCTAACATTTTGGACCTGTTCCTACTTCAGTGCTAAAGGAGATTGAAGTACTTAAGAATTTTATATATAAATATTAGGCTTAGAAATCTCTGCCCTTAGAAGGACTTCTTCAGTGCTGGGGGAGGCTGTTTATTTCCTTCTTTGTATACAGAGCCGTGGATTCCCCCCAAAGACCTGGTGCCAGCTCTAGATAGTTCATTTCTTGCACAAAACCCAGCAGCAAAGAAGATATGGGTAGTTAGAGATTTCACCCAAGAAAATGGATTTTTTTTTGTCTCCTCTATGTAATATACAGCATTCAGTCTTAACTCCAGTCAAGTTAGTGGAATATGGGCCTGGGTATTCCACATCCCAGCGCTATTTGGTCTCTCACCATAAACCATGGGAACACCTGACTGGCCTGTATTTCCAGTAAGGTCCAGTATTGCAGATGCTCAAATACAACTATCATTAAAGAAAGCCTCATTTATAGTCCATGTCCTGGGATGTGGCTTGTTTCATGTACAGCAAATGGGAGACACTGATGCTGGTGGGAAATGTCCCTACCTGAGTCCAAGGGATGGCTGAGTAGGATCAAATTCTGTAAGTTTGGACTTCTCTAAATTTTCAGTTTGGCAGCCAAATACATTTTTAGATGTTTTCTAGGGCAATTAGCCCTTGCTTTGTCCATAGTTCAGCACTATTTAATATGTCAAGAAAGAATAAACTGAAGCTAATCAGTAATGTTGGAGACCAAAATACACAGCAGGTAAATAGAAATTTGGGAGGACCACACTGGAGGGACAGTTTAGGTACCGAGACATTTTATCCAGTGTCTAGGAACCAGATCTACAAATATCCATTTTTACAGGCCTCTAATATTTCCAGCGAATTGTATTTTCTGTGCTTGCATGACTGGGCAGTGTAGCTCAGACACAGAAGGGGATGGACATCTTCCTGAATTGCTGGAACCTCTGTAGCTGATTTATGTCAGGGAAATGGGGAGTCCCAGAAAGCTTGTGGGATTCTCATCCCTGGGAGTGTTCAAGACCAGGCTGGCTGGGGTTCTGAGTGACCTGGTTGAGTGAAAGGTTCCTGCCCATGGCTGGGGGTTTGGAACAAGTTGGTCTTAGAATCTCTTTCAACCCAAACTGTTCTATGATTCCATTAACTGTATGTGTTCACCAGATCTGCTACAGGGCAACAGGCAGTCATCACTGGATCCTGCCCAAGCAGTAAATCCAGTCTTCTGAAACTGTCAGACTGAACTACAGATGTGCATGAAGGAATCCATGATGTCCAGTCAGAGTTATTGCAGGGTGATTCTGCTTGGGCTGCTGTATGTCCACAAATTTCAGAAAAAAAAAATTAAAAATTATGCATGTGGACAAAATCTGTGTTAGAGCCTGGGTACATCTCACATAATATTGTGTCACTCCACAGGAATTCAGGAGTCCTGAATGTACTTATGCATCAGCAGAAGTCTCACAAAGTGTTCCTATTAACTAAAATTACTTTTTCTGTTATCTGACATGAAAGGAGAGACTTTCTCCAAATTATCTTCACTTTTGATAAAACACCTTGCAGCTTTCAGAAAGGTGCAGAATAATAGAAAATTCACAGCCTGCTCAAAATCTGAGACCATTAACTGAGACTGATTTCCCAGAATAGCTGAGAGAGTGATCACTCCTCCTGGATATTCATGCACAAGAAAACTCTTGTGAAGAAAAAGATTGTCAAATCACTGAAGAAGGACTGGATATGGGCAGATTAAATTTGAACTTTGCACCTACAACTTTGAAACAATAGCCATATGGGTCCTGAATGTGGTTCATCCCAATGTGGGGATCCAGGAGGCAAGTTGAGTTATTTCTCAAGGATGCAGTTAAATTTTTTTTTTTTTTTTAGCTAAGTGTCACTGACTAATGAAAATATATTGGCACAATCCTCTCAGGTTATTGTTCCATGTGGCTATACTTCTTAGCTGGGAATTTGCAAGCAGGTCATGGCTGCAAGCAATATGAATGCACTCAGCTATTCAAATATTCAAAATATATCATGCTGTATTTATTGGAAGCAAAGTCTGACAAGATTATGTGTATACTAGGAACTGATAATGAAACATGGCATTGCATTGGCACTGGCTGTGTCAGCAACAGAGAAATTACAAACCTTAAATATTTATATAGTAAAATGAAATGCAGCTATTAATTCTTCCAAGAAGCATGCACTGCAGTGCTATAGATAGACATGAAAAATAGAGTTTTGGAATATCTCTAACAGGTCACTTTATAATTTTTGCAGAATAGTTCCTTGTCTGTGGAAACATGGTCTTAAAGAAATTATAAAAAGAGTTGCAAAGAACCAGAAAAAGGTCTGAACACGAAAAATGGATGTTCCTAAGGGCTTAAATACACAATGGAAAATGAATGTCATAAGTAATCCATTTTTCTGGATTGCTGATTTATTCATGTTGATTTAAAAACAGTAAGTACACATATTTCTTTAAAATGCTTTGGAAGCCAATGATATTTATGCTCCTTCAAGAGAGCATATACTTATTTTCTTTTCATTAATTATATTCTTTGAAAAACTACCACTTTGATGTTTATTATTTTTGGTGTGAGAAGATGAGAAATAAACAAAACAGCCCTTAAACACGGCTAATGGTGCTTAATCTCAGTTGTTTTTTTATGCTGGAAGAAATCCTGAAGTCCTGTGTAGAGCATGAAAAAGCAACCCTGTGAGGACTTAGGATCTGGGCCTGTTACACCATTGCCTTCAGCAGACTGATGGAGCAAAGTTTCCTGTTGCAGTCCCAACTTCATCAACTATAAACCGAAGGACTACAGTAGGGCTGGGATTTTTCTTTACTTATTCCCAAAATGGGATGAAAACATGGTGATTTCTGCCCAGTGATAAGAAAAACCTGCTTTACTGCAACATCAAAGTTAGTAATTTAAAGTCCTGGGAAGCTATGCATATTGATTTGGATTGTCTTCAGTTGTCAAAGATGCTGGTGTAAAATTACAGTATTTTTTGAGACAAGAAGGACTAAGGATATGGTGTTGAGCACTGTGCTTCAGTTTCTGTTTTCTGCATTTCTCTTTTGGTTGCTTGCTGTTGTGTAGTGTAAGCTCACTTGAACCAACTGAAAAGGTGAACTGGGAAAAAATCTCCTCCCAGCAGTGTAAATCAGACCAATTGCCACCGGGAGCTGCCTTCCTTTTCTCTTGCCCTGCACAGGCTGGGACCAGGAGAACATCCAGCTGAGACCTAACCCAGCAAAATGAAGCAGTGCTCAGTCTGAAGCCAGAAGAGATCCCTGAACATCTTACCACCTCATCACATGAACTTCAGCATTAGCTCAGACAAGGATGGAGCTGAGTACTGGGATACTCTCAGGTTACATCATCTTAAATTGCTGGGGAAGCAAAAACTTGGTGTTCATACAGTTATGATAGAGCCCTTAGTGATTGTAGCCTCGTTAGCTCAGCTTCAGCAGAAGCATCCATGTGGTAACCAGGATGAATTTCGGAATCTAAGCATTTGGTATGAATGATGTATTCAAAATGCTATTTTTTTTCTCCCTAACTGTATATCTTGACTCTGAAAAATCATTGACAAAAGAAGAGGATGCATTGTGCAAGCGTTTCTTATGACTTGTCATGAATTTGACAAAATGTATCTTGTGTATTGTGTTTCATCCCCACAGACATCAGACCCTTTCTGAAGGCTATGGAAGAACAAATCCTGCAAGCTGCAAACAGGCAAGGCACCCACACTTGTGCTACACGGTCCTGAGGCTGTCCAGCCACTGGGACTCCGTGTTGGCAGAAGGGGGGAACATGGTTTGGTCTCATGGTTTTAAGAAAAGCCTGTTCTATGCTTAAAACCACAGTCATGGTTTTGGAGCTCTGACCTACTAGAAAATGTATTGATATCCCACTGTCTGTCTCACATGCCACCAAACAGCTGCTGGGACCTGTGTATATGCAGTGATCCTCAGGTCTTCAAAGTTTTAGGCAGGCCAAGAAGCTTATTTAAGAGTAAAAGGACTTGTATTGAGCTTCATAACCTCTGAGCAGAATTTAGTCTGTCATTAAATGCCTGTCCTTTCTTCCAACTATAAGCTTTAAGGCTTGAAAAAAAAATAAACTTTTTTCCTTTTACAGGCACAGAAATGCTATTGCTAAACTTAGTGCCTGTGGCATCACATACAAAGAAACAGGAGCTCAGGTTAATAGAGCTGTATAGTGCCTAAATTGCATATTTTGCTTCTTATCTTGCAAATAATGTGGCAGCCTGCTTTGGTTTATCTTGGTGGATAATGACCATTACAATTCTGTGTGGATGTTCCTTAGAAGGTGAAATATTCATTCTTCATTTCCTCCTCAAAGTTGCTGTTCAGCAAGGGAAATATCATAGTACTAAAACCCCTTGAAATTGTACTAGAAACATACTTCTAGAAAATGTGGCTGATTTCAACTTTTAGGCTTAACCATCCCTCAGCATTCAGCTTGAACCTGGTTGATGGATATTTTTCAGCCAGGATCTGTCTCTACTGTCTGCTCTTCCACAAGCCAATTGATCAACTTGATTAAACTAAGCATCAAGCAGAGAAATACAAGGAATTCAGAAGAGTTTACGGTCAGAAAATACCACAGCACTCAAACCAGAAATTGCAGTAATTATTTCTGTTGCACAAAAGGGCATAAGTCTTGTTTTCTAAATTTAGCAAATGGGAAGGCCCTGGCAATAAGGAAAAATATATTTGCATTATGCATATTCTTCATGTGTAAAAGACTCTCTATGGGAAATACTGTGGTAGATCTGGTCATGAATACTTAAATGTCTTTTGGGAATTTGCAGTCAAATGTCTTTTCCATTTTAAGAAAAATCCTTCTTGGTTGAATATGCCCCAGGGGGTTTGCCTGATCCTGGACTGGGGTTTCCATTTTGCCATTAAAGTGAAATATCAAATTACAATTTGCAAGTAAATTTGCAGTCTATAGTGATAGCAATATATCATTAGATACAGAGAAGTATTTCCAGAGCTCAGGGAAACAACTCTCTGCATTCTTAAATGTCTGAATATTTCAAATAAAAGAGTGTCAGCAACAGCATTTTAACTATACTTCCTAATGGGCAGTGGCAGGGGGAAGTGGAAGGATATTTCACATCCCATGTTTCACATCACAGCAAAATCGAATACAACCAATGGAGCATTCATGCATTTTTTAAGACTTGCCATTACTCTGCAGAGAATTTAGCTTATTAAGTAAGGGTTCATTTCAAGCAAAATTACAGTATTTCATATCAGATGTTGTTTTTCTCCAGAATTTTTCTGTTGTTTTTTTGTTTCTTGTTTGGTTTGGGGTTTTTTTGTTTGTTTTTGGTTGGGGTTTTTTATGGGCATGGGGGTTATTTTGTTTTGGGTTTTGTTGTTGTTGTTGTTTTGGGCAGGGGCTTTTATTGATTATTTTTGTTTGGGTTTTTTGGTTGGTTGTTTTTTGTGGTGGGGTTTTTTGGGGGTTGTTTTGTTAGTTGTTTTTTTTTTTGTTGTTGTTTTTTTTTGGTGGGTTGTTGTGGGATTTTTTGGAGAGGTGGGAGCAAGGACACACACACACAAACGAACCCTTGTTCAAATTGGATCAGGACATTTTCAAAGGAAAAAAAAATGAGGATAAATGTAATCTTACACTCTAGGTAATATTTAATCAGAGACCATATTTCAAAATAGCCCTGCATATATGTATGTAAAAAAGCAAGTTATGTATGCTTATACTTTGATGATGAAAATCAATAGATTATTAACATGTTGTTCATCAATGAGAGAAAAAAATACAGTGATCGATATAAAGGGATAAGGAGAGTTTTATAGGTCATTTTATTATACAGTGTTTTAACTTTGACAGACATAATGAATGTTCATTTACTTTACTGCCCAATGCCATAGATAAATATGCCAAAAAAAAAAAAAGGGGCAACAAAGACAAAGAATAGAAAATCTGAAACAAATTTTCTATTCTTTGCCTCCTGAAATTTTTTTAAATATACCTACCTTACAATGCACCTCTCACATTTCTCCTACTGTTAAAGAGTTGACCTCTTTCTCTCTAGTCTTGCAAGGATTAAGAGCATCCCCACCACCTGGTGCTGGTAGCTTTATTGTGGCACTACAGCATTTACAGCATCTGATGTCAGTAATTTAATGTTGTATAGAGGGTAATAATTTCCTGTTCTGCTGAGCTTGTTTGTCAAAACATGATGCTTTAACCCAGTTGTGATGCATTCAGTGGAGAGGAAGAAAACATAACACAGCAATGCTTGTCTAAGGAGCTGAACAGACCTGCATGGCAATGAACTGAAGCACTTCCTTGCCTCAGTGTGTATTTGTGTTTTCATCTGTGAGTGCTTTCGTTCCATACAGATTTTCTAAGCCCTTGCTTCCTAGGATGGTTGGCTTAAGCTTGCTTCCAGGATATGATTGTAACAACACTCCAAAACCACAAAAATCCCTCAATCTAGATCTTGAGTGACTGTGGACAATTTTAAAATGGTTTAGACACTTTGAGCTAAATTTTTAATGGCATTTATGGAGCTCTGTGATGTCTCTTAGTCAAACCTCTTGTTGGTGATCTGCTTGTACTTGCCTTTCAAATTCCTTTTCTGCTTCCAACACACACCTTTGCTTTCCTCAAGCAGCATCTGCCAGGGACAGTTTTCTCAGCCCTCCTTCACCAACAACATTTAGCAAAGCTGACAACAAGCAGTAAACATTTATGTAACATCAGATTTGAAACCCATTATGAGCACAAGCTTTCTAACTGAGATTTTACCAATAGCCTGAGAGCTTTTCAGGGATACTGCCTGCACGTCTCTTGGAGATTTCCCATTCTTCCCCCTTGGGCAGAGACATTTGTGCCACAATGGCACAAACCACACTCATGCACAGAAGTTTTTCTGTGGGTTTGGGTTTGTTTGGTTGGTTTGTTGGTTTGGGTTTTTTGTTGTTTTGGGTTTTGTTTGGTTTGGTTGTTTTTTGGTTTTTAGCTGAGTTGCTTTGGGGTTCTTTTTGCACTTGACAGTCACAAGGAAAATATTGTCCTTATCCCCTTCCTTTTGAGAGCCAGAGGAAGCCAAGCACTTTTTTTTTTCTTTTTTATGACACCCATCAGCAGTATCAAGCTATGTATCACAAGGAACCACTTTGGAATAGCAAGGTAGTTTTTAAGTGTGAATTAGTAATAGAGGTACCTGTTGCCTCATTTTTTTTAACAATGTGAGGTTTCAAAGTAAACTGATGAATTCTATGTGGCTTTCTATAAATCCATGCCTCATCCTCTCTGGAGTTCCATCTATTTACTTTCCTCTGTGCTGCCTAGCATAAAAGCACCTTTGGTGTTGAACAAATGCAAGTATATTTTACTCTTAGATGTTTCACTGAGAGTGGGGCAGAGATAGATAAAAAATTAGCAGCCCAGATCATGCTGTTAATGATATATTTCAAATAACTTTTCGATCAATCATGTCTCTTGTATGCTTTGGACACATGAGACAACACAAAGAGATAATCTAAGTCTCTCAACTTAACTTCTAGGCATATTTCTATTTGTTTCTTTATAACCTGCTCCTGAAACTCATTTGAATTCAATAAGTGTCACTTCTTCTGCTTGATCAGGTTATTCCTCTTCTTTCTGAAAATAGTAGTCTGTGAAGAAAACTTTAAATGCAAGATTTATCTAAAAAATAAAGGTGAATCAAATCTTTCAACATTAACACCTGAATTTTGCTCCTGTTAAAGGGGCTTAGGTAATTTTTTTCCTTCTCTCATCTTGAAACCTCAGCATAGCTTTCAATTCCTTATGATTCATATAATTCAGAAATTGGTTATGATATGTTTTATTGCTTCAGTAAAAACAGCTTCTCCCTACTGAGGAAGCAGGAGTCTGGGTGCAGAAAGAAATCTGCAAATATGCAGGCATGCTATTCTATTAGATAATATTTTAATTTATAGAGTTTATAGTTTCATCACAGTTGTTGGCTAATGAATCAGTTGGAAACCAGACATACTTTGCTTGAATCAATACCAGTGTTTTCAGTATCCACCTACTAACTCAGCCAGTAATTTTCAGTGGATGTAGTGCTCATGACTGATTTGCTTAGCATGCTGAGGCCACTTATCTATGTTAAATGCAGTGGTTTCCTTCTTGTGAGTAAAAGATCAAAATGTTTTATGCAGAACAGTAAAGAATAATGAACTTCAAGTATCAGATTTGGATCTATACGTGCAGTTTGGTAAAGTAGACTACTGAGACATACTTACTAGCCCATGACAGTGGTACAAATAGTTGTGATGAATCAGTATTTTAAGCTTAGTTAGTCAGAGAGAGCTAAGGTATTATTCAGGAGGATATGCAGATATGAATTCTTTCATAATTTACTATATATGATAGGTTTAAACTAAAAAGTCATGGTAAAGAACAAACTATCTCTTCACAGGATGTCTGTCTCATTCAGTGGATTAAAACAGACTGTGTTCACTTACAGGCAATTATTAAACATTGTGTTTTCCCTTTATTGCTCAGTGTCTATTCCACACCATATTTATTGCACACAATACAGTCTTACTTTCAACACAGATTTACTCAAGTCCTCAAAGATTTCTATGGCTTTGATACCTAGTTTGGAAGCACAATAGAGGTTTCCATCGGCCCTCAACTCGTCTTTATGGAAGATTTCCCCCTATGTGGACCCAAAATAATAAGAGATACAAATCATCCTGTAGAATTGATTTCTGCTTTTAATTATTTCACCATCTGTTAATGTTTGTGCCATCTGAAAACAGTACCAGCAATGATTCATACTTTTTTCCATGTCATAGGTGAGAATATTAAAAAGCACCAAGCTAAAAGCAGGTCTTTGGGCGATTTGACTGTTGACAATCCTTTTGGGAGGTGATTTTTTTCCATTAAACCTGTAATTTCATATGTATCATTCACTCAGTTTAACTATCCATTTAAAAAAGGTTCCATTTTATTTCATGTAATGTTATTATTTTAAGCAAACAGTATTAGATCAACTGTTTTAGAAATCTGTTGATATTTATCCTTTCTGCCAGTTAAGAACCTCATCTGACAAAGAATTTTTTGAGAAGTATTGTCGAGAACCAAATTATAAGGTACAATTTTATTGAGATTCTTGTCCAAGGAATAACATAAGCATGATTGAAAAAAAACTCAAAAGAAAATTTAAAGTGTAAAAGGTGGGAAAGTTAAGTTCAAAAGATATTGAAATATTTATTTTTATTTTTTCTCCATACTCCCCTAAAAGTGATTTTCTAGTACTGTTTTGCCAGAAAAATGGACATTTTTAGATCATTCTGCAGCCAGCTAAAGTGGAGGATTTATGATCCATTTTGAGAAATTTTATGAAAAAAAACCCCCAAAGTATCAATGAAAAAATAGGCAATTTTGCCACAAAAGGTCAAACAAGAAAAGATAATTGATCTACTCAATTATGCATTAACAGATCTGTTCAACAAAGTAATTTGCAAGTGTCCTCTGAGTATTATTGGTTGCTAGGGCTCATCTAGTTTATCAAGAACTGACTCAGATAAAGGAAAACAGTGATTTTCAGACGCCTAAACTATTCTGAGATGCCATTTGTTTACTTTTTTTCTGACATGAATATATGCAGTGGGCCTTGAGCAATATCTGTCTGGAACCTTTAGAGTCAAGGTCAACATGGATTGAACCTCATCTCTGGGTTGCTTAAGATCCCCAAGACTGCAGAGCCTGACCTTGGGCCTGAGAAGGAGTGGCAAGACTTTACCCTATTACAGAAATGGTGTCTGTCTGCCAGCTCCCAAGACCTCAGTCCTTATCCTTGTCTGCCTCTTTCCTAAGCCAAAGAAAACCCTACCACTCCTACGTTTCAGAGTGGTCATGCCAGCCCCCTTGGATAGGCCATGGAGAAAGGGGGGCAGTAGCAGCAGACTGCTGGTTCATGGGACATGCAATGGGAAGCTTAGAGAAGTGATTGCTTTCTTCCATTGGTTTGTGTGCCTGCTATATCCTACTGGCACTTTTACTGCTCCAGCGGCATCACCAACTGCAACAGGAACACAGAAATGATGATTATATCCTCTTAAATGTGATTTGTAGTGGCTAAATCAATTCTATTTAATTTGAAGATTTTATCTGAGCTTTTACTTGCTATCCAGAGACTCAAGGAGCAGAAAATGGCTTACCATTAATTATGAATATCTGTGGGAAACAGAAATCCAATGACAAATTGTGCTGCCAAGCCCCCTTGATGCCTAGTACACATTGGTCATGCTTATTTTGTTCCCACAGAGTGGTTTGTCTGTCATATTCCTATCAGCTTCTTTTATGATCGCTTTTGGGTTTATATTATTTTTGATTAGCTCATGTTTTAGATCATTAGTTCAACAAATAACCTGTAGCCCAGTGACAGATAATCTGTACTGAGTGAGCATCATTCAACCAAGTCCTGACAATTCCCCCGATTTAGTTTTTAATAGTCGTTTTAAACACTTTAAAGAAAAAGTTAAATGAACATGAAAATTGTTCTCAGTTTCAAATTTTATATATCCATCATTTATTAGACACTCACTCTAGGCTCCATCATGCTAATCAATCATTTTGGGTAAGTTATTACATACGCATTACGTAAAGAGATAAACACACTTTCATTTTTCAAGTGCTGTTGTATGTGCTATTCTTTCTTGGATGTACAGCCAATGACCATAGGAACAGGTTAATACCAATTTCTGTTTAAAAATTAACCTTTGAATGCCATTAATTTATTGATTTTTAAGTTTCCATATAGTTTAAGTTGCACAAATGGATTTTAAATCACCTACTGACCTATGTTTCTCCTCTAAAGTCCTCCAATTTTCTGGGAAAGAATTGGATTTGGGGCACTAGAGTCTTAATGGAAAGACATAGTTTGGGTATTGCTCAAAAGTGCTAACACAAAGAACAATGTCCTCCATCAGCACAGATGGCCTATGGAGGAAAATCAGCTGATTATAACATCAGAGAAATGGTTATCTTATTAGGGAAGTTAAAAAGATTCTGAGTAGGTATTTGTAGCCTTGTAATGTTATATTCTACAGATTCTTATCAAAACTGAGAGGAAAGAATAGGAGGAATATTGAGGTAGGAGGAAGTATTCAAAGGCTGCCTGCCACTAAGTTCCATGTCCTGATTATAGAATCCCAGAACAATTTAGGATAGAAAAAACCTCTAAAATCATTGAGTCCAGCCATTAACTGAACAATCTAAGTCCACCAAGAAATTATGTCTTCAAGTGCCACATCTACTTATCTTTTAAATACCTCCAGGGATGGTGACTCAACCATTTCCCTGGGCAGCCTGTTTTGAAGGTTGGCAACCCTTTCCATGAAGACGTTTTTCCTAATATTAAATCGAAACCTCCCCTGGCACAAGTGAGGCTGTTTCCTCTTGTCCTATCGCTTGTGCTTTAGGAGAAGAGACCAACCCCTATTGATGCCTTTTCCTGGTCTTAAAATCAAGAGTCATACATGGTTAGAAGGGGAAAAGGGATTTTACCTTGGTATTTATTTTAAGGATTCTTAGGTGCACATGTCCAGGTCATATGCATCGAGATGCACCCCACCGAGCGTGTGTGTTCCCCCAACATTGGGTATAACATTATAGGTTTTACTAATTAGCATATCTATCAAAGATTCCCCAATGAGAGGCTCAAGTGAGCCCCCCTCCCCAAGGAACCTTCCCCTGGATGGCTCTATCTCAGTTTACAGAATGTGTTCTGGAGAGGACCTTGGGCTCTGGGGCACACTGATCCCTAGCTACAAAGCTTCTAAAATGTTCAGTCTCTTAGTTTGACAAACAAGTCCAGGAATGTAGGCAAAAAGCACTAGGAATACAGAAGTTGTAAAAAGGTATAACAGGGGTATAAAAGAAAAGGCAAAAAGCTTCATGGCATCACTATCTCACCACAACCTCTTTTCAGGTAGTTGTAAAGAATGAGAATATCCCCCTTGAGCCTCCTTTTCTCCAGGATAAACACCCCCAGTTCCCTCAGCTGCTCCTCATCAGACTTGTGCTCCAGACCCTTCCCCAGCTCTGTTGCCCTTCTCTAGACACACTCCAGCCCCTCAATGTCCTTGTCATGAGGGGCCCAGAACTGGACACAGGATTTGAAGTGTGGCTTCACCAGTGCTGAGTACAGAGGGACAATCACTGACCTGGTCCTGCTGACCACACTATTGCCAATCCAGACCAGGTGCCATTGGCCTTCTTGGCCACCTGGGCACACCTGGCTCATGTTCACCTGGCTGTCAACCAGCACCCCCAGGTCCTTCTCCACTGGACACCTTTCCATCCACTCTTCACCAAGTCTGAAGCATTGCCTGGGGTTGTTGAGACCCAAGGCAGGACCTGGCACTTGGCCTTGTTGAATCTTATACAATTGGCCTTGGCCCATTGATCCAGTCTGTACAGATCCCTGTCTACTCTGGACATACAAGTACTATTTTCCTTGAATGCTGTTGTTTTGAACATCTCTGTGGAGATGAACAGAGAGGGCAGGGCTCGAGACAGACCACTATCTTCAAGTTGCACAGGGGGCATTTGTACATATGCATTATATATCTCTATATATCTCTATATATATGCCCAAATAAAATATACAGACTAGACATAATAGATACAGCATGCACACAAATTTCACAGGTACATCCATGAATGTATGTTCCCACAGCCTATGCTAGATGCTGGCCAGGTCTGTGAGCACCTCTAAAGGGAAATCAAAAATCAAGGGCAAGGATGGACCAATAATTTCAGGTTACTAGACATGCTCATGCTGCAAGCTAAAGCAGAGAGAAATCATGAAAATCACTAGTTCTCACTTCTTGGCTTACTGTCTTTCACCTGAGGCATGCTTATCTCTTTTGACCATGTAGACTGGCTCAGTGTGTGCTTGCACATAAGCTAGGGGCACAACTTAGCATGTGTTAGTAGGACTGCCATGAACGAGTGTAGTATTGAAAGGTCATTCACTAAACCTCAGTTCATGTCAAGAGATTGATGGCAAAGATGCCCTGACATTCTTACTGAGAATAAGAGATCACTACCTTGTAATGCTTGTGACCATGCTGTGCCATTCCCAGAACTGTGCCATAGTCCAGAAGATAATGATTTGCAGATCCAAGGCTGAGCTAATCCAGCATACAAATGCCCTGCAGATCCCAGACAAAACTTGGAGACCATCAAGCCCAACAGAATGCACTACAGCAAGAGGGTCTTGATGATCTCAGAGGTTTTTTCCAACCTAAGTGATTCTGTCATCACAGCTGCACAGTTTCAGCACTATGATGAATAGTTCTCTGGTGAAAGATTCTTGTTTTAAACACTAAAGACAAGCTTCTGTTTACCAAACTGTAGGCCCCCATCCATTGACCGTAAACAATCCAAATGGATGTGTGCATGGTTGGGTG
Source organism: Aphelocoma coerulescens (assembly GCF_041296385.1). Taxonomy (NCBI): domain Eukaryota; kingdom Metazoa; phylum Chordata; class Aves; order Passeriformes; family Corvidae; genus Aphelocoma; species Aphelocoma coerulescens. The sequence goes on along the minus strand of NC_091013.1, from coordinate 14,262,866 downwards.
AAGAGCAAATGACTGAATGCAAAATGTGGCATGACACATATGTATATTATAGTGGGATGAATCAGGGCCATGGAATACTCTGATGATATTACTAGTCAGCTTCTACTTTAGTGAAAAGAAGAAAGTTTCTCAGAAGCAAAAAAAAAACCCTCCCAAAATTGAAAAAAGATATTTTGATGTCATTGCAGTTATTGTCTCTAGACAATTTTATTTTATTTTCTTGCATGTTTTCCTGATGCTGCTTGTTCATGAAAGTTAACACTGTAATTTCAAGAAAGTGGCATAATATTTAGCTGAAGATTTTGAAAGCCTTAAAAGGTTGCATCTTAAGAACAGTATACTCACTGGAGTTTGTTTTATTTGAAAGCTTGACTTCTTAACAGAATTTATTTCTCAGTCTTGCCTTAAAATGGATGAGTTGTGCATGATTAGTGGATTCATATACATTTTCCTTGAATAATCTTTTATTCTCCTGAACCTGTAGAGTGAATTTAGTGGCTTTTCAGTGCTAAAAGACCAAAGACTGTCTTTCTTCCCAATTTCCTTTCATTGGTTTTTACTCTCACTGAAAGTGGAAGACAAACCATTAGAGAAGCAAATACTCCCCACGAGGTATATTTAATTTAAGATGTATTTCTCTTGCAAGAAGGACACAGAAAAACATCTTCTGAGAGACATTTGAAAAAGGAATCAAACAATCCTATTGTAAATCACCAAATGCAAGTGCAATCTTTTGAAAATTCCATGGGAGAAGCGATATGCACATGTAAAAATTTCTTGTTGAATTACAAGCTCAACAGCATTCTCTGCTTCCACTCAAAAAATGACAAGGGCATGCCCCAAATTCACAGTTACAGAATGTGCTTAGGCAAAACACTTTTCTTTTTCTGAGTGGAGCAAATCTGTTGTGTGTGTCAGATTTTGAATGCTCAAGGGATACCTGTCATGATATCCATTATTATCAGACAATAAATCCTCTTGTTACTCCACCTATTCTGACAGAGGGAATGCCTCAATGTAATGAAAAAATGTTTGAATTATCAACCTCCTGGCCATTGCACCATATGGGAAGCATTGCTTGGGAAATATTTGTCTAATTTAGCCGTATGTGGCATAAATTAACTCAATGATCACAGGTTAAACATCAAGTTACGTATGATGTAATATTTAGCAACACCCAGACTAAGAAAAACTGGTTAAAAAGTAAACAGTCATAATGTCCAAGTATGTGTAACAAAACAACTACATTTACATTTAGGCATCTAATGATAAAAAATTTGCAGAAATGGCGTAATGTGTTCTGCTCCCACCAGCAAAATCTGTCTGGAGAGCAGAGAGCAGAGTGAATTCAACATATGATCTCAACTGGATGTGTATTAGGTAATTTCTCAAACTATATTGTGGTTTATGCCTTAATTAGATACCTAAATCTCAATGCCCACATTAAATATTTTCAAAGTGTCTGTTGCATGTCAAGAAATCCAGCTTTTCCTTGGGAAATCAACTGCAGGGATAGTTTCCTCTTAAAAAAAGCCCCACAAAAGATTCTTAGTGAATGCTAAGTACAAGACTTTCCAATGGAAAACAAACTGATGACCTAGGAAGTGTGACTCTGTCTCACAGAAAACACTATACCAACTTTTCTGGTTTATAAGGTGCAAGTTTACAAGAAGTGCAAAATGCTGCACATCTGACCTTGTTTTAAGCCATGTGTAGATTTAAAAATTCCTTGGCAATATTTTATATGTTACCAAGAGTCACGAAGCAAGGTAACTCAAATCATATCTTCAAACTGATTCTGATCTCACATTGACTCAGCATCAGTAGAACACTGTTGGTATCAATTATATTACTTTGCTGATTTGTACTGATACCAATTCAATCAGGAAGACTCACGATAAGTAGATTGTGAATGACTGGATATCATGTGCTCTCCCTTTTGCTTTCCACTAGAGGTACTAAATCAATTTTCTAAAGTGCCATATATCTTTATAACTGTGGATTTTTGTCTCCATTAGGTCCAATTATTCTTGTTTTCCTGCCTGTCATTTTTCATGAATGCTTCACAAACATTATTGCAGTGGCAAATTACCATTGCCCTTTCTTGACTTCAAAATCAGGGTAAATACTTATGGCATTGCTATATGGTGGCACTGTGATAAAATCTGAATGTTAACATAGTCAGGGAGATACTGCACCAGGCAGGTAATGGCAGACTGAAGCCAGAGTTCAGAGCAAGTCTGAACAGAGCATGTTCAGAACACCTTGGAAGGGTTTCCTCAGCTCTGGGCCAGCTCATCCAAACTGAAAGCTGTTGGGAGGTTTACTGCAATAATGGACAAGAGATAAATAAAGAAAATTACATCTTGTCTTCTTCATATTTGACTGAAAAAAAGTGATGGAAAGTAGGCCAAGAGTAAAGAGTAAGAGTCTTTGTATAAAACCATTGCAGAAATACTCACTGGCCATCACTCTCGCAGTCCCAGGTGGTCTTTACTGCTATCAGCTGATTGACTCATTGCTGCCTATTGATTTTGACTTTTCAAATTTTTACTGATACATTATTCCAGGTGACTGTAGTTCCTCATTTATAGCTAACTTTTGGTCTGCCTAGTATGTCTTCTCCTGACACATACTTTTGTTTCATTCCTGCTTGTGCTTACACTTTCCTTTAATGTCAGTTGAATTTGTGAGACCTTTGTCATGAGGGAGGCTCATGAGGTGGATCTCTTTGCCATGCAAGTCCTGCAATACCGTTTCTGATCTCAGCACTTAATTAACACCCTCAGAGTGGTGCTGGTTTTGTAACTAATGAAGTCAGCACGAGAAGAAATACCACTGTGGTGGTCAGGGGTCAGAGCTGACCTCCTGGCTTGGAGAGGCTGCAAAACAGTCATGGCCAGCCTGACACATTTTTTGAGAGTTTGCAGTAACAGTATCTGGTATTCTGCTAGAGACCTGCTACAGTCCTGGCGTTTCTAGACACTCATCTGACAGAGTAGAGATCAAATCTCCAGTTTACATCTCTTCTTATAAAAATGTGAGAAACCAAGAGATCAGCCCTTCTACCAAGCAAAGAGGCTTTTCACTACACTTAGTGCTCCAGAAGATGATTTGGAAAACACAAAAGAAAATCTGTAGACAAAGACCCTCTTCCAGTTTGGTACTCCAAGACAGATAACTGCAGGCAAGCCACAGAGAGGGCTGTGCTGAAGCCCATGTGGGTTTATTCTTAATCTCAAGCAGAAGTGGTCTAGCCAGGCATTCAGCACTGATAAAACACTGGCAGAAGAGCCAACTTTCTTCTGTTTGAAATCTCCAAAATTCATAAGCTACATGACAGAAATAAAAGCAAATGCTACGTAGCAGTGCTTAAAAAATAGCAGGGGAAAACATTTTACATTTACAACATTGAAGCAGGGGTCCCATCTCTGATAAGGGGTTCACATTTATGAGCTGACCTCGAACTCAGTGCATCCTCTCACAAAAGCACCCATTCAGTGACTTCAGCTCCCCACCTGGGCCATGGGAATGGATAATACCCCCTCTTTTCCTTGGTGTCATGTGCCAGCCAAAGCAGCTTATGAAAGGAAATAAATACATGAACATTGAAGCATACATGAGAGAATAGAAGTTTTATTATCACAGAGACAAATGTAGTTTCACATGGCTCTAGCAGCAAAAGTCCTCCAGTGAAACCGTGAGAAATCTGCTGCCAAATTCTTCTGTATGTTCAATAGCTGTGGTGGGATTTCCAGGCTCAGCCCAAGTGTGATTACCTGGCATAGGTACCACTGCTTCCCCTGCCTGTTTAATGATGATACCCAGGCCCTCCAGCCTGCAAAGCTCAAACATTTGTGTCTCATCACTACAATGAGGAACAAGCACAAAAAACTAAAAGATTCATGCAGGAACCCTGAACACCTGCCCGCTATCCTCCCTGGTATAAATGATATTTCTGGTGATTCCACTTGTGGCAGTTTTTATTTTTGGTGTAAAGGATATACCTTACACCCAGAATCTGTTTTGACAGAGGGAGGAGCAATATCACTGTGTCTCCCTCAGGGGCATCACTTCATCACTGTTCAAAAAACAATTTTCTTTGTGTCAGGATTGAGGCCATTGTAAGAAACGCTTTGAGCAGCAGAATTTGAGACAGAAAAAATATAAAATGGAGGCCAACCCTCAAGCATGAGGAGCCTGTGTGAACTGAAGAGCTGGGGGATGTTGGTTAAAGCTGTGATGTCTGGCAGACCTGTCTACACCTGGCCAGCCCTTCAGACCTACTGCTCAGGGGGCTCTGCACTACTCATTGCCTCCATACATGGGATGAGGAGATCTCATGGTCTTGTAAAGACCCTGGCCAAGACCTTCATGGGCACAAAAAATTGTAAGCCAAAACTCCTTTTTTTCCATGATATTTCCCCTGCAGATTTCCCATTCTAATGGAGATGGTGAGACTTGCTGCAGGTGGATGAAACCTCAGAAAACAGGCCTCAGAGCTGCATTTCCCTCAAGATCCACATAACATAGCAGACTCTAGAAATATGTTCCCTTTCTCAAGAGAAATGGAAATGGGTATCACCTGCACTGTGGGGGGTGCTCAGTTTGAGATGGAGTCCCTGCAAAGGAGTTACTTAATACAGCTCCTGGCATTTCTCAGCATTTACGAGGGTGGTGTTTTCTATTGCAGCTGAACCCAAACTGCAGCTGTAATTTATTTAGCTCTCTCAGAATGGCTGTTGATGGGCAGGAAAGAAGAAAGGCCTGTAGGTAGTTCAGATGGGCAGTAAAAAAGGAAAAGATAATTCTCATAAACTTCTGCTGCTGGTAAACACATAATTCAGACCTGAAGCTCATTTCCAGGTCTTTCATAATTCAGAAAATCCCCATATTGGAGACTTTGAGCTAAGACAAGTGTCTTGCACTTACATATTTTTAGTATACAGAGAAAGCACTTAAGCTGAAAACCAGAAAATTTGAGAAACCAGAAGTCCAACAGAAATGCCAGAGGGCACACTCTTTAACCACCCTGTAAAAGCAGAAAAAGAACTACTACCTAATTTCTATATTATTTGTTTTAATTCAAACAATAAATAAACCCCACTGATTTATGGTTCAGGCAGTCCACTTATTCTTCCTTAAAGCAGCCACTTCAGTGAACAGATTTATAAAAAAGTCAAATCATTACAACTTTCTGAACCCTTGCAGTTTCTGATCTATTAGTAATCTTGGCAGTGCAATAGGAAGTATATTCTATCTGTAGTTAATGACCTTTGGTTCCTGCTGTGAACAAAAGTGACAGAAAAAAAACAGTGCAACCCACTCACCCTTAATACTTGCACAAATCACCTTTGCCCAGAAAGGAAATGCTCTTTTATTTTGTTTTGTGCTTCTCCAACTTCTTCAGGAAATGAGGAGTACTGCCTTTTCTGGCAGCACCAATTAAATAAGCAGGTCTGTGGAAAATTACACAGCATCCTACACTTTTAATCCAGTTGCATGAAGCTATAGTCCTGTGGTGATCCCCAGCATGGGTCTGCTGTTTTGTAAGAGCAGACAGTGGCAGAGCTGATCTGCTAGAGGCACTATATATGATAATTGCATACAGGTTAAGTGTTTTGTAAATTAGGTGTGCTTCATCATCCACTTTCTTTTTACTGCCCGTTCAGGTTGGCATACCAAGTGTGCTGAAGGTGACTTGTCTAATCTGCAGCAGCTGGAACACCCTGCCATCCCCACAAAATGATTTCCTGCCATTTTCAAATGAAGCTTTAGGAGACGGCTGTTGTTCCGTCAGAAGTGACACATGGCACCACAGATTTTGTCAAGGAGCAGCCTTCTCTGGGGCTTTATGTGAATCACTCTCTGAAAGAGCATCTGGGCTTAGGAGGCCCGTTTTAGATACAGAACAGCACCTTGAGGTGTTTCTCTCAGATTTCTGCAATCCACCTCCATCCTTCCCCAGGTCTCCCAGCACAGCTGTGCTGAGAATTACCTCTATGCACTGGTAGGAAAACCCGTACAGTGGCTCTTGTGACTGACATTTCCCTGGACCTTCAGGTACTTCAGTGAGATAATGCAAGATGTGTGCTCTCTCTAGGTGTCTAAGGTAACAGAAAGAGATTATGTTAAGTGCTTGGTAAGAGGCATTTTCCATTTGCAACATTCAACTTCATTTAGCTGTAATGCATGAAAAAATTGACCCACGTGGGTCTTAATCTAGCCATTTAATAGTACCCCTGAAGTGTGAATGTGATAAGCATCATGGATTTTGGCGCAGTTGACATTTCTTTTAAGCAGATGACAGTTTGAAAGGATGGGAGCATATCCTTTTATCACTGCAACAGATAAATACGCTGCAGGGTGATGGAAACAGCTTTACACACTGGCAAGTGACAGAAGAGAAAGTGGTGGGGGAAAAGGCACAAAATCAGGACAAATTTAAATAAAAAATGAAGCACAAAACATACAAGCGCCCTTAAAGCCTCTCTGATGAATTCATACTGAATAACTGGTGCAGTTCACCAACAATTGTCAGTGAGAAAATTACAAGACTCTTAAAGCTTCCTCAGAAGTGTCTTTAAAACAGTGGATTTTGGACGTGTACAGTGGTAAAGCTGAAGGGAGACAAGGACTTCTGGTAAAGAACAGGAAGGGGAGGCTCTCATGTTCAAAATCCTGTCCTCTCTCACACTGGTGTTTTAAAAAAGCAATTTGTTTGTTGGTCTGGGAGTCTCAGTCCTTTTAGCAAGCCAGTATAGTGCTTTCTGGGATAGCAAGACCTAAGAATTTCCAAGAAACATACCTTTTTTCATGGTCAGAAGCAGTATTTTCCAGTAGGGGGCTGCAGAAGAAGCAGATGGGAATGGGTAAGGAAAAGCTCTGGATGAGGATCACCAGGACCGTAGAAAACAGGAAACCTGTGTTTTTAAGGGTCTTTGGTTGCTGTGGGAAATTGCCAAAGGAATACTTTTCTGACAGCATTTAAGATTTTCAGCAACACATTTTTGTCATTGACAATATGTTTTCTCATGCCCCCAAATCATCTGAGTAGCTCCCACCTAGTGAGAAACTCAGCTGAGACTATAAAGCCTGGAAGACACAGGCACCTATCGAGTCGCCTGAAATCGGGCAGCTGAATTTCCATATTTATCAACCTAGATAAGCAGAATTAGCTGCCAGCTCAGGAAGATCCTTGGACTGAGAATCCATTATAACCTTTCCTATCTTGGGTTCTGTAACCATTGATTGTTTCCTCCTTGTGTACTTTCAGGGTGTGATAGCAGAGTTTAAATGCATATAATGGTAATTCAATCACATGCAAGCACCTGTCTAGCATATATGTATGTTAGCTTATCATTGGCTATCAGCTATCTGTCAGATAACTTGGCAGAGTGAGAAAATCTATTACTAATGGAGCAATAGCTTCAAAAAGCAGTAACATGGGACCCTAGCAACTGTAAATGTGAAAAACGCTGTCTGCATCTAAGAAAGCCTTTGGGTTTCTTTGTAAGAAAATTATTTGAGGAAGTGATAAATATAAGGACACAATTATTGCAAATGTAAAACAATTTCCTCACCCATTTTACAAATATTTTATTCCTCCCTACCCCCTACGAAAAAAAGACCCCAAGCCTCTGGAGAAAGAAACAAATTCTAACAACATTACTCTATCAAGCAGGTAATTGGAGGGGATCTTTCTTCTCTCTTGCCACAGATAATAAATTGTAGAAGTTTTTGGGAACCTAATTATGTCACTGAGGAAACACTAACATGACAATATGAATGTTTTCTTCAAGCTAACATGATTTTGGGAAACCATTATTTTATTTAAAAAGTACTGCAGAACTCAACTCTGGTCTATTTTTAAAATGATGGATTAAACAGAAAATTTGTAATTAAATACTATCCTGGCTGCTTTGCCACAAAAAGACAAAAGACCAAATGTCAATTTGAAATTAAACTCATATAGAAGCTGAGCAAACAATACGGGGATGCATCACTGAGCAAATTATAGCAGTGCAGATATATAGCAGATATCCTGATTATCTTTTATTTATTGTTGTTAAACCACTAGGCAAATGCAACTCCACAATACTGTGTTTCATGACAATACTTTTGAAGAACTTGAGGCAATAAAAGCATGCAAGTTTATGCTCACTATGTATCCATGAAGACTTAATGGCTGCTCAATACAGATTTGAAGCAGCTGCAAGAAAGGCCTCAGCATTGTGATACTCAGGGCAGAAAACCCTCAGCTTCCAGTACTCCAGACCAGGAGTCAGTGATGCTGTGCCAGCCCAGCTAAGGATGCATTTCCTTCCTGCTTAGTGCTCTCATGGCATCCACAACACCCATCTTACAGAGCAAGGAGATACTTAAACCAGTCCAAAGGGAAAACTAAGAGAAGGTTGCTGCTGGAAATTGTGAGACTGACTGTGGGCATTGTCCTGAGAACTGTCTCAAACTCGTATGTGCAGATAGGCTCAGGACCACCACCACAACATGTGGACATGCTCCTGTCTCCCAGGCCCAGGTGGCTCTGCCAGGTGGTACTGAAGGCCAGAAATTGCCTCTTTCATTCAGGTTCAAAGTATATAAGAGCAGACCCTCTCTGTTTTCTTGGTCCTCTGCAGCATTGCTTCCATTCTGAACTTTTTTTTCCTGAGGAGGAAGGAGTGGGGCTTTCTTTTCACCATAGAAGCATATCTATACCAGCAGCAAATTAGATACCCCACATGTAGGTTTCAATTCTTTCCAGGACCAGGATAAATAAGAATTTGTATCACCTGGTTTCTAAGAAGGTGCATTTGCAGCAAACCTAACACAAAGTAGAAGAATACATTGCCTCTGAGGCCTACTCCTTCTCTGAGTGGAAGGCTGCCAGTGCTGCCAAGATGTTATTTGAGTATGCCAAGCAAGCCAGGATCTTCAGGAGACTGTGATAGGGCCACCTGTCAAATATATAGGTGGGCTTTTAGTTAAGTGCATTTTAAGATGGGGATGTTTGTCAGTGTATGCAATGGTAAAACTCCAGGTAACTGAGCTTGCTATGGAAAACTAGGAGACTACCATCAGGTGCCTTAAGAAGGGTGAGTAGGGTTTTCTTGCTGTTGGAGCAAGGTGTGTTACCTCTAAGTCACACTTGGTGTGACAATAGTGATTTTAGATCTCACCCTAAAAGTTTTGCTGTAGCAGGGAGAAAACCTGTACTGGAGAGAACCTGAAGATGCTGAGTCCTAAATCATATTCTAAACTGGAACAAAAACCCTTTGCAAGTTACTATACCTTCTTTTTTTGTGTTAGGACATAAAACATAGGCAAAATATGTAAGGACATACACCTCTGTGTGGAGCTTAGGAGCAATAATGGAAAAGACTTAAAACTCATGTTGAAACAAAGTCTTGTGGAGTGAAGGATTTTAATTTTCTTTGTCTCACTCTCTTTTTAAAATTATTTTTGTGGACTGCTAAAAACCTTAAAATGAAGGTACAACTCTCCTGACAGTATATTCAAGTCTGTTCACGATACATGCAATTCTCTTTGTTTCCTTCCAGAGAAATACCATGCTCCCTCTCCCAGGGCTCCAGAGAACACCAGTACCAATCCTTTCAAAGACCTCCCTGTAGCCTTCCTCCTCAATTTTTCCAGATTCTCTTAGCCAGAGGCACTTCTTTTTCTGTATTCCTGTTGTTTTTATGACAGATCTATTCAGATAAATTTTTCATTTTCTCTTCCATAGAGCTACAGTTTGAGACCCTAAGGGCTTCCAAATAAAATGTAAAAATAGCATGAGAACAAAGCTTCCAGACAGTCTTTCTTCAATCTGTGTAGAAACAGCAAGATTTTTAGCTAATTACACTACCTTTTCAAAGTCTTATCTTTTTTTGGAAGTGTATTTGAGACACAATTTGGATTTTAAAAGTCAGTTTTTCATTCCTGTTTTTGAAAAAATCCTGCCCATCAGTGGATTCAAGTGTAAACAGTGGACTCTATTTAAAGGGGTGGAAAACAACAAAACTTTTGAAGTTTTGATGTAATTAATCCTTGTTCCACTGCTTGCTGGTAGATCAGGGACCTGGACTCAGGTGGGCTCAGCCCATCTTTTCACATGGTCTCAGCACTCCCCCACTACTTGCAGGCACTGCTGTGACTGCCTCCATTTCTCCTCAGCTCCTCTGCAGCTTCCCTGATCTCAGCACCAGGGCTCCCCTATAACACCTCTCTAACAGATACTGCTTTGTCCTGTTGAATCCCTATTTGCTATTTTGTCTGGCATCTTTTTCACAAATTCTCAAAAAAACCCCTAACTTCAGGCTTTGTCTCCCTGGGTCTCCTATCCTTATCTGTGCTGAACACCTTCCCAGCACACCTTCCCAGCTTACAGAGACCTTTCAGGCTTGAATTAATCCTTTCCTCTGTCTAGGTTTCCACTTGCACACTTTCCTCACACTATACCTTGGGAAGCTTTTCTTTTCTGCCTTCATTTAGTGCAGAGGGATGCAATGTTTAGAGAGGAAGGAGGCCTGTATGGAAGTTTTTAAGCATGGATCAGAGCATTTAATGAAGGTAAATCATGAGAGACAAAAAGAGCAGGAATCACCAGTCAAAAAAACTGAAAAAGCTAAAGAAAGGATTTTATAAAATCATACATTGCTGCCTTTCTCCTTAAGCCCTTCCTTCTACATAGAACAGATAGCCCAATCTCAAAAATAAACCTCAAAAACAAAGAGAATTGCAGAAGGAGCTGTGAAGGCAAATCCCTTTTTTTTACAAACATGTACAGAGCTGAGGGTCAGAGACAGTGAGGCAGAAGGAGCTGTGGGGGCAGCACGGGCACCATGGTGACAAACGTAGTGGCGCTTTCTGGATGCCAAAACGATTCCCCTTGTCACAGGGTTTGCCAGAGATCAGGAGGCAGATGTGCCTCAAACAGATGTTTCCCAGGGACAGAGAATGGGACATTTCTAAAACATTGGAAATACCTGAACAAAGGTTTGTCTGGGGGGAGTAAAGTCAAAGAGAAAGTGCCTCTGTGCTGAATTTCCTTCAGCTCCGACTCTGACAGACGCTGTGGTACCGGCATTCCTGCTCCGCGCCTCGCCAACACAGAGACAGCCTGCAAGGTTTGTGCTCTAAATTAAACCTGGGGAAAACCAGGTCGCTTTTCATTCTTACAATACCACCACAGTTACTACTACTACTACTACTACTAAAATAATAATAAATCAGGTCTATCCCAGTCTGAGCATCACCAGATGATTCTTAAACCAGGGAAGTCTCCTGCATATGAAGGGGAATAAAAACACTCAATAATGATGTGGGATAAGTTCCCTATCTGCTGCCAACAAAAATGCAAATATGATCACTGCCTTGAATTCGAACCTAGAAAACTACTAAAATACCAAAAAGAAGTGAGATTTTGCCTAATGACTAGAAGTTTTAATCCTTCCTTCAAGTAATGAGTTTGGCAGTATTAGTGTAATGTGCTTCATACCCTTTGAAAAATAAACATTTCTGGCTTAGATAGAATCTAAATGAGCTTGGAATTTAAATAATTCTTCATTGGCTTCAAATTAGATGGATTGGCCATGTCTGAGCATTACTGGTACTTTATTTAAGATGACATATTGGCCTGGCATTTCCATTTTTAATGTGGGAAGCTGTGTTTATAAATAAGACCTTTCATCTAAGGAAAAGCAGCTTAAATTTTTTGAAAACTAGCAGAGATCTATTTAAATGGTGTCTTGCACACTGCTCAGGCTGGGTACCCTGAGAACATGTAAATTTGTCTTACTTATGATAAATGGACCCATGAATAACTTCCAAAACTTCCATTTTTTGCCTCCTGCAGCTCTTCCAGCCACAAAGCAGTCAAGATAAAGTATTTCTTGGATGCTTTGATAGCACTGAGGAAGGTGTGCATTTGATTGACATCTTTCAAAACATTTCGGGCCTGACATTTTCACGTCATGTCCTGTAAAGGAGTTATATGCATCATACTGACAACATGAAGGAATTTTTTCCTCCCCAGTTACAAAACCAAAAGTTATCCAGAACAGTGCAGGAAATGTAGCCTGGAGATATTTCTAGCCCCATCTCTTCCAATTTTCTGATAGTATCTATAAAACTGTTGCTACTCTGGCCACCAGGAACTGAAGCAGAGCCGTGGATGGGTTCTATCTGCCTTCCTTGAGGGGTAACCTTGAAGCATGTGATAGCATCAAGCCCAGCACAAATATAGCAACCATGGCCATTTTCATTCCAAAAGTCATCCTACATTTTACACACTAGTGTGGAAGTTAGAGCACTAAATGAGAAAAGAAAGCACCTTGATCTCAAACCCTTCTCAGGATGACAGTATCTCCCAGAGGATGCTCCTCTGCACCAACAAGGTACATGCCAAAATTGCCTCTGAAGACAGAGGCAATTTTTATTTGGTCAAATTGTAGTTGAATCTGATGGAAAGAGACAATCCCAGACACATCTGCTCCTGAACAAGGAGACTTTCTGCTAGGATACAGCTGTACAAGGTGGGATCCAGGAGCAGCAGGGTGCCCAGAGCCTCACTGCACTTCAGACTGGAAGACATGGAAGACTTTGCTCATGAAGCAGAAGTGAACTCACCCATTTTGTGAGACTCACAATGACAGTGACCCCAGTGACCAACAGTCAGCATCAACATCAGAAGCAAACGAATCACTTGCTCCTGCAGCTCTCAAATAACACCTCTCTGCTTCATATGGGTGCAGCTGTGGTTCACCAACAACTCAGTAGTACATTCAAAGAACACTGCTGGAATGTACATTCCTTGGGGGAGTAGAGTAGAAAGGAATCTTAGGCAGAAAACAGTTATTCTTTTAATTTGATAAGCCCTTTCCTAGCAGTTGGTCAGCAGATGCAAGCAGGAGCTGTATCCACATCACAGTTGCAACAAAGCCATCCCTGCACGCTAAACATTTTCAGCACTTGCTGATGGGAGTTTTGCTTTTTGGGGACCCCCTCCTAAAACGAAGTAGCCCAATTACTCAGCATGCTGGAAATGCAGCTGAGTGGGAGCACATGGGATGGAAGAGCTGGGCTATAAAACAAGAAGATAACTGGTCAGAGGATATAATTTTATCCTGTACACTGGAGCCCACAGCAAGTATGCCACAGATTGGAGCATCCTGAAGGGCTGCTTTAGATCTGGAGCGAGATCAATTCAAAATCTGAGAATTAGCAGGTAACTTTGTGACTGGCAAAAACTGGCTAGCAGCTTTGAACTATATTGTCTTCCACGGCTGGGGAAAACCTGTTGCAAAGAGGCAGTGTCCAGGGTTATTCTTGTTTTATTGAGGAGGGCATCTCCCATTTTTCTTCTGTGCTTGTAAAGCATTGAAACTGTGGCTCCACTGCAAAGTAGCTGCAAAGTTCCTAAGGGTTTAAGACAGCCACTTTCAGCAGCCTTCATAAGAGGACCAAAAAAAGCTCAGCTAAAGCCAAACTGCCATGAAACATCCAATAAAGACTTCTCTTTCTGCAATGGGCAGGCAGTAGCAATGAGATATCAGTCCAAGGGACTCTATATCAAATTACAGCTGTGCTGAGGAACGAAATTGCTGCTGTCAGTTATTTGCAGTTAAAGCACAAGCACAGAAGGGGGAAATACCAAATGCTTTTACAGTGCCCTAATGACTATGAGTCAAGAGCATTATTTATGTTTGGCGAAAAACCAGCATGAATCCAGGGAGGTAAAGCACTGTTGCTGCCACCAGGCACCACCTGCTTTCCCCTGCTGACCTGCCTGCCCCTGGGGGAGCCCAAAGCAAAGCTCAGAGGATGAGGGTCTCCAAGTGGGTGAGCAGCACCGAGCTGCCCTGGCAAGCTCTGTACTGGTGCTGGTGGTTCTGCCTTGGTGCCACCATCCTCCCATGTTTCCTTCCCTGGTGGCACCAAGAAGATGGATATAAAAAGCTAGACCAAAAAATTTTTTATTATTTTTAATTTCCACAAACAGGATCTTGATAAATTAGATTGTTAGATTTTGTTTGTAGCAGCTAAACCATCTCGTAATGGCTGAAGAGCTAATGAAATGTGCTTCAGTCACTGAACTGAACTGGTACATGATTTAATTTTCCCATACATTGAAAAACTATATAATTATCAGGATTTCTTCTCAAAAAAATGTTTGAAAGACAGCTGATAAATCTAGAAGTGTTTATTCTATTCCTCAAATTATTTTTCCTTTCTAATAGGGGTTAGGATTCCTCTTGACCTTCTAAATTTTAAATTCTTTTGTCTGTAGATCATATTAATTTGAATCTAACAATTTAGATCGAATCCTTTAACATCTGCTGTCAATTAATTTATGAGTTGCATTCACAGAGTACAGAAAGAGAGTATACAGCAAATTATTTTTAATTTCTTCAGTATACTAAAATGTGGAAGAATTATTAGAATTCACCACACTTGGGCCAGGGATAAGAGTTCCTTCAGGCTTGAAATTTCAGATTGGCTTCCTAATAAAGTTATATTCATAATGCAGAGCTTAATTATTACACTCAATGAGATATTCAGAAGACTTCCACTTTTATGGAGCTGCTAAAACTGTAGTTAGAGTTAATTAATAGTACAATAATCAACCAGTCTTTATGTCTGGGTCAGATTTCTTTTATATGAACATAGTCCTGAAAAATCCATATCTGAGCTCTGTGTAGTTACTTGGACTGTCTTCACAGCTGCTAGGAGAGAAGGTACCCAAACTGTGCTCAGGTGGACCCACAAGCTGGTTACTGCCTTAGGGATGTCCATCTCCCTGGCTAAGCAGGGAGCAGAGCTGGTTTAGCCCAGGTGCCTCACATTTAGGTAGCTGAAGTTAGGCACCTAAGAAGGACTTAAGTCTTCATCTCTTGGAATTATTGCAGCTTTTTTTTTTCAGGCAACAGAACATTCTCTTTTTTTTTGGTAATTTCTAGTCATGTTAAGTCTTGTGGAATTATACACAACTAAAGCTTCAGAATAGAGCATTAATCCCATCATACAAATTTAATCAATTAGATTTTGAAGTAAAGAATACAATTCTGATTTATTCTTCTTACATTTCCTTGCCCCATGCCTGTCGTCCCTGTGGAAGACTGCTTTTTCACGTCATGTACCCATAAATATAGGAATATACATACTAGTAGGGCTATCATTCCTATTAGCAATATGTACCATGTTCATGAAGAAAGGATATCCTAAACTGATGCTATAACTTTTTTCAAAGTTTTTTCATGCAGTTAAGTATATTTGAAGAGATCTATAAATGACACGTATTCCCAATATGTGTATGGTATATCACTGGTTTGGATTCTTATTTATCTTTATTAGAAGTCATATCTCAGTAATTCTGAAATCTAAATTTTTGATCCTCAGATAATGATATCTTAAAAGAACCTACGACTTCTTGAAACTGGGTCCCTTGAGACTACAATATAGTGATACACCAAAGAAAGAGTCAGGACTGAAAAACTTGCCCTAGTTTTTTTGTGGTTATATCAGGTTATATACAAAAAGTTAATTTAATCATAGTGCTTTCATAAGTATTTCAAATGGTTATTTGAATATATGTTCCAGAGAGGTATTTTGAATGTAGGATCCCATGAGGCCTGTAGCAGTAAGACCATTAACTATCTGTGTATAATATACGAAAAGATCAAAGGGTAAGATGAAAAGAATAAAAATATGGCCATGTTTGATGCTGACATAGTCTGCCAAATACTACAAATTGAAACTGAGGATTGATCTGAAATAAAATGTTTGAAGAGGATCAAGGATTACAGAACTTTGTGAGCAGTGGTGAGGGCATCTGGAACACAGACAGCTTTTTCATCTATCCTCCCAAAAGTCAAATGGAAAGGGTTTGAAAGGGACAGTCAAATCTGGCAAATCAACAAGTGGTTACAGGACTGGTGCCAGAGCCAGGGGTTTGGCTACTTGGATGATGGGACTTGCTTTGAGAAGCCTGAGGAGTGATGGGGCCCGTCTGTCAGAGAAGGGAAAGATCTTTGGTCACAGGCTTGCTGAGCTGGGGAAGAGGCTTTAAATTACAGTTGCTGGGGAGGAGAAGCCTCAATCCACCCCACTCCTACCAGTCTGATGCCAGGGCCAGCAAGAAATGCTCAGAGCCTGGAGAGGATTTACAGGTCAGCAGGAGAGCACCAGAAGAGCAGCACCAAGGAATTACAGCCACTCCAGCCAGTAAGTCATCTTCACTGAGAATCACAGAAGCATAAAATCATTAATGTTGGAAAAGACCTCCAAGACCATTGGGTTCCAACCTTTGACCAAACACCACCTTATCAACTAAACCATAGCACCAAGTGCTACATCCAGTCATCTCTTGAACACTTCCAGGGGTGGTGACTCCAACACCACCCTGGGCAGCCCATTCCAATGCTTAACTACACATTCAGTGAAGAAATTCTTCCTGATGTCATCTGAACATCTCCTGCTGCAGCTTGAGGCCATTTCCTCTTATCCTGTCACAGGCTGACTGGGAGAAGAGACCAACCCCTACCTGGCCACAACGTCCTTTCAGGGTGTTTGAGACAGCAACAAGGTCTCCCCTGAGCCTCCTTTTCTCCAGGTTTAACACCCCCAGCTCCCTCAGCCACTCCTCACATGACTCGCTCTCCAGACCCTTCACCAACCATGTTGCCCCATTGAGAGTCCATCTTACATGTCTCCATGCAAACACACAAACCACAGGGAATAAACAAGAGGAGCTAGAGTTGTGCACACCCCTGCAAGGCTGTGATCCTGTTGGCATCACAGAGATGTGGTGGGATGGATCCTGGCACAGGAGTGTTCGAATGCAGGCATTTTAGGAAGGACAGGAAGGGAGACCGGGAGGAGTTGTCTCGATCTGTGTAAATGAGCAGCTGAAGTACAAGGAGCTCTGCCTGCAGACAGATGAGGAGCTGACTGAGAGCTCAGGGGTCAGGATTTAAGGAAGGGCAGGGACAGGTGACATTATAGTAGGGATCTGTGACAGGCTGCCCTACCAGGAGAACTGAATGGATGAGGCCCTCAATAGACAGGTAGGAGCAGCCTCCCATTCACAAGTCCTGGTCCCCGTGGGGGATTTCAGCCACCCCAATATCTGTTGGAAGGACAACCCAGCAGGGCACAGGCAATCCATGAAGTTCTTGGAATGCACTAATGACATCTTCCTACTCCAAGTGGCAGAGGAGGCACTGAGGAGAAGTGCTGTGCTGTGCTGGACCTTGGTCTCACAAATGAGGGGCTGGTGAGCAATGTGAGGCTCAAGGGCAGCCTGGGCTGCAGTGACCATGGAATGGTGGAGCTTGAGATCCTTAGGGCAGTGAGGAGGGTGCACAGCCAGCTCAGTGCCCAGGACTACAGGAGAGCAGACACTGGCCTCTTCAGGGATCTGCTTGGTAAAGTACCAACCCTGAAGGGAAGAGGAGCCCCAGGAAGCTGGTTAATACTCAAAGATCACCTCTTCCAAGCTCAGAAGCCATGCTTCCCAACAAAGAAGAAGACAGGCAAAAATGCCAGGAGGCCTGTGTGGATGGACAAGAAACTCCTGGACAAACTCAAACACAGAAACAAAACCTACAGAGGATGAAAGCAAGGACAGGTAGCATGGGAAGAATACAGAGAAATTGTCCAAGCAGCCAGGGATCAGGTTAGGAAAGCTAAAGCCCTGACAGAATTAAATCTGGCCAGGGATGTCAAGGGCAAGAAGAGAAGCTTCTAGAGGTACATCAATGATAAAAGGAAGACTAGGGAATGTGGGCCCTCTCTGGAGGGAAACAGGAGACCTGGTTACCTGGGATGTGGAAAAGGCTGAGGTGCTCAATGACCTTTTGCCTCGTTCCTCACCAGCAAGCTCTCCAGCCACACCACCCAAGTCACAGGAGGCAAAGGCAGGGATTGGGAGAATGAAGAGCTGCCCACCAGAGGAGAAGATCAGGTCTGAGATCATCACGGGAAGCTGAAGGTGCACGAGTCCATGTGACCTGACCAGGTGCATGCACAGGATCCCAAGGAAGCTGGTGGATGAAGTTGCTAAGGCACTGTAAACCATATTTGAGAAGTCATGGTGGTCCAGTGAAGCTCTCACTGACTGGAAAAGGGGAAACCTAACCCCCATTTTTGAAAAGAGGAAAGAGGAAGATCTGGATAACTACAGGTTAGCCAGTCTCACCTCTGCACCTGGAAAGATTATGGAGCTAAACTGCCTGGAAACTATGCCAAGGCACATCGGAATTAAGAAGGTGATTGGCGACAGCTAACGTGGCCTCACTAAGGCATACTTAGGATATGTACCTAATTTCTAAGTAATAAAAAAATGTTAGGTGATATTTCTTATTTGAAATAACCACCTACTATTCCAGCTGCAGATGTATCATTCAGTTCCTAAATTCTGTTCTGTAGCAGAATCATTTTGCCTTATCTTTAAATAAAACTCTATTCAGAGGATACAGCCTGGAAAAAATATGCCTTATTCGTGAAATTGTTGCTGTAATCTAATCAATTAAGATCTTAATGTGTAGGCTTTTTATCTACTTTTGACAGAGAAAAAACATTTAGAATTCAGATTGTGGTTTTGGTAACTGTAGCATCAACTGTGAAATGAAAATCAGGGTGGTTTTTTTTTTTTTTTTTTTTTTTATAATTCAGATGTTCTTTTTTATGAATGAAAGAAATTGCAGTCCTAAAAAAGTCAAAGCATGTAATCAGAACTTGTAAAATATTCCATTCTGTTTTATGACATCTCAACTCCAATCAAATAAACAGAGCCAGAAAGAACCAGAGACTTGATTGACTGTTTAAAGGAAAAGCTGTCAGTTTGATTACAGGCAAGTGAACAGACACATTACTAAATGTAAACTGCATTTAATTTTATTATGCAAGCAGCTTTAATAACGTCACAAAAAAGTTATGCAAACTGAAACACTGGGTGCAATTGCACACAGATTTCGGATAATAAGTGGGGGCTGTGGATCAAAGCTATTTTCAATTTAAGTGTTCTAAATTTATTAGGGAGCAAAAGGTAATTAAAAATGAGTGAGCATCAGAGGAAAAAAAATCCCCCCACCACGTTGTTTCCAACCCAAGTGGTAGAGCTTTCAAGTAGGTTTGTAACAGTAGAATCTTGCAGTACTGCAAAGAAATGCCTCTATGGTGCTTCTATTCAAAATTTGCAGCATTTTTTGACTCCCTTTTTGCTCTGGTTTCATTCCCCATGTGTAAATAATTTTGAAATTCAAAATGACTCATTAAGTGAGATGGATGCTTGACACTAGGCTTGTACAGCTTTTTTTGGTTTACCCACAGAAGGAAGCAAGACACTAACCATTTCATGGAATCATTTAGGACCGAAAAGACCTCAAAGACCATCGAGTAGGATGGTAAACACAGCACTGACAAGTGCACCACTAAGCCCTGTCCCTAAATACCAACATCTGCATGTCTTTTAAATACCTCCAGGGATGGTGATTCCAGCACTTCCCTCAGCAGCCTGTTCCAGTGCTTGAAAACTCCTCTGGTGAAGAAATTTTTCCTGATATCCCATCTATATCTCTCCTGGAACACCTTGAGGCCACTTCCTATCATCCTCTCTAGTTAGGAGAAATCATTACTTTTCCTCACCTTGCTGCCCAGGGGAGATAGTTCAAACCAGACTCAGATGAGGACTTCTGAAAACGCTGGGATATCCAGCTGCTGTAAGCCCAAAAGTGGACTTGGCAGCAGTGCCAGTAGTTCTGGGTTGCTGTATTTGAGGGGAGATCAGACTTCAGCTGGGTTCTCCCACAGCCCATGGGACCCTGGTTTGCCAAGCTGGAGAGCCCCTCCCTGCCTGCTTATTCCTTCCTCCTGACCCACCCAGCAACACAGTTACAGACCTGGAACTGCTGCAGTAATGCACAGCTGAGAGAAATGTGCAATTACAGCATCTGACGCACGTCAGACAAAACTCAGGAGGGAAACTGAGATGGGGAGATGGGCAGGGGTGGCTGCTACAGGATTCCCAGTAGGAGAGCAGCACAGCTCCC
This sequence comes from Aphelocoma coerulescens, assembly GCF_041296385.1. Taxonomy (NCBI): domain Eukaryota; kingdom Metazoa; phylum Chordata; class Aves; order Passeriformes; family Corvidae; genus Aphelocoma; species Aphelocoma coerulescens. Next base: position 14,242,815 of record NC_091013.1, on the reverse strand, counting down.
TATCTGAGCACCTGTTCCCAATGAAAAGACAGGAAAAAATGTTGGAGGGTTTGTAGGTTTCACCCAGGGAGCATGTAGTAAAACACAACAGTCCTGAAGCAGTAGATGGCACATTCTCACAGCAACAATATGTCCAACAAAAAGCAATTCTGTAGCAGGCTTTGTTGTTTTGGCTTTAGGAAAAAAAAAAAAAGAAAATTTAGTCACTGGAAAGGAAGCTGGCAAAGCCTGGAGATCAGTGATCACAATCTGATTATATTCAGTGTGGAAAAAGAGAGAAAACGGGTTAGTTTTGTCAAGCTGAGGGAAATGATGAAAAGTGATTCTTTTCTGACTGGCAATCTTTTTTTTTTTTTCCTGGCTCCTCAGAGGACTGTTTAGAAACTTATATTAGATGATTAAAAAGCCATGGATGTACAGTTGAAAAGACGTAATGTTTTTCAAAAAGCTCCTTTTAGTTCAGTAGCAAAATGAAGGTGATAATTTGAGTAACAGATGTTGCAAAGAGAAATGGGAGGAATAGACAGCAGTCAGTGCAAACTCGGGGTAAGCTTTTGGAGCACAGAAAAATGGAACAGAAGTCAGCAGATAAGAACTTTGGAAAAGATACAATTGAACAGCAGTGTGAATGGTGATATCTGTATTAGGAGAAAAAGAAATCTTAGTGTACTAAATATACCTGTCATGAAGAAGAATGATAGCACAGCTAGTAATGAAGGAAAATAGTAGAGTTTTCAACAAATAATAATAATAATAATTTTTTGTTTGGAAGGAAACAGAATAGCTCACTTATTCATGAAGACACAAGATGCGTTTATTATTCAAAAGGCACAGAAAAATAAGATATTATTTCTAACTGCCAGCTATTTTTAAACTAATTGGCCTGAGAAAGTATCAGCACAAAAGGGCTAGGCAAGGAGATGTGTGACTGATGCAGCTACCTTCAGTACTGTTAACTCATAGTGATTAACAAAATTCCACACAATAAATGCAGCTATTCTGATTTCAACCCCAAATATAAAAATTAATTAATAATTATCAGAACAATGAAAGTCACTCAACACAACTTGACTGCAACAAGGCTTGGCAAAACAAACCTGATTTTATTCTTCAGTGAGTTTGCCTCCTGTCTGATTGCTGTACTACATATACATAATAGATGTAATGGATGTATTTTTATTTTTTATCATCACACACACATCTACACACACATCCCAGTTGAGAAATTGGCACTTTACAATATCAATAACCTTACACTAAACTCTTTTAAGATCTCAAAGGGCAATCCATGAGGGCATACCTTAAGTGGTTTTCACCAAAATTAGTGCTAAGTGATACTCTTCATCATTTCTATTTGTGTTCTAGAAATAAATATAAAATCATTCCTAATACAATTTGGCTTAAGCCTATACACAGGAATTTATCTAATGATATCTGCAATGAGGGCAGAGCACCAACAGAGAATGCTCTCAACAGAGCACGAGTCCAGACCATAAGTTGAGTCCAAATCGTTACAACAGAGTCAAAAGAAACACTGTATGTGTTGGAACATGGGGTGCTGGTCATGCAGAGACTAAGACCCTCTGTCCCAGCACAAAGCACTTTTAAAAGATTTAAGTACCTTAAATGAGAAACTGAGTATTACTACAGAAGGTAACAGTTTTGGTGCCTATATCTTAAAGGAAATTAAAATTATTTGGGATGACAAAAATTATTGAAAATATTGAAAATTATTAGGTTAAATTAAATAAAATTAAATTTAATTAAAAATATTAAAATTTCTCACAGTGAAAAACTAAGGACTCTGTTTATCCTGTCAAAGAAAGGACTGGGAAATGACATGAGTTGATTGCCTTGCTGGGGAAAGATGCAAAAGGACTCAGCTTTAGCAAAGATCAGCACACAGAAAGTAAATGGTTGAATACTGAGGTCATCCACAGCCAGGTGAGAAATAAAGCAGTCTTCAAAAAATGACAGGCCTTGGCCACTGGAGCAGGACATTAGAGGAATAAATTTGATAACCACAAGCCAGGATTAAGTGGCTTTCTGGAAGCTGTGCTTCAGTTAACCAGGGGTAACTGGTCTCTGGGTAAGGATAATGGGACCAATATTAAGCCTTTTCATGCAGATCATCAGGCTGCTTGTTTAAAGGTTCCCCCCTAATCTTAAACACTAAAACCTGGTAAGACAAAACATAAGAGTCAGAAGGATAAATGCTGAAAGTATTAGAGGATGTTTAAAACATGCAAATTATAGAGATGATACTGTGCATCTCTCCATCTTGGGTAAATACCAGTATAATTTTGATTCTGCAAAGATCTTAATTATGGTTATGATTTTATGTGGGTTAAGTCCTCAATGTTTCAATAGAATTTAAGCATCTGTTTAGATCAATCAAAGTTTTACCTGAATACCCGAGACTGTGAAATTTCCCTTTTCAATATTAAAATGCACCTTCTGCCCAGTTTATCATTTGTCACTGATTATAACTGATTTCCAGCGTCTTTAAGGAAAGAGGAACCAGACTGGATCACATGTTTATAGTAATCTAAACCTCTCTGTAGCAAAAAAATTTTTAAAATAGAGGTTTGTCTGAGCAGCCAGGTAAGATGAATATAGTGGCAAGAGATCACACTTGGAAAAAAGGGTTTGTGAATTTACTTGAATCTCTGTAACATAAAAGAGCATGAGAAAACCTGAAAAATCATACTTAATTTCATTCATGCCTCACAATATATTCAATGTACATTGTTGTAGAACCACAAATACTGCCTTTGTGTCTATATCAGGCACATTTGGTCTTTGATAAAACAATTCCTCCACCCTCATCCTCATCCTCAGTTTCTATAATTGAAACTCATCCTTAATGAGGTAGTCTTATTAACGGCAGTGGAGAGTACTGGGTCTACTCTTTTCTTCCAGAAACACATGGTAAAAATTTCCAGAGTTTCTCATTTTGGCCTCCAGAGGTCATCCAGACCTTTACCTTGGAGTGCAGTGTGTGCAGAGCGAGGGTGGCTGGAAAAATCCCATTGATAGCTTCAGTGACTCATCAGTCTTGTTATGGACCAGAATAAAAAGTGAGAAGATATATTCCAAAAATATACCACGTGGAAAAAATAAGAGAAAAAGAAAAAGATAAAAGAGGAGGGGGAGGAAGAAGAGGAGAAGAAGGAGAAGAAGGAGAAGGAGGAGAAGAAGGAGGAGAAGAGAAAGAAGAAAGAAGAAAAGAAGAAGTACAAGAACAGGAGAAAGAAGAAGGAGAAGGAGGAGAAAGAGAAAAAGGAAGGGGAAAAGAAATCTAACCAATTAATTACAATATTTTAAATCTGTGTTAGAGATTTGTTTGGTTATTTTATTTCCAAAGTGGTCCCCAAATGTGTGGAGGGAATGCTCATCTGTTTCCTGGCACAACACAGAGCAATCTTTGACCATGTGGGAATCAAAGAAACATCTCAAGCAGCCAGACAGAAAAGTCCAGATGTCTTGTAGACTATTATGCTATCATTTCACTCATTTGGAGACAAAATGCCAGGCTCTGCAAGTCAGATACTTCCTCTGCCCCAGTGCAGTGACAGGGGAGAAGATGTGAGCACACCTGTACCTGCAGAACCTTGTAGGTGGCCACATTGCTCCTGCCACTTCTGCCCTGATGAAGCTGACACAGGAAGCTGTGCTGGAGAGGCTGGGGGATGCTGAAGCCCCTCCCCTGCAGTAGGAAAGACAGATTTTGGCAATAGGTTGTTAAGGCTGGAATCAATAATTACTGGACTCAAAAGAGTCCTTAGCTGTTCTGTTTGTTAAGTTAGTATGTGTGTAAAGCACCCATTTGCCTCTGAGAACTGCCTTAATCTCTTTGGAAATTTGGCAGAATATACTCAGAAAGTACATTACATTTATTCTTAATTAAGAAATTCCAAGAAAGTATTTAACCTGTGGTCTCAAAATGAAATGTGAAGGTAGTTAATGAGAATGGAAATCTAGTCTGAATCTGCAGAGAAATCAGCAAAGTTTTTTATGTAAAAGATCCAGTAGAATGTATCTATATGGTATGGAAATCTTTGAGGGGCTATGTCAAATGAAATCCAGGCTATTAGGATACTTATAAATGCAATGTCTTTGTTTCAGTGCTCCTCACAATGTCATTCCTTGTTTTGCTACTTAAATTCTTCCTATGTAATTTGTAGTTATCATTCACAAACTGCCTCATACTTCAGCCCTACTGATTATATCATTCCAAGGGTGTCCCTAGTCCATGTTTCCTCTTCACACAGACATATTCCTCAATATAACAAAATGAAAGGAGTGCTGAAAAAGGTCCCCAAACGTATGATATGATAATGTATAGCAAGGATAATTGCTGGAATTGGAGAGACGCTTGCAGGAACCTAGAGTGTCCTGGAGAAAGTACTTCCATTTTTTACAAGTTTCTGCACTTAGACCATCCTGTGGTTTCTGCTGCTTCTTAATAAGAAGCCTAACATTTTTTATCAGGTTTTGAAAAATAATGGGCATGATTTCTAGAATAACAGTATCTATTAAAAGGTTGCAGGATGTAAAGTAGCGTGATATTACCTTGAGATGATTACATATCTCTCTTTCAAAGTATTTGTCAGCTTCAATTTTTCTTTTAATTTCAAATTTCTACCATTTAATTATCAGGGAGACTGTCACAGAATGGAGAAAATTCCAGGTTTATGCAAACCACTGGATTCCTTGTGTACATGAGAGGTAAAAGTGAGGGCTGTTTAGATGGGAAGAAATCTCAGTAACCTAGAGACAACAATGCTTGATACTTTCATGACGGTGCATTTGTTCTTGTCAAATCTATGAGAACATATTAGCATACTTCAATTTAGATGACAGGTTTTCTTGGTTGCTTTTACGGACAATTTAGTCTGTTCTCAAATTCAAAAGTGCTTTAAATGTCTTGTGTTGAGGTCTTGTGATTCACTTTTATGTGGTTTAGTGGTGGACTGGGCAGTGCTGGGTTAACAGCTGGACTTGATGGTCTTAAAATCCTTTTCCAACCTAAATGACTCTATGGTTCTATGATCAGCAATATCAATAAGAACATCCTGAGTAATTATTCTTTGGCTTTTGTGATATTCAGCAACATAAATAAAATCAAGCATAAACACATAAACACATTTTTTTCTAAAAAAATGGCAGCATATGTTATGTTTTAGCTTGTTCCTTTCCCTAGTTTTCAGTCTTTGGGATATTTTACTTGCTTTCTCTTTAAGAAAATAATGTGAGAAACTAATTCCAGATAAATGGCTCAGAGTACCTACTCCTCTTTGGAAAAATATAGAACAGAAAGGGGGAAAATCTTGGAAGACTTGCAGTTTACCTTAATATCAACTTCAAGCACAGTAATGGCACCCTGCATGTCCAGGGCAACAGAACAAATTGGCAGCCAAGGAAACCCACTGAAATATTTGAGAAGTGGAACTTGACTTCGTACTATGTCAGGGATATGGTAGCATTCTCTCCTATAAATCAGTAACAAAATCAAAATTAACTGCTCCAGGTAGAGGTGCAGAAATGATGCAATTTTTTAAGCACTGTGCATATCCAGTATATGTTAGCTGATATGAAACTGAAATTTCTCATTTGCATGTTGTTATGCTTTTGTAACAGACTTGAGTGTTTGGTGGCCACAGAAGATGAAACCTATACCTCTCTGCAGAATTAATGCATGTGGAATATATAATCACTCTAATAATTTGGGAAATTTTGAGACCTATGGTGTTAATTTATGCTGAAAGGGGTATTTCCACCAGAATTCAGATGAGTCACTTTCTTGGGGAAACACAAAGAAACTTTCTTTGTCTGAAGGTTTTTCTTCACATTCAATTTAATCTGTGATCAGGCAGAGAATGTGTAATAAGCTGCCTTTGGTGTTCTGCACCACGCTTACTGTACGTGCTTATTGGCTTTAGGAGATCTGCCAGAGCAGCTATCAGAGTGCCTATCTTGTTATGTCATCCCTAAAATGCTCTTGTACAACAGGCTCTTGTTCCTGATAACTTCTGTAATGTTTGAGTTGTTTCAATTTATTCATTGAATATAATCTCCCAACGACTTAAGAAGGTGACCTGCAAATAAAGCTTTGTGTAGTTCTATTGCGAAGAGTCTGGTATTTCTCAAAAATGCTAAAATCAAATTAAAAAGTAACCTGTATTCCTAAAGGGAACACTATGCATAAATGACATCCCTCTGGAACTTATAGATAAGATTTAAAACATCCTGAGGAATTCTGTATTTCTTCATTTAAAATCTTGGTATTTTTTCTTGGAGATTGTACCGACAAGCACAGAAAATACATGCACATTAGAATTGGGAAGGTGTATTTCATGAACAATAAACCCCATCAGCACAACTTACTGCCTATCCTGAGCTGACAGTTTAAGAACTCGGTAAAATACTCTGACAGGTTAAATAAGTGGTAATGGCATCATTATAGCTGTGATGGCCCAAGAATGCGAGTGAGGAATATGTGCAGGGAGCAGTACAGGCATTACTACAGACCTTGGAAAAAGCAGTTTTAATTTCTCACCTCAGAGGAACGTTCTCCCTGCAAGGAGGCCCCTTTTCACCAGCGAGGTGGGGGCCACAAGTGCCCTGCAAAGAGCACTCACAGCAACACCCGAGGGCCTGGCTCTGCACTCCTGACTTTTTGGTGGCTTGTGGTTGATGGCTGGTTTGTGGAGGTAATTGTGTCAGCCCATGGGAGTTGGTAATTGCTCCGTTATTGCTGCTCATTTTCATTGCGGGCTCTGGTGTAAGAGAAAAGAGTGGTGATTAACGGCTTTATGTTGAAGTCAAAGAGTGAAACCAGACTTTCAGTCCTCACTATTGAGAGGCCACCTATATGCTCCAGGAATCCAGCAGTTACTAATTAATTGAACAACATAATTAAGTTAAACTTAGAAAAATGTTCTCCACCATACTTAGTTGAAAGATTTCTCCTTCTGTTTCAGCCTGAAAGGAGATCATTTGTGCTGGAAAGCCTGAAAAATATCTCTTCTGTTTACAAACCTTTTTAACCTGTTTTATAGTTCTGTTAAAATAATTCTTTATTGTATGTTTGTGAATTTGGCTTGTTTTCCTAGGACTCATGTTTCTTCCTGACGATTTCCACGCTCACAGTTACGTACTCCAAAACACAGAGAAAATAACCAAGACAATGAAGAGTTTGTTTAAACTACCACATCCAAGAAGTATGTAGCTAAGACCTCTTAAGGCCAGACATTGATAAAACCCGTTCAGCAAGTACAAAACAGTAACTGCATCACTGTAATCAAAGCGTTCTCATGAAGTCCATGATCAAGTGAACACAATACTGGGAAATAAGAACCCATTTCTTGGAAATAAAGTCACTTTTAAAAGGAGAAAATTCATTGTGTGTGTACTTGCAAATGAATTATACCTTTTTAAGTGCTTACAGAGCCTTCATCTCTAGAAGGGGTAATATAATTACAGTTAACCTGTGACCAAAAGCTGAAAATGTACTTTTGGATGGAAAGATAAAAGAGTCATCTGCAATGTACAATATATTGAACTGGATAACAGCATTTGCTTCAAAGCTCAAGGACACCTCAGCATCTATAATTAGAAGGGCTCTCAAAGGGCACAGACAGATTCTTTCAACTGAGGTAGGTGACACTTCTTTTAAAACAGCCCCACAGCATGAAAGTCTGACTTCCTTTTAACCTTTTAAGGAAAGTGAAAGACAAGTACTGTCAGCTCTGCTTTTGACTTTACCATCTCAAAGCAGATATACCTCAATAAAAAGTCAAATGATACAGCCAATAGATGTAGTTGTCTTTTAAATTGCAATTCTGAAGTCTAGTGCTGACTGAAGGAGGTTTCCAACATTAATTTATTAAGGTGTCTGAGCTTTTATAATCTTTCTGGAATTATGTTCTCTCCATTCTTGAGTGTGACAATAAAGATTTATACTTTCCCCTCTCTCCCAAAAAATCCCTGAGATATAACCTCCTCATACCATAAAACTGAGGGACTATGACAGAAGCTAATCCTGACCTTGGAGGAGGCACCTTACAAAAGGAAACACCTATTTACTTTGATGAGGACTCAATGTTGCCTTTCTAAACACTAAAGGGTGAGTGATAAACATCAAGTTTTGAATGCTGTGCATAACAAGCAGTATTGGAATGTTATATATTTTTCTCCTTTCCTTAAGTATTTTAAGCTTCTCCTGCATCTGGATAACTGATATGCTCAAGGCAATACCTCCCTGTATGATTCAGATACTGAAAGTATCCATGAGTCTAATGGGAACTGCATCTTCATGCAATACAGTGAAACAGCATGACTTCAAAAAGTTCATTATTTTGATTATTGAAGTATCATCTCAGTTTTATCTTCAGTACAGCTACTGTGGTACAAGAAAAATTTATTGGCTCTAAAGGGCATATTATGCCCTTTATATTAATCTGAACCAAGTTCCTGCAAAACCTCAGAGTGAAATCCTACCTCACTTTCTGGAGGCAGACTGATTTTAAAGCATAAAGAGATAAAGTTGTTTTAATATTAAACTGTTGCTATGCTTTTATTAATTAAACTGATGCTATGAACTTAATATAATAATTTGTGTTGATTTTATATATTAGTCCTGTTTGAAGTTTGTACATTGTGCTGCAGCATACTGATGGGACACAGGCAGCTTTGGCTAGCATCCAGGAGTCTGCAATCATCAGAAAACATTTTTCTTAGTATGAATCAATGTGAAGCAGATTCTGTCTAGAATGGTAGAAAGTCTAAAGGGGCAGTGTTGTATCCCCAGTGGTCTGAGCTTGTGTGCACAGCATGGCTTCTGGGGAAAAAGCAAAACCAGTCCTTGGGCAAAGCAGGCAGGCTTTTGGCACAACAGCTCTTCTTTTGGGAACACTGGCTCCTCTTCAAGGCTGAAATAGAAGCCACAACCCAGCTGCTATTTAAAGGTTGAGAGCAATTGTTCTGAATTTAGTTTAATTCTATCCATCAATTAGACAGATCTGAAAGGAAATGCAACTGGTACCTGGGGAACGGAGCGGGATTTTAGCAAGGAAAGAACTGATAAGGTCAGTGTCTCCCATGGGACAGAGAAAGAGAAAGACCACTGATTACCACCTGTGGAACATGCAGATGCAGACTGAAATAAATTAAATTCTAGCAATTATCAGAGTATGCTAATATTAAACTGTACCAAATAGAAATCACTTGAATCAGCATATGACTAGCAAACAAACTATTTTATTTGTGTAATGCAAGAAGCTGGTTCTATGATTCTAGGTGAGTGGTTAAATCTCTCCATTCTTTTCCAAGCAGTTGTAGACACAGGTGGAATTAGTCTTTATTATCCAAGATATTAGAAATAATTTTTTTTTTTCATCTGCACCCATGCTTTAGGGACAACATTTAGTTATCCTCATCAGCCAGAAATCCCTCTGGATTTCAACTACATCAGTACAAATGTCTGCCCAGGTGTTAGGATGATGCAAAGAGCTGCTGGCTGGGGTTTGCTTTCTTGGTGCCAGACAATGAGAAGGAAGCCCTCAGTCTCAGATCAGCCCAGATCCAGGGTATCTCATGTAGCATTTACTACCCCTCTCAAAGCTGCAAATGATGGTCTGCAGGTGAGATGCAGAAAGCATGGTCTCTCTGGAGACCCTAAAATAAGGAAAACAATCCCTGACAAGTCCTGTGACTCTTGTCACAGCATGGACATGTGTTGGTAACATACTACGCAGCTGGAGAAAAATTTGTCAGACTTCAGCTTATACCAGCTTGAGCTATTTCTGAACATAGACCTCCTGAATTAGGTTGAGATTCACCACAACAGCAATATAAAGGCTGGATAGTTTTACAAATCAGTTTGAAATTGTGATGCAGTAATGAAATGAGTAGGAAAAATGGTGACAATGTGAAATGAGTTTTTAATTCCAAGAAAGCAAAAGTAAGGTAATGATAAAACCACTGTTCAGTTTGCACACAGGTCTTTTTTCACTCACAGACAAGAAAATTCTTTAGAGCAGGAAATTATAATGAGAAAATGAAAAAAACACTAGGCCAGCTTTAAAAGTCAATTTTAACTGCAGAAATATCATCTTTAATTGTAGAAATAGCCTGAATTCTGAGGACAAGTAGTACGATCTATCTTTTGCTCAAAGTAATTAGTTAAATTCGAAAAAAGAGGTGATTAAAGACACATTTGAATTAGTCCTTAGACTCTCTAAGAACATTCTTGTCTATGCTGCAAAGGAACAAAGCATTTTTATGGAAGTGAAATAACACCAAGATGTCACATGAAGAGAGCTTTAATAGTTTGGATGACTCCTGGTTCGACAAGAAAACTGGCCAGGGTCATTAGAGGTGGGGTGGACAAACTATTCCACAGGTATAGGAGAAAGTTTCACAAAGGATGTCTGGACTTCAGGCGGCTCTCTTGAAAGCTGTTTATTGCAGAGGCAAAGTTACAGCATTTCAGGGAGTGGGTATCCAGAGCCAGCCCTACAGCTGCCAGCTCCAGCTGTAGGCATACCTGAAGCCCCTTTCTGTTCAAGTTACAAAGCATTAGATACTTTTCTTTGCAGAGTATCTTAACACATAACAACCAATAAGCACCATACACCATACCTTTCCATTTGCCTATAGCCTATCATAACTACTACCATCACCATATTATAGTCATTATTATCCAATCACAACAGTAAGTTACAATTTAAGCTTACAGTGGAAAATTCTCAGACCTCTCTTCTTCTTTCTACGTCAACATTTCTTGTTTGCCTGCGATATCTCTCTTTTTGGTAAAAACATATTTTCTATTTACTTATGCTCTCCTTGAGACTTATTTACTTGGTGAAAAACCTGTCTTTGTTTGTAGTCACATACCTTTGTCCTAATCATAAAAATGTCCTTCCAACTCATCTCCAACCTTTGCCTTCTCAGTTATTCAGTGGTCAGTGTTTCAGCAAAACATCTCTTACTCTATATCAAAACTTGCTTTCATTTCTATCTCATCCTTAGTTTCTACATTCAGAGATCTTTCTGCCAAGCCTACATATCTGTGAAACTTTCTTACCAAACTTTCATCCTCTCCAACACACAGGAGAAACACATCCTGCCTTGCCAGTGATTTACACAACTATTTGTTATTAGACTGAATTCACGGGGTTTTTTTCTTCATGCTGGCAAGGTTATAAACAACTCCAGTGCAAATACAACCTTGACAAATTTATTCTGAAAGGCAGTGGGCTTAACAAGCTAACTGTGCCATCATGTCATATCCCTAACCATGTCAGAGTTGACTTTCTGCAGCATCTTCCATTATCCTGTCAAAAAAGTAGGAGCCCTCAGCTTCTTGAGAGACAGATAAAAAACTCTTACTTTCATCTGCAGTAGCAATAAGCAGCAGAAGAACTTTCTCTGGATCCTCCCTGAGCACTTCACTACCTTGCTTTGCCTTAGCACTGCACTAAGAAAGAGCCAAGGCACAGAGGAACATGCTTGTTTTAAGATGGTTAGAGAAACCGGACCTGAGGATGTTTTTCCAGAGACTGACCACTAACCAGACCTTGTCCCGCCTAGCTATGTTAAAATGTCAGAGAAGGACTAACAGTGCCTCCACCATCATGCATCCTCATTCAAGGAATAGTCCACAGGCAGGAACAGAGGCCAGGATGCTCTGACCTTCAACCTCTGTGTCATCCAGGCAGGGTCTGTGCCAGGAGCAGAGGTCAGGCAAAAACAACTTCTTGCTTCTGAGGGAAGTCTTGTCAGGAATTTCAGCAGCAGCTTTCAAGAAGGATGCCAACGAACAAGTCTGAATAGCAATGATTTCCAGGGCCAGTGACTCACTCCAAGCAATGGGCATCCTGGTGTGAAGAGCTGTGGCACCAGCCCCAGGAAACCAGTGCCTGCCTGGGGCACTGCAGGCTTGGGTTGTGTTTATGCAGCAGCTGAAATCGCTGTGCTGGGGATACCCACACTGTTTGTTCTGGTTGACTTGTTAAAGCAATTTTCTGCTTCTAACAGCACTCCTGAGTGGTCATGGGAACCCAGTGCCACCATGTGGCACCTTGGTCAGGAAGCCACACTGGTGGCTTCCCCAGACACATGGCAGACAGATGGAGATCCCCACTGCTCTGTCATTGTATATGGGGGAGGAAGGGAAGGTCTCCCTGGCCTCCCTCCTCTTCTCCTGCCAGCCCCTTCTACCCAAGTAAATCTGAATTTCCAGTGGCAAGTGGGTCCCCACCCTCTGTCTGCTTGGTCCTGCTGAGGTGCACCTCTATCCTCACCAGACCCTACAGATCCTGATGTGGCCCCCAGAGACACAGACCTGTTACCATGAGCTCTCCTGGCAGAGGGTAATGAATAATGTTTCCCTACAGGCAACACACCCTGAATTTTAGCCCTCTGCTAGTCTTTAGCACACTGCCCAAGAGAAGCAGAAACCACTTACGTGTTACTTATTCTTCCTAAATTTGTTCTTGGGAAGAGCTGAGGAATTATGGTTGAAATATTTCAAAAAATCCTACCTAAGGCAGAGGCAAGCGTGGCAAATTTCAGCTTGAGCAGTTCTGTGTAGTGATAAAGCAATGAAAATAGAGCTAATGGCAAATACTAAGCAGACTTAGCCACAGGCAGTTTTATTAGCTCCAGCAGGAATGTGTAGTGTTTTTCCTACAAATACTGCATTGAAGTGCTGTATCTCTCACTCTGCTTCTGTTCAGCTAGCAGCAAAACCCTAAGCAAACTTCTCTGTATGCACAACCCTAATTGAAAACAAAGTAAATTAAATGAATTCTAAGCAATGCCAATAATAGCTACTAGTTATTTTGCAGTAAAAATACTGATATTTTATCAGTTTTTAATAACTGTGTTTTCCTGCTGTTTGCAATGACAAGAAATTTCTTCCAGTAACAACACAGTTCTTCCCATGAAATTATTCAGCAAGCCTCAAATGAGCAATATATTAAAACCATGCTAAACAAAATTACTGAAATGTAATTGTGCTGCAAAGAAACATATAAAATTTGAATTTCCATTTGGTGACTTTGCCTTAATCTCATTTCCAGCTAAACTCTTTTGCAAAAGTTTCCATTCAATAACTTTCACCATCACTGATAAATGGAAAGGAAGATATAGTGCTGGGTAGCACAAAACAATTTCTAGGGAATGTATTATACACATTTATCTTATTTTATGCTTGTAATTTATAAAAATAATTTGTGATTTCTTTTAGCCTCTTAATTACCTGAAAAAAATATTTAAAGTGTTTATACAATTGCTCTGCTGTGAATGCAATTATCCTGAATGTGCAATTAGACTTTCCAGTTAAATTATGATAATGAGTTTATTTAGAATAGTTCCAGTCAAATATTTTTTTGAAAAGCTAAAGTTCTACGTAAAAAATGAAAGGTTGGTTCTTCACCTGGCCTGTATTCTCACTCCAGTGTCTGGATTTGTGGCACACTTCTTGTGGCCTTATGTTTTATGAGATTTGTCAACCAAACAAGAGGTAACAGCATTTTCCTCATGCAGATACTCAGGAACAAAATTCTTAGGTTTCATTTCCAGAGAAAGCAAAGAAAGCAGTGCTATTGTTGAGCCTGCACTGACATGTTCCCAGCTGGGGCCACTGAGCCCCTTGCTCAGGGCTCTCCCTTCACAGAACACCAGAAGGGCTCAGAGCACAGGGGATGCTTTCAGTACTTAGTCTGGGTAAGGATAGGGTCTTCTTCAGTGATTCAGGAGTCTATAAAGTATTAGAATCACAATCCCAGGGGTTATTTAAATCTGTCTTTGTACTGAAAAGAGTTTCTTTGGTTGCTGCTGAACAGAAATACTGAGAAAAAATAATCCAAGAGTGTTGAAAGGTTTTGTGGTGACAAAGAATTTCCAGATATTTCAGAGAATGTTAAAGAATAAATTATTTCTGGTTTATTGAATATTCCTCAGATACTAGTTAAATGTCAATTCAGCCCCAAACTGTCTTTCTCCTTCATGGTACCCTGCCTTATTCAGAGGTCAAATGATCTTATTGTTGAGCCTGGTGAGACCACATCACACGAGAGAATGGAGACTTACGCAACTCCCGTGTGGTAACATGCTGATGGAGAAACAGCTTTTATGCCAAAATCATTCTTACAGAACTTGCCCATCCAATTCTAATTAGAAGTTGGAAAATTTTAATGAAAGAAAACCATGAATATTTAAAAGACAATAGCCTGCTGGTAAAGTATTTAAATTCAGCTCTTCTGCTTCTCTCTTTTCGCCCACCATCCAGCCTTTGCCAGTGCCTCTCTTGGGGGACTCGGAGATGCACAAATTGTAGTCTCTCTTCCAAGCACTGGCTATGATTTCCTTTCAGCCAGCTGTGGTCAAAAGACTTGCTGGGGAGAAAAGCTCCTTCTTGCAGAACAGTACTTGTGAGGTCTTGCCAGAACAACAGGGCTTATCCCTCACCACTCCATAGTCACTGGCATGGATTTCTAGTGAGTCATTGCTGCCAAAATAATCTGAAATGGTAGCTTACATCTAGAGCTATACAAAATATTTTCACTTCAGTGACAATGCCCCTAATTTTATTGGTCATTTCCATGGTAAATACTCTGCAGCACGGCTAGAGTTTGCATGATCAAATGTTGTTTTCATAGGTGGTACAAATGTGTAAGGCTGAAACTAAGTACACAGGCATGTTGGACAGCTCAAGGCACAGGTAGCAGCTAAGGAGATTTATTAACTTGGCTCCATATGGTAGGCACCTAACTTCCATACAAATTACAAAAGTTAGGTACTTAGCCTGCTTGGCTGTTTTGATATACACTCATCAATGTGTACCTACACTGGCAGGTCTCTAGATACCTTTAAAACATACTCCATTAAAGCATAAATCTCCTTACAACCACTTGAACTTTCTCTGTGCTAGGACTACCTCCTGAAGGATATGCAGGCATCTGTCTGCCCCCTCACCCCTTGAAAGCCATGTGGAACTATACATATCTCATTCTGTAGCCTTGAGAGTCTGGGCTCTTGCACACAAATCAGATCAGAAATTGGAGCCTCTTTATTAAACTGTATCTGGATTTTTTCAGGTAAAGAAAGAAGACTACAAAAATTAATCCTCTATTCTCACATACTAGCAGAAAATTAGCTTGAATGCACAGAATTATATAGTTATAAATAAGTCAAGAAAGAATGAAGATTGCATTAAACACCAAAGTGATCATGAGCAGTAGCAGTTAGCTTCTTTAGGCTCTTTTAACCACATTTTCCCATTCTGGTTTCCATTTGTTAATTTAAAACAAGTGTGTATTTTCCCCGCTTGAGTTTTTCTTAGCTGTAATGGTCACCATGGTTATCACAAAGACAATTTAAATGTTAGGAATGAACAAAATTGATTTTTAGTGGTTCATTCCAGAGTATACTTAAAACTCCTGAAGCCTGTGGATAACAAAGGTGGTTAAAGAAACCTCTCTGCTCAGTCATATTTATTTCATAGATTTGTTCACCTGGATGGTTAAGACTTTAATAGGACACATTCCTGAGAGATGGAAATCTGCATCTGGCCCTTAAACTGGCTGTATGTTTTACACCAAAGAATCGTTGTGTGTTGCAAACAAGAGGAGCTATAATCCTGGGAATGGGCCTAGGAGTCTCTTGTCCTCAGTTAGTACTTGTACCAGGCAGTTCCTTACAGAGAGGAGAATTTATTACCTCTGTCTCCTTCAGCAGTGCCTAATTTCCATTCAGTAGTTTAAAGTTTAAAGAGAAGAGTGTTATACATATATCTGGGGAACCAGGAATTTGACTCAGGTTCCTAAAATATAGGCAGTCAGGATTTCTCTCCACTGGCCTCCAAAAAGTGCCCATCTGTCCCTCTGTCTAAACTTGGCAACCTGAATATTTCCTTTAGGAGAACTCCTTCACAAGACATCCATAATTAAGGTGCAATATTTACTTACATCTCTTTTAAGATGTATTTTAAGATGTATTTTATCCTTAGCTGGTGGTCCTGACCCTTGTGCAGACCCTGCTGGCAGTGCTTTCCTCTCCTCCTCCTCCCCTGCCTGCCTCCAGCTCTGCGCCACTGCCATCCACACCTGCACTCTCAGGCAGCACAGGCAGCAGCAGGACATCCAGAGGGGGAAACGAGCCAGCTCAAATCCTCCCCACCGTGGGTATTCCCTGTTAGACTCCTTGCAGCTCTCCAAACTCATCCCTGACTGCTGTCTTTGCTTTTATTTTTTGTTAACAAAAACCATTAAGCTGGGAACACTGAAATCCCCACTGAGCCTTCTCCTTTTCCAAAACGGCCATATACAGCCTGGCGCAGCTGTAATGAGAGTCTCAGAAACACAAAATCAAGCCAATGTAGTAAATTCCCACTGGAAATGATCACTGACATCTATAAAGTTTAACATTATCCTCTGTCTAATATAAAGTCCCTTGGCAGAAATGATGCAGACTTGCCTTCACTAAATGTATTAGTAGAGATGGGGGGTAATTCTTGCTAATAAATAGACTGTAAATACTCCATAGGTTTCCTGCATCTGAAATGAACAAAGCAAATGGAAGATTAAAGGAAAAGGAAGAGGAAAGAAAAAAAGTGTTTTCCTGTTTTATTCAGGTTTCTGTTTGTTGGGTTTTCTATTTTCTCAAGATAAAGTAGGAACTGTACAATTACAAAATCATTTTCCATGCATCTTGCTAGAGGTGGCATCAGATGAACTCCAAATTTAGACCCAGCTGAGGGTTCGTGCAGGCAAGACCTTCAAGTTATGTGAGTTCAGTGTTTGCCCTCTTGGCTTTGATGTGATCGTGGCCAAGTCACTTAATTCTGTGTTTCAGCCTTGCTTTTGCTCTGGTAGTGAGAACTGAAGCCAATTGGTTTTCGCAATTGTACTTATTCATAGCAAAATCTGAAGGTTGCTCAATAATTATTATTTTCCTGTTTGTTTTGCTTTTGGAGGCAATAGAGATAAGGGAGAATTTTCCACCAGGAAAAAATCCAGCATACAGACTCAGAGCAGATGACATTAACCAATCTGCTAGTAAAGCTTTGACTCAATTTGTGGGAACAGCAGTCCCTTGAGACTCCCATGGGTCCTGTTTGCTCAGGAGTGAACACCTCTGCAGACACAGCATGTGGGTCACAGTCTGGGGAGCTGTGATTCACAGCAGTGGCCTGAGCACAGGCAGAGGCTCCAGGGAAATGAGGCTGACAAAGGGATCCATGTGACCATTTTCATTGCAGGTGTAAAGACGAAATTTTCCGAATTCACATAATTTTAATGTCTTCAGAATTTGTCATGCTGATTTCATTTTCTTGCCCAAACAAAAAGCAATACAGAAATATATAATTTCCAAAGAAAAGAAAATATTTTTTTTCTTTTTCCTTTTAATTTTCTCTTACATAATTTATTTCCTCTCTCCTTGTCCTACACCTGCAAAACTAGACTTTCTAAGGAATGTCCTAATCTTGCATGTTATAGCATAGCAATGCCTTCCTTTTGGCTGGAGCTTAGAGAAGTGATGCCAAAATAAAAGAAAAAAGAAAGAAATATGGAATTACCCATGTATTGAATTTATCTCAAAAGGGAGAACAAGAGACATTACACTTAAGAAAATCCAGGTGTATGGAACAAGCATATACTGCCTTAATTGAAACCCAGAAACATTTTAATTGCTAGAAAATGCTAATAAGCAAAACCACTGGTTTGTTAAGTGAACATTTTACTAAATCACAGTCATTTAATTTCCCCTCATGCATTTCAATAGCCTGCATTGCCTGAAAATAAAGCACTAAAAGAAATGTGAAGATTCTGTTTACCAAAAAAAGATTTGTTGTGACAATTAGAGTTTCTTCAAAATAATATTTTAAAATATTATCCATCAGCTAGGCTCAGAGAAAGCACATAATATGACACTAATCTGCTTCTAGCTTGAAATAGAGGGCAGATTTCAGTGAAGTGTCTTGAGTAACCTTAGCAAGGGAATTGAAAGGAGCTCCTCGTATGACTAAGGAGATGGAAAGTTCTGCCACTTTGGAAATCACAGCAATGCAATATCCTTATATTTCTAATCAGAGCAACTTCATTAGTGCATTTTTTAAAGAACTGTAAGTGATTAACTGATGATTAACCAGTGGAACTGATTTTGATTTCAGACCATCAGCCCACACATTGTTAAGGCCATTTGACTTACTGACAGATAACTTCTCTGCAATTCAGAAAAGACTTCTGGAACAGAATTAAGACATTTTGCCTAGAATTACTCTGGAAGATTTATATTAGTTGTCCATGTTTGATACGACCTCCATTTTATTGCTCTGACTGGACAATTGGAATATTTCTGGTCTTTCTACTAAAACATCAGACTGGCCCTTGAAGTAAACTCAATTCCCAGTCGGCCTATGAATTTTCTCAGGACAAATCATTCATGCTGAAGGACAACCTCATTTCTAATCTTTCTTTCCTACTGAAAAAGATGTGGCAGTAACCCTCCCCCATGCAGCCAGTCAGCCCTGGGAGCTGTTCAGACACTGCAGTGAGACACCCCCATGTCATCAAGGCTAAGCTGAATTCAGTACTCAGATAATGGGACTTTTCAATGAGTTCAGTGCAGGTGTGAGGTGGCATTCACTGTTTGCTAACCAGTCTTCCCTCTCCTCTGCCCACAAAACCATGATTGCACTGGCCCTGCTTTATTAAGAAAATGGGGTTAATAATGTATGGGGAAATGTATGCCCCAAGAATATTCGTACAGACAACACGAACACTGACAGCTTAAAGGCACAAGCTTCTGAGGAAACAGAAGCTGTGTTTGGGCTGGGACTGGAGGTCCACAGAAATGAATGGACAAAATAACTTCAAAAAAAGCACATTTTTCATCTCAGTGGTCACATTCAGTGCTTCAATGAATTTCAATGAATTCATTGAAGATACAGAAACTGTTACACATTATTCCTCTATAAAAGGAAGTGCAGCTCTTAATCTTTTTACAAACCTAATACAAGTAACAACTTTGGTGAAGCTACACCAACAACTGGAAAAAAAACCCAATGAGGATTGCTTTAGCAGAAAATGGGTGATAAATAAGGCCTTGTGAACTGTGTAAGCCAATCCAGTAAAAGTGTTACTGTGCAGAAGACTGGTAAAAATCTAGCAAAAGCATAGGACAAATAAATGGGAAATAGTACAGACATCTCAACTGTGCAAGGCTTACAGCACAGTATATACAGTTTATAACTTCTATTTCAGCAATATAAAAATATATTTAATCAAATCTACAGAGAACTGTTTTATGAAGGAATTCTGTGTTTCTTTCAGTGCTACTCTTTAGCTGAGTACTTTGCTTCCATAGGTCACTTCCACACACAAGAAGCAATTGCTTTTTTACAACATTTACCCAAATTATTTTCCATGTGCTATAATACTAAAAAAAAAAATCAGCTTCCCTCTTCTAGATTTACAGAAGGTTTTTTGCATCTCCTGAACAGAAATTTATTTCATCCATGATGACAGGCTGCTTCAAGGACACTGACACATGTAACATCCACAGAGTCCATCCCCATTTCCTGGGAAGGCTGGCATAATTTCCTCAGTCATCCTCATTTTCACTTTACCATTTCCCCATGCTTTCTCACAAATGTGGGTATCTCAAACACCTTGCTGAAGGACAAATCAGATAGGTCTAGATTTATCTTAATTTTCTGTAAACAGTCATTCCCACCCACTGTGTTTGCTGTTCTGCTGGATGATGTCATCTCACAGCAGGCCCCAAAGTGCTTCAGTTCCACTAGCAGAAGTTCAGTCATGCACGGGATCTGGGAATGAAATACTTGCTGAAATCTCTCTTACTCTTTCAAAACGAAAAAAAAAAAAAAAAAAACCAAAATAAAACAAAACAAAACAACAACAAAAAACCCAAAACACACAAACCCACAAGAAAGAACCACAGTGCCTGACCATCTACTTGCACAGCCCTGCCATCAGCTACTTTAAGGCAGTGTCATTCACCTGAGATAACTCCAGATCCATCAGGCAAATCTGACTGCCCAAACATTTCTCTGCATGATTCTGAATATTTCATCCACATCACAAACAAAACTCTTTCTTTTAATACTGACCTTTGTAATTTGACTTCTGTTCACTGCAAGTTCAAAACTGCTCCTTAGTTCAGGTAGGGAATTGCTTTTTCAAAGCAACACCCTGAGGCACACCAAAGTAACAAGGAAATTCAGCTGGCATGCTGCTCTCTCCACTCCTTGCTTGCCAACAGGAGTCAACAAAGGGCTGCTGCCAGCAGCACTTTAGGGGCCACCTGGGATGAGCCACCTCCAGCAGCAATGTCCGAATTTATGGTAGTGCTGGTGCCTGTGGACTGCAAAGTTTTTCTGTACATCCTCAAGCACTTGGAGTTTTGTCCCACCCCTGGCAGTGTTCCAGGACAGACTAGATGTGGCTTTGAGCAACCTGGTCCAGTGGAAGGTGTCCCTACACATGGCAGAAGGGTTGGAACTACATGGCCTTTAGAGTGCTCTCCACCCCAGAACACTCTATGGTTCTATGATTACCTGAGGCTGTAGGTCCATCTGACATTCTCAGAGACTTGTGTTGCTCTTCTTTCCATGGGTGACCCAACTCACCAAGGAGCCCACACTTCCAAAGCATCAAGGCAGCAAGCTCTTGTACTTGGAAAAGCAGGAATAATTTTGCTCACCCGGCCTGACAGACAGTGCCATGAACCTGCCTGGAGAATCCTTTCATTATGTCTGGCCCACAAGATAAAACAGGTGAGAAATTTTCTAAGAGATTATTGTCCCATAAAGAATATATTTTTGGGCCAACAAGTGATGAAAATTAAATCACAGAAGTTTTATTAATTCTCATTCTGTCTAAAAAAAAATCTAAAATCCAAACAGAAATTAAAAACCACAGGAAAAAAAAAGTTCTTATAAAAATAATTAAATAAATAGAAAAGATTATAGTTGTGCTTAGCAAACACCCAAACACTGAGGAGCAGGTATATTTTACATACTGACCAGGAATCCTACCTCTGTTTAGGGTCCAGAGAGGATTTAACTTTGCACTGCTGATGAAAGGGTGAAAGAATCTGAGGATAAAATGAACATATACAAAGTGGGAAATGAGATTTATGTGTGAAAGTCAAATCCAGAGTCTTGCCCTTTCAAGCAAATTGCATTTGTGTAAAAAAAAATACATCTCAATCTTTAGTTCACACAGAATTCAGTAGGTTTCTACACACAGATATGGGGACCTGCTTACACAAACTCCTGTAAGGAACATGAACACAGTATAATAAGAATAATAGATTTCTATTCTTAGTATGGAATCACTAATAATGAAGTAAATCAGTGCAGTGCAATTTCTCTTTCAAATACAATTCAGTGGTGTCAACAAACACCATTCCAAACTCATAATGATTTTTTCTGCCCAAGGCTGCGTGGGAGAGACAACATCTATTTTCATTCCATGTACAGTTCTTAAAAACAACATTGTAATTGAATGATTCAGAAATACTGAGTCTTGGAGGAGCTCTTTTTCCCAGTGCTTCAGAATTATGTTTCAAAATCCCAATAAAAAGTCCCCATAAAAACATAGGGGTTCCATTATACATGGCATCAGTAAAAGTCTATGGTCTAACAGTCTTCATGCTCTTCAACAGGAGATGTCTTAGTTTATTTGCCCTGGAAGTTGTCTCTGCCTCCATTAGACTCTCCTCCTCTGGCACATGGTTCCCAGGTAGCATTAAAGCAGAAAGCATCAGGAAACTACTTCTGCTGCTTTCCCATCCTCTGCTTAGCCTCCCAACACCATGCAAGCAGCTATTCACATTCCTTGCTGCTCCTCTGGCTCCTCTGGTCTCTTCTGTTAGGATGTGTCATAAGGATGTGCAGGTGTAGATCCTTGGCTTCCCCAGGGAAGCCTTGGAACCTCCTTGGGAGCCTCCAGCCCTGGTCATCAGGCTCTCACAAAGATCCTCACAGTACACCTCTTGGGAAAGGCCAGCTAGTACTAAAAAAGAGCCAAATAGACAACTTCTTTCAACAGCTTTTGAAGGTATCTGACTTTCTTACTGGCTTTTTTCCCTTCTGTCTTTATTAACTTCACCTTCTAATTAGGTCCCATGAAGATACATCTCCTCATTTAACTTAAAAGGTTCATTGACCCTCTGGCGTACTGCTGTAACCCAGTAACCTGTGAGTACAGTAATTAGGACATATAAAACACTGAGTTGATCTGCACACTTTACATTCAGAGGAAGAGACGTGTGCTGTGTTGCAAAGAGAGCTGGCTGAAGCAAGGGAAGCCCAAGTGAAGTAAAAATTAATATTTTAAGAAAGAAAGTTGGGATTATTCACGGGAAGAAGAGACTGATTGGAGCAACAAACTTCAAGGAGAGCTGCTAAGGACAGCACTCAATTTGCTTCAAGAAAGCTCCAGGAGCAGTAAGCAATAAAAAAGAGAGCAAAAGTCAGGAGAGGGAAGGGCAGCAATCACTCATTGACTTTTGTAACACATTCCTACTGCAGCAGACTCACAGCAACAGAGCACATGATAAGAAACCAGCCAAGAGTCACCTCTCATCACATGCTGCTCCTGGCATGACCTGTGAGATGAAGATGAACCCAAATTGTCTTCACTGCATTCATACAAACAGTCATGTAACTGCACAAGGATATTTATCCAAATTCAAGAGGCACCATTTAATCACCACGGAAATCGCAGCACCTTTCCTAAAGTGTTTTTCTTGTGAAGACAACTGGCTCATTCTATTCTTATTTAGTATTTCATTGTTTTTCAGCCAATAAAAGTAGAATGTGTCAAAATGCCTGACAGCACCAAACACCAAGAGACAGATGAAACTGCAGATACAAGCCAGTGCTATACATCACTGTGAGTATGAAGCAGGATTTCAAGCACTTGTTTCAGACATCTCTGAAAGTAATGGTTTATGAACCACATCCTGGGCTTTTTAATCATCACAGATATACTGCCTTCAACAGGAGTGCACTGCTAAATATATGTGTACTGATGCACAACATGATACTCTAAAACAAGTGTATCGAGCTTAGATCTATGTCAAAATAAAAACCGGATTAAGCATGTACACAGAACTGTACTTGTCCCAATGAAAATTGTAGCTCATTAAATTGCTAGATTTAATGACAAGATTGTTAACATTAAAGAGATATCTGCAAAATCCTTTGGATCATCCTGGATTATCTCTTCAACTATTCCTCTTACATAATTTTTAATTTCCTTGGCATTAATCCTGTTATGGAGGAGGTTTTGAACAAACACTTTAATTTTTGCAAATTGATTTCCATGATATCCCTTTTCCATTGTGCCCCTTCACCACTCAGGCTCTGCAATAATATTATGTAATAGAGCCCACACATCACCCTTCCCTCTTTTATAAAACAGTCACATCACACCATGTACTTTTACAGGCACCTCAGAAAAATGATTTGCTGGTTATAAAACCCACACACTATTCTTTTTTTTTCTATTTTTTTCCCAAAGAGATCCTGATTTGCTTCTTCAACATCAATTATTTATCCCTGTAGCAGGCTGAAAAAATAGGCAATGTTAGTCATTCCTGTAAATCCTGAATAAGTGATGTTAACGATTACAGTTTACAAAACTGTTACTGCAGGAGACACCTCTAAGTTCATCAATGAAATAAAGTGCACCTTAAAGTCTAGTGCTGTTCCTATTAATCAAAGCTTTCCCACTTTATAGAAGCAGGCACACTTTGAGAGTGTGCCTGGGGAGCTCAGCTTGCTGTAATTCCATAAACATTCGTCTTCCCTGCAGAATCACGAAGCTGAAGGGAATCAATCAGGTATGATGTAACTTAGAGCAAAAACGCTGGGATGCAGTTCAGTGACTGAGGGACACACCTTCTACTTCACCAGATGTGTGCCTGTGAAACCAGGCCCTTAAAGCCCTGCATTTCATGTTTGGCCAGTAGAAAGAGGAAAGGCCGTGGTGATGTGCAGACAAACTTCAATGCCAGTTCAAAAAAACCTTTCTCCCTGTTTTTGATTTTTTAAAAATTTTAATTCTCTGTTGTATTAGAAGATATAACACCACTGCATCCATAGTGCACCTAATGGTTTAAAAGGAAGGAGTTTCTGGAAGAAACAACTATCCCAGTGTTACCTGGTATCTGACCATATTCTTTCTCTCAAATATCTTTATCAACCATGCTTTATTTTCACATTAGAAGAAACTTTTCCCCTAGATGGTCAGCATGAGATCCAGGTAAGTGTGGGATGATATTTTTGGCATTTGCTTGTTTAAAACAGACTTTATGCCAATGATAAACAAGCCTCAATGGACACATTCCAGACAAAGGCAAGATTCCAGGATTCAGTCTCTCCAACAGGCTGCTACCCAGCCTTTCCACAATCAGCATAAGAACTCACAAATGTTCCCATTTCATTTCCATATTTTTCTTGTTGTGAACCAAAGAGGTTCATGGGAAGCTTTAGAAAAATCTTCCAAAAGAGATTATTCAATGAAAGACATATTCTCTGCTCAAACAGACCTGATCCCCAAACACTATGAAAAATTTTGCAAATAATTGGAACTATATGAGCCAACTCTCATCTAAGCTGTCAGAAAAGATCGGGAAGCACTTGCAAAGGACTAAGGGCATTTGGAAGCATGCCAGAGGGATTAAATGAGGAATAAAAATTTTGTGGGTCTTTGAAGGAGATGGCACAAAGAAGAAAAGAATGGAGAGAAGAAGACAGCATAAATAATGTTTCAAAGCTGGAAGTGTCATAATCCGGTCAAAAGGGAAAAAAAGATGGCTTTAGCAATCTGTGTGGTAAAGCTTGAAGGGAGATCAGAGAGTGTGTGTTATCACAGACAAGAAAGGATGTAAAGGGATCTGGAGGAGGAGATGTAAAATTGTTTCAGTCCAAGTTTTCTCACTGTAGAGCTCAAAACCTCAGTGTCCTAGCCTTACTTGAGAGCATCACTACAAAAATATAAGCAGTATTCATAACCATTTCTGCTCCTCCTTTTTCCCAATCCCACATTTCACAACTTAATAAGTTATCATGGTGGATGAAAAGACTTCGGCAATATTTAAGCTGTTGGTCTATTTACATGGCAGGTGCAACAAAAAAAGCTGCCCTTGAGTTTCCATTCTCCATTAGCCTTGCCAGCAAATGAATTTGTTACTAGTTTTGGAGAAAATCACATTTTATGTGGCTGTGGGTAGAGAAGGAGGAGAGGAGCAGGTAGCAACAACCTTTTCTCTCTCTTAGTGTGGGGCTCATTCCAGCTGCATTGTTTATACTTAGGCTTTGTTTCTTGGCATTTTCCCTTTAATCATATATCTCTATTAACACACACATATTATGAGAGGACAAAAAGGTTAGGTGTAAAAAGTCAGCTACTCAACACCAAAATTTGGGCTGTCTTCAAAAATCAGTATGAGGGTATGCAGAATTGAAGCAGCATCCTACAGTCACCTTGGTATAAAATCTCCCTGGCTAAAAAGTAACCATGTCTCTATCCTATACAAACCAGCTACTGCCAGGGACAAGAAATGTGGTTGAATAGTGGCCATTCCAAGTGTTTTCTGGCAACAGAGAAATAAATGTATGCCCTTGTCCTCTGGTCCTCTGGGTGTAGGGTGTTCAACATCCTCGGGTCTCAGGCACTCCCTCTCTCACCACTTTCCAGGTCTCTTATTTTCTCTTTTTCCTGCCCAGGCACCTCCCCCCGCTCTGCCCTGCTCCAATTCCCAGCCTGCTCTGGCTCGTGTTTCCACTGCTATACAATCCCATCGGGGTGCTGCTTCTTCACCTTCTGGCTCTCCCCCTGCTCCCCCCCCGGTACCCCCATCCTGTGTTGTGCCACTTCTTTTTGGTTTCTCACTAAGACTTGCACACAAAAATCCCCTGGCCCACACTGGAAGCACCAGCTTCTCATTCCTGATCTACATTCTGACCCCATCCCCATTCTTCCCTACCTTGTTCCTGACAATGTTAGACGCTCTTTTGACATTATACTTTCAGGACAAACAAATTTTTTTTCCCCTTAATTTTATTCTTGGAAACTGGTCTCCCACTTTTGCTGAAATAGAGAAAAAGTCTTGAAAGGAAAAGGCTACTTTTAAAGTCAGCTGTCCTTGCACTGATGGCCAGCCCAGGAGATCCAATCCAGTCTCATGTTGTTCAGAAAATTCTGATATTGTTTAAGTGAGATCATCAGGAAAAAAAATTAAACTTGAGCACACAAATTGAAATTCACCCAGCAAAAATGAGCTTTTTCATAGCCCCTCTAGTCAAGAGTAAACCATGTTCACGGACTCTGACCACAGATGAATGTGGTGATAGGTGATCCTTTTTTTTTAATAAAAAAGGGAAACATTAAATCTGTTTGTTCAGCATGTCCACAATCCCACTTCTGGGAGCCAACATAGTCATACCAATATATCAGTGTCACTGCTTGAAAAAAAGCCCCAGATTTATGGCAGGCAGAGAACCCTAAAATAAACATACAACAAACAGTTCTGGGACCAGTAGAAGAAGCAAAGCCTGATTTATTACAGATGGATTGTAGCTGAATTTGCTAACAAACTAAGCTCTGACCAATCCTTTTCCCTTGGCTGAAACAGCCAAAACACCTATTTCACATATGACCTGCCTAGTGCAGTTGGAGATGTGTTCATGTTACTCTGTGCCTTACTGGTCCCGCCCCCCTTCTTTTTCCTAGTCACTTTTCAACTTCAAACCTGTTAGAAAATTGTGTCTCTAAGTCCTCTATCTCCGTGCAAAATTCAGCAAAACAGCTTGAAAGTCACTGAAGAAATTATACATATATGTGTATTTTCTTCATACAGACATTAGTCAAAACAATAAATCTTAGATCTGTGCAGGAAACTGATATTTTTTCATAATTTTCCAAGCATTGATACAATTTTTCCTTTAACAAAGGAAAGAAATATCCATTGATTCGGTAGATCATACAGGTCTGTAGATCATTTTTAGGTCATAGAAATATAAAATTCAAATTATAAAATCAGTGACCTGCAATAACCAAGTGCGTTTACAGAGGAGTGTGTCACAGCCAGCCCTCGATGCCTCTGACTGCTGATCCATGCTTATGCAGCAAAGGCACACACACTGTGCTGTGGGGCACCTATGTCAGTAGCTTCTGGGTCAAGCCATTAAAGATCTTTCAGCTTGGCTTCCATGTTGTTTTTTAAATGTACTAGTGAGAATATCCAATATAAAAATATCCTGGTATATTTGATGTGATTTCTCCATATTGTAGGAGGAATGTCCAAAATGATGGCACATTCCCATAGGTACAGTTTACACTGTGGTGAACAAACAATTGCAAAAGTCAATGACAGTGAAGACAAAGACCTCCTAATGTGAAGTATCACCAACAAAAATTAGTTGGGAAATAAGCAAGGGGAAAATAAAGAACTGGTAAGACATATGGAATAACCCCAAATCTCTGAATAACCTACAGCAATTTACACACCCTTCAGAAATGCAAAGTTTTTTGAATTAATGTGGTTACGTGGAACACATATTGCTATTCCACCAGCCCATGTGAATACAGATTTAAGCCCTAGGAAGAGTATGTTTTTTCAGGGCACTCACTAATACCTTTTTGAATACCTGTTCTGCATATCCTATCCTATCCTATCCTATCCTATCCTATCCTATCCTATCCTATCCTATCCTATCCTATCCTATCCTATCCTATCCTATCCTACCAGACCCTATTCTTCTTACACCGCACTTACCATTGCATCTTGTCAAAATCTTTCAGCTGAAGGTTACATAGTATCACTCAAAACTGTTACATACCACTTTCAAAGTTTTTCAGCAATTGTTTTATTCTCTGGATGATCTTTTCCTAAAAATAAAAAATTTAAAAAAATGCAAATTCATATTACACTGACTAATTTATATACTTTTTAAAAAATCCAGATAGTCTCACAAAATGCAAAGTGAATCTTTGCATTCCTGAAACTACAAGGAGATTTAATTAAACAGAAGGTAGGTCTTGGTGCTGGGGCTAGTAGAGTTAGCATCCCTACAGCCATTCCCATGGCTAGAAAATGCCAGCTGGTAGCTTTTGGTGATTTTTGTAGATCAGACACCAACAAATAATTTTTAACCTTTTGATTGCCCTTTTGCAGCTAACCACTGTGCCTTATTTGAGTGCCCTTTTTCTTCTTGATTTCAAGAAGTTCTGGGTGTAAGCTGCACATCTAAAAGTGTCTCTGGTCCTAAGCTCTAGTGACTGTAGGTTAAACACTGGAATTGTTTATGAAAGGTATCTGAAAGCTGCCCCTTCCAGAATCAAAATGGCATCGGGTACTTTTACTCTGAAGTGACTGTTGGGGACAAAGGCCATCCATCTAAACGTCAATATTTGCTGTTGTTTTCGAGTATCACAGCTGTGTAGCTCCTGAACCAACTGTATCTGACCTGCAAGTCCTAATGATGCACAGCATAACGTGGTGTGACCTTGTAGAGTAGACTTCAGGGTCCCAGCATTACAATAATGACAAAAAAAAGATGGCTATGAAACTAAATAAAGTGCTCAAAGTTAAAATTTCTCTTTTAAGATCAATGAAAGATTTTATTTGAAGAAGTTATGGCCCATTTCTGTTAATAATGAGGCTGCTGCCAGACAACCTAAGAGATATGTGCCCCCAAGCCATGGTACAGAACTAAAACCAAGTGAAAGAGACTACAATATATTAATTAATCAGTGGACTTCCAGATTCTCATTAACAGTCTCCACTGAAGTTTCAGTAATTCCTAAGCATTCCATAACAAAACAGAACCCACTTCAGGGATTCAAGCAGCAACAGATTAATTCAGCAAACTTCTGAACCTAGTGTAGGGATTGAGTTCTAATCCTAAATCTAAGGAGGATTAAGGAGGAAAATTCCATAAACACAGAAAGGTCAAGACAAAACCAAACAGCCAACCAAAAAACAGTGAGGTAAAGCAAGGCAAATTTTTTATCATAGGTTATCACAAAAACTACAGGAGTTGGATTGCCTGATGCCATTAAGAGATTTTTCAAGGGAACACAAATACTACCATCTACAAATTAGTCTTTTCAGATGAACTTCCCTGAAAGGTTTGGGGGTTTTTTGGGGGGTGGTTTTTTGGTGGGGGGGTTTTTGTTGTTGTCATTTGGTTGATTTTTTTTTTTTTTTTACATTTTGACTTAATACATATAAATTAAAGGGTTTCATTAGTGAAAAATAGAAAACTTTAAATTTGCTGAGACATTCTGAAGACTCCATGTCTCTAGTCAGATGCCAGGAAGCCTGGGTTTCAATTACTTTGCATCTTGTGGTGAACAAAGATTTCTGTTGAGTTGTGTCAAGGCATTAGACATGTTACCACTTATTAGAGACAAGAAGATCTATGAGTGGAGGCGTGGACAAGAAGAGGAGGATTTGGCTAAGACCAAATCCTTTGATATGTGCTTTCTATGGCATAGTGCTGCTTAGTCATGAGGAAGTGATTCAGGTCAAGGAGTCCTTTTTTGGAGCCAGATAAATAGTTTTCTAAGAAACTTTACAGAACATTCAACTCCCGTACATTTTCCTTAAGTGTCCTGTGTTTCTTGACAAAAACAACCCCAAAAACCAGAAAAACACTTTTCTTTTCCCAAGAGTTCCACTTTTCATCTTCAGCGTGGCATTACAAGTTCATGAGGATAAAAAAAGACAGCAAAAGGCAAGGCAAAGCAGTAAGTCAGTCCAGCTTATTCTAATAAACAGTGTTACTGTTTCAGTCACCATCTAGCTAAATGGTGCCTCACTTCAAATATTAGCATTATAAGTTCCCAAGGGAAAAAAAAAGGTAATTCTAAAATTTTTAACAATAAAAAAGAAAAAAATGACTCAATACAAGTAAGAATGCAATACTCTGGGAACTTTGAATTAAGTTTGCCATAAATTAGAGGGCTATAGAAAAACGTATTTTAGGAAAGGCTGAGTTTCTCCTTAGCAAAAGTTACAGTCTTTTTTTCTTTTCTAAATTAAGTTAGGATAACTCTAGAAGTGCTCTTCATCAGTTACTCTACTGATAAAATGCTGTCTATGCAAGGCAGTGAAGAGCTAAGGAAATCACAAAGGTCTCAAAGAGTCATAAAGAAAAAATTCAGGGACTGTATTAGAGTGGTCCTTCACCTGCACAATTTAAGTTTGCACATTACTTTTCGGTATCTCAGTCTTGGTGGCAGGGACTTATTCAATGCATGAAAGTATGAAGATGAACAATGGCTTTTTTCACCTTACCAGAAATCAGCTCCACAACTGCAGTGAGCAGATATTCTGCACAATGCAATGACAGCAAGGGAGGATTGAGTTCTACATTTAATTCTGCTGGCAACAAAGAAGTTGCAAAACTTTCTACAGAAAGTGAGGAATTTCTCAGCATGCATGAAACAGGGTTATGCCAGCTTATATTCGATCTCTATTCTTATTTTTGCCCATATTTGAAAAGCTTTTGTTAATGATTCTGCTTTAAGTCAGAAAATCGAGCTAGGAACAGTGTAGAGAAATCTAATAGATTATCTGGGCTACCTACCTGAAATGGATCATTACTGTATTATTGCATAATATACTCTTCAAAGAGATGGTGTCTTAAGCAATAATCAATGTCTGAATCTGTGGAGCAAAAGGAAGAAAGTTTGCTTGATTAATAAATGTTCTTGACTGAGTAATTCAACAGAACAAAATATAGAAAGCAAAAAGATCTTAGTATTGTGCTAACAAGTTCACAAAAATGCAGGGAGGGTAACATCTGTGAGCCCTATAAAGTAGGAGGCAGAGAAATAACAAATGAGACAGATGCTGTCAGAGATGGAAAGACTCACCTGCAGGATAAATTATTCCATCTAACCAACTCTAGCTCAGGGACCTACAGCTTTCCCATGGGCTCTGAATTTTTTAGCTGGTTTAGAATTTTCCATTTTTTTCTGGGGTTGCAGTACTGCAAACATACTATAACTCATTTATATTCAGGATAATTTGATTTGGTTTTTTGTTAAATTTGTTTTGTGTCAAATGAAAACCCCAGGGATATTAGCTGCATTAATATACGCAATTACTAGCTTTTTTTTACCAGCTGAATGTCATTTTGTCAACTTGGTAAAGATCAGTAAGGCTACAATAAAAAGAAACCATGATTTCCAGACACAGCTGTTAACTCTGGGGGCTCTCCCACCTTCCTCAGTACAGATGATGAACTACAAGCAAATGGGGCTCATCGGTTTCTTCCTGGTAATCCCATTGCACAAACTTATTTTACATCACTTTTGGGATGAGAGACAATCAAATGCACAAGTAAATACTTCCATAAATTTAGCATTCCTATGATGAGAAATGTTTAGAAGTTCAAGGTAATTCAACATTGGAAATACAAAGAAGAATGTGTAGTTAAGTTTGGGCCATTGTATTCCGAATACTAATTTACAGGTATTTTGTATTAAGAGGAGGTAATCCACATTTTTTTTAGTTTTTCTTTTCTCAGTGAAATCTCTGTGAAAATCCAGAAGATTCCTCCCACAGTGACTTTGAACCACAAGTATGCTGACCTTTAAAAATCAACACCACTTTGTGGTTCCGTTCTTATCTTTCCTCTCACTGACAACTATGATAAAATTGTTGGCAGGCTGTCAATATCTCAGACCATGGACTTCCAGTGAGTCACTGACTTTTCAGATACCTCATTATTCATAGTCCAGTTTCCTCTTCAAGCCTCAAGGCACCACTGGTGAGGGAAGTACAAGGTGTTAGTTGTGATTCTGGATCAGGCACCTTAACAGTAAAGCTATCCTGTCTCGAGCCCTGAGGCAAGAGCAGCTGTATATCCAAGTGGCTTTGAGTTTCACAGCTGCCATAGTGGGCTTTTGGCACATAAAATGCCTGTGCTGCTTTGGGGTCCCATACTCAGGAAGGCTTTGCAGAGTATATTATTATATTAGTTGCACCCAAAGAGCAACAGAACAGAGAGGAATAGACAAACATTTTGTGTTGCAGTCCCCATGACAAAGCCACATCCTTTCCCCCAGCTGTGGCAATGCTGCTGCAGGAGTCCCAGCAGGAGGAGCATAAGGAACAGGAAAGGTAAAGATTGCAGTGAAACAGAGCAGGACTGCAGGAACCCAGGAGGTGCTGGCTGTACAAGCTGGGGATGAGTGAACATGACAGGCTTGGCAGGCTGTGTCTGGGATGAGCAAGGGGAAGATGAGAATATGGGGATTTGTTTGGTGAGATGTTAGGCACGGGGTCACACTTACGGCTCTGGTTTGGTTAGAGAAAAGAGGTGACAGAAAGATATTCTTTCAATATCAGCAAGAAGCTAGGTCTTGAGGCAATGTAAGTCAAAATATAAATGTAGCTGCTGACCATGACGCCTTAACACAGATTCTCACCTCTCATCTTAACCTCTCTAGCTAGTATTATGGCCCACTTCTGCTCCAGTCATGGCATTTTGTTACAATGAACTTTGTAGCTTCTTTGGCTTTCTATGGAGATCTAGTAATCTGGTTGGGGTTTTTTATTTTTTTTTTCCTCAATAATCAAATCAAGACCAGCAGCAGGTACTTTTGTACAGCTGACGAAAAAGACTCCCCATGTTTTTGCTTTTGACATGTACTCAGTTATCACCATTGAAAGGGACTACAGAGAGCATTCACTAGGAAAAACAAGCAAAAATCTTGTTGAAAATCCACCCTGGTGATTTTTGCATCACATATTTGTGTCCTTATAGTATTTGAACTAAATTTCTTTTTGTGATATTTTATAGAGGCATATTATAATCACATATAATTAGCTGAGTAAGAAAAGAAACACTGACTTCCTAAAGAAATACAATAGATTTTTCAGATCTTTGTTTCAAAGCACAGTAAGAGGTGTCAAAGCCCTCACACTTGAAAGTTTCTGGCCCAAGTCCAACCACTGCAGCTCAGGGCCATGCGAAATCTGAGGTCAGAAAAAGCAGACCCCTACTTGTGTGACACTGCCTGAAAAAGTAAACCCTGCTTCTCATCACAGAGCTGCTTCCAGGTCTGTTTGGGTTCCTGGTGCTTTCAGTCCCTCAGTCAGAGGTTCTTTGGTGTCTTCTCTGTCTGCAATCCTCATACACCCCTTCAGACTGAGAGATAAATACACGGATGGGGCACTCTTCAAAGCAGTATGATCAAGAGTGTCTTTCTAATGGCTTCAAGTGGACTTTGGAGTAGGCCTTGGTTGCTAGTGTCTATTATCTGAGCAGAACAAAGCTTCATGGAACTGGAGCTTAGCCATGTAAAAATTGTGAGCCATCCTTGGAGCTGGCTACTATATTAACTCCACAGATTAGAAGGTCTATTCCTTTTTGGTTTTCAGGGGTAGGAATCAAAGCTCTGTGGCATGCTAAACATTGTCCATTAAGTATGATATGACAGAAAACTACCACCTGGTTCTAACTAAACCTCTAAAAAATTGGGATCTTAAGCACAGAAAAGCCCTAACATGCTGAAGCACATCCCACTCAACAATAGTATGGTGGAAGAGCTTAAAAGTAGGGCCCACCTGTTTAAATCGGAGATGGTTGAAGACAAGTAGAGACAAGTAAAAGACTTTGTAATTAAACTACAATGTAAGAAAAAATCATCCAGAGCCTTTATATTCCTGATTAACAATCAGCTCCTGGGCTGCTTGAGGAAGCGACTGATAAACCATGGCTGGACTTTTGACCACCCTGAGCTATGTGACTCATGTGGTTGCCTCCACCATTCCATTTCCTCTAACACCCCACACTGCTGCTTCTGGTTCCTGTGATGCGTAGGGGATGTCTAAACTCAGCTCTGGGGGTGTTTCTTCTGTAGTGTGGACCTCCCTCAGCCTTTGTGAGCTGAAGCTGTAACACAGTTGCTGGCAAAGCCTCTGCATGGCTGTTTCACCAATGGCAGATGGTGACTGTAGAGCAATGTGGGAGAAAGAATGGATAGAAAAGCTTCAGCTTGAGTTGGTTGTCTTGTGTGACACAACTGCAGTTACCTTCTTTCAAGATTACTAGGCACAATACTTTTTTTCTTTAAGTGTCTCACCTGAGGCTCTTTTCCTTGTTCCTCTAGCAAATTTGAGACTATTTATGTTTCTATTAATCTTC
The DNA here is from genome assembly GCF_041296385.1 of Aphelocoma coerulescens. Taxonomy (NCBI): domain Eukaryota; kingdom Metazoa; phylum Chordata; class Aves; order Passeriformes; family Corvidae; genus Aphelocoma; species Aphelocoma coerulescens. The sequence continues at coordinate 14,208,599 of NC_091013.1, read as the reverse complement.
TATTAAGACATTTTTCATCTTTCATTCTATGATCTCACATTCTCTTTTCTTTGATAAAACAGCTCTTCTGTTAAGGCACTTCTCTATCACATTTGAATATAACAGACTTCGAAACAAATTAGTCCTTGATTAGTCCCTGCCTGTTTCCCCTCTCTCTCTGCCTTTCCTTAAACTTATCACAAAATTTCATGAAAAAACACATTTCAACTTAAAACTTGAATTCTCGAGATTAAAACATGTGCAGTGAAACTCACTACTTTTTATCTGAAATGGTGTAGACAGCAGGTAGCATTTAGTGTATTCCCTTTTTCTCAAAATTGCTGTCTGTATTTTTTTATGCTGTTGTTCTGTGCCTTTGCCATATCTGTATTGAAGAATACATTAAAAAAAGAGGATAAAGGAGGATAAAATGGATTTTTTGCCTCTCTGGTGTCATTTTTTTCTCCATTGGTTTCTGTGAAACAATCAAAGCCATCTACCAAGATTGCAGGAAAAGGTTTAAAATGTGTTTGTCCTCTGTTTTCCTGCTGCTCTGCCTCAGCCTCTTTTCCCCTTTGCCATTTACAGCATTGGTAGCTTCGTTAACAAGGGATTACAACAACCAAACCTGCCCTGATTCTCCAGGGAGTGTCCTCCTGTCTTCAATTACCTATTTAGCTACTGCTGTACATTCAAACCAGGCCCTTTTCCAGCTAGTTTGACCCAGTCAAACAAACAAGAGCAGCCCTAACCTGACAGTAAGTCCCCGTTGAAAGGATCCCTGCTGGGTGAACACATCCTCATCTGACACAGAGCCTCCCCAGCCATGTCTTTGCTCACCCCATAGATTTGCAGGAACATGGATAAAGACCAGGATCAGGTAGACAACTGCAGCTCCTAGAGCCTTGGCCATTTATAACTAGTTCTAAGTCACCTCTTGGACCTAAGGGTTATGCACCTTAGCCAAAAGTGGTCTCCGTGCCAGTCAAATTTAAGCAGAAGAAACAGATAGTCCAGGTCTGAAAGTGTGTGCACTTTGCTCTTCACACTCCCCTCTTCCTTCTCACCACCCAGGGACTGAAAGTTTTGTCACTGCTGACAGACTCAGATTGTCACATCACACTTACCCCAAGGAACTGTAAAATGTCTGGCTTTTCTGCACAGAAACATGGATTCAGATGCACTCCCAAAATACTGAAGGGAAACATGCAAAGTTAAGATAGCTCAACAGAGAAACCACGAGAACAATCATTCTCAGCCAGTGAAAGAAGCTGACAAAGGATTCATCAGTGACCTCTAGAAATTCAGAAAATCAGTGGTAAAATATGCTCTGCCACCACAACATGTAGCTCTCCAGTGGATTTTCATGAAACCAAGATGATGCTGAAAATAGAAGGACCTCCCAACAGCTTGTTTAGCACCAAGGAGGTACTAGTTCCTTTGGGAATCTGAATAAGAAATATATAACTAGCTTATTGTATAAAGAATCCAAGTACTGTCAAAATATCATGTCTTCTGCAGGGACCTTCTACACAAATCCAGTGAATCACAGGAAATCTGCTCTACCCCCAAAAAAACTACTTCCCCTGTGTACAGCAAAGAAAATGTCATACTCCGTTAAAATCAGTTAGTTACTGGAAAAATTTTTAGCTGGGACCAAAAAAAAAAAAAAAAAGAATGGGAAAGAAAGCTACTATCTACAATCTTGGTATATTTAAATGTTTCTTGATTTTATAAACAAGGTTGCATTGATAGGTAAAATACCAATGTCCATCCTGCGTGCCTTTGAAAACAGCCATCAAGGGAGACTAAAACTGACATTATTTCCAGTCTAAAAATAAGCTCTGAAAAGCACTGTACTGCATGTATCTCTCAGTCATGCTTTGTTCCTTTTGCAATGCTCTGGCACAAATGGGCTCTCAAACCAGCTGATAACACTGATCACCTTGCAGGGAGAGATAAAAGGAGTCTCTTCTGAGAGGACTGAGAACTCTTCTCTTGTCTGTCTTACCACTGGGAAAGCACCTGCAGCCCTGGACACTGATTTCTGAACCCAGGAGCATGAAGGTAGCACTGCTGCAATCACTACATGCTTCACCATGGGCAGAAAGTACAAACAAGCTCACATCCCCATTTCTGAAGAAAAATTGCAGCAATTCCCAAATCTAACTTTTTTCCTACTGGTACCTGTAAATTGACCAGATAGACCAGTTCTGCTTAACAAGTCTGGTCTTGACCAAAATATCACTAAAATTAAGGGGCCTCTAGAACAACACTGCTTTAACCATACTGATGCTCTGATTTGCAAGAAGACAGGTGAAACTGTGAGCTTGATCCTCTCTATTTCAATGCAGAGTGCCCAACAGACAAACCTTACACTACCATCAAAAATTTCTCCATAGCAGGACAGCTGGCAGACAAATCTCCCAAATGGCTATTCAGACAGATGCAGAAAAAACAAAATTTAGGCAAATTCTGGACAGCCTTATGTGTCCTCCTCCCTCAACCTGCTGGCCACGCTTCTCTTCATGCAGCCCAGGACACAGTTGGCTTTCTGGGCTGCAAGTGCACATGGACAGCTCATGTTCAAGCTCTCACCCACCAGCACCCCCCCAGTCCTTCTGGACAGGGCTGCTCTCAATCTGTTCATACCCCAGCCCGGATTGGCACTGGGGTTGCCCTGACCCAGGTACAGCCTCTTGCCCTTCATCTTGTTAAACCTCCTGAGATTCCCATGGAACCAGTTCTTGAGACTGGCCAAGTCCCAAGGCATCCTGTACTTCAGGTGTGTCAACCACACCACTCAGCTTGGTGTTATCTGCAAACTTGCTGAGGGTGCACTTGCTCCCTCAATCCATGTCATTAATGAAGATATTAAATGACACTGGTGGCAGTAAGGACCCCTGAGGGGCACAACTTGTCCAGTGGCTGAGCTGTTGACCATGACCCTCTGGCTGTGATGGTCCAACCACTTTCTGTTACACCAAAGAGTCCATGCACTGAATCCAGCTGTCACCAATTTAGAGGGAAGGATGTTATGAGGGACTGTGTCAAAGGCTTTGCAGAAGTCCAGATAAAAGACATCTGTATCCCTTCCCTTGTTTACTGATGGGTCACTCCATTATAGAAGGCTGCTGGGTTGGTCAGGCAGGACTTGCTCTTGGTGAAGCCCAGTTCACCTCCCTGTTCTTCACGTGCCCTAGCATGGCTTCAGGGAGGATCTGTTCCATGATCTCCCCAGGCACAGAGGTGACACCGACAGGTCAGTAGTTCCCAGGGTCCTCTTTTTGACCTTTTTTGAAGACAGCTACAGGGTTTCACTTTTTCCAGTCACCAGGGACTTCACCTGCGTGCCATCACTTTTCAAATACCATGGAGAGTGAATTGGCAACTACATCAGCCAATTCCCTCAGGACTCTGGAATGCATCTTATCAGATCTCATAGACTTACACACATTCAGGTTCCTTGGGTGGTCACAAACTTGATCTTTACTTAAAATGGGAGGGACTTTGCCCCCCCAGTCCCCACCCATCCTGCTTTCTGTCCACTCAAGGTGTGGGAAGAGAGATTGCTATTGAAGACTGAGGCAAAAAGGTTGTTGAGTACCTCACCCTTTTCCTCCTCCACTGTTAGCAGTTTACCAGCGTTGTTCATCAGGGCATTCATCTTCTCTGGTGTTTTCACCTTCTTCCTCTTCTGGTTAACACACCTGTAGAAGCCCTTCCTGATACTCTGAGTCCCTTGCCAAGTTGAGTTTCAGCTTCGCCTTGGCCTTCCTCACCCTATCCCTACACAACCAAACTTCATCTCCATACTCTTCCCTGGTCACCTGCCCTTGTTTCCACTGCCTGTGCATTTGCTTCTTTTCCTTTAGTTTGACCAGCAGTTCCCTATTCAGCCATTCCAGTCTCTTGCCTTCCTTGCCTGACTTGCCTGACTTGCTTCCTTCTTGCTCCTGGGGATTGCCAGCTCTATTGCTATTTTCATAACTTTTTGCATAGGAAGAAAGGTCCTATGAATTATATACATGGTTGTGCTTCAGAGACCCCTACCAATTCAACCTACAAGCCTCAGTGCACTCCATATTTGCACCTCCTGAAAGACTTTCTGAGCACAGTGCTGGGCATTTGCAGTATTTTATGGCCACTTACAAGACCATCAGATACCAGAGTCTTGTTGGGCTGAAAGAGAAGCAAAACCTCCAATTTGCTGAAGGCCAGGACTGCTATGCTGGCTCAGGTGTGTGTGCCGGTTTGGGCAAACTTGGAAATATATGCTCTGATAAAAAGCAGGTTACAACCAGTCCTCCCCCACCAGGTTTGGGAAAAAATGAATTTTCCTTGAAGGAAAGTGAAAGAGATAAAAACTATTTATTTAACAAACACATGGGAAAAAGATAATGATGCTAAATAAGGAAACCTCTCACTTTGCTGAGAGAAACCTGGGAAAATTTCAGAGTCCTTTTGCAGATTTCTCTTCCCCTCCTTGGAGCTGGGATGGGGTGGTGGGCCCACCTCCAGGGCCAAGGCCTCGGTGGAAAGTCCTCCCAATGTACTCTGATGTTGAAACAGTCCAGCAGAGAAAAAGGGAAAAAAACCAAAATGAAGTCCCAGGAAAACAAAAGTTCAACTCTCCGTCTCTCTCCAGAGAAAAAGAAAGCTGAAAGCTGGCTAGAAAGCAATCAAGCAGGGTGCTTCCTCCCACTCCTGCCACTGCTGAACACAGAGAGAGTTTTATCTGTGTCCTTGAAAACATGAAAACAAACTGCAAACTGCTTTGAAAAAGTACACTTTTCTCTCTCCCCTCTCAGGCTCAGTTTAAAGGCATAGAAAGGCACAAAATTAATTTCTGGGCATAGAACAGTAATATGGGATACACATCATAAAGTCACCCCAAGACAGTGTGCTCCCCCTTGAAACATGTTGTGGTCAGACCCCAGTGAGCTGCCTTGTAGGAGTGACCTGAGCTGGTAACAGTGACTGTCCCCTCCAACTTGGAGATTGCACTGGAGGAAAGCTGGGGAACGGAGCAGACTCCTGCTTCACATTGGTTGGTTGGACAAGTGCTACAGCTTCCTCCTGTATGGCCTTGGCAACAGCAGTCCCATTCCTTTCCATGCTCCCAGAAGGTCAATGTCTATTCTGACCTTCTCAAACCTATTTTAGTTTTGCTTCTGACAATTCTACTGAGGCCACCTTTGGACAACAACCGTGGAGAGCAGTGAGTCGATAATTCTGCTGTGGTGGCTGTCCCTCAGTGCTGCTACAAACCCTTCTAAATCACACTGCTCAGAACATGTGGAAATTATGTGTGGTCTTCCAGGAAACTTTTCATTTGCTATTCACTTCCAGCAGCAGAAAAGCCTTTCTCAGATTTCCATTTTAAACATCAAATCAAACTAAGTCTGAAGATTATTGTTTTCCTATGCAAAATGAATGAATAATTAATTGCCATGGGATTTCTCTGTGTAGTTCCCATCCCTGAGGAATTAGATGGAGTCCTTGAAATTGAAAACAATTAATGAACACAGGATGTGCAGTCTCTGCATGAATATTTTGGATTATTCTACATCATATTCTGCCAATAATCCCACTGTTGCTAAAGCACACATCCAAAGCTCACAAGTTATGGCACATGTGATGATGATACATTTCCAATAATGCCCCAGATGTGATCACCTTTAATTTCAGTGGAACCCTGGCAACAATACACATCCAGCATGTATTACAGTGGCTGTAAGAGAGTCATTAGGGTGGGATGCAAATATTTGAAACTAACAATGGACAAAATTTGGCAAGTGCTAATGGAACCATTAAAACATCTGAATAACAAGAGAAGTGTTTACTGTCCCCCACAATGGAAGGGTTTAAAACTATTCAGACCCTGAAAATTAAGCTCTGCCCGTTGTTCAGGAAACACAGCAGTGTTGCCACCACTGGTAACCAGCCTCTCTCAGCCACATTCTCACTGCCCATACAGGTGTCCCAAGATCACCATTGTTCACTGCCCTATTGAGTTATGAAGGGTACCTTGGGATAAACCCAGTCTAAACCCAAGAAATAGAAAGGATAGGATTAGTTTACAGCTAACTATTATGGCTCCAACCCTGGCCTTGTTCGCTGCAGACTCCCCACTATTTTCTAGCACAGACTCCTTTGCAAAAGCCCTCATTCTGGAAACAGTGTGTTTAAATATGGAAAATCTTTTTTGGCCGGTTTGTATCCTTGCTCTAACATTAAAGGTCATCCCTTTCTTATCAGGAAAGCACATGGCCACACTGGCCTTATTCCAATTCCTAGAAAACATATGTATCAATAACACTTACATAGAAATATTAATTTGTTTCAGTGGCTTTTGCAAGCTGAATGAACTCAAATTCCCAGAACATCTAGTCTGTTTCTTCCCAGATGTAGATGCTATAGAACAAATCCCAGCAATTAATGAGTAAACTTCAAAAAGTCTTGAAGTTGCTTTCAATGGAAAATCAAATGTTTGAACAATTTTTTTCAGTAATCAGATCCCTGATGACATAAAACTGATCTGGAAATCTCACAAGCACTGTCATTGCAAGGTCAGCAATTCAAGCCTGAGATGCCACAAAGCCAGCTCATGATATCTTGAGGGCTTCTCCTGACAGTAGAAAATGCAGATGGATATAAAAGAAAAAAAGCATCTTTAGAGTTGAACAGAAACAAAATTTCTCCGTTAATAAAACAGTGGCCCAAAACACCAGAGAGATCCAAGCATCCCACCTGAGAGGAAAACCCTTCCATTTGCATTCATAGTTTTGCAGATACCAGAGAAATCAGAGGAGAAACTTGGAAGTCCCAGAGATAAGAAAAACTTCTGACAATTTTGTTCACATTCACAAATATAATCAGTGAGGAGACAATAATTCACAATTTCTGATATTTCTGATGAATATGCCGAACATGCTGGAATTTACTCCACTCTGACTTTCAGAACTGCTGCCTTTTGACTTTAGGATGAAAGCTTGGATAGCTCACCAAGTAACCCAGACTGGTTCATCTGTTTTCCCCTAGCCTGTTTCTTACCACATGTCTCATGAAAGACATTAAACACATACAGACTGTAAGGAATCAAAATACCAGATACTACTGCATAAATGTGCACAAGTATCTCAGTGAATCTTTGAAAAAAGGGAATGGATACTGGTTGAATTCATTAGGAATAAGAATTGCAAAATATATTAGAGTCCTCTAGAAACTGTGCTGTGTGCTCAAGAGCCTGGTGCTCCAGCTGCTGTTTTGTGGAGCCTAGGTGAAAGGAAAGCCTCATCCTGGCCCTAGGTCACCACCTTAAAATGGTTCCCTCCCTAAGACATGTCCTTAATGCTGCTGTTATTCTTTTGTGACAATTATGCTTTGTATGAACAGGAACTTGTTTTATACAGCTCACTTATGCCCAGAAGGAGAAACCTCACTAGTTTTGTGGTCATTTTCAGCAGCATTGTCCCTGAAGATGGCACATTTGGAAATGACATTATTTCATACTGCTGCATAGCAGCAATTGGCACCCCAGTCTCTCAAAGATACTACTTGAGCAATATAAAATAGCCAACACCCACAAGGAGAAACAGATTTCTTCTCTATCCCAAAATATACCTCTGCAGAGTATCTGTTGTATTGCATTTAATCTAATTTACTAAAGGAGAGTTGAACCCCCTTGCTGCAATCAAGCTATTTTTAAAAAGAGATTGGTGATTCAGCTGAATGGTGACTAAATCACTGACAAATTTCCCCTGTCAGCTTGTGTGTATAAAAAGATTCTTTGCTGGAATGTATCATCTGCAGATACCACTATCTTTTTGGAGCGATTGGGGGTTTTCCAGTCAAACTATATTACTTTAATAATTATTTAAAATTATATGCATATGAAGCTTTTAGCACGTTTCAGAAAGGCACCAGGTCATACAATTGAGCTGTACTGGGTTTGCATGGCCAGGTTTTGGTCACAATTTGGGCTAGCAGTGGCTTCTGTGGGCAGTTTCCAGCTTTCCCCAAATCAAACAGAGCCAATTTCAGCTGGCTACAAGACGGCCCCACCACAGGAGCAAGACTGTGCAAGAGGAACAACTCTGCAGACACCAAGGTCAGTGCAGAAGGAGGGGCAGGAGGAGCTCCAGCTGCTGCTGCAGAGATTCGCCTGCAACCCATGGTGAAGATCATGGTGAGGCAGCTGTGTCCCTGCAGCCCATGGAGCAGAGATCCACCTGTAGGCCCTGCAAGGGATCTACACTGAAGCAGGTGGGTGCCCAAAGGAGGCTGTGACCCCACGGGAAGCCCAAAAGACTCACTTTGGAGCCATTATGGAGGACTGTCTCACATAGAGGGGACCCCCCACTGGAGCAGGGGAAGACTGAAGAGTCATCCCCCCAAGGAGGGAGGAGTGGCTGAGACAAGGACTGACTGCAGCCTTCATTCCCCATCCCCTGAACCACTGGATAGGAGGCAGGTAGAGAAAAACAGGAGTGAAATTATGCCTGGAAAGAAGGGAGAAGTAGGGGAAGGTGTTTCTAAGATTTCGGGTTATTTCTCATTATCCTACTCTGATTTAATTGGCAATAAATTAAACTAATTTCCCCAAGCCGAGTCTGTTTTGCCCATGACAGTAACTCGTGAGTGATCTCTCCCCATCCTTATCTCGACCCACAAGCTTTTCACTGTATTTTCCTCTCCCCTGTCCAGCTGAGGAGGGGAGTGACAGAGTGGCTTCAGTGGGTACCTGGTGTCCAGCCAGCGGCAACCCATCACACGAGCCACAACAGAGAGAATGTAAAACAGGTACTGCACAAGATCATTAGCAGCAACTGCTTGTTTAATTTTCTTTATATGAACTGAATGTATCTTCTGAAAGGCTAAACAGAGATACATTCCCGTGAAGAGAAAAGCAGAGTCATCCCCCATTCTGAATGTTAGTCTGCAACTCAAAAGGTGCAGGCTGAGTTGTTTGCTTCTCTGCAAGCTGCTGCCTTTGGCAGGTACAGGATTATGTCTATGGGCTAGAGACGACTCTGATGCCTCCTACAGCTGTTCCTGCCTGCAGACTTTCAGTTAATATAGCAGAATAAGGAGGGGAGAAGGTGAGTTCTTCATTTACATCAGCAGAGGGAAATAAATTAAATCCATAAAGTAAGCTAAACTGGAAATGAAGTTGAGCAACAACTATTACAGTCCCTTGAGTAGGGCACTTAATTACCCTATAGCTCCTTGGAAACTGCCTTCTAGGGACTATAGCAGAAGCTCACGTTTATGACATTTATCGGGATGTAAATTTGGAATATAATAAACCTGACAGTTCACTAGTGGGTTTTCTTGGTCCTGAAAAACTGATTTCCTAGGAAATTACTTTTTAAGATCTACCTGTAGCTCTGTTTGGTTTCTCTGATGATTTACAAGACTAGATAACATGTTTTCTTGCCATGGTGAGAGAGTCTTAGAGAGCACAGATGAATGTTTGTCCTTCTCTTCACCTTGATTTTAAAATCTCCCAGTTTATGTCAGTGAAACTTGCTACACATTTAATTAGCAATTTCATTGATGCAGAGTTAAAGACAGTTTAGTAAATAGTCTGTCTATTATTTCTATCCTCATAAGTCAATAATGAAAATTATGTCACTCAGAGGACAGCATATGCAAATAAATGTGCATATGATAGACTGCAAGCAGAATTCACTGCATCTAATAGGTGTTTAATTGCTTTGGAGTGCTACTAAATAAAAGCAATATTATTAGGATGTTTTTCTTGCAAATGGGTTTTAGAAGCATACGGTCAGTGCTGTATAGTCACAGTCTTATAATTAAAACTAAATAGGTTAGAAATTACAATGTAGAAGAAAATAAAAGCTCAGCAGAAAAGCATATATATGGCTAAATAGTGTGTGGTGTGTGGGGCTTGTGGGTGCACCTAAATGCTGTGCTCCAGCACTACACCTGCCAGGAATTACCATTAGGGCTTAGGAGGGACTGTGGCTGTCTAGGGAGGCCTCAGAGAAACAAATACTTAGCTGGGGCCGGCATGAGTACAAATTAACCAATTAAGGCACCTGTATCAATATAAGCATCCTGACTCATTGTTTAATGGGATAATTGGAATTCTGTAGAGGAAATAAAGTTGATTACAGGGATCAAACAGAGGGAAAGCTCTCTAAGCATTTGTCTCTTGCTTGCGACAAGCTGTAGCTTATGAGGCTGCTGACATGGAACAAATAGCAGCATGGGGAGTGAAAGTTCAGGTCATGACTTTTTAGTGCTTACAATAAAATTGTGTACATGCTTGTCTATGAAGAAATAGACGAAGTTCTGCATGTTTAAGAATAAATGCGAGGTCTATATTACAACTTTTTGTATGTATCTGAATTCCCAGAACATCCTGGTGTTACCTGATAAATTCTTGGTATAATGCAATTCAGCAGACTTTCCCATCATTTTACATGAATCTAGAAAATAATTTACAATACAATCCTAGGTGTCTACTTGTTTTTGATGGGTGGATTTACCCACGAAAGTACATGACGGTGGAAGAGAGAAAGTCAAAGTGATGAGGGGCTAGTTGGGTTCTTCAATCCAAGGAAATAAGATGCAGGTGATTTACTCCCTATAAACAGAAGACAAACAGATCTCCAGAGAGAAGGAAGAGTGAAAGGGAAATTCACTGTATTCGCAGGAAGCAATCAATCACAAAAGGTCAGCAGGCCTTTCACCAGAATATGTTTGAAGAAGAAAATGAAAAGGCATCTGTGGCTTATTGTGTCCAAATGTATGATTTCCTTTGAAGGATTCAAAATACTTTTGTCCAACGGAAATTGAGGCCTACATAACTTCTCTTGCATGTTTCTGAAGAGTAAGCTGATTATTTGGGGGGAAAAAATAAAATCAAGTGCAATAAAAGACCTAGCATTATCTTTTCTTCTGCGTCAGATGAAAGATTCGGGTGCACAAGACTTGTCATATTTTATCTGAGATATCAACAGAGAAACAATTAAAAAACACCTAATGCTTCCTTTATTTATTCCCATTCTCCCATTTTTATTTCTTTGTTTTTACTTACATCTGGCAGCCATCTTTGGAGATGGAGTTAAACTGAAACTATTTCCTAAAAAATTAGAAGGTACAGTATCCATTATTAAATATGGTTATATGGTATCCAGAGTCCAAATACAGTTGGACTTGATGATTTTTGAACTTTTTTTCCAACCTATGCAATTCTAAGAGTTTTGTACATGCTCTCTTGGGAACTATTGACTGTGCTCATGGATTGTGTGATTAGACCCAGCAGATTCCTCAAAAAAGGCTCAGGGTCAAGCCTGGGCCCTTTCTCATCTCTCACTTTGCACAGGATAAATTGTGCCACTACTTGATCTAGCCTGGAGATAAACCTGGGCTGCCCTGCCTGCAAACCCAGCTCTGCATTCAGGACAATTTTTCATTCAACAATTTCACCAAGATTTGGTCAGCATGTTTTTCTGCACTGGGCCACTCTGATGCAGTGTGTTTCTCCCTAAAATCTGTACAAACTATTGTTCTCCAGGCTCAGGAAACACACTTGTGGGATATATTTTTTCTATATACTGGAAAAAAAATTTCCATTTACTGGAAAATATACTAGATTTTCCATATTTTCCAGTATATTTCCCTGTATTTACACTGTTTACTTTCTAATTCCTGCCATTACTCTTTGCAGGGCACAGATCTTTAAAGGACTCCAGCTGTAATGAGCTGTATTTCTCAGGATGCAGATCTTCCATTGGTAAGTATAAGAATCCTATAGTTCGGTTTTGGAACTGCAGGAACAGCTGGGAACCATGAAATTGAAAAAGGGCCAGTGTTACAACTCTCTTTAGGCTACAGAAATTTGCAAAGCAAAAGTCTTCCATTTGAGGAGTTTAAAAGAATTTCAGTTGAAAATGTCCAACCTTTCTGTTCCAATTTAATGGAAGTGTGGCATTTCAAAATTTTCCCCAATTTTACATCAAAACCAAAGATGAAAAAGGATAGACATTCTCTATTCAATAATAGAAATTCTCTACTTAATAATGACTGACATTGACTAGAACACACAGCACACCATAATGTTATTGAAACGAATAAAATAAATGAGTACTCTGTAAGCTCCAGAACACATAATGAAATGAAACATAATGAAACACATAATGAAACACTGAAGTCCATTAAATTTATTATTATTTTCTATAATGAGAGTCTACCCATCTTATCAAACTTCTGTGATAAAATTTGGCCCTTCTGGGCCTGATGAGTTTTGCAATTTGTACAAACGAAGCAATTCTTACCCAGCACTATACACACAGAAGAAAGGTGCATGCTGACCAAAAACGAGGATGTGCAGAAATCCTTTAAATGAAACCACACTGAATGAGCATTAGGATCCTTCTGTAGAAGAAAATTAGAAGAACAATCATATTAGGACAAAAAGATGATGACAAATATGCACTTTCCATAAGCCCATGATGAAGTTAGTGTCTCAGCAGATGCCAGATTCTGCTTTGAAATCTGTTTATTGACCTGTAACTTATGCAAGCAGGATGACTCAAAGGTAATTGAGACAAAGAAGTAATATGTTGTTGAATGTGCCCTGAGCTGTTTTCTCACCACAAAACTCTCCCATACATGTATGTCTTGTAATTAAATATTATACAAAAATTCTTGCTGAATACAACTATCATGGCTTTCAGATATGTCTGTCCTGGAAGAGCTCACAAAAAAACTCCAAACATAACAATAAAAATAATGTATTCTGCTCTTGGCATTTCATATAGTATAAGGTAAAGTTGCAGCAACAAAGCCAACAACAGCAGCATGTGATTAGGACTCTGAAATCTCTCCTTTATCTGAGATTGCTTTCTGAAATCAAATTCAGGCAGAGAGAAAAGGAGAAACAAACAAGTTTACCGCAGCTCTGCAGTAGCAAATAATCAAGATAACTACTTGAGGAACATAAAGTGAAGCACCAGATTCTTCATATAATATGATAATTGAAACACAGGTGTTGAATATCCAGTTATGTGCAGATCTCTCTCCAGGAATGGAAAGGGTGCCGAAGGGTTAGCCTGAGATGAACAACGATGCAGGGGAAAAAAGAGCCAGTCTGTGAACTAGAGGACAAATCTATCTCAACCTAGAATTTGTCATCGCCTGTGTTGTACAGGCAGTCTGCTCAAACGCATGACAAATGACACTGCTATTCATAGAGCAGGCATAACACAGGTTGCCACAATCTAAATTGTTACCAATACTGTCCCATGCACCAAGAAATGTCATCCATTCAGCTGTAGAGTACCACGGGCTGAAGGTGTTCTTAAGAGGAAATTACAGTTAATACAGTAAAAATTATCTAACAGTTAGTTATGTGCAACTAACCTTTATGGGTTGTTAAAAAAAAACAAACAAAAACCCAACCACTGAGGATTTTAGCACCTCTTTTTGCAGTTGCACTGCATTTCAGGAAATGAGAAATATTTAATCTCTGGTTATAAGGAAGCAATATTTTGTTTTGACATCAGGTCTGGGGAGCAGATTCATCCAAATGCTCCACATCAGTCCTTGATTTGCACAGCTATGAAAAAAAGGGTGCATCTTTGACTTATTTGTAGCTCCCTTCTGTCTTTTTAAATATATTTTAAGACAGGCACAGATTGTCTAGCCAATGAGTTATACTGTATGCATAAAAAGATGTGGATAATAATGTTCTGGCTTCTTCATACAGCTTCATGGAGAATCTTGGCTTCAGGCCAAACAACTGCAAAAGCAAAGCTTTTTCCCCTCAGCATTTTAGCAAAGTGCACATAATACACCTTTAAGTAAATTAGTGTTATAACAGGTTTCTACTGATCCATCTTGAGGAGTCAAATGAGAACCAAAAATAAATCCTGTTTTCAATTTCCCCTGAGCAGCAAAATGATCTGAAATCCTTCCTTGCCACAGGAAACAAACAGATAAAAACCCCAAGTTTGGCAATGATTCAGTAAATATATGTGCCTGTTCAGTATTTAAATCCAGGATCCAAGGAACTCTTCATTAGAGAAGAACTTGCAACATATCCAATAAGGGTAGGAAGCAAGTGTGACTCTCCAAGAAAACCCCTTCCTTTGAAGTCCAGTGCTTTGTGGCATTTGCAAAGGAAAACTCAACTCAGAGCATGCGGCAGATGTTAAAGCCTCCTCTGCAGAGAGGTGCAGAACACGTAAATAGCCACGTACCATAAGTATACCTGTGCTTTAAGGGACTGGCAAAGTATAGGTGAAGATATGGGCAGATACTATTTATGGGAATAAACAGCACAGGCTAAAAAATAGATTGTAACTTCAACTTGAATTATGAAAAGAGGAAACCCCCCCCATTTGGAAAATTCCTGCAGAACAGCAAAGTCATTGAATCAGTAACAAACACAGCAAGCATTTTAAAGCAGAAGAGCCCTTACCTTTAGGGCTGATGGAATTATATGCAGTTTTTCAAGTAACTGCTCCTGGAGTTGTCTGAGATAAGTGATTGTATTTTCAAAAATGGAAACAAGATGATCTCATTTGAAAGTTTAGTACTTCCTTAAAATATTTATGTAAAAAAAGTGGTCCCTAGCAAGGAGATTTGAATGTGTTGAAGGAAAGGACAAAAAGTAGAAACAGTAGCTCAGCATTCAGCTGAATTTTAGTACATACTTTTTTAAAAAGCATAAAACCATAGTGTATGATTTCATAAATATAGCTGAGATCAAATCCCTGAAAGGAGATTTCACTGAATGTACTTGACTGGCACAAACCAGACCATCTCTAATTTTGCTAAAAACACATGCATGTTATATTATTTTTCTTAGTGCCTGTTAGTATAATTGGCATCAAGAAACAAAAAGAAATCATTTTTTGCATCATTGTTGCTAATGTGATGTTCTGTTTGGTTTTCAGCAAGGCATATGTCTAACACTCGTCACTAGTGGCAGTGGCAGTGTAAGGAGGGAGCATGATTATCATGACATCAAGCTAATTAAGATTAGCCTGAAGAAAGCAAAGGATGCCCTCCTCTCCAACTCTGTAGAACTAAAGGAAGGGGGAGAACAAGGGAAATATTTATAACAGTTTATATAAGAAGTGCTTGATTTTGTTCTGCTTATGTGGAATTGCAGCTGAATAAAGTGAAAGGAGAGAAAGGGAAAGTATTTCCTGGTCCTTAGAAAAATAACAAATGGGTTGTTAATTGGCAAGTGTTTAAAGGGCTGGTTCTAATCAGGGTAAATGGGCTTGTTTTTCCAACACTGGGTCCCACATCAAAACAGCAAGAAACAATTGAAAAATCTCTGCTGAAGAAAGCAAGAGGAAGTGGGTTGTCACCAGCTGTTCAAAGACAAAATCCTGCAACAAATGTGTAGCAGCAGATGCCATGTGAAGCTCAGGGAATGTAAATGCATATGAATCATCACATAAGCTTAGGGGGGACAAGCTGCAGGCCAGATCCTGGGGGCAAAGATTTTTGTGACTTTAAACATCTCTCCCTTTGCTTTGTACTTTGTTCAAGTACACAGTATATTTTTTTGGAAGAAGGCGTTTTTAAGCCCTGTTAAAGAGCCCTAAGCAGAAGGAGAGTATCTTACAAAAATATTATTCTTTGGGCCTATGACATCAAAAAAGGAGATGGTCCAGCATCTTTGTCCAGCAGGGTGAAGAGTTTAAAACATTTCCCCCTTTCCCCTCTTTTTTTAGGTTCATGATAAAAATCGTTAAAAGGATAATTTTTATCATTTCCAGCATTTCACTACTTGTTTTCCCCTGCAGTTTCATAAATAGCTGAACTGGCACCCTGGGAAAGGATACAAAATTGGCATAGCAGCAAAAATAGAAGAACTACCTGCTGTGTTTCACTGAGAGAATCCCGAGGATCCCATCTCAGGTTGGTTGCCCCTGGGCAGAGGGATAAGACTTTCCAAAAGTTAAAGTACGATGGAGCTTGAAAGGAAAGTGACAGAAGTATGCTCTCCAGGAGTTTTCAACAAAATCCTGTTTCTCTAAAAGAAGTAGCAAGACAGAGACAGAGGGAGGAGTCCCAGACTCAGCTCTTGCCTTGGCTGTCCCAGCTGTACATATTTAGGCACTCTCATACTCTAGTCGTTATAAAAAACACACTGATTTGCACAATTCCACAATAAGAAAATAGGTCATTGGGGATTATCAAATTCTCATCCATTATATTCAAAATTCTCTTCTTGTTTTCCCCCAGCAACACCAGGATCTCACACAGAGAGGAAAAAAAGGCTTTAGCAGAAGAGGTGGATCTACATTTTGCATGGAGGTGGATCTACATTTTGAATCCATTTTTATGTTTCATGCTACCATGTTCCACAGTGACAGATCCTGAGAACTCCCTCCTGCCAGTTGCCCTCAAGGCAGCCATCCCCAGTTTCTCCACCGAATTCACGCTGCTTAACATGTCACAAACAAGGAGAGGCTTTTTGTGCTTTAAAGGAGAACTCCAGAGCTGACTGGAAAGAGTGATTTAATTATGTGAAAATATGATGATATTTTGATATTAAAACATACTGATATGTGATCTTTCCTAGTTTAAAGAAAACAAAACAAAACAAAAAAAAACCAAAAAAAGAGAGAGAGGGAGTGAGGAGTATGGGCCCTCAACAGCTGGTGGTGCAGACATTTGGAAATTCACCTGTGCCAGAAGGCACACTGCAGGAGTATCAACCCAGTGGGGAAACAATGGCACTCTGAGCTGCACTGGGTGATGATTTTCAGGCTCCACTGGGGTGATGCCATGAACCTGGTGGAACCTGTCACATATACCTGCAGACTCTATCAGTGGTCAGGGGAGGCATATAAGATTATAGTATTCTTTGGGGTATTTTATCTGCAAAGCTACCCTTTAAGAAACAAAAAGCCCCAAACGCATTTGTACCTGATCTCAGAAAGGAGGCTTTAGGACTGGGCTTTGCCATGTCTCACTGCAGAGCACAGGCAGGAGCCAAGCATTAGCAAGTCCTTCTTCTGTACCTGGGCAAATTTAGCAGGAAAGGAATGAAATGAGCTCCTGCTGCCCTTTATCCCCTGCTTGCCAGACATGTGGCTGAAAGAAACCACTAGTGGTATTTTATGTGATCCAAGCCAGATTCTTCTCCAGGCTGATGATGTGCTCACTTCTCCAAATGCATTTCCCATGGCTGGTAATCAGGGTCCCACCATGGGCAGGGATGGGACAGCCTGAGGGAGCCTGACAGCACACAGGCTTGTTCCTCAGACCTGGGATGCAAACTGTGACATGAATCTACAGCTCATGGTGTTTGGTTCCTCAGGGATGAGAGTGGACCACAGAGCAGTTACTTGTATTTCCAAGGGAGGGAAATCCAGCTTGACTTGGTTTTGTCATAAGTGATTAGATTTTATAGTGTGCTTATGTACTTCTCCTAATCAAATTAGCATGTTGGCTCAAAATCAGCCTAGCAGAAAACCTCTCATTTTCTTACCCATTCCGCTTCATTTATCACCTGGAATTACCAAAGTTTTGAGGTTTTCTTTTCTCTCTGACTAGGCCCAGTTCTGCTTAGCTTATAAAATTTGAAACATTCATCGCCCAAGGTTGCAAGAGCAATGAATATTTATAATCCCATCTTCCCAGCACACTCAGAGGTGTCTCACAGTGTGACTTCACATTAGAAATGTCCCACCTGTAGGGATCACTCAGAAAAACACAGATTACAAGTCTGTACAACATAGAACAAGGTCAATACCCAAATTATGGGAATTATCACCTTAAAAAAGGTTGCATATCTGATGATGCACTGCACCAACACTGATTTATAGGTGCTGTACTAGTGACTCTCCCCTGTGAAGACAGAATTTCAGCTATTAAATTACAACATTATTCCCTGGTTCTTTTTCTGAGGCTTCTCATGAATCAGCTGCAAATTGTATAATGCACTCCTCTCACCTTTTACAAAGTTAGCTCCATCTCCAACAGCAAGAAATGAAAAAAAGGTTTCTCACCTGGCTTCAGAGCCCAGGGAAATATTATAGTTTAAAGAACATTGTGACTAGTGCTGGTGACAAAACACAGGCAGGACTCCAACGATGAGAACTGCTTAGAAAATACTGCAAATGAAGCTTCCTGACCCTCCTGGCACCTTCTGTTAATTTGCTGCAAATATGAATCTTTTTCTAGGCTGAAGCCACACTTTAAAAAACACAACACCCATCCCATTCGTCCCCAAAAATGCACTTAAAGCTTAATGTTAATTCAGATTATTTTCCTATTCAAGACAGCTATGACGATTACTGTCGGGGTCTCCTCCCCCCGCCATGTAGCCCTGGGAGAGGGGCCCTGGGGGGAGGCACGGGGTTTCCCTGCCCCTGGTCAGCCTCGTTCCCCATTGGTTGGTTTGTGTTCCCCTGCGCGGGCAAGGACCCTCGGGTCCCGGGATTGAGCAGTGCCTCGGCAGAGCCCGGCCATGTGGCCGGAGAAATAAACATCTTTCTGAAACATCTATCAAGAATCCATCCATATATATTTCTTTTCCACGGGACTCCTGGTTTGATATAGGTGTGTTACAGTATCCCCACTGTAACAAATGGTGGAGAATTGTGAGCAGAACGATCCCCGATCCCTAAGCGACTGATTTGTGTGAGTAAACCCTGGAAACTTGGATTCCTCTTCTTGGTTTTGTTTTGCTATTCCATATCTAAACTATGGAGGAACCATGGGAAGACTCTTGGCTTTCAGAGCTGCATATGGACATTTATCTTAAACTTAAAATGATTCTTGAACAATGATTTGTAAATTTTAGCTTGATTCAAGCTCAGAAAGAACTGAAACACTTCCTGGCATGGTTGTTTAAGAACTTTTTCTAAGTTTCTTGGGATTTAATTCTTACCAAGGGCTTTTGGAAGACCGTTTGGACCCAGTTAAATTTTGAGTCAAAATATATGCCAATGGAAGAATATTTTCATGAATATTATTTAATTACCGAGACTGTTGAGCAATGTCAGCTGTGTCCTGGTGAAGGGAAGCCTGGCTCAGGGACCGTGCGACCCAGGCCACGTGTACCGAGCGCTCTCCGAGCAGCAGTGAGGCAATTCCCGTGCGCGGGCAGAGCCACGCGAGCTGCAGTGTCAGTGGCAGAGCAGGGAGCAGCAGGACCCGGTGGTGCCCGCCCGGCCCCGCGCAGCGCGTGGTGGAGCGAGCCCCGTGAATGCCCGAATGAGAGGGGCAGCGCACAGGCGGCGGCTGGCAGCGGTGCGGAGCCGCGCCCAGCCAAAACGCGCGCTGGAGCGGGGCACGGGGGGGTCATCGCCGAGATGCAGCGCCTGAAGCTGCAACCAGAGGAGGTAACACACGGAGAACTGAGCAGCGCGGCCCGGCCCGGCCCGCGCGGCCTCGAATGCGACCCTGGGAAGAGCACGCAGGCACGAGCAGCTCTGGCACCAGCAGTCCCGACAATTCCAACACGGGAGCAACCGAAAGAGAGAGCAAAGACACAGCGAGACAAAAAACAGCAGCCACTCAGAAAAAGGAAAAGACCATAGTAGCTAAGATCTTAGGGATAGCGAAATGGTATAATGTTAAACAAAATTATGGTTTTATAACAAGGTGTGACAACCAGCAAGACATATTCGTGCATAGAACTGCTATTAAAAAGAATAACCCTGAAAAATGCATCCCAAGCTTGGGAGATGGAGAGGTGGTGGAATTCAAAATCATACAAGGTAGAAAAGGGTTACAAGCATCGCAGGTCACTGGGCCTGATGGTGTTCCTGTGAAAGTATATATGCTAAAAATCGTACTCCTCTTAGACAATATCTCCATTGTAAGACTCTTCTACAGTCTCCCTTTCCTAATCCCACCTTTCCCTTTTATCCTATGTCCTATTACCCCTAGTGTATTCCCAATCCATTTTTCCATCCATGGTTTCCCTCACAAAACCATACCTTTGATAATTGTTTCCCCAAAAATCCTTTTCCAATGCCGAGTGGGGGATGAAAAGGGCGAGGAAAGAAATTAAACCCTCTCCTGCCTCAGTTTCCCCACAAAGCATGCTCAGAGAGTTCTGTCTCCCTTCTGTCAGCCCTAAGATGTTCCACAGAATCTGTTTGGACATTTAAAGACTCAGGAGGGTGGCTTGTTTTGTTTTAAAACTGTTCTTGTTATGTTTATCCAGTTGTCTTCATTCTCCTTTTATTAAAATAAAACGGGTGAAATGTTGGGGTCCCTCCCCCGCCATGTAGCCCTGAGGGAGGCACGGGGTTTCCCTGCCCCTGGTCAGCCTCGTTCCCCATGGGTTGGTTTGTGTTCCCCTGCGCGGGCAAAGGACCCTCGGGTCCTGACTGTAGCAGTTCCTCGGCAGAGCCCGGCCATGCGGCTGGGGAAATAAACATCTCTGAAACATCTAGCAAGAATCCGTCCATATATATATTTCTTTTCCACGGGACTCCTGGTTTGATATAGGCGTGTTACAGTATCCCCACTGTAACAGATTACAGTCAGTTTTAACACTTGTCAGGAAAATATGGTTCCTTCCACTTTGCAGACAGGCAATTAACGTTCAGCAGCAGCACTGAAATTAGAAACCATCTAGAGGCCATTTTAGGCCAAGAAAGTTTTGCCATTGATTTTAATGCATCAAGATAGAACGTATTCTCCAGTATCCTGCCCTTTCCTATTTTTCCCAAACTTTGGGTGAACCATTAAATTGAAGCCTGCCCTGTAAATCCCATAAGCTATTAATGTAGTTCCCTTAGCTGGAAGATAGATTAATGACCTGAGACTTCTGTAGAATATTTGCTACTTCAGTGCAAATTAATATCATATTTCATCCTCATTTTATACGCACATCCAGCACTTCCTTCTGCAAAGGATACCAGAAGGAGCTGATTATTTAAATGCCAAGATTCTAAATCTTATCTTCAAATTTTTAATCAAACTGTTTAACATGAGTCTTAAATTGCTGCATTTCCATTTTTCATACTTCTCTCACCTAATTTTTCATGTTAAGAACAAAGAAAAAATTTAAAACTCAGATGTGTTTAGGAGGGTTTTTTTTAATACTAATAAAGTTTCTTAAATGCTTTATGTTTTTCAGGACTCTGCTCTCCTCCATACCTTGAGCTGGGACTAAATACAAATGTCTTTCACTTCACCCAGGTCTAAGTTCTCAGTTTTAAAAAAGGTAGTTTTAAATTTTCTAGGTATTGTATGCCATCCTGCAAATAATGATTTTGTCCACAGTCTCCTATATTTTTTTATATTCTCAATTAAATTACCAATTTTTCTTCCACTGCTTAAAAGAATATTGTTCACTAAACACATTTCTCTGACACTGAATGCAATTTCTGGGGAAAGCAAAATCATGGAAACATGAAAATGGCTTGAGACACATGTTTAGTTCTAGACAACTGTGGTCAGGCTTCCTTTCTGTAGGAATTAAAATTTATAGCGAAGTCTCCAGTTCCTCAGGCAAGCACAGCAGGCTATTAGAGGAAATAGAAGTGGCAGTGGGGGAAAAGATGAAGTTGTTTTCTCTTACTGTTCCTTCTTGCCAGCACTTTAAAAAAGTTTCATCTTTACTTGTAAACAGTAAAACTAGGTTGAAACTTCAAACTAACAGCAAAAATGTTCTTTCTTACTATACTTCAAACCCTCAATAATAATACTACTATTAATAAAACGAAAAAATGTTATGAACATCACAGAAAACACCGGTTTGGAATGAAACTACACATTTTATTTTCTGTCTATATTTGCTATTATAAAAAATCTATGAAGAAAACATAGTCCCTTTACAAAGTTTATTCTTGAATCCTTATGCTCTGTTTTGGCACCAGTATTACAGGCACATCACAAATTTAATGGAGACTTGCAAACACATTCACTTACACTTGATCAAGCTACCTTGTAAACTTCATTAGTTGGTATTGAGGATTGCTGTGGTCAAAACAGGATTGGGGAGCATATTTCAGACACTCACCCCTCTCTTGACTAGAAATATCCTTTATATCCAGTCTTAACATATTTAGAACTGACTGTGTCATTTGTAGAGGACCTGCAAGGAACACTCATTCAACTGGCTGACCACTTCAGGGCTGACCAAAAGGTAAAATACGTTGTTAAAGGTATTCTTTAAATGACTCTTAAATGCTGACAGGCTGGGGACATCCACCACCTCTCTAGTAAGCCTGTTGCAGAGTTTGACCACCCTCTTGGCAAAGAAGTGCTTCCTAATGTCCAGTCTAAACCTCCCCTGGTGCAAGTCAGCAGTCCCTCCTGAGTGTAGGAATTGTATTGATTTACCAAAATATGAATATCGATCTAATATTGATATCCAACTGAGACGGACACAAACTCTCTAACAGTTTAGAGTTAGAAAGTGCCTGTTTTATTCGGCGCCAGGCACTGTGTGGGATGGCTCCCTAAGACATGGGGCCCCAATCCAAGCAAACACAAAGCTTTTTATTTACAAAAATTATGAATATCCAAAATACAAATGCATATTCATAACTTTAACACCTCCCATTCTCCGCTTCGTATGGAAATGAGCTTAACTGTCATTAAGCATGCGTAGTGTGTGTCCTGAATTGAGTCGGTGGTCTTGAATTGGGTCAGTGATCCTAAAAAAGATGAAGTAACTCATCTTCCTCATTTTGACCTTTTTGCCTTTCTGAACTTTAACAATCCTAATTACTTTAGTGACCTCCAAATTTCCTCTTGTGTGACTTTTGAATAGGTTCCCACAGAAGGAGGAAATTGGTAATTGTCCTTGTTCCCTGGACCAGCTTATCAATGTTTCTGTTCCTTGTTCTAAGCACAGCTAAGCAAACATGCAAATGACAAATCATCAATTATTCAGTAATCAATTACTAACATCTTGAAAACCGTTTCAGGTCCAGCTCTCTTAACTATTCTAATTAACTCTAGCTGGGCCCGAATTCCTTCCTATTCTAACTAATTTCAACACAGCTAGCCTATAACTAAAATCTTTATGTTTCTTTTAAATCTATGTTTCAGTATCTGCCAGGTTAGTGGTTCTTCTCTCCTCTCCTGCCACCCCATTTCCCAACTGTGCTAATTCTCACTGCACTTCAAAGCAGTTGATGCCCTCCACAGTTCTCCTTCCTCCAGCAGCTGATCTCTTCTTTGTGCCTGTATGAATGCTTCTGGACTGACTTTCCTGTGGATTAAGTTTTCTATGGATCAACCTGCTACATCTTCCTGTTCAACGAGGGTCTCTGACTCTTCCTGTCTTGTCCTCTCTCTTACATAATTTCCTCAGTGGCCATCTGAATGTCACCATTTGTGTCACCGTGCTGTGAGTCCTCCCTTCCAGCTTGTGAAGGTTCACTTGGAAGAAGGTTGGGCCATGCCCTGAGGTTCAGTTTTCAGTGAAGTAACCATGAGAAAATACTCAACAAGGCAGAAAACAAAGCAAGAAGTCAACAAGCGATACAGATGATACCATGAAGGATGACCAGATTTCACAGATGGTTAAGAGGGAGTGATGTGAAGATGGCCAAAGTGGGAGGTTTAGATTGGCTATTAGGAAAACTTTCTTCACTGAAAGAGTTACTAAGTATTGGAACAAGTGGCCCAGGGAAGGTATTTAAAGTATTTAAAAGTGTGGATGTGACACTTAGGGACATGGTTCAGTAGTGGACTTGGCGGTGTTAGGGTAATGGCTGGACTTGATGGTCATTTCCAACTTACATGACTCCATGATTCTATGGAATCTCACATAAAATGGAGGGGAGAACAAAACACATTTTAAAGAGTAAACCCTTGCTAGGTCCCAGGGACTGCTAGATGACTGGCTAGGTAACCCTATCAGAAACACCAAGTTTGGATACAGAGGTAGCAAAAGAGACTTGTGAGGAAAAAGTAACCAGGGTACAAAATTATTTGAGCAGACACTGAGAGAGGGAGGTGATCAAGATAAATGGGAGAACAGGCATGGGAAATGTAGGGAAGGGGAACAAAAGGGGACAGCTCAATTGCTGTTGCTTGAGCTCTGCACCTGATCACTACAATCCATCCCATCTTCTCATTCAACTTGACTCCTATTTTCTGTGTAAGGTGTTGGATTTGTCTACCATGAGAATTCTTGCACAGACCCTTTGTTTGAGAAATAGCTTTGAAGTTAGAAAAGAGAGATAAAAGGTTACAGAAGCAAGAGAGGTAGCAATGTACAGAACATGAAAAAATTCAGACTGACAAACTCCCCCTGTCCTGGTTTCAGCTGGGACAGAGTTAATTTTCTTCTTAGTAGCTGGTACAGTGCTGTTTAACTTCAGTACGACAATAATGTTGATAGCACACTGATGTTTTGGTTGTTGCTAAGTAGTGTTTACAGGATAGGTGACCCAAACTGACCAAAGGGACATTCCACACCACAGAACATTGTGCCCCCAATATGAACTGGGGCAGTTACCCAGAAAGGAGCTGATTGCAGCTCAGGGATGAGCTGGGTACCAGTCAGCAGGTGGTGAGTAACCATGTTTTATTAGTCTCTTTTAGGTTTTATCTCTCTCTCTCTCTCCCCATATTCTTTTTATTACTATTATTGATATATTTTACTTCCTTTCAATGATGAAATTGTTCTTATCGCAACAAATAAGTTTTACTTTTTTCCCCCAGTTCTCTTTCCCATCCCACTTGAGGCAGGGTAGGGAGTAAGTGAGCAGCTGCGTGGGACTTAGTTGCCAGCTGGGGTTAAACCACAACACCCCCATAAAATCCTATTCAGACACTGCTATTGTTATTAGTTCATTGATGCCCAAGCTGCTAAGCCTTTTGGCAAGGAAAATCAGAATGCACTTGACTCCACTCTGCTGTAGCCAGCATGCTTCCAGTGCCCAACATAATTATTTTAATGCCAGCTCGAGTACCCCTGCACTGCAGCACTGCCATACTTTGTCTCAGCAAGGAAGAGAGAGAGATAAACAACTACACCTCCACTCAAAGCTTCCCCTTCTTTTGTCCTAGAGGTAACACTACAAGCAGCACTAACAAAAAGAAATAAAAAGAAATAAATTGGCATTAGTATTGCCTCTGAGATCTCAGTAACTCTAACTGTAATAATCCAAATAAATTAGATAATTGGAAGACTCAATAGAAGCTTTCATAATAAACACTGAGACCCAAGCTATCCTATCTATAATACTGACGAGGGGAAGAAAAGGGAAACTCACTAAACCAAAATCCAGAGGAAAAAAATCAACCTTGATTTAATAATTGAAACATCATGTTCCCTAACATTACACGTGACATGGTGTGGCATGACTTCTCTGATGCGCCAAACTCACAGACAACTGCCTGGTTTAGATGTTATTAGTCTGCTGACACCCTGTCTGTCTTAATTCTGCCATTTCCAAGTAGAAATAAAGTCACAGCTCTAAAACATGGTGTGGATACTCACTCATTGCACTTATCTTTCCAAGCGAGCCTTCCCAACAGATCAGTTTACAAAGGCCAACCCCATTTGGCTGGTGTCATTCTCTTGAAATCTAAACTGTTTGAAAAGATAAATTATTGTTACTACATGCATAGCACCTGTCATATTTTACCCAATGAAATGTGCTATAAAATACATTTCCAGTGACTGTCAGGGAAGGAAGGATTGGTGTTGGCTGCCACTACTGACAAGTCCCTTCCTCCAGCCTTTTGCCTGAGTTGTGCAAAGCCCTCATGAAGATTTATCCACATCCTTTATCAGACTTGAGGAAAACCTCGACCTGGGCTCTCAGGTACTTGCTACAAATTCTTTCAACTTTAACCTGTGAAATAGATGCTGTCTTTCGACTGTTGGCAATTAGCTCAGTGTGAGAGGATGACAAGGAGGAGACTCTGGGCTCTTGTTCAGCAATGATACTGCTGCTCTTGGTTTGTCAACCAGCCAGGGACAAACAGTTTGTTGTGCAAGTGTTATCATTTTACTGAGCAGATCCCCAGTGCCACACTACAGCTGGCAAACAGCAGAAACAGAAGTAGCTCCATTAAAAGCATGTGCTGCACTCCAGCCTTCTATGGGACACACTTCCCACATCTGTCATCTTCACTCTGACTTCCCCACATCACTCACATTCACCCTGGATTTTCCACATCCCCACATTTGCCACCTTAAGAATACCAAGTTTGAAGGTTTTCAGCCTACTGAAGAAAAAACACGTTTAGCATTCACACAGTGAGAAAGCTGTCTTTTCCAAAATGTTACATTTAAGATTGATTCAGAATCATAATGGAATGAGACCTCAGCTGAGAAAAGGGAGAAGATGAAGTTAATTAAAGTGCTGTCCAGCTGGAACTTGAAAATTCTTCAATCAAGGAAATATATCATACCCTGCCTCTTCCCATGTACATTGAAAAATAGCAACTGCTGTGGATTTAATTAAAACTTAGACTTAGTTTTTAGTTAATATTCTTTACTTGATTCATTATTATTCAGTCAAGATGCAAAGTTATGACCCTCATCATGAAAAAGAATGTTTTCCTACATTATGATAACCTATGTGATTTTTTTTGTTGGTTTTGAATTTAGGCAGTTTCTTACAATACCTGGGGAAAGCTGGAGAACAGAAAGGTTACTAGCTCAGCTGGTTTAACTTGGCCATTTAGTTTAAAGGTGGAGGTTTCTGCTTGCTCTGTTTTGCTCAATAAATTTTTGTTGTTTCTCAACCACAGATTTGAAATTAAAATTTCGTATTTAGAGACAGATACTCAAAGATTGCACAAAACTCTTTCTCCATCAAAGCCCATAATCCACATTCCTTCACTAGTGAGGAACTGACTGTGCTGCAGCTAAACAAGCCCACCTTGGTGCAGCAATGTATTAATTTTAATCTCTCAGTGGTTTCCTCATCACCTACAGAATCCAAATCCCAGCTCACCAAATACACCTGTATATAATTTTCAAAAGATTCAAACACATTTCTTCCCCCAGCTACAAGCACAACAACTCAGAGGTCTTTTGGCATCAAGAGCAGTAACATTTATACCAGCATCCCTCAGCTGGAGTGCCACATTATGAGTAAAGGATGAATTCAAAATCCCTGCAGGGGTGACTATCTCAACCTGCAGTTGCTCTGTCAGTGGGGCAGACTGCTCTGAGCTGGTCCCATGCTCCAGTGGCATAGACCCAAGTCTGGTGGGCTTTGCACAGTTGCATACAGTCTCACACTAACAAGGTTCTGCTGATTTCAGAGGCCATTTGGATCAAGATGGGATGGTATGTGGCCCAGGCTAATAGGATGCTCCAGACATTAGCTGATCTCATCCTGCTATCTGCACTGCCTTCTCAAGCATGGGCATGCTGAGCCAAAAACACACCACATCAATCAGTTTTCACCACCTGAACATGCTCCCTACCACCCTCTATGCTGATAGATTGGATTCACTTTGAGAACTGAAAATAAATCCTCCTGGCCTAATTG
Source organism: Aphelocoma coerulescens (assembly GCF_041296385.1). NCBI lineage: Eukaryota > Metazoa > Chordata > Aves > Passeriformes > Corvidae > Aphelocoma > Aphelocoma coerulescens. Next base: position 14,181,180 of record NC_091013.1, on the reverse strand, counting down.
ATAAATCAAATGTACGAGCTAAAGGCACTGCTTGACTGTCTACCTCAGTGGCTGGGGAAAATGGCAAAACAACCACATTACAGACTTACATCCTGCCTTCAGGGACCAGCATTCAGCAGCAGAGGAATCTTTTTACCCTTCTAACATAATTGCCCACCCAAACTCATACAGAGATGCTGTGTTAGTCTCTGTTAGGGCAGTGCAGAACACGAGCAGAGTCACTGGGGCTCCTGAATCAATATAAAAAATAAGCATGGTCTTTAAAAATATGCATACTAAGAAGATTGCAGTTAAGGTGAAAATGTCCACTTTAACCTGGAGATGCAAATAACGTAACAAAATAGGTTTAAGGCTTGTAAGGGATAGAAGAAAGAAAATCTTATATCCAGTAGTTATCTGGGTTCCCACTGGGTGGTTGTGTAAGTACCATGCTTTCAACGTATAATCTGTAACCCCAGCAACCGAGATCTTTTTAAAGGGGACAGGATTGGAAAATAAGGTCTCCACTCCCCACAGCATGAGATAACCATCACAAAACAGCATAGGCTTAGGCAGGGAGACCCATCTGGTAGGAAGGAGTCGAGGAGAGGCTGAGGAAGTTGCAGAAGGATTAGGGTCAGGCAGGTGAGGAAAGGAAAATGCTCTCTGATGCCTACACACCTGCAACATGCACCACTGCTCACTTACAGGGTCTGTTTCATTTTAAATCTTTGTTGTATGATTAACCTAAGGGTTTAATAAATTAAAATGTCGTTAGAAAAAATAGAAATGAAAGAATCCTACAAGAGGTTTCCCTCCATAAGCACTAGGATAGAAATGAGGAAAGATAACAGACAGCTGCTGCTCTCTGTGACTTCCTGTCCCGCTCTCCACCTCAGCAGTTACAATTTTATGTCACATCAAAGATTCATAGAATATGGATCTAGATGCAAGAAAATGCTACCTAGATTTTAGAGAGACTACATTCTTCATATTAAGAGGTTTTAGTGTCTGTGGTTTTTCACTGTTTCATATCCTTTACAAAAGGAAAGGAGGAAACCTCACAATACTTCCTTGAATAAAAACCTTTATTTTGATATTTTCTGTTCTGTAGACAAACTCACATAATGAAAGAATATGCAACACAAATAAATCCCCCAGTTTAACTTAAAATATGGTGGATAAATCCATAGAAAGCCCCATACAGTATTGATATACTTCTATTCAGCTTTCAGAAATGTGTTTCCATGTGTCTAGGATAAACCAGAAAAATAGACAAAAGACTCAGCATGCCAATAAATGTTTTTTAAAAAAGAAAAAAAAAAGGAAAAAAACACCAAATACATTAAGTGTGGGAACTGAAATGAACCAATTAGTATTCCTGAAATTAATTTTTCACATTCATAGTAGTGCAGAACAACTAAATTTAAGGCAATGTGATAGAGGACATGTCATTTACATACCTCCTTCTAGAGCAGGGAGTAGTGCTGACAAGTACACATGACATAAGAGAAATAAAAATGTTGTAACACTCATTCAGCAAGACCCCAGGAAGATCCACACAGAAAAATGCTTCTCTCTCTGAATTATCTAGTGCAGCCTTTGAATTTTCAGTAGTCTTATTTCATGGAAACCTGTGTTAATCAACAAAACCCAACTCACTGCCTGTTTTAGAGACCCCAGAGGCACTCTCTGACCTGTGATGGTGAAGCCTTGCTTCCAGGCAGCAGGAAGCAGAGGTGGGGCAGCAGCACAGCCTCTGCACCAAGGGCATGCACAGAGCAGAGTCAGTGCATCCACAACAATTCACAGTGGTGTGGGTTTGAATTAAGAACCACCACGTAAAAAAGTAGCCTGAAAAATGTGGTCCACGACACACACACTCACTGCTTACACTCGGATGAGTCTGAATATACACCACAAACATTTGCCAAGTGTCTAGACAAGCATTTCTGGTGGTATTAGCTGAGTAAATTTGCAGTGAGTTCGCACAAGCTACAACAGAGCTGTGAACATCAGCCTAGAGAAGGCCAAAAGAGGTAACAGATTAATCACATGGGATCAATTCCCATCTTTAGGGTAACACAGTGGGTCAGGCACATCCACACAAGAAAATGCTTTAAAAACAGAAGAAACAAAAAGATGATAAGATGTCTGTACACAATACCATGCAAACCAATACGTTAGGATAATGGCAAGCTCAAGTTCTACTTGCTTCAGTTTCCCATTCCTCACTGAATTAAGTAGCTAGAAGGGATGGATGATACCATGTGGAAGAAATAGGCAAATTAAAAGGATAAAATGGGGAAAGCCAGAAGGAGAAGAGAGACGACCAAGAGAAGGTAGAACAACTTTTGTCAATTCACTGTCCTTGCTATCTTCTGCTGTATTTTTAAAAGATAATTTTTCCCTTTAGAAATACTCATCATTGGCCACGTGCCTGGATGAGTCAAAAAGAAGACACATGGGCACTCAACAGACAGGGAGATTTAATATATTGCCATTGTTCTCTGGAATTTATTTCAGATAATGAATGTTCTAGAACAGAATTCTTTTCCTTTGGTCCAAATATTACAGAAAATATTTAGCTTAAATCAGTCTGCTAATGTATTCTCATAACCGTGTATCTTTGACACTAACGTTAGCAGCTAAAAATCCACAAAATAAACAATATAGAGAAAACTAGGTCATCAGTCATACTATGGAATGAAAAATGCAATCAGAGCTACTTTTAATAAATGCTCACACAGCATTTCTGCACTTCTGGTTTTCTTATACAGAAGATTTGACGTTGCTAAGTATTCGATGTTGAATTTTTATTTCCAAAAGAAGTTATAAATTAAGCAGCCTATTGTGCTTAGAATAAGGTTATGATCACTGTACTATATGTCAAGTCATTCTTTCAGACTTTGTGCTAAAAATACAACTTTGTGAAAATCCCTGCTACTGCTAACAACCCTGTGAAGTTCTTTGAAGTGCAGTGTGGCTGTCAAATATGTCAGTTGCTGAGGGAGCCTCTCATGGTGCTGAAGAATGAAATATTTGATTTGTGAGTCAGGAAAAGTGGAATAGAGACGTGCTGACACAGAATTGAGCGGTTCAATAGCCTGATCACCAGTTCTTGAGCTGGGTAGGCAAATGTCGGATGCCAGAAGTAGATCAAAGCGCCCCAGGTTGCTGTGAGCTCTGTGTGGCACATTTGGAGCCATTAGAGAGTCTGTCCCTACTCTGCACTGCAACCACACAGAAGTCTGTGCAGAACAGAGGCCAAAATGCAGGAGGAGGCATTAAGGGAGAAACACAGCGAGACAAGTATTGGGAAAAACAATCTGCACAAACCAAATCAATCAGAGGGACTTGTGGCTTGAGGCATCCTGCAAGACCTTAGGTTGAATGCAGCATCTCTGGCACACCCAGCCACACTTTGCATTTCTGCTGTTTGGGAAGGATGTCCCATAGCCTCTCCCCAGAAATATGGTCTTTACAGGGTGAAAGAACATAGCCCAAATGCTGATTGTCAGGGCCAGTTCCTACTGTTATGCTTTATATGCAACATCTGAACTCTCTGATTACAACCCTGTTATGTTAACCACTGCCCAAAATACTGTGAATCCCCACTCCAAAACCAAAAATACTATTATCACTCATATAGTTTTGATTGTGCTGAGCATTTTTTTTCAATATACTAGAAAAGAAAAAAGAATGAGCACATGAAGAACATTTAGTCTTTTTCATTTTTAAGTTATAGCTACGCCTCCTAACCAGGGACTGCAAAATAAAGTTATGTCAGAGGACTTTGAGTTCGCTTCTTCTTCTGCAACATAATGCAACACATTTTTAGTTTCTCCATTTCTAAAATCATAAAAGAAGCTGCTGTCACTCTGCTGACAAAAAACAGATTTCTCTTCTTATTCCCACCCTCAAGATACTTCCAGTTTTTTTCAAGTTGAATCTGAGCTAGTTTAGAAATTGTTATTGTTTTAATGTAATGGTTTGGCTCTTAAAATTTGAACATATTTATTTGAAGGAAATAAACCAGAACAATTTTACTTCTCTTTCTAATATCCAAATATTAAAAGTATTGCTCTATGCTTTAGATCTCCAAGGCTCAAATCTCACTGAAAGAATTTCTTATATTTTTCCTTTATTTTTTCCTTTATATATATCTTTTCCTTTCCTTTATATATTTCCTTTATTTTTTATATTTATATATGAATTTGAATGAATCTGTCTTAGCAAATTCCTCCCAGCTACTAATAGAAAGTAGCCATAAGTGAAGACTGGCATGTGCTATTTTCCTCAAAATCACTTTGCCGTGTTATTCCACCTGATGTACACGTGTTTGCTACATTATTTTTAGTATAAGTTGTAAATTAAGCAGCTTATTGTGCTTAGAGTAAGGTTATGATCACTGTACTATATGTCAAGTCATTCTTTCAGACTTTGTGCTAAAAATACAACTTTGTGAAAATCCCTGCTACTGCTAACAACCCTGTGAAGTTCTTTGAAGTGCTAATGATGAAAGATGAAGCACTGAATTTCAAGAAATTGTAAATCCTACCACAATTAATCTGAAAATGCACATGCCAAGCATGTGCCAAGCCATGAACCCATGTGATTAAAGGAGAAAGCATCCATCTTCTTTTAACACTGCCTAGATTTTATATCACAGCCCTAATGTTGTTTAAACCAAATTTTAATATTTGACTATGGAAAGGGTGAGTTTGCTTTGTTTAAAATTAGACGTACACCCAAGGAAAGTTGAGGGAAATTGCTGGCCTGTAGGGTTAGGCAGGAAGAGCATTGGTCACACCCTCAGTAATGCCTGGATGTCTGTGAAAGTCACAAGAAACACTCAAGAGTTTTTAGAAAGAAGAATCTCTGTACAGGTGTGCAGATTAACCTTATACTCTTGCAATGAGTTCCACTGATCTTTCAATTTAAATAAATAATAACTTCCAAAGAATGTTAGAAATAATGAAGTAATGATGAAGTGCAAAAAGGGAAAGTAAGCCAAACCTCAGCCTGAGGTGGCTGGCAAGTCATAGAAACATTTTTACAGGCTTAAACTAGCAGGAGAGTTGAATAATTGATTGGAAAATTTCAGAGAAAATAAACTTTCATTGGAAGATATAATTTTGTGCCCAGGGGGTTTCACTCAGAAAGTTCATTTGGTGTTCAAGCACTCCACTCCAGACAATTCATGTCCAGGAGCAGGAGTAACACATCAAGCTACAAGTCTTGACAGCTCATTAATGTGAGCTCTGTATCACATGAAAACAGCCACCTGGCCCTCCCATCTGAGCAAGCCTTCCCAGAGCAGTGGCACAGCCTAGTGTTCCCAATCCAGGCATGCTTCCCTCACCCCAAGCTGTCTCCCCTTCAGCTGGATCTCAAGAAAACAGATGAGCCCTCACTGCTGAGCCTTTTAAAGGAATCTCACATTCCCATTTAAGACACACCTTATTAGAGATCATTTGGAGCATTTCCTCGAACAGGAATATTACTGTGGTTCAGTCCTGTTGCAATTCATCAATGTTGATTTTTTAAACTGGTGTCCACTGTATTTATTTGTTGACTTTTCCAGTATTTACACAGGATGTAATGATCCACTGATAGTTCATTAAGTGGTTCATTTGTCTTGTTACAAACCAAACTAGGAAATCTCTAGGGAATGTGGCCAGCAGGCCAAGAGAGGTGATTCTCCCCCTCTTACTCCATTCCCATGACACCCCACCTCGAGTACTGCATCCAGCTCTGGAACCCCCAACATAAGGATGTGGACCTGTTAGAGAGAGTCCAGAGGAGGCCATGAAGATGATCAGAAGGTTAGAGAACCTCTCCTATGAAGAAAAGCTGAGAGTTGGGGTTGTTCACCCTGAAGAAGGCTCCAGGAGACCTTGCAGCAGTCTTCCAGTACCGGAAGGGGCCTACAGGAAAGGTGGAGAGGAACTTTTCACAAGGGCATGCAGTGATAGCATATGGGGGAATGGCTTTAAGATGAAAGACATTTAGGTTAGAAATTAGCAAGAAATTCTTTATTGTGAAGGTGGTAAGGCACTGGAACAAGCTACCCAGAGCAGTGGTGGACGTCCCATCCCTGGAAGTGCTCAAGGCCACGTTGAATCAGGCAGCCTGGACTAGTGGAAGGTGTCCCTGGCCATAGAGGGGTTGGAACCAGATGATCTTTAAAGTCCCCTCCAACCCAAACCATTCAATGATTCTATGATCTACAAACCAGATCAGCAGATCAGTGTGCAGAACCAGTGCTTTCAAAATTCCTCTTTTCTCTGTATTTCCAAGAAAAAGTCACATTTTTTAAAACCACAAGTGCAATCTAGCCACTGTACCTAGAGCCTGCAGGGCAAGTGGCTATTTGGAGCACAGATCCTGAACCGTCCCTGTGCTAGATGGTCCCTGTGGTTCCCTTTGCCTGGCCCCTCTTCTTGCCACCTTCAGTTCATGGCCAGAACAACCAGGTCTCGGTCCTCCTGAGGGAGACTGAATGATATTGCAACACAAACAAATATTAGCAGCAAGATTCTTGAAACCCTCTGAAAGGAAAACAAAGGAGGACTCTGTTCCCACCATTAGACCTGTCTGTACTATCACACAGGGAACCTAAGTCACTGTTCCCTGCTTCTTCATCAACATCCAGCTTTTCTGGTATTCATTTTCTGGTATTCAGTCTTTGGCTGGGTTGGGCTAGCAGCCACTCCTCAACATACTCTAACTAACCCCACTGGAATCAGTCACATTTTTCCAGCTTTACCCAGAGATTACAGACAAGGACTATGCAGAGTGTTGGTCCAAGGCAATGCAGACATTTAAGATTATAGTATTAGATACATTAGGAACTTCAGAGTAATCATGTTCACACACTGCTGAAGGCAATATGTACATTTTACTTTGACTAAAGAGGTGATAAGATTATTCAGGGAAAAGCTGGAGATTATTAAAATGCTTTGCGATTAATTATTGCATTTCTTTTATAGCTTTTTTTTAACTGGTTTGTAAAGTTGAATGTGATAAAATAGCTTCAGAACACTGTATTGAAATGGAAAAAGAAAATCTATTGCCTTTTCAAGGTTTTCCCTTTTCCAGTAATTATTTGTTGAATTCAGCAGAAGTTAATTAGAAATTTCAGAACTTTTTTCCAGAAAAAAAATGGATTTGTTTTAGGAAATAAAATATTTGCTCTAATTCCAAATTTGTTTAGCAAGGAAATTTCATACCTCCATTTCTTAATGATTAGAGCATATATAACCAGTAGTAGCTGCTCTTATATCAGCTGTCAGGGGAAAAATAATCAAAAAGACCCCATACATATTACTATTTGACCTTTCAAAATTTTTACTTCGGGTATTTAAAACTGTATGCCACAGACATGTACATTTTACCCCGTGTAAAGCAGAAATTCTCACCTAGACCCAATTAAGAATTGCATCTGAGTGCACATGGTAATGTTCCCTCAACACCACATCCAACCCCAGCTTGTACCTGGACAGCCTGGGGGTCACTGGGAGGCCAGCAGCAAACTGCAGAGAGGCAGGGGATGGGTGCCTTTGCTATTCCTTGCTCCCACATGCTCAGAGATCACTGACACTTTTGAGGGTTGACATTAACAAGACTTGGCATCAGAATTATTATTTTCTTCCTCTTCTCCCTGAAATGATTCTGCACTGTGGTCTTATACACACAAACATACATCCTCATGGCATGGAGTCAGTCTGCGGAGTCCAGGGCACATTCACCCTGGCTTAAGGAGGGAGAGAGAAGTAAAGATCTCAGTTTTGTCATCTTCTGTCACACTGGTGTGTACTTTATTCTGCAAGTGCTTCAACTGGAGCCAACAAACCTGTATGGACAGAGTAGAGCACTACTCAGGTTAAATAAGATTAAATAAGGATGGCGGATTCAGGTCAAGCCAAAGGTAAAAATATCAATTTTTTTCAGAAATAAAAAGGTAGATACCATAAAATAGGAAAAGACAATACATATTTGACAAAACTTTGGATGAAGAGACAAGCCTTGTAGACCACTAAGACCTAGAAAGATTATTGATGCCACAAGCTCCATGTCTGGAAGCTCTCCATCTCAGTGGGAGCACTGAGACAACCAGAACAACCTGCCACAAAATCACTACCTGAGGAAATACCACCCTCATTGATTTCTTTGATTTAAAGATTATTCCTGTGCTCGAGTCAGCCAGATAATTGTTTTACAAAAAGAATTACTAGTATCAGAACTTCAGCAGCTCTGCAATGTCCCTCGTCAAGCAAACAACTAACTCTTCCACCCACTCAGTACACCTCCACTTGTGAATTGCAATTAGCATTGCAAATGTCTTTCCCTTTTCAGAACTATCGATTGTGCTGTTAAGTAGCAGCAGAGAGTTTAAATGCTTAGAAATCTGCTTTAGCTTCCATTCTGTTATCTATCTACCTACCAAACTATCTATCAATTATCTATTTATCTATCTATCTATCTATCAATCAAAAAAAAAAAAAAATCCAATTCTATATGGATACTACCATCACACAACCATTGTACAACCTTCTAGTTATGGGCAGTATATATTATACTATGGTATTCCCACTCACATTTCAAAAGCTTTATTTAACATGGTCTAAATTTCTTCCCACTCTTTAGGGGAAATATTCCCATTGTACACCTTCCCAGTATACCCTATATCAAAATTTTATGGCTAGTTAAAAGAAACAGTATTAGGCCAGCTCATCTTCTGTGAGTCTCTTTGTTTTTTCTGCTTAACACCTCACTTTATTTAAACCTGGATATATAGATATGTATGGATGTGTTGGATATAAGGAGGCAGAAAGAGAGTGAGATATTATAGTTGCTCTTACACACAGACATTGCTTTTAAGGGTGAACAGAAAACTGTATTATGACTGACAGTTCAGAAAATTGCAATGGTGGGCAGTGAGAAAAACACCACATTGGTATGAATATTCTTAATATACCTTGCAAAACCCTGGTATAAACCCAGCAATTTACCACACACTGCAAGATGATTACAAACATCGTCTATAAACCTGAGCTGGCCTAGGGGTGGAGCCGAGAGATGAAGCAGCAAGACTAAGAAATATTAGGGCTCTGAGGAAGAGATTGAGCTGGACCCTCACTCTGCCATGCTTACATCCCACATCACAACCTCCTCAATTAAGAAAAAGAAGGTAAAGTAGTAAATACCTGAAAAAAAACCCTGAAAATCATAGGTGACTCCCTTTTGAGAGGAATGGAGAGCCAATATGCTGACTAGACCCATTGTGTCATTGTTGAAAGGTCATGGGAATCAGGAGATACCTGAAAACTGGAAGAAAGCAGAAGTCACCCCAGTATTCAAAAAGGGCAAGAAGAAAAACCCAGGGAGCTCCCGGCCAGTCAGCCTCAGCTCAGTCCCTGGAACAGTGATGGAGCAGAGAGGAAAGTGGTGGATATTGGTTATCTTAACTTCAGCAGGGTTTTCAACACTGTCTCTCACAATATCCTGATAGACAAACTCAGGAAGCGTGGACTGGATGAGTGGACAGTGAGGGGGATTGAGAACTGGCTGAATGACAGATCCCAGAAGGTCATGATCCATGGCACAGGGTCTAGTTGGAGGCCTGTCACTAGAGGTGTCCCTCAAGGCTCAATACTGGGCCCAGTATTGTTTAACATCTTCATCAATGACTTGGAGGAAGGGGCAGAGGCCTCCTCAGCGAGTTCACTGATGGCACAAAGCTGGGAGGAGTGGCCGATACCCCCGAGAGCTGTGCAGCCCTTCAGAAGGGCCTTGACAGGCTGGAGAGATGGGCAGAGGAACGCTCTGAAACTCAGCCAGGGCAAATGCAGGGTCCTGCACCTGGGCAAGAACAACCCCAGGCACCAGCACAGGCTGGGGGCCGACCTGCTGGAAAGCAGCTCTGAGGAGAGGGACCTGGGGCTCCTGGTGGACAACGAGCTGTCCATGAGCCAGCAGTGCCCTGGGGGCCAGGAACACCAATGAATCCTGGGGTGCATTAGGAACAGCATTGCCAGCAGGTCAGGGAGGGGATCCTGCCCTGCTACTCAGCCCCAATGAGGTGTGTTTGGAGTGCTGTGTCCAGTTCTGGGTTCCTCAGGACAAGAGAGACATGGAGATCCTGGAGTGGGTCCAGTGGAGAGCAACAAAGACAATTAAGGGATCAGAGCACCTCTCTTACGAGTAGAGGCTGAGGGAGCTGGGTCTGTTCAGCCTTGAGAAGAGACAACTGAGAGGGAACCTCATCAGAGTCTATAAGTATTTGAAGGAAGGGTGTCAAGAGGAGCCAGGCTCTTCCCGGAGTTGCCGAGCGTAGGACAAAAGGCAACAGGCAGAAACTGATGCACAGGAAGTTCCACCTGAACATGGGGAAGAACTTCCCTGTGCAGTGACCAAGCACTGGCACAGATTGCCCAGAGAGGGTGTGGAGTCTCCCTCACTGGAGATGTTCAAGAACCATCTGGACACAATCCTGAGCCATGTGCCCTGGGATGCGCTTGCTTGAGCAGGGAGGTGGGACCAGATGACAATTCTAACAACTTCTGAGACCGAAGGATGAGCAGGGTATGGAAAACCAACACATCAGAAGGGCTTTGTTTATCTCAGTCACAGGAAAAGCTCCAACAGGGCTTCATTTGCATCTGCACAAACACCAGAGTGTGCTACAGTAAGGTTCTCTAAATTGATTAGCTGGAGGAGGGGAAAGCAGACTTTCCTAGCAAGCTGCTTTGAAGACTCATTTGCATGCAGCGGCATGATGCGATGAGCAATCGCATGAGCGGATCCAGAGCAGGGGCATCTGCTCAGCTCCAGAGGCCTCTGCCTCAGGAGAGACCACGGAGTTAATCCTCAACTGCAGCTACCAAGACAGGTTTTCCTGAAGTGCTTGGGGGACAGATTAGTTTTTGACACAAGTTTACCATGCTTAATTCGATGCTTTCATAGAAGTATGTCCATCTCCATAATCAAGAACTTTTCTCTTTGCTTTCCTATTTTGATTTTAAGCTTGTCTAGCCACAGTATTTTGACAAATTTAGAGTACATCAGTATTAGGGATGTAATACATTCAAGTGATGTTACAGACAAGCCATATGCAAACTGAGAATCCATGGGGTCATGGTGAAGTGCTAGGAACAAAGGGAAAAACTTCACGGGGAGGGATTATTCACTGGTTTCTGACACAGAGTTTCAAGCTGAGAGAATCAGCTGCTTTGAAAAAAGTCTCACATCATCACATATGTCCCTTCTAATAAAAACACCAGGTAACCTTATTTCCGGATGTAAAGTACTCAGATAGCTTGCTTATTGACTGCACAATGGTATTCAATAATTTACAGTGGTAAATTCTTCATTAAAGCTGGTTTCTAGCTGTGTCTCAGAAACTGAATGTTCATTTAAGTGAAAAGTGACCCTGAAACCATTGATACTGAGCAATCTGACCTTATGTGGGAAAGTGTGCAAGTCATCAGACAGATTGCAGTAACATATCTGAGAGGTGAAAGATAAAAGCCCAACTACAGTTGGCTTGGCAAAAAGTGTTCTCACAGGAACATACTGCTCCATCAACACTGCCATTCACAGAAACAGACCAGTTTTAGGCATGGTTTCTAAGATGCAGAGGAGTCTGCAGACCAGACAAAAATCCCTTCTTGAAAACGGGAACTTAAATTATTTGCTGAACCGAGATGGACCAATCAACCCAGGCCAGAAGAGAGTAATTCCCCAGGAAAACTGCTGTGTATACAGCTGGCCTGCATGATGAGAAGGGGAGCTTGAACTTGTGGCTCCTGCCTGCCAACAAACTTTTGTAAGTAACTAGACCATAGAGACTTGTTTTAGTCTCTATGAGTTCAGGAACTCAATGACCATTTTATATATGTATATGAGAGTAAGACCATTCACCAGGCAGGTGGTCCCACACTCTTGCATCTCTAAACTATAACTTTTCATTGGAACTACATTTCACTGCTCTAGTTCCAGCACCTCTAGGTGAGCTACATGCCTCACATTTCAATCAAGGTAATTTCCATCTACTGATAATTTTTATCCTCCTACTTTTACATTGATTTATAGAAACTGTGATGAAAGATTAGGAAAAAAAATCTGTTAGTGTTAAATGGCTTCTTTTTTTTATAGCAAGCTCGTTACATTAAACAAAAAAAATATTAAACTGCCACACTGACATTGAACAGCAAGCTGAATTAGATTTGCTTATTGAAAAAAAATTCAGCAGAAATGAATTTATATTTCCTTAAATGCTGCATACGTGCAAATATTCTTAATGTTCAGTGAGCAGGCAGTTCAGTAAACCTACAGCATGCTATAAAACCTTAGCAGCATCTGAATGGGAATATCACAGAAAAAGGAAATATGGGTGCAAAATATGCTTGGACAGAAATCACCACTTCTCTGTACAATTACATAGTTTATTACAGCTGATCTTTCACACAATTAGTAAATTAGATCAGGATGTTCTAAGTTCCTTTTTTCAGCAATCTGCAAAATATTAAAAGCAATAAAATAATAAATGCAGACATTTATACTGAAGTGCCTATGGGGCAAGTTGCCATATTTCAGGCTTCCTAAGGACTTTATTGCCAAATCCCAAATTATGGGACTCTGACATAAAATGAATCCTTTTAGTGCAGCTGTGTTTATTTTAGTACAGAGTATGCCTACGTTTGTGCTTTAGCTCAGCTCATGAACATGCTTTTGAAGGCAGATTGTGCAGTTGCTGCCACTTAGCATGCTTTGATTCATATGACGGAAAGGCCTCAGAGGATACTTTTACAATTAACCAGATTCTTTTCAAATTAAATCAAACTGGATGATGGGGTTGAGGAACACATTTACTGTCCTCCAGCTGCCATGACCATTTTGTCCTTTGGACCAGAACAGAGCTAGTTTGAAGTAAAACTCACCTGAAATGGGAAAAAAATTGCCCTCAGTGAGTCCTCAGCATCAGCTGGATATCTTCCTATGGCACTGAACTTCTTGCACGTGTAGGTACAGCCTCCAGAGACCTACAGTAAGTACCAACAATTCCTTTCCATCCTTCATAAGGAAACAAAATCTCAGCCTCAGTGTCCTGTGGGTTTCCCAGGCAAGTGCTTTTGAGCCTCTGATGTACAAATGAGATCATAAATTAACTACTAAATTACAGAGAAATTTAACCTAAGATCTTTCTCAAATGGCAATTGACCTAATATTATCCTACAAAAACACCAATGACGTTTCAAATCCTGCTGGTGTAAGTCATTAGAACAACATTGCTTGTGTCATTTCATATTCATGGGCTTACATGAAAACCCCCAGAAACAAATACCTCCCTTTTGTCTTTATTTTAGACTGTAAGGCCACTGGCTTAGGCACCACAACACTGTGATATGAGAGTGGAAATCCCCATTCTGTTCATGACTTGTACTTGCTGCTGCTTATCAATTCAGCAACATCACCTCCCTGTGTATGTACTTCATGAAAGCTAAGCATGCTGGTCCACACATTTAGCAATTAGGGATTTCCATCTTTAGTTAAGTTATTCACTGTTACTGAAGTGCCTCAGAAGGACAGTCAGTCTCAGTAATACAAAACCTCCTACAACAGATAATGGCGCTACTTCAATGTCAAGTACCTAGACTTGTTGAAATATTTTAAATTTTAATTTGAAATCAAACCATAAAAGTTGTACAGGATATTTTAAGTCAAGTATAAGCTCTGCTTCTGTGACCTTAGACTTATCTATATCATTTGGTGATTTTATTTATTTTGCTTGAGGATAATAAATAACGGGAGTAACAGCTAGTTTCCATGCAGCCACATAATGATTAGTGCTCCCAAGGACAGAGTTCAAGTGAATGTCACCCCTTAACCCTGTATCCCCTCAGGGAAGTTTAGTTGTTAACATAGTCTCAAACAAGAGCAAAGTAGTATGTAGCACATACAAATTGCATAGTTATGTAATTATGCAAATGACACTTGCATGAAATATGTCATCCATAAGAGAAAAAATACCACTAAGCCTTGTGGAAAAGAGTTTGCTGCATTTAGAAGAACTAAATTTAGATGCCTAATCTAAACACCAAGGCAGCCATTATCTGATTCTGTTTATAATCTAACCAGGGAATAATTGCAACTCACTCTGCCGAGGAACAACATAATTTTCAAAGTAGTGGGTGGAAGCCAGTGATGCACTGGGAGGGATTAGGAAATACATGAGCTGGATGGCAAAGTCTTTGATTCTGAATGGAAACAGAAGGAGACCCTGGCACATCCGGGTCAGCAGTTTCCTACCAGCCAGGACTTTGAGGACATGCTGTGTAGACCATGTAGACCATATTCGAGTCCTTGCCCACACATAATAGATCCACTTTTATAGCTTGCCAACAGATGTATTTCACAGGCTTTTCTGGATTTGATACAAGGATAGAACCAATCTTGAGTTTCCTAAGTTCCCATTGCCTACATTTTTATAAGGCTGTGACTGTGTTACTCAGTTTTGACATTGCAAATGTACAGTTCACTTTGCTTTTATATGTGTGTGGCACAGCAAGCTTTAAGAGGATGACACTGGCATGCTCTAGCAAAGCCACCACACCAATACAATCTTCCAGGGGTGCATTCCACTTTAATGCCAGGGCCAGCCTAGGAGCTGGTAATGCTAGAAACTGTGTGTAAGAGACATCTTTCACCAGACAGCAGCACAGGACTGACCCTAAGAAGTTGTAGGAAAATAAGAACCAAATGGTAAAATGGAATGCCTGAACATGGAAGGTCCTCTCAGGAGTTCTTAAGAATAGCAAACCCGAGGCAGGATTTCTGCCTGCCTGTCATTTAACTTAAATCATAGCTATTCCCTGACAACACAAGATCAATTTGCAATGCTTTGGAGATTCTGTGTGTGTTTGCTTTGCTTGCTTTCTCTTTATTTGGAGAATATAAAAGAGGATAGGAAAAAAGACAAAATTTTCAGAGGAAATCTTGTTCCCAAGGCAGAGAGCGAGCAACTGGAACAAAAAAGCCTTTTCTTGATAAGGAATAGAGTGGAATTACAGAGCCATGAACAAAGCAGCACTATGTAAACCAAACTTAACAGAGCCTGATGGGCCAGTCAGCTGTATAAACATGTGGACATCAGAAATCTGCTTACACAGAAACAGAAGTGATGGCACTGAAAAACTTTTCAGAGAACACATTATTGCTGAAAGGCGGGTACAGAGTTTAACCCAGACTGGGAAAACCGCCTGCACTTTTGGTTTTCCAATGAAGGTGGTAAAGCAGGAGTTATTTCAAGCCTAGACATGTAGACACAGGAAGCAGAAGAAGTTGCTTATGAGAGGTAGGTGAAACTGCCAAAGAACATTAGGACTGGTTGGGAGTTAAGGCTGAAGTAAGTAGCTGTGGGGCAGCTGAACGATCATATCCCACGAGGAGAATTGGTCATGCTCATCTTACAGAGAAGACTCAAATACTGAGGGATGACTTACCTTTTTTTGAAAGTGCAAAATGTTCACACAGTAGCAGAAGGTCCCAAGATGTACATTATCTACAGCAAGAGTGGAAAGCTTAGACCACTTTATCACTATACTACAAAAGAACTTGATATATTCTGTGTAAAGAGACTTTATGATGAATACTTAACATCTTTTCAAGATGCAGTATCAAAACCACTAGAACTTCTAGAAGAAGAAAAAAAAAGAGAGGTTCATGGAAATGTCTGTTAAACTTGCTAGTTCTGCTAAGTGGATAAAGTGGAAGGAGAGCCTTACTTACACAAAGAAACCATAACAGGGGCAAAGCTAGCTTTCAGTAGTAGGGGAAAAAAAAAGAAATCTCAGTGGGGACCAGAAAATAGGCAAGACAAAAAAGGCAAGAGAAAATTATTTAGGACTCATCCACAGAGCACAAGAAGAAACTAAATTATGAAGACTGGTGCAGATAAACTCCAAAACTCAACACCTTTTGCTATTCTGAAGCTGAAACTAGAACAACAGGTGCTGCAAATCCTGTCAATCTTTGTAGTGGTTTTGTGAGGTGGACAGATGGACCCATTATAAAATCATCAGCTTGTACATAGCATTTCAGTACAGCTCAGTTATGACCAGTGCATCTATTCCCATGTTTCAATTCCCACTTATTTCCTTCTTTGCAGTGAAGAGAGCACAAATGCAGAGACAGAGCAATTAAATTGTCATTCACAAAGGCTGGAATTGAAGCACCTCTTTCCAACAGGGGCATCTATGCCTGCATTCACATTATCACTAGATCCTTCACTGTTTCCTTTTCAGTGGTTTTACAGTTGCCTAATAATTAGATATTCAGTTAACTGCTCAAAAAACTCCAGGAAACATGATATGAAAAAGAAAAAATAAATGAGAAAGTGGTACATCTGCCTGAGGAAATGCAGAGAAAGCCAAACTCCATCTGTCTGCATTCATCTGCCTGGACATCCAATGTAGATTGTCCAAAAGCCACACACTTGCAGAGTAGGTAGATCTGCACATCAATTTGCACACCAGAGCTGGGCACATTAGCTTGCCACCAAGAGAATGTGCTGATTCAGCCTTTTGGCCAGCCCTGCCTCATGTCCCATTAGCCCTGGCCATAGGAGACTTGTCCAGTCTTGCTGCTCCCAGATGAAATTTATTCCCAAAATCTATCCCAACAAACCACCACAAATTATTGTCTTAGTTTCTTAAGCTATAATTAGATATTTCATTCCCCTTGCACTGACCTACTGCTTTTGAGAAAATTTTGCCTTTGTTGCTAGATAGGAAGAGTCTTTTCCATATGTAACAAGTTTTCATTAATTGTTTTTACTGGTGTCCTTTCAAAATCACAGGCCCCCAGCATATCTCCAACTAACACCTGGTGACAGTTGCTTTAAAAACTGTTTCTGCACGCAAGGGTTGACTGGCCAAAGAGGACAAAGATACTGGCATTGCAGCACAAATAAAGGTGGCAGGTCAGGTTCAGAGAGAATGACAACAGCATCCCTCAGGCTAGGTAGGGAAGGGCAGGACAGGGAACACAGGTGCAGTGCAATTGAGGGGCAGATGGGGAATAACTGATAGGAACACATGGAGAGAGGACAGATGATCCTGAGGTTCATAAACTCTTCTGTATTTCTCGAGGCTTAGCAGCATTCAGCCAGAAGCAGGAGCTCATTTTATTTAAAAAGGTGCTATCTTGGCATTACAGAAATAGACTGGTCTCTGACTGGAATGACATTAATCAGTCTCACTATCATTGCTATAACAAAACTCCTCTCTGTAGCTACATAGGGTATGGCTATAGATATGCAGAAAATGGCTCCAGCAGAGCATGGTCAGGGACTACTGCAGCAGATGATTTTCTAACAGCAGTAGAGCCATGTCTGTATTTATCCATCCTGGTGAGCTCTGTGCCCTGCTCCTCAGAAAAGTGGCCTTTGCCATATCCCAACATGACAGATGTATCAAAAGATCTGCTTCTTGGTGACAGCGTTGCACATAATACCAGGTGCAGAACAAGAGATGATATCAAGGAGTTGCTTAGACATCCTTGCTTGCTCAACATCTGTAAAGTAACAATGATGAAGCTAATTAATTGGAGGCAATTAGTGCAGGTATCTGAACAAGGAAGAATATTGTACAAAATGAAACAGATTGACTTTGGATGTGGTTGTGTCCTTTTCTACCTTGTCATGATAATTTCTATTGAGTTACACATTTGACATCATGGGAAGAATTCAGTTTGGTGTGAAGATATTTACGTGTAGGCATTCACAGACAAATGCCTAAACTCTATTAGCAAATCCTAAGGAGCTCCTGAGGAAGAGCTCATTTGGATACCTGCCTGGGATTCAGATGCCTAAACACAGACAACTCATGCTGTTTGGATGCTGTGGAGATCCCTGAACCAGTCCCTAGCTTATGCTCCAGGGAGTGCTCCTGGACCCCTCTGATACTGGCCAGTCTTGTGCAGACATCTGGGGGACCAAGGGGCACCTCAGAGGGCCCTCAGAACTGTGGGACTGAGAACTGTCCATAATGGCCTTGCTGAAATTATTTGGACTGTCTTGTGTTCAAGAAATGACTGGACAAGGCACTCAGTGCCATGGTCTAGTTGACATGGTGAGCTTCAGTCAAGGGTTGAACTTGATATCAGAGGCTTTTTCAACCTAATTGATTCTGTGACTCCGTGATCTAAAATAATTTTCTGTATCTGTTTCCATGAATATATAGCAAGGTTTTATGCTTACATAATGTACATACAAATAATGCTCTTGAAAGTAGATGGTCTGTCAGCTGAAGTTTCAGTTACGTAAATAATTTACTGTATCTTCATTAAATCCATGAACTTTTCCTTTGTTAAAAAAAAAAAAAAAGCAGCAAACAAAACCAAACATAAATCCCAAAGAAATCTGTCTTTGCACACAATTTATTTGTATTTCTGAGTTTTATAAATGAGCTCTCCACGTGTCTCCATTAAGTTTTTAGTTCAGATCAGGAATCCATTTCTGAAGCCAAATCTCCCAGTTTTGCCCAGTTACCATGCCTGCTTTCCCTCTTGATCTACACTCTCATTGTATGGTTCAGAATCACTAGACTGAGATTGTAGACATGATGAGGGATTAAAAATTCAGTATTTGGAGAGACATTTAACTACTGTTTTTCAAAAGCTGTGGTGAAACAAGGAACTAAGAAAGTAGTAAGCAGAGAGACCTTCTGTTGGGGTTTCAGTTCAGTCCTAGTTTTTTTCTGTTAAAGGAATTTTTTCCCATAGCATGTTGCTAGGAGATAAATGGCCATACTTGAGAGGAGATAGCCATACTTAAGAAAGACAAAAGGGCCCGTCCAGGCTTTTGTTCTCACCTGGCGGGCAGTTCAGTTCGCTCTCAGCGTCTGGAGGGAGAAGGTGCAGAGAGAGGAGCTGCTGGTTCCCGTTTTCGGCGTCTTTCCTTTCTGCTGGAAACACCACCGGGGATCCCAAAGCTGCTTTCCCTGCCCTGCTGGAGCGTGGGCTGCGGCCGCCCCACCCCGCTGCTGCTTCGAGCCTTCGCTGCATTGTAGCTGTGCTTACCCTGCCTGCCTGGAGCCCCGGGGGGTTCCCCTTTTGGATACATCTCGTCTGCCACCCGGGATTTGTGTTTGTGCCTGCCGCTCCAGCCTACCAGTCCAGCCTGCTGTTTCCGAGAACCCGGGACCAGCTGCCCATCGGTTTCTGAAGCTCCTTTGTTCCATCCTTCCCCGGGATCCCAGGGCATCAGAGCAGCCGCGTGCTTCCCGAGCTCGCTCCGGAGCGCCCCCTGCAGCCGCGGGGGAACCATCGCACCTGCCGTGCTCACCGGGAGCCACCAGCGATCCCTGCCGGCTGCGAGCGGAACTGCACCCGAGGGGAAATAGCCTGACAGCCGAGAAGGCTGGGACTGGGTTTGTGTTTGCTGTTACTGTCATAGTTGTTGTTGTTTTGTTTGACTAGTTATATATATATATATATATATAGTAAAGAACTGTTATTCCTATTTTCCCACATCTCT
Source organism: Aphelocoma coerulescens (assembly GCF_041296385.1). Taxonomy (NCBI): domain Eukaryota; kingdom Metazoa; phylum Chordata; class Aves; order Passeriformes; family Corvidae; genus Aphelocoma; species Aphelocoma coerulescens. Next base: position 14,161,658 of record NC_091013.1, on the reverse strand, counting down.
GCCTAAAGACCCTTGATTTCAAAATTATAATAACTCAGAGGGAAAGGGGTTACATCTGCCACTCCAAGGGGAGGCTTCTGCCTTCCTTAGCAGACACCTGTCTTTCAAACAGAGACACCTTCCAAAATAAAAAGAATCTTCAGAACAAAATACAAGTTTATCTGAGGGTTACTGCAAAGGGAATCAGTAGCAAACACAGTAGGGAATCAAGGAAGAAAACATCCAGATTAATATATTGCATGAATCATGAAATATTATTGAAATAACAATGCATAGCATCTCAGTAGCTTTTTTTGGCAGATTACATGGTCAATGGAACAGGATATAAATACCAAACATTGATTTTAATAAGGTATTTGAAACATTCTGAAATATTCTTACATTCACTGGTTTGGATATACTCAGGGTACCATGCTTTATCTACCTGTAATATCCCACTGAGACACCTGACATGGGATTTCCACTATATTCACATTTGGGAAAATGAGGGGACCGTGTGTTAGTTTTACAAATAACAATATTTTTCCTTGGGGATGGGACAGCAATCTCTTATTTTAAAACTGACCAAAGAGATCTCCATTATTTATAGTCTCACGTTCAAGGCTGCAGAACCCACTTTTCAAGCATCACTGAAGGTCAACAAATGCTGGAAAGAATTGTTAATTAATTTGAGTTCCAAATGAAGAGCATAGCAGGGAAACACGTTGAGAAACCGTATAGCCTGTCTTCTTGACTAAGGCTCTGGAGAGAGACTTGGGAAATTCAAAAAGAGCAGCCAGAAACCAAGCCAAAATCTGCTGTTTGTAATGTGGGCATCATTATGTGACTTGATATGATAAAATCCAGACAACAACCAATTTCTCGGTTCATGGGAGGAGCCCACAGAACAGAAACACAAATACCTAAGGCAGTGCACTAAGGAGCCTCATGATATTGTCTAGAAACACTGAAGGAGATATAAACAGGAGAAATGCAGAGAAGGGAATCTGATGAATCATACACTGCAGGACAGACAGTCTGTGGGAGAAAGAGAACAGAAAGGTAGCAAGGCTGAAAAAGATATGAGCAGTATACACAGGAAGAAGGGTCAGAACTGGGACTGTGGTATTCAGTAAGAACAAAAAAATAAGCCCAAACTAACAGCCAGTGTGATTTGCAGCTCTTTTATTAGTGCTCCACTGTGAGCAGTCTGTAACACAGAGCTTACGAGCAGGAAGGCACCAGGCCCCCACCGGGGATCCCATGGATTTACCAAGTCCACCTGGGAGATGGCAGGGGTTGGGTGGCACTTCCTGATGGCATATTCTTGAAAGCCCACCCCAAATACTGCCATCTGGCTATCTTCATGCCAGGATGAATTGGAAGGGATCCAAACAAAAGCAAGACAAATGACAAAGAGCTGGAGGGAATGACTTCAAAGGAAAGATTAAATGAGCTAAAATATGCATAGCATGGTTAAGGAACCACTGTAGGTCAGGAGACAGGGAATACAGTAACTATGAGCCATTCTTAGGCAGAGGTGTAAATGAAGAGGTCTATCATTAACAGTAAATAGGCAGGCAGAAGAATTTGTCATCTTATTAATATTCTTCTCCTTCAATTTTTGCTTGGTACATGGTAGCTTTACTGTATCATCATGGAATGCCAGCAGCAGGAAAGACACAGGCACTGAAAAAACACCCCTCTTTCTTACTAGTGCATTTTGAATTTTGTTTTATAATCATTGCCTCCTCTCCTTTCGTACTGCTCTAGGCCAGGCTCATCATTACACAGGACTAAAGAACCCGTTTTCTCTGAAACCAAGAGTATTTCAACAAGGCATGTTCAAAATTATTTATGAACATTTCCAGTACTGCTACAAGATTGCTCCTTCTTCTATGCCTTGCAGGACCAAAAAGTCTTGGAATTCCTTGGGTTCATATAATTTCAATGAAATAATAAATGATATAATGATTTTTTATGAGAATTCCTCCTCCCATCTGTTTTTGTCGTAATTTTTTTTGTTGTTGTTGTTTGGTTGGTTTTTTTCTCTTCTTTGGGGCACAGGCAGAGACATCTGAAAACAGATTCACTCAAGTCTCATCTCTCAGAAGGAGAATCCCTGTCCTGGCATCAGTTCCCTGTTTAGGTAGATTGTAGCTAATCAGGGAGGGCAAAGACTATCTATGGAATTTGTGCCTAGGACAATTCTTTCCATGTTATTTTCCCCTATGTCCAAATGCTAATTTTTCAACAGCCACCTTTGTACTGTTTTCCTTACATCAGTTTCTTCTTTGATTACTAATGATGGTAAACTTTTCTCAGTAAGGATTTACTTCCCTTGTAAACCTTTTGAAGATGTCACTCCCACTATACCTTTTCTTCCTTCTCACACTTTACGCACTGGTGTAATTTATGCAGCTCCTTTTGTGTTATTTTTAACATCAGAAGGCCACTACCTCGGCTGCCTATAATAACACAATTGACTGCTTAACACTGAGGAAGGTTTTCTTGAATCATGGAAGACTGAGTTTCTTCCAGGCAGTAACATTACCCCCAGTGATACGAGAGAGAAAGACACTTGCTTTGCTAAAAATTGTTTTAAAAGTATGAGTTAAGAGCATCTCATCCTTTATGTTTAACAGCCATTTGACCAGGAACTGAAAGAAAATGACTGAATCACAGAAGTTACAGCTGTGCAAAGCTCGCACACTGGGACTTGCCTTGTCTGCTCTATGTTCTGCTCTTTACATTATGGAAGAGCTCCCTACACAACCATTTGCTTTCTTTTTCAGGTCATAAACTCATGAGTTTATTTTGATGAATTTCCCCATAAAAAATTGGTTTTGAGTGAGCTCTTTATGGGAGTGGAATGGCACATTTTGGCAAAGAACCTCTGTATGATATGTATTGATACTTCTGTGCAATATTATGCATACATTACAACCAAAATTAAATTTCACACTGTGGTATTTTATATTGGCAAAAATGAGCATTTCTGGGGATTCTATTTTATTAAGAAGTAAAAATAGATGGAATTCTATTTTTTTACAGGATCTGGTAATACCTTTTCTTTTCCCTTCTTGTTGCTTTCCTGGTGAGCAAGCAATCAAATTTTAAAACGATAATCTTTTCCCAACCTTTGGCTATAGTTAACAATACTACTTAGAGACTGCAGTTTGAAAAGTTACAGTATAATTGATGCAGCATGAAGTTAATCAAGAGGGCAAAGTTGATAAGCAGATATTAACATAATCTGCTCCTCACATTCCAGAGAAGTTCACATTCTTTCCCAGCATGTAATTTCCTTATAGAAAAATACTTCTACCTTCACAGCACAGTCCTTTCTTGGATGCACAAATGACAGCTTTAACATCCTGAAAGACACTCTGTAGTCTTCCCTGCTGACATAGCCTGGACATTTGGAAGAGAAAAATGCCCAAGTTTGGGAGGTTTTTTGCCCAGAGAGCAGTCAGCCAACAGCAGCTTTCTCATGCAGCTGTTTCCACATACATACAGAGCCAAAGGCATGAATAAACCTTTTAGCTTCCTAATAACATGTAAACACACTCAAATCAGTTCTGCATTAGATTACTGATTCTCATTTATGTTACTGCCTGAAAACATATGAGAGTGGCTCAGAGGAGATTCTTTTTTTTTTTTTAATTTACTTAATTGTTTGATTAAGCAGACATTAAAGGAAAAGGGCAGATTAATTTGTTCTCTGAAGGGATGCATGCACTGCTAGCTTTCCAGTGGGGCACACTGTTTCCTCTCTACTGCAGGCACACTTGTGAAATTAAAAATTCCAGAATAAAGCCAAAGGTTTAGATACCACCTTATTTGGGCTCATGATTAAGCTTTCAGGTGCTGTTTATTAACACGGCCATTTTCCAAATCTGACCACACACTTGTGAGATGAACCAGTTTTGAAATACCCCATTTGCCCATGCTCCATACAGAACCAAGGAGTCATATCTGTGATATCTCACTTTCAAAACCAACACAGCAAGTTTCTTCTGCTGCTTCAAGTAGTCTCTGCATCCAGCATGGGCACCAGCGTGTGAAGAGAAAGGGACAGAAGGATGTGAAAAAGGACTGAAGAAGTCAAGTGTGGTGGGGTTCCTCCCTCAGCATCTCTCCTGGATTCCTACCTGGAGACTACAGTCAGTCAGAAAGCTCAGCAGCTTCCCCATATCTCCAGATGTACTCACACAACACATGATGCCTTGAAGTGGCTACCTAAAACCAGAGGCTAGACAAGAATAAGAGACTAAAAGTAGGTATTTATTAGAAGGGCCTTCAATGGTACACCTTGGGAGTATAAAGCCTATAAGGGACTCCACCCAAGATGGACCCTGGGTCACAGGTTCTTCACACTTTTATAAGTGTGGTCCATTTGCATATCAGGGTTAATTCTCCAATTATAACTACAGTTAATGATGTAATTACACCAAGTTTGCCCCTCCTCTTCAAATGCTTTTAGTTTACACATTTTGGGGCTTGGGACAATCAAGGTGTCCTCAGAGAGCAAACCTAGAGAGGGTTTGTTATGTCTAATCAGCATGAGAGAACAGTAGCTAACAGACCACATGAAACTTCAGTTACACACTAGGCAGTACAGGATTTGAAAAATATAAAAGTTAAAACCTAAGGCATCACAAATAGGTCCTATAGTTGTATGTGGCTATTTGCCAGCTAGGCACGTCAGAGGAGATCCTATAGGATCTCCTTCCTGACAGCTGTTTTCCAGAAATAGAGCCAGTGTTAGAAACAGGCAGATGCAGCGGTTGCTCAGCACATCGGAAATGAGGCCACTTGCATTTAAGAGCTTATAAATGGATTTGGTTTTCTAATTTCAGGACCTGCATTTGAGGGAAAAAATCCTAATTTATCATATGGTTTTCATTTTTAACCTCTCTGTAGATGTGCAGATCTTTAATTTTCAGTTCCGTGTATAGACATTATAATCTCTCTAAGTATAAATCAGTCAAATGGTCTTCCTGTATATAAATTTAGTATTCCCTGATCAATGTATCTTTCATATGCATGAAAGAACTACCCCACATGCTACTGCAGCCTCCTACATTTCCCTGTTCTTTTATTCAGTGGTATTGGATTTTCTTTTTTTTTAAGCAGTCATACTCCTTTGACAGTACATAGCTGTCATGGTTCTGTCTCACAGGTTTCTATACATCAGAGACCAGCTTTAAAACTATTTTGACAGGTTAAAAGCTGGGATTTTTCCAGGGACAGGATGGAGAGAAGCAGGAATGAGAGAAGTGAAAAAGAGTATTCCTTGACACCCCCTAATCTCCTCAGAGCAGATGGCACTGTTGTTTTCAAGTGGCTTCTGTGCACAACAGCCATTGCAAAAGAGTGAAAGTTGGAATGCTGAAAATAGTCTTTTTGGGAGATACATACATATCTGTCTGTGCATCTATCCAATATGCCCAGCTGTGAATGCATGAGCAGACAAATGAGCAAAGCTTACCTTCCTTCTTCCTCCCCCTGTCCATTCACTAAAATTAATTGTTCCCCAAGATGCTGTAGGCCACATTGTTAATTATTGTCTCTCTCTTCTGCACCTGAGGCATCACACTGGTTTAGAAAACAGCCTGGAAACAGATGGAGAGCTGCTGGAGATGAATCTGAAGGTATGTGAAAAAAAAAAAAAAAAAAGGATACAGACTTTATGATACTGCAGGCTCAGATGGTCTATTAATTTTCAATAATATTCTGGAAAGGGAGGAGGTCTCTACATGTTTTTAGGCTTAATTTGTTTTCAAAAAAGGAGTTACAAGAGCCAATTACTTTTATGATTTCATCACAATCATTTACGCTTAAAGAATATTTATGGGAAAATATTCCAGTCATCCCTGCACCAGCCTTGCTGTTCCTTAGACAAGCCTTCCCCGGCAGGCAGCTGTACATGCACTGTGCCTGACAGCACCAAGGCTGGCTGTCTTGCAGACCAGACAGAAATGCCAGCTTGAACTGGATGAAGCCTCTTGCCTGCTGCCTTAATGCCACTGGCTCATCCCCAACACCTACCTAGCAACCTGATTCTGCCACCATGTTGCCACAGAAAGCCACAGCAGCCTGGGGCAAAGCTGTCCCTTACATGCCCAGCCTGCCTCCACCCCATTTGCATGAGACAATGTCCTGACACAATCTCAACAAAAATGCTCCACTCTTTGATCCAGCCTGGCAGTTAACAAAAGGCCACTGCAATTGTTGACACCAACTGGTTTTTCATCTTCCCATGCTGAGGATCAAAGCCGGTACAACCATAACAACGAGGCAGGGATGTCTCTAATGGTGCTCAAAGCTGTCTTGTCCTTGCAAAGGCACACAAAGCACAGGCATCCAGACCTACCCGGTATGCATCATGCCAGCTTCAAAACAGGTAAAAGGGTTTTCCCTTTCACAAGTACTTCAATGTGATCATTTTCTGTGTAAAAGTACCCAAGAGACGTATCCAAAAACCATAAGCTCTTCTAATAGAGCCGTCTTAGCCTCTTCTAAGGGAAAACTATTGCTGCACATAAGGAACAGTTGCAATTTCTAAATGGGGAAAAAAGCCTTTCAGACTTGGCTGGAAGTTCAGCTCTGCACATTAGCCAAATTACTTTAGAAAGGCAGTGGAAAAGTTATTAATAGATTTATCAAATGACTATCCAAAGGAATCCAGACATTTTAGCCAAGAAGCAAGAAAAAGCGAGTTAGATATAACACGATCTCTGATCCATATAAGAGTGAGGAAGAGAAGGTGATACTTACAATGCAATGGCCACCCTTCCTTTTCCAGTGTTGGCATTGTGCATATTTTTCTGGAGCAGAGTCTACTTGGTAGAGACTGGTACACAATTTGTCATGTGTTTTACACAGTTTGCCAGGCTGTTATATGAATGTGTAAAGGAACTCTGGAACTTAAGTATGGTGTAATTTTCTTCAGTACCCAAATTCTGCATATAAGTATTTTGCAATCCAGTAGAGATTTTTAACTGACATCACTTTATTAAATTCTTGGTATAGAAACAACTAAATGCATAATGCATTGTATATGCTCCTATACATTTAGCTTAGATCACTAAATCTACTGTCTCTCACTCTTTAAAAAACTCATCAAACATAATAATTATGTCACAAGAATCAGTCTGTATCATTATCACCTGTACAGTTTATTGTTGTGTGACCTTGGGATTCCTAATCAAGGACTGGAAGTGAAGGATTCTTAATTTGCCTTTTCTCCTGTTCTGCAGATGGTGCAAAATGTGAACATTTAAAGCCAGTAGGGCTGGATACTTCTCCAGCTCCCCCTCTCTCTGCAAAAGCACTACCAAGGCCTCAGGCACTCCATCTGCCCCATGGGTAAGAGGTGGAAGTAAAGGTGGTTCTTGCTGAATTGTCTTGCCCCTCGGTGCTGCAGAGGATGAGATGGGTAACTGGCCAGCAGTGATGCTGAGCTAGAGCACTGCAGACCTCCAAAAAGCAGTGCTGCAAATAATACTAACATTTGATCAGGAAAGGACAATCTATTTCAACACTACTTTAGATTCCTTTCTTCCTGCACTGAACCTTTTGTTTTATTTTGGACAACAGTTCTTTGGTAAAATGCAACTGTCTTCAACAAATTGCTTTTCCCAGCTGTCACTGTCATTGTACCAAAAATTCAGGGTGATTTATTTGACCTGTAGCAGAGGTGTAAGACTAAGACTTTAGCTCTTCTCCATTCTAACAGGAGTGTTTCCTCTGGTAGGAGCAGTTCACTGATGGGGGCTATTGACTCTGGATAGGCACAAAAGAAAGATGCCAGTATGTGGATACCTATCAGACACTAAGGTTTGTAGGCTGGGCTGAGAGCAAATTTGTCCAATGGTGGGGATATATAATAGACTGTTCCCTGGCTGTCATAGGCCCTAAGACGCTTCCTCCGTTTCTGCCTTTTATGAGGGAAATGAGAGAAGATCTACGAAATCAATTCACACTCTCAAAATGGTGCTTTAGTCATGGGTCACACAATTAGCCACATCTGCAAAGCAGTACATTTGCTGATTGCTGAATTCTCACTTCCAAGAACCTGGGCTAAATCTTAGTTTAAACACCTTGGTACATGGAGAAGATGTTGCCACTGCACACTTAAATGCCAGGTGTTTCACTGAACACATGAATAAAGGAAGTTTTTTTCTCTGGAAAAAAGAAAAAAAAAGGTTGTGGCTGAAAGGCTGAAAGTTCTGGCCTGTTCTATATCATTTGTATCCCCTCTTGCTGTTCCAAGATATTTCTATCCTTTAGAGCCACACAGTATTTCTGGTGAGAAGTATATCTCAGACAGACTTTATCTGTTAACTTTTAACTCACACTTGGTACAAAAACCTTTTACAGCTCCACAAAATAAGATTTTCCCTCTAGCATCAATTATCATTCATCTAGCTATTGAGGAAGCTGACAGGTCTGTATTGTCCTTGCTCTCCTTTTTCATGCATCTTCAAAGATATTTGCCTTTCTTTCACCTCATGGCACCTCAACATCCTCCTCACTTCTCAAAGATATTTGCTAACAAAGCTTTCAGACATCATCACTCCACTGTTAAAAATCCAGCATTGATATCCATACATGCAACCTGATTTAAAATTGTCTTACTTAGCCAGTTCCTCACCCCTTACACTGCTAAATAGGGTTACTTCTGTAGGCATGTAAGGCCTGGTGAAGTTACGTAAGTAAAATAAGTAAATATAAGTAAAATATGCTAAGCAGTCTTCTAGTTCTGATAATTAACAATAGTAAGGCCAAAGTACTGCTATTTACAAAATATTGGGAGTTGTTAATAGACATCACATACTTTGTTGTATGCCTCAAACAGATCATATAGGACATCCTTCTGTACAAGCCTGCCAATGACTCCAATGACCTTGCTGAGCTCACCAGAGAATGATCAGCCCAATGCAGAGAGGACAAAATAGAAAGCAAAAGCAGAATGAAAAACAAACAAACAAACAAGTTCTCTGTCATACCAATTAGCAAAGCAATCTTTTGGGGGATGATGTCAGCACAAGCTGGCATCTGCTCCTAGGAGGGGAAAAAAACAAAGTGAATGGCAGACAGGAGTGAAATGTTTCCACAGAGAGGGAAGACTTGCTTTAAACTTCAAACAGTAGACACTGCTAAAGGAAAAGGAAATTGAAGAGCATCAGAACAGGCTACAAGTGATGAAAGCAAGCCAACATGAAGGAAAAGGAGAGCAATCAGGGAGGATAAAGAGAGCTCCATGAAGTAGTTCTGCCAGGGGACCATGCCAAAAGCCAAAACCAGTGCAGCTTTAGCACTTTAGTAGAGGAGAGAAATCCAACCCAATGGTAGCCAGGAGAGGACCCAGAGGTACATAAAGCCTTCACTGAATGGATGCACCATGAGCAAAAATGTAAGGAAAAGAAGAAAAATTGCACTAATGTCTCATACATTCTCTCATAAAATCTGAACTTTCCCCAAACCAGCACAGCCAAAGCAGCTAAACTACTTGCAATATTTACATGTAGTGCCTGCACCTGTTAATAAGAGTGATTATTAATTTTCTGTGCATAGGTCACGTAAAAAAGTCACGTAGTTTCTCTGTGATTTAGTTTCCCATCTGTAAAGCTGCCACCTCTGCTTCATTAAAGGCAAAGAGGCAATAAATTGAGAAGGAAGACTATAAATAAAGAAGGACAAAGCAGATGATTTAATGGCAACATCAGGCTCAGATCCAGATTAAAATAAAAAGTATATAAAACAGTGAAACAGTTAACTGATGTATTTTATAATAAAAACATAAGCATCTTCCAAAATATATCTGGAAAGGGAACAAGACAATTCAAAGTATCAGTATGAAATTCAATTCCTCTCTTTGTTGTAGGCATTCACAAGCTCCGCTTCCTCTGTTGCCTCCCATCTAGTAAGACTTTTCCCCTTCTTTACTCTTCCTAATTGTCAAGGTTTAAAGGACACTGAAGAGCACAGGATGGGTTCATTAGAATTGCAAAGCATCACCGAATACCATTTGCAGCAGGGCACCATTTATCTCTGTTGCCACACCATACTGCGAGGTGGCACCAAAAAGCAGACACTGCAGTCCAGAGCTAGGGAATGCTAATCATCCTACATCAGACCCAAACCATGCGGGATTCAAGGTTAACTGTGGCTGAGAACATCTGTTCAAGACAATAAATGACTCCCAACAGCAATTGGGAGTGGGCTTTATATTTTTGACATGACCAGCTTCTTTCTGTTGGCCTAGAAGACCTGGGTCAAATTCTTGGCCATTTATTTCAATCCCTTATGTCTACATAACCACTTCTGCCTCCTTCCTTCAGCAGAGGGCACAACTACCTCTCCTCAGGCCCTTTGAAGGCCACCAGGTTGTTACCCACAGTAAAAAATGAACATGACCATGTCTTTCTTTGCTTAGTTGCAGCGAAGTAACAATACAAATTACAACTCCTGCACAGACCTCAGCACAGCAGTCTATGCATAAATACCATTACACAGTTTAGCTAAAGGAATCTGTCCAGCCAGTTGCCCAGGTTCACCCTAAAGTCGTGTCCAGACTGGCACCTCAGTTTAGTCTGCCCCAGAAATTTCTACCTTTCTCCAAAGTTTACTTTAAAAATATTTCTATTTTAATGTCTTTCATATTAAATGCCACACATTATGTCCTGTCCTATAGCAAAAACAAGCAGAACTGGAAAAGGTACTCAGTCAGCACTACGTTGTGGTGCCAAAGCACAACTAAAGAAGTAACTATGACATTGCCAGATCAGAGACTGCACATTAAATTACTTTGCATTTGGTCTAAGTCTGTAGTCCTGCTCTTATTTAAGTCAACAGCAAGCCTGCAGCTAATTGCAACAAAAGTAAGATGTATTTTAGGGAGCCACCATAAAGAGGTAGGCAGGATTATCTAATGACATATGCGTATTTTACTAAATGTGTTACTTGTCAAGCTAATTAGTTACCCTGCAAATGAAAAGGTCAACCCTGCATAATATTTGCATCTCATCTTTCTGAGTCAAATTTCCTGTGCATGGTAGGTGGAAAGAAATAAATTCTACCAAAGTTGTGAACGGCTGATAGGAACACTTTGGCAGGCAGAGGAAAAACTTGCAAAAAGCTGTTCAAGGTTGATTTGAAGCTAAGAACATGGAACATGTCTGTCAGGACACCAGTCCCATGTCCACCAGCTCCATATCATGCAATTTGTTTTGAATAGCTCTGCAGCCAAGCAATACATTGAAACTGTCAGTCACACTTTTTTTCACTGCTTCTGCTGCTCTTTACTAATCCACATATGCAAGTTGAGGAGAGACAAGGCTCACGAAACCACTCTACTTTTGACCCCAAATTGCCATTCTCTAGAAAAGAGTTACCTGACAAGCCATGCTATCGTGTGCACACTCCACTGTGTGCGTATTTCCTCCTATTTCTACAGCTGGAGGAGAAATCCATCACAGTACAACTATTCTACACCTGCAGCTCACTAATTCTGAAGGTCTCAGAGACTTATACATCTACAGCAGCCCTTTTCTTTTCCAACACCTTTCTCATTTACATATATCTGGAGTATGAAAGCTTGACACAAAAACAAATGCTTGAAAGATATTGACAAAGCCATTAGAAAGAGGTTAAAGAAAAATCATCAGAAGCTTTCTTGGAAAATATCAAACTGAAACAGAATGTTTCAGGGCAGTCAGCAGATTAACCAGGAAATTTGGAATTTTTTCTTTTTCAGTGAAACAGCCAGCTTTGTGTTTCAGTCTGTAAACATCCTATGCCAGAAGAGGATCTTCAGAGACTCTTTGTCCTTGCTAAAGGGCTTTACTTAATGGGGTGTTACATGAAAAAGCATATCTGTCTTTCAGGAAAATGTGCCCTGCAGGCTCACTGAAACAGTGGCAATATCTAGGGGAAAAGAAAACCAGGATATGAAATATGTCCTGGCTATTGTAGGTTTAAATATATATTAAGTCGCTCTGCCAGGACTGAAAACTCTGGTGTCATAAATTTCTCAGCAACCTGTGTGCATTAAGTAGGTGTCAGGGGACCCTGCTCCTTTAGACAAGGAGTCACATCTTCCAAGCAGTGAATCTCACTGGCAAAGGCTTGAGTCTTGCTTGCAGAAGCTGCCCAAGCCAGCTCTGAGCTCACTCTCCAGACAGGCTCTCCGTTGCAGGGAAGCCACAGGGTCCTGGGGCGCATCCCCCTGCCCTTGGGATGACCCTCTGCAGCACTTCCACTGTAACTGACACATGAGCTGGGAATTTAAAGCTCTTACACCTATATTACAAAGGGTTATGTCATTCTTCAAATGACAGATCATTTGAAATACCTGAATTATATCAGACTATTTCCTTTGTGAGCCAGGATAAGAACCTTGCACCCCACTTAGCTGGTCTATATGTAAGAAGAGCAAGTGGATTGCTTAAGATACAATATAAAGTAAGTTTAGCTGATAACTTGTATTTCAAAACCCTTCATTCCCCATCTGTTTGAACCAAAGTTTTAAATTCAGATGTACTTAGAGATGCCTTTTTTTTTTTTCTGGTGCATATACAAGCTTATGGACAGCTAGCACTAGGAATCAGCTAGTCTGTTACAAAGGAAGTGAACACATACTCAGTTCAGAGAAGATACATCCTCCTCTCTATATCTTTCATCAGGCAGGATTTTCCTGAATTCAAATAGAAATGAATATGGCACTCATGTCCACCCTCCTCTACTCATGGTTCATCTAAGAAATGCTTCCTTTTGGCTCTGAGTTACCCATCTTACCTGTCAGAAGGGATAATAACTCCTCTGTGTTACATCAACTCAATTATCTAAAAAGGAAAAAACAAAATTTCCTGATCTTACTCGTAACACTTGCACAAGAGAGATTTAGGAGGTAGCAGTAAATTTTAAACTTTTTTTCTTGTGTGATCCTGGCTGAAAGCTCTCTTTCCTCCCTCATTTGATTTTGATTGGGTTCAAGAGTTTCTATTTCATAGGCAACTGTTGAAATCTTCTGGAACTACCAAAAGCCCCACAATATGTACAACTGTGGAATTAATCTGAAAAGGTTTTGGTGTTTGGAAGGCGAACATTCTGTGTCAACTTTAGCATTTTATGAACAACTGAAATTCCCAGTGTTTACCTCAAGGGCCCAAGTACCTTTAAACCCAAATTACCTTTGAAGCCAGTAACCAACAGTTCCATTTGGTACCTCTTCTACTAGTTCAGCTCTGTGTTGTGCTATATTCTCCACATCAGTCCCAACTGTCCTATTCTTGAATTGCATTTTGTCCTGCTCTTGAACATACAACTTGCTGTAGAAAGAGAAAATGTGAACAGCAGTGCAGACTTATTCTTAAAATAAATGCTCCCTTAATCAAAATTGGATGACTAACAAGCATAAAATTATGGCTCTAATACCACATATAATCGTTTATCTCATTGCAAAGAGGCATACATTATTTCCATTGTGTTCCAGTAGTGTTTTATACCCACTTTACCATAATCTAAATGAGCATGCACAGCACAGACAAATGGAGATTCTAGCCCATCTTATACATTTGCCTGGAGAGCACAATGATGTTTGTTGTGTGTGCTTTTAAAAACTGTGTTCCTATAAATAAGCACATTAAAATGTAAAGACAAAGCAGTGGGCAATCTCACTGCCTGAGCAGTTTTAATTGTGAGATATACTTTTCACAAAGAAGGCATGTTTTTAATTTTTTTTTTTTTTCTGGACAGCAATTTTAATAAAGTATATTTGAAACTTATATGAGCTATGGAATAAGTTTGTTGAAGGGAATTTAAACCTGTGAATACATCAGCTCAGCATGTGGGTACTGCCAACCATACTTACAGCTCAGACTAGATATTATTTTCTTCTGCCCATTCCTCATTATCTGGGATGCACTTAACAGTCCAAACCAGGGACTCAGCTTTAAATAACTTTAAAAACTTATAAAAAGGGCAACGGCCAGAGTATGTATTTCTTTCCCTGAAATTACTTCTGCACAAAGGCTGTAAGAAGCTTTCATTTCTCCATTTGCAGCATCCTTCCTGTTCCCAAAACCACCACAGCTGTGAAGTTCAATAATGCATGGTCCTTCAGGGAGAGCAAGTATGGTTTCACGTGACAGTATTTGCAAGAGCTGATACCCAGCTCCCATGTATGACTTTACAGCCTTTTCTGACCTTGCAGATATGTGAGAAACTGGCACTTGAAACTCTGACACTTTTATGAAAGACAAGCTGATCTTATACCTAATTTTAGAGAGCTGTATAAAGCTCTTTTTCCCTCTACACAAGGATAACTCACTCGGCACAGCTGATCTTACTGTACATACTGAAGTATGTGGCTTTACAAGCAGAAAGATATGCATACTAAAATACATGGTAAAATTCTCTTCTGTATGGTTAAAACCATTTATCTGTGACATATGTGGCATGAAGATGAAGATGTGATATGGTCTAAAGGCTTTATTGTTACTTCACTTGGACTGAACTGCATTGCTTATGCTCAATGCACCATTTGTGAAACATGCTTTTCTGATTCTGCCTACAACCTAAGGCTACCATCCAAAAATCAAAGGAGCAGTACAATCTTGACACAGATTAACCTCAGAAATAAACTATAGCTATATTAAAGAACTGTGGAGTTCTTCCTGGAGATTATTTGCTCAAAGAACGGGAACATGACAGAGATGGTAGGAGGATGGATTGAAGATGTCCCTGCTCATCGCAAGGGTGTTGGTCTAGATGACCTTTAACGGTCCATTCCAACTCAAACTATTCTATGAGCCTATGAATGATCCTCAGCAAAATAAAAGAGATAGATGGATACTCTGCACAGCACACTAAACCCTTTAGAGTTCAGCAGAGTATCATTCCTCCACATTTTCCATCAGTCTTTCTTGTATGGATTTAGCACTTAAGAGAATAACTATATTACATATAGGTATAAGTATGTTTATATGTGGAAATTAAGTATTCTGTATTATTATCTTGGTAAGCATTGTGCAGGTAGTTTATTATCTGTATGCCCAGCTCTAATTATTGATTGACATTCAATGTTCTGCTGCTGGGGATGGGTTTAATTGCATTTCTCTATTACTTTAAACTTAACTACTGCTTTCCTACCAGCATAATATTGAAAACATTGAAAACATTATTTTGTCTCTACACAGTCATGTTTCTGCATTGATTCTTATTTTTCCCTGCAAAGTCTACTCTCTTTCCAATAACCCCCCTCTTGTACACCAGAGTGGTCTTCAGCTTTGACCACGAATTCTGCCTCATTTGTCTCATGTCTTCTTACAAAGGATTCCCCTTTAGTTTGCATGCTTTATTTTTTTTTTCTACTAAGTTAATTTGAAATTCATTTCATCAGTCCTTCGTGTTTATCTCAGCTTAGCTTTTTAGAGAAATCAATTTTTTGGGTGTCTACATATGACATAGTGTCAAGAGACTCGTATGTCCAAGCACAACATGTCCTTTAATTTACTTCTCTTTGGCTATTCAGGACTGTCCACACAAATATTGCACATTCATCAAGCCTGATTGCTTGGTCTTTAAACAATAGCAATTCTTCTTTCCATATTACACATCTACAGAATCACAGAATGTTCTGAGTTGGAAGGGACCCACAAGGATCATCAAGTCCAACTCTTAAGTTAACAGCCCATACAGGGATCAAACCCAAACCCATAACCATGGCCTTATCAGCACCATGCTCTAAACAGCTGAGACAATGCCATGTATTTTTCCCTCTAACTTCTCCCAAAAATACAGAAAAACTACTACCCTCTTTCTGTCTTTTGATGTTTCCCTAGCTGTTAACAAGATGTGAAAAAAAAAAAAGATACTCTAAAGGCTTTTCTTACTTCACCTTAATAATTTCTCTGGAATTTGTGAATATCATTCATCTAGATCAGTTACCTTGTCAAAATGTAATGGTTCCATATACCTAACAGTGTTCTCTCGCATAATCATAAACCCTTTAGTACCTTCTGTGGGAAAATACATTTTCATCTTCCAGATGTGACCTTCAACTTTTTTCAGAAATGCCTATACTATGGAAGAAAAAACATATTGAGTTCTCTGAAATATATTCTTTACTAACGATAGCTCTTATTCATGTTGCTTTATGACCTTGCAAGCTAGGTTTGACAGATAACTCTACATATTCTATGCTTATAAAACCATTTCTTTTTACCATATTAATGCCATTAATTAGCATTGTTATTACCACATTAAGGTCTAAATTTTGCTTATCAATTTATCACCAATATCTCCAGCCTTCCTTGCAGCTACAAGAATTCTCCCTTTTTCATATAAAGCATTTTCTTCCTCCATAAATAATTTTATTGAGTGTGAGGTAAAGTCTGGGTTATCTGGTCCAAGCAATCTAGCTTACACTTGACATTCACATACTTTTCACATACGTAAGTGTATACCTTGAGAGCTTCTACCTTCTGCATCAGACCGTTGTACAGAACAGAACCATCTGTAGCCCTCTGTAATAACATACACAGAAAGGGGGAAATTCTAAGTTTGCTTCACACTTCCAGACTTGTGCATGGGATGTTGGGTGTTATAAGAGGGAGGCAAAAGTTTGCAGGCCTAACAGCACTTCTAGCAGTGGAGAGCACTGGAGTAAGAGGATGAATAACATACATGAGCCTGTTCATTCATGTAGTGCAAACTCACAGCTGTGAAATTCCATACTGGAGACAGAGCTTGGCCTAATGTGTGTGATATTACACACACGGCAAAACTTCAACATTCCAATCCAGACTTTTTCACACTGCTCAGGTATGAAGCACCCATCTGGCACTTTCCAACCTAAGCCTGTTGATAGATCCTGTGTTATTGGTTTTATATCATTTCACTAAATGTTCCCTGATGAATGTTTTGTGGATATGCAGAAAGAGAGAACCTGGGTGTACAAATGTATCTGTGCAATGTACAGGGTCTGGAGAAACTAACTACACTACCAACAACAATGAAATCAAAGTACACAAGGAGACAGTTATTACTGTGAAATCTTACAACATGACACATCACCATACAAGACACATTTGACTATCCAAACTAAAATACATACACATGTGTATATATATGCTAGATAACGAGCTTTGCATGGTTTTCTCCACAATTAGATCGTTACCTGAGCAGTAGCAAGTCCCTATTTGAGACAGCTGCAATGCAAGCTTATTCACTCCAAGCAGTGCTATTCCATGAGTCTATGCCAGTTTGCACTGATTCCATTTGCTCCCCCTCATCAGTTCATGCTATCACCCTCACTATGTCTCTTTTACTGCTATTGTGCCTTTCATCTGCAGATCACTTCCCTTTCATGTACTGTCATCTCCACCTTTTTCCTTAGAATAGTATTTCACTTTACTGATTCTATATTTCAAGCTTGCAGCTCTCCCTGCTTGATTTGTCTAATTGGCTCTTAAAACCTTTTTCACAATGAAGTAACTAATTAAATTATTTTGACCAGTTTCCAAAATTTTCCTGAGGAAATGCATAATGTATCAGTTTGCATTATAAATTTCTCAAGTATTTCATTTAGGTCTTTTTGGACATTTTTGTCATCATTGGGACAGAGATAAAGAAGCAAGTTTGGCTCTGTAGGGAAGCTGGCTAGAGAAACTGTTTCCAAAGAGTCCTATTTATCACTCTCTGACTAAGTAATACAATATAACTAAATTGTCCTTGCAGCATAGACTAAGTATTCCAAACCCATGGAAGTGATCTAACCGCCACACTGCAGAATCAGGGTTACACTTACTCCTACTCCCACTCGGTAGCGCATTGAATCATTAAAGCTTTTATACAATCTGCCATGACTTCAGGGGCAGGGTTTGAAAGTACTCGTCCTCCCCAACAGTCTATATGCTGGGGAACTTTCCAGGTCAGATTGTGCTTGTAAAAGCAGAAAAAGGGGCTGAAACAAGATGTCCTCTTGAAAAGGCTGAGGAGGAGGTGAGAGGAATCACCACCTACTTCTGCTCTGGATCCCTTTTAATAGAAAAGATTGATTCTTCTATGTGTTTTTCTGTGAAGAGGAGGATTAAGTTCCTACTTTCATGGCTGTAAATTATGTGTGGAGAGAAATGCATGCAGAGAAATGCACAGTTAAGCACGTAAGCCTCCAAGAGGGTGGGGATTTAAAACAGGAGTGAGTCCTCAGGGCTTTGCTATTGCTACCTCAGCTGGCTCAATGCTTAGGTTTGTGCATACCACTATGGATCATACATTCTTTCTTTGCCACTGTATAGGAAACCTACAACTCCAACTCAAGGCCACAGATTCTGCCACAAGTCTCCAAGTACTATGTGGTATCAAACTCCTTCTTTGACCAAAACTTAAATTCTGTAACTCATCAATAATGTAATTACTTCTTTTACACATGCAATACTGTATGCTTTTGATCACTCAGACACGTGAAATGTTTCAGCAGCTGGAACAGAGCAGGATATATATGCAGGTATATGAATATCAGCACTGTCAGGCAACATACTGATGTACTGTATTTAAATGCTTCTGCACCAAACCTGGTAGGTGCTGAAACCATTGATATGTACCTCACCTGCCTGCTTTCGTGCCTTACCATCCCATGTATGACACGTCAGAGGTCATGCCTCCACTTGTTGTGTGTTTTTGTGGCCTTGCTACAGCTCTGAATTTTCTTCTCATCCACTGCTCCCCTGACCACAGCCAGAATATTGCTCCCTGTGTGATCCCACTGATGTAGCAGGGGCAGGGGAAAGGAGCAGGGCAGAGCTGCCAGGTACACTGGGATGGTTGGAAGCTGTAGGTCCTGCAAGAAGAGCCTATTGTATGGGGTTTGTATTTCAGGAGTGGAGGGAACAGCAAGGTTTCCTCATGCTACAAATTGCAGTATGATTTACAGGCCTCCTTCTCTCCCCTAGTCACGTGCACCATCAGCTCCATTGTCAGCAAGACAGAGCGAGACGTTAAATCTCCCCTTCCACCACCCCTCCAAACTTCAGGGAAGCTTTGTCCCAAGGCCCTACCACAGCAACTGCCAGCTGGGGTGATTTCCTCACACACTGAGTCACAGTGTGGGCTGAACATTCATCCTGAACTCTGACAAAACCACCTAGCTCAGAACTTTGACAACCTGTGCCAATAAAGTTACGGAGTGATCGTGACCATTTTCTGTTAACTCTTTTTTTGCATGTTGCATTTGCTAAAAAGACAATTTTAGCTCCTGAAGAAGGCATTCTAAGCGAAACTCAGAAAAGCGAAATGGAAAGATCATATAAATGGGATTTTCTCTGTCATCTCTCTATGCTTTTAATTATTCTTGACATTGTATAATGTTAAATTATAAATAGAAAGCATTTTGAAAATGTCCTAATATCCTGAATCTAAGAGAATACCAGAGCTAGAAAATATGCTTAAGAAATCAAGATTACATAGCAGACTCAAGAAAAAGAATTAAACTGCGCTTCACTGCAATGGAACTTAACAGCTACAAAAAAATGGGAATCGTGAGCTCAAGCTGGAAGCTACAATTGAAATGTAAACATTACTTATTGAAAGCAAGATGCTGCATTAATAACAGCAACCACAAAAGCTGAACACTTGTGGCATTACTGGATAGAGCAGTGATGCTTTTTCACCCTTTCAAGTGGATCTAATTCAGATGATGTCCCCCAGCTAACCCAAACGTTCAAAGTCCTTGTACTTGATCCTTCAGTAGGGCATGAATTTGTTTTGGAATATTCTAGCTGAATTGATTTCTTTTTATCTTGCCTTTCCATCTCATACAAAAATTATTCTCATCTCTTTTCAGGTCTTCTGTGTCTTAACTTTGCACAGGTAAAAGGGCTGGTACTGATGAATATATGACAAGCATTTCCAATTCTTATAAATTAAATCAGAATATTTACAAAAAATCAAAATTAATTCTGTCTTTTCTATGCTTCAACCGAAAGGAAAGAGCAATTTCTGCTTTGATTTGTACAGAACACTTTGAAAACTACCTCAATAGCTACAAATTCACCCCAGACTATGTGGAACAGTTTGGCCCATAGAATGGGCCTGCAAGTATCTCAGGGGTTCAGCACCACTCTCCAGGAGGCACCAACCACTGACTTCTCTGGAGTCTAGAGATGGCCAAGAGAAGTCACAAACATGGCTAGAATTTTTTTTGACTAGTACTGACACATAACTAAAGTTAGGATAATAAAACCATGGCAATAAGATGATATGTGCTGATATAACTCTGGTGAAAGTTTCAATGAGCAATTTGAGAGATCAATAAAAATTAGACTCTTAACATAGTAAATAAATATCTTGGAAGTATTTCAGAAATGAATATACGAAGCAGAAAAATTACAAATAACTAAGGCAATTTCTGTAGAACTCTGTCCAAATTGACATTTATTCCATTATACCATCCCATTCTAACAGTCCCTCATTTAGACAACTAATGCAACCAACAAAAACCCAATGAAAAATATCTTTTTTCTCCCTAGAACACTAGCTTCTTGATTACAGTGAAATGAAGCTAAGACTTTGGGTAACTAAAGGTGACTGGTCAGAAGAGAGAACACTAACAAACAGTACCTAAGATCAATGTAATCTGACAGGCCCAGCTGCAGAAGGGCAAGGTCTGTCACACGGCCACTGTGGAACTAACATCCACAGTAATAAGCAAGACAATATGGGCCTAAAAAACTCTACAGCTGAGAATACAGATTTTTTTTTTTTTTTTTTTTCCACCGGACCCAAGCAAAAATATTTGGCTGTAATTGCATGATGTGAGAAAGAACACACTTTGAAGTTTAAGAGTTACCTGCCTACTTAGAAGCTGTTTTCTAAGATAGGTCATTTTTGTTTCAAATGTGACTGATCTGTTCCACGTGAATGCAAATTCTCATTTCTGCTTTGTTATTTGTCAAGAAAATTGCAATCAATATTATTTTAATCCACCTCATATATAGTGTTGAACTTTTATTTGTCTCAATGAATAAATAATTTGAACTGAGACTGTGCTCAGTGCTTTCTGAGTACCTAAAAAAAATGCTGGATTCTCCTTTTCACTTTTAAGCTTTGAATTATGGACCATCTCATTGCATGGCAGCAACTGAAGTTCTTAAATTATAAACAGTGAATTATCTTCTTGTTTTTTTTATTTAAACAAAAAAGTAGACAAGTTTAAGAAACAAGAAAAATTTCATATAATCAGTTAAAAGTCTATATAAATTGACATTCTTTTTTTTTTTTTTTTTCCTTTTCAGCTTTTAAATTAGCATTTCCTGGACTTGATCGCATTAATTTAGTTTTAGAAAAGATTGCCACGTTGGACATACGTATGTACCAAACCTTTACATTAACACTAACTGCAGTCCTCAGAAATTATGGGAAATTTGTGTGTACCTACCTAGGGAGAATTCCCACAACCCCAATATGCTTAAATGCATATAACAAAGGTAATTTTGGTAATTTTTCAGAAGAATAGAAATAAATGTTCTGCTGTGATGCATATTTCTGCACCCAGACTGACATTCCTCTTTTGAAGAGTTTTAGCATCTGTAACAAGTAATATTTATAACAAGTTAAAAGTAGGTCTTGAGAAAATCAAGCTGACATTTAGAGAGCTACATTTGGTGCAACTCAAATTTACTGCAGCTGCAGTATAAATAATCTGAGCACTGCCAAAGATGAGCTTCTTATGTCTGTATACACACAGAACAATTTAAACTTCTCCACATTTAATTTCAAATAAAGGACAGTTTTACGGCTGATCAGTGCAGTACACAGGATCTCAAGCATGACAAATCCATGAAATCTGAAGGAACTTCCATCACAAACAGCCTAAGAACACAACAACTTCTTCAAAATTACTCCACAGCCCTCTCCACTAAATCCAGCTGTAATGTGGGAATTTGGTGTAATTCCTTCTTAATTATGCTGAATACCATTTGCAGGTAAAATGTATAGAAATTTAGAGATTCGATGCTCTCTACAGAACTTCATATTTTTGATAGTGCTGGATAGACAGGGGTAGGGAAATACAGGAAAAGAGAGGACTGGAATTTAGGGATGAATTCTTGCTATAGAAAACACCTCTATGCTAGCTTTTCCCCAGGTACTGCACAGCAGCTGAGCCACAGATGCTCAGCTCCTCTGTGGGTTTGGAAGGGTTATGGCCAGCACTGCCACCCCCTCAGGGATGGCATGGGAGCCACATCACTCACAGGGACTAGAGACTCCATCCAGTCATCTTGGCCCAATGAAACACAGGGGATGGAGGAAAATGAGACACTTAGGA
Source organism: Aphelocoma coerulescens (assembly GCF_041296385.1). Taxonomy (NCBI): domain Eukaryota; kingdom Metazoa; phylum Chordata; class Aves; order Passeriformes; family Corvidae; genus Aphelocoma; species Aphelocoma coerulescens. Next base: position 14,139,340 of record NC_091013.1, on the reverse strand, counting down.
CTCAGGTGGGCCAAGTCAGTATTGGAAGATTTTGACAGTTAGGGCACACTGGATTTAAGGAAGGATCTCTCCTTAACTTGTCCTCTTGAAGTCAGTTTTTTTACAATCTCAAAGTCAGTTTTTACAAGAAGTTTATGGACCATGGACTTTAAGGAAGCATTTATGCTACTACAAGTTTTAAATTAACATTTCCTGAACTTAATTATTTTAATTAATTTTTTTTTAGCTTTTCAGCTTTTAAATTAGCATTTCCTGGACTTGACTGCAATAATTTAGTTTTAGAAAAGATTGTCATGTTGGACATACATATGTACCAAACCTTTACATTAACACTAACTGCAGTCATCGGAAGTTATGGGAAATGTGTGTACCTATCTCTGGAGAAGGTGAATTCCCACAATCCCAAAAGCCTTAAGGATAAGGGAAACAATGATGTGCTGATTCTTTTAAAAAATTGCATTGCATTACATCAGTGCTTGCCTTCTCCACATTTCAGTGTTGTCTCACCAACAGCATAGGCTGTGGTAAACTGGGAAGGCAATAGAATAATGGTGGAAATAAAAACAGAGAACTCTGCTGACAAACATTTATTCAGATGTTGTTTCTCATCATAAAAATCAAGTTCCTATTTCCAAGCTTAAAAATTATATAATTCAGATGGAATTTTCAGATGTCTTTGTTCATCTTCCTTTTTTTTTCCCTTTGGCACAATTCTTAAATTCTTAGAGTTGCTTTATCATTTTAATGACATAACATCCAGATTGCTGCAATGTATTGACTTTCATTGAGAATTATTCTGAATATTTAAAGAAATAATGGATATGCTTGAAAGTGTTCCAGAATTAAAAAAAAAAATAGGCATGTGTTGATGTTTAATAGAATTTTTATTGAAATCTGTAATTTTAAATTAATTAGCTCACTTTGAAATTGTTGAATCATCTCATGAAGGAATAGAAAGCCTATGTTAGATTTAGGAGACTAATCATGCAATCAAAGAACAATTTAATCCATATTCAGTGTGATCTCTACAGAAACAGAGTCAGACTTTAAAGTGTTCATTGCAACCTTTTCATGAACATTTTTACTTTTCAAGATAAATTACTCACTCACACAGGAACATCACTGATTTTGCAGGAGTGTCATCATCTAAAACCAAGCCACTCAAAACCTTGTAAATTATAGCTGAAGCTACAATTAACTTCTGATAGATTTAGGGAAAAATATGAAGTTACATTACACAAATGCCCTTAACCTTGTCCTGCAGAGAGTATATTTAATAATTACATTTAAATATCTTATCCTATTATGATCAATTGGATTTTTTAAAAATGTGTTTCTTCTTTTTGGCATCCTAGAGAGAAGAGAGAAAGTTGCTGAAGTACCATACCTATGCATTCCTTCTGCTGGCTCAGAACAACAGCTGCACATACCTGTGGGCATAATTTTGCAGTTAGGACATTAACCAATATATCTGTCAGTCAGGAAGACATAAAAATGACTTAAGTTGCATCTATAATTGAATGTGCCTACAAAGTGAGGGCCAAAAAAACCACAGGCAGCAATTAAAAAAATCTACCCCTTCTGGCAGATCTGACATGACCCTGATCTCTTGTGCCATATACGTGTCAACACTGTCACTAGTGCAATTGTTCCGAAGGGTCTGTTCTTGACTGACACCATTAGGGAAGTCAGAATCAGGCCCAGAGATGCTCCAATCACCAGATGGATTCCACAAGTGAGATGGGCTTCCCAGCCTCATTCACAAAATGATTTGTTGTTCTCACTGCCAATGGCAGTGCCCTTGCACCATAAGCTTCATTCTTCATGCCAGATTTTTCGAGAGCAACAAATCATCCAACATCAAGCTGTGGCTGATATCCCATGGCCTGTCCCTTAATTTTATGATTTCTCAAAATGAAGCCAAAGCATGGAACAGCATGAGGGAGAAATTTAATGCAGCTTCCCTGTTCTAAGCACTGTCTGAACTGGAAAGAGGAGGGTATCACAGCCAAAATAAACTTACTGGCACAAATGCAAAATCTGCACCTGTCTGAACTTGCACAGAGAATAGTCTGTGATTCCCTGGTGGAAATCAGCTGAGGATGCTTATGTGCTTCTCTCCCACCTGGAAATGATGAGCAATCCAGGGTCTGAACAGGGTCTGTGGCTTTAGGGCTGATCTTGTATTGGCTGGTCCATCAGATTTGCTCCTCTTCTGAGAGGGCTGCAGATCCCAACATTAGTCTTGTTCAGAAGAGCTCGGACTGAAATAGGTACAGGGGAGAGAGATCTTTTATGTGCTTTGCTTTTTCATTTGCTTGTCTGTAAGACAGTGATTCTCTCATTTTTTTCCTATACATTTGAGAAAAAACCAGAATCATGGGATGGTTTGGTTGAAAAGGATCTGGTTTGAATTGCCAACAGCTCTGTAGTACCTTGAAACAATGCATTCAACTGCTAAAACTTGAGCAAAAGGGAGACAAAAAAAGACATAGTACATGGTGCTCATTCTATTTCTGACAGAAACATCCAGATATACAGATGGCTGGAGCAAAGGCTACTGAGTTGCTCTGCCTTTCTGGCTCTTGAAAATGTCAAACTGGTTGATTGCTGCTTCATTACACTAAGCAATACAAGTAAAGGAATCCTCTTCAGTCATACTGTAAGTGTGCTAATATCTTCCCCATTATCTCTACAGTGCAGGAAATCCTATGAGCCATATTTTAAAGGTGAGATGATCTTTAAGTTGGAGGTAGAAAACTACTTTCTTAAGGTAGAAAATTCTGTCAGCATCAAAGTCACAGCTGCTAATTGACTTCTTTACATGTTGGCGACATGTAGCTGGGGCAGAAGAGGAACTTTCAGGCTCCTAACACCAGCAATACACTGTCCAAATAAGCACATCTTCTAATGCAGCATGGCTGGGCCATGTCAGTTCATCTTCTACCTTATCAGTCATTCCTAACCAACTTTCTTATCATAACTACTTCTTCATATCATTTCTGGTTGCTGCAACATTATGGCCCACAGGCAAACAACTCAATTTTTTTAGCTCATAATTTCATGCATTTCTAATTTATTGTCTCACTTTAAATCCCCATTAAAATGAAAATAGAAGAAGGGAAAAAAACAAGCCCTTTGCATGCTTATTCACCAAGCAGATTTCTTAGGTTCTTAGAGGTCTAATTATGATATGAAAACATGATTTCCAACTTTGCAGACGATACTAAATTGGAAGAGAATAAAAACAAATGAGGAATAATTAGGTAGTGCAGCCAGATATAAAAAAATTTAGACCATTTTATATTTCAGGAATAATAGATGGCAAATGCAGGGCTGTGCAAGTAAATTGAGAATAATTAGCCTCACAGTGTGGCATAAAAAGTAGGACCCTGTTTAGAAAGATAAGAGGCTACAACATGCTGAATGAGATAAATTCTGAACTTTGAACGCAAAATTTACATCTAAGATTCCCTTACTTATGTGACTTGCTAGAAGTCTCAGTGGTACTCCCCCAGAAATAAGATAGAACTCAGTGTCAGCAAGAAAAACACCACCTGGCCTCTGGTGAAGGAAGGGCTACATGGCATAGTCCAAGAAGAACACTTTCTTCCACAGTAATCACACAGGACTGTATTGCCTAAATAATGGCCCACAGGCTGTATTCAGTCTGCAGGACATCTCTGCCCAAACCAGTATCTTTCTCTGGGGGCAAAAAGAGAAAGAGTGGGGAGAACACATGAAGGAAGCATTTTGTTTCTTTGCTTGACTGCTCCTGCAGAAGAGAGCCACCTGACTCTGACCACAGCAGAAATGCACTGTTTGTTTGGAAAGACCTCTAGGCTGATCAGGAACAGTCATTTTTTATTTCCTTATGTTATGTTCCTTAATGTATTCAGGCCTGAAGTTAGAAAAAGGTTTCCAACAGTTGAGCTGGGAGGTTCCAGGAGAGCTGTCAGTGGGAACAATAGTGGGAAGACTCCGTGCTGGTTTTAAAATGTTGCTTCGTGAACCATGACAGATTAAATGCTGAGATAGCAGGGATGGCAAGGGACATCACTCTAAGAGATCCCTATGGTTTCCTACACTGCTGCTTTCCACTCTCTACGCTGCTGCCTACTTCTCTGCTCTTGACTGAAACACAACCTGTCAAAAAAGCCCTCTTCTGCATATATCAGCACATTAATTTTTAGCTATGTGATATGAGAGGTTCTTCTCTTGGGTATCAACCCAAGAAAAACAAAAACATCTCTTTTTTTTCTTGAAGAGATGAAAATTTGTTCAGGCAGCTGATTTTTTATTTTATTGAGAGCTGTCTGTTCATTTTGAAGGTGGGTGAAGATGGAAAATGGACAAACACATGAGGGAATTAAGACCACTGCTGGTGATTCAGTACTGCAAAGGATTACTGACTATGGAATATTTTCACTGAACACAAAATTAAATAGACCTCTCTAGAATAATGATGTCTAAAATCCATCATTAGTTCATGGAATTTGAAAAGTATTAGGTTGATCTGTTTGCCCATCTAGAGATGCCCTTATGGGGGTGAAGACTTACCTTCCTAAGTCTTCTTATGGTAAACTTTTAGCTCATTTCACAATAGCAAAATAGTGACAAAAGCTTCATTCTTAGGGCATTTATACATTTCTTTCTAGCCATGTTTTCCATGGAATAGTTCTGAATTATTAGCCGTCTTTCAAAGCATGCAAGTGAAAGGACATTCAAATCTTCCAAATGCAATGAAATGTATTTCAGCATTTCAGCACTAAATGCCTGCATAATTTATGGCAGACTGCACATAATTTCTGTGTATGGCTATACCTCACACAGGCTCATTTCACATTTGAAATTCAATTCTGCCAGCTGACTAATTGATTCATTTTCATAAATACTCTAAAATTCATAATAAGAACAATGCTTTGTTGTAAGATATTGTTTTGGCCAGTACCAAAATTAACTATGAATATTTACTTTCAAAAAAAGCCAGTGGGACCAAGAGCAAATAATGAAAACAGTGATTTATAATTTCTTTTTACAATCCCTATTGTTACTTGAGATTCAGCAAAATTTCAAATCCTATAAACCATCCCCTTAAAATACAGTTATTATGTTATTCAATCGCAGTTTTCTGTTCTCTGCCTCCTTCCCCCCATCCCTTCCCAGAGCCCTCCCTCTGCTGGGATCCCTCTAGCTCTGTCTTGGGATGTGAGACAGTGAACAAGCTCCTGACATAAGCTTTGATAGCCATCGTGTCCATGACCCTTCACCAGAAGAGTTGAATTAAGATGTTTCCAGGGAAGGTGGGAAATAGTTTGATTGCAGAAAGAATGATAAATTGTTCCAAAAACCCTTGAACATATATCCTGAAGTCACTCTGGTTTCAGAGCAAAGACCTGGTTTAAAACATGCAAGCTCAGACTGAGGCAGTGTCCTCAGGAAGCACTGCTGAGGGCTGCAGTTCAGTTCCCACAAGTCCTGTTGGGTCAAGTGGTACAGCTATAGCAGGAAAGATGGGATTAAAATAAATTATGGGAGCTGATTTGTTAGTCCAGTGCAACTCTTCATCATCTGGCTTGGAGAGCAGCACCTGCACTGGTGATGGACAGTTCTACCAGCTCTAGACTCTTGGGAGCATAGCCCAGCCTTGTCACATCACCCTTCTCCCCAACTGCAGTACAGCAGCTCTCCCTCCTGCCTGACCATTAGTCTGTGGCACTGACACCTGGCATTTGGGAAAACAGGCACGATGGGCCTCATGTAGCTTTAGGACTAAAGATATTCATTTATAGGTAATATCAGTTTTAGAGTAGCATGATTTTAAGTGTATGAACAGTAGCTTAAAAGCTGCGACTATCATTGAACTCTCTATGTCCCAGAGCTCTTTAAAAGAGTTCAGGGACAAGCACACCTTCCCCTGAAACCCATCAGCTTCCCATTCTTCTCAACTCTCTGCTATTACTTTGGGTTGTTTCAGCCCCAGACCGGGCAGGAAGAGGCAGCAGAACCAGATCTGCCCTCCAAAAGAGGTCTGTAGTCTTCCATAGCCCCAAGGAAAGCCTACCATAGAAAACCTCCCTTCAAATCCACCAGCTCTGCTCTGAGTCCTCACTCTGTCTGCCAGGTACTTAGGAAACCTGTAACTAGGAATCACAACAGCTGGAAGTTGTTCCACCCACACCAGGAAGCAAGCACCCCATGAACTTGCACTGCAACCAGCGTGTAGCTCCCAGGGGGGCTGTGCCTCTGGCCACTGCTACCATTGAACACTTGGACTGTGGCAGCAGCCAGAGGCCAAGAGCCCAGAGCCTTGTGCTTGGCACCAGGGACCCACAGCCTTGGCTGTATTCTTGCCCTTCTTTTTCTGCAAAAGACATGCACAGTTTGAGCTTTTTTTTTTTTGTCTCCAAGAATTAATCCTGACATTTATTCAAGTATAATTTTGTTAGTGATATACACATAAGTCTTTAATTTATTTGTTGTTGAGAAAAGCAACTCTGTATAAATAAAAATAAAAACTGTTAAAAAAGCCTGACTTGCTCTGCAGAATTTGCAATCCTCCAGGATTCAGCAAAAATAGAATGAAGTACTTATATCTTCAAAAAGCATTAAACCAAGTACTTCATCAAAGGTTAAAGTGCAGAAATATGAAATAACTGAAAACTTGGCTCACTGGACTGCAAACTGGCCAAGAGGAAGTGAATTTGAAGAGGAAAAGAATTCATAAGAGGCTGTGACAGAGATCAGCAGATCTTCAGCCCCTCAATATTATATTAACAATGGCACCAAAAGTTTCTGCTGTCAGTTCCTGATAGTAAATTCTGGTTAACAATAAGGAAAGAACAATACAATCAGAAACAGGAAAATGTAAAATATTCATGCACTGCAGTACTCATAAATAACAACACATAAGAGAGAAAAACAGTCAAGAAAGGGATCACTATCTAATGGAAAAATGTTGCAGAATTACATGGAACACAATTCTGTTCCAGAAGAAAAAGTCTATACCCAGTTCAACTAAAAGTGCAGTTCCTGTAAACAAGACAAGCTAAACCACTTTAGAATTAGGCTCAGCTCTCAGGAAAGCTGAGAAAGTCTTAGGTGTATATACAGATATATATGTGCATATATATGTGTGTGTATATGTATATATAATTAGTAAATATAATCTAGAATAAACTGAAGTCAATACTTTGTAAAGAGTGAAAGCATATGAATAGGCACACATTTATACAGTGCAAATTTTATCTAACCTGCAGTGTCCTATTGGTCAGCCTTGCAGTGTCTGTGATTTGTCTCAAACCACATTCCCAAGTATTTTCCACTCTTGCCAGTTTTGCAATCATCACAGGTTCTCTGTTTTATGTGTATGAGGTTCACCATGGGTCTGGGATAAACAGACAAGTCATGGCCACCAGCTGTCCTGCATCACTAGAGAGGCATCAGTGCAGATTGTGCAAGCAGAGAGTTAACCAGGCACCCCCATTCCTAGCTCAAGTTTAAAAACAGGGTGGTTTTTTCCAAAATTCTTCATTTTTTCCTTCAAGCTCTATAGTTTCCTCATAATCCACAGAGGTGTTAAAGCAGACAAACTCACACCTTCCTCTAATCAAAGTCTTAGGGCTGGCCTTCCAGTTGTTGCCGCTCTGCCAATGCTATAGTGAAGTCTAAAATGAAGATTTCAAAGAACTTTCTCACCTCTTTAAGAAAGAAAAGGAAAACAGACAAAAGAAACCTTGTAATTTAAGTTTTTACATAGTGTTTGCTTTGCATGTGCCTTTCAAATATTCCCTATGGGATTGTGTCTCTAACTAGACACTCTTTTTGCAATTTTATCATTCAAAATTCCTGAGGAGTAACATTGTGACTGATCATGTAAATGTAATAAATTTCCTTCACCCTTTCACAGGATGCTGATTCCTTCCTTGTTAGATGCCAATGATATTTAAAGGAATTTCTACAACTCTTTTTGTCATTCTGAGTTCCAAAAATGAGAGAAAAACATGTTAAAGAACAGTCTCTTTCAGGTGTGTAACTTTTCCACGCTCTGATCTTGGACAAATTTGGCTACAAATGAAGACAAACACTGAGCCAGGAAGTAGGAACTGATATGAGATTTTATGTTGACATTGGACACGTGGACTCAGAGAAATTATGAGTTGCTAAAATTTCAACGTGACTGGTGAGGACATCACAAAAGGATTTTGAGAACCTCACAGAGAAGATGTCTGATAATATTAGGCTAAGGATAATATTAAACAGGAGAGGAAATACATACTACTTCAGAAGAAAAATGCCATCCTGTGCTCCTGAATGGTAAAATATGCAAGTGGCACCACTGAGTCAACAAGTACTGTAGTGGCTAGATCTTTGCACAGAATCAGATGGATTTCTTCACTGTGAAAGGAACTTAAGCAAAAAGTAATGAAATTTCTTTCTGGGAATTGGTTTTAATAGTGCAGGTTACAAAGAGGCAGTGCTGTTTTCAAAAGACTGTTCCTCATTTTTCCAATCAATTCATAGCAATTTTATCCCACAATATATGATTCATGTCAGAACAATGGCAAATTTTTTGAAATCTATGATGCAGCACCTTTATTAAATATTTAGGCATGAAAATAAAAAAAGATGACAAATATAAAGACACCAACTGTTTAAGAAAATCTACAGTGGAATAATAATCATAACGAATATCTACATAATAGATGTTCAAAAATAAAAGCTTTTGATTGCTCTTGCTTCTGAAAATTGTGTTTATCTAGGTAAACATCATTCTCTTTGAAGACCAGACTATCTTTTAACAAGCATTATTTTCCTGTCAATCAACAATTTCCACAGCCATGCAGTTTCAGTGTGGCCAAAGTTCTCTGGATACTTCATTACCAATAGCTTGCACTCCTCCCAGTGCCACTCTGTTTTTAAAAACCACACAACTCTTGGAATTACTAGTTTTCACAACCGAAAGTATGAATGAGAAAGACTTGGAGGGAAAGGAATGTGTCCCTAGATCTGCTCACAAAGGGCACCATCTGAGGATATAACAAAGAGAAAGCAAAAGCTGAAGATGAATATTCTTGTTTCAGTTGACACATTCATTTTCCAGGCATCAGTCTAAGAACATTCATGCGAAAAGCAGTGGGAAATAGCCTGGAAAAATTAAGTGACTTCATCGTAATAGACAGTGCCTTGTGAGAATGAACTTTAGCAAAATCTTTTCTATGCTTTAGAATCATGGAGTAACGACTTTCAATTTGCCTAGCTATGGAAAATCCCCACACAACAAACTTCTTGAAAACAAAAGCTATTACATGTCTTCTGGTTCAGAGCTTACCACACAGGACTGTTCTTTCAAGGGCAGTTTTCTTAATCCTTTCTCAAAGGTAGGTTTACATCTTTCCAGTGAAGGGCTTATCATTTTTCCTTTATTAGATTCATGGTCATCTGCATTCATTGCATTGACCAGTTTCTGACTTCCTAGTATTACAAGCTTTATTTTGCCCAGAACTAGATTCCTGCTTTCCACTGGAAGTTATGAGTCCTTTAGTACAAGCAAGACTTACATAAAAATAAAGATGTAAATTTCAAGTGGGTATGTAAAACTGAAAAGCAGAAAACTATAAAGACAAACATAAGGCAACACATCACTAGGAGCACCAGTTTCTTTTTGATGCATCATAATACATCCCATAATGTCATGGCTGAATGACACCCCCCCCCCCCCCCCCCGCACTTTGAAAAGTGGTTTCAGTGGGCCAGGCCTTTAATTACTATGAATGGAAGTCACAGTCATCTAACTGCACTAAATTGATCCCCTTTTTATTCCATTTTCAGACCTTCCAAATACTGCAATTTTTAACTATATCTTTAAAAACCCAGTGGTTTTTGTCAAGCTGCACATTACTTTCTCTGATTCTCATCACATATCTCCTTCCATCGTTAATTTATTTTTCACCAACGAGATCACCAATAATCCAAATGGAAATTTTGTGCAACCACTTATAAACTGCTTTCCATTACAGAAAAATAACAGGTTGAATAAAATCTTTCAGGCATCTATGTAAACTATGTGTATACATCTATGCAAACTATGAAAACATAAATAAAAGAAGCCAAAGACATAATAAGCAGAAAAAAAATGATGAAAGTAACTTCCAATACACTTGAGACACACGATTAACCACAAAGTCAGGAGATACTAACCCAGAAAAGACTTGCAGGAACTCATGCCTTCTGATACGAATCAATATGGTTTTGCAGAAGAGTCTTATTGTTTAAAATACCCCTGTGTTCACACATCTCACAACTTTAACATAATACCTTACTCATACACTTTGCTTACTTATACATTCTACCCACTCATACATTTCACTTGCTTATCTTATACTACTTATACATATACCTATCACTCTACTTATACATTTTCTTACTTACTTATACTTTTTACAACTTCTACATAACATAGTACTTATGCATTCTACCTACTTATGCATTCTACCTACTTATGCATTCTACCCTACTTATACATTTTACAACTTTTACATGATACAGTACACATACATTTTGCAACTGCTGTGCATGAGACCTCCCATTGCTTGATTGGTTCCTCTATTTTGTCCATGAGCTACACACACACTTTTCTGATAACATGATTAGTTTTAATCCAGTGCAGCACAGTCCTTTTTTATCTATTCTTTGCTGTCTTGGTATTTAGTTTTTCAGCTTCTTCTTTCCCAATTCAGCACAGTTTACCTTTCAGTCCTTGATGAATTCCCAAGGGCTCTAAGAGGTGGGACTCCTGATCCAGGCAAGCAGCGTAGAGATGATAACAGCAACAAAACCCACCCAGTGACCAGCGGCCAAGTTAGTCCAGGAAATCCAAACAATAAGACAACAGAGAGCAGATATAAACCTGTCCCACCTCTCCCCTCAAACCTTCAGACTGGAGCTTAAAAACCCTCTTGGGGCTGATGTGCTGCAGCTGAAGGTGGAAAGGGCAGGTGAAGCCAGTGAGGGTAATTCCAGCCTGGTCCCACTCTGAGGGCTCTGGTAAAAATAAATAAAAATGGTTTGGCTGCGGCACACTATCAAGGTTTAAATACTTTACAACAAAGACTACAGCTTTGGGCAGAATCTCTCCTTCTTTCCAAATGCTGATGTATGTATCCAGGAACAGTGACCATTTTAATGTTGAATCTACTTGACATAGCATGACAGATAAAATTAACCTGCAATGCTAAGCAAATAAATTCAGAGCATGCTGATCTGAACACAGACTTTCTGTTCTACTGGAAAATACCAGATTTGTTTTCATTATGATAGGAACAAAAGGAAAAGCTGAATTTTATTTGTAAGGAAAATAACTGGATAAACTAATACGTTCCACTTCAAAAATTAGTATTTTTGTTCTGATTTTGATTTAATATTATGTTCTAACTACAGGTTGTAAAAATAAGAAGTATTTCGAAATGAGAAACAACAGTATTTCATTATGGATAAGACTGAAAATGACACTTTTATCATTTCTCCTTAATTAGATTTTATTGAAAGTGAAGTTTCACACAAAATTTTGTTATTTATAAATAAAATGCTTTTTCCAATGAGAAACTTTTATTTTGGAAGCCTCTCAGTTTTTACTTCTACAACTGAGAAAATAATGTGCCCATGTTATCAGTCCATAGTACAACTTTTAAATGGTCGAGAATTTCACCAGAGCCAAATCAAACCAAAATCCACTTAGGTGAAAATCAGCTTGTTGGAGCCGACAGACTGTTAAAAGTGTAGATATTAGAGACAAGCCAGAAATTCAGTGCAAATTGTGTGTCCTGTACACTGTATACACTGGACACCAGTAAGCAGATAACATTAGAGAATGAAGAGCATTAAATGTCAAGGGCAGCAGACACAGAAAGAGGAAGGCAATGAATGCACTTAAGAAGTCATCAAGAAGTGGAAGCAATGAAGAAACACTCACACAAATACACTACAACGTGAACAAAAATGATGCTCTTAGAGGCTACTGCAGCAATACATTATGGGAAGGAAAAAGTCAGAGTATGCACCAAGACTTTAAGTGTAATCACTACAAACCAGGCAAAATAGGGAAAAAAACAGTCAAGGTATTTTATATCTTGCATAAAAATCTTTATTCCGAAATCAATCTGGGGAACTAAAATTCTGCAGAGTCCCTAATTATGCTCAGTTCTGTATCAACCAGCAAAAAAATGGGGAAAAAATCACTTCCAGCAAGAGATTAAAACAAGCAATGGCTCAAAACATTAAAACCATGCACTTAGCCTTTATTCATACATGCAAAATTAGTCTAAACACTACGAAGAGGCCCAAAAAAGATGAGCCATGAAGCTCATTAATCTCAAAATCAGATCATTATGTGCTGAATTATGTGCACTTAGCCACCCAATATTAAAAATTACAATCCAGTAAAATGAAGGAAATGGTTGTACTTCAGACTGTCATAAAACACTGCTTGGAGAAGTCAGAGCTGAAAAACAGTATGTTGTCTAGTATCCTGATAAAGGAGATCACAGGTGAGGAAGCCAAAGAGAATGGACTGGGGGTTCTGCAGGAGCAGAGGTGGCAAAGGGGGTCACTCCAAAGGATTTGCTACAAGCAAATTTTCTTTAGCAGCTGTGGGACAAATCCTGACAACCTCACTGCCTTAGAGGATCAACAGAAAACATGCTTCATGCCTACTGGGTAGTAGAATGCCTCCTTTCCTTTAGGAGGCAAAAAATGCTACGGTGAAAGACAAAGTTTTCCCAAGCCAAGTTCCAGCACAAGAAAATATAACTGAAGGCAATCAGCCACAGAGACCTGGGGTGCTCAGGCAAAGAAACTCTCTTACCTCAGGTTTTAATTTTTATTTGATTTATATCAGAAAGAATATTTAATAGCTCCCCTACTCACCTATGTGCTCTGTAATGCTCACACATACAGAGTATGAAGATGAGACAGACTAATGCCTCTCTCCACTGAAATTACTGTAATAGCAAAGCCATTTTGCAAATGACAGTGTAAGTATCAGCTCAGATAATTCTGGAAAATTATTGCCTCAAATGAAATGCTGCCTCAGAGCTGAGGGTATACATTTTATTCTTTGGTCTTTTTACTCTTACTTTATATATATTGTTTACTACTCTGAAGTAGAATTTCTTTTTTTCACCCCCACCCTTCAGCACGAGGCCAGTGCAGTCATTTAGCAGGCTTTAAAGCCAAAAAGGATCTCAGAATCAGCTGACATGAATGCTGAGTGCTACTAAACAAAGAAAGGTGAACAGCTTGTAGGATGAGGTGGAGATCAGAGGCATGCACTCAGTCTCCCTTAACCTGGAAAATGAGATGGGAAAGCCACACACAACTCCAGGCAGCAATTCATTCATCTTAAGTGCCCTAAAATTGCTCTGCAGAGGTGCCATTCTCTCTCCACACTGATAGATGGAAGCCAAATCATTAGCATGCACTAAAGCAGCTGATTTTTGAAGCCTTAGAATACATTAAAGAGATCCTACGCTAAACACTATTTGACCCTGCAGGACAATGACAAGGAAGAAAAACTTCACAGGACATCACCAGAAGAACAGTAAGGGTGGAGTAACAAGGTGACTGAAACAGTATACAAGTTTGCTGGCTGTTTGCTTTTCAATTTGTTGATATATTTCTATTTCTGAGAGATAGAGAACTGCCTCATTCTACTTATGCTACTAGTAACTTGGTATTTATTCCTAATAATAAACATTTTTCTTAAAGTGAGTTTGTACATTCCTCTCATTGTATCAGACTGTGCAATTATCAAACAGGAAGGGCAAATCCTTCCCTTGGCCAGATCCTTGGAGGTTCTTAGTCCACAGGACACTAAACACAGGCTTTATTCATTATGTGGAAAACATCCATAATACATTAAGCACACTCCAAGAATCCTCTAAGAGGGTTGAATATAAAACAAAATCAAGTAAGGGAAGAATATGGAGCCTATATACCTCAAAGATGCTCTGAACTGCAGCACATTTTAATCTGTGTCATACAGTGCAAATAGAGAAAATTCATTCTTTCTCAAGATACTATTTACTATACCCAGTTCTTCAATGACATTAATTTTAATTTATTATCTGTTTTTTGAGCCACTTGATATTTTCTGTGCTTCAAGGCTATGATATCTGCTTTTTGATACTTTATGTGTGAGTTATCATAGAGTTTTAATTGTTATACTAATTGTAGTAATTAATTTCTCGTGTTGTCTTTCTACTGAATTCAGACTCCACGTCAATCTCATAAATGGATAAAATGAACTCTGTTACTGAATTTACCTGGTTGCAGGACATCAAAGAATACTTTCCAGAAACTCAAGTTCCCAATCTACAAAAACCCTCATAATAATGGACCACTCAGTAGATAAGAAATTTGCTGAATGTTAACACTCAAAGAGTTGTGTCAATGGCTTGATGTCCAAGTGGAGACCAGCGGCAAGTGGTGTTCTTCAGGGGACAGCACTGGGATCAGCACTAACATCTTTGTCAGTAACATGGACAGTGGGGTTGAATGTGACCTCAGCAAGTCTGCCAACAATCCTAAGCTGTGTGGTGTGATCAAGATGCTGCAGGGAAAATATGCCATCCAGAGGGACCTTGACAGGCTTTAAAGATGGGCCCATGTGGACCTCACAAAGCTCAGCAAGGCCAAGTGCAGGAGCCTGCACCTGGGTCAGGACAGCCCCAAGCACAAACACAGAGCAGAGAACGGAGTGAGAACAGCCCTGGGGAGAAGGACTTGAGGGTGGCAGTGGATGAGAAGCTGGATGTGAGCTGGCCATGGGCAGTTGCAGGCCAGAAGGCCAACAGTGTCCTGGGCTGCATCCAAAGCACCATGGGCAGCAGGGCCAGGGAGGGGACTCTGCCCCTCTGCTCCACTCTGGTGAGACCTACTGCATCCGGCCCTGGGGTCCCCAACATCAGAAGGACATGGACCTGCTGGAGTGAGTCCAGAGGAGGGCCAAGAAGATGATCAGAAGACAGGCTGAGGGAGCTGGAGTTGTTCAGCCTAGAGAAGAGAAGGCTTCAGTGAGACCTTCCAGCAGCCTCCCAGTACCTAAAGGGGCTACAAGAGAGCCAGAGAGGGACTTTTCACAGGAACAGGTAGGGATAGGACAAGGGGCAATGGTTTTAAACTGAAAGAAAGCAGGTCAAAATTAGACATTAGGAAAAAATTCTTCACTGTCAGGGTGGTGAGACACTGGCACAGGTTGCCCAGAGAAGTTGTGGATGCCCCATCCCTGGAAGTGTTCAAGATCAGGTTGGATGGAGCTCTGAACAACCTGGTCTAGTGGAAGGTGCCCACAGCAGGGGGTTGGAACAAATCTATGATTCTATGATTTGAAGACTCGAGGATTCTGTTCAGGGCTTGTCAATTATTAGTTCAAATTTGGAGCTAGGAAAGAAATTTTGCCAGTTTTGGAATCCATAAATCTGTCGGTTCCTGAACTGTTTGATAGGAAACATACAACATTATAGTCAAAAAGAATTATAAGGACAAAATTAAAAGCAAATGAAGACAAGACAGAAGATAGTCACAAGCTATTTCGGTGCCAAAACTACTGGAAAGCAGGTATTACTGCATCTTACCATTTAGACAATAATTTTCTTTTTTTTTTCTTATCTCCTTCCCTTTATTACAGTTTTCCTTACATGCAATTACACTATTGCTTTAGTTAGGATCAAAAGTAAATCTTCTCTCTCCACTTGGGTTCAGAGAGGTCTCAGAGCAAGTGAATTAGTGTCCTAGTAGGGTTACTCAATGGTCAGTAATAATGGGGCCTTGTACATTTAATACTTTCTTGATAACCTAAGCATAACAGAGGTCATGCTTTGCTAGATAACGGGATGTGTGGGACTGAAAACACTGGGAGACATTAAATGCAAGATGTTCTTGACAAACTGGAGAAATGGTCTGGAAAAATGCAATTCACTAAGTGTAAATTCTAGCTCTAGATTAGTGTACACAAATACAACATGAGAATCAGCTAACTACAGCAGCAGCCATGCTGGAAAAGATCTGGAGGAGGCAAACAGAAAATGACTCAGCACTGATCTACTGCTGTGGAAATTAATGCCCCTTTTGCTAGGAGCTTATACTCCTTATACAAACAGGAGTTTAATCTCTAAGTGGTACAAAATAATCCTCTTTCCTACTTTCATCACCAGCCCTGGAGTCTCAGCAGATCTGATGTGTCAGGTGTTGAGTATCCTTTCAAGAAGAATGTAGACAATCAAAAGAGAACACAAAGGAGAATGCTGAATAAGGTGAAAGAGATTTGATCTCTGAAAAAAAAATTGAAATTTGGAATTGTTTTATCTTGGAAAGAATGCTTGCAAGGCACAAAAGAAAATATGTTCTTTGTGAATCAGGAGAAATATGAAAAATTTAGATTGTAGAGAAGGGCTTTGAGAAGTTTTTTATATTGGTTAAACCAGTAGAATAATTTTTTCTGGAAGCTGTGAACACTTGATTGGCATGGTCTTAAGCACTGTTTGATTGAAACCATCAGAAATGTCACAGGTAAAGGGATCTTGGCTTGAAGTAAGACCCCCCCCCATCCAGATGGCAGACACGGTTCAACTGAATAGCCTGCAGTCTGCCTGCTGCACTTCGTATTTTTGCTCTGCAGATGACAAAAAGATATACTAGGATTTAATACTTTGCAAATTCTACAAGAAGATAAACATAGGCTTGGCTGGTCCAAAACTTCTACAAGGCATTGCACCTACTGTGTATGCACAGGCAATGTTAGATGGGAGAGAGACTTCCTATACAGGATGTGTGATCATCAGACAGCCCTGGCAGCACTACTGCTCACACACATCACATTAACACACTGCACATGGTGGTGCTGATGAGGGGGAGCAATGTCCTGCTGACCTCTGCTCTTCATTCGATGACCCCCCAGTGTCTCCCCATCTGACTTTCATGTTGCTTTTGAGGGATGGTCAATTAGATCATTGCTCTTTTCCTCCTTCTCATTGTTTCACCTGAACCCCCTCTTTACTTCATTTTTCTTTTCTTTTTCTATCCCTTGCATCTCCTCAATTTCTTCTACTTGTAGCAATTTTTCAGAGCCTTGTCTCCCTTTTCTTCAACATGGTTTGCATCCACTTAGAATGTGAAAATGTACTATTAGCTTCTCTTCAGCTCTTGCAGCTGGGGCTTCTTTAAGGCCTTGTCAGAGATCATACCTTTAAGTGTCAAACATGGAAGGGGTTCACAATTGACATGGAGATGCCAACAACTCAGATCATCTCACTTACCAAAACAATTCTGCACCACGTCAGCCAGCCTGCTTAGTTTTCTGTTGTCAGATTGTTGTAGGTTATGAGCAACCATCTCCAACAGAAGTGATGGGGATAACCCAAAAGCATATCAAACTTGTTGTAACTAAATACTGCCGGAAGAGGTGAGACTGGGTTCTTTGACTCCTAGTGGCTTATGAAAAAGCAATCCTTAAATATTATTGTATTTGAAAGACACCAGTTAATTCTGTATAATGTACACTATCAGCAGTTGATACACTTGCTTTGTTTAGGGGAATTTGAAGAATAAAACAGACTGTTGTTTCCATCAAAACACTTCAAGCTGGATTTAATAGTGCTGAAATGCTAATTGTGAATTGTATTTCACATCATACACTGCAGACTAATTTAAAAAGAGGAAAACATATTATGGCAAATACCACAATGCATTCACTATGAGTCATCTAAGCATATGATGAACTGGAACAATACCAGCAGCACAACATAAAGCAGCTGAATTTAAGCTAGAGGGAGTACAATACCTTTTGATCAGGCCTAGTATATGCTGAGAATATATACAGCTGCACATACACCATTAGGTTTCTGGCAAAGAAAACAATAGGAACATTTTTTGTCTCTCCCTCTTCTTTCCCCAGTGCAACCCTTCCAAATATATTTGCATTAAGTCACTAAGAAGCAAAATAAGTAGTCTTGCTTGTATGAAGAACAGGCAGCTTCAGCATCAGTTCCCCATGCTCCACTGTGATGCTGACCATACTCATATTACACAGATGCTTGCTTTTAGCATCCTAATGAGGACTTTCAAGAATTCAATTACTATTAAATTAGCTTTACTGAATGTTATCAGAATGCTTCTGAGGGTTTTTTATTATCCTATCAGCACAGGAAGGAAGGAATAGCACACTGTCAATCCAATTTTTTTTTTTGTGTACTTTTTACAAGGAGGGGAAGGGTCAAGCATATGATTTGTCTTTCTCAGGGGAAAAATATAAGAGGAGCTGACATCTTTGGGAATTCAGTACTAGTTCCTTGGAACTGGAAGAAAGCCATTTTTGCCAAAGTCTCTCAGTCACCACCAGCTTTTAGTAGTCACTGTAGCAGTTCCAGAGACACAGGCTCTCTGAAACAAGTAGTCAGGATCCTCATTATCCCAACACAGTGCTGGAATTCAAAAGACATTAGTTTATTCTTTGCCTCACATAACTGCAGATCTTCTCTGAGGTGAAAGAAGCTCTGAAAAATCCCAGATGGCTTCCTCCAGCTGGTTCCTGAAGCCCTCTCAAAAGCCCTATGACTATATGATTCTGAGATACCTGGGTGTGGAGTGGTGGTTGCTCCCAGGGATACCCCTGCTTTCAGAAGAAAGGTCAGAACACTGGTCCCTAGCCCTTCCATCCAATAATAATTTATGTTTTCCCCAGTACCTTGAAGCATTGTCCAAAGCAATATTACAGAGGGTAGTGTTCTTCAGTTATAGTTCCATGGTAACATTGTGTGAACGTTAGATATTTGTAAATAGGCATTACATGAACACATTACATTTCTCTCAGCTTTCCTCCTTCACTTCCCCAGATACTCATATTTTTCTCTAAGATATGCACTAGAAAGCTCTTTGGTACTTTACTCCTTTGATTTCCATTCTGGTAGTTGTGTTTCCACAACTTTTTTTCTGAGGATCAAGCATTAACAGGCCTCCATTGGTTCAAAATTGTATTCTGTTTCTGAGATGTGTAACAACCCTGTTAAGAACTGAGCCAGAAACTAGAGTAGGGATTTGATATATAAATCCTCAGACATCCCACTGTGCCCATCATTCATCAATAGCTCAGTCAACTGCCCTACTATTAGAAACAGAGGATGCCAGCAGGGATCAAAGCACAAGGGACTCTGAGTGCATATTAACTGAATTAAATTGTCAATGTATTAAACCTCCATGAATTCACAGGTTAATTTTAGCTTGTTTAGAAACTAAACTTCTACTGGGTGATATAAAAATACCCACATACAAATACATACCTACAAAAAGTGGGAATCAATACTCTCAATACATTGCAAATTCAAAAGAATCAAACACAATTAAAACCTGCTTAGCTTAGCAGTAATGCAGAAGAATATAATTATTTCTCTCAGTGCTTAGATTACCTTCTCTGTTAAAACCTTTTCTTCTGGAAAACTTTAGCTGTTCAGAGAGCATAAAGAACAGTAAATAAATATGTGGCAATAGTAATTTAGTTATTCATAGTACTGGAAAAATGGTTGTATTTATTGCTTCAGCATACCCAGTGCCATAAGATTGCCTTTTCTAATTTATTGAACTAAGCCAGGAAAAAATTACCATCCAAAAATGCCAAATCCCCAGGTACACATACACCCAGCTAACTCATGTTGTGACTGCAATCTGGAACATCCCTGGGCCATGCAGCCACAGGGGACCTCAGTGACACTGTAAGGTGGCAAAACATAGCACTGTGCTCATGAAACAGCAGCTTGGCACGTTCCATGCAGGAGGCAGCATCCAGAGGGTGCAACATTCTTCCAGCATCAGTCACTTTTGAGCCAGGCAGGCACCATCCCTGGGAAGAGGGCAGCTGATGTGCTCCCATCTCCCATCCTTCAGAGCCGAGGCAGGATGTATCCTGATCACTTGCACTCCAGGGCAGAGATTTCCATGAGCCACCAACTGTCACAGCACCAGGAGCTTCTGCCAATGGAGGGCAACACACAGCAAAGGGGTGTTAGGCCCAGGCAGCTCCCAGAGGAGGGCAGGGCTTCCATTCAGTGCTGTACAGACATGAGGAGGCACCACACAGGTGGGAGGGAGTGAACAGGCATCCAGTCTGGCTGGCCTTGTCCTTCCACCTCCCTGAGAGGAGAGCATCTCCTTCTGCTGCACCCACGGCCTTGCTGCCCACCTGCCTCCTCAACATTCACAGAGCTTCAAGAGCCAAGTGATTCAGATTGTACTTTTTTATTTCAAATGAACCAAGGGGTGTTGTCTAGCATGGAGCATACAAGCCATGCATCAGCAGCCTTTGTAATGCCAGAAGAGTAAGCACTGCAGAGAAGTCTCCCCACTGCCAGTATATTGGAGAATTAGATAAGACACCATGTTTTTAAAGCTGTGCAAAACCAGGACAGTTTCCCAGCTACTTTCCTTCATACTTCTTGTACATTCATTTTTATATGAGGTTTTAGACTAAACTTTGAAGGCTTTTTCAAAGTCAGACCTATGGCTTTTTCCTGTGTTTATTTTTACCCAGCTGAGCTTCCACTTAATTGATCAAGAAGAGCTTTGGGGGGACCTTGGTATGTCTGAGAACAGGGACTTCCAGCTTTCCCTCCTCTTCTGATACTCCAGGATAACTGGCAGCAGCACCACAAGCTACTTTACCTCGTCACCTCACAGCAATAATCAATACAAACTAAAAAAGGCAAACAGTGCAGCTATTATTTGAGAAAGAAACTGCAAAGACACCCATGGTCTATGGTCTGTGGAGATGACTCATTCCACAGCACAATCTAATTCCAAAACAATTACAGCAAAATCAAAATCCTCACACAAAGGAGAGACAAAACACAAAGTCTGGACCTCTGCTGAGCACATGACTCTATAAAGCTGACATGACTGCAGAGATTGCACTGCCTTTTAACCATAAAACACAACTGTCCATTTTCTTTAAACTCTTCCATGGAGAATTAAATGGTAAAGGAAACAGAATTTTCTGTTACAGAGAACCATACAAATGACACAGGGCAGTATGGTTCAAATGTGAGTGCCTGCACACCAAATTTGCTACTGCAGTTTAATTCAAAAAGAGAATTAGTATTCTTTTCCTCCACTGTAATCTAAAATAAGTTACCCGCTGACCAAAACCAATAGATTATCATATTAATTGGTAACTTCTATGTTCATTATATTGTAAGAGAAAACCACAATTTCACTAAGTATGTTCATTACTCAGATAATTATCCAAAACAATTATGCAATACAATTACCCAAACAATTACTTAGGAGGGAAATTATCTCCAGATGCATCACAAGCTATTCTATGAAGTGCTCAGTATTTATCATTTTAGTTGTATTGGCTATGATTGATCAAATGAGTCATATATTGTTCTGTCAATTCTCCATTGGGAGCAAATACTTCTAGAGCAAATATCCACTAATTCTAACTTCAGGTGGTTTAACTATCACACGTGAGCTCACACTTCACATTCATACTCTGTGGCAGAAAAAGTCTTAACTAACCAAAATCTAATTCCGGTAAAATGCCACTTGACTATGTATTGCACTGTCTACACTTGCCCTTTTCTACCTGTGAAAAGCAAAGTAGGCCAATTTCTGTGAAACAACCAGACAGATTCCTTCTCTTGATCTGAAACTAGTCACTAATTTGGTAGCAAGACTATTTTAAAAAAAGTTTTCCATGTCAATGCAGAAAATTAAGTGGTAACTATTGTGATCTCGTACAGTATTGCAAATTCTCAATCATGCAGAAAAACCCTTCAGCTTTTATTTTAGATCTGACTTTATGAGCATCTTGTTTTGAATTTAATATAGATTATCTTTTAATTATTACCTTTTTTTGAGGTTTGGAATGAACATAAGAATTCAAAGCACAACCACAGCCAAAGCAGGCAAACTTCACCTGTGTTTGTGGGCAAAAAGAATGGAAATGACAAACCAGACTTCAGCATCCATTAACTGAGTAGAAAGTTTAACAAACTAGCTGCTTTATAATTAAAGTTTTAGGACACACTATGAAAACCCTAAGAAAGCATAGGGCTGAATCAACAAATTCTTGAGCAAGTTCACCACCAACTTATTAGTAATTCTGCATCATTGCATTTCTAACATTTTTTTGAAGTTTCAAGGGTCATAATGCCAAGGCTCACTGAGGTCCAGTATGGTCTTTGAAACACCTTAAGCAGCAAGGTTTAAAAAGCCCACAAAGTATACCTCATTTTACTGTTTTAAAACATAGCATATTAAGATGTTCCAGTTTGATCATTACAAAGACTTGCCACAGCTTACCCTGACAGCACATTCTTCAAAATATTCTTAGGCCTTATTTTCAGATGTTTTTCTCCTAGTTGGACAGATTTGACAGTACAGATAGGCAACTAAGCCCTAGGGCTAGGCATGAGTTTCACTTCTTAACGATATTTTATCTACAAAGAGCAGCATACGAAAAGACAAGTTGCTCTGTGCTCTGCAGCTTCTATTGACTTTAAAACGCAAACTCAAACTTCCTCCTCTGCTTTCATAGAAGAATTTAATTGGTGCCAAAGTGAAAGATCCCAGCATGACCTGTCTCCACTCTAAGCCACTCCAGCTGTGATTGTGAGCAAATTTGTACATTCAGACACTGCTGCATGAGAGACCTTCCTAATAAGCTGAGATTCTGCACTGATGGAGGAAAAAAAGAAGTGCTTGGTTGGAAACAGGGAGAGCTGAGACTTGGCTTACCCCACCCTTAGAGTTAAACAAGCTTTAAAGGCCTCAATAAGGACCAAACGAAAACAGAATAAGGACCTGACTATTTACTCCACAGAGAAGAGTTAGTACAGGTAATAGTGCTAACAACTTGTGTAGGTAAGTTTATAACCTATAGTTTATTAACCTATATTGTACAGGCATTAGGATTGCAGTTTCTCACACATTTTTTCCACTTTTCTGACCAGAATCTCACTAGGGATGAGCCTCCTTTGCAGTCACTAGGTTTTTGACTGCACTGTGAGAAAGTCTGAGTTAGCTTTAAACTACCTGCTGCTGCTTATAATGAAAAGTGAGTCAGTCAGCCTCAGCATAACATGTTCACTACCCACCAGTGCAAGGTGGGCATGCTTTATCACAGAATCATAGAATGGTTTGGGTTGAAAGGCACATTAAACATCACCTAGTTCCAATTTCCCTGCCATGGACAGGGACACCTTCCACGAGACCAGGTTTCTCAGGATCCCATCCAACCTGGCCTTGAACACTGCCAGGGATGGGGCACTTCTATGGGCAACTCATTCCTGTGCCTCAGCACAGTCACAGTAAAGAATTTGTTCCTAATATCTAATCTAAACCTTTTTCAGTTTGAAACCGCTGCCCCTTGTCCCTGGAGCCTTCTGTTCTCTAGACTGATCAACCCCAACTCTCTCAGTCATTATTAACTACAGTGCTGCTGGATGGGCATCCTTTGCTTACACACACTGGCCTCCTTGCTCGGAGTGTTGTGAAGGGGATGGTCTGATGCAAATATACCACACACACCCATCACTGATATGGCAATATCCTCAGCCAACACATGCGTGGCAACCTGTTCCTCCTTATGATTTTGACTTTATAAAGCTTAATCCTTGCACATTAAAAGAAGAATTTAACCACAAAAAAATTTAAGCAGTAGTTTGTCTGAGTGTGTTGAACTAGGTATTAGGAAAAGAGGTTGACTATTTTTCAGTACTGTCAGTGGAGAACCACAGCATGCAGGTAAAGAGCAACAGAGTGAAGAAATTATTGGAAAGATAATGCCAGTCATTTAAAACAGTGCTTCAGACGGAGATAAATGTGAACACAGGCTAAATGGTCTCAGTGTCCTTATAGTCTTCTAAGGAAAAACTGAAGCCTACTGAAAACAGCCTTGTTCTAGAAGAATTTTCCCAACCTTGCATATTTTTCTATTTATCTTTAATGTATCACAGACATATGAAAAATATACCACACACCAATCTGGACTGAATGATGATGTCATCCAATTATATGTATTATTTTAAACTTAGGAAAATAATGACCAAGAGAAATACACAAGCAATAGAAACACCTCTAAAATTCTATGTCTTCATAATTAAAACATAAAACCACACAGTTTGCTGTAACTTCACCTTGAAACAATTGAGCATCATCTCCACATGCTCAGAGGCATGCTTTCTACAACCAGTGAAACTAGAAAGGTGAGAAAGCCAGAGGTGAAAGGCAGAGCTGGCACATGGGTATTATTCTTTTCTTGCTTTTTTGTGCAACTGAATGGGTCCATAGCCTGAGTTTGTCACATTCACTCCTTTCCATTTCACTCATAAGCAGAATACCTCAAAAAGCTCCTCTTCCACTTTTGATACTGCATGGATGGATAAATCAAAATTTTCATTCTTCAGTAGATGTCCTTCCCCCCGTAGCTTGTCTGAAAGAAGTTTCAGCTTGGCACGCTGGGAAGTAGTTCATTGCTAAGGTCTTATTGAGCTGCTATGCTATAGGAGAAGGTAAGGAAAAAAATAACCTGCAGGATGAGTTCAGGACAACGTCACTCAAATACAAATAATGGACAGAAGATTTAATGCCCTTTGGGATACCATTATGGCTGAAATTTGTGATCCAATGAAGCATTTATTTGCCACTGACTGTAATGGGACTATGATTTAATTGCTTTTGTGTTCTCCTGAAGTGTGGAAGATTCAATTTTTGAAACTTTAGGCACAATTCTGGAAAAAATGAGTGAAAGAAACTAGTCATAAATCAGAAAATGTAAACAGTAATTACAAAACGAGTATTTTCTTTAATGGGATTTTTGAACAGAGAAATAGCCATGTAGATAAAAGTCAATCAGACTATTTTTTGTTAAGTCTAAAATGTTTTGCAGAGAAGCATTCATTTCACTGACATTTTAAAGAGGGTCCATGCCAATTTCAAAAGGAAAACAAGGAAGAGAAAAAGGAATCAAAATGCTTCCTTTCTCAATTTGAAAACTGACATTTTGATTCAAACATTTTCACCTAACAGAATTATAAGGCTGTGACTTTGTGCCAATTTGGAACAAAAATAGATATATAACCTTCAAAAAATCATCATAAAATCAATCTCTTTCCTTTGACCTGCTCTCTAATTCTCTGAAATTATATCATATAGCTTAGAAGATGCCAAGAAATGTCCAAAACCAAAGACATTATGGAAGCAGGCAAAAAATAAGGTAATTTTTTTTAATGTGACCTCACTGATTTTGAAAAAACCTTGGCTTGATGGCCTCTTTAAATTGCTTTTTTCTTCTATATGTGAAGCTGTAAATCCCTTCTTGCTACTAGATGTTTTTGAATCTCTAGTGATCTCAGATCCAACTGCCTCACTTTTTATTAGCAAAAAGAAAAAAGAATTGTTGTTTGCCATACCACCAAAATTTGAGAATATAACTGCTGTTGGATTGGCTTTAACTGGAAGCTCACTTCTGCTTTCAAAAATATGCATTAATGGCAGGATGGGCACAGAGGAGGCAAATCCCTTTCTTCCTGGCGGCCTGAATGTGTGATGTTGGCAGGTAGGAAATCAATGCTTCTTTGGAAACCAATAATACAAAAGATGGGCCAGAGTTTTTTTCAGTGGCTCTACACTACCCAACCTCCTCTTAGGGACTCCCAGAGTCCATTTCCAGAGCCAAGTCTTTACTCTGTACTGCTGTTCTACCCCTGCCTGGATGGGTAGAAATCCAGTGGAGGCAACATCTGGCACAACTTGAAAAGGTGAGGTGGAAACAAGCTAATTAGGAGCCTGTCACTAGAGGGCAATGCAGCACTACAGCTGTCCCATTCCTGTCATCCCGTGTGTCCAGCCTGCGTTCTCCAGGAGCCCCGGGCAGCCCCTGGCCGCCAGCAGCCTGGGACAGGGCGCAGCAGCACTGACTGCGGACATGGTGCCTGGGCCTTCGCACATCCTGGGGCTCTGCTCTGTGAGGAAATGAGAACAACCTCACTCTAAGTCTAGAGGAAGACACTGCTTAAACAGAATCCATTTGATTAGGTGGAGGGTTGTGGGATTTTGCAAAACCTGTAATGCTTGGTGTGTAATTGGCAGGCCATAAACTGGGTCAGGGGACATCTGCAGGTAACGGGACCTCCTGGCAAGGTGATATGGTAGGAGACAACAACAGAAGAGAGGCAAGAGCTTGAGGGAAAATTGAGTCTTCATATAAGCAAGCAAGAATCCCATTTAAGATCCAAAATCACACCAGTTGTTAGGCATCTGAAACAGCATCTATTCACAAGCAGTTCTGTGCAGAGAAAGAGAGAGAGCAAACAACCAAGTTTTGAATGGGCAGAGTCCAAAGGGTATGTCAGATTTTGAACTCAGTATTGAGGTGCAATAGGCTTGGTGCCACTGTTACAAGAGTTTGGTCTAAGATTCTCACTACTTAAAGATGCTTATTTTCACAGAAATGGAAGAATTTCTCTTTTTAATGCAGATTAAAATTCTCTACCCAGTTATAAATCAAAAATTAACAACTTTATCTAGGTCAGGGCATTGAAGCTACATTAAAGTTTTATCCTCATTCACTAAATTTTAATTTTAATGTGGCACATCTGACAAATCTTGTGGGACTACTTAGAATCCATTGACATCCTTCTGTCACTGGTATCAAAGCCTCATCTTTGAGATTCTTGTTTCCAGATACCTAGTTGTCACTGGATTATTTTGTCTCTGCAATGGTGTCACAATTGATGGCTGTGCAGGCATTCACATGCATGTCCCACATATGTCAGCTAAAGCTCACACACCACAGAAATAAACAGCTTTACCTCTAGAAACACAGATTTCTATGTAATCACTTAAAGGTGAAGTTATAAATCATTTTTTTATCCGCCTTTTTAAAGTTACTGGAACTGGTTGCCTGTAAATTAGAACTCTACAACAACTCTACGGTTTAATTTGCAAACAATATTTAATTACAGGAATGGCTATGAGAAGAAGAAAAAATTTGCATATGTCTGTCATTATTTTTATGACTATTTGTGGCAGAAATGTTGATGTACAATTTGACAAAACTGTCTGTGGATCTGGAAGACATCTGATTCTGGAGTAGAAACAGTACCACATGATTTCTCTAGTCAATCAGTCCAGAATTATGGCAGAAATTTAGTGTTTCAACTATTGTGGCCTTTAGTGTTTGAGCAATTACCAGGCTTAAATACAGGCCTCTCACAGAATAATAGCTATGACACAGTCATGGAATGTCAAAGTACATTCACAGATCATTTCTTGGAAAAAATCAGTGCCAGTGTTTCTAGAATACAAATGGTGAAATGCATATCTATAAGGTAGATGCAAATGGATTCATATCAACTTCTTGGAAATTAATGTGACCCAGGAAAAAATCCCCAAACTTTTCTTCTCTTTGTATTCCCAAGGAGCTGCCAAGGCTTGTCCTCAGACCTCAGACCTGCTGTTGGCATGGCTGTGACTCAATAGAGGAAATACCCTGTCAGTCTGGGCAGCTGCTAATCCTGGGCTTGTGTGCAAGTGTATGGAGAGGGGAAAGATGTAGGACAGAAGATACATTCCCAACACATGCAAAATGATAACACATGCCAGAATTACAAAGAGATTTTCTTTTCAATTGCAGTTGTGTCCCACAGCACATTCCCACTGCTGCTGTCTTGCTTATAGGTTCCCCTGACACACTCAGGGGAAACACCACTGTCCTTGTGTTTCACAAGATGGAAGGTGTTGCACTAGGTCTGAACTCACCAAAGTACTACATCACCCTGCATTTCTCATCACAGTCCTGAAATGTTTTGCTACTGGAAAGCTTTTAAATCTACTTCTTCCTTCTGTGATTCTGCTTATAGACCAACTTTCGGGCACCAGAGGCTTCTAACAAACATGGGGCTGGGATGAAGGAAAGGAAGGAGACAAAACACATCCAGTAATATATGTTGTATCTAATTAATGTAAATTGGCAGTGCTCTCACCACATCTTTGACTTTCAACTCAGCATGCACTCCATTCTGTCCCAACCTGTTCACATCACTATGCAGCAACCTTTTAACCTGAATTTATGGACAATGTTTAATGTTTTGCCTGTCTCACAGTCACTTGAAGCTGCCTGCACTGTTTCCTCACTTCTCTCCTTCAGAATCACTGCTTGGTATGGGGAAATTATGTTTCACTTACTTTCTTCTGTAAGAATAAAAATGTGAAGATAAAACTCCAAGAGTGCCAAGAAATGTTTCTGCCCATTAGAAATACTGGCCTGGCTCTAGCTAGTCCGACCTGGTCTTCAGGTGGGAAGACTAAATAATGTACCTCACAGCAATAAGGCACTGGTAATTTTTCTTCAGAGAAAAATATTTTATTTACATGTGCTTGGTACTGATAATTGACCTTCTAGTTCAAAGCTGAAGTGCTGCTCCTGAACCCAGCTACAACTAAGTCCCGAGTATCTGTTCTTTTTGACATGTTAGGATTACATTTATTGAACTTCAGCTTTTTTTTTAATTGAATGCTGATGCATGATCTTACCACTTATTAGCCTTTTTTCTCTTTCTTGTTGCAGATCCTTAAGCGTTCCAAGCACCATTCCTCCTTAAAAATAAAGCTCCTACTTGTTTGCTTTTTCATTTCCTTAGCCAGACTTCAGATTGCATTTTCCTGAACACCACAGCTATTTATCCAGGGGAAGGACTAAAGGACAGATTCCTTCTGACATTCTCAGCATGCTGCTGTGAAGGCTTCTGGCTTCAAGGGCCTATAATAATGGAAGATGAAAGCTTTTTAACAGTTCACCTTCTTGAGTAAATTACCAACATACAAAGTTCAAAATAGGTTCAAAATTCATATTCCCCTCCTCAGAAACTGACACCAATGAAAGCAAAATGTATCATGGCCACCACACATTTTTGCATTTACATACAGCAGAGAAAAAAATTACTTTTTTCCAAAGGAGAAAAAAAGAAGCAAATAAAAAGGCCATTTTATAGGGCCTAATTTCAAGGATATTTCAAGATCTATCCTCCATTATTTGTGCCTGGATTAATATCTTCAGGCACACAAATCAGCCAATTCTTCAACTTGGCTTCCTTAAATTACTTTATACATAATTCAAGATGGAACTAAATTCTTTTCTTCTTACTTACACCCTCCCTCTTTACACCTGCAGTCAGTCATACTACTACGTTTTGACAGATAGAGTGGCTCAGTGGCTTTTAAACCCTCTGACAGTAGCAAATGGAGAAACATTTTTTAAGCATGGCCATTCCTGTGGCTGTGGGCAGGGGGGAATTCTAATTTCCATCAGTAAAACTTGTGAGCTGCAAGGAGTACACTGAGCATTGGTACCACAGAGTCCCTGAAGCCATGGAACCATCCAAAGCACTCAGAAGAGCTCAGGCACTTTGTTCCACTGACCCACATTCACCACCAGGCCCTGCCCATTCAAATAAGCTGTTTATAGTCCCCTAAGTCCCTCTATCAGCTGATGCTTGTCACTGGTTAGCATTCTCAAATACCAAGGATATTTCCTAATTGCAAATAGGTAAGGACCTCAGATGTTACAGCAAGGGAGCAGTTTGATTAATGTTGACCAATATATGCAAAAAAAGTGAAGAAAAGAGTCACCACTTTCTTTTAGACATCAAATACGGCACTTTGCACCAAGGAAAATCCCCCACTGAGTTTGTAATTGCCTGGTAGAGGACAAGTAAAAAAGGAACTCAAAGAGTTTAAAACTTCACTGATCTGTCATAATATTAACCATTTTCCAACTTTTACATGGCCCTGAATAGAAGATAGACCTAAAAGCAAAAATAAAATGTAAAAACTCCCCAAACTCCTTCATCTTCACATTAAGATGGATTTTTGCAATGAATGAATAACTTCTTTCACTTTTAATTTAGGCCTACCCATCAACATGGCTGTTATTATTCACAGCAGCAAAGTGATGCCACACTACAGCAGAAATAATAGCTGCTTCTCTGGATTCTGTTTTCCCCAAGAATTCACAATGTTATTTAAATAAGTCTAGTATGCCATAGGTACAGCAGACAAGGCTGCTTTTAATGAAGGGCTATTTTTATTTCTGTCCCAACTTTATATAACATGACTGGAATTTGCTTGTGGAAGAAAGGATCATTAACAGCATGCCATCTCTCCCCTGCATGCAAGGACTCATGACACCCTTGGACATTTTCAGTAGTCATGTTGACATCTATATTCTACCAAGAAGCACTATGTCGCTTACTAAACAGCACAGGAAAGACATTATCCTTGATGTTTCCATAATACATGATGCAGTGTTTTCCTGAGAGAAGCAAAGCAAGAAATAAATCTACTGCCAAGTAAGTCACAAACTGTGGAAAAGCCATCAGCTTCTTCATCTGTGCTTGCCCAAGACCAAGCACAAAGGGATGCCACTATCTGGCTCGTGACTGGGACTCTGATTCTGCTTCCACACAGGACCATTGGGTTTTCTCTCCTGCATGGCAGGGGAGTGAATCCTAGCATTGAGTAAAGCTTTCCCTGATCTACTTCCACAGTTCAGTCTTTCAAAGGGACATTAGTGAGATGCCCAGACCACGTGCTGTTATGATAAGCACTGGGTGCTCACGTCCCCAGGGCCCACCTGACCGCTCCCTACATGCTTTCCGTAGGGATATTTTAATCCAGAATCCAGAGGAGGTTGCTCTACAAAACTAGCTGAAACAAAGTTTTATGTGTGCTTCCCAGGTTACTTTTTGAAAACAAATGCAAATATCTTCAGTCTTATTATTGACACATAAAATAGTATAGAAAAATTCATTACAAGTGATACAAGAGGCTAAGTTATTATATGGTACTTAGAATTTTCATCCTTTTTGTGGACAGCCTCCAAGTGTATTTAGATTTCTTTGGGTGAACTTCTGTAGCTTTTTCAGTATTTCTACCAAAGAGATAATTTGGGATGTACCAACAAATGCAACTATAAACATATAGCCTACCTTTCAAGACAGTTGACAGCCAGTTGTGATGGAAGATATAGGTAGAGTCATCTTATTGTAATTCAGATCTGCTGAAAACCAAACAGAAAATTAAGGAATGAACTGGAAAAGGACCTTGATGTGAAGATCTCTGTTTAACCACCTCAAAAATAACTGCTTCTCTGCTTTCAGACATATTATTGGCTTATTTATTCCCAGTCTGTGGGGTTCACCTTAAAGGCATTATTTAGAGCTGTTGCATTCAGGAGTAAGTGATCACTAATCAGAGAGGAAGTAGGGAAATGTTACATAACTCAGGGAAAGGATCTCCACAGCAGACTCTTATCCACCAACCAGAAGCAATTTTGGAAGCCTCTCTTTGCAAGCCATGACTTGTAAAGAGAGGCTAATACACAAATAAGACCTAGATGGACAGGCTTTCACTGGTACAGATGTTTTACCTTTTCACTGACGATTTGCAAAAGATACAAAATACACCAGGTCCTGAAGAAAAGGCTATCTTGAAGTGTGTAATGAGCACTGCCAGGAGGCAAGAAGTTTCTTCCAGGACCTGGTTCCCAACGCCTTAAGGCTGCAACCCACTGAATCAGTGCAGGAGAGGTGCTGCCTCCAGGTAAGCTGTAGAGGTAAAAGAAATGAAATACGCCACCTAAGAGGTAGGGCACCTGGAAGACTCTGAAGCTTTTTGCTCCTAACTTGCTGAGAGAGAACCTTGCTGAGAAACATGAAAGCCCTGTAGACCGCCTTTCATGTTTTATGTGCAGGTATTCCATATAGCCAAAATGAAGAACACATTCTGAATACCTACCAACCTCAAAAAATGCTCAAAATAGTAGACACACCCCTAAATTCTACTGAAGTTAATGTAATTTTGCAGTTCAAATTTTGAACTTTATGAACTTTTATGATTGCTGAACTCAGGGTTTTATAGTGGCCCAATTAGGTATTCAATGTAGAAAATATTTCAGCCTGCAGTGCTGTAAAGATGGGATCCTTTTTGAGCAATATTCTGTTTTAAAATAAAAATACATGCCCAAAAGTCCATAATATTACAAGGAACCCAAGTCTAAAAATCTTCCTAAAATCAAGCATGTGTTTAAAATTGTGCAACTTATATCAGATTTAGGGCTTAAAAAATAAACTACTTATTCAACAAAAAGTAGGTTTATGTCACAGTTGGAACACAATAGACAACTTAAAGTTTATTCAGAGGAACCACAAGTGATTTTTGTTTCTATCAGTATAACTATGTTGTGCATCACTTACATGTGCATGTAATAGCAGTTCCCAAACTGTGACCATTTTACTCATTTCTACTGCAATGCACAGATGAGTGATTAGCTCCCCATTTCTCTGATTAAAGTAGGTAGCAAGGAAAGATGTGTGAACAGTATGTTGCTAATGAAAAAATGTGGGTGCCAAGAATGAATTGCAATAATTGTAATATTTGATATTAGTAAGATGAGATAAAGAAATTACTGACATACTTTCCCAGCTGCTCACTCAGTCACCATACTGATAGGTAAGCTGCTCAAGACTTATGTATCAGAAACTTAATACAGCTAATAATAAATTATAATGAAGTCTGAGCAAGATATATGAAAATGACTGTGTCCACATGACACTTTGTACTGCAGGAGGAAGGGCTGAGTCAGCAGGAGGCTGGAGAGCTGTAGTAATGAAATGAAAATGAGCTTTTCAACTCAAGGAACATCAGAGAAATGGAGTTCTAACTCCCAGTGAAAGCCAGCAGGGAGAGCATATAACCCACCTGGCCCTATACAAAGTGATAAAGTAAGAAAAATGCAAGCCCTTTCCCAGCACCATGCCTGGGCTGGAACAGTGTGCAGAAAACATATTTACTGCAGCTTTGTGCCACATTATCTGCAGGGCTTCAAGTCTCTACTGCAGGGTAGGATAGTTAGCTTTCCTATTAAACATGGCAGGATATGGCTGGAAGCTGAAGCAGAAGAGATTGTGTTTAATGAAACTTCCCTGGGTCTTACACTTCAGTGGTATATTAAGACCCAAAAGCATTTTAACCAAAACCTTGGACTTTTCCGTAGAATTCAAAATACAGACCCTGTGTTCCAGTTTAGCAAATGAAGGATGCAGCAGTCTATCGCTTGTTGAGAAATACTTTTTTCCAGGTATCTGAGTACAACCCTTGGGGTGACTAATCCTCTACCTCAGTTTGAAAATCCCAGCTCCACTGATATTTTAGCTGGGGACAGGAGTGTGCTTTTGAAGAGACTCTCCTAATCATTCCCCGTTACTTCATTTTGCTTTTCACTGCAGGGCAATCTCAGAGCACACAGGCTGTGTTCATTTGGGATGAAACTAAACTGGGGTGCCCTGAGTGTGCTCCACTGCTCATGGGCACTCATTCAGCAGGGTGGAAGTGCATCTTTAAGAGGGTGTTAGTGTGGATGTTGGGTCTCCTGCATTCTCTGCTCACCTCTGCAGGATCATTCCCCCCTGCAAATACACAACTGTGCACCATACATACAGTATAATATAAATGCCAATATAAACCCCTTTGTACAACTTCACAGGGACAAGAAATGTAAGAGTAACCAAGGGCATATAGACAGACTAGACAAGCATATTGTACCTATGAAATGCTCCTCACCATTACTGCAAGCACATGCTAGGCATGTAATTCTTGTCATGTTGTCTGTAGCATCATGACAGAGGTTATCATTTCTGGAGGGATGTGGGCTGAAGATGAATTAATTTCATATGTATTCAGATATTTTCATTTTCTCCCACATAGAAGAGACGAAACGACAGGCAGATTAGAAGGAAAAACCTTTTTGTTTTAAACACTCTTTCCTAAAATTAAGTATTTTCTCTGGAACAGCATATTAGACTTCCTTAAAAGAAGACCTGAATAGTGAATAATAAATAAAATAAAAATATTTATTTCTTTAATAATGAGATGTTGGAGCACGGTATAAATTTCTTTCCTTTGTTGTTGTTGTTGTTATTATTACTTGATTTTCCATTTCAGTGAAAAACTGATACTTGGAACCAACAAAGAGGCATGCTTCTGTTGAATAATGCTAATTCATATTCAAGCTGTGCTACCTAATTACAATACGTTTTCATGGTACCATCACAGATTACCATGGATGATTCTTGGTCAGTTACAACTTACTTAATTAGCAGGAACTTAACTGTTACATTTTTTGACTTTTCATGGATGGAATAGGGTATGCCCTCCAGCTCTCATGATCAAACATACTCCCTCCCCAAAGTATAGGATGAAAGCCATTACCTTGATCAAATCACAAGAAGACATCTTTTTGCTTTGCTCCACAATTGTAAAAATGAAAGCAATATTCACAAACCAAATGTTTTACAGTGAATAAAAAACTGACTCACTCCTGGAAAAGCAAAACACAATGTATCTGAGGAACTTCACCCTAAAAAGCTTCATTCTTGAATAATTTTAGGAGTATTTTTAGATATTAGTGTAGGTGTTGAGGAAAAGCCCACATTGCTTTAAAGTCTGCCTTTTGTTTAAAACACCATTTCAAGAGATGATGTTCTGCAATTAGAAAGAAGGAAAAGAGTCTTAAACCAAGTAATTCAACCCAGTTATAGTAATAGAATTTCACACAGTCTGTACAAGGTTCTGTCTTAGAAAGCTTTAGAAATGTTCAGGTATATAGTTTAGTAGATCATTGAGATTTATGTTCATGTTAGATGAAAATATCAATATAAATCTTTCTTTCCAAATAGGTTGAGACCAAATTATTCTCTTTACAAGTAAGTCTCAATCCATATGCCTATATGACTCTGTCTTAAATACCAAGTCCTAAAATACTGGAATTTTAAATAGATATTTTTGCTACCTGCCTTAGATTAACTGCAGTCCTTTGTGTCATGCAGTGGGCACTGTATCAAAGAAAAAAATCCATCTCTGTCTAGGGAGAGGGTGAGCTGGTACTGGAAGGATACTGTCTACAAAAGAAGAATACAGCAAAGGAAAACCAACATTTTTTTCCACAAACCTTAGAGACAGTTTCTGAGGGAGAAAAGACTCTTTACTTTCAGTGCTGCTTCCACTCCTTACCCCTCTGCTTAAGACTGCCAAAAAACTTACACATACCAGGTCGCATCAATGGGACTTTCCACACCAATGTCTTTTTTTCTGAGGACAGCCATTAGCAGATACTGAATGGGAATGGAAGGACAGAGAAGGCACACAATCATGTTTTGTTCTGATATTCCCTCTTCACTTCTGGGAGTTTGGGGACCACCACACTAGGAGGTTACACCCACAGCATGGTGCTTTATAGGTTGTCAGCCGGCCTCTTGCCATGAATCCCCTGGACTGCTTTTTAACCCAGTTATATTTTGTACACTAATAAGCTCAGGCTTCAGTTTATGGATGAATTCTTGGTGTGGTTTAAACAGCTTTCACGGGGTATCCCTTATCTCTAGACATGTGAGAAGCAGTTTAGAGAGAAAGGGGAAGAGGAACTACAGGATTGAAGAAGATCAAATGTCTGTCTCAATGGGCTTCAAATCACAGAGGCTTTCTGACAATATTGGAAAATTTGTCCACTCTTCTCTGTGTGTGCTTACCTGGACACCAATATCTGAATTATTTAAAGTCTGTGTAAAACAAGACCGTGTAAGTTGTTGCTCTGGCTTCCAGCTGGAGCCTCTATTGCAATATATCACCCCCAAAACATGACCTTTATCTCTCAAGAAGGCATGACTTTGCAAAATTTTTGCTTTTTGTAGCATAGGTCTGTCAAGAAAAGAAAATTCCACAACTAAACTAGAGAGTATTGGGAAAACACACTCCACTGGGAGCTTGGGGCTACTCAGTAAATATGGCAAACAGGTTACAAGTCAGATTTATTCCAGTGGAGCCTGCCAAATGGTGTCACCAGCCATATGGAAGATTTAATGTCTTCTCATGTATCCAGCTCAGAAATCTTCACACTACACCACAGATACTCCCATCAACTTCTGAGAAGGAGGTGTTTTAGGACAGCAGAACCTTAACAATGAGAAAAATAAGGCTTTTGAATTTTACTCTTTTTTTTAAATCTGTCTGAAAAAGCTCAGTGCCTGTTTTTTAGTTCCATTCCTCTGCAGCTCAGCAGAGGTAACAGAAATGACAGGGTGGCAGGCAGGCAAGTAGGTTGGTCGCATTAGTTCACATCCTAAATAAATAGCAAAGGCCTTTCCTTTCAACAATTTATGCACTGACAGGCCACTCCAGCAGCTGGCACATCTCTACTGAAGTCCAGAGTGCCACCTCTAAAGAATACTTTACCTTTAAGGATACAACAGATCCAAAGCTCAAAATTAAAGATTAAAATATTTTAGGTAATGACAACAACATACATATTTAAACTTAGTTCCAAATGCAACAGGGTACTTATTTACCTATGATGTCCTAAGGTCAGATCTTTTTTTTTTTGCTAGAAATACTAGGAGTTGTGGGAAGATGTCCAAGAATTTTAATGTTAGCAGCTCACCACGTCTATTCACCTGTCAGGTGCTGCACCATATTTAGCAGCTCCTGTCACCTTCATGACAACATTTGTCATTGGATTGCCATTTTTGCCTATTCCTGAATACCCTGCAGCTGCTTCTCTGAAAGAGTGAGTCATCCAAAACTGTTAAATCTGAAAGCCAGTCTCAGCTTGGCTTCCAGCAAAACCAACACATATGACAAACCATCTACACTTGTGTGAAGGTGGTGGAGGTGTTCAAGGGACTTGTAGTGAAACCCTAAAGTACTGTGGGGAGGCAAAGATTCTAGCACCTGTATTAAAATGCCCTAGGGTATACTACCATGTCCCGCAGCCATAGGGAGGAGGAAAGAAGATCCAGCAGGCAGGAACTGTACAGCAAGACTGATTTATTTAATTATTTTACAAACTCTTTTATAGACTTTTTTCTTCATAGTCTAATTGGACGAGGATCAGCCACGCCTTGGGGGTGATTGGCTAAAATCCTAAAACACCCATTGTCAATATTTTTCTACTATACCATAAACAAGACTTCTCAAGGTTGCAGGTGTTTCATTGTTTACAGAACTCTGCTACCTCTTCTGTGAGAGAGAAAAGTCTCTCACGGACTTAGAAAATAGCAAGAGAATTCTTGCTAGCAGCATTTTTGTATCCGCACACCTGCACACTTTGCATGGTGTGGAAGCTCAATAACTTCACTGTAGTCTCCTGGGGGCCAACCAGGAAAGTCAGTCAGCACCACATCATGAGCTTCAATTCAATTGTGATGAGACACCTATCCCTTAAAATAGGCTTGATGGGCAGGAAGAATCCCATGCCCTCACCCACTGCAAACTTGATATGTTCAGCACTCAAGCTATGCAGATGTCCCCGTTCTCCTGAACGCAGAATTCACAGAATCACAGAATATGCCAAGCTGGAAGGGACCCACAAGGATGATTGAGTCCTGATCCCTCACAGGACCACCCCAGGAATCCCACCATGTGTGAGACAGCATTGTCCAAATGCTTCTTGAAATCCTTCAGGCTTGGTGCTGTGATCAGTTCCCTGTGCAAACTGTCCCAGTGCCCAGCCACCCTCTGGGTGAAGAAGCTTTTTCTAATACCCAACTTAAATCTCCCCTGACACAACTGCAGGCCACTCCCTTGGATCCTGTCCCTGCTCACAGAGAGATCAGTGTCTGCCCTTCATCTTCCCCTTATGAGGACGTTGTAACTGCAATGAGGTCTCCCCTCAGTCTCCTCCAGGCTAAACAGACCAAGTGCCCTCAGCCGCTCCTCATACGGCTTCCCCTCAAGGCCCTTCCCCACCCTCACTGCCCTCCTCTGGACACTCCCTAAGAGCTCAATGTCTTTTTTAAATTGTGGTGCCCAAAACTGCCCCCAGCACTCAAGGTGAGGCAGCCCCAATGCACAGCAGAGCAGGACAATCCCCTCCCTGGCCCAGCTGGTGATGCTGTGCCTGATGCCCCCCAGCAGCCAGGAGGGCCACTGCTGGGTCATGTTCAACTTTCCATCAACCAGGACCCCCAGGTCCCTTTCTGCAGTGCTGCTTTCCAGCATCTCATTCCCCAGTCTGTCCATACATCCAGGGTTGCCCCTCCCGTGTGCAGAATGGAGCACTTTCCCTTGTTGAATTTCACATGGTTGGTGATTATCCAGTCCTCCAATTTTTCAAGGTCTCTCTGCAGGGCCTTCCTGCCTTCCAGGGAGTCAACACCTTCTCCCAGTTTTGCACAGTTGCTTAGTGTCCCTTCTGGTCCTGTGTCCAAGTCATTTATGAAGATGTTGAAGAGCACGGGGCCAAGGACGGAGCCCTGTGGAACTGCACGAGTGACAGGTCACCAGTCTGATGTCACCCTGGTCACTATAGCCTGTTGTGCCTGACCCACAAGCCAGTTGCTCACCCATCACATGATGTGTTTATCCAGCTGTGTGCTGAACATTTTGTCCAGAGGGATCCTATGAGAGACAGTATTGAAAGTTTTACTGAAATCCAAAAAGATTACATGAATTGATTTCCCTTGAGCTAGGGGAGGTTACTTCGTCATGTAGTTACGTTATACCAGAATCAAAGTCAAATTTAAGATCAAATCTCACCAAACTAGGACAAAACACTAAGCAGTTATGAACGCTATATACGTAAAATACTACATATGAAGACATATGCATACGAAATTACGCATTTATGCACATGAAGCTTCTAAGGAAGGTGTCTTCTGATCAATAAGAATATTAAGAATTATTTTTTATATCATTGAGAAAATATAAAATGGAGTTTAGCTGGACATAAATTGCTCACACTAGGCAGCCTCTTAAATTCTAAAAGCAAAAAAATTTGTATTTGGCTGCAGAAATTCTTTCCAACAGCAACAAGAAAGAAACAATAGCAATGCATTTAGTTACACACATATGGGAATGAAACAGCAAAGTTATACACTGATATTTTGCCAGTCGTTTGCTGTAAATGGTGCATTTTTAAGATTGCCAGTGATAATCACCAATTTCTTGATGTTCAGTGCCTTCCCCTACAGTGATGTTCCCAGAGGCCATTTGAATTTTGCCTGAGGAGGTACCAGGAGGTAATTTTATTTGGTTTCCGACTTTTCTCTCCTGTAGAAAATCTGATAGGATATTTCAAGTGGTAAATGTTGATGTTCTATTATTACTTTGCATATTTCAGGTTTATAACTGAACTACTGAGTGACATTAGACTATTTTGTATGTTTCCAGCTATTCCAATTCTTTGCTTCATAAACTTCTGAAAATAATAAAATCTTGTTTTGATGGAGCAGCTTCTAAACATGACCACAAGGTAAAATACCAAAAGCAAACCTTCAGGCTGTTTATGTAAGCACTAGGGGAGTGATCAGAAGGTAAAACAAAGAAGTCTCAGGAGTATATCAATCAGTGGAAACATTTTCTATTAGATAGATAGATAGATTGATTGATTGATTGATTGATTTTAAAATATTAAAAATAAATAAATAAATACTTAGAATGTACATTTCAGGCTACCAAGCAGACACCACACTTTTCTTTCTCCTCTACACAGACTTTTTCATTCCTCTCTCAAAATTCTGATTTCAAAATGATTTTGTCATCTAGGCTTTTTTTTATCATACAAGAATAAGGTTAGGCAGCCCAAGATAAGCTCGACATTTATGTATTCAAACCTGCATTTTGCAGGCACTTCTGTTCTTTTGGCATTGTTACTGTTCCTCGGTTTCTGTTCTTCCTAAGATGAATTGCAGAGTCTTCCTGCAGCCTGGCACTGGTCAGGCCTGGTGAATGTGTCCCTTTGGGGTCTGGACGTGGTCAGAGCAGACACATTCTCTCCTGTGAGATTCTTGCTGCAAAATTGGGGAATATAATTCACCAAAGTCTTGAAAATCTAGAAGTGTTGAATTACCAAGATGATTAGGGGTCTGGAGCATCTCATTTATTAGGAGAGACTGAGGGAGCTGGGTCTGTTTAATCTGGAGAAGACTGAGAGGGGATTCATTAATGCATATAAATATCTCAAAGATGGGTGCCAAGAGGATGGTGCCAGACTCTTTTCAGTGGTGCCCAGTAACAGGATGAGGAGCAATGACCATAAACTAAAATACAGGAAGTTCCACCTCAACATGAGGAAGAACTTCTTTACATTGAGGGTGACAGAACAGGCTGCCCAGGGAGGTTGTGGAGTCTCCCTCTGTGGAGACATTCAAAACCCACCTGGACACATTCCTGTGCTACCTGCTCGAGGGGACCCTACCTTGGCAGGGAGTTGGACAGGATTATCTCCAGAGGTGCCTTCCAAATCCAACAGTTCTGTCACTCTGCGAAGAAATGCATTAAAAACTCACGGTATCTCAACATTTATAGGAGAGCTGCGTCAATGGCATCTGTGAGGGCACCACTGGCTCCCAGCCAGCCCAGACCATGGAGGGCTCCCCATGCTGGGGACAGCAAGGCAGGGCCTGCAGCCCAGCCTAGCCCAGACAGGAGTGGGGCAGCCGCAGGATAACGGGGCAGCCCCAGCACCAGGCATCTCCATGGGGCCGGGAACAGGAATGGCCTGAGGCTGGGCTGGGACATGGAGCTGCAGCTGTGCCTGGCTCAGGGCCCCTGGCCAGGCAGGGCTGCGGGGAGCTAGAGAAAGGCTCTGCTGCAGCACCCCTGGGGCAGGGGCTGGCATGGGGTCCCGAGCCTCGGGCAGGGGACGGGACGCCCGGAGGGGGCCGAGTTGGCACAGGCAAGACTGGGGGTGTGCTCAGGGCCCTGACAGCACAGGATATTATTTACATAGCTTTAGGCCAAGGATTAGATAGTGAGACACAGTCTCTCCAAAGCTGAGCATCTGGTGACTGACGAGAAGCAGTGTGTCCAAATTAGATTTGCTGGTTAATGTTTGAGCTGTTTTCAGAGGGCTGGTACTGAGTAAGGCTGATTTGATGTTTTCTGTTTTGCACAGCCTTCTTTCCTCACTACTGTGCTGATGACAGAGCCAGCTCTAGGCATGAGAACAGTGTTTCTACTGTCTAGTGTATCTGAGGGGGCAGATTGCTCCAGCCAGCAAAACACATGGCCTTGTAGGATGGCTGGTGCATCTGAGGAAGATACATGTAGGAAAGCAGGTATTTCTGGGGAAGAGTGGGCAGAAAGGCAGAGGAAATCTTCCTAAGAGCAGCAGTCCTAAGACCTCCAGGAATACCTCTCCCTGACAGCACACAAGCAAATCCCAGCTTGCCAGGGCTTTCCCTCTTTGCTCCCCAACCAAGATCATAGAATCAAAGATTCACAGAATGGATTAGGTTGTAAAGGACCTTTGAAGACCCCATAGTCCAACCTCCTCACCATGGGCAGGGACACATACCACCAGATGTAGTTGCTCAAAGCCCCATCCAACCTGGCCTTGAGCACCACCAGTGCTGGGTCCCAGTAAGTAGTAGTGCTGCCTGGCACAGATTCAGTTCTGGCTCGGGCCGGTCTCTTCATGAGTGCACTTTATTTTTTAACTCAACTTCCTGGTGAAGTGTGAAGGTGTTGGAATTGCTCCAAACTTATATTCTTCTACAGATCATTAAAATGCCCACCTCAGTAAGGTAGCATGATGCCACAACAGTGGATTTATAAAGAGAAACAGATTGGCTCCACTCTGAGACAGAAAATTATCCAACTGGATACATTCTGAATAAACAACTGAGTTTGGACTTTTATAGAAGGAGTAAGAAGAAAATACACAGGGAAAACAAAGAAATACTGATGTCTCAAGAAATTTTAATGCTAATTTTGCATTCATTTTTCAGCAAGACTCCTACTGGGTCTTGTGTTGCAGTGGGGATACTGCAACACGCCTATATCAAACCAGGAGTCCCGTGGAAAACAAATATATACGGACGGATTCTTGCTAGATGTTTCAGAGATGTTTATTTCCCCAGCCGCATGGCCGGGCTCTGCCGAGAGACTCTGCCACAGTCACCGGACCCGAGCTGCTTTGCCCGCGCAGGGAAACACAAACCAACCAATGGGGAACGAGGCTGAGCAGGGGCAGGGAAACCCCGTGCCTCCCTCAGGGCTACCGGGGCGGGGGGAGGAGACCCCAACATCTCACCCGTTTTATTTTAATAAAAGGAGAATGAAGACAATTGGATAAACATAACAAGAACAGTTTCAAAACAAAACAAGTCACCCTCCTGAGTCTTTAAATGTCCAAACAAATTCTGCGGAACATCTTAGGGCTGACAGAAGGGAGACAGAACTCTCTGGACATGCCTGTGGGGAAACTGAGGCAGGAGAGGGTTCCTTCCCTCCCCCTTTTCATCCCCCCATCGGCATTGGAGAGGAATTGTAGGGAAATGGAACTGTATAAGGAAGCCATGGAGTGAAAAACGGATTAGGAATAAACTGGGGATAGGGTAAACTTAGGAAAGGGTTCATATTGG
Source organism: Aphelocoma coerulescens (assembly GCF_041296385.1). NCBI lineage: Eukaryota > Metazoa > Chordata > Aves > Passeriformes > Corvidae > Aphelocoma > Aphelocoma coerulescens. The sequence continues at coordinate 14,096,873 of NC_091013.1, read as the reverse complement.
GTATAGGGTAAAAGGGGAAATTAGGCTGTGGGTAGGGAAATTGCTGGAATGGATAGTGTTTATAATTTTGTGCATAATGGCTGCCTTTGACGGGAATACCTCCAGGCCCAGTAACATTCGCTGCTTGTAAACCCTTCTTTCCTTGCACTATATCAAATTGAACAACTTCCCCATCTCCTACACTTTGCAGGTAATTTTTAGGGTTATTCCTTTTAATGGCAGTTCTGTGGATGAATAAATCTTCCCCTGTATCATCTCGTGTTATAAATCCATAGTTGTTTTTTACATTGTACCATTTCACAGTTCCTGTGACTTTCGTTGCTAGAACGTCTCCTATCACGTGCTTGTGTGTCTGTCGTGGGTGCCGGTCCCGCGTGGCCGCCGCCTCGCCGACTCCGACGTCTCGGTCAGGCCCCCGCGCCGCGGCCGCTCTGCGCTCTCTGCACGGCCCCGCTCCGGTGCGTGTCTGGGCTCTGCACGGCCCCGCGCTGCCATCGCCGCTGGCCCCACACCCCGTGAGCGGCTCCGCTCCGCAAAGTCCACGCTGCTTCGAGAGCGGCCCCGTTCCGGCTCGGCGCTGCGCTGCGCGGCTTCTCGTGTTGCTGTGGAAACCGCCGCTTCTCCCTGCATAGGGCTCTCCGAGCCGTATGCACAGAGCGGGCTTCCACGCTGACCTCCGGTTCCTGGCTGCTCGTGGCCCACGGCACCCATGGCGCCTGCGGCGTCGCTCCCTCACTCGCGGTCGGGTGGCCGGGGACCCCGAGACAGGGATGGGGTCCGCAGTAAGGCGCGCGCTCCCGAGGGGGCCGGGCACATCCAGCGCAGGCACCTCCGCTGGCATGGCTACAGTCATACACTCTTGGGGTGGCCGCCACGCGGTCTCGGCCACGGGAGAAGTATGATCTTCTGCTTTAGGGGTAATGGGACCATACAGATGCTCCTGAAGAGCTTCGCTGATTACCAAGGATCCCCGGACAGCTTCCATCGCTCGTCCATCCCTTAGCTTATCACAGATCTCGTTCCAGAAACACTCCTGATAATATCCAGGAGGTCCGATATCAAAAAGTAAGTCTTGAGAAATACAGGGGAACTCTTTGAAAAGCCAGATAAAAAAGTGTTCAAGATCTCCCGGTTCCAATACTTTTTTGTTTTGTTGTTCAAGGATCCCTTTTACTTCTAGATACATTTTTTTCTGTGGCTCAGAGAGCCCCATTTCCCACGATTCTTCCATAGTCCAGATATGGAATAGCGAAACAAAACCAAGAAGAAGAATCCAAAGTTTCCAGGGTTTACTCACACAAAGTCGCTTAGGGATCGGGGATCATTCTGCCCGCATTCTCTACCATTATGTTGCAGTGGGGATACTGCAACACGCCTATATCAAACCAGGAGTCCCGTGGAAAACAAATATATACGGACGGATTCTTGCTAGATGTTTCAGAGATGTTTATTTCCCCAGCCGCATGGCCGGGCTCTGCCGAGAGACTCTGCCACAGTCACAGGACCCGAGCTGCTTTGCCCGCGCAGGGAAACACAAACCAACCAATGGGGAACGAGGCTGAGCAGGGGCAGGGAAACCCCGTGTCTCCCTCAGGGCTCCCGGGGCGGGGGGAGGAGACCCCAACAGTCTTGAACAAATCCTCTATCCTCATCTCTTTTGAAATGATGTTTGCAAGCATGAAATCTAATATAGTAATGGTGTCAAGTAAAGAAAGCAGTGTCTCCTTATGTGCAGTAAGATAGTTTACATGCAGCTCAAAGAGGGAAGATATTCTCCCAGTGCTCAATGGGAGATTTTTACTGAAAATAAATGAAATTCAATGAGATTTTTATTCTGATGTTAAAAGTTCAAGAAGTCTAGCCAACTTCTAAAAGCAGTTGAACTCCCTTCAAATCACTCTTCCTCGCAAACTTCTACTAAATAACATGTTTTCATATTAAACTTGATGGAATTTCAGAACACTCAGTTGGGTTTTTTCCTAAGATAAATGAAAGTGTTAAGCTGTGGGCCCGTTTTGTCAGATAGGTGTGTCACCTTGTGATTCTGCCAGACACCAGAGCTATAGAATAATGTAGATCAATACAAGTGCAGAAATCAGAAGTGGAGGCACAGCACTCTTACAGTTTGGTTTGGTTTGTTACAGTCATTTTATATTAAAGCCACTGAATTTGAAAAGAAGCAAGTGGCTATTTTAAGAACCTTTTCCGAATGCTGAAGATTGGGGTGAGTTTTACAAAAACAAAAAAAGTTTTCCACAGATAAGCACACAGCTTTTTGTATACTTTCACTGAACTACAGCACAGCACTGTACCATGATAGTCTTTCACAGACCTCTCTCCTCCTGAGGTTCCTAGGAAGGTTCCCAGGGATAGTTTCATAACAGTGTGGGACTTTATGCACAAAATTAGGCATCTGTTAATTAATGTAGGATTGCCTTTATCACAGAAGGTTACCAGGAATTTCCTAACAAGATAAATTCAAGGTGAAACAGCACAAAAAAGTAACTGAGATTAACTGAGGATATCAAGAAACAAACATGCTGATTGAGACAGCTTGTGCTCCAGCAGAGACAGACTTATTTTGTTTCCTGCAGAAATAAGATTACCATCGTTCAGCCACAAAACACAACCCTTCATTGACAATCTGCCTTAGTTTTTCTCAGTGTAACCTACTGCACATTATCATTTTCGGCTTAAAATTACCTGAACCAAAGAGGCCCCAAATGCAGGCACCTTCCTGAATGCTTTTATCAGAGAGAACACATTAGAGGTTAAAATAGTTCTAGCAATCTTAGTTTTCACTCAGATACTCAGAACAAATTTTTAATCCACTCCCACTTTTCCTGAATAGAAAAAGGTTATTGCATGCAAGAACTTTTCCCCCAATTTTTATGCACATTAAGTAAAAGCCAGTGTTCCCCATTTAAAATGTTGTGTAGCAGAGCACAAACTCCAAAAAGTCTACAGTCTAATCAAAAGGACAGAGAAGATCATTTTCAGAGGAATACCTCAAAAGGATATTAAGAACTAACCAGAACTCATGGTTTTTCAAAGTCCTTGGCCAAAAGAGACAGTTTCTGTATATTTTATATAGATACAAAAAAAGGAAAGGGAATTCTAATGTGAGAAGAGTCTGCTGAGAGGAAGGGACAGGTTGTTCTCAGCAGGATTGAATATGAACAAACTCACAGGCAAGCTTTGAACCTTACCTCCTAATTGGTGTTGATATAAGAAGAGTGACTGTGTGCAAGAAAGGAAGATGATGCCCCCGTCCCTGAGGCATGCACTTCAAACCTGATTGAGAGAAATTTCTCCCTTGGTACAATCACCTCTACTTCAGTGAAACTCCAGCATAACAAGCATTTTATATGCACTGCAGAGGGACTAGAATACTAATTTCTAAATGGAAAATGATAAACATCTTCCTCTATTTAGGCTTCTGGCTATGACAGGGAAGGCAGGCATGGATAGAACTCCAAATGCCTCTGCAGAGATGAAGGCATTCAATATCCAGTAAAGACACAGTTCTTTACAGCAAATAAATCCCAAACAACAAATTTTTCTGGTACCAGAACATTCATCCACAGAACAATCTTTTAAAAGCCATCACATTCGATTTTGCTTTTGGATAGTTAAAAAGTTATTATATCCCAAAAGGCAGAACATATTTGAATAATAAACTCCTTAATATAACAAGATGATTATGTATAAATATTTGCCCATCACAACAGTGTGCTTGAACTATTGCATCTTTAAAATTGTATTATCTATCCACATATGTCAAGCTGGAAGTGAGATTAATATAACCAAGCGTCTCATTAACTTCCCTTCCTGCATTGGAAAAATGAGCCATGAACAAATTTCAGAAGTTATGAGGGTTAATTTGGATAAGCAGACAAAGTGTTGATGTTTGCCTGATTTATCTTTTGAGTCTGAACTATAAACCTCATAAGCCTGAAAATCTACTTAATTTAGCAAGGTTTCCCTGATTTTTTAGCTCAGACAGAAATGAATGGGAGCTCATGAGATTCTTGTGCCTCAGGCAGGGGATGTACAGGTCTTGCAAGTCTGGATTTTTTGTCTAAGGTGATTTTTATCAGCAGAAGAAGTCATTTTTCTGCCTTGCCAGTGTTCAGAACAGTAAATCACATTTTTAGTGAGCCTTTTTTTAATTTTTAAAATGGTGGTATCATGAATGATATCTTTTTTGCCTGACTATTTTGAAAGCCACAATCAAGTGACAGACAAGGAAGAACTGCTAGCCTCATCTTTTGGATGTTATATAATGACTACTCCCCATTGTCTCAAGAAGTTAATCTTACACACCTCAGGTTATTGACAGACAGAAGTTTCTCCTCCTTCTCTCCACCTACACTGACTATGAGACACGTTGGTAATTCTAGTGTGAGCATGCCATCCTTGCTTTCATCTAGTGTGGGGGAGTCAGAAGATGATTGGGCAAGGCACTGCAGGAACCAATCCCTTCAGCTCGAGGAGAGAAAAGATGACTTCTAGCTCTGATCCTGAGAGAGGGAAGAAGGAAGCCCTTCCTTTTGGGACATGTGGTAGAGGGAGGGACGATGGCAACAGCAGGAAACAAAATGATGAATGCAAAATTCACAAGAGACAGGACTGCAGCACAGCTACAGCATATTGGGGGCAATGGTCAACACACAGGAACTGGCTGTAATTTCTGACTGAAACCAGACTTGTCTGACCCCTCTCAATGTTCCGGCAATAATAGTAACTTTTCTCTGTGTTTGTTCCCAGGGACATTCAAGATGTTTCCATCATACTGTGTATGATCCTTGTAGACCATGAACAGTTCTGAACTGAAATGCATTAATAAAACCACCACTGACAATTTAAAGACACCCAACTTTTATCAGCTGCAGTAAAAAGAAATCTGTCCAGCTGAGCCTGTAAGGTTATGCTAGTGTTAAAATAGATTGCAATTAAAGAAACTATTAGAAGACTATTAAAGAAAACAGGATTGTCTTCAAGATACTATTTTTTCCCCAGAAGGAGCTCTTCACCATACAACCACATCTACTGGCAAAGGACAACTGGGAAGCAGTTACTTCTGCTTGATTTACCTGAACTTTAGATAATAACAGTTTCTCACAGAATGAGCTTTGCATCCGTCATTCGCTGCTACCCTGGTAGCACCCTCACCTCTGTTCTAGGCTCAGTAACTTTTTTGAACATGATACAAAATGTATTTGACAGAAACCACTAGTTTTATTTAGAGCCAACAGCAGTCCATCCACTTCATGCCCATAGATACAAAGATTGTTAGCATGTAAGTGATAGAGCAAATAAAATTATCCTATAAAATTCAGTCTTAAATGGATGGTAATTATTTAAGATGTCCCAAGGCACTTTGTGGGCAATAAGCAAAAAATGAAAATATCATTGCTTCCTAAGGCATATATTTAAATTCCAGTATCTTTTCTTAAAACAAATAAACTAACCAATCAACCAACCAGAGAACAAATCTGCTAAAGGCAAATACAGATTCCTCCGCCTTCTTATCAGGATGACAGTAAGCCTTAAATGAAAAAGGTTCATCTCTTTTCAAGTGGAATTTAGTGCTTTCCCACCAGGTTATACATATAAGCTTGCACTTGAATGAACATACACTTTTCATCTTCATGATGAGTTATGCAGAAAGAAAAGACAGATCTTGCATATGTCTTTCCTTAAGAAAATTTTATATTTACATGAATCTGTTCACAGCTTAAGCCATTTCTTTCAGATGTCTTCCATTAAACAGTCCTGTTGTCTCTTCATTCCTTTTGCAAATTAGGCTGTCACTAGGTCATGCCTTGCTGTTTAGTTATTTTTAGCCTTTCCATTACACCTGGAGATGTTTGCAGCTAAAGTGCTGCCATCTGGAGTTGTTAATGGCATGCTGGTGAAAGTGTAATCACTGCATGACTTTGTTCTGCACTTCCCCGGGGTGCAGAAAAATGTGATACACATTTAATTTATGTTAGTTTGGGCTTACAGCTGCTCATGATCAAATGTTATAATATATACAGTTTGGTGCTCTCCTTCAATATCTTGCCATCAAAAATTACCTTTGACATATCAACAGTTCCTATCAGCACCAAAATACACCTGTACACACTAAAAATAGCTTTAGGCAAAACCTGTTTAATTTTTCTAGGAATTACAAATCTATGAGCCTTAGAAATCAAGATGCAATTATATTCATCTTAGTAGGAGGTTCCTCTCTTGTTTGCATTGCCACTGATTTTGGGATTGCAATTTATCTCTGCTTCTCACTCACTTTAAGCTACAGAAAGGAGATTTTATCTGCATTATCTGATTTGTCTCTGTTACGTGATAGTGGAGAATGATGTATTATTGTCTTAGCTGTAGCAATTTATAAACCAAGAACCTAAATTCTGCCTTCCAGCCAGGGGCTGTATAAGCTTGGGAAAGGACATTATCACGTAGGTGCTTTGCTGTTTCATTTGTTGTCATTTGGGGTTTTTTTTTTGACTACAGCATTTTACCAGGGAACAATCAAAATCATGCTCATATTCAAAACAAATGGAATCTTTTTTCCATATTAACAAGTTATTCTGACTCAAAGGAGACTTGGCCTCCTAACTGGAAAAAAAATGTTTGAATTACAGAAGAGGAAACAAGAAGAGCTTTACTAGGCTTGCAACTGCATAATTCATGGAAGAAGAAACAACCCATGCAGCATGGTACCTGTTGTACAGAAGACCTATACTTTGAAGTGCTGAGCAGCATTATCAGTCACAGCTCTTGTCATTGCTCAGATGTATTCTGCCTAAGCTCCTTACTCTTGGAAAAAATCATTGATCTTCACATAGAGGCTTGGCTTAATTCCCCAGACTGTACTCCACTAAAGAATGTACCTCTAGCTTGGGCTCCATCATCACAAGCTCTTTTCTTGGTCACCAAGCACCCCAAAATGCAAGTCAAGCCAGAGACAAGACTCACTCACTCCCACTCTTACGTGGGAGGTCTGCAGTGACTCTTCTCTCATGACAGTCTTGCAAAGAGCCCAGAGGTGGAAGGATTTGCTTGAGTGTCAATAAATACCAGGTATGGGGAAAGCAGATGTTTTACAGAATGGAGGGAGCCTTCTCATCCCAGATAGGGAGCAGGAAGATTCTTCTGAGTCAACACACACAAACAGATCCTCTCCCACATTAGTGCTGCCCAAGGAGGGGACACAACAGTATCCCTGATGAGGCTGGGGCCTCCCTTTCAGTGCCACAGATGCATCCAGCTCTCAGTGAAGTTCAGTCTCTACACTTAGGAGGCAATGCCACCCAGGGGGTTTGAGACCTCTTCTTCTCCCCCCTCACACAAAGTATATTCATTTGAGAAGCACCATGGTATAAAGGCAGCACTGAAGAGAAATCCCAATGCTTCAGTCTCACGGCAAACAATAGAAAACTCAGCTGAAATTAGACAGTTTTGAAAAGCAGGGCATGTTTTTAGGCAGCCAAGCTGGAAAATTTTGACTCCTGACTTTTATACTAAAATATTTTTGACAAATAACAGTTTGAGAATTTTACTTCGTGTATAACCTACGTGTTTGAGTCACCCCTTCTCCGAAAATTCAGACATAAAACTCTAAATATCAACCAATCTGAGGAACTGATAGTGGACATGTGTGGATGAAGGGGTATGTAAATTCTTCTAGATACTATGTTGACGCAGTTGCAAATTTCCATTTTGCATTACAGCAAAAAGACTATAATTTGTCACAGTCACACAAAACGAACTTGGAAAGCTATCTTGGCAGTATTTTTCCCAAACAAACTTCTAGTATCTCTCAAATATGCTCTATATTGTCCATATTTGCCCAAATGCTTTGAAGTTTTGTTTCTAGCTCTGTTCCTTACTTTTTTTTTTTTTATATCATATCCTATATAAAAGTAAGATGAGAATACAGTTGAAGAAAACAGAAAACAACATTATTTTTTTTGAAACAGATTGCTTCATTCAGACTGGTGGGAGGGAGGATAAAGGCTACTCTGCAGATCTGGTTGTCCATTGAGATGAAGGTGTTGAAAATGCAAGTGAAAATGTGTTAATGTTAACATTAATATTCTGCCAAGAGATAAACTAAGCTTTTATATTAGAGGATCTTACATCAGGAGAATGCCTGGAATGGACATGTGGAGGGAACCTTTATATTTGGTTCAATATTTACATACTGTAGTTTAAAAAAGGAGGAAAAAAAATGAAAGAAAATAAAAAACAGAGAAGAGAAATTTGGAGGCTGTTCCTGTTACTAAAGTAGCAAGTTTTAAGGTAATGGAAAGAAACATCTCTGGCTGAACTTCATTTTCCACATTTGCAAAACACACACCTGTAAGTCTACTATCTTTGGACCGCAGCTGCTGTGCTTTGCACTCCAGGCTTAGCTGAAAGAAAAGAAATGAAATGCTTCTCTCTGGGAAAAAAAGCAGGTACATCATCTTAACAGGACACACCAGGGTAAGAAGATTGTGTTATATGACCAGTGACAAACTTTGGTTTTGTAAGTTCAATATGAAAACTTCTAGTTTGTTTTTACTGTATTCTTAGGTTTGTATTCTTGAAGGAGGAGAACGCATAGATTCCCTTCTAGGCACGATTTTGGGCCAGCTGTAAAATTTGTCATAGGTGAATTGTCAGTAGGATTATTCTCTAGTGTGATCATATTGTTCACATCAACATGAGGGTAGTATGACCAGTATGGTTTTATTAAAGTTTCTTAAATAGATTTTTTTTTTTAAGTGCAAGAAGGCAATGTATGATGCCAATTTCCTACTAGCATTCCTTAAAAAAACAGGGAAAAATTTTTATATGGCAGGTGGAAACGAAGACCTTGTGAGAACTATTTACTAATAAAAGAAGCCATCAGAGGATAGACTATTCATAATAATTGGGAGCTTAATTAGATATCTGGCAGTGCTTAAGCAACTAATTTGTTTGGAAAAAAAAAAAAAAAAAAAAAAAGCCAGATCAACTAGGGTCACCTCTCCAATGAAATGAGGAAAGTGATAGCAATGTTTTCCTTAATGTGTATTCAAAGCTAAAGTCTTTAAGTATCATTTGACTTTAAAAGAATGTTTTGACAGAGAAAAGGATTTCCTTTTGGGCTAATTTACATCAAGATTTCAACTATGGTTGATTCTAAAGGAAATAAAGGAATGTCTCCAAAAACAGTCTGCAGAAAAGGAAAAGCTAAATTGTCAAAAATACATTTTAAGCTTCCTTAAAAAAAATAAAGAATAATATATCTCAGGGTATGGGGTGCAGGTACCCAGGTACTGTCAGGGGCAACATCTTTGAGGAACATCCAGGGCTTCCCCACATGCCAGGCACAGCAGGTTCCAGGCAGGAATGAAGGAGTGAACTTGAGTCTGCAAAAGGCTGGGGAGAGGGCAAGTGTTTTAATTTTGTATTTGTTTCTCATTACTCAAATCTGCTTTAACTGTCAATAAATCAAGTTAATTTCCCTCAAGTCGAGCCAGTTTTGGCTGTGATGATAACTGGTGAGCAATCTTCCTGTCTTTATATCCACCCAGGAGCATTTTTGTCTAATTTCCTAGCCCTGTCCTGTTGAGCAAGGGAGGGAGGGAGTGGCTGGGTGGGCATCCAGGTGCTGGCCAAGGCATTATAGCCGCCCAACCTCAGGGTGGAGGAGCCAAAGAACACCTCCTGCTGTCACCTCCCCGCTCCCATCCTATCACACCACACCACAGGTATGTCTTATCCTGCTAATGCAGGCTGAGGTCACAACAAGCAGCACAAGCCATTCCTACAGCGGGGCATCTCCAAGGGAAGCAAATTTCCACTTTGTTGTCAGGAAACAGCTACTTTTTAGTTCTGCACCATGAGCACAACTGATAACATGAACTTTTTTAAACCACACAGAGGTCAGTACAGCAGAAGTTAAAATTCAATGCTTGTTTTAACAAAGTTAGTGAGATACAGAAAAAAATCACTCTTATGATACAATAGAAGCAGCCTTTTCTACAAATAACTATAATTTGAAATTCTATAAAGCACCAAATGGGGAACATGAAGCCTTCTACTTCCAGGCATGAGAGCCAACCTTAGTAAATAGACAAAAGGGTACAATTTCATTTGGATCTAAGATACATGTACGTGCTACTACTGCATAGTAGCAAATTAAAAATAAAAGTACTTCAAAAACCTTTGCAACCCACAATCCTTTTGAGTTACTTTATATACCTTGGGGAAGCCCTAAGCTTTAACAGTAGAAGGATATCTGAATTGATTGAAACACGAGGAAAAACTGTGCAAGGTCAGCAAGGCAAGATGGAAGGTAGAGCTCTTAATTATTAGGGGAAAAATGTATTTTCTTCAGGAGAGGTTCTGTTTATATCTTGGTTATTTTATCCCAGTCCTTGCACTCTTCTTCACCTGAAACCATGTTTTTATTACTCTTTTTCAAGTTGCTTAATCCAATTTACTCTTGAAATAATTTCTATTTATTGCTAATTCATATGGTTTGCTACATTCTTCCCTTATTTGAACTCAAATGCTTCACTTCAATGCTTTGTCTACAAGTTTCCAAGTCTACTTGTCAACTCCACGGTATGCGACCTCACATTTTTGAAGCAACTAGTCTTAACCCACAGAGAGGTATCAATCTATAGCATTCCTTCAGTGTATTTCCTCCCACTGTGAGATGCCCTCTTAGCCTCAATTTATCTATGCTGTCTAATATACTACAGTCTGTAGCTAGGTCTGTCTAATCTGTCTTCATAACTCATATCCTCACAGTCCTAGGCACTTATACAATTCTTTGCTGCAGCCTCTTCAATCTTGACAGCAGGTTTTTCAATATGGGAAAGAATTTGCTCACAGCATTTAGAAGCTGGGTGAAACCCAAATTACATTATTATAGATTTTATAATAAACGACAGACTCATTGGAAATAGTTTGAATGACTCCTTTTTGTACATATTGTTATAAAATTTAATAAGGATAAAACTATTAGAGTTCAGTTGATAGTATCTTTCAAACATTTAAAGGAAAGTAAGGAACTTGAAATTACTGCAAAAAATTATTTCTTCAGTAAGAACAATCAGCTTTTCAAGTAGATATTATGCTATGTGGTATCCATTTGGGAATTTTCTCCAGAAAAATCTTGCAAAATATACATATATATTGCAGTATGAAACTCTTAGAAAATGGATTAATTTATATTTCCATGGACAGTAATGTCAGTTTTCCCATACATTTAAAACCACTGCAGTATTTCATACAAGTGTGTACTTCTAAGAACAGACATGGGAATGTTCAGGTTTTGTTTGTGGGGATCAAACAGCACTGAAAGCACACTTTGCATCTGAAAATGCAGCAAAACACTGAACTGGTATTGATACGCCATTCACCCTGTGGGGGAATCTAGTGAGGCACAATCCCAGAGCCAGGGTCTAACTGCTCTAAAGGAATCCAACAGTACTTGCTTTGAAGTCATTAACAGACACCTGCCCCACCAGATTCATCTTGGAAGACTTCTGGAGACTGGGAAGCCTGAGTTGTGGGTAAGGTGAAGATATTTTATCTTGCATTCTTCAACTAGTAGCTCATTCACATCGAGAGAAAATCACAACAAAACCAGATCCCTCCATCCTTCCATCACCAAAGAAATGGTTCTACTCAAGTGGAAAAAAACTCCAGCACCACTCCCTTGTAATATCTATTACCAGCATTGCTTTCAGCCATTTTTGCACATACCATTACACACACACAAAAAGGTGAACAATCACTTTTCAAAGATTCATGGGCAAGAAAATAATGTGGAATGCTTAAGTAAACCAGAAGACCCAAACCTGCATTTTATAGGTCACAACAATATTTTGTGGGAAAAATCTGCTGTTAACCTCCTTCGGCACTTTGCACTTTGTTACACTGAGACAGGAAAAAATCTAGGAATTACTGTAAAATGTAGTAAATGCAAAACAAGTTTATAAAAATGCATCATTAAAATAATAATAATATTTAATCATATTTCATTACTACTGTAGTTATTCTTTTATAGAAACTCCCAGACAGGATCTGAACCAATTCCTTGACTGGATTCCCAACAAAGTCAAAAACATAACCAGAAAGGGATTAGTTAATGGAGGAAAATCACAAACAGAAAGAAACAGAGCCGGGAAGATTTGGAACCTTGGTTGCATGCATAAAACTGATGTTACCTGAGGCACCACTGGACAGCCCAATATATCACAGAAATCTTACATCTATTTCAGACAGTGGGCTATTATTCCTACAGAAAAGAATGTTGTCTTGCCTGTGCTTTGCAGCCTTGTGAATGTTCGTTTCAGTGACAATGAAATTGCATGTAATCTCTTCTGATTACAACAAAATTGCTAGGATTTGCAAAGAACACATTTGAATTCATACATCCAAAAAGTAAATCAAGCTTATAACTTAGGCAACATAACTTTTGTAGATCTGACATCAGACCATTCTGACTGAAAGGCTTAAGTATGGCTGAAAGGTTTAAGGAGGCTATTTTTGGATCCATCAATAAAAGACAGTTTCCCAAGGAACTGTGATATTTATGTGGAGGGAGAAAATCAGTTCTGCCTGCATAGATAGGAATGTTCACTCTTTATCTGCAAATGTGACATTTTCTACTATGCATTTTGAAATAAAGGTTGTTCAGCAGTGTCAGACTTCCATAGCCGTGATGGGGAGCATGCACATAACTAAGCAAGGGACCTGTGCATCCAGTCACAGCTTCATTGAACTACAGCAGTACAATACAGCAATAATTACCAGACAGCTCAGAAAGAGACCTAAATAGGTAACTACCATCATCATAGAAAGGGATGGAGATACTGAAAAGATTACAGTGGCAAATCTACTACTTGCAATTTTAGCATAAAGCAATCTTTCAATGCTGAATTATCATCCAAGAAAATGAAGAAATACCTTTCTTCCATTCTGCATAAAGTCTGCTTCTGCAACACCTCCTTTTGACTTCAGAGGTGATTCACTAGGATTTCCAGACCTGGATGGTTAAACAATCCAAACAATCCCTTGGGTTTGGGGTTTTTTTTCATTAAGTATTATTAAACAAAACACTAATTTAATTAATTTTCTTGGGAGATAAAAATCAAATAGCAATCAGAATACCTTTAATTCCCTCTTTGCTGATCCACAGTATTAAATGAAATCAGAGAAAGGCTTTTGTTTCTAATATTACTACAGCACAGCAGTTTCTTTGTGTGGTTTTACACAGGTTTTGGACACTTGGTTTGGCAACTTTATTCAAACAAAAATTCAGATCTAACCCTTGCAGTGGTGGGAGGAGAAGGTTCTTTTAGTATTCAAATAGAAATAAAAATTCTCATGGAAGACAGGAAGAATTGTATTCCTAGTTCTTCACAAGAGCGTTAAATTTATGTCTTCTCACCATCAAAACACCCATTGAAATTCCTACCCATTAACAAAACGGTGAGGTCAGTGGCAATAAGTAAAAACATCTAGTATCCAGCTAGAGAGAATCAAACAAACAGAGCCAGAAGTCAATTTTCACAATCTTGGCTGACAGCAAAATAACTGTACATCTCTCCTGAGGTTTCTAGTTTAATCTCTGTCAACGTAGCACACACAAAGTCCTGCAGCAGCTGACTGCACTAGTCTCCCTGTCCTCTCCAGCACTAAGGACCAAACCCCACAAGCAATAACATGGTTGGCCTCACATTTAGAAGGCCTCACATGTTAGTCTATACTCACTGAAGTCTATACCCACACACATAGAACAGTTCCCTTCCTTCCTCTCTGGTCCGAGTTTTACCTGTGAGGGAGACAAGGGCCATGCACTGGGACTCTGTCCCTCTGTTTCCTCCCCCACAATACTAACTTAGAGGCAAGGCATGAGAGACAGGTACTGTCATAGATTTGAGTCACTCCTCCAGCTCAGCAGGACACAAGAGCAGCAGTTTGGCAGTGTATTTCCATTATGTTTGCTCTCCTCTGCTTCCCCATTCAGAGGGGGAAGTTCAGTCCAATCCTTTCTGGCTATGAAGAATTTTGCATTATCAGAGTAGATTTGCTGCTTCAGTCACATCAATAACAGAGACCTTTAAAAGAAAAAGACTCCATTCCCTAATATCTTCTGCACCTTGACTGTCATGATCAAACTTGAAGCTTGAGCTTTTCTACATAGTCAATCCACTTGTTAGCAAGATCTTAATCACTGCACATGATTAAGATCTGGGCTTAGATTTCACCCCAAAACTAGAACAGCAGGAGCAAAAATCCTCCTCATACTAATGCTATTCTTAAATTCCATGGTCTGGATCGTCTTCTTATCCTAACACAGATTTAGTGCTCTTCATCACAAAAGAATGAAGGAAATAAATGAATGAAACAGTTATTCTACTAGTTTCTTAACCTACAATGCAGTTTAAGCATTGCCTGCTTTGCAAGTTACTGCATAGTCTGATCTTTAACACATAAAACTTTCAAACTTACTTATTGCAACTTTGTTCTTTTGCGTTCTTTTTTTGCTTTCTTTCTGCTTTCCCTTTCTTCATTTCCAACATAATCTTTTGAATAGTCTAGCAATTTTTTTTTCTGATACTTATTGCGTATCTGTATTGTCTACAACAAAGATCCACAAATGTTCTTCCCATAGAAGTAAGTGGGCAATGGCATATAAATCCCTTCGTGACTGTGGCCCCCAAGGCTTAGTGGATCCACCTACAAACTGGGTTTTGAACATACTTATTATTTTAAGTGACAGTCTTGTCCCCAGAGCTTATCATCTGATTAGGTAAAACAGGAGGAGGATAAGGTAAGGTTTGTTCCCATTAGCAGATGAGAACAGAGGTATATTTTCATTATCTGAGGTGATCCCAAAAGTCTGTGTTAGAAGCACAGTGAAGGTCATTTCTTCAGACTTGGCATACAAGCAATATCCTACCTCCATATAAGATGTTTTTCTCCTTATTTGCAGTATTTCCTACTCTTTAGCTCAGGTTTTGTTTATCTAAATATGCACAGTGAACAAGTCATTCTGATTACATGAGTCAAGTTACAACCACTTCTAAGCTGGACCAATGCATGCAAATATGGAGCAAGGAGGGGGCACCAGTCCTTCTCTTGGACATGGCCTCTTTCTTTGTAGTGGGCCACACAAGGTCTGCAGGACAAATATCCACTGTGCATGGGAACATGACTCTTGATGCCCATGTCTGGAACTGTTAATTACAGTTCACATGTCCAGCAGATGTTTATGAGCTCCATCCAACTGTTCCAGAAGTCCTGCATGAAGGAGTTGTAAGTCGGCATTTTCTGTCTTAGTGGCTGAAAAGGTCATAAAGGATCCTCCTAGCATGACAATTTCAAGCTGAAACAGAGGTTACTGGAAGCTCTTACCACTTCTTTTGTTCCTCTTTACTGCCCCTCTTTGCACAGAAGACCTTGCAAGTATCACTATCCCACATTTGGATAACAAGATTAATGACAGCTGAGCTCCAGAAAGTTCTTTATTAGACATTTTTGTAGTGAACTGTAATAAGTACTATGCCTACTGTGACCTACAACTGTCATTTCTTTGTGAGCCAGGCTCTGAAAAGATGTGTCACCTGGCCAAAACTGTGGCAGTAGAAATACCTAGAATATAGTTATAGATGACAATTATTTTATCAACATAAATTATCTTTGTTCTATATACTTATTAACAGTATAGTTTTGCCACTGAATCTGAATTTGGAGCATTGCAGTTACATTGTATCAGTATTCTTACACTTATGTAGCATGAAAAACAATTCTGGAAGCATTAATTAATTCTAAACAATCAGCTAGGAACCTTTCTTCTTCAGCACACAAGCAAATTCCCAATGACAGAACAGTGCAACCAGCATATTTACGTAAGGCTAACTTCCTCCCAGAAGATGTAAAATGTGTTTTTGACCAGACAAGAGTGTTATTGTTCTGCAGTATACACAGAATCTTATTAACCTGGCTGAGAAGATAAAAGGAATGGCAATAGCACAGTTAGTGAATTTTAATAGAAAGTCTATATATATACTGACTCTTGTTAAAATGAAGAAAAAGGGAGACTTTTTTTTTACCCTGATGAGACAGAAGACAATTAGAGGAGTCGTTCCAAAACAAGATACAATTTTATCAACTGTCTTGCATTTTGGGCTATTGATAGGCCTTTACTTCCTTTCTGATTTTGCCCTATACACAGTGAATGAGCTGATGACCGACTGAAATGAGACAATAAACATCAGGAACCTCAGCACTGCACAGTCATTTTGTCCTTCCTGCTGAGACTACAGCCTCCATCCCTATGCCAGCAGCTTCCTCAGATCCCATTTAAAAAATCCTCTTAACACAGAGGTGTTCCTTCTTTCTCCTCTATGCTTTTCTGCTCTTCCTTAAACAGTTTTGTCTGATCTTGGTTGAACAGGACTGTTTTGCTGAAGGTAAGAGAAGTCAAAGCCCACATACATTGATATGACTCAGTCTCAGAGCATATACTGAAAACAGAGGGGCAGCAATTGCTATTACTGAGAGATAATGTTAAAAAAAAAAAAGCCCTACAAGGAGCTCAGTATCAGCATATTACTATCTGGGAAGAGGACAAGAAACAACATTTTTCAGGTCATACTTGTGAGAAAGAAGATTCTGTGCTCAGTTCATCAATAACACATGGCTTCAAAGCAAATTGAATATTGCTTCATTTTCAGCCTCACTTCATACTTTGGCACTTTTTTGCTGATGTGAGCATTCACTTTATTCCCTTTGCATTTACTTGTAGTTCAATGTGCAGTGCTGATGTAAACCTCTCACCTTCTTTTGTCCCTTCAGATTGCACTTAGCTCCTTTTGTTCTTGTCATGCCATCCCTTTAAGAGTTTATGATGTTCCTCCTACAATCTTCTAGGCAACTCTTTTCCTATGTAATATTTACACAACCTGGCTGAACATGGGAACAATCATGGCAGCACTCTCCCCGGTTTCTCTGATTCATTACTGGGGATAATCATCTAATTTTACTTCCATTAAAAACAGATATTACCTATAAGCAACCGACTTCAAAAAGAAAAAATTCTAATAGATTTGGGTTAACTTCAGAGAAAAGTATGTACCTGTAGCACAGCCATAATCAAATGAGGATTTACAGTAATTTAAGTTATATTTTATAGCAGAAATTTCATTTGCACTTGTTACAATTCTTAATCAGGTCTCAGAAATACAAACTTAATCCCAGCCCTTTGCATCTTCAGGTTAATGAGCCCCAACCTAAATTAAGGAGAACTTGTTGATCAGTAAAAGACATCCCAATAACAGAAAAGCCTGGCCTTGAAAACTATTCATGCCACATCAAGAGGTGTTACAACTTCTATATTTATAACAAACAGAACTCCAACTTGCTAAAGCAGTAAGAGAGTAGAAGTGTTTCAATTGTAGTAAAAGGTTAGGCAGGCCAAGGTAACCGATACTCGAAACAACACTCTCAAAAAGGGGTTCTAGCACCTCTCAGGTTTATTTTTTATTTCACAAGAATATTAAATGAAGTTTCCTGGGAGTAAACAAAAGTTTCAAGTCTTGAGAATTCAAGAGGATGCCTGTTTATCACTAGTGCTCTGTGAACTGAAGCAAGCACTTTCAGATCTGCAGTGCACTGGTTGTGCTACACTTTTTGGGGCAGGGCAGGTTTTGAGCAGAAAGGAGGGGTGGAGAGAGGGACTGGTGATCTGTTTCTGGGACACCATAAAGAAACGCACCCTGAAACAGCAATGTGTGGCCATATTACTCCTACTCTGTTGTCACACAGCAATCACACAATAATTAAATGAACAGTATGTGCCAAACATTAAATTAGGATTCCCTATTTTCTTATAATGAGGAGATAATTTCTTATTTCTGGTCACAAACAAAGTAAATGCAAAGAACTAAAGCCACATTAGATGCCTTCCCTCAAAATCTCTTGAGACATAGAGAGAGAAAACTGTCATCTGAGGTGAGACCTAAACTAAGAGAGACCCTTGGAGGGAGGTATAGAACCACCCACCAATGATTCTGAGCCTTTCTTCAGAGATGAAAAATAAAAATCCACCCACTCCCGCCTTAGGCCCATGATTACCATGAGCATCATGATAGTAGAAAGTAGTGATAAAAAACGGTAACTTGGACCAGAACAAACATAGACAACTATTGCTCTACTGAGGCCTGAGACTGCAGAGTGGTCAGAGAGTCTCTGCCTTCCATGGTCAGGCACTTTTCTCAGCAAGGTGCAAATAGCCTTAAGACATAACAAAAGAACAGCTTTTGGGAAACCTGAATTTTCGTCAGAGAGTCAGGAGATGTAATATTAATGCCAACAAGCAACAAAAAATAAGATGGGACTGCTCACCTTCTTGAGCAGGAGTGAAGAGATGGTCCAATAATCCCTTGAGGAGCACTCTGGGGCCATCATCGCACCAGCTTCCCAGAGAAAGGGAATGTGTTGGGCAGTTCACCCCAAATCCTCACACTGGTAGGTAGGCACTAGATAACCCTCCCTACAGTTACAACACACCCTGATATCAGAAGAGCACAGTTCTGGCCTGGATCTGGGTCATGAGGAATTTCGATGCCATTCTGTAGCTGTAAGCTGAAGTGCTTGTCAAAGGATTCATTGCATCTGCAACATCCCTTCATCTTAGCTGGTCTTTTGGCTAAAGAACCCAGAAAAAGAGGCCAAAGGACAATTTGTGAACTACACAGGTATACCTCCAAATGAAGGAGACTGATGTCTTGTGCAGTCTGATGACTGCTATGTTGTAAAATTTCCTTTTACAGTACGTTCTATCTTTACTGCTAGCAGAGGCTCTGGGGGGTTTTCTGTTGACTTTTCTTACTTGCTTGTTTTGGAGAATGGTAAATTGCCATTTCATAGACTGGTAAGAAGTAATTTTGCTACGTATCACTGCAAGTAAAGGGTCTGTACAAAAATGAAACCAACCAAAAAAATGCTATTTAAATATACCTTCTTAAAGTAATGAAGTTGAGAAGCTGCTGCAGTTACCAGTTGACAGATATGTAACTCTGGAAAAGAGTTAATTAATATAGTCAAATAGCTGTACCTTCTGTTCCTTATTATATCTTGTTGTGGACAACACTTCTAGGAATATCTCATTTCCTTTGTCATCTGAGCTGAAGGGGGAAAATGAGCTCTGATTTAAGATCCTATTTCCCAACATCTACTTCACAAACTAGCTACTATACTTAATCAACAATGAGGCTATAAATATGCACACCTTGTTATTTCAATGTTTCACTTGATGAAACATAAGAGGCCACTAGTGGACAGCTAGAATAAGAATGAAGGATTACTGCAGTAGCTCCTAGATGACCTGGTATAATGCAAACTTGATGATAAGAGTCAAAACTGGGGGGAGGGCAATATTTCACTCCGCCAGGTTTCACTGACATAGACACCATATCAGGGCTATTATCCAGGATGGAAATTTAGATATGTTACAATTTATTTGGAAAAGACAGGCTGTTTAATAAGGAAACAAAAGAAATGATAGATTGAAACAGCAGAGTCCACCGCTTGTGACCAGGTGTACTATCCCAGAAAAGAGTAGCTGATAAGACTTTTATGAAAGATGCAACACCACTTTTCCTTGGCCAGGTGTGATGTATTCCAATCTGAAGGGACCTTTTACACCTGAAATATTAATGAGAGGCATCTGAAAAAAGAAAATGCGACCTGGCTGCACATAGGTGAAAATATTATGATAAATATGCCACCATAAGATATATAGAGAAGGATCCATTGAAGAGGAGGGAGTATATATATAAAGAGATATACAATGAGTAGATTACAAAAGTGTTCACATGTGACAATCCATTTTCTACAGGAAATAAGGATGGATTGAGTTCAAGTTAACGTCCAGACCATCTCTTCAATGTGTTATGGCATCAACACTCAGCACCGTTGCTATAGCGAAAGAAAGGGTGAAAACAAAATAAAGAGGGACAAAAAGATCAGTGAAAATGATCCGCTTCCTCCCACACATGCCTTTATTACAGAATTTTGCTTCCAAATGAGGCTGCCCTTCTGTACACATTCACATGAATTGAGGAGACAGAGTTTCAAGGGACAGAGCAAATAATGAGGCTCTACGAAAATGACTTGCAGAGCCTTACATTTCTGGAATTTCTTCTATGAAAAAATGGCAACTGCATAGAAAGCCCCACCTCTAACAGGAAAACATCAGGTTCAATGAAGTGTTTTCTCCCCAAATAATACATTCTTTTCTTGTGAACCTAAAGGAAGAGAGAAAAAGATTTCACAGTAGCCAGTCACACAGGGACGTGATTCAGAATAAGGGCTGGAACACAGATCTCTCCAAACACTCCCAAATGTGCCAGCCACTGAGTTTCTGGCAATTCACTTCTGATCCATGCTGGGAATACATTCTGAACTATTACAAAAATTTAGGCTATTTCAAATAACAGGAGATATCATCTAGCAAACCCTAATCTCCAGTCCCAGAGATACAGCAAAAGGATCAAAGCTATTCCAAAATCCACTGTTGGCTATGTAGCTCCACATCACATATTTGCAACACTTGCATGGACATTCTCTAGAAAATCAGCAGTAACCCCTCTGGAAATTAATTCTTCACTCTTTGTACCACAAAAGAGCACAACACATTTTAATCCATTTTCAGTGTATGAAAATCTTTCCCTGATGGGATTTAAAAGAGAAATTAATCCCAAAACAGTGATTCCAGTACGATTCACAACCCTCCCATAAACTCCTCAGCACTGTTTCAGGACTAATTGACAATGCAGTTACATTGTTGGTGATATAAAAAGAACTCTACTGCAGTATTTCTTCAGTGTCTTATGACTTAAGTGCAGCAGGTATTTGCTGAAGCAAATAAAACTATCCAGTAAATCCTCTGTAACATTCTGGGGTAGGGAAAAGAGATAATATTTTCAAAAGCCTGCTACTGTAGAGTTGTTTTCATGACCCACCTGGGAAAAAAAGGCCATAGCTAAACTGAGTAAGACGACTTCACTTAGTTTCCCTGCAATAAAGATGAAATCATCACTGGGCAGCAACACACTGAATTTTAAACTCAGTGAATGGAAAGGATATTTTGAGGGGCATATATCTTTTTCCTTTCATGCTGATGAATAGGTCAAGCACTCCATCATCAGACTTCATGATCATAAATGTAAAGTGATTTAAACCCCAGAATTCACAAGAAGTCACAGGAAATTTTGCTTTCCTACCATTACATTTTTAATAGATTGGCAGTGTGGCAGAGCCTCAATGCTGAATTGCAAATATGAGATTTAAAAATTCCTGCCTGTGCAGCACAGAACTATGATGCAAAGAGGCTGGGCAGGGGCTGCTATGCAGTGATCTGGTATCTGGGCCAGTAGCTAGTTCGTCTGCAGATTTTTGCGTCTATTAAGATTAATAAATATTTAAAAGCTCCACCACCAGCTCCAATGGCAAAGAAGACAGAGATCTGATGTTCTGATCTGTTTTCCTATTTAGACAGTCTTGAATAATTCCATGGCAGTCACAGCCAACTGCGCTGATATTCCCAGACACTGAATTAGCAGATAATGTTCTGAAGATGTATAACACTGCATGGGTACCCCTATGGAGAAAAAGGCTCAAACACTGGGTTTAAAGGATGCAGTAGCCTTGTCTTCAATGGGATCAGGGTATTCTTTAATAACTATTTTTTTAAACTTAGACATGAAGAGTCCTGTAAATGTGTGTTGTAGTGAACCTGCCTGTTTCAATATAAGAAACCTTCATATTTGTTGCACTTCTTTTGGTGTTTAAGACAGAACCAAAAAAGAGTCACTTTATCCAAGCTTGGTGATACCTAATTCAGTTTTGTTTGCATCCTGCTGAGATCATCCCACACCCTTGCAGACAGGAGGCAGTTAACTATTAGAATCTGCCAGAGTGAATCAGCAGGATCTATACAACTTCTCACTGCAGACTTCCATGTGTTGCAAATCAAGGAAGGCAAGAGAAAAATGCCTGGTTACATCCCTGATTCAGACAAAGTCTGAGTTACTAAAAAGAAGCTAGGTTATTTTTTGGGAGAGGAAAAAGAAATCAAACAAAAATAACCAACCAAGCAAGACAAAAACAAACAGGGTAATTAGCATATGCCAGAGATGGCACAAGTATATTGCTTCCTTCCAATAAATCACAGAGACACCAGCATAGCCCAGTAACAGCAAGCATTGCAAAACTGCTACGTTATATAGTTGTTTTTTCTCTCAAGTACACAATTACAATTAACAATAATTCAATTAAGTGAGTGTATTACACATTAAAAAAAATATTTTTAGCTAGGAATAAACATCTTTTCTATAATTCCTTTGGAAGACTGGGATTTTTGTTTGGTTGCTTTGTATGTATGTGTTTTTCCAGTGGAATTTTTATAAGCACACAACTAAAGATGACTCAGATTTTTAATGAAGAGAATTGGGATAAATATTTGCAATAAGACAGAAGGGACAAGTCTACTGCAGAGTCCCACAGTTTTATAAAAAATGCTGAAGCTAAGCTTGTTGAACTCTGGACGCTGTATTAGCAGGCAGAGGCTGGGAATACTAATCACAGAAAACTTGCAGTAAATCTCAGAGATAAACAACAGGGTCAGGGACTGAAAATTTCTGGCAGATAAGCTTTGTGCCAGAAATGTTTTAAGGATGGTAAAAAATACTGCAAAACTGCCATGAAATAATGGAAGAGGGCATCACTTTCTCCCCTGAGAAATCTGTTCTCATTTGGGCATGAATCACCACTTACTTGAATGTGAGACCCTCTTCTCCCAAGATGTAAATTACACAAGTACAGTATCATTGCCACCAGCAGCAACAGCTGCCAACAAGTCCTTCATGGAATTGCTTCCTATCCTGTTCATACAGCAAAAAGGTGCCAACATGCTGAATGTACATACACCTTTAATCAGTAAAAAAGAGAAGCTGTTGCACATACATGAGCTTTTCCCCATTATTTGCTTTCAAAAGAATATCCTCACCACCTTGTTGGAAAACCAGAGCAGAAGGGCAAGGAACTAATGGGGAAATTTTAGTGCATCTGAATGGTTTGAAAATAGAAAGGTGATGTCAATTACACTGACAGTAAAAACCATGGCAATTAAATCACTTTGGTAAACAAAATTATTACAATTTTCTGCACAGCATCACTACATTGAAAACAAATGAGAAAAGTTTAGATTTGTAATCAACAGAGAAATAGAAACTTATAATTCTATTAGCTTTAAATTAATTTTGTTGTTGGACAGATGAGATATGTGCTAGTACAAGATACCTGAATAATTAATTTGCATAATTTCAAAAAAAAAAAAAAGCATGTGAATTTATCACTAGTCAAGAAGAGTGCATTACTTTTTTGCATCATTTCAAGGTAATGGGCAGGAAAACAGGAATTATAGGCTTTCCTCTTAGAAACCTGGGGGAAAAAAACACATAATGTCAGGATTAGAACTGTTGAATGATTTCATAATTAAAACTGGAGTCCTAAAGTCTTTACTATGAAAATGCATGATTTTTTTAAAGGACCAGTAAGTTGTTTCTCCAGCCCCCACTGCTAGAAACTTGCACTTTTGTCTGCAATTCCCAAGCTTCAGCTCCCAGTTGTCCACTCCCAGTGTATCTACCTGTCATGGTTTAACTCCACCCAGCAGCCAAGCCCCACGCAGCTTCTGGCTCACTCCCCCACCAGCAGAGTTGGGGGCACAGTTGGAAGGGTAAAAGTGAGAAAAATCATGGGCTGAGATAAAAACAGTTTAATAGGTGAAGCAAAAGCCATGCACACAAGCAAAGCAAAACCAGGAATTAATTCACTGCTTCCCACGGCTGGGCAGGTGTTCAGCCATCTCCAGGAGAGCAGGACCTCATTACACATAATGGTGACTAGGGAAGACAAACACTATCACTCCAAACATTCCCCATTCTTCTACTTCCCCTTATACTGAGGATGATGACACATGATCTGGAATATCCCTTTGGACAGTTAAGGTGACCTGTCCCAGCTGTGTCTCCTCCCAACCTCCCATGGACGCCCAGCCCCTTCACCAGCATGGCAGTACAAAAAGCAGAAAAGGCCTTGGCTCTGTGTAAGCCCTGCTCAGCAGTAACAAAAACATCTCTGTATTATCAGTCCTGTGGTCAGCACAAATCCAGTACACAGCCTCATACCAGCCACTGTGAAGAAAATTAACTCTACCCCAGCCAAAAGCAGCTCACTCCAAAATTCATCAGACTTCTGCTGTGAGACAGCTTCTTGCTACACAGGCACTATGTCTACTTTTAAATGTCCTCTGCAGTGAACTGAATTTCTTTTTTCACTCTCTTGAAAGGAAGACTATGATGAAGTGTCAGAAAATAGCCTTGTATTTGCCTTCTGAACGCTTCCCAGCTAGCCAACCTACTCATATGTAAGCATGCGGACAACACAACTGCACTGAGTATCCTGGCACTACTTTCATTAATGCCAAAACAGTAATAGCATGGCTATATTTTCATTCAATATGCAGCCAGCCCACTGACATTTGCTAGGACCTCACTCATCCCTGTAATGGGAGCTCAGCTCAGGCTCGCAGTCACTGCACCTGCTGGGGCCCAGAGCTATTGTCCCACATCTGCCCGGACAGGCCAGGCAAGCAAGTGCTGCTCACTGTTGGCTGCCCCCCTCTCTGGCTGCAGTTCACAGGTCATTCTGGAAAGCCCATCTTCTCCCATGATAACCCTGATACTTCTAAATGACTCTTCTGCCTTTACTTTATACTTCATTAACCTCTTGTTCTGTGAAACTTCATCAGCAATTATTTTGTTCAACACTGGTGAAAATTTTTTAAAAACCCAGCATTTTTAGAGAAGGATGTGGGCTTCTTCACCCTACTTTCTTGATCTCCCACTCTTGCTAAGGACAAGCATAGCCTTTTCAAACAGAGCATCTGAACTTGCTCATTGAAACATCTTATTATTACATTTTAATTCATTTAATATATGCTATATTGATTTCACTTGGCAGTAATTATTTTTCTAATCACAATGCTTCTCTGCCAAAAGCCAGTTGTTTTACTGTAGTCCGTGACAACAGTGTTGCCTTTATCTCACAGATTTGTAATTTAATTAAAACTGATACCAAAAAAATAAATGAACTGTTTATTATAAAACCATGTTGAATAGCACTCATCACAATGAAGGGATTATGGCTTATATTGATTGTTATCATTCTTTTCATGATTTGTTAAGAACTGATAAAAGGCTGGCCAATTTAAAGCTACCTAGCACAGCCTGTTAATTTAAAAAAATACAGATGGAACATTAGTTTTTATTGTGTCCACCATATCTTCTATAACACTCCCAGAGATGCTGAACTCAAGTGGTTTGGAGAACTCTTCAGCCAGTTCTTTCAGCAATTCTGGCTGCACTGCAAGATTGCAGTGTTCAATGGGAGCAGCAGCTACTCACCAACAGTGCTGCTCACATACATCACCACATTTCCAGGCACTTGCTCTTCCCTCTGGGTACTGACATTTGAATTTGTGCATTTGCTGACTAGGTGAAGGAATGAAAGAACAGTACAACACTTCTGTTCTTATGAGGGAAACAAAGGGCAACATATTTCAAAATTTTCCAGTGGAACCTAATTCCCAAAATTTAAATCAGTAAACATTGTCTTTCTTTTCTTGAAAATACTTGAAGAGTAGTGAGTAGCTTTGAAAAGAGAAAACAAACAACAAACAAACAAAAACCAACAAAAATGCAACGAAGAAGCCCAAAGCCAAGAGGACAAACACAAGAGGAGAGAGCAAGTAGCACAGGAGAAGACAGGTTGGTAACAGGGAGCAGCTGGGCAGTCCCCAGGGAAATCCTGTGACTAAATCACAGCTACTGACCTCCCAGCCAGGGCTGAAGCACGCAGCAAGGCAAGGCATCCTCTGGGAAACAGAAGCCTTTGCTGTGCTGCCAGCCTGAAACCTTTCTGATCACTCTGTTAGTCCTCTCCAGCAGCTCTATACAGCTCCATATTTCACCCTCACAGAGGAATGTAACACTTGTCCAGAAACTTTCCAAGGATAACAAGGACATACGTACTCCCGTGAGCACAAAAATCACCCTGAAGATTAAATGCAATAAATATGCCTACTCTAATCTTGGGATTATGGAACCCAGCCAAGAACTGGAGTTCCCATCAGCACTGATTAAAGACATGTTTTTTACAGTATGAGCAGGACATATGGTGAGTGGACACCACATAAATTACAATACTCACCAGCAAAGGTCAAAGAAACCGAAAGTGTAGTAAGAAACAAGCAAATAAATGACCAGAGTATCTTTACTGAACCAATAGAAACTTAGGCTCTCAGTGTGCTGTTATAGCGCACCATTTTCAGGAGCTGGACTGATTACTATCTCTCCAGATTGAGAGAGAATAGTAACTAACACCTGAGAATGCTAACATAACTTTTAGAAGAAGGTTTCAAAATACTCCAAACAAAAAATAGATAATGGTCCAAATCTAAAGTCTAAAACTGAGTCATAGTACACAGGCATTACATCCCTGTGATCTAAATGCATTATCTTTTCTAAAATTCATGTCGAAGTAATACATGCATAGACAGAGAGCTAACCATAGCTCTCGATGTACAAACAGAAACACATGGCCTATTTTGACAGAAGGATTTTGCTAAGTCTGAGATGTTTGAGTAGGAACCAGCAGCCTGTGCAGTATAGGTATCACATGCTTTCATCTGACTGCTGCCTCGAAAATGATAGGACCATGCAGCTTCAATATCCAGAATATTATGAGACTTTATTCAGATTAAAGCAGAGTACGACATTTGCCAGGCCTCAAGGTAACAAGAAAATAGCTATCCATGCCCAAAATATTTAAATGCCAGTACAGACTCTCAGGTGACTGATCACCCCACTTCTGCCAAGGTCTAGGAACACAAACATGTTCCTCGTGTCCCATGGGTTTTGAGTCACTTTCACAGTCATACGTTAAATAAATGTTCTTAGCTGAGGAGACAGTCCCAGTTCCTACCAAATAATGACCCAAACTGCTCTGGCAACACAAGAGAAAGAGATCTCCCCCTTGAGTCCAGAGGAGGACCACCAAGATGATTGGAGGGATTGAGTACCTCTCTCGTTAGAAAGAGCTGAGAGAATCAGGATTGGTCAGCCTGGAAAAGAGAAGGCTTTGGTGTGACCTAATTGCAGCCTTCCAGTACCTGAAGGAAGCCTACAAGAAAGATTGAGAGGGACTTTTCACAAGGGCACGTAGGGACACAAGAAGGGGGAATGGCTTCAAACTGAAAGAAAGTATGTTTAGATTGGATACAAGGAAGAAATTATTTACTGTGAGGGTGGTGAGGCACTGGCACAGGTTGCCCAAAGAAGCTGTGGATGCCCCATCCCTGGAAGTGTTCAAGGCCAGGCTGGATGGAGCTCTGAGGAACCTGGTCTAGTGAAAGGTGTCCCTGCCCATGGCACAGAGGCTGGAATTGGATAATACCCTTACAACCCAAACCCAAATTCTATGATTATGTGATTCTCTTCATGTCCTCACAATCACAGTCTGGTGCTTCAAAACTTCACATGTCAATCATGCACACAACAGGACCTTTACCATTGTCAATGTGTGGCTTCACCTACATGCCACACACAATCAAAACAGAGCAGTGAGGCCAAAGCTCTGAACAAGAACACTGGGGGCTGAATCTATTGAGAGAGAAGTGAAGACAAAAAATATCTCCCTGCATTGCTAAGAACCTAATTCTGCCATCTGATCATTGTTCCTCTCAGTGTTCCCTGAAAACAACGAGGCTTCACTTGATTTCAAGAGGATCACCTAAAAGGTCTTTGTATCCCAAAACAAGAATTATTTTCTCTGCTGGAAGTAGGAAAAGGGCTGACTAATACACCACTTTTTACCCAGTGCAAGCCTCCAAAGGAATTTTGCACAGCCACCTGCATGAGCACCCAGGGGAGTCCTGTGCTTGTCTCATCAGCCATGAAATCCTGAGCTGAACAAAGCAAGGTCAAACATTTTCTGTACAGACACTGATGTCACCTTTTCACAAGAATCAGTCTTGACACATTTATTTTATGTTGTTCTCCATTACAGTGACGCCGTATTTCAACTACTACAAGGAAAAAGAGCAGCCAGAACAGAACTACAATGGAATGGCACCCTGACACACTGGATGTAAGTGTGCATATATTAAAATAAGCCCTTCTCCTCCTGGTCAGCTGGCACTGAGGAGAGCACAGTCCCCAGGAATGACGTCCTGTTTTACATCACGTGTAACCTCTGCATCCAAAACCGAGGCAGGAGTGGTTCAAGAGCTTGTGGGTGTGTTCTGGATCAGTGCCATGCCAAAATCACCAGCAGCACTGCAAGAAGGTGACAGAGAAGGCGGAAATGCAAATCTGCAGCCAAGACCAAGAGGAAGAGGTGGGATTCCAGTTAGTTATTCTACCTTGTGGGTGACTGCATCTGCAAATTAAGAGATGATGAAAACCTTCTGAAGTTCAGTGAGGGTACCATTATAAGAGAGGAATAACAGAAAGCTAGTCTTAGCTTGCATTCCCCAACATCATTCTTACAGTTTTCTTGCTAGACAGAGATGTTTCCTTCTTTTTATTCCCAACACCTTAACACTGGACTGAATGAACTTGCAGATGTGTACAGACTAGTGCACATATGATTAATACAGATTTGAACCTGCAATTATCTTCATTAGTGCTTGTTTTGAGTAGTGTGGATGTTTTTCTCACAAAGTGTTCCCTTTGCATCTTCCAAGCAATCAAGTGCTATAAAAACAGCTTTGAAAAACTACCATCGTTTACACTTTATTCTTCCAATAAATACTCCTGTCAATATTGATTAATACTGAATAGTTAATACTACATCATTTTAAGAGCTATTGCAGAAATTACTGAGCAGAGAGAAAAAACCGAAAACTTCAACTTTTCACTGTCTCCAATTGCAGATGTTATTGGCTCCTATTATCTCATTGGAGGACTTCAAAAACAACTGTATATTTTCTTATGCTACAAAACATTGAGTGAATTATCCACTGTATTAAACTAAAGATATTGTCTCCAGAATATTCAGATAGTGTTTTCCTGTTGTACAGACATTATTGTGTAAAAACATTTGTCAATTAATTCCATGCTGAAACATAAAAACAGGAGAAAAAGGGTATGAACTATCTATCTGTAAGGTAATTGTCTGTAGGCAGACAGTTGGTTTGTAGCAGACTGTATTTTTCCTTTTAATCCATAGGTCAGATCTCAGGTCCAGTATTCTGGTCCCTTCTGAAAAAACACACAGATTATCAAGGGTACAGTGCATTTCCAACGGCTCTACAGAAGTGCATCCAGTGAAATATTACTAGGTCAGGGAGGGAACCAGGAGGGCAGCATAAGTAAGCAAAGCCTAGTCTTCCTCCTAAAGCTATATGCAGTTCAGCACAACATCTTTGCTGTGATTTTCTTCCAGTTCCATGTACATTAGAGTGAAAAGAAATTATCCCTAGTGTGGCAAAACCATACAGGAGGAAGTAGTCTTATATCTGTTCATACTCTATTTTCATATTTCCATGTTTACTATGGCAATTCATTGTGTTTTGCAAGCCTATCATCAAATGATGAATTTTTATTGCATTTAAGCTTCATGATAAATAGAACACCTAGCATACCTAATTATTACAGCCTATGCTCGTTACCACAGGAAGCTACATTCCAAAGTTGTTTAGGGTAGACAGCTCCCCCGGTCCCAGGTCCTTCCTCATTAAGCCACAATTAGTATGATAAATGGGGGTGGTTATTTGGTTACAGGCAATAATGGCACTGCTTGCTCATCAAAAAATGGGGAGAAATAATTAAATATTACAAGAAATGGCTTAATAATTAATAATAATACCTCAGTCACCAGCAAATAAAGCAGAAGTCCATCCAGGTGTTCATTACAGGCTGCAGTTCAAAGCCAACATGGCCTTAACCTCAAAATAGCTATCAGCATTAATGTGGTAAGCAGAAGGATGAAATCATGCTTGTCCTTGACAGGAGTGCTGCAAGGTGCTTGAGACAGAGTGTGTACAGTCAAGCTGAAGCTGGAGTTGGTAATCATTTTGGCTAAAGCAGCTGCAGCCTGAGGAGCCTGTGAGTGCATCCTTGGTGGCTCCCTAATTCGTAAGTACCATCTAGGCCAGCATCTCCCTGTCCAAAAAGAGCAATTGAGCATCCAATTTTTTAATATACATTGAATTAAGGAATTCTGAGGCATATGGTCAGTACTAGGTTAAATGAAAAGGATTCCATTTTCTGTCACTTAGTTACAAATACAGAATTACATAATCTCATTTAATTGCACTCTTCACCTCTTTAACATCCTCAGCCTTCTGTCTCAAGCCATCTCTCCTCAGCAAACACATCCTGCTGACTGAAACTGCCTTCCTATAATTAAGCTCAGCATCCTCTTTTCTCCCGGGGGTACACAAGACCACGTCCGTGTCATAGAAATCAAATGCAACAGGGCTCAGCAGCACCTCGAGAGGGTCACCTAATTCGCCTTTCGTCCCAAAGGCAGGATCAACTTCTTCTAAATTGTTCTTGACAGAAGTTCATTTAATCTGCTCTTAAATCCTCCAGCGGCTCCACAGCCTCCCTCAGCAATCCAGGCTGTGATCAGCCTCCTTTACCATCAGAAAACTCCAAATGCTCAAGGTACATTTTCTTTACTGTAATTTAGCCCATCAATTCTTGTACCAGTCTGTCAAAGGTACAACTGCATCAAGTCAGATAATTTTACTTGACTTAATTTACTGCCAACCAACACAAACATACAATCACTGGTTCACAGTAAGGGAAAAAAAAAAAAAAAAACAAACAGAAATCACTGTGCAAAAACCTACTTAAATTCCTGTCCTTCCCCTTCCTGCTCTCAAGTACTCTCACTTTTGCCTTTTTTTAATCTCAGTGCACCAAAATTCCTCCAGTGAGGCATGGTTGTATGGGAGGCTGAAGCAGTCTAACTCATTCCAACACTCTATGGTTAAGGTTTCCTGCCATGTTCCTTAGTGTCCCTTTCCCAGTGTGGGTTACCCACGAACCCCAGCCCCTCAGCGATGTCCCATCATAGGTCAACCATGGCCACAATCTCCCTATTGTGTCCTTTCCCCAAGCATGTTCAAGCATGCAGGTCTGTTGACTTCTCCAAGCAAACTGGTGCCCACAGGTAGATAAAACATTCTCTCTGGAGCCGCTCCAAGCCGCTTTTGAGCAGCAGCCACACGCTTTGCCTGTGAGTCATGGGCAGTTCAGGGAGGAGGGGCTGGCAGCAGTGCAGTGGTGCTCAGCTGCCTCCAGCCTGAGGGCCCTCATCTCTAGGCTCTTAAGACAGCTGGTGGTCAATACCTGCAGACAGGTCCCTGGTTTTGGGCTTTTGTCTTTCCCTCTGTTCCCAGTGCTGCTCCTAGAACAAGTAAAGTGTGGTACTGGTCTCAGGTTGCACAGGCAGGACGTGACTTTTGCACAGGTATCCGTGGGGGTACCTACATCCAGCTCATCTTCACCCCTGACGGAGCCCTGATCTGCTCAGCTGCTCAGAACTGCTCTTCTTATCAGCCCTGTTATTTTTGAAGTCAGGCTTTCTTCCTTTATATTTCAGTTTCATTGCTCTGCTGCTGAAGGTACTTACACATGCGCTTAAGTACTTTCCTTTGCTTAATCAAAGCCTGTGTACTTGTATGCAAACATACTAATTGCAGGCAAAATTGCTGTTATGTAAGCCACTACCTGATGTTTTTCATGGAGTTAGAAATGCACAACAAAGACCTTTGCGCCCATTAAACATTTTAGGAAAAGCTTTTAACTTTAGGTGAGGAAATGTGTCATGGGGAATTTGAGTGCATTACCATCAATATCATTAGAAGAGAAGAATAATTTATTCCTGACAGTTGTCTTTTACAGCATGTCATTAGAATGATCCCTTTATAGCATCCATTCATACACATGACATCTTAAGTCATACCAATCCATCTTCCTCAGCAGATAAAAGACTATGATCTTTCTAATATCTCATTTTTTCATTTGAATGCCTGAGTCAAAAATCATTTCACAAGCATTAACAAGTCCAACCTATCCATTTCCTGGAGTCCTCAAGCACTTTCTAGAGCCATCTCTTCTTCCATTCTTTCTGCCTTAACCCCAATTTGTAAAGGAAAATTAAGTACAAGAATGCAAGACACTTCCCAAATGAAGGACTAAGTGAAACAGAGCATTTTTACCAACCCAGATTACTGATAAGCATATGATTTTGTCATCAAGAAGCCTGTCTGACCAGACGGAATATACACCTCATCTGTTTGGTTTTCAAAGCCACCCCCCACAAAAATAATCTCTGAGTTAGAGAAGACTAACGGCACATATGAGGACAGCTGTCTCTCTGAGATGCTTGGAACAGACATCAAACCAGTTGGGATTTGGTGACCAGCCTAGCAGAGGCTCTTTGCTCTGGTGCTATGTAAAATTCCCATAACAGTTAATATCTGACCTCGAGCTCTCCTCAGTCCTATCTTAGACCTCTATGGTTCATTTTCTCTGATCTCTCACTAGACATAAATATCTCTCACTAGAGAGACAGATATGTACACCCCACATTGTGCTTTCCTCACTTAAAGCAGACAGGGAAACTGAGGTAACTTCCACACTATTTACATCTTCATAACCTGGAACCATCATCCTGCAGCTGACCAGCTTGTCCTAAATTCAATGTCTTTTACATTTTTGTGGTAAATCTCGGTAAACAAATGTGCTTCCTCTCCTCTGCAAGTAAATATTTTTTCACACTTGGGTTCTTGACACAACTGCTGGTTCATCATTTCACACCTGCCTTCTTCAAGGACTGTAACAGTAAGACCTTCCATTCCATACACTGCATCTAGATGGGTAAGGTCCAATCTAACATCCACTGACAATAATGGTGTGGTATTAAATCAGACTCACAGGATGTGTTCCCTTCATACAAAGAAGGGAACAGGGTAACTGTATTCAGTCTATGGAAATACCTCATGTACTGACTCACACAGTGCTTCTTTACATATCCTAAGACTTATTTGCCCAGTCTCATGTTAATTGTTTGCATTGCTGGCCCTCGATGTCAGCATGCTGTCACCAAAGAAACATGTTACTATGATAGGGCTTTTAGCAAAAAGATTACTTATCAATGGAAGACAAAAAAAAGCAAGAGTACCCATTCAAGATCTTGTAATATAATTAGCACAGCATAATAGATAAGAGTTTTAATGCAGTAATCACCTCCTTGATTGTGGAGGGAAACATTAACAGTTTTATCTTCTGCTGCAATATTAAAGCACTGAAGTATATTCCTCAGCATCTGAAGGTATCTTCACAGGCAAGTCAGTACCACCCAGAAAAGAGACAAAGAAGTAAAACCTGTACACTTCTGTAAAAGGCAAACCTTCAGATTGGTAGCTTGTTTGGTGATGGATAATGAAATGCACATTTATTTCTCGCTACCCCCTGCTCCAATAGGAAAATGGCAGTGCAAGCCACAGTCCTCTCAGTCAGAACAAACAATAAAAGAAATATATGCAGAATTCACCTCACTGTGTCTAGTACATGGCACTGAATCTGAACTTTCAGTCATCCCAAAAGCAATCCTTTACCAAAATCCACAGGGAGTCTTCTCCCTGTATTTTGTTCATACAGAAGTTAGATTTTCTAGTAGGCCATCATATATATTTCTGAAATCCATGGTCAAGTGAGTTCCATTTTAAGTATTTAATATTAGGTAGAATTCTTTGGAGTTATATGGAACGGAGGAGATTTTCTCCTAATTTTCCATGCTTGCACTTAATAGTGTTGCACGCTTGGAAATGTTCATTTTTCATGCTGGATACATGCAAGGGAGTGAGGCTGATAAATAAACAAAACCAGCAGGTACAGGATTCTGGATAACTGGAAGTTACCCAACATTCAATAATTACAGATTTCTATCAAAATACACAATAAAAGATTGAGAGCTCATTGCAAGCAGACATTTTCACTTGTTGCTCTCATCAGTAGCAAGTAAATCCATCTGTTTGATCAAATCTTTGTCCAAGAAATGCACAGAGTACAGTTTGCTGCTAAAGTTGAAGTACATCTGAAAAGGTAAAAATACAGTCCTTTGAGTACTCAAAGACCCTGGGTATTTATATATTTTTACAAGAAGCTCCTTCCTGTTACCATCCCTATTTTAGCCAAATTCCACTTTGAGTAGATACATTTTCCAGTCTGCACACTCTCTAGGTTTGATGAGATGCTTTGATTGGGACTCAGCTAGTAATTGAAGCACAGGATTGTGGGTGTGGCAGGTACCTCTGCTCCTGCTGTACTCAGTGACCTCTGCAGAGGGACACAGCTCTCTGCCCCATGGGCTTCTACTCTGCAGAGGCCTGAGTCACTCCTGGCCAACCAATCAACCCTGTTGCCTTTATACTGGCCATGCCGACCTGAATATAAATATCTTCCTTCTCAATCTGGAACTAAATCTTGCTATACATGGCCAAGCAAATCCTCTGCCCTCCTTTCTAAAACCCAGCAAACAATGATGCTGACATTCAACTTCCGCACAAACACCCATACATTCCCAAATTTCAGTTTGAAGTGAAATAAAAACAAATAAAAAAGCCTTTTTTTTCCAATGTTACAGAACCACAGAATCAGAGAATTGTTGAGGTAGGAAGGGACCTCTTGGGGTTATCTTGTCCAACCTTCTCTGCTCAAGCAGGGCCACCTGGAGCTTGCTGCCAAGGAACTTGTCCAGATGACTTTAGATTATTTCCAAGGATACATGGATACATGGACAGAGACTCAACAACCTTCCTGAGTAATCTGTGCCAGTGTTTGGTCACTCTCATGGGGAAAAACTTATTTCCTCTGGTTCCACATGCTGTCTGAAGTAGGGTACTTTTAATGGGAACTTTAAATGGCAACAAGATTCCTTGACCATGTATTGGTGAGCAGAACACTGCCATTTGTGGATGAAGATTAAGAACTGCTGATCAGTACAGCACCGCTACTCTTGTGACTTGAAGAATAAAGCTGACTGCACTCATCAATATCCTCACAATGTGAAGAAATTATCTCCATAGATCTTTATAAAGCTATGAAGAGAATTGAGCAAACCACAGGAAAGACTAATGTCTGTAGCATAAAAGCAGAACTGGCTTATGCAACCAGCTTCATGTGTATTTTAGTACTATTTCTTTTAAGCACAGCAGCCAATAGATTAAGTCTGAACTTGAAAGGTCATTTAACAAAAGTAGGAAAGAAATGCTATCTTCTAATATTCATATTTTTACATAGAAAAAATTTTGATTTTCCAAGATCAAGCTGCTTTCTCCAGCTTCTTGCCTGTGGTAGATGAGCATAGCTATATTTACTTCAGTAAGACTCACCAGATGGTAATAGTGTAAAATAACCTGTGTTTTTAAGCTGTGTAGTTTTCAAATCATATCTTTATATAGATAGATAAATAGATATAGATAGATAGATATATACACACACACATATGTTTTAATTCTAATACATGCTAAGAAGATAGAAGACCCTTAATTAAAAAATAAAAAAAAAAAAAAAACCTCAAACCAACCTACAACCATTCAGAGGGTTGACAAGAGTGCCTTTAATGGCCCTAAAATGCCTGCTAAGGCAACTTAGATATTCAAATAGTCATACCTGCTCCTGGTGCTTAGGATGTACCACCACAACTATTCTGGGCAGCCCCAGTTATTTACATTTTGATTGTTTAATGCCTTTGACTTTTTCCAACCTATGTTGATTAGCTTGCAGGGAGAGGGACAGCACAGGCAACATGGCTTCCATTTGATGTACCATTTCACAAAACCCTTACAGTAATCAATGAAAAACATGCCAGAAAAAGAGATGCTGCTATAAATGTTGTACTACATTGCAAAGAAAATCTAACTTTCTACAGCAAAGATGCTGTATGTCATGCAAATGTACATGCAAAGATGCATGTACATTTATCTCTCTGGTGAATAAAGATTTATCTCTAGTGAGAGAAGGATACACTTGAAAGCTGGAGTCATATTTCTCAGTCAAAACAACACTAGGGTACATCTTCAACAGTTTTCATGCTCTTATGTTTTTATTATTAAGCGACTGACTATGGCCTTATCACATACAGCAAGAAAACAAGATGTTTTGCCAGCACATTTCTAATTTGATGGATCATGACTTTTATCTCCCAGCAAGGATTTGATCTTTCCATGTGCTTTTTTATGGCTACTATTTAAGGCACTGAGCCATGGCAGTATCTCACATGAACCACTTATAGAATACAAAAAATAGTTTAAAAATGCAAGATCAGGTACCAGTCATTTTTGCAGTAATTGGGGCTGAGGGGTACATGACCCATGACACTCACGATGACTGAACCTTACAACACACTTCACTAGTGCTTGAGTCTCAGTTTTCCTTTGGCACTCACGGTACTTCAGTGCCATGCTTGAAATTTAGCTGGTTTTGCCAGTGTGTCATCTTCATATACTGTTGTAAGTATACAAAAGAAGAGTAAAAGACAGACACCTTTACTTTTTGATTCCCCTACTGTCCAGTTCCCCTTCACACACCATATGGAGGAAAGGAATGAACACACAAAGCTCTCGTGACCAGAAGTTACAGGTTTCCTGGGAGGGTGATGTGGGCCACATTTTCTTCCAAACATTCTGTGGACAAGTAGGTAGCAACATTTTACATAGTGCCTGTATACCTAAAGCAGCAAGTAACTTCTGCTAAGTACATACTCACCTAATCCCCTGCTGCTCCCCACAAGAGGTTGTCAGGCCCTGCTGACTTCTTGCAAAAACTCAGGTGACAAAAGAGCCAGCAGCATTTCTGCATGGGTCTCAGCAATTTAGTATTTAAGTGGAATCAAATCACTTGAGAGAGAAACAAAGCCAGAAGTCATGCAAAGGCTCCCGTGCCCTGTGTGTCAGTGCCATCCTAATTCACAAGTAGAAGGCTATTATTCTACCAACCCAGAATACTACCCACATCAAAGAATACTGCATGATAACGGCATTAGAACAGATTAATTCTGTGAGATCAAAGCTATGCAGTTTCTAACATTGGATGGTTCATGATGAATGGTCCATGATGACTGAACAGGCAAAGTGTTTAAGAAGATACACAAGTGCAAGTGCAGAATTATCTTTCCTTCCTCTACCCCTGGGGACTCCATGATTTTCTGAGGTGGGCCTATGGATATTTCTTTTGGTTTTGTAATGTTTTTTAAGCTACTTAGGTTTTTGGTTTACAGACTTCCAAATTCAGTTTTGAAAAGTCACTGACAGATCACCCACTAATGGAAGCCAATAAGCAAAAATCAAGGAATGCCTGAGCAAGACACAAGTAGCTTTTTCTTTGGTCTTTGCAAAGTTTTTCAGAGGACAGGATCTCTGATTTTCTTCCTCTACTTTTCAGACTTGAAAATAGCATTATCAATGAGCTTCCCTCAGCAGATGCGAATTTCGGTATCTGTCAACCTCACTCCCAGGGATCTGGAGCGCAGTGCTGCAATAATTGCATCCTATCTGGATGTACTATGATGCTTTCTGGTCCTACTATGTCAGGAGCAGCATGAGGGAGCTGTTCCATGAGGAAGAGGAAGCTGAGAGCTGAGGGTGACAGAGCTGGTAAAGGCAATGGTATCAGCAGCAAGAGCCCAGTCTCACCACACTGTGTGAGGTAAGATCCCAGGACAGGCAAGTTGGTAATTGTCATACATGAAATCCCTATTTGTGCTTGGTCTTTGCATATTAAGTGCTTTAATTAATTAATTTTGAGTTAAATATTTTTAAATTGAATGTTAAAATTAACCCATCAGCCCAGGTACAAAAATCAAGTTCCATTAACCACTTGTACACCATAAGAGTTATCTTTCCTGTGTTTACTGTATACTTTTATAAGTGTTTTAAGATGTGTTGGATGTATTTTAATTTTTTTTTAGGTGTTTTTACTTGTACTTTGGTTCCAAGGCAAATTTCAAAAACCCCAGTTCTAACAGCCAGCCCCATAGCCATTACCCTGTAGGCAAGCTCCATGGCAACCTGAATTTTAATGAAGGCATTGTAGCACCCTTATCTCAACTAGTACCACCCCTCTGACAACGCTGAGCCATTGGTGGACAGAGATAATCTGTCAAAGGGAAAACACCAATCACTTTAAACTGAAGGGGCGGGCTGTGGGTGGGCTGTGGGCGGGCTGTGGGTGGACTGGGGCGGAGCAAAGGCGCTATAAAATAACGGGCCAGACAGAGACACACCATTTTTTTCCTCTCTCCAGCCTAGCTGAAGTGGACATCCGTGCTGGGAAAGCCTACTCCTATTAAGGCGCCTTTAGTAATTTTTTTGCTTTTGGACCAGCCAAAAGCCAGCCTAGCACTGTAAGTCCTTTTTCTCTACCTGAGGTCCAGTGCTGTTTCAGCCAGAAGATGTAAAATCCCTGCGCTCCTGGGGCATACCATCTATCGAGCCATAGGATCCCAAATTTTTATATTTTTCTAATTTCTGTAATTTTTCCATTTTTCTGTTTTCAATAAATTATTTTAATTTTTTTTACTAAGAGTTGTCTCATTTCTCACAGTAATCACAGAATCATATAATACTTTGAGTTGGAATGGATCTTTTAAAAATCAAGTCCAACCTACCTGCAAACTGATCATGAATATTTCCGTGGATGGAGAATCTCTGGGCAATCTATTTCAGTGTTTTGTCACTCTCATTGTAAAAAACTTCTTCCTTATATCTAATCTAAATCGACCATCCTTCATTACAAAACCATTACCCCTGGTCCTATCAGCACATGCCCATGTAAAACGTTCCTCTCCCTCTTTCTTTTATAAATTCCCTTTAAATACTGGAAGGATGCTATAAGGTCCCCCCATATCCTCCAGGATGAAAAATCCTAAATAAGTAATAAGACATCAGGCCTGAGGTCAAGAAATCAGTCCACAAGTCAGGGCCAGGATCTAGTGTGTGTACAGGCACAAGCAACAGGCTGCAACACCTACTGTGGAGAGTCCCAAGGAGGAAGCAATCTCATTCCCAAGCAGCTGTGGGAAGCCTCTGCCATGGGAAGCCTTCTTCCAGCTTTTGGTAAAAAAAGCCCAAAGGTAAAAAGGGCTTTTCAAATATCTCTTTCTGCCCAGAGATGTGGCCTTGAGTGCAGAGGGCCAAATTCCTGGGAGGGGTGTGGAATTGTGTTCCAGGCTCTGCCACTGCTGTTCCAGAGGCAAGGGGGGCTTTTCCTGCTGTCTGCATTTCTCCATACATTGCAGTTGCTTCTGTGGAAAGTGCTTTACAGGCTGGATGACTGACATGACTTCCTTGCTAAGTCTCTCCTCTCTGGCGTGGCCCTTCATTCACTCTTTAAAAAAACCCACTGAGGAATTTCAATTTATAGTATTTGAAATAAAAAGATTTTAAAAGCAGTTCAAGTAGAGGAAATGACTGTTGGAAGGCCATAGCTGAACCACCAATTTCATCTTTTAAATGGATTTATAGCCCATCCTCTCAAAACTCCTATAAAAAGAAACTTTAACCCACAAGAGCTGACATCAGGTCAACAGGATAACGTCTTCTTAAGCATCACAGTGATGGAAACAAGTGTGTTTTCAGTGACAGTTTAGCCAATGAAAAATTCCCCTGTTCAAGTGTTGCTATAATTCAAAACCTAACTGAAAGTCACACAAATACCTCAACACTTTTCATCTCTTAGAATAGTACTTTGTGAGTTAAGGGCAGGTAATTTCAAGACAAAATACGTGCATCAAAGCTACCTTAAGGAACTGGTACAGGCAATAATGACCTCAATATGACTACTCACAGAATTAAATACTGTATACAGGAGCCAACAATTTTAACCTCATTAACTATAGAGTAACCTCAGTTCACTAACTCAATTACTTAAATGATTCGCACAATCACTATTCCTTAATTACTAGCACAACTTTAATAGCAAAGGTGTAAAACTGTGGAGACATCATTAAAAAATAAAGTTGCTAGGTTGTCCTCCAGTGCTTTAAATTCATTCTGCCTGAAAATGGAGCCTGGAAGAACACTGACTATTAAAGCTATGGTCCTTCCAAATTTGTCTGTTGCTTTGGAAGAATTTGAGATGCAATCTGTGAAAATGGAGAGAGACTTAACAAACTCTGGATCTGATATAGAGAGGTCATCTTCATGATGGCTTTTTTGTCGGCAGTCTTGCATACAAATTTAAGAGGGACAGAAATGGGCTCTGGATCAGTTTTTCACTTTGATTGATGTGGGTGGTATGATGGTGGTGTTTGATCATTTAAGAAAGCAGTAGAAAAGTTTGCAGACAAATAAGTGAGCTGTCTTGAACCTGACACCCATTGAAAAAATCAGAGGTAGGAGAAAATATTATCCCGGAAAGAAGGAGACAAGACAGCAATAGAGACACCTGCAAGTTTCAGGGTAAGGATCACTGTTGAACTACCATCTTAGTAACAGGTTCATTGTGCATGGAAAAACAAAGGGATAGAGGAGGAAGTTCCAGGACATCTCTTGGAAAACTAGCAGGGAATGGAAGGGGAGAGGGAAGGAAAAATGTTTTCTCTCAGGGGTACACGGAAGAAGCAATTAATTACAGAGTGAAGAAGAAAAGCAGTACCACAGTCACAGCTGAAAGCATCAGAGGAGTCAAGCAGATTCCTTCTTTCCTCATTTCCTCATTTCCTCATTTCCTCATTTCCTCATTTCCTCAGTGCTGAGGGAAACTGCCCTGTCATGTCATTGGAAGTCAGATGCCAATTTTGAGCTTAGGTGCATAAGAAGGCCTTGGGAATGTTTTTAATAGAGCAGACCGAGACACAGAACTTGCTTCAGTTTTAGTGCAAAAACAAAGTTTGCATGAATTGGTTCCTTATAATACTTTCATATGTTGTTTTTTCCCCTGCTTTCTACAGCTGTGTAAAGCATGACAGTAAGAAAAGTGTCCCCATTAGATCTATTCATTCCACAACAATAATACATACAGTACAACAACAGAATATGAATGAGCCACAAAATAATGAGCCTGTAAAATCTATGGAGGCAAGAAGTCCATTTTTTTAACCAGCTGAGAAATAGACTACAGAAGCATTTAACCAATTATCTGTATACTCTGCCCTTTTCTCAGCATATCCGGAAGCACAGGCTCTCTTCTCTGACACCTCGGGAGAGGAGCTGCCAAGCATGACTCTGCCTCCACTGCTGCAGCTACACCCACTCCTGTACTCTGTGGCAGCATCAGGGAGCAGCAGTCTCCCTTTTCTTCCTGCAAATGTGAGTGAATGTCCACCAGTTCTAGAACTGAGAATCCCAGACACATTGCTGCCAGTGACTAACCCAGCCTCTGTCACCCTGAAATCTGGAGGGAACACAATGAATTTCTCCATAAGGCATATCCATCT
This sequence comes from Aphelocoma coerulescens, assembly GCF_041296385.1. Classification (NCBI taxonomy): domain Eukaryota; kingdom Metazoa; phylum Chordata; class Aves; order Passeriformes; family Corvidae; genus Aphelocoma; species Aphelocoma coerulescens. The sequence continues at coordinate 14,055,290 of NC_091013.1, read as the reverse complement.
TTATTGATTGCCACAGTTGTGGGGTCTCTTTTTAACACAATGCACTTAAGAAACTGTCATTGTTGTTTCACACCAGATATGTGCACATGTATGCAATTTTTATGAACTACCTTCCTTTCTAGAGATGAAAGTTATCTGCCTCTGGTGTCTTTCTCTCTTGGGTTTTGTATCCTTAGTGATGCTCCCATACAGGAGCTCTGTTTATTTCCCTCTAAGTGCCAGTCTGGATTGATTTCCTTTCCTCAGCAAATTCTGGTCACTCCCTTCAGAATGATTTCCAAATCTTCCTGTGATCTCTCTCTGGCAGTTGGCTGCAGTCCAGGTCCTTCTGGAACCTGACATTGCACTAAGGTCACTTTCTTAAGTGTAGGTTTGTGACTAAGTTGTGACAAAAGGGGAAATCATTTTACTTTCTGCTTTCCCCTTTTACTTAACGAACATGCTGTATATATAGATTTCTGTCTCTATACCAGCTCCTGAAATGTTTTAGTGCTCTTTCACATTTAGCGGTGCTGTAAAATAGCAGCAGCTCAGTTCAGTGCTTTAGCAGTATTTCTGTTACTTCCAGTGCCTGATCCGGCTATTCTAAAGTTAGTTCATGGATCTCAACATTTGCCTCTGCCTGCCTTTAGACTATAGCCTTCTCAGTGCCTGCTGTGTTTGTACAGTCCTGACCAAAGATCCTCCCTCACCCACTGCAACTGTCCTGAGACCCAGCAGTAATGTCTGCAATAAAACTAAATGTGGTCTTTTTCCTGTGTCACACAGAGGTGTCAGGCTTAGAAATGTTTGCTATACTGTCCAAGGAGTGGAATTTAATGTGTCTAGCTACTCTTAAGTTTGCAGGATTGATTTCCAAATCCAGGGAGGCATATGCCCAACACAGCATCAAAGAGACGCAACTACCACTGCTCCAAATTTTGGCTTCACTTCATGTCATTACAAAAAGCAGCTCATTTCCTGCTGTGGAGGAGGTGCAGAATTATGCAGGAGGTCAGACTCCATCATTCTGCTGATCATTTCTGTCCTTTGCTGCCTAAAAATAAGTTTTCAAAGCCCTTCTTAGGTCTAATGGAGGCTTCATAAGAAATCCTTGAACTGAGATCCATTTCTGGATTCATGCAAACAGCTGAATGGATCCATTTGCAAGCCAAGGCTCTGATCCAACAGAGAGATACATTCTTATTCCCTTTACTAGCTGTTTTTAAAATTCTAAATGTTGATGCTTCATTCTGCACTTTCTGCAATTTCTTTTAAGTGACTTTCACAAAGGACAGTTGACTAATACTCAGTCCTCAGCTTTGTACAGGAGCTGGTGGTCACAAAAAGTGCAAAGCAATATTCCAGCAAATTTCCTTGTCCTCCTGCACTTCAGTGGGGTTATTTGCTGTTGCTCATGAACATTTGATTTGCAGCAGCAGCACAGGTGATATTACCAGTTTCTTCTTATATCCTCAAGCTAATAATTCACTGTACCATAGGAAGCCTGTATAAGATGACTGAAAAGGGCAAAAAAAAGTTTTGGGAAATATCTAATTCCTGAAATGATAAGAGGCTAGATCAACTTTTCTTTTTTTTTCCTAACCAAAAATCACAAATTTCTATTTTCACATTATTTTTATAGCAGCTGCTGAATATGCTTATGGCAATTTCCACTTAAAAGAATAACCATGATTTTTGTAGATTTGCCCTGTATTAAAAATTTTTGGCCTAGCAGTATCTGGTATCTGAGCAATACAATATTACATAAAATTCTTGGATTTTAATAACATTTCTGGATATGGATCAGTTAATAAACTTTGTTTCACCAACTACCTAACAGATACCCAGCTACGACTGCTTAATGAATGTTTCCCTGAAATGAAATCTGGAACATTTTGAACTATCAGACTGATGGAAAAAATAATTCTCTGTAAGAAAACCCTGTTGCAGATTCAGTTCTACATAGCTGAAGCTCACTTTATTTCAATTGGCAGTGTCTTCACGTTTGAAAATCTTCTCATATGGCATTGTGGCAGTCTTTTATGTTCACAGTGATTATTTACTGAACAATATGCTAAAATAGGTTGCTGGAAGTGCAAGGCCAACTGTTCCCATGCAATCTAGCTTCCGGAAGTGCTGTATCCCTTCTGGACCTATAGGTTCTGCACGGTAAGGTAGGCACAGAGCCTTTTCCAGGGGCAGGCTTGAAATGCTTGAACATTACATTAGGACTAAAAGTCTGCACACTTTGAAGTGGTGTTACACAAAGTCAAGTGGCCGAGCTGCAAATGTTAAGCCCTCTCCCTGCTCTGGGGTGCAAAATGCAGAGCTGCACCTGGTGATGGAAGCTGCACCTGCAATGGGAACTGCACCTGGTGATGGAAGCTGCACCTGGTGATGGAAGCTGCACCTGCAATGGGAGCTGCTCCTGCAGTGGGAGCTGCACCTGCAATGGGAGCCATACAGTCCATGACAGCTGCCTCTTGCTGCCCTCAGCTGCAGGTGTCAGGATCATAAGGCCACCTATGCACTGCCTGGAAGGCTTGCAACGTGCCCTGAAGAAAACTGCGACACCTTGGGCTGCCATGCTTCCATCTTTCTTTTTATGAGAAGGAAAGACTGGAAAGTGGGAACAAGCTCCAGTGCCTGAGCTTACATTACAAACCTGTCAGGGAGATGCCAGCCAGCTCTAGCATGAACCCAAGCTGGACAAGCACAGGCTTGCTTTGTAGTCCTGTTGTACAACCCTGAGCTCAAGGCAATAAATCAGCTGCCTTGTTCCCATCTTAACACTTTTATAGCCCCTGCTACAGACACTGCCTCATAATATTATCACAAAAAAATAATATTTGTGATGATGGTGGAGTTGAACCAGCAGTGAGTGCAACTTAGGCACTGAGCTGATGATGAACACTGACTGTGGAGAGGCAGCCACAGCTACAGTAATGAAACATTGGGGACTGTGGTTCCTGTGATAAACAACATGCCACTTCTTTGCTGCTTCCACCAAAGCATTGTATAAGACACTACTAATCAGCTGCATGTAGGTGACATAGCAGTTGCCAAATTGCTAATTTATGGGGGTTTGTCAGGCAAATAGCAGCAGTGGCTGTGGAAGAACTATTAGCAAATGTGAAAATGGATTTTGCTTCATAATTGTCAGGATGCTGTAATACATTGGTAATCAGACAGTTTAGGCAGCTCCACCTTTTTTCCAAAATCATTAATTAGAACAGTTCAGCTAAGCCAATGGTGTACATTTCTCCTGAGTTCATGAACTGGCTTTTGACAGAAAAACATGCAGACAGGAAAAGGGGGGAAAAAACCCACAAAGGTGGAACTTAGGCATCCTAGTTAGGGACTGCCTTTTTCTTTCATGGCATAAGTGAAAAGATACCAAAAATGACCTTTTCACAAAACAAATACCTTTCAATCTTGTCAGCTCAACATGAGTGTGGGTATTTCAGCTGCTGGGCTGAACTACAAAATGTCACAAACATCAAATGCAGGTGTATTCTCTCTGGTATAGACACTGGGGTTGCAGCGTCATTTTTGCAAAAGTAACAAAACAAAACAGAGCTTACTACACCTGCTGAGGAAGGAAGGCAGCACAGGAGAACATCTAGTCCAAGGAAAGATTTCACAACCTCTCTGGGCAACCTGTGCCAGTGTTTGATCAGTCTTTGAGAAAACATTTAAGTGGAACTTCCCATATTTCAAATTGTGCCAATTACCTCTTCTCCTGTCACTGAGCACTAGAGTCTGGCTCTGTCCTCTTCCCTCATCCCCACCCAATCTGGTATTCATGCCAATGGGTAAGATCCCCTAAATCTTCTCTTCTCCCAGCTTACAGTCCCAGCTCCCTCAGGCCCTCCTTACATGCCAAATGCTCCAGTCCCTTAATCTTCCTTGTGGCCTTTCACTGGGCTTGCTCCAGTAATTCAGGTCTCTCTTGTGCTGGGGAGCCCAGCAGTGAACCCAGAACTCCAGATACGTCTCACGAGTGCTGAATGGAGGGGGAGGATCACCATCCTCAGTCTGGTGACATCCTGCCTGCTGCAGTACATGGGCACAGCCAATCAGGTCCCAGGGGCCAAAAGACAATACAAAACTTGTCATAGAATCACAGAACCATTTAGATTGGAAAATATCTGTAAGATGATTGAGTCCAACTGTTAATTTTGCACTGCCAAGTACACCACAAAACCCTCCTCCTTAATGCCCAAGCATTTGTAGAAATTGGAAACTACTCAGCCAACCAGCTAGGAATGTGAAGGCAACATCAGAAAGCTGCTTGGGGGAGAACTTTTTCAAGCATTCTGGGGCATTATGCTGAGGGATTTATTTTATTCCTATACTTAATCTACCTAATCTTTTGTCATTTTCAGATAACACTAGTAAACTTTTACATAAACAAACTACTCAACTATTCAGCTGGAAGCCGTGTGTGGAAGCCATTCTCTAGCCCTTCTCATTGTACAGAGACTACAGCTGTTAAATGTTGACACTTTTTTTTTTGCCTGTTTAAGAGACAATCAATTTATAGAAAAATTTCACAAGTCTATGTAGTTTATCTTCACAAGTCTTTTTACTTTAGCTTTTGGATTGAAACACTTCAAGCACTTCAAACAAGTATCACATGGCGTTCTGAAGCCTGCTACAGAAATCATAATAAAAGGCCTATTGTAGAAGAAGCACCTAAACACACAAAGAAGACATGATTCATTGGGACTGGGATAATTCAACGTCTTCTGTAGAGAAGTATTTACTTCTTCCTGATTCACCATTACCTGAGGTGTTTCTCTAAGCAGCAGCAAAGTGTCAAAGGTAAGAAGAATTTTAACAGCTCAGCATATGAATAACAGGCTTATAGTGAGACACAGCAAACCAAAGCTGTCATAAGGAAGATGAGATAGACAGGTTTGCTCAGGGATTGAACACTATAAGCAACTCAGTAGTGCTGGCTGCAGATGTGCCTGTGCACACACACATGGGAGAAAGGCAATGAAAGCCCATAAAAATGGATAAGAGAAACTTTTAGAGATGCAGTGCAGCCTGGAAAGGGGTGTGGAATTATGACCAAAACTAGACTCCTACTCTATTCAGAGAAATGGGATTTTGTAGGTGTTTGAAATAACAGATTTGTAGTAAAGAAAAAGCAGGCTCTGTATCAATTCTTTTTTTGAATGAAAAAGCTTGTAAGACCCTGAATAATGACTAAACCCTCAGGTCAAAGGTACACCTACCTGGACAGGAGAGAAATTGAGATGCTATCCTTGCTGAGCCAAGGTGAAAAGAAGATATTCATTGAGCTTAATCAAAAAGTTAACTGAAAGTATTTAAACAAACCTGGCAGAAGAGCTAGAGGCTTTACTGCAGGACTATAGAAAGCCTGAGAATGTCTCCAAAGGCCTCAACACCCACAGCTGCAATTTTTGCTGCGGAAAAACATCCAAAGAATGGTTGAAACCTGGCTTCTGAATTGCTTTTGGAGGTTTTAGGAGGCTTGATCATAGGTTTGCTATTTATAAAAAAAGAGCCAGAGTCAACACATTTCTGGACTCAAATCACTGTAACTATAAAAAGCCATGAAATATAATTTCTAAATATGCATGTTAAGTATCAAGCAGATACTTGATAGCAGATACTCATACAAGAAAGGAGTTCAACTATTGATTTACACAACAAATTTTTGTTCTGGACAGAAGGACAAAATCCTTGTTATTTTGCACAAAATCACCCTGGGAGGATATGAACTACCTACATTTTTATTTAGAAGCCTCTTAATGCCTCATATTTCATGGGTGATGGATAGCTGTCTATATTTCACAGGAAGAGCTGCCATGCAGGAAGGCGTCCTTCAGACAAGAATCACAGAATAGCTGCTTGTGATAATGGTTTACAGTGCACTTGCAGCAAATATGAAATCCCTTCAGAAGCAAAGATGGTTTTTATAAAAAAGATAAAATCAGAACTGAATTCTGGGGACAATCAGGCAATAATTCCATTGTGAATTGTGATTGTGGAAGAGCCATAAATCAGGCAAAGATCTGCCCAGCAGTGTAACCCACTTGCCAGCAGAGTTATCTGAAACATTCAAGTCTCTGGCAGCAATTTTAACTAATGAATCCACTGTAATTAACTCATTAGCAGTTGTTCCAATGACTTTAGCACTGTAAGCCGCTGAGGCTCCAGAAAGCTAGATATTTTAGAGGTTGTAAATTTTGCTAGAATGTGGCAGATGTTTGCACAAGGTTCTCCTCAGTAAACAGAAGTGAGTTCAACCACCTTCCCCTTCTTGGGCAAATGTAACATTCGTGGCAACCCTTCCAGGCAGAACACATCCTATGGTGCTTTTCCATGGCTAATCAGGCTGCACAGCAAGGCCAGCAATATACACACATCCTTTTATGCTTCACAGTCAGGTCTTTCTTTACTTTTGGGGCTAAAACAAAACCTCCTACAGCTACAGCTCCATTAGGGACTACAGCAGCTGGCAGTCCTGACTTTGTGCAGCAAAGAACAATAGATGTATAACACACAAAGGTCATTTCTGTGACCGAGTGGGACCTGCTCTAACAAGTTATGAATATGTAGCCAAAAATGGAGTTTGACAGGTGTTTTCTGTTCTCTAGGCTGAAGTCCTGCACAATGCACTCTTCCCTTAAGTGGGTCTTGCAAAAGCTACTGAAACCCACTACCGCATCATACCAAGCCCCATATCAGTCGATGCTCCTCCTTGACCAGGACTGCATGACCCAAAGGCTTCCTTGCAAAGCATCCCAAGCAGGAGCACCTTATCCAAGTCCATACTGCACAGGTTCAGGCACTGAGAGAGGACAGGCCGCTGGGGGGCCAACTATGTAGCTACCAACTGCATCCTCACTTAGATCTCACCCAGATTCTCTGTATGTGCCATGTACAAGGCCAGAATGCTGCCTAGCCAACACTAATCCCAGTGTGCAAGTGGGACCAGAGGGTCTTTCCAACCTAGGCAGCCCTCAGCATCCCCTGCTCCTTTTCATCAGGGGTACAGCCTTCCAGTAAAAACATATTGCAAGAAAAGAGGGAGAAAAGCCACTCCACACCAGGACAGCTATCCACACTTATCGTTCAGAATCCATTCTTGCCAGTACTCCCCAAGGACAACACATGCAACTCTTGGCCTTCACTAGGCTGGACTCCTTGAAGATCCCTCTTCCACAGGGGATGGTCTCCTCCAAGTCTTTCTGGCACATGTGTGTTTTACCACCATCCCTGTCAACTCTGCTGCTACTGGTTATGTCACACTCCTCCCCATGGAGAGACACTGTGCCATGTTTTCCCGTGGGACTGGCTCTGACATGCACAACAGAGCTAGAAAAGCCTAGCCTGCCCTCGGTTAATATGCCTAGTACAATCCTTTATACTCTAAGGCAGAGGATCTGGACAGACTTGTTGCTTTGAGAATAACAACACATGTTTCAGCACTTAAGTTGTTTCTTGTATCAGATGCTCAATGCAGAATCATCTGCATTTTATTTTTAAATATTGAGAGAAACATTTTATGAACTGCCACTATCGAGTCTGGCAGATAATAAGTGCAGCTGGGCCATAGTTTCTAGAGTTTCATCACAGTTTGGTAGTAGTTAAGCATTTTCTAATGAAAGCTAGAATTTGTAGACACTGACAACATACCGGAACTGCAGGGGGTAGAAAAACACAAAACCAGATAATTCTGAAAGACGTCAGTGAAGATCATGAGAATTTGCAGTCCAGGCAATGCCTGCCCATGTCTGGGTACAGCAAAAACAAGCACCCTGGGGTGCTGCTCTATTTCTTTTAGATCTGGACCCTCCTGACACTAAAAGAGAACTGGGGGAGGAAAGGACAGCTCGGTTATGGAGGCTGGAAGGAACAGGACAGCCCAGTCAGGACACACCCGGGGTGCTGGTCTGACTTTGTTTAGCTCTGCCTGCAGCCAAACTCCAGCTTGTAGTAGTGATTATATAGCTCCTAGTGCACCAAAAACATGGCTCCTCAAAAGCCATGAGGAGATTTAAGATCTGTTGGGCCAAACACCCTCCCAAACAGTGTCCAGGACAGCTGGCAGCTGGCAGCTCAGCCACAGACCAAACACACTTAGAAGAAGCACCAAATCTCCCCTGATCTGCTGGCAGAGCAGCAGCTCTGTGCCGGTGAGCTTGAGCCCTTCAGGAAGATAAAATTCCACCACTCCTGTGGTGTTGGCACTAGCTAACTGGGCAGACAGGACAGATGACCCCAGAACAAAGTAAAACTCAGCAGCAAATGCCAAGCAAGACAGGATGTCACTTCAGCTCCATCACAATGTGCCAGACAGGTGAGGATACAGCCCCTGAAGCAGAGATCTCAAACTTTTGGTGTAGCAGATAGCTGAGGTAGCTGTCCCCACATCTTTAGCTAAGTTTCATATGCAAATAGGGTCTCATCTTGCATGTTTGATAAATAACCTTTACTACTGCTACTGATGTCTTCTTCAGCACAGATAGACTGTGCACTTGCCACAATCAACTGATACAAACCTAGTCTTTCTCGGTCTGCAGCATTCCAGTTTTTGGAGGAGGAAAAGACTAAATTTGAAGCTTAATTATTTAAAATAAATTACTTACCTCACTTAAGAGTTAGAGATGTGATTTAACAAGTTGAGGACTGACATTTAAAAGTTTAGTGGTGAGTCAGACTGTGCCAAAAGGGTGCAATTGAGAACAGAGTGAAAAGTGAATGTAAACTCTCTGGAGCTTTAATCTTGATTGCAATATTACTGACAAAACTCAGCCCAGAACTGACCCAGATTCATCTTGCCTAGCTTTTTAAACATAGATGTGACACCCCATTTAGAAACTGTTGTCCTACACACCATCTGTAGTTTATGGAGAAAAATCAAGACCTCTGGGGGAAATCAGCCTGATCTGAATCCCAGATCTCAACAGCCTGTTAGCAATATTCCCTTCCCGTTTAAAAGAAGTCTCCTGATTGCATCACCCCTTGCATCTGTGAGCTGTAGGAGTCAGGCTGTTCATAAAAATCTGCTTTAGACACCAGAACATCTAGAACTTACCCTCTCTACTCAACTTTCCTAGCTTGCTGTGTTGCCTGCTCTGTCACTCTCCTACAATGACCACAGAGGATTCCTGTGGTTTAGGGGCACAGCCCAACAGGTGCTATTCTGCATACACAACAGGTTAAAGCATGGAGTTTACACAGCCATCTGGAACACATCTCCAGTTCATTTTGAGCACCCATAGGCACAGGACTCCAGATGAAGCCTCATGAGCCTTTTTTAACAGCTGCCAGTTTGTGGTGGCCCCCATGGCCACCAGGGACACTGCTCTGCTGTCCAACTGGACCCACACTCCTCTTCCGAAAAGCTGCCCCAGCCTGTACTGGTATTTGGGGTTATCCTGCCTCAGCTGTTGGTCATTTTGGCCAGACTGCCAGGATGCTTGTCAATGGTAGCCCTGTCCTCCCGCCTATCAACCTGGTGTCATTCAGGGAAGGCTCTGCTTCCATTTACTATCTTTCCAGGCATTTCAAAAGGTAAAAACATCCCACCTTTGTTTCCTTTTGCCTCTTTCTGAATCCTCCCATACAAGGGGCATCATTACAAAGTGGAATAAGAAACTATGTGTGACAGATTACCATGAGACTGCATTAACAAAGCTCAGAAAAAGGAATAGAATGGGAAAACTTTCACTATTCTTGTGTTTTAAGTGCACACAGACAATGCAAGATTCCTATTTGCCCTAAAGGTACATAAATTTTTACAGGCTTTATTTGCTGGAAACAAAGCGTAATATTCAGTATCACGGCACAATGATGGGGGTCTGTAAGCTGTGCAGTCACTGGCTAGATCAATAAAATAAAAATGCAGTTTCAAATCGACCAAACATAAAATAACATCTCTGAAGGCAAAGAACCAGAACAGTCTACAAGGTTGATGGACTGTTGAAGAAAAAGATTCAAGAATTCTTTCAGTAAAGTTCTTCAATTTGTCAAGGTGTAATAAACTGGTATTTAAAAATATACACTGTAATATGCTTAGCGTAAAAATCAAGAGAGGCCATACCACCAATATAACTAACTAACTAACTAGATTCTACTATCAAAACACTGTATTAATTTTGCATTTTTTTGAATAGGAAAAAAATATCATTTCCTGTGGTGTACTCAAGGTGAAGAGGGATTAAAGTGATAACATTCAAAAGAAGTGCATTTGTTTATATCATCTAAAATAGGTGGCAAATAATGACACAGAAGAAAATATCAAGATGACAGTGTAAGCTATGGAAGATGTTAAGATGCCCTTTCATGCTGAAAAGCAATGCTGTAATAGCCCTTTCCAGTTCCATGTATCTCTGTTTTCCCTAATTTTTCCCCAAGATTCTCCATATTTATAAGTGGTTACTGTTTCAAACTTGTGATCAGACTTCCAACACTTTTTTTTTTGCAATAGGGATACTGCCTAGTTTCAGAATTCCTACAGGAAGTTAAAGTTCTGCAATCACAGTTTGCATTTGGAGATAAGAAAACATTTAGTTATCCCCATCCTGTGAACCAGCTCCCCAGTTAGGGACGATAGACCCTAAGAAGATCTTTTTGTTTCTGTTTTTTCTGCAGAAAAGACAACAGACTAGTCTTTAAAGCACACCCACATGACATATGGAAAATCTAATTCCAGGTGTTTCATTGGTATTGACCACAGCAGGGATTTAAACACAGGTGTCACAGGGCAGTGTCCTAAGTGGAATCAGAAGGCTCATGCTATTAGGAGCACTTTGCAAATGGTCCATGAGCTGAGAACAGCAGGAGCATATCCACATATTGCACTGATGCTTCAGGAGTTCACGGGGTGAGAAGCACAGCAGGGCTGGGAACAGGACACTGGGAACAGGCTTCAGATTTTAAGGATAGAACTCCATAGGAAGAGATTGCTTTCCTTAGAGTAAAGAGAAGAAAATCACAAGAACACTGGCTGGAAGACACCCCCAGTGGTCACCCAGAGCAACCTCCTGCCCAAAGCCAGCACCCGCTCGGTTCTGCCATGGCTTGGTCTTGCTCAGTCTTGAATACTCTGACAGGCAAGGAGGGCATCACCCACCCATAGATAAGGCTTCTTCTTGCATCTAATCTGAGCCCTGCAAGCTTCAGTGCAGCCATTTGTCCCTTACCATATGTTTTGACTCCACCAAGAAGACTTGGGCTCCGTCATCTCTATCCCTGTTCTTTAAATAGCTATACACTGCTCTATACCATACCCACCCTTCGACTTCTTCACTGATTCGCTCAATCTCACACTGTAGTGCTTGTTGACCCACTGGACCCTCTTCTGTAGGTAAAGAGATGCTACTGCTCCTCTGAGGGATATCCAAACAAATCAGGAAACACTGCATTAGGTCACTTCAAGGTTATTCTCCTTTTTTTCCCTTCCCTGAACTTTTTTTGCAAAACAAGCATATTACCACAAATTGCTGCAATGATACAAATTAACCTTATCTGATAAAAATTAACATGACCAAAAAGCTGTTCCATTGATCCATGACAAAATAAGGGGTTATCTTCTTTACTTGAGGTGCCTAACAAAGACAAATAAAGAAACAAAGAAAGATTTACGCCTAGGCTGTTCTTTTATTCCTAGCTGAAAATTGAAAAAAGCACCTGAAAAGAGCAATTAATCTTCCTTATCTGAGCTGAGTTATCATAAGAGGCATCGCCTTCTGGAGTTGTCTGTTCACTTCATTGCCTACAAATGCAGGGTGATAGACTTAGGCTCAGACATCGAACTTAGTGTAGATGACTCCCATGTTACTAGCAGTGTTCTCTAATAATATGCAAGCTAAACAGACAAGCTAACTTCCTCTCCTAAATTCAATCTGGTTTGATAAAGCAAGCAGGAGTAAAAATGTGGTTATGTTTTGATAAAACAAGAAGCAGTTACAAATCTAAATGCAAGGATGGCATTAATGGTGCAATTTCATCACTCTCCAAAGCTAATGTGCAGCCATTACGCTTTCTTTTAGTACAGTGTAAAATGTACATTGTATATTTAACTCAAGAGTTTGGAGACTCTGGGAAGTTTCACTGCTTTCTTACTACAGTGGACACCTTAACTCTGTTCTCTTACTTCATTCATCTCCTCTATGAAATTCCTATACATTATTATAAAAGGAACACATGACATCTCCTAATGTTATTCTCAATTGCACATTGTTATTTTATATGATTTGTCAATATTACACTCATGATGTGTAGAAATGTAAGCCCTTCTCTACTAAAAAAACACTCCAAAGCCTAAGCTCTAGCATTATTCATACCCCTGCAACATCATGGCAGATTTAATTTATCAGCACCACTGTGTTTTTCAAAGCTGACAGCAAGGAGTAAGAGCATCGTGAGGGGTCATCACATTTCACAAATGTTTTGGCTGGGAGAGGTAGATCAAAAGGCATTTTGGCAAGGAAAAAGAGGACCCCTAGGAACAGAAATGTAAGAAAAGTACCTAAGTTAGGAATTTATCCACCTCCTCACTCTGGAGTAGAAGCAGTGAGGAACTGAACTGAAACCCTGGCTTGCCCTCAAGCAGCCAGGAGGTGTGATAGACTGGACTAGACCAAGAAAACTGAGAACACACCGAACAAGGGGGCCGGAAAGTGAAGATGAAGAGTGGTACCTTCACACCAGTGCAGGAGCAGCCCTTCCTGAGGAAACAAGGAAAGCCTTCTGAAGGAAGGAAAGTCATCTGAAAGCCTTTATGCGCAAGGTCTGATTTCTACACAAGGTGTTTTTCAAAGCTCTTCAATCGTGCAGATCACTGTTCCATGACTGATATTGCCAGCCTGTCAAAGAAAAATAGTTGGGACCAGTGAAAAAACTTAAATCTTAACTACTACAGTTTTTTTTCTTCTATAAAATGCTTATTTTATACCCATTTATATACAGGAACACCTATGAAACAAAGTAGACAGTGTAGAATTGCAATTCTATGCTTTTTAACAGAAACACTGTAGTTCTGCCTAAGCCAAAATTATTCAAAGGCAAAACATATTTACTGATGGGATGAGAAATTTAGTGTAGCAAAGATCTTATTTAGCCTCGATAAAGTCTGAGCAAGAAAGAGAATGAGAGACAAATTCACAGTAGCACTGGCACTGAGGATACAGAGACAAGCTTGGTGGGGGGGAGGGCCAGGGTGAGATGGACATTTAATACCATAGTTTTGGCAAAGACTCACATCCTATAATTTTAGCTATCAACAGAGCATCCTCCAGAGAGTGGTGCAAAGCCTAAATTCCAACTCCTTCCAGTCCCTTCCAGAGAAGTAAAGACAAACTCAATTACTAACAGAGGGATCTGTAATTGTTGACTGGAGTTAAAGAGAAGTATTAATTTTCTTCTGTCAAATTTAAATAGATTTATATTTGGCTTATCAAAGGTATTCTGGTACATAATGGTGCAAAAAAAATATCCAGCAGAGAATTGGTAGCAAAAGCAAAATACTTCAAAATTAAGCCCTGTGCCATACCTTGGAGTCACAGCCTTCAGCTCCAGCAGTTTCTGCTTCTCCAGCTCCCTTATCTACCTTTCTATAACGAGTCCAGCTCACAGAAGGTGAGTTCTCTGAGCACATTTTCAGATCAAGAACCTTATTAAAGGAACATAATGTGAGGAAGATAGGACCAAGTGATTGACAGTAATTGTATTGGAAATGGGAAAGGCTGCATAGCCTTTTTGAAGTGCAGATTTCTCAGGACTGTGAGAGGTTGAGATCCAATGCTGCACTGGGTCCATTAAACAGCTTTTTCGGCCAGAAGGGCCTTCAGAGTCTCACTTCACAGGCCACAACATTTCACTGTTTAATTCCTTCATTAAAGCAGTAAAAGTTCATTGTGCTGTATCATATCTAGATTAAAAGGATTTTCAATGAAAAGAATAATCTTTAAAACTCCTAGATAAAGTTATTCCAACAGTTATTTAGCCTTGCTGTGAAAAGTCCTCTTTTTTGTCGCCTGAAATAATCTGGTTTTAGAGATTGAGTAGCATCATGCTTTCATTCACTGGATTAAATTGTCATCCTGTATCAAAAAATGTCACTGTGTAGCAACTCTTAAACCACGATAAAATAGCATACCAACCTTCTCTTTGTCAAAAGATTGTGCTTCTTCACTTCTCCTCACAGGCAGCATGTCCAGACCTCTGACTGTGCTGGAAGATTTCAGAGGCATTTAAAACATCAGCACCACAACTGGACTCAGACCCCAGCAGCAGCTTCACCAGGACAGAAGTCACATCATACCTTAACTCCTACAGGATATCTCTTCACCAGATATATTCAGGTATCCCTGGTTTCCTTAGTGCCACACTGTACACGGGGTGGTTCCAGAGTTCCCTGATAGCACAATGGCTTTGTACCACCAGTCAGAGGTGACAGCTGTAGAAAACAAGAGCCTGAAACAGCTGAGTGAATGCTGTCTTATGAAAGACTATGTTGTGGTGATGCCTAAAGACTTTTAGCTTTTTTCATGTATTTGTAGCCTTGTAGATTTTTAACATATAGTTGTATAGTTTCTAGTACTTTTCCTGCCCTTTCTCACATTTTAGAATAATGAGCTAACCCTTTCTAACACATTCTTGAAATTCTGTTTAGTCTTATTCTCAAGAAGATAATTTCTGACAAGGACATCTTGTTTTTCACCAGAATTTGAGAGACATAACAAGATATAGGGCAAAGAACCTCCTGGACCAACTCCAAGGGGCAGACACAAGGGTGGGTTACTGGGGCAACTGATCTCTTATTGGATGTACCTGCTAGATATACTAATAATTAACCTTTTAATAATTGCAGAAATCCTGTATCACATGTGTGCATAGCCATATTTGTGCACCTGAAAGCTTTCATTGAAGAACTGCTTTTTATCTTACCCCTCTTAATATTGTTTGGAAAGTTTTTGTCTTTTGATTCTAGGCAGCAGTGGAGTCAAAAATACCTGAGCTAGCTTTTAAAAACTTCACTGTGACAGCACGGAGCTCCATACAGCTAAATTTATCTTGTTTCTTGGCAGTCTACAGCATAGACATACTGGGTAAGATTCATCTGGCCAAGTGTAGACATACACATCTGAGCCAGACACCCTTGGCTCCTATATGGACATCTTCTCTGAGAGTAGGTGTTTGAAATAGATTACATGAGTCACCCCTTAAAAGAGCCTACTTTTCTCCATGGATCATACAGGGAACCTAGAATAGCTCAGAGGTAGGCACCTCCAGGATGTAGTAAAGTTTGCCAAATTGAATCCCACCCACTCCAAGGAGAGAGGAAAGACTCTTGAAAAAACCCATCAGAAAATTTCAAAAGTCCTGTTTTTGCCTTTTTCTTCTTCCCTTTTCCATCAGGCTAGGTATGAAAACACTGAGCATTTGAGGCAAAATTGAAAAGAGTTTTGTCAAACTTCTTCATTCAAAATGAACTTTTCCAAGTACTGCTTCACTTCAAACTTGCATGTATTAAGAATTTCAGATTAATTTGCTTTATTTAAAGAATCTCTGGTAGAAAGTTACACTTTTCCATATAACTTTCCATAAACTTTCTGTCATTTCAACATTTTGGTAATTTCTTCCATTTTTCTGTATGATTTCAGATAAGTCTGAAAAAAGGTGAGTGAACACTTCAGTGTTTGCATTATGACACTAATGGATATCAGGGTACTGCACCAATTGCAGCTTGGTTATTTTGGAGACTTTTCTATTTCTTATTTGATTTTGGCAAGCAAAAATAGCTATGTGCAATGTGTTGCTTAGGAACTACATACTAGATACTGCATGAACTCAATAATTATTACTGCAGTTGACCTTCATTTCTTTGTAGACATTAATAATTAGAGTACATATTTTCATTAGGATTCGGGGAAAAAAAAAAAAACAACAACTTAAAACACACAAATCCAGATAACAAAGTATTTCTTTCTGCTTACAACTGTCCAGTCTCATACTGATCAAATGGGAACAGTGTGTAAGTGGTGCTCACAACCTGAGATTCCAAGGGGTCCATGCACCTTCTTCATTTCTTTGATTTATACTGTGAGAACAAAGTGATTGGGCAGGTTGAGCCCATGGTGCTGGAGATAAGGTGTTTCAAGACTTAGTTCAAGAGATTTCAAATGAAGTCCTCTGCTACACATTGCTTCAGTAAAAACAGAAGAAATTATTTTCAGCTGAAAAAATTCCGTTTTAATTTTTTAATCCTTTAGATAGAAAAAATTAGTATTTTATATTAAAATGGTTATTTTAACCCCTCTTCTGTGCTGTTCTCCTGGGATGCAATAGTTTAAGAGAATCAGGAAGATGTGGCCACAGAAATGCCATTTATTTGCCAGTATCAATTGCCCCATGTGCTACTGATCTTAAAAGTTGTGCTAGATAAATGAGCTGGAAGAGACTCACAAATACAATGTTCCTGTTGTCCTCTCTTTGGTTACTCTGATACATTCATCTTCCACGTGCAAAGTTTTCTCTTACTGGCCTATCGAGCATTTGAAAGAAGTAATACTTCTTCCTGTACTACAGCATTATTTCTCTTTTTCCTTGTTTGAAGAAGACAACCAAAGATGTTCTCATTTTAAAAGGTGACTGAAAATACAAGAAATTCTCAAAATTGCTTTAAAGCAAGTTAAATTAAAGTTTCGCCTTTGAACTGGGATGGAACATTATAGGTCAAATTTTCATTTACTTTGGGGTTAATCTGAAGTTTTGGGTGTTCTTCTGGTCTTTCTCAGCAGCCTTTTGAAGTTTCAGCAATGAAAAAGGTTAGCAGGCAAAAGCTGAAAAGTGGGGTATTTCTGAGTACACTAAATGAAATGCACCTTTTACATCATACCATAAAATTAATTATGCCAGAGAGAAAGCAAACTTGTGTTATACAAGCTCTCAAAGATTTTTCCATGAAAAGAATTCAGACCAACAATCAACACAGACATATGAAACTGCATTGTTACAAAGGTTTTCTCCTCAGAACTTATAATTAATGTAAATTTTAATTCCACACTGCAAGATAATGCTGAATGCCCAAAAGATAAATTATGGCAAGGTAGATTTCAAATAGAAGAAACTATGAAGTATTTAAGAAACTAGATTACATAAACAGTGCTACATTATAAGCATCCAGCTTGTGTGGTAGAGTCCATTTTTATTTAATAACAACATAATGCAGGATCATTTACAGATAAAAGAGCAAGAATCCCATTTTTAGACACAAACCAAATAGTTCTTTGAATGAGACACGGATCGTCGTATATTTACATTAATTAAAAATGACATGAAATCTTATCTAAAGACACTATTGTATCACTATGAAGCATCACTTATACCTTTTACTTGTCAAGTTGTCAAACTTTTTATGAGTAATATCTGAGTTTCCTCAGTCATTCTGTGATTGGTATACAAGCACAGAGCAGTATTTAACTTTTTGACCATGTAACTGCACTTGCTGGCTGACTTGATTGTTTCTGTTGTGGATAGGACAAATTACATTGCACTGGGCTTTGTTGTGGTACAAGGATTGTGTCATCACTTTTCATTATTTAACTCTTTTTTTTTTTCAATACACTCACACTGTAGCTACATCAATTATAATGAAAATTACTAATTACAGTAGTAATACTCATTATGTTGTGCATATATTAACAGCACAAGCAACACTTGATTCCTGGTGTACAGCACACCAGAAATTCAGCTTGATTTTTGTGGCTCTTACTGCATCCCAAAACTGCTCTTGCCCCCAGACAGAAAAGGTCCTTGTGTTACAGCACAGGTTTGTTTCAGAATCGGCACTAACTTGTACATTCATTTTATAAACTTTGAAACTTAAGCATTTTCTCTTCACCTCCAGATTTTCTCACCCCTTGACACCGGTCAACTCTTCAAAGCACCGCCTGACAAGGAGACAGAACAACAGCCTGAACAGAGGCATCTGGCTGGGAAACAGCAGCACCCCCTGACATACATCTGCCACAAGTTTCTTCTAGCCCATCATTAAGACCAGCAGTCATAGACCAAGATTTTTTTTGAAGTCTAATTTGATTTCACACAACAATATCAACAGGCCTAGTGCCATGATTTAGGAGTGTGCTTTTACAATGTACACAGAAAACATCTTGCCAGGGTGTGAATTCTTTTGTGGTTCAATATACAGAAGCCAAAAAAAAAATTCCTGGATTTTATGTTTCCACCTTGGAAAAATTTTGTGGTTTTATCCTGCAAAAAATCCAAACAGTTGAATATTTCTATCTTCTGCAAAGATTTTCCCCACAAGATCAAGTTTGAGAGCTTGTTCTGGGGATGCTCAATAGTCTACAGCCCTGTGTACTGTCACACACGCTCTGTCTCTCACCAGGCATGGTTCTGCAGCTCAGAGTCCAGAGAGAGGGGCAGGGAGGCAACTGCAGAATAGGAGATGCTGCAAACATTGAAAGAAAGACAACCCAGTAGGGACAAGGCATCAAGATGAGCAGAGGAGAGCCCATGTCATGGTCTCCTCTACTCCTCAAACATGTTTATTTGTAAAATAAACCAAACTGCCAACAGCTTTCTGTGTAAGAATAAAAAAAAAAAAAAACCTAAACCAAACAATCAAAATAAAAAACAAACAGCAAAATGTATGTGTATAGTCCTGAATACTCAGTAGCAGCTTTAAATGGACTGAATAAATCCCCTAAACAATAAATCAATGACCATAACAAGAGCACAGATCTGCCTCTCATGTGCTACCTAGCATATATAAATATATTTCCAAAAAAAATTTCACAAGGATTCACTTCTGTCTCAACAGGGACAAGGTAAAGGAAAGGATGATGGTTTAATGCAAGAAGTTAAGGCTGACAGTCTGGAACAGTACTGTTATTTACTTGGCTCTCAAGCACGCCCAAAGCACACAGCTTTGGTACACACCAGGTGAAGAGAGCTTTTCAGGGTGCTTACTGCTGTAGGGCTGTCCAAGACCTTCACTAAGCTGCAGCATTTGGCGTAACTGTTGCAGCAATCCTGCACAATGCCTGTGTGTTTCTCAAAACCCTTTTCCAAGTCTCTGCATGATTTAACTGAGAGCCAATATTCTATTTCCACCATATTTTAAGTTAACGGCACAAAATTCTGGACATATCTTATTACTCTGCTCGTCTTTTCCCCCAGGGCCTTTCGGCCGCCCCTGACATCTTTCTGATTGCAGCCTCTCCTTGCCCAGCAATGCTTCAAGTTTCATCATCCAAATTACTGTACTTTAAATCCCCTGCAGTAACTGTGTTTATTTCCAATATCCCAACAGGAAGACCCCCATCAAGATGAGTCATTCTTATTTCCAAGGGTGTTGTGCTGAGGCCGCTCAGAGGAAGATGCCACAGCAGCTGCTTTGTATTAGCCTAGTGGGGGGAAAAAAGCACAAGACCCTGCTTTCAGCTAAATTTCTTTCCAGCAATACAGACATTTTTTCCAGAAATGATGAAAATTACAACCACTTACTCTAACAAAAACCCTGTTTGAAGCACCAGAGTCCTGAAAACCTCTGGAATTGTGCCATGATGTGCGGAAAAGGGAACCAGCTATTTTAAACCTGCTGCTGTCTGGACAGAAAGCGATGCTTTGCTGTGAACTGCTGGGCCTCTGAGCTGTTCATTCATGCGTTGTTTTTTGGCAGCCTTCACCATTTCCACAGAATCACTGGCAGCAGCCTCACTAGAGAGCAGGTAATTCTGACCCTGCAAGTTATCTACCACTATTAATCACAAACAGGTTTTTAGCTGCCTCCTAGCAGTGATTATTCAGAGTTGTTTTAGGATGGTCTAACACTGCCATGAAATCTCACACATACAGATTCTCTGAGGATTCAGAATAATCCTTGCTTTCCACTCAAAGGAGCACAAGACAAACCTTTCAGCATGTTACTGATGTAGCACAGATAGAGCCAGCTCATGCAGACCTTCAAACAATGGAGCTAGAATTGGGTCAAGATGTAGCAGAAGTCTGAAAAGTTTAGGTTCTAAATCAAAGATGGATTTCCAGCTCTAATTCTGTTATCTTTGAAAAGAATCCTTGCATATTATACACAGGTAGCACAGACTAGTCACTGGACTATAGTATCATTTACTCTTGGGCTCCAGAGAGGTAGTTAAAAATAAACAAATGCCTGTGTGTATCAGCATAAGAACCCCACATCACCAAAACTTCAAGTATCAATGGAAAATTTGTCACCATATGCATGCAGTGCTTAGGTGTGATATGATGTGGCTTTCTGGAGCCACTGCAATTAGTCAGTGATAAACAAAATGAGGAGTCATGGTCAGTGCACAGAAAACACAAGCAAGGCCACCCAACAAGCAGCTGAATTTTCAAAGTGCTGCTTAAACTCTTACAGGCAGTTACAGTGGGACAGCCCAAGGTCAGAGATGCACGATACAGTTTCAGATACGTGGTGGGGAAACATCTTCTCTTAGAGTCCATCTCACATATACAACTTTGAAAGCTGTCATTTTAATTGCAGACTTTTGTTACATTTCCTCTTCCTAGCTACTCTTCTTTTCCCAAGTGAAATGAAGTGGTGCCTGACAGGCTGTTTGGAAGATTTGGGATTTCTTTGTTTTTTGCTCTTAATGTTCTTGCTGAATTTATTTATAGCTTGGCTGGTTATTAGAATTTGTTCCATATGGTAATCTGGCAATGCCAAGACAAGGATTTAAAATTAAAAAATAGATTATTTCAGGAAGAAATATAAAGAATATTTTTGTGATTTGGAAATTCACTCAAAAGTATTGGGACACACACTTTAACCCAGCTTTTCAGGAGAGAAGTGAGGGAAGAAAGTAGCCAGAGGGTAAATAGGAGACTATATGAAAGTAGAAATTTTCTTTCATGTTGTTGGAAAGCGGCCCAAAAGTTCATTGTGTTGAAGCCTACTTCAACAAGAGAAAAGAAGACTGCTTTTCTGGATTAGAGGGTTTTCCAGTCTTCTGCTTCTGTAGAAAATGCAGCTATGAACCCCTGGGAAGAGAGCAAAAAGAAAACAGTCCAGGAAGCAAACAATTTGGATCCAAACTAAGACAAATTAGATACATGCCCGTATAACTATAACAGAAAATACTAATAAATTACATGGTTTCGGTCTTAAGCATATAGAGAAAAGGCTGTTCTGCAATGCCAAGGGGACAATAAGAAATAAGAAATTATATACATCTAGGTCACCTTGAAAATTATGCTTTAATGTTTCAAATGGCATAGTAATACTACAATGCACGTTTTTGACCCCTGTTTCAAAGATGCCTGGACTAGAGTTGACCAAAAATCTCAGATACACATTTGATGAGGGGGCTTTGACTAGAAAAGAGAATTTCCTGCTTTGTAACTGGTTAGAATAGAGATTTGGTTTGCAGCCTACCTTCAGCATAAATTTATAAAAAAAGGAAACACACAAGCAAAACATAACAAAACAGAAAACAGATTTCCAAGTCCCACATGCTTTTGAACAAGTATGTCACAATTTCCCCAGAGTATTCAAACCAGGATGGCAGCAGCACTGGAAAAATATATTGCACAGACAGCATCAGCAAGTGAAAATTGTATTTTTATTACCAATAAAGTAAAAAGTCTGAAATCACAGAAAAAGTACTTTTCCCACATGGACAAATTATTAAAAAATAAACTCATTTAAAGTGAAGACAACATTCTCTATTCCTCCAATTCCAACAATGGAGACCTATATGTAGAACAGAAAAGACTGATCAGTACAATCTTTGCCAAATTCTGATCAAAATTGTACAGGATTCAATATTATCACTAGAAGTGAGGTCAATGTGACATTCAAATATGACTGATTGCAGCCATAAGGTTTGCTTTTTGATTTCAGAGTCTTTTGTAAATCCAAGTAAAAATACTAGAAATCAGGTGTGCTGATGATTTTGTTTCTATTTTGGCCAATGTGCAAAATAACAGTATCCAGTAGCATCAGTCAAAAATACAGGTATTAGTGTACTGATAAGGAAATGAAACTTTGGGTTTCATTTCCTCACCTTGCACTTAAAGGAACAAAGGAGTTTGTTACAAAACTAGTCCTAAGAGGAGTGCTGACACATATTGCTCTCGGTTTCAAGACTTTTAAAAGGGATTCAGTTATTGTGTTAGACGGAGTTTTGAACAAAGGCCAAGATTTGTGATCTTTTACAGAAGTCAGTGAGAGCTGGTTGGCTTATGGGGTCCAGGAAGAAAACAAAACTGTTCCAGAGAAGGGGGCCTGACACACAGAGATGGGACATCATCTGGCTTGATTATTGGGTTGCTGCTATCAACAAGACCCAGCCAAGGGTCCCCAGGTCCATCAGAGAGATGGGGATCTGTCCCAGTCCCTGGGGATCCCCTCTGAGCCAAGCAGCAAGGGAGTGCTGGTCTTCTCTGCCCAGCACACAGAGGAAGTGGCACAACACACTAAGGGACAGCGTTATGGTGGGTCAAATAATCCCATCCCTGCCTGCACCTACACAGTGACAGAGCCCTGAGGCACATATCCCAAGCAGCCTGTCCACCAGGAACACATCCATCACCCTCCAGTGAAGCAAAGAGATGAGTGAGTGCAGGGAGGGACAGAAATATTATGCTGTTCTTGGACAGCAAGAAACCTTGCTGTAGGAAATGGCACAATTGCCAGTGGTGGTTTAAAGCAGCTCAATACACCTGAAGAGAAAGCAGATAATACATCAGTAAAACCACAATGGATATTAGAAGTGCTCAGGCAAATTTTGTACTCCATATATGAGGGGAGAAGAAGTCCTGTGCTCTTCCCCTACTCCAGCAAAATCCATGTGATTTTCATGCCATACTAATTCATTCAATAGTTTGCTCTTCAACACATCTCAACTGTCATTAAGGTTACACCAATTACAAGGACAATCCCTTGCTTGTATGAAAACATATCTTTGTATTTACAACTGTTCACACTTTAAGACTACCTGGCAAACCAAAGCACGAGTTTAAAAATTACAGGTTTGTTTCTTGCAGCAATCAAAGGTAAATGATCCTTTTCTGTTCCAGTCTTTCATGCTGATACCAAACTGGGAAATGCTCTAGGCAGGTGGGACCAGAAATTCCCAGACAAAATTCCTCTTTTCTCTGCCCTAGTCAGTGGGCAGGTCAGGGTCAGAGGCTATTGCAACACAGAAGGGGAAGCCAACTAAATTCTAATATTTCCTTTTATCCCCCCATGAAATTTCTTCCTGAGACATACTTTCATATACATGTTTTATAAAAGTGTAAAGGTAAAAGACATTTTAAGGTCGTAATAGGGAACAGCACATCTGTGAAAATTCAATTTTTGTGTAAGTATATGCTGCATTTTCTAGTTTCTTCCCTGATCCTGCAGAAGTCAGTATATAGTGCTTGCCATCTCATGTATGCACCAGTTTTCCATTTGCCACATCCTTTTACAGTGAATGCAGTACTAATAATGTTCTTATCCCTTCCAATAGAGCGCATTGCAGCAGTAAGAATACTTCAGGCAAAATAGGATTATCATATCTTACATCCACAGCACAGGACATGTAAGGTCAAAAATTTCCCTTGATTATGGATATCCCAGTTGAGATACCACCCACCTCATTTTTTGAGACTACTTAGCATTCTCTCTGCTATTGTGCTGACAGCAAAAACTTTATGCACTGCAGTTATGGCCATGAGCACTCTGTATTTTCTAAAATAAGATCCCAAGAACATTTAGTCTAACAAAAAATTAATGACAAGCTTGAGTTGATGAGAGTGGGGTTAGTGGGTGTACTGGCATTATAGAAGCACCAGCAGAGATTGCCAAGATCTCCTTAAAGGTGCTCACCTCTCCCCAGAAGGAAACCACTTGTCCCCTCCTCCTCCAGTCCCCCATATCATTCACACTACCCAGATCTCAAAAAAGATGCACTTTGGTGTCAGGACCACTCCTCCAACTGACCATTCCTTGACACAATTCAAAAATAAGCACAGTTTCCCTACAGAGAGAGCTGCCATGGTGCTTGGCCATGTATTGCTGCAGATGGGTTTACGTTATTTCCAGTTCACACCACTGAACAGGGAGGTCTCCTGCCAGCAACAGACACAGTGCCAGGATGAGATCTGTAGTGTGGATTGTGGACCCTGCTCAAGTGCTTACATGAGTCTCCCAAATAGGAGCACAGAGCTTTTTCCCACCAGCTGACAAAGGATGATAAAGTGGAAATGAGAGCAGCTCCTTCCAGTTCCTCTGCATACAGTCTGTCAAAACTATAAGCAAGTAGGTCTGTGGGACAGCAGTGCTTTCTGTCCTGCCACAGAAAAACAGGCAGGACCTTTGAACTTCATGGAGGATCAGTGAAGAAAAAGGGAAGAGGCTCAGGTATAATCCAGTCCATGAAATTAAAAAGTATTCAGGATGAGATGTGTGGGACACAAAACAATCACTGCCCATAGCTGTGTTCTACCTGGGGAAAAGGGCTGAGAGGAACCAGTTTTATTACCCCCTCACTTATCTGAGCCAGAGGAAATACAGCGACACTTCTGACATGGATCATTATCAGTGAAACTGCATAGCTCCTACCACAGTGTGTTCACAGCACATCCCTGAGAGACACAACTCCGCCTCTCAACGGCCTGCAAATGAATGAATTCCAGAAAAATTATATGCTGCTCTTGTTCTTATATGTAGTCTTGTTCTATTCCACAGGCACAAAATCCTTGCTGCCTGGCCTGGAAAGAGAGGTGAAGTTTAGCACTCCTCTCTGGCAAAAACTTTGCCAGTGAGGCATCCAGCATTCCAAGAAGTCCGGAGGAAACACTTTCAAAAACACCAGCAGAACCTGCTTTCATCATGACTTCTCTGCTCTAGAAGGGATTAGCCTTCCTACACTGCAGAAAATGGATGGTGAGGAGGGAGGATATAAAGTGGTAAATGAGTGCACAAGATGGACACATCTACCACTCAAGGCTGTAGCTTCCATATGCTAACACAGGAAAAGAAAAAGAGAAAGCTCTCAAGGCAGTATCAGCATGGAATCCTGATGACAGAGCATTACACTGGATGCTACACCCAATTTCTTCCAAGAAGAGAAATAATGGTTACAAGAGTAGGAATTCCCTGCTGCAGGACTGCAGAAAAACCTCAAAGAGTATTTCTTCATTCGTGGCAGGGTTTAAAAGACAGTGCCTAAAAGACAGTGCTCTGGCATAGCTAGTGTATGTGCACACACACAAGCACACACAGCAGACTCAGCCCTTGTGTCCTGTAGTACTAAAACAATATTTGCATAAGCCTAGAAAACCCTCAGCTCGTGTCCCACAGGGGACACTCAGACAAACCATAAAAGTGTGTCTGAACGTATTTCTGGCTTCCCACATTTCTGTGCTGCTCAGCATTCTTCTTGAGTCTACCCCAGATCTGCAAGTCCATACATACACTCTCTGGAGGCCTGCAAAACACTCTCTGAGCAAGCATTGAAACACATGGCTTTAATCTTCTGAAACTATTACAGCTTAAAACATTGGAGCAAAAAAAATGAAAAGGGGGAACTGTATAGCCTAAAACCCATGCATGCAAAGGTTCCAGCAATGGAGGTGGGGTCTCCAGTGCAAAATGAAATTCAGCCCTCACTTCATCTTTAACTTCATTCAAAACCTTCACTGCTTGATGATCAGTAACATTTCATAAAGCTGCTCTGTCTGTGAGTCACAGTGGCTGTTCAGACACACATACATGTGTGTGGGACAGTACAGTGCAGCATGGGAGACTGCAATCACAGGGAAAATGAGTAGCATTCACAGGCATCACAGAGCTGCAGCAGGAAGCAGTTCTGCAGCGACCTTACAGCTCTCTGTAACACCTAAAGAGCTGCTGTTTTCTCCTTTGAGCACCACCTGGAGGAGTCTGGAGCCAATCACTGTCTTCAAGGAAAAAAAATCCTCCATATCACGTCTTGTCTCCAGTGAAAAACACCATTATAGCATCATTAACCTGAAGGATATGAATAGAATTCCTGTAGTATTAAATATTTTAGGCTTGTAAGATAGGTGTGTGTCGGGGTTCCTTCCCCCTGCCCCTCCGTCCCCCTGGGAGAGGGGCCCTGGGGGGGAGGCACGGGGTTTCCCTGCCCCTGCTCAGCCTCGTTCCCCATTGGTTGGTTTGTGTTCCCTGCGCGGGCAGGGACCGTCGGGTCCCGTGACTGTGAGAGTTTCTCGGCAGATCCCGGCCATGTGGCTGGGGAAATAAACATCTCTGAAACATCTATCAAGAATAGGTCCATATATATTTCCTTTCCACGGGCCTCCTTGTTTGATATGTGTGTTACAGTATCCAAACTGTAGCAAATGGTGGAGAATGCTGGCAGACACCGATCCGTAAGGACAGAAAATTCGTGACTAAAAACCACTCTAGATCTCTCTCTTCCCATTCTTGGTTTGGATATTCTCTCTGGTTTGGATACTCTCTCTGGACTATGGAAGAATTGTGGGAAATGTGGCTCTCTGAACCACAGAAAGAAATGTATCCAGAAGTTAAAGGAATCCTTGAACAGCAAAACAAGAAAGTATTTGTTCTGGGAGATCTAGAACATTTTTTTAACTGGCTTTTCAAAAATTTCTTCTATATTTCTCAAGACTTACTTTTTGATATTAATCCTCCTGGAACTATTTACGGGTGTTTTTGGTCCGAGATCTTGTGTGAGATGAAGGATCAAACAGAACATGCATTAGTGATTGAACCCCTCTGTGGATGCCTTGTAATCACTGAAGCTCTTTAGGAGCATTTGTATGGTCCCATTACCCCTAGAGCAGAGGATGGCCGTAATCCTGTGGCCGAGACTGCGCAGCCGCCATCCCAGGAGCGTGTGACTGCAGCCGTGCCGGTGGAGGTGCCTGCACTGGATGTGCCCAGCCCCCTCAGGAGTGTGCGCCTTATCACGGACCCCATCCCTGTCTCGGGGTCCCCGGCCACGCGGCCGCGAGTGAGGAAGCGACGCCGCAGGCGCCGCGGGTGTCGTGGGCCACGAGCAGCCAGGAACCGGGCATCGGCGTGGCAGGCCGCTCTGAGTGACCAGCTCGGAGAGCCCCGTAGAGCGAGAAGCGCTGGTTTCCATAGCAACATGAGAAGCCACGCAGCGCCAAACCGAAACGGGGCTGCTCTCAAAGCAGCGTGGAGTTTGCAGAGCGGAACCACTCGCAGGGCGTGGGGCCAGCGGCAATGGCAGCACGGGGCCGCGCAGAGCCCAGACACGCACCGGAGCAGCGCCACTCAGAGAGCGCAGAGCAGCCGCAACGCGGGGGCCCGGCCGAGACATTGGAGCTGGCGAGGCAGCAGCCACGCGAGACCAGCACCCACGATGAACACGCAAGCACGTGATAGGAGACGTTCTAGCAACGAAAGTCACAGGAACTGTGAAATGGTACAATGTGAGAAACAGCTATGGATTTATAACACGAGATGATACAGGGGAAGATTTATTCATCCATAGAAATGGATGCCATTAAAAGGAATAACCCTAAAAATTACCTGCAAAGTGTAGGAGATGGGGAAGTTGTACAATTTGATATAGTACAAGGACAGAAGGGTTTACAAGCAGTGAATGTTACTGGGCCTGGAGGTATTCCAGTCAAAAGCAGCCGTTGTGCACAAAATTATAAACAACATCCATCCCAGCAACTTCCCTACCCACAGCCTAATTTCCCCTTTTACCCCATACCCAGTATGAACCCCGTCCTAAGTTTACCCCATCCCCAGTTTATTCCTAATCCGTTTTTCACCCCATGGCTTCCTACACAATTCACTTTCCCTACAATTCCTCTGTGATGCCAAGGGGGGATGAAAAGGGGGACGGAAGAAATTAAACCCTCTCCTGCCTCAGTTTCCCCACAAAGCATGCTCAGAGAGTCCTGTCTCCCTTCTGTCAGCCTTAAGATCTTCCAGAGAATCTGTTTGGACATTTAAAGACTCAGGAGGGTGGCTTGTTTTGTTTTGAAGCTGTCCTTGTTGTTTTCAATGTTAAGTTTTACATCTCCTTTTATTCAAAATAAATGGGTGAAATGTTGGGGTCCCTTCCCCCCACCATGTGGTCCTGGGAGAGGGGCCCTGGGGGGGAGGCACGGGGTTTCCCTGCCCCTGGTCAGCCTCGTTCCCCATTGGTTGTTTTGTGTTCCCCTGCGCGGGCAGGGACCCTCGGGTCTCGTGATTGTGGCAGTTCCTCAGCAGAGCCCGAGAAGAGAGAAATAAACATCTATCTGAAACATCTATCAAGAATCTGTCCATATATATTTCTTTTCCGCTGGACTCCTTGTTTGATATGTGTGTTACAGTATCCTCACTGTAGCAGGTGTGACCAGGCTTATTTATTGACAAATTTATTTCTCAAATATTTCTTCTGGTTCCTAGAAGATGCCCAAGCTGCTTGGCACCAGCCACAGCTGTGCTGGGCACCATGCTAACAAGTGAAGAAAATACATGGTCATGGTGCAGTGTACACTTTTTGGTCGGCCTAGAGAGATCACACAAATGATACCTTGCAACCACTGCCCGTGATACTGATTGATACCAACAGCCCAAACAGATAACAGATAATGCTTTTTAGGTGTCCTGGGGCAGCTCTCAAGTCTCCCTTTCCTATTCATTAAGGCTCAACCCAGAACTCTTCCAGCCCTGTCGACACACTTTCTCCCTCAGCACAGATAAGGCTGCTGCTCCCTTGATGAGTCTGTACTTATGTTCTTTACCAAAATATAACTAACACACTGCCATCACCCCCCATTTAACCACTGTCAGTGGGAAAGAACTGCAAGTAGAGACAGTCACTTTATGACGTAGAAGAAGAAAGAGGTGCAGGAGCTATTAACTATTTGAAAATTAACTACATATCTCTCAGGCTCGGAGAACCAGGAGATGAGGCACTTGCCATAACAGCATCAGCAGAAAGTCCCCAGAAAGGAAAGTTGAGTTTGATGCCAAGCCCTGTGCACCTGTTCCTTTGCTGCAGATGATCCCACAGGACAGGACCCCTGCCATTCCCTACAATGCCTTGGGACATTCTTGTACTCTGCTCTGCAATGGGAAGTGGCAGCTGCTCCTCCCCAGGACAGCCTGGTCTTAGCTGCAACTTCATGTTCTTACAATCAGGCACTGTGTCAAAACAATGTCTTTTGGTTTATTTTTGTTGTTTTATTTATAAAAGATAAACACCTCATGGGAAAGACAGGCAGGCAAAACACAAATCTACATCTTTTCTCCATTTAATAAAAATTGTGAAAAGCAAATAAATGTTTTGCTGGGAAAAGTAAATGTTCCAGCAGTCAAACATGATCTCATTCTGGTACAGTGTTCATATGTTAGCTGAGTCTCACAATGCCATTTCAGACACCTGCATGCTGTGTGCATCTCTATTTCTCTCTTCTCCCATATTTACGCATAACATATTTAAGATACGGACACTGCTGGCAGAAGAGAGAGCAGAAACTGCTCTTGTAAACACATCAGTAGTCATGGAATTTCAGAGCCTAAAGAGAGTTGATAATTTCAATACCACAAACCAGCACATTCCCCAGTGACAATATATTTCTAGCATCACTAAGAACTACATGTTCTTCCCACAGTTATTTTCTTCTGCATCTGTAACACCTTGTTTTCTGTAGCCATTTCATTGTGAATGGAGAGACAGTCAGGAAACAGCTGTAGATGGAGAGGGAAACAATCCTTGAAAACCTTGTGTCACTTTCTGATCTTGTTGCTGCAATTTTAGGAATGGAAGTGGCCAGCTTGTTTGCCTTATAACACACAGGAAAAGACTACAACTATGAGCTACAGCCTGCTAGATTTTCTACAACATCCCAAGACTACAAGGAAATTAATAATACCAAGAAATAGATAGAATATCTTCTTCATTATAGAAAGGAACTGTGCTGAGGACTATTAGATGGCCAGTAATCAACAACCTGAAGAACTGGCTAACTAAGACATTTATTTGAAAATTTCACGGAAGTGCCAGGACTTGTTAGAGAGCACTGCAATGGAGAGTTTGATCAACTCCAGCATTAGAGGAAAATGCTATCCATGTTTGTAAATGCATGGCCAGAGAGCCCACTCAAGCTGCTGTAATATCTGGTGCAGTTCTGATACTGTAGTCTAGGTAGCCGATAATAACATTGTTTCAAAGTGATTACCAGGAGTTATCTGTACAGCTAGAGAGGGAAAATTTCTATTGTGTGTGTCTTCAGAGAACAGGTACAACAGCCTGATGCAAATATACATGCCTTTGTTTCTCTCCCTTTACAAGACTACCCTCCATAGCACTCCATCTCTTCCCTTATCATCTTCCAGTGAAAGACAGCCCTAAAGCCTCTTTTGTTTGTTCCAATACTTGCAAAAATACCTTTCTTTTGATCTAAGGGCTGCCTCTCTTTGTGAACTCGTCCAACTGAACATCCCATGAAATCAGTCCATTAGTCCTTCTTGAAGCACATACCCTCTGTACACACAACTTTGTCGTAGCTGCACAGAGACCAGAGCCTCAGCCCAGCAGCTGAGGGACTCTGGCTGACCTTCTCATCATAAGCATGTGTTGCAACACCACTAAAGTGTTCACACCATCCATAATACAAAAGGTATTAAGGAGTTCTCAGCATAATTTCTCAGTGTGACTTCTCACAGTAACACCCTGTCTCTTGAAGATGACTACTACTGCATTATTTACTTTCTGGATAGGAAATAAAATTACTTTAATTATAAGGAGAAAGAATTTAACTAAACCTAAGAAAATAATTTTTCTTAAAGTAATACCAATTGTGTGAGTTTCTTTGCGTGCATATAGTCTAATACACACACAGAGTTTGGATCTTTAGTAAATTAAAGAAAAAATGTCACTGCTCAAGAAGCTGCAGCAAAGTCCTAAAAAGTACAGAGTTCTACTGTTTTTCTTCTCTCCTTTTTTCTGTCATAGATCCTGTAATACTGATTTTGTCCCTGCTTCCAGTTGCTATAGATGGTGGGTGATTAAGATTTAATTCACAACCATTTATGCTAGCATGTCTTGAGACAAATCTGTAAAGGTAAATTGGGTGCATTCATTTAAGTCTCAGACATCAAAGAAACTAAGATGAACCTTAAGCAGATTGCTTTTCAAAAACTAATTTTAAAGCTAGTCTCATGTTTTTGATCATTCTGAGCTGGAGGTAACTCAAATCATTTTCTCTCCATCTAACCTTCAGCCTTGCTCACTGTTCTTCCCATGTGCTGAATGAGAAAGGAGATCAGCAGATCAATTACTTAAAGCCTGTTGTAAAATGGCTGCATGCATTTTATAAGATTCATATTTTCTGTGGAGGATGATCAGTACAGATATTTATCGTGTAGTGAGGATGTAGCAGAAAGATTAATTCTTGGAAGTAATTCAGCCTGACAGATAAGGTACTATGCAGATACTGTCCATGTATCAAACCATATCCTGCACACTAAGATAGACAAGGCTGTTCACACACAGCAGTTTTGGAATCATGTTTTGGAATCATGTTCTCTGATAGTCCTGACCTGGCTGAAAGAGTGCAAACACTGCATCCAAATAATGCTGTAATTCCTGCCTCCAGTCCCACCTTTCTTCAAAGAGAGAAGCAAAGTACAGCTCAAAGACTATCTGAGGTCTGAACACGGTTTTCGCCCCTTCCAGCAAAACAGTTGCCAGTTTCACTTTGTCAAAGGTCTCTCTTCAAAATGTGCTCTTCTGCATTGATATAGTTCCTGTGCTACCTATAAACAAGGAAGTTTGAATATCCTTTTAAATTCAGAAATCCCACAATACAAAAGTCACTCAAGCCAATTTTTTGAAGTCCTTTTGTTTTTCTTAAATTTAGGATTCTTAATGTCTTTGCTGACCCAACAGATAGGTAGCTAAAAGGAAGGCAAACTGTTTAAAAAGAAAAAGGGGGATGTGAGGAAACCATACAACAAAGTAACTACAAATGGGGCACTGCTGTAGGACTCCATTTTTGAGACACAGGAGCAAGGGAATAAATCAAATAACTCAGACTGTCCAAGGCAATATGACGGAGCATGGAATTTTTGGCACGTAACAGTCTCATGATGAATGAAAACACAAATAAAAATCAATGGCTGAGTTGTTCAAAGAACAAATTTTCCCTAGCAGTAAAAAGACTTGAATACTGGCTGCCAGCCTAATTTCATTAGGAAATGCATTCCAATTAATGGAAGCTCTGCAAACAAGAGATAATTACTAAGGCGAGACAGAGGAAAGGCCTTACAGCCTTTCAGCCTCTCTTCTTTGGCTGCAGCTTGCCCTTTTCTTCATCCAATTCATTACAGATGGGGTTCATTGGAATTCTGTAAGTGTATTTTCCAACCTCCTCACCATTCCTGCTGCAGAGGACTCTCCTTGCCTGCTTCTGTCATTGGCCTCATCCCCCATAAACACTATGTACTGAGAAGTTTCCCATGCTAGGGAGGGATGTGTTTGTTCTCACATCTCAGTGTCTGAATGCCAGTTGTGCCATTATTTTTGTGCTACTTGTTCATATTCATTTTGATGCTACATTTCCTCTGCCAAATTAAATACTGGCACAGACAGGTGCCTGAAATCAAAGTTGTGCCTGCTTATGCTCTGGCAAATTTAGCTTTTTCACTTCCATGATTTCATTTCCCAGGAAAACAGCAATTATGTAACCTTGGTAGAAACAGACGCCAACAATATTAAGCTCACAACTGCACTCCTTTCACCCCAAGGGCTTCTTTCAATGGGAGGATGGAAAGTTTCTTAAAACCAAACAAGCCACCCGGACCTTTTGTTTTAACAGACATGCTTCCCTGTTCTATTTGCACGTAGGCAGACAGCTGAGGGACTTTGCCTCCCTCATGTTGTCCCCTTGAATGCTGGGCTCTTACAAAGTGTCTCTGCCATGTCTTTCTCACAATCAATATGGGCCTTGACCCATAGGATATTAGACAGCCCATCATGAAGGTGTGCAAATTAGTGCCTTCTGCAGAGCTCAGCAGTGAGGAGGAACCACCCCTGAAGTCTCTCCACTGCACACCAGAAGATGCTGCTGCCAGGGACAAGGATGCTTGGCAGGAGCTGCATCTCACTTGGGTTTTTCATCCTGCAGCTCTGCAGAAAACATTCAGTCACATCCATCTATACAGCGAATGAAGCCTAAGTGGCTGCAACTCTATTCTCTTGCTCTCTCTTTGATGTGCAGCACAAGCTGATTGTCCATGGACCCAGTGACTGCTATGTTAGCTCACATGGGCCAGCAGCACCCAAGGGCTCAGCACTAACAGTCCAGTGCAGTGAGGGTGCTGCCCTTCCCTGGGCTGCTGCCAGCTAGCCTGGGTATGGAAACATGTGGGTCAAAGTCTACGAAAACCAACAGCAACATGAGCATAAAGACAACCCTACTGCTTTTGGGAGACATAAATCTCAGCGGGACACCCACTTCACCATCTGTTTACATTTAACTTACTTATTTGAAAACTCAAGTGTCTGTCCACAGGTACCACATGGCATTACATACTTGCAATATCTTTCCTAACAGGCAAAAAGAAAGGGTAAGCAGAAAAAAAAGCACTGGGTTTCACAGAATCATAGAATTGTTATGGTTGGGAAAGACCTTTAAGATCAAGTCCAACCATCAGCCTAGCACTGCCACCATCTTCACCATTAAACCATGTCCTCATGTGCCATATCCTCATGTTATTTGAACACTTCCAGGGACGGTGACTCACCCACCTCCCTGGACTGCCTTTTCCAATGTTTTACCACCCTGTCTTTGAAAAAACTTTTCCTAGTATCTAAGCTAAACCAACCCTGGTGCAACTTAAGGTCACTTCCTCTCATCCTGTCACTTGTTACTGGGAGAAGAGACCAAGCCTCACCTGGCTATACCCTGCTTTTGAGAGCAATAAGGTCTCCCCTGAGCTTCCTTTTCTGCAGGCCAAACAACTCCAGATCCCTTAGCAGCTCCTCATAGGACTTGCACTCTTGCCCCTTCACCAGGCTTTGTTGCCCTTCTCTGGACTCGCTCCAGGGTTTGCAAGGGATAAAGGCCTAATTCACCAATGCTAATAACCTGAGGCACTGATTAAAAAAAAAAAAAAGAAAGAAAAAAACAAAACAAAACAAAAAAAATCAGACAAAAAAACCAGCCTATACCACAGACAGCAGTAGCACTATGTTAACTATTGTGATGCCATACAGTGCCTGTTTCCAGAGGCTGATCAGCTCACTACGTGCATTTTAGACATGGCTCTGCAGTTCTGAAGTGTTGGGTCAGATGTGTAATGTATCTTTCTCTCCCACTGTGGCGATAAGAGATCATCATTTTAAAGGTCTTCCCTGGCATGGCTGCCAGGGTGTTTGTCTGAGCTGCAGTGGTATTTTTGGAGACAAAGACTTGGACGGGGTGCAGGACAGGTGGCCTGGCAGCAGTGGTAGGAAGCTATCAAACCGCGCAGCGTACATTTCAAAACACAAACCAGAGGGAGAGGAGATAAATCATTTACTGTATTTAACTTAGCATACTGCTACTTTTTGTGACTCATATAGTCTTGCGGAAGACTCCCCAGACAGGTTAAGCCAAGTTTGAAAGAAAGACGATGTAAAGTTTACAGACTGCCAGGCATTTGTGAAGTTAGTATGCATAAATGCATAGAGGCAGCAGCGAAAACAACAAAATTGAAAATGGAGAGGAATCTGTATCAGCCCATCTTCCTTCACTCTCCATGGGTTTCAAGGACCTTTCTATGTTTCATTGGTCAAAAATAAACCTGAACCAGCCTCTGAAGGCCAGTGCAAAGAGGCAACAGCCAGAAAAAAGCATCAGTACCTTGCACTCCACCTGAAGAGTCTGTTCACAGCACTGCTGTTGGTTGTACCAGGCGAAGCAAGTCCCCACCCTCCTTCCAGCTGCAGGGCTGGACACCTGCCATCATGTCACCAGGTCACTTGGCCAGAGCTGGTGTGCACCCACAGCACAGTGAAGCCACAGGTGGCCCTGACCTGCAGCCCAGGGGCACACAGGAACCATCTGGAACCACATCCACAGCAGTACTGAGAGTGCAGGAAAGCTGGGGCTCAATGGAAAATGTCTCACACAGCACCTCTGTGCTGTGCCCAAGCCTTGAGCACAGCTCCCACAGACACTTGTGTATCCCACAGCTGATTACCCTCTTACTGAAGGTTTTCTCAGCAGCAGACAGCAAAAAGAATTCTGACTGAACTGAAAAGGCATCCTTCTGTTTCTGGGGTACTTAGAGCCTCCAACTCAGCATGTCACTAGAGACGTACTTGTGGTGTGCAGGGGGCTGTCAGGCACATCTGACTGGACTACACATGATGTGAGATTTGCAAACCCAGGCAAAGTGCACAAGGTTTTCCCTCTCAGCCCAATTCAAGTCAAAAAATTCCAAACTAGGACCTCCTTGGGAAGACTGCACTGCATAGCAATTCTTTTGAAGGTAGTTAGTTTTAATCCAGTTACCAAGAGCTGCACTAATTCTGTGTTCTTCATTTTAAGATGAATTCCTTGAAAAACAGGATTTTCTGCACACTGGCACTTTTGTCCCCATGCTTTCAAACATGCAGGCTGTTCTCAGCTAAATATGACAAAGGGGAGGCATCACCAACCTGCTGAAATCCAACAAGATTCATGACAGATGCGGCCAGACAAGGGAAGCCCAAACTGCAGTCCCTATACAAGAAAAAATAATCCCATTAAAACAACCACAATGCCAGATACTAGAGTGCTCACGGGGTGGAGAGATTTTATTGCAGCTTAGCAGTGCGTAAAGCTTCAAGCAGACCTCATTGCTAGTTAGTCACAGGGTAATGCAAATACAAGACACAATACTACGAAAACAATCTTGTGCAGAGCTGCCCCCATCTCACAGAACAATTTATGAAAAAATTAGGATGTCACACAATGCTGCCTGCCCTGCAGCATGTGGAATTATCTTTACCAGACAAACTTATAAGAGAAGTCATCAGCTATACTTGGCTAGACATTTTCCCTGCATCCTTCAATAGTTTATATTGCATTCATAAATTTACTGACTGCGCTCTCTCTCTCTCCCCCTGACCCATCTCAGCCTGGCCCAGAATGGACACCAGAATAACCTGTTATCATTTCCAGGGTCATCACAACAAATGTGCCCTTGCAATCTCTCATTCTTTTATTGCAAATGCACACTGTTCCCATGCCTGGTTCTTTCTTCCATCTGAGTCAGGAGAATGAATCATCAAAAATGCTATTGTCAAATGCTTTCTATGAATTATGCTCTGCACTGCAGTGGCTTGCTCTGCTCAGGATTCTCTAGTTTATTGGTATTTCTCCATGGGATTGCTTTTTGAAATCACTGAACCGAAGTCTGATTATCCCCAAAAGGGGGCAGCCCATTTTAAGCCATTTTTAATGGGCATGAAATTGAAAGCATAAGCCAGTTTGTTACAAGACTGATGTCAAAAAGTAACATCCCCATAGGTGTCCAGAAAATATTATTCCAAAAATATGGAAGATGTATTATATATAGACATTATATAACTCAGCAACACCTGATACCCGTAAGCTCCAGGAGCACACGTACCAACACACAATACCAGCTGCTGTATTTCTCAGTCTCACTTTGTTTCAAGGGCATTTGCTCACATCAGGTACCTGAGGTACAGAAGAGAACAAAGCATTGCTGCTGATCTTTGATGTACAAGTTTATCCTATTAATATTCTTTAGCAAGTACAGACCATTAAGAATTCTGTGTGGGTTTTGATCCCTCTGACCCTGACTGGGGTAGGAACTGAAGGTGCTGAATGACCTAAGTGAACCAAAACCTGCACCTCCTATAAACCATGCGTACAGCAAAATTAAGCATCCTTGTTTATTATTTTGACGTTGAATAAATAATACAAAAGACAAAAATATTGTAAAAAAAAGCAGAGCCTAGAAACTAAAACTAGATGGTTTTAGTCTAGAAATAAGGCATATGGATTAAACAATAAGAGCTTATGAAATGAGAAGTCCAGTACAGAAGAAGCCAAATTACATCTGTGTATTAATTCTTCTTTGAAGCTACTGTCTCTTTCTCAAGACTTTAAATTGTTAAGATTTTTTTTTTAAGGTTGCATGCCTGTGACAGGCAATTTATGTCACAAATAGAAGGTTATTTCAGTTATTTTCAATTTCACTGCTTTTCACCGAAGTAAGTAGTCCCCCAAAATTGCTCTGCAAAAGCTTGTATTAGATCCTCCATCATTTGCCCCTGGCAGATCAAAGCTAGATGACTTTCTAGCAATACAGAGTCAGATGCAAGAATCCCTAGATCTCTTTCATTCTGTAAGTCAGACTAGAGAAATACAGGTCTTTTCCTTCTCAGTATCTACGACATGAAAGTCCTGATCATTTTTTCTTATGTTTAACCAGCTATTAAAGCTAGGTCCTAATGAAAATAGCATCCTAAGACAATTATTTCTTTAAACAATAACATCTTTAGACTGCCAGGAAAGAATATAATTTCCTACCAAACTCCACCTATGCTACAAGACACAGAATATATTATGAGAAAATAATTATATCGGGCCATAGGAATGTAAAAATTGAAAAAAAAACAGAAGTGATAACATTTCCTGTGTAATGACTGTAAGGAGACCAGAAAATGGCATTAAGTATATCCATTTTCATGACAAAGGCTGTAATGAGAAAAAGAAAAGTGAAAAACTAATCTGCTTCAGAAGTCTGCATGATCTGATCATCCATCAGTTACCTATTCCAATCATGTAGGCAAAGAGTTTCTGTCTACAGAACAAATCCACTCTGATAGTTAATCCTGTTGTCTTGTAGCTACCCCTGGAGACCTGAGGATACAAAGTATTATGTCCCTGTGTAGCACTGTTCAGATCTAGTTTAACAATTCCACTCATCAAATCCTTGCCATGTGCGTATCTCCTTGAAGAACACAGAGGATGGCAATCCCATCTCAACCACATACTGATTTCAT
This sequence comes from Aphelocoma coerulescens, assembly GCF_041296385.1. Lineage (NCBI taxonomy): Eukaryota > Metazoa > Chordata > Aves > Passeriformes > Corvidae > Aphelocoma > Aphelocoma coerulescens. The sequence goes on along the minus strand of NC_091013.1, from coordinate 14,017,275 downwards.
TCCAAGCTGATGTAGCAGGAGCCCAACTTCCAGGTCTGTCTTACTCCTTTGCAGCTGCTTCTACCAATACACTCCCTGCACAGCAGGAGGCTGAAGCCACAGCTTTAGCTCTTCTTCACGCTATCAGCTGCTTAGTGGAATGTTCTAGGTCATGAACATTTGCAAATTAAACATCATAATGGGATCTCTGAACTACCAGATAATCAGATTAAATCTCTTTTTCTGAAAATTACATACCTCAACTGATAAAGAAATTAAAACGCAATAAATAGGATACAACTTTTCCCACCTGTGCAGTACTGTTGGACTGCGAAATTCCCTTCACTGTTTGAAGTACCTAGTTTCTAAAGGCCAGTAACTCTTCATCACATTTTGGTTTGTAGTCTGGAAAATGCCTCTTTTTTTTCTTGCAAACGTACCTCTTTTGTGATCTCATTTTCTCTTTCACCTGCCTTTTGACACACAGACCTTTTGATGCGACAGTGGTTGTTACTCCTTTCCGGTTTTTTGTCATTTATTCTTTGAAATTAGCATTCCAGCTTGCAGAAATAAAAAGCACCTCATATACTAACTTCAGCATGCCATTTATTTATAGCTTGTGCATTTTATTCCTTCCCTACTAGGCATCTTCTTCATTGGGGCTTTCAATTACATAGAATTTCATCTCAGCAGAACTTTTTATTACATGGTGCTCAGATCAAATAGTAAGCCACAGAAGATCTTTATAGACAGAGTACACTGCATTTAATATATGTGGGATATGAAAGATTTTGTATATAAACAGCTTTTTAGCCCTAAGTAATGTATTTCAAGTAACGTTTTTTTTTACTGAACTAATATCTTCTCAATTATCTACATATCAACACAGCTGATCTATTTCCTTAAAAATCATACATATGTAATTTAATATTGTAATAACCTTCAACTGTAAAGCCTTTTCAATGTAACTATTTAGCTTCTCATCTCTTATAAAGATATTTATCAGAGAACATGATTCCAAAACAGATTTCAGACTACAGAAATCCTTTCCTTTGTGCAGAATAAATACTCATATACTCGCAGAAACACCACTTAAAGAATTTAGGAGACATTAGGAAACATTTTCCACCCAGGGGAAATTGCATTTAAAAAAAAAGAAGTAAAATGTTCTCCTGATTTTGATTCAGTTGCATGGAACCACAAAACAGCAGTAGATTTTTAGTTACATACAGAAAAGGGTCTTTGTCATATCATTCTTCCCTTTATCAGTCTATCTTCAAATACCACCATCAACAACCTCACCATTTCACTTTTTTATATTCTTCTCCTGCTCTTTATCTTCCATTCATATTTTAAGAAATAAGGGGTTTTGGCATTAAGAAAATTCTTTGTAGTTCTTTAACTTTGTAAGCTTTTCTGCCCTTGGCCACAGAAGACCTTCAGTCCTAGACAACTTCTCCTGGAATTATCTTTTCCTTGTTAATTTTATTCATGTAAATACAACATTTAGCTATAAACATATATATGAACACACATACACATGGACCCATCTGTATTTACCTCTCCCTGAACCAGCCTTGAGCTGGCAACAAGTGCCTCCCAGAACTAAGATAGTGGGTTGGGGTTAAAGCTATGACAACATGTTGTCAGATGTGAATTTGCATCAAGGGAAGACACAGCTCAGCCGCTTCCAAAAAAAGCACATCAAGTGCACTTTATTTAATACATTTCTTCAAATAAAGTGTTTGAGCAGCTGAGGAACTGCTGGCACTGAAGCTCAAGCATGCTGCAGTGTGCCCCTGCTCCCAGGGCTCTGCCCTGGCGTGCTCCACCTGACACACAAGACTTGCCCAGCACAGATACACTGATGGTGGCTGGGGCCTGCCCATGTCCCATGGCATGCACAGGCCTATTGTTTTCAGTCAGCTGCTTACAATCACTCGTAAGTCTGTCAAGATTCATGAGCACTTCTTAAATACAATTGTGGGAACAGAAGTTGAACTTCCATGCCATTTTGCTCCATGACAAATAGCGCTGATCTTTAAAGCTTGGAAAAAAAGAATATTTTTATGACCTCATTGCAGTTCTCTCTGTGCTGTGACCCTGATGTTTGTGGAAAGGGCAATGAATCACATACTATACATCTTGCTAATCCTTTCAGTCCTTGTGTTTAGGAATCATCCAAAAATAGCTACTGGTCATAGAAAATACTCATGCACCTAAGGCTGGGTGCTAGATTGCAACCAGAAAGTTCCTAATCAGTATTGCTCTTGGCATGTATGCCTATGACATTGGTATGTGTTTCTTTTCCACCAAGGTTGGTCACTAGCTTTCACACAGATGATTTAATATCATCTGTAAAATGTTCTGAACAGAGGTATCAGACGGGTGAACAGAAGTTCTCTCAGGTAAGCTTGCAATGCCTGCTGGTGGGAAGGTCACTGGAATATAGACATATACAGCAGGAGCACTCTCGTCTTCTCATCAAGGGCAATGATAGTCCTGGCTACACGTGAGACAGCCACAGCCAGGTTCATTCTTCCGGCAAGACAGAGAAAACAGAAAGAGATAAGGATAGTCATTTTTAGACTGTAACACTAAAAGACCAAGACACAAGACTAAGAACGCTACACTAAGCCCCAGTTGAACAACGCAGTCCTTTATCAGAGGCACCTTCAATCCAGCTGTACAGCAGGAGGGCACAGTTCAGCACAAATTGAGGGGGCAAAAGAAAGCAACTTGATGTTCTTCTTAAGCCTGATGGGAAGTTAACAGTTCTTATAAGAAATTAAACTTGTAGCAAAAACTGGGGAGAAAGGATCATTTTAAGGCATGACTTCATAGAGGAGAAAGAGATAGTTCTACTGATGTTACAAACAGTTCCAATCTGTAAGTGTTGCTGCAACTGCTGGAGAATATAGACTGTGCATGTTGTAGGCTGCTACCACTGGTAAACTGAAAATAGGAATTGAATATAAAAAAAGAGTAGGCTTTCAATGCAGTAACTGCAGTGGGGGTAGGGTGGGGAAGGAAGTATTTTTACGGTAACAGGAAAAAAAATGTAAATTTGTTCTTGCGAACAAACATCAAGGGACACATTTTCTGTTCATCTTTTCATAAATTAAAAAAAAAAACTATTTGAAAAAGAATTTATCAACACAGTTTAAAAAATATTCTCAGTATATTCCTAGAGCAAAACCTGAAATTTGGTTATGCATTTGCTGTTGGGTACTTATCAAATTTTGTATTTAGTGGTGTTATCAACATGGTCCAGTGGATAAAAGAGCAGCTTGAGACTCATAGATACTACCCCTGGCTCTGTTTCTAGGTGATCTCGGCATGTAATTTCAAAGTCCTCTGCAAAGAAGGCTAGCTTCATTATTTTCCATTTTAGTAGGATGGAAGAATAAATTGTTCCAGTGGGCAAAAGTGCAAGAGAAATGGCACATACAATTACTAACTGTACTAACTGTATATTAAATACCTGGATTCAACCGAAGAGCATTTTTCATTGCTTTAGCAAAAAGGTGAAAAACATGCATGTGAATATTAACTGTTCTAGATGCAAAACATTTTCATGCATTAGTTTCAGAGCCCTGTCAGTAGTGAATAGCATTAACAAAAGCTGAACACATATTCAGGGCTGTACTTAAATGCGATGGCCTTTCTAAAGATCAAACTTCTAAATTCTTCTGATTCTTGAGAATGTGGAGCAGAACCCATTTCTGTGCACTGAGATCCTGTGGACTGATCATGATGTCTAAGTTGTAACTCTGAAGTTGTTTTTTCTTTCTGTCACATACCATTTCAACATTTAGAAATTTCAGTATAATCTTAAACAATCACAGCTCTGAAGAGAGCCACAAAATTCTTACAAATGTAAGCAACATAAACATAGTCACAGGAAAACTCTCTACCAAGGCTTTCATACAACCTCTGTCAAGCACAGCACAGAATCTCATCTAGCGCAATGTAAAAACTTCATCTTTGTCCCTTACTGCATTTAGCCAATTCAGAAATCTTGCCTGAGTTGAGCACTACATTCAGCTGCTCTGGTTACAGGCCAAAAAGAGCTGCATCAGAGAACAGAAGGAATAATAAGTCAAATTCCTGGTTTCTTTATCCTGGCAATTTAGGAAGTCTCAATGAACATGGTAAGAGAGCATGGTAAGGAGAGGGGAGTATAGACATTAAGTCTTAAATTCTAAAGCATACACGTGACTTTCCTTGCTTTCATTCCCACCAATAAAAACTTCAACCTAAAGCCAATTCTTTAATAAAATATCTGAGAAGAGCAAGAGACTACAATAAGTTTCATCAACATTCAGAGACCTGAATAAAGCTCCAAAGTTCTCTAAACAAATAGAGAACCATGGTCCTCTTGGAAACGCCCATAAATTGCACAAAAAAACACCGTGAATTGAGGTAATATTTTTTTATAAGACAGAAGTCTCTAAGCGTTCATATCTGAAAAATACAAGTCTTCTGAAAATCACAGTCCTTTTTAACTAGAATTTATTTTTACATAATGTTTGTACTGTTACTAATATTCCAATGGTGAATTTACTTCACTGTTAAAAAGACAAACCTTGCTCAGTTTCACCTTCTAAACAGTGCGTTTTATTGGACTTGTGTTTGCTACTCTGAAGAATTCCTTTCCCTATGATGAACCAGAACAGGTACCTAAAACAGAGCAAGCGAAATGGGGCCATCCCTCTTTGGTAAATCAAGCAGATGGACCTTGGGGGTCCATTTTTCCAAATCCTTTACTGTCATGACATTATCTAATCCCTTTTCTCCCTCTTAGTAGCAATACAATGTACACGTGCAAAATATTTCTCTACCCTTACTCAGTATTGTCATTACACGTCTAAGAGCCACAGCTCTTAGACTAAAACCTCACTCATGGCACGCTACAGCTTGCACCCACTTTACTGACAGATCCTTTTGCATCAGATAGCTTTCCTCTTTCTTAAATTTACTGAGGAAAACTGATATTGTTAACATCTAGGTAATCAATAAAGTGCTAAATAGTCATTGCTAATAACCAGTTCTCATAGGATCCAACAGAAAGGCACACACTCAGTAAGGATTCCCCATTTACAGTCATGTTCCATAGCCTGTCTGCCAGCTTTTAGTCCATTTAAGAAGCATCAAATTGATTTCATTTCATTCTAGACACTTGATCAAAAAATCATGCCTCACAGAAGCATATTATATATTACTTCCAATGCAATGGCATTGATCAAACTGTATTTGTTATCTCTCAAAAAAAGAAAATAAAGAAAGGAATAAAAAGGCAGGTTGATAAAATCTATTTTCCAAAAATCATGGGTGACTAGGCTTAAAGAATGATACGAAGCTTAAATGTAGTCCAGTTAGAGAATTTCTTTCATTTTTTCCAGGACCAGAGCCAAATTGATAGGCTTCCAAATAGCCAGAAGATTCCTTTTGAAAGCATTGGTGACAAATTTCCAAGTTCACTGTAATTTCTCCATGTTTCAAAGCTTTATAACCCAAAGAAGTCTACAGTGAATTCTGTAAAAACTTCTGGGTATCGTCAGGTCCAGATGTTTAAATAAGTCAAACAGGAGCACAACAGCAGCTCACACAGCAGAGGTGGAGGAGGCTGTTACGTGCTTCACCATCACCACCAGCCCAGATACAGTCTCGGTACTTTACTATCCTTTGCTGACACCTGAAGAAGAAACGTAATTCAGTGAATACTTTTCTCTAATTCTCATAGACATTTTTCAACCAGCAACAGCCCACTCATTTTTTCAGACTCCTTTTGTTCTTACTAGGTTTCTTTGAAATAAAAAAGAAGACAAGAAAAAGGTATTTCATCCGTTATTCCATTCACCATTGAGATATTTGTCTGCCTTTATCAATTTCCTAAAGTACTTAACCTTTATTTTATAGAACCTCCATGCCCTTACCTTCTCACTTGGGGATTTCCATAGCAGTAATTTTTCTGTGTTGGGTTTCCTTTGTCTTTTTGGTCATCAAGTCTAACATTCCTAGACAGAAAAAAAAATGTTTTTCCATTTTTATTTGTCTTGAAACTTGTTTACAGCACTATGAAATTGGTCATTTTCATAAACCAGTGAGAATAGGGACTTGAATATATTTATTACAGGAGAACAGAATAAAATCATGATCACTTATGCCTAATTAGCTACTCATTAGTGATTTGCATGTCACACAGAGAAGCGCTGTAGGAGAGAAAATGCTGTGGTACTGATGACTACAGCTACCACAACACTCAGTACAGAACTTCACTGTCACGGAAAATCCTTACGCGCATCCCCTGGAGTTCCATCCTCTGCTGTGGAAAATATCACCCGAGAGAAGCTGCTGGTCAAAGGCTCATGGCACAGATGGGGGCTTCTTACAGGCCACACCACAGCTCCTCAAGGAGCAGCAGCACAGACCAGATGGCTCCTGGCTCACCCTGCAGCACCCCTGCACAGCGGTTCCCTCAGAACAGGCTTTATAATGGCCCTCTGTAACACAGCAGAGCAATTCTGCCTGCAGCCCTCCATCCCAGGAAAGTTAAGTACATCCCCATTGGATCCAGGGATATTGTCTTGGCTCTGGCCAGCCGAGACACACACTAGATAGCAACCTGAATGGCATTTCAAGGTAAGATCCCAAAAGGAAAATTCAAGAACAGGGCACAAAAGTCAATGAGTATCAGATCCAGTGAGGAAAAGAGATTCTTAACCAGTGTGTGTAAGACTCTACAGTGGAAGGACTATACTTATTAATGGTAGTTCGTTGTTTATACTATGTCCCAGGACTATTCTTTCTGCTGTGCAAAGATCAAAAGAAGCCTTTTTACTTTAGCCAGAAAAGAGTAATTTGCTAGATGTCAATGGACTGTGTTTTCTGTTCTTCTGCAAGTTATTCTTGAAGTTGTTCTCTGAAGGCTTAAACGGATTGTTCTTTAACCATAATGTTGTTAAAGAAATGCCAGGAAGTTTATTCATGGTTTATTAATACTGCAGAGGGCCCAAAGCAGCAAGATAATGTCCAGACTTCCAAAAAACAGGCTTGCCAACCATCCCCTTGGCCCGTTTCCAATCAAAGGAAGAACATGATAGCCAAGCTGCAGCTACAATGACTTCAGAAACTGCTGAAAAAATAAAAAGTAGAATGATCCAAGACATAAGAGCCCTACTCCAATTTTATACACAAACACCAAAAAAAAAAACCAATCCCAAAATGCCACTCACATTTAACTTGCACCATTACATAAAGTCTAAATTGGGTCTGTAAGAATATTTTTTCCCCAAATGCTTTTTTCAGAGATCAGGTTAGTGTTCTGACACCAAAAGGCAAACCCCCTAACCAATCACAGTACATTTATTCATCTTACCATATGCTTTCTGTCCCTGCAGAATATTGATAATTCTGTCATCTGGGTTCCTCTTATCTTTTTGATAAATGAGGCTATTGCCTTCCTAACTTATTAAGGCATTTAGCCTCTCCTTTACATTTGAAGCATGTATCTGATATGCAAAATAATTATGAATCCCTGCACTAGAAAACTAATTTGGTGAACATCAACTGGACTCAGGTTTGCAGTTTCTGAGACCTTCTAAGATTGCTCACTAACAAGATCACCTGCATTTCCTCTGTCAGGGCCAAACATGTTTCCTTTTCAAGGTTAGTGCTTGCAGATTTTTGTTAATCTCTGGAATGTTACAGGATTAAAAGTGATAATTTTCCCATGAAAAGTAGCTCAGCATCTTCTGAAGGCACATTCTACTATTGATCAGTCACTTTGCTTTCCATGAAAATGAATGACCGTACGAAACATAGAAGTGTGCTATTGTATTCCTTAATAGAGAGAGGCTCCCAGCACAAAGTCCAGGAACAGACTCCAAAGGCATTGCAAGGCTGTCCCTCACCACTGGAGAGGCAGGGGCCAGGGCACGGTAGCTTCAGCAGAACAGAACAGATTCCACTATGCCCATTCCCAAGCATTCAGCTCCTGCCACCAGGCAATGCCTCCTCGCTTCTTACTCCTCTATATTCCAGAGATGAAAGCAGAGATATTTCAGATGTAATTGCCTGTCCCAGTTGTTTCAACCGTTCATAAAGGAAAGAAATTCCTTTATTATAAAAGTTGCCCATAAAAGGGTGGCTGTTCAGTATTTCTGCTGGATGAAAACATTTGTCACTATATGACATTCAGGCAGCCTTTCTTCTTTTTCATAACATATGCAATGTTAGGAATAATGAGTTTACCAGGGCTCCAAGTCCTGTAAACACAAGGTGTTGATTTTTTAGAGCATTCTCAAATGCAGAACTGCTTCAATAATGCCATACAATTTAAATCCAAAGATTATGTATCAGTGTTTCTTCTGTAATCCTTTTTCTTCAAAGAAATAAAAATTGACTTTATCAAACTGCAGAATCACAAGGAAAAATCTGGTAACTTGACAGGCAGAAGCCACTCACTTTTCATGGTGCACTGTTCCTCACCATCTCAGTGCCAAAACATTTCTGCAGAGCTGTCACAGGGGAACTTGAGGTAAAATCCCTAAAATGCATATTAAGCAAGAGTTTGGGTATCAGGAGACAGTTATTCTTAAGTCCTAATGAGGTCATGAAGAATTTTGTTTTCAAACATAGTATTTCTGATTCCAAAACTGTAACTTTTAAATAATCTGATGGGTTTTAGACTGTATTTCAACATGTGTTTTGAGATGTTTTTAAGGTTAATTTAAGGTAGCAACGACCTTTGAATATGTACCCAGCTCTCCTGACACGTAAGATGAGACAATTGTTCAATAAATCTTGTCATTTAGCTCATTGGGATTGGGATTTCACTTCAGGTTTTGTCTTAACGAAACCAGGGAGAGCATCCTAGGAGTGGACCCAGCACTTAGAAAGAGGACAAAAATCTGGAGAATTACGATCAAGAAAAGTGTGGGCAGCAGGTTGAGGGAGGGGATTCTGCCCCTCTACTTTGCTCTCATGTGACCCCACCTGGAGCACTGCATCCAGCACAGGAGAATGGGGACCTGTTGGAGCAAGTCTAGAGGAAGGCCACAAAGAAGCCTGGAACACTTCTCATATGAAGATGGGCTGAGAGAGTTGGGGTTCCAGTACCTAACAGAGATGGAGAAGGAATTTTTACAAGAGCCTGTAGTGATAGGACAAGCAGGAATGACTTTAAACCACTCTTTGAACTTAAAAGAAGGCAGGTTTAGATCAGTTCTCAAAAAGAAATTCTTTACTGTGAGGGTGGTGAGGCCCTGGCACAGGTTGCCCAGAGAAGCTGTGGATGCCCCATCCCTGGAAGTGTCCAAGGCCAGGTTGGGTGGGGCTCTGAGCCACCTGGTCTAATGAAAGGTTCCCTGCTTGACAGGGCTTTGGAACAAGATGATCTTTAAGGCCCCTTCCAACCCAAACCATTCTATGATTCTATAATTTTACGAAATGGTTTATTTATTCAGTGATGCCAAGGAGACAGCCTTAGCAGTCTTGGCATATTTCTCCTATAATGCACAGGGACTTTGTTTGGATTTTTTTAAAGCAGTAGTAAGTAACAGTCCTAAACAATGCAGTATTACTTCATGGTGTTAAACACCAGTTCATGTACTATGTATTTTGTTTTCTCCATTCTACTCTAGGCTGCTATGAAAACATAAACAAACTTAAAACATTTGTTGCTGTGCTATGTATAGCTCTACTCAGCTCGGAGTCCTTTTCTCTTGTTCATTATTTCTATCTGGAGCTGGGAAACTTTTCTTGAAGCAGTACTTCTTTTCATTTGGAAAAAAAAAAAAAAAAAAAGCAAGAGAAAATGAAGTATTTAAAAGTCTCGCATCTTACAGAGTACACCCAGTTATAAATGTGCTACAGTCAGCACACTACACATTTTATGTGGAAAGAACCAGATGATGGTGGAATTCAGTTCGTGCTAAGAAAGCAGGAACAGGGCTTATAAGAATGCTTACATCTGTCCCTAATTTGCTTGCACATAAACCCACAGTAATCTGCTTTATTGCCAAAGTCATATAAAGAAATTGGGCACCAAGCAGCATAGGTAATCTTGAACTGGAGGCCCTCCAGCCTAATTAGACACAAACACCCAGAAGGCCTGAGACTGAAATATGGCATGTAGATTTTGAAATGTATGAAGAGACAGAACAGTCTCATTAGCAGCCATCCGGGTGTATGCTTAAGCCTCTGAAGTTCCTTTTTTGACTGAGAGAAGGCGTAAGCCATGTCTATGCCCGAGGCTAAGCACAAGCAAAAGCATCCTGCTCTTTCTGGAAATGGCCCTGATCTCCCAGCCCCCACCCCCGCACGTTCTCCTGGGCTTTGTGCAACTCCTGGCTACTCTCTTTGTAAAGACATACCCGCAGTCAGCCAGCTGATTTAGTATCAATAATGCTGGAAAGCCAAAACATTACAAGTCATTGAAAAATTAGACACAGAAGTAATTCTGTGCATAGTTTATAGAGGTATTGGGTCATCATTCACTATTTAGTAGACACATTTCTCAAGAAAATTAGTCTTGGAGTTTTGCCAGAAGCCATTTAAAAAGTGTAATTTTCCTTATTTCAAACCACTGAATGTTTTTTTATTTTTATGGCATCAAACAACAATTGTTGGCTACTTTCTGACTACAACCTTGTCTCTCTTTGATTTCATATATGCACCTACTTCATAGTAGTATGAGTGAATTAAAGAAATAGACAGAGGAGAAGTCCATGACAATTTTAAGGCAGAATGGCTGTGGCAGAAAAGGCTGTACACAGAACTGACCTCCATGTTGCAGACTTCAGGCAACATTCAGGGACTATCTATTTTTGGAACAGTAATAGCTACACTTAACTAATCAGAGGGTGTGATAGAAATGTTTTTATCAAGTTATCTCCCTCTAAGTTATTTGGTGGAACAATGCAAGGTAACACACTATTTCCTTTTTCAATTGAATTTTAACATTATCAGGAAATATCACACTGGCCACAAAACTATAAACAACTTTTGGTTTTAGTAAAGTAAAAGGAGCTTTGCGCTTATTTTCTTTTTCTGCAAACACAACGCAAAGGAAACACAAGGGCACAGAAGAGGCCAGAAATCTTATATGCAATAAAAAATTGTGGATAAAGCCTTCTGTTAATTGACATTCAAGGTCAAATTGTATCTTCATCTGTGATGCCGTTTTTGTATCACTGCCTGAGATCACCAATCAGCCCCATTTTCTTGATAAATGTTATGGAAGACTATTTGACATCTAACCTTAGCAGCAAGTGCCACTGAAGCATTACTATTACAAAACAAATAGGCAAATGTTAAGTGGAGATCATTTTTTAAAGAACTTTTCTTAAAGATTATTTTTAATGTTTTTTGCATTTGTAAAGGTCTTGTTCAGGTTTTTTTTAAGAATACGTACCAGGATATCCACTGTTCTCTTTTACCCTTCGCTGTGCCTCACGTTTGAGTTTCAAGGAAACAAAATAAAGCAGTAGGAAAGGAGTTACTTGGCCACAACGTGGCAAGCCTTACAGTACTGGCCATCGCTGTGTGACCTCACCCAGCAGTGCAAATCGGGGGATGCCCCTCTGGTAGGGGACCCGCAACCCGCCGAGGGAACAGAGCCTTGGCCCGCGGGCCTGTCTGCCTCCGGGGGCACGCGCAGACAGACATGAGCTCACCGCCCACGCAGGAGCCAGCTCTGCTCGGGAGCCACACAGCCTCAGCAGAGAAACCCGTGCCCAACCTGATGCGTCTGTGCCCAGCACAGGGAGCCGAGATCAGGCGGCAGGCATCCACCCCGACGTGCCCGGACACCGCACAGAAAGCCTGGCGGGCGCCAGGACGGAGCGCACGGACCAGGCAGCGCCGCTGCCCCGCTGACGATGGGGGGACAAGGCACCAGCGAGGCCGGCGACCTGCCAGCCTTCGCTAAGGACAAATGTGAACAAGAAGAAATTCGGGGGAAGCGGGCAAGCCTTGGCTGGTTGAAGCGCATGAAAGGGCAGACGCCACCTCTGTGGGCCCAGGCCCACGCAAGAGCGAAGCTGCCCCGAGGGCACACACAGGGGCGGGTGTCTGGGACGGGGTGGGAGGTGGGGACCGAAAAACCCGCCCAGGCATGAGGCCATCGGCGAAGCCAGGCAGGGTGGCAGAGGCTGGGAAGGGAGACGCCACGGGCGGGCAAAGCAGGGCGGCGGAGGCAGAGGGCAGTGAGGGGGAAGCCTGCGAGCCCCGGCAGCAGGGAAACAGGGCTCAGCTCTGTGCTGAGGAGCTGCACCCTCCCCGAGGCAGGTGCGCCATGCACGGCCCGGGCCGAGCCCCGGTGCCTGACCCTAAGAGCTGCCCCGGGCCCCCTGCATCGCCCCGACCCCGCCACGGGCAGGACCCCCCCTTACCTTCCGCTGCGGGCGGGGCCGCTGCTCGCCCGGACCCCGGCTGCTCCTGCCAGGGGCGGCGGGACCGGCCCGGGGCTCCCCGCGGGGCAGGGGGCGGCCGGCCCGGCCCAGCCTGCGGAGAGGCGCTCCCGGGGCCGCCGGCGGCGCGGAGCCGAGCGGGGAAACCCGGGCTCTCCCGGCTCCCCCGGCCGCCGCGGCACCTGTTGCCAGGGAAACCCAGGTGTCTCCTCATCCGCGGCCATCCCCGGCGCAGCGGAGGGGGCGAGGGGCGCGGGGGCGGCGGCGCTTGCGGCGGGGTGGGGGCGGCGGAAATTTAACAAGCAGCTTTTTCTACGAGGGGCTGGCAGCGTGTCTTTGGGCAGGCTTCTCCCAGTTTGGGGCTCAATAAACCCCGCTCGTCTGTTAAACTAGCGCCTCTTTCAGAAAGAGTATTTGTGATTTGGGCAGGAACTGCCAGTCCCTGCGAGCCGAGTGAGGCTTTTGTGTCCTGGCCTTGCTATGCAGGACTCTGTGAAACAGGTGGAGAAATCATGAGCGGATTTCCTTTGGCTTTCTGACAGTGGAGAGCGATGTCATTGCATTGACTGGTTCAGCAGCAGTTCTCCTATCCGTAGCATAAGGGCATGTCAGTGTGGACAGATCACAGGAGAAATTACACCACTCAAAAATGGCCTCTATTCCCTTTTGCTGCACGACTATTTTCCTTGTAGTTAACAAGTAATCAGTTCCAGGAGTTCGAGGGTGGCTGTGTATTAAAGTAATTCTGCAGCTAGCTGTTCTTGCCAGCACCTACTCACTCTTAGGGTTGATCCCTTGTGCCAGTCCTGGCTCTATCTGTCTTCTCCTTTGCATTTTTCTTTCACAGCAGAAAGGATGGGTCTCTCCATTTGGATCCTTATGGTATTCCTTTATTTCCAAAATCCTGTACTACTCTGCCCATAAACTAGAAAGTAAAAATTAATTTGACAGTCTCTGATCGTATATTCATTACAATTAATTTTCTTTCAAGCACTTGAAATTAACTTTTCCTACCCAAGGAGAAGTTGAAGTTGTTTTATATATTTCCTGCTTCAAAAACCAAAAATGAGGCATAACCATATATATTTTGGAGATGTTAATAAGCAAGAAATAGATATGATTTTGTTCAATTTAATATGTTGAGACCTGACAGTAATGATTTACAAACCATTGTTTGAACCACTCACAACTAAAGCAGTTGGGAAATGTCAGAGCAGATGTTTTTCTCCCTCAGAAAGGCCAGCTCTGCTAAACTGAAAGTTTTCACGGAAGCATACCAGTTTTCAAAGGAATTTTCATCAGAAAAACTCGTAAGATCAGACTCCAACTTTTTTTTTAGGCGAATAGATATAGCCTCTGCATAGGCAGTGTCCTGGCACTGGGGGCCCAGAAGGAGGTGTTACAATCCCGTATTCTTCTGCCAACAGTACTGGGGAGCAGCCGATACTCTGGACCATACTGGTTTCTGCCCCACAGACCTTTTAATCCCATAAAAAAAATCACCAGACACTGGCTGGCACTCCTTATCCCAGGAAAATCACATCAAGTTTCAGCCTGTGTGTGCCTCTTCCACATGGCTGGGCTGGAGTGTCTTCTGAAACTCCAAACCAATCCTATCCCAACAAAAAACTGCTTGTAGAGACACTGCCATTGTTGCCTTGGACGGGAAGAAATGCAGTAAAATTAGAGAGATGGGGATATTTTATTTCCAGATATATCCTCCTGCAGCAGTTGCTATGGTTTTGCACATTCTGAAGTAGTTTTGCCGCATCAGCACTAAAAACTCGTAAAACATCAAAGGCATCAGCTGAACAAGGGGCAACTCAGTACCCGTGCTGTGTGCTCGTTTCAGGGTTTCTGTGTCAAGTTATGCCACAGGTGGTAGTTTTCAGAGTCTATCAGACCTTCAGACCCCCTGCACACTGACCCACAAGGCAAGGTCCTCTACTTTTCTCTTGTTTGAGCAAGACTAAAAGCTCTCTTGTGAATTAGAAGGACACGTGCTATGTGTAGCATGTGCACTAATAAATGATCGGTAATTCCTTTGTCCTTGCTTCTTTGCATGATTATTTCACCTTTCTCACAGTGTGGGAAATGACTCTTCAGTTTAATAAATACCCCCAAGAACGTGAACTGCCTTTCACTGAGCTTGGGGCAGTTACAACCCATCCTCCTCAAGCATTCAAGTTACTGAGCCGAGAGGAGCTTTATATACTGATGTGGCAATTACCTTTCCAGAATGTAAGATTGCTTCTCTCCTCTCTGTTCTTGTTTCTTCACAGGCTTTAAAAAAATGCACATGGAGGGGGGAAAAAAACAAATTCAAAGTTTGCTCTCAGTTCAGTGAAATTGCAATGGGTGCTGTTCATTTGCAGAAATACCTGACATAGCTTGATTCTAAAGAATACAAAAAAACAAGAGGAACTTTGCAGATTTTTTTCTAATGCTTTTTGACCATGACTGTTGTAATTCTCATGAAACTTCTGTATGTGTAATGCCAGAGTGTCTTGGGGTGACTTTATGATGTGTATCCCATATCGCTGCCCTATGCCCAGAAATTAGTTCATGTGCCTTTCTGTGCCTTTAAACTGAGCCTGAGAGGAGGAAGGAAAAACTGAGCAAAACTTTTTCAAAGCAATTTGCAGCTTGTTCAAGGTCACACAGAGATAGGGACTTCTTTTCCAGCTGCGGCAGGGGAGTGAGGAAGCACCCGGCTCGCGGCTTCCCCGTCAGCTTCTGGCCAGTTTCAGCTTCTTTTTCTCTGAAGGGAGACTGAGAGTTGAATTTTTTTTCCTTCCCTGGAATTTCAGATTTTCTCCCTTTTCTGCTGGACTGCTTCAATATCAGAACACATCGGGAGGACTTTCCACCGGGCACAGAGGGTCTGGCCCTGGGCCAAGCCCCAGCTCTGAGGAGACCAGAGGGAGCACTCTGACACTTTCCCAGGTTTTTTCTCCACAGTGAGAGATTTTATTATTTAGCATTATTTTCCTTTCCCCGTGTGTTTGTTAAAATAAATAGTTTTTATCTCCTTCACTTTCCTTTGATGAAAATTTCCCGAACCTGGTGGGGGAGGGGTGGTGACCTGCCTCCTCTCAGAGGATATATTTCTAAATTTGGCCAAACCGGAAAACAGAGAAATGGTACATTTTTAAGCTCCCAGTTTGTCACTTTGCATGAACTCACAGTTCATGATATGAATAAGGCTAGGAGTAAAATAAAGATTAAAAGGAGTATGAAAAGAACTAATAGTAGTTTTTTTAATATGCTAATTCTTTGTGGCTGGTGTTCAGATGACAGCTGACCTTAAGAAATCTACCAGTGATGAAGATTTTTACCTGTCATTTTGTCTTGCATACAACAACAGCACCAATCTGAAGTATTTTTAATAAGGGCACCTGCAGGACATCCCAAGGTTTAGATATTTTGGTCGTTTGTCTCATGCACTCTTTCATCTTTCTCATACAAGAAGGATTCAATTAACTGAGTCACAGCAAAGAAACCATGCAGAATTTTATCAGAACGGTTATATGCAAGAACTATGTGCTACTTCACTGGAAATCAGTGGCACCAGTCCAGCAACTGACATATGCTATGGCGACGGTGACACCACATGGGAGTGATGGGCTGGGCTGCAGGGTGAAAGGAAGTGCTAAGCAAAGTACACGGTAGACGGAGGGAGCTATTCCAGGTTTATCTTCCCAATGCTGTTTTTAAGTTTTTAGATTAAATTTGATCTCGATACAGTTCTTCTTTCCACAGATACAGTCCTTCTTTCCATAGATTTGGGAGTCAGCACAGCACAAGCACATGGAAAATACTTTCCAGTTACAGCATGAACAAGCTAAGCAGGAGGGACTCACTTCAGGATTTCCATCCACATTGCCATCTGCCCAAGGGAAGGGACAGCATGTCGTTGCACTATTCCTGGAGCAAAGAAAGGACCAGGCAGTTACCAAGTCTTCCTTGCTCTCTGCAGAAAGTTGGTACAGCCCACCTCAAGAGGTTTTTTCCTGCACTGGCTTGTTCATGCTGAAAAAGCAGCAGCAAAGACACAGGCAAACTCCTGGTGTCCCTGCCTCAAAGTCTCTTTATCGCAAGTCCACCGATTTTTTAGGGTGGGAAGGTGAGAAACAACAACAAAAACAGGACTAAAAATGTGGTACCCTGAAACAGGAGAAAGAGATGGTAGGATGAGAATATATTTCCCCTTGTACACATATGACGTTGTCCCAGCCTGCATCTTCTGAAGACATTCACAGGCCAGCCCTATTTTTTATTGTTTACCGTGACACAGTTTCTTCAAGTAACAGAGTGCTTAGGATAAATGTCAGACCTTAATTATGGAAAAAGCAGTCTGAACATCTATTCTTTACATAAACAAAGGCTTCTGTAAAAGATATTTGGCCACTTAACAGTGGAATTGCACCATCAAAGAAGAGGAAACTCCTGCAGCTTATTTTTTGAAATGAATGATCTGTCTACAAAGAGCAGTTCATGGAGCAAGTCCCTAAGACTGCAAAAGGGAAAGGCTGTTCAGTTACTCAGTGTAATCTCTACCATAAGCTCTATCTTATCCCACAGGTGTAAAATAACAACATCTGATCTGAAACCATCCCTAGAGCTACTAAGTAAACATATAAAAACCTAAAACTGTAACTAAAACTGCTGCTAATTGTTAGCTGTTGCCTGTGTAAGTGAAGGTGTAGGAAGTCAAGAAAAGCGCATTTCATTCCTCACTTTTCCTCCTGGCTCTCAGCTGCTTTTACTCCAGAAGTGGTCAGACCCCAGAAGCTATTCAGTTTCTTACCATGTTAAGAAGCTGGCCTAGAAGGCATAGACAGGTAACTTATTCCAGTGAAGCCCCTTCCTCCCCAGTATGTCCATGACACTCCCTAGCTTTCATGGGGGCATAGAGAATTGCTCCTGCAGACCCACCCACATCTGCAGGATTCCACTTACCATAGGGTAGAAACTGGGGAGCAGCCAGTTACACCATCAGTGCTCTCTTTCCCTGCTGTCAGAGAAGCATGAAGAGCTCATAGGGAAGCTAAGCACTGAGTCTGACATTTTACAAACTAAGAGCAAGGCTAGCTGCAGTGTCTACAAGCATAGAACTTTCACAGTTTCTAAATGTTCTGCTTGACAGAAGTCAAAAGCTCACACTGGTCCCTCAGGAGCCTACTTGGGATCAGAAAATAATTTTATCTAGCACAGAAGACAGCTGGACATTACCGTGATCAGGTTTGGCACATTCTGGGAGGTTGGTAATTCATTGGACAATATTGCCGTTATGTTGGGTTTGCTTCTTTGCTACATGGATGCATAATTTAAAACAGTGAGATGAAACTTAGCACACAGTATTCTACTTGCTTTATTCCTATCTTAACCATTGCAGTCAGTCAGTCATTTTATATCTGTATATAGCACCTAATCCATATTGCAATAACTTGTGTACCATGTTATATCACTGCACTGAGCCTCTGCCAGTTTCAGATCAGTCACCTCTGTCAAGTCCCATAGGATAAGAGGGCCTGTAAGACCTGTTCAAAATAATTTTTTACCCTGGATGGCCATACATGATCTAATTTCCATCACCAGCCAGGTGCCAGGGGAAGAGCAACTGATGTGGGGAAAGGCTGTTGGAAATGGTATTCCTGCCTCTGTCATACCAGCTGCTGAACTTCTGCTCTTTTGTTATCTGAATCTGCACTTGCAATGGCTGCCTGGATAGCCTCTTATTTTAATTGCTATTACTTTCAATGACATTAATCTGGGGGAGGGAACTTAGAGTTAAGGCAGCATATTTTATGTTTATAGAAACGATAATCATGTTCAGAGAGCAGATTAAAAGGGCTCTCATAATGATGGCAGTGAAGGCAGAAGATAGAGCTTTCATTTCCATAAAGCATCAAGCAAACCCTACTTTACTGCCAACACAATCTGCTGCTGGCTCTAACTATTTATGTTTATTTTTATGTATTTATTATGAGTCTGTCCCCTGCTGTCAAGGAGACAGGCTTCTGCTCCTTACCTTTCAGGAATGCATTAATCCTGGTGAATGGTTAATGTATGGGGAGGGAACAGAGCAAGAGGAATACAAACTGCAGCAACCTAGTGCAGTGTAAATCCTGGGAACAAGCTGAACTAGATAGAGATGAAATCTGGGAACTGTTCTTAATCCTGACAATTACAAGCAATGAGAAAGCACAGAACCCAAAATATTTTTTTTTTCTCCAAGTGGAAATTTAATTAATGCATCCCAGGTTGGGGTCTTGAAACAGCAAAATACAAGTTGATGCAGAGTTAATTCTCGTTTCTGCTGCTGGCCCCAAAAAAGCAGGTGTCGTCATGGGCTGTTGGCTGCCTCCTCCCGTGCACAGGGTACAGTGATTAGAACAGCATGAAAAGCCCGGTGAAGCCACCAGAGCTGGCACGGGCCAGTGTGCCTAACAGAAAAGCAGTGGGGGAAGTAGTCTCTTGATGGGTGATGTCGCTCTAAATAAGCCTTAGGTTAGCCCAGAAAAATTCTGTTAAAACCTTACTTTTCTTCCTGTTTGCTCAGTTGCCAAATTTGCTGAAACTACACTGGCTGTATGACTAATCGTGCCTGTTAGTATTTCCCCCACTGTGAGGAACCTAAGTAAAGTTACATTCAGAGCACTCATTGCAAACCCAAAAGCACTGAAGGAAAACACAAAGAAGGGAGTCCTAAATTCTAAAATTTCCCGTTCCTGTCCAACTGAACATTTTTCATCTTCTAAACCCTATGAATGCCTCAACTTTTTAATTATTTTTAATTATGTGATAGTTTAATCCTTGCCTTGCTGGTTCGTCGTAGAGACATCAGTGATCCAATCAAATGTTGTGGGAGGTGAATGGATCAGGTACACAAATGAGCTCTAGTAACAGCAATTTAAATGTCTCCCCCACTCCATACCTCCTCTCCACAGCCTCCATAGCAACCATGTTTTTGAGAATCTTTGCAAAGATTCTCAAAAATTCAGTCTCCAGGGGAAAGTAAACCCCTAAAATCACATTAAAAATCTGAAGCCGGAAAACCAGAGAATTCTTGCACAAAGCATAAGAGGGAAACATCACAAAATCTGAACCTCCAAGTCACACATCAATTCCAATTTTACAGTTTTCAATTCCATCAGTGCCAGTTTTCAGCATCATTATAGCCCTGTGATGCCTTTAAAAACTAGGAGGGAGGGAGGGCTTTTCAGTGCAGCTCCACTGAAACCTGTGTCTAATGATAATTTAAAGTAATTTATAACCCATAAAGCACTCACAGCAAGACCAGTATCACAGTATCTAGTAATATTTATGAGTTTTCAGGTCCCAGTTCTATTAATGTGAATAATATGCAGATTATTAATGAGATAAAAGAGTGTTTATTGTTCATCTTTCATTAAAAATACTAAGCGAGTGATCTGCAACCTACTGACATCTGGAATTATGGTTTGTGTTATCTGCAGATTTTGCTTTGTTTGCACTGAATGGGTCAGATCATAAGTGGTTTATGGTGCTCTTTAACATACAGCTATGGCATAAATAGGCTGAAAAGACAGATGCTATGCAAGTCAGCAGTTTACTGATTTGACATTCACCGCATATGCAAGGTTAACACAGCTTCTGTCCTGAACAAAAAGAAATCAGGGGCTTCTACATTCCCACTGAACCAGATGAGTGCTGGTAGTTTCAAGGAATAAGGGCACTGCTGCCACACAAGAACCTGCATTATGGCAGAGAAAAAGCCCAAAGGGTAAATATAAAATTCTCTGCTTTCTGAAGCAGCATTTGTGCAAAATGTATGTATGCATAAATACTTCTGAACATTGTTTTATTGCCTTTCATTTAGGGAAAAATGTGGTGGTTACATAAAAGGAAGCATCAAACTTTCTTTAAAAATAAACTATAGTATCAAGCCTAAATTAGCAAACCTGTAAGTGTTCTGTAATATCCTCCTGAACCTAAATGTGTGTTATAAGAGGTCTTTTGTATAGAGGGCATGACATGATTTAACACAAAAAGCAGGGAACCTGATATGAGGTAAGGTACTTAAGCCATGCAGAGGGGAGATTTAAAACCAGGTCTGTGTATACCAGGTAAATAACAACAAATACGTCACTAGAGCATCAGGCAAAGCCGATGTGAAGGCACCCTTTCTGCATTTATCTCCTCTCTTGTACAAAGTACAGCGGCAACACTTTGACTCTATTTTGCTAGAATGTAATTTCTGGCATTGTATATTGTCCAGTGCCTCTGCTGGCATTTGGTTTTGGATCTCTCTAGACCCACACCCCAGCAGCAGCAGCATTACCCTCATGATGTAGTGCTGCAATCCCTACAACTGTGTATCATTAGTGGGAAATCATTTTAATGCTCTTGTAAACACCATCAGAGAGCCAGGAGACTATTTGTATTTGTTTTACTGTCACAGACTAAGCTGCCTTATTCCAACCCTGTCCATCAAATTAGTGTTGGACCAGGTTCAAAGCACTCTAAACCTGCCAGCTCCAGTCTGGCTTGAACTTTAATAGAACCAGGCAACCACTTTCCAGAGCAGACTCTGCAAGCATATCAGTTGCAAATGCATGTATTGATAAGGTGCCCTTTCTCCATCAGACAGAAGACTGCGATCCCCATGTTGGAGGCACAGCACTTTGCTCCAAAGGTTTTGTTACAGGTTTTATACTTCACATTGGCAGAACTTTTTTGTTTTCCCCTCATGGAGAAAATGTAGGTGTATAAAATATTGGATAATCTTCTTACATAAAACATCTTACACTTTTATGTAAGAATACAGTCTATATTTAGTCCAAAGTCTTCCCCTCTGAGGTAGCTCTTGGTTTTAACCCAAGAAGAAGGAGAAAACTTGGCAGAGTGTTGAAACAGAGATTTTCTGACCTGGTCACTGGAAGAGATGGTATGATTTTTAGGAAAAAGTTATACTTTTCTTTCAAAAAGACTGAATATTCAGTTCAGCCCACCACAGTTAGCTATAAAACACAAAACTGTTAACCAAAACATAGTTGCTGAGATGGGTTTTCCAGCCTTAGCTGGGTGGGAGGAACAGGAGCCTGGGAACCTGGGACCACAGCTAGCCAGGGAAGTGGAAACACCATCCCACAGACCCACCAGGATGAAGTTTCTTCGGCAAAGTGGGGTGGCACTAATAGCTGCAGAGCACCCCTGAGGATGTGCTGCAGTGGTGGTATACCCCAATCTGCAGATCCAGCTCTTCTTTAGCCACTGCTGCTGGAAGTTGAGAAGGAAGCCTCATCTGCCCAGTCAAAGGCCAGGTCTATATTAAAAATACTTGCCAGAAAGAACTGCAGTTACAGGGAACAGGAAGACATAGAGGTGATTAATGCATTTTTTTCAATGCTGAAAAAGTGCCTGTGGGCAGTTCTCAGGAGCAGTGCTGGTAACAAGAGAAATTCTGAGTGACTGCACACTCAAGCACATTTCTTTTAGCCTTCGTTCTTGATCTTTTTTGTTCACTTTCTGACAACAATAAAATGTTCAAAGCTAAGCTCCACTGCTCATGGAAAGCAAGATGTTAGCTCGCCTCTCAGCTGCAATCAAAATTTGAATTGTATGTTTAATAAATTGGGATTGCGATGGTTAGTTACAAGAGGTAACAAAAGTATCTCTTAGGATTTGCATAGCAATCCTATACAGGAGGAGCTTCCAAGTACCGCTATCAAATATTCACAAGTGCTTGTAACCTTTTCACTTGTGTCCAGATGCTCTCCCCCATACCATGCTGTTCAGGAACTGCCACTAAAATCAGCACAATTCCCAGCAGAAAATACTACTCGGCTTGAGTAAAGGTGACAGAATCCAACCCTTGCAGGGGGAGGATGAGAAAACTCAGTATTAGTTTGAATAATTAATGTATCTGAGAATATCCTAATCTCCTTATGAAGAGAGAGGCAAAATCTAAATACATTATTCATTATGAATTATTCAGTCAGCTGTGTATGAATTATCCTGGGACTATTTCACTGGCTTTTAAAACTTCTTTCTTAGAACAAATAAATCTAGCTTGGGAAAAACATCCCCTTTAGTGGCCAACCACAGTTTCAAACTAGTCTGTCAGCCCAAGAGAAATTTAAAATGTTTCCTAGCATTTATATCTACTGTAGCATCATCTAGGAATCCAAGCAAAACATTTACATCATTGTAGCATCATGTAGGAATCCCAATAATAGCTTCTCATTATCTTCAGTGCAGTGCAGACAAAGATGTGACTATAATGCTGTTAGACTCAAATGAAAGTGTAAATGTATTCTAACACCATGAGATTTTATAAGACTAGGTCTAAAATTCTGGAAAGAAGGATTAATTGTTGACTAAGCATACAATTAGATATGCACACCTTCAAGACCATCTCCACGAAAAACAGGGTCTTTGCAATGTCACACCTGCCACATGTAGTGAGACAATTTTTCCTAGGACTCCTTTACTAAGCCCCACTGCCAAAACCTCAGAAGCTCAAGGAAAGGATGCATCTATGAATAAACAAGATAGCTGGATTTCACTTTCTGAGCTCTGAAATCCCTTGAGTGCAATATACTTACTAAAAATTTTTTTTCAGAGATTTGTACAGTTAAAATTATCGAGGTGGGAGAGGTTTAATATATTCATGCATAACGAAACAAGCCCACTCCAAAGTCATCAGAGAAGACACCAGATCAGGCAACTGAGGTTTCTCCATTCTTTGCATCCCTCTCTTTTTCCTTCGGTAGGACAGTTTACGTCCTACCACAAAACATTGTGTCCCTAGTAGAATGTAGAAGCGTAACACAGCTTTCTCTTTTGCTTATTCTAATGCAATGAAAGGCCTATGGGATGGACTAGTGGGAATGTCAGGTGCTTAAAACTCTTAAAAAAATACCCAAGATTAAAACCTTAGTACCGCAACGCCACAAGAAAAGTGTAACCAAGCTCAAAAAAAGAAACAAGCTGGAAAAAACTTCTTAGCCTTTTAAGTTAAGACAGAAGAAGGAAAAAGGGAGGATAAGAACTGGCATCACAGATGGAAAATGGAAAACAGCTATGACAGATCTCAAGCTTCAGTGAGAAACTCTGCTCTGTCTCAGCAGGGGGACCTTTTGAATCACATTTGTGATTCTTACTTCACTTATTTGAGGTCTATTTAGCTTTAAATCCTGTGTTCATTTCTGGGTATTTTCTCTCTCTTAATTAAACCTTCATATCTGACTTTTATTAAGATAGAGGCAAAGCTTGTACCTTCCTCATTCTCTCAAGGTTATCTTCTGAAATAGGATTGAATTCTTTTAATGGAAAGAGATGGGGGAGAGAACTGCTAAACCTGTGGGAAAGTTGTAATACCACAGTTATTTCTAAGAATACAAAAGATTATTCTATCTTGTATCTGGACAATCCAATTAGCCTAATGTCTGGGAATTAAGCAGGCTGCTGATCATATTGGAGAACTGACCTATTTCAATGGAAAACTGTTGTATTTGCACAGCAGTCTCACTGTGGCTTGGTTGCTGAGTCTCCAGAATCATCCTGAAATTAACCATGGACCATCACTGCTCAAAGAAGGAATGGTAACTTGTTCTTGAAAATCACAGGCACTATAATACCTGGCATGCTCACTGGCATGCACCACAAAAGTCAGTGTGGTCAGATTTTCATGTAGGTATCCCTGGTTGCTGAATTCACAGGGCTTTTTTCTAAACAAGTATTTAGCTAATGGACTCAGGATCCATAAAATATTTATAAAGTTTTTCCATTTCAGAGTGTGAAAAGAAGCCTTGCTGGTTTGAAAATTTTCAATAAATACATATTTCAAAAGCAAATTTCCCTCCCCTTTCCATTCCTTTTTTTCCATCCTTGAATGACACAGAGTGACATAGAGTTACTGAGTGTTATCACAGCTTAGGAAGTGTGTTTTGGAGGGGGCTTTTTGTCCTGTATTTGGTTTGCTTCACTAGTTCACTCCACACTTTGGAGTGTTTCCAGCTGCAACCAAGAGCAGAACCATGCAAAGCTGGTTCCCCTCTGCCACCCACTGGGAGTGCCTTTTCTGCCAGCAAAGGTGCCAGAGCTCTGGACTCTCCAGGGTGTCGCATACTTCTGTGGATGGCCACAGCCTCAGCAACAGCTCATCCCCCTCAGAGAAGGGATAAAGAGCCATACAAAGTTATTGGCTGTGCTGGGACAGCACTGTACACAGCATAGGGGCTCTCTCACAGAGAAACATTGCTCTCTTCATCCTTTCTTAAATGTTGTTTATGATACTTAAAACATTAGCATTTACCTCCACAAGCCCTCCTGATACTTTTTTAATCAGTAACAACACAACTGGAAATTACAGAGAAGTAATTATTTATCAAAAAGAATTAGTTAAATTTTTGGTAAAGGAAGTTTCACAATTTCAGTGGTGGAGATTTTTGTGTCACCTTCACATTTTATTTTCATTCTCAAACTTTGTGTTGATTGCCTTCTAGACAAGATGATTACTCTACAGAAGACCTTTTTTTAATCTCTGCATGCTTTAAAAAGAAAATAAAGAAAAAGAGGAAGAAAATTTAAAAAATCAGAAAACATAGACAAAATTAAGAGATGGTTGCAAAACTATAGCAACATATCTTGCAAAGCATTTGACACTCACACATGACATCTTTGTCTACAAACTGGAGACACATGGATTTGACAGATTGACCACTTGGTGAATAAAAAATTGACTGGATGGTCACATGCAAAGAGTTGTGTCAATGGTTCAGTGTCCAAGTGAAGGCCAGTGACGAGTGGTGTTTCTCAGAAGTCAGTATTGGGATCAGCACTGTTTAACACCTTTGTCAGTTCCAAGGATAATGACAGCAAGTTTGCTGACAAGGCCAAGCTGCATGGTGGTCAACATGCTGGAGGGAAAAGATGCCATCCCAAGCAGTCTTGACAGGCTTCAGAGGTGGATCTATGCAAACCTCATGAAGTTCAGCAAGGCCAAGTGCAAAGTCCTGCACCTGGGTCAGGACAATCCCAAGCACAAATGCAGGCTGGGCAGAGAATGGATCGAGAACAGCCCTAGGGAGAAGGACTTGGGGTTGCTGATTGATGAAAAGCTCAACATGACCCAGCACTGTGTCCTTGCAGCCCAGAAACCAGCCACGTCCTGAGCTGCATCACAAACAGCGTGGGCAGCAGTAGTACCCCTCCCTCACCCTGCTGCCCACTACTCTGCTCTCATTAAACCCCACCTGTAATGCTGCATCCAGCTCCAGGGTCCCCAGCTCGGGAAGGATGCAGATCTGCTGGAGTGAATCCAGAGGAGTCTATGAAGATAATCAGAGGGCTGGAGAAACTTTCCCATGAAGACAGATTGAAAGAGTTGAGTTTGTCCATCCTGGAGAAGAAAAGGCTCTGGGGAGACCTTCTAGCAGCTTTCCAGTACCTAAGGGGTCTACAAGAATGCTGGAGAGGAACTTTTCACAGACACATGTAGGCATAGGACAAGGGGGAATGGCTTTAAGACGAAAGAGAGTAGGTTTAGGTTAGATACTAGGAAGAAATTTTTCACTGGTAGGGCAGTGAGACACTGGAACAAGTTGTACAGAGAAGTTGTGGGTGCCCCATCCCTGGAAATGTTCAAGTCCAGGCTGGATGGAGCTCTGAGCAACCTGGTCTAGTGGAAGGTATCCCTGGCAGGGAGATTGGAACTAGGTGATTTTCAAGGTCCCTTTCATTCCAAACCATTCTATGATTCCATGACATTAAGAGGCCTAGTCATTCAATATAAAGGTAATAAAAGATCTAACTACCAGAAATACATGAAGTTAATAAATAAGAATCGATACCACTTTCTTATGTGGCACTCTTCTTAAATAGACCTCAGAGAGCTTTGTATGGGAGATCACTCTTACTCTCATGAAGATGAAGACCATTTATCTTCAATTGTATTAAAAGTACCATTTAGAATTTCAGTCCAGAAGGTGACATATCTCCCCAAAAAGGATTTGCTTTCTGAAATCTCCTCTACAGCTTGAGCATATATATTGTCATATATATAAGCTGGATGAAGAACAGTCAGGTGAGGAAAGAATTGGCTCATATGGGAAAGAACTGGCCTCATATGACGCACCAGAACTATTTCTCTTCTTGACCATTTTAGCAGTTCTGAGCAGAAGGCAGTTTAACTGCTCATGTCTTTCATGATATAAAATGTCTTAAGGCATAGAAAGTCATCTCACATTTCCTCCATAAAATAGTTTACCATAGAGTTTTTGCAGGAAGGGATATACCTGAAGATTACTGGCTATTTGGATTACTCATCAGGGTCTGATATTATGGTACATTTAAAAGAATTATGAGAAATTTAAAAATAATGTCCATGTTCACTAGCAAGAAAAAAAAGTTGGGACTGTAAATTGTGATGTTTCCTGCTAAAAGATCCCCAAACTCTTTCATTCATCCAGTGGAAACTGCTCAGTGCCTGAACCCTCTCGTGCAGCAGTAGGCAATAAAACTGTCATAGGTGGAGAATTAGCCCAGCCATCAGAGCAGTGTGCTTCTTACTTCTCTCAGTTGGCCCTATCTCTGCTTTGAACAGTTCACTTGATAGATAATTCAACAAATCAGCATGTTACCTTTTCAGTGATTTTATTCACTCTAAGTCAGAACTGTACTGCAGGATGAAAACAAACCCTAGGGAAGCCATCTGATCCAGCCAGGCATGGCTGGCTCCCGCGCTGTTCTTCTGCTGCCAGCCATCATAGCAGAGCTTGATGCGATCAATACCACATCCCACCAAATGCCAGCATTTGTCATCTTAGTCAAAAGGGACATGGCTCAGAAATTATGACTTTAGAAGGAAATTCGGACAGCAACCAATGAATACCAGTCACTGAAAATAAAATTGTATTACAACCAGTGGCTAACCCGCCAGTGCCCCCACACTCCAGCTTTGAAGGAAGCATTATAATTAGAAGAACAGCATTTCTTGAGGTGGGTGGTTTCTGTATCAGGCTTCAGTCCTAAGGGTAGATATATCATCTTAGATGTTACCTGAATATCTAGGAAGGTGTGAGATCTTTGGAAGCTTTTAATCATTTTGGAGTTTCTTTTAGGCTGAACTTACTGTCTCTGCCTTCTGTTTTGCTTTTCTCCTCAAATTCTTTGATTAATCTGATCCACTTTTTGTTCCAGCTGAAGTCAGTGGGAGTTTCACCTTTGATTTCATGGAGCTTTGGCCTTGCTGATATAAAGGAATTAGCCTTTTCTGATGAGGCTAGTTAGCTGTTAATGGGCATAAGACAAGGGAAAGGCAAAGGTCATGTAGGAGGACTTGTATCTCCTGTACACAGATTAGATAAAGCCGAACAGAAGCAGGGGAACAAGTAGACACTAATAAATGCCAACACTACAAAGCCAGCATGTAAGGATAGATGTTGAGAGGGAAAAGGATAGGGTCCAAGATCAAGCAAAAAAAAAAAAAAAACATTTCAGGCCAGTGCCATCACAGGAGACATTACACTGACATATTGATTACATATTGATGGGCTCTGGTGTGGACGGGGGTGCTGCTGCCCCAGCTCGAATCCTCTCTATCTCCTGGGAGGAGAGAAACTGCCTACAGCTTTAAACATGTTGGTTTTGTGCCACAATATCCACAGATTCTATGTGCTTTTGATACTGCCCTATGTACAATACTTGTCACAACTACAAGCAGCTCCCTTTTCAACTACTCACAGGATGAACGCAGCCACATGAAAGAGTTTTCATCCTAGAGTTTGTGTTTGCCACTGAGGCCCACCCTGTCACCTGACCATTTTGCAGATGTGTCCAGGAGCTGGAAGCAGCACCCTCATGTTAACATCCTACCTGCATCCCCGTTCTCTCACCACAGCACCTGCCACATTTGCAGGGAAGGATGTCCAAAAAGAGAGAGATGATTTACAGAATGGAAAAGGATTTATAAACAATGAGTCATTCGTATTCCCTCTGAGACAGAGGCAAATCTCAGCAGCTGCAGAAAGGAACATAAATGCCAGTGTAGAGGGTTTGGATGGAACCATAATGTGCATGTTTGAGCCTCCAAACATGACCCTTTGGGGCAGTTACCTGTCTACCAATCATTTTAGGTCCCAAGCCTTAAGCTCATATTCAAACAAAGCTAGGAAATGAGCCAGTGCTGTGGTAAAAGTTAAAAACAGTGCAGCCCACAATGCATTTTTTTTGTAGAAATGAAGCTCAGTTTTCTATTATACTGAGACTTTTATTATTTTCTGGTAAGTGTTTTCTGATACACTTTGTTAGAAAATTATGATACTGTCACAAATAGATAGCTCAAGTTCTTGCCTTCCATTTGGACATTTATTAGGGAGTGAAGTCCCTTTTGGGGGGTATTAGTTGTCACAGGTGGATACAGATCAGTGAGGTATAAGACCATTTATTTGTTTGATAGTCTGTAAAAACGTCAGGTAAATTTATCCTAGTATTTTAATGCTGAGAGATACAAAATGCAGAAGACACAAGGAAAAGGGAGAGGAAGCAGTACAGGAAGAGTGTGAGCCAGGGAATATAGAGGGTATCTTCCCATCCTTGGTGCTTTGGTCCATACACTATTTCTGTTTGGAATGCAAAACAAACCTGTGCATGGCTGCACCCTAATCTGTAGCAAATATAAACTACCACACCACTACTAAGTGGCAGTTTCTCGGACAAATCTTCACTTTTCATGACAACAGATTCCCTTGTAACAACAGTCTAGAGATTTGCTTGGTTGACTTATTGATTACTGAAAGCAGTGCTTTAATGCTGACTTTCCCAGAAGACCATGCAGCACGTTTGATTTTAACTATCCCTTGCTATTAGTAAGTGTAAATATTCATTTTCAGAATTTAAGCTTATTAGGCACATATCTACAAAAGAAAATGGTTCATACGAGATGAAAGCAACCAGGGATTTTGTCAGATGAGATCCAATAAGAAAAATAATGTTATAAGCTCTTTGTCTCCATTTGCCATCAAGCAACATGAGCTTAAAATATTGGCATAGATTAGCCTGGGACCATTCAGGCAATATATTCTCCATGGAATAAGGTCCACTTCCTGCAAAGATAAGCACACATATATATGCACACACACACATATTCTTACATCCATGAACTTGGATCCCTTTTATGATACGCAGATGTGTAAGTATTTACAGAATCAAGCATCAAAGGTACCACAGACCCAGAGAGCTGCTGCCATGCCAGGGGCTAAACTAATGGTTACTAATAGGGTTTTTCTCTTGCTCTTTGACAGAGAATTATGTTTACACTGAAAAAGGGAATAAAATCAATGGTGAGGTTTTTTTATACAGCTGTCATAGCTACCTCTTCACTATAGCAATGCCTTAGCTATAGGGAGAAAGGGTCTGCCCACAGCTCTGCCAGGGTGGGTGGCAGAGGGTCAGCAGGGCAAGTCAGAGCTGGGACCTCTCTCCATGGTCCCATCCCGCTGCCCAGAGGTGGCAAGTGGAGCTGGACTGGGGAATGTGGCCCCAGACATAGGAATGGTGCAGTTCTGAGGCCAAGCAGGGATTCAGAATCAGTGAAAGTTGTGGGCAGGAGTGGGCAGAGCTGCAGAAAGCTCAGAGGGTGACCAGGGGCAAAGGCTGAAGCTGAAATGCAGCTGAAGCTCCCAGAGGCATCCCTGCCCCAATAAGGTTTCCTGCAGCCTTTCTCACACAACTCTGCCCCTGAGTTCTCACAGTGTTACTCCACTGCACCCTACAGCCTTGGGCACACATCTCAAAACCCTTTGGGGCTGTGCAATTTCTTCAGGACCCCATCAGAAAGGCACATCATTTTATATCCTTTAGAAGCCACTTTTTCTTCTGTGTGTAAAAAAACCGACAGTGAGCATGAACAAGATTTCATGGTTTTGGTGATCACAAAATATATTTTTCTTTCTGTTTTTTGTGGGTTGTTGGGGTTTTTTATGAACTAAAGAGGTGATTTCTGGTATGCCTTTTGCCTGTTTTGTAGAAAATGCCTTTAAAATCTTCAACTATTGTATGTCTTTTAACTCCAAATAGTGAACAGTATTGAATTGCTGCCATAAAATACGAGTCTCCTAAGGAGACAGACATGATTACCATATTAATATTCCATGTAGTAACAAATACATGAAGTGGTAACTCATTGCTCTGGGAAGAAACACACTCTGGTGATTGAAGAAACACATCTGGGAGAAAGGCTGCTATTAACACCAGTGTAAGTGACTGGACATACAGCATGCAACAAATCACTTGAGGGTGGGATTTGCAAAAGTTTTATGGATGGGTGGAGACTGCAAATATAAAATTAGGCAACCCCCATCCTTCTAGAGTATTCAGTAATAAGAATGACCATAAATGTCCTTCATCTTGATATTTGTATTCACAAATGCTATGAAAAGCATAACGTAATGCCTCAAGCAGAAATAAATTTTTAAACATCTTTCTCCTTGAGAGGAGGCTTCTTGAACAACTTTATATCCCAATTCATAAATGATGGGATTTTGTGGAAAGATGTCTTACAGTTTGTCCTTCTTGGCTCTTAACCCACAGACTTCATCTATTTCTGCCATTCTTGGTATGCCTTTACTCATCCTATATAAGCATTCAGCAATCCCTTATTACAGCCTTAGAGCTCTTTATTAACAAGATTTTGATCCTGCTCTGCCAGGTTGCTGTTGTGCAGCCAGTTAAAGCACATCTGCCCTCTCTCCCCCCCAGCAGTATTGCCTAAGCCCACCTTTCCACCCTGGCATTGCCCTTTTCTACTCCTGTAAGGCTTCTGCAGCCCACCCTGAGATCAGACAAACTCCAGCACACCCCCTCTCACACCACACTGTTCTGGAAAACCCTCTGAACTGCTGACAGTGCCATCTGCAAGCAGTGCGCCAGCACAGCCGGCACAAAGAAGCACCACTGAGGCACTCCTTATCTTTTAGCAATCTTCTAATGAACATGTCTCAAAAAGCTCTAGATTCAAAAACCAGAGGCATGAAACACCTTTAGCAGACCTCAATGGAGAGAAGTTAGAGTGCAACAACCCTCCATCTTCTATCACAATTATTAGTTTAAACATAGCCAGGAATATTCCACATTAGGCTTCTAAATTTGATGCCCACAAAGGGAATTGCTAAACTGAAATTGCTGGAAGCTATTACAGTGAAGGAATGATGCTTGTCTCTGTCTATATCTTGACATAAGTACATGCAATATATATGAAATTTTTTTCAAAATTACTATAAGCCAGCATCTAGGAAGCCTCTGATAAGGGCAGTCATGCACTTTGCAGAAAGGTCTATCTATGTAATTTTTACCTGCTACATTTCTAGAATGACAATTTTAAATCCTAAAAGATTAAAGATGCTTGAAAAGGGCCACCATCTCCTGATGAAGCAGCTTCTGAGCTAACAATACTTACACTTTTCTTCTAAAGTTGGGAGTGTTACTCTATTGACTTCAGATCTTCCCACCACTTTTGCCACACTGTACCGGTTTGGCCAAATTTAGAAATATATCCTCTGAGAGAAGGCACAACCACCCCTCCCCCACCAGGTTCGGGAAAAAATAAATTTTCCTCAAAGGAAAGCGAAGATAAAACTATTTATTTAGCAAACACACGGGAAAGGAAAATAATGTTAAATGGTAAAATCTTTCACTGTAGAGGAAAAACCTGGGATAGCGTTAGAGTCCTCCCTTTGGTCTCCTCAGAGCTGGGGCTTGGGCCAGGGCCAGGCCCTCTGTGCCCGATGGAAAGTCCGCCCGATGTGCTCTGAGGTTGAAAGCAGTCCAGTAGAAAAGGGAGAAAATCCGGAATTCTAGAGAAGAAAAAGCAAAGTCCAACTCTCAGTCTCTCTCTCCGGAGAACCAGAAACTGAAAACAACTGGCCAAAAGCTGACTGGAAAGCAGCAAGCCGGGTGCTTCCTCGCTCCCCTGCCGCGGCTGGGGAAAAAAAAACCTCCTATCTTTATGTGACCTTGAACAAGCTGCAAACTGCTTTGAGAAAGTTTTGCTCAGTTTTTTTTCCTTCCCCCTCTCAGGCTCAGTTTAGAGGTATAGAAAGGCACAAAAAATTAATTTCTGGGCATAGGCAGCGATATGGGATATACATCATAACGTCACCCCAAGACACACACTAACTAGCAGTTTGCTTTGTTGCAAAGAGGGTGAATCCATCTTTTCTCTGTGGTCATAGTGCCTAGGGGAAGTCACCTAGGCCCGCATTACAGCAAGAAAGATTTGGACTGGATAATAGTGGGAAAACTGTTCTAACAGTAGAGTTCCTAAGTGGCTGCACTGGTAATTTAGGAGGCTGTGGACCCTCTCATGCTGGAGATTTTGAAGAACTGAGTACACATTTGCCAAGAAGTGTGTTAAGACATCTATGAGGGGACAGAAGCTTCTCAAGCTTCTGGTTGCCTATGAATCTCTGAGACAGAATATGTCTTAAAGCATTAGACTGAAATAGAAGAGCAGTTTTCCTTTTTGGCCAGTCCCAGAAGAAAAGCAATATTCCTGCACCTCACAGTACTGCAATGAACTCAGCTGTGAAAGCTGTCATAACAACATTCATCCAACTGTGCATGCAAAATGCACACTCAGTTACCACAACCATTGTAAGACTAAATGTGTGTTTACCTACAGCTATTCCTTGCCCAGCCTTGCATTTTTGTGCAGGCATTGACTGATAGGTGCGATTACAGTGGCTCCATGCATAATTCAATGCACAAAGACTGGGCTAGATTCATAATTTTTTTTCCCAAAGAAGCATCAATCTTCTCCTTAGAAAGAGGAAAAACAGGAAAGACTGGTTAATAAAAATAGCAAACAAGCTAGCTATCACCACTAGCCCAAGTGTTTCAATTATAATTTATTCCATTTCAGCTGCAACATTCAAGACCTATCATGAGCATCACGCAGTGATGTGCATACTCCCACACCCGTGGAAAGTGGATCATACATCAATATACCATATACTACAGTCACTACCTGTATTTTAAGTCTCCATTCCTTAATAAAGACTTAACAATTTCCCTCGATTTTCTGGAGTTTGTCTAGATTTACTTTGGCAGAAAAGTAAAGGAATGTACTGCAGAGATGTCTGTTTCGCTCAGAAGTCATTTAGTTCTTAGAGACAAAAGTTTGGCTGAAAACAGCATAGAAATCCAAAGGTCCAAAGTGTGTTGGAAAAAAACAGAGCAACCCATCATAACCAAGCAAAAGATTTTCAGTGACTAATGCCATAACTTGATGGTAGTCTTGAATTTAGCAGAGAGCTTGGGAGTGTATGAGTGTACCAGGACAAGGTGCTTGACTCATAAATAAACCTCGTTAAGTGATGTCATATTTACAGGCTGAGATGCACAGCCTGCGTTTATTCTTGCTGAATGCCAGGCACTTGGTGAGTAAAAAAAATAATTGTAATTACAAATTTCTCTTTTTTCTTTTTTCTTTTTTCTTTTTTCTTTTTTTCTTTTTTCTTTTTTTATAATTAGGCTTCTGGATTGGCCAATCGTGCCATATTGTGGAGTCTTGAATGGCTGCTTCACTGGCATTTCCTTCTCATGATGCTTCTGAAAAAGCCATTTTTCTATTCTTATTTAAACATGAGGCTTTCCAGAAAATGGGGAGCTTACTTTGAAACAATTGTTCCTGGATGGTTTTATTGATGTTACAGAATCTTAGCTGAAAGTTTTCATCAGTCTTCACCAGATTATGCATAATCAGCTTAAAAGAAAGAGCTTTTAGTCTTAGACAAGACTAAATCACCCTTCCCATTCCCAGTGGGCTGAGCCCCATCGAACACCTCATAGGATTGCTGCTTCCCAAAGAAGCTGCAAACATCAAAGTAGTCTGATGGCAACAGTCTGGTGATGCACAGAATGACATGGAAGGTTCACTCACATGCTCTGGATTTACTGTTCAGTCCCTCGATGTACAGAATCATGTCTTGACCCTTGACAGTGATCAATGATTATCCTACAGAGTGTACTATTGATAATCTCCTTGTTCTTACTGCACATGCCAGCAGAAGCTCTGCTGCTTTTACAGTCTGTCCATACCCATGAACTTGTCTTTGAAGGCTGTACTTACACCAGAGTTGGCTGAATGACTTGGAGTCTGTCACTCATGCTCATGACTCTGCAGATCGTCTTCATCAGCTGGTATTGCTTTCAGTCTTCATCTGGCTGAACCTGTTGATTGATTATTATATGAATGCAGACTTGGGGAGATGTGTAATGCAGTATTTGTGAGGCCTTCAATTCTACTTTTGAACTGGAAATTTTATTTTTCCCAAAGCACTGCATTTAATTTTGCAAGACTTACTTCAGCAATATGCGTGCATTTTCTAGAGCAAGAAAATATTAAGCTTCTGTGTCCATATGCCCGAATGGCAACTATGTTTGTGTTGAGACAAACAGTAAGAACATGTGCATGTGTGTGTTAAGTTCCAAATGTATAGTATTTATCAGGCACATTATCTGTGCATTATCGATGGGCATCAGAATTCCCAGCCACATTCCAAACAGTTTTCACAGCTGATCCTATAGTGGCTAAATTCTTCTCTCCATAAAGATTTCTAGAAGGACTCATGGGTGCAGAGTCTTTAGCACTGTTGTCACCTCTCATTGTCATGTTGTGACATGAACATGAATTTTAATTGCAGATTTTTGTTCTATCAGCTCTATCAAGAAATAGCTTTGAAAAGACAATACAGTTATTCAGCTCAACAAATACCCATCTGAAAGTGATATCCAGAGACTATTGCTTGTCCACTCATCTTACCCTTTATCTCTGCCAAGATTCAAGTAGCTGTTTTTTGACCCCCAAGGTGAGAAAGGACAGACCAGATGCCCACAGCAGCTGGCCAAGGGATATTGAGAACTGAGGAAGCTGGTGGCAGGAGCCCACCATACCCACACTAGGTATTTTCTCACGTAGGGTCGGAAACTGGAAGTTGCAAACATGGTTGTGAAGGGGGAAATGGGATGTTGCCTATGAGCAGAATCAGAGTTTCTTGATTGTCAAGGCCACTGAGGCCGTGTGCAAATGCCTCCACACAGACACAGAGCTATTCTCAAGATCTGTAATCAATTGTTAGTAAGGGACAAGGAGCAAAAATAAAATTCCCAGATATGACTAAAATTGTTTAAACCCTCAAGTAAAAATTCTCATTAGCATACAATACTCATATTTCACATAGCTCTTGAATATGTCAATTCAAAAATTATCCACAGAATTTTTTTCATACATCCCCACAGGCTGAGCCTGGCCCCACCACACAAGGCACTTTCCTGAAGCTTGAAAGCTGTTTAATCTTCTTTTCTGTCCCCTCTTAGATAACTTCTGAACGGATTCTATAAGCTCCTTATACTAAAAGGTGATCATAGTGTAAGGCCAGAAGTTCCCAGGTTCCCTTCAGAGGGTGGACACATACTGGGCATGACCAGTAAGCTGTAAACACAGATAGATTTCAACCCATTGCACAAAAGGGTTTGTGGTATGCTGGAGCAAATATACGTATCAGAAATTTCCTCATGACAATAAGAAATCACTAGGAAATTACTGGGAGGGAGAAGAAGACAAATGTTTTTAAACGAGTGGTCTGAACCTGTCCCTTGGTGACTGATTGAAATGAGTATTATGAGGTCTGGATTCAGCCTTTTATTATGAGACACTGAGGTTCTGCAGTATATTTTTTTCCTTTCTTTAATTTAGATTTGTGCAAAAAACTGGCATGAAATACAAATAAATGACAAAGCACTGAGAATTAGGCCATTTGTCTGTAAAACCAGACATAATCCCCAAAATAGCAAAATACAGAAAAATGCGTCAAAATGTATTAGCAATGACAGGCCATATATTACACAGGCTGTTAATGCAACTGTAGGTCACTTGTCAGTACCAGTGACTCACAGAAGCCTAACAGTAAATGTAAGAGGCGTCATACAGACAAATATTAATTAAAATAACAATTACTGCTAAGTGCAGCATTTTGCTAGATACAGTGACAGCTAGAAGACTGGTGAGGTGCTCACAATAATGAGCAAAGTAAACATTTCCACCCTCGAGTATATACATATATACACGTATATGTATATATTGCTTGTAGGAAAGAGCTGAAGAAATATGTAAATCTCTATGAATACATCATTTTAAATGCTACAATAATCTTCCTTATTTCAAAAGCCCTCTAAAGAGAGATTTAAAAACCCCATAGCTGTTGCCTTACACAGACACCCATAGGTCTTAAGAGCCAGTGGATTTGCCCAGTTCATGTGGGTTTTCTTTCACCCCAACCTTGTCTGGCTTCACTTACCCCTAAATCCCTGTTTTCAGCATGGTGAGGCTGGGCTGGCCAGCAGTGGGGCAGCCTGCAGCAGGGACCTCCCTCAGCATCCCCGTCCCCAACACTCAGAGGTGACCAGCAGAGCCAGGCTGGGGTTGGCCGTGGGAACAGGGCATCTCTGGGACCAAGTCAGGGAGGCAAGTCTGGGATCAGCAGACAAGATTCATAGGGATGGGTACAGCTGTACCACAGCATGAGGGCAGGAGCTGAAATGCAGCCCCAAAGCCCGGGGATGGTTCTTCTCACAGCTGCTTCTGGCCACGTTGCTGCTTTCCCAGCACTGAGAGCGCCGTTTGCATGGTGTGCCAATATCAGAGCAGCCCAACCACTCGTGTTACAGAATGTGGCAGAGCCTGTCCATGTGACCAGGGCACCTCATATTTTCTTCTGGAAGTCTCCAAATCTTCAATTTTTTTTGGACCGTACTAAACATGAAGGGCTGATGGATATGGCCCCCAACCTCAAAGTCGGAGTGCCACTGAACAGAGAAGCCATGCTCCAAACTTAGCACAGTGACAGTTTCCTGTCCAATTCCCCTTTGGCATGTTTTCATGAGGCACAGTTTGTTTCAGACACAGACTTACAACATTGCATCTTCTCCACCTTTAAGCCCATATGTGGGAAGGATATTGGCATCCTCTCAGTGATTCTGCACTGAGTTCCTGTTAATGTTCCTTAGCATGAGAGGTGAGTCAGAGCCACTCTTCACATCACTTTCATCTAGAAAACAGTGACTGTGTTTCTGTGCAGGCCAAAGCGTGGGGTCTTACAGGCATAACTTTGCCACAATGACTGTAAGCCTGCAGGAAAGCTATATAGATAGGACATGAGGAAGTGCTGAGTGTGCTGCTCTCATCAGTGAAGATGTGAAATAAAGTATTTCCTGATGAAGGTTCAAAGGGCTTTTTATATCACATGAATTTTGTGATTAGCTCACCAGAATTATCACCAGAGGTTTCACCTACTGATACATGTAGGCAGGGTCATAGATCAGAGCACAGACCTGGTGGGGGATGTACACACACCCCCTGTGCTTCAAGGCATGTCAGGAAGGTCTGTGGAATCACCTGCACTGAGTCAAGAAGGAACTTGCAAAGAAACATCATCATCCCGTGTCTCTCAAAGACAGGCCATCCACTTGGCCTATGAAATTTCAGATCAATATAGTAATTGTTTGAGTAATTATGGTGCTATTTGCTGAGGTGGTAGTACTTTCCCATTACAAGCTGTCTGCTCTGATGGATTAGAGGTACTCTGGTCTATCACAGAGCTGAAAGGGTTGTACCCTTTCTGGATAACATTTGTAGCTGGAAGAGAAAAAGGTCATTTATAATTATTTTTCAGGTATACTGGCTTAGCTACTCATTTGATTTATCACGTGTCCTTTCTGACACAACATGAAATAATAAGAGAGTTAGATAGTCTTTAGAGGAAACAGGCATCCAACTCATAGACTATATCAGTTTCAATACCACAGTTCAAAGAAATACAGCTCCTTTCAATATATCCAGGGATTTGTTCACCAGTTTGGGTTGAGCTGCTTTCAAAATAGATAGAAGAAACCTCCTTGTGTGATATAACCAGATGCCATTTGCAGAGACTGTGACATATGGTCCTTCAGACGTGGAGATAATCACAGAGGATAATTCTTGAGAGCCCGTTAGGATTCCAGAGTAGCTGTCTCTGCCATGTGGTGCTTGCTGATGTCTAAATATGATAAATTCACTCACTTTATTTTCAAAAACACAGCTGAAAGAGTTTTAAAAGGAGTAGCATGAAAGCAAAAAAGTATCAACCCTAATTACTCAATCAAAGTGAGAAATATATTCCTGATTCCATCCAACTTCAAGGCAAGTTAATGAACTAAATAGAAATCTGCAGCTGAAACTCACTGATATGAGAATAATCTAATTTTCCACAATGAATGCAATAAGGATTTCAAGGGAGCCTACACAAGCTTTTGTTCAATACATGGCTTGGGCAGGCAGTGGGAATACCTCGTTCTTTAACCCCTTTTCTCCCCTAAAGAAAACCAACCCTTGTATTCAGGGTAAGAAGCAAAAAATTTAACATTTATGTTGTTATCACAAAAAGTATTTTAAAATGGGCCTTAACACAGAGGCTGTAAACTACTGGCTTCCCCAGCTATGCACAGGGGGTCCAGGCTGGTATTTGATCATGTGGCTCTCCCAATCTGGTATTCATCCATCAGTATTGACAAAAATAACTATCTGGAAGAAAAAAATCACAGTAGATGGTTGTGACCATCTGAAACTGCAGCAGTGCCTAGCTGCACGCCTTTACCCTACACAGAAAAGGACCAGGGCTGAAGAGCTAAACCCCTCTCCTAGTTCACTCCTACCACCATGCCTGGGTAGGTACTGGGGCCAAGGATAATGCCAAGGACTGGTCCCAAAGGGAGTGTGGGCAAGATTCCATCAGCATCAGCTTGACATGAGACCACCATGTCATTGGACACATACAGCCATACTTTATGCCATGAAACCACTGCTCAACTGGCCTGTGGCACAAACCTTAGAGAGTACATCAGGTCTCAGGCACTTTGAAATAAAACACATGCAATAACACCCATAGTTTAAGCTGCAGGCTGAAAGTCAGAGGCTGTGCAATGCAAACGCAACCAGTCTGCTCTGCAGTGAGCCTGCCTTACATAGCATGGTGCAAGACATTTTGTGCTCCCCAGTCCTGAGTTTATTCCTTAACCTGTTAGGCATAATCTGTAAATCACTCCACAGGTCTGAGATACATAATGAAAAAAGCTCCACACACCAGGATCGATAGAGTTAGAAGTTTCTTTGGGCATCAGATTACTCCCAAAACAACCTAGAAAGATGTGAAGGGAGATGGTGCCATCAGTTGAAACACTGAAATAAAGATTTTAGTGGTTGTTGCCACAGTAGCTGAAGCATACAAGAGGAAGTCCTACAGGCTTCATAGGAAGATGTAGCACATAGGAAGACATAGCTGACTTAATGTCAGCTGATGAATCTCTATCTCCCATGATATATTTACTGCCCTATTATTTGGTCTCTCTCCTGACACAAGGAATCCTTCTTGTGTTGTTTTTTTTCTCAGTGCAATGCAAGACACACTGGATGAAATAACATGCAGAAGGTGAAAGTCCTTCTGGCCTTATACACCTGTGAAAGCAATATGTGTGAAAATAGTGCCAAAGTATCCCATAGGTATTTTTAAACCAATACAGTTTGAAAACTGCTGAGTACTCAGCTTACCTGGATAAAGGAGACTAAAATACTTCTGCTGAAGCTAGAATGGGGTCAGTTGTTGACAGACATGCCTTTCCACAGGGGAACATTCTATGTGTAGTATGTGACTGCTCAGTTGTTAAGAAATGTCAGTGCCCAGCTCAGATGTGCAGAGTGTTCAGGAGACCTCTTCATGTCTTTTAGATCCAGCATATCCCACTCCAACTGAAGAGTACAAGAAAATTGCTCAAGTCTTCAATCTCTTATATGCCTTTTACACATTGGAATGGGCTGCCCAATGAGGTGTTGGAGTCACCAGTCAAAGACTGCACATGGCACTAGGTGCCCTGGTCTAGTTGACAAGGTGGGGATTGGTCAAAGGTGGGACTCCATGAATCTTTTCCAGCATTAATGATTCTGTGATCCTGTCTTGCCTGAGAGGGCAATCAGTTATTCTGTGTGGATTGTATGAAGTTTGGTGTGCAGGCTCTGGAAACCTGTGCTTCCAGACATCAGCAGGTAAATGAGGAAGAAAAGACTGTTTCCAATTCACTTGTAAAGTTTTAACTGCTCACAAGCTCATCTATGCCACAAGGCAGCAGCAAATTGGCATTATCAGACTTGGGAATATGAATTTTGTGCATCCCAGAGTAACAGAACATCCACTGTCTGGAGGAAGAAAATAGTGTGAGCAGTTAACTTTTCGTATTTGTCATTCCTTCCATTTTAAGAAATGAAAATGCTTCAAGTGCTTTCATTAAACTCATTTAACAACAGAGGAACTAGAACAAAGACGCAGGAATTCCATTCTGCAGGAGATGCTAATCACCTTGGATTTGTTTCCTATGAAAATGACACAGAAAAATAGGATGCATGAATGGAGGGAACAGAAGTTTTGGACACCCATGATTAAAGCATTTTTTTTAACTTTCGGATTAAAATAAAGCATTTCTTGGCATTCCAAAACCAAAGCTTTCCCCTTTGATTCACTGGCCAGAAATGAAACCTTTTGTTTTCAAAGAAACTATTCACAGTTTGCAGAATAGTGTGAGTTGGAAGGGACCCACAAGGGTCACCGAGTGATCAGAGTCAGCATTAATCTCTGCGTCCAACCCAGCTGCAAAAAAGCCTTTGGGGAGTTGACTCCCCACATCTTCCTGTTCTTCAGATGGGCACTCTTCCCCAGCCAAACTGTATTTTCCATGGCCTCACCACACAGCAGAGGTCTAGGAGAATCCTGTGATGTATCACACTGACTCAGCCACAAGGAGGAACAGTCGTTGTTTCTCATTTTTCATGGGCACAGTTTCATCAAAGTCTTTTTTCCTGTGGCAACTTTCTATTTTGATGAAACGCACTGTTTCTCATGGAAAAATATGTGATGTTTTCTATAGGCTATTAAACACCCCTCATAAAACAGATTGAAGAAAGAATGAATGAAGACCTTTACCACTGAAGGCAGACTTTTCCCTGTCAGAAAAACAAAAAATAATATTTGAATTAATTTGGTAGGTAATTCTTCTAAAATGATGGAAGTTTATCAAGCATTTATCTGTAAATGTATGTTACACTCAAAGATGAAGTAACACATTCTGAATTTAATAAACATGGGTGTTTACACAGCACCAATGATTTCAATTTTGTATGGCATGGCTTGTATTTTTAAGAGTTATTTACTAATAATTTAGGAAAAATGTACAGTCTGAATGTTAAACTCTGTAATTGTTCTGTTGTGCTACTTGTTTCTAAGGGGCAAATTCAATAAAATTCATGTATTTTCCAGTGTAGACATATGTATAGGAAATCACTTCTATTACCCACGGCAAAATAAATTATTTAAATCTTCACATTCCTCACAAATTCCAGTCCTCTTTTTGACTAGTAACTACACAGTCATAAATCACAATTATCATGAAATATTGTGTTATTAATAACATGCTGTCCAAAAAGTCAACAATAATATTGAGAGCTTCTGCTATTATTTCTGCTACCTGTTGATAATCTTGATGGATCATAAATGGTCATCTGAGTCATATGAGATTGATTTTGTTATCTGTTTGGCTGACATCCAAATTGAATGAGAGGAAAATCAGCTAAGAAATGATGGAGAGTTAGAAATTCCAAGTGTATTTATTTTTGTTACCACAGATAATTTCAAATACTCCCTCCAACCATTCTGGCCTGAGAACAGATACAATAATGTGTCCTCTGAATCGCAGCTCAATGTATCAGTTCTATACACGAGCATTCCAGGGTATTCCTGTCTGCTGTGAGATTCCCTGCTTAGGCACTGTGCTAGAGACTAGAAAGTGGAGGTCATATTTCCCCGACAGACTGGAGAAAGAAACCCTAGAGACAAAATGGGCTTTGATATAGGTACAAGTGTAGGTGGAGGGGTAGGTGTAGGCATGGGTATAGGCATATACTGTCCCAGACAAATAAAACTATTTTAGAAACTGAGATTTCCTTGGTAGCCTCCCAGAGGTGTCTGACAAAAAGAAGGACAAGGAAGACAAGTCTCCTCCTCGCTGTCCACAGTGGTTGTCCAGCACTGCACTACAAGGTGAGGGGAAGAAGTTTCCTACTGTCTTTGGAGACACGGAGCTGTAAAGTGAAACAGCGAAGAGCTATTTATACAAAGGAAAAACG
Source organism: Aphelocoma coerulescens (assembly GCF_041296385.1). Taxonomy (NCBI): domain Eukaryota; kingdom Metazoa; phylum Chordata; class Aves; order Passeriformes; family Corvidae; genus Aphelocoma; species Aphelocoma coerulescens. Next base: position 13,974,630 of record NC_091013.1, on the reverse strand, counting down.
TGCTTCAGGTTCCCCTCACCTGTCGGGGTGGATGCCTGGAGATTCTGATCACACGGCTGCGGGGGGCTGCCTGGGACAGAGACCCCACACACATCTTCCTAGCTGGGATGAACTGCTCCTCTAGGGAGCAGGAGCGCACAGCAAGGAGCAGCAGCCAGAGCCAGCCCCCTCTGCGCTCCTCGGCGCGGCGGGGGATCACTCAAAAGGGGAGGAATCTCCTCTCTCCTGCTCTAGCAGCTGAATTCCCTCGCCACCACGCTGGGAGCTGGCGAAGAGGACGGCCTGGGCCAGGGCTGTCGTTACCGATGTAAATTAAACAGTTACCACCGCAGGGTGACTCTCTGCTCTTTCCCCTGAGCAGATAGCTGCTCCAGAAAACACATGCTCTGGCTGCTCAGGCTGAAAGGAAGAACCGCAGAGATTTTATTTATAGATGCAATAGGCAGGTGTTCCACATTTAATGTCTGCCCGGTAAGAGCTGGAATTGCCTCTTTGCCCACAACGACTACGTACTTGATTACTTTCTGTGTATAATGCATTATATATACTCTGTACCTCTCCCTTCCCCTTGGGATTCAGTGCATAACCTCTGTACAGCTGTGTTGCCCTCTCCTGCAGCAAAACATTTACTGATCTTATCAAGACAGAAAGATAAAGTGCCGCAGACTGTGGAAAACTAAACTTTAATGGAGGAGTTCACACCAAGGTGTGCCTGCTGTGTTTCTGGATGGCAGAAGAGTGTTGTGCAATGAACGTCCGTCCGTCATTTCAGCATGAAATGTTTCATCAAGGCTTGGAAAGCCGTGTATGAAATATTAATTAAGTACTGCTAAGTCTCACTATACCATTGTGAAACTGGCACAGTGCAGCTTTGTGCAGGTTGTTTTCAGAAACTGTTGCCTTTTATTTCAGCTACTTGATCATAGCATGCTGCATAATTTATATATGTAAGAGCCTTTTGTAGGGCACGTTGGTAGAAAAGCTCATAAGTACCACAGAAGCTGGGATCTTGTCAATATTAACAAGGATTTTTTGAGGCTGGCAAGCAAGCACAACAAAAGCAGTTCCTGTGCTTGTTGCCATCCATGATTTTGGTAACTGCAGGTTTGCTACAATGACTTCTGACAAAGCAGTAAGAAAGCAAAACTAAGCTCTCCCAAATCCAAATGAAACAAAAAAGACACCTTGCTGTTAATGCAGGATGCCAGCCATACTGTGGCACAAATGCATTTTGAAAATGTATGAAAATGAACTTTCAAATGGTTTTCATTTGAACTGAGGGAGAAGGCAGATCCTTTTGGGATTGCAGTGCTATGCACCAATCACCAGGAATGCAGAGCATAGGAGCACGGGCAACTCCACTGTAGATTGCCTCTGACAAAACTGGGAGATTTTTTTTCCACAGTTCTTGACCAGAATAAAAATTCTGACATGCCATTTTTACATTAGGGAAAGGCATCATCAGATTGAAGATCATTTTGAAACACTTTCCCTCTTTGGGAATACCTTTTTTGTGTTTGGAAAAATATCCATAGGAAAGAGTAGAGAGGGCTGGGGAGGGCTGGGGGGTGTCCTCAGAGGCTACTTAAGAAGCCATTAGTGCCAAAGAGACCATCTGGTGAGCAGACCTCAGCTGGGAAACATCAGGAAGCACCACCACAATGCTTCCTGCACAAGCAGGTAAGCAGCAGTGATGCAAAAGTCAGGCATGGCAGCACGACAGCACAGCTCCAGACCTGTGAGTGTAAGGATTAATGCCACCAGATCTGCCTACCCAAAAGCTCAGTGCCTACCCCAAGCCAGGGATCCAAACTCCCTTGCCCCACAGTGCAGAGAGCACCTTCCTCTCCTCCTAGGTTGTGGAGGGAACCTCCGTGATGAGCTTGGGTTGGACCCCCTAAACTTTACAGAGCTACAGCTGGGTGAGGGGAATGCAAGGGATGTGCCAGGACTAAGAATAAAGCTCACAACTCTTTGCTTTCTAGCTCTACAATTAAACTGCTAAAACATGTTGACAATATGCCTGAATCTTGTTGGAACATCTATGGCAGAAAAACAGCTTATGCCTGCGCCTGTAATTACTTATAATTAGAATGTGTAATTGGGATGTGGACAAACAGCTAGGCTCAACTGCATACAGAGGCCTGTCCCTGCCACAGCAAAATTTTTAGAAAGATCAAACAACAATAATCACATTTTGTAGGTACTAATTTTCATAGCCTGCTAAAGAACCATATACAATAACTTGCTGAACAATTCTGGTTTTTACAGTTCTGCACCCTTAAAAGACAGACTGTAGTCAAGATATCTTGAGAAAGCCAGTGTGTTCTTTCACATTCTTGACAATGTCTGTACAGCACAGAGGATCACCCTGGTCTGCACTGTGCACAGGGCTATGCCACACATCCTTGAAAAAGTGATGGTAACCTGAGTAAGTAATGGCCTCTAGAGCCAGACACAGATAAGCAAAAGGAAATGTGGCCCTGGGTATCTTGTTGGAGAAGGGTGCAAAGAGGTGTGCTTGATGCTGTTTCCACTGCTGTGGCTGCCCAGGAAAAGGGATTCAGCAGCAGCAGCTGGGAAGCCCCAGGACATTGGTGTTGGACAGTCCCTCAGTCAACACAGTCCCTCTCCTTGCCTCTGACTGCCATCCCTTGGTACTCCAGGCCCACATGTTCTCCCACCATGGGCAGAAAAACGTCTGTATATAAGACCAAAGGCAAAGGACAAGCTGGGCAAAAAGATGACTTGGAGGACCAAGGCATCTGGAGGACACAGCACAGACTGTGCCAAGACAGCCCATCCAGGCTCTGCCGGGCGTTCCACCTCACTGCCATCTGTGCTCTGCCCAGGGCCCCCAGGCACAGACCATGAATCCAAACACAGAGTGCTACGGATACCTGTCAGAGAGGACATTCAAATGGAAGTGAGATGCTTTGCCACTTCTGCTCCCCCATTTTCCTGGCAAGGGAATAATTCTCCAGAAAATGGAAAGTATTCAAGGAGTTATTCATGAACATGGCAATGCCACAGCATCTTCCATGTCCCACCAAGACAGCGATGCTGGGAGAACAAAACAGAGCAGGTCACACAAGAGACAGCACTTTTGTCCTAACCCTTATGGCTGTGTTGAAGAGCTGAAAAAATGTAGAGGAAGAGGGCTAAATAAAAAAAAATTTAAAGTCACAATATCCCTGAGGAAGTTATTCAGTAGATATTTCCGTCTGGTACATAATGAAGCTGCTTCTCTATCATTGATGGGTTTTATTCTCCACAGGTTCCCTACAGAAATGTAGACAAGTACCAAGCCTGCTCAGCCTACAGGAAAAAGCAACTGCTGACTTGCAAGTAGAGCCAAAGCCTCCATCAAAAATAGGCTGGATTTCAGGATTCACTCCAGTAGGAAGAGGAGGCACAAATCTGGAACTTACAGGTGAATTTCTAGGGAACTGGAAATGCATCTGAGAAAGTGCAGCTTACCTGACAGGAGGCATTCTCCATGCCCTCTGCATCAAAATATTTGCAGGGAGGCTAAAGCAAGGAGAGACAAGAAGGCTAAATTTGGCCAGCAACATCCCTTGCTGCACAGGAGACCTGATGCTGTGCAAATATTTCCAGTCAAAGACATAAACTGCAGCCCAAAATCCAAATATGTTCTCAGAGACACCTATTTCCTCCAATATTTACTTTTTGTAAGTATATTATCAGATGGCGAGTAAAAATTATTTCAGATCCCTAAAGGCACATAGGCACCTTCATGCTGACAAGAGCACAGTGGACGGGCTAATTGTTTAACTTCTCAGTTTTCAATGGTGGCAGGCTATTAAATCAGCTTGGAGCTGACTCGGTACAATGCCCTCCAGTTGCAGAGCTGAAGATTTGTTCCTGTTCTCCCTAATTACTTTGGCATAATTAGTTTCTGCATTGCAACTGATTTGGCCTCTGTCCTGCCAGCGCAGCGTTTTGTCAGTGGCTACTCCAAAGTTCACATGTGCCATTTTGCCCTTACCTACCACATCCTCTATGCCCCTAAGTCATTTGGAAGAAGACACTTTTTGCCTGTGGTGATCATTTAAGCATTGTACGTGTCCCTAATTATTTTCTTTAGTAATCTATCTAATAATGAAGTAAAGTTTCTTTGTAATAAGGGAACTCTAACTCTTGCAAAATTCCAGTCCTCCTTTATGGTAGCTGGCTTTAATGATAGTTCATGTACTTTTGCTTACAGATGAACCACTCTTGAATGTTTTCAAAAGTCATGGATGAGTATTATCTGGCCCTAGTGATTAATTTCATTTTTAAATTGTTCCTCATTTTTATTACCTACAAGAAAACAAGAAGCTCTACAGCAGGTACTTCCCCCTTGTCCACTGTGGTGAAGATAAATGCAAGGAATTTGTTTCATTTTGCTGCAATTTCCTTATTATCCCAGACAGTTCCTTTTCAAAATGACAGTATCATCTGATGGACACATTGGATGAAATGCATTTGTTTCTCTCACTGCATAGTTTATGCAATAAATCTTCTTTTACTTTTCCAACAAGCTCTGTGGTTGGCAAGCTATCCTATGACTACCAAAGCACTACTGAGCAAATAATTTGATTTTTCCCTCCAGTTATGGGGGTTTTCCCTTTTTTTTCCAGCCAGTTGCTACTGCAAGCATATTGAAACTGCCTCCCCCTTCACAGACTCCTGATCCTGAGGTTCTTGGGAAGATTTTCACTTTCTTTCCCCTCCCTACTAGTTACAGTCATCTATAAAGTGCGTGTTCCTTCCCACTGACTTCATACAATCTTAGAATTTACTTTTTTTCTTCCTTTGCTTGTTTGAGAATACAAACTGCTCTTTAAAAATCATACAGCACCTTGCAAGTGTTTTAGCACACCTTTATAGCACAAATTTTAAAAAAAAAACCCTGATACTTTTCTTCACTAAGCCTGCAGGTCCCAGGCCCTCTGCAATATGCTGCAGACGCAGACATGACAGAGAGCCCCAGCCCCAACCAGCAATGGAAATACAAGCATGTACTATGCAGCAACTTTTCAATATTTAAACACTCACCAGACTCTATAACACTTCACGTAGCACAAGATAATCTAATTTATAATAATATTGTGGCAAAATAAACCAATATATATATCTTCAACCTGCACAGCCACATTCGGAGAAATGTCATTGTGGGCACAGTAGAAGCAATGTGTAATAAATGTTTCATTGGCTCCCACAGGTAATATTTTTGCCAAGGCAGCTGGAGAAACTGTGCAAGTTTACTAGCCCTCATATTCAAGCTCAGCATCTATTTGGGGAAAACAGCTGAGGACTATAGGCAAATTTATGTCATAAAAATAATAGAAAGCCTCAATTGCAGTGACATATTTAGCTCAGACAGTATCACTGCATTATTGTTGTTGTTATTACTAATACTAACACCAGTATTACAACACCCAAAGCATGGGAAGTTTCAAAGTTTTATATATATAAAAAACAGATCTTGCATGATGGGGGTAAGAATTGACCAGGGCTGGGAATCCCAGCAACTGCATTGATTCAAAATTGTTCCAAAGCTTTCTTTTATAACAGACCTTTTTCCAAGTGCAGTACATGGGGATGTGCATAACACAGGGATGCAAGAAGGTAGTAAATACATATATCCTCTTAGAGTCGGCATTTGGCTGTGATGGTGGCTTCCGAATGAGTTGGATTGGCTTTTCAGTGCCAAAAGTACTGAAGACCATTACTTTCAATGACTCCCAAGAGTTGAAGGAATATCCAGAAAGCCCAAGACTTCTGAAAAGTCAGGACATTTAATTGCCGCCCATTGCTCTCATGCTTCTCCTTCGCCATGCTCACCTACAAGGGATATTTGATGGAGGGATAAGTGTCCAACACACCATCCCATCCCTGACCTTGCATTTTCTAAGGTGCCCCCCTTAAAAAGGGGATCTCCCTTCTGGAGAGAAGGGATCAGACTTTTTTCTGGCCTGAACAGACCAATTAAACGTGTACTTGGGAATCACTCATTGCTAATGCCAGTGCAGGCAGGAGAAAGTGCAAATATCAACTCCTCCAGGAGGACAACATTTCCAGGAGGCTGCCTTTGTTGATGCCTTTCATCTTCACCAAGAAATGGAAACCAGAGCTGGGGTTGAAACCCTCATTTTTCTGCTGTGGGCCTTTCATAGAACTTAATGCCAATTCCCAGAGCATCACACTGTCTCTGAGAGCACAAATGGTGAAGTTTCTCAAGGAGCCAAAAGACCATGGAGTGTTCTCCCACATCAAGGAAGGACCATGTACTCAGAAGGATCCTTCAGCCCTTTCACTGTAGGCACCTAACTCAAGCATTTAATCTTAAAAAAGTGTGTCCACACATCACAGTAGCCACAGAAAGAAAACGTCTTGAACAACATTCACCCTTTCATCTTCAACGCACACATAAACAAGAATGATCTGTAACAAGATTGTACTATTTCTGTTTGTCTTGTTGTGGTAATAAAAATATTAATAAGATAGTTATTAAGTTATAGTGCTCCCTTTTCCTGAATTAGTAATTCTGATGGAAAACCATATGGACAGCTTATACTGTCCCTGGGCAAATATTAAATAAACAAAAGGCTCAAATACAATAAGCATTAATATTTCATGAAGTTGGGAAGACCATCAAGAAAGCTTTTCTTGGTCACTTTACCTAGCACTCTCCCTGTGGGATTGAAATAGCATTAATGAGAAGCAGAAAGAAATATCTCAAGCAGGAAAAGTACACACTGAGTATGAAAATGAACTCCTTTTTGGATGTCTCAGAGAAGCAGGGCTGTGCAAGAGACAATATTTCAGATGTCTTAGCAGTATATTTTGAAAAGTCAGGCAGCCAAGTTATATTTTGCTTGTTATTTTATTTGCTGTTGCCCACAGAACTTTTCAAAATCCTGCTCCATCAAAACACTTTACAGATGCTGTTTCAGGATGGTGACAGCTAGTCAATATGGGACAATTTAGACCAGTGGATAACTCTGAAAACTGTGGCAATCCACAAGTACTGTGCAGTACCCACAATAGTTTAACCAGCGCCTGAAGAGGTGCAGGAAGTCCCTTCTTCTTTCACTGCAGGCTGGAAGGGATCCCTGGAAGGGAGTGCCTCAGGAGTGGGCTGGACCCCCTCAAGCCAGCAATCTTATGGTCATTGGTGCCCATGGGGGTTTGCATTTGAAACCTACATGAAAAAGTGAGGAAACTCAGCCGCCAGTATCAGGGGAGGCAAAGACCCAGCTGACTCTGCAAGCACTATGCTGGAGCTGCAGAGCAAAAGGTTTTTGGATGTGTGCCATGGCCACGGTGCACATGGTGTTGATTTGTGTCCCCTCAACGGGATTTGTTTTGCTTGGTCTTAGACAATTATAGTGCAGACATCTTCATCTGGACTGGTTGTCTAACTCAAGGAGGAATAGGCGCTCCCAGGGCATAATTCATGTCCTCCTCAGATGTCTGAAACAGAGCAGATGAATCATTTTCTAGAAGCACCTCCAGACTCTCTGTTGTCTCCAGAGTCATAAAGGTGGCCAGACAACCAGATCAGATGTAGGCTTCTGCTTTTCGGGCTTATAAAATTAAGTGAGAAGAGTGTCACCTTTTGTGACTGAGTTGAATTAGGCTTGTACATGATTCAATGTGAGTGCAGCAAAGAATACCATCACCTTCATGTAAAACAAAGGACACCGTAACTATAATTTTCATCAGCCTATGTTTTATTGAGCTGAGCCACAATTTTTTCCAAGTCCATTTATGAGGAAAATGCCCACTCTTCCTGAAAAAACTCACAGAATAATGTATAACTTCTTGGAGCACCTCTTTATGTCTCCTTTGGCATTTGTCGTTTCGCAGGGCATGCATTGGTCCCTACTTGCAGTTTCTAATGCCCCAGCTGGGATGTCTAATATTCAGAGTGCATGTGCTCTGTAGCCAGTTTATTTATTTTTCTTTCTAAAAATCAGTCTTTTAACCAGTGTGGAGGGTTTATTCTCACCATGGCCATTTATAATTATAATAAAATCACCGTTTTATTGTGACCCTATATTCTTCAACTATGTGTGCTCCCTACAGATTTTCCTGATTTCTAGAACACAAAATGTGCTGCATGCTCTAAACAGTGGTTGATGACTACTGCTCTATTCCAGTAGCATTCCATGCCATAAAAATATCTTCGGTCTGCAGCAAAAATTCTATTCTGTAGTGCTCTTTTATTTTAATTCAGTTCAGCCTTGCACAGTGATTCTGTTCCCGGAAAAGGAAGAGTTGGCAATCAATATGTTTAGACTATCTGTAGACTTTACTCTGAATTAATTACCAATTAACTCAATGTACTTAGCACATTTGTAAAGCCCACAATGGACATGCTACATATTTATTTATGGTTATAGACGTCTGTTTCTTACCCAAAATGGATCTTCTAATCTTTATGTAAAAAAACATTATTTTTTTTATTGTTTTGAGGAAATGAGAAATGGTGTCCATAGTAGCGTTTATTAAATGTGTTAAATACTTGCTGCTAATTGACTGTTAATAGTTCAGAGAACTAAAAGTCTACAGTAGATGTATCTGCTCTGATTTGTCAGGCAAAACCATTTTTTTCATTCACCATCAAACAGCATTGTGGTTAACTCCAGACACTGCTCTTCAACCAAGACCACAGCGCACAAGCACAGAGCTCTTATTCTGGTGCACCAGGCGATTTAAGTGGCAGAGACCAGAAGTTCACAGTGCTCCACTGGCTGAGAGTGAGTACCTGCAATGTCACATGAACTCCAGACACATCCCAGCTTTCCTGCATTTTCTGGGCCTCTCATAAGCATTTAGAAACAAGGAGCATTTGAAGACTACTGTGAAGCAAAATGGGCAGACTTCAAAAAATGAAATTAAAGTTAAGATGCTCTGACATACCATAACAATTCACAGAACTTACAGGTAATTCAGAAAGTGATTGCAAGAACACGTTTCCCACTTGCTACTCATATATATCAGCTCCCAGGGAAGGCTTCATGTTAACCTTTCACCACAGAAACATTTTCAAATTAATTCCATTTCCTCTGCATTTTATACTAGAAATAGAGTTTCACAGAGTTTAGAACAGAGTACTGAGTAAGCTTTAATATACTCATTATGCCATAACTTGGCCTTTCCTTGATTTTAGCATTTTAAATTCACATTGTCTTGAAAGAACACCTTACCCAAGGAAAGAAAGAAATTTTAGGGAAAGCATCTGAAAAGAAAATAAATGAGTTTAATTAAATAGCCATTTTCAGGTCTTTGTGGTTTATATTTGTGGAGCAGATTCTTTCCTAAGTACTAAAAGTGCACGTTGTTACATTAATTTAACTAATAGGCATTAGTTATGACAGCCTGCCTGGTAAAGGTTCTGAGCCAGTATCGTTTCTATAGATTTATACACTTGGAATTGTGCACTTTAAACGAGAATCTTGCCTGTGTCAAAATTAAATTAAACTGAATTAAATCATATGCCTGATCACAAAGAGCTAAGATTCTTTTCAGAATCAGGTCCAAATTATAATCGTAACTCTAGCTCGACTACCGAAGAAAATTAAAAGGCAGTTCCAACTTCATTATACTCTGCTGAAGTTGCCGGCTGTACAACCAGGGCAAAATCCTTATCTGAGCAAAGTGACTGGTACTGGAGCACTTCCAGGACAATTACTGCCACACTCACAATCTGAAAACCTCCTACAACAATGACATCCTGTGGAGAATGGCTCCTCCAAGAACTGTGATCATGGTGGGGTCAAATGCTCACAACAAGATGAGCATCTAAGACTAAAATTCAGGTCCACCAAGTCCCCACTCCTACTCCCCAGCCCCTGACTCCCAGCTTCAGACCCAGAAGGATCTAGCAGTGAAGTTCTCGCAGGATGTCTGTCATTTGTCTGTCATTGACACACAGATGTCTCAATGGGTTGATGTTTACCTCATCTGAAGTACTGTAGTCAGTCATAGTCCTGTCTGGCCTCAGGGCACACCAGTCAGAGCAGCCTTCACAGAAAGCAGAGTAAGTGATGCTCTGCCAGCTTTAAACCAGTTGTCCAGTGGTTCGCGGCACTTAGGTGTGGCATGGTCATCGTGAATACACAATGGGAGCTAGGAAGGGTTTTTCCTCAAAGAGGGAAGATGCTACTACTACGTCAATGATGGAGTTAGGTTCAGAGTAAGCCAGGATCCATCCTGCTGAATTTGGACTCCTGTAGGAATCAGGAGCTGGAAAATGGTGTCTCTCAAAAATATTTCATTTTGTATTTATGTGGTTCCCACATGTGCTGGCCAAGAGCAGCCCACCTGCTGCTTATGTATCCATGACAAAGGCTCTTACCCTACCTTAAGGTACTTGAAGCATCAATGCATGAGCAAGCAAATGCAACATCTGTAAGGCAACATATACTGGGAGCCTTCCCAGCATGAAGCCTCTCTCAGCTGTGCCATGCAGAATCTCAGACCCTCCTGCTGACAAGCAAATGCCCCAAGAACTCTCCACAGAATCACAGAATCATAGAATCATCCATATTGGAAGAGACCTTCAAGATCATCTAGTCCAACCCAGCACCACCATAATTACCCCTAAACCGTATCCCCCAGTGCCACATCCAGATGCCTTTTGAACACTTTCAGAGATGGTGGCTCCATACCTATCTGGGCAACTTACTCCAATGCCTGACCACTCTTTCAGTGAAAAACAAACTTCCAATATCTAATCTGAACCTCCCCTGGTGAAACAGAAGGTCATTCTCTCTCATTCTTTCCCCTGAGACACGGCAGAACAGACTGATCCTCACCTGGCTTCAACCTCCTTTCAGATTATTGCAGACAGCACTGAGGTCTCCCCTGAGCCTCCTTTTCTCCAGATTGTACAGCCCCAGCTCCTTCAGCTGCCCCTCACAGGATGTGTTTTCTAAACACTTCACCAGCTCCACTGCCCTTCTCTGGACATGCTCCAGCTCCCCGATGCCCTTTTTGAAGTGAGGGGCCCAGAACTGAATGCAGGATTTGAGGTGCAGCCTCACCAGTGCCAAGTACAGGGGAACAATCACTGCCCTGGTCCACTGGTCACAGGATGCCATTGACCTTCTTGGCCACCTGGGCACATGCTGGCTCATGTTCAGCTGAATGTCAACCACCACCTCCAGGTCACCTTCTTCTGGGCAGCTCTCAAGCCACTGTTCCCCAAGCCTGGAGTGTTGCATGGGGTTGCTCCAACCCAAATGCAGGACCTGACACTTCACCTTATTGAACCTCAGTCCTCAGCTGATCAATCCAGTTTGTTCAGATCCCTCTGCAGAGCCCTTCAACCCTGCAGCAGATCTACACTCCCACCCAGCTTGGTGTCATCTGTGAACTTACTGAGGGTGCACTCAATCCCCTCATCTAAATCACCGATAAAGGCACTAAGCAAGAGTGGCCCCAACACTGAGCCCTAGGGAGCACCACTTAGGATTGGTCACCACCTGGATGTAACTCCATTCCCCACCACTCTCTGTCCAGCAGTCCAGCCAGTTTTTACACAGCAAGAGTACACCCATCCCAGCCATGAACAGCTGGTTGCTCCAGGAAAATACTGTGGGAGACAGTGTCAAAGGCTTTACTGAAGTCTAGATAGACAACATGCACAGCTTTTCCCTCATCCACTGACTGGGTCACTTTGTCACAGAAGGAGGTCAGGCTGGTCACACAGGACCTGCTTTTCATAAGCCCATATTGGCCTGACCCCTAGCTGTCAAGCACGTGCCATGTGACGGCATGCAGGGTGATCTGCTCCCTGAGAATGTCTGGTACAAGTCATAGCACAAACATATCAGACTCACAAAATCAAAAAAATAACACCGTGTCCTTATACACATTGCAAATGTAGGCTTAGGCGGGCCCCACATCTGTCAGGCTCTTTTCAGTCAGAAATGGGACCATGGTAAGAAAACTTTGGGTATCATTATTGATCACAATTGATCTCTAGCCTTCAATCAATATAGCATTTGTTAAGTGGGGTATGAAAGGTTTGAATTACATGAACGTCAAAATTTTACCATGAAGCATCAATTCACTTGGGCTTATCTTTGCTGGCCAGACCAAACACAGTCCTGCAGCACCCATGGACTTGTAACAAATGGTGTTAGAAACTAGTGTGAGTGAGATGAAGGTTTATACTTTGGTGAAAAGAAATTCTATCATATTTATCGCTTCCTTAAAAATGTGTGGCTCATCTCAGGGTGAGATTTAGGGAATCTCTTATCATACAGCTGGATCACAGTCATCACAGCCAATCTAGAAACCTGCCAAGTATCTGTCATTAAAAGCGATCAAGGGAACAGCCCTTCCCCTTCTGTCACAATACTAAAAAAGAGCAGATACAAACAAAAGGAGACACAATGCACAAATCCCCAGATATCACTCCTTCCACTCACAGGGTCTGTTGGGGCTGGGGGTGATAGTTGTGCTGTGCTGGTGACAGACCACCCTCTACCAACCCACACCTGCCCTGGGAGAGGGAACTGTTCTCTGCAGCTGTTGCAAGCTGTAATTCTGATACATACCCAAAATATGCCAGACGCCAAGCTTGTACCTAGCTTTCTCCAACTTCCCAAGCCCTGCATAGCTCATCACTCCCAAGGATCATCTCACTGGTTTTCCACTCATCTCTCTTTCCTGCAAAGAAAGCAAAATATCTTTTTCCAAGAGATATCTGCTACAATCAGGATCCAGCTTTGTGCAGCTACCGTGCCCAAAGGCAGCTGCTTGTTAGTCAGTCTCAGAAGTCTCTTTGAAGGCTGGTTTATTGGCTGCCTATGAGAAGACTGAGGGAGAGTGAGTTTTTTCCTTTTCTTTGTATTTTCTTTTAAAGAACTTTTCTTTCTAAGTGATGCTCAAAGGAATGCCTACTGCTCCATGCAATATTCTCTATGGGATGGGGAAAATATTACAGTTCAGCCTTCTGTAGAAAAACATCGGTTATTTTAACAGAAAAACATAAATTATTTTTACAGAACACAACCTGTATTACTGTGCTTCCCAAACACATGCAACAAATACATGTACATACAGCACACCTTTATTTGGAAATGAAGTCTGATACTGCATTTTTCCCTGATGCTGAGGGCTTCCTCACCTATTTTAGTGCAACCAAGGTATGTCGCTATAGCTATTGTGTCTCACTTTTCATTTTCTTGAATAACTTTGAAAACTGTTGTTCCCTGGCAATACTTCCATGCACATCTGCATTCAAAACAAACTCATCTGTGCCCTTCTTCAAGGAAGGGATAGGGTGAAGGGAGTGAAGGGTGATAAAATAGCTGTCCTGCCAGCCCTCAGCGGGGCAACACAAACAAAATCAGCAGCCCACTTAATTCTCTGAAAAGAAAAAGCACATTCCTCTGGCAGAGCACCTTATAAGTACTCCAGATACAGCAGGGATCTCTCCCATCTGTGCACACTGAAGGGCCACGGTTTGAATACCAGAAGTATTACAGTGAAGATTGCATGGAATGAGCTCTCTACCAAGTCAGGATCAAGCTGCAGAAGTAGCTGTAGTGACTTGCTAAAGTGACCTGGACCTTGATGATAAGCTGCATTCTCCATGTAGAAAGTAGTAGCAGCCATGGAGGGTAGCCACAGGCCTCAGGCCCTCACCCTAAAATTCCTTATTACAGCATCCAAAATCATTGGATAACCCAAATCTTGTCATTTCCACCAGGACACTGGTAAAAAGGTAAAACCTCCTCTACTTCTGCCAAAAGTAGCTGAGTTATCCTTCAAGCTTCCTTGGTCCCTAATGAGTGATCATTAATCATGGGTATTTTCTAAGCACAGTTTAGAGTTTTAATAAATGCCAAATAAAGAATTAACAAGGCCATAATCAAGCAAATGTGTTCCTTGATCACTGCAGCAGGAAGGCTCAGAGCCAAATAAACCGTGTGCTGTAGCTCCAAGCCTTTCCTGTGTTCCTGCACATTCCTCCACTGGTTGTTTGTACAGAGGAAGGCAGACTCATGTTTTCACATATCTGTTGTCAAAGAAGAAATCTGACTTCTCATTGCTGCTCCAGAGGGAGAACAGAAATGAGGGGAGAGGGACTCCTGATCCAATTTAGGACAGTGCGTGCGAGACCTTCAGCTCACTCACACACAGTTGTGGTGTCCACAAGAGATACCTTTAGAGGAAGGAAGCCACAGGAGGGAGATGGTTAGGTTAAAGCCACAAAGCACATGCCTTTTCCAAAACTCAAATGAAACAATCTCTTCCTCCTCCACCTCACCTTACAGGTACTTCCTTCCCTCCCAGCCACCTCCTGCTGCTCCAGCTTCAACTGGGAGTCCCTGCCCTTCGAGGAGGGGGCAGTACAGCAAATCCAACACTAACTTCCTCCCTGTCCTGTCTCTCCTACCATGGCTTAATTTATGGACAAACAGCTGCAGGCAGAAATGGAGCACAATTTCAATGACCCATTCCAAGCGCACAGGGAAAAACCCTAAGAAATGTGCAATCTATCTTGGGACAAAACAAAACCGTGCCGCGTGCCAGGCAGAGGAAGGCAATGACAGGAACAGTGCCCAATCACAACAGTTGGCTGCTGCACGGACTGAAGGCATCATAAATGCACACTAGGAAAAACCATCAAGCTGAGCTGAAACCATCTGGACCCAGTTAGGCAACAGCAGCTGGCTGGGGAGTGCGGAGGATGGTTTGAAGGGGAATAATGCAATCACTGGTTCCTTTATGGATGGCAACTCTCTAAAACCCTCTCGCTCCTCTTCCCAGCAGGACTCAGTCCTAATCTATGATACCCAGGGCAAAGTGCAGTTGAAGAAGAGGCCTTTTGCTATGCAAACTACACCCTGCTCAGGAAATAAGATTATAATGATCGGATCTATCAAATCAATGGGAGAAGGTGAGGGTGATGCAAAATGCTGCAGCAGAGGCAGTCACCATTCAACCAGTGCCCAAGAAACACCCACAGCATAATGATGGGGCTTCACAGCTTTGGGTACTTACAATGTGCTGGGTCTTTATTGATCCCAAAACCTAAAATGAGCTTTCTCCTTGTTGTGGACCTCTCTGACCTCAACACAGCTGAGGGCATACAAGCCTGGCCAGAGAAGGACTGGATTTGTCAGTGTCTGCTTCCATTGCAGTTTTGACACAACATCAGACAAGTCACTTAAAATCAGTTGCATTCTCTATAATTGTGTTTTTTTCACCCCTTGCTGGTGTGACACGACACCCCAGGCCTGACAGATGCAAGTGTCACATTTGAAGCTAGGGGCAGTGATTCATGGAGCATGTGATGGCAGCTAAGTGTTCATAACAGTCATGCATTTGCCACACTGAATTCATGGAGATCTGTGATTTATTTTCTGCTGCCAGGCTCTGAGTCCCTCCCTACATTTAGTCCTGCCTGATCATCACTCCCAGTCTTACCAGGCTCCCACTGAATCTCAAACCTCCCTTTCAGCCTTCTGTCCCCTGCCCTATCCCATCCCTCCTTTCCCATCATTTGCCATACCCACATGCAGCCCACACCCTGGGAGCCCTCCTCAATCTCCTTTCCCAGGTTCTGTCCCCTCCTGAGCCCCACTGAAGCCCCAGGTCCCCTCCTGAGCCTCACTGAAGCCACCTGGAGCTGAAGCCCCTCTGCTTGCATGGTGAATCTCTGTGCCTCCTCTGTTTCTCATGGATGTTCCCAGTGCCTGACCCAGCTCAAGCTGGAGGTGTCCATCCTCTGGAAAGCTAATGTTCGGAGTTTTTTAACCTTTTCTTTTTGCTGAGCTGCTATGGGGTTTTATCCTTTCTCTTTTTTTCTGCCTTTTTCTGCTCCCAATCTCTTTCCCTCCCACTTTGCCAGCTTTCATTGTCTTCAGACTCAAATCAAAGAGAGCCCTTTTTGCCCTCCCTGGACAGGGCACTGGGAGATGTCCTCTGCCCCCAACATCCCCCCAGAACCTGTCTACACCCTCCTTTAGGAGAGCTGTGTCTTCAAAGCACTCTTCCATACTAGACTATGTATTCAGTTGCACAAACTTCCTTTGTTCACTGTAAAAGAAATCAACTGATGTGCATGCCTATTTACAAATTACTCAATCCAACCCCGCAAACAGTTGCAGTAGAAAATGGAAAAAAGTTTAGAAGTGTAAAATTGCATTAGCATTTTTTAAACAAGACTATTTGCTTCAGAAAATTTCATGGCCAACCTGAAAGAGTTTCTTTTAATACATACTGCCAAAAGGAAAAATAAATGTGTTTTGAGTCAGACCACAAGAACTCCTCCATGTTTTGGTGTCTGGTTACAAAAGCAAAGACCTCATTAGCATTGTTCTGATGCACCTTTTCAAATCATACTGATGTAACATTTGTTTCAGATTCATGGGTGGAAAACTTACTATTAAATATTATCTAATGCATAAAAAGCTACATTTTGTTCCATATAGCAGTTACCATGAAACCAGTCCAAAATATATCACGTGTGTAGTATGTGTTTGTGTATGACTCTCCCCCCACTATACATCCCATCATGCCTGCAAAGTCTTTAAAATGCTTTTTGAAAATGCAGAAACCTCAGAAAAGAACTGCGAAAATTATTCCAGGGCTGGAGATAACATTGCACCACAAGGCATTTTAAAAGCTTGCCAGGAAGAAGACTCAGACATTACTGGATTACAGTATCTAAGGACCTCTGGGGGAAGCTTTTATAGGTGGCAGAAGACCCTTTAATCCACCAGAAAAAAAGCATGTAAAGGAATAATGGTTGGAAGCTGAGGCTGATCAGGAATTAGGGAGATGGTTTTAATAGTGAAGATATTAACCAGCAGAATAAGCGGTGGGGGATGTTCGTGATGTCTCAAGGTCTTTAAATCAACAGTGGATGCTTTTCTAGAGACCTGATTTATCAAACATGCGTTACTGGGATCCTATAGGAGTGTTGAGATGAGATGCCTGCAAGTCCCAGTCATCTTAGCAGACTATGTTGAGATCCCTCCTGAATATGTAACATTAATGCAATCCTTCTTCCTCAGAACTTAGTTTCTAGGATGTGCGTACATATGTTGAGACATGGCAAGGATTGTGACATCTCCCACACTTTACAGAACAAGCCATGGGGTGTCTAATACCTACAGATGGTCTGAGAGCAGCTTTATACCTTGTACAACAGCACTGGATCCTGATGCCATACTGAGGGAGAAGCATTCCACTGTCTCTGACCAGAATATCATTGGCTGAATTCCTAACATAGTTTACTGTGGCATCAGAGACATTCACGGAACAGTTTGACCCAGTAGCACACCAATTATATCAGGCATCTGACTACCTTGTGAGATCTTGATGGAGTCATGGAGAAGGTGGAGTGGAATTTGCTTTACTCTTTTTATTATTCCATCCATACTTGAGGAAATGGAGATATTCCCCTCCTGAGTGGAGAGCAGAAAGAGAAGATGTACTGAGGGGGAAAATCCAGGCATTTTTCATCATCATTCACAGTTTTTTAAGTCCTTTGTACCCCAACCAGACTGTCAGCTGCAAACCTCACCAAACCCATGACTGTGGCATTTCCACATCAACTTGTTCATTAGGTAAGGACAGTAGAGGCTGCCCCTCCAGCACAGCTCCACAGCAGCAGGCAGAGCCTCTTCCATTTGACCCTCCAGCCCAAAGTTCAGGGAAAGAGAGCTGGCTGACAGCTGAAGTGGATACAAGGAGAGAAATCCACCTCCAAGGGCTTTCTTCCCCAAACAGTCTCTGTTCTAAGAAGTTAATGAAGGGGCTTGCAAAGTTTAAAAATATTGTTTGTATGTTTTATGCTGCCAGTTCTCCCTGATTACTCCTGATGTGCAATTTATAAATATTTACCCACATTTTTATTGGGTAAATGAGTTACCACCCAAGTTGGTGGTACTATTCTTGTCAGTAATTTATTTAAGAAAAACATGCTCATTGTTTTATTAAAAGGTCATTAATTTAGCTGAAAATACCATTTTCTACAGGAGATATTCCCTCCTGTGATTCAGTAACACAGAAATAAACACTCTCTAATTGTGCAGACACAAACTGCCTTCTAGAAATGAACTTCCCCACAACATTTTATTCAAGCAGTTGGTAGTTTAATACTAAACCAATTAAAAGCAATATAGAGCTACATGAATAGGATATTAATTTCCTCACCAGAAGTGGAAATGAGTGGGTGCTTTGATTCCCACAAGGAAGGGAACTCCACCAACCAGCAGTTTATCTACAAAGGCTGCAGCCTCAAATGTGGGATTCACCGTGCACAACCGGATCATTACGCTGTGTGGATATTACTGCTACAGCCAAAGCCTCATCCACTCTGCAGTAGCCCCAGGTAACACTGAAAAAATAAAGCAAGGTGATCTTCTTACCAAAAAAAAAAATAAAAAGCCCCACACTTTCCCCTTGTAGCTTATGAGATTGTATGAATGTGAACGTTACTGTGCCAAAATCTCTCGTGTAAATTGTCATTCCAAATCAATTCTAAGTATAAAAGAAGTGCTTAAATTGAACTGATCTTTTCAATCTCTTTTTTCCATTTGCAGCCAATAGTGAAAAAGAACATTTAATCCACTTTCAGCATCTTCCTTTATTGAGGATTAGCCACAGGAAACAATATTAGTTATCTCTCTATCCACTGGGGTGCCACGTGACGCTATTCAGGTAGGGGGAGAAGCAAATTAAAATGAATTCTGCTGACAAAGCTCTTGCAGTCTGAAGTGGGACTGGATCATCCATGGATAAAAGCCAGCACTCCAGAAGCCATTTCCTATTCTGTACTTGTACCACAGGTGTGGTGGCCAGGCCAAGCAGAGAAGGATGTAGCAGGGTCACTGTCCCATCAGCCCTCCAGCAAATACACTAATAAATACTTCCACATGTTGAGAACTAAACCTGCTTTAATTAACATGAGAAACAGATGTATAACAGATCTAGCATGAGGAAAGATACAAAATACAAGATAACAAAGTGAAGAACCAATAATGATGATGGGAAACTTTTCCAGAGTTTTATAATGTAAATTGATTCCTTAAATGTTGCACATCCCAGGCAGGCAAGACTCCTATTTAGAGTGTTTTATATCAAAATTGGACAGATCACCCAGACAGGGGGTTTAATCTATTTTTAAGCTGCAATAATCTAGTTCTTGTAGAACAATTTGTCATGTCACCAAATAAATAATAATTCAGGGCATTTAAGTTTCTTAAAACCACAGCAGCTGCTTTTCCGAGTGCTCCTAGATCTGTGCACATTGTTCCAGTGGGCTTCAACATGTTCAATGCATCCCAATGAGGTTTTATGTAATTTTTATATTCATATAATATGAAATATTATCAACACACATTGTCAACTTCAATATAACAACAATTTACTCTACTATTAGACATTCCACTCAAGCAAGGTTAGATCAGATGAGGAGTTCAGGAGATTTGCAATGGGGAGAGAGAAATTCAACCCAGCCAAGTATCTCCAAGCTTCCCCAGCCCCACCATGTTTTGCTTTCCCCCAGAACTCAGCACAAAAATCAGCTTTGCCAGTGGTAGCAGTACATTACTTTGTTCCTTGTGGGCTAAATACAAACCTAAATTTTTGCCTTCAAATGCCTAGAACCACCTCCCTCCTCCCACTTCCTTCATGCAAGTTCACACTGCAGGGTGAAAGGAGGAACAAAATGTCTTAAACCTTTAGCTGTAAACCTAAAACATCTCTCCTTTGGCTTATGGGAGGTTCCCTGTCTTCATAGATCCACCAACTGTTTCTTTTAATACCCAGTAAAGCAGAAAGGATCTTTACATCCCTCATAAGGTCAGCTACACAGTTCAGTACAAACATAGAGTTCAACAACCAAACATACCATATATTTTTTTCTGTTTTCAAGTTGTCCGGCAGCATACCACAATATCTGCAGTGTGAGTTAGTCGCAATAGCCTCTGTGAAGAATTTTTATCTTTTAGCTGATCAGCAACATATATCTTGCCAGTTTTGAGCATCTTCAGCTAAAAGCATTTTTGTTTACAGAATAATAAAGCGATACATTTTTGTTCCGTGACTCTGAATGCAATGCATGGGTTTCCTTGCAAGCCTTGCTGTGGATCTGAAGAAAAGAAATCTATCATCACTTGCAGTATTTGCTATGATTTTCAATTTCCATGAATACTGCTGCCAGCAAACTACTTTACAAAAACATTTGAGTAAAAAAAAAGGAGTAAGTGAGAGTACAGCCAAAGAGAAATTCCTTAAAAATGTGAATGAATATTCGCCCTGTTCCCTCATTGTTTCCAGGCTCCTATCAGTTGGAAGTACTATCCTGCTTGCTGGCTAGAGCTGGATATTGAGTCAAGCTAGTGCACTTTCACGTTGTCATCTTACTATATCAGCTTACTATATTCAGGTGGAATCTCACTGATTGCAATGAGGGGAGGAAAGCAGAGAAAATCCAAAGCACACAGAAACATCCTTAAATAGTTTATCTGTAGGGACTGAACCTAACTTCTTCCCCACACAAATACACAGATTTTCTAGGTTCATCTTCCCATTCATTTTCTAACTATCTCAGTGTAGAAGCCTCTGGAAGTGCCAAGTGCTTTTTAACTCCCTCTACTATCCTGCAATAGTTCACGTTGTCACCCATCTGCCTGCCACTGAAAATACACCCAGCATCAGTTTTCACAACAAAAATCTGTAAAGACAGGATCTTGCTCAACTATCTTAGTTAATGAAAAGCTATTACTTTGATTGCAACTTGGTAATTGTTCTAGCCCTGCAGAAAATGCCATTAAAATAATTTTTACAGAATTCTTTTAATAACCAGCTATTTTTGTGGCGCAATTGCTTTTAAATCTCATGAGGCCAATGTGTAATACATGACTGTTCCAGCTCACAGCTCTCAGCACTCAGAGGGCATATATCAGGTTTCAAGTGGTTAATTTGTTATGGTAATCAATACCTTATTCTTCTTAACCACAGAGGCAAACTCATTTGCTCTTTTTGGTTTGATATTGGATTATGAATGATTTACATCCATAGCTACTGCAAATGCCACATGACACTTAACAGCATCAGTAAGGGATTTAGAACTTGCTTTTCACTGGGTTTTCAACAGAATTTGTCTGCAAATTGCCAGATGACAGCACCAGCAGTATTTGATGGTTTGGGACCATTGTTCAAAGATGATCGCATAGATAATGAAATATTCATAAATATTCACATTAAAATAAATTTGAAAAAATCAGATCTGATAATCAGCCAGTCAGCCCTTTCCATTTTACCAGCTACCATCCATGCCTGCTACAGTAGCAACAAGCAGGCACTTGGATCTTACCAGCTCTATTACATCTATCAACACCTTTGAGTTGTGCAGGAACATGAGTAAATCTGATAAACACTCCTGCTAAACAGATTTGTGTCAGCTGTAAAGAGGCTTTTCAGAGTATAATTTCTTGAAGCATTTCCCAGGTGTCATCCTAGGTTGTAAATTATATGTAATCCAAAGTGTAATCCAGAAGGAAAAGATACAGAATTTTCAGCATTCTTTTCCCAGGGGTTGTAACTTCATCTCACATCATCTCTTAGGCCCTCCTTAGACCACCACATTGATGCTTTGCACGTTTAAAGAACATTGTGAGGACAGACATGAAGGGCCATAAATATAGATTTGTTTACAGGATTGGGGATTTATGATATTTCAGATATATTAATTTTTTAATATTTTTAAAGGTTAGAATGACATTTCTTTCTTCAATTATTTCCCTGAGTTTCCCTGTCATTCATTGGAAGCCTCATTCCTTCTTGTGATTCCTCTTTTATATATAGTTTTTAATTGCTATTTATTTCCTCAGCACCACAGATTTCCCTACCTATTTTTTTAAAATTAGTTTATTACCAAGTGCCATGGTGACACTCCAGTATTTCATCTGGGTGACACTAAACTGAAGTGGCTTCGTTCATAGGCCATGTAATTTTGATGAGTCTTAATTTTGCATGAAGATCAAGAAGCCAGGGCAGCAAAAGTCATTCATGGAAAGTGCTTTCTCTGTGGAAGAACACTTGTATGATGAACTCGTTCCTTGATTGAAACTATTTCTAATTATATTAACCATATTCTCCCTGTAATCTCCCACCCTTACTAAGCTTGTTATTTCATTTCCTGAAGCCCTTGCACTTTCTAACTGACAGATCCCACATGAAAATATTATGGCTATATCTAACTCCAGCATATTTCAACCTGATGTCTTTAGCTACACCATAGATATTGAAACATATGAACCTTTTATTTTGCTAATAGTCCAAAAGAGAGTGCTTTGGCATAAGATCAGTCAGTACTTGTCTAATGTAAATGGTCCTCATAAAGCACTGATTCAGTAATTTATTTTAAAAATTCTCATTGCTGTTTTGTTTGTGATAAGTATGTACTCAGAGCATTTCCAGAACAACTTGACATAGAGCAAAATATGGGAAGCATTTGCAGGAGTTCAATCAGCTGACACTCAGTACATGAAAAACCTCAGGGGAGAGGAGTTTGCCTTATGCCTTAAGAGTGAGAGCTGTGCTCTGCCAGAGCACAGCAGGAGGCACCTTCTACAGTAAGAGCTATATAGCACTGACACTTCACATGCTGAATCCTAGTCTTCAAACCTCAGCTGCAATGTCCCTTATTTCAACCATGAAATTGGGAGAAAGGGTGATCTACAAGTACCAATACATTAATCACATTCAACATCAAATCACTGCATTGAACTGCATCCTAAAGTCATCTGGAAGGTGGGTCTCTCTAAGCAGAATCAATGCTACAAGTTCCTACCTCACTCTTATCACTGAACAGAGCTAGCTGGGTTTAAAAGGATATGATTTATAAATGTATTTGCACACTTAGCCTTTGAGTTCAGCCAGCTGCTATTTCTAGGTCTTGCTAAACATCAGCATTCTCAAATCCAGTAGAAATTCAAATTAATTTTCAGTTTACTCCTTCCCTACTATCTCTGCATCAGTAGCTGTATCTTACTACCACCTAGTCCAAGATACCAGTTTTATTTTCCGCTTAGGTTTTCAGCTAAGCACCTTCTATTGCTGCTAGGAAAAAAAAAAAACAACAAAAGACATGCTTATATGCCTTCTTGGAGCACTCTCTTGCCTGATGTCTACAAAGATGTCAACATTGAGCTTTGAGTGTGCTGAGGTCACTGTACCATGCTGAGCCACTTTGCCTACCCATTTCCCTGGGGTCCTCAATATGCTATCAACATCAGTTTTCTCCCATCTTATCCCTAGATTGCAAGCTCCTTCTTCCCATTGTAAACTCCTCTGTACAAGTCTGTGCAACAGCTAAAGGATCTTGGTCTATGAGTCAGTGTCAGCAGCAGCAGTAGTAACTAAACCCTAAAGGGGTTTCACAGGCTTTGCTACAAATTAATAGTTAACTAAAAATTCATACAGACAATTCAGTGTCCACAACAGAAAAGCTATGGCTACGAAAAGGAGCAAACACCACACCAATCTTACTCTAAAGGGCAGATCTTCAGATTGCATAGAAGAGCATAACAACATCGGTGTCAGTATAATAATGACAACTGATACCAAGGACAGATGCGTCAGTCTTTGAGTAAAGTTTACATGATGCACAGGTCTTTTTCATAGGGATTTATTGAGCTCAATATATTGTTAACAGTTGTCATAGGGCTTTCATTTCACAGTTTTTAAACCAGCAACGTCTCAGTAATCCCATGAGGGAAATAAAATATCATATGACCTAAGCACCCAGTGCAAATTTTTAAAATGAAGCATTCCTAAACAATCTCACAAGCCAAAGTTATTCACTCAACTAATCCGGGAGAAAATGTAGATGCCAAATCTGTTCTGAACCAATTTGAGCAGTACTCACATAAGTCTACCACCCACATGCTGCTTAGTCAAATCTTCTAAGCTTTCCTCAGCGCTAACTGTGGTGGTGTCCAAGCTTTCTGAAGATTACTGATGCATGGCTAAATATAGAAAAGACAGTCTAGAAAAAAGAACAGCTGTGAGTTCGTGTATGAACAGGGAGACAAGCAACTGCCTCTGACTGCGTCTGAAAACAGCAAACAGTCCCACAAAGAAAGCAGGGCTTCAAACCACTTCAGCAGAAAGACCAGAAATGTTCCGTCCATTCTAGGCCCCTTATTGAGAAGCTTTCAGCGTGCCTAATGATTTGATGAACTTCTACCCATGGCACAGAACCATCCCAAGGTCAGGAAATGTGAGAAATAAACCTGCCAAAGAGAACACAGAGAATCTTCCTTTGTGAGAACACAGAGAATCTTCCTTTGTCTAGAACTTTCAAATACCTGGGAAAGCCAAATAAAAAATTAAGGTCAAAATTCCAGTTGCTTCAGATTATTTTTTGGTGAGGTTTCAAGGAATTGGTAGAGTAACTGAAGCACAGAAATATCTGCCCCTAGCAGAGCCACCAGGAACCCAGCATGGATTTGTAGTCTATCATATTTAATGTTGTTGAGTGATCCAAATGAATTAGCATTGATTTTTCTATATATTTGTCCCTCTCCAAGAGGTAATCACTTATTAATAATACCAAAACTGCTATTCTAAGAGATATTTTGTCTCCAAATTATTGGGTTGGTTTTCCTTTAATTTTCATATCTGTCTCTTTTTTTAAATGTTGTTAACAGGATCAAAGTTTCTGAGAGCACATGTATACTAAAACTGCCCTACTACTTCCTCCTGTAAGGAATTATACCATAATCAGATAACCTGTCTCTCCACCTTTTCCCAAATCATGGCTTCATTCTCCAATGTGTAGGACTATTTCTGACAAATAAGTAACAGCTAATTTGTACACAACGGTCTACATGGCACATCAAACCCTTTTTCTACCAACATTTATTTTTTGACCCCTCAGGAACATACTATTTTTTCCATCACCTTCCCTCATATAACACTAATTTTTTTTTGAGGAAAATACTATTACTATTGCAGAGATCTTGTAAAGTCTCATAAAAACAAGGAAAAATGCAAAGCTTGTGCATTGACACCAGCTGTCAGCTCAGCATTTAGTGAAAATGTTAAGAGACAGAGCCAAGGATAAATTTGAAAGCATAATCTCATATATATCATGATGAATCATATCTTGAAATGTCTTACCTTAACTAGCCTGGAAGGGTGATTGTAAGTGAGTTGTAAGCGAGATGTCTGAGCCATTTTGGAAAGGAACTACATAGTGTGTGGCAAATTTATGTGCTGGAGGAATAAAAATTTACTAGCAGCTCTTAAAGATGGTGTGAATATGTATTAATTAGCAAAGTTACAGTGACATCATTGGTAAATTTCTTTTTACAGAACTACAGATATAGTAGAGATATAGTACTGTAGGAAGCCATGTAGACATAGGCAAGAAAATCAAATAAAACTCTACTGGTGGTCAGGATTCCTAGTTGAAGTTCAGAACAATATTTTGCTTCCTCTGAGGTCCAGAGTGAAATGCTAAAGATACTTTTTTTGGCCATAAATATCTGTGATGCTAGGATAACATCACAAAGGTACTAGGATCTGGCATCATCATACAGAATAAGGTTTCCCTACAAGATCCAAATGTCATCAAGGCATGCAAATAATATATGATTTAGCCACTTTAGATTTGAATAAACCATACCCCTTAAACTTAACATCACTGGACACAGGCACTTGTTCCATGGCCCCTATCCCTTGCATCTGTGTTAAACATAGTGTCATAAGAGATTAAGGGAAAAAAAAACCCAAATCCAAACTTTTTTCAAAAAAAACCCCAGCCCTGTCTGAGAAGCCTTAGGACAAATGTTACATTATAGATGCACAGCCACATTGCAACTGAGGAAGGGGTAAGTGTGAAAAATAAGCACTACAAAGTTTCTCTATATATCTTAAATGCAGAACAGTTTAAGCTAAAAGATCAGAATTTAAAAACAAACCTGAGGGTGGATGAGGGTGTTAGGATCCATTTATTAGAGAGATGCCTCCACCCAAATTGAGGTGCAAATAAGACCATAGGCTGAAGTCAATAGTACAGATTTTATTTACCCATAAATGTGAGGTAGAGAGAGGTAGAAAGAAATAGAAAAGAAGGAGGGGGAGAGAGAGGGAGGGAAAGAGAGACAGATTAAGTAGAAAGATACCACCACCCATGGATCCAGCAGCATCCCACTGTCCTTCTTCACTTGGTCTCGGTGATGGGTTTCCCAAGGTTTCAAAACTTTTCACTACTTATACATTTTAACAAACAAAGGATACACAATTCTCTGATTCTATTTGTTAAATTATTCCCTTGCTTCCAATGCTAATCAGTCCTATACTCAGTCTTTGTCCTCTTTTTACTCAGTGGGTTTTTGATTCTGTGGGTTGTGCACGATCTCCCTCTGCCAGACGCACCTCCACCCAGTGGGAGCTGACCTCAGCACAGTTGCTGAGTTGTCTTCCCTTGGGGATTTTTTGCAGTGATACATTCTGCTCCCCCAGCTTGTTTACCTCCCCTCTAGGCCTGAGATAACACACAGACAATAGTAACATTTTTATCTTATTTCAGCTCTCATAAAGTGCCTTAACTTACAGTCCACATTTCAGGACTCCAAAGGTATATTCAGGGGCCAAGGGGACACTTTGGTGGTCACAAATGCCATCTGTCCCATACCTTGGGATGATCTTTGTTTGACTGGCAATGTGCTTAGGGGCAGTTGTCCCCTCCACATGTTTTGGCACAACTGGGGAATTTTTGTCTGGATTCATTACCAAGATGTGCTAGCTAGACCTCACCAGGCCTGGAGTTAAAGCCACTCTGTGTCTCTGTCAGGGCAAAGTCTTTCTGTGATTTTAACAGTGTTTGAGACAGGCAATTGTGGTCTCCCTACAGAGGATTAAAAGTTTTGTGGAAATATTTGCCTTTCATCTGCACTCAGCAGCAGAGACAACAAACAATTTTGCCTGCAGTGTAAGGGGGAAGGGACACAGAGAAGCCCCATCTGAGGAGCAGCTCTGAAACAGGAACAGAAAGGTGTCTTCAGGTTTCACAAAGAAATCCTGTGTGACAGATGGAGCAATTGTAGGTGTGAAGTATATTTGAAGTTTGCATTTATTTATTTCTTCATTTTTCTGTACTGTAACTTTGTTGCCAGTAAATAATCAAGAACTTAGCCCTTTGCTTTACTATTTTTTATCTGAATGCATATCTGGTGATCAAAGTGACTGTGATAATTCTAAAAAATAGAAAATGGGGTATTTGCACTTCCATGGAGATAACATATCTAAGCAAGGAAGTCTTCCAGAGAGCTAGGAGCCAAGACAACTTCAGGACTTCCAGGAGTTGTCTGTTTACAACCACCTTCCCTTTGTGAGCTGACATTGTGAAATAGCAGGATGGAAGGAGAGATTTCCCTGGGGTGCATTACCCTGACCCCTGTTGCAGGCGGTAAAAAAGACAAGGCATGTTTTCAAGAAATTCCATATCATTGCTGAGTGTTATAACCATCTCCTAGTATTTCTGTGAGTGAGAGGCATCCTGTCCCTATCATTTCTTAGTCCATATGTCACCTTTTCAAATCTTTCTAACTTTGCATCAACAAGCTCATTAACAAATCAGTGCCAAGCCTAAGTAATTTCAGGACTGGTTTATTGGCGAATTAAGAATGAAATGGCCAGCAAGCAATGGCTGCACATCTCAGGTTAGTGCTGCCAGATGCTTCTTTCCCTCAGTCCCCCTTGCTTTGGCCAGAACTGCAGGAGCCTGTACTCCCACCTCTGTTTTTCCATCCTCTATGAGGAGGTGATCAGTGCCACATGATTGCATGGCTCTGGGCCCTCCTCTGTGCAGCAGCAAAAAATCAATGTGTTTTGTTCTCCATAGTAATTCGGGAGAATTCAGTGTAAAGACTGTGATTTATTAATAATGTATTTATGAGATACTGAGATAGAAAGCCTTTAAAACTACTGGGGAAAAAAAAGGACAACCACATGGGCAGTGGCTTTAAAAGCAGTAAGAATTCACCCTGTTAAACACGGAGCATCTACAACTTGCTCCTTTCCCTACAAGCTCAGGACAACCAGTATTTCGCACAATCAAGTTTTAAAGACTTGTTGCCCCTGTTAGATCAGGAAATCCAGCTCCTAGGCACAGCAGAACCTTGTTGCACAAGGACAAGGACTGACATATGTGGAGATTAAGGGGTTTTTTCAATTTGGTCTTCTGTGTGAGTAAGAACTCCAAGACCTTTGACCCTTGAAGACCTCAGCAAATTAGGCTTCTACTGCAAGGTGCAAGTCTGCAATCATCATTTTTCCTTTCCCTAACAACCAAGTGACAGGTGCCTATAGAAAAAAGGGGGGCAAATCTGCTGTAATTTAGAAAGTGAACAGCTCAAACAATCCTGCCCACGGGGAGAGAGGATAAGAGCAAGAACAAACTTACAATAAGTGTTAGTTCAGTGTTAGTAAACAGAGTACAGTCAACATACTTCTGGTATTACATCCTGACTGCAGGAAATAGGCTACGGTAGGGTACAACAGGATCATTTTCAGTTGAGAAAACAGATAAATAACTTCTCTTCCAAAGTCTTAACATGAACTGAAATTTGTGGGAGTCTATTAGAAAGCTCATTCAAGTTCAAAAAATATAGGATGAGTAATTTGTCTTAACTACATATACCTGAAAGATCTTCTTGAGGTTCACAGATAAATCTAAGATCATGTCCATTCAAGAATATTAATTACATCTAATTACAGCACATCTAAGAACTGTATTATAAAACTATTTTTAAAATAGTGAGGATCTTAGTTCAATATTAAAGGTTAAATTTACAGTTTCAGAACTGAAAGATAGCCATGAGGTTTAAATAAGAATAGCAACATAATATTAAGTGTTTTTAATTAGAGAGAAGAGTTAGTTTTAAAAACTGACTAACACTTAAGTGAACTGTCAAATTAATTAATAAAATTTTAAAACTTAGCATATTTTGATATTTTTGTTTTATTATTTTGTATTATTTTGTATTTTATTTATTATTTTGTGTTATTGTTTTTGGTTTTGACTTTAATATTTTTCTTTTTAATGCTTTTTTCCATAACTAAACCAATTCTTTCTACTTTGTCTTATCCATCTGGGCCCCTGCTGGGAAATGTCATTAATGTTTCAGACCCCACTGAGTGGCAATAGTGCTACTTGATGAACAGAGATAATTGAAACAGGGACAGGTATTTCTGAAAGTATTTCCAGAATTCCTTAGAGACAGACATATAAATCTGGAAAATATTATTTAGCTTTGTGCAGAAACTACTGCAGTAAGAGGGCAGAGACCACTGCTGCTGCTGATTTGCTTCTCAAGTGCAACACAATATTTTGGTCTGGTTTCTACCAAGTTTGCAAGGCTTAGACAAAGGCCAAAACTTCTTTGAAAGACATTCAACCACCTGGAGAAGGACAGCAATTTTATATAAAAAAACATATGTCACTTATTCAGCTTTCTGAAGAAATTGTCCTTGGTCCCACCAATGTGTACAAGCTGTCTGGGTGTAACCATCTCCTGGCCAGCATCTCTGGAAGCCATAACTACATAACTGGTGTCTGAAAGGCATTGGTTTGGGAGAACACTGACACAGAGTCAGTCTGCAGGGCTGTGCTCACCCTCCGTTTGCCTCTGCAAGGTGACCACAGACCTCACCTCACCATGGCAAGCAAACACCAACTGCTCTAGGTGGGCTTTGGTGGGACTTTGGAGCACGTGGGGTGCTTTAGGTAACTGGGAGGCACACAGTCTTCTCCTGTGGCAAATGTAGGGTGTGCTCCCTGTCCAAAATAAGTGAGTTAGTTCACAATGGTAAGAGCATGAATACTGCTTATCACGCAGGTCCTGCCCACCTGTCAATGCCACAAAGGTAACAGGAAGGTGTTGAAAAGAGTGGAAATGGAAGAGACATCTATGGAGATGAGAGTATTTTCTATCAAGTGGCTACTTAGATAGTCAGCACTTGCCATTTTCACAATGTCTCTGAGCAATCAGGAAAAGCAAGTGGGAGAGCCACGGAGACTGAAGGAAGCCCCTATACACACTGCAGTGTGTATGCTTCCCCTTGGGAGACTGCTCCTGAGAACACACCCAGCTGTGTCCACCAGGCCTTTATGACAGACCCTTCTCAACAGGAGGCCCCTTCTGAGGGATGCAGGTACACCAATAGGTGCAAACAAGCTTCCATCTGCAGAGCCCTAGCTCCATCTGCCTTGTTTATCTGGGACTATTTTCCTATTTTGTGGATATACAGCATCATCCTCACTGTGTGAATTATTATAGGCTGCAAATGACTTGCAAAGTATGGGCATACATACTCCAACCATGTAGTACAGCAAAGACAACTTTTAACTAAGTAGACACTGGCTAAAGGGGTGAGACAGTCTGTACTACCACACACAGTGGCTGGGGGCTGCTGCTGCCTGCCTGTCTCGTGACAGCACTGGTGAGAGGTTTGCACAGAAAGCTCCAGCAGAAAGGATGTTATTTTACACTGCAGGTGGTTTCCAAATGACTAACTCCAACACTGGAAACAGCTCGAGCACGGCAGCACAGAGCTGTGAAGCCTGGTTTGTCCTGTTTCACAGCAGCTTCCTGCATAAACAAGCTGTTTCTTTCACACATCTTTTTACTCTTTCCAAATCCCATCACATTGCAATGCAAAGGAGGCTGAGTTCTGGATATTTGTTTTTTACCAAAACTGTTCTCATTTCTCTGTAGGCATTTCCACTGAAAATATCCCAGCCGGGTGTAGTGACAGCATCTGAAATGTGATAAGACATCAGAGACATGAAAGAGATCAGCACTTAGCCTACTTGGAGGGGGCGGAGGAGGGGGTGGTTTATCTCTTCCCTGACATCATGTTGCTGGGTGAAGTAAGATTTCTCCCTACAGCCTTGGACTGTTTGAGGCTGGGGCACCCCATCGAGGGCTCTGGCTGGGGCTGGGTACCCATGAGTGCCAACCAGGGCACCTTCAGCCCTCTGAAAGCCATGGCCATCCCCAGCATATGGCATGGAGGCAGAGACTGACAGCTGCTCCCAAGACTTCCAGCTCCTCTCCTCCTGTCAGCAGCTTGGAAGGCCACCACACTTCCCAGGGAAGTGACCCAACCTATAATCATGGTACAGGGTCAAGCAGCTGGAAGGGTGTCAGGGAGGGAAATGTCTTCCACAGTGAAGATGAATGGATGGTGGATCCTTTAAATTTAATTCTTAGTCTTGAAGATGTCAAAGAATTACAATACTTAACTTATCCAAAGCAGCAGTGTACAGCCTTTGGAAAACACAAAGGTACAGAAATGCTTTGCTGATTTTTCCCTGGATTGGGTTACCGAACCTGATATTACTCTGACTAATTCCACATCTTTCTCCCCTCCATACCCTCAAATACAGCTAATTTTAGCAAGAAAGTAATGTTCCTTAGACTCAGCAAGGCACTCTGAAGTTTTTTTAACAATTATTCCATTTACACACTGTGTCAGTCCCAAAGAAAAGCACAGCTCTGCAGACCCAAGTATGATATGACACAATCTGCTCCTGGGTTTCCACTTATGGAATGGCTGTACCCCAATGCTGACCCCCACTATCAGTGCACTCCATCCCCTCGGCAGCCTGAAGTTCACTTTGCAACCTGAATGTGAATTAAGCTCACTTAACAGACACAGAAATCAGGATAAATTTCTCAGCAACAAATAGGACACCTGCATTTCCATAGTGAATTAATTTGGAATTCTTATCCCATCACAGTAACCGCATTTTAGAAGAATCACCTTGCTATCATAGTAGCTTTAGTAACTGTATGGAGCTAAGTAAAAGTGTAGAGTTACCTGTTTTGTGGGCTGGCTGGAAAGAGCCAGTCAAATTTTGCTCAAAAGAGATGTGCATTATTTCCACTTATCTGCACTTTTCTTTGGCTGCATCAGTGAAAAGCAAAACTAAGAAGTGTCCAGAAAAAAAAAATAAAAATACAAGTAAACCCACCCACCAAAAATGATCTTTTTGATTTGAATTCCCAGCCATCATTTTAAAATTAAACACTTTCATTATGAGTTGTAGCTGAAAGTTTATTATGTATTTTCAGTCCCATATAGTTAGGCTTGTGATGTTATCCCTAGGCAAAAAATAAAAGGTTAAAAACATTTCTACTATGACATTACGATAAATCGACACATTATTTCACTGTCACTATTGGCAGATCACAAAATAATAGAAATTATCAAAACAAAGTACAAGCAAAAGGACTAAATAGAGGAAAAAACCCAAACAACACACTTCAGGGCTTTGAAATTGAAAATTTAGACACCTCGTCGCACCCCAAATTTTTTGAAAGGCAACATTTTGAAAATCCTGTATTTTTTTCTAAGACCAAACCAAAAATTAATTTCAATATGTGCAGATTTTGAAAGTTGACAACAAGGTGCCTCTCCTTGTTAGTAGTAGCTTAACAATAGCTTCTCCTGCAACACTAGTGTGAACTGATGTGAGATTCCCAGACAGGTTTTATAGGCCAATAGGAGAAAGGCAAGTTTTAATCAAGATGACTTCTCCAACTTAAAGAGAAATGTTGAGACTTTTTCGGCAGACTTCAGACAGACAACAAGGTGGGGGGGGGAATCCATGTTCTTTTTCAGTGACATAATTTGCACTTGTCTTGCAAAACTAGGCTGAAATTATTTTACATCTTATGAGAGGCATTGGTCACACAGAGAAGCCAAAAAAACTTATTATGTACAGGAAAAATAATCTGAGAGCGCAGAAATAAAGGGAATAGGCTAGAGATTTGTGTAGTGTCCCTAGAGAAACTGGATCCGAGGGCATGCAGAACATTGTGAAATACATTTGAATAATGCCTTTGAAATAGGAAGAATGGGAAGACATGAAAAGTGATACAGGAACTGTTAAGTTACATCTCTCCATTCACTGTCTGTGCAGGCATCACACCATTGCCCTGAAACTTTCAAGCCTTAGTGCCTGTCACCCAACCCTGGCAAGGCACCAGAGTAGTGCCTTGGCACTAATGGCTCACAATGGGGAGCAGCAGCTCAGTGACTCTCCAAACTGGGCCAGTTACTTGCTGATTTCCCCTACTACTCCACTGTGGCTGAAAGTGCCTCAGGTCAGGTGGAGCTCCTGCCTTCAGGTCTCATCCTCAAGGAGCACCAGAGAGTCGAAGTTGATTGATCTGAATGAAAAGAGAAGAAAGTAAAAACACTGGCATCTTCTATTTACCAGCCATATCCAGTGAATGCACTCTCTTCCAATGTAGGCAGGATCACCTTATCTAGTTCAACCTTCTATCTTTTGTTTTCTGTGCTGAGATTTTCTCTGAACTGTTCCCCCAGACTTGACTTGAAGATTTGAAGAACATATGGTGGAACCTGACCAGAGTAAACCTTGCTCAGCTATAAGGCTCATTGGTAAGGTTTCGTAAGATGACTCTTCCCTCACATATAAAAACAGCAGAAAACATAATTTCCTTTTCTTAGATGAGACTCAGGGCCAGGGTAAGTGAAGCATGAAAGCTGTTTGTTTGAGACAGCAAAGGACAAAAGAGGTCCTATATTGTTTGCCACCTCCAAATCTTTGCTCAGGTATCTGATCAAACATCACCCCTAAGAGCAGCATCAAAATAAAGACTACAGGCATTCCTTACATCCTTGCTTCTGTTTAGATACTACTACAAAGAAAGGGCCTCCTGCACCTTTGTCATCTGGGGTCAGATTCATCAGTGGTAGGGTGGAAAGATGAAGCTACCTGTGGAGGAGACACCCTGTGACCCCTGAAAGCCCTGATCCAGCCACCTGTTCCAGCTCCACTCGTTCTTGCCATCCTTCCTAACATAAAGCTGGGGAATTAAGCTGGCCTTAGCACGAGGTTAATGACAGAATTGCACCTGTTTACACACAAGCAAGGGCCAGCCATAATCTGGTCTGCATGGATAAGTGGTTTACAGGGAGGAGCAGAAAGCTCTAAACTACAGAAAACAAGAAATTGAAACCAAGCATGGTACAAAGTTGTTTTGGTTTAGATCAAATGACACATACACAATTTTTGAACCGCAGAATTTATGTGCTTTCCTAGTGATTAATATTTAAAACGATTGTTTGGCAATGGACACTGAGTACATGTCTTGCAAGGACTTGGCACAGAGAAGAGGTAAGTAATCAGAAATGTGCCAAAGACTTGTCAAGGAAAAACTTACACTCAATACTAATCAAGCTCAAATCTGTGCCAGTCCTCCCACTCATCCTTTCATAGGAGAAAGTCTTTCAGCGTGAGCCTGCCCATGCTGCTTCAGAGACAACCAACACCTTTCACAGTCAGCTGACAAAATGAAAGTTTGTGAGGCTGAAAACAGAAAAAAAATACAACTCACCTTCTGCTCTGCAGCAAGGATCACTGCTGGGCGCAGAGTCCTGGCTGTTCTGCTCAGGAGACTTCCAAGAGTAAAAGACTTAATTTGCATGTCTGCAGCACTAAGAAATAAATTTCATCATGCCCCTCATCCAGCATGTTTCGGTCCCCAGTGCGATTGCTGTGGCAGCTTGACAGCAGCCACCATATTTTTCTGCTACAAAAAAATTCATGCTAGAGGCTGTATCAGAGACACCAAACTCATTAAGTGTTGTCCCTGTCTGGATGAGGGATGCAGTTGTGGAGCAAAGTCATCTCTTCACTTGGCATGTCTGGCATTGGGTGTGCTAAAGGGCTCCCCCAGGATAAAGCCCGTGCCCAGCAATGGCGCGGGGCAGGGACACACAGGAGGGGCTTGTCTGGAGTGGACAAAGGACTCGCAGGAGGGGATTGTCTGGTGTGGGGCAGGGACACAGAGGTGACTTTTGTCTGGTGTCAGGGAGGAACTCACAGGCAGGTTTTGTCTGGCATGCTGGGGCAAGTTGGTGCACTCAGGCTGCGGTTTCCTACTCTTTTTAGAGGAAAACCTTTCGCAGGACAGCCACAGACACCACCTCCCAGAGCCAGGGTTCTCCTTGTTGGCAGGGAGGCGAGCACCAGCTGAGAGTATGCACACCCCTCCTCCTGCCCTGCACTTCCCAATGGTGCTCCTCACCTCCCGTCGTAGGTAATGTTTACTCTTCTCTCCCACCTTCCCTCACAGGGTCTGAGGGTGCCATTCCAATATTAATGAGCATGGCTCATGACAGCCCTGCAAAGCCCAGCGTGCTCATGTTGCAGGGTGGAGATGGAGAGGTTATTTATCATCCTGGGGGCGGGAGGTCCCTGTTGGAGCCACCAGAGTTGTTAGCACTCCTGTCATTAATTTATGTGGTAATGACCTTCTTCTGGATGACTTGCATCCAGGAGTTAAAACACGGAGGGCTATTCATACCACTTAATTTTTTGCACCTGAATTAGAAGATGTGTCCCCCAAAGTGCCTAAATTAAGTAAGTGCTTTGAAACATCTCTTGAATAATATTTCTGTCTCCACTGACTATAGAGAGACCCCAAAGTCTCAAGTCTCTCTCTGAATATGGTAGTTATAGTTAGCTGGTGTGTACCCCTGTTTCCTGTACAGTTTATGTACCCTGATTTTATTGAGGCTTAAAAATAGAGTACATCAAAAATCTTCTGAGAATCTAAACCCATTTACCCAATTTGCAACTGCCTATGCACACAAAGTTTCACTAACTTCAAAATGTTTGTTAATATCACTGTACCCACGCAGGGTACACATGTTTAAGCAAGTGCAGAGTCAGAACTGCATTTGGCTGGGAATATAAACCAAATCCTCCCTTACTTTTTTGCCATTTATGAAAGTAAATATATTTAACACTACATGGAGAGAAGAGCTTTTCCAAAAAAAAAAAAAAAAAAAGGAAAAAAACCGCAAAAGAAGAAAGCAGCAATTGGTTTCTCCCAAAGACATGCAATCTCCTACCTGCCACAGCTAAAGAGTATTCCAGAGCTGCACACATCACTGTTAATATTATCAAGAATACTGCATGAAAAGTGAATGCTAAGGAAGCCAGGGCTACACTGGCACCTGTGCCACTGAAACACAGGAGAAAAGACAGGCACAGCTTGCGTCACTCTGGCAAACAGCATTAGAAAAAGGCAATTAATCTAGCAGCTTCCAAAGCACATTGCAAACATTACAAGAGAAAATATATATATTGTGAGGGCAGTCATTTTCTTTCTTCTTTTTTTTTTCCAATTCCTCTTCTTTCTCTCTCTAACGAACATTTTGAAATGTTAAAAAAATAACACTTACACATCATTTCTACAGTGCTCATTTCCTAGCAGGGAAATCAGCAAACATGATCACCACAGTGCCAATCATGAGTCCAAAGTCAATTATTTTTCCAAACTGACTAAAGCAAGTCCCTTGTCCCCCTCAGTGAGAGATAACACACAGGTGTACAACCAGTAGGCACCCAAGGGGATGGGGGGAGAGGGGGAGACATGGGATAGGAAGGGGCCAAAGCAGTGCAGACACATGCACTATTTGCTTTAGAAAATAGCTCAGAAGCAGCTCAGAGACAATAGAAATCTTTTGGCTTTAATCTGCAGATTGAAAAATATTAAGGTTTAAAAAAACTCTGATGGAGCAGCTAATATTTAAATGCTGCTGCTGTTTGGGGACATTAGCAGGAAATGTATCCACTGTTTCTGGCACATCTGATTTTCTCTCTTCTCCCATCTCTCAGCAAGGGTTCACACACATCCTCAGAAGTCCTGTACACCAGAGTGACCTGTGCTGCTTGTCTTGCTGCAGTTGGCAGTAGGGGAACACCACTGTGCTTCAGAAAGCATTTCAGGATCCCTCATTCCCAGGACTGGGGCAGGGATGAGACCAGATCAAGGAGCTCCAGTGATGCTGCTTTTCTTTCTCTGCCTGATGGATACAGAAAACATGGTCAGGCTGCTACAACAGAAGGAGCCCTGGACCCCAGTTTGTAATGCTATACTATTTGGTCCCTCCTTTTACTCCAGCAAGGAAATTTTGCAGGATGCAACATCATATTGAAAACTGTTCCCTTCCTCATTGCTAGATAAATTTGCCATGAGGAAACGATCCTCTCATGGTGGTGGCTTCAGGTGTAAACTGTGATGTCAGAAAAAGCAAAGGCAGAGCAGTACAGAGTTTAAAAACTTTTCATTACATCTTTAATTTCAGTGTAACTTTCAGCCTATTATCTGAACAATAATTTCTATCAGTTTTAGATTCTCACTGCTTTTCTCCCCTAAAATAAAATTCTTTGCAAATTATTGTTGTTGTTATATTAATCACACTTTCTACAGCAGGACTTATGGCATCAAGGATTAATGAGCAGATAACCAAGAATTAATATAGATAAATGAGGTCTACCTACCTCTGCTTCAAGCACTTACCCCCTTACGCTGCACACTGGAGATCAGATCATGTATCTTTCCGTGCATCCCTATGGCACCAACCCTCCCTAATACCATCAAAGTATCAGGACCCCAGGGAATCTACAGTCCAGATAGGTAAGACAGAAACAGGAGAGTGAAAGTGGTGATGCACTTGAGTGGAGTATGGTAGGTGCAGGAAGGGAAAGGTGTTTCAGTTGGGAGAATGGGATGATCAAGGAGAGAACTGAAAGCACTAAGAAGACAAAAAGGCACTGCTAGGGACAGCATGAAGTGGAGGCAGTAGGAAGGACAATGAGGATAGGTGACACAGCTTCTTACACAGGGAGAGCTGACACATCCATGTGAGGCAAAAGCAGCCCAGTCACAGCTGCACAACCTCCTTTGACTCATCTCTCTTCCCTGGCCCAAGAGCCTCCAGGGCTGTCCTTGACAGCTGGGCACCCAGAGATTTTGGTGGCACCCCCTCCAGAAAGGGGACAATAGGGAGCCTTGTCCTGGATCTGAGGGCTAAAAGAGGCATTTGGAGCAGCTGTGCTCAGCCCATTCATGAGAGACAGAACCGAGGGTCAGCCAGTTATCCCTGCACAGACCCAACCAACCCATCTCTGATTACTGTTCAGAGGGGCACTCAGACTGGCTATGAAGATATCAAGGGATGGCAAATCCATCATTCCTTTCAGTCATTGATTCCTCTAGTTAATCCTCTTTACTGAGAAAAAAATTTGGTTTCACATCTCAGTCCCTTATAATCTGTCACCCTCAAAATATGAAACTACAGTCCTGGAAGCTAGATGTTCAGGATAGTTCTGTGTAAAAGTCTCTCAAAAAATAAATTCTCTTGAACAAACAGCAAGTGTTTTGACATCTGACCAACCAGCCACATCTGGATGAAAGCATTCATTCTAATTATATGGGCATATTCTTTTGGATCAACTCATCTGCCAACATTGTGCACCTGTATTTTGTACCTCACATTCAAAAGAGTGCTGTTTTATCATGGAACTTTGCAGGGCGAGCAGGGGGAGCCAGACCTGCCCAGAAGAAGATGTCTTCACACACAAACAGGCAGGAGGTTTCATTCAAGTATGTGCTTTGTAGAAATGCCAAGAGAAAAAGAAAATGGTTTTTTCATGTGGACTCAAAGATGTCATTTTCTGCCCAGTTGCCTTGTTTTATGGAATGTCAAGTAAATCTGCCCATTTAGTAGACATACTCAGGCAATAAAACCCAGTATGTGAACAGAAAAGGACTGCTTATTTTGCTTTAAAGTATCATAAATCAAAATTTTCCTTACACACAAACTTGTGCAACAAAGCTTGCAGAGTGTGAGCCAGCAGGAATTTCAAGGAAATAACTGTATTTGAAAGTCAGCCACAGCATCTAAACATGACAGCAATGAAAACTTATGCAAAAATAACTGCCCAAAGAGAGAAAAATGCACCTGGTATTAACAGTCTAGTAAAGATACCTTAGGGATTCAAAGGTTAATGGAGGTTTTAAAAACATTAATGCTTTCATTTCAATTATTTTAAGAATAACCATATACTTAATGCTTTGCTGAGACTCCTTGGGCTTTGCTTTTCTATACCCTTGAGATCCCAGCAAGGGCAGTTCACCACTTGGTATAAGTAGATAGTAGTTTAATAAGAGCATAGGACAGATATTTTTTCCGTAATTATCTGACAGGTTTTTATCCACTTCCAATCAAAACCTTCTTCCCACTGAAACATTTAATTTGCTTAAGTTGAACTTTAAAATTCCCTTGCAGCCATCAGGCTTGGGGTCTGTCTTAATATCACTAACAATGACAAAATAAAATTCATTCTATGCCAACACTTTAACCTTTCAGAAGAGTTTTCTTCTCTTCCCAGTACTGAAGGGAGGTTCAGAATTACCTATAAGCAAAACATTCCATAAGGGAGATGAGAGACCAGACATGAACTGCAGACCAGAGCAAGCAGAATATATATGCAGCTAGAAGAAAAAAGTGCAATGTGTGTGTTTTTCAAATGTATTTCATTGGAGGGAGTTAAAAGGAAGGATTAATGATAGTCAGAACTCAAATCTTATCTCTCTAAAGGGCAGTGAGCCTTTTGCAGAGAAGAAATGCTTTCAGCTTAATTGTGGAGTTAAGTAAATAACTATTTTTTGACTAGGCAGAAGAGCAAAGATTTGCAAGAATTTGAATTGTATTTGAAATTATCTGTGACTTTAAATTAAGATGTCTCTAGAAATAATGATGAGTATTATCTTTCACATAGAACTGGAAGTGAAATTGGCTTTTCTACACAGAAGGTCCTCTCCACAGTACAATAAATTGTATTACTCCATTAGCAGAAATGTCAAGCTCAACTGATAATTATCAACTGGCTTTGTAAAACCACCAGCCATTCCTCATTAAATTTATATAAGAGATCTAACTGGAGAAGTCCATTCTGAGATATCTGATGATCTTTTACTTAATGTAACAACCTTCTTGCAGCACAAGACTGACTTTGCTGCAAAATGGACCGTGACTTCCAGGCTCCAGGGTTTCACATCAGGCAGAGCAGGTTCAGAGCATCCTGCCAGTATGAGCACTATACCGTTCCAGGGAAGAAGGATGCACCAAAAGTTCACTCCTACCATGGAAAGTCTAGGGTGGAAGATGTGTCTGTAAGCCAGGCAGAGGGATGTGAGAGCTGGGGCTTGTAGGTCACCAGGAAGCAGTGGTGTTTGGTGTCCATATGGATGGCAGCACCAGTAACAGGTCCCCTGGCATACCCACAGGCCCTGTCCACAGCAGCAGCATCAAGAGCAGCCCAGCTGGGTCAGACTTGTCTTCTTTCTGCCTCAGCAGACAGTGTGCATCTGCAGGACGGGGTTTGAGGCACCTGAGGGAAGTTCCTGGCTCTGTTGAACACAGCGGTGGATTTCCCAACTGTTCCAGTAGTGCTGGTGTTTAGAAAAAGGGCTGTAAAAAACAACATTGGCTTGCTGGTGAGAGGGATGAGCAAGGAAGATTGTTTTGGTTTACTCCAACCCACTCTGCTTTATTCCTAATAGCTAAATTTATGCAAACAATGCAGAGAAAGGTATATTGAACAACTCAGCTGAAGGGATATTTTTTAAATCAAATGTCATCAAGATAAAATTTTGTCAGTTCTGCTACAGAAAAAAAAATCAACAAAAAAACAGAGAGTCTGTTCTAATTTTAGACAATCCTAACACTTAATTTACCATAAAGGTTATGGAGATACCCAGACAGATTCTGGGGGTTTGCACATTAGGGTGACACTATTTATGGTACAGTCTCGGTGAACAGAAGGAGGGAGAAGCATAAAGGCTTAATCTGTTCCCCCTGGAAACCAGAGCGGTGCCCTGATGAGGCAGGACTGGGCTGCCTGCTCTGTAGCAGCATGTATAATGGATGAGACTTTCAGGAGGTGGGTGTTCAGGTGCCAAAAACTGATGCACACAGAACCGTTAGTCACTTCTGAAAAGTCTTTGGCAGGATCCCTAACTACATGGAACCAATCCATAGCTATACAGCTCACAAGTGGGATGCTACAGACTTAATGGTCTGTTCTCAAGCAGATATATGGTTTGTTTTTGTTGAGTTATTGAGTTTGTTGATGGCTTCTTGGAGCAGAATGGGATTGAATGAAAAAGGGAAGGTGATTCACAGAAAAATGGCTCAGCTGACCAATATATACCTTCTCTACTCTGTGTCACTGGCTATCGCTGTCAGCTCCAAATACAGACAACTTGGAAATATTTTTTCCTTCCTTTCTTTTTATCTCTCACCACACAGCAGCACGAGTGTGTGTCCTTCTTCACAATGACTGATGAAGGCCTGAAAGCATTTTAGGAGCAATAGGGTAAGAAGAGAGGATGAGGGATAAGCCTGATCCTAGTCCTGCCACAGCAGCTCAGGGTGAGAACCATGGGGATACATCACACCAGAAGGGAAGAGGTGGCAGCACCAAGCCTTTAACCAATTGGTTCTTTGTCAGCAGAAGACACTGGTCACCAGGATGAAAGGGGTGAGAAATGAATGAGGCTTGAAATGGGCATGGCTAATTTCCTCCTCAATCATTGGCAGTTTATTTACTCTCAAGGCAATAACTTAGTAGTTGTAGTCAATGCCATCTCCTTTCTTCTACGTGATTACCCAAAAGGATTAAAAACCAGTTGTTTTTACTGCCTCCTACTTTTAAAGCCATTCATGAGACTGAGCTTCAAAACAACAACAAAACAAAAAAAAAACAAAAAAACAAACAAACAAAAAAACCCGAACATAACAGGCAGTAGAGAGCAAGGATGCACACAACAGCTCCTCAACCACTCAGCATTTTGGCTACATTAAACAAGACACCCTACTGGCATTCAGTATATGTGGCAATAACAGCGCCTCAGAACAGAGACACTTCTATGTGCCGTGGCAGACACCTCCCTGAGCCCAGAGAAGGCACTGCAGACACACTGATAGGGACACACAAAGCAGAAAGGCAAGAACTGCAGCATAGATTTTCCCTCTGTGTGGAGCTAGCAAGGGCTGCATGGGATGGACAGAAAGCTGCCCATTAGAGCAGTGAGGGGCCTCCCCTGAGATGACAGCAGTGCCCCACTGCATGCTGCAGAGCAAGGCAGAGCAAGCACTTGGAACTTTGGCAGTCAGCCTTTTCAGTGGCAACATATCTCCCCTTGAGATGATACGGCAGTGCCTTCATCCACCTCTGACATGTCCAGCAGCAAATTTTAGTAGCCCACATACCTAAATTCTTCACTTGGGTCTCAACCCATGCAACTCTTCTAGCATACACTCAGACTTCTAATCTTCAAACTCTTCAGTGGATCTGAGCAAAACAGAAAGCTTGGCATGCCACAGAGAGCAGGGGCAAAGAGGCAAGTTGTGAAAATATCCATGAGGAGGATGTAGGGGGAATGGCTTTAGACTGAGAGAGAGTAGATTTAGATTAGATATTAGCAAGAAGTTCTTTACTGTCTGGTGAGGCCCTGGCACAGGTTGCCCGGAGAAGCTGTGGATGCCCCATCCCCGGAAGTGTTCAAGGCCAAGATGGATGGGGCCCTGAGCAACCTGGTCTAATTCTATGGGAAGGTGTCCCTGCCCACAGCAGGGGGGTTGGAATGAGAACATCTTTAGGATTCCTTCCAACCCAATCCATTATGTGATTCTATGATATCCTAAATCCTTGCTTTTTGTTCATCATGGACTTCACAGTGCCATTTAGGAATGTGTTTATCCAAGCAAAACATTTTTCTAGATAAGTAGTCCAAAACTAAGTTTAGCAACTCTACACATGTACCTGAACATGGATAGACAAAGCCATTCCATTGCAGCACAAAATATACTGTGTTGGCATAGCTGGTTAGCAGTCAACACAGAAATCAATCCAGCCAAAACCTGACAAAAACCCCAGCCTGTTCATTTGGTTCCCACTTATCACAAGTAAAGGAAGGAGATCCATGGGGATTTTCAAGAGACAGCAATGAACAGTGCACTAACACTAAGATATTATGTTTAAAATCTACAGAAGGGCTCTGGTCAAACATCCCCACAGGTCCCTCCTCCCTCACCCCAGGGTGAATTCAGCAGTGACATGATCAGCTCCTGGTCCTCTAATGGTGCAGGTCTGTCAGATTTCATATACCTTCCATGATTTGTGCATTTGACAGGCATGTCACCTCTCTGCAGGGCTCAGATACAATCTCAGGCACTGACAAGGGAATGAAGACCATTTGGCTTAGGTACCAAATTGCCAGTCAGGAGAACAGGACGTTAGTATTTGCCTCTTCCCCAGGCAGCTTTTGACATTTTGCAATTTGCAAGCATTACCAGAGGGCTTTTCACACCTGCCTGGGAACAGAAGTCAGGGCTTCATCATGGCAGGTCAAATCTAACACTCTCTGTCACAAGGACTTTGAGAGCAAAAGTATCCAGCTCTGCTATATAAAATCAACACTTCACCTACAGCCTGCTTGACAAATGAAGAGAAATCAGACCAATATCAAATTCTCTTTTAAAAGTCCTCTGGAACTCATCACTACAAGTAATAGGTCAACCTGTCTTCAGGTAACTTATTCCTGGTCTTCAAAACATAGATAATCTACTTTTAAGTAGCACTTACTGGAAGGCTGGATACCTCAGCTTAAAACAAAACAAAACCCTTAAACTCAAGTATTTACAAGTGGACTAAGCACCTCTTACATCCAAACAACATCAGTGAATTCACCAGCTTAACAATTACAAATCACTGATTTAAATCCCACTGCTACCCAAATAGCATATGTTCCGAGCCCTAACACCAAATTAACTTTATCAGCCTAAATCCATGCATCTCATTTCTATTTTCATCAAGACACTTGGCACAGACCAATAAACTGGAGAGGCCAAGATGCAAGGAGAGAAGGGATGGATAAGCATTGGCTGGCTTGTTCGAAGCACAGCAGCCATTGAGATTGGGGCACACCAAGCAGCTAAACGTGGAAGCAACTCAGCTGTATAAAGACATTCAGTGAGGCTGGCAGTTTTCTACCTGCACTAAAGCACACGGGTTTATCACCTGTATTTCATTGATCTGTGCAAATTACTTGCCAAATGTAAACTAACTCAGGCATAATTTGCATAATCAGCAACATGAAACTGAGGATAATATAGCACTTGCGTATTCATGCCTCCCAGGAATCAAAGAAGTGCTAATATGAGTGCATAACCCTGTCCACTATAGAAACTCACCCAGGAGGACAGCTCCAAAATTGTTTGTTTTCTGCATGAGACAAGTTATGCACTCAACACAGATGTGGGGGGAGCCTGCAGCCATATCCCCCCGCCTTGGAACTACTGAGCTCAGGTCAAAACAGCAGTAAAAGTGCAGCCTGACACGGCCATGTATAGCCCAGGATAAGCATGTGCTGGCTGAAGCCTGCAGAGCATCTTCAT
Organism: Aphelocoma coerulescens; assembly: GCF_041296385.1. NCBI lineage: Eukaryota > Metazoa > Chordata > Aves > Passeriformes > Corvidae > Aphelocoma > Aphelocoma coerulescens. Next base: position 13,930,272 of record NC_091013.1, on the reverse strand, counting down.
TCTTCCAGGCCACTGCTGGCAAAGCTAAGTGAAGAACAGTGCAAACCCATACACTGTGCCAGTATCTGTTGCAGTGGGGATTCTTGCAACACATGTATCAGACAACAAGGCCCGTGGAAAAGAATATATGGACCAATTCTTGGTAGATATTTTCAGAGATGTTTATTTTTCCAGCCACGCAGCCGGCGACTTGCCCAAGAACTGAACAATCACAGGACCAGAGGGTCCTTCCTGGGCAGGGGAACACAAAACAACCAATGGGGAACGAGGCTGACCAGGGAGTAGGGAAACTCCATAGGCCGTGCCTCTACTCCCAGGCCCCACTCCCAGGACCACATGGCAGGGGAGAGGAACCCCAACAAGTATCCAGGCCTGTAGCATGATTCAAGTGTGTTTTAGTTAAAATGTGTTAGACAAAATGATCATTTGGCTCTTTTCAACTAAATTCACAGTCATCAAATCCCAGGGGAGGCTAATGCCCCACCTAAATACCTGTCAGTCAAAAACAAAGGTCACTTGCATCTTTTTGTTGATGTCTACATGAGGGCATTTAATTACTTCATAAACCTGAGTGTGAAAAGGATTGATACTCCCATTTTCACCAATTACTCATAAATCTGTTCGTCCACATCATAAACAGTGTTGAAGAGTATGTTAAGGATCTTAACAATATTTTTCCAATGTCCTGAGAGACTTTAAGAAAGTTTCTCCCACCCATAAGCGAAAACCACTATGGAGAAAATGTCTATGTGAATCCATCAACACCAGTGCTGTGGAAAATGTTTTCTCTTCTGACATGGAACAAAATTATTTTATAAGCTCTCCATGAGAAGCTATTCTGGGAGAAAAAAGGGGAAACATTCTTCATTTCCACATAGCAGAGGGGAAAACTGTGTGTCTTCATCTCCATGGGATTGACCAGGTCTAAGTCATTGCTCTGAGGAGTGCCAGGCCCTGTGCTCTGGGGCTGGGCTCCTCAGTCCCAAAGGGGTCATGCAAGCACCTGGCTTGTATCTCCATCAGGGGGGTTCTGAAAACATCGAGGATCCAGGAATAGTGTGCAGATCTACTACATATGTGCCAGTCACCTTGCTGGAGGTAAAAACCCAGGAGAAAGAACCTCAAAAATTACTGGAGCTATGGGGAAAAAAAAAAAACATTCCTTGCAGTAAAAGGCATCTTCATCTGTTCAGCTCATCCAAGAGAAGGTTGAAAGGTGGCTTGATCACAATTTACAAGGGGCTGCACCAAGACACAGATGGATGCCATGTCTCTTTCTTTCATAGCTATTAAAGAGCCAACACTGGGAAGTCAAAGCTAGACAGATTCAGATTAGAAATTATGTGTGAATTTTTAACAGAGCAGGTAATTAATCATTGGAACAGCTTACTCAGGGATGTGGAGTACTGCAGTCTGTATCACTTGCAGTCTTTAAATAGATGTTGGATTTTTGTTAAAAGAAGACATGCCAGGTCCCAAACAAGAGTCAGAGGCCCAGTGCAGGATTATAGGCCAAGAAATTTTAGTCTGTCCCTATTCATGACACAGGTTTACTAACTGTAACTCACTCTCCAGGCTTAAATATCTCTGGAGGGCATTTGTATCATCTAACCTCAGATATGCCCAACCTCTCTCTACAGCTGGAAGAGGCAGTAAGTCTCCTCCAGAGGGTGATGTGCAGCAGGGGCCGAATTTGCATGCTCTGAACAGCCACTTTACACAACTGAGGTCGTTTGTAACTGAGCTTAAACTCCAGAAAACTGAAGATAAGCTCATAATCAGAAAAACAGCAAGCCATCCATACCGCACAGCCTTCCTCCCCTGCCCCACTCCCTCCTTGGATGTGCAGGGAGGCACCGGAGGGAGGCAGTGAGCCAGTGCAGAGGCAGCACCCCTCTTCTGCTCTCCCTCCAGGCTTGTGCTGCTCTCACAGCACCAGAGTGTCACCACACAAATCCTCCTGAAGCTGCACTCTGCTCCTCACCCAGCTTATGGCCAGTTCCCCTCATCATCAGGGAAGGAAATCCATTTTAGCAGACTTTGACGTATAGTTAAACAACACATTGCTATTCTCTAGTGCTTCTGCTGTAGGAGAGAAGAGTTTATTTAATACAAAGGCAAGGCTTACCAGGAATATTTGATGGAATAGAAAGAACCAGTTGGATCCCAAATAAGCTTGGAAGAAGGTACAGATTGCCTCTTTCTGGTACCACTGTGGAAAGAAGCCTCACGTCTTCAGTGGCAAGTCTTCCTACAAATTCCTCATATTTTTTAAAAACTGCAATTCTTTCTATATCTTTGCAAATATTTGGCTTTTTCTGTGAAGTTAACACTTGCTGTTGCCAACAGATGTTATGGATTTCTGTTTGAAATACAAGAAATGAACCATCATAACTTGGTATGCATTTGGAAAAAAAATTCTTCTCCAGGAAAAATACTAAAAATCCAGACTTCAACATTTACCAAACTAGAAAGGAAATCATAGCCAGATTCATGACCAGACACCTGTGAAATCTGATTCAGCAAGTCACAGCCTGAAGTAAGAGCCAATATTTCTTAGCAGAAACACAAAGCATTTTAGCTATTGAATTTGTCAGGTGTAGTGCTATAACAAAGACCAACCACTGTAACTGGCAGCAGACTGATCTCCTGGCTTGAATACAAAGGCTAGAGCTGACTAATTTTTATAATTATACATAAAATGCTGAAAAATTAGATGCCTGGCAATTACAAGATGGAAGAAAACACACCTTGTTCTACAGTAGCTAAGCCCAAGAAATACGTGTGTTCATTTGATGATAAAATTCTTCACTGTTTCTTCTACATAGTTTCAGAAAGTTACATCATGGGTCTACAAATTATTTGCTTCATCAGACTTCCCAAAATACTACTGATTTTAGCTTGGTAGCTGTAACATCCATCCTGGCCATGAATGTTTAGGATTATGCACCCATATACATATATACAGACACATATATATAAATGTGTATGTGTGTATACCCCCATATATATTTTATACACAGGTATATATTTCTAGATAGAAAAGTTTCCACTAACAATTTAACAGAGATGTGACCTTTCCCATTACTGAATGCTATTGCATTTTGACTACTAATGAGTAGCAGAGCTTAGAAGTTAACACACGGAACAGGCAGGAATTACTTCTGTGTGATGCTTATTTGTGGATCTTGACATTTCTCTGAAGTCAGACACTCAAGGAAGCAGCTATGGCCACTTGGAGGGCTTAGAAAAATGGAGGCTAACCTAAAAAAATCAAGCAAATTTGTGATGACTCACTGTCTGACACGTCAGTGTACCCATCACAAGATCCGCTGGGAAGGAGGACTTGCCCGCCATTTCCTCAACCCCATATATGACTTGGAATCACAGAGTAATGCTAATCAGTACAGAGAGCTAGAGTAGCTTCAGAAGGATACTCAGAAAAATAATTATACATGATGAAACATTTCCTGACACCTTTCAATCCACTTGGCAGCATGATGCTCAAGGAGCACAGGAACAGCCAACATTCAACCATGCCCTTTAAACAGTTTGCCTGTAGAGACAGTGCGTGACTCACAAAGCAGGGTATTCTCAGCTGAGACAGCAGCTTCTGACTCAGCAGTGAGCAGCCAAATGTCTGCTGGTAAAGGTGACGAAAAGGTCAGTCTGATAACTTCAAGTGAAGGAGGAGTTAGTAACAAGTTGAGCTCCCTACCTTGGGCAGCACACTTTGGCTGGAGAAGCTGCAAGGCGTCCTTCTGGTGCTGCAAATAATCAGTGAAGCAGTAGATGCATTTTGAACTGATTTAGTATTTCTCATAACTACACCTTCCAAAAACAAGCTGTTCTTTGGAAGTAGACAATGACACGTGTGGCACTGCCACACAGAAACTATCCTGTGAGTTCTTCTTAAAGAACAGGAGTTCAAGAGCAAAACTCTTCATGCTGTTTAGGGATCTTAAGCAAAATGTGTCCCAGGCTAATATTCACCCATCCCCAATTAAGTACAATTAAATATAATTTAAAATTATACTTGCAAATCAAAGTATGTCTCAGCACAAAAGGACATTAATGAGTCAGATGCTGAATCGGTCCTTTGGATCCAGCAGGGAGGGGCCCACAATGAGCCCCAGTGTCTGCTGCTCTGCCTACAGAAGGACAGGGACAGCCAGACACACACAGCAGTAGTTCTCAGACAAAGTCCTGGGGTACCACACAGAGCACTGGCAGTCAGAGAGGACAGAAGTTTCACGGTAAACGTGACGGCTGACTATTGAGAGAAGTCCTTCTTTTCCTGTATTGCCATGTAAGACAGAAATTATGGCAACTGGAAATGAAGACATTAAAGATGAAACTACATGTAGAGAAACTGCTCTCAAGAAGATGCTTTGTGGTTCTGAGTTCCTGTGAATTTGGTGAGGAGCTCAGAGCATAACAAACACACCTCTAAAAGAAGCAGCTACAAAAACTCATCATCACTTTATGAGCTGGGTTTATGTTCTGCAGTGGCATTTTACTTGCTAATAGCATCTTGCATTACCCGTAATAGCACCATAAAGAACACCCCAAGAAAATATTCAGTATAAATTTGAGAAAAGTATTACATACAAACTGAGAAGAACTACTTCAAGGATGCCATGAATTGTCCAATATCTAAAGTTTTCTTTTCTTTGCCCAAGTTATAGACTCCCTAAGGGGTGCTGTACTTACTTGACACTGGCAGTGGAAAATGTTTAATTTGCCCTTGTAAAGGTGAGTGAAAACTTTCTAGAATGAAAAGACTCAATCATGAGAGGACTCCCATCCATCAACTCAAATGTGCTCCAATTCACCCAGTCTTTAAGTATAGGTCTGTAAAGAGCAAACATTGGGCCATCATGACTATGGAAACAGAGGAGATTCATATTTACTCAGATGAGAAGAATTAAAAACAGGTAAGTTCACTGGGCATGCAAAGAAGCTGGTGCATAACCTGTGGGTGTGAATTATGGTGTGAAATCAGAGTGCCTCTCCTATGCCACGAAGACAAAAGAACTCACTGCATGCCTGAAAGACGGTGTGAGGGCATGGTGGGGTGTGGTTCTGGTGGTTCTGTGGTTCTGGTGGGCAAAGCCTGCCAGAACAGCAGTGGAGGCCTGCTTAAAGTGCAGGGAGACAAACTTGGTGCAATCACAGCCCTGCTGCTTTTTGGACTTGGCCGCTGCTACCAGCTGTTTCACAAACTGACTGAGCAGCATCTCAGAGAGCTCTAATGGGCATGGGCCAAACCAGTCAGAGAATGTGCTGTTGTTTAGGCAGCATGGCCAGTCAGAGAGCCAGCTCTCAAGGATGCTTTGTGTTATTCTGCTGCAGATTTTCAACCAATGCAGCAGCCAGGTTTGCACCATCCCTTAGCTGAACACATCCCACCCCTGAAACATGGCATGCCTAGGGAGGGAAACGGGTGTCAGTCCCAGCTCCTCTTAACTCTTGGGTTTTACCCATCCTCACAGAAAGCTACCACTACTGCTAAGGTTGCTTCCTCTCCTCCAGGTCTCTTTCCATGATTACCTGCAGAGATCAAATGTCCTACAGAAAATCAGTGCAGATGCTACAGAGCTATCAGATGGCAGTGATTCCCCAGCTGATTGCAATATAGCCTTTTTAGTTCCTTGAGTCACTTCAGAGAGATTTAGGAAGAAGGGAGTTCCTGCAGCATAGGATATTGTCATTATGCAGCACAATCAGGCACTGTGATGAAATGCTCTTTTTTCGACAACAGGGTTCCCATGAAGCCGTGAGAAGACACAGAGGCTTGTGAGACTGACTGGACTGGCAGAACTGGTCTTGAATTTCTCTGTCAGGTATCCTGAGCTCTGTGAATAAATGCCAAAGTGCAAATGACAAATGGACCTTGTTCACTACCTCAGTGAGGTATCCTCCCCTGGCCTGAAGGGAACAGGCTTCTCTCAGGCAGTGAGGAGGTCCGTGATGGAACCTTCCTGCCAGGGAAGGGCGGGCAGAGAGCTTGAGCTGAGAGGAACCTGCAACCCACCCTGTTACACATCACATATCCAGAGTAGAAGGGGGAGAGGGGAGGAAACGTTTTGCTGCTCAGAAAACTCATCGGCTTCTTAACAACATAGGGGGCAGGCATGGCTGAAAGGAGAAATGTGACTGCAAGCCTGAGCACCCTAGTTTCTGTTGGGTTTTCTGATCTTTAACAGTATTTGATCATACAGAAAGCTATCTCATAGCTTGCCCATGCCATTGCTCTGTGGTTTGTAACCTGCAACCATCAGAAGTAATATATCCCAATTTCCCACACAGCAGGACCACTCATGAGCGAAAAGTGAATTTGATTCTCGAGCAGTTGGTCCAGATGCTGTGGCTGACACTGGCTCTCACTCCTGCTTCCAACACAGGCCACAACGGAGCACTTCTGTCTGCAAAGCAACATCAGCATGTCAAGAAAAATCAATGAAAGCAAGGGGGAAAAAATGCCTCCGGCTCTGTAGGGCTTTTAAAGCATAGCTGCACTTCAGAGCTTGGAAATAGCACAATGCTGAGGAAAGTCCCAGGAGAGCAGAGGAACGTAGGAGTCACCTTTGGAGGAGTCTCAGGTCTCCCTCTCTCCTGCTGTTTTTGCTGACTTTAACTAAGGTAGGTCAAGTCACATGTTTCAGTGGCTTTTCTGCAGTTTATCAGCTGTTTCAGCGGCATGAGGATCCACCAAGTACTACTGCAAACCGCAGTGCCAGGCATACTTTGAACCCACGCCTCATTTTCAGAAATGCAGCAGAAACACAGCACCAGAAAACATAATTTTTATCTTTTTATTTGTGCAATTAAGTGTTTTTTCATGATTAAGCAGTAGATAACAGACGTTTTTGTCTCACACAAATCTCTTGTGTGGCATTTTAGCACTGAATGCCCTTCAGAAGCTGGTAATGTGCCACTTAAAAGGACTGTGCTCTATAGAGCATTCAAAATGTAAATGCCATTCCTCTGGGCCAAAGTCTAGGACTGCAATATCTTAGGATGATGAACTTCTGGCAAATCCAAGTCAGGATTCTCATTAAAGGACTTGAGACAAGCTGCAGAGGTGAGCAGCCACAGGAGAAAAGACGTGATGCTTTCCAGGCTCTCCAGCTCAAGAGTGATGAGCCAGGCCAGCATTCCAGGCTTCTTGCTGTGGACTCAGGAGACCCAGAGCCCAGAAGGGAACCTCTAACTAGAGTTCCAGACGGCTGTTAGGTGACAGAATTACAGCTGAAAGGATGTCATCTGCTCTGAGCAGCTGGCAGCATGACTGAATTTCAGTCATTTTAGAAACACCTGGTTTCTGAAATATAAATTTTTCATAACTTCTAGTGTGCAAGGCATTTTAAGGCTGTCCCAGTGCAGCCTAGTTCCTATCACAACTGTTTTTCGGAAACATGATCCAGAAGTTTCACTATTCACTCAGACTAGTTCCATACTCCTCAACCAATGGCCTCCTACTAGAAATCCCAGAAGGGCTCCTTCTTGTCAATGCAGCCTCACAACCTAGGACCAACCATACTTCATGGACAGGTCTTTCAGCTTATAGAACTATCTGTCCTCAAACATTTTGCCTTTTTTCCTTCTCCATATTCTCTCCCACGTACCTTCCTGAACTCCATCCCATAAATTTCATCTATATTTGAGCTTGGTAAAATTATGAAATATTATATCATTTAATGAAATGTCAAGTCATTCAATGGTTCAACAAGAAAAACACTCAAATCATAGATATTAAAATAACAAAGCACATGTATTCAAAATGATGCTTCTGTTTTACTATAGACATTTAAAAGTCTTAATAACACAACACAGTATTTCTTTTAAACTGAAGGATGTTAGGACTTGGAACTTTTTTTGACCAAGTCCTTTAGTCACGTGCACAGACTAAGTGATTACACTCAGCTACATATCCATTTCAAAGGACATACAAACCCCTGCAAATATAGATGGCCACGTGCTTCACGAAGTTGACTGTCTTCCTACTCCACTGCACACCTCTATTTATCATTTTCTGCTCATTTTCCTCCAGATTACGCCCTTTGAGTTTGCTTTATCTGACTAACTGAATCTTTTGTTCAGCCGAAAAGTTTACACAATGTCTGTTTCACATGGCTCCGGGTGAAAAAAATCTGTTGATCAATGCATCACACCAATAGAAAAAACAATTATTCCCACTATTCTTCTCCAAATACCTTTCTCTACTCTTTTCCACAGTCAGGCAAACTCAAAGACTCAAAGGGATCCCTCTGTCAATATCTCCTTTGCACGGAAGGAGTATAAGAGAAGAATACTCAATGGTGCTAATGCAATAAGGAAGCTACCGTGCAAGCCCTGGGCCACAGAGACAGTGCACAATGTTTGCATTACCATTTCAAGAAGATTTTTCAAATCATAGCCCTTGAAATCTACTATTTGCAAATGAAATTGTTTTTCACCATCCTGGGAATAAGGGTCAAGAAAAAAGCTAATGATGGCCTTACAAATTTTACACACAAAACAAGCATCCCTTACGTGCGAAGCTGCTCTCAAGAGATCATTTCATTAACAGCTGCGGAGTCTGAATTTTTTGGTCCTGATATTTAGACAGGAATCCAAAAAGCCACCATGAATCACACAGACATCTCAGGCTCGGTTATTCTCATTGAATCCCAGCTGCCCTCAGGGGCTATTTGGAGTGCTCCTCACTGAACTACTCTGCATATTGTCCCTGACATTTCCAATCCCATTTCACCACACTCCTCCTTCAAAGGCCAGGTGAACTGGGAGGCCATTCAGTCTTACAGAGCTGTGGCTTCAGATTCAGCCAGCATAGAAGAAAGGGGGTTCTGAGCAGAAACTCCTGCTGTAATTCACTGGGAATTATGCTCAGCTCTGGGGTCCTGGACTGGAAGGGCCTTCCCAGCTGCTGTGTACACACTATAATGTTTCAGACCCATTGCTCAGGTATGGCACAGGTATTTGTGGGTCTGTGTTGTCAGCATGGCAAGACAAGTACTACTGTATGCAGAAACTACAACTAGAGTACCAAGATCAGAGACTTAAAGGCTTAAAATGGCTTTGCCACAGAAATGGATCACCAGAAGCACCCTAAGAAAAGATGTTCAGTGGAGGAGAGGTTTTCTCAATGAAAATCAAAACCCAGTTGCCTACTGAAACAATGCACCCCAAACACGCCTTGCTACCTGAACACCAGCCTCACTCTATTGCCTTTCCAGCAGCATTACTGGCATCCTTCCCCTCAGAGTTAGCTCTAGCAGAGCTACCTTGCTGACTCTAAAAAGTAAAACTGAAGTTAAGATGTTGTAATCAGGGACTAGAAAACAGTCTTTTTATTGTGTCACAAGCGTTAGTAGCCCATTTTGTAGAAAAAATTATATTGCTCTGTGGAGCAGTAAGCTCGGCAGCTTCCTACTCATTATCAGAACATGGCACCTCAGCAAAACAGCACCGATCCATACACACATCCTCCACACTGGCACAAAGAACTAGGCCAGGCAGCCTTTTGGCCCCCTTTTTCACTCTTCCGTTCCCAGAAGCCACACAAGCAAAGCATGCAGACACCTGATTCTTCCTTCAAAAAGCTTTAAACCATTCACCTCAGCCAAAGCAGGCTTAAATTACCCCTCTGGGAAGGAAGCTATCAAGCCTACAATTTTACTACCATACAGTCCAGTTTGTTGGCCTTTCTGGTTATCTCTTCCACGGTTCATCCGAACAATGCAGGGAACAATTTGGCCAGACAAAGGCTTTTCATCCACAGCCATGTGCCACCCACACAGTGGCAAAGCCTGGGCTCAGCAGGTGAGGCGGGAAAGGAGGAACACAGTGGGGACCATCCTGGGATGTACAGCCTTGCCATGCCCTCTTTCCATCTAGCCACCAGGTCTTCTGCTGCACACTTGGGGTGAGCAATGTCACAGGCACAATGTTATTGATATTTGGCTACTCAGTTTCTGCCAATCACTGCTTGAATTTACCTCAGAAGGATGACCAGTGCTGTTTACACCCAAAACACTAATGTATCACTCTTGAAAATACCCACATTCAAGAACAAACCCCAGTGAGGCATTTATAACTCAACCAGACACTACAAAGTCATTCTTTTCTGCACCTGACTTTCAGGAAAATGAGTCCTAATTTCACACCAGCTTTCCAGAGGCAGGCCAGTAGTGCCACTCTTGGCTTTTCATTGCAGTGGTGACAATAAATCAGTAAATATATAAAAGAGTAAGAGCTGAAGGAGGAAAAGGCAGAGAATGTGGCAGGAAGGGGTAAATCTTCCAGGTCCCTGAATTAAGAGGTGCCTGTTACCTTCTCTGTGAAAGCTTTCTCAGAGCAGTCCTGCAGCCTTTGCTGGTGTGGATTATCTGTGATTCCCTGTCATTTCCTGGAAGACAGAAACAGGCCCACAGGCTGCACCTGTCAGTGCTCAAGCTTCATTATGCAGAGTAGGATCCAAACAGGCATCTCAATTAATCATACTCATATATTAGTAAGTAATTCATTAATTCAATAAATTGCTTTAGGCCATGGCATAATCAGTCATGTCAGAGATTATAACAAAAATCTCAAACCAAAGTGTTAAACATGGACCCATCCTTGCTGATGCATCATCTTTAGTAATCATTCACGGCAGAACAGGTATACTTTACATACTTTAAGACAGGTGGCATGACAAATTTATCATCTTAATTGTGCAGATTTTCTCTATCAGATCTGCTGATTGAGCAATATAAGCTCTAAACTGCAGAAAATGCACATGCAAACCAACTCAGAAAAAAATAAACATTTTTGTGATCTGCTCACTGATAGTTGGTAAACACTCTGCTTGATAAATGGGACTTACCTGTACAGTCACATGCAATTCCTCATCCTCCAGCCCTCAGGCACAGGGCTGAGAAGGGGCTGTAAGGACCAAAAGCAGCCCCAGCTGGAGCTCTGAGAGCCCACACTGAGCAAGCTCCCAGTGCAATGCCATATCTTCATCATCCTAGTTTCTATTGTCTGTTACCATGCAGGCCACTGTACCACAAAGGAAATGTCCATCAATAGGTTCCATTCATTTGGACCTATCCATTTGGTAATGTTTTCATGGCAAGGAAGAAGCTCTACATCACAGAACTCAGAGAACTGAGCTTGAAGGACCTCAGACCCTGACGTCCACTTAGCCACACCTATTTCATCATTAGCAGGTGCCTATCTAATTTGTTCTTACAAATCTCAAATAATATAATCCTCAGGCTATGTATCCAAGTCTTTCATTTTGTCTATGTCTAGAAATTATTTCTTATCATCTTCCTACAAGCTAAGCTCATATACTTCTTGTTATGTCTACCACACACTTGGAAAAGATTCTGCTCCCTTGCTTTCCGCAGTATCCTTTCGTGCCTCTGAAGTTTGCTGCCTTCCTCTCCATCTGGTTTCTCCTCTATACTCATGACTCAAACTGTGATATTTTGGGGTCAATTTCCCTTACCTATGCAGGTAAAACAAATGCAGACTCAGATAGAACAAGACTGCCTGTAGATTAATACTCGTGTCATTAAGTTTGTTAAGACAGGCAAAATTAAGTTAAAGCTAGAAAAGGAGAGAAAGAGAGAGCTTTTTTTAAAAAATTGCCCTACATACAACATGAACTCGTTCCTATTGACAGACCACTTTTATATCTTCTTAAGCCCAGAAGAGAGAGGGCAAGCTTCAATGCAAGGAACAAAGTAAGCTGATTTCTCCTCCTTCTGCAAATGAATTAAATTGTAAGTCTTATAAAGGGACAGAAGAAGTTGCATTTGTGAGCAGAAATTGAAAAAGCTTGCTGAAAAATTCACAGTTCACCTGTTCCCATGAAGAGGACTCTTTTTCATCCCCCAAAATTTCCCATTATTTGACAAGTTGCCGTTAAGTGAATATGCTTTTGCTTTCGTTGTCCCAGCCTGTAGAGGGCATTTAGAAGTTGTTTTATATGAAGATGTGTTACTGTTCCACTCTGCCTGAATTGAAGAACACACATCGTCACATGTCACACGTGGTAGGAACAACACGAGCTGTACAAACGAACATCAAGTCCCATGCAATGGCCCAGACATGACAGGCTGCATTCACAGCATGAATTCATCATTGTAGTTTGTGTGATCTGTCTATAACTAAATTTGCAGTTCCTTGCATATCCAAAGCTGCTACTTTTACATATGAAATGATTACACCTCTGGTGAGATAGGTCTCACGTGGTTAGGATTAACATTTTATCTCCAGTTTACAGCCATAACGACAGGCCTTGCTCTTGGAATTGTGCTTATATGCTCTGCCTACTTATAAATCAATTCTGAACTTTTCTGGCCATTCGTTAAAAGAGATGCCTTGAGTTGTCAGAAGCAACATGAGATCACCAAACACCTAACCCTGGGGAGGGCTGTGTACTCCTGTCGCTGCACAGAAACCCTGACTGCTGTAGAAAGCATTCAGCAACTGAGGAGACTAAGCTCTCTGTAAGAGTGAGTCCTCCTCAAAATGGAAAAGGTCATAGGGATAATTATTTTTATGTTAGGGTGTGGATAAACTCAGAAGATATAAAATGTTTTCCAGATCCTGCCTGCTGTATCACCATTTTCTTCCAACTGAGAGCCAGTACACTAAGGGTAAGACCCATCACACAAAGCTGTCTGGGAGTCTGGTCTATACTCAGTGGGTTTTGTCCTTGCAAAGTCAGCAGAGACAGAGGGGCGCATTCCAGAGGGCGACAAATTTTATCCTGAAGCAGGTAATGGCAATACATGAAGTGGTTCCCCAAATGCCTGTTTGAGATTATACATATAGCTTTGCAATTGTTAAGATTCAGCAGTATGAATTATCTAAAAGGGAAAAAAGTAATTATTTTACAAGCAAAGACCCTGGTTTTATTTGAAGTTTGACACTCAATGCTTTGAGCAGGGGTTAAAGTAGCTGGGCAGCAGCACACACCATGCAGATTAGGGTGATTCTAATGTCCAGGATGTAAGGTGGTCACATACTGGTGCAGCCCATGAGATGCCACTAGTTGGACCAAGGGTATATCCAGGTCATCCTCTGGCTATGGTACACTGTTACACAGGTAGGCACGAGCTCCCTGACCTAGGAAAGAAGGTGCATTTCAGGCTCTCTTTGCCCAGCACAACCATGACTCAGGACTTTTTCTTCATACTTCAAAAACTAAGTAATGCAGGCTTTCTCCTGCAGGGAGCAAGTCCAGCTGACCTGCCGCTGAGATGCAATAGGGCAGTTTTCCTTCTGTCTCCTGATTTGCCCATCAGGTAGAAAGGAGAGCCAGCTCCCATCTTTTCCATCTGTGATATGTCCATGACATGAGTTTCCCTGACACACATGACACCATCGTAGGGGTAAATGTACTGACTTACTGCTGCCTACTTCTCACATCCTCTGTCACTCCCAAGCACTAGGGCTGTCCCTGTAGTGAAAGCAAAGATCCTCTTGTATTCTTCCTTGATCTTGCTGCTGCACATGGAAGCCAGTAAAACACAGAACTATTTCAGACCTTCATTCTAGAGCTGGCAGAGCAGAACTATCCTTCTGTGTGATCATTCTGTTCATCAGGAAAGCTGTTGACTCTGCAGCCACCTGAGCACAACACGCAAAGATCCCTCGTAAATCACTCCAGTCCAGTTTCAAGGTAGAAACCCTCCTCTCCACTTGTGCCCTGCTACAGAGGTTAGAGGATGTGGAGGACAGACCAAGAACAGGACTTACGAAAAGCAGCCCTGGTACAGTGAGAAGCAGGTTTGACCTTCCTTCTCCAAGCTCCAGTGTTTTCTACTGGTGTGGCAGAAAACCACAGTGACTGTGCAGTGGCTGAGGATGCAGAGTGCCCTGCTGCTGCCAGTCTGATAAGCAGAAGCGGCTTGCATTTGCTGTCAAAATTTTCTTTCTTCTTTTTCGTAATACTGCTTATTTAACACTTTGTCCAGATGATATCTGGCTGACAGCTGTGCATTGAGAAAGCACAGAATGAACTGCTTTTGCAAATTTCATTATCGCTGAAATGGTGACAAATTACTCAGGACTTGGAGGAAATTCTGTCAGGAAAAACTATTCTAGTAAAAGGCTAATGACTTCTAACAGAAACCTGTGGTTTTAAGACTCAGAACTTATAATAAATAGTATTCAAATGAATGTTAAAGAGTCTCAGTATAATTATCTACTAGAAACCTTATGGACAATATTTACAGCTACTGAGCACATTAAGATAAAAGCTTCCCACAAGTCATTCTAGAGTATCAATTTTATATATATTTATTATTGTTATTATTATATGTATTATAACTTAAGAAATTAGTAATTCTACATTGAACTGAGGAAAAACATTTCAGAAAGAGCAGATAAGTTGCAAACATCAATATTACAATGCAGAGCTTGAAAAAAAGTCAGAATTGGTTTTGGTGTCTTCAGAATGAGCCTCTGTGGATCTAAAGCTATTTGATGTCAATGGGAAGGCTCCTCTAAGTAGTCTTTTGGAGGTTTAGAAACTCTTTACAGTCATCAAAATCAAAGCAAAAGTCTTGTCTTTGGACAGAAACAGCTCGGCAGTGTACAAAAAACATGAAATAAAAATGAAAAGCTGGAGTGTCTTTCCTGAACAGCAGGAATTTCCTTTTAACTTGTATAGCCTTGGATTGGTGAGGAGAGGTGGAATCCTCGCCTTTGTGGATGGGTGTCCATTTGCCTATATTTTGATGCAAATATGGGTATTTAGTAGTAACTTTAAATGAAAAAAAAAAAAACACAGCAATAGAGAAACACTAAGAGTTGAATGAAATGGTGGAAATTTTCACAAATGGTCTACTGACACAAAGCTGATGGATTTTCCCAGCTCTAGGTAAAAGCTACGGTTGTGTCACTGAAATACTGGGTTTACAAAACAGAAAATTTCCCAACAAAACAGATAATTTTCTTTCAAATAAACTGCTTCTAGGTAATTAAAAGGACAGAATTTTTAAAAAAAGAAAAAACTTTCCTCGTGTAATTAGAGTTGCTCAAACTAATGGTCCAAGGAATTCCCAAATACTCAGATGCCCTCTTAATTGCAGCTGAGCAGCTATAATGGTAAAAAGCAGTTCCAGATAACTCAGGGCTGGAGGGTAGACAAGCTGTAAAACTCATTCTTGCTGGAAAACCTGCCAAGGCCAAGCACCGACGGTGACAGCTGCATTCAGCATCATTTCCCCCTTCTCCAATAAAGTTGACAAATTAAGTGACATTTAAAACAAGAAATCTTGCTTGAATGTATGTGCAAAAAATAAGCCATGCTTCACTCCTGGAAGGGAATATCCTGCTAACACTGAGGAAATGGCTATTATCAAGGGACAAAAAGCCCAAATATTTTAAAAGCAAAGGGCTGTCTTTTCTGCACACATCCCTATTCTCGTTAAATATGAAGGATGAAGACCAATTCTTCCCACAGTACAAACACATTCCTGACTTTAAGCAGATTTAACTCGACGGCTTCATTGGGATACTCTCTCCATTAGGCATATGTTTAAGCATCTCAGTAAGCCCAGGGCTGATTTTTCAAACAATTTTATCACACAAGTAAACAGCAATAAAAGGGATTTGAGAAATAAATGTTCAAAGAAAATCCTCATTAGTTTCTAGATTTTGAGGTTAAAACAAGATTGTCTCCCAACATAGGGTGTAGAAGAGGACTCACTTTTCAAAGAGGCTTAGAAGCCGTCTCCTTATTGCAACCCTAAAACACCACAGGCCATTCTGAAAAGGTGGCCATGTGGACATTGAACTGATTTGAAAACATGTCACATCCATTCATACCTTCTGACTATTACCTTTGAGTGACCAGGTGATCTTTGCATAATATTTGCATGTTCTTATGTTTAAACTATATTCACAAATATGATCTGTGACCATCTTTCAACAAGTACATAAGTACCAAAAATTGTATGTCAGGGCAGACAGGTCAAACATTTCAGGGCTTGCTACTCCAGGCTGGTGCCCAGTAAATTTTACATTAAAAAAGTAAATTTTCCTATTTCATCTTATACTGAGATTTTCGAGTCCAGGGGTTTTGTAGGTGAGGTGGTGGGGAGGAGTGTAGTCTGGAGTGGAAGAAACAACCTGACACACTCAATCCAGTCCAAAGGAGGGAGGACACCACGATGGTCAGAGGGCCACGCCACAGGATATTTGGGAGGAGCTGTTCAGGCCGGGAAGGGAGGGCTCAGAAGGGATGTACTCATTGCCACAGCTGATGGCTACAGAGCAGAGAGAACCAAGCTTTTACCAGAGGTTTACAGCAAGAGAACAAGAAGAAATGGGCACAAGTTAAAGCAATTAGACATACAGAAAGCAATTCTCCATGACAGTGATCAGACACCAGAACCAGTGTCCAGAAAGCTCAAGGGATCTCCAGCCTTGGAAACATTCAAAACTCATCTGGAAAAGGCCATGAGCAACTTGGTCGTAATTTTTAATTTCACCTTGTTTTAGTAGGGAGGATGAATCATACAATCTCCAAAATACCCTTGCAGCCTATACAATGCTATGATTGTATGATCCTCTCTATACAAGGATTTAAAAGCACATACATTTTTGGCAAATATTATCAAAGCACTTTCTAGTGACATTTGTGTATGAGTGTTCTCATTTGCATGTCTAGAAATTCCTGGATGTTAAGCAGTATGCAAGTTTTAAAATTTCCTTTTTTCCATTTTAACTGTGTTGTCTGACATAAAAATGAGAAATAATAGCAGGCAAAACCCCTTTTCTTAAATTGAACTGAGATACAGAGTGGTATTTTCCCTTAAAATATCTTTTCTCCCCCAAACCAGTAAGATTGAATATATGTTCTTATATGACCATACTCTAAAAAGAGAAAAATATAGACAAGCATTATGATGGATGATTTAAATTATAAATAAATCTTTTCATTGCCACGACTGGAGTATAATAAACCCATAACTGAGTTTCATGTATCTTGACCTAAGGATGCATGAACTTGTTCAGAACAATGGTACTTTTCTAAGTACCACAGATTCAATATCTCTCATTTCCCTTTTTCTCTAGACACATACAATGAAACCCATTAAATGTTTTGGATTTAGCCAACACATTTGAATATCATTTTTTCTGTTTCCTCTGAGTTGTCTCCAAAGTGAGACATACTTCTCAGTGGCTCAGACAGTAAACACAATAAAGAGGGAGATTTTTGAAAGTGTAAGAAAATAGAAATAACAGCAGTCCTGTCTCTGACTGATGGTCAGATGCTAAAATTCTGTCTTCAACAGCAGCCAGAACCAGTGGAGTCTGAGAGGGAGATGAATAAACGACTTATCCTGAATGTTCCTCCAGCCTCCACCAATCTGCAGCTCAGGGACTTTCAGAGCTTGAGGTGATTTCCATGTACTCAGCAACCTCCATAGATTGGTGAATACTAATGACCAGCTTAGTCCATCATTCTTATGTATGAAGTCAGGATTGTTGATTTCCAGTATGTCCCATTTTAGATTAAATTTTCTTTTTTTCCTATTTTACTGCCCAGTCCCTAGCTATGCAATATTTTTCTGCAGTTCTGCACAATCAGCTTTCATCTTTACTACTTTAAAGAATTTAGTATCATCAGTACAAGTTTGTCAACAGTCTATATTCACCCACTTTTACAGAACATTATACATTAATTCATAAATACATATTTTAAATTCCACAGGTCCTGGCGCAAAGCATTCTGAATCTCTCTTCTCTGGAAAAACTTACAATTTTAACCCTCTGTTACCTACCATTTACACAACTATTTTCTTTTTGCCTTCCTTCTTGTCCTTGGATGCCTAGGCTTGTAAAGGAATCTTGGGGGAACTCAACAAAGAGAGGTGCTGATCTCTTCCCCCTGGTATCCAGTGGCAGCATGTGTGGGAATGGTTCAAAGCTGTTGTCTTGGGGTGACTTTATGATGTGTATCCCATATCTCTGCCCTATGCCCAGAAATTAATTTTTGTGCCTTTTTATGCCTTTAAACTGAACCTGAGAGGGGGGAGGAAAAACTGAGCAAAACTTTTTCAAAGCAGTTTGCAGCTTGTTCAAGGTCACACACAGATAGCAACTTTTTTTCCAGCTGCGGCAGGGGAGGGAGGAAGCACCCGGCTTAAGGTTTTCCAGTCAGCTTTTGGCCAGTTGTTCAGTTTCTTTTTATCTCCGGAGAGAGACTGAGAGTTGAACTTTGTTTCCTTCCCTGGAATTTCGGATTTTCTCCCTTTTCTACTGGACTGCTTGATTGCTGTAACATCAGAGCACATCGGGAGGACTTTCCACCGGGCACAGAGGGCCTGGCCCTGGGCCAAGCCCCAGCTCTGAGGAGACCAAAGGGAGCACTCTGACACTTTCCCAGGTTTTTTCTCCACAGTGAGAGATTTTTATTATTTAGCATTATTTTCCTTTTCCCATGTGTTTGTTAAATAAATAGGTTTTATCTCTTTCACTTTCCTTTGATGAAAATTTTTTTTCCCCCAAACCTGGTGGGGGAGGGGTGGTGACCTGCCTTCTCTCAGAGGATATATTTCTAAATTTGGCCAAACCGGTACAGCTGTATTTTCAGGGGAGGTTTAGACCGGTTTTAGAGACATTAAGAAGCATTTCTTTACTGAGAGGGTGGTGAAAAGGTGGAACAGGCTTCCTAGAGAGGTGGTGGATGCTCAAGCCATCAATGTTTAAGAGGCATTTGGACAATGCCCTTATCAATATGCTTAGCTTTTGGTCACCCTGAAGTGGTCAGGCTGTTGGGCAAGATGTTCCTTGTAAGTCCCCTCCAACTATTCTATTCTATTCTATTCTATTCTATTCTATTCTATTCTATTCTATTCTATTCTATTCTATTCTATTCCATTCCATTCCATTCCATTCCATTCCATCCTGTGTCAAACTACTTGTAAATTTAATTGGGTAGTGTCAACCAGATCTGCTGCAGCTACATGCAAAGAATACCGAAAGGAGACACACCTTTCCACTACAAAAGAAGTGGAGTGACATCCTCCAAACATGATATTCATTCTTACTTCCATGGATTATACTCTTTACTGATTCAACAGATCTGCTCAGTACAGATGTTTGACATCAGATTTTCCCTAGTCCCCTTAAAAACCAGCAACTTATTTAATTCCTAACAAATGGCAGAAACCAAGGAGTTCTGCAAGAGAGTCTCTACATCACAGTTAGTAGCTGAGCTGTTTTAGCCTCACATTACTCTGGAATGGTGAGGTAAATACCATCTCATCCCAGTGACTCGCTGTTTTTCACTTGGTGTCTTTGTTCTAAAATCGGTCTCATACTTTTGGTGATTCAAAAGTTCAAAGCTGAGCTAAGTGCAAAGCATATTATATTTCAAAGTTGTATAAGTGCCTCACTCCTGTTTGTAATAAACAGTTATGAACATGATGTTTTTAGATGAGCTACACAGATAGATTCCATAGATAAAAGTATTTTCTAAATTGAAGTATCCATTCAAGTAATTCAGGTTGACCTGTTGCTATGCTCTCACTCCATACTTAAACAGTGATGAAGTCCCAGCTGCATAGTCCTGTCCTTGTCTTGAGGCACCCAATTACCTTCAGTCCTACGTACATTTAGGATTGTTCAGTCCATGAAGTATAATCAAATGCCTAAGCAGAGCAGAAAAGCCCCTGATGTGGGTCTACACCAGTGAATTACATCTCATAAATTGTTATCCTCTGTATGTATTTAGCACAAAAGCACACAAAAGAAAAAAAAAAAGATGAAAAAAGAAAATGTTTCATCCATTGGTGCAATCTCCTCTCTCAGTTAGCACATCTCAGCTGGCACACAGTATCTTACTATGTCATGGTAACGTGTTCATGGATTCACTTTCTTTAGCAAGAGCTCAGCTGCAGACCATGGGTTCCAATAGACCAGTACAATCTTGATCTATATTTTTCCACAGTGGAAAAAAATATGAGCTCACTGTTCCAGAGACTGAAAGTTTTTGTGCAGCAATACAAAATTTTAAGTAGATCCATTATATATCCCTATGGATTTAGAAAGAATGCACTTCCTTGCCTCTGGAATAACTCTTGGATGCAAAAAAAAAAAAAAAAAAAGTCTCTCCCTCTAATCTGTCTTCCTGGCAACAAGGCCAGCCCTTTATCATTGCCCTAATGTTGTCAATTACTTTCAGTTAATGCCAGATCCCTCTCATTAATGTCAAGAAAACATAAGCTCCTCTTTTTCCCTGAATTCCCCTTACGGAGGCAAGTTTTGCCTGTAGTGGAATGTGTGCCCAAATGCAGTCAGTTGAAATTGCTATGTGAGGCTGTAAATACACTGCCTGCCTAATGCTCATGCTGCTTAAGACCTGAGAGGATGAATAAAAGAAGTTTCATCACTGTATGCCTCTTTTCTTACTCAAAGTAGGGATTAGGAGCTGTGAACTTTTTTCCATTGTAAATTAACAGGCATAATAATCCTATCAGCATTTGTATTTTTGCACTGGTAAGTGACTTCATTGAGCAGTCTGTACCTACCTTAGACAATACACACAAAAAATAATTTAAAACAAAGCATTCAGCCAGTGTAGCATGTGTGTCTGTGCAGGGACTTGCCTGTGCCTCTACCCAGCTGTAGCAGTTCTTGCAGATCCGCCCTGGCAGCCCACCACTTCACCCAAACCCCCCCCTTACCTCACACCACCTCCAACATCTCCCAGCTGCAAATCCTTCCCACTACTCGTCAGCACCAGATTTGGCAGAAGCTTTTTTACATAAATCTGTAACAGAGAAACCCATGGTGTTGGGAGTGGGGGGGGGGGGGGGGGGCAGTATATTTATTGCTTTTGCAGGGCAGAGGGGAAACTCAGATTATTAAAGCTCAGTTTTCATCATTGTGGAAAAAATAGGACTAAAAGAAATGGTTTTACCAAGCGTTTAAGCTGCCCACCCACAGCATGTACTCAGCATGTGTATTCAGGTCAGCATACTATTTCCTATGAGTCACGTTCAGCTGTGCCTTAGCTGCATATTTTAGTCAGAGTGATCTTAGCTGAAGCTGATCTGTGCTGTGAGAAGGCTGGCAGTGTCCAAATTTGTTCTAGTATCCTGGAATTTGCTCCTTTGAGTGTTGTGACTCATTATAATCCTACAGAATTAAACTGTTCCTGCGTACCATTCCCACTGAGCTAATGAAATAGTTAAAAACCCCATCCGTGGCACGAAATAGCAACACAATTGTTATAGAATTAATAATACAATATGGAGGTGGGTTATATAGCTCCAGTGCAGCTACACCAGCATTAACTAGCTGAGAATGTTGGTGAGGGAAAAAGCCAAGGCTTCTTTTCATAATGCAGCTGCCTGCTTCAAGTTCCTTACTACCCTTCTCTCAGCCAGTAGCATGACTATCAGTTTTGGCAATACAAATGTGGGGAAATAGTCACAGAGCTGCTCACAGGAGACCACTCAGCCCACAGAGGGGTGAATGCTCACCCATGCTTGCCCTGCTGCCACTGGCATCTCCCAGCCTTTGGTGGCTACTGCAGGCCATGGCTTGGGTGCCATATGTGACCCTCCAGTCTCCCCAAGCAAAGTAACCAACAACCATGTTGTGTCTTCAAGAGAAACAGAAGCTCCAACTCTAAATCCACCCAGTGAAATATCCATGTTGCCATCTCCTTCTAACCTAGCTTGTCCTGGTCCCATGAGCACTACAGAGGACTTTGCTGGAAGTTAGCTGCTTACATGAGTTTTATGGCTCCTTGAGGCTTGCCCAACCCTTTGAAAACCCAAGCCCAAGGACTTCAGTACTCGTGGTGTTGCAGCAGCAAGCTGCATTGTTAAGAGATGCTTTTTGTCTCACAGCTCATAAGTACAACCTCTAATGCCTCTTAGGGTGACAGCTGCCACATCCCCAAGGGATGAGGAAGCTCCAAAGCTTCTTCCACAATAAGCGGGGGAGGGGAATAGCCAGGAACAGCAGAAGGGAGCAGAGGGGAAGACCAAGCAGTTTACAAGACGGTTTTGTTTTCCCTGTGACCAGTGAGCTCACGCCAGTCACTGCAGGATTGAGTTCCTCATCCAGCCTTGGCTGCACACACAGAGTGGAGCAGCAGAATGACTCCCCACACCCAGCAACTATTCCACCAGAGGCAGAAAAATTTACTGACTTTGTATTGAATGGGTAGACTCATCACTTGGGATTACAATTAACACTGGAAGGAGATCCAAGACGTTGTAAAAGTTTAAAGGGATGCCTGTCATGTAATATTCTCTTCAACTTAAATTATATAAAAAATCTGGAGCATATGCTTAATAAATAAGAGCAGAATTAATCCCCTAGCTGTCAGCAACAGTGGTCTGAAATGGTGACTTACATCTAATTACACTTCTGTTTAAAGCGTGGTTGCAATCAGTTAGCTTCTGCCCTGGCTCACAAAGAGAGGAACCATGGCTGTGATGTGAGATTACGAACCACTACTACAGGGGCATTTACACTTGTGCTAAAATAGTTAAAGCTGAATGGAGCCAACACCTCCAAACTCAAGGACAGAAGTGCAAAATGAGAGCTTGCAACCAACACCCACCAGCTCTTTATGCCTGAGAAAGGGCACAGGAAAGCTTCTATCTGTAATGCTGAGTTCAGATCCATTTCCTTTTGATCCTCACTCCAGCATCCATGCTGCCACAACTAACTGGCCAGGCCATGCCACACCAGTGCAACTAAAGCCAGGTAAGAGACTTCAGAGGCTTGTTTTGGGGTTCTTCAGGGAACCTATAATGCCTCCTAATAAGCAATATTAAGATAGGAGTAGCTACTAGACAGCATAAGCTCATACATTTTTAGGGCATTCTTAATAATGTTTTATTTCCTAAGACATTATAAGAGTGAAGCACTCTAACCACCTTATAAAATGCTTTCTGATTTTTCTTGCCTTTTTCTCCTAGATGAAAGAAACTTACGTTATGTCTAGAAAGAAACTTAACTTATGTCTATTTCCATATTGAGGCTGATATCCAGTGTGGGATATAAGTGCATGAGTTTTATAAGCTCTGTTTGCTCCAATGCAGGTCAGTAGCAAAAGACCATATACCCCCATGCTATTTTCTAGAGTTAATATTGCTGTAAAATAAGAGAATTTTAATCTAATTAAAATTTAATTTAGAAATACTTCCTACAGCAAGTTAGTTTAACATTTTGGGCCTACAATTCCAGACTAGTTTGTATCAACCCTCAAAATGAGGATTAGAACCAATGAGCTACTGATGAATGAAAGGAGCAGTGCCTGACCAAAGAGGAATTATAAGTTAAAATCAGCCTTTGTACTAAGATGTATCAACTCAACTTTGTGTTCATTCCTAGTGCTGTAAAACCCCATCTCACGGCTGACTTGGCCCACTCTGCTCCTCTGCATACCTGGATACCACCAGCAAAATGCATTTTTTCCAACAGGACCTGCTGAGGCCCACAGTGACTTTTCACAGTGCATGAAGTAAAGCTGGTGAGAGCAGACTCTCTCCCCAAGTCACACCAGACTACATTAAAGCTTATACTTATATTGAAAAACCTGTCTTATGATTTCCATCAAAAATGTTTTTTATTAAATCCCCTCTAGACACAACTGATTGGTACTTTTAATAATGTATTCAGGTTTTCTCCCATCAATCATCAACCAAATTGTTCCTTCTTTTTTTTTTCTTCCATTATCACTGAAATATTAGCTCCACCATGCAGCACTAATTAGGAAGGAGGATTGATTGAAAAGGCAGCATTTCATTGAACAATTGTTATTCCATTTTTTTGCCAGGTTAAGGCAGGCTTCTGCCATTATTTTTACATAACCTAGCCCTTAGAGATAGAAGCAACATCCTGCAGAGAGCAGAAACTACTTGCTTAGGAATACATCTATAAACCTGACAAGAATCAGTGTCCAGAGACTGCTCCAACTCCAGTCTGCAGTCTCTAAAGTTTTCAGCTGAAGTATAGTGAAAATGAGTTTCTGCAGTGCTGGATCCTAACCAGAGAGAAGAGTGGATACTGCAGGATTTCAGTCAGGAATCTTCAACAAAAAGCAGCAACAAAAAAAACCCTCCCTTGCTTTTATCTGGTAGAAGAGTCTGTAGGAACTGTCTGTGTGAGGAGGGTAAGAAACTTGTTATTTTTCCTGGCATTGGGAGGGCAAATAAAAGCTTCCAGCAGGCAGTTTTGCTAATAGGGATTGATTTAATGTTAGAAGGGGTCTCTGTTCCATCCTGGGCATGAAAGCTGGGGAGGGGTCGCCCATTGCAGCTGAACTCATATCTTATCCAAGTGAGTGCAGAAAGGATAATCTAAGGGGCTCAGACTAGGCAGAGACACCCAGAACCTTCCCTCTCCCTCAAAAGTGAGAAAGTTGCAGCTGAAATCTAAACCTGTGGCCAGAAATGACACAGCAGCAGTGTCTTTGTAACTGATTGAAGTAACCCTGGAAGTGACATGCCCACTCCTTGGTATGTGCCATTATGCTTTTACAATATTCGTTAGAAAGAGGCCCAAATTACAAAACATGGATATCAGTTTGGCTTGTCCAGTGGGTCAGGACCTAGACGTACCACTAGCTTGAGAAGATGAGGTTAGACAACATAAATTCCTGGGCAGGATTTGCCTTCACTTCAAGGCATGTGAACTTGGAGCTGGTTGGGAGGAGGGCTGAGGCATGAAAGAGTGATTTTCCTATGAAATAACTCCTGACAACCATAGAGGTGGCCAGAGGAGCAGCTCCTGCTACAGGAGCATCCAGCAGCCTCTTCTGAAGTGGAGGGGAACTGAAGGAGGAAGAAGAAATAGATCTTTCTGGGAAATTAGGTGAGTTCATGAGGACATCTTTAATTATTTCATGAGGTCAGGGAGCTGAAGGAGTCGGCAGCTTAGATCAGTAACTCCAATAAACTGTACTCAGTCCTAACAGCATCCTGAAAAATCTCTCACAGGTCTCTTCCCTTGAGTCAGTGGGTCTTCACAAAGAAAGAGAAGCCTGAGCACTTCTAGTAGCTTTATTTCAGGGTTTAGCCCAGGCATGACTGCATAGCAGCTTATTGTTTGTTGAACAGCACAGCAGGAATTTCTTTCCAACAGAAAGCAGGTAGCTGGAATCCAGGAGACAACCAGAGATATTCTAAATACATAGGAAGAGGGTAAATAGAAAGACCAGAAATTTTGTCTGAAACTAGGGTTAAAAGGAACAGATATGCTGTCCTCTGTGCATGTCCACTGCTGAAACCACAGCAGCCCAATTTCCAACAATGCTTTCATAACACTAGCACAATACTTAACTATTGATAGAAGCAACTGCTATCTGGATGGATGGGAAAGTAGCACAACATGGATGATTTCATTGATCTTGAGAAAAGCTGTGAAAATTAATTTCATCAGGGTCAAGGAAGAGCATCTTTTCAAGCCTCTCCTTATTTCTCCACTTCCTAAAAGCAGGTTCCTTGGTCTCACTTCTTTCATGAGTCTTCTTTCCATCTCAGACCAAACCAAACCAAACCAAATCACACTTGGCTCTCACTGGCTCATGCCACCAGAGGCGAGCAGAGGAATTGAGGCAGTTTTTGTGTCCCTTAGGGGATGAGCTCTGAGTCTGCCTGTAGGCAGTAAAGAGAAGGATGCTTCATTCAGTTTTCCACCTTTGGGAGAATTTTAAAAACTGCTGAGATCACAATTTGCCATCATTTGACATTGCTCCTCCTGTCTTCAATGCATCCTGGTTCAGGTCTCCAGTGAACTGAAGATTCTGTGCCATTTCTCTCCAAACCCCAACATCTCTCCCCCAAGGCAGGTAGTACTTCCCAGAGCTGTTTCCTTGTCTTTCTCAAGGAATCCCAGCACATTAGCTCCACCTCTCTGCAAGGCTCCTCAAGAAAGTTCTTTTGTATAAAACATTGGCCCCGATAACTGCAAATGAAAGACAAATTTAGCAGATAAATGAGCTGGATATTATTTTATTGTAATTTAAACAATCATTTTTGAAGTGTGTAAGATTATATAGAACCTGTAATCAGAGCCAAGAGATGTCACTGAATAATACATGACATGATATAAATTAAGGAAAGAATGATTATATGTAATAAAAAGAATAAGAAATTTCTTCTTGCAGGAAGGATAGGAACCACATTATTGCTGAGCAGAGAGTGATAAAAATCATCTCCTTATGAATAAAGCAATGGGAAAAAGAAATGCCAGAGAGAATGGAAACGACCAAGGAAGGCTTGGCCAGGACTTAGTAAGCAAAGCCAGGGGCTTATAACTCTTCCCAACAGAGCAGTGCAGTGATGCTCACAAATAATTTATTCCACAACCAATGAATAAACTATTGATGAGTATTTTTTGTTTTTCAAAGGGTTTTACTTCCTACAACTTCTTGGCTGATAAAAAAACCTGGCATAATGATGAGCTGAGTCGTGTATAGAAAGGGAATTGTGAGCCAGCAGGAGAGCAGCTTCCCCTGTGCTGGAATTACCTTGCGTGAGGGGTCCTGGCACAGAGCACAAAAGCCTCACCAGGCCTGGTGTTGTGCTCATGGACACCACTGTTCCACCCACAGATTTACCTCATTCTGAGTCAGCTGATGGGTTAAAAGTGCATTCATTCCATGGCAATTCAGGCCTCCACTATCTCCTATATTGAACAGCTATATAATAAAAGAAATTGCCTGTGTCCAACCACCCACTGTAGGCTAATCACTCAAGACAGGATCATCAGCCACCAGGGTGTGATGATACCTCTAAGAATGTGGCAGCCTGGCAGCATCAACACTCAGAAGCTTCTAGCTTGTAAGGACAGTATTTATTACTTGCCTGTCCCTCAAAAGCTTGTATCCCCAAAGAAAGTATGAGACCCCATAACTTGTACCCTTAAACCAGAATTAGTGATGGTTGAATAGAAGTTCATACAGAGTTGAATGACTTTCCACCCAGCTTAGAGGAAAAAGATGAGAAACTGCTGAGGACAGAGCAGCAACATAACTGTGCCTCCTGTCCTGTGGTCTGAACCTCCACTGCCTTGCAGAATGTAAAACAAGGTGGTGCCCATACTCCAGCCAAAAATTCTGCCACAAAGGTGAATGGCAGGGTACAAAGGGGTGCTTTCTGCAAAATGTAGTGACCACCCATAGCGTGAAGTGGCAGAGAATCAGACCTTCATCTGCTGGGCTTGAGAACTTTCACTGGAAATCAGACAAAAGTAAGCTCCTGTTAAAGACAAACCATGATGTTTCCAGGATAGGTCTATAGATAAAGATGTGCTTTCAGCTTGAGAATGAGCAAAGTGCAAAAATCACTTTTGCATTCAGTCTAATTATCTTCTTAAATCTACACACTGTAATGACCCTCCTATCCCATAATATGCCAGCCCTTCACAAGTATTCCAGCATAGGTACAACACCCTTTCAATTGCTTTCTTTCTTTGCAGCCAGCAGGAGAAAATAACCTTATTAGGTTGCAGCTTGGGCTGGGAGTAGGAGGCAAAAGGGCTGCAGTGCTCACTGAAGAAAAGCTGGTCAGCAGCCTGAGCTGGCATCGAGCAGGGCTCCCAGCTCTGCTGCCTGGGTGGAGCTGAAAGTTCCCCAGATCCCAAAATACGGCATTTTGCAATAAGCAAAGGGTTTTTTGGTTGGGGTTTTTTCAGTGCTGTGACTTCTGAAGAGGGAGAAATGCCCCGTTAATCAGGAAAGAAATTATGTTACCACAGCAATTTAGCATGCAGGATTGATTTCTAAATGAAAAAGATATTCAGTCTAAACATCATGTCTAGTCATTTTATGTACAATACATATCTCTCCATACTTTCTTCATTATAAAATACTAGTTCTTTCAACTTCTACAGCTGCTGTCCCTGATGGCTGCATATCCATTTTTCCTCCATTATCTGTTTACAGTGTAACATGTCCAGCAGACTGTCTCATAATGATGAGGTACTTTTCCAATTAATAAAAAAAAAATTTGGCATTAACACCTGCACCTTGCTTCACATATTCATCATGTCTCTAGATTCTGCTGTGGTCTCCCTTGGCACCTATGAGTTTGGGGTTAGTTTTCCAGCTGCTCTCACCTTCTTGGGGCAGCCATTGTAAAACACTCCCAGTTTGCACTGGTGTGAAAAGGGTAACGGATAGTTTTCAGTGGATGAAACTTCAGACAGAGTTTATAGTTTATTATTTTGGACAGAATTTATAGTTTATTGTTTGTTACAGAGTAGTCTAGACAAAATTTTTTCTGACCAAAAATAATCATCTTCATTAGAAAATTTTATTCTATTTAGAAAATTCAATTCTATGAAGGTGATGTTGTATACCCAAGAAAGAATTTCTAGCAAAAAAAAAAAAAAAAAAAGCTTTTTTGCCTACTTCAAGTGAGGACTTGCAATCTTAAACCTTACAGTCACAGAAATGCATGAGCTCAGACAAGTACCTTGTAAATTCTACTTCTTCTGAGGTGACTGAAACCTTCATTTAAAAGAGATGAAGAAAGCTTGGAAATTGTCTTTTCTGACTAGCAGTATTTACAGATCTTTTTTTAAACTCTATCTGTTTTTTCATGGTTGGCTTGCAAGTTAGAAACATTGAGAATGCCTTGGTGAGTAATAAATATTAATGCAAATATAAATTTATTTAAGTTGTTTTGAAAGACTCAATGTCATATCATGCCTAAAGAGACTCATTAACCACTACTTGAAATTTTTAATCTTTTTAAATACCCATGATCTTGATAACCCTCTCCTGATTTTCTCCATCTCTACTTGATAAACATTTTGGATAAAATTATGTTAATAAAGCGCAGTATATCAAAGAGAGAAAAAAACAAGTTTAACAGGTGAATTATCCTTCTAAATTTTCTTTTGCACTTACCAGTTCTCTTTCTTTTCTCTTACCTCAAAATAATTTATAAGAGCATATTGAGTGATAGATAAATTACACCTAATAACACCTCAGGAGGTAGTACAGTTAGATAAACAGAAACATAGAAAATTTAATTGTCAAAGGTCAAATAAAAAGTGATTTGTAAAACCAGGGCAAGCACCTAAGGAGTCCTAACTATGGTTCCTGCAATTTGCTCTCTGAAATATGTCAAGCCTGATTTGCAACTTTCTTCATCCTTGTGTAATTATTTAGTGCAGTACAAGACAAGTGTAAAACAGGAGTAAAATTGGTGCCAAATCAAAATAGCACAGGTATGAAAGCATGAACAGGGGAGAAGACAATGCAGAATCCCTAAATTCTTGCCCATCATGACCAGCTTGTCTCTGGTTCATTAACTCTCTTGTTTACCTACCAACATAAGTGGTAAATTTTGTAGTGCTCTGTTGACAAAAGGGTTGGCTAGTTATCATTTTGCTGATGGATGACTCTGCAGCAAATTAAATCATTATAGGTGTACTCTAGGTGCATAGCACTTTTTCCTTCTGGCTTTTCAGCAATGACATGTAGGTAGAATTAGAATTCAGATTTTTTTTTTTTTTTTTTTTAATGTGTTGTATATTGGGGGCTAAAATCTGGGTCTTAAATTTAACAGAATTCTCTTAAACATAGGTTTATATCACATACATAGATATTTGAACATCTTGTTGCATAGGCGTCACTTGAGACTTGTATCATGACAGACAATATTAAATGCAACTTAGTTTGAACAAATTATAGAAAGAGTAAAGTAACATTAAAATACTTCTCACTGAAGTACAAAGTTACTTATTTAGCAAACTGCTTCTCATAACATTATCCCTTCTTGTTACCAGCCAACCCTTCAGAACACACTCATTCTCAGTAGCAACTAGCAATTTATATTAAAGCATTTGAGAGATTAAGAGACAGTCATTAGACCCACTGTATTTTGGATTCATCCTACCTAGAAATGAACTAGAAGTTTTATATTGGAAAGATATTTTAGTGGCTAATGCAGATCCTACATAATAAAGCACTTGTGGGGATGAGGATATCTGATGATACTTTTTGTCTTCACTAACCACAAAAACTTTTAACTCTACTCCAGTTCAGATGTAAATATTTTACTTTGACACAAAATGCTTATGTTTTGAACCAGTTTGGTTGGGTTTCACTGTAATGGTACGTTCCCCTGCTGTGAGCCTTTGGTCCATGCCCACCTTTGGTTGGGACATTTTTCCTGAGCAGTCTCACCTGTTACAAAACAGCCTTTTCCCACTACTTGCAAGACCTACATTTGGCTCCAGCTGGGCTAAAGAATGACAGTAACATTTTCAACAGCCTAAAAACTTAGAAAAAATGTAATCCAGAAACTGTATTTATGCCCATTTCATTGTTTTCCTATGAGAATTAATTTTTTATAATGTTGATAATTTGTCTTTTTTCCTTGACAGGATAAAAGCCAATGTTAGGAAAAAAAACTTAAATTTTCATCAAGATCTAACCTGATGTCTCCCAAACATGAAATCAAAAAAAAAAGACAAATTATTCCTTAAAGAAAAAAAAAAAGGAACTAACATGCAAAACAAAGCAGGCATTTTCTAAAATCATGAAACCAGAAAAGACACTGCAAGTCACTTTTAAATTAACAGCAATGCTAGTTCATTCTGCTGAATATGATATTAAAAAATCTGTTTTAAAACATAAATGGTAAGATACCAGGCTAAGTGTTTTTTACAATGATTCTTTGACTAAAGTGCTTTTCGTGGTACTGTCCATCCAAAGACCTCACAGCAATTTTCCAGCACTGATGCGCTAACTCCCCTGACATTGACAAATACACTGCTGTTCTCTTTAGCAGTTATGGGAGATGAGTCACAGAATATAAAGTCTCTCACAGGAGGCTTTACAAGCAGCCAAAGTTTTCTAGGTGTGTTCTGCAACTCAACAAGCAGGCAATTTCCTGCACCCTGTGGGTGCCAGGTTCAAAATCCTCAGCTGTGCCTTCAGCAATGTGGGTCCCGCACGCCTCTCCTTGCCCCTCTGTGACATGGACCTTTTCTGCAGCCCCCATCACCACTGCCTTGTCAACACCTCCAACCTAAATATCCTTAATTTTTCCTCTATAAAGTATGCCTGAATACAATTCTAGAAAGGTCTAGATGGAGGATTTTATGCACTCTACTTGAAAGCCATCCAGAGCTGCAGACCTACCCTTGGACACCTGACTGTTGTGTCCCTACACCTGGTGCCTCTTCCCAAGCTCTTGTGTTTTGCTTCACATGCTCCTTAATATTCATTTCACTCCCAAAGCATTTCCCTCACCTCACTCCAATTCCCACCCAAGTTGTCTGGAGAGGGGGTGGGTGGGTAAAGACAGGAGGAAGAAGAAAGTTGCAATTAAATGGACCCCAAGATACATTCATGCTACAGTGAGAAATGATGTTATCCTTGCTTTCCCCACCTTCCTTCCTTCCTCTCCTCCCTCACATCTACTTGCCTGCTTATGATCTTTTTTTCTCCCACAAAGATTTGATAATCCTTTCTCAGAACAAGAAGAGGGACCATATCTGGCAGGAGGGAGTGGTGCAGGGGCTCACAGTCCTCTCCCCAGCCCCAGGACAGGGCTGCTCCCCCTGTGCCCTGCCCAGGCTCCACCCCAGGCAGGGTTGCACCTTTACTCCTGTTCATCAGATGTCTTGTGTGTTTGGGAGCACAAGGAAAAAATACAAGCTAAAGAGGAAGCAAGTCCCTCAGCTTGGCTCAAGTGCAGTTTTCAATGTTTAACCTTTTAAAATGGCATTAGGATTGCACCACAATTAGTTTTTAATATATCACTGCCTGAATCAATGTATCTTTGTTCCAAGTATTATATTTGCTGTAGAAAGCATCTTATGATGACCTGCCACTGCAGAATTACACATCTGAAATACGTTCCAGGATTAATTAATTTATTAGTTATCATAAAATATCAACATCAACTATTTTCATCATGCCGTTAACTGCGTGTGTACACAAACTAGGGAGTACACACACCTTGTCTGAGGTAACACTGGTTTGCATAAATCACAATTAGGCAATGATCACAGTGAATAATAACCAGAATTAACAGTACAGCACATTCATCTTAGGGAAGATGAGAGTGACCAGGGTGAGAAAAAGACTCCAAGATCAAAGATCGTGCTTGTGCTGGCAGCAGAGGCTGGCAGATGAGAAATACAATGAACCCAAAAGGCACAAGTGACTAAATTTACCACTGGTTCTTATAAGCAATGTATGATCAGAAAAACTCCATTGGAGATGTGTTTGAAGCATGTGAGGAAATGGGGAGAGGAAAAGCCTCACAGTAGGTGAATCTTCCTGGGCCATGCCTTGTTTTCCACAAAGGCAACTAGAAGTGTTGGAATTGAGCTGTGGAACAGCCCTTCATACCAGAAAAACATACAGCAAAACAATGTTTCTTCCCCCCATGCTGAAACTACAAACCAGAGTTCCTCCTCAAGGCCTCCTAGCAGGGCAGTGGGAGCTCCTTTTCTCCTGCTCAGTTTAGCAAAACCATGCAGGAAAGGGAGGTGATAATCCCCTGGCGACATTTCACTTAACACTTCTCTGGGAGGCAATAATTCCTGTGTGCCACAGGAACCAGAGTAATGGAAGCAGGATCTGTCTCAGAGAAGTGTGTTAATGTACTTGCAGCACATAAAGGACATTATTATGAGCTTAATCCAAGTTTTGATGAAAGCACTGTAAAGTTCTTATAAGGCCTTTGTGACATTAGGCACTTTCACTTCAGAGGTGGTGCTGTTCAGCAACCCTAAACACTGAGAAGCTCCAAACAAAAGGAAACCCAGGCCTGACCCAGGCACCAGATATACAGATGGATTCCACACACTGAGGGTAAGTGAGCCACATCCTCTATCCCTTACCTGCAAGGTGAGGACAACAGTTCTGGCTTTAGTAAATAAGCAAATTCATAAGCATGTAGACACAAACCCAAAAGTAATAAAGGGTCACACTGGAACTTTTCTAAATTAGGGCTATATGATGAATTTCAGTTCCTAATTCACAAGAGAAGGCTGGGAGCATAAAAACTGGGGAACTGACCCCTATCCCTTCTTTTTTTGGACAATTTATTTCCTCCCTAGACATCTCTTGGCTCATCCACCTTGTAGGCACAGGTTTTCTTCATCTTCTTTGTACACCTAACATCAAGTTTTCTTCCAAGCTGGTTTCTCTTCACTGTCAGTAACAGTAGTGCTTATTGCAGCCCGCATGCTAACATATCCTTACACATTTTTAAGGGCTGTTGTGGACATATTTTAAAAATAAGACATATTTTATGAAGAGATGGAGAAAATAAGAGAGAGAGCAGGAAAATGGGGCTAACCAGAGCTGAAAGTGCTAGGATATCAATACGAAAATGTATCTGTAAATTATGGCCTTTGCTATTTTTAGCTATCATTTCAGAAACAGCAATAATGATGGATACCACCTTTGTACCTCAACTCCTCAATGGCAACTTGTCCTTAAGACTTTGCTACTGCTGCATGAATAGGAGATTCTCCCCAAGCAGACAAGGAAAGCAGAGCAGCTCTGCATGGGACTGTGCCCAGTGATTTAGCTGCAGAGCTGCCACTCATTTTGCCATGTTGCTGTAGAGAAGCTAATTAGCCCCACTGAGAGTCAAGCTTTATTAGCCTCAGTGCATGTTTGTTAACCTTGTCTCACCATCAGGGACAACAGTTGGCCAGCACAGGACAAGGGTCTTTGCACCAGACGCCTGCACACAGACATGCCACATGTTCTGGGTCTGTCCCTGGTGCAGTGTGCTGCCCCAGTATCCCCAGTGCTGTGGCCAGGTGGGGAAAGTGGGGGCATGATTCACCCTGCTCCCCATTTTTTTCCCACTGCTTCTCCCACATGCAAGCATAGGAGAGGGCTTGCACCAGTTCAGCAGAAACAACATTCTGCCCCACAGCTGCTGCTCACCCTAGGAGTAACCATATACACCTCTATTACAACAGCAACTTCAACTTTGGAACTAAGCTGATACTTTCAGTAAACACTGTCACCACATATTTGGCACCTACATTCCTGTTGCTCCAACTGCACTTTAGACCCAAAGTGCCTGCCTACTACAAGCAGGACTGAGGATATCCGGTGATGGACCATGCCTTGAGGCACCTGGGCCTGAACCTGCCTCTCAACACAGGATGCAGGAGACTACATGCCCATGGCAAGGCACCAAAGGTGCTCAAGCTTGTGGAAGTGCTCAGGGGCTGCAACTGCCATGTTCTGGAGCAAATATGGAATGTGTATGTGCATGGAGAGTAGGTCAGATGATGGCTTTAGGCTCTCACCCTACAAAGGGAGGAAAGAAAATAATATCCTTAATCTGAAGAGAAGAAAATAAGGGAAACCATTTGGTCAGGACCACACAGAATCACCAGGCCAGAGATAGGAATCCTTTTGGTTACTACTGAGAGTATGAATTAAGGTTGCGCATCATCTTTAACAGAAATGTCTCAGATGACCCAGGGCATTGGGATTTGGCCTTTTGGCTGCACCCCATGAGCTCATTTCACTTGTGGAGCATTTCTGGAGTCCGTTGCCCTTCTGTAATGAAACAGCTACACAGATCAGGACCTGGGCACAAAATGCTCTCCATGGCACCCTAAGCCTCCAGGTCTGCCCATGGCCTGCCTGCTCCAGCCATCCCTGGGCTCGAATGAGCACATCTTTGCAGTGATCCTGAGAGGCACACACTGTCTCTATGGCAATGAGAGACAGGAAGAGCCTAGGAAAGATGCTGCAGAAAGGACTGTCTGGCACCAGGAGGAGACAGCAGAATGTGCAGAAGACCAGAGGAAAACATTCCCTGCAGGCTTAGGAAAGTGATGTGGCCATTGGATGACAATAAGGGACCCACAGGAAGATACAAATAGGTGTCAGTTTGCTTCAAGTCAGGTTTTCCTTACCATCAATATTTTCATTACCTTTTATTTATAAAGGATTAAATTTTAACTACACAGTACTGCAAAAAGTGCTTACTGCACACCACCCAGCTCGAACTTCATCAGGCTCCTGAAAACTGTGAAATGTAACCTTTTCAGCTTTCTAGTGCAGAACTGCACTGCCTGTTATGTACTTTGTTGCAGCACAGGAAGGGGTATTATGAAATAACAAGTACTGCATAAGAGTACTTTCAGGTGCTCTCTGTATTTGTGTCAGGCTTTTCCCTCTTTGGAAGAACTGCAGTTAAAAGGCATTACATTAGCATAAAAACCATATTTAACTAAAAACACACCTACTATTATAACTGATGATTCAGAACAGAAAAGGAAAGACTTCTAGTTCCACTTTTCCTATTTATTGTTTGTTTCCTTTTCAACACTTCATTCAGACAAGTGCAATGAAATGGCCTTGCCAGGTTCAGCCTCTGTTTATAGCTACCTTTCAGTTCTCAGGTACTAGTGCCTTCTTGCCTCATATACAGGAACAAGAGAAGTATGCTTTAAAATGCACATGTTTTAATTTTGTCAGGATTTGACATGTCACTAGAGAAAGTACAACAAAAGTCTACAAGTTTCTGCTTCTGCTATAAACTACTGATCATGATCAAGACAATATGACAGGGATTATTAGTCACATTAATTGTTACAATTTATATTCACAAATTGGTTTTAATCCTCCATGTACCTATTTGCTTTCAAAATCCAATCAAAACAGAAAGGTCAATTTTCTACTTAAATCCCTAAAAAGAAGTTACCTACAAAAGCTGCTGCACTTCATCTCTCTGAATTCAGGGGACAGATTATGGAATGGGGCAAATTTTTACTTGTGCCAAGTAAATTAAGAAGCAGTACAGCATATATTTGCAGGCTTATTCACCTGTGCTGTATCCCTACCGCATGCTCTTTCACAGCCCCCTATTCTCTATGAGTGGGTAGGAGTGAGGGAGAAAGTGGGAAGGATGAAATATTGGGACAAGGATATAATCCTGAAGTCACTGAAGAAATCAATATATCGGTAATATATTCAAGTTTCATATGTGTGTGTAAACAAAAGATCAGGACTTACATATAATTCTGCATGTGGTATATGGGACCTCTTCCGAAACAACTCTCTGAGACATACATTGCTGCCCTACTGCTGTGCTTTTCAAAACCCATATCTTTTCTAGAAGAGAAAATGTCTGCACCTAGCAGATTCTAACTTTGTGTGGGTGTGTAACCGACTTGGTTACCAAAGAAACTAGTTCATGTTCTACACCACTGAAAACTAATATTACTATTAGAATAAATAATTGGAAGGAGAGGAAAGGAGGGGGGGGGGGGGGGGAAGAGAGAGAGAGAGAGAGAGAGAGAATTACTGCACTGCAGATTTGTAACAACCAATTAATGGCCAGGGAGAGAAATGCCATAGCCTCTGTCACAAAATTTTCAGTCTCCCTACACCGACCAAACAAGCCTTTGCTTTCAATGCAAGTGTTTCAAACCCAAGCCTACACTGCTGTGTTCACGCACCACTGCACTGCCTACACGACGCGTTTTCTGCATAAGTGAAGGAAAGTTGCAGACATCTTGTCCTGTTGCCAAGACACTCTGACACTTGCTCAGAGACACTCTGCTGCTGCCGCTGCTGCTCAGGAATCCTCTGACTCCCTGCACTCCTGTGCCGCACCTGGGCACTCCCCGGCTGCTCACACCTTCTGCCTTGCTTTTCCATAGCATTGGATTTGCCTTTCTTCTCTGCAGCAGCATCCACCTGTATATGTAGAAGGTGAACAAAACCCCAAAGAGCAGAACCGGATCATTTCTTTGGGGCAGAAATACTGTATTACTTCACGCTCGCTATGCTGGCAGGGTAACACCCATACGCTTAACGCAGCCTCGCGCCAGCACCACCAGCTGCTTTTTCAGGGATTTTTGGCTGGTTTTCCCAAAGTGCCACACCAGTGCTCTAGGTCGCTGCCCGTGTCCGGCGGCCGCTCCTGCGCGGTGCCGCGTCCCGGCGGGGCGAGGCGGGCGCGCCCGGCAGCGCTGCCCGACACCGCCGCCCCGCGGCCCCGCCGCCTCCGCGGGCCGCCCGGAGCGCCGGGAGCTGCCCGGAGCCGCCGGGAGCTGCCCGCGCCTCCCTTCCCGCAGCCCCGTCCCGCCTTCCCCTCTCCTCCCGCGGGCGAAGGCGCGGGGTGCGGGGAAGGCGGCGGAAGAGGCGGTGGGAACTCACAGCGGGTCTGAGGGGAGGGGAAAAGGGAAACTGAGGACAGAGTAAAGGAGAGCAAGGAAGAGCGGAAAACGCGGGATCTGATGTGGACGTAGGACACAACTGCGCCTTGTGCAGCAGCCCGGCAGAGGCGCGGATGTGGCCCCGCCGCACGGTCAGGATTTGGCCGAGCGCGGCCCCAGAGAGCCAGCGAGCCCTTTGGGAGGCTCTTTCCAAGAACTGCAGGCAAGGGGACCCCCACAACATCGCAGTCAGTGTGAATGGAAGGCGCTGTTTTCCTTGCAAGAACTAATCGACTCTTTTTTTTCCCCAGGTAATCCTCTGTTTACAGTCTGTGGCTGATGCATCAGCGGGCTGGTGGCATCCCCAAAGAACGCTGAAAGCAGCAGAGACTCAGCAACGGGAAATGGGAAAAAATTATAAAGCTTTACCAAGAGACGCTGGAGCTTAGCAGTCACTCTCGACTCTGAACTCCACCTTACCGAAGGTGTCCCTTTTTCATTACCTTTTTTCTCACATCTGTGAGTTTGATCGTGCCAAAGCCCGGCCACTCTTCATATTGTACTCCCTTTCCTCTATCAAGCTGCAGCCAGTTTCACCTTTGTCCAGGCCATTCCATGCCACCTGGACCTCTGGCTACAGATCAGTGACCCAGGGATTAGTGTCACTTATCTTGATTTTCTCTTTTGCTCAGAGGATCTCCCAGCCCTGACAAGAAGACAGATAACAAATTTCAGAAGCCAAAGTTGAATTCACCCACCTTACTGCAGCTGTTCTCCACTCAAGCCCTTTCCTCCCATACTTTTACCCAGACAAAACCATGTTTCCCAGCTATCAAATACCAGAGTCCTCAGGCAGTCAGACATAGCAATGAGAGGCAAGGACAAAGTCTGATGTGCAAGAAGGTGTACAGCTATGTAACTCATCAGTCTTTTCTTTAAATGGTCTTTTCTCTCGTTCCAGTCGCAGCTACATTCCAGCACCTACAGCAAATGACGCAGGGTCTGGCCTCCAGGGAACAGACTCATTCCATATGCAACTCTGACTCCTTCCTTAATTGATCCTGGACACCTAAAAAGGGATGGCTTAATCCTAAAAAAATCTAATGTGTCAGCATGTAAGTAAAATGTATGTTCACACTGCGGCCAAATTAATATTTTGGCACCTGAAATTAGGTGTTTCTGAACATTTCAGTGCCTGACTCTGCAACATGAATGCTCTTTAATACATACCTGTGTATAAATTCTGGAAATGGGGCTGGGGGGGAAGTGGGGGAGGGGGGCAGATGTCTCTAAAGCAAATGGCTTCCCATCCCCCACATGAGTTCCTGAATGCATTATTGTCTCAGAGGACCCGCTGACAGATCTGAAGCCTTAATATACAGACTTTGACCTCACAAGCCAAGAAGGAAACTTTTCAAGGGAGAATAAAACACTATCTTTACTGTGATTGTCACTACTCTTCTCTGGCAACAGAAGCGACACAGAAATACAAAGAGGGGTGACATATGGTGATGGAGAAAGACACTTCTCCGTGTTCATTTTCCACTCCTGTAAGTAACGTGTTCCTCAAGACCAGGATTCATCCTCTCGCTGTTATATCCTACCCGCTGGTTCCAGTTCCTCTCTGCACCATTATTCTCCATCAGCTGCCTAAGATTTCTGTATCTTCATCCACCTCTCTTCCTCTCTATTTCAGTCAGGCTAATTCACCTTCCATCATATCAGAGAAGGATGCATTAAAAAAAAACAAAAAACAAACAAACAGGAAAACAATCTCCCTGAACTTAGCAGAATTGCCAGGGACCAGAGCAGCCCCTGGCTTCCAAAAAAAGCAATTACAAAGCCCCAAACTGAGCATGCTAAATACAGTGTGGTTTAAGCAGCCATCTCTTAGGAACCATCTGCTAAGCATGTGCAAATAGTGACTTTGGAGATTATTTTGATTTACCAAATTTTGGAAGAATTTTACAGGAACAGCAAGAGAAGGCTCTAAGTACTATTCTGACATAGGTATTACAGAATAATGACATACTGATTTTAGTTTTAGGAATAGCATTCATCTCCCATGAACCAAAATGTAAGCTTGCAGCAACCTTAAGGGGAAAAAATTACTCTTAATGATTTCCTCAAATGTACAGTAAATTTCATTGAAATACAGAACAATCTTTCCTTGTATGATATTCCCATGCAGTCAAAAAATAAGCATGTGCCTTCAGGTGCAAAGCCAAACTCAATTAGTATTATACACAAACCAGAATATACCCTGAATTCTGATCAGAGGCAGGCTGATGATTCATACTGCCATGGTCTGCACATTCGGATTTGCAAGGAAAGCCAGTGTACAGCTTGATAAGGGGTTTTGATCCAAAAATAGGCACAGATGTGATTTTAAACATTTGCCTGAGAAAATTAGGTTTAGACATTCTGCTTTAATTGTGTGTCATCTAATGCTGATGGGCACTTACCCAGGTAGAACACCAGCTCCTCGATTAAAATGTAAAGCAACATGTAACATTTACAGTAATGTAATTCTGTATTCATGAGCAGAAAGCACTGCTTGGAATGCAGCTTTCATAGAAAGCAAACCCAAAAACCCTATAAAGATCAAATGTACATCATACAGTAGGATAATTCCCTGCTTCTCTTTTTATCTCAGAAACATCAGGAACAATCGGAAAATCAAGCCAGTCCTATGAAAAGCATGTAAGAGAAAAAGGTATCTGATGTTTTCTTATTTTGAATACACATCTGCTTAATTATCTGATGGTTCTGAACTGAAAATGTGTGCCTTGAGAATAACTGACCTCTCTCAAAGGCTGTATGCATTTCACCTGCTCATAAAAGGTACACCTGTGACTTACTGATATGGGTTTCTTCCAGCACTGTACATTCCATGCTTTGTCATGAGAGACTTTTAGTGCTTAAAAATAAAAACAGGCAGACTGTGGTCTTACCCTAAACACAGTACTCAGAGAAACCTTCTACTGTCCTGCATATTCTTTAAATGGCAGTGTGGGGTAAGCAAGTAACGAGACATTTTAGGAGCTATTTAAATATGGTTGTGGTACATTTTCAGTGAACATGTGTTAACATAAGGGGTGTATGAATGGCAAATCCCTTGCTTTATAATAATCTGGCTGTTTTGTTTTGTTTGTTGTTTTGCTTCTTAAAGGTCCCAAGAAGCTCCTCTTTTATTTTCTCCTGATTATAGCCAGTTCCTGGCTTCCTTCACGGGTATTTACAGCAATGCAGGGGAAAGATATGTTTGTGACAGACAGAAAGGACAGTAGCAGCTCAAGGTACAGCAGCACAGAGGTACATCCAAACTGCTGACAAACACATCCCTGGTGCAATTTTCTGGTATTTGTTGAGAAAGCACTGGTGCAGGGCTGTAACAATGGCTATCTGGGATCCATATTTGTGGGAATTTGAAAATGGGCTGGTTAAAGAGTAGGTAAAACTGACTTCCCCTTTATGATTCATTATATTACTTGGGTCACATCAACATTTAAAAGCAGTTGATAAAACATAACAAAGTATAATGTTAAGAATGATCTTACAGTAAAGGTTCTCTGGTCTGAATAAAACTCTGCACTGGTTTATCATACTGTATTTCCTAAATGCTGTTATATTGTTGATTATGGTCATTCCACTCCCTGTAAAAGGCAGGTTTGTTTTTTTTTTTATCATCCTAGTTTTAAAGATGGGGAAACTGAGGCAAGGAAAGAATAAAAGTGAATTCCTTACAGCAACACAGCAGTTGTAGAACCTGATTCCTTCAGTTTTCAGTCCTTGGTCTGTCATCTGTGCTGCAGCCTATAAATGATGCAAAACCCCTGTGATACTGTCTAAAATCTACTCAATCTGATACCAGTCCATAAAGACATACTGAAGGACTGAAGAAACATTATAGGGTTTTTTAAAATGTCCTTTACTGAAGGTCTCTTACTTTATAGCCAACAACACTGTCAATATGACTCAATATGCAATCTAGATGCAGGTGGAAGAATGTGACAGAGCAGTGTGAAGACAATTCTGAGTCAGTGTGCTATCCCAAAGCTGTACATCTGTAATATACATTTAG
This sequence comes from Aphelocoma coerulescens, assembly GCF_041296385.1. Lineage (NCBI taxonomy): Eukaryota > Metazoa > Chordata > Aves > Passeriformes > Corvidae > Aphelocoma > Aphelocoma coerulescens. The sequence continues at coordinate 13,889,027 of NC_091013.1, read as the reverse complement.
ATAATTGTTTTTACTAACAACTTTAGAGACACAAAGCCTAGCCAAAGGCTGTAAAGGGGATGTAAGTCTGAATACGAAGAAGTAAAGCAGGGGAGAAACAGGTTGATCAGCCCCATCTACACAGCTTGACTACTCTGCCAGGGACTTCATCAAACCCACATTTTCTCTTGAAAGAGAAAGTAGGTGAGCTAGGTAGGAGCTGTTCACTGTTCTCAGTAATAAGTTTTTTTGCATCTGCAAATCACAGGCTATTTTTCTTACACTTCACCAGTATAAGATGAAGTATATATCTGTGTATATATATATATATAAACAGATGTGTAAGTGTGACACCTAACCTATTCTTTGGCCATATCTTTGAGTCACAGAAAATAGTGCTGGCAGAGAGAGTCCTCAAAGATACCTAGTTCCTTCTTCTACACCAAAGTGGGATTAGCAATACTTATGTCACACCTTATACATTTATCCAGCTTGCTTTTAAAATCCGCCAGTACTGGAAAGCCTGCACCTTTCCCAGGTGACCCTGCTGCTCCACATTAGTATTAGAAAGGTGTCACCATTAAAAAGTTTTTTTAGTATCCAACTTAAACATCTCCTGCTTTTATTTAAGCCTATGTAAATATACATTATATATATATATAAAGAAGCATTTATATATATTCCATATATAGTGTATACATGTGCCTTCACATATACATGTGCATATATGTGTGCACGTGTATGTATTCATTCCTAAATCTGAAATCAGATGCCAACCTGTTTTAATAGCTCCATGTGTTTTCTTCTGCTTTCACTTGCAACCTACTTCTTTCACCCATTGTTGTATGAAGGCATATAAACAAAAGAGAAACAACAGTCACACTATTCTAGGAGTTACACTCTGCCAAAATCCCAGTATGTCCAGACATATTTACTAAACTCACAGTTAATGTTTTGTTTTATACTAAAACTTGTCTCTTAAAGCAGTGCTTTACCTTTAAAGTAGAGAAGTCATACATTTTATACACTTAACTGTTATGGTTAAATTAGAAATTCCTATTTTCTTAAAATAATTTATCCACAAATGAAACCTCTTTTCTATTTTGGTCCCTTGGACCCTGAATACTATAATTCCTTTTCTAGTAGCATTCCAATATCAGAATATTCAGGGTTATTCTAATAAGAACTTTGTATTATGCACCCAGGGTAACACATAAACAGCTATGCTTCTTCATTGGCTCACAGACATTTTTCCCAAAGGATACATGGATTAAGTCTGTCCTCTTCTTTAGACAAACTCATGTTCTTGATAAAATTTGTGCATTTCCTATTTTTTTAGAAAGCTGCATCATCCAGTTATCTAATACAACTGCATTCAATTAACATCTACCAGACTGGGACAACAAGCAGATTTATTGTGTTGTCTTGTCTGCTTGTTTTGTTTCTTAAAATGTAGTATGAAAGCTGTAAATGGACTCGTCTGCTTATATTAGCTGTAACATTTCAGTACATCAGGACCATTCAGACTGCATTTCAAAATAAGAACTTAATCCATCTTTCTGCAAGGAAGGACCTTTTTTTTATCAGGCCATTATTATTTATGGTGAAGGAAAGACCTTTCCCTTGGTCTGGCAGAAGTGTCAGCAGCCACTCTTTTAAAATAAACAGGTGAGAGGCCATGATTAATAGTCTGGTCAATCGCAAATAGCAGACAGTAGAGCCAAAAATATAACCAGAGAGAGACCCAAAGGTTTCAGTTTAAGAAGCAAATCTAGATCTAAAAAAAATATAGGGGAACCCAAATAAAAGCAGAGCATTTTTGTGCAGCCTATGCAATATGCAAGGGAGCAGATCCATCCTTCCCCTCTACTGAGCTTTCATACAAGCAGAGGGGGAAAAAAGAAAAAAAAAAAAGCACAGGCTCCCTGGCTCCCTGTTACATTCCAGGGGTTTTTTTTTCAATCTGTTTATGTTAATGGTACAATTGGGGATTTCCAGTTTTTGTATCATCACTGCCAGGAGCAGGCTAATGGAGCATCTCAGAGACAGACCACAGAACTGCAGTTCCAGCCACACAGGGCACTTTCCTCTTTTATTACACTCTGTAAAAGATGTCACACATGCTTTCTCTTAGCAGTCCTCATGAATCAGCAAAGAGCTGCCGAAGAGTGACCACCAGGGCACTTGGGAAAGAATCAGGTGCCAGCTGACACAGTATTTCTTGGTGATTTACGTTGTTTTCATATATCTCTCTATCCACATGGAGGAACAGGCCAGAGAGGAGCATTTACATATTTGCATATTACAGGACAGACTGCAAAGAAGAGATGTTGTCATGCAAGAGCAGGAGGGAGGATTTCTTCCCTTTTAGCAGATGCAAAAAAAATATTCCAGTTCCTGTGATTTCTCCCAAGATCTGCATTAGCAAGTCCAATGTGCGGAGCGTGTGAGTCCTGTCACCACGGGTGGCAGCACGTCGGGGCACTGGGGAGTGCAACGTCAAAGGGCATGACAGCCACAGCTCTTCCTCATCTTTGCCTCTCTCTTCCCTTCTGTTTGGTGAACACTAGGGGCTTACACGCACTGAAGAAAAAATTCCAGCATGACTGATTTTGTCAGTAGCCTGTTTCACAGAGGTGAGAAATCACCCATCTTGAATTCCACCAATGAAATCTGTGGATGCAGGTTGCAAAATATGTGGCCATCCCTAGGCAGGGTATTGCTTCCTGGTTTGTACGCTGGGTTAAGAAGGCAGCTGTTCTTCAGACAGCCCCATCCTTCACAACCCAAAGGACTAGTGTAGAGAGAGAAAACACAGACTTTGTGATGCTGCTTTCTTCCTCTACTAAATTTCTGCTTTCTCTGGTTGCGTAGTTTAAAAAGTCACCTTAGTTTTGGGGTTCTTAAGCTCTGATCATGCTGTTTGCGCCCATGGTGTCCCACTCCTTGGTGCCAGCCAAAAGAAGGTGGGACTGAGGAGAGGAAAAGAGGCAAGTGAAGTTTCACTGATTAAATATAAACTACTAACTGCACTGAGACCAGCTTTCAATTTCCCAAGGTTGCTTCTAGAATGCCCTTTTTAGCATAAGAAAATTGTCATCCTTCTGGGAGAAGTGCAGCACATATGAGTGAAAAGAGTGAAACTTTTGTATAATATTCCTACTGTGATGGAACCCAGGCTGGAAATAAGGAGGATGCCTCCTTCTGCTTCACTTTTCTGTTAATTTCAAATGGACAAAAGTTGCAAGTTGTGAGGATCCCTCACCAATCAGCAATGGGAAATTAACTTTATCATTAACCTTGTCTGTGCCCTCACCAATTTAATTGGCATTGGCCCAGGTCCCAGACCTGAGGCCAAGAAATATAGAGCAGAGCTTGGTCAGGTGATGGAATGAGAGCTACTTCTCTCCCCAGCCATCCTGGACTGGCTACATGTCATCTTGACCCCTTGACACGAAGCACTGCGTCTTTCCATGCCACCAGCAAGACTTTCAGCCAATATAAATGAGCATAACATAACCAATTTCAAAAAAAATAGCTTTTGCAACCCTTAAGAATCTAACCATAATTATTAAACTCTCCTTGCAAATTTTCTTTTTAGTTCCCTTAAAAAAAAAGGTCTTTGTTACCCATCTCCTCACTGTGGGTAACCTCATCCTCTCCAAGCTCCAGCTGGAACCTGCATCACACATTGCTCAGTGCCTTGTTGCAAAAAACATTCCCCATTCGCAGCACTAAATCCCCTGCACATGCTCCCAAAATATCTTCTGTGGTTCCTCATGCCTAACTAAACAATGCAAAATCCTGATTCTCTGCATACCTCCCACAGCCATCCCAGCTGCTCCTGACACCTTTCCTTTCCCCTAGGCCCTCTTCACTCATCTGAAGTTACTCATCAGGAATCCCCTCCTCCACCACTTCTCTCAGTTTTTTTTTTCATTGAACCACTTTTGGGGAGGTAGGATAAAGAAGTTATTTTAAATAAAATCTTCTTCAACTTCTTCCTCTCACATTAGTTTTAAAACTTCCCATAGTAACAAGATTTGAGCAGATGCTTAAGGATATGCTCATTTCTAGATGTTCAAGCCATCCTAAAGCCCCCTGGCCTGGGCTGTGGGTTGCTTGACCCACCAAGGCCTTGCAGGCCCTGGGAGTGACACCAAGACCTCATGCTAATCCACATGACCTGTTTGGCCTTGAGAGCTTGTGAGCATGGGTCAAGGCAGTCTCTTTGCAGTGATCTGAGAGTCAACAAATGCTTACCAGCAGACAAATCTGCTCTTGAGAGCAGACTTGAACCCTGTGCAGATGCTGCCTTTGAGTCACATCTTCCCCATCTCCCTTTTACACTCTATCCCCAAAAGTAGCTACCCTGAGGCATTTGCTTTGAAAGGACATAATCATATTGTTCCCCCCTCATTATCCCTATTCCCAGCATCTGCACCTCATTGTACGGTCATGTCTTCCCATCATTCTCTTCTTAATTTAGTTTGGAAACTCTCTGGAGCAATGAGACATCATTATCTATTTTGTAAAGCACCATTCAGAGCCGTAGCAGAGTGGCACATATACGTGATAGAAAACCTACCCTTCCATTTTCCTCCAAAACAAATGCAGAGCAGGTTAATGCTCGGTGCTCACTGCGAGGCACGTGCTGCTGGCTTTCCCCTACAACACAGGCGAGGGCTCACTGGGCTTTGGTCTTCACAGAGTGCTGTGGGAGCCTCCAGCTTTTCCACTCCTGACAACCACATTCCCACAGAACGCATCTTGATGGTGATTTTTGGCGTGCCAGAGCAATGATGCTCAATAACAAGGTGATTTCACTACCTGCGGAGTCAGGAGTATGCAGGTTTCCCCTCTGGTTTGGTAACATGCACAGGGTGTTTGCAGCATTGTAATGTACTCAGTGCAGTTCCAGCACACACAGCTGAGCTCCAGTAGCACATGTCAAGCTGCCTCACATTCCCCTGTATGTCCCTCCCCTATGGGAAACCCCACAGTCAAAGGCAGGGCAATTCCTTGGGCTAAAGGGAGGCAGAATTTTATAGGGTGAAAACCTCTGACTATCTTTGGAAAGACATCATTTCCACTGCAGCTAACAGCACAGCCTGATGCTGGTTACAACAGGCAGTAAAACTGACACTGCTCTAGGAAGACAGAGGAACATCTAGCAGAATTGCTGATACATCAGTTTTTTCCTCTGTGCCCTTGCAAAAATGCATAGATATTGTTAAAGGTTGGTTAAATGATTATATGAGTCTTCCTGGGGTCACCTATAGCTTACCCAAAGTTAATGTGCTGAGAACTGGGCTAGATGTCAGATCCTCAAACTAGTTTTCCTGAGATACCCTGGAGAACTGCGAATTGGCCACTGGATGGTTACTGAAACAATTAATCTTCCTTCATTTTTAATAATGACAAAATATCTTTAATGGAGACCCAAAAAAACCAGCACAGATGATACTGCCTGCAGCAATGACAAAAGTTCTTTACTTGTTGCTAATGATGTAGAGCACTAGGCACATCCCGATGTTCCCCCAATATACAATGAGGTGAGTGAGCCTGTGTTCAGATCTGTGTAGAGTCATGGGCAGCGAGGGGAAAGTGCTGGGCTGGGACACCAGAGACCTGGGCTCTTGAGGCCTGACCTAATACTGAGTGTCACCTAAACTTGGGTCCAATCCTCTCCCATGTCTGTGCTTATGTTTCTATTTCCACTTTGAGATTTTCTTTAAAATATATTCAAATTAAATTTTCTTCCTTAAATTTACATAGGACTGATACAAGCAGTGGGGACCCACCTCTGTGGGAGTGGAACTGAGGAGGGGCATGATCATGTTACAAACCCCAGCATTCCTGGACTGGGCACTCTAGATGCAGCTGCACTGACCTCACAGGCAGATCACTCTCAGAGCAATTCCTGGTCTTGGGCATGAAACCCAGAAGAACCAGGCAATGGTGGGACCTTACTGACCTTGGCTGTGCTCAATCAAGCCACTCACTCGCTCGCCACATTACCAGTGAAACATGGAAAGAGTTTAGCATTCAAGCTGGGTGACCTAGCTGTGAGGAGACAGGAATGGTGTCAAGGTTTTGTGCATGAAGCGCCCATGACAAAACATTAGCTTAAGTCAGACGCTACTGAAATGTAAAAGGGAGGATGACTGTCAGCCTATCAGCAACCGAAACAGGGAGCCACTGCCGTTTTATGCACCAACACATATAACAGCTGTCAAACAGAAACTTCTTTTTCTCAGATTTGTAAAACCACCAGCCTGGGTAGTAACTGGACTCCCACTACCAACACCTTTAGATTAGGAAGTAGACGCTTGGGCCAGATAACAGCGCTAGGAATCATCGTGCCCAAATATGCCAACAGCCAGAGCATTTATGCTCGTTTCTGCTATTTAAATACAATTTGTGTTTAAAAATGAGGCCGTGCCCCTGGACCGCACCCGGCAGGGACGGGCTGTAGCTACACACAGGTGAGCAGCGCGCTCAGGCACACGCCGCCGGGGCTGCCGGTTCGCGCTGAGGGGAGCGGCAGCGCTTCCTCGGCACGGCGCGGTGCCGGCAGGTGCCGGGGCTCCCCGCGCGGGGCACCGCCGGGGCAGCCCGCGGCAGCTCCGGAGACGGTGCCGGGTGGCCGGACACCGCGAGACGGGCAGAGACAGCCTCGCCGCCGGCACCCGCTTTCCCTAATGGGCATGTGCGGCGCTCGCACATGCCCACTCGGGCCGCGCGGGGCCGGCGGGCTGTGCCGCGCCGCGCTGCCGGCGCCGCCGCGGTAGCCGTGCGGCGGGACCGCGGGGCGCGCCGTCGGACACCCCGGGACGCGGCCCGCCCCCGTCGCCGGGGGAAGCGCCCGGACGTTTCTGGCGGCCGGTCCCCGTCACGAAGCCCCCCGCGAAACACACCCAACTCCCCCTCCACGGGCAGCGGCCGTTCCGCGCCCCGCCGCCCGCCCGTCGGGGCCAAGGGCAGCCTGCGCTGCCCCGTCGTCCCGGGGGCAGCGGTGCCGGCGGCGGCGGGCGGGGCCGGGCGGGGCGGGGCGGGGCGCGCCGCGGCGTCCCGAGCGCGGCCGGCGGGCGGGCGGTCCCGGCGGGAGGCGCGGCGCTGCGCCCGCCGCCCCGTGCTCGGCGCCGCCCGGCGTGGCCCCGCGCCCCTGGGCGGAGGGCGGGGGCGCCGCGGAGGGCTTTCCGCGCCCGCCCCAGCTCGCCTCGCCTGCCGCGGCTGGGGGATTAGTCAGCAGTCTGCGGGCAGCCCCGCTCCCGCGCAAACTCCGCGGCGGGGGCGGGGAGCGGCGCTTGCCCCTTCCCCTTCCCGCGGCGGGGCGGCGGCGGGGCTGCCCCCCCCACACCCCCCGGCAGTCCGCGCCGCCGCTCCGCCGCTCCGCGGCGAGGGGCGGCGGGTTGGCAAGTCAGGCACCGAGGGGCTGGGAAACTCCTCTCGGGCACGGCGGCGTTGCGGGAGGACGGGCGCCCGAGCCGCCCCGCGCACGCACACGGGCGGGCGGGCGCGCACACACACCGCACACACACGCACACGCGCGGCGGCGGCCCCCGGCCCCCCGCAGCCGCGGCCGGCGGGGAGGCGGCGCCCGGCGGGGCTGCCCCATGGTCTTGCGGGGGCCGTGGGGGAGCTGCGGGGGCCCCGGCGCGGCGCTCGCTCTCCTGCGCGCCCTCCGCACTAGGATGTTGCGGCAGGTCTTGCACAGGGGGCTGGGGACGTCCTTCTCCCGGCTCGGCCACTTCGTCGCCAGCCACCCGGTGTTCTTCGCCTCGGCGCCCGTTCTCATCTCCATCCTGCTGGGCGCCAGCTTCAGCCGCTATCAGGTGGAGGAGAGCGTGGAGCACCTCCTGGCCCCCACGCACAGCTTGGCCAAGATCGAGAGGAACCTGGTGGACAGCCTCTTCCCGGTGAACCGCTCCAAGCACCGGCTCTACTCTGACCTGCAGACGCCTGGGAGGTACGGCCGGGTGATCATCACCTCCTTCCGCAAGGCCAACATGCTGGACCAGCACCACACCGATCTCATCCTCAAGGTAACCCCGGCGGGTCCCCCGGCCCCGAGCATCGCCACCCCGTCTGGCCCGGCGCCCCGCTCCCCGCACCTGCCCGCCGGCACGGACCCGCCCGCGCATGCCGTGCTCTGCCCGCCCGGCACGGGCGCTGCCACCGCAGCTCCCCGGTCACCTCCCTGCAACAGTTGGGACGCCAGCCCGCCGCGGGGAGCCGGCACCGCGCTCCCCGCCAGCGCCGCAGGCTCCGCTCTCTTCCTCCTTTTTTTTTTTTTTCCTCTCATCTTTTTGTTTTTTTCCCCGTTTTGCTTGTATTTGCTTTGGGTGAGCGAGAAGGGCAGTCTGACTAGCTTAAATAATTTTTCGGTGTCTCTACTCGCGTGGCAGTTGTGCTCCCGGCTTAAGGCGTCTCGGGCTTTGATAAACTCAAACTTAAAAAACAGTTTGGTACCAGTCTGTCAGGCTGCCGAGAATGATTTTGGGGGCTGCTGCTGTGTCTGGACTGCACTTCTGCATGGAGAGGGGTAGCACAAAACCACCTTCTCACTGCTCATCAAGGCAAATGACATAACTCAGCAGCTTATTTTTAGTGGGTAGTGTTTTTTTCCCCTCCACTCCCAGCCCACCACCACCACCGGTTTCATAGATGAAGAGAAAATCCAGCCCAGCTATAGATTGCAGGCATGGTGCAGCCTGTGCTGCCGGTTCAAGTTAGAGCGGGCAGCATCTTCCCACTTGAGCAGCACGCAGCGTGCGAGCCACAATGTGACAGGACATCTCACCATACCATATATCATAACATGTCGGAAACCTCCGTTTCTTGAAGCTGGTATGCTAGTTCATACCCCAGTAGTTTTGAACAATTTTGGAAAGAAAAACAAGGAGAATAGATGCAAAAACTGAGTGTTAAGAGGGCCAAGTTCACTCAAGAAAAAGGAAAGGAACATTTGGAAATAACCAGAGGTGTGGCTAGCTCAATCCTGCACATTTTTGCTGTTGCCTTGTGGAAGCCCAGAAGATTTCAGCACTGCTTTTTTTCCCCCTGAATGTCAAACTGTCAGCCCATATAAAAGCCAGTGTTAATTATCCTTAATCACTTCAAGGAGTGTCTCTTCTAAAATGAAAAAACAGATGCAAACACTATTGTAAGAGACTTCAGGGAGACCTCTTTACTAAACAGTGAAATAACTGTTACAGTGAATTTATTTGTATTTTATTTCCACTGTAGGCACATATAGAACTGTGGTACAGAGCCACTCAGTATTTTCTGTTTTCTTTTTGACATATTACCCAACAGTAATGAGCAAACATTTAATGAGTGTCGACTCACTAAGTACAGTAACAGCAATGTTACTGGCAAATGAGAAAACTCCAGAGAAACGATTGTCATTCCTTCATTTTCTTGTACTGTGAATTGCATTTGCATCCAGTATGTGCACATTTACTCAGTCATAGAATAATGATGATAATGGATTTTTTCTCTGTACTGCTTTCTCTAGAGATGTGTAGTTTTATCAATAGCAGAGTGACACACAAATAAATGGTACTCTGAATCTTTCCGCAAGCAAACTTCTGCATAAGATTTATCACATCAGCAAAAGAGGTATAACTTAGAAAGTTCTGTCAGTATTTAACACAGCCTCATTTTTAATAGACAGAATTCACTAACAAAATTATTATTTTTCTTTTAGTGAGATAATGAACACCATTGCCATTTGATTGTTTAGACATTGTCAGGCATATCTGATGCATTATGTCCAACTCTTTACTTACCTACTTAATTCCAATATGCTTCGTGTAGAATAGATTAAGTGCCTTGTCCTGATTATGTTTCTGTTTGTGGGCAAAGGCAGGCTCAGGCAGCTGCCTGTCCAACCTTGTGGATGGCCCCATGGGTCAAAGAACAGCAAAACAGGAGGGAGTGCTCCTAGTTCCAAATATTGTTATATCTGTGGTGATGCAGGGCTACATCATTTTGTGTTAACAGGACCCACCAAGGGAAGGAGAAAGAAAAAGGTGGCCATCAAGGTTTTCCTATACACATTCAGTTGCATGAAGAGAGAAGGGAGCAAAGGCAGCCCCAGCTGCAGTCCAGAGCCAACCAACTCAAAGGACTGTGCTTGTAAATAAGTGTCCTGGGTGAAACCATAGAGTAAATCCCACTCACATTTCTGAAGCTGCCGTGTAGGCACAGTCAGGGCAGAGAACCTACATGGCACCTTTGCTTATCTTTTCTTTTCTGGAGGATGACCTCCCCAAGGGAGAGGTTTTGCTTTAGAATAAGTGTCAGGTCGGACGCTGGCTCCTCCCACATGACTGTTGCTGCATCTCCACCCACAAGCAGGAGGATGGGAGACACGGGAGGATGGTTGCCCCAGGCAGATGCTGGCTCCTGTTAGAGCAGATCTTCTTGGTTTCCTTACCTGCCATATCCCAGTTCATCTGCCAAAGAAGGAAGAGAATGAGCCTTGAGCAGCTGAAGCTTCCCTAGTCATGTGCCAAGGGAAGGAGATTTCCCCTGATTTAGGGAGAGGAAGAAGTCAGCTTCTGTTATTGTCCCTTAGTAAAGGGATACAAAGTTTTGGGCTCTGAGTGATCAAAACTGAAACATAGATGGTACTGTCAAAAGTTAATCAGTCTAACATCCAAATCAGTTCATCATTCAATGAAATAACTCTTGTGGTGACTTCTCTGGAACACTCTGGTTAGCTTAGTGTAGTTCCTCAGGGCACGTTATCAGCCTGAGAAAGTCACCGTTGCCAGTACTGCACGATACCTTGTTGCTGGCTGGGAAGGGACTCTGGGCAGGGCTCAGCCTCAGAATTGTCTCAGCCCAGGGCTCAGGCGGCACTCCCAGAGCAGGAGCTGCTGAAGGGTTCCCGCTGTCAGCGCACATCTGCCAGTGTGACGCTGGCTGCTCCCAGGACAGCCCCAGGTCTTGCTGGACGCACAAGCTGCTCCACACAGGGTCTCTCCTCAGTAGCAGAGAGGTGTGTGGCTGCCTTACAGAATAGTTTTGATTTGGAGATGATGCCGAGTACTCTTTCATTTCTTATATTTGTGTAAATCTCTATCCGTAGTTGTCATAGCTCCCCATAAGTGCTTACACCATTCTAGGCCTGCCATCCCAGCATTGCATTTCCAGCTGCCATAGTCACTTGCAGAAGGGAGAAATCTGAACATATCCTGAATCTCTGGTCTTGAATAGGTGTTCCAATAAAAAGCCTTGGTAGAATCTCAGATATGGGAGAGATGCATCCTGAGACTGAGATATCGTGGGAGGACAATAATGAAATTTTACTTGCTGCAATACCTGCTCTATAGCTGAGCATAGGGAGCTGGCATCCTGTGCTGTTGGTGTGCAGGATGTTTCTTCCTCAAAATTTGTCTTTCAAGAGAGAGGTCGGAGATAAAACACCTAATTGGAGAAAGTGTGCTTTTACCCCTGTATTTCCAGTAAGTGCTTAGAAAAGCAAAAATAATTGGGATATTTGGTGTGGATCGTCATGCAGAGGTTCAGGTGATTATATGAGGTCTGTAGAATTTATCTAAGAAAACCTAGAGTCCCACCTAAAAATAGTGTTAGAACAGCCCCCCTACCATTTCATGGTGATATTTTCACTTGCAGCAAGAGACTTGTTAGGTTAAAGTTATACAGAGTCACTAGGAATACAGACCTAGACAGATTTTTGAACCTCAGAAAATATGTTCTAACTTAGACAGAATTTGAGACACTGATCCTTTTGAGTCTGTTTATTCCTTTATGCTTACAGTGAGTTAACTGCATTATACGAAAGACTTTTAAATTAAAGATTTCCCCTTTTTTGCAGAAAAATATTCTCTCTTCCATTTCCATTACTGTGTTAATAACATAGTACTAATATTTTTGTGGCAAAAACTCTACTTAAGATATCAAGACATAAAGATGAAAAGGGATTGAAATGTAACATGCCTTACTGAAGGGGGTTGTATTTGCAGTTTGCTTCTATAAAAATCTGTAGATGACAGGGGTTTTTTTCTTAAAGAAACCTTTACTAACTACAAATTTTTAGAAGTGCTTATACATTGCTCCTCTAATATAAACTGGCCATTAATCAGTCTAGATAACTGACTAAATATATATTTGTGCACATAAACAAAGTAAAATTGGGTATTTCTGTTTAAGGAGACATTTATTTAAGAACTTCATAACTTCTGATTATTGCAGAACAAAACAGTTTAGCTTCAAAATCTTGCAGACCTCATATTTGTTGGGGTTTTAGTTCCTCTTTCTGCTCCTTAATTATTCTGTTCCTGTTAACGTGTGTTTTGGCACACTCTGTCTACGGTCCTCACGGATTTCCTCACTTACTTTGTACATGTGAGGAAATTCGTGGAGGAAACAACCATCTTTAGAAATAACCACGTTCCCTTGTCTGTGGTATTCCCAATTGCTTTGCTGTACAAACATGGCACGCTTAAACCATTATTTCCAAAGTCAGTGGAAATTGGTTGTGGTTGTTCTGCGGAGCCAAAAGCTGGGTCTGTTGCGATCCTGAGTGACGCAAAGTACCCTTTTTTTAGAAACTTTTGGCTACTTCTGAATGCCTGGACACAGGCAGTCAGCTGTGGATCTAGCAATGGATGTAGTAGGTCTCCACCTTCTCTGGGTAGCTCAGGCACTAAAAACACTTCTCGGGAAACCGTCAATAGAACATACAGTGCATTCTGCTGAAAACAAAACAAAGGATGAAGTCATGTCTTTAGAGCAAGGCTGTAAGATGAGGGGAAGAGTCCTAATACAAGAAAAACAAGGGTGTGAAAGCAGCAGAAGTGCAAGCCTGTTGTCATAGCAGCACAATGCTGCAGGGCTAAAATGTATCTTATGTGAAAACAGATGAGAATTAAGATACGCAGGTAAGATCCGGGCACAGCCAGGGAAGAGGGAAGGTAAATAGCACGTTGCAAGGACAGTGTGGAAGTGTGTGCAGAAACCCCCCTGAGCTCCCGGTGTCAGCAGCAGCGGCTCCTCTGTGTGATTCCTGCAGGCAAGAGGGTTTGGTCTCTTCCGCAGGCACTGGTCAGCACCTGGAGCAGAAGTCCTAAAGTTGCCTGTGCCCGGGAGGATGACTACATCTCCCTGGTGCCCACCACACCCCTGCCCTGCTCCAGTAGCACCTGCCGGGGCAGGGCCCTTCTGCTCTCCCTCCTTTTACACTCTGTGGCGTAATGCTCCCTACAAACCCTGTGCTGCTGCCAGCTGAGCAGCCAGTGCTCGGAATGCCCAGCATCCCATGTTGCCTTGCCTTCCCTGCCTTGGAAGGTCAAACTTTGCTTCCCCTCTAACAAACAGAACACATGGAGGACAGGTGTTTTCAATAGGTGGCTGAATGTGTTGTGTGTGCTGGGGGCATCACCCCTCAGGGAGAGCACACAAGTGAGCAGGGCAGGCATCAGAAGCCAAGGACATCTGTGCGTCACAGCCACCGAGGCCAGGCCACCCCCAGGCAGTGCCACAGGGCTCAGGGAGAGCTGCTGAGGCTCCCCACTGACCACATTTGTACTTCCCAAAAGCTGTGACAAGGCCCTGCCTTTAAGTTGGGGTTTACAGCAAGAGAACCCCCTCTTCTCCTGTTGGAAGATAGGAGGAGCCGAGTTGTTAATTAACACCCTCATCTGTGAACTTGCAGCTATTAAGGTTTCCCTGCGGCGCAGAAGGGGTTGTTCCTCAGTCTTCTGCTGGAGGAGTCCTTGGCAAGAGCCCCCTGAAAAGCAGTATAAGGATAGAAGAGTGTTCATGGAGACATCTGAGGTGCATGAGGAGAGCCACCGGTGGTGGAAGACACGGGAGTGAAGTTTTATTGTTTTTTCCCCATCACAAAAAATTGATCTCGCTTGCCGCACACCAGGCTGTGCAGAGGTTTCTGCTGCCCAGGTGTCCTGTCCTCTAGCAGCAGTCATCCCAAAAAAGAGAGTGAGCTTCTCTCGTGTGAACAAAGTCAGGCAGATTTACAAGGTGATTGTCAGAATTAAGATGGTATTGATTAGAAAAGCTTCTCCACTTCAGGTTAGAGAAGAAAAATCATATCTAGTGATTTTCTGTAGCTACCAAGAAGACAAATGGAAATGTAAATGCACGCACATCTGCTGCTTCGAGCACTAATAGTTGTACCTCAGTTGATAACTTGTAGTTGGAACAATTTTTAGATTTTATTTTTATGAAAATTGTTTGGAGAAAATATAAATCACTGTGTTTTGGACAGCTAAAAAAATTAGTCGCAAAAATAAATCCCGTGCATAATTAGTATCTTAGCATCTCTTCAGGAAACCTGATTGTAGGACTGAGAAAAAGAGCCAAGCTACTCATAGTGATCCTCACTGCTTGCTCTCCAGCTGTGACTTCTAATGTTTATCCCAAGCCATTAGAATCTCTTGGCTTGGTGCCCGCTCGTCATCCCTCGCTAGGCTCACATGGTCAGGAGGCCACTGCCCACCACCCCCTTTGAACCTCTGCCCTGCACCCACAGTCTCGGACTGACAGCAGGGCACAGCCCTGGCCAGGGGCTCCCTTGCCCTCCCCCTCAGCACCTTCTGATGAAAATACACTCTTGAAAGTTTGATTCAGCCGATGTCTGCAGAACACATGGTGGGGTTTTTTGTAAATTAAGCTGGAAGCTGTGCAAGTCTTTTCTCTCTCATAACCTTTTTACGTTTTGACTGAGGCCACCTCTTGACGTGAATAAAAAAGTACACTGCAAAGGTATGAAATGCCAGAGATTACTGAGATCATAGGAAAAGTGGAGAAATTTATTGCTGTCCATTAAAGGCATTTTCTCATCTTCATTTTCCTTGGCACAAGTTACCTGCAAAAATTACTAAAAGAGTAAACCAGCTTCTCATAAAAATGAAGTGTATATTTAAAATTATTGTCTTCATCCTGCTTTCTAGTTTTTCAGTCTTGAACCCAAAACAGTGATAAAATTTTAAACAGTAATAGATAGAGTTCAGAGCCTTCTCAGTCTTTCCTCCATAACCACAAGATCAGACATTTCTTTACTTTTTTTAAATTTTTTTTTTTAATGAAAGCTGAGACTAAAAGAAAAAAATCACAATACTTTAGGCTCCAGGACTCACAGAAAAAACAAACTTGGTGAAAATGACAGCAAAAAAAATTCTAAGAGTGGCAACACTGAGGAGCAAAGCTAATGTTGAATTTGAACCATCAGATGGAGACTGCAAGACCAAATAAGGCAAATAATAGCAGCAACAACAAAGTAATATGGCTTTGCAAAGATGATGCTCCTGAGAGTAAAACATGTATGTTCCAGATCATTTGCAATGGAAGAGGACATCCATATATCCAGCTAGTTTTGTCTCATTGGCCATTCATCAACTGTATGTCAAGTACAAAGTACAGCTGGGTCCTTACAATGAGTGATGTCCCTTATAAACACCACATGTCACCACTCAGCAGCAAAACCAAACATGTTTTTGAGGTATATATGATGAGCAGGAGGTAGTTGTACACATCCTTGTGATTAAAAATGGTGTCTGTGACTGACCCAGCTTCCAAGAGAGTCAGGATGTGTTTTCATGAGCTGGGCATCAGAGCTTGTCAAAGACTGAAGGGTCCCATTGCATGTTGCTGTCATTGTCACAGTGGCGTTTCCCTGGGAGCAAAGCTGTGCCACCAGCAAGGTGAGACCCAAGTGGGTCACTGGTGGCTGGGTCCTCATCCTCTTTGCCCAGAGATTTGATTGGGATAGGAGATTATGTAATGTGAGCTTAAAGGATTTCCGGGATTGGACCATTTTGCAGATGAATCAGCAGTTTCTAACCCATCCCTGCTGGGATGGGATCTGTTTCCTTCACAGGGAGGCTGCAGACTTCTTTGTTACCTGATTAAATTAACAAAATTCTGGTAATACCTGCTCACTTCTGAATGAAAGAAAGGATTTCTCAACAAAGCAAAGGCATACAAGTTTTTCTCACCCCTTCTTGTAGCTTTCTGCATCTTTTGCAGGGACTTAAGAATAAAAACTAGTTTTCCTTTCTGTCCTGACCATACATCTCCAAGTACAACCCTTTTGCCTTCAGGCATAGCTTTGATGCCACTGCTGAAAGTTGTGCCAAGCTCTGTGCAGTCGAAAGCTGTCTCATAGAGCCCGGTGTGGGACTTGGCCATCCCAGGGCACCCAAACTGACACTACTGCAGGGCTCTGGTTCCCAGCATCTATCTTCCTGTGCTGGTGGCAGAAGTAGGAGGACTGGCAAAAATAAAACAGCTTGAAGAATTTACAGCCATGGCTCCCTGAGGCCCTGGTGCAAATGGCTTAGCCCAGGATAAGTGAAATGATTTTTGCTTCCTGGCGTCTCCTCCTGGACAGAACCAGCTGGTGGGACAGTGCGATTTCACCACCTCTCATCTGTCAGCTGTGCCACAGGCTTAAACATGGCTTGATGTGGAGGTGTGAGACCAGTACAACCCTCACCTGGAGGTATTTGCCAAAAGGGATTTGTCTCCGGGTTGAAGCCATCTTTCCTCTCTGTCTAAAATAAATAACCAAGTGAGCATGGGACTTAAAGTAAGCAAAGACCAAGATGTTACCAAATGCAAATTACTAAAGACTAAAGGAAAACACTGCTCCAGAAATCTCTTAATGTTGTGCAGGACACACATAAAACACCATTTTCGGAAGGTAGAGGGGAAGTCCAAGGAATGGTCACTGTTTAAACAATGGCGAAAGGAAGAGGTGGAAGTTATTATTTTGTGTCTGAACACTTTCAAGGACCATGTGCCACAGTGGTGAGGGAGCTTAGGTGGTGCTGTGTAGTTCTCATGCTGCAATGCTCTGGCATCTCAGCAGTAAACTGATTTTTGGTTCCTTGCACTGTTAGCTAGCTGAAAAAGCTGGGAGTGATGAGCAAGCAGTGCATGTCTCCCTTCAAGAAAAGCCATTCATTCAGCTTTTGTTATTCCTTTAAATTTCCCTTTCTCCTAATAGGATCAGTAAGGATAAGAACAGCTGGATAAGTGAGGATCTGGTAGTCAGTCATTTGTCCCAGAACTAGGTGCCAGGTTTATTCCAAGTATGGGTACTTGCTATTACAACCCTCTGCACCGAGGAATGCAATATGCATTGTGCATTAGCATATTGCTAATGTTGTCCCCATCACACAACAACTCTCACCATCAGACTGAAGTTTCCTGGAGGACCTCCTGGTGTAACATAGGCAAGCCAAACTGCAGGCTGTGCAATCCTTTGAACTCACAGGATGTGCCCTTGTAAGTTCTTGGAGCTTCTGTTTTCTGTGGAAACCAGTCACACAGGGTTATGAGTGTGGGTTCCAGATGCAGGTGGAAAAATCTGTGTGGCAGCTGAATTCCCAGTGTGGCAGCAGAAAGGAGAGTGCCATGGGACTGAAGCTCTCATCAGGGAAGAGGCAGCATCTGTGGCTCACAGGCTGCCACAGGCAAACAAAGGGAGAAAGGAGAGAGAGCCTGCAGCCATGCTGCAGCACACCCCTGCCCTGCACTGAGACAGCAGAGGGCTTTCCTAGCATCAGGTCTGAAAAAAGTGCAGATAAATTGATGTGTTTGTCTTGAGAAGAAAGTCTGGGTCAGGATTCCCAGTGCTGAATTCTTGGGCATGCTGGTACAGTTCTCAGCATACTTTGTTGGGATGGAGGGAATGGCAAGTTTTCCTCTTTTTTGGCTGCTTGCCGCCGATTTGAGACCAAGCATTGTGGCCACTGGCAAAGCTCAGGATATATCTCATAGCTGCTCTAAACTGCACGAGCTTGCAGGCAGCTCTGGGGGCTGCTCAGCTGCCAGGATATGCCAGGACACAGAACTGTCTGCCTGCATCCCTCTCCCCCATGAAGCCTCATTGCTGAGGTGGGGTGGGCAGGTCCTCCCCATGCAGTGCCCAGTCCAGCACAGCATGGCCTCAGAAGCACCAGGCCACTGCTGCAGAACAGGCTCCTCAGCCTGAAATGATCATTTCCAAGAGGAAAGGAGTGTTTTAGGTATGACATTTAGCTTCTAGCCTTTCACTAAAGATGAAGTAATAGCTGTGATAGATGAGGTTATTTTATAACCTAAATATTAAAAGAAAGTGCTTCAGGTGTGGAAGGAAGCAAATGCTGCAGTGAGGCAGGGTGGGTAAGTAGCAGCACACACTGTTTGATAAAAGTTGCATGTCAGTTTAGTTTCTTCTGTGTTGTGTCACTCCATAGATCCTCTCTGAAGGAGTTGTATTGTGAATGTAATAAAGGCAGGAAATTCCTTCTATTCCTCCTGGTTTCCCTCAGCTGCACTTCTTTGTGTGATGTCTTGTTTTATAGCTACTGTCAATGAAAACCATTCCGTAGCTTCCACTGCAAAAAAAATTAAAATCAGATATCTGTCTTTGATCCGGTAAAGCAGGGAATTTTCGCCAAACTGTAGTGACATACATTAGAATTTGTACCCCAAAACAGCAGAGCTTTGCAACCCCAAACTGAAAACCCCATAGAGGTTCATTTCTTTGTCATGTTCCTATAAATCTTTTAATTTGTTTTGTTTTAGAAGAAAGTTGTGCAAAAGACCCTAATCTGTCATATAGACAGTTACATTTGCTCTCCCACCACAGTGGAAAATTTTGCTTCTCACCATGGCCAGGTATCATGTTCTCACCGTAATGTGAAAAGGTTTGTTAGTTCAATTCATTTCTCAAAGTTATCTTTCTAATATCAATATGGAACTGTTACTTCTGTAAAAAAAATTAAAACTCCTCAAATGTGGAAAAATACACCCCCAAGCTGCTAGAGAAACAAGTTGAGAATATAGGAATGTTGTAATCTTTGTCTATATGATGTCACATTATCCTGGGGAATGGCGGCAACACAGCTAAATTTATACCCATCACAGACTGTGCAATGTAATCACAAAACAATCAGATTGATAGTACCATATAAATGATGGGGGGTTGCTGCAAATAAAGTCACTATGACTGTTTAGTTTCAAGAGATGCAGGAGGTTAGCCAGGGTTATTAGGCATTTTTTCAGTTGCCCCCAGATGAGTGTATAAGCTCTACTGCTCTCCTGTACACTATCTTCTGTTTCTTTAAACAGTGTTTATCAGCAGAAAGAATGATACACGTTAGCAAACTCAATATTTTATTTTTGAAAAGCATTGTAACCCCACCCTATTAGGGCTATTCTCTTGCCATATTTTAAATTTCTTGTTTCTTCTATGTTGACCAAAATGGATTCAGAAAAGGTTGCAAGAGTTTTCTATATTTTTTCAAGAAGAGATGGTAATTTTTTCTGCCTTTCTTATGGTCAAAAATAACTGAATGTTTTTGGGGTCAGAGCTCAGGCATGGCAAATTACAGAAGGATGAGAAACAACTTAAAAAGGAGGGTGCACTAAGAGCTGCTAGACCTAACAATAACCTACAAACCCTAAAGTTAGGGGACCCTCACTGGTAACAGAACCTCTCAGAGGGAGCAAGAGAAAACCAGTGTCTGTCTCTGCCGTTGCTTCCTGCTCTCAGACTGCTGGGGATTTGATGGGGGAAGGAGGGAGGAGAAAAGAGGGCAAAGCAGTTGTTGCCAGCTGTCTTTTCCCTGCTGTGCCAGCAGTCTCTATACGTAGGACATGCAGCTGTGGCCTGTCCTTTACTCTGAGTGAGTGCTGGTCCCCTGCACTGCCAGGCTACCGGCGAATCCTGCACAGGTGGCACACCTGGTCATGGTGTTCTTCTGCCTTCTGTACCTCAAGTTGATCTCTTGAGAGAGTAATTGGGCAATCCTGAGCATAACAGTGTCCCTGGACATGGGTGGGCTGTAGCTGGACCTGTTGAGTTTACTTATTTAGAGAGGCCAGTCAGCAGATGCACGTGGCACGTATGCAAGTCACGTTATGCCAGCAAAGGACATAGGGGAATAATACTGCTGGTTGGATGCATGTTTCCTTTTTTTTTTTCTGCAATATGTGTGCTATTAATACTGCAGTCACTGGAACTTTTGTTGTTGTTGCTTAGATCAAATAGAAAAGGGACGGCGGTGAGGAGCTGCTGTCGTTCTGGCTGCTGCTGTGCGAGATGAACTGATGAATAACGTGTGTGATTTCTCTTTCCCTTGTAGTTGCACTCTGCAGTGACCAGGATCCAAGTTCAAAGACCTGGTTTCAATTACACGTTTGCCCATATATGTATCCTGAACAATGACAAGACATGCATAGTGGACGACATAGTGCATGTACTGGAGGAATTAAAGGCTGCTCGTTCTTCTAATCGAACTAATTTTGCAATCACTTACCCGATTACTCACTTAAAGGATGGCAGGGAAGTGTATAATGGGCATCAGCTCGGTGGGGTTACTGTGCACAGCAAGGACCGGGTGAAGTCTGCGGAAGCCATTCAGCTCACCTACTACTTGCAGGCAATCAACTCCTTGAATGACATGGTGGCAGAGAAGTGGGAATCCATTTTTTGTGACACTGTTGAACTTTTCCAGAAATCCAACAGGAAAGTCAAAATGTATCCTTTCACTTCTTCTTCGCTGAAGGAGGATTTCCAGAAGACGAGCAGGGTGTCAGAACGCTACCTGATCACAAGCTTGGTCCTTGTGGTCACCTTGGCCATTCTCTGCTGCTCCATGCAGGATTGTGTCCGCAGCAAACCCTGGCTTGGCCTTCTGGGATTGCTGACAGTGACCCTTGCCACCCTGACTGCAGCTGGGATCATCAATCTCACTGGTGGGAAATACAATTCCACCTTCCTGGGAATCCCCTTCATCCTGTTAGGTAACTATCTCCTCTCTCTTTTGTGTGTTTGTGCCTCTCTGACGCATTTCCCAGTAAGCCGAGAAGCATCACTGCATGGTTCCTGTTGTATCATCCCTGCAGCACTGCCCCATACCAAATCCACACTGCCTCTTTTCTGAAACTTTTTATGGTGCCTGGATGTTAAAATCGTGCCTGGGGCTCCAGAATGGCGTAACACAATGCCGTGGGATGTGGAGCCTGTGCAGTAGCAAGGAATAAGGATGTGCAAATGCCATGCCTTTTGCAGAGAGGGAGCCCAGCTGCTGCTTCTCTGTGGATGTTTGATTCTGGTTTTGGAGGGAGACCTTCGCAGTGGTCCCTATGCAACACTGACAGCATCAGCTGCGCTGGCAAATCATAGGGCTGCCCATGTCGGGCATTTAGGGAGTGCTGGCTCCTTTGGAGACCAGAGTGGTGCTGTCCTGGCTTGGCAGGTGCCTGCCTGTGGGATAAGAGCGGTGGTTGGTTCTGGGTTGCATTTCTCCAGAAGTCCCTGTGTTGGCTAAGCAAACATAGGGAGGGTCTCACAGCCCTGGGAGAGAGAGCTTTGACACCCCTGGCCAGGGATGGACGTGCAAGCCCAGCACCAGCACATCCCATGGCAGAGGGTTATGGAGGGAAGTGGCACTGGCTGCTCCCTGGCTCCCGTGCCAGCAGAGACATCTTTATCTCCCTGGGTTTTGTACCACCTTCACTCACTGTGGGATATGGAGTGGTTTTGGTTTGGTTTGGTTTGTTTTCCTTGAAGGTAGGAAGGGGGAGGACAGAAGTGTGGTCTTCTTGCTCCCAGCCCAAAGTCTGAGCCCTCTCCTGCACCAGGGCGTTTGTGGGAATGCTGCATACTGTACCCAAAGAAGCAGGAGGACTTCCTGGAGACAAAACGAGAGCTCTGGAGAGTTCACAGCCTCTTTGTTTGTGTTTGGTTCATAACCAGTGTGAAAAGCTTTGTGCGCTGTAGGTGTTTAATATGTCCTTATTCATGCCATTATTCATTTGTGGAGAATAATACATGCATTGATTTGATCACAGCTTCCCCGGTGAAAATCAGTGTTCAGTAATACTTCAGGTTTCAAGTGTGAGTGTCTCCACTGACTTAGTCACATCATGTAGTGATATGGCACGTTTTGAGCACAGCTATTTTTATATCCAGCACCAGTTTCCTGTGCCGTGGTGGTACTGTAGTGCTGTAGCACTGTGGTATTGCTGCACTTTAATTAAAGGCTATGCTTCAGTGCATCACACTACCAGTTAACATATGGAATATATTCAGTGACAAACAGAATTCAGCTACATTACATCGGCTGTCATTTTCAGATGACATCCATGAAAGTTAAACTACATTGTAATCTAGAGGAAATGCAGCACAAGACAGAGTCAAAAGAAGGGTGTCTTTCTGACCTGAGTCTCTGGTTTCTTTGGTGGGTTTTAATGCCTGTTTATGTATTGTAAAATTCAGTTCCTCAAATTAAGTAGTGTATATTAAGTGTAGCTTTAGATAGGAGGGCATTTTCAGATGTGTTACAAGAGTAGCAGAAAAGCAGTCTGAATTCCAGACATATGAAGTGAAAGTACATGGAGAAAGCGACTCAAAAATATGAAATATTAGCTTTGTTTAGGGATCAAATATCTGCTCACTGGGACAACCTTTCAGATCTTTAATTTAGAACTAGTGACAATGCTGAGACTTGAAATCCTCAAAGACTTACAGATAACTATGAAAAGTTTCACATATCTGTTTTAGTGTTCCTTTAAGTGCCAAGCTGTATAGTCAACTCTGCTTTTCTTTTCCTTTTTTCTTCTTTTTCCTGAGTGTGGGTTTTTTTGGGGTTGGTTTTTTTTTTTTTTTTTGGTCTTGCTTGGTTGAAGTATTCCACTCTTAAAAGGGCAGCTCAACTCCCACTGTGAACAAGCCAAGACAGAGCAGCCAAGTTCATGTGAATCTTGCCCGCTTCTCAGCTGCATAAAATTTCCCAAGGGATGGGAATATCAACAGGTGAACAGAAGGCACTGAAGGCATTTTGGAGTTCTTAATGAGAACTGTTTTAAACTGGCAGATAGCTAGAAAGGCAGATTGGCCTTTTTTTTTTTTTCCTGAAGTACAACGGAAAGATTCAGCATGAGTTTTGAAATGTATTTCATACCTAGATGTTGTTTTGCTTATAAAGGATGTTTTAAGCCGAGGCAAGTGAAGGGTGAGATACTAAGAACCCTCCGTCATAGCCCGCTGAACTGCTTCCGCTTAATTTCAGTGAGCGTCAGATTAGATCATAGATTAACTGACCTTTAGAAAGCAAAAGGATTTCTGGCTAACGATGCAGCCCTGTATCTATTACTCATAATCTCATGGCTAAAAGCAAAAATGAGATAGAAAAAATGATTACACTGGACATGTTTCAGGCGAGGCCCCTTTACTGGTATACATCATTAATGAAGTTTCCCTGGTTTATAGCAGCTGAGGATTTTTAACTTTTCATCAGCATTGCGGAGGCGGGGGGACACTCTCCAGACATCATTTGACACAGGATGAGATTACATCTTTCATAACAGATAGTTTCCATCATGCACTTTGTCTCCTCCTTGGACTGCTTCCTCCTGTGTTTCACTGCACAACCACTACAGCATTTGCATCATCTCTAACCTGAGTTCCCCTTTTGCAACCTAGCTGTCCTCCTTATTTATCCACTGCATCTGGAAAGTAATTTATTTTCTTTTTCTTTGTATATTTGGGATCACTCTCACTTGCCCAGTCCTCTTCCTTTTCATTGCAGCTTTCCTCAGACTATGTTTACCAGACTTCCAGCACTCTTCTTACTTTTGACCATTCCACCACATCTTCTGTGGAGTGTGGTGCCTAAATCCAGACACAGGATTCAGACTGAGGCTTTCAGCAGCACGGAGAGTAGGAGGATGATTTTTCACATCTTGCATATGGCACTGCTGTTCATACATCGCCATATGTCATTCATTTTTTTCTCAGCTGTGTGAAATGGTTGGCATTTGGTTGGTGGTATATGGTAATTCACAGATCCTTCATGTCGTTTTCTACCCTGTTTTCACAGTCATTTATTCCAAACAACACGTAGAAGTTTGCCCTTGTCCTTGCTGAATTATAGCTTGTTTATCTCACACCATTTCTCTTCAATAAGTTTATCTGGAGACCATCACTGCCATTCCAGGATGTATTAGCTGGTCAGCAGTGTTTTACAATTATCAACCTTTTCATATTTTCAAGAATTACTTTCTGAATAGGTTGTCCAGTCACAAGCCCATTCTAAAAATATAGGCAGTGTGTCTGGAAAATAGTCTGATCCAAGTGCTTTGTAATACCTCTTTCATTCATCCTGTTTTCTTTGACATCCCTTATTCATCAGCCATTTCCAAGAACAAACAAGCTACAGTGAAGGGTACTAGCCTCTCTAGATGTTGAATCCTCAGCTTTAACACCAACAGGGAATTTAAAGTTACTGAATTACCATGACTTACCAAATTACAGTCTTAGGATCAGGCTGTGTAAGTGTCGGCAGGAATATCTTTTGCCTACTCCACTTGTTAAATATGACATGCCAGTTTAAACACTTCATACTTTGGTTTTAATCATGGTAGTTTGTTCTAATTTATTTTATTTTTTAATTAAGGCAGATTACTGTAACCTAGTTTACAAAAGATGATGCTACATAGTGTGTCACTACTGTGACAATTTTTATGTTGGGGCAGGTTTCTTTTTTGCCCTCCCTGGTTTCTAACTCAATGGCAAAAACGGAAGCCAGGAGGGATGTGCCAGATACCCCCTTCCCCAGCAGATAGTAAAAGAATGAAGGTTCCCTTTGATGACTGGAGGCCCAGCTGCAAGAGGCAGGGAAGTGACCATGGCTGGGGCTTGCCTGAACCCCACCGAGGGACTGTGGGGTGAGGCAGCAGAGGGCAGGCTGGCTGCAGCCACTCTTTTCCCTGGGATATCTTGTCAGGTCAAACTGGGAACTGTTCTTCTCCAGCTATAGTTTTATATAGGTACTTCTAACCTGAAAGTGAAGCCTAAAACCTGGGAAAATTGGCAGGCTCCCACTGTTCATCTGGACGTAGTTTGAATTAGCATATGTCTCAGTGGCTTTTAAAATTGCCATCCACATCTATCAGTGTGCACACAAGTAATTTAAGGACAAGTTTGCTCACATGTGTAGTTCTTTTGGAATACTTTGCTGAATTAGGGCTATTCATTTTTGACCACAGGAACCAAAAAAAAAAAAAATTCTACAACTTGGTTTGATTTAAAATAGCTGATTTATAGTGTCAGCTGAAAAACAGAATTAAAATTCTGATTTCCTATTGCCTTCTTCATTAAAAACTACAGATGTTTGGTCTGGCACAGATGCTAATATAGCCATCATAAGTTTCCCTTACACATTCTGTTTAAAAACTGCCAAACCTTTAAAAATACTGTTTTCCTCAAAAAAACACAGTGTTACCAAACAAATCATTGGACAACAACCAGCACTGTCTGAACAAGTTTTTGGCGTGACTTTTTTTCTTCCCAGAGGCAGAGTGGAACCTAGGCACTCAAAAGAAAATTGCAACATAGCCCTTTGCACTGCAAACTAGCAATGTGTTTGCTGTTCCTTCGGAAATGAATACAGCTTACTTGGGGAGAAGTGGCTGTCTTCAGCTGCCAAGTTCGTGAAAAGCATCGGCTGTGTGAAACCGCGGTGGAACGCCAGGCGCTGCCAGATATGGGCAAGGACGCGGGGCCAGCTCCGAGAGCTTATATTTAGCCTCCAGTGCTGGCAGGGGAAAACCAGGTGGAAGTTATGAGGGAGGCTTGAGCTTGTAGCACACTCTAAAAGGAAACGATAAGCGGCAGCATGTGAAACAAGGCAAAAACAGGGACAAATGAAGAACCCCTTTTTAGCACCTCCCTCGCATCCCACCCTGCAGCATGCCCCTTCTGGGAAGTGAGAGGGGAAAAACAGTCAACAGAGAGGTCAAGGGAGGTATGACTAGGAAGGAGCAGGTGGAAATGTCAGGCAGGACCCAGGCAGGGTGCTCCTGAGGTTCAGTCCCAAGTGGAGGAAAGTCAGGAGGAGAAGAACACTTACAGGGCTACGTCTGGCAGGAGGAAGCAGAGGAGCAGGTGAGTTGCAGAACACTTTGGAAGGTACCTGGAGGAACCAGGGCTCATAGTGACACCTCACAGATGCAGAGAAGTTCCAGCTGCTACTTAGAAACACAGATTCGTTGGACAGACACCTTCTACGTGGCTTGCCTGGAGGAGAGCTGTGCTGATGGAGGAGTGAGCTGAGATAGCTGTACAGGGGCACTATGGATGCAAAAAATTGGAGCACCAAAGATGGGATCTGAGGTCAGAGACAGCTGGGAAGGAAGATTGGAAGGAAAGAGTAGGCAACAGAAGAAGAGGGGAGGTCAATGTGTTTGATTATGGAGTGAAAAGTACAGTAGGGCAAGTGAGAGGATTGTTGAAGGTTAGAGACCATGAAGCAGGGCAGCTGACAGCACAAAAACCTGAGGGTGCTCAGGCCACCACACACCAGTACATGGGGCTCACTGGAGCTGCGCCTCGGTGCCAGTAAGGCACCTGGCCTGGCTGCTGCTTAGTTCTCTGGAAGAACATGCTGGTAGGGAGTTGCAACATACGCCAAATTAATACATCCAAAAAGCATTCATTATCCTCCCTATAAAGCATCCAAGTGTTTGCTATATTCAGTAAAGCTGAAGAGTCAGCATTGGTTACATACAGAGAGTTTCAAAGGGAGAACCAGCTCCTCCACAGGTCTCCCCAGTGCCCTTCAGTCCACGCACAGAGGTAACACACACCCCCAAATGTTTGACTTTGTACAGTATTTTTCCACCAATTTTCCTGCTGTCAGTTAATAAAAATGTAAAGCTTACTGAGTCTGGTTTTTTATTCCCCAGCTAAGCTTTCTCACTCTACCTGTCCAACTGTCCCCCTGTTGTCTTTTCATGCTGGGAAGAAGCATGTCGTCCCTCAGCTGGCTGTCTCAGCTGGCTGCCCCCACATCGCTTTCTCACTTCTCATCCATCTCTTTTGCAATATCTGGCTGCCTCCTCCAGTAGGTCTCACCCATCTTCCTGCTCCAGGCCATGGCATCTCCTTCCTAAAGCCTGCACAGCTATCAGTATTTTTTGGTCTCCCTAAGCTTCCTTCATCTTTTCTGCTATTTTCCCCATTCCTGTGAATGTGTTCCCTCTGCTATTTTTGTTGGGTTTTCTTTAAATTTCTCCTCTCTCATCCTCCCTTCTCCTCAGCCACAGCTGGGCCCATTACTCCTACCATTTTCCCTATATTCCTCCATAACTTCCTTGGCTCTCAGCTAGGTCCCCACTATACTCTGCAGTTGTATCTCAGCTGCTTCAGATTTCCCTGAGCTTTTGGTCTCCCTAAGCTTCCTTCATCTTTTCTGCTATTTTCCCCATTCCTGTGAATGTGTTCCCTCTGCTATTTTTGTTGGGTTTTCTTTAAATTTCTCCTCTCTCATCCTCCCTTCTCCTCAGCCACAGCTGGGCCCATTACTCCTACCATTTTCCCTATATTCCTCCATAACTTCCTTGGCTCTCAGCTAGGTCCCCACTATACTCTGCAGTTGTATCTCAGCTGCTTCAGATTTCCCAGTGATTTCCACCATTCATCCTTTCCTTTTTTCACACTGCCAAAGCACTCCAAGAGTGCCCTGGAAGTACACTTGGTTTTTTGTCACTCCATCTGCTCAGTTTTCCCAGTTCAACCCTGCACAGCTCAGTTACAGTCCTGAAGCATTTTGTGGTTTGTTCCTTTCATCCCTCTTCTAAGAAATGAATAAAATTATCTGGTTTTATCTACCCTGAGCAGACAGAATCCCAGGCATGTCACGTTGCTCATCATGCTTTTTTCCTCTCCTGTCCTCAGTCCCTCAGTCTCTTCTGACATCTCTAAGCAGCCATGCATCTTCTGCAGTCCTTCAAGCATCACCTGGCATTTCTATTCCTCATGAGGAAGACGGGGTAAGAGCAGAAGTATGTTCCCAGGCCACCCTTTCTCACTCAGTGTACCAGTTAGTCTCATGAAAATCAGCCTTTTCCACCCAAAGTGGAGCTGATTAATCACCTTGACCTGCTGGTCTTCCTCACTCCAGCTCTCCTCCTGAAGGATGATGTCCCAAGCCCCTTAAGGAACCCAAAGACTGAAGTCACTATTGTATGGAAAGCAAACAGACTTGAAATTGGTGGACAAATGGTGGCAGACTGTTTTAGACACCAGCCCTTTCCTGAGCTGTGCAAAAGCAGCAAGTAGAGCTTGCAGCTGGCACACATAACACACAGCCAACAAGGTGTCCAAGTTCCCCCCTCACCACCACAAACCTCAGTGAAATCCCTGCACATGTACATGCTTCTTGGCTTCAGAAGACTGCTGATGACTCAGATAATTTACAATATCTTTTTGGAAAAGAGGAGCTGTATCCATAGGAAGTTAGTCCAGAGAACATCTTAATATTGAAACCAAGTGCTGTACAGTCATTGAGTAAGATCAACCATTTCCTCTTGATTGGTGGTGCTCCAATAAACACTTGTGAGAAGTATGTTACAGGTGATGCAGCGTGTTCAATGAGCATTCATTTATGCAAAGAGTGACAGAAAGCTGTTACACTTTTGCTGTCTGCATTCTTTTAGCTGCAGGGAAGTCGGTCCGTGCGAGGGCTCAATGGAGGGCTTTGTCAGAGGTGTCCCAAACAGTCACAGCTACCAAGAGTCTGGCACAGACATCCTGATTTTCTTCAAGTAGTGAAGTCCCTCAGGAGAAACTTTCACGTAGATGTGAACATACTGGAAATTCAGAGATTTAAGAAAGGAATCCTTTCTTTATATACACATGTAGGAAGTATATATGTATATGTTTGTGATACACTTTGGGTACTGGGCCTGGGTGGTCAATGAAGACCTGGGGAATGTCAGCAGGAACCAATGTTACTTCATTTTAGGTCTGTCTGTGAGAGAGGTGGTGCACACTGAGCTTCAAATAAATGACAGCCCCAAATAGGGAATAGCCTAGAGGCTTGTGTGCAGAGAGGGGACCAGTCATTTTCAGGTCATGAAACCTCTGGCGGAGAATGATTTCATCCAGAGGTGGATTAGATTGAACTGGAATAAATCTGGATATTTTGTGAAAAACTCAGGCTGAGTTCCAAACTTGTAATTAATTTTTTTTCCTTTTTTTCTTTTTTTTTTTTTTTAATCAGTAAAAATAGGTTGGATGTGCTTTAACCGAACTTTTGCAACATTCTGAACATTTTGTTTCACATATGGTTGATCTATTTATTATGAGTAAGAGTAGTGACAAACATCACT
The DNA here is from genome assembly GCF_041296385.1 of Aphelocoma coerulescens. Classification (NCBI taxonomy): domain Eukaryota; kingdom Metazoa; phylum Chordata; class Aves; order Passeriformes; family Corvidae; genus Aphelocoma; species Aphelocoma coerulescens. Next base: position 13,859,879 of record NC_091013.1, on the reverse strand, counting down.
TAAACAGGAGAATTTAAGTGTATGCTTGAGATGTTGTGATTGTAGCTTTCTCACCAGAAAAGGGGAAACTTGAAGTGTGGTAAACAAATCCATATTCCACTGGCCCATATTGCACTGGGTCAACACTCCTAGAAGCAAATGATATTTTAGCTTGTGGCCTTAGAAATTTAAAGCAGATTTAAAATGTGTTTGCCCCAGATGTACCCACTATGTCTTACTCCATCTCCAGGAGGTTTGCTGTATGTCACTTGGCTGTTCTGTAACATGGTAAACATTAACCTTGTACAGGTGGTTGCAGGAGGCTCTCACTTTTAAGTGCTTCTTTTACGCAGCATGCATAAAATCGGTCCAAAAATCACTTAATGATGAAAATCAGTTTTCAATTTTGTCTGCTGATCTAAGTTATAGCATGTCACGTATGAGATGAGCCTGGGTTTCTTAACATACTAACTCCACATCTGACCACATCCTCAGCTAGTGAGGCTTGAGGTACATGCTCCACGGGGAAATTGATCTTGCCAGCTACATCTGTCATTCCTTTACTGTCCTGGCATGGCACTCTCCCATCCTTTACAGCTCCCCTGGTGCACAGGGTGGTCCTGGCTCCCCACACACCCTGGGGTCTGCACCCCATGCCAGCAGCAGTGGCGAGCAGACCCCCGGTCGTCCTCCACACGGCTTTCTCCCTGTCTCTTCAAATAACACCTTACACAGGGCACTCTGCTTCCTGGGGGATTTTCTGATGTGTCTGAGCTAAAGAGGATGAAGAGGCATTCCTGGAAGGACTTTGGGGCAGGGAGACCCTTTGGAGGCCAGATTCAGGTGCTCCCCTGGTGTTTGCTCCAGAAGCACAGACTTGCACATACGGCACAGGTTTGGCTCAAATGCTTTCGGTTCAGGTCTGCACAAGGTCTGGGGTGTCAGTAGATGAGCAAGCCATGCAGACATAAATATTCCAGCAGCTAAAACCAAATTTTGCTAACATGCAGCTCCTTCTGTTGCACTGAAAGAAATATGACTTTTAACTTTTGCCAGGTCTTTTGTGAAAACAGAGGAAAGCGAGTGACACGTTTAAACAGAGCTGACAGCGTGCTATTTAAATGCCAAAACAAGCCTTTGCTGATTTTTAAGTGGAATTAAATGTTCTCTTTATATATAAAAGTATATTTTGAACTATAAGTTAGTTTGCTTATCAAAATACAAGAGCCACTCAGGTTTCCTCTCAAATGTATCTCTGTTTTTAAAATGTGTTTATCTGACATTCTTGCTATCACTGTAACAACAAAATCTCAAATATTACATTGTTTAAAAAGTAAAAAAGGATGATACAATAAAAACATTCATCATTCTCCCAAAACCTAAATCAATAATTTTATTTTCTTGAAATCAATGGGACTATTCAAGATTAACCACGTAAGTGCTGAATTGCATGTATAATCATTGTAATAGGAGGCTGTTAATTTAAACAGAATTTGGTATGCTTTAAAAAAATAATTTGAAAATGCAGTATTAAGTAGTAAGATTTTTTTCTTAGTGAATAGCTTTAAAATATACATATTCCAAAAATAAAAAGTGGTGAACCTTGTTACCACCATTGCTGATTAGGGATTGTGGTGAAGTCTAGGATTATGAATACCAAGGCATTGTAGAATTCTACTTAATTAAAATACTTCTCATGCTCTTTGTTTCTTTTCCCCTTATACAGGTAGAAAAATTACAGAATGTTTATGTGTGTCTTGTGTATGTGTGTGTATTTCTTCAAAGCTAGAGATTTATATGTGGAATGATTTTCATTTCAATAGTAATACATAGATCATGGTTTTAAAATTAGCTTGTGACTTGTACCATTTTCTAAAACATTGTCTCACTGTTTGTTTGCCATGATAAAAAATACTACTGGAGAGTTTATAGTTGGGGTGCACCATGTACCCCAAGCATTGCTGACTGCATCTCCACAATTTAGGGTGAGACCGAGGGGGTGATTTCTTTTTGTCCATGCCCGCTTTGTGCAAATGTGTACTTCTTAGTATTGGTCCAAAAGGGACCTGACCAAAACAGAGTTTCACAGGAGAACAGAGAGTTGATTGGGTGCTCCATTTCCAAAAGCTCAGTTTAAAAATGTAGGATATAGCAGGCATTCATTGCCAGAAGACTGGGATCTAAATTACTCCGGTGCAGCAGATCTGTACGAGTCTTATGAGGAACCTACCCCCTTTTTGTGCTTGGGAGTGCTGCACAAGGCCTAAATGAGGCATCAAATTTGTGCTGGATTTCCAGACACACCCCATTTTCCTGACTGTGCATTAAGCAATTTGAGTACAGGCTTAATGGCCCGGAGAGTCTTTCAGCAGGATCTATGACTGAAAATACCATTGTGGTCTCCCAGCATGAAGCACTGAGCACCAGTTGAAGGCGTCTTCTCTGCGCACACCAACCAAGGCAGGGTGTGCTGCACAGGGACACTTTCTCTTCACGGTGTGTTTCTGTGGGCACAGCCGCCCACAGCTGTGAAACACAGCAGATTCTGAGAGCATATTATTAAACATTTTGGTTTCTCTTACTTTGTTGCCAAGTAGATACAGCACAAAACACAACTAACTCTCCAGAGACTGAGGCAGATTTTAATCTGGTGTGAATGCACCAAGATACTGTGTTTTTGATGCTGGTAGTAAGTTGAGGAATACTTGGGCATGCCTGGGGCTTTCTAACTGGGATGGCCATTGCTGTTATAATATATATAGAGAGATCAGCCTGACACTTGAGGGTTAATGGTTAATAATCAAATGTAAAGCAAAACCAGAGACTGATCAAATGGTTTCATGCCTAGATGCCTAACAGGCTCACCTACCTAATTTCAGTATGTTTCTTTCTTGGGAAGATCCCAACTCAGGTGTTAGTACCTGCAGCCATAGTACATCTTAGGTGATATATGAGTAAAATTTAGTAGCCTTTAAAACAATAATTGCAAATACTGAATCTACCCAATAGTATTGTCATCATGTTTTTGAGGTATGTTGTCATACCTGTAATTCAGTTACAGTACATGTAGAGTCTGTGTGACAGGAGGTAAATAAAGCACAGCAATATGTACAGCCTATTCTTATACCAGTACATCCCCTCCCATGTTGCTCTTCATGTGTCCTGAATCCATGTACCATGCCTGCACATAGCATCAGGCTTACTTGGCCTTTGAACCTGTGCTTAGAGGTATAAAATGAGGTCGGGCTGCGCTCGTTGTGGCTGGGACTTCAATCACTTTGCCAAAGAGGAAGCATTTAAGACTATTTAACTGTCCACAGCCTGCAGTCCCCTAGTCACAATTCTCCTGAGCTGAACACTGCTGCCTGGAAACACAGTTGTTTAGATGAGTACCTTACAGGATGTTAGTAGCCTCTAGGATTTTACTCTACACTGCGAACTGGGCTCCCACAAACAGGCAAGTGTAGGAAAAGCGAGTAGGATTCACAGTGCGTTTTCTCAGCTCAGCACAAATGTTTGGGACAAACAAGTCTGCACTGTGGGATGTTCAGCATTACACACCCTCCTTCAGGTCTGACATTCACGCAGCAAAACTGGAGTATTGCAGCACCATTTATGGAGGACAAAGTTGGACATTGCTTAGGGTAACCCACAGTTTCTTCCAACAGTATGCTAATGATGGTATAGCTGGTCAGCTCAACCCTTGCCAGTAAACTCTTATCCACTCAGTGAAAAGTGTTGTATAAATTAGGCTTGGTGCTGATTCTGTCTGCATGCTGAAGGATCTCATTTAGCTGTAGTATTTTATTATTTTAGTGAGAACAGAGTATGGAGCCAAATGTTTGCTTCAGCTGGATGCAAATATTCTTGCTCTGCCTGTCATATTCGATAGCAGTTTGAGCCTGCTATATGTTCTGAGCTGAAACCATACCTGCTGGGAGAGGCCACATGAGGCAGGCTGGGTATTTAGTCAACAACTGGTTGATTACAACTCCTGTGACAAAGGGAGTCCGGATTAGCGGTTTCACTTGGCTTGTCAGAAGATGGGAGCTGATGAGATCACTGATCTAGCTGGAAAAAAATAAGTCAGCAGGGGGAAATTATCTCAGTCTCTTTGTTGACATTACTGTGGAAAGCAGTCCTAGAGTTGAGCAGTGTACATTGTTATTTTTAATACTGTCAGCTAGGAAAATTCATTGCACCTTCATTATATCATGTGTTATTGCAGGTACCGTTTTGGAAAGGGCAATTCCTGCGATATGTTTCTGATCTCCTCTGTACTATTTTTACACAAGAGCAGTTCTTGAGACCTTGCCTGCATTTGCAGCAAGCTGGGATATGAATTTACAGCATCCTAGCTATTTCATGTTAATTCATCTGCTGTTTGTCTCTGCAGATGATATTTCACTCCACTTTGAATGTGAATCAGGCTGTGCTTCAGATACCCACAAAGAAAGCTGGTGCAACATAGTTTGGCCTCTGTACATTCACACCCTTTCTCACAGCACACTAAATTCCTCTTGCAGACAAGTGCTCCAATTCAGTGGGGTGATTTCAGGCTTAAATCAACCAGAGTGGGACAACATTGGTCCAGCTGAACTGATAGTGTTACAAGGATGCAGCCATTACAGTGCAAGCAAAAACCTTAAATCAAAATCCATACTTAACCTCAGAAATTCCATCAGACCATGCTTCCACTTCAAACTTTCACCCCCCCAGTTTACAAGGCTCCCATATATCCTACCATGAGTCATTACCCATTTCAGATGGTGTTTTGTGCCATCAGCATCAGGAAAAGATTTCGTTTAAAAAGTAACCTTAAAAAAAAAAAAAAGGCTACTTTCTACTCCCCACCATTCTTTTAGTCCAGTGTAGTCTATAACAGGTGAATTAGTAGCCATGTGGGAGCAGAGAACTTCTGTAGGAGAAGGGAAGTAATGCCTACAGAGGGAGAAACACCCCATAGCCCAGCTTTGCCACTAGTGAAGTCTGCCCCCTCTGGAAAACAGTTTGATGCTTTATTGGTGTTAATTGTGGCAGTTAATGGGCACCATACATCCTGGTGCAGCACTCAGCCTCACTGACGGGCAGATCTATTGTTGTTAGTGTTTTGTGTGCCTCTGCATTAAAATGGGATTGATAAAATCCATTACCCCTGAAATGCAGCCTTCCACACAGAAGACTGGAACTTCACAACCTGTAAGTGGTGTTTTATTCAGAGAGATTTTACTCAAGCATCAAACACATGCAGAAACATACAACCTTCAAAATAATAAGGACAAACCAGATGAGACCCACAGTGTACTATTATTCTCTACTTTCATAGATGGTTAAGAAGAATGATGCAAAAAGAAGAACCAAAAACCTCAGTCATTCCCCGTAATTTCTCTGACAGACTATTTGGATATCCAAGCCTCATCTTATCATGATAAGATCAAAACTTCACATGATTTTAGAGCAAAATTGAACATACCCCTCAGTCTTTTTATAAAAGCAGGCAGCAGCCCTTATTTCAGGTAGGCAATTAAGCCAAGCAAATAAGAGAACTGGCTTGTGACTCCAGTGACCTGAAGGTCACTTCCCTGCCCTCTCACAGGCTCTGGGGCTGCTTAAATCCCTTCATCTCTCTCTGCTTCAGTTTCACTGTTTGCCAGTCAGGAGCAGAGCCAGTGCTAAGCCTGGGCTGCCAGTGCCAATTCGTAAAGGCCCCTTGCTTGAGCAACCACTTAACAGGGGAAAGGATGCATTTTTTTGGGGGGGGTTGAAAATGGTACTAAAAAGAACAGTTTCAGTGCCTGCACATTAGTAGTATTTAAAAATGAGGTAACATATTCGATAATTTTAAGGAACAGAAAATTTTGCTTTAGTTTTCACAGCTTCCTACAAGTGCTTTTTTTTCTCATCTATGCTCTGCATTGATTTTGCAGAGCATGTGTAATTGCAAGACTTGTTTCTGAAGGAGGCAAATGAAACTTTTTTTATAGCATTTTCAGGCTGCTCATAAAAGTGCTGTGTTTAAGCTAGGCATAATTTATTTGGTTTATTGGTATGATTATTATTATTATTATTATTATGTTCTAAAATTAAATGTAGCCCACCTTAGGCTGAAAAACCTGTGAGCTCCTCAGCATTAACAGTAATTATCTTCTTCATTTTCTTTGGCTATAAAAGTCCTGTTCTCAGTCCTCCAACACATGGTAGGAGTATCTCCTAAATGCAAAGTAGCAGAAAAAGAGAATAAGAAAAAAAGTCTTATCCCCATTTTGTCCAATACCATTCTCCTATCCCTTTAACATTTTGCTTTGACCCTGAACCTCTTTTTCTTAAAAAAAATCCCATTTTTCTGTGTACTTCTTGTTAGCTCATGATTGTACAGCCTGGCTGTAGGGCATGCCCAGTGAATCATAACAGCAAATGTCAGCAGGAAAAAATCTCCAGTAGCCCATTAGCTGTTTGAATTCATATTTATTATTTACTGAATGACCGTGAATAATGAACAAGTTGCTCTAAATGATTACAGATTTGTGGCTAAATCTCTATTAAAAAGGGAAAATCAGTTGAAGCAATTACACAATTTATTTACAAGGAAAAAATTTCCTTCATCTCATTAATATTATCTAGAGTAGATAGCGAGAGAAATAGAGGTAATTGGTGCAAATTGATTAGGGATGTAAAAAAAATGAAAACTCTGAAATGACAGAGAAGTGAAAGAATGCTTCCATGGAGATATCTGCCCTAATCTTTGTGGGCTAGACTTATAGGAACATCTGCGAGTTACTGTGTTGGAGACTGTTACCCAAGTTGTGTTTACAGTCAGTATTTAGAGAGGTAAATTAGGTTAGGTAAATCCCATTCCAGCTAAATACAGCTAATCTTTTGACTGCCAAGCCTAATTTGTGCTTGAGTTTGGGCCTAATTTTTTTCTCAGAGGAAACTGGATCAGGTCAGGAGTGCCACTGGTGCAAAAAGTGTGCAACTTCGTCATTTAGGCATGTCCTCTTAAAGGTAAATGATAATTCCGTAGCTCGCATATAAATGGACAGAGAAATCACAAACTGTACAACTGAAGGAAAATACCAGTTCCTAGTACACAGATTGTGTAGCAAACAACAAAAGGAACCTATCCTAAAATAGGAGAGTATCCAAATATTTTTCTCTTGGCTTTGTGGAGCACATGTGGTGACGCCTCTTCATGCATTTAGTTGAGCAGCTCTCTAAATCAGATTCCATTTTAGGGTAGTCTTGAAGATTATGTAAGAGCAAATTGTGGTTTTCTCTTTCCTGCTTAAAGAACGAATGTGGTATCAGAAGTCGTATTATCAGGCATTATCCAAAATCTTATACCTGTTCAAACGGCATGTTCAGCATCATATTTAACTAGCTCTAATTTCCTTCTCTCATTGCAGAGTCAAAGGGTTTCCAAATTAATATGGCTATTTGAGTATTTTTAGGCAAGAGCCTATTAGCACTGATTTTTTTTTTTTACAAAAACATGCTATAGCTAAAGCTCATGATGGAAGTAATTTGTAATATTCAATGACCTCATTTTATTCTGTTTTGCTCACTCAATGCTAATGTGTATGATGCCATGTGAAATTCACAGACGAGCCTGTCTGCAGGACTCATGGGAGCCATAAATGGATTAAACCTCTCACTCCCTGCTTTGGCAAGTGATCAGTTACATTTAAATAAAGGTCAGTCTGTCTTTACAAAGAACACACTGAAAGCAAGCTTAATAGCTTTCCCTACTGAGCCTAGAACATAACTATTTGAAGCATAATTAGCAACGGGGTGCCTGTCACTGATTGTGCTTTTTGCTTCATTTTATGTCTGGGGAATTCCAGTATTCCCCATTAGCTTTAAGAGGGGGCACAGTGCTAGTTATCAAATTGACAGTCTTGACCTGGCCTCTGAAAGCAGCTGTAAAACATTGTTGGGGAAAATTTAGATGAATGCCAAAGCCAGGTCTGTAATACTGCTACAGATTGGACATTTGAGGTGCATGCCATGACTCTAAATAACAAAATAGGTAAAATATCTGGTACACATGAGAGCATGGACTTTGTTACACTAAATACCAGGTGATAAGGACGTACACCAGCTGTCCTATTGTCTCATCTTGTGAGCTCTGTATTGTGACTTCTTTATAAAATACTCCATACCTGTTCTTTTCAGCATAGCAGAGTGACCAGCTCTGCCATCTGTCAAAATACAGATTTCAGGAAGGGTGGAGTGAATCAGCTACAACTGCCCCTACAGTTAAAGGTGCTGGCCACAAAAGGGTTATTTTGTCAAGTTAAATACTTAGCCTGTATGAGGCATTTAAGAATAAACATGATTATAGACTCATAGAATGATAGAATAGTTTGGGCTGGAAGGGACCTTCAAGATCATCTAGTTCCAACATTCCTAATATATCCCGTGGTGTTCCAGTTCTTCAAAACACTTCATTTGCTTGAGGTTTCTTGACTGGTATTTATAGCCCTTGTAGCAAAAGTGATAATTGTCTACAGGTGGAGAGAACAGAGCTGATACAGCAACTTTGGTACTCTGCAGACAGCCTGAAATTTTAAGAGATATCTGTGAATTATCTTGACCTTCCTGACTGGAGCATGAGCTTCAAAAGTCCAGTGATTGCACTTCAGTGTTATCAGCAGCTAATTTAGCACTAATCATTTTATCTAATACTATCAGGGAAGATGGGTAAGAGCAAAACACAGTGGACTGGCTTTTGGGAATTTCTGGAGATAATCCAAGAGCAGACCAGAAAAATAGACAAGTGACAGCAAAAGCAGCAAAAGAATAAGGAGGAGGAGGAATTAAAAGGCAGAAAAGAGGCTGGGATTAGATGGAAAGGATCTCTTTAGTAAAGATGAACGTTATAATGAATTATTATGAGAAAATATTACCATCTCACATTTTAGGGGTAATACAAAGATTATAGTCTGTTTATCTCTGTGTAAATCATCAACCTACATTTACTTAAGCCCCTCTCACCTGGTATTTGGTCAATGGCTGCATTCCCAGCTCAGGATCACTACGAGAGAGCAGAGGTCTGTGTCCTCCAAACGCATCTTCACAACATAGAAACTGTAAGAGGAAGATGACCAACCAGGGATTAAGATAAAAGCATGTACTTTTCCTGATTTATGTGCACTTGGGGGTTAAACACAGGATTTTAAGTCAACAGGTTTTCTTCTCCTTTCATGAATGGTATATCCATTTTAAGAGTCAATTAAATACATCACAAAATGTAGACATTGCCAAGAAAAATAGGGCTGTATTTGGTTTTATAAGATCTTAGATATATAAAGAAGACCAATGCCTTAAGCAGCTCCATATCAGTTTTACCACTCTCCTTCTCTAAAATTTATTTATGCTTTTCTTTGTTTGTTTCATTTCTAGGATTTCTTTTTCCTGATGGAAAGTTTATACCGGAAGTAGAGAAATCGGTAACTGATTTAATTGATAATTTTCAGCTTATATGGAATTTTCATTTTTTACAGATTTTCTGCAAAGCAGCCAACTAATTCTCTGGTTTCAGAATAGGCACTTCAAGGTCGTATTTCTTTGTTTTCACCACAGGTCAAGATACCATCACCAGGAAAAACTAATCTGAAAGCATCTTTCATCACAGGCACTTGGAAATAATGAAACAAAACAGCCAAGCAGAGTAAAAAAATCCTTTTGCTTTAACCCATGAATCCTGTGCCAGCAGTGCAGAACTCTCCTCAAGCACTGGCAGTAAGGTTTGCTAGGCAGGTAGCAAACACACTTCTGTGGTTTACACCTCCATAATAATTTCTCTCTTCTGCAGAACGTTTCCTTCAAGCACTGGTAGCATCCAGCTGTGTCTCCTTTGAGCCTTTTAGCATGTCCACTTTACGTTTTTCCATGTAATTCAGGATTTGTACTTTAAACACTCGCTTTGTTCTCTGTTGTAGGTCATGGGTTGTATGGGACTTTTGAAATGTTATCCTCCTGGAGAAAAACTAGAGAAGACCAACACGTTAAAGAGAGGACTGCAGCTGTATTTGCAGACTCCATGCTCTCATTTTCTCTCACCACTGCCATGTACCTGGTCACTTTTGGAATAGGTGCCAGTCCCTTCACTAACATTGAAGCAGCCAGGATTTTCTGCTGCAATTCCTGTATTGCAATTTTCTTCAACTACCTCTATGTACTCTCCTTTTATGGTTCCAGCCTGGTGTTTACTGGCTACATAGAAAACAACTACCAGCATAGTATCTTCTGCAGAAAGGTACCAAAGCCAGAGGTATTGCAAGAGAAGCCTGCATGGTATAGGTTTCTTCTGACAGCCAAATTCAGTGAGGACACGGATGATTCAGAGGAAACGAACACTTACGAGAGTCATCTTTTGGTGTGGTTCCTGAAACGCTATTATTGTGACTGGATAACAAACACTTACGTCAAGCCTTTTGTAGTTCTCTTTTACCTTGTTTATATTTCCTTTGCCTTAATGGGCTACCTGCAGGTCAGTGAGGGGTCAGACCTGAGCAACATCGTAGCGACTGCGACTCGGACCATCGAGTACACAACTGCCCAGCAGAAGTATTTCAGTAACTACAGCCCGGTCATTGGGTTCTACATCTACGAGTCAATCGAGTACTGGAACACCAGTGTCCAGGAGGATGTGTTGGAGTATACCAAGGGCTTTGTGAGGATATCTTGGTTCGAGAGCTACTTAAATTACCTTAGGAAACTCAACGTATCTACTGGATTGCCCAAGAAGAATTTCACTGATATGTTGAGGAACTCCTTCCTGAAGACCCCTCAGTTTGCCCATTTTTCAGAGGATATCATCTTTTCCAAGAAATACAACAATGAAGTTGATGTTGTGGCCTCCAGGATGTTCTTGGTGGCCAAGACAATGGAAACCAAGAGGGAAGAACTTTACGACCTCCTGGAGACCCTGAGGAAGCTCTCTCTCACCTCCAAGGTGAAATTCATCGTTTTCAATCCATCATTTGTGTACATGGATCGTTATGCCTCTTCAGTGGGAGCCCCCTTACAAAACTCCTGCATTAGTGCTTTATTTCTGCTCTTCTTCTCTGCATTCCTGGTGGCAGACTCTCTGATCAATGTCTGGCTCACTCTAACTGTTGCCTCGGTTGAATTTGGAGTTATAGGTTTTATGACCTTGTGGAAAGTGGAACTAGATTGTATTTCTGTGTTGTGCTTAATTTACGGAATTAATTATACAATTGACAACTGTGCTCCACTGTTATCAACCTTTGTCCTGGGCAAAGAGTTCACAAGAACTAAATGGGTGAAAAATGCCCTGGAAGTGCATGGGGTAGCTATTTTGCAGAGCTACCTCTGCTATATTGTTGGTCTGATTCCTCTTGCAGCTGTGCCTTCAAATCTGACCCGTACACTGTTCAGGTGCTTGTTTTTAATAGCATTAGTCACCTTCTTTCACTGCTTTGCCATTTTACCTGTGATACTGACTTTCCTGCCACCCTCCAAGAAGAAGAGGAAAGAGAAGAAGAATCCTGAAAACCGTGAGGAAATAGAGTGTGTTGAAATGGTGGATATGGATAGCACCCGAGTGGTTGACCAAATTACAACAGTCTAACTTGATTTGCTGGTTGCTTTTTTACACTAGGTCTTACTGAGGAAACAAAAAGAAACCAGTACTGACTAAATGTGTGGGGAGAGGAAGGAGATTGGAGGTTTTCGCCTCCCTTCTCTAAGGTAAATCCAGGAATATTCAAAATTATGGGAGAAATTAAAAATAAATTAAAAAAAAAAAAGAGCCGGGGTATTGTACCTTGCTCAGTTCCTGTAACAGATTATATGAGAGAATTTGCACACTCATGCAAAGAGAGGTTAAATTGTAGATGCATGAAGTAAGATCTAATGGAAGAAGTTGGGTTCTTAAGCAGTCGTCTGCATCGCCTGTACTGCAGATGCTGCAATTATTGTGGCTAAACCAAATCATGTTGAAAGGTCAACTGTCAAGGCTGAAGTAGCACTAAATGTTCGCTGGATGTAAAGGCTTTACAAACTTTCTGCACAGCAATAACTCAAGTCAGTGAGTCAGCTCTTATAAGTCTTTGCCATCACATTTAATTTTTCTTTTCTCCCCTAATCTAAACATTTATGCAAGACTATATAAAAGATAGCAAACTGTACTGGGAAAGAAGGCAGTACACAGCAACCAAGTGCTTTCCAAACACTTTTATGTTATGAATCACTTTTTTTTTTCCTAAAAGTATCATTATTTTAAAATGGAGATCATCCCTTGTAACATTTTTAATCATGGTTTTATAGCTGTTTCTTTTTCTTATAAAAACAAAAAAGAACAAAAAAAAAGGAACAAAAAAAATCCATGTGACTCTGTCACTCTAGAAAATATATAATTCTATTTTATACATGTCTCGCTACTAGTTAAACATGTAATCTGCTTTACCAACTGTAATTTTGTTAGCACTCTACTAAGACATGTGAGTGGATCTAGCAGCAGACAGAAGATGGTGTACTGAATATTTCAGCACCAAAATCCATGATACAAACCTCAGATAGTAAAATGTCATCAAGAAAGTGAATGTTAGGGCTCTTTTAGTGAGAGCCTATTTCAGGCCATTCACTGGTAATGCACACTAAGAGGATTAGAGGGTAGTTTTACATAATGTATAACTTAATCCCTCGGTCTTCCTAGAGTACCTGTAAAGCAATAGACCTTGCAGCTATGGGCTCTTCCAGGAGACAGTAGACAGTGAGAGTTGTGTGGAACAAACCGAAGGTTGGGACTGCGGTTTGGTAGAAGCAAGTTTAACAACGTCCCCAAAGAGCCCATATCTAAGGAGCCTATTGAAAACATCACGTCTGAGAGGGGAAAAAAAAAAAAAAAAACAACTTTAAAAGATTACATTACTGGGTCTTTTTGGAGCCGTGAGTTCTAAATCAATAATTCTGTCAGCATCTGTGATGTGGAGTAATACAGATAAAGCAGCATCTCTTCCCTCCTCCACCCCCTCCACCCATAAGAGCGACAGGCTCATTTACTGTAAGGTTTTATCATGCAGTTGAACCCTAGTGGGGATGTGTAAGCCAATTCTGTAGGTTTTGCTGAGAGTATTCCGACCATACATTGCCTGTGAAAACCCAGTAGCAGGAAGCTGGCTGGCGTGTCGGGTGGTTTCATATGGACTGTTGCTTTGTGGTACAAAATGAATGTATTCCAACCAGACTCCCTTTTGCAGCTCATCTGGAAACTAAGAGTACTTGAAAAGTTTTCAGCACATGGCACAAAGTTTGCTTCAGTGGCAGTATCTGGAGGGGAAGGGATATGGCAAGAGCCATGGGGCTTGGAGCACTGGGAGCACTGTGGCTCAGGAGGCTGCCTGTGGTACCTGTACAGTCACTAGGACATCTGTGGTCACAAACCCAGGGTGTGCTTCATTCCATGAGACATCTCTTTAGCATCCAAATCCCAGTGACCCCCAAATGCCCTGTGCAAAACCTGCAAATTCCACCTACTGAATATTAATTTTCAAGCAAACAGATACTTCTAAAGCATCCTTCCTAGCAGAAAATAAGATAACCAGATATTTTGCCCTGAAGCAAAATGTTACATTCTCACTAGCAAAACAAGTCAGCAGTGCAGCTGGCAACATTTACTTTCCCCTGGATAAGTTCCCTTCCCTGACCAGAAGAAAGGAAGCTGTGTCCAGGAATGCACAGGCTCTTTGCTTAAGTAAACAACAGTTGCTTCGGTAGCAGCTGGGAAGCTGTAACAACAACTTCAGCCTTGGAAGAACACAGGCGGACACCTTGAAGACAGCCAAATGAATGTAAGGCTAGGAAAAAGATCTGTTTCCCCTGTTTTCTTTAGAGTCAGGCTTGGGGTTATGTTTTCCAGCCAAAAATTATTCCTTAAATATACTTCACTGTAGATTTTCTGTAATCGTCAGTATGTTGTTTAAATAATAGTCACCCTGTCCCCAGGCTGTTCAACAGGCAGCTGCAGTGGCTTTTAAACTTCTGAGGGCATTAGCAAATTAGCTGAGAGTTACAGAGGAATTGCAATTCCTCTGCAGTAATCTACTGACCTGTGGGGCACTTGGACATGGGACATGTGTCAAAAAGGTTGTTTGTACACTGCAGAGAGGAATACATGGCAAACACTGATTTTACACCTCTGCTATCCCTCATGCTATCACTTGCAGACACCAGACACCAAGACAGTTGCCATAAATCTCCTCACATCTAATTGCAGTGCATAGACAGGAGCATCTTTAAAAAGATGTCCAAAGACAAGATTGCAGTTTCACAGATCTCTTATTAAATCTCACCATGTGAGGCCTTCAGAGATCTTCAAGAAAGGTGATAAAACCAGGGATAAAATTACTTCTCTATCTCCAAACCTGTCAGAAAAAGGATGTGGAGGCACTCCTGTGACAAAGTGCTGCAGAAGAGGCTTGGGTGTCCACAGAAGGCAGGGTGAGAAGTCATGCAGTCCACGCCCTTGCCCCCAGGGCAGACTCAACAATATGTAAATAATTTCTGAAGGATGTTTGTTCAGCCCATTCCTAAAAGTCTTTTTAAGGGCAGATTCCTCTCCCAGCAGTTCTCCCCCAGTGCCATGTTACCCTCTCCAGTAACCAGTAACTCCTGCCAGCCACCCAAGACTGGGTTGGAGAAGAGGAGCTGTGCTCCTCTCCACACAGGGATAGGACAGGCAGGAGACTGGAGCATCCCCAAAAGAGAGAGAACCCAGAACAGAGCCAAAACCACCTTACATACATTTTTCACTGTGCTTCACATCAAGCTGCCATTCCATTCCCCACCTCCAGGGTTGGCAAGGTACAGCTGATGCCTTTTCCTGGTCTTAAAATCAAGAGTCAAACACGGTTAGAAGGGGAAAAGGGATTTTACCTTGGTATTTATTTTAAGGATCCTTAGGTGCACACATCTAGGTGAAGTGCACCGAAATGCACACCCCCAAAAGATCTGGTATAACATTATAGGTTTTACTAATTAGCATATCTATCAAAGATTCCCCAATGAGAGGCTCGAATGAATCCCCCTCCCCAAGGAACCTTCCTCTGGATGGTTCTATCTTAGGTTACAGAATGTGTTCTGGAGAGGACCTTGGGGTCTGGGGCACACTGATCCCTAACTACAAAGCTTCTAAAATGTTTAGTCTCTCAGCTTGACAAACATGTCTAAGAATGTAGGCAAAAGCACTAAGAATACAGAAGTTGTAAAAAGCTAAAACAGGGGTATAAAAGAAAAGGCAAAAAATCATCATGGCATCACAGCCATGGAAGTGTCCAAGGTGCACTCAGCCCAGGTCCATGAGACTTCTGCCTGAATCCTGTTGTGTCTGAGGGATGCACCAAATGCTCCTTGTCTACAGGTAGCTTGAATACCTCAACATGAACCATGTTCTCAAGGTTTCAGACTATGCTAAGCCACTTTGGCCTTCCTCCCCTTCAACTTTTTCCTCTGGAGCAATTATCTTCACCAAAGTCAGTGGACCTCCCTGCGCCAACTGATTCATAGGTGCAGATGCAGCGCTCTGTTCTCAGTCCAAAGCACTCCCAGTGTCGAACTGTGCATAAGATTTTACCCTTACTGGTGAACCTCCATTTTGGAAGACTACCTAGGCTTAAGCAGATTTTTGTCATATTCTTAAGTGGCATTTTAGCCCAGGTATCACTGTGGTTTTGTTTGCAATATAGATGATCAAATTTTTTATAAATTCAGTGAGTAGAATACAGTATTATACACTGTCAGGCACTGACTAAAATCTAACAGTGAAAGTTTTAGCTAAGGCTAATAAGACTATGTAGGACTATGGCTCACTGAGCACATATACCTTCTACAAACATTAAAATTCCCATACAGTAAGGTATGGTGTACAGTATATTTTTACTACAGGGTAAGCATGGGGAAAAAGAGCCAACCTATGTGCATATGGCCCTCAAGATCAATCCAGTTTTCTTGTTATATAACTTCTGATGTTGTGTTAGCACAAGTCCACTTTCAATTTACAATTACTCTAACTGGAGAAAAAAATAAAGAAAGAAAATGTGGTATAGCTGGAATAACTATGTCATAAAAATTAATTGATGAAGGCAGAATTTTCTGCCCAAAGCAGAAATGTGAAAATGTTCTAGTTTGATTAAAATTATGGCTGGAAAGGTTGAGAAAAACCTGTCAGTCAAAGAAAAAGAGCTTCTTTTCCAAAGACAAGCAAATACACTTACCATGGTCAACTGCATGAACCTGGAGGGAATACAGTACCAAAGTGGCCTGAGGTTATGTTGAGTCACGAGAGGATTCGCATCTGCTCTCAGAAGCCTTCTGAGCCAGCACTGAATTCAGGTAAAACATGTACTGTAAATTGAAAGGTGTACTTTTAAATGCTTTTTTCTAGGCTGACTGTCCTCCTGCGAGCCATGAAATCCCACCTCAGTCAACACCTTTATTTTTATTCAAAGGGAAAACAAAACAAAGTGGTGGCACGACTGGGCGGAGATCAGGGAAGTCCAGAAGGAAGACTGGCTTCTCTGAAAAACAGAGCCAGCAAAGCAAGGGGGTTGTGGGAGAAGACCTGGTGACTTCAAATCTTAGCAAAGTGGTGGTTTTTCCTATTTGTTAACTTTGGAAGCAGATAGCACATTCAGGGAGATGCAGGGAAGGGAAGCCGAGTTAACAGGAGCCAGCTCCGGGTTTGCTGTGGACTCCAGTTACAGTAGCTCCTCTGCATGGTTGGGAACTGTCAGCAGGATGGGAGTGTGGGAGGGGCAGGGATGGCCCCTGTGTGGGCACTGGGGATGCCAGACCAGGGACTGTGGTGGTGTCATTTCCCTTGTCCGCATCCCACAGCCCTGCCCAGGGGTTCCTGGGGTGAGCAGCCTGCAGAGAGCTCCAGCTCCCGTGCAGGAACAGCTCCTCGCAATTCCCACGCTGTGGCAGCACTGCTGGCAGGTTTTGCTGAAGCAGAGCTTGCGTGGTAATGCACAGGCCCTCTAGGAAACCACTTTCTGGAAGCTCTTGGTTAGAAAGAATTACCCAGAGCCCTTACCTCCCCTGCCTTTGCACATGTTAAAACCCTGATCCATAAAAATCAGATTGTACAATTAGCTATGTAGGGACAAAGTATTTCTTCCCTAGCTTTATCCCTACATATATCACTAAAAGTACTTGTAATTTATTTTCTTATAAATGTTGTGAAATAAGTAATCCTTTCTGGGGTACACACAAGACTGATGAGAAGGAGGCAGGGAGGGGAGAGAGCCCCTTCCCCTTCCTGAAGGTAGGAAGCATCTTCCGCCCACGGCCAGGCACTACACCATCGTTGCAGGGCACCCCCATGACCCCAGCTCAGTGCAGTGGGGGGGCAACCTTATCCCCCCTCCCCAGTCTTATTAGAGAACAGGGAGAAGCTTTAGCTCCAAATTATGGGGGGGATGAGCCCCCAGGAAGCCCTTGTGAAACCCATCCACAGCCAGGAAAGCGCAGTGGCGAACTTCTTGTTTGGTTGGGATTTTTTGAGAAAGATATGGCAAAAGTATCACAGGAGGGGATTTGAACACAAATTCCTGTCCATGGTGCATGGGTTGGAGCAGAGTGGCATGCCCTGACATGCCACCCTCTTGCCCTGTTGTCCTGGCACAGCTTCCTGCCTGGAGAGAGGGCACCTCAGCATCACGTGCGCCTGCCTGGGGCAGCCGCTTCTCAGGCACAAATTGTTCTGATGTCGTTGGCATTCTGCAAGTCATTACCTTTTTTTAATTTTTGGGAAAAACAAACAAAAAAAATCAGCATAAACAATTCTAGATTATTTAAGCTCCAAGAAGTCTTAATCTGTGCATCAAATAAATGGCTTGCAAGATGTCAGGGGTTTTCGTTTAGGCTTTTTTTAACCTATTTTTACTATTTTTGTATTAATTTAGGGGAAAATTGTATAATGAATCTCAATGTATAGCATAAGCCTAAAATAAAATGGCTGTCTCTCTCTTTGCTTCCTGTGCTCCCAAACTGCTACAGAAATCCTGTGCCATCACCAATGCAACAAACTGATTTTCCTGGCCTAACCCAAATAATCAGGATGTGCATCCTCTCCAGATCCCCACAGAAACGGGTGGTGGAGTAGTTCAGGGGCACCTGCTCAGCATGGAGCCAGCGATGTCCCAAAGATGATGGGCATGCTGCTTCTCCAGGAGCTCCTCTTGTTCCAAGCTGCACACTGCTCAGCAGCAAGCACAGGGAAAATCCCTTCACTTCTATTAATTTCTGTGTTATTGGGATCTAAGTCCTTTTTGGGGGGGGTGGTTCTAGATAATCCAGCAGCAGGACCCCAGCCTCAGCAGGCAAACCAACATCTAAGGCAAAAATCTGAAACTGGATCAAAAACTACAGGTTATCTCCTCAAACAAGAACCAGACCTTCTGAGATCTGGTAGGTAGGTAGACCTGAAGTATTGCTATTGAACAGAAGTAGTTCTATTAAACAGAATTATTACTGTTAAAATTTTTCTTACCAAGACTGTACCAGCCACAAACTTAGAAGCTCCATCACCACTGAGAGACCCACCTCTCCCACCTGAAGAACTGCAGCTGCTGCCCCAGGATCTTCTGATGACTGTGCTCAATCATCTTCTTCTCATACCCAGGCAGATCACCCATTTACACTTTTTCCCTAATGTTTTGGAGGAGGGGAGCAGCATTCCTACAGGCCCACTTGGACTAACTGCTTCAAAGCAGAAGCAAACCACCCTGCCAGGGGATGAGGGTGACAGCTACAGATGCTCTGTCACACCTGAGTGCAGAAATGAGATATAATTCACTTTACTGTAAAAAGCAGGTGAGCCAGATCCAATCCCAAGTCACTGCAAGAAATATCAGGGCTTTGGGACTTTTGGCTACCAAGGCCTTTTGGCCTCTTTAGTTTAATGGGAAGTTTGGGATAGCAATTTAAAGGTGACTCCTGTCACCTCTTACAGCTCCTGGCCTTGGCGCTTTCAGTCATTCTTTCTCTCATTGCCTTAAATGCAGAATCCACAAGCACTCTTGCCAAAAATTCTGTCTGGAACTGAAACTCAAATGATATCAATTTTTCTAATTGCTTGTATAATGTAAGAGAGGCTACGTCTAAGCATTGTGCAGGAACTCAGAGAGCAAAACCCCCATACCAGGCTGGTGTTCCTCATTTGTGTTAGCAAGAGCTCCTTCATGCAAATCTCCACAGATCTAATTTACAAAATTCAGGCTTTCCAAATGTGTAATCAGCACATTTTATTCTGAAAATTCATCTGTACGTATACCTTCAAAATAGAGGCGTGTTAAATCTGATTTTTAGCTTATCAAGGAATACAGTTCAGCCCAACAAATGTTCGTGAGCAGCATGTGTGAATTCCGCATGCAATTCTTACACTGCCGCATACAAGTCAGAATATTTTCATTCCAAAATACCCACATTTCCATCTTTATACAACTAATTTGCACACAGGAACTAGGCAGGATTGTGAACCCAAAACAGTGAAGTGTGCTCATGTCCACGTTCATCCTGTAAATATCACTTGAACTTGTAAAGGTTAATGGCAATATAGAATTCATTGAGAAGAACAGGGCTTTTTTTGCCAACTTCAGTTCACTGGCAGAGAATAACTGAAATATATGCCAAGCACTAGCTAGAAAGAACCCAGTAATAAGACATTCAACAGTCCATCATCAGACAAAAAAGTCCACTTGAAAATTTATACATATGAGAAATGTAAGAATCGTGTTAAAGGCCTTAGCTGGGTATCCAGATTATACATAGCATATGTTATATATGAATGCAGAATATTCCATTCTGATTCTTTTTGGCCACATTCAATCCTCTGAAATATTCTCTGTTCTGTGAAGAGGCATACTTTTGAGCAAAACTGGCGTTTGTCTTCTTAGAAATTACCAATTTGCACAGGTGAAGTTTGCTGGAAACAAAATTTTAAATGCATACAAACAAACTGAAGCCAGAAAACACAATTTGTAAAAAATATGCCTTCACATACTGATTATATTTCATAATAAGCAATCTGTTCCCTGATGCTACAAGTAAAAAAGTGATTTTTTTATTTGTCAGCTATATTCAGGAAAATGAGATGCCCCACTAATGTATATATAGTGCATACACCCCCATACCTATTATATATTTCTTACACGCCCAACACAAGTTGGCTCTGTATAAAGAGGAGGAAAAGCCAACCTAGAAATGTAGTTAAAAGCTGGTAGGAAGAACAGTTTATCTGTACTGAAATTAGTAATGAATCAGCAGGGGAGGAGCGACAGAGAAGTTTGGTAAAGAGTTTAGGAACAAAGACAATAGCTGCAGAAATGCAGAGCTGTTGAGAAACTAAAATACTCAGGTTTTATTGTGTCAGGAGGATGAGAAAGAAATTATATAAAAACTTCTGAGTTGCAAAGGGAAGGAAGGTCTAAGGTAGTATGAGAGAGAGAAAAATCATGTGAACATATGTAAGACTAGCAACTGTAAGTTATATTAAGGCTATCTAATAAAAGACAGGATCTGTCCATATAAGGAAAATAAAAAATCACAGCTGCCTAATTATATGATTTCAAATATAGATCCAGTACCTTATTGTTTTGGAATAAAAGGAGGAGATCATTCATAATCTAATCTGGAGTCCAGAGCTGGAGACTTTAACATGATATATAAACAATATCATACAGAATAAGAGATCAGTCATGGATTCTGGCTCAGAACTTGCTGAAAAGTGACAAATTGACCCTCACTATTTTACTGCAGCTCTTACTTAGAGAAGAGCAGCTGACTTTAATGGTTCTGAAATGGCCATACCTTCCTGATAAAATACTTGTTTGTTGGAAGCATTTCTTTTCTTTTCTTTTCTTTTGAAGATGTGATCAATTTTCTCTCTGGACAAAATGAGCCCTCAGGCACATAACCTACAGCAAGAAGTGGGAAATTCCAGCTCTCTTAAGGTGATTCCTGATTCATGGACATCCATCTGAAATTGAATTTCTCTTTCCCTTCCTCTCTGCATGCTGTTGCAGGCTGTTCCAAACTTGTCTGTTGACAGTTTTACCAATCAGTATATTGTGCCCCTCTTTGCAAGAGAGGTGGGGTTCTACCAAGCCTCTCCTGGTGTTGGCTCCAGAGGCAATGGCCATCTTATAATTTCAGGATTATTCCTGCTCATTAGCTCCTCTCCTGGGAGCCTTTCTGTCAATATCTTGGATCTTACTGGAAGGGTGTCTACAACGGCTGTCACAGGACAACCAACATTTTGCTGATCTGACATGCCTCTGATGTACACAAGTGACATAACATTATTAGATCTAGCAAGGAAAAGCATCCAAATCTCACTGTCAGGACATCATATGATATTTAATATCACCATCTGTGAGGATGTTTATACAGCAGATTTATTATATGGAATTTGCAGAAATGGGGAGAGGAGAGAGAAAGACAATATCAATATCAATTAGACTGCTCATTCAGCACTTTCCAAACCTATCCATCAAAGGAAGAGTTCTTGCCTCACAGTCAGTGGTGATACCAAGCCTGAAGAATCTAATTTACAGGAAAAGGTTAAAAGAATTTGGCTTAGAAAGGGGAAACATGGACTTAAGAATTATGGATAGGATAAGATTGCTAACATCAGTGAGTTCCTTTTTTTTTTTTTTTTTTTTTTTTTTTTTTTTTGTGCAGTATATTCTTCAAAGCCAGAATCTCTGAATATGAAATATCTGAAGTGAGAAGCAAATAATAAATTCATGGAGAACATTTCACAGGTAGAGATGACAAATACGTATAGGAAACTGTAAAGTCGAGGGAGACAAAAAAATCAACTCAGATGAGAAATGCCTGAATTTATTGTAGAGAGCTCCATAAAATCCTAGGCAGAAAATCTCCTAAATGTACTCACAGCCCTGGAGAGCTCTTCAGGTGGTCTCTTCCAGCACCAGACCAAAATAAAGGTAAGAGTTTTAAATTATTGACAACTAAAACCAACAGAGCTTTAAAATGTGGAACGTGGGTATGGGAGAAATGGAAAAATTATGGGAAAAAATACTTTAACAAAGTATTTACTCTTTGTGTGCATTCGCACCTCTCCACAGATTCCTTGGGAGTTATAGCCAATAACGTTTGTTTAAAGCACTACCCAGACAACTGTTCCCCCCTTCCCCTGGAAGCCAAAGGCTGAGTTTCATTTTGTCAGTCTGCTTTCAAGGCAGATGATCCCTCTGACGGTGTCTGAGTGACAAAGAACCTGAGACACAGAGGTGAGAAGAGATCAGCACAGGAAACGACCCATACCTGAGCCATGGCAGGGCAGTGTTATTCCTCCTTCATCAGAGAGCTGTGCAAAAGAGGGCATTCCAATTCTTAATGTACTTTAAAAGCTTATAAGTAAAATCGGCCTCTGTGGTAGTCTGTGGTTTCCCTAAGCACAGACTGTGCTATGGATGCTGTCCAGGCCTACTTATGCTTGTGCTTTTCCAAAACTTGGTAGCCCTCAGCCTTTGGCTTCGTGTCACACAGCCCCTCTGACACTCATATTGCAAGTTTTATTGAGATACCTTTTTGATGAAAAAGACTTTGTTCAGAACAAACAAACCTTTCTAAATGCGTGCTCTTCTATTCGCCCCAGAAGGTTCCCACACCTGCTATCTCTATTCCCTGTTAGTACATTTGGAAATGAAGGTGGCCACAGGGGGAAGGAGAGAACAGGAAACCAAGTAAAAGTCCCATCATTGCAGTTAAGGGACAGCTAGTTTTGTGAGGCTCAATTACCAGTGATTTTGTGAGCCTCATTTTCCACTACCAAATTCTAAAAAGGTGCTCACTATTCTACTCCAAGCCAGGGAGAGCTATGGATTTTCAGTATACTCCAAGCAGAGTATAACCATTGGATTGAAACCATGTTGCCCAGTGGAAATAAAGCATTGGGAAGGGGAGGAGAGGTGGATGGTGTTGCTGGATTTGAAATTTTCAGCAGAAAAGACTGTGTTTTCTTTTTTTAAAGAAAGTTCACATATTTACCTTTGTTCTGATAGGAGAACTCTTCAAGTCTGACAAACTCAAAACACATAAAATCATTTACAAAACCTTCTGTGCAGGAGGAGAGAGGCAGGAGGTGAGCTGAGAAAAGACATTAAGGCAGTAGCAAATGCAAACAATAACAAACATTGCACTTCTAGGAAATGCAGATTTGAATGCAGAATTGGCTAAATGTTACCAAAAATCTCCTGATGCAGGAGAAATAAAGTCAGGGAAAGATTGTCAAAAAAGCCTTTCTACAGTTTTTAACTTCCTGTTATGGTTTATTTGTAAGGTCACCAGATGGGTGGCTTTTACACTCCATTCAAATCTGTAACTGTTTTTTTAGATGTAGTTATCATTAATACACATTCAGCCATTGACCAAATATAAACCATACTCAGGTGGCCAGCCATAGATCTCAAGTAGTCAAATGTCATCCCTTACAGCTACCCCTATTCCTAAAATACATACAAAGTATATATATTTCACAGAATAATGGGAAAAATCTATACAAAATTCTAACCAACCTGAAAACAATTTGCTTTAAACAGGCCAAACAGAATTGAAAAATTGTTTCCAGCAAATATTTTTATAGGCTCTAAATGTGAAGGTAAAGTAGCTCTATTCAAGCCTTTTGAAGAGAATGAATGAGAGAATGAATGTGAAAAAGCACATGGAGTGCAATTTAAAGAAGCAAGCTAGCGAATCATGACCAGAGAATGTCTATAAAACCTTGGCAGTTGACCTTCACTGGGTGAGGATGGTAAGTGGTTTGGAGAATCAGCATTTCATCAAGTGGTTGAGTATATTTTTACCCTTTTCGGATATGAACCAGCTCCATCAGGTAAAAACTGATCATGGGGGTTTGTCCATTTGCCTGCTCTCAGTGAGCATGAAAAAAAATCATATTCCTAAATGAGTCTATGGTTTCTGCTGACTTTGGTTAATTCCAGTATGTTTCTGTTAACCACTAAGGGGACAAAAAACAGAAATAAAAATGCTCCAAACATTTATTACTTTTTCTTTTCTCAAGAATCTATCCTACACCTCCCATTATCTCCTTTTGCTATGCCAGACCTCTCTTATGAAATTCCCCAATTTTGGCCAATTGACTCAAGCACTCCCCTAATACGCTCTTGCAATTGTAAGTACTCAGGGGTTCCACTAAAAGGGTGGCTGGATGCAGCTTCAGGACTAATTGTATCCTATGAGTTATAGAATTATGCACCAACAGCTAAAAGGACACAATTACAAGGTGAACTATTGTGACACACACTGTGTAATGTCATACAATCAAATGCAATGTTTAGTAAACATGAACCTCTCTGTCATTTTGTATTTATTTATACAGGTTTAAAAAAAAATAAAAATAAAGCACACATTTAAAAATATCCCTTTCTCCATTGTGTCTCTGCAGCATTATGCAGCTTCCTGTCGAGGCTGATGGGTAGGCAATGACTCGGTCAGTGCCTGGGGAACTAGGCAATGACTAGCAAGGAATATGCAATTCTTGTTTGATTGAATTATACCTGCAAAGAGAGGGATACAACCTTCCAGAGAATGTGGGAGAGAAAAGGAACAGCTCACCAGGCATTTGCTAGGAGCTGCCTAGGTGGGAACACCAAATTTCTGCAGAAGTAGGAGCCTTAACTAACTCACTGCGTAAAGGACTGCATTTTTCCAGCAATGTGCCAGTAATGAAACACCAAAGGGTTTCTAATTCCTGGGCTCTCTTCCCCAGCTACAAAGTCTAGGGGAAAAAGGAAAGGGGAAAAATGTCTTCCACTTACAGCTGGAGAACTGATAAATCTCTGGCATGCCCTCAAAACAGGGATGTGACACAGCTCTGCAGGGAGCCAGCTCCTGCCTGTTTGCCCAAGGACCCATGGGTTATCCCACTAGCTCTCTGTAATACACAAAGGCTCTGCTTTGCAGACCTCCAGCACGACTGCCCCCCTCTCCTCTGGCAGTGGCAACACACATTTCCAGATCTCTGTCTTTCTCCACAGGAAGATTCTCTGGCACCTTGCCCTCCTGCAATGCCACCCTCCTTCTCTCTCCTCACTTGTTCTCATCCTCATTTATCTCACACACACGCACATAAGAGATTCCTATGCAAAGGGGTGATCTCAGTCCATTCCCCTCTGGCCTAAGCCACACGACTTCCACCAGCAAAGGAAAGCAATTTGCAATTCTGGCAAAATGATCATTTTTCTCCTTTCCTCAATACACCACAAGAAATGGAGATTCATCTATTGACAGATATCCAAAATACTGCAGAGGGAACAAAAGCCAAGCATGTTACTAATTTTTACAAAAGATGTACCATGAGTTTAGTGTAATTGCAATGAGGGGAGGGGCCATATCATTATTTTTTCCAATGGTTACAGAATCATAGTGGGTTTTGTGGTAGCAGTTTTGGTTTGTGCTTTGAATACAAAGCAATTACAATGTCAAATGGCATTATTTTGAAAAAAAAGAGAAGTGTTTGTGAAATTTAATTGTGTTCAAATCCCAGAGTAATTGTGGTAATATGAATTATCATGTCAAATTTCAACTCCATCTCTACATTTGCACTGCATGTGTGTGCATGCTCACATTTGGTGCACTCAGTGGTACTCTTAGCAGTCATACAAGAGGGAGATCCCACATGGGCTGTTCAGGGCCAGCCCAATTCAATGTTTTCACTACTACCAGCATGGATAGTGTACAAAAGGATATGTTAATAAAGCATTTTCTGCCTAAGTTGGGAAGAACTATAGAATTCTGAAGGCTGAGAACAGAGTCAAAACACACTCAGACCATTGGAAGAATGATGTGAAATCAACTGTAAGAAATTCAGAAAAGGCAAATCCATGGAGGAAAGAGAAACCAGTGGTGCAAACACAAAGTATGGAAAAACTGATTAAACAGCAGTTTAGCAGAAGACTATCAGAGGTTGCACTTGGTCACTGCTTCGCAGTGAATAAAAACTGTCACAATGCTACAAAGCCACCACATCTAATCCTTACCCAATTTATTAAAAGAATCACATACAGAAGACATGGAAGACTTTTTCTTTTTTTTTTTTTTTTGTTCTCCTTAGAGGTGATGAATCTTCAACTGGATGCTGTGGGCATGACCCTTGGAAAGAGCACAGAATTGAATAAGAATGAGGAGTCAGAAAAATGCACTTTCTTCAGAAAAGCCTGCTTATTCTAGAAGAGATGAATTTGAGAACCACAGTAATGCTTTTCTGTATTAAAAAGGAATATAAGAACAGGTATCAAATGTTTCTTGTGTCCCCTGAAGGTGGGACAAGACACAATAAGTTTAATTTGCAGCAAATATAAGTCAATTTGCATATCCTAATTCCAAGAATAGGCATGCACTGGGAATATGCCTAGGCTGGCTGTGGAACCATCTTTAGCAGGGTTTAAAGAAGAGGTTACACAAAAAACTGCTTGAAACAACCTAGATACTGATTCAGCCCTTTTTTTTACAAAATCCAGTATTTTCCAACTCAAGCATGGTATAGCAATTTAGGTTGCCCCAAGCTATGTCCCTTTAAATTGGCTCAGATTGTGTATTCAGAAACAGAGGCACCTTGAATTGCTTGTCATGTTACTTAGCATGAAAGCTGGATTCCTGGCCTGTGGAGGCTGGGATGTGTTCAAAAAAATGGGAGATTTATGTATCTGTAGCTAATACTTTTAAGTATGGCAATTTAAAAGTTGTAGCAATTCAGCCACGAGTGGAGAAAATGCGATGTCTTCTACTGTTTCCTGATGCACTTTAATATGCATCTGTGAAATTCAAGCTCTTTGGCTCACAGAAAACCTCTGCTGTAAAACATTCAGTAAGAAGGGTCCATGAAGTACAGAATAATAGCAGAAGAAAGAGACAAATTAATTTGCTGGATAGACGATAGAAGCTTAGGAGAGAGAAATACCAGATTAAATACTTTCTCCATTTCCTTCTTGCAAATCACTCTTTCGGTGTTTAATGAGTTCCTATCAGTCTATGCAAATAATTCACAATGAAAAATTTATCTGATATTTTTTCTGTTTGTGGGATATCTAAAAGCAAATTGGTTTCCTCTCACATATTCATTATTCAAAATTATATTAATACAGCCTTAGGTGAGTGCATTTTCGCTGCAGTTGCTTTGCTCTATCATTCAGTTTTCATACCACCTACATGTGGCAAGGGTCCCACCAAACTCCCCTTGTCCTCAGAGCAAAGATTCCTTCAGGATGAATTAAGGTCCCACTGTTAACAGGCTCTGCAGGGTATCTCTCTGTCCACTGATGCCATGGAGGGGGCTAGCCTCCTAATCTGAGCATCTGGATCCAATGTGAGTGTCTGGACTAGGCTGCCCAGTGGGAATTACTGCCAGTGCTAAATTAAGGATCCTCTTGAGCTCCCCCTTTCCAAATTAGCTGGCTGAAGAGAAGCAAGATTACCCAGGGAAAGAGAAGAAAGGCTCCTCCAGGCATCCCATTCCTGCCATTAATGTTCCCCATCTCTTCCATTGGCTGTTCCTTGTCAACATTATCATAGAATCATGGAATACTTTAGGTTGGAAAATACCTTTAGGATCATTCAGTCCAACTGTGTATTACATATATGCTTGCACTTGGCTTGCACACAAGTGGTAGGAAAAGGATTATGACCTTAGTTTTGAATCTCATTTTAACAGTTCCTCCATGAAGGAAATTGCCACCATACTTGAAGTATCTCCACAATTTTGGGTACAGTCCATGGAACTCCTTCTGCTTCTTGGAACAGAGAATTAAATACTTGTGTGGAGAACTTTCAATTCACCTCTGTCATGAAGTTTAGGGATGCCAGACAGACCAGCTAACACAACAGGCATTGCTCCTGTCGTGTAACACACTGAGAATGCCAAACAATGACAGAGAACTAGCAAGGTCCTTCAGCAAGCAAATTTTGAATAGGAAGAAAAGCTTGAACTGCAGTTGTTTTTCCAGATGCAGTCAGGTCTTTTGATAATCACATTATACAGAGGCAGTTCTATAAATTTCCTCGTGACTTCAGTGCATACAGTTACAGGTTTTGGTAACTGAACATGATGAAATATTTGTGTTGCTAGAGGCACTTGACAAGGAGACACACTGTATTAAAAGTTCAGTGTGTCCAGCTCCTTCAAATTCCTTCTTTAACATTTTCAGAATGGAGACTGCCATATACACCACAGCATTTGCCTTTGCAGAATCATCTTCCTCAGAAGCTCACCTCAGACTTCCTCTTTCACCATCTCAGACTGTTAGAAGAAGTCATTCAAAGTTATCAAGAATATTTTTATTCACAAATGGAAAGGCTCATTCTCTTTACTGCTATAAAAAGCCAGCTTAAACTGCTGACTGCTTGTGGCTGGTGTATTAATGTAAAAGTGAGAGAGCTTGCATGGGGGAGATAAAAAGGGGCAAATGAAAGAACAGAAAGCATGCAGGGAGAGAAAATATATTAACAGAAGAGGGGAAAAAAGGTCAAAGAAATAAGTGGAATGGGAAAAAAGCAGAAAAAGAAGGCAAAATATAGAGATATCCTCAGTAGAAAGGAAGAAACAATAAAGAAAAACAAGGGTATTGGGAAAAAGCAGGGATGAGGATGATACCAGATCTTAAAATAATTCTGAGAAAATAGATAGTGATGTCAAAATCCCAGTAATTGAATTTTTGCCTTGAAAAGCCAGTGACAGCTTTGCTTAAATGTTTAGCCACATAAAATCAAACTCCACGTCCCTGACTGCATGTATCTCTCAATGAAGTCAACAAGAATCAATAGCAAGAGCAGCATTCAAATCCATGCTGTTTTCATTGCAGAAAAGGTAAATACAATACTCTTTCCATACCTGCACCATTTCTCCATCTTTTTGTAGCCTCTGAAACGCTTTCTAATATACGTCTATCCCAAAGCCACTGTTGTTAGCCTTCCTGTATTGATGGCACCCAGCTGAACAGAAGCCAGTGAGGGAGAGCTCACATATTGTCTGTTCTTAATAAATAATCATTAAAGCATAGATTGGCAGCACCACAGCATTGTCCAGCTCTCAGTCTATTTGCCTCGAGTCAGCTGCTCTGTACTTTCTCCCTATTCTTGCATAATTGAATACTACATCTTACATTTCTTTTTTTCTCTGTGCAAGGACTGGTCTTACCTGAAAAATATTGTAAACTCATTCAAATTTCATGAATTCATCGGATCTAATGCAAACTGGAGGTACAGGAAAACCAAATAAATTAGTAAACCAGCACCTCTCCACTACCCATTAATGGTGGGTTTTTCTGTTTCCTTTAATTGCAGCCCAGGCCTGCCCAGCGTCTCCCCCATCCTTTGCAAGGGACGCTGAAAAATTTATGAGCAGCCCAAACTTACTCAATCATTTCAATATCTCAGACTTACAATATATCACATAAAGTGAGTACTCAAATGCTTGAATCATTACACTGAGGCCATGTTTCTTGGATCAGTGATGTTTCCATCCATCCACCCAATGGGTCTGATGAGACAATCTGCAAACAGGGGCCAGACAAGGAAGTAATAGTGTCACATAAGAGTTAGATAAATGCTTCACTAGTGGAACCAGCTTGAAGATTTCTTGGCAGTTTAGACAAAAACCTGAATGTCTTCACCACACAAGCAAATTAGTGGGTAGGTCTCCTTTCAGACAGTGGTGAAACTCAGGTGATCATGGTGGTAGAGGGTTGTGGGTGGGAACAGGGGGCACAGTGTCACCAGGAGGGGCAGGGAGCTGATGAGGGCCATGAAAATCTGGAAAGGGTGGCAGGTGGTCAGAGGGTTTCAGGAGTTTGTGGGGATGCCTGTTTCCTACCTTTCCATCTATCTCACAGGTACAGATGCACAATCTCCCTGTTTATTTTATCTCTAGTGAGGCTCTGGTCTACAACAGGGACACCACAGAGTACCAGACCCCAGCCCTGCTCCCTTGGGACCCCAACCCATGCCCTCTGGTGGAGGTGATCGAGCTGCCAGGCTGTCCTTGCTCT
Organism: Aphelocoma coerulescens; assembly: GCF_041296385.1. Classification (NCBI taxonomy): domain Eukaryota; kingdom Metazoa; phylum Chordata; class Aves; order Passeriformes; family Corvidae; genus Aphelocoma; species Aphelocoma coerulescens. Next base: position 13,829,841 of record NC_091013.1, on the reverse strand, counting down.
GTCCCACCCCAGTGGCGCAGCTGCCCGAGGGGAGCTGCACTTCTTCCCAGACGTGTGGTTTCCACCCCATCAGCTCAGGTGCTGCACACCAAGGAGGGGACAGCTCGGGCACTGCAGGCACTGCTCCCAGCAGCTGCCAGCCTCCCTGCCTGTCTGCTGGGACATGGGTAGGAGCACACTGCCCCGTGCGCCAGCCTGAGCCAGAAACACTAATGCTGAAAAGCACATTCTAAAATGTAACAGGCTCAGGTCTTCAAGACCATCTCGCCCACGCAAAAACCTAATGATTCTTCATGTGGACATCAGTCTAGATACCAGAGCTGTGATGATTTGTAGGGAACCATCAGACTTGTAGGCTTCTCTGTATGTCTCATTTGGGATGGGAAGACAGATAATATACAATCAGGTTGATTAGCCAGAGGGAGTGACTTACAGTTTCATGCACCGTCTGCTTTGTACACCTAAGCAACAGAACAAATTCAGATATATTCCTGAGTGGCCTATATAATCAAAAATATCTATATCTAGGCCCTAAAACAGAGCGAGGATTTGTTTCCCTTTTAAAAGTCAAGGTGTCCAAGCACATAATATAGAAGGAAAGAAAACTTAGTATTTCCCTCTAGAGGTCTTTTAACGAAAGAATGTGTCACAATGATGTACAGCAGGTAGAAAACAAATTTGATAAAATAAAAATGTAGAATAAATATTATTTTTAAGGACACTGTCTCACAATATTTTTGGTTATGATGCAAAAGCATATCTTTGATTTGCACAATAAGACCCTTTCCAGAAATACTGTATAGTCCTAAAATGTCATGCTGTAAAGCAGAATCATCCATCAAAATGAAAAATAAGCAAATTTCTTATTTTGGGACAAATAGAGTTCACCAAAGATATGAGGTCAGGTGAAAAGAAGGAAAATTTTCTGTATTTTTCAGCCACCAGGATTGTGAGAAAAATCCTTTCTGAATTCTTCCCATCTATGTGCCTGTGATGTACCTGTGCAGCTCGAGGTTCCTCGTACACAGAAAGCAGGATGCATTAATCATGAGGAACAGAGGGCCTGGAGCTGCAGTGTGCCACTCCACTTGAAAAGCCTCTAAAATATGCTAGTGCCAGATCTGCCTCAGCTGAAAATTCTGTACTGCTCACAATGATGCATCTGAAAAGAGTAAAATTAAATGTATGCTCTCAGAAAATTTGCTGCATATCTACTCCCAATTTCTTTCCATTTCTGCCCTACCAAAGGCTTGCAATTTCCTTCTCTGTCTTAAGCATGTTCCTTCTCTATCTTTCATCAGACCCACAAAGCTCTCTCCTGCCTTTCTCATGAAAGTTCACCTCAATGAAATCACCGAGCTAAATAGGGCGAGCAAGATTTTCCCACTACCTCGCGGGGAATTCATCTGCCCAGGCTTCATTTTCTGTAATGTATGGCTTTTGTTCCTGGCCTCCTCCACACAGTTACGCACTTAGGCACGATGATAATCTGGCTTTCTCCCCATGTACACCTGGCAGATGGTGGTGTGTATTAGCTCTGACGGCAAGCACTGAGCAATGCAGCCTGCTCGTTGTCATACTGGAGCAAGAACAGCCTCGGCCACATTCCCAAGCACTTACTCTTTGTCTGGAGTTCCTCAGATATTTCAGTGCCAGCCATACATCACAACTTTAAGAGCTGAGGTGACAATTCAAAATACGAAAATCATTGCAGAGTAAATGAAGCAAATGATCGTTTTTGACAAATACACATGAGTGTGGCACTCAGAAATCTGGCTTGAATGTCTCTAAATAATTAAATTTATCTACCTCAGTAACTACATTTGAATTGCAAATTAACTCTCCACCTCAGCCCTTCTGCATGCGTGCATCTCTGCTGGTACCTGAGCTCCCACAGCCTGCTAGCTCCGAGTGCAGGAGCACCTTTGGGTGGATGCATTTCGGTGCAGAGAGCACCAAGGGTGAGGACGCTTGGCTTTGCTGCACAACGTTTTGTTGTCACCCTCCTTGCACTTCCTTTTGGTGCTTTTTAGTGGGCGCTGTGCTGTGCAGCACATCCACAGCCCAGGGACAGTGCCACGCACGGAGCTGCTGGGGCAGGGCTGCTCCTGCAAACCTGGCTTAGTTCCATCACGTGTGTTGTGGAATCTTTTAACTGCATTAACCATCCTCTCTACCACGCTCCTGTCCTTTTTACCCAGAATAGACAGGGGCATCACTGCTCACATGATATTCCCCACGGGGGAATGACAAAATACATTGTTAACTCCCTATATTGTTTCCATCTTTGTTCAGTTCTCCACCAATGCCACCTTTATTACAAGTTACTCAAATCCCATTGTAAGACAGAATTATCCATCTCCCTACCACTTCTCAGCATATGAGCATTTTCCCAAGAACAATGACTTTGTTCTCCCAAATGTCCTGTGAGATGAGGAAACTTCCTTACATCCATTTCACAAATAGAGGCTTGAGGCACAGAGATATTAATGTCAACAGGGCTAACTCATTTGAAGTGTTTGCAGTTTGACTTTCTTAGGGAACCAGGCATTTTATTGCACTGCATTTCTCCACAGAAAACCAGAGTTTCCTGGTCTCCATTGGAAACTCCAAGCATCCTTCACTTCAACAAATCAGACTGAAGGGCTCAGATAAGAAATCCAGAAATTGAAGAACACACAGGCATTACCGGCGAGAAATGTCAGTGATGTGATGTGATTTAAATCCCCATGGAATTCCGGCACGTCAGGAATAAAATAAGGTTCTCCAGGGCAGTATTTAACAGCCCATCCCAGGAGACTTCCTCTTGTTCCATCTTACTCACTGCACAGATTCCCAGTTCCTGCAGCAAATAATGCAGAAGTCCTGGAGGTGACGGTTTCTCCCCACAGCTGTGACACATCTCCCAGCCCATGTACCCTGAACTATTTACAACTCTTTGGAAAACCCTGTGTGTAAAGGGTGAGCAAGTAACCCAAAACTGCCCTTGTTGCCATTCAGGATTGTAAAGGCAGCTTTGCACAGGCAACTTGAAAACTGATTTTTTTTTTTCCAGTTCCATATCTCCCTCTGGTGCTGTAAGAAACCCCTTAGGACAAGTGAGGAAGGGGCTAAGAAGTTCCCAGGTTTCATGCTTGCAGCTCTGAAGCGACCCTGAGGTAGGAATAATCCTCTGCACAAGTGTCACAAAGATGCCAATGGCAAAGGGCTGCTCTGGTTCCTTAGGAAAAGGAGCTACACTCCACAATGGCAGTAAGTGAATTTTTGCCCTTGTGCCCTGAGCTATTCTATTCCTCAGGCCAGGTTCAACCCTCCTGGCACCTTGTGACTCTTGATACCTCGGGTTCTGTCCCACCTGAGCCCTGTCCTTTATCCTGCAGGGCTCAGTCCTGCCTCCTGCTTCCTCATCCCCGCTCTTCCCTTATCCATTCTCATGGCCCTCTCCAGCACAGACACACACTCAATGAGCACTCTGCACACAGAATGAAATCAGACAGCAGAAACTTCAGTCTTTCATGGGCATTTTCACAGTCAGAGTAAGGGACAGATCCTGAAACCAGCCCTGCTCCTCACCCAGCTTTCCAGCCCTGCCCTAAAGCTTTAACTGAGCAAGGCTGTCCCCTCTTTCTTGCAAACAGGCAAATTGTTTCAGAGAATAGAAATTGGGCACATGTTTTGGCAGGGAAATTTTAAACATAACTGTTAAATTTTAGAAAAGTTATGAAACATAGAAAAACAATTATAAATACTGTTGTATCCTAGAGTGAGGCTTGATTACCTGGCTGTATTATTTAAGGAAAGCTTTTACAAACAGAAAGAATATGCATGTGATCTCTGGATAACCAGACAACCTCAGCTGACAAAACTGTAACTAAATGACCACAGTACTCAGTGTAATTCTCTCTGTCAGGTGGCCAGTTCTCTACTAGCCAGAGATCAAGAGGTGAATTCTCTCTATAGTGTCCTTTCTCTGTATCTGAAAGCAAAACCCAAAGGTTTTTAGCAGCACTTCCAATTTATCTCTTCCACTAACAGGCAGCATCCTCTTAAAAATCTTTTCATCTCTCTATAGTACTAAATTACACAGTCCTAATCCCAACTGAATCAGAGGATTGTGCCTGTCTGTGCTGTGCAGGCACTTGCAGATAGCTTCACTCAACATAAGCAGCACCTGCTCTGCAAACATCATACCTGCTATCCACACCTAAAAGCGGTTTTGGCTGACTGACAAGCATTACTCTTGTAACATTAGCCCAGCTGTATAGTATTTATTTATATAATCTGTTTTATATGTATGTGTTTATGTATTATTATTGGTAAATAATAGAATAGAATAATATAATGCAATGATAAATTACATCACAGTTTCATTTGTTGGTTTGTTTGTTTGTTTGTTTTTATAATGAATTTATAATCTGTTAGCCCAGCTACATCTTTAGGTGAAGTTAGACGTATGGGACAGATATAGGCTATCTGGAGTCATCTGCCATATGCACTGGCTACAGACATCATGGATAGCCTTGGCAAGGGGAGGAGGTTCGTGTGAGTGTGCTCTTTGTATTTTTAGAACGAGTTTTCTCAAATCTATCAAATGAAGAAAGGATATTATACTGATTCCAAGTGACTCCATCACTGCAGCTGAATACAAGATGCTGGGTAGTCACAGTGCCTGCTCACAGTTCAGTGTCTTACATCAGCCGCGTTGCAGAATCACTTTCAAACACAGACAGGCCTGGTTTTCCATGACACACCTAGCTTGCCATTTAGGCCTAAGCCTGAGATCTGGGACCAGAAGCCATCCTGGCAAGGCTCCCAACCTGCCTTACTGCTGTGACAAACTCATCAGCGACCACCTGGCTTAAGACCATGGTGCTCTGGCTGGACCCCCCACACCTGCAGCTTCAGGTTGCTTCCAGGAGGACAAGAGGAACTTTGGAACATGGTTTAAGCTGGGCAGATGTTCACTTGCGAAGTAATGTGCTAGAAGTTTAAGGAACTGCCATCTCAGCAGGGAGCTCCCTCTCAATCAGCTGGGTGCTGAAAGACTCCACTGAAAGAGCTCAAACTTGTTAAACATCCATGAGCTCTTTCCAGCGCCAGTGCCAGTGCCCTGGGCTGGGTCACACTGGCAGTCAGTGCCCCAGCACTACAGGCACAGCTTTAAAGGACCAATTTCAAACTCCCTGCGTGTCACCAGCAGAACTGATCCAACAGAAGCTTGAAAGCTTCAACATCCAGCCAAGAACCACAGGCTTGGACTGAAAGTCTTGGGAAAGAAAATGTGGGGTCTGCAGCCTGTTCCTGTGTGGTGGCTGGTGAACATACATTACAAGGGACAGAGAGTTCTCAGTAAGACAAGTCCCCAGCACCACAAGAACCACTTTATGTTAGGGTGACCAGAAAGGCTTCTCCCAGGAGGCATTGTTCTGTTATGTTAATCTATCCTAGTTTGGATTCCCCGGTTGCCTGTCAGCCTCTCCCCCTCGTCACTCCTCCAGAGGTTCCCCATTGGTCCCCATTCCCTAGTCCGGCCTTTTCCCCACCCCCAGATAAAACTCTGAGTTTTGGGATCATTTTTGTATTTTCCTCTGCAGCCTTCGGCCGTGTAGCAGTAATGAATGCTCCTGGCAGAACGCACCCAAATGCCCTTCTCGGCTCTTTGCTACCGACTGTAGCACTGACCCCACCCGTGCGTCTGTGGGACACGCGGGACCCCACGGAGCCGGGCAGGGACAGCATTATTCCTGGATTCAGGGGGAAATTGCAGAGTATATTTCCCTGAATGATTAATGTAGCGGCCACAGAGCTAATCAATAATAGAAATAATGACACACTGTCTGGGCTTACTGCACTGCTGTCCGTGCTTACTTACACGGCCCTGGCCAGCCCTGCCTCTGCCACTTCCTGAGCACGGCAGGGAGGAGGATTTTGTCACAACCGTGGTAGCAGAGCACAAGACGAGCCATGGCTGCAGGAAGGATGTCCCATGTACCCTGGCTGGGCACATGAGGTTTTGGTGCAGGCAACCTCCCACAGCTCCAAGCATGGGGCAGGGGCAAGAGCAGGCATCTGGAGCTGCTGGTGCTCTCCTGAGATTCATGACTGCCTGTCTGGCTCAGGGAAACATCCCAACAGCCCTGCACTTACAGAAGTCACTGGGGGTGGGAACTACATGATCTTTAAGGTCCCTTCCAGACCAAGCCTTTCAATGACTCTATGAAATCTATGAAATATCCTTCATTATATTTTAAATAGAAAGAACACTTCTTCTTTTACGCTCTGTTTTCTGAGCCTTTGGAGTGCCCTTGTCCAGGCTGGTCCCTTTGACAATGAAATCCTCCTCATAATGCAATATAGTAACATGACTTCAGACAGGGGAACTTAAAGGAAAACTCCAAAAGCTGCAGTAGATCTCTCAGAGCCAGCAGCAGCAGGAAGGGATCACAGGTAGACTCTCAGCACGCTGCTTACCTGGGGACACCTTCTTCCATTTCCACTCCACCATGTCTCATCAAAGTGACAGGTGTGAGACCATGGATCTCAGTTAATGTCTGTTAACTGCTTGGATGGAATTTGACAGAATATGAAATGCTATTATTAAATGCACAAAAATAACTAAAGACAGTATGAAGTGAGCATGTATAGATATATAAAAATTATATATATGTATGTATGTATGTTTGTATGTATGTATGCATTATGTTTTTTCTCAAGAAGCCAGTAAAAAGTTACTCCCCTTCTGAGATACTTTTGGAATATGTACAATGTACAATATGTACAAAAGCCCTGACAATTATTCTACCACTTGTTATATAAAACACTAGAGTGTCTCATATGTAAGCAATACCCTTCCAGAAATAATTATCCTTTTGACATAATGTTATATGTATGCTTCTTTGTTTAGGCATCCAGCAGATTAATAAAATCAAGACCCAGATGCCTTGAGACAAATTAGCTATTTCCTGTCAATAAAATATAATGCAACACACTTAATCTGTAGGAAACACTGGTGCCATGAAATGCTTTGGGCTGCCTGTGCTGCTCATCCCCGTGGAAGCCCTGTTGCTATTACAGCCCTACAACCACACAGCATTGGTCCTTAAGTATAGAAGAGCTTATCTAAATAAGAGCCATGAACAACATAAGATGGTTCTGCACGAAAAAGAGCCATTTGACTTTGAATTTGCTTAGTCACTCTCCAATTCATTTTTCATCTACAGGATTCTCTATATTCACTTATAAAACCAGGTCATTTTTATGGAGGTTTGAATAATGACAGTGCTCTGCAGCTGTTTGGCACTGCTTCTGAAATGGCATTCCTGACAGGGAAGATGCCTCTGACAAGACCAAGTGATCGCAGAATCATAAAATCATTAAGGTTGGAAAAGACCTCTAAGATGATTAAGTCCACATCTAACCAATCACATTGTTGTTAATGGCTTGAGAGAAGAAATACTCTGAAAAAGTTTAAAAAATCCAACCCCTCTAATCATCCTATATTTTTCTTGTATATTTCCAACTCATCCAAGGGTTGTTTTCTTCTCTGGACTTTGGTTAAAACACTTAGATGCTCCAGCCTAGTTTGGAAAAAATCAGTGAGACTCATCTGCAACTAGCACACTTAATTTTGGAAGACCTGTTGCCATGCCACAGTTAAGCTGCATTATGTTTTATCATGTTGTTTAACACACAAAACACGTGGTGTCACCCTCAAATGTTTACCACATACTCTCTTTTCTAAAACTTGACATTTGTGATGTTTTTCAAGACAATAATTCAGACTCTAAGCACTAAGTAATTAAGAATTAGTGCCCAAAAGCCCATGTTTTGAGTTCTGTGATTTATTGAAGACTTTCTACACTGACAAGGTCAAAACAGAGAAAGTGAAAACGTACTGAACATTTCATGACTTCTCAGTGGCTCTGGCTTTATTTTACTCTCAAAATTCAGACTTTCAGCAGTCAACTAACATAAAACAAAATTTCTGACAGTTTATCCAATTCTTCAATGCTGTATGAAAAGCCATCTTAACCAGCTCAAGCAATAAGCATGTTGGGACCAATTCACACAGGACCCTCTTTCTCTAAGGCTCCCAGCCCCCACCAAGGAGACAGAAATAACCTCTGCTGGACTTTCTTCTTTAATATAAAAAATTATAGGGGGAGAGGAGGGCATTCACTAATGATTTGTTAAGACAAGGTGGAAGTCATGAACTGGCTAACTTTAATGGAAACAAAGAAATCTGTTCCTCAGCCAAAGCTTATGACTCTCACTGCCCAGTCCACTTCCACCTCCCTTTGATTTATAGCAAACTGATCCATTCCTTGAAACAGATGGGTTTTTTGCACTCCCCTCACGAAAAAACTAAACAACGAAACCAGCCAATAAAAACAAACAAAAAAAATCCTCTTCTTTAAACAATAGTGACCTTTTCTCAAGAAAATAACAATTTTGATAAAAGTTTATTGTTTCCCCCAGACTTCTGGTGACCAGGAAGGAAAAGGTCAAGTTTCCACTAGAGCATTTTTCATCTGGGCAATTTTGAGAGGACAGAGAGCTCAGCATGCTGAAGGTGAAGCCCCGAAGGTGACCCTGTCAGCCTGAGCACTGGCTGCCACCACTGATCCAGCCCCGGCCCCCCAGCCCCAGTGCCCCCTGCCACCCCCCGGGCTGCCTCCCTTCCTGCCACAATGCAGAGAAAACCCACCAAAACACAACCTCACCCACGCCACCCTGACAGAAACCTCAGAGAGCAGGACAGGCTCTAACAAAGCAAAGGGCCCTTTTTTTTTTACACAGAACAGAAAGTTCTGCTCTGAGCTATGTGGCTCTATGAGGAAAATTGGATGTTGGGCAAAAAAACAAATCTCAAATCTTTTCCATCTATCTGAGTAAGTGACAGTTGTGATTAGATGCACACACTTGGGAAATTACAGCATGTGGCAAGGACGTGGTACCGTAATCCTTTCAAAAATAGTTGTGGTGCCAGAACAGACCCCTAAGACACTCCAGTATACCCCATCTTTCTCCCATTTCTGCTCTGTGTGACCCCTTTACCCCTCCCCACTGGGATCCCCTGCCCACTTCCCCACTCTGATGCAGAGCATTCCTTCATCTTGCAATGGAAGCAGCAACAGCAGGAGGCTTCACAGCTCACTGCCCTCAGCCCTGCAGCCTGGAACACGAGGAAGAAAAGCAGGGACAAAGATTACAGTGACTTTGATGGAGCAGGGGAACGTGGATATTAAATTGCAGCAGAATACGGATTAGAAGCTGTTGAACCTGGTTTGGCACAGAAACTCTGCGATGTCTGTCTATTGCCTCTGCAAAGCTACATTTGGCCAACCTGCTTGTAGCTTCTGGAAAGGTTTATTTATAGGCCACCCTTTCATTTTTGTTCATGCACAATTAGGAAGTGTGGAGAACTAAATCATTTGCAGCAAATGGAATTTGAACCGAAAGGGAAAATGCCTCCTTACATCCCATGGAAAATGAGTTCCTGCTGTCTACCACAGGAATCTTCTGTTCAACACCTCTGGATCATGCATGAGTTGCAAACTGATGTGCTTTGGCTGATAGGGGAGACCTTTCTGCTCTTTTACATCTGTCTTTTCGGGTTTCAAGAGGAAGGAAGAAGCTTAGAAGTGAATTTTAGAAAATAATTTCATTTTGTGTATGCGAACGTCATCACTAGAGAACCTACTCACACCAGTCAAATCTCAGTATAAAGATCACTTATTCAACCCAACAGGTTGATTTCAAAAGCCCAGTATACAAGATACAAATGGAAAAAAATCTGTGTATTTGCTGCATGTTTTCACAGTCTTCAGCTTGCTTACAATTAAACTTTCCATTTTAAGGAATATTACAATAGGGTTTTAATTCAACAGCATCTCCAGCAAAAGATTTATACCTCATACTTCCATATTTATCATGCCAAAGGGTAGAAATAAATGAGCGTTGTCACATTCTGACACTGAATAAAATGTCATGAAAGTCAAATGACACACTTAGAATTTAAAATTTTTTATTCCAGGAGAGAGAGAAACTGTTAAATATATTTAAGAAAAGAAGTAAGGCAATCAAAACAATGAAATAGAGGATCTTTCTTGCTTTATTACCTCTAGTATGCCAACCTCCTCTTTATAACAGCCAGGCAGACAAAGACCTGTCATCCAGTATCTTCACAAATTACAGTCCAACCTGTAAATACAAACAGAGCACTTGATATGATCTTCAGGCATTTCTATTTTCTATTTAATACTGTTTCATGCATTCATGTGCTAATAAAGGTTAAACTAGGTGATCTTTCAAGCAGCCCTCTACACTTTATCTGCCAGAGCTATAAAAGCCAAAGAAAATTGGTGCATTTATATTGTGAAAAGAGAAAGACTCTGAGCATTGTAATGAAGTAGGGTATTTCTTCTTGTGTATCATTTCAGCAGCAGTTGTTTACAACAAAAACATTTAGTCAGAACTGGATTTTTATGAGAAATCCTCATGTGTTACTAATCTTCTGCTGACATCAGACTGATTCTCCTGGATCTTTCATTTGCTTCTGGTGAATCACCTTGCTCATAAAACAAATTGCCTTGTCCTGACTTGGATTTCCACGTTGATTTTCCGTGTGGCTTCAAGTATATGCAGCAGTTTACCCTTGAGAAAATTCAGCATAGTCATGCTAGCACAGTCTTCATCCTAAAATAACACACACCATTCTACAATGAACAAAATAAAATAAAAAAATTGGAGGAATTAATTCTAAAACACTTCCAGTATAGAACAGCCTTTTTACCTCAGACTCCAAAAGCAGATCCAGATGCAATATTAAGTACAAGGTGGACCACATATCCACAGATGAGAAGTAGGCAAGTGTTTATCAAAATATCTCCTTATTCCTTTTGACTTCCCAGCCTTGTCTTCAGCCTTCCTAAGGTAGCAATTTCTCCTCTATACAGCAAATACACAAGTCCCTTTTTAACCCTCTCAGTAGTCTGAAATACATACCAAAAAAACCCTTTGTGGGGCCCCACAAAGACCCTTTAGGCAAAAGAAGCAGCTGACTAAAATCACCTTTTCAGATCTCCACATCCTTCAAAAGATAAGAGCACGGTCCTGAACATGAATGGTTGGTTTGGCTGAGGACTGGCAGATTTGGATTACAAGATGAGGAAAAGGTGTAATGAAAACCTTTGTAATACATAAAAGAAATCTCAGATTGCCCTTTGAATAAAACCAAAGAAGAACATGGATAGAGAGGCTGGGTTTAGCAAAAGTGCTTCCACGGTTTCACTGAATAGCTGAGATAAACATGAACGGGAAAATCTTGATGCATCCACTCATCAGGGTAGAGAACGAATTATCATTACAGAATAAATGGCATTCTCCTTCAGGCAGAGTTGATAAACAGCCATCTAGAGAGAAGGAAAAAAAACAAGAATGTCCCCTGCAAAGGAATTACATTAAAAACTCTATGTGTTACTATAATGTTTCATGATCACACAGGACGAGCCAACACCAATTAAAGGCCAAACTCCGCTCTGAAAGTACAAGCTCATCTCCCATTTACAGCAGCAATGGTAGAAGAGGCAAATTTTGGCCATGACCTTGTCTTTTATTAACATCCTAGATGCCAGAAGGCAGATTTACAAAGGCATTTTTCAAGCTAAAATTGCATATGGGCCCATTGACACAAATACAGGGATTTGCAGAAAATCCTCACAGGATGCCTGAAGTGGCTTTTTAAATTTTTAATCACAAACAAATGAGTCATGTTAGAAAGAGTACACAGAAAGAGAACTACCATCACAACCAGCACTGATTGTTTTAAAAAACCTAAATTAAGCTTGCCAAATCTAGCACTTGAAGTTTCTTTTCTCTGTTATTTGTATGCATACACAGAGTCTGACAAAGCATCCCCAAAATAATAACATAGACTTAAAAAAAAAAAAATGCAAATTTTTAGGAATACCCACTATGGTGCAGTAAAATTCTTTCATTATTTTCCCATCATTTTGTTTTAATCTGATAAATGCACACATTAAGCCCTTCTCTCAGTAATTTTTTTATACTCAAGTGGAATCTGATTTTTTCCAACATAGTTGCTCTGAACTACTTCCTTCCTTTTCCAAAGGCATTTATTGACTTAAGTTGATCTTTTGCATTTGAAATGGAGCAACTGAAATTGGAATTGAGCAAAACATTTAATTTCCTTAGATCAAGAGATTCTTAGCACTTTCCAGATATGCTTTAATTATTTTGGGAAAACAACATAGCTTTCCTTGCTAACTCAGACCAGGTCTAGTAATTTCCCTGTATTGCAAGCTAGTCAGTGCTTCTTTAGCCTAAAAAAAAGCTGATCTTTTAAAATATTGAGTTATGCTCTTTGAACAATGTGTTTTGTCACATCATGCGGATTTTTGTGGGTTTTTTTTCTGAAATATCTTCCTTGAATTTTTTTAACATAAGTTGGTAAAATGTGGATTATCTAAGTGTCTACAGTTGTTTGCATCATCCTCCTCCACTTACTGTTATCTACAGACCTCAAGATTCTGGATATGACAGCAGTGCCACCATTGAAGGCACTTACAAAAGAAACAAGCACCATGGCTACAGCAAGAACTTGAATTCATGTGCTAGAGGGTTTCTGCATTTCACAGTTATTGTTCTTTGTTTTGAGGTGGTGCCTACGGTTCTGAACAGCAAAATGATCCCTCCTAGGTATCAGGGGATATGTAATGAAAACTGAAAGGGAAGATGAGAATAATGACTTGTTGACTAATCTTTTTTCCCCAGCTGTCATTTATGCCCTCACCCATGCCTTCATTTCTGTTCCCGAGTTAATGTTTTAATTTTGACCAAGCCCATGCTGAAATTGAACACAAAGCTGTTTAAAATACTTAGGGTCCAATCTAACTCCTATTCAAGTAGATGGAAAGAAAGATGGCTTTTATTTCTTTATTTCAGAATAGAAAATATTCCTGTATTTCTGCTAAGACAAAGGCCAGTGCAGGACATCAAACCACTACATTCCATCACATCAGAAGCATTTCCCACATGGGTCTTAACAACGTGAGATACAGATGAAAACAAAAGCCTTTTTCCCAAGCAACAGCACCACACCAGTCCCATCCCAAGCTCCTCCTCACTCCTTCCTGACCCGGGGCAATTGCTCAAAGTCTTGTCCACATTTTTTTCAATTTACTTTCCTTATATTTACTGCCCAATTTATACTGGCAATGAAGCCAGCCAAGTCATTCCTTTTTGTTTTGAGAAGAACAAGGTGGATAATTTTTTGTAAATCATTTTTACAAACACAATATTCATAGTCCTAGCGATGAACTAAAAAAGCTACTGCAAGGACTGAGCAGCAGTTCTTAAACAAACTTGCTTGGTTTTATTGCTGGTGCTTTATTTTTCCTTTCTTTCTCCTCTCTTGCTGTCTCTGTCACGAGTACCAACCATTTTCACTCTTAATATCACACTGTAATTAAAGAAATTTCTTGTTCTATGGTTTAAAAAATTATTTTAATGACCTCCACTAATTCAGATACATCTTCGAGTCTTTGTGCTATAGCTATTGAAGCAAGCAGGAGTCTCAAAATGTCTGTGAAAAGCACATACTGAAAATTTTACATCTAAAAAGACTAGCTAAGAAATCTTTTCACAGGCTTTGATTCCATGAAGCAGCCATGATCTTCCTCCTAAACCAGACAGACAAAAAAAAAGCCACTTAGAGGAAAATGGGAAAAAAAATGTAATACAGAAAACACTACCCTGAAGCAAAGTTCACATCTCCACAAAGAAGAAACTCAAGGACTGCATAACATGTTTGTTGTAGATATTATATTGATGTAAAATATCATCATTAAGGCTGGGAAAGACCTCTAAGATCATCGAGTCCAACCATTCCACTGTATGGCACAGGAGATGTATCCTTTGAGATACAACAGTTGTCTGTGTCCTCTTGCATGAAAAATATTACCCTGTCTCATGCCATGAGTTTGCAAACCACGTATCCCTACATGTGAAAAATAATGTGGAGCCAGACTCAAGTGAAGTAGGAGCAAGAAGCCCACAGGACAAGTATTCCTGCTCTGTGGCCTCCCTACATCACCAGAACAGCTTCTGCTGGCTCCCAACCCAAAGACAGGACCCAGGAAAGGGATAAAAGAGGTGGGAGGCAGGACCATGAGGAAGCTTGGCTCCCAGAGCAAACCAAGCATCAAGGGAGACCAGGGACAGGAGAGCAGGGAGGCCTGAGTCCTCACCTCCTTTGCTATCCCTGTGTGCACGCTGAAGGAAATCCAGTGTTCACATCTGCCTGCAGCACGGTATTCCCTGGGCTCCCACTACAACACAGCAGCTTTGCTCTGCCCCTTGCACAGCTCTGCAAAGCCTCATCTGAAACAGTTAAGTACAAGGAAGTGTAATTTTAAGTTCTATCTGTAACTCACACGGAGCTATTATAAAAGGAGGAACATTACCCATATTATAAATGTTACATGAGTAAACGAGGAATATGAATGAGTGAGAGCTATTCATCTCAATGAGCACTTCTCTCCTGGAGAGTGTTACAAAGCCACAGGATGTCCCCAAGTTTCAGAATTTGCATTCCCACCTTTGAGTTAGATGAAAAACTCGCAAAAGCATATGTATCTAGGTAGCTCCTTAATGACCCTGCCTCTCAGGGGAATTCTGTGCACTGCATATTCAGGAGAAAGACGGCAATAGATACAACCACGCACGCTTACCAATAATAATTGCTACTTAAACAGCCATTTTCTCCTGCAAACAAAGCTTTACTGGGCACCTACTATCAACCCTCTGAATGAGGGAAAGCCAAAGATCTTCCAAAGATGTAGATGAGGAGCAGTGGGATAGCAACTGAAACCATTTCCATTGCCTACAGCTGTGTCTGTGTTGCAATTAAAAGATATATGTGGAGATAAACGCTTAATGCTGAGGACCTAATGCCACATTATTTTAAAAACCAGGGAGGGTGGAGAGTGGGGATATACTTCAGGCACAGTCTAGTCTGATCTGATGTGCTGGATTAGCCGTGGGCACACTGGTCTCCATGCAGGAGGAGCTGAGTTCATGAGCTCTGAGACCACTCTGAGACCACAAACCACATGACCTTAGTGCAGGCAACTGGAAGAGCTGTTTCAAAATGCATTCCAGATCTGAATAAAACCACTAATGTAAATGCACACTTCTTCATCCTGTTCCTCAATACCTTTGAAAACACTGAAATAAGTCATGCACAAAGGCACAACTCAAGGAGAAGAAAGATTGCACAGTAACTTCTCTTTTGCCCAAGCTGCTATGCCTTTCATGTTGCTTTGATAATAAAGGGAACGAAAGTCTGAAGCAGAACTATTCAACTAAACTACACTCCATTGCCTGGTTCTGAATAAAGAAATTTCAAGCTTTTCTACCTTACCTATTATGCTATTCTAAGACAGAAAAATTTCTATAATTTTAAAGGTTTGTTGGGGTTTTTTTCCCCTGCATTAATGAGATTTTTTTTCCTCTGAGAATTTAGCACTTTTCTCACAATTACCATTCCACCTCCAGTTTCTTTAACACACCTGTTTCTGCACAGCAGACAAGAATGAGCTGTTTTTGTTAGGTAGTGTCTTCCCAGTAGATGCTGCCACTGCAGTGCTGAGCACCTCTCACAGCAACACCGAACTCTTCTTTATGAACCTTCAGTGCCAAAGTTGCACGCTGATTTTGCTGCACCAGAATTCCATTCAGCAGAATTCATTGCTGCACCAGAAGCATCTTTCCTGCAGCATTAACAGGGATACCCCTGTGCCAGTGCAGGAACCGTAACAAAAGCAGGCAGAATTGCAGCCTCTCTCTTTCTCCCAGGTTGTTTGAGAGGGCAGGTGCTTCATTTAGCATATTTCTTAAACTGGGAATTGTTTTAAAGAAAAGAAAAATATACACACACAAAAAAATCCTGACTACTCTTATTTCGGTTCTGATGCTCACAGAAACACCATTTTTTCCAGGTACAGGGAAGGTAAATGACAGCTTTAAACCAAAGTAATCTGTTTCAGCCAAATATATTTGCTTTTTTTTCCTGAAACTTCTCTCCTGCCCTTCCACATGCCCAGACTGGAGAACAGGCAGTGGGTACAGAAACTCCTCCCTGCCAGGAAGCCAAACCACAAGCAGACACCTCCAAGGGTGAGCACAGGGCAGGGAACAAGCTCAGTGAAAGCTGGTTATAAACCAAACCCACATCGTGGATGCCCTGCAACCGCCCCCATTCCCCCTGGGGCTGCCCACTTACATAGGCAGCCAGCAGCTCCTCCGTGGCTCTTCCCTTTCCAAAGATACTGTGGCCCCAACCTCAACCCCTGCTTTGGTGTGGGCAGCTTTTTCCCCCTGGGCTGGGGACACAGCTCACTTCTGGCTTTGAAATTAAACCATTTGCCTAACAGGTCTCCCAAGATCTGGGCACCATCACAAGATGCCCAAATCACCAAAATTTTCACACCTAGCTGGGTTAGAAAGTTAGGTGGAGAGAAGAGCAGCATTTTCATCTGGAAGCCCAAGGAAGGGACATGACTGGCCTCACTTTGAAAGCAGCAAAGGATTCACACTGCCCCGTAACCAGATCTTTCCATGATGCCAGCCTGAGCTTTGTGATGGAGTGGGGAACATCTCCACTGCCTTCACATGATCCCACCTCAGGATTTTAGATCTAACTTTACTATGCTTTAAAAAAAAATATCTGTTGTACAGGATTGGTCTGTTTCTACTCCTTGGTGATGTGCATGACAGCAACACAGCAGAAATATAGCACATGCCCTTAATTTAGTCCCTGTAAAGCTCTCCTGTAACTGCTTAATGCAATCAATTCCCAAGTAATCTGAACTGTGCCCACAAATGAGCATAAATTGGCATCGAAGCTAGGACAATGCAAGCAGTGGTGTTAATTCCCAACCATCTATTGTAATTCTGTATTCACTGGAGAGGTTCCTCTCCTGGTAAATTTTAGAAGTTCTTTACACAAATTACTGCTATCCTCTGATGTGGGGCAACAGGGAATGTCTTTTTAGCACTAAAATTACACAAAACATACTATGCATGTATGTACACAAGCAGAACTGAACAAAGAGTATTTATAGAAATCCTGGACTCATTTGCTTTGGTGGATAAATACTGTTTTTAGGTAAAGTCCATTTACAAAATTACATGACACATCCATATATATATTTATACACACACACACATCCCTTCAGTATGGAAAATTCCCTTAAAAAGTATTTAGAACTACACTGTGCATTAACTACAAAATAAGCCACATGCAGACTTGCAGATGACAAACAGCAAAGGGGGAATGATTTGCATTATTCCAGAGCGAGGTGAGGCAGGCAGCGCAGGAGCCCTGCCCTCCTGTTCGCTCCGTTGTCTCCGGGGAAGGGAGGGAGCCGATGATGTTGGGAAGGCTGCACGGCCGTGCTCCTGCGCTCCCTCTTCCTCTCGCCCTCTCCAGTCTTTTCCTTCTCACACTGCCGCAGAGCTTTCCAAATGAAGAAGCTGTTTCCATGACACCAAACCCTTAATTTGAAGCATACATATAAACAGCCTATGATTGTGATCACAATGCACCATTTCTTATTTATTTTATTCTTTCTTTTGGTTCTGCTTTGGACAGAGACAGGCAGTTCTAATGAAATACAACATAAAAATCACTGGTTGTAAACAGCAAGCAGCTTCACCTTTAGTGTTTTACAAATACCTTGATTTTGTTCTCTATTAAATTTCTTGTCATGTTTAATAAACCTAAGAAGCAGACTAGTTGCCTAATCAGAGTACTTTGTGTTTACGCTTTGTACTTTTAGCCAGACACATCTCCATGGTGCTTTGTTCTTTTGGTGAGGTCTTAGTTTAGTGCATCCTTTCCCCTCACTATTTACTTTTCCTCAAAAGCTATTTTTTGGTCACTCTCTTCCCCAGAACAGTGTTTTGTATTCCTCTATCATGGAAAACTTACAATAAGAAACTACAAATGTAAGTATTCTTTATTTTTAAATTTATCTACATTTTTATCTATTTATCTAAAAGATAAATAAAAGAACATTCTTCTGGCATAAAAAACTGTAATAAAATATGTGGCACATTAAGAAAGACATAAATTTATATTGAACAGGACTACCATCAGTGGAACACACCCCATAAGCAACCATTTTATTTTTTAATTACTTAATTGTGCATTCTTAATCACAAGATCAAGATTTATTTGTCCTTCTAAAGAGAGATTTTAGTCAAAATATTCTCCAGTTAAAACACTGTAAATTTGTTTGATTCCCAGTGAAATGGAATCAGAAAGTAAAGATGGCAGGAAGATGAAGGTTTTGTGCATCCACAGCATCCCCTCTCTCATCCAGCTCCTGCTACCAATGAAAGCAGTGGCAGAAGCAGAATGCAATAGCAGGTAAGTGTTATTCATATCCTCAGCTTTATTAACAAGTCTGAGACACCTACGGCGTGTACACCCACACACCTGCTAAGCCAAGGGCAGGGAAAGCAGGCATTTACTGAGTGCCTTATTTCCTATTGCTCCACACCTGCAAGGCAGCTGCCCATGGGTGCCCTCAGCTCCCTTCTCAAACACAGCAGCTCCTGCCCCACTGCTACAGGTAGGAATTACAGATAGGAATTACACTGTAGCTGCAACTCCCCTGCCATTCCCTGAGTGAGCAGGGGGACTCAGGGAACGTGACAAGGTGGCACATTTCCATCTGGCCATCACTGGTATGCTCACTGTGGAGAGCAACCTGTACCTTTGGGCCAGATGTTTGGCTCTCCTGAAAGACAGGAAGCAACAAACAGCCAAAACAACACTGGGAGCAGCTTCTCAATATGGAGGCCCAGAGACTGATCCCAAAATCAACACACAAAAGACAGAGCTAAATATGCGCAAGTGATTCAATATAACAGCAAAATCAGCACCGCCCCTTTTCCTACTCCCAGATTACCCAGAAATTCCTGCACACAAAGGAAAGGAGAAAATTCCATGGCTTTATGGCACAATTCAACCACTGACATACTTGCAAGCAGTGATATATTAGGGTAAAGGTTGCAGGGGGGCTTCAGAATTGGAGCAATTAATAATTTTACTGATATCTTTTCCCCATTCATGGAGGCTTTCTTATGACATAGACTTTTCCCCAAAAGCAGCCTGTTCCAAAGGCCAAGGAAGGCAGAAAGACTCCCTGCACTGAAGACACCAGGTGTCCCACGAGGTAAAATGTGCTACCCATAAATGTGAGGACATGGCTGTAGCATCCATGAAGGACACATCCACAGAAACTTGCAGGAAGCAACAAGATGAGTAAAGCCGGAAAGCCCATAAATAGCAGAAAACACTCAGGACATAGAAATGTAAAACACAGGAGCAACCAGCAAAGGCTAGAGCATGGCACCCAGAGTTGAAGGGGGTGAGACTGCTAGGTGACCACAGGAGTTCATGCATGGGACACTCCCTTCTTCTGTGTGGCTACTTCAGCCAGGCATGATCTGCCCTTCACATGAGACCACACAAGAGCTAGGCTCAAGCCTGTGCCATGCAAGTTTCCTCTGCAAACCTCAAGCAAGTTTTTCAGTCATCTGTCAGAGAGGAACAGCAGTAGAGCCACGCTTCACAGTGACAGAGTGAAGACAAATATGTGGGAGCACATACAAGACTGCAACAGCAGGTACTAAGAGACATGAAAAACCTTGAGAGAAGCAGCAGGTCTGGGGTTTGCAGCATTCCCATCCCTGCCTTACAAAAGGGCTTCCTTTCCTTCAGGAAATCCTCACAAGAGCATCCAGCCTGGAGGGTGAAGTGTGATCCAAGCTCTGTTGAGGGGTATGGACATCAAGGCCTGTGCTCACAGCTTTTTCATCACTTGTGGAGAACCTGGAAATCTCTGAAAATAATTTGAGATGTGACAAGGAAATGAGATAATGATGTACTTTAAAGTCAGCTACTGAAGAGAGATGGGGTGCCTGAGGAAGGACAGAGTTACTTGCTGGATCACACTGACAGGGCGACACCAGAGACAAGTGATTTGAACTGAAGGAAAGGCTTTTTCAGTTGTAGTGTAGGGTTTATACCATTAGGATGCTGCCATTCTGCATGTTATTCTGAGAGCTATTAATGCATCTCTATCTTTTATTCAATTATATTTTTTTCCTTTAATAAACTTGCTTATTCAGTCTCACTATCACACCAAAGGACTAATTTGGATTTAATTTATCTCTCTCTGTGTACTTGCCATAGCCACTGTTCCTTTTACTTTTTCTCCCCTATCTGCCAGTCTTTTTAATTCTCTGTCTTTTGTGTGAGCCTTGTAGGGCAAGGATCATACCTACTTCTATTTTTGGAAACCACCTACAGGGAATAAATTATGGTGATTATGTCCAGCAGAATTAGATTGTAGTGACTGCCAGACATGGAATAGCCACTGTCAGAGATCCTCAGAACAAGATCATCTGGCTTTGCCCTCAAGTAAGAAAGAAACAAGGAAGATGCACCACCAAAATCAGTATTATGAAAATGCCTCTATCTCTAATCTCTGAAAAAGTACATGGTGAATGCTACCTAGAGCACGGGAATCACAGAGAGAGTCAGGAATTTGAGCTTTACCACAGAAAGGATATAATAACATTAGTGACTGCTGAATTTAAAATTGAATTCTACTGAAGTTCCCATTTGAAGCTACGCTTATTCCCTTGCTCAAGGCTTTGAGTTTGGGTAAAAGGGTGGGAAAAAGCTTTGAATGCAATCTTCATTTTACACATTTCTGATATTTAAAATGTTTCAAAATTATTAATGTTCTACACTTTGCCTCAGTCCAAGTGGTGGCTTATCTAATATTACTTTATGAAAAATTTGGAAGTATGAAAATAGTATTATCCATAAATTCAACTAAAATCTGTTTATTTATGTAGTAGGGAAAAATGGCCAAATATTTTAACATCAAATTAAGTGTGTGGCATAGACCTCCTAGAGGAAAAGATATAGACTCCTGTGAAGGTGCTCAGTTCAGTAGCTGTAAGGTGAAGGATGCCAATGCTAACACAGCTGCACTTTTGACTCAGACACTTGAGGCTACATTGGTGTGATGCTCTAGAGGTAAGGTGGTTTAGGGAGACAAGGTGCAGGCTGAGTTTCCCTAGCTTGTTCTTAACTGCTTTAAGCACTTTTCCTCAACTGGTGCCTCTATATATGTTCAAAGATGGCCCATGAGTAGGGAAAGAAAGGGTTCTTGTGCCCTTATCTTGTTGCTTCTTGGTGTGTTAGAGACATCTGCCAGAGCTGGGAGTCTGGCTTGTTTAGGTTTTGCTGGCTTTTTCTATCAAGAATGTAGGTTCTGTGTCTTGTTTGAGAGGCAGTCATTGCTAATCAGAGCTGTGAGAGTTCTGCTGACTCTCTGGAGTGAGGATCTTCCACAGGTCCAAAGAAGACTGTCACCTGGCACCCAGAGCAGGTCTGGGTGTCTGCATGTATGAAAAACAGGTTGTTCTAAATATGTTTCACCTTTTTGTCTAACTGATGTAACCATGATAATGTGGATTAACATATCCATATTCATCTTCCTGTAAAAAGTATAAATTGCAGAGTTTCACAGACTTTTACCATTGTGGGTTTGTTTCTGTGGGCTCTCTTACCAGGTAGATATTTCTGATTTAAGGAACTAGTATCCATTAAAAGGCACTTTTTTTTCCAGTAACAAACAACCCTGCCAGTGTAAGAGGAAACCAGAACACTCCAAATATTTTTCTCCATGCTGACAATCATGACACACAGGTGATATGATTGATGAAGCATCAGGAGAGCAGAAGGGAATAGACATTTTGGGCACATGCCAGATCTTCCTTTAGGCTGCTGCATTGTGAGCCTGCCTTAGGGCAGTTTCATTTCTTCTCCAGCAGCACATCATCCCAGAGAAGCAGAGCTCCTCCTCTGTGCCATGCTCTGGAGGAACCCAGGGCAGAGCAGTAACCACCTGGAATCCTCCCTGATGAGAGAAGCTGCCAATATCTGCCCAAAACCTGAAAGTTTATAAATAGACATCAGAACAGATGGGGAGATGTATCCCTTCCTAAGTCAGGATTTACATTTTCTTGCATTCATATTGCAAATGTTTTGTTGAAACCAACCCTTTGGGGATTTCTGTGATGGCTGAAATAAAAAGAGAGGATTTCAGGCAACACCTGACTGTTGAATTCAGAGGCCTAAGCCCCATACTCTTCAAAAGGTCAACACCTTCCACTGTGAATCTGTGACTGATTGCAGGTATTAACATCTCCTCAACCACATAAATAGTCTTGAGTAAGGAAGGATTTCAGAACATTAGCCTCAGTAATTAGTCTCCTGTATCACCTCCTTTAAAGGACGTATGCTGAGAAGGAGGCAATAAAGACATTCAAAGAAATTAATCCTTTTTCCTATACTTTTTCTTGTTTCCTCAGGCTGGCCCTAAGGAGGAGAGAAATTTTACCCTGATAGCTGGAAAGGCTCCTATGGTTGAGCCTTTGGACATCTACTCTTTTCCCTGTCTTAAGAAGGAGCTGGTTTTGGTGCACTTGTGTAAAATGCAGATGTTTCTCTCAAGGTCACTTGGCTGAAATAGCCACTTGATGTTTTCTTTCCTTATTCCAATGTGCTTTCACAATAGCTCTGTGTTCATCTGGCAAAGCAACATGTACAGCCACGCAGTTTGGATAGCTCACCCAGCAGCCCACTGCTCACCACTGGCACAGGGAAGCCACTGTGATATCTACAAGATACCTATCACAAAGATTTTTACCTTGTTTGTTCCTGTCAGGATTGGTGAGCAGTTTGGAGGAAAGTAGCCAAGGCTGCAGAGTTCAATTAAAACTCCCCCATTTAATGACAACCCTTTACCAATCACAGATTTCTGAATCACTCCGTTCATTCTGTCTTAATTAATCTTCTGGCCTCACATCACCCTAGCTAAAAGATCCTGTATTGGATATGAACAACACATATAAGCAACCCACGCATCTTGCCTAATACCATGATGTGCACATGGGGATAAGGAGCTGAAAAAAACATGAGATGCAATTGATAAGATAGCAGCACCATCCCTCCACTGTGCACACAAACTTCACAAACACTCCCATTGGAAAAGGAATCCCTGAGGAGCCATTGTGTGGGGAGCCCACAGCTCAGGCTCTGTAAGAAAGCAGTGGGAAAACCTGCTGTCTTCTAGGAGCTGATAGAGTGTCACTGTCACAGAGCTACAAGTGAGTGAGCAGCACCCACTGCATTTTCACACTATGAAATCATATGTCTTTTTAATTTGAAAAAAGTTTGGCTGATTAAGGCTATTTATATCTGTATTTCCCATGGGAATTTTAATAGCAAACAGGAAACCACCAGATAGAAATATCTGTAATAGTAAAGCTGACAGACCTCTGACTATAGCATCCTAAACTCTGGCTTTATAGCAACCTGCTTAGAAGTTTCTACACCCACAGAATTTCAGTCCTAGCCTAGCTCTTGGGACTGCTATATTCCACTTTTAAAAGCAAACCCATCAATTATCTGGATAGTGAAGGAGTGAAGGATAAACTTGAACAAGTTACATGAACATTTTAATTAAAGCACATCTTGACAAAAGATCAAGAAGAGAATAGTAAGTTAACATCCATAAAAAATGTGTTGAGACAGCTCTGATATATTTTCCAGTTGTAGAAAAGGTAATTGGATGAAATGAAGGGGAAACAAATTCAGTGTGATAAATGTAATAGATATTTATTGCTACAAAGGATTAGCTAGAATTACCTTCAAGCACAGGCTTGATGCTAGATATGATAATTTGGTAAGAAGAAACTGCCTTTCCCTTTCATATTATATCAACTTCTTTTATTATGATGTTCCATAAAGGGGAGAAAAAAATCACATTATGGATTTGCTGGCCTGTGGGATAACCTTGAAATTGTGCCACTGAATTTCCACATCTTTTTTTAGACCTCCAGTATGGAACCAAAATAGTACTGAAAGTACAGGGAAGATTAGAATATGGGTAAATACAGAGTGGGACCTTTTCTTGCCACAGAGAAAATCCCTGCGACCTCCACTCATTGAGAGTCAAGGCACAAATGAAAGTGCCTAAAGGGAGAAGAAAAAAATCTTACCCAGAGAGATAACAGAACTTTCTCAGCCATGAGCATTCCTTGTCAAATGAGAAAGTGTTCCTTTAAACTATCACTCCACACATACTGTGTGTATGTAAATAGTGGTGATGTATTCGTGTCACATCTGTACTGGTTCTGTGCCACAGGGTGTAATGAAGCACATGGCTTTTACCTTCCCAATAATGACTCACATGCTACCTACAGTAAACTGAGAAGAGAGGGGTGGCACAGTAACTACAAATGCAGAAAAAATGTGTGTTTTTTTATAATTTCCGTCTTCTTGTAACTATCCTTTTCTGTTTTCCTTCAAGAAACCAAACCAAAGTAGCACTTTTGCCTGAACAAGGAGTGCTATAAATGTTACAAACAAGGAGTGTTATAAACAAGTGTTATAAAGAAGGAGTGCTATAAAGAGTTGAAAACCCCTATTTTATCTGCAAAACAGACATGCTGACATCTATGGCATGACAAAGCAAATGGATTATTTCTAGACTCCAGGTTGTGCAGAGGTGGGACCTGTGTCTGTAAGACTGTTCCTAGCACAGTAGTGTTGCTACTAAAATATTAATAACAAATTATATACATAGCCTGAAGGGTGGGATCTTTTGCTTAAACTCAAAAAACTCCACTGAACAAGCGTATGACACCATCAGACACACTGTCTCTAAATTGTTCTAACTCAGTATTGACATTTTCCTCCATTATCCATCACATCCATGAGATTTTAACATAATTATTTCAGAACATTGCTCAGCTCTTGTCTGCTCTTGGAAATATATCAAAATAGCTACAATTATTCCGAGATGGTTTATTTCAATATAAATCCCAAAGCGGACACTCTTATTCCAAAATAAGAGTTCTTATTTCCAATTTAATTTAATCTAGTTCTAAAATATCCTCCTGGGAGTTTATTCTGGAATAGTTATTTTGGTACATTTCCAAATGTAGGCAAGCCCAAAGTCAGGGATTGGAGACTGGAGTTTGCTGAAGAGAAAACTCTGTTTCCACTTGAAAAAAAATCCAAACCAAATAAGCACAAGAAATCCATCCCTTTCAGAAGCACAAGCCCTTACACAAAAAGGGTAGAGATCCTATTTCAAGAATAGCAGTTTGTTACGTTTGCATGTGCAGATACCAATTAATGTTTCATCAAAGGAGTCACTCACAGAGCTCCTCCACCCCTTTTTTTTTCATCTAAACATATACTGTCAAAGCAAAAGAGAAAAAAAAAAGAGTTGGAAACTAAGCAAAGAAAATAATATAGCTCAGGCAGCCTTCTGATCCTGAGGAAAGGGAAATGTAAGTCTCCATTAGCTCAGCCAAACATTTTCCATCAGTTGCTAATTTTACACAGAAGGTGTTAGTATGCCGAATGCTAGGCTGTATACAAAACCTGCAATAGGCAAGCCTTAAGAGAAGTACAATGAAGCTGTGAACCTATGGAGGGGGAAAAAAGGATATTTGTCGCTTTTTAAAATCAACTATACCTTTCACTACACCAAAGTCTAAACTTTCTAAAATTTCTGGAATATAAAAGGGAACTTGGAGAAGATCTCAGTTTTCTTTACCACAAATGAACTTAGAGAAGTAAAATCAGAGAATGGTTTGGATTGGAAGGGACCTTAACAATCATCTAGGACCTATGACTTAACAACTTCCTTGGTGGGGATATCAGCAATCAGTGATGGTGAAACAGGACACTGGGAGTGTTTAATGTCAGAGTGGTTAAAGTCATTAGAACACAAGCAAACATGGGGGACCTATGTATGACTCAGAAGCTTTCTCTCTATCATTTGGCTTCACTGACCACTCAGTAGTATTTCCAAGGGTGAAACAAATTCTGATATCAGCAGATATTGATAGATAGTTGTTACCCAGAGCCTCTGCCTCTCAGTGTATATGGGCACAAACAACAAAAAAATCAAAGACCTTCCTAATACACTAAATGTAGATAGTTGATCCAAGAAAGTTGTTTTTATTACATCTGTCCCACAAGTGTTAGTAAGAGATATGGTCTATCCTTTATGGATTTTGAAGACTGTCAATAATACTGCTTTTTTTCCTCATTTTCTACTCATCAGCCTAACGAGAGAATTCAAGGCTTTCTTATTTTCTTTAGAGTCTTTTTTTCAGCCTGACCATGCACAAAATATATACAGCAGCATTTACCAACACTGCCACCAGTATCCCACAGAGCCAGAACACGTCAGCTCTATCTTGCATCCCATGTACACCTTTCCAATCTGTCCCGAGTACCAGTGACATGTGAATCCCCTGTCCTTGTGGCTGTGCTCTTCTCTGGGACTGCCCAAAGCCCACCCTAGCCCAGTGGCTCTGCAAGGGCCTGCAAAGATAGCAGTCCTGTCCTTGTGAGACAGTTGTCTCAGCAGCCTATCTTCACCCTGGGTCACACATCACACAACCAAGACTTTCGAGTCAGGGACGGAGTCTCCTGCTTTAAACAACATCCACTTGGCAAGCCAAACATGTAAAGGAAAAAAGCTACAAAAAGTAGCTTCATGTCCCTTTTCTGCCCTCAAAAACACACCAATTACACCTACAGCAGCAGTGCTTCAGGCCCACAAAGGTTGCATTGCCATGGTTTTGGTTCTTCCTCTTCCATAGGGAAGATTTGTCCCTTCTTCCTCCCAGTGCAGAGGAAGAACCATGACTGTCCCATCCCACATGGTGCTGTGTTTCACAGCCAGAAGGGAGACCTCAGCATGTCTTGAGCTCTACAGACCCTCTGTGTTTGAGATGGAAAATGTAGAGTGAGAAATGGCAACAAAGGTGTAGATTGCCTCACAAGCCCCATGCAACCCACTCTGATCAATCCCTTCCTCTGGATATCACCAGCCCTCCTTGTACCTCGGTAACATCACCACCAAAGCTGTGAGGGGTACCAAGAGCCACAAAGTGAGCAAATATCCCCATCTAGTGTCCCTGAATGCTGCAGAATATATTCTGCTATTTTCCATCTCTTTTATCCCTTTCCAGTCGTCCTGATTCTTAGTGAGAAAGAAGCTCTCTCCAAAAGAGAGACTAAAAATTACCACTGCCCCCCAGAAGGGCATGATGCAGGCTTTAGGCAGGCAAACAGCTCAGCCAGCACGCTGCTAATTACATTTCTGCAAGTCTGGTCTGAGCTTTCTCTTGAGCAACAGCTGCTTATTATTTCATCTCACATGGCCAGTCTCTGTGAGGTTTCTTTCTTGGCTCCATTCTGCTAATCTGACCACAAGGAATCGACAAATTAGTTCTAGAGGATAAACCAAAGGGGTTTTCGTGTGGCCCTTACCCCCTGTTTTGCATACAGTGCTTCCAGCTCACAACTGTCTCCTCAGTTCTCCTAGAAAATCTCCCTGGCTACAGAGGCGTGTTATTTGAGGGTGAAATGCATTAGCCTCTGTTTGCTCCAAATTTAATTCATCTATTTAAATAATTTATTTCAGCATCCATCAGTATGAAAGCTGGGCAAATTGAATCCAAAGGATTTGAAGACACATAGATTAAATAAACTACCTTCCAATCCTGGCTCGCAAATTATTGCTGCCCCTGGATTAATTCTACCTTAATTAGACAAAATAATCTTCTCAAAATTATTAAATTTGTGAAATAAAGATGAAATAAACATAAAGCAAAAACAAATGGAATATAAACAGCCAGAAATCATAAGATATAATACAGAGCCTTAAATCATACTAAAAGTCATTCAGTTTAGGTTCTTATTAGAGCTCTATAAAATCATGAGTGGCATGAAAGAGATGAATAAAAAATTTTGTTTCTCAAAATACAAGAAATAGGGGTGCATCACATGAAACTTTCAGCCAGGGCTCTAAAACAAACAAAAGTGAGGACTTTCTGACAGAGTGAATCATTGAACTGCTAAACTCATTGCCAAAAGTGCTGCAGATGCTGAAAGCAAAAGTAGAATCTGACAAATCAACAAGATAAGGCCACAAAGACTTATTAAACACGGAGATCAGAAAATCTTTAAGCCATGAACTGCTGAGGGGTGGGAGAACATATTGGGCAAACATCACTCAATACTTTCCCTGCAGTTACACCCTTTCCTTAATTATCAGCTACTGTCAGAAGCAGGATCCTGAGCTTGATGGGCTTTTGGTTGAGCATAATGGGGCTATTCTTATAATGTGACAAGTCACAAACTGGATTTACTTTAAAATGTTGACACTGGCTTCAGAGTCTTGTACCAGAAGGTGACTAAAGAGCATCCAAGTTAAACTCAGCCCATGGAGTTTAGGATAACAATTAGTCTCTCAGACTTATCTAACTTGCAGTTGTTCAGGTTGCAGCTCCAGTTGATTGTCAAATCCATTAAGCATCACTACTGCAAATGCAAAAGCAGATACTTTTCTATGGCTATGGCTCATGATGAGAGCAAGCCAGCAGGTTACAGCACAAAAGCCAACACACTCTACAAAAGGTCCCTGACAACTAGCTTCGTTAACAGCAAGGATTTTAAGGAAAAAAAAAATTTTAAAGAGTAATATCTTCAAGAAAGGCCCCAAAATTTGAGGACAGGATTGAAATTATTTACAGCATCTGTTCCATGCAGGTAGCTAGAAACCATAGTCAACACTGCTTTGAAGTCTCTGGAGAGTCCTTTGGAAGGAAGCATAGAAGAGTGCATGGTCCCTGCCCCATCTGGACTGTAATGAAAAGCAACACTTGGAGAACAGGGTCTGAAAGATGCTTGTCCAAGCCAGCCCTCAGAAATGAGAAGCAGAGCAGGTCATCACTCCAGAAGATCTGGTGCTAAATTCAAGGAGAAGAAACAATCCAGTTTTATATCCTTGCAGTAAGTGGTGCAGACCCATACTTCATCACATAACAGGCAGCACCACCTGGCAGACTGATCCTCTCTTGTTCGACCACAACGCCAAAGTTTCTGAAAACATCAAGACAGCTCAGTTTTAAGCCAGTTTTAACACTAGCTGGAGAGTCACCAGGACTCTGAGAGCAGTGCAGCAGATGATAGACAATATTGCCATACCCCAAGTCTACTGCCAGAGCTGGATCCTCACACCAACAGCATTTTTCATAAAAGCCAACATTTAATTTTTGTCTGCTAGAAAAGATCACGTATAAAGGGGGGGGAAAAGCCCTAGATTGATGCAGCCTGCAGACCTGACTCAGCCTTTATTGTCTTCAACATAAAGACCCTTGATGCCCCTCCTGGGAGTGGAGTGCAACCTTCAAAGTTGCCTGGAAACGTAAAACATGATAAGACTGTTCAGGTATTGAAGCTGCTCTCAAAAGCCAGGTGAGGACAGCCTCGGGCCCCCACAAAGCTCATGGAGAAACAGCAATTACCAGGAGCAGCAGAGGGAGTTCATTGCCTTTGTCGCCCACATCAAGAGCGCTCAAAAGCCAGACAAGCGGGTGCTCCCAAAGGTGGCATTGGGACATGCAGGCAGGTGTGCCTCACCACTGTGACACATTTCACAGTCACATCAAAACAAGCTCTCTTTTTCCTATTCTTCCCTTGTTCTTCCTCCCTCAGTTCCCCATGCAATGTCTGTCTCCACCTTCTACCATCATCTTGCCACAGCAAGAACAGCCAAATACCTCAGCCCAGAGTCAGAAAATGTAATGCCCAACCTGCTGAGTGTCCTGAGCCAGCTCTCACTCTGCACCTTCCTTTGGGGAACAGTTCTCAGCCATACACATTTCCTCCACCAGACTTGTACTGGTACTGACCTCTACTCTTGAAACAGCCTTCAAAACCCTTATCAAGGCTTCCCTTCACCAGTCACCATCCTAACCCATATACAGTCTTAAAATTACAAGCCCTGGATGCCTGCCAGCTTAAATAATGCAGATCCAAATGACTTTAAATCTTTCTTTTTTTTTTTCCTCTCTGCATTTTCCATACACAGTGTTAAGACCCACAGCAGAAAACTCTGTTTCCCTGTGTTATTCTGTAATTTGCAATGCCACCCACCAAATGGTACAGTAGAAATAGTTAATCACATAGGCTTGGGATATGCATAAGCTGAGTTGTAAAGGTGCTAATAGATATATTTGAATTCAAAAGAGATCTGAGAGGTGGAAAATAATATCTTATTAGTATGCTATATGTGTGTGCAAAGCAGCAGCCCGTTCTCTAAAAGATGTGGGGAAAAAATAGTAGAATCAAAGCCCTCAGCTTCTCTTATAAGAACACATTAAAATCAGTAATCTTTCTACTTTTTCTCATTAGAATTATTAACACCATTGATTTCTATATCACGTAATTTTGAACCATTGAAAAAAATATTACACACAGTAAATCTGCATTTCTGTATATTCACAACCACTCGTGTCTGTCTCTGGGTCCAGCCTCAGGTACCAGCAGGCCAGTGTTTCCATACAACTTGCAGTTTGCCTGGCATTTGAAGAAATGTGTTGAACCTGAATCACGTAGGAAATGGATCCTCAAAATGAGCTGTTAAAATGTACTGAATATGGGCTGAAATAACACAGCATGGAAGCATCTTCAGCTTGGTTGCCTTTATTTCCCAGAACAGACATATTCCTCAAATACATGCAATTTATGGGAATTGCTGTTTCTGTCTTCAACACACTGCTGGTTTGCAGGTTGTTTTCTCCCATTCCCTCTGCTCACTCTGTGACCAACAGCCTTCACAGAGCAGGTCCAACTGAATGTATGACTGAGCACTTATAGCAAGAGGCCAGGGACAGAGGTTCTCCACAGAGGCAAGGGAGAATAAGATCAGTGAAGCACACAGATTATGCGTGGGCGGGATCATATGTTTAAAACTTAGACAAAACAAGTATACCCAAGCAATTAATCCGAGTTTCATTATGACTACTTAATGCGCTCCTGTTAGTCAACTCAGTAATTCCATCACATCCATCACATTTACATCTCAGCTACAGAATTTGGAAATTATTCTGCAAGATACAATTTGGGGGAAAAAAATTATAATTTCTTTTTAAACCTAGGAGCATGAGGGGGAGAATAAATAGTAGGCTATTTGAACATACTCAGAGTGTTTCCACTGGCATGGAGAGGCATAAGATTTCAACCTGATCTCTTTTTAAACTGAATTTCAACATTAAAAATGGATAAATGGGTTGTGCCACCCATAGCACACTCTGGGGACCAGGAGCAGGACTGAATTTTAAAAAGCATTAGGCAGTCCCTGCCTGTAGACATTCTCCCCCCTATCCAGTTCTCTAATGTACAAACTAGCACAGTGAAACCTGCCACTAGAGACTCTGTTTCCACAAGCAAGGGACTACTCTTGCAGAAACTCTTCTTGGTTCATCTGTCTCAAACAGCAAACCCAGATGAGATGAAATTTGCTCCCATGGGCTTCTACTTGGAAGTACTTTCCTTTGTACTGAGTAAGTAAAACAGAAAATGAAACAAAGCAAATCCCTTGGGCATATTCCACTCTCCTCAGCTGTTCAGCATCAACCTCCCAGGGTCTTTAACAGCATGAGTCAGGTTAAGC
This sequence comes from Aphelocoma coerulescens, assembly GCF_041296385.1. Lineage (NCBI taxonomy): Eukaryota > Metazoa > Chordata > Aves > Passeriformes > Corvidae > Aphelocoma > Aphelocoma coerulescens. The sequence continues at coordinate 13,798,177 of NC_091013.1, read as the reverse complement.
AATCTCTGCTGACCAAGGCAACTGGAAGATGCCATCCTGAGTGTGGCACACACACCACGAGGCCACCATGCAGCTCTGGCACCTGCAGGAGGGCACAGCCAGCCAAGTGCCACATCAGCCACTTGCAGCAGGGAGGGCAAACCCATTGCCAACTCTGTGGTCTGACACTGGCTTTGCAGCCCCCATCTTTCAACCTAATGTTGCCTTGAACAGCAAGAAGTTTGTATCCATATTGTATTCAACACACCAGCTGTCTTGGGGATACCAAAAAGATAAAAAACCAGAAAGGAAAATCATCTGTAACAAACACTTTCACCTCTGCAATCACAAAAGCTGTCAAGAATTCAGAGGTCTATAAAGTGAAGCTTCCTGTTCATTCTGAGCACTGGAACAGGTTGCCCAGAGAGGTTGTGGAATCTCCTTCTTTGGAGATACTAGAATTGTCTGGACACAATCCTGAGCAATGTGCTTTAGGAGAGTAGGGAGGTTGGACTAGATGACCTCCCATGATCCCTTTCAACCATTCTGTGTGATTTTGTGATTCATCATTTTCTGGGAACGAGGTGGTGCTCCAGCAAAGCACACAGCACACTATACATGAAAGTCAGGGTGACACAGTAGATGGATAATAAGAATCACATACATCTACTCTGTTCTGCAGGGATCAAAACATCCATTCCCTTATCCATATCCTTTTTGCAAGGATGAATCATGCCTATAGCAAGCATGTTTTCATTAATTAACACTGAATCTGTCTTTCCTGAATTTAAAAAAAAAAATCAAAACACAAATTCATTTTAAAAGTTATGATTAAATGAAACAATGCTCTTCTGTAGGACATTTAAACCTTGCTTAATCATGTGCAAACTTCTAAAATCAACATTTATATAATGGTTGGCCCATCACTTTTTAAATTATTCACAGAATAAAATATTTTATTCTTTTTAGACTGGGTCCTCTACATCACCTCTGGAAAGTATCCCACAAAGTACAAGTATACATGCATTCAAAACATAGTTGCAAAAAACCTGTAGTGCAAAACACAGAACACTCAAAACTAGTTCATGTGCATAGAGGTTTGTAAAGTTGAACTGCATAAAACCCAACAGAAGTGCAAAATACTGAAGACTTGATTACCATTTTTGCACCAGTACAGCCTCCAGGAAGATGCAATATTTTCTTAGTATTTTTCAATTGAATCTTTATCAATAATATTATTATTTTGTTTTCATTGAGTTTTGATTAAACATTTCAGTTTTGGTTTTGTGGTTTTTAATGTTCTGTTAGAAATTGTAGTGTTTCACCTGCCACAGACATCATGGAAAGTATTTGACGCTTCGGGGGTTTTCTTCTGTCCCTGGAGTTACAGCAAAGGCAGCTTCACCATAGAGTTTAGGATCTCCTTTAAAAAAAATCTCTCAAATGAGTGAAAACTATTGCTGCTGGGAGCTCCGTGGGTAGCAGACACACCAGGTGCTGCTGAACATTCAGTTCATGCATTGGGCATAACTGGAACTGGAAATAATTAGAGGAATACTTCAGTCCTGAACTGTGCCTGTTCCTCTAATCCTCTCTGTTGCAACTGTATTTGCTGCTTAGCAGTACCAGTTTTAATTCCCAGTTCCTAATTAGTGCTATCAAGCACCACTCTCTCGATTTCATTATACAGAACTGGATGAAACCTTAGGTCAAGTGTATCTCCCAGGTGAGCTTACATTACCATTTGCTTCCTAGTTTCTATATATGCTCTGCATGTTCCACCTCAAGCGATGGCAGATCCCCTGTAAGTGCTGAAATTGTTCAGCTGGGTCCTCAGGGCACCCCAAAACACAGCAGACACCACACAACAACTGCCACAGCCCTGAGGTGTTCAGCTATGGCCGTGCAGCTGGTAAAAGTAAGCAGCCTAATAGCTGATAAATGTCACCTGGGTTAGCACAAATCATCCTTCACTCAGTGTTTTTCCCATTCTTCCCATCCTCTTTCATGACAAACACTTTGAAATAAAGTTACATAAGCAAAAACTGGTAGTTCACATCCACGACAAATTACGAGCATGAACTACGTGACAACTTTACATATTTACAAGGCTTGGAGGAGGCATTTGGATCATCAAGAGCCCTAACCACATGGTTCTTAATATGCATTTCCAGCTCTCAGGGATATGATGAAGAGTGTTTTCACACTGCTGGCTGAGCACTAATGGATTTGGAGCTGTTAACTGTAGTCCACAGGCATCCTGAGATGGTGAGCTAATGTGCATTTAATTTTGCTCATTTGGTTTAAGCACGACCAGGTTTAGTTATAACACTGTAGTGTCAGCACCAACCATCTGGGGGTTGAACACTGTGAGAAAAGGGTATGAGTGATCGGTGAAACCCTTTGAGAAGGGAAAATTTAAAGAAAAGCAGAAGAAAAACAGAAGAGAAACAGGCAGGGATAAGAAATAGAAAAACATCAGAGAAACAACAGCAATAACAGGCAGTGACAAAATAAAGCACCAAAAAGGAGGGCCTTGAATAAATATCAACATGTCTGGTTGCTCCACACATCTGGGTAAAGACTGGGTGCTGCAAAGAAACTCAATGAAAACATTAATATTAGCAAACTGAGAAATGCCAGTGTTCCTGTTTTAGATATCAGCCCTCAAATTAGGATTTGAGTACTGGATCCTCTCCTGGAAAAAGAGCAATTCTAAAACCATTCAGTTAGTCCTGGAAACATTTAGGGGCTCAATGGCCATTAAGCAGCTTATGTTAAGTTTCCTTCCTGAAAAGCATTCAAAATACAGTATTTCAAAACAAAGGGGGGAGGAAATGCTTTTCAGGGAAGAAACGTAACATAAGCTCCCTTGATATTTTACTGTGAACTTTCACCGGTAAGTTTTGTAAGTTATAACGGGCTGGCAGGATGTTAGCCCAGGAATTAAAGGATGACAAACCAAACATTGATACAGAATCACAGAGTTTTCTGAGTAGGAAGGGACCCACAAGGATAGTGTACAGAAAAACAAGATCATCTCAGGCTTTTAGAAGTGTTGCTACCAGCAGAAAGAGAGTCCAAAGAACCAAAAGGGTCAAAGACATGAAGAGTAGAATATCTGAGCAGAGACACCTCTTCTGCAAACCAGGAACACGATCGTCTTCCTCAGCTCTTGATGTGCACCTCAGGTACATCCCAGCATGTAAGGACCTGAAACCCAGACACATTCCCAGGGAGAATACAAGCAGAAAAAAGTGCCTCCAAGTACTTCAGGGTGAAGGAAAAACAAGAATGCATTACTGTGTCCAAAGCTGTAAGCACAGACCAGCAACCAGACTGACACCACTTCGTCTGACTGGAACCAGCACAGAACAGCATCCTGGCAGGGAGACCATGGACCAGCCCCAGCGTGAAATACTCTTGGCACTAACAAATGGACCAACCATAAAAAAATCTCAATAGATCATTTTCATCCTTATAAATTTTGTTACTAATGATTTCACATCAGTCCAAAAGAACCTTCCATAGCTCTTACCCTGGCGGGGCCTGAAGCAAGGCCAGCTCTGAGCAGACAGTAGGTATATGCCCCTAATTTTTAAGATCAACTGTGTAATACAGCTTTGTCATCACCAGCAACAAAGACTCTCCCAAGAGGAAACCTTGGAGAGCCTGGGGGGGACTTTTAGAATCACATTAAAATATGTCTGGTCTTTAGCATTGGCCTGAATTTCGCTGTTTTTCATGTGGTAATGCAAACTGAAGACAGAGGAAAATCCACCATCTTTGAGTGACTCAAAACAAGCATCAGTTTAAACTGCAATGTCAGATGTACAAGTGGAGTATAGATTCAGAACCTGCTGGCAAATTAATATTTAACAGGAATCTTAGGACTTTAAAAGTGTGCTGCACACTGCAGGCTTTTTTATATTAAAGGAAAGAAACTAAATACCAGCTAAGGTTTTATTATGCATTCATACACTACTTATAATGGGACATTTGTGGAGTGGTCCCTCATACCAAGGTCCTGCAGCAGTTTAGGCCAGGTAGGAGCAGGGATCACAACAGAGGTGAGCTGCCTCCACCACACTAAAGCTGCATCTCACATGTGTGAACACCACCCCGAAGCTGGATGCTGCAAGGGCCAAGCTGTGTCCTGAGCTGAATCAGCTCATTTGGCCTGGGTACTGGGATGGTGTTTTGCAGTAGAAATTGCAGACAAATCCAGAAGGATTAGTGGCTGGAGAGCAGGAGTTGAACTGAGAAACCTGCTCCTCCTGCCAAATAAATGCAGCAAATGAGTCTTGGGGAATCAAGTAGAGGGTGTTATGTGAAGGAAATGAGTACCACTGTCTCCTATAATGAGGGCCCCAAAGGACTGGTTGCACCAATTAAATTAAATCAATTTCATAGCCAATATTGCACTATTGCACAATCATCTGTAGAAAGTGATATTTCAATTAAGAGAATTTTCTCTCAGTTTAGATTAAGACAGTTCACAGTAAATTTTTTAAAAATTAATTTAAACCATTGCTGAAGTGAAATCCGAGCCTTGACAGCACACCATTAGCTGATTTCATGCAAGCCTAGAAAAAGTAACTTCTCAGCAAGATACATAAAGTTATGAGAAAGATTTTTGGGGTTTGTGAGAAGACTTATTATTGCCACTTTTCTAAAATTCATTTCTAAAGCAATGTGAGACTTCCCTTTATTGTGGCTGGCTTTGTGCTTGAGTGCTGCTAAGCAGTTTGTGTACTGAAAAGGGGTTTTTTGCTGATAAAAGATACTGAGAATTCTCTTAAGCTTGGAAAATTAAATGGCCGATGAAGATCTATCAACTTCCAAACATTTTTTTTTAATTAACTTATGAATTCATACAACCAATTATTGCACAGCAGTTTAAAATCTTCAGAAGATTTTTTTGTTTGTTTTTATAGGAGAAAGAAACTCTTGAATGGCAAAACTGGTGAATAGTGTTTGTAGGTAAGCCTGTCCATCAGAAGCAAGAACATTCAGAATTTAAGCATTCAGTCAGACTGACACAGATTTACTGCAAAAAGCAAAAGCATACAGACATTTGAGTTAAGCTGCCTTGTGGGAATACCTATTGGAGTTTTCTTCCCCTGCAGTGAGGTTTTATTGTCACCTCATCTCAGGCAAGGTCCACTCTTGGAATATTTGCCAGTATAATCATCTTCTATGTATATACGGGGAAGGAGGGAGCAAGGAGAGGAGAGAGGGAGGAAACAAGGGAGAGGAGGAGTGAGATCACAGGGCATTTTTAGACTTGCCAGCATAGATACACTTCTGTTGGAAAGTCACTTTAGCTAACCTCATTTGTTTTATTCCTTGTTTTATCATATACCTGGTATAAATAACAATGCTAAGTGTAACTTTTTGCTGTTAGAAGCTTATAAAGACTCAAACTATTACACAACTGTGAGCAATGAACCTACTGCTCATCTAGAGGTTATCTGAGCTGTAGTGAATGGTTTTTCATGTCTCCTCAGCTCGGTTTCATACAAAGTGCAGTGGCTTGCATTATTTCAACTCAGATGGTTTGAGATAGCACTGATAGCAAGGTAGGAATCACTGCATCCACATTCTGCAAAAAAAACTTTCTGTCTGGGAGCAAACTAAGTCACAGCTTCTGCACTGAAAACCTTTTGAACCACTTCAAAGTCTTGCGTGTGCCTGATGGTGTCATGAGAGGGCTGGGCTGTAAAGCTACACCAGATGGCTTCTAGAGTAGCCTATGACCATGACCCAAGAAGGTACATCCTATGGCTCCACTTGCATTGTTCTGTTATGATTTCTGATCATTTCTCCATCCCTCTTATGAACTGGCAGAAATATCAGCCCCCAAATCACAGATGAGCAACGATCCAGTCCTGCCCCTCTGATCCTTCCAGACCTCAGCTCCCTGTGTCCCTTCTTTGAAGCCATACTGGTACAACTCGTGTAAGCAGTTCCAATGTATTAAACTATTCCCTGGGGAGCTTTCCTCACCTAGAAAAGTCGATAATGTCCTTTTTTCAGTTAAGCATTCATTAGTTTTCTGTATGCAAGCCATTGAGTGGGCAGGGAAGAGCAGAAGGATGTGTATTGAGAAGACACAATGTTCTCCTCTGGCAATGTGGGAAGACTGGCACATCATAATGCTCAGGAATAATAATTGCACCTCTAGCACTTCACTACCTACTTGATCAATGTTTAATAAAGATTTAACATACTGATGTTTTTGAAAAGTCACCATCAGTCCAGATACACTGCTTGTGAGGGTCAGGAAAAGGGCAATGGAGCAGAACTCTTAAAAATGGCTCAGTAAGAAATTTGATTGAAACAAATAGAGTTGAAAAGCAAGTTATTATTTCTGACTTTTGCTACCAAAAAGCAAAATTTCAAATAAAAAAAAAAAAGGAACATATTTCCAACAAAAACACTGCAATAGCAGGAATAGTAACTGTCATTTGAGTGACTTGTGTTGCCCCTGACATAGGCCAAGCTCTGTGGTCCAGTTGTACATCACATCATGCCTGAAGATATCATTCCCCCTCAGTCATGAAAACCATTGCGTCTGGGGAACCTGGCTTACAGGGCAAAATGGGGGCTTGAGGAAAACAAATGGCAGCTTCCTGAACAATTTGGCACAGCACTTCCAAAACCAAAGGCACCAGTCTTGGCTGTACTATCTCTGTTTTCAATGAAAAGCACCTATTTCTGCCAAAATGCTATTGAAGTTCAGGTGATTATTTTACTATATCTTAATTGATTGAATATGTTACCTCTCAATTTTTGTGAATTACCTTCCTTGAACCATTGGAGGCAATGATGGACTAATCTTTCTTCTTACATTAAATGTGGTGCTATGGTACTTGACTAATTTTGCTAGACTTTCAAATCTAATAATAGCATTCTACTTAATTGATTTAGTCTTTCTCAATTCCACTTAAATTAGCTTTCTGCTTTAATTAAATCACAACATATTTTATGCCAGGAGAGAATTGGTCATTTTTACCTGCTGGTATAATTACAAAGTATCACCACAATGCACAAGAGAATCCTGAGGTCTTTAGCTATAAATAAGCTTAAGAGTTCATTTTATGCTTCTGTTTTCCCTCCAATATTTATAGCATATTTGCATTGCTGATATGTTTTATGCTGCTATGTTTTACAGCGTTTTGCAGACAGTCTTGCAATTCTCAGTATGCAATAATAGGAATTAAATATTTATGGTTGTGCATAACTTCAATTCTCTCTGCAGTCTTCAGAGTTCCCCATAGAAGTCAGCATTTGTCAGCTCAGAGCCTGCGCTGGCACCAGTGATGATTGTACTGGCACTGCCTCATGCTACAGCAAAGACTCTCTCTAGCCCCAGATCATCCATAATTTCAGTGCATTTCATCCCATCCTCTTCACAGAAAAAAGTTATCAAAGTGAAAACTGTTGCCCTACTTTCCCAGCCTGAGGAAGACATCATCTGAGAGCTGAGATATTGCTTTGGTTTCCATGTATCTCATGCACACCTTGGAGTGGGAGGTTTGACATTGTGTGGGACACTTGTAACTCATGCCTCTGATCAGGCCAAGACTTCAGAGTTCCCTACACCTGAGAATAGGTCACACAAAATACACAAGGAAGAGATGTACAAGCTCTCTCCAGGGTGCTTGAGTCTTGCCCCAGAGGCTGCAGTGAGGGACTGAAGGAGCAGGTTTTCAGGGACAGCTGCTCTTCTTCCATCTGGAGCCACAACAGGACAGGACCAGGAGAGTATCCAAGCTCCCAGCAGAACCAAACCTGCAGCTGACACACACAACAGCTGAGATAAGTCTTTGCCTACTGCTGTCCTGGGTCCTACTGCCTCCTGGGTCTGGGTATCCTCCTTAAAACCCACTCTGGTGCTGTTGATAAACTTTAAGATCCTTTTCTAACTAGAAGACAGAAAAGCCTTGTTACTGGCAGGCCATCTCATGCATTTATTCTAGAAATTTCAAGATTAAATAAGAATCAAAAATTAGAAGTGCTGTTAGCTTCTGTTAACAATGTCTAGACTTTTTATTTCTTTTTCTGTTCTCTTATCTGACCATCTGTGCTGCTTTGAGAACAGGAACTCAAGTTGTTATCTCCACTGTACACGATGAAATGGACCCCGGTAAATCTGCAGGTCCCTCCCCACAACTTTTGCCCTCTGCTATGTAAACTACATTATTTCACAAAGTTATTTTAATGATAATATGGTGCTCTTACATTAGGCCTAATTTCCTTTCAACAGAGCCTCAAAAGAGGGAGCTCATTTACAGCATTCTAAAGCACTTGTATTTCCTTATTGCCTGAACTTTTCTAATATGAATTCTTGTAAGACAGAGCACAACATGAATTATGTGTATCTGTATTCACTCATAAGCCTATAAAAACTTGCATTTACTCCCTTCCTGCTTTTTCTCCTTGTTGGATTTGTTGTTTTCTTCTCAACACAATCTGTTAGGGAACTGGTCCAGAAAGCAAAATATTCATTTGTTATATGTACTCTTTTTTATTGTTCCTAGATATAATTTCAATTTTTGTCTGGCAGAAGGTAGGAAGGGACAGTAATGATTTCTTCTAAAAAATGAAAAAAGCTTAAAAAGTTTTGGAACAAGATTTATGCCTCCAAAGGGCTACTTGCTCAAAATGCCCTGTGTCTCAGTGTGAGCAGAGTTACATGCCTTCCCATCTGAACATCATCTCTGAGTGCCCTGTCTGAAAGAACATTCAGTCTGTACCTTGGACATTCATTAAATAGAAGTAAGGAAATCCTTTTTATAATGCTGCACATAGACACAGAAAATTATCCCTTGTGCATAATTGCAGATGACAATTCTTTTTTTTTTTTTCACATGGGTGTTTGCATACATATGTGTGCATGGATATTGAGACATAAATAATATAAATATGTTATTAATGACTCCCAGTAATAACACTGCTGCATATTCTGGTGGTAAATGACTTAAGAAATCTCCCAAGGGATGTTGTCACTGCAACAACATTGTTCCAACATTGCTGGAATGGGACAAGCGGAGTGGACAATTGCTACAGTCAACTCACTCCTCACGTGGAGATAGAGCCCCTGGTAGCTTTCCATGACAGATCTCTACCTATAGCTGCACCAGCTCTCTACACAAAAACATAGGTAAAGTCTTCAAATCATGTGAAGGCTCACAGCACAAAAGCTAAGATCTGAAAATATTTTATGGAAATATTAAACATTTTAACAAAATACAGCTGTGTAGTAACTGGACTGGTTCAGTAAGTGCTTGGTGTAGTCATGTACATATGGCAGTGTCTATCTGGAGATCTCTGTCAGTCTAAAATTAACCTGAGTTTTAATAAAAGATTGCTAAATGAAAACAGCTAATTAAAGGCAAAGGCAAAAAAGTAGTAACTTCTTAACTTTTATTTTCTACCGCTATGACCACAAACCAGTAGCAGAATTCAATCACTGATCTTACATTTGACCTCACTTAGATGTTACCCACAACCTGCTGATGTAGTAGCTGAAGGCAAAAGAAGTAAGGTGATGAATAATTATAATTAATAATAATAACTCATAATATATTACTGCTACACATATACACAACATGCAAGAAAAAGAAATCACATTAGCAAGAAGAACACATGCAGGAAACCTAGTGCTTTTCCTGAAAAATTGTCCAAACTTCTTCCTTTAAGTAATACTTGGGAGCACATTGGGTTTTAAGGCCAATTGTTCTCACATATTGAAATTCTGGGAACATTGACTTTCTTCATTAAGTCAGAGCTATAATCCATGAGATTGACAATAAAAATATTCATGGTACTTTGTCCAATTTTCAGCTGATTATCATCCTCTGCAAGCAAAGCTGCAGGAAGCAAAAAATTGAGTAACTCATTGAAAAACAGACCAAACTGCTTTACTCTCAAAAAACAGTGTCCATCTTTGGGAACACACTGGCAAATTTAAGTAAGAAACATATTTGTCCGTGATCTACTCAGCATATGACCTACTTCTTACATAACGATTTACTTGAAGTAAATTAAATTAAGCATTGCCAACCATCAAGTCTTTACTTACTGAGCTCTATTGGGCTTGTACCCAAAAAATCCTAATTTAGTGTGAGACTCAACTATTTTTAAAAATTTTTGCAAGTCTGTCCTGTACTTGTTATAGAAGGGACAACTTTGCTACAATCATGTAGCATTATTGACTTGACAGAACTGCTGGTGACCAGACCAACCACTCATCTGCAGTGTGGCTTATGACATTTCACCTCTGGCCTCCTCTGCCCTGCAGCTCCAGTTACTCCTCCAACCAGGCCAAGACCAGCATTTCTCACATAGCTGGAGTGACTTTCCCTCCGGTGGGCTGGAGAGGTCTCCAAGATCACCTGCGACAGAATGGAATGTTCCTCTCACCTTAGAATCACAGAATCATTTAGATGGGAAAAGACTTTTAAGATCATCAAGTCCAACCATTAGGGCTCTTTCTGCAACAAGTCCAGAGAGACTTTTGGCCTGAGGGTACGAAACCTGCTAACAGATTTTGGTAGACTTGCAGTGAGGGAGAACCCAAGCCACAAATCCCAAGCATTTGGGAGAGTGCTCAGGGAAGTATCACTGTGTACTTTCTCTTATCTTCCTCTCTCACTCGAGTATCTGTAGATGGACAAAAGGCAGGATAACTGGTCTGAAATAGTTATTTCTTTGCTTATGTTCATTAGGAATTACTGGCCAAAATTTGATATTCAGAATTCACAGAAAGAATGAGATGATGTAAGTGATGCCATGAAGATTTTTTGCCTTTTCTTTTATACCCCTGTTAATACTTTTTTACAACTTCTGTATTCTTAGTGCTTTTTGCCTACATTCTTGGACTTGTTTGTTCAGCTAGGAGACTAAACATTTTAGAAGCTTCATAGGTAGAGGATAGTGTGCCCCAGACCCCAAGGTCCTCTCCAGAACACATTCTGTAAACTAAGATAGAACCATCCAGGGGAAGGTTCCTTGGGGAGGGGGGCTCATTCAAGCCTCTCATTGGGGAATTTCCCTCGTTCCCTTTTTCCCTTCTCTTTTTGATATTCCAAGGAGTGCAAGTAACTCACTGGCTTTAAGAAATCAATGAACTGTCATGTCCCTGCAAGTAAATGAATGACATTTAGACTTTCCACTATACAAGTTTGAATATCTGATTGATTTTATGCTGGAAAATTTAGTTTAGGCAAGCAGTACTGCTAAAGTCTCATGTATCAAAACAAGACAGACTTTCATTTGAGATCTCCTGAAAAACAGAGTGAAACTGTCCAAACTCTTCAAGTACCCTTGGATTGCTTGACCTTGCAGGGGAGCTACTTGTATCAACCAGGGAAGTGAGCACAGAAGTGAGACTATGCTTCCATCTCTAAGGCCTCCACTTTGCTACACCCTTCTATATGAATGACAAAAATTATCTCAGGAATTAAAGTACAGATTAAAATACAAGTCCAAGATGTTCTCAGAACAAGGGTCTTAGTAGCACAGCAGTAGGTAGCAAAGTTTACAAACTGTGCCATCAGAAAAAAAAAAGCAGTGCAGACACTTCAGCTAGAAACTTCCTGGGGAAATAAGGTGGACAGTGGCTGAAGAACTTGTTCAGACTTTGTGTGCATTAGAGCAAAACCACCCCCAGCCATGTCAGTAACTCCAGGTCACCAAGAACTAAAACTCCCTTCCCAGTACCAAACTGAAGGTCTCACTCAGCTAACTAGTCTACAGTTAAATCTCACTATCTGATTTAATTCTGAGCTTTAAGATTAATTCTTTTTTCTGTCATTTGACTGGATTTTTTTGCCTTCCTTATTAAGGAGAAAGTTGGACTTAAGTTTTATGTTATGACAGCACCCTTCCCTGAGACTATGTGCTGATAAACAAGGCTCTGCAACTTCCATAGCCATTTTTTCTTTTAGATATTAACCAAACCAATAACAATTTTATCTGAAGATAAAGAGGTGACCAACAAAGAGAAAACAGCTTTTTATTACCTTAAACATTCTACAAAGTTGTCAACAAAAGAAGAGTGGGTTGACTGAAATGCACATCAGTCAATAAAGCAGCAATCATCATTTCAAATCACTCAGGGGAAAATATGTTTATCTGGGGCTGCTTTTATGAGTGGAAATTAATTCAGCCAAATTTCAGAGAGGAAAAAATGGCCTTTTGTCAGAGCCACCATAGCAAAATTGTTACTACTTTCTGACTTCTATCACGATGTCAAAACCCAGAATCTCACAGGACATGTGAGTGCAGAGTCCCCTCAAACAGAGATCAAGGAGAGGATATTGCATAGAACCAAAGCCAGCCCCTTCCAGAGCTGGATGTATTCACCCCTAGCCTGATTTGGGTGAAAAAAGAAAACAGTGCAGGGTGAATGTGCCAGCTCAAATCCATGGCCAAGTGTGCTGCTGCATTTCAAATGAATTGCAAGCAGCAGATCAGTTTTACCAAACAAGAAGGGAGCCGCAAGCGTTACGTCTCAGGAAAGCACAGGTTCTGATCACCAGATCAATTCAAGATAAATAACAGAGTATCCCACACAGCCTGCGTATCTTAAATCAGTGCTGCTGAACCATGCCTTTTGAAGCAGAGCTAAAAATGATATTGAAGGTTTTCATGTGGCTTTTACTTCAGAGTGAATCCATTCAGCCTGGGGAGACATAAAGATCCTCTCAGAGAATCTGCTCTTATCTAGCAGCAGCATTCCTGCTTCACCAGGGCTGAGGACACCTTTAATACCAGCATTATCACTCAGGCATCTCTTCCCACAGAACGGAGCCCTAATTTGATGAGTATGTGGAGCATAACACAGAAGCAAATCATGACAGCTTTAGACACTGTGCCCTGCTCATCTCCCCAAACAACTCCACTTCTACTTTCAGTGACTAGTTACCAAACTTTCCTGACAAATGAATCATTACCTATCCACCCATGATTCTTTTGGCAGAAAAAAAAGCCTTGTGCAATATCCATCACTCTGAGGGACAGCAACAATAACTGAAAAACAGCTATTACCAGCAGGGCACTGCTCACAGAGCAAGGGACCAGTGTACAAATCCATGTGCCAGGCTCTCCCAGGCCACAGCACTTGCAGACCACCACCTAGAAACCCCCACCTCTAAAAAGGGACAGGGCTGGCTCCCCAGAACCCCCCACGCTGGGTTTTTGCATGCTGAGAAAAGCTTGGCCACTGCAACTGAGCTAGACAGAGCCAGATCTCCAGGAGAGCTGGTCCCAGCATTGTAGCCCCATTGCTGCACACAAAAGACTCTCAGAGAATGGCTGAGCTCTCCAGTTACCTTAATACCATTACTAACAACTACCTCACACAGCAAAAAAGATTACTTTTACTTTTACGCATTTTTCCTGAACACTTGAAGGAACTATCTCCTAAATACCCTCTTTCCTTTGAAACTCTGAGTTTACCCAGGTAGCATCTCACTCCATGCCTACCTCACCCTCCCTGACTCCACTTTTCCCACATGCATTCCCTCCCCCATTTGTTTTCTCTATCATCAGTGTTCTTCTGCTTAGAATCATTTTTAAATTAAGTTTTCATGTTAGCTCTTTATCAAGTATCTTGATCTAAGTTTGTTCTGCTGAAAAACAAGTAAATGGCATTCAGCAGGTCCCTTCTAATCGAACTCATTCTATGATCCTGTGGCTCTATATTTGCAATTTTTTGTGCAGAGTATAATCTGTGCTGCATCTTCCTGTTATATCATACTGACAGAGGCCCTATCAGCTAATTAAAGATTTTTACAATTTTTCTTTTCTCTGTTTTCTCAGACACAAAGTTCTGATTTTTTTAGTAGCACCTGATTTTTATGGAAGACGTCTTCCAGATAGACATTCTGGAAGCAGCAGCAATAATTTCTGACCTATTATGGGCAAATCAGCAGTATTAAGTGATCTTCAAAGCACTTCTGTAGATGGTACAAAATGTATATAAGCTGCTCCATTGGCAAAATTATCTACCTTCTGGTGCCATTACACAGAACAGCCTAATATGCATAATTACAGTAATTATGCAGAGTACAGCACAAACAAAAACAAAATTATATGCTGCTTCACACTGGCACTCTTTCAGACAGAAATTCATTTTCACATTTACAGTATTGCAAATATGGACAACATTATTAAAGCAGAATTTGAACATAATTATGCATACCAACTCCACATTAAATTGGTGTTTTCCATCTTCAGTAAGTTGTAGGTAGCTGTTGTGATGTCTTTTTGATAGTACACTAAACCACCTAAACTCTTAACAACCTGTAACTCCATCTCTGCTTTTCTTTCAACAGTATCACTGAAAGTTAAATATCACAGTATCACTGAAAGTTAAATATCATAGTATCACTGAAAGTTAAATATCACAGCATCTGTAACCACCTGCTGCCTTCAGTCTAACTGATTCTGCTTTACATAGCATACGGAACTAGTAGAAATTGCCAGACAAGAAATCTTGACTTTGGGACAAAATGGATCTAAAATTGCATCTTCAGGTTATTCTAAATAAGAAATATCCTTCCTTGTTTAGAATTTAAAACATACTTTTTAAGTTTCTCTGTGAAAAACAAGAGAGAGAAAATATTTTAAGCAGGACTGTTTCATTTCAGTTCAATTACTTTTAAGCAAAATGAAAACTTGGAGCCCAAGGTCAGAGATTTCCTACACTGCAGTAACAACCTGCATGAACACAGCTCTTTCCAAAACACACATCCCCTATATCCTAAAATAAAATTTCAAGCTACTGTTATTTTATGCATATGGTTACATAAAAGGAGAACCCCTGTCGGGACACAAGACTGCTCTGACTTTGGGCCTGCCACATTGGCTGGGAGGTATCCTGGACCTTTTCATCCTTTCAGCCCCAGCAGCTGGGCAAGGCCCTGGGGTAAGAACAAGAGGGAGATGAGTGAGTATTTAAGTGTTGAGGGTACCTGGAAAGGACTCATCAGGCACCAGAGATAAGACATTGCTGTGGCTGAAAGAGTATCCAGAACCCATCTAGACAAGTGGAAAGTGTTTGTAGTGCTGGGGTGTGACTGCAGGCAGCGAGCTGCTGCTGGGACAGAAAACCTCCACTTGGAAACTCAGTAGCTGGAAGAGGCAGAATAACAAATGGCCCAGTTTAAAGCCTCCAGGGAAAGAAGGTTGATCCCAGTAGCAATTTTGGAAGTCTTTCTCACCTAACTGTTTGGACAGCAGCTCTTTCACAGATGGTTTCATCTATCCAGGCTTTTGATACTTAGGATTGGGAAGGCAGAGAAGGAAGGATCATTGCAAGCAAGCTGCTGAGCAAAGCCAAACTGAATAATTTGTTAAAGGACTAGTTGTTAAAGGATTAGTAGAACAGTTTTCCACACTGTCACATTATGATGACCTCAGCTCAGAGTGGATACACTGGCAGACATTAAAACCAAGACCACCAGGAAATGCAAAGACTGCAGATGTGAGAGGAAACCCATGAAGCCCTGCTGTGGGTCAGCAGAGACAGGGATGTTCAGACTTGTCCAGACTGATCAAGCATGGGAGAGGAACTCTTGACACCAACAGCCAGGCTCCTTCAGCCACCACCCTGTCCTGAAAGTCCCCATGTCTGAAGAACCATCTGAGCAGAAAAGCACTGTTTCTTTCCAGACATTCCTCTAGTCAGCTCTGAGTGAAAGCTAAAATGCTAACATTGCTTAAGGAAACAAGGCTCTTGGTGTCCAGGCCTGTTTGCCTTTTGTTTGTGTCTCTTCCCTAAACTTTTTTGAGTTCACTGGACAATTTAGATCTAATAAGACAAGCCAGAAGTCTTACAGTCATTAAGTTCCTACACATTTCCTGAAAATAGGGTGTGGGTGGTAGAGAAGACCTCATTAATGCTGCCTGTGAGGGAAAGGCTGGTGAACAAACTCCCACCTCTTTAGAAATCAGATTGTACTCAAAGGAGAGAAAGCAAGTGGTTACGAAAATCCCAAGTGTGGGGAAAGCTTGAGGTCTGCAGAGGACCCAAACAGAAAGATCAACACCACAAACACAAACTTTCCTTCTTCATATCTTTTGACATTCAGTCTTACCATTGGGGGTAATCCAATCTATTTAGTTTCAGGACCTGAAAAGAGAAGGGACCAGATGTGTTTGTGCTTGGAGTCTAAGTGTACACATCTGTGAGCCCACGTAAGCTTCATGCAGGAAGGAAACACTCCTCAGATAACACATGAAGCTGTCATGTATTTTTAACTGCCCTGAGACTGGGGAATTGCCATCTGTAATTGCTGATAGTAGATGACCATTGATAAAATTAATGGAGTCCTGGTTGTCAAGTGGACTGCATTGCACAGACAGGGCAACAGCTGACAAGGAAGGAAAAGAAGAGTTTGGTTACCACAACTTAAAACTAGGGTGAAAGCTTTATAATCAAAGTTGTGGTTGTGGTTCACATATTAGATGAATATTCTGCTTCCAAGTGGAGATGCATCCAGCTGACTCTTTGATAAAATTATCTATTTAATCAAATTCAGAATCAAATAGCAGCCAACTTCTTCACTGTTAATATGGGGGGGAGGGGCTTTTTATATAAATGTTAGCATGTTGTATTCTATGTGGTCTCTGACTGGATCTCCACCAAGTGCAAGGACTCAGTCCTTCACTTTTCTTGGCAGAAAATATTCTACAGTTTTCCTGAAGTTCAAGCCTCAGTTCTCATCCCTACAGCACTCTGACTATATAATAATCTTCAAGTTGTCACTAAGGAGCTATGGCAATTGCTTGAAGACAGTAAGCCAAAGCAGCTTTTCAAACATTTACTTTTTTTCCTATATTCTTTTAATCTTAATAATCACAGACACAACATATAAAAAGATTGAAATATTTTAAATAAGGCAGAGGATATTTTAATTTATTTAATCACAAGATTTTCCAAATGTGACCATTTAAAAAAACATTTCCACTGCAAATATGAAATATTATGAAAAATAAAATGCATTACATAGAATGATTTCAGCTTCTGACATTTTATTTCCATATCTGATTTATTTTATGGGAGTGTTCTGTCCATTTTGCTTTATCCCATGATGTTGTTAGATGAATTAACTTTATGCTCAGATCAAACCACCTCCCTAATAAGTTCGTTTAGCCTTTTGGATGCAGCACTGAAATAAGCACATCCAAGCTAGTCACAAATGAAGATTGCTCTGAGTGGAACTCACTTATGGCCAAAGGCCAATTTCTCACAGTTTTCAGAGGTGGCAAGTTGATAAATCTGGAATGACAGACAGATGCCAGGTCAGTTTTCTGAAAGTTGCATGGGACTTCAGTTTTGCAAAAGGACAAAAAGCTAAGGAACTCAAGGAGCCGAGTTTGATTCATAAGAGAGAAACCCTTTTCAGAGCCTTCTTCCCCTAGACGGGACCTGGGTTCTGCTCTCTGCACCAGTTCCCATGAGAAGGTCCTAGCGACTGATTAAAAATGTATTCTGGATTCACAAAGTCATAGATTGGTTGAGTTTGGAAGGCAGATCATCCTGCAGCACAGGCCTGACCTGTGCTCAGAGCTGAGTCAACAAAGGATAGTTGCCCACGGCTGTGTCCAGTCAGGTTTTGAATGTCTCCAAGGAGTTTTGCCTAGGGGCACTTTTTCCTTGACATTCAACAGCAGAAGAATAGGTGCACTATACAAACTGTATCAACAAATTTGGTAAAAGCAACCATCTCTCCCTAAAACATCACCTCTCTTATTAGACCAGACTGGTCTTTACTAGTACTACTGCTATTGCTACTATAAAATTTCAATTTCCTATTTTGGACTTTAAGAGTAGGTTTTACAGATACTTTACCGGTATTTAAAACCTCCTGCCTCTTACCTCTGCATACTTGAACAGATTGCCTCATATATTCTGTAAAACTATTATTAATCACATTTATTACCTGAAGATTTAAGCCTTCACTTGAGAGATCCATATAGAGAGTGAGAAGGTGCTTTGGGAGAGGCACATTTCTGAGCTGTGTACTTCCATTAATCAAGGCACCAAAGGAAAGATCTCCACCGACACAGCTACACCAGTTCTCAGCAGGCAACAATCTCCCCTTAATGTCTGTAAAGCATTTCTTATTTAACAATACCAGCTAATTAAATAATCAGAGAAGCATATGTCTATGGAGAATCAGAGAAGTATATGCCTATGAAGACTGTTCAGTCCCAGGCACAAGTGTGAGAATGTGGTTTTTTTCTTCTAATTAGCATTGAAGCTAAATTCCTCCTTAACTCTTTATCTTACTGCTCATTTGAATTTCTCAGAAGCATTCATTTTGACTCTAAGAAAAGCTGTGATTCAAATCCTTGCAGCTTTGCTGATGTTCAGATTAGATCTCCTTGTGGAGCAAAGCGTTCCCCAGGACGGCTCTGCTTAGCAGGATGCAGGGTTTGGTATTTGTGTGAATCAATCCAGACCACTTCAGGGTCACTTTTAGCAAAGGAAAGCCTGCCTGTTAAGACCAGATAAGAGTGAGGTCATTGATTTATTTTTTCCTCATTATTTGGCAAGGTTTCAGTTGAAGCCTAAACTCATTATCTCTGTGGAAATACAAACACAACTTGGTCCCTTGAAGCAAGTTAATTTAGTTTGAAAACAGTTAGGGAGTTACCTTCTGAATTCAATTAGCTAATAACTCCTGATGGGTAAAGGTCACAGAAGAGCAAGGCACTGTGCTGTTTTAAGTTAAATGCAGTTCTAAGTAATATCAGAGCAGCACTTCTCCCCTTCTTACTGAGTCATGGCTGCAGCTTCTGGCCACCATCCCCAAATTCTCTGTCAATAAGAGACAAATTTATGCAAGAAGGGATCACCTTCAGGGATGAGAACAGCAGCAGAACCTTTGAGCCACAGCTCCTTCAGTGTCTTCCCTTTCTATTGGAAGTAGATCAGCAGCAAAAGACCTCGTCCCTTTCAACCACACTGAATAAAGCCCCCTTACTCACCAATGTGAATCAAAAGAATGTGTACATTAAAATCCAAATCCCTCTCTGCAACAAGACGCAGTCAAATGCAGTATTCACTTTCTATTCCCAGCTGCAGAGATGGTTCTTACAAGGACTGATGCTGTAGGAGAGCCTGTGTTTCTGCAAAAGATACGACACTTGTGGATCACTCATGGGCCACCAGCTGCAAGAGGCTGTTTCAGGCTGGGCTGGGAAAACATTTCCAGCTTAACATCCAAGTTAAAAAATAATACTGTGATAGAAACACTGACAGGCTTGATCACAGTATAATAACTGTTGGTATTAACTACCATAATAGAGGGGAAGTAAATGGTGGAAGGGCGGCACATTTTAATTGTTCTCTCAAGGAAACACCAGGCTCTGAACTACCCTGGCAATCACGAGCTACAAGCAGTTCCCTCTTAGAGCAACAATTTTTCATTTTATAATGTGAAAGCAAATTTCTTGCCAGTATTACCTCAGGTCATTAGCTATATTGTAATTCTTGTGTTTTTCCAAACTGATTTCCCCCTTAATTTGATTTTGAGCAGCTGATTAAATTTGCCCTCCTTGAAGAAACAGACATTCAATTTAACTCTACTTCAACATTCTCCTGGTATCAAAATACAGCTCTCATGGTCACACTTCTAGCTACAGAGTAATTTTGTCACCGCTTTAAAGGAACATTCTCTAACCAATGACAATATGTTGGCTTGCTCCTGTACATCCATCAGATGTGCTCAGAAAGCAGAACAATAAACTGTACAATGCAAAAAAACTGACAAATCGTTGAACTACAGGATGAAGGAAAACCCAATGCAGCACAGGTATTAATTTTACTTACTTATCCTACAAGGAACCAAATTTGATACCCAGAAGCCTGGGTGTCTCTGGTTCATTACTGAAGTCACCAGGGCTCTCACCTTCTCAGGCAGCTGGATCAATGAGACCTTCCAAATACGTTCTCTTTCAAGACTTCAAGTGGACATCCAGGCTGGGTCTAAATTTTTTTAATAGGGATCAAGCCTTGGGACCCTGTGGATCTCTGAGCTATTTTATGTGCAAAAACATAAAAAAAATTAAACAGAAACATTATGCAGAAGAATTCTGTTAGATCAGATCAAAGGTCCACTTAGTCCAGTATTCCACTGCTGACAGGAGCCAGCAGAAGATACCAAGGAAAACAACTTTTAAAAGGGGTAACCATGCAGTCATTTCTCCACTCTCTCCTCCCCACATCCAGAGCCTGCCACACAGACAGCTCCTTGGGCACAAATGTCATCTTGTTGCCTAATAGTCCCTGATAGATTTCTTTTTCCATTAGTTCACCTGATTGGTTTTGAGCCCATCTAACCTCCTGGCACCCAGCAGAATACTGTAAGACTGGTTCCAGTTTAATCACACACCACAAGGACCAAGTCTGCTGTTGTTTGCTTAAGCCACTACTCAGTAATTCCACCTGATGTCCCTTGCTCTTGTTCTGGGAGAAAGGCAAACAACCATTTGCTACTTATTTTCTCTGTGCCACTCATGATTTTAAACACCGCTATCGCATGCCTTTCCACCTTCCCTTTTCCCATCTAAGGAGTCTATTTAATCAATCTCAATTCAGAAGCTGTTCTTTGTTTGTGAAAACACTTGTCAGGTTTCTCTGTCCCCTTCGAACACTGCCATAGCTTTTCTTAGACGTGGAGATCAGAACAGCGCACAGTAATCAAGAGGTGAATGCACAGCAAAATAATTATTTTGTTTGCTGTGTCTTCCCTAGCAATTTCTGACAATCCATTTGCTTTTGAGCATTGCTCTGCCCTCGGCCAACATTTTTAGAATTACTGACAGCTAATTTGAACTCTCTTCCCTGAGTCACAATAGGTAGTTTAAAGTCCATTTCAGCATTGTACAGTCAGGTTTATTTTTTCCCATGTGCGTTATCTTGTGGTTATTGGCACCAAATGTAGGCTGCCATTTTACTGCAGCACCACTCACCACGTTTTTAAAAGTAGATTTTTATTTTTTCTACCCTGAATAACTCAGTCAAAGAAGCATCCAGCACTATTTAGGACATTTTCCAGACCACTTATGAATACGCCAGGCATCACAGAACTCAGTGCAGATCCCTCTGGGATTCCACTTGTTATCTCCCACTGAAATACCTGACTGTTTATTCCTACTCCTCACGTCATTTCCAGCAGGGAACTTTCCTTTCATCCTGCTACTGTTTTGCTTCTTTAGGATCTTCCAACTGAGGAGCTTATCAAAAGCTTTAGAAAAACCTGAGCACACTGTACCAACCAAATCACCCTAATCTACACTCATGTCAGTGCTTCAGACAAAGAGCAGTGGATTTCTCTCAGACATGATTTCTCTTGACAAAAGCCACGTTGACATGTTTCCAAAGTCCTTTTTAAATACAGGTGTCAAACTGCTATTTTCCTTTTCTGTGGTACAGTGGAGGTGTACTATGTGGTGGAGGTGCAGGAGTTTCTGTTCCGCTACTGAAAGTTGGATGAATCTGAGTGTGCAGTGGTTGCAATGACCAAAAGTCCCTCCAGCCCTAATCATGCAAACAAGACCCTGCTTGCTCTTCTGAACAATGCCAAGCACTGCCTCTTCTCCAAGGATTCCCTGTTTAGTGCCTTCAACTCACAGTCACTCATGTTGCTTTACAGCAGCAGAATCCCTCCCCATCATGACTCTTTCTCCACTAACACTCCTATTTTATTCTGCAGCTGCTCAGTTCTGTGAATTACTCCCACACCTTTAGTGCCCTACACACCCCCACAGAATAACCTTTCCCTCAGCAGCCAGACCTCTCCTGCAGGCAGGCTGCACCTTCCCTGTGAACTCAGGCGTTTCTGGAGCTCATGGAGGGGGGCAGGATCTGCTCTCACAGGGGAGAGGCCCCTGCCTTTCACCCCACGTTCAGCCATCTCTGAAGAACATTACATGACAGAACTAACTTTTAAGGAGGTTTAACAAAACTCCAAATTAAAATTCTCATAGGTTGCCCAGTGAGGAAAATTTTGAACCCACAGAACTATACCGGTGTTTCCTTTTACAATCACAGATTAATCACCTTAGTGTTATGGCTACTCATGTAAAGCCTGAGGCATTAATTAAATTAATGCAAGTGACAGAGTTTCTCTGATAACATTCAGCTATTTGACAACAGATCTGGTAGTTATTTCAAACTGTTGTGGTTATTCCAAATAAAATTTAACTGTACAAACACACTTGGTTTCTAATTTTACCTGGTTTTATGTTAATAGGCTTATTCTTATTTTATTCTTATCCCTTTTCAGATTTTTCATTTAATGCCTTGGAAAACATAAATGTGCACATTTCAGTGGCAATTTAGCTTTTCAGAATATATCACAAGTTCTTAGAGCTGTATACATAAAATAAGTAAAAAATCCACCAGGATCTTAGGGACTGCTTTGCATGTATGAGGTGCCACCTGTAAAAGAATTCAATCAGAAAATTCATTACAAAACGTGAGAAATGGCCCAGAACCTCCAGTCTAGTGTATGCTGAAACTTATGAAGCGGTGTTAAGGGAAAATTGTTTCCAGAAGGCATCAGATAAGATAGCAAAGATAAAGACTTCCAAACAAGGAATTGGAAAACAGACACATAGTGATGCCCAAAATACGCCTTTTTAATTCCAGGTACAAATGCTCTAGTTAATGCTCTAGATCTGTATTCACTCATGTGAAGCGAGACCAGGGATTAAAAATGTTCCTGTCTCTGAAAACAGGTATTATGAAGTATTTTAATAGTAATGGAGTATTCTCAACTGTGGAGGGGCAACCTTTCAGTGGAAGAAAAAGAATTAATTTCAGTTTTTTCACTGACACACTTAGGTGTCTGTGTGCGTACATCTAGAGGCCACGTGAGCTCACAGAGCATTGTAAAAACACAGGCCCTGAGCTTCTCAGTCTTTTTGATATTGAAAGGTGAAACAGGTAAGATGGCACTAGTTTCCTGTTGTGAAACACCCTCAAATGTTTCCTTTCACATGAAATGTCTTTTGAGTAGGACCACTTATGTCCCTGGGGCTACAGTAAGTACCACTAGGCAGCAACCAGTATCATTTACTGCAAAATTTGTGTACAAAAAATCAGCACTCCAGAAGCCAGAAGGACACATGTATAACGAAGATTTCAGTACTTAGCACTCATAAAGAAGGGAAAATTCAGAAATGTTAGATCCCAAACCTAACCACATTAGGACAATCACTGCACAGAAACAGAGCTTGAATGAGCAGTTTCCAACTAATTAAAACCTAATAACCATGGCAATGTTTCCAGCTCTGCATGCTTCACTAAATGTTTCATTTTTTCCACTAACTTTCATTTCATATATTTTAGTAATATTCATGCCTCTTGATGCATTACTGATGCTCAGACTCAGTTCAGTTCTCCCAAGTCTTTATTCCACACTAATTTCCTCAGGTGCCTGAGTAAACCTTTCAGAGATGATGTTCCTCCAAACCAAGCCTGGTCTAGCTGTTTTGAGGTATTTAACCAGGACAGCAGCGTCCGCTGGGCAGAGTGGGAGCAGAGCAATGCCAGACTCCTCCTGGTGATGCCTGTAACCTCATTTTCTCCAAACAGGCTCTGAAAACAGCCCTGACCCTGCTGCATCTCTCAGAAGCAGTTTTCTGCTGGGGAAGGGAGGTGGAAGGAGCTGCTGGCCTCTCCTTCAGCTAGCCCACAGTAGGACAAGCCTGCAGGCACAGCAGAGCAGCTGTACAGACTCCACACACTCTGCCCTTACACAAACCTCATGTAAGAACCACAAAACAATCTGACCCATGGCAAAAGTGTCCTCCACACTTCTGCTTTCAGCCACCCAAAGGCTGGGCACAATTGTTCAGGAACATCACAGTATTTGCTTGTTTCCCCAAAGTCTTTCCTTCAAACGTCTCACAATTACATGGAAGTTCATCTTTCATTTAAAACAATGGCAGTCTGGAGCCTCCATGGAAACCCAGACATGTGAATCCTACCAGGAACCAGACAGCTCTAAAGATCTCCAGGTCTCTTACTGCTACTGCTTTCCATCTTCCAACCTCTTAGCATCTGAGTTTAGCAACACTGCACAAAAGCTCAAGGCATAGGGCTCACCATTTCTTCCTTCCAGGCTTGGGGCTGTTATCTAGCTCACTCTGGAGAGTGAGGAAAGAGGGAGCATTTGGCTGGTCTGCCCAGCAAAGCTCACGCTCTTCCATTGTGGAGCACTGCTGTCACCAACAGCAGGCTTCACACCACAAATGTTCAGGCTAAAAGCAAAATCTTCATAGCTTCTGAAAAACAGACAGCCCCTGTAGCTACAGACAGGACAGACTTGTTTTCCCTGAGTGGCTGCAGAAGGATTTAAGTGCATTTCCTGACCAAGCTATACCTTCTGTCACCTGGAGCCTTCTGCTTCCTCTTTATTTGCAATTTTTCAAAGAAACCCCTCTGTGAGGCAGGACATACTGGTGACAGTCTATCCCTCCCTCCACAGTAACAACCCCACAGCAGCTCTCCTGCCATTATCAGAAACACCCAGGAGCACCGAGATGCGAATGGGAATGCACTGAAGCATGAAGTGGCTTGGGATTATAATGAACTACTGACCCTTAACAAACAATTTGGTAAATATAAACAGTGGTTTGCTGTGGTGACCTACTCAAGCATGTCCAGGCAGCAGGTACAGCAAGCAGGGGACTCTCAAGGTGCACTGCTGCTGCCTGGGGAGGAGCAGAGCACAAAGCTCATGGCACAGCCAAGTCTTTCAGTATCAATGCCAACTTGCTGCAACAGTTTCTGGATGGCTTTATAGTAAGAAAACTGACCAAATGGGTAATAAAAATGAAATTATCAAGATTATGCCGGGTATTTTTAATGAGGCATTTTTAAAATCAATTATTTCTTGCTAAACACTAAGAGGCTCCAGTCTGTTGGTAACGTGGCTGCAGACTCAGGACAAAAAGCATCATGGCAGGCCTTTGAGAAATGGCAGCAAATGTTGCAGACAACCTTGAAGTCTGCTTTCCTACAGGATGATCAGGAGATACAGAATCTGACTTCTTGGGTTGTTTTTTTTTTTAATGCTGCTTGTTTCATTTCCATTAAAAATACCATCTGGCAGAAATTTTATCTCAGAAATCAACACCCAGGTCTAAGAGAGGAGCTCTGCTCCATGAGCTATTCTGTGCTATCAGCTTTCTTAACTGGCAACTTCAGCTCAGTCAATAGTTACTCACAGCAGCTACTTCAAAGCGTAGGCCTGAGGAATAATCCCTTGCAACAGCTACTTGTGCAAAAGATCAACACATCATTCAATGTATCTCAGCAATACTTACCATACTCAAAATCTTAGAAAGTTTTTAAATCTTTTTAAAATAGGGGGCATTATTCAGCAGCAACTCCCACACAGTGAATGACAGAGATGACACAAATTTTGACAAGACAGCTGCAGTTCTGGAGTGGTTCAGATATATTCATCCCTGTGTCCAGGGACAGACTTTGGGTCATGCCTGGAATGGCACAGGGAGCATTAACTGTGCTCATGCAGAAGTGCTATTTTATTTTCAGATTACATGATGGTGTGAACCAACCCAGTCCCCTTTTCATCACTTTAGACTGCATACTGAAGAAAACAGTAGTAGTAGTCTGGTTCTCACTCTCGTATTATGATTTAAGTGTGCAAGTTGCACACTGTGCTTTATTTTAGGCTTCAAGAGCAGCAGAAAAAAGCAAAGCAGCTGCACCCAACTGTAGCAAGTATCAGTATTTTCTAAATATTTTCGTCCATATTTTGATTCTGTAATGGTGAATGAGATTGGAAGGCATAAATTCATAAATGCTTTGCACAAAGGTAGTATACTTCAAGTGTACTACCTATAATACCCACAGTATCTTGAAATCCCTATGCTTTCACTTAAGAATTAGTAAACTTGCTAACTTTTCCAAACTTCTAAGAATGATGCCTTTCTTAAAAAAGAGTAAGCATAAATAAAACTCATAGCTACGTACCATGGGCTTTTTTCCCTTTAATTATGGGAAAACAACAGCACTAGATTTCAAGATTAGTTGTGGTAGATCAAATATTGACTCTTGCACAAAGGCCACCTGGAAAGTTGACAAATCAAAGCAGAAAAAGAGCTTTGACTCTAACGGGAGTTTACTATTAACCCAAAGTAATTTACAGTTTACTACACAACTTATATCCTAAATTAGACTATTGGAGTGAACTATAGGAGACTTAAGACATATACCTATGGTCTGGGGAACACAAATACTGGGTCCATTTCCCCTCCAATTACTAAGAAATTTTGCTTTGCAAGAAAATCTTTAGGTCCTTGCATTAGACCAAGCAGGCAAGCTGAAATAGTTGAACCTCTGAAATATGTGCAAAATTGAGTTGGGATGGGTGAGGATGTTACCATAAAAAAGGAAAAGTCTTCATTTACTTATAGCAATTCTACATGGAGCACAGAGATTTCTGAAAGAGCAGAGAAGAAGCAGGGCCTGTGCACTCCACTCAGATTAGTTAGAGATGATAGCTTTCCAGAGTGCTACCTAAACTCCCAGAAAACTGTGCATAGCTAGCAAAACTGGAAGCAGAAATAAAAATCCAGTATTGATTTCAGCACTCTATAGTGACCAGGTTAAAACTCATTTTCTGTTACCAATTTTCACGTCTTTCACCAGGATTTTTATGGTTGGGGGTTTTTTTCCCGTCCTTTTTAAGAGACTACTGTGGTATCACCAGCATCTTCACTCTCAGAGTTTACCCAATAGTGTAAACTTTTTACTGAAAAAATTATATAAGCCTGATTGTTGTAACAAGTTCACAGGAACTGGGGTTGTTTATGAGGATTGAATATAGATTTCAACTTGCATTTCCTACACCTGTGAATCTCGTATTTTAAAGAAGCAAATACCAGATCCCCAGATTTCAGGAAATTTCAGGCACTTTGAGAACAGAGGACTCCAATTCTTTCAATCGGTATAACAAGCATCGTACTGCCATCTAGTGAGCAATGTAAAAGCAACTGACACATCAAGGTGCACGGATATTTCTCATTACAAGCCATTTTTCTCTTTCATAAGTACAAAAAGAAGAGAAAAGCAAATTTAGGTATAAAACAGTGCTAGAAAACAGATAATATAAAAAGCTTTTCAAGATAAAAGTGAAGAGGCACAGGCAGGCCAGCATAAGGAGAAGAGCTGGAAGGTTTTAAAGACCATGTTATCCCACTATCCTGGGAATGCAGCTTTCTCTCCTACACAGATCATGGGATCACCCATGCTTCAGACAGTAGGATCTATTTTTTGACAACAGCTAAACATTCCATTTCCCTTCACTGCCCAAATGCAAGGCACATAGCACACCCATAAGCCTGAGCA
Organism: Aphelocoma coerulescens; assembly: GCF_041296385.1. Taxonomy (NCBI): domain Eukaryota; kingdom Metazoa; phylum Chordata; class Aves; order Passeriformes; family Corvidae; genus Aphelocoma; species Aphelocoma coerulescens. Next base: position 13,770,786 of record NC_091013.1, on the reverse strand, counting down.
AGGCTTTAGTGGCTACCCACAGAAGAGGCATTCCCCAGCTGTCACCAATAAACACTGGCAACATCTGTCTCTGTTCTGGTTTGAGAGAATATGGAATTCGGTTGCCAGAGGGTTTCTTTCCATCCATGAGGCTGTGATTCAGACACCTGCAAGGGCAGGACACAGCTTTGCTTTTTGTCTGAGCAGAGAGGTGACAAATCTTCCAGCTTTTCCCAAAGGCTGACTGAGCCCAAGGCTTGGACCAGAGTGCTCTAGGCTCAGTTCAGATCTGAGAAGGCAGATCCAAGGGTAGGATCCCGAGGGCAGGAGCCTGTGAACCCCTGTGAATGTCCCTGATGGAGATCGCTGCACTTGACACAGTGGGGTTACTGCTCTGTGGGTGAAGGTCTCTCTTGGTCAGCACCACCAGACAAAGCTGGCTAGGTGATTTTGGGTAGCAAGCTCTGGGCTGTGATGGTCTCAGGGCACAGCAGCAGCATGCTGCCAAGGGCACGTCCAGACAGCCAGCATTGGTTTTCCAGTGATGTCCTTCACAGTTCACTGACTTGCAGAGAACAGCATATGTCTAACAGGTGCTGTTCAGCACTGACTTTCTCGGTCCTCACTTGTCAGTACAACTGTCCAAAAATTGTGCTAGTGCACAGAGATGTTTTGGGCACTTTCTTTGAATACATGCTTGTTAAAGGAAAAAAAAATGAGAGAGCATAAACACACTTGTAACCCACCCCCAGGTGACAGCCAAAGGAAAACTGACGAGGCCCTGCAAGGACTACATGACTTACCAACTCAAGAAGGTGGTTTCACAATGTTTGTTTATATTCACAAACTTGTAGATTCTGTCAGCACCTACAGAGACAGAAGAAAGCTTGGAATAGGAGCTTTAGAAACCATACTCCCCCCTCACCCACTGACTAGCAGTACCAAACACCATTTTTTGCCATGCTCAGTCAAACACATCAGTAACGTGCTCTGTCCTTTTCCTATCACACAGACCCTGCAGGGTTTCTGACACCAATGACATAAGAAGCAGAGTCAGAAGAGAAAGGGAAAGAAATGAAGCAGAACTTTTCTATGGCAGGTGTGTTTGCAGAGGAAAAACATGAATTCCTCTCCAAACACTAATGCATTCCCCAGAGGTAGGCTGCAGGAATAAACATATCTATGATGCTTCTATAGTACAACGTGGCAGATTTTACAAGGTCTATGTTTATATTTATTCAGCCATACTGCTTCCACAAGCTGACAACACAAGCAGCAGTCAGAAGTCAGGATGCAGCTCCTATTAAAGCAAATGCCACCATGCAGCACTCCTCAGCCAGATACACTTTTTCTTCAAGCCCCCTTTGCAGTCAGCACACATGGAGCTGACCCCACCAGTCTGGCCTTAGCAAGAGTCAAAGAGAAGAAGTCTTCTCTAATTGGTAATTTTAATTATGGTCATTCTGTTCCGATCCAATCCCTCTCACAAAACAGATGCTTTCTGCCCTCCTTTCTCCGGCAAAGTTTCCTACGCTATAGATTTTTTTGTCATGCATGACGAGCAATATATTTGTTAAAATGTCCCTGTAAACCACAAGGAGGATAAAACCAATTGCTAGTTTCACCAGCACAATATTGAACATCTGCTCCATCTGTTCCAGGAAATGGTGACAGGTATCTTGCTACAATATATTACACTAATTTTTCCAAGATATTTTTATGTTCGGTCATTTAAATTGCAGTGAGGTATTTTATTACCACACAGAACCTCCATAACCACTTCTAAACTGCTTAGTAGCCAAAATCACTCCCTGCTTACAGAACTTTAGTGCCACCATCAAGCCCTTTGCCAAAACTGACCCATCTTTGTGGGCCTGGATATGGCAGGACATGAGGAATGCTGCCTGCAGCACAGTGGGGGAAAAGAAGGATTTAAGAAATTTCCCTTTATATAATGGTAAGCCCTACCAGCTTCGGAAGAGCTGTATCACAAGATGAATGTAGCACTGTTTCTCTTATCACACTTCAACAGCATCGCTTAATATCACCAATTTAAACTCAAAAATCAGCATTCAGTTCAAGTATTGCATCACTGGGGAAAAAAGAAGACTGCCCATCTCCATTTAGACACTGAAGAGTGATATATATTTGGACTTCATCTTGGATTCCATTTATGAAATTTTTCTTTTTTTAATCACTTGCAGAAGTCTTGAGAGTACAGCATCACCCAGGAAGTCTTTCTTGGTGCTCTTTTGAACTCTGTTCCATGCCTATATAGACTTAATCACATGTGAAGCTCAAATTAGTGCTATTAAACTAACATTATATTCTGCAGATAAAACCCATTTTTGTCCTTCAGCATTTTCTCCACTTACAAGAGGCCTGCTTTTTTTCTATTTTTACTGCATTGATTTTACTGGTTTTCTCTCTCCTTTAGAGGTATGCAGGAATATCTTTCAACTGAGGGTTGTTAACATTATGCAAAGTGCATACCTTGCAACTGTTCTTTTTTTTCAACTTCACTGTATGTCTACCTCTCAAATCACTGCCATTTCCTACAGCTCAAAACACCAGCACAAAGAGAAGAGCAGGGCCAACCAAAATAACTTTCACTGTGAACTCACAGAGGTCATCACTGTCACTTTTCTTATGAGCAGTGAGATTGAGGAAAGCTTGATGTTAAATTTGGTGCTACTAGAGTTGGATCATGTAAGACAGTAATCTCTCAACACATTTTAGCAAGCTTAAATGTAAAACTTGTCTGATTCCAAGATCAGTGGGAGTACAAAGATTGTTTAAGTGTTTTTTTCCACCACAGCCACAGTGCTTAACATGACCAAACAGGTTTTCTTCATCCTCCTTTTAGTGACATGACCTTGATAGGGATGGAGTGTCAAACTCTAACAGCAGCAAAGAAAGGAACAGGTTTTATCCTGCTTTCAACACTTTGGGAGGTATAATCAGAGAATGGCCACCACCAACTCCCTGTGAAAAAACAGGACAAGGGGATCTCATGTGTCATCGAGTCCATTTCCCCTGTAGGCAGACATTTAATACAATTTTTTTATAACTCCACGCATGCTGATCAAGCCCAGTAAATATGCAGGTGTTTTGCTCCCGTACTCATCAGAGGGCTGTTCCAGAGCCTTACCCTTCTGATCCTCAGGAATCTTCAATCCCTTCCTTCAGGCGGGCAAACACATCCAAGTAAGATTATTACTGTGGCAGTAAGGATTATGAACAGCATGACCCTAACTTGTAGAACCTAGACTGGAACTTGAAGGCCAATACCACAAGACATGGGAAAGGAGACCCTTCTGGAGAGAAGTCAGAGCTTTGGGAGAAAGGAACACTAAAATCATAGGCTAAGAAGTACAAGCATGCCTGCAAGATCTTGTTTCTCCCGCTCCTGTGAATTTAATTTTGTGAAGTATCTTTTTAAAGATTGAAATCTGCTGCAGGAAACCACAAAAATAGTAGGATTTTTTCAAGACACAACATATAATCACAGGTGCCTTGCTAATCCTTTTCTTCTTTTACAGAGCCTTTCTTCTTTGAAAACGGCCCTCAACTCAGCGTTTTCTTTTGCCTCTGCTCTTTACATGCCTGTTCTGTATCATTTAAAAAAAAGAAGGAGAGAAATTGTACTGTCCATTCTGACACAGGTACCACACTATCCTGAAGGTACATTTATCACAAATCATCTGCAGAGATAGGGTGCACTGCAGACATTCCTGACATTGTTGGTCTGGAGTAAAACTTTTACTGGACCACCAGTTTTCCCAGAGAATGGCATCCACAGTGCTCAAAACACAAAAAGTCAACACTTTTGATAAAGGACAGCTCCAGCTCTCTCACACCTTAATTTTTAAGGGCCCTGGGTACAATTTAATTGATACACTTGACAGATGACCTAACCTGTCCCAGTCCAATAGGTATGCCTAGTTCAACCAGAAATTGTGCTGCAAAGCCTTACCAACTGCTTGTCACAGCCTAGTTACTGTCTTCAAAATCTTGTTATTAAATGCACTGTGGAATTACATTCTATCTATCCTTATCTGTGATAAATATGTAATTGTTTTGTGATATGAACCACAATCTACTCAGCACTGAGAAAAATGATCTTTCACAGGGCAAACTTGAACCAAGGCATCTGGGTCACAGAGATGATCACAGCGTTGGACCATGTCTCCTGTAAGCATTGAGGTTGTTCAGCCTGGAGAAGAGAAGGCTCTGGGGAGACGTTAGAGCAGCCTTCCAGTACCTAAAGGGGGCTTATAAGAAGGATGGGGACAGACTTTTTAGTAGGGCCTGTTGTGATAAGACAAGGAGTAATGGTTTTAAACTACAAAACAGTACATTAAGACTAAATGTAAAGAAGACATTTTTTACAGTAAGGGCGGCAAAACACTGGCACAGGTTGACCAGAGAGCTGGTGGATGCCCCAACCCTGGAAACATTCAAGGTCAGGCTGGATAAGGCTCTGAGCAACCTGATCTAGTTGAAAATGACCCTGCCATTGCAGGGGTATTAGAATAGATTATCTTTAAAGGTCCCTTCCAACCAAACCATTTTGTGATTCAATGAATTAAAACACTTAGTATTTCATTTCTGTCAAACCACACTCATACATCCACCACGTGCACCACATGGAGCCCATTCAGCCCGCCTGGCAACAATTCCAGATTTTGAGCCCGAGGCAGTGCCCTTTTTCGCATTTCCTGTATTCATGAGGCCAGAACGCACAAGCTGCACTTGGCATAGCTGGGTATGACCGCGAGTGATGCCCTGCCCACAGAACCCACGCTGCCACAGATAAGAGAGATGATAGCAGATGGGAAGCCTCTCACGCTGATAGTTTCCTTCTGCAATCACACGCTCCGGATACGTGCGCGCTCTCTCTCCACACACACGGGTATTTTTCCCCTCTTTCTCTACACACATACACAATTCCCGTCTCCTCCGAGGCCGAGCCCCACCGGCACTGCCCGGGCTCAGCGCCCGGTCCCACGGAGGGAACAGGGCCCGGGGCGACTGTGCCGGGCTGGGGTTCCTATCCCGGACCGGGGGTGGCCGTGCTGTGCCCCGGGGTGGCTGTGCCGGGCCCGGGGGAAGCACACAGCTCCCCGTGCCCGCTCCCGCCTCCCCGAGCCCCGGCCAGGCCAGGCCATGCGGCGGGAGCGTGTGCGGACCAAGCTCCTCCCCGCCGCCGCCGCCGCCCCTCGCCGCGCCGCGGGGACGTGCAGTCGCTCGGCGGGACATGGAGGCGGCCGGCCGGGCCGGGGTCCGGCGCCAGGCGCTGCTGCTGCTCCTGGTGGCGGCGGCGCTGGGAGGCGAAGCGGAGGCGGAGGAGCCGCGCCCGGCGCGGCAGCGCGGGGACGAGCAGTGCCATTACTACGCGGGCGGGCAGGTGTACCCCGGGGAGGCGGCTCGGCTGCCTGTCTCCGACCACTCGCTGCACCTCAGCCAGGCCAAGAGTAGGTGCCGGGCGGGGATGGGGCCGGGGCGGGGATGTGCCCGCAGTGCGCTCCGGGCTGCGGGGCGGAGGGGGGCGGCGGCAGCGCCACGTCAGGCGGAGCGCGCGGGGGCTCCCGATGCCCTCGCTTCCCTTCCCTTCCCTACGCCGGCTCTGCGTGCAGCCTCCGGGGAGGCCGCGGCAGGCACGGGAGGGGCGGGCGAACCGGCCCCCGCCAGCCCCTTCCAGACCTGCATTTCCATCGTGGTCCCCGCCGCCGTCTCACGGGCGTCCAGCAAGGTCTCTGGTTGCAGAAATGGCGAACGAGTTCAGGGAAGCGCTTTAAGGCACACACAGGAATGTTTTGTGCTCACGCCGCGATCAGAAGCAATGAACGGGCACGTCTGTAACCCGCTGTCACCGCGCTGGGTTTGGCACTGGCTTTTGTGCCTGTGCTCTGTTGTGATTTAAAGGCTTTATATGACAGACCTGGGGGCAAACACCGTAAATCGCGCCGCAGTGAGATGTTCAGGGATACCAGCTCCAAGTCCCGTTCTGCAGCACAGAGAGTACAGAGAGATCACACAAAAATTATCTTCCCTGTGAGAATGTACAGCTTTAACATCCTTTCCCTTTACTGAGCCAGGGTGTACGTTCTCTTTTAAACGTTTGCAAGCAGATGTTAAAAAAAAAAAAAAAAAAGCAGCCAAGATATTTGTAACCAACATTGTTTGGGTTTTTTCTCCCTTTGCAATGTCAGTTATTACAGATGGGTGTTTATAACTGCAAAAACAATAACCTTAATTTAGAAGGGGGTCCAAACATGCAGTATTTTGTTTAATATTTTTTCCTTCTCCCTCCTAATCTGAAGGTCCTTGTTATACATCCTCGCTAACTATATTCTGCTGCTGTGGGCTGTCCTAAGAACAGGAGAGCCAAACAATTCAGGCACCATCCAGATAATATTTAAGATTCCACATATTTTTCTCTGAAGCTTTTCCCTAATTTCCTGGAGATGTATGTCAACGTCCTTGACATGTATTGAGATCACCTTGTAATTCCAGCATACGCTATCTTTTGTCTCAGAATTCACATTGCTATGAAAATAGTACCTGGCAGATTAATTTTTAATATTTTAAATTCAAGGTTAATCTCTTCTGATAGGAATAGTAAATTTATTTCATGCATTTCAACTGGATATTTTTTTAAAGCACAGCTGCCTTCAATTTGCTTAGGAGCTGTAATTTAATAAACATATGTTGCATTTTTAGGCATTTGTCTCTAAACGTGTTGTGGCATGTATTTTTTGTGGACCAGAACTCCCCTGGCTAAAATGGAGCAATGTGAATTTGAACTACCTTATGCCTCTGGTTCACAACAGCTATTCCTAACAAAACAGTGTGGGTACCTGAAGTATTGAACAGCTTCCCCTTCAGTCTAGCAGGTGCCTTGAGCTGGCAGGGCACACATGGTTTGTTCAGGAGGCCCAGATAAGGTTTGTGTGGCCTTGATTGTCAGTTATTAGCAGGGCTCACGTACAAGCACAAGTTGGCCAAATTATTTACTTTCCATGTGTACTAAAACCTTCATTTGTTCATCATTCTGCACCCCCTGTTTAGAGCTGTAAAGCAGTTTCATTGTAGAACTGTGCTGCAGGTTGTTTTTCAAGCAAAAGGAAGAACAGCTGTCCTTGGACAGCTTGGTTTGAACACGGGCATCATATTCTGACTTTTAATTGAACATTCTTTGCATTTCAGTCTCCAAGCCAGCACCTTACTGGGAGGGAACAGCAGTCATTAATGGAGAGTTTAAAGAGCTGAAATTAACAGATTATGAAGGAAAATATCTTGTCTTCTTCTTCTATCCTCTGGACTTGTAAGTAAGAGCACTGTAGACATACCAAGACTGAGTGCAGCTACACTAGATTCGTAATTCATTAATTCTTCTCTTTTTTTGAGGTCTTGTATTTTTGTTTGGTAAGAATTTGGGAGAGAAGAAAGGAGTGACAGAAGAAAATGTATTATTTGCATTTGTTTTCTCATCATGCATTGGTAAAATTGCAACACAGTCTTTGTCCTAATAACTGTGTCACTAATTTGTGTCTCCACACAAAAAAACCAACTTCGTAGTTCCCCAGTTAGGCAGCTTCTGTGTTCTGTTTCATGCTGTAAATCAGTGCTGCAAATAGAAGACAGCATCCCAACTATATTTTCTAGACTGTGTCTATCCAAGAGGTGGCATTTTCCCTTTAAGCTCATCCTGTAACATCCTAAGAGCATTTAACATTAACCTCCTTTATTTAGAATGCAGTAACTTCATTGATGGAGTGAAAACATCTCTGCTTTCTAAGGCACAGTCCCATTCTTTTCCACAAAATGAAGATGCATAACTGCTTTAATATTTTAACATGATTAGCTTTAGCACTTCAGTTCTTCTGTAGTACAAAAAGTTGAAGACAAATTAGTTAAAACTTGCAGACATGCTCAGTAGCAACAAATTATACTATGATTCTCTGAAAAATTTGGCTTATCGTGCTTAAATTCAGACAGTTAATATTCATAAAATCTAAAAGAAAGTCACTGTAAAAACTCTGAATCCAGACTGTAAGATAACTGTAGATTTATAGTCTTCAGAAATAATCCATTTGTAGCTAAGCTGGAGTCTGAGGGTGGAGGATTTGTCAGGCAGCATTTTGGTTAAATACTTGAAGAAGCAATAAAAATAAGCAAAAGCTGAAATAATTTATGATAAATCCATCATTTTAAGTTAAGCAGAGAATTTACTGGCTTTCTCATAAAATTTGGACTTCTATCTTGTCTTAAATTTTCTAGTACGTTTGTCTGTCCAACTGAGATAATCGCCTTCAGTGACCGAATTGAAGAATTCAGAGCAATAAATACCGAAGTAGTAGCATGTTCTGTGGACTCCAAATTCACTCACTTAGCATGGTATGTATCTACCTCTTGTCTTTCACTAAACATTGTTCATGGTTCAATCTTAGCTGAAGAACAGTCCTCCCCAGATTTTCAGCCTGTGTAGGTATATCATAATGTGTGAAAGTGTGATGCTATTGACACAAATGTTTAAAATAAATTACAACCCCAGTGTGTGAAAGTACCTTTATTTTTGAAGCTTGTTTCATGTATATTGCTTGCAATATGTCATGTCTCAGTCCAAAAAATAGTACAAATACAAAAAGAAAATAGAAAACAATGAAACTATCAGTAAATGCTTCACATTGTCCCAGTTCCTGAGCATGTTGGCATAAAGCAAATGTGACTGATAAGAAAGAGGTCACATTAACAGATATGGACAAAACCTACGAAAGATCTACTGAACATTCTGTTCAAGCCACAAATACTGTTCATCTCCTTTGTGTGCAGAACAGAAAATATGTCACTTGCATTGAATCCTTCTGTCCATACTGACCTGGTTTGTGATTGCTGACTTGTGTAGGGAATATAAATCTGTATGAGAAATACATCTATATTTCCTTCAAAGGATTAATACTCCCCGTAAGCAAGGAGGACTTGGACCAATGAAGATTCCCCTTCTTTCTGATCTGACACACCAGATTTCAAAGGATTATGGAGTGTATCTGGAAGATCAAGGACATACACTTAGGTATTTCACTGGATCGCAGTTCACTTGGGTTTTTGCTGGGGTAATTCTTAATGCTTTGTATTTAAAGAAGCATTTGAAATTTTTCTTTGAGAGCAGATTTTACTTGGGGATTCATAACAAGCAACAAATATTGAAGAATACGAAAAAATATAGTCATAATGAGTCAGAAGAGGGATCAAGGCAGGGCAAATATGCAGGATTCACCAGAACTACAGTTGCTCAGGGACCTCCCAAGTCCAAGTGGAGTCAAGACTAAAGTTACCTAAAGAGTTACGTTTGCCAAAAACTGAATAGTGTCTTTTGGGATCCCTGTAATGACAGAGCATCTGCACACACCCTGGCAGGACCTGTCAAAGCTTAGTTTTATGTTCTGCAAAGAAGTATTCCTTTTTGGTTTTAGCTTTAGCTCAGCTCATGTCATGTGATACCCAGGTAAAAAATAGTAGGTCACTGGTGGTGGGTGCTGTATGGTGTTTGCAAAGATCAAATTCCTCCCATCCAGCAGACATAAAATAGTGCATAAAAACAACACTATCATTAATTCTGTTTCCTAACACACACACACACTTTTTTTTCCCCACAGAGGCCTTTTCATTATTGACAATAAGAGAATCCTTCGACAGATCACAATGAATGACCTTCCTGTTGGGAGATCAGTGGATGAAACACTTCGTTTAGTACAAGCATTCCAGTACACAGACAAACATGGAGAAGGTGCTCTTTTAGATACTGCCATATTGGAAATTGTTTTACTTAGCCTGGAAGCTGTATTTGTAGCTTTTTGGAGGAAAGATGCTCTGTAGCATTAAGGACTGGCCTCATGCAGTAACTGAAGTGGTTTGATTGCCCTGCTTAATTCTGTGGTTCCAGGTCCTTAGGCTGTTTCTAGAATAGTAATTTACATTTTGCTTCACATCCACGAGAATGAGAGCATAAAGCATTCCTTAGTGTGAATTTTGGCATTACGTACCATGTGTCACAAGCATAAATTTGTACAGAATATGAGGCTGTGAAGAATGAGGCCAAATATTTCAGTACAGTTTTGCATACTAAAGTAATGGAGATGCAGGCCATCCTTGTCCTGTGCCATTCATTGAGGAGCTGTGACAAGTAATTGTGTTTCATGTCAAGATACGTGGTGATACTGTGGAAATTCTAGCACCATTTATACTTGTGTCTTCTTTATAAGTGCTATGTGATCATCTTTCCCCAACAAAGAAGTTTTACTCTCTTCAGATCATTACTTTGTATCAAAAATTGTTATTCCTCCAGTTCAAGCATAGGGTGAACTTTTCACATTTCTTTAAATAATTTATTGGAAGATTTGTTCAAATATGAATACATGTTCAGCAGCTTAACTGCCAGTTCAACTCAATGTCACCAGGCATTCGAAAGTACCTTTATATGGAGGCACAACTCATTATTCTGCTGTGCTGTACAGACTTGGAAAGATAGATGCTGATACTTAGGCTATGCACATCCGACTAAGGAAATTTATCCACATTTTGTTACAAAGCCATCTTACAGAATGTTGATTTGCAGGGTTTCCAGAATACCACGATTTTTCCTAGCTTTTATGTGAATGTTGAGGAGAGCCTCTGTAGATGCCTCATTGGTTTCTTTGTGCAGAATAACAGTTCTCCACAATTCCTACTAGCATTTGAGGCATTTTGTCTGTCAGCATATCTTAAAGCAGTGTAATGTGGCATAACTGCTTGGAATGAAACCTCAGAGGGAGAGCTCTGAACGGATGAGAGCTTTACTCCAGAATATGCAGCTGTACACGTGGTCCCAGGGCTCCCAGCCACACTGCGTGGTAAGCACATGCTGTGATCCCTTTGCTCCTAAGCAAGGCTAAAAATAAAATCAGTCTCTTGTGGAATCTTTGAACTGATTTCTTTATTAAAAAATTCCCCTAGTTTTGGTTTTAAAGAAAGAAAGGTAGGTCTCTGGGTAGTCACCTGAATTTTAGTACAAAACTTCTGGTTTTACTAGAAGAGGTGTTCATTCTCGGACACTGCTTTGCTAATACTTCGTGTAGAAGGGCACAAGAATTAAACTAAGGCATAGGCATCCATCCAGAGATCTGCAGTTTTCAGGTAACAGAAGTGGTAGGTTGTGTCAGGTATAAACTGTTAGGTCACCATCCCACGTGTAAAGAAAACTGCACATTTAATAGTTTCAAATATTGACATGTGACACTTAGTTCATGGTGTTTTACTTCATGGTCAGAAAGACAATTTTGAGCACACAAAAGTCAGTGTGTGTAAATATACTTCAGCTTTGTCCCTTTTTTTTTTTCAGTTTGCCCTGCTGGTTGGAAACCTGGCAGTGAAACAGTAAGTCACTGTTTATATTAACATGCATGTACTACCAACAAGCACTCAGTCCTCATTTCTACTAAAACCAAATCCAAAATCTTAGCAACTTTCAATGAGAAGGTATGATTAATCTCACATTATTGAAGTTACATCTTTTGGATTGCTATTGATTTCATTAGGGGCTTGTTTCCATCACAGTAGACATGTCCCAGTTGTTTCAAACTCCTGGTGTGTGAACAAAATTCACTTGATCAGCAGTGAGTTTGTGATCAAGAACTTTTTTCCCGTTAACACCTGATGAGGGAAAGTTGGAAACTCTTGAGGTAGTTGTATCTTCTTGGTTATTTGTCCATATAAATTCTTGGTGCAGTTGATTCTTACTGCAGATCATGAGCACTACCCAAAAAAAGAAAGATAGAAGTTCCCAGGCTGCTGTTGTATGTGCCAGAGCCAGTGCCATTATCAGCACTCCTGCAGGGAGCACTGTTTTGCTGTGCAATTGCCTCCCTTCTTTGTTACTCCTGGGCTCCATGTGACTGCAGGCAGAGGAGCCAGAGTTCAGATAAACACCCATTGAACTTGTTTGTGTTCCCTGGCCCAGGGTGAGCCTCAGCAGAATAATGAAACTTTCACCAGAGGTCTGAGCTGCCTCGCTCAGATGAGATCACTGTCATTTATTTGAGCATGTGGCTTCCTTCTGAACCATCTGGTGATGACAGAGCACTGTTGTTAACGAGCTGGCTTAACAAAAACCAGGTCCCAGAAGCCTCTAAGCAGAGTTAGTGAGCATTGTACTTGATAGTAAAAAACAGTGGAATGTTAAACCATGTTTCCTTGATGGATGAGAAAACGTCCCAGGATGACTGGAGGCTGGGAATCAATTTTTTCAAGCTGGCAGAGGAGTGTCATAGTGGGGAAAGCTGGATATTAAGACTGTAAAATGAAAGAGGGCTGGCTGGCCTAACATTCGTATTTTGGTACTGAAAACTTCTGCCCTCCATAACTAGGATCACCTAGATAACAATGGCATTAACATACTTTCTAAAAAACAGTCTTAAAATGCTGATAGTAACAGCTCCAATACTGCCAATTTCATAATCTAAAGCAATACATAAGCATTCTCCATCTCCTCTGTGCAAAACATGCAGATAATAGCAGAGTAGATGAAAAAGCCTTTCTTAAAGATGTAGTCATGCCTTCTAAATGTGTTTGATTTAATTAGATCAAACCAGAGGAAGCCATGAGAGTGTGGTGGCCAAGGGAAGAACTGTAAGTAAATTCTAAACCTCTAGATTAAAGACATTAATTTATCAAAATACCTTGCTTTTGGGGCAAGCTGTCAAAATTCTTCCTTTGGTAGGCTGCACTCTCTCACGCCTCAGTCAGTTGAATCTCTCTGCTACTGCTGTTACATACCTTTAGAGATGAACAGTAATCTAGTACCAAATCAACTGATAAATTACTCTTCAGTGTTGCTAGTGAGTTGGCAGTAGCATCCTGCTATGAAATACTGTGCTGTTCTGGCTTTATAGTTTGTTGTGTTTTCGTGGCTTTGGTTTTTGACTAACATTTCCATTTTCTTTCTTGCACAGATAATTCCAGATCCAGCTGGAAAACTGAAGTATTTTGATAAACTAAACTGAGGCTCGCATCTGTTGAACTAAATAGGTCACATTCAGCTTGATTTTTGCCAATAAAATTTCATTAATTTTGGTACTTTCTTGAGTTTGATTAATATCTAACAGCAGTAAAACATTAAAGGGCTCGTTTAAACAGAAGTCTAACCTGTGTGAAGCACAGGTACCTCATTAGTTATTAGAGCATATTCTTATGAAATACATGTTTTCTCTTTAGGGTTTGTTTAGATACTCAGTCTTCCCCAAATTCACTTCTCTTAACATCTTGGGCTTAGATTGATGACTTTTGCTATTAATATATTTCTTAATTTCTGCAAAAATCTTGTGTGTTTTTCTTGTGTGTAGAAACTACAGCTAGAAAAGGGCCACTTGGTTATGGTACATTTGTCTCTAGTCCAGAGGCAATAGCAGTAACCTCAAAGCCAGGAATAAGTTACAGTTGCTGAATTAAATTTCCAGTCTGTGTAAAGCTTGAAAACATCTTTCCAGCTACTAAGAAGATACCCTATACGATATAAATCAATACATCTGCACTGAAAAAAACACAGCTCTGCTGGTTCATGTTGATTCAAGGGCTGAACCAGTAAATTTTTCTATGCTTGAATTTGTAGTGTTTGTGCTGATAAGATTGATTCTCTTTCACACTTCCTGAGTTAGATCCCTGTCCCTACACTGTTAACAGATGGATGTGGTGGACAGTGTCCTATGCAAATCCACTCATTACCTGTGGTTCCTAGTTTTAATGGAGTAGTTGTAGTCTTTCCCAAGATAAGTACTGGCATGTGATCATCGGAAACTTTTGTGGCTGATGGACGTGGATTTCTTCTTCCAAGGGAAATGTAAGACATACTTGTGTGCACTGGAGAACCCTTTCCTAAGGATGTCATCTTGCTTCTTCCTACCTCTTCCTCTTTCTGACATGTTATTGTAGAGTCTGTGCAACTGGAAAAACAGCAACTGAAATATATGTCAGCTTTTCACCAGTCTTGAAAAGGTGACCAGCACCTTCGTGCTCCAATCTGTACCACTACATTATTACTCTTAGTTGGATCCCACATGCCTGAGAACTCAGTTCCCCTTCCCTCACCAGACCATACAATTCTCTGCCCTTTATACAGACGCTTCACTACAGTTCTGTAGAACCAGGCCAGGAGATGGATTTGCACTGTGAAGTTAAATGATTTTGTGGACTTAGGTGAGTATTGAGCAGCTCTCTGTGTTAGTCACTGCAGGCACAGAGCACGAGAGGCTGCTTCACTTCAGCTCTGATACAAATAACACCTACGCCCATGCCACAGGCAGAGGGAACCACAGCCAGAGCAAGCAGAGCTCTACTGAGCTTCCACCTGCCTGTCCCTGTGAGGTCTGGGGAAAGAAGGAGTCCCTCATCCCATCTAGATGGTAAGAGGCAGAACGGGGACAATGCCAAACCCCAAAGGCTGCTAACGTGCTGCTCCAGCCTGTGATGGCAAAGACCAGAGGGCAGCATGTAGAGAGGTGCTTTCCCACATGACTAGGTTGTTAATCACCTTGAGTTTTACTCTGGATTCTGTTTACATCAACCCTGAAGCACCAAGAACAACACACAGAATGTTCAGATAACTCCAAGCCACTGCAGCATGACAACTGCGGGCCCAGCTATTACATAGATATTCATCAGCAGCCCAAGGCACAAAACAAATACAACACTTGGGCCCCCTTTAGAAATGGTGCCTGTGCCCTGCTCCCCAAAGGCCTTGCCCACCTCTCCAGCCAGGCGGCTCTCAGTCACACCTAATGCTCTCCCAGCTGCAGGAACCTCGGTGGCACTGAGCCAGCCAGTGACACCTGATACAGACACAGGTGAGTTACCAGCCACGTGCTGAACACACTCCACCCAGCCCAGGGCTCCTTGCAGAGCCCAGTGAGCAGTGAGTTACAGCAACAAAGCCACAGGGTGTAGCACTGGAGCACAGTCAGCACCACTGCAGCAGCTGTCAAAAGCTGTAGAGACTGAGCCGAGAACAGAAAACAGCACTGAGAACACTTAGTGACTGAAGAAAACTGGGGCCATCTGCATGCTTTGTTTGCAATTGCAAATGTAGGTCCCAGAGCATAGCTGTGCCAACTTTCAGGGTTTTTATAAATGCAGATTTACATTTTAAACGTGCAGGAAGGGATGGGATAAGGATTTTTTTTAAATGCAGTTCAATGGGGATAAAAAGTATCAGAGAAATGGGGAAGTAGTCCTTAAGCAGACTTGAGTTGTCATGTGATTGTACATGCTTGAGATGAACAAATGACAAAGCAGTCTGTTCTTCCAGTACTCTTTACCTGAGGTTTGAAATAAGTGGAAAAATTAAATTTCATGTATCTATGCTTTCCCAAACTCTGGGATATATTATGGGGCCTCTCTTGGAAGTGCATAAAATGTAGATGCTATTGTGAGCCTGTCTTCTCAACAGAAAGAGCAAAAATGCTCCTGCAAGGCAAGTAATGACTAATAACAAGACAGAGTCTTCAACTTCCTCTGCTATTTTGGGCAAGCCTCCCACACCCCACTACTGCACCCTCAGCTGTTAAACTATATGTGGTGGTGAGGTCTGCAGCTGAAAGCCATCTTTTCAAGCAGGATGGATCTAGCTGAGACCTGGATGTCACTTCCAGAAGTATTGAAGAAGCATCAATTCAGATAATAATAATGGCACAGATTTTTGATGTTATTAGCTGATGTAGCCCTCTGCAGCCTTCCTGAGTTACGCCCAGGAAGGTTCCTTGCCCACAGAAACCTCTTCCTCTGCAAACTCAAGTATATCCAAAAAATAACAACCACATTGCTGGGAGCCTGTACTGGTATTGTGTTTACAGTTAGACTCAATGATCTGACAGGTATTTTCCAACCTATTACCTACAGGTAGGGAAATGGGCAGTGATGACAGGCTAGCACAGCTCTTTTGAGAGTGCTATGGAGGTCATACATAGTTCTGGAGACCAAGTTGCTCTGTAGAACTCTCTCTGTAATCTGATCTCAGCTGAGCTGAAATGAGCTGATGCCAGTCAGAGCAAGCTCTGTGGTGTGATTTATCTCTAATGCAGATGGCACCTGCCTTCTCAACAGAAAAACCAAAGAGCTGAGCAGTTACCACGAAGTAGTGATGCTGTGAGTAAGGACCAGAACCTCTACCAATCTTCTTTCTGAGTGCCCCAAGCACCAATCCCCAGAGTCCCATTCCCCTTCTCCAGAAATCTCCCATTTCTCCTATGTAACAGAAGGGAAGCAAGGACCAGCCAATGTCCAGCAGTGCCTCCAGCCTCATGGACTGGAGCCCCACAGGGCTGAGGATCTCTGCTGGCAGAGAAGTGCTCCAGTATATTTTCTGTGCAGGTCTCGTCATCCAACTACACCTTCCACAAAAGGAGTCCCCAAATTCTCTTTCATGAAAGCTGAACATTTACCCTTTTATTTTCCTGTCAGCTTGTTCCTAACCCAAGAAGAAATGATCTCTCCCATGCCTAGTTAAGAATGAAGTGAGAGGAGAATCAGCAATCAAACCAGTGTCACCAGACAAAGGCTGGACTGGACGTGCAGTAAAACCCACTGACCATGCAGTGAGTTTAGAGCAGGTTTCTGAACTAGAACTGTTGCTCAGTGGCCCACGTTGCACCAGCTCCTGTAAACTTCTTCCCAGAGTGCTGTACCCCAGAATATAGCTGCAAAGGAATGGTCTGTATTTGAAAAAGGGCTACTAGAAGCTGTTACATGAAGTTTAAGTAAGTAATTTTACTATTTTTTTAACCACTGAAAAATAAAAACATTCGAAACAAAGCACTCCTTTGAGCACTTAATTCAGCCAGTCCCACAGAAATCTCCTTTTATATCACTATTAAGTGAGAGGGCAAGGGGAGGCAATCCTGCTCCTCCTCACTGTATTCCAAGACATGATGGGCACAGACATTTGCTTCCTGCTACAGAGCCACAGTAAATTAATTCTACAGATAAGTTTACTATAAATAAAAATATTTTCTAGCAATTCCTTTAGGCTTCTGTGGTAATGGTTAGTCACCTACAGTAGTGACAGGTTGTATGTAAGTTGCAACATAAACCAAACAAATTACTATCTTGAAATATTTTAATTCTAAATGTGAGATCTGAGAACATTTTTTCTCACACACACAAAGGCACAAAGCAGCATGCATACCTCTGAACAAAGACACATGTAGCCTGTCACCAGAGAGGGCGACACCTTGGAGTTACCTTCTCGGAGTAGAAAATGCATGCGTACACATACATAGCAATAAACAGAAAAGCATATATCTTTTATGTATGTGTATATACACACACAAACACATTCTGCATGTCTGTACATACATTCTGTAACTACTATCATTGTGCTATGTGATTAAGTTATCATGAACTTTGAGAACACATCAATTTTTCTAGGCATCTTCATTTGTGGCATTCATTTTCTTCACTGTCCAGAGGTTCTGATGTCACACCTTCCTCCATAGTCTATTACCTCTTCCTCTCCTCTCCAACCATTTCCCAAAGGCTGAATTTAGAAATTATGTTAAATTCATCTTTAAATGCAGCTGAAAAGTCAGTAGAGGACAAACTTGACATCCCCTTAACTTACAAGTGTTAAAAAAGAGTGATCCAGGTAGGACCACCAGGTCAGTGATAAAAACCTGCAGGAGTAATACATAGTTCTGAAATAGATCCTTTCATTTCCTGCCTTCCTATTTATTTTTTAACAGTCACCATTGATCCCTGCAGGGAGGGGGAAGAAGCTCAGATAGAATTTCAGTTCTCTATTTGTGTGGTCAGTCTAATAGAGTCAGTTTTAAAAAGGAAAAACCCAGGAAATACAATGTTATCTCCACAGCATCACAACAATTAAAGAAAAATATTTTAACATCATAGATGTTAACATCAAGATTTTAACAGAGCTGAGTCAGCACTGGAGTGTGGCTGAAGAGAGAAACTCTATGGAAGGAACCAAGAGTTTACTATCAGGGCAATGCATGAATCTGTTCTGGATCAGGCCACACCCCTGTGCCTCCTCTGGAAAGCCATCTAACTCATCCATAACAGCAGCTGAATCTTAGGAAGGAAAGGCTGATGTGTAACATGCCGATTATTACACTGGTCAATTACAGTTCCTCACAGGAATAGCAAAGAGCTGTTAGGAGTCATGAACCTCATGCCATCCTAGCACCAAAGGAAACTGGTCCTAATTGTGACTGTCTCAGGCTTTCTTACTAAGAAATAAAAGCTCAACATGCTGCTTTATTTTATCAACCTGCTTCATGCCTCTGTCCTGATTCACACAATTCCTATTTGCTGCATTCTCTTTTCAAAAGACTTTAAACCTCACATGGAAGCCAGAATCTGTTCTTGTGTATTGTAAGACATGACATTTCATCCATTTAACTACTGAGCCTAACTCCTCTTTGGCTGTCCTGATCAGTTAGGACATCAATCTTGACATGAAGGTACCAGAGATCCAGGTTTGTGCTTGTGACATACTCACTACTAAAAGCTGATGCCTCCCATCCACTCAGCTTCCTGGTTTCAAGAAATTGGAGATTATTAAAACTTTCTCCATTACATCAGAAGTGTTTCAGTATCAAGTACTCTGTTCCTGTTATTTATTTGCCATAATTATGTCCACTGTGGTGTCCCCTCTGTGGTAGGGAAGTACTCTGACCTTCACAGGTAAACTTGACAAGCTTCAGAGCTGTGCAGTACTCATACTGCACTACAGTCCACTAAGAGAACAGATAAATAATCCAGCTGAGGAGGAGACTGTCCTCTAGCTGTAACACCCCTCAGTGGGATAAAGATCCTCCCATCATTCAGCAGCTGCTTTGGGAGTTGCTCAACACAGATTCTCAGGACCCCTAATGGCAGCACCAAACATCACCATAACCATTTGGGCAGCATTTACCTTTTTTGTTCCCAATCCTTAGTAAACAAAAATGTTCTGTTCTACAATGCTATTTCCCAGTCCCACCCACTCTCAACAATCAGACCTCTAGTGCCCAGGCCATGAGAAGTAATTCACTAAGGAACTCACAGTTATATATTAAAACAAAAAACCAAAAAACTTAGAAGAGGCTGCCAAGGACACAAACAGAACGCCAGAAAATACCATCTGGCCACCTCCTTTCATTGCAAAAATCAGTTTCCTCCCAAGGGAACATGAAACCATCCAAACAGAAGCTGCAATAACCTTGTAAAATCCACACTGATGGGAAACACCTGCTTTCCACTGTGCACACACTAGTAACTTCTGAGCCTCTGCTGCTGCTTAGATGCATGTGTCCTTGCAAAAAAAGAATTATGACCCTTAACCTAATTTACACAAGAATGTAGGTCAAATTGTTTCACCTGGGTTTATCTACTTATTGCACACCTTCTTCTGACAGAACTTCTACCCCTTATCAGGGAAACACAAAGGAGAGGCTACTAAGGGAAAGGCAGCAGATGGTGACAAGACAGCAAAGGTTGTAATGAGATCTCTCAAAGCAGACAAAGAGAGTCTACCAAAAGCCTAAGACTGTATTTTTTCAGCCTCTTTTCCTAGCACTGGCATGTAAAAGATTTCAACAAATTCTAATAGTAAAGAATAAAAAAAATCCAAATATATGCAAATACATAAAGAGTACTAAACCAGCAGGGTTTGGTGTGGAGCTTGGGTTTGGTTGGTTTGGGGGTTGTTTGGTTTGGGGTGGTCGTTGGGCTTTTCTTTGAGTATTACAAGCACCTCTCCATTAGCCACCTGTGGTGACAGCTTTTGCCAAGACAGCATGCTGCTACACTGCTGAGGCAGCACCCAGTGCCTGTCACATTTCTTTCATGACTGCAGTAAAGTGTCGCTTCCCATCTAAATACAACATGGACTCTGAAATAAAGTGGACAAAAGAGAGAACCACATTAGGAACTTAGTATCAATAGTGGGCAACTCCAACTACACAGATTGGCAAAAACAAGAAGCAATCCACACTGTCATCAAAGCATAAAACGTATGTGGTTTGCCATGAATAAATTACTCAAATAGTTCATCTATTAAAATGACCAGTGTTCCAAGAGAAAGAAATCCATCTTTTTTACAGAATTATGATGACAACATATTAATGGGATACTTGCCTCCATATGTCTTAGGTACAACTTGTGGGACCTCATTTTCTGATATAAATGTAAAATGGAAAATATTGGTAGTATGGTGCTCCCTGGTATTTGCATTGTAAACTTCACTGTGTACTCGAACCTGGATGTAGTTGTTTTCTGTGTAACAGACCTACACAGTTAAAACAAGAGTTAGAGCTTGTAATTTACCACCAGTGCTGAAAACTGTAACAGACTTCATTATAGCATTTAACAAGGAAAGTCACACACTCTCATAACACAGTTCATTATCAGTGACTAACACTGGTGACAGCAAAGGCAAGGTTTGCTCCTTTTCAAAAGGAAATCAACTCCTACCTGTCCAGAAAGCAGTAATAAGGATCCAACTTCAACTGGCTTCTGAAACATGATATCATCAACAGATACGATAAAGGGTCTGGAACCCCTGAGGAAGCAAACAAGAAATTTATTTTTAAGAATAAAAAGCATGTTTGAAGACATTTAAAATATCTACTTGTCAGCATTTTAATGAAGGGTTACTAGAGAATAAATCTCTTCCTTAAAGAGAGGCTACAGGAAGTGTTAAGGAGTTATGTCATCACCGGAGGAAATCTCTCACACCAATGAAGTACACACTAAGGACACATTATTGCACCATTATTGTATTTTATGACTTACACTTGCTAGACAATCTTCATGCCATCATTGCTCAGGCCTCAGTTTTTCAAGGACTGACACAAACCACTGAACTTTACTATGCTTATTAACTTACACATAGACCTTTGCTGGGTGATGACTTCAGTCACACTTCCTAAGCTCAAGCAGTTAATAGAAGAAGTTCAGAACCCATTCCTCTTGTGTACTGAATGCAAAGATGTAATATTTATTTGATAGAGTGAATATGTTATATGGTTAAAAAGTCCATCTCAATAGCTTGGTAAGATAAAAGAAAACAGAAAATCGATGTATTTTCTATCTTGACAAGTAATGCTTAAAACTCAAACTTCAAGGAGCAAGGTGCCAATCTCTTTGTAAACATGACAGCTGTTCCAAGTAGAGCAGCACTGTGCACTAATAGTGCATGATTCTACCAGACACCTAAGTTTTTTCAGCTCAGACTGTCATTAGGTTGGTTAGCTTGGGTTCCCAACCTCTGTGTATGTGCACAATGCTCTGGATTATATAACTATTGCAGATCTACAACTCACCCATAGCTGCAAGCAGTTGCCCATCCCAGTTCAAATGCCTTTCTCATGAGAAAACCCCCAAAGATCCTATTGAAGATGTTCCGTTCCTGTACATAGAAACAAATACCAAATTCTTTTCAAAGCCTTGTGTTGAAGTCTGCACTTCAGTTCACAGTATTTAACAGAAGTCCCAACACCTGAATATATAAAAAGCACTACTGAAATACATATGTAAAATTGAAAATGCCCAAGGCAACTTTACTTATTAGGAGCTCTATTATCTGACTAATCTGACAGCAAAGGTAACAACTCAAAACTGTATCAGCAACCAAAGGTCAAATGTTTTGCAAACACTTTGCAAAGGAATTTCTTTACACATAATGAACAGTCTGGTAAGAAAACAAGGTCATTAAAAATCGTCCATTTTGCAGTGGTAATCCATACAAACAAAAAACTGGTGAAAGAAACTAGGCTCTAAATACATTGCAAGGACTGCAGAACCCAAATAAAATAATGGTCTGACTAATCTTACATGAAAATTCATAGAGTCATAGAATGGATTGGGTTGGAAGGGATCTTAAAGATATCTCATTCCAACCTCCCTGCCATGAGCAGGGACACCTTGCACTAGACCAGGTTGCTCAGACCCCCACTCAGTCTGAACATTTCCAGGGTTGGGGCACCCACAAATTCTCTGGGCAACCTGTTCCAGAGCTTTACCACAATCACAGTAAAAAACTTCTTCCTAATATCTATTCTAAACCTCTCCCCTTTCAGTTTAAAGCCACTACCCCTTGTCCTGTCACTATCCTTGTAAAAATTCCCTCTCAAAGTTACTTCTCAAGTAACTTTCTGTAATTCATTAATATTTCTCAAAATACCTCAGGATGGCAAATCTGCAGGGCTTTTAGCTTTGCATCTTCCATCCACACTGAATTGGGTGGTAATTTACGACTCTGGAAACTCACTGTCCTTTGGAAGAGACAATAAACTTTATAGTCCACAGAATTAGCAGAATTCAGCAAGCCAAAAAAGCATAAATAGCAAATGCAGACACACACCACAAAAAAAAAAAAAAAAAAAAACAAAAAAAAAAAAAAAAAAACAAAAAAAAAAAAAAAAAAAACAAAAAAAAAAAAAAAAACACAAAATCATAGAACACCACAATAAAACCCAAAACAGAAATGGTATCACTAAACAGTTCCAGCTGACCTTGAAGCCTTATCTAAAGCTGTCCTTTGATTTGTTACTGCAATAAACCTATGCTCCTGATCTTTCAAAAACTTCTGCTAATATTCAAGTTTATGTGAATGAAGAGGCTTGAGAAAGGTACATGAAAGAAAAGATGAATCACAATCACAAAGTGCTTACTTTGTCAGAAAAGCTTTGCTCTGTTTTTTGTCATAATAAGAAATAAAAGCACACAGTGAGCTAATAGAATAATTCAACATCAAACATGCAGACAGTTTTTGAAGTTTTCAAACCCAGATGGAACGTGTACAAAGTACAACTGCTAATTTTAAGGTAAAGCATGTCTGCCTCTGGTAAACAGACTTAAATTAACAACTGTATAGGCTAATAAGTTAAAATTATAAAATATCACAAATACAACATTGCACTAATGTAATTAGACATTGTTCTATCACTGTTGGCATCAGACAACTTCACACCAATCTCAAGTATAAGAAAAATATGCTAACAACTCCCTCAAATAATGTTGACAGGTATTGTATTTAAAACACACTGCAAGGTTATTTGGTCAAAAGGTGGCCAGTTCCTGCCCTCACAGGTTTTTTTATTAGATATCATGGCAGAAAACTGATTGTGCAAGTCATGACCATTCCATTCTCTTACTTGGTTAAACATCATTAACCTTTTTCTTCAAAATTATTCCTAACAGCTTGTTTAGAACAACAGAAAACTCTTCGAAGAACTGCATATGTCACAATAGAGTTTGTACCTGCATTTCAAATAAACCACCACAGAATTTAAATGTGCATTTATTCCAGACTACCCTCTTATGAGCACCCACTCAAAAGGCACTTTTCTGTTTGATAACATGACAGTTCTCCTTCACCCCTCCCCTTCTTGCCTTGTGTCCAATGTATTAAGGAATATATCATGGACAATGTTTCTTTCTTCTGCAGTGGGAGCCATTTTCAGTAAGGAAGCAGTGCTGAAATCAATCCTCCTCATCTTGTTCACTGAATATTAAAAAAAAAACATAGTATTAGAGTTTAAAGAAAACACAAATAATGGCTCTGAAGATTTTAACCTCGAATCAACTGTCTTTCCAGTTTTCCTTTTCCCCCTGCAAGTTAAATCCTGTAACTTCATGGGCCTATAGATCCAAACAGAAATTTGGTTTTTAGAATTGACTGCATTGAAATAAAGATAAAGCAGAAATTCAGTAGTACCTCATGAATGTGATGAAGAACTTCTATATGTATTTTATGACACCCACACACTGTTCCTACAGAAAACTTGAGTACTCCCCTCAAAGTACACAACATATCTAACAAGAAACCCTACAGAACAATCAGCTTCAGGTTTTGCTAATGGTACAAGAACTTTATTTCCTCCCAGCTATTAAGTTGCAACTGAGGCAGATGTGCATACTACCAGGAAATACAACATACATTCCCCTTGCTTGAAGATTTCTTCCTCCTCAGGGCTCTCAGGAATGAGTGGATTAACAAATGCTGGCCTATGGACAGGAAGTTTTTTTTAAGTTACCAACTTCACAAGAATTTCTCCTGTAAATACATTATAACAGTCTTCCATTTTTATTCACATACACAGAACAAGATGAATGACATACTTCAGGTTATATGACAGAAATAAACATGGCTGCCAACAGAGTATCACATTAGCTTTAATTCTGAACAGGCAGCTAAGTGATCCAACCACTACCTAGTGCAATCAGGAAAGAGAAAGTGACACATCCATGGTTCTTAAGAAGCTAAAATTGTACCCATAAATTATAATGAAGACTGTTCAAGAAGAAAGCTGTTCCAAAACTCAGCAAATAAAAACATGATGATTTACGATAGTTGAAACCAAAACTTGATTGGTACCACTCCTCCTGGAATAGAAGGAGCACAGTGCCGTAGCCAGCAAGTGTTTTTATAATCTCCGTGTTCCCTTGACAGCCTTATCTACAGCCAAAAGCTGTTTACCACGTGCACCACTTATCAAAGATTATAACATGCCTTGAGCACAAATTTCTGCTTGTTTTACTGCACAAGTAAGTTTACTTTAACCTAATTATATAACATTATTTTCACAAGTAAAGACAAATGCTTAATTTCAAGAGTCATTCTTCCCCATAATTTCTAATTATTATTTTTCTACTTTCGATATTTATACAAATGCTGAGAACAACATACATCCATGTACATATACACACATGCACACACACAGAGACCTGCTGAAAAATTCATTTCTACTCCAAGCCTTTACTTGGGCTGCCAACAAGAGACAGAGAGGATCTTTTCTCTTAGAACAAGCTGCTCTTTCCTGGTTTGCTAAACCTCTGGGTTTTGGAGACCACCAGCTCCTTCTCCATCACAGAGCTCATGTCCCCTCTCCTCAGCTCAGCATACATCTACATCAGATCTCCTGACCAAGCTCCAAGTTGCTGAGATGCAAGTTTGCTGTGATCCCAAAGCCACACAACCATGTTTCTGTGGGGCTACAGCCAACCTAACGTATCCTGTACCTCTCTGAAGAGTTTTGACCTCACATAAATACCCTTCTTATATGGACAGAATGCTTCCAAAACACAGCCAGTCAGTGGCCACCTAGTTTGTACAACAGCCACTGGAGTTGGCACCTATCTGCACAAGTCCACGTAGGCTTGTCCTCAGTCAATCTGCTACTGAAGAATTACATCAAAGTTGATGTAATTATTTCAAAAAATTAGTCTTTAAAATGGGAACCATAATATAATTGGATTTCTTAATGTATAGTATGTTCACTGGTTCTAGAAAAAAAAATCTGAAGAAAATCAACCTAGAAACTACTTCTAATTTATCAGGACTGCATAATTCTATCATGTAAAACCCCTTCATTAAACATAACCTTCTTTGGTAGATACAAGCAATTATTTAAACTAATTAGAAACAGAGAAATGTTTATTACTTTGGCAGACTATACAGGAAAGAGATAAGAATTACAGCCAATTTTTCTGATGCTGGAGTCATAAATCTAAACTGCAACTGAGCAGCCTTTTATTCTAATGACCAAGGAATTACAGAGAAAGTAAAACCAGAAAAATAACAAAATAAGTGTCTGGGGTTTTTTTAAGTTCTGTGTAATACTTAAGTTCCATCTTAGTTACACAAGCAAGTTTTAACCTGAGTTATACTGATGACACCTATTGTCTATTAGGGAATTAATGGTATTGCTCACTCAAAGTCTACTTAACCACTGAAACTCAATCATTAACTACTAGAATGCAGGTGGGTTTCTGGCAGACTCATTCACTTCTGTGTTCATTCAGACCAGTCACTCAAACACAGAGAAAAATCTGTTTAAAAAAAGGGTCAGATCCCAAGACTGTCAGCAATTCCTGGTATCATGACTGCTAAAATCAAGTCTGAAGCTTGTCACAGGAAAGTCAACACTTGCCAGCAGAAAGCATCAACTATGTGGTTTATTGATGACCTACATTATACGACTTCTACCCATACAGAGCAAGCTGCCATGTTTGCCACTTTCAGTACAGCAGAAGTTAGGAAACTTTTCCTGTCCTACAAATTACCGTGTATTCTCTGGGTCCCGGGCCACCATGACAAAGGTTGCATCTAACACAGGGCTGTAATCACCATCATGTAGCTAAAAGAGACAGGAAAAATGTATTACTGAACTCTAAAATTGTAAATGTGCTTAGCAAGCTGTTTACCTGACATGAACTATTCAATCACACTGTTAATTCTGCTTACTTTCACATTCTGTCATTCCTTCCAACACCTCTTGCAATAGGTCAAAGAAAAGGAAATAGTTAAAACTTTCCTTTCAGAAATTCTACAATGTAAACATTTTCCAGGTTGTTAAAAACTTTGAGCTGGGAGGGGAGGAAATCAACACAGGCATTGTAAAAGGACCTGCTTAACCTTTACTCTGAGAAGTGCCATAGCATTTTTTAATACCAAATTGCCACTAATGCCAGCACTGTAAGGAGTTCAGACAAAAAAGGTGTAACATTTATCTTCTACATCAGAGACTTTACTTCAGGAGAGCAACTGAATAAAAAATATTTACCCATTTACCTGAATTATCACAGAATCATAGAATCACAGCATGATTTGTGTTAGAAGGAAGCTTAAAGACATCCAGTCCAAACACCCCTGCCATGGGCAGGGACAGCTTCCAAGATCAGGTGGCTCAAAGTCTCTTCCAACCCAGCCTTGGAACACTTCAGGGATGGGGCATCTCTGCTTCTCTGGGCAACCTGTTCCCCTACCTCACCATCCTCATAGCAAATAATTTCTTCCCACAATCTCATCTAAACCCATTCTCTCAGTCTGAAGCCATTCCCCCCTTGTCCTGCCACTATATGCCCTTGTAAATTCCCCCTGAAGCACCTCATGCCTGTTGTAAGATGGAGAGAGGTCACAAGAACCAACCTGCAGCATGTGCATCTTCACTTCCATAGAGGTCTTCCCAACCCAAGAAACATTGCCTGTGAATTTGATGTCACAGTCTGGATGTATAATCTTCTGGCACAAATCTACAAGACAAACATTAGGGGTTACTGGAGACAGATCACTCACAATTATCCTAGAATGGCCAGATTCTCTAGGACCTTTATGTGATCTGGAAGTGGCAACACACACAAAGACAACCCAGAAAAGACAGTTGTTGCAAGGGACCATGCTGCTTGTCTGCAGTTTCTGCCCCTGCAGACTTCTGAAGCCAGAACAGGAGTAGGAAGCAGGCACACAGGTGGACAGCAGACTCAAGGAAGTGCTCAGCAGAACAGGCAACACAGGCAAGATCCAAGTCCACCAGGATAAACACAGTGCAATAATGAAGCTAGGAACCTGCATGCCAAAATAAAACTAAGCACAAAAGTGCAGGAGCCATGGAAGTCGTATTTTGAAGGGAAGTGACATATGAATGCTGAAAAGCATCTACAAAACCCCCTTCCCACCTCCTGTCAACAAAAGCCACAAAACTTCAAAGCTAAAATAAGATGAAGTGAACAAAACAGGAGTGAAGAAGGTATCCTCAATAACAACCATGGGAAGGCAGTAGCTGGTGAAAGAGTAAGACGAGCAGATTAAACTATTTTTATTTACTAAATTGCCACTTACTGATTTTATCCACCAGAGCTGTGACTATGGACAAAGGAGACCTTGGCTGCATTTCCTGCTTGGTGTGAGTGTAGCAAATAAGAACTGTGGAAAGACCAAAAATTGAGTCAGCTCTTTAATAAAAACATAAGTGGAACAGATCAAAGTCATCTTTGCAAACCATAAGAGGTACCTGGAAAACACAAACTAAAGTATCCTACTACAGGAGAGCACACCTTCCACATTTTCATGTATGTAACACATGGGATTGCTATAAAGAAAACAGCAGCAGATGTCTCAGTTTTATGCATATTTACTTACTACAAAGATAAATTTAACTAAGCATTTGAAACCAGCTCATCACTTGACTTTCAATCCCACATAATCTCTTCGCTCTACCTCTGCAGCTCCCTGTCTCAGACTCTTCCTATGTTCTATTTTGATTTCATGAAGGCTGTCCAAAGATATATGCTATCTGAGGACTTTTTAAATACTGATTCCTTTCAAGAGGTGGAGATTAAATAAACTGTGCCTTACAGGCATGAAACCATAGTCAGAGGTATTTATCACATTGCAATTACTACTAGCTAAACCATACTTAAACTAATTAGGTTTGCGCATAAGAGCACATCCAAGTAAACAGACTCCTTGGAGTAATTCAAGGCTGCAAAGATATATTTTTTTCTAGTGCTCATGTAATTTTCACTCAACACAGACTTTCATTTTCAAAAGTATCTGTCTTGTACTCACTGAGATAAGAGAGAAAGAATCCCCATATGGGCCATTCACTTCAGAGTTGGACTTGATGATCTTTGTGGGTCCCTTCCAAACCAGAATATTCTGTGTTCTGGAAGATCTCTATCCTTCCAAGTAAGCTAAGATGCTTTTTCCCTATGTTTACTGAAGTCACAATTCTAAAACCTGTTAAGCTTATCAACTTATACCATTACGATTACCCCCAATATTGTCTAATTGGGACAGAATCTTGATTAACCCAAAACAATACATCCCCAGCAGAACTGACTGGAGCCCAGTATGACTGCAAACAAGGCAAAAACATTCTGTGCTTTCACAGGAAAAAAGTAAGATCTTCACAGATTTCTGGGCAAAATAAACAAGGTACAGAATGAAAAACAGGCTCATGTCATCTTAACAATGGAAGGTAGCCAATAGTTTGAAGTCTCCTTTTCTAATTCAGGACAGATACTAAAGCCAGTATCTTCCACGTCCCAGGAAGAAACATCAGTCATGCAGCTATTTTGTCTATCCTCAATAGACATGCATTCATTTCTTTCTCTGCCTTCCTCAATTTTGTCCATCTGGACTCTCAGAAGGAACAGAAAAAAACTGTTTTATTCACAACTTTCCCTTAATAAGCACTTAATTCCTTGTCAAAAACCTCCATCAAAAAGCTCCCAACCAGCTACAGAACTTGGATGAAGGAAGAAATCACCTGGTGATGTTTTAAGATAAAAGTATCTCCCAGCTCTATTAACAACCTCACACTTGTAATACAGAAGTCAAAGATCTTGAACTTTTCAAGACCACAAATAAATAAAAGGAGAAAAAAATTAAGAAAGTTAACTCATGAAACAACTGAGTTGGTTTTACCCTTAACAACAATTTGCAGAACCCAAGAATATACACCGATTGTTTTTAATTTGTTCTCAGTGGATACATTACATTCTTTCCAGATTATACTCTCTTGTCCCTAAAGGGACGATTAAAATATTTGCATCTCATTATCTGTTTAAAATATTTGCATCTCATCATCTGTTTAAAATATTTGCATCTCATTATCTGTTGGGGCTTGTGTCAGTTTTTGTTGAGGTTTTTTCAAGATTAAAAAAAAATCGTAAGTTTTCATTTTCAAGATGCACTTCACAAATTTTCTCTAAGTTCACATTCAATGCAAATTTATAACGTAGGATCACTTTTCAGTAAATTACTTTTGTACCTGGTCCTTTACAAATCTGACAGAGGTAGGAAGCTGAACAATTTTGCTTCCATCTGTTCTTTATCATCCTTCCTTCTCTTTCAGTACCAGTGTCTTCTTTTTTCCCTTCCCTTTTGCAATAGCACAATTATGGGTTTCCCTCCAAGGTCATACTGTGTGTCTTGGGGTGACCACACTGTGCCACACCAAACAGTGCTCAGCAGTAGTCAAATTCACTTTGTGCAGCCTTTACAAGGGCATAGGTACATACCTCCTAAACTGTCAAGATCTTCAAGTATCCTTCCAAACCTGCAATATAGGGGTTTGACAATTAAATATCTACTCACATAGCAAACAGAAGTTAACAGTTTCCTGTATGTGTAACATGGTTGCTTTGTTACCTTACACTGTTCTGTACATTCAGGTACTTTTCTCTTATTTCAGGCTGACTTCCTAGAGGTAGAATAACTTCCAAGTAGCTATCCTTCATTCTCCTAGGAGGGAGATCTTCCTGCCGTTTTGCCAGTAAAGTATGAAGAGCTTTTCTTTCTTGCATTGCTTGCACATGATCCCTGGTAAGAAAAAAACCATTATTCTGAAGTACAACAACAGAACCACAGCCCTAGCTAAAAGACATCACATTGGTGATTGTCAAAGTTACAACCAAAATGTAGCAAAAATAGCAAGATACAGTGAGTGTGCCTTGAAAAAAAAAGTGAAATGCACAAAATGAGAGATGCTAAGCAAGACTACTGCAGAAATCTTTGAAATACTTAGCGTACAAGTGGTAAGCACACACTTCACACTAATGAGATTAACAAAATGCAGCTAATTCTGAATGCTACCAAAATGGTTCCCCTCGAAAAAAACAGATCAGACATAACTAAAACTATGAGGTTTTGTGCATATTCATGTCTCCCATAGCTACAGTATCACAAATCTTCCCACACTCCAATTTTAAAGGACTGACCATCAATTTACAATCTCTCCCAAGAAGTAAAGTAGATGTACAGTGTTGGCTAACACTAACAACAAGAGAACTAATCTGCTATGACTTGCCATCATCCACAGGTGAGCTCCCCCGCTGCTGCACCAGTTCTAACAGCAAGCTAAAAGACAAAGAAAAATAACCTACTTCTCTTTCTCTCTTCCTACACAGACATCTTAAAATTATACAGGAAAGTTACAGAAAGAAACAACACAGAAAAGGGAGAACTATTCCTTCAGAGTTGCTTTTCCAGCACCACCAAGTCAGAGGGGCTGCAACTCTCACAGTGGAGAAGGGGCCAACTTATTGTCACGTCTTTCCAATCTACCAAATTGATTCCTTGCACAGGTATCTACAAGATGTAACAGTCTTGCCCAATATTCTCCCTTATGTGTTCCACCAAAGTTCCCTCCCCTTAGAAGTGCAACCTGACTGAATAAAGCAAGTATTTCCTAACATCTCTAGAATCAATACCCATCTATCAAAAACCTATGGGTTAAACATACAACAGTTCTGGTATAAAGCCACAGAGTATGCAAAACTATGGATCCATTTCATAGAGCATGAGAATGCATGAAACGCTAAGCAACCAAACTTAATGTTAAATTTCTGGATGTGTGCCATTCCTTCAGTTGTGCATGCTGCATTGCTGAGATCTCAGTGACACTGTGTTTAACAAAACCAACTTAAAAAAAATAATGAAAAAAAACAACAGAAAACCTTTTCACCAAAAAGAAATTTTGTCTCAAATTTTGACTTGGGTGAATTCTGGGTATTAGCCATTTAAAATTAAAGCTTACTTGGCTTGAGTATTACTTCCGAAAATCAAGCTTCGACATATTTATATTCCCTCTTTTCTGTTTAACAAGTTTCAAGGAAATATGAATAATCCATGACCAAAAGCAGTAAAAGTCAAGCAGAAAACTTCTGTTAGTTTCATTTGTTTGTTTGAAACATGAGATGTGGTTTACCTCATCTGGGTAATGTGACTACTATGGAGTTCAGAGGAAACAGAAAGATAACAACCTCCTCCAGAGGGTTAACATTTGAAGTTATGCCACTGCATAGAAATGGAATATACTAGATGACTAAAGAAAGATGCAATGTCCAAGATGATGCATCTTCATGCTTTTTAAAAATGTTTTTTCCAAGGTCTTTCAGTGAAAGGCTTAAAAAGAAATTAATCAGAAAGTAAATCAGAAATTTGTCTATAAACATAAAGAAACCTAACAATAACTATATTCAACTATATTCTGTTTTCACCAGTTCCATCCTGGGTCCTCTGAGGTCAGCAGCAGAATTCTTCTTGACTTCCACTTCAGAATGTGTCCTTCAATATGCAGAAGTATTGGGCTCAATGTGGTAACATTTGTCAACAGACAAATACTGTTACACACTGCAGTACTAGTTTAACAGTAACAATAAGTCATCTAAGTATTAACTTACACCTGCCCTAAACATTCTGAGAAATGTTTACATCTTTCTGAAATGGCCACAATGACATCTAGACTATATTTAACAATGAACAGATTAATAGTTTTAACTACAATTGAAGTACAAACCCAGAATAAACACATAAGCAAGATATTTCTTTTTAGTAACGAATGAGTACAAAATGCCACTGGCCTTTACAAGAGAAACCACAAACCGAAGTCTCCTTTTAGCAAAATTAATGGCTGAAATGTTCCTCCAACATGCATCCCTCCTCTCTCCCAGCATTCCAGATATATGTACATCAGTCCTTCCCTAGCTCCCTTTTCAGGACCCCTAAGCTGTTCTTTCAAATTTGTCCTCTTTAGTCATTCTGTGGCCTAACTCACTTAAATCCCCAGCTGTTCATTCTCCACATGTATCAACTCTGTTACTCCATTTTTAAATTGGGCTCTCAAAGGCTACATGATCCATGTCCTCCAAACCTCTCTGTACTAAATCTGTCATTCTCAAGCACTCCCATCTGTGGTCTCCCTGGCATTACTTCTTCCTGGTAGCTGAAGGATTCAGTACTCTGCAAACCATTTCTGCTGTATTTTGTACAGCACAAGAGAAGTACCTATCTAAGAAAAACACTGCTGTGGTGATCCTGGCCTCAGTCTGCTCTCCCTCCAGGACAGGAGCAGTGGGGATAAAAAAAAAAAAAAAAAAAAAAAAAGAGATGAGATGGAGGAACAGACTTGACCAGAGCGCTCTTAGATCTCAATTTTCGAATGGTATTTCCATATGGCATCATTCCTCCTCGGCCATTCTGGGGTGTGGGAAAGGCTTTTTCATAAACAATTTCTAGAGCCCTTTCTAGCTGACTGGATGAAAAGTTCAAGCCCCCTCATGCTTAGATACTACTCTTACTAAGCAAAAATCAGCTTCCCAGATTCAGGCATTCTTGTTAGCATGCCTACAGTTGTGTTCAGATAAACTGAGTCAGAAGACCTGGACACATCACACTCCACCCAGGCAAGCCTCTCTTCATTTCCCTATCACTGCACAAAGTGGGAAAGAAGAGCTCATCAAACATAGCCAAAATTAACAGTAAACATGGGACCAACCAAACTGCAATACATAATTCCTCCAGCCTGCTATACTGACTTTTCCAGACTGTAACAGTAGAGTGTTACAGTCAACTCTGGCTTATTCAATGTAATGGAGGGGGAGGAAAGTAACTTGAATAAAGCCGAACCAGCAATTATTTAAAGTATATGTAAATTAATCAAAAATTAAGTTAGAGCAGAAAAAGGAAATGCTCAAGATGCTCCTGATTAAAGAGATTCTGATCCCAAGCTGACAATTTTCCAAAGTGACATGGGTGCCATTTGGAATGCAGCCTGCTACACAGTGAGCAAGCTCAGCTGCTGAATCAGTGCAGGATAAATCCACCACATGGGCAATCCACCTAGAGATAACTCAAGAGGTAACAGCAACACAGCATTGTCAGCCAGACTCTACAGCTCGTAACTCCCGTTGGATTTAAAGCTAGTGGGACAATCTTGTAAGCACCAAGATGAGGTATTTTGTTTCTGCCAGAAAAATCTTACAAGTTTGTGATCCACAAAGCACCAATTCAGAAGCTTTGTTTCAATTACCTTTTAGTGGGATCTTTTTCTTCCCCAGCCAGCAAGCTAACCATTGGTAACTTCCACTACCACAACCCTGAGCTCCACCTTGGTTTCACAAATGAAGTAAAATACATGTAATGCACACTGTACCTCCAGTTGGTAGATGCTCCCACTATATCCCTCAATTTCCTCCGCACTGGAAAAAAAAAAAAAAATCAAAGCAAATCAAGCTTAGTTCTGCAAGTGATAAACATGAGGTTGTGTTAAAGGCACAATTCTCATCCCAGAACAGGAAAATTAAGCAAATTCATGCAAATAGCAGCCCAGAAAAAAAGTTTGGCCAAATTCACTGCTGCTGTTAGTAGGCATATCACAGGAATGGGTTGAGTAACATGATGCCACAGCTTATTGCATATGGTCAACAAAGAGTATTTGTTAGTGCAATCAGTCACCTCCAGTGCTAA
The DNA here is from genome assembly GCF_041296385.1 of Aphelocoma coerulescens. Taxonomy (NCBI): domain Eukaryota; kingdom Metazoa; phylum Chordata; class Aves; order Passeriformes; family Corvidae; genus Aphelocoma; species Aphelocoma coerulescens. The sequence goes on along the minus strand of NC_091013.1, from coordinate 13,736,741 downwards.
TTAACAGCTGAAAGACAGCATGGATCAAGATTAGATTGGAGAATTTTGATGTGAAAATATTACAGCCTAAACACAAACTGTGGAGATAACACAAATCAGAAAGTCATAAAAGAACTTAAAAGGGAACAGTGCAGCTGGGAAACAGGGAATGAGGAGAATACCAATTAAATAATCCCACCCACAAACGCAGGCAGTATCAGCAGGATGGTTCTTGTGAGCAGCGTTTCATAGCCCAAATTTTTAGCAGTCTGAAAGAACACAGTGTTAAGAACACACTGAAGACAGGTCTATAAAATTTATTCTGGCCCTGTTTGCACCCTCAGACTTAATGCTAGTTCTGCACAGGTTTCTCCCAAATTTCAAGAATAATCTGCATAAGCATCTTTTCTACTCTTTCTCAGATGAGATTATTAAGTGTGCTAAGGTCCCATCAAATCTACCAAACTACCCCATGGCTGTTAGGCATGTGAATGTTGGCTATTTGGAAACACCTGAAAACAAGTAGCAACAATTCCCAAGCTCAGAATAGAAGTTGAGAATTGTATAGAATTGTATTGTGTTGTATCCTTGCTTATTTACAAAGATTTTTTTTTTACACAAGGAAGTTCAAATATTAGGACAAAATAGGGACATATCAAGGAAGAGCAACCAAAAATTATCCAGAATTTCATGGTGTAATTGAAAGAGGCTGCCGGTGAGTCACAAGCTGATCCTTTATCAGGCTTGGCATTTTTCAAGCTAAATGCCTGGTCAGAGCATTCACAGTGATCAGCAAGCTGTCCTATAAACCCTGGAGCAAGTCTAGCTGATTCCTAGGATTTAAATCACATTCCACTCTCTCAGTCAGATCTACTCAGCTCTGCCCCCCTCCTCCTCAGTCACATCAGCTTCTGCCCAAGTCCCCCACACCACCACCACTGCTATACCCCAAACCTCCCCTTCCCTGTTCCTTCTTCTGCAGCACCCTCAGCCCCTGTCCCTACACTCCCAGCCTATTTCTATTCTGCCTGCCTGCCTGCTAGAGAAGCACCAGCCTGAGCCAGAGGCAGCCAAGGGATTGACTGGCAGCCAGCACATGGATCCCAGTGACTCACCAACAGACAGCAAACAGCAGGCTCTGTGGCTGACCCCAGCTCTAGCTCTGGCACCCTAACAAACCTCTGATTTGGAAGCCAATTTTCAAAAAGTTTCTGGAAATATGTTTCTCTTGGAGACTGGTGGCTCATCTATTTTGGCTGACATCAAACAACAAAAGGTTCTGGAAGAAGAGGAGGACAAGAAAATAGGCAGGCAGAGACAAAATAAAATAGATTACTTAGGCCTCGTTTCTTTACAAAATTAGGCTAAAAACATGTTTTGAAATTAGAAGACTTCTACAACTAATTCTAAGAACAAAAAAAATTTCAGTGAAAGAACCTGATTGAAAATCTTGAGGGTTGATTTATTTCGGAAACAGGGAAGGTCTGATTCCTTTTTCCTTAAGCAGCAGGCTTGCTTACAGAATAGGTATTACTTTCTTGTTACTCATACTCCAGCTGTGAAGCTACCATAGCATGCATTTGATCAATACAGTGTCAGCAGAAACACTGTTATAGCTTCTAGAACGCAAAACCTCAATTTTTCAACGGTGTGCAGACTGTGCTGGGATGGAGGGGGAATAAACAGCACTTTCTCTTTGTTTGCACTAAGTTCATCTTCCTTTTCAACTCTAGAGGTAAAAAGCTCTGAAAAAAAATCACGGGTCCAAACCTGCAAAAATGTATATAAGATGTTAGTCCCATTTAACACATCTGATTTCAATTTTAGGTATAAAAATAAGTATTTTTCAGGCTGAGAACACATAGAATTTTTATCTTAATAATAAAAGGGACGAAGTGTGAAGTGTTTCTAAAATGTTATCAAGCAAAATCTATTCCATTTTACAGCTCATAAGTATATATTTTTTCTCTTTTTTTTCTCCCTGCAAAGACTACATTGCTCTTCTAGATATTAGAAATTTAATTAAGTAACAACAGAAATTTAAGTAAGAAAATTAATCACCAAAATCTATAAGCTATTTCTCTTATTTGAAAAATATCCTAAACATGCGAAATAGTTATAGCAAATGGGACTTCTCCATCATTATCACGTTGAATATTTCACAGTATCTCCTAAACTGTGATCAATGGATCATCAATGCCAGAGCAGCAGGCTCTGAGTTTATTTGCACTGTGCTGTGGAAAAAGACATGAGGAGGGCAGCTGAACAAGATCACTGCATTCATCTCTACCAGTGAGATCCATGCCCCTCATGCTGGTGCCTCCCCAGCTGCATCCAGGTTCAGAGAGACCACCAGCTTTGGTACAGAGCTTGGTCTGGACTGAGGTGAAAGATGCAGATTCAAATGCCTAAAATGAAGCCAAGTACTGCAGGAGCTGCTGCCGTGAGAGATTTTGTATCCACAAGCCTCTTAGAAACGTATTATCCAGCACTGCAGACAGAGTATGCTGACAGAGATTTAGTGCAACACTGCCACAATTAAGACCAGGGCCATTCACCAAAGGGAAAGGAGCTTTAAGCAAGTCAACAAGGATAATAATGGCACTTCATTTTTCATCAAAAAGTAAGGAAAAACAGTAGTTGAGTAAGTTTAGTGCTATAGCAAATATTTTAATATGTACAAATTACCACAACACACCATTATTCACGTGAATGGGGAACTGTCCTGTGGAGTACAAAACACAGGTTAGATTAACAATGAAAAGAAACAATGCATTTTACATCTAATAAGGAGTTACTAACTATTCTACCTGGTTCCATTCCATTTAGGCACATGTTCCTTAATTTTAGTCACTGCAGGCAACCTATCCTTGCCTGAATCACAGTGTCTTCTTGGTTTCAACTCAGTTTGTCCTTTCCTTTCAAGCCAGCTTTCCAGTTCCTTGTCTACCAGCTCTGTGTGGTATCTGCTTGCAGTGTAATCCCAAACAGTTTTCCAAACTTAGGGCTTAGGACAAACACTGTTAACTTTGGAAAGAGTATCTGGAGCACTTTTCAAGAAATGGGATGAGAGTTTTTCAGAGGAAAATTCCAAAGTCCTGTTTTGTGTAGCCTTTGGGAGAACCATGGAAGAAGTGAAGGCATTCACAACTGGAACCCGAAGTTGTGAAAAGAAAGCATGTGAAAAGCTAGTAAGAAAAAGTATTTGGTGTTTTGTGAGAGCATGGATACCAAATTGAAGGAACATAGTTTACATATCAGCAAAACTCTGAATTTTAACCATTTTGAAACAGAATCTCAAATGCTTACAGTTATTGCAGTCCACAAAATATTAGTACCCCTTGGAGTACCAGGATGAGCTCACTGTTTCACTATTTTTATTGGTCTTCTAGGTGGTATCATTATCAAATATCCAAATAAACAAGCAGGGCAAGTTGCAAGTATGCAACATTCTGTATCCTTGCTTCTGTCCTTTGACGTCCTAATTTACCATTTATTAACAACAATGAAAGTAAGTTCTCTAACAACAAGTAACCCTCATTTTCTCTTTTACTGGATGACCACTAACTACTGGTGACTTCTGTTTAGAGAACAAAGTAAAAAATAAGATCTCAGAAATAATCAGTACTCCATGAAGGAATTATTTGTACCTGGTTCCAGCCTTCTTCCTCCTGCCCTTTTCTCAGTACAAGGGATTAGAATGCAGAAAAACATTTTTTAAAGCTTCTGAAACAGGAGCATTATGGTTTATTACTATTAGAGCACTGAAACAATCTTTGAACACAAAGTTCTATTGACAAGAGCAATTTCACGAGGCAATGCTGCAGATCCGATTAAAAGATTTCTGCAAGTTTACAGTATTAACAGGATTGAAACATTAAAAGTTCTGCAAGACTTTAATTCCACTCAGTTCCCTCTTTCTTGGCCATTCTCTCCAGTCTCATTACACCTGTCTGTACTACAATGACTTTCTATCAAGAGCAGCAGTTATCCTGCCAGAAAAGAACCAAGCTCCTCCAAGGCTGAAGAACCACAGGAGCCTCTAAATGTGAATTTCAATGATTATGCATATTTGTGCCATTCACTTCCAAACAACTGTGATTTTCTGCTGCTTCCTAAACACTTACACCATGAGCTAACAGACAAGGGCATGTTCATTATCCAAACCATATTAACACATGAAGGGACACCGCCTGAAGAATAAACTCCCTAGTAACATCATTAAATCTTCTGGATTACAGCCATTTACTTTACCTTCAGACATGTCAGGAAGCCCTAGGGAGCCACTGATCCCAGAAGTGAGTGTCCTAGCCAGAACAGAAGGAAGCTTCCTCATGATGCACAACCTATAGGCAGAGCAGAAGAATTTAGCGTTATTAAAAATAATCCCATGGAAATAATTTAGGATTTAATTTGGAATTATGCTGATGACTTCAGAAACACCAGTCCTTATTTTCAGCTAGATTTTTAGAACTAGATACAATCAGTACAACTGTTCCAAGACAGTTGAAATTCCAACTGACACCTATTCTTACCTAAAAGCAGGAAAGAAGAATGTTTCACTGATGCCCTGAGACAACCCATTTAGACCCAACACCAGCTTCTGCCCTGTAGCACCTTAACACAGATCGGGTCCATGTGCCTCTAGAAAATCATCTATGACCCAAACCATACACTTCTGCACTTGGCTGGTTTGCACAGCAGCAGGAGGAATATCCCAAGGATTTCACAAGGTCTCACAAGCAGTCACATTCAGCTAAGCCTAGTCTTCTCCTCCATGGCTTAGTACTGCAGCAACTCAAAAAGTTTAAAGTGTAGGATATAATCCTCTTAGCCATTAAGCAAGAAGGGACAACCATGAAACCCTTCAGAGAATGTAATCCACCCACAATTCACCACGTGTTCTACCAGGTACTAGCCAGCACTACTCCTCTAGGCAAGCATAACTGTGGTAACACAAAAACACACAGAGGATGTGTAAAACCCCTTGTGATAGTTCACAGCATCATCCTGACAAGGAATGTAGACTGCTAGTCCCTTAATTTTCTTCCTCTGGGACTGGAGTTTCACCTCAAAAAAGGAAAGGTGGCAAGTCCTCAGGCACCAACAGAAAAGCAGGGCCATTTACACACCTCTCTCTACTTCATCTCCACATATGTATCATGTACACACAAGCTTTCTCTGTCTGCAGATACCCCTGGAGGCCTTAAGAGAGTAAAACGGAACACACCCACAGAAAAAAACAAAACAAAACAAAACCAAAAAAAAAACCCCAACACACAACTCAGAAAGCATCAGAGTTCCGTATGCACCAGGAATGACGTGAATGACGATGGTGAAACGCCTCTATGATTGCTGCAGCCTCTGGGCTCGGTGTGTCACGGCACAGCCAGCAAACGCCTTCCTGCTCCAACCGCACCCCGCAGGGCCCCCTCACGCCCACAGCCCCGGACCGGCCCGGGCACCGCGCCCAAGCCGCGCTGCCCGCGGCGCTGCTCAGTATGGGGGGGTGCCCCGCCCCGGCCGCGCCCCGAGCCCCTCACAGCGGAGCGCGGCGCGGCTGCGGGGCGAGGGTTGGGGCACGGCCTCCCCTCCCCTGCCCGGCCCCGGCGGGGGCACCGTCTCCCCCGGCCGTCATTCCCTCCCCGGGCCGAAGGACGTGGGGGCCGCCTTACCGGGTGGGCAGCATGGTGCTCGCCGGGGCTGTCACAGCGGGGCCGCGCCTGCCCCAGCCACACGGTTCTCCCACACCAGCGACTCGCCGCGCACAGAGCGGGCTCCGGGCCGCCCGCAGCTGGGAGCCCTCGCCCTGCCCACCCCTGGATCCCCGGGCGGCACCGCCCGGCCTCGGCCTGCCCCGTGTCTCTGTGCCCGCGCAGTTCGGCCTCTCCCCGGGGCGGAGGTTGGAGCAGGACAGCGTTAGTAGTCGGGCGGGCCCGGCCGAGCGGGCGGGCCCTGCCGGGACGTGCTTTTAATAGGCATCGTGATATTTTTCTTTGTAATGCTCCGTTTTTTCACCGTGAGGAAGGCGGGCTGGCGGCGCTCAGCTGGGCGCTGTGCCCGGAGCCCTGAGGCGCGCCCCGAGCCGTCCCTGGGTGGCACTGCTAGGGAAGGTAACTGAGAGCCTCGGAATTTTCTGAGGGGAAGAGGCTTAAGATCTTGAAGAGTGACGTTATCGCTCTCTACAATTCCCTGAAATTGGGGTGTAGCCAGGTGGGGTCAGCCTCTTCCCCCACGCAACCAGAGACAGGACGAGAGGACAATCTTAAACTGCGCCTGGGGAGGTTTAAGTTGGACATTACGTAGGAGGAATTTCTTCACAGAAAGGGTGCTTAGACATTGAAATGGACTGCCCAGAGAGGCGCTGGAGTCACCGTCCCTGGAAATGTTTAAGGAAAGAGTGGATGTGGCACTCAGTAGCATGGTTTAGTGACACGGTATTCAGTCACAGGTTGGACTCGATGATCTCAGAGGTCTTTTCCAACCTTATTCTGTGATTCTGTGAAAATACAGCTGTGTTAAACAAGCTGTGTGCTTTCCACAGTCAAATAATCAACAAGTTCAATTAATCAGAATTTTTTTATTCCTGAGAGCTGAAGAAACTTAGAGCAGAGATGACATGGGGCCCGCACTGGCATGTGTGGCAGAGGGGCAGCCCCAGCTCTGCACCAAGACACCACAGAGCCCATAAGGACCAGAGCACCTACTGTAACCATGTCTGTACCTCCTGGGGACGGGGATATATACTCATGTCCAGGTGCAGCCCATGACTTCCATACCAACCAGAATGTCTGTGGTTCTCACTGGCCATTTCAACTTGCCAGCAAAACAGTGCAATACAGAAGGTACAAGTTAGCAATGAAGTTGTTAAGCACCCCTTGCTGAAGACTTAGCAAAGACACCAGCAAGATTGGATGAGGATATGAGAAAACACATTCTGACAAACAGAAGGTACATTGACCAGAGTATTCATTACTTGCAAGGGTAACACCTGAAAACTAGATGGTCTTCAAAGTCCCTTCCAACTGAAACCATTCTGTGATTCCATGAAAGAGCTGAGGGCGCTATTGCAAAGCTTCTCGCTCATCTGGTCATGGGAAAAAAAATGTGGAAACCTGGTATGCATGTGTGCTGAAGGTTCAAAAATCAAGGCACCATGAAAAGAATCACTTCTGGACAGTGCAGAAGACTGTGCCAAAGACAAAACTGTAACTGTGACACATAACAAAAATGTCTACTCATTGTGCAAACCCCATTAGTTTTAAGGAAGAATTTAGATTTCGTAGGTTTCTTTTTAAAGCCTGAGCTATTTCCCTCTGACAATGCAGGGTCAGAGCCAAAGGGACTTCTACTGTATCCAGATACAATACTTCTACTGTATCCAAAACTGAGGCCTGGCTGGATTTTTTCCCAACATTTATTTCTATAACTTTTATATCTATATAACTTTTAAATCATTTGCACACATGATATAGATGATTTGTGGATTCAGGCAGATAATTAGTTATGTCTAAATCCCAAATTCATTAAACTGCATAATTACAAATGACAGACAAAAAGTATTAGCCTACGGGAATAGGGTTCTAATGACCTAAAATATGTTTTCAAAGATAATAAAGAAAAATTATGGCCATTTTATTGCCAGCATATAGAAATTCATGTAGCTTTATTATATGAAACTGTTAATTTTGCATTTGCCCTGAATTCTGAGCAGTGCTCATGCAGTATTTATTTAGTATTTGTACTATTCTGACAGATAGTAATATTTTTTCTCTGTACAGCCTAGTGTTGATAAATTGTAATTTTAAGTGGCTTGAAAAAGATATCAGAAGCAACTGTGAACTCATAAATATCAATGCAAGGTCTAAGTACTAGGAAGAAAATATTCAGTTGAAAATTTTAAGAGAATCCCAGATGTCCAAAATCATCAAAAAATTACAGGTCGATACTGAGTATTAACTTCATTTTCTGTATTTTGCTCCACAGATTTGACAGGACATACAACTTGGATTTAAATACTTGGAAATATTTAATAGCACAATCAAAAATCATTAACTCGCTACATTTTAATGTGGAATGAGGAGTTTTTCTCTTATTTATTACAAACAGAGAACCTCTGAGGCATGAAAGAGGCATTCATACAGGAATGCAAGGAATCTTCCTAGCGAAGGAGCAAATCAAAAATTAAAATAGGAAGAGAGTTTGATTATCTGAACAGTAAAGAAAGAAAACTGATGCCCACTTTGAGCCTTTCTGTCCATCCTCCAAGGAAAGAGAACAGTAGAAAATTTAGATGCAAGTAAAAACATAGTTTTGATACAAGTGCAGATAAGGTCCCATAACTCTCTGAATAAATTGTTAAGTTGCATTGCCATGAAAGGATCTGGGGGAACTGTCTTGGCTATTTCCTGTATCTTCAGACTAGAAAAGACCTCTGTCTCTGGGCAGGATGTGGGGAAAACTTGCCTCAGTCACTACTGAGCTCCATGTGCTTTTATTACCAGCTGTTTATAAAAGTTCCTGTTTATAAAAGTTCCTGTTGCATACTAAAAAAGAAACTGCTGCTTGCTATTTTGCACAAATTTTTCTGTTTCTTTTATGAGTAATATTTAGGGAGAAGATACAGTAAGAATAATAGGAATGATGCACATTTTAGATAGTTCTAACCATTTTACCTTCTCAAACACCAAAGTCCAACCCTCCTGGTGGAAATGCAGATGGATTCACAGTCAGCAGGTTCCGCATGGAAGAAGCTGTTGGCTGGTACAGAAGTGAGCTAATCCAGACTTCAGTGCATGTTTCATTTTAACAGATTATTTCAGCCTTGGTTTACCTTAAAAACGTTTGCTAACCACCTGCCAGCACACATATTTGCACAATTTGAAAAAAACCTTGATCCTTTTCAGGAGACTTGCCACTACACATTCCTTGGAGAGGAGGGCAGATCAACAGGCTGTGACCACTGAAGGATAAAATCTAAGCCCTGTGCAGGTCATTAGAGATTTCATCAGTGGCCTCAGCTGTGTCAAGATGACATGAAACCTGCTCAAAGACCAACAGACCCGATACAAAAGGAAGAAGCTGTAAAAACATGCCACATCAGTCGGATTAATTCACAAACTGAGTTCTTTTAGAACCTTTTTGTAAAATATTCTCACCATTCTTAATAAACTTACTTATTCTGGAAAAAATATCCCTAGTAATACATAAGTAAATAGTTGTACTATAGTCTCTGAGATCTAGATAAGATATTTTTAGTTTTCCTCTTTTTTTCCCTGAACTCTCTCTATTTCCTGTTGTTTCATAAAACTTTTTTTGACACTTCATGAAATTTTTTAATACTTTTTTCCTTCTGCCTTGTGAATTTGAAAGCTAAATCTGATGAACTGTATTAACTGGGGCAACACAATATCAGCATATTTCTGAGCAAGTTAAAGCAGGATTTTCAAAAACAGTCAAGGGAGAAAATGTTTGGGTCTTTTTTGCTGAGACTTCAATTTCTAAATCATGTGACTTTTCTGACTTGAGAAGAAAGAAACCAGGCACTTTTTGTTCTTACACAGCAGTAGGTTTCCTGATAGTGTGACTTCCTCTTTGTGAAATGCAAAACAAAGAGAGTTGAGACAACACAAAGGCTGTTGTCTTTCACAGAGACAGTATTCCCCATTTCTGATCTCAGTCTAATCATCTCTAGGGAATGAAAAAATCTGTATTCATTAAAGGTATGTAGTTAGACTGAGTCTGTTCTTTGGTTGTTTATTCAGATTCAGTCTCCCTACCAAATGCCCTGTCCTGAGGGATTTCCAGACTCACAACCCATTAAATAAATTTTAACTTTTCTACTACTAGCCACTGGCTGTTGCTTACTGATTTGGAAATGCTTCTGTTCTTTGGGCATCTCTATTCTTGCTCCAGTAGAGGGTAAACTGAGCCAGTTAGGGTGTTTGCATAAATCCTAAATTACTCTTCCAGGCCTTCAGGCACTTTCCACTGTGTGCTAACACCAGCCACCTGAACACACACTTTATACACATTTCTTTCTACAATCCTCTTGCAGTATCATGTTCCATGCTGGACCCTCTGTCTAAGGCCAGCCTTGTAGCTTCTTGGATACACTGAAAAATGGGGGGTGTATTGTGAAAGTCAGCAGCATGACTTAGTGCCTTCCCATATCCCAAACCATTCTTAAAACAATTCAGACTAAGATAGATTTAAGAGCTCCTTTACAATATCTAAGAATGGACATGATAGTGGCACAGCTAACAGAAGAGGGTGAAAAGAAAACCACGCATATGGCAAAGACTTGTACTTCTCTGGGTGGCCCAGCTGGTAGGTCCATGGACCGACCACATGCTCATCTAGATCATGACCCAGCTCATTCCTCAGCATACAGCAGTATCTCTAGGTAATACCCAGAGGAAGCACAGGGCTGAGGATAACTCCCCCATCCTCTCGTACTCTAAAGTCATGTTTTTTGAGTCTACCCAGATGGAATTTTCCTCATCACACCCACCTCTCTCCTCAGTGACAGCCATACCTCCATCGGGATGGCGTCGCATCCTCTCTTAGGCAGACTACTGGCAGATCCCCCTGCTTTAAATCTGCTCCTTTGTGCTTCTCCCAGCACAACCCCTTTTCCTCCAGTCAGGCGGGTTACGATGCGTGTGCCAGACTGGGAAACGTCCCAACCCCAAGGTTAAACTTCAGTGGTTTGACCCCATTTCCTTAAGGACGTTCCTGTCCGGGGGCGTACCTTGGTGCTAGACACGGTCCCCCGCGCCCGGGCTTGGGTACGGATCACTGCTCCGTGTTTCCCGCAAATACTGCGGCTTTTTTTCTCTCCCCACCGCGGTGCACGAAGTGCCCCCAGTGCCGCTCTGCGGCAAGGGCGGCGCCACGGCTCCTAACACAGTACCCGCGCAGGGAGAGCCCCGAGCCGAGGGCAATGCCGGGCCCGGTTCTCGGGGTCCCGCGGCAGTCGGTGCCGGGAGAGGCGGTGCCGGGAGAGGCGGTGCCGGGAAAGGCGGTGCCGGGGCCCCCGAGGGCCGCTCCCGCCGCCCCGCCAGCACCGCGCAGGGAGAGCGGGCGGGGTCTCGCCCCGCAGAGCCGCCCCGCTCCGCCAGGGGGCGCCCCGCGCGGAAGGGGAGGGAGAGTCACGAGACGGCCGCGGCTGTTGCTGGCAGGCCCGGGCAGGATTCCGGGGAGGGGCGCGGCCATTGGCTGAGGGCGAGCACGAGGGGCGCTCCCATTGGCTGGTGGGCGGGGAGGCGGGGCGCGAACGTCTATAAATAAGGCGGCCGGGACTGCAAGCCGCACTCTCCGGGCCGGGGAAGCAGCGGTAGCGAGCCGGGACCGCCAGCAGCCGAACGCCGCCGGGACATGCTCGCAGCCTGACTGACCGCAGGTGGCCGCCGCGCCCGGGACACGAATGAAGAAGCAGCTTCTCCTCCTGTTCACACACCGGGGACTCGTCAGCCGAGGGGGCCGCAGGGGGAAGCGTCGCCGAAAATGGCCTCGTTCAGTATCCGCGCCGCGCGTCCCGAGGACTGTCCCGACCTGCTGCGACTGATCAAGGTGCGGGCGGGGTGCGGGGGATCAGCGCTGCCCGCGGCCGGAGCAAAACAAGCTGTTGCGCAAGGGTGGGGGCGCGGAGAGAGGCTGCTCACAATCTCCTTCTCTTCCAGGAACTGGCGAAATACGAGGACATGGAGGACCAAGTGGTCCTAACTGAGAAAGGTACGGAGGCTGCAAGAGCTCACCCGGTTGGCGGCTGAGTGACAGCGCCTGTGGCTCAGCTGCGCGTGTATTCTGCTTTTCCAGAGCTGCTTGAGGATGGTTTTGGCGAGCACCCTTTCTACCATTGTCTGGTTGCAGAAGTGCCGAAAGACCAGTGGTCGTCTGAAGGTGAGACTGCCTGATACTTATTTTTGGACGCTAAATACACAGAAGCATCATTTGCTTAATAGTAATGATTGTAGATAAGGTTCCACCAGTGGACTGGGGTAGGAGGAGTAGATTAACTGGTAAAATTCAGTAATGTACGCTGATACTCTGCTGAAGTGGTTGCTAATCCTGGAAGCATGGGAGATCAGGTATAACATAATGTGCTTGACTCCAATTAATTAAATGGCTTTTCTTATTTGACCCTGACTTACCTTTATGTAATTCTATTGAATCACATTTTTTTCTTTAATTTGTCCCCAATCTTCAGGTTACAGTCTCTAGCTTCGCCATGTACATGGCCCTTCTGTGTACATGGATGGGCGGGGAGGTAACTAAAAGATCCGTTACACAATAAAGTAGATGATCATAATATGAGGTAAGGTCTACAGGGACAAGTGCTATTCCCAAACCTTTACCAAAGACACAGTAGATGACAGAAACCTGTTTGCACGCTTCTCTTAACAGTATGTGCAGAGTGTTATGGCAGATGTAGTTAAAATACTCAGGGTTTATGTTTGAGTGAGCTGTTGTTGGAAGAGTTGGTTTTTCTTCTCTCTTGAGCCACAGAGTTATAATTGAAGCTATAGCTTTGCTTCTCTTGACTTTGTGGTGTTGAAGGTAAAGAAAACAGCATGATGCTCTCAGTGGAAGCGTAAGTGGAAGTGCTTGAAACGCTGCTGTAAAGGTGGCCTGTAAATAGGCCTTCTGGCACAGTAGTTACTGAGGAATGTTCACGGAAAGATCAGTGTTCTTCAGGGTTTGACAGACTACTCCTAAGGAAGCAGAGCTGGGGCAGTCATCCAGATTGTGAGCTGCTGTGTGAAGTTCTTACTTGTATTCCAGACTGGAAATTAATCAGTAATTAATCAGGTGTGCATTATTTTGTGGAAAAAAAGCTATGTTAACACTTACTATGACAGTGCTTTTGAGGATTTCAGGGTATGGACAGGGCAATCTTTTTGTACTAGGTTGATATAAATTTGTCAGAACTTGCGTTTTCAATTGTGTGTTTACTTGCAAGCTTCATTTTTAATTGTAACCTAGTATCAAATGTCTGCATGTACTAGAGAATCTGTATGTTTAAACATGCATGTAAGTCTTAATATTTTTGCCTTTTAAGTTCTGACTAGCTGAAGTTACGCCGTTTGTTTCAGAAACATGTGTCGTGGGCTTTGCCATGTATTACTTCACTTATGATCCATGGATTGGAAAACTGCTGTACCTTGAAGATTTTTATGTGATGGCTGAGTACAGAGGTACCTATTGCAGAATTAGATGAGTTGCTACCCATAGGGCTTTTGTAGATTTAAAACTTAAGTTTCTTGTTTTTTGGTTTTTTTAGGGCTTGGTATTGGGTCAGAGATTCTGAAGAACTTGAGTCAGGTATGTCGAAGTGCTAAGTCTAAACAAGAATTAAAGGAGGTGGCAGGACTCTAGACAGCTTAAAACGTTGCCTGGAGTCTGGTAGACTTTGAGAAATGCTGCAGTGGCTGCTGGAATGAACTCAGTGACTTGTGGTGATACACAGTTGCTGAGTAATCTGGCCGGTTGTCCCTGGGCTGTCTCGGGGGGTGTGACCGTGTGGCGTTCCTTGGCTTTGCAGGTGGCTGTGAAGTGCCGCTGCAGCAGCATGCACTTCCTCGTCGCGGAGTGGAACGAACCCTCCATCAGGTTCTACAAGAGAAGGGGTGCCTCGGATCTGTCCACTGAGGAGGGCTGGAGGCTCTTCAAGATTGACAAAGAGTATCTCTTGAAGATGGCAGCAGAAGAGTGAGAGATTATTCCAGCAAATAATTTCTTTCTGTGAATATATGTGCTCTCTGAATAAACTCCTTGCTTTCTGTGTATGTACAGTCTGTAGTGGAATAAAGTAGTGTGGATGCTAATAATGACAGTGCAGGTGTGGTCATAGAGTAATTGGTACTGTGATCTGGAGCTGAGGCATCTGTGAAGTTCAGTATGTGCTTGTGTGCATCCTTTACCAGTGTGGGCTTGTAATCCTTGTATATGGAAACTTCATTCTTGTAAGTGTCATTCAAATGTGTACAATGTACACACTGGTAGGGTTTGTTTTAATTATTGCCTTTTATAAAAATAAAGTAGTGTTTTCACTTCATGGCCATAGTTTTGACTTTTAATTTTCACGTAAAGTTTTCTGTCAAATAATACGCAAATTAATAAAAGACTCAATTGACTTCAACCTTCTCACAAGTGAAATGATTTACTGTGGTCCCAGTGGGATAAAAGTGCACTTGTGTGCCTGTGGGACATGGCAAGGTTCTGAGCACCTGAGTATTTGAAAGAGTTTGATATCAACCCCTGCTTCCTGTGTGGTGCGGGGCATCCTGGCTTGTGACATATATTTTTAGGTACAGTTGGAGTCCCTAAATTAGGTTTCTGCTCTCTGGACAGCTGTTCCAGAACGGCTGGAGCTTGGGACTTCCAGTTACCTGCAGAGCGCCTCAGTTGGAAGGGCATAGCCTTGAAGGGAAAGATGCATCCTGGTGTGATTTCAAAGCCTAAGTAACAAAAACTGGGTTTGACTGGTCCCATGGAATGAAGTATATTTACAAACTACACAAAAAGCTCTATTACGTGATTCTTAAAGCACCAAACTTGCGTGCTTCTGGTGGCTTCTGTTTCTGTACCCAATACCAGGTCTGGTTCAGCATTTCTGCTGAGCCTCAGTGGCTCTGTTGAGTTGTAAGTGCTGTGTTGAGCAGAGGAAACCATCCCTGTGTGTTTATGCCTTTGCACAGCAGTAGGTGAAAACAATGCTGCTCATCAATTTTTTAGTTGTCTTTGAAACAAATTAACAGCTTCACAGTACTGTATTTGCCCTTCTCGTAAGTTGATGGTAAAAGTGGATGCATGCAAGCTTTCTGCTGCTCTCCTCTTGCTCTCTGGTAACCCTGCAATAAAAGGCTTTTTTTGGCCAGCACTGCTTTCACTTCAAAGGAAGGGAAGAGACTTAGCTGCATTGTAACATAAACTGGTTTAATTAAACAAGGTTTTAATCCTGCTGGTCACTGCATAAATCATGGATTGCATGGAAGATGTTTCCTCATCCTAGAGAGTAGTGGGAGGTGGCTGCTTCAGCAGTGGGAAATGCTGAACTGATTTTAAGATTAAGGTATCACTACCTAGGGCAAATAGAGAGCTGTGTGTGAAACTATTCTTATTTTCTGTTTTGTTTTTAGCTGATGTGTAGTCAGCAGTGTGTCAGCTCTGCCCAGGTCTGAGGTTTGGTTGTCAGCTGTTGCTTCAAGAGTGAGAGCACTAATAAAAAATACAGGAGCTCTTGGAAGAGAGCAGAAGGTAGCTCTTCCTTGGGGGTATTGGTGGACAAGAAGCTCAACAGTGTCTTGCACTCACAGCCCAGAAAACCAACTATGTCCAGGACTGCATCCAAAGCACCATGGGCAGCAGGGCCAGGGAGGGGACTCTGCCCCTCTGCTCCACTCTGGTGAGACCCACCCAGAGTGCTGCATCCAGCCCTGGGGCCCCCAACATCAGAAGGATGTGGATCTGCTGGCGTGAGTCCGGAGGAGGCCATGATGATGATCAGAGGGCTGGAGCACCCCTCTCATGATCACAGACTGAGAGAGTTGTAGCCACTCAGCCTGGAGAAGAGGAGGCTCCAGGGATTCCTAGCAGCTTTCCAGTACCTAAAGGGGCTGCGGAAAGCTGGAGAGGGACTTTGCTCAGGGGTAAGAAGGCTTTAAGCTGTAGGAGAACAGGTTTAGACTGGCTCATAAGAAGAAAGTTTTACTGTGAGGATGGTGAGGCACTGGAACTGGTTGCCCAGAGTTGTGGATGTCTCATCACTGGAAGCATTCAAGGCAAGCCTGGATGGAGCTTTGAGCAACCTGGTCTACTGGGTGGCATCCCTGACCATGGAGGAGGTTGGAACAAGATAGTCTGTGAGGTCCCTTCCAACCCAAACCATTCTATGGTTCTGTGATATGGTTCCAGTGCTTATCTGGGCTAACTCCAGCTGGACTGAGAATGGAATCTGTCACAAAAATTACTTTGATTGAGCAGGTCAGGTTCTGCATAAGAAACATCCCTTTCCAGGACTGCCCCTGTGCAGCACCTCAGAAGCTGTGGCAGCATTCACACCACACACAGGAGCCTGAGGTTCAAATCCCTCTTCTACCCAAGGGGAGTGGAAATGTGTTTCTCACTTGGCCAAAGATTAAATGCCAGGCTACAAACCTCCCTACCCTTGCTGAGCCTGTACTCTTCTGGAGTTCAGTAGGCCAAAGGAAGTGAGAACAAGCCTACCCAAGGAACCAGCTCAAGAGCTGGTGATGGAGGCAGAATGGGAAAGAGGAGATGGTCTCCAGCAGCTCTCACTGAGCATCAGGGTGTATCTTCTCCTTAGTAAAGATGTAATAACTTCACTGGTTACTCTGTGACTTACATTAACCTGCTCATCTCATACCCACTGCATCTCAGTCCTAGTGCAATCTGTTTGGAAGTTATTTTAAGCTGGTGCTTCTGGTTCCATGTATCAGACCAGAAGGTGATTGCTAGTAGAGCAGTTTAAGAGTGTTTTTATTTTGAAATTAACAGTTCATTAGATATCTAGGGCAGGCCTGCTTAAATCTCAGGCCCCAGACTTCTGGAGCACAATAAAGCTATCAAAGCTGCATGACTGAATGGAACAAGCTAACTAATTAGGCATTATAATTAGGAAAGTAAGCAGCTTAGTCAAATTTTCAATCAATTTAAAATTGTTTATCATATCTTGTTCATCTTCTGCCAATGTGGCTTACCATTGCATTTTCTAAAATTCTGATGGAATGGATTCTCAGGGAGTCACAGAAAACAAGTGAGGCAGTGCTAAATGAGAAGACTTTTCTAGCCAGTGGGGATAAACATTCACATGTAAAAGAACATACAGGGACCAACTGTTCAGATGTGACTTTTGCTGAGATCCTACTAAGAGGCAGGGTTTTTAAAACCAGCAGAAATATTCTCACAGTTTTGGTAAGAGACTCTCCAACAGTGATGTGGTAATGCCATGGGTCAAGAAAAGACCAATTTTAAATTCCCTCAATAACTTTTTCTCAAGCTACGGGAGGACCAAAGCAACTCTGGAACTACAATTGAGACATACAGCAGAGTGTTTTCTGTGGCTTTAGATGCTGGAGAAACCTCACCTGGCATGACTTTCCTCGGTTCCAGGACCACAATCACACCGCCAAGCTGAGTGCCAGCATACGATGGGGGCTGAGCAATACCAGCTGGCTGTGAGCTGGTCAGTGGTGTCCCACCAGTGGGAGCCCATCACAGCAGAGGCACAGGGCTGGCGTGTGGCCTGCAGGTCAGCCAGCGCTGCCCTGTTCCCCTGCTTTAGCGAGCCTGCCTCCGGGGAAGAGTTAGGGAGCGAGTGTTACCAGCGCTGATAACACCTCCAGGGAGCTGAGGTGCAAAGCTCCTCCTCGCTCTCCCCCTCAAACTCATGCCCCGGGAAGTTCTCCTCAGGCTGAGCCAGCCGGCGAACATTTCGCAATGGCAGAGTTTCCTCACTCGCATCGGGAGGGGACAGAAGGGTGGCCTTGGACAAACTTGCGGCCGGAGGATGCGTCAGCACCGTCCCCGGCTGCGAGCAGAGGGAGCGCCGGGCTCGCCGCCCCCTCTCCGCTTGGCCTTTTCCTGTTCACAGGCTCCTGCACAATGATCCGAGCCGTAGCCATAGCGACGGCATGGAAGGAGGCTTTTTTTGTCTACATAAGTTAAAACAAAATATATGTGAGGAAAACAACCCTTCCCCCTCCCCTCTTCTTGTAAAGATCCTTCGCTGTCCATATAATTGAAAAAGCCAGTGCAAACTTTTCCTCCGAAAAAGCATGTGGGGGCTTTACTGCATTCCTGCAGGCCGTGTTTTGTCTTGGGAGAGTCGCCGTCCTGGAGCCTGGCCCGCGGGAAGCGGAGGTGTCAGCTCAGGGAAAGCACCACCTCGGTACGGAGAGGGACTCGGGAAAGCTCGGCGTAATTCCCCGCCAGGCAGCGCTGCCCCGGGCTGGAGGCCAGCCCAGGGGTGTGAGTCGTGCCTCCTTATCTTTGAGCTGACCAGAAGCTTTACTTCCTTCGGCTTGCACAAGCTTCCCCCTCACAGCGCTCGCTCCCCTGGGCTCTCCCTCCGCGTCCCTCGGGGAGCAAAAGCTGAGCGGGAGCGCTCACAGGGACTGACGGACGGCAGCACCGAGGGACGAAACCTGCCGGCTTTAAATCATTCACCTCACGCAACAGACTCGGCTGTGCCCGGTTGTTTTGCTTGCCTGGGCAGGATTGCTTAAATGGTTTTTTTTTCCCTTTCCCTTTTTTTTTTTTTTTAACTCAGGTTTCAGAGAAGTGGCTGCAATTTAAAGGAAGGCCTCAGCCCCTGTCTGAAACCAAGCAGCAAAGCAGCACCGTGCCTGCTGCTAATGTTTAATCTCACTGCAAACTCAAAGCAGGCTCTAACTTCACCATCCAGGAGAGATTCCCTCCCAGGACTCTTTTTTCTCCCCCCGAGACTTGGCTAAGTTTTGTCTGCTGTCCGGCTGGTTTTTGGTAAATACAACCTTGATGGAGGGCTTCAGAACCCATCAGGAGCTCAGACTTGTCCCCACAAGGAGCTTGTGGAGGAGAGGGTGTACGGTTGAAGACAGTGGATGGGGCTCTGGGGCGGGAGCACAGCCCAACACCAGTGCAGCACTGGGAGATGCACCTCTCCCGACCTGAGCTATGACTTTTTCTGCAATCAGAAACACTGTGTTTGATAACAGAATAAAGCACAGGTACACACCTCAGCTGAAAATAGTGAGTGAGGAGGAGGAAATTCCATCTTCAAACCAGTTTTGGTTTCATTTCACAGATTTACTCCAGGCCAAAGCAAGAGACAAAAAGCCCCAGGGGATAATTAGCTTGAGAGGATGGAAAACAAACACCCTGTTCAGAAAACCGGCTCTCAGGTAAATAGTTTTGTTTATTTGTGTTTTGAACTTTGCATATTTTGATTGTTGAAATAGCAGGTGTCACAGATGGTCACATCCACTCAAAGGGAAAAGGAACCTCCGTTTTTTGAACTGTTTCCCTTCTCCACTAAAACAGACTAAAAATAATGTGCTTTGGTAAGATGAAACCAGGTGCCCATCCTCTCTGAAAGTTTGCTGTCCAGTATGATGAGGTGGTTTTACATCTTCCAAATCACCTCCCAGGAACCCACTGTGCAGGGATGGGACATGAATCCCTGCAATTCCTACTAGAAACCTTTCTCCACACAGGGAAAAAACACGAGAGACGCGGTAGTTTTCCACATGAAAGCCCATCAGTGTTTCCAAGTAACTGGATATTGCAGTGTTATTTTTGAAACACACTGATAAAACTGCAGGGTGAGATTTTGCAAAGCTGGTTACTATAATTGGATGCCCAGATACCACTGTGAAGGTACCTTTGAACAGTCTTTCTTTATTGCTCTCATGATGAGCAGACTCCAGTCTGGGCTCCCTGTGATCTCCCTGAACTTCCAGATTCGGCCCACTTGAGTCACCGACACACAAACACCACCACACACCTTGTGCAGGAGGAAACAAGACTTGTAGTTTTGGTTTGTTGTCTCGTGCCTTTTGCAATCAGTTTACATGATAGGATTTGGGTTTCTGCCCCAGCCAGCTTCCTGCCACAGCCTAGGACAAATGTACAAGAACATTTTCAACCACAGCCTCAAATGTTTTTTAGCTACATTTGCAGGTATGTGGGTCTTTTTCAGAGTTAACATAGAGGGATGGATCAAACTCTGCATTCACCACTCCTGGAGGTCATAACCTCTGTACAGAGGTGTAGCTTTGCCACCGGGGCAGAAAATGTAAGTTAAAAAGGAGGCAGGAGAAGAGATCTGCAGCACTGAAGGAGGCCAGGTACAGGGGCTGACTACAGCCTGCCACAGGAAGCCACACACCCAACAGAGGAAGCAGCATCAAGGGAAACAGTTTAGACTTTATCCTTTCCAGATAATGTAATCAGAACAAACTAGAAGACTTCTTTCACAAAATCAGAAGTCTGAGAGGTACATTCTTGGGATACATTAATAATATCTGGATTATTTTTACCTCCCATTGATGTAATTAGCCACAACTCAGTGGATTAACAAGTACTGGATTTGGTGATGTGGGAGCAGGAATTATTTGTTGCTGAAGAGCAACAGGCAGAACTGGCAGATGGAGGCAGCAACAAGTGCTAGGATCAAAGAAATAACACCTTATTAATCCAGTTTTAAACAAAAACAAAACTAGCTGAAAATTTGAGGGATAGTTGCTGTTCTTTAGCCAGGCAAGAAAGCACACCCATTTTATGTAACTACGTTTTTCTGAAAGCTGTAAAGCTGCCAGACTGTAAAACAGAGTGATAAACCAAAGTCCGCTGCCTTACAAAGTACAGCTAGTCCAAATGACAGTGAAGTCAGGACAAGGGTGAAGAATCCCAAAGGAAAACAAAAATAAATTACATAAGCAAATACTCAGGATTTATAGACGTGAGTTGACTACCTCCTCAGCACAAAGTAATAAAATTATTCTGTATTTGCATGCTGTGTTTGCCATCACCACAATTTAAAATTTGATTACAGAAGTCCTGCAGGCACTCAGAACCACAGAGCTCCTTTACTTGCCATTTGGGCTTGGTGTCAGCAAGCTATTATTTTCTGCAGTTAAAAGCCAAAGCACTTTTCACCCCCACAGCTCAACATAGTCAGACATCCCTGCTTCACTCGCAGGCAGGGCCAGGTTTGCCTCTAGGCACCCATAGCCCTGTGCCTCTCCAGCACAGTTTGGGCAGCGGGGGCTTCCCTTACACGGGCTTACATCTGGTTTCTCAGCTAGGGTATTTTCTGCAATAAGCACAGGACTGCAAAAGTGAAACTTCCTTTTAACACAGGTCTAAAAGCAAGTAGAGGTGTAGAGGAGGATGTGACATTATCTCCTGTTTGTTCTTAAAGAAGCTGTTGAGACTTTTGGATCCAAGAAGTGACGGTCCTTTCACTTAAGTTATAAAGCATCAGGTGCTCCTGTTAACAGAAGTACAGAATGTAACCCAAATATAAATGCACTTCAGGCACGTGCAGCTTGCAATAAAAGGTTTAGAAGCACCAGTATGCTGTGGGCTGTGCTGGGCCAGCCCTCACCCCTTGCCAGAGCATAGCCACAGCCCCTCAGCTGGCTGGGCTGCCCTGCATGTGCAAGGTCACAGCACCACGGGGACAGTGGCACTTGCAGCTGGTCCTTCTCTTTCATGATCTTTTCTAAGTTCAGCCATGGAGGCCTTACTTTACACAACTCCAAACAGCACCAAGCTCATCACAGGTGCTGCAGGATGTTTTGGAGGAGTTTCTGTGGGAGCTGGCACAGGACAGAGGGGCATGGAGGTGTCCATGAGCAACTGGAAGTTCTCAACCCTGTGGTGCACAAGCATTTGCTGTCCACTGAAGGTCACACTGAGTACTCCGTGGGAGAGACCGATGCCTGGGGAAATGACCACAGACAACTCCAAGTGTCAAATCCTCATAGTATTGTGTCTGGTGATACTGCAGCCAGCAAAACCTGCCTGGCTGCAGCGTGGGGGACACCTGCAGGCTCAGCACCTGCCAACACACACACGGAGACACACTGTGCCAGCCAATGCCAAGACTGTGTCCTTTTCCAGGGAGGCTGAGCCCCAGCAGCCTCATGACATGGCAAACAGTGTTTGAGAAAAGCCTGGTTTGTCCAAGGCAGCTTCTCTGCAGCGGGGCTGAGCTGTGGCAGCTGGGATTTAGTGCCTGCTGGGACACCACAGCCAGAGTCACAGCTGTGGGCTTGGTGCGGCCCATGGTGGGAGCGTGATGGAGGAGAAACCTGCTGAGGTAAACACAGGCAGACGTGGGGAGCAAGCGTGGATTGGTCCCTCCCCAGGCTTTTGGGCATGCCAAGGGCAGGGGAGGGCTGGCAGTGGGTCTGCTCAGCTGCTGGGCCCCCTCAGCAACTACTGTGCATCACAGGGAAAGGAAGCTCAAACTTCTCCTTCAGACAGGGAAGTGCCTTGTCTGAAGAGGCTTCGGACTGGAACGTGACAGGCCCAGGGTGTGTTATGGCGCCGTGGATAGCAGCATGCCTGGCTGCCTGTCTCACAGGCAGTGGCCTGGCACATGGGGTAAAACACACACTGAGTTTTATAAGTGAAGAAATACAGTGCCCTGTGGAGAAGCAGCAAGCATTCCCAAAAACAGCTTTCTGCAACACAGCTGGCTTGAAACATCAATATTTTTTCCAGAGAGTCTCTTTTACCAAAACACTGCAAACTCAACCACTACCCCAGGCCAGGAAAGTACAGCCAGGATGATGTCCAGGGCTGACTTCAAATCAGCCCTCCCTGTGACACCTGAGAACAACCTCCATGGACATCCAGCAGTGCTGCCATCATTAACTAAATCCCCCTTTTTTCAGAGTAGTTTATTTAATCACATAGTCTCAGAGTTATGTGTGACTCACATAATGTGTGAGTGAATGCACGTGAGTTCCTCTTCTTCTGCCCCGTTAAAGCCATAGTTAAAAGACTTTTCCCACAGAGATATAGTGGAGTTTTACTTAATTCACAGCAAATACAGTCAGTACCTGAGTGATAATGTGCATAAATAGCACATGATTTGCACCCGATCATGGTTTTTTGTGTAGTTTCCATTAAAGGTGTAGCAGTAAACTTCTAATGCTTGTGTCCAGCTGTGGGATGAGTGGGATAAAAGTGGGCTGGGTGGAAAGCTGGCTGAAGGGCAGGGCTCAGAGGGTTGTAGTGAATGGGACTAGCTCTGGCTGGTCACCAGTGGTGCTCCTCAGGGCTCAGTTCTAGGGCCAGTTCTGTTCAGTGTTTGGAGAAAATGAGGCTGGGGGCAATCTCATTGCTCTGTACAGCTTCCTGGGGAGGGGAAGTGGAGAGGGAGGTTAAGATCTCTTCTCCCTGGGATCCACTGGTGGGATGTGTGGGAATGGTTCAAAGCTGCATCATCAGGGGAGGTTTAGACTGGACATTAGGAACCTCTTTACCAGGAGGGTGGTCAAACACTGGAACAGACTTCCTAGAGAGGTGGTCGATGGCCCAAGCCTGTGTTTAAGAGGCATTTGGAGAATGCCCTTAACAATCTGCTTTGACTTTTGGTTACCCTGAAGTGGTCAGGCTGTTGGACTAGATCTTCTTTGTAGGTCCTTTCCAACTGAAATATTTCTATTCTGTTCTGTATCACAAGGAAGACTACAGAAAGTGTGTTGAAGACACTAAATATTGCATTTTTGTAAACAACTTATTTTAAGTGGTTTTTTCTTGAGACAACTGTATGACTAGAGAATTAAATAAGAGACAGTTACAACCACCAATTAGAAGTCTGTACTACACCCTCTGTTTTGGAAATTGCTGCCCATTGCAGCCAAGTGCCATGTTTTGTGTCCTTTGTCCAGCCAAAAAAGACATGCTCCACCTGGAACCCCAATGTGTCCCTGACTGTGTCCCAGCAGGGTGAGGATCTGGTCCCCACAGCAAGGACTGCCAGCCCCAGCTGGTACCTGCTGGCTGCCTCCCTGCAGGTGTTCTAGGGGGGTTTGGCACGGGAGGAGAGCCCATATCCCACAGAATCCTGTGGTGGGACTGACTAATGGCCGAGCCACGTCTCCAGGGCAATCACGTTGCTTACAGTAAGCCCATCTCCTCTCTTTTCCTGGAGGGCAGTGGCTGGGTGCCAGTTGGACTTTTTCCCATGCCTTTTGCTTTGTGAAAAAGGCAGGAGGTCTTATGGAGCTCTGGGCTGCCCATGTCACCTGATGTGTGGGTGTGGGGGCTCAGCATCATCTCAGGACCATCCTCCTCGGGCCATCCCCTCATGAGAGGGCTCGGTGCAGCCTGACCCTGTGAGCTCACACCAGCACTGCCGGCAGCACCCACTTCCTGCAATGAGCCCTGAAAATTCCGGTCGGGCACCCAACACCTGCCAGTTTCTTTTTAGTCAGAGGCTCTGCGACACTGGGTTTTATCTGTCCTTCCCTGCCCTATGACAATCCCTCATCCCACTGACTCATCTGAAGGTAAATAGTGCCCAGGTAACCTGGCACTCAGCAGGAAACCCTCACCTCTGCTGTGCCTGATCACAGGTAACCTTCAAGAATGCCCCAGGAGAAACATTTGGTGCACTTTTCCAGCAAAGTGTTTAAAAACATTTATCAATCCAAAACCACCACTGCACTGGGATTATCATATGACATATTGGTTGTGTCTACTTATGTTTTCAGTAAAATAACAATGGCTCAGGCTTGTTAATCTATAAAGAGAATTAGGGCACTGTAACAGCACAGGCATGCTTGGAAAGGGCCTGATAACTCCTTTGTTATAAATACAGTTTTGCTTGTCTCTTTCCTTCCTTTTTTTAGTACAAATGAAATAGATCAGATGAATAATCAGTGCCTAAATCTCCATCCCAGAAGCAAGGAGCCTTTTTGATTGCTTTGCTACAAGTAATTGTTCTCTATGAAATTTTTTAAAAATCTCAAATTAATTTCCTTTTCCTGAAGTCTAAACGTTTGAACATCAAAATGTTTAAAGAAAATGTGTAGATGATAGAGTCAAAAGAAATCTCATTGTGAAACATAATAACAAGACTTTGGGGCTACTGTAGCACCTTGAGTGAAATCGGGGCTGGGAGGGCTACATCGATGGGCGCCTGCCCACCTCCAGCTTTGTGCATCCGGGAGAAACAGGTTTTCCTCTTACACAGCTGGAAGTCACCCACAAAAATATCCCTTAAGCTTTAACCTGGGGAGAAGTGTGGGGCCCCTTCCAACTGTACTGCTGAGCTGGGAGTAGGAAAGTGGAGCAAGGAGAAGGGGATTGGTAAGAAACCAATCCTTACAAGTCGGGGGAGAAAATCAACAATGGAGAGCATGCATAAAAAAATCCACTGTAGGTTTTCGCTGTGCCCTTCTCAAACCACAGTGCACATGTTTGCTCACTCTGGTTTTGATGGTGGCTTTTTTTTTTTTTTTTTTTTTTTTTTTTTTTTTTTTTTTTTTTTTTGTCACCATCATGCACTCACTGTGGAGGGAAGGTCAGGTTTGAGGAGCTCACCTGGCCAAGGGTACCACAGTGTTCCCCCAGTCAGGACAGCTGTCTCCTGTAGCTGCCTTCACGTGAGCAGGAAACGGAATGTTAGAAAAACAAACACGCTAACCTCTTCATAAGTAAACATTCATAACCTTGAATAGGTCCCTGTTATGCAAGGCACACTAACACCCTTTCAGGGTGCACGGCACCAGAAGTGCTGCAAAGCTGCTGTTTCCAGGATTTTAGGGACAGCCACCCAGATTTGCAGCCTCCCCACAAGGGGGCTGATGCTGTGCCAGTGTGGGGAGACAACCTGCAGGCACCCGTGCCAGCGCCACACACCATATGTGTAGGAATAGGGCCTCCAGGAGCACCAGCAGTTCTCTAGACATGCTGGTGCAGAGCTGTGGTCCCCTGTACCGGGTCAGATGAGGCCACGGGGTCAGCACAGCCATCATGACTAAAAATTAACCTGGCTCAAAACCTTAATGTTTAAAACAAATTACATTTAAAAAAAAAAGTCAGCCTATTGTTTTCCAGCTCTCTAAATAGTAGTTGACCAGGTTTTAAGGAAAAACTGTTCCAAAATCCCAAAGTGATAAAAGCTGCTAGTGATAACCATATATGAGGAGCTTGAACATCTGTATATGAGAAACCTTGAAAGCAGGGATGATGAGGTGCCAGAAATCCTCAAGAGAATTACTGAGGTGAGAGAAAAAATGCAAGGAAGACCTCAGCAGCACCCCCAGGCCAGGGGGGTGCTCTGGGCAAAGCCAGGAAAGTCTACCAGAGAGAGGGATCACACAGTGAGACAAAACAGCTGAGAGAAAACAAGTTATTGCAGAGAATGAAGTCAACAATCAAGTATGAAACCATTACAGAATCTTCTGCCTAGAAACCCAGGCACTGAGAGCCTGCATGGACCAGAAAGAGTCCCACTTTTCCAGTCAGAAAGGACATTGCAGAATTCTCCTGTTCTCCAAGAGCGTCCCTCTGGAGCTGGCAGGTGAACCAGATGGATCTCACGATGCTCCTCAGCCTTCCTACAGGCAGAGCAGTCTTTGAGCTGCAGGCACAGAGTGGAAAAAACTCTTGTGCAAATAAAACTGCTCTTCATATGCATTTCACTCCACAAGGAAAATACAAACATAGAGGAAGTCCCACAGGACTACTAATTAAAATTTCTGCCTCACACCTCCTTTGCAGTTATGATTTTATTTATTGCAGTTTACTTAGATGTGATGGCTATGTGTTTATTCATGGTAGTAGCCTTCCAGGACAAAAATCAGGCTTTGAGCACAGCACATCACATTCTTAGTTCAGAGACTTGTGGCCTGAGGTATGTAGAGTTCTGCACATCTATATTGCACTTTATCTCAGCCACTGGGAGCCTAAAATCATTTGGGTTTTTTGCTCCCATAGTTCTGTTACTTTTGGGTGTGAGTCACCCTGGGCTGGCTAGCCCAGGGCAGAGAGTGATTTTATAGCACTACTCCTCTAACATTCCTCAAACAAGAGACTCTCCTTAGCAGGCTGACCTCATCTGCAAATGGATAATACTGTAAAAACAATAAAGCTAAAAAGCAACCAGTGAATATATGGCTTTTTTAAGAGTTCAAGGAGGGTTATGGTAGTAAAAGAGGATGCACTCATATTTATGTTACCTCTTTTTTCCACAAGCTACGCCTCCTTCCCCTTTACTGTTTTCTTCTTTGTCAAAACAGAGTTGCTGATTTTAGCATCTGTGTATTTTGCTCTCTTGTACAATGAGAGATCATACTGATCTTACTCCATCAAGGCAGAAGTACAGCCAAAGGTTGTTTGACCCCAGGGACGTGTCCTTGTACAGTTGGATGCTGTGCAAAAGCTGCTAAATGGCAGAGGACTCCAGTGTTATGTATAAATTGGCTCATTCTCCCTCTTGGCAGGGATAGAAAGAGGCGAGTAGTGCACATTTCTTTCTTCCTTCAGCCAGTAACAGCTCATCCCTTTCTTTGTCAGATGAACCCGGAGGCAAGTACAGGAGAGATAAACAAAACAGACCGTGCCTCACTGACCTCCCCCTGAACCACAGACAGGAGAGTGAGTCCTTTGCTCCCGGTAGAGCTGCGTTTTCTCCGGCGCCTTCCCTGAGTTTGGTGTGAGGCGCTGTGCTGAGCCCCGCGCCTGTCCCGGCGGGGCTGCTGCCTTTGTTCCCTGCGTGGCACCGCCGGGGCCGAGCCTGACTCACTGGCAGCTCCCGATGCCATTCCTCATCTCTGGCAGGATATGAAAAATGTGTCAAGCCTGGCACACGACAGCAAACATTATCCTTTGGGCTGGCTTTGGTGCTTTCACTAGCCGGTTTTAGTTTGGGCAGTTTGTAAATGATGCTTTTAAGACAGGAGATCAAAATCCCCCGGGCGCGGCTCCTCAGTAAATGCAAAGATGACTTCAACGCGCTGCGCTGAATTACAAAACTCTCTTTTTTTTTTTTCCTTTTTGGTCCCACGCCGAAGTATCAGCGCAGTGCTTTGAACTGAGGTTACCTTTATGATTCACGGCATGAATGAGCACTTACTGTGCGCATACAAGAGCCCTGTACGAATCAGGAAATGGCTCTTTCAGGTCTCCTGACAAAAGGAAGTGAGTCTGAAGCTTGCTAAAGTTACAAAGAGGACGTTGGTGAACTTAATCTGGGGCAGGGGGTAGGGGGAAGGGAAGAATCCCTTTTCTTTTCACTGAGGATTGATACACAAGCTCCCCGTGTTTCTGTACATCGTTTTTAACAACAACAACAAAATTTAAAGGGGCTAAAACCGTGGTGGTGAGGGCCGTCTCTAGCTGCCTGCTGCTACGTGCATACAGCCACGAAGACATTTCTAGCTTCGTGCTTCAGCATTCCCCCCTTGGCTGGGGCAGTGAGAGCTTTCCTCCATCCCTGGGGTAAAGATGTGAGTGGGCAGGGAGCGAGCATCGCGGCACAGCCCTGCTCGGGGCATCCTGCCCTCTCCTCTGCCCCCGGAGCGGGGGCACAGCGGGCTCCAGGGCGCCGCAGCACTCCCGGCCAAGCGCTGGATGTGGCTCACTTTCAGTTCAAAGAAACCGATTAAACTTCTCCAAGGGCACGGGTGCTGCGCCCTGGAGTTGAGCGAAAGTACTCCAGGTAAAGACACGGAAGGTTCAGATGCAGTGGGACACAGAACAGCGGATTTTGACAGATGTTGGTACGGAACGTGGTAGGTCCTGTGGCTTCACACTGCAACGGCCAAAGCAGAAAGGAATTAAGTTCTCCGTGTGAGGCTATTCTTTTATCCAGGCATGCAGGGGCTGAACTCACTACTCCCTTGAAATGCACATTGCACAAGCCCCTGGAACAAGATGAGGTGCTCTCCGGCAGCCCTCCATCACTTGTCTACACTGCCCCAGCGGGTAAAGGACAGCACCAAGAGCCTTCCCGCCACAGCATCTGTCCCCTCAGCCAAAAAGCATGGAGCAAATGACCCGTCTTGTTACTTCATAAGCTCTTACAAAGTTCAGGTTAGCTTTGCTGAGCAAGATTCAGACACTCAAGACTAAAGTGCATCCTTTAGCTTTAGTCTCTATCAAATTAAATTCTTGAGTCTTGTGAAGGTTTATCTTCACAGTATAAACAAGAAGTTCCCTGGCCAAGCTGTGCCATTGTCCCCACTGCTCCTTTCACAGTGGGCACAAAGACTCTGGGATCACGAGCACAGCTCAGGCTGTGCCATGGCTATTCCCAGGCACACATAAGCAAGTCAGCTGGGATCTCCCTCTCTCCAGAAGATCCAGCAAAGCTTATCCATAACAGGATCATGCCTCAGTAACTGGGGCTGGTGATGGAGCACTATCCAGTTTACCTGCCACATCTGGACACAGCACATGTGACTGACTGGCTTTGAGTGTTAGTTGGTAGATTTAGACCTTTAAATGCAAACACACAAAAAAAGAAAAAGGGTAAGGAGGAGTCAAGAGACCTTAGTCCAGTGCAGGCATTGTAGGTCCATTTCCAATGGAGCAGAGGGAGGGACAAATCTTTTAGAGGGAGCAGACTGGTAACCAGCTGTGAGACATCCTCAGCCCACCTTTGATTTTGCCAGTTTTCATCAGTACAGTGGCTACCAGCAACACCAGCTTGAAAACGTGGCTGTGAGAGCAGCACTCTGGAGGAATCCATGAACTTCAAGTCCCACTCAGACTTTTGTCTTTAAGCAGAGATGGCCAGTAATGAATTTCACTGACCTGAAATAAGGGAAAACACCCCAATTGCATCAATATACCAGCATTTTTTCCAGAGGGACCCTAAGAAAGCTGCCAGCTCATCAATTTAAGAACCATATAGTCAAAAAATACCAGAATCAGCTTATGGTAAAGACTTAAGAGGACAGGGGGTTGTTGCACAAGTAGAAACATATTTTTTTTCTGCTAAAACAACTTCTGCTTTGTAGTTTAGATATTATCAAATGTTTTCCTTGTAAACAAGAAGCTTTTGTACCTGTCAAAACCCCTCTGGAAGGGGGTTAACCTAGGCAGCTGCCAGGCCACCCAGGTGCTACAGCCAACGCTGCTGTGAGAAGCTGCATCCAGGAAGGTCCAGCGGGAAGTCATGCAGGCCTTCCCAGCATGCCTGAGCAGCCAAAATGCTCTTTGTCAATAGCAGTTTATTATGATGAAACTGGCTTTAGAAGTAACTCAGAATTTATAGGAAGGTACAGAAATAATCATAACAAAACAAAAAAGGGAAAAAGAAACATATGCAGCAGTTTATATTTGTCCGGAAGCAAATGTGCTCACACTGAGGTTTTTCTGGCAATAAACAGAGCAGTAACAAGTCTCTTCAACTCCCAGGGCACTTTTTTCTCAAGGGGTAAAATGCAATTCCCTCCACATCAATCCTGCTCTTTACTGCTCTCCCTGAAGGTGACAGATGCAATGAGAAATGCTCCAAAATATTTGACTTATGACTGCTGTGAAGTCTGTGTCTGGGGCCTCCTGCAGTCAGAGCACTGAGTCTAAACCAGAGTTTTGCAATGAACACTTGTGGCAAAATCCTGTGTGTTTCTTGAAGGCTGCAAGACTGTGCATATTTACCCAGGCTAACTGGATTATTCCAGGCTGGTGATGCTCCTTCTAGCAAAGAGACGCCTCGCTGTCACTTTTGACATATGACATGCTGCCTACAAGAATCCTGATCCCAACACAGGGCCAACCTGATGACCTCCAGTTCTACAACTTTCACATGCTGCAGATTAAAGACTGTGTTTTTAAGAAGAGAGCACTGCAACCTCTGCTGCCCCAACTGTAGCAGAGGATGCTGAGATGAGAACACTGTTTCAGCTGCACACAGTCCAGTTACCAAGCCAAAAAGCCTTTAAGTGGAAGGATGACCAAACAGGAAGCTTGGGTGAGGAATATACCATCTTAGGCCTACATTGTAATACCCACAGGCAAAGTCTGGCAAAAGGTAACACATGCATGCACAATTTAGTTCCATGTGTGCACACACACACATATATATACGTATACACATCAACAGTGGTCAGGCGCTCTCCTGCTCCTCATTAGGAAGGTCTGTGCCAAGAGGATTGAATGTTTACAAACTCTTGGGCTCTTACCAGCATGAAACTTTTTTTTTATTTCCTGTAGTTATAAAAACCAGAACACATCAGGAAAGGATTCCAGCTAAGGCTGTCTTGCTCACATTTTGGAACCATCTCCTTGTCATGTGTGTATGCAGGTGCTTGAAGGCAGTCATTTCCTGCTAGATAAAAGCATTCTGGTTTGATGGCAATCACTTGGGACACTTTTAAGCAGCAGTGTAAATATGCAGTATGAAGATGCGATCAAGTGAAAAGCATTTAAGTGATATTTATTTAACCCAGGAGTTTTAAAACACGCACATGTGTGTATGTAAACAAATAACTGAATTACCAAGTAATCACATCCTTAAATGCCAATGTGGCATATGCCAAATATTGAAATAATATGAAACTGAAAAAAATACAGGCATCTAAAGCTGTATTCCTAATTCTGTGGTAATTATTCTCTATGTGATATGAGAATGCACAAGTGAAGAACTATCTTTAAGGGCAGAACCAAATCTATGTCTGTACCACAGGAGTGGTATAAGAGAGCAGTTACAGCTCTATTTCCCAAGTTTCCTTTCCCCTGCTGACAAAAACACTACTTTGATCCTCCCAAGCCTGCTTGAACTATGTTGGCAAGTTTGAAGAAAAAACAAAACCACACACACACACCTCCCAAACCCCATGCAAGAACTCTGCTCCCTATATCAACATATATCTTCACCAGCCTAAAACAATCATAAAAACATGGACTGAACATGTTGGGAGATACTGTTTTTCTGCCTGAGGCAACCACATGCCTTATTGCCTGTACTAAAAAAGGGTTGGCCTGTTTTACAATGCCCACACAGACTGGCATTCACATTGGCACAGGTCTGTTTGTTTTTCTCTAAAAATCTGTGGAATATGCTCAGATGGAATACCTAACCATGCAATAACAAAAATATTTAAAAGCATTTTGAATCTGATTTACTTTGTATTTTCTTCCCTGCTCTTTTTAGAAAGTTAATGTATCATACAAACACATATTTCCTTTCATCCTTCCCCCATTCCTCATATTCACTGATTAATTAAGCAGCATTTAAGGCTGACCAACACAGCTTTAAATGCTCTGAGCTACTTGGATTACAGTAACTTGTAATGCATCAAGCCCCAAAAGAGGGACTCATGGAAATGACAACAAACGATGAAAGGGTTTTATTGTGCAAAGATTTCCAAATGCTGGAAATCCTTTTGTATTTCCCTCCACATCACTTTTTCCTCCCCTCCCCTGGCTGGGAATAAGGAAACAGCCAAGTTATTCTATAGCTGGTTCCCACCACGGTAAAGTTCTGGTTCCCATTGTGCTGCGCATTCAAGCGAAAACAAGAACAAGCATTAACAGCTCCATTCCCATCCATCCACCAGACAGGAACTCACAGATGCTTCATTACACACCTCCTGCTGGCACTGATGAGCCAGAGGACTTGTACAGAAAGGAGGGGGGGACTCAGACAAAACACAAGAGTCATTGTAATTGTTCCCATTCCCAATTCTATGAGCTCACGTTAGCCAAAACATCCTCCTACTTTCAGCTTTCCTTGCTGGTAAAAAATACAGGCACTGTCAACACCACCTCGAGAACCTTTCAGATTGTGCAAACATCACATCCGTGAGTTTAAAGAAGACAGGAGGAGGGGAAAAAATGGACAATTTTCTGTAACTGGAATTTTATTTTATATATAAATAATAAAGAGACTGAGGGATTTTGCTACTTGCAATGTTGATCCTGCAATGGGACAAGCATGGGCAGACTTGAGTCCCACTACAGAAGAGAGGACGAAGTCTCAAGACTGACTCAAAACACGAGTGTCCTTTCACAGAAGCCATACCAGAAGCCTGATCAGACCGTCCTGAGGCAGAAGGCAGATTAGTAACATTCAAAATGGATTCAGATGGTTTTCATCTTTTTCTTGGGAAATTGTTGCTCATATCTATATTTTTATTCACCTATAACCAAAGAAAGGGGACAGAGGTTAAGGGGGAGAGGGAAGGAGGGAGAAAGCAGAATTAAATTTATCACAAGCTTTTCCTTTCCATTTTTAAAGTGCAGTTATAACTTTGTTTCTTTGCTGTGGCAAGTTTATCAAAATCTGTTTGAGAAACATTCTCAGTACCAATTTGCTTGCAGTAGAGATATTTAACTCTTCATATTACTGACATTAGAGCACTAATGATCATGTCTGTTCTAGAGAACTAGATTCCCATAGTTGAACTAAATAGAAATACAAAAGAGAAAGAACACTTCACAGCAACCAAACACCAACTGGAATCTTGTATAATAAACCAACTTTCTTGAAAAGAATTATTTTGAATTCCCATCAAATGCATGTTTTCTTAATCTTACTTATTCTGGTGTAAAAGTAGGACAATTTAACTCAAAGAAATGGAATTACAAAAGTATAGATCTGTAACAGAGTATTGATACGCTATCTTCATGGAAAAACACAAAACCCTGTCACTTCCGTGCAACTCCTAAACACAACAGCTGGATAAAATTAAAGCTTGCTTCTTCCACACTGGGATGTGGTTTCGGCTGAAGTTTGCATATAATTTTTGATGACAAACAAGTAATAATAAATAAAGGAGGTACAATGCTGCTGATTTTTGGAATAGAGAAGTATGTTGTTGTCTTCAACCCCATATGGTTTTGGCCCTGGCTGACCATTCAGAGTTCAGAGACCCATGATGTGGCAAATCATTGAGGAAATGAGATTGTCTTTATTTTAGTAACCACATTCAACAAGGAATATTACCAACAGTTGAAAATGCAGTGAGACTTTCAGGACTGATCCCATCCAGAATAAAAAAATGTGTCTTTTCGAAGATCACAGCAGTGTTCTCCAGACTCTGGGATCATCCAAATCCAACAAAACATCTGGACTTGGGTATGGAGTTAAATTACTGGATTTGGTTTCAAGCACAAGTAACAAATTGCCACCCCCGCAGAACAGCTGAACTTGATACTGAATTGAACTTTCACCATCTGGTTGCCCTAGGACAAAAATCCAGCAGTTCCCTTCATGTGTCTCCCCCAGAAACAACATGAGGTGAAGCACGTAGGTTTCAAAACCAGGAGCACCCAGGTACTTCAAGCTCCTGGGCAATCTATCTTCAGTCTCTTAAAACCTTCCCCAAACAAAGAAAATGTGCCTGAAGCAAAAGGCTGACATTTCAAAAAGTGAAGAAAGGCCTAACAGAAATTATATTCATAGCAAGAAATTCTAAAAGAAAATAAAATCTATTAATGGATTTCTGTTTGTAATGAACCTTGATATTTGTACAGTGTCACAAACAAAAGTTCCGTTTTCTTGGGTTTTTATCATTTAGTAGCTCTGTCCTAGTTGACAATAAGCACAACAATATCTCAGTGAATTTCAGAGAGGCTTTTCTTCCTCTTGGTTCTATTGGGATTCTTTACACGCAAAAAAAAATTTTTAATCCTCCTATTATTTTTTAGTTTCTATTTTACGTGACTATCTTACAAACTACTTGGAAAACATGTATTCCTAAAGACTTTATATTCATAGCTCGAAAGGAAAAACTAAGTTACTCAGTACATCAGCCAGTCAACAACCTCACACTGCTGTTTTGAGAATCAGCTATAGCAATTAAAAACACATTAAGGGAGCCAACATTAAAATCTAGGTTTTCTTTTAAAGCTGCCCACGAGATGGGTGCATTCTACCACATCTCCAAACATATGTGACTGATGGTGATGCATGGGAAAAACATGGGTGCTGTTTGCCAGATCTGGACTCTATTTACACACTTGGCAGTAAGGAAAAAAAAAATTCTGGTGAATGGAATACTGCATATGAAAATGATGAGGAGTCCCTACAATGCCAGGATCACTTTCTGATGAAAAGTAAGTTTTTAACATGATGCAAAAATAATACAGGGCAAAGAGAAGCAAGTAGAAAACATGTTCAGATGAGAAATTCTTTATCAGCTGATAACAGAGCAGGCATCTGACAATTTGCACTAAATGATGTCCAATTACGTTATAATTATTTGTAATAAGCCTCAAATACACAGCAATTTTCATCCTATGAAACCAAACCATCATAAAAAAGTCAAGAGTAGGTTTTTGTTTTGCTTTTCTAGAAAATGTAACCATAGCACTTGCTTGAGTTTAGAACACAGCCCCAAGGCCAAGTCAGAACTGGTATCTCAACTCGAGTTTCTGCCTTGGAGAACCTGGAAATGCTGCCTCCATTTCCTCCATCTTTTCATCCCAACAGGACTCATTTGGGAGCTGCACTAAGATGAAAGGTCAGGCACATTGTGGACTGTTACAGACTGTAAGGCAATGCTGTACCTTGGCACTGACAAATCTTTATAGAGAAAACTTATCAGCAGGAAAGAGGTTTCTTTTCCCACCCTAGTACTTGTACAAGTGTGACAAAGAAGGCAAAGAGGTTTTGGTATGGGAGGCAGAAATGGGAAGAAGAAAAAGAAAATAAAAGGCCAAAACCAAACAACACTACAATCACAAGACTTTCCTCATTTAATTCAGAACCCTTCAAACAGACCTATATTTACTTGCAATGCTCTAAAGATGAAGAATTTAGATTTCTTAGCTTAAATAGTGTTAAGGAACGCACATATTCCTGACAAATTTTAGGACAAATAAAATTATCTGTCCTCACTTTCCTCATCATTATGAAGAAAACTGCAAGTCAAACTTTGCAAATGTTCAGGTCTTCCAAGTTACTCTGCTGTTTAGCCACAAATTATTACCAGTCTTTATCCTTACCTGTTTGATGCCAGGTGATGTAGCATTTTACTTCTGAGTTTGCTCTTTATTTGAAGCAGCATGGACTTCCAGGGGCTTGTCACCCACTGCATCACCCTTGAAGAAGAAAAATTGTGCACAAAAGTTCAATTGAGACAATCCAGGATTAATGTTTTTGCCAGAACAGAAATCCTCTTCAAAAGCTGAAACAAAAATGTCTTGCAAAATCAAGTGGCTCATGAGACTAATTCAGTATAATACACTCAAATATGATCTACCAAACACTTTCTAGACTTTAGTCTTCCTGTCGTTAGCCAAGCAGTTAAAGGATTTGAAAGAACAAGTAGCTTCAACAGAAGTGCTTTAATTGACTCATTTTGCCTGTATTAATAATAGAGGATGAATACCCACAGAGTAGTTGCTATTCTGCATTCTCTGAATTCTGTGTGGATTTATACAATAGGCCTCTTTTAGCACATATCCTTCTAGAGAGTGTTCTCACACTTTCCCCAACAAAAATGACAGAAATCAAAGAATGAAGAGAAGCTTGTTACAGGGTCTGGTCTATCTGTTTGCCAAGATGCTATAACAAACAAGCATTTGATTATAGCTTTTAATAGATATCGATAAAAAAATACTTAAAGGGCCACACATGTGGCTTGGGGACTGAAGCAAATGACATACAAGGACAGGCTGAGATGAGGGTCTGTTCAGACTTGTGAAGACCACACAAAGGAGGAACCTAACTCCTATCCACAGTTCCTTAATGGGCATTTACATATTTGGAAGAGCCAGGTTTTTCTCAGACGTTCACATCCAAAGCACCGGGAGAAAAGGACAGAGGAGTATGGCAATTTTCTTTTAGATCAAAGGACAAAAAAATTATAAATATATCACACCACCAATCACTGGAGCAGGTTTTCCAGAGAACTTTCTAAATCCCTGGAAATATTCAGCACATGACTGCATAAGGCCTGAACCACCAAATCTAATTTTGAAACTGTCTCTGCTTTGAACAGGGGCTTGGGTGAAATGATCAGAGGTGCCTCCCACCCTCAATTGTGCTCAAATTCTACACATGGAAATTAAATGGCATTTCCTCTTTATTCTAGAAGGCTATTTTTACCAACATGACTTAAATAAAGAGATGACTGGTGACAGCCAACATGGCTTCACTAACGGCAAAGTGTGCCTGACAAATGTGGTGGCCTTCTACAACAGGGTTACAGCAGTGGTGGATGAGGGAAGAGTGACTGATGTCATCTATGACTTGTGCAAAGCACTTGACACTGTCCTGCAGGACACCCTTGTATCTAAACTGGAGAGACATTGAGTTGATGGATGGGCCACTTAGTGGATAAGGAATTGGCTGGATGGTCACACTCAGAGCTGCAGTCAACAGTTTGATGTGTGAGTGGAGACCAGCGACGAGTGCTGTTCCTCAGGTGTCGGTGCTGGGACCAGCGCTAACATCTTTGCCAGCAGCAAGGACAGTGGGATTGAGGGCACCCTCAGCAAGTCTGCCAACAACACCAAGCTATGAGGTAGTCAACATGCTGGAGGGATGGATGTCATACAGAGGGATCGTGAAAAGCTTGAGGGGTGGGCCCATGCAAACCTCATGAAGTTCAGCAAGGCCAAGTGCAAGGTCCTGCACCTGGGTCAGGACAATCCCAAGCACAAATGCAGGCTGGGCAGAGAATGGATCGAGAACAGCCCTAGGGAGAAGGACTTGGGGTTGCTGATTGATGAAAAGCTCAACATGACCCAGCACTGTGTCCTTGCAGCCCAGAAACCAGCCACGTCCTGAGCTGCATCACAAACAGCGTGGGCAGCAGGTCTGCTTCGCTCCTAGAAGACCCACCAGGAGTGCTGTGTGCAGCTCTGGGGCCTGTGACATAAGAAGGGTGTTGGACTTGTTGGGGCAAGTCCAAAGGAGGCCAGGAAGATGACAGGAGGACTTGAGCACCTCTTCAACAAAGACAGGCTGAGAGAGTTGGGATTGTTCAGCCTGGAAAAGAGACAGCTTTGGGAAAACCTCTAGCAGCTTTCCAGTACCTACATGGGGCTACAAGAAAGCTGGAGAGGGACTTTTCACAGGAACAGGTAGGAATAGGACACGGGGGAATGGTTTTAAACTGAAAGAGAGCAGGTTTATTAGATATTGGGAAGACATTCTTTGCTGTGAGGGTGGTGAGGCACTGGCACAAGTTGCCCAGAGAAGTTGCTGACACCCCATCCCTGGAAGTGTTCAAGGACAGGCTGGATGGAGCTCTGAGCAACCTGGTCCAGTGGCAGCTGTTTCTGCAGGGGGTTGGAATGACGTGATCTTTAAGACCCCTTCCGTCCCAAACCATTTTATGATTCTGCTAATGTAATGGAAATGCTAAATGTGACGGAAAATGTAACAAAAGAAGCCAGAAGATACTGGAAAACATTTCAAAGCATGGGTCAAATTTATACATTACCAATTAAACACAATAAAGCACCAAGTCTGTGTGATCCTGCATATGCTATGCCAGAGATATGGACTCAATATATCAAGATTCAATTATGAAGATACTTCTTAAATGTCTTATTCAAAAAATGCCTATCAAGACCTTTATAAGGTAATTCTTTCTTTCAAAAACCCATTTTGTTTTGATTACTACCCTGGATATTTCACAGTAGAGGAAATCACATCCACAAACCACACCCATTTCAAAATAATGATCTACTCTGTAATTTGCCTGTACAGGAACTTTTAAGTTATGACATTTTACTAAAATTTACAATGAATAATCTGACTAATGATGCCTCATCTCAGAGTTTACTCAATCCTGAACAAGTGAACTAAAAATAAGCTCCTCACAGAGAAGTCTGTGTTTTTTCAGTTTCTTGTTTTAACTTGTAAAAAGCAATTATTGTCTAGGTAAGCCTTTTTTTTTGTTTTTAATGTCCTGAAAGAGGAAAACAACCCAAAGCAACACACACACACACACACACACACACACACACAAGAAAACAGGGGTCTTGCTAAATTCCTTTGTTTCTATGAGCTCAGGAGATCTCATCCCAGGGCTTGCCTTCAGTAGAACTACTAAGCCTGAGTTATTTAATTCAAGCCAATCCACTATCATTCCTCACATACAGTCATTTGCTGAATTAAGCAATTAAGAAGTTTTTAACTCCATCCACTGTGTAAATAGTGAGTCTAAGTGACACTGCTCAAGTGGTAATGTGACTTTGCCAGAAAAGAACTTCCTGTGGCACAGGCACATCATTTTACAAGAAAGTGCCAAAATCCTCTAGCACACCCAAAACCAGGTCAGAAGCAAAAAATGTGTTTAGATCAATGACACAGAAGACAGACTTCCTCTGTGCCAGGGTACCCTCTCATAATCAGAAGCAGGCACATATTCAAGACAGTCTTTCTACTTTCTGGCTCAACACAAACACTCTGTAACAAATCTGGGTGGCCAGAGGAGTTCACACATCAGAGCTCTATCCCACAGCACAAGAGGAAATATTTTGCATTCTTGTGTTTCTGTTTCAAGTGAAAGGTAACTGATAAGAAATCTCCATTATACATTCCTTATAAAGTGTTCAATACATTGGGATTATTTGGGATTAAAAAAAAAAATCATTATTTGGAACGAAAAATAACACTGGAACTAAGGGGACTGTACAGTTTCAGTATATGAGTACTTAAAAAACACCCCAACTTAGCTCACACAGTATCTCACAGAGATACATTGAGACCTAAACTTTAAACAACAAACTTTACAAAAAACCCACCATGATTACTCTGAAGATTTTCCTACCTACAAAGAAAAACACCCCAAAGCAAACTAGCTAAACATCAAACCCCCAAATGTGTAGTGCCTTTTGCCCTTACATTACAGCCGAGCCAGGTGCAGAAGTTTCTGTTGTTATCTCAGAAGTCTTGCAGATGGTCAGACCCTTTTACACTAATCTTAGAAATTTTAACTTCAAAAGTACCTAAGATAGGTATATATCTTTTATGCTTACGGAAACTCTTGAAAAGAAAAGTTTGGCCACCAGAAAAAAAACAGCAGCTGCAAAAGAAAAACAAAGGCTCACCTGGGCTCAAAGATTAATAATTTACCTTCTGTCCTCTTTTGTTTGCAGTGTATTGCTTGGAATAAAGAGAACATCACTGCCTTACTTTATTCATCCTCCCCCAGTCAATCAGTAACAACTTCTTCTTTAAGTTGACCTTGAACTTAACTCTCACAAAAATATGAAGTACTTTCAAAAATGTTGCTCTAAGCTGCCCTTAGAGAGACCAACTTTTTGCAGAGTAGATTCTTTCTGTCTGTCCCACCTCTAAAACATCTAAATTCCCACTGCCCATACTAAGAATCCATTCCAAAAGAAGTAATATTTCTTACAAGTTTCATACTGTTACTCTTCTTACTACCAAACAATAAAAGGAGGGGATGACAGGAAACTGCATTTTCTGCCAGAAGTAGATGTTTGTCTTTTAGTTCAGATGACCAAGCTTTTGCCTGCCTGTTCAGAAGCTACCAAAACCAAGCCTGACACACATTTTCTGTAGAAAGAAGCTCTCTCAGCTGCTTATGTTGTGTTTTAAAAGATGACCAAAACACAAGTGACTTAAAAACTCTCTTAAAACACAATTTAAGGTTTGTTATGGTCACAATCTGTGATGCTGATGGGAAGGCTCCAAGTCAAAACACTGACACCACAATTTTCAACAGAGCTTTCAGGTGAAGAAGATTCTGGTCCACAGTTTCCTCGACACTTGTTCTGAGCAAGTACAGGAAATCAGCCAAAGCTGAGCCCTCTTTGCACCTGGAGACATTCTATAACCAGCTAGGACTTAATAAAATACCCAGAGATAGCCATAGAGGTAGATTTTAAATATTTGTTTATTTTGCATGTGTAATAAAAACATGTGGGTTTAAAAATTGTATGTATTATATATTAGTATTGCTAAGTCACTGGTGATGTCCATCAGCACACTAGACAGGAATGAAAACCAAGTAATATGCTGTAAAAGTTTCTCTCAGATTCTGAAGCTGAGAGGGAAATTAAGTTTTCTGCAAGTGGGAAAGAGCAAACACAACAAGAAAGGAACAAGGGCTGAAAGAAGGATATATTTAGAGCTGCAGTGCTGTTCTGGTTTTACACAATTTGGCCACTTCACTAAAAACAAGGGTGGCCAATTCAGTGTTGCTGGAAGACAGAGAATCCAAAATTGTTAAAAATACAGCAGAAGTCTTTGAATGGTATAGAGACAAGACAAAGTGAGAACTAAGTCAAGAAAATTGTTTCTCTGTGTGCTTTGGTTTTAGCAGAAGGATTTTATCCTGACATCCTGAAGAGCTGCATCCTCCAACAGCATATTAAAAACATTCATCTGACTGACTTGCTGTATGGAGGGGCTGCAGCCACAGTGTTTTAAAATGTAGGCACAGAAGGTCCCAGAATTCATCCTTCTTGGCAGAACTCAGAATTCAGTTGATATGACCTCAATTTGGCACAGGTTTTTGTTTCATAAAACCTTCAGAAAATTAACATACCACATTTATTTTAATGACATATTGCTGCACAAACATGAAGTTATGCACAGCTGTGGTACCTATGACTATCAGACAAATTATGAGCAATGTAACAAATTAACAGAAGCCAAGAAGAGCCGCCCATTATAATTCTTGACTATTTGCAAGAATCCTTTGTGTAGCAACAGGAAAATGCTGGAGTAAATGTCACAAAAACAAAATAACGTCTTTTGCTCTGGCATAGTTTCATGAAATGGGTTACATCTATTGCAACAACAACTCAAGAGTAACATTTAGACCTATCTTCACTATTTCAGGAATCTAGCTGCCTAGGACGACAATAAGAAATATGTATACAAAAGCAACCAAATTCTTTCACAAGGTTGTCAAATTAAAACAGAAGTCACAGAATCTATCCTAGAATGCTTTGCCAATTTTAGTATATGATAGTTAAAAGCATTTTCTTCCATGCCACTTTTGTATCAGTAAAAACCTCCAATAAAAAAATGGAACTTAAACAGAAATTCTTTTGCTTGAAAAGTCTATATGATTTGCTAATAATCCATATGATTATTTCCATATGAAACAAACCTGAAACAAATCCAAAACAAACCCACCCCTACCCACCCAAATTCTTAACTACGTATTTCATATGGTTTCACCAACGCAGGCCCAAGGAAGCTTCAGAGCAACCTTCTTCCATTACAAACACTTCTCAGTCCCCATTCTAGACAAAAGCATGTGAGCTGCTGTTCAGCTTCTCTGCACACCAGGGACACAGCACTCTCTCTTTAGGAACTTCAGAGGACAAAGCACCGGTAAGGCTGTTTGCCTCAGTGGTAAGAAATCCGTGAACATGGGAAGTGCAGGCAGTTTCACCAAGTGATCAAGTCCTGTTTCTTCATTTGAGTCACAGGGTTTTTGTATCTTGTCTAATCCACCAAGTGACACAGCAACAGTTCACACTGACAGTATCTGAACAATGAGATGAACTTTAGGAGGACACCAATCAAGGGGCATTTTGCTCCTTTGTGCAAGTAACATGTTTTGGCAACTAAGGGGTGTGATTTAAAGATTCTGCAAGGAGGAAGAGAAAGAAGTGTGTTTGCTTAGTCGTCTCTGCAATTCTGCATGGTGTTTGTTTTTCTGCTGAGGTAGCAAGTGCTTGAATAAGCCTTATAATAAGATGAAAGTGTCAAAAGTTTTTGTCTTCCAACAACAACCACATGTTTCCTTTTGAAAGCCTGGGACACAATAATATTAAAAGTTCAGCTATTTTTTACTAATGCTGTCAGTTTGTCTTTCTGAAATATTTTAACATTGCCTTTTTTTCTGAGTTTCTTTTTGACAGCCTAGGTTTTAGGAAAGGTACAGAATGATTAACTAACCTTTGTTTATTCAAGTTCATTTACTGAAGTGCCTTGGGCCAATACAAGCTGAGTATCCACTGATGAAAGTCTCCACTCTCAGAAGACTCAGTAACTGCCAGGACATGTGAGCATTTCTTCAATCCAGCTTGTCTGGAACGAGTCCTACACCCAGCCCTACCTAGGGAACTCGGTCCCATCCCTGCAGTCTATTCAAGTGCAACTGTATCTCCAAAACACCTCTCTACCAGTCACAGTGAGTTTAGAAGTGAATTTAAAACCACAGAAGCTTTACA
The DNA here is from genome assembly GCF_041296385.1 of Aphelocoma coerulescens. Classification (NCBI taxonomy): domain Eukaryota; kingdom Metazoa; phylum Chordata; class Aves; order Passeriformes; family Corvidae; genus Aphelocoma; species Aphelocoma coerulescens. The sequence goes on along the minus strand of NC_091013.1, from coordinate 13,694,162 downwards.
TTACACACTTGAACTTTCATTTCATGAAGCAGCAGCTTAAAAAAATACCTAAAAACCTTACAGGCTTTCCCTGACACACATTTAATCAACTTGCTCAGTTCTCCAGTCTCTCATACTATGCTTCACTAAGCCATCTACACATATTTCCTAGAAATCTGTTTGCTTATCTGTATCAGATTATACTAAAGGAAACTTCCAAAGAGCATTTCTGAAAGCTGAGGTTGAAATAAGCCTAATGTTTTCCAACAGCTTAAAAAGACAGAATGAAAAATTTCTCTTCAGAAATAAAGGCCAAGTCACAGTGGAACAAAACCAGTGCTGTTTGTAAATTTTTTGACTGAAGAGGCAGTGGTAAATTCAAAAATCAAGTTCCTCAGACTTCTTACCTTATCACCTTTTTCCCCAGATTTCTTCTTCTTAGGATTATCCTTCCAAAGAGATTCTACAGCAATATATCCTTGAAGACTCCAGTCATACAGCTGTGTGCCAGCAACCTTTGAAACAAAAGTTTTTTGAAAGCATGAGTGTAATAATCTAGGGAATATTGCCTTGCTTCTTATTGAAGTGGAAAAAGTCTCAAAATACAAGACGTTTAACTCTTCCTGTTCAAGCTCAGGATGTACAGCATTAATAAACATCTTGGAAAAAAAAGGTCACATGAGGAATAAAAAACAATGTGCTAAAAACTATACGAAGACTACCTGCAAATATATCTGTACAAATAGGAGTGGAATGATGCTGCGTGGAAACAATCCTGGTTTTCTTAGTATTTGACATTCAACATAATTAACATAAGCAAAGTATTTCTTAATTTAACCATATCCATTTCAAAGACCAAAAAAACCCTACTTAAGTTTGTCCCTATTTTGCAATTTTAATTTTCTTATTTGTTTTTTAGAACTTGCTGATAGATGGCTGTAGTGAATAACCAGCTGTCAACTCCCAAAACAGAACATAGCTAGGAAAGACTGTATTTGGTATATTACATCAACAGCTATTTTATTACAGGAAAAGGCCTTAAGTCTAATAAAACAGTATCCCTTGTCCCTTATGTGAAATAGAACTGTTACAACACCCTTTAAAACTAAAGAGTGCTAGGTTTTTATAGCAAGGCTCAGGTCTATACTCACTTTCATATCACTATCAGTTTCTATATGAAGAACAGCAAAATGGACAATCTGTCCAACTAAACAGCTATTAAACTAAAAAAAAAAAATATGAAATCAAGCACTAAGAAGGTATTTCCCTATCTTCTACAGCAGGCAAAGCTGGAAAACCCAAACTCTGAGAACAGGGCAAGCGTAAATGTTTCTGAAACAGTTTTCTGATGTTTCTGAAAAAGTTTCTGAATTACATTTTTAAGTTTCTTCCAGTCTCCATCAATTCACTGTTCAGAGATTTTCTGAGCCAGAGGTGATTTTTATGAGTGCAAAAAGGCCCAAGGAACTTCCCTTCTATGAACTTTTGGCATGGGGTTCAAGGGGAAGTGCAAATTTTTAGCATCCCTGTGCCAAGTGGTTCTAGTGCTGGGTACACATGGTGTGAAGAGCCACTTCCCCTTGTTTGTCTGATTTGTAATCAGCAAGACTGATTACACCAGTAATTACACAATGGTACAAGGATGTGCTTCTGGGCAGATACCATGTGCTTGCTACCTTACAAAAGAGGCTATTGAATAAACAGAATTAAAAGAAAACAAACCCAAATCAGTAACTACACTTCCAAGTCACAACTAAATCCAAAACATAGGCTGTCTTAAATACAAAGTAGCCTTTTGGTCACCATATCTGACCAATTACTTTGGTTTAAACAAGTCCATTGGATGCACTGAGTTTTCTCTATAGGTGAAAGTGAAAAGGGTCATTAGAAAAAATCACAGCAAATGAACCAGTTAAATCTCCAAAACTGCCCAATTTAAATTTTACAGGTATAGAGAGCTATTTTGTTTTTCAGTATCAGGAGGGTTCATTCTCAAGCACTTCAACAAAGTAGTGGGTTCATCTGAAAAGATGGTGATTGCTTGTGCAAACAGTACAAACCTACCAGGACTGAAGAATAATCACAATAAACAAAGTGCTGGTTTTGTCTGCAATGTTGCTGAAGAGACAGCTACCAATATAAAATGAGAAAAACAACTATCCATAAGCTATTTTTTTCTTTCTGCTTAAAAACACTCCATTAAAATATTTAAAAGCACACTAAAGGCCTAGCAGTACAAACTTAAAAATGTTCTTATTTTAGGAGTCATAGGACCGAGTGATGTACAAACTGCATTAAATGAGAAATTGGGCACTGATGTCGCTGGATTAAGCAGCTACATCACAAGGTACAGCAACCCTGACAGTTTAGTCTGCCAAAACCAACCAATGTTTCACCAGTGCACAAACCTCCCAAGAGCCAGTACTCACAGATACTTTCACAGTTGAAAAATATAGTTCTAGGCAGACTGGAAGGGCAAGATACAAGGTCAACATGCTAGAATACCATCACTGTTGAATGCAGCACTGTAAGCAGGTTTGTATGCTAAGTTTGAACAAACAAGTTCAAAAGTCAGATCGGGTGGTTTCAGAATCAGTGGGATTCTGAAAGTTCAGGATGACCATGGGCCACCAACACCCATACTGGGCACTACTGGGGTAGCACCAGTGGTCTCCAAGGCCCAATGTGCATGGAGAAGAGTTTCCATATTTTAATCCCACATAGCACCATAAGCATGCATTACTAACTATACTGGATGTTGCACGCAATTACACACATACAGAATTTTAGTTAGCAATTCTTTATCTACATTTCATGCTGGGAAACTAAACTGAGAATCCACAGGTTTTTCTACATTTACACTGTTAACAAAGTGCCATTTCATGAGCATTCGGCAGCAAACGTGGATCAAGTGACCACAGCTCCTGCTTTTCAACTCACAGTTCCTGGAATCATGTCCTGCTCTCAGCTGTGCCAGTGCAGCTGTTTATGCCTTATAGACTGACCTAAGCAAAGGACAAGGTGTATGTTCAAAAGACATAGAAATAATGTGGTCTGCTGTCAAAGAAACAAAACTTGCTTTTGGGAAGCTTTTACTTCTTTCAAGAATGAAAGCATAACACACAGTACTTTAGTAAATTTGAAAGGTTCTAATAACAAATGACAAAATTTAATTCTCATGATAGAATGGTTTAAGTAACTACATAATGGAAAGTTCTTTCCAGATGGAAGATAAGCCACAGTAAATAAAAAGTATTTTGAATATATTATGATTATCTGGAAAGCAATACCATTTCAAAACACTAAGTAGGGTTCCACCAGAATAAAATAAACTTTAGCATTAAATTCAGTTCCCTTACCACATATACAGTCTGACCTTTTGTTCGAAGTTATTAAAAGTAAAGTCATACTGACAGTAAGGAAAGAAATCCCTTACAAATTTGTGATTTATTAGAATGATTACTAAAGCAGGGAAAAAAAAAAACAGTCTATGCATTTCTTCCATCTTCAGTTAGACAATTAGTGCCTGAAAACTATCTGTTACCAATGATGAACTCTGCTGCCACAACTCCACTTAGGAATTCATACAGCTTAATTAAAGAAAAATTTTTACTTCCAGAGAATTAAGTGTTGGACCTCAACTACAAATACATTTTTCCATGTTTATTTCCAACTCTCCATTGGAAAGTCTTAAATAAAAGTGGGAAGGAAACAAAACACCCCTAAATTAAAAAAAAACCCAAACAACACAAGACCCAATGAAGGGAATTATACAACTGTAAAAGAAAAAAGCAGTGATGAAGTACTTAAGTGTGGAAGAAAAATAAAAGAACATAATATAGAAAATAAAATAACTAATTAAAATTTATGTTCCAGAATATTTTCTATATTGTTTTATTAACTTGGCAAGTGAGCTTTGTGCTGCAGACATTCCTTTCTAGGTTTACAGACACTTTTTGAAAGGCTTATGAAACATTTAAAAATAATTGAGAGGAAGATGTTTCCAATTTCAGATTAAAGCCTAAAAATTATGGATGGTAAGATATGATATGCTTAAAACTTTGCTTTTTTAAGAAAAGAAAAGCACAAGATAGATTAGAGGAACCAAAACAGTATCTAGGATATTACTCTCCCCACAGAAGTTTCCAAATTCATACGTCTACTGTCCAGACCGAGTCAACAAAGCTAAACCTATTCCAATCTCCTATCAGATTTTTCATTACAGTCAAACTAAGAACTGTGAATTAATCAAAGAGCAATCATGCACTTCAAAGTTCTCATAAAATAAACTAAGTATTGTGAAGCTGTTAGCAGCAAATCCATAGTTAAGCCTGAACTGAGCTTCTTTAAAAACAGTAACATCAGTTTGAACAGCGTTCAATCACTTCCCACTTCACTGTTCAGAAGGCAAGCAGAATTTTAATACACAGTTTCCAACAGAAATGTCTACGCTTCTTAAATTTTGATGGCTTTTTTTCCTGCCACTTGCATAATTTTCACTCTCTGAGAATAAGCCAACAGAATTATCTGTATTTAGAGCATCTGAATCCTGGAAGCACTAAAAAAAGATTCCATCAAAGATCAGAGTACCACCACGCTGGCAGAGTTCAAACTCAGCAGTTTTGACTCTCCCTAAGTCAATGACCTTTCAATGACCTCAAGAACATCATATGTTCTTGAGAATATCATATTATCATTCTGACATCTCAGAGTTATTAGCAAGTGCCCAACAACTAGATAGCAAATTTAGCAAAGGCTGAAACATAAAGAATTTCTGAAAGATACAAGTATGTGTACTGTGAGTGGTTAAAAGTTGGATTTGAAACACAGTGTGGTGGAGAACTGAGGAATCTGCCAGTACCACTAAGTGTGGAGAGCAAGGCACATGACCTAACATCAGCAGGGGCTGTAAGCAATTCTGTGGTCTCTTCAGTTCTTGCTCTCACAGGAAACTCACTTAAGCAACTGCAAGTTAACATGTTTCTTTGTGCCTGGAACAACAAATCCATGAACAGGGAAGGCATCCAGTAAGTTTGCAGCAGAATTCTTATCCCATTCCAGAATATGCATGCTATCTTTCTTAAAACCCTAGCCAAAAAAAGGCAGAAAATGTCAATAACATTTATCTCAAAATGTTATGATGACTTCTCTATAGAACTCTTTTTTTTTTCCTTTCAAACACTGTTTTCATTTGCTCACAAGATATTTCAGGCTTCCTTAGTATTGTAAGTAAACACACAAACCATACTCAATTAGCATATTTATGTTAATTTAGTGTTACATGAGGCTAGAGATTCTGAAAGGAAATTACATTCCTCTAACTGAAGACACTACTGCAGATGTTAAAAAAAAATGTCACTGAAAGGAACATGTCTGATTGTCCTTCAGCCCAGACTGCATCTGCTTTGACAAAATAACTGGAATGTTGTTAATTGCCACCGACATGGCTTTTAAACATGGATGACCAGTTAATTTGAAGCTAGGAGGCAACAATCAAAGTAAAAGAGACTTCTCCAAAGAAAGGTATCATCACTGACCTTCGCAATAGCAACTGCTTGCTGAGGGTAATACAGGGAGGTACCGATACCCATGAGAGCTGCAGGATACACTAACTTCTTTATTTTTGACCCTGTTTTGTAACAAAAAATCAACAAACACAAACCATTGTTAACCAAGACAGCTGAATGGCCCTAATATTTTATTTATATACAATTCTCTTAAATACAGTTTAGTGTATTTTCTCTTCCATCCTACCAGTTTCTGAAGAAACATAATCACTCTGATCAGTAGAGGCCCCTCTAATAGTTTGCTAAACATTGTAAGCTTCACTAAGATCATATCTTAGATTCACTGTGCACATATAATCCTTTGGGCATAAACTGCTGACCGAGTCTGGGACTAGGACTGGACACAGCTTCACCTGAGCTCCTCTGCGTAGGAGTCTAGAAAGGAAGGAGGTTGTCTCTGAACCCTGTGACTCAATGATCCTCCCCAGACAGGTCTGTCTGACCTGTCCTCTATGCAGGTGAACTGATCAGGTGAACCTTGCTGTCAAATCTTTTTACATCATTGCTTTATATCAATAAACACATTGCTGCTGCTCTCTTACAAGTGAAGTGCATCACTCCATTTGCAACACAAGGTTAAAACTAATTATCTCCAATGGCATTTTAAACCAAGCTGGATGACTGCACAATATTCACATGATTAAACTTTGAATACCATATTCTCTACTTAGTGAGCAGCTGTGTATATTCAAGTGTTATGATTAGACCTGAAGGATTTTATCTGTACCTTCCAAGAGGGCAGTTTTTCCACAAAGATCAAGGGAGGGAGAGAGAAAAAAAGAGAACTTTTGGTAGCATCAAAATTAAGGGGCACTTCCTTCTACGCTTTGAATACCTTCTGGAAGTAACAGTCATATCATAAACTATTACCAGAACAAAAAGTTTTAAAATTATGGCTCCCATCCTAAAAGTTACACAAATTTAACATTTTTTGTATGAGGTATTTTTATTTTCATTAAATTTAGGATCCTCTAATCTTTCAATTCCGGTCCCATGACTGCACTTTCTGCTCTCCCCTCATTTTGCTGCAGTCATAAATGATGTAAGCTGATCTCATTCATAATCACACTACTTGAGAAACAGGAATTTGAAGAAAAAGAACGTCAAACAAGGAAGTTACCTTGATGTCATTTAGGAGAAAAATAAAGTACTGTTTTCACCAGCTTCACAGGAAAATTAAATATTTTGAGGTGCACTTCTAATTTCTATACAGTCAAGCACACTCTTCCAGTTTGTTCAACACATTCAGGCCCCACAAAGGTTTATTTTTGTCCAAACCATCTCCTCACTGGTATTTAAATTCTACAGCTTTCAAGTTCTGTTACCTACATTTCACTGCATTAAGAATATCTCAATGTAAGCGCTAAATTTTTCACACTTAACATTTCTTAAACTAACGCTTCTTTTTAGGAAAGCATGAACATTTCTTCAATAAAGGTGATGAAATTAACTGTATCACTTTTCTGTAGTGCAAAATGTGCAGGTATTTATAGTACACCCAGAGTTCACAAGTCTACTTGCTGAATCACCATCTGCAGCAGTTCTGTGCCTGGACACACAATACTTAGAAGAAATTCAAATATACACCTAATTAGACACACATCATAGTTCAGGAACATCTGTATTTTACCATAATTCACTCCCCTGTTGTTTTCTACAGGGCCATATGTGATCAAGAACTTCAAAAATTAAAAATATTTTTAGGCTAAAAAGTACCAAACCAGTCCTTCCCCATTTTTGTTATACTAAGCTACAACAGGGAAATACAGAAGACTAGATTCTAGTAACAAATACAGCAGTGATAAAACAATAATTGTTGGTTATTAAACACCTTTTCCATGAAGTTTCTTTATAATTGAAGCAACATTGTAGAAACATGCTTGTAGTTTAGTCAGATCTCATTGTCACAATTAAAAATTAGTACCCTAAAACCCACAAATAAATTACTTACCCAAAATCATAACATAACCAGTTCAAATGGTTCTCACTTACCTCTAGCAAGAAACAATCCAATAATTCCAGCAAAACTTATCACACCAAGTCTTGGATAAAATCCAGCAGGGGGTTTTTGGAGAAATTCATAGCCCTCTGAAAAGAAGCCAGAACAAAGTGCTTTAATGTAATGTGAAAGTGTTTTTGTGATAAGAAATCATCAATACAGGCTGGCAATTGTTACAAAACACAAAGAGTTATCAAAACACATTTAATTATCATGCCCATTTTAGATATGCTGGCAAAAAATTCAAAGCCTTTGAGATCTTCTCTAGTGACACATGAATGAAACTGAGCATTGTATTGTATTCATCAGTTTTCACAGGAGCTTTGTCTTTGCTCCTGGGCCATCTGTTTTGTTTTCCTCTTTTGCATCTCAATCATGTCTTTTTCAAATCAAATGATAAAAACCTTTACAAAATGGCATTTTACAGTTACATGTTAACAAGAATTAGTTTCAGTAAAATATTGTACAAAAACCACATCACAGAACAATGGAAAGACACAGCAAAAACAAAGTGCACTTGAAGATGGGAGTCTGGTGGGGGGAATGAAAACTATGGAAAATCTTCCATGCAAACGAATTCAAAGGACTGAAACCACTAAGTTTAAAGAAAAGAGGTGCAGTATCTGAAATGTGCTCTACATAGCATCCATGCTCAGTCCTGGTAAGCATAAATATGAAAGGATGCTCACAAAAACAAATTAAGATCTATGGAAGAAAACCAAAATGACAAGGATAAACACTACAAACAAAAGACCTAATGCTAGCAACAAGTAATATACTTTACAGGAGGTTTCAGCTACTAAGCTGGGTCAAGCAAATACTGCTACAGGCTGAGTCAAGCAAATACAGCTGGCTGGAAATAAATTGTGAGGGTTTTTCCCCTTCTTTTCCTGCATAACTAATTTTTAGTGACATTGATAAACATAAATGCTGGTCTCTAGTTTTAATTGTTTAGAAATGCAGTGTCACAAGTGACCCACAAAGGAAATTCAAACAGATACACAGTGGAAATAAAACAGTTTTAAATGCATTAGAAATGATACATACAGTGATGCTTAATGGAATTCCCTTTAAACTAAAGACATAGCACAGTCCCGCATTTTAAACTGCTAGTAAAGAAAACTAAGCTGATTTACCTCTACCATGCTCAACAGCTTTTTCTAATTTGGGCATAGCTTTGGCATAAAGATCCTAAAAAAAAAAGAGAACAAGGGTAAATAGATACCAAGTAACTAAAATATTACCTATAGACTGTAACTGACCTGACAAAGAAAGGAGACAAAAAAACCACTAAAGAAAAAAATGATGGGTCCCTAAAATAACTTACTTGTATTCCCACTTCCACCCTTCACTTACAGGGCTATGCTTGCTCAACATTACATTTAGCATAACTTACATATTTTTCTCAAATGAGTCTTTGGAAAAGATGAAATATAATACTTCAAAGCACAGATGTCAATCTCAGTATTTTATTGAGATCAGGCAGCTGAAACTCAGAATTATCTCAGGTTTCTCAGTGTATGTAGGTATTGCAAAAATACTTGAGGTAATGCAAAGAAAAGAAGTATAATATTGCAATAAACTACTTCTTCACACTTCACAGGGGTATGTGACTCATTCTGCAAGGTGATAAATTCCACTTTCCAGAAGACTCTCTTAGGCTAACAAGACTGCATTTTGAAGTGACTTGGAAAATGAGATGCCCATAGATGCCCAAAGTAAATCAAATACACTGCATAAACCCCACAGACTAGTTCCCCGTTTTTTTCAGACTGAAAATATTCAGGAAGAATTCACATTGCCTTTTGCCAAAATAGAAGAGAAAATCTCAATAAAAAGAACTCTGCTGATTGTTATTTATGCTAATAATCCTACAGAGAGACAGTGTAAGGCTGACTAAAAATTAGGGAACAAATTCATACACATATATGCCCAAAGCTAACGCAGAGAACAGTCTTGCAATTCCACCTGAGCTGCATCTGGATGGGGATAATATCTTTAGAACTTTCATCTCCTCACTGTCAAGAGTGATATAAAAAAACCTCTTCTGTCATGAGAATGAAAAAGTGTTAACATGTGACACACAGCATCACTCTAAATGGATACTGGTCTTACGAAAAGCCAATTTAAGACAAATTTGCTCTAAAGATGCCAGAGACTAAGTCTGATCTTCTGTCACAGCTGAAACACAACTGGCTCATTTCTACATGAGTTTTGAGCTGCATTTCCACTACAGTTAACTAATTTTGAAAACGTAAAATGGATATACAAACACAACCAATTTTATTCTCATTGTCCTGGGTTATTTTTGATTTTAAAGACAACTGAGACACACGTAAATATTTTCTTCAACACAGCAAGGATGGGAAGGGGGTGCAAAATCAAAGCTACCTCCGACTACGGTTAGGCAAGTAAGGTTGACCCAAACCCATAAAGTTTACGTGCCCACTTCATAAAATGAGTCAGTAAACCACTGCCAGGAAATGGCTTGTTGTGTGTGAGCAGAAGAGCACATCTGATGTCAATGATCACCAGACAGAAAAAAAAAAAAAACCAAACAGGATTACAACAGGTTAGCAAGACATAAAGCAAGGTTAAGGGGTTATCTTTAGTTAGTCCTAGTGGGAACTAACCTCCTCTCCAATTTCGTTCCCCAGTTAGGGTTACACAGACAACCAACCAAAACCCATGTGTTCAGGAGGCCAGAGCTCTGACTATCCTGCAGAAAGCCCCCCTTCCTTTTTCAAACTGCAGCCAGTGCTCCGGCTGGTGGCATTTCCGAAACATTAGATTGAGTAACTCTGCAAAAATGTTTCAATCCTATTAAAGGTACTACCAAACAGAACTTCCAGGCAGAAGGACACCCTGATCTGCACAGCTTGGCTTTCAATGGAGAGCTGGGCAAACAGCTTGCACCTTAAGGGGATTCACAACAGCCAGACAGAAAAGCAGCAACTCGACTTAAGTTGCCAGGAGGCAACCACAGGGCAAGGATGCCCTTGCTTCAAAAGTAACGCTCAACATTTCCTGGGCAGGAAAAAGCAAGGAAGCCATCCTGGGGCTTTGCAACCTAATACCAACAATTTAGGCCTTGACTACAAAAATCTTGGTTTTCCTCTCTGCTACAGAGACTATTTTTGTATTTAAATGACTATTTACTCTAAACATACTACCTAATGATATGAGAAGGTTTTGGGGCAAGGTCTGGGGATTAGGTTTACCACTGCTTAGTGGTATGGGATTTTCTCTCTTCCAGAGAGCTGCATTCCTTCCCTCAACATTCCAGTTCAGCAAACACTGATTTATTTTTTGCTAAGTTGTGTTTTGTCACAGTTGCAGTGAGGGTAACTTGGTTTTGCTGCTCCAAAACACACTGCTTGATAATTTAAGGCCTCCTTGAGCATGAAACCTGCAAATACCACTCTCCTATCTTCCTCAGTCACAGAAAAGTGCCAGATTCAGGTATCTCTAGGTATATTTAAGCCTAAAGTTCACTTCAGAAAACAATTCCATGCTTTAGTTAATTTTCTTTTCATTCTTTTGGAAGGAGAACCCCTAAATCCAGGGTTTAGTTCAGCAAATTAGTCTAAAGACACAACTGGTTTTGTGTGACAAGAGGGTAAATAAAATATGACCTGAACTGTGGAAAATTTTAAGCAATGCAGAAAACTTTAGGTGATGCAGCATTTTTGAGAAATGCTTTTACAGCTATTAACTTTTATTTTGCTGCTATCTGTTACTTCCAACTCTGAAAAAACAAACCACAATGCCAGCTGGAGCTTTATCCCCAAACCATCACCAGCTGCAATACAAACCATTATACCTGACACCAGGCTGTATATGGCTCCATAACATGCCGTAAACGGGAAACTCCCTCTTCCAACTCAGTTTTGGGATTCTCCACATATTTAGTCTCACGAGCTGGGGAGGAGTACAGTGACAGCTGTGAATATTAGCAAACAAGATGTTAAAAACAAAGGTGTAATTCTGTAAGTAGGTCTTCAGGGCATGAACAGTCCAAACAGAGAACACCTAACACTGTGCTTACTACATAAACAATGCATAATAAAAATTCACACAGCTCTGAGACAACCATTATGAGCAAAGTTTAATTATACAGCACATAATTATGATGAAGATGACTTCTAACTGCTATACAATTCATTCATAGCTGCTATATGATCCAAGTCACAAGTTATAAATTAATATTAAACTAGTTTAATAAGAACACACAACATAATTGTGAAAAATGTTTCTCGCCTTAATCAGCACTTCTGGTTCCCAGTTAACATACTGAATGTACTAGAAATCACAATCAATCATTTTCTATATTTGCACAAGCCATCATTAAAGAGCCTAAGCAGCTTCTAACAAAGGTAACATGCAATACAAATGTGCCTGTTTGTTACTGAGCAGGAAAATGGTACAACATCCCAACCTTTGGTCATTAACCACATCAGCAACTGACAGCACTAATGGCACCCTGGCACTGAGCAAAGAGGAACTGTAACGAGCAATGGGCACCTTCACATAATAAATGCTAAACCACCCTCTTTAGGGTTTAGAATCACAACATTTACTACATTACCTAAGCATATTTGAAATTGTATTCCATTAAAAAAAAAAAGACCGAAGTCTGTACTGTTGAAAATGAACAGCAAAGTTCAGATCAAAACAAAACATATTAAAATTTCGAGCAGTTTATATACTACACTGATGTTTAGTATAAAAAGCTTATATTTTATACCATATTTATACTCCATTTAGTGGTTTCTTATAAACTGATGACTGCAAGTATTGCTGCATTAAAATGTAGCTAGCCCTCTTCTCATGATCAGCTGGAAAAGAACTGTCTGTCATAATCAAAAAACCTGCTAACCAGAACATAACATAAAATTACATAGAATTTCTCCAGTAAGTTGGTAACTTGTGCAGCTGGATTTCCCATAATACTTTGAAAGACAAGGATTTTCAGCCTCATTTCCCTAGGAAACCTGGTCATCCCTGGCAATCATAGTCACAAGCTGAACTTTGATCCTGTTGGACAACCTAACAGCAACGTCTGGCACAGGGACAGAAGCCTCGGAGATAAGGAAATTCCCATATATTTTATGAAACTAGACAGCTGACACATTAGAGATCCAAACTAACACCCTGTGAATGGCAAGAAAGGCAGCCAAAACTCCATGGCTTGCACATTCTGCTGTGCTGGAGTTGATGGCAAGCCCATTACTCAGCTCACATGAACTCCACGCTGCTGCCTCACGCCTGACTCAGGCCAGCAGAGGTTGGGCACGCGACAGCCCAGGCTGAGGCTCCCGGGCCAGGGAGGGCCAGGAGCCCACAGCAACTATGGCTCCTCTCACTCTGTACAAGGGAACTGCCCATGCAGACACAGCCAAAACACCTAAGTATGCACAAACACCAGTCTAACTTAGTTCTAGTGCTTATGTAACAACACTTCAGCTTGGATGGAAACAATTTTAAACAACTGCACGCTTTCATGGATATAAAGCTGGATTTAGTTATGAACTACTTCTATTAATTTTTTTTTTTAATGTTGGAGACTTTTAAAAGCCTGTGCAACAATGCTGGTGAATCTTCAGTTTGACAGGGTACTTTAAAGCTCTACTTATAAGCAAGACATTTGTAACATCTTAAAGAAATGAAGATATAGTGGGTATTTATTACCACTACTTATTGTATTTGTTGTTGCTTAGGTCTGAATACTGTGAAGAAAGAAAAACTGGTAAAATTCTGTAGGCTACTATAGTGGATTCAAAGTATTGCCAGACAAGAATTTGAATTATAAAAGAGAGAATGTTTTTAGAAATAAAACACTCTGATTTCCTGTTTTAGTGGAAAACATAAATGAATTTTTATTAGAATTTACCAACAGTACTTACAGCAAAAAGTAAGTGGCATTATCTGGATAAAAAGCAAAGAAAATATTCCTGTGGATTTGAAATATACCAATAAGTAAATCTACAAACACGAAAATGTAATTTCCAAATGAAGAATATAAGGCTTTTATGTAGGAAAAAGATCTTACACACATGCAAGCCTGGCACTATCAAGTGAAGAACATCAAATGTGATGCCCAGGTAAAAGCAAAACTATACAGATGTGTCTGTTGTGGAAAATTGTATCAAGGCATGAATAAAAAAGGTGACAAGATGTACCTAAATGCTTTCACACATCAAAATAAATATTTTTCAGAATTCTTTAGATAGAAGAGCACTAAGGCTCTAACCACACTTACCTCCTCAATTTTCAGCAACTCTTTTTTGGAAGTCTTCTCTGAAGAAGCAGCATAAACCTGGATAGAGAGCAAGCCCAGGCTGACAGGGGTGGCCCCCAGCCGAATTACCTGGAAACATTATGGGAAGACAAGTACATCATTATGTGCAAACAAAACAGCAACACGTTTGAACACATCCAGGTAGACAATGTTTATGTCCCTCTACATGGTAAAAAGTGATATATTAAGATGCTTGGGAATTAGGAGAAAGGGTGGTCAGCAGTACACAACCTAATGTTCTCAGGCACTCAAATGGTAACATCTAAATGACTCCAGATGGTAGTTGGAAAAGCCTAAGGCTAACAGACACAGTAAAAATAAACACTAATCTAGAAGAAATAAAGGCTAATATCCCCAGTTTTCATCTCACAAAAAAGATCTTGTTTTCTCTCATTTGAAATAATTTTTGTATTAACTTTCTCAGTTTAAATAGCAAGATTATATTCATATTTTAATCAACTTCATGAATGCCCATAATACCTCAATTTTTTCATAGTTAGTACCAAGAAGTTCAGTGTTTTACTTCTACTTAATATTTGCATCTACATTTAGGAAAACAGTAAGACCTACAGCTATAAATACCAGAACAAAATCAGTACTTTCTAAGAATTTTAGGAATGTCTCCTACTTCTCTGTCAGAAACATCAATTACTAGACTGTTTTTTGGATACTCTAAATTCAATCCAATCACACAATACAACCACCATGAGTAAGGTGGATATAATTCTTCCAATATTCAGGACCTACACTAAATTTTATTTCTTAATGAGAAAGTCTGCTTCGACTTAAAAAACAGAAGATAAAAATCTTAGCTGCACAGTAAATCAAGAATGCCCAGAGAGCATTTTCCAGCAAATGCACATCCTTATTAACAGCAAAGTATAACTCCAGAAATGTCAGTTCAAATGGGAAAGCTTTTAATGTCTCATACTCCTGTTACTGCTCATGGAAATGTGCAGCCTGGTTTTTGCTGGATCAGGTTACAGCACGAGTGGATCTAACACCAAAGTGGAGGCGTGTGGCTCCTCTCCAGCACTGGCTCCCAGAAGTCCTGCTGCTCACCTTGCCCTAGCTTTGGTGGCCGGATGCTTCCACTGTGAGGCAATTCACCTTGCCAATTTGGCAAAAGATTAATCCTGAAAGAGAAGTGGAGAGCTTTGTGCGGGCTTAGTAAATTGAACCCATCCATGAAACAGCCTGACAAGCACCAGAGGAACTGTGTGGTCCAGGGAAGAAGGGATGAGAAAGGAGAAGGCAGCAAGGCCTCTTCCTTTTTGGAAATAATAGGGTCTGTTGCATTGACCTAGCTGCTTGTGAGACTGAAGCCGTGGTCAAACCAGTACGTCCTTCATGCTGTAATGGCAGTAACTGGCCCAGCCACGGCACAATTGCTCTTTTTGTTTGTTCCAGAACTGTTAGAAAACAGCTTTAAAATTATCCAGACCTCATCAGCTTATTGTAAGCAGTTACGCATTTGCAGCTTAAATTTCTTCCACTGCTTTGCAGGTGGAACGTTTATTAAATGTAACCAAGAGACACCTTCAACTAAAAATTAGACGATATAGTTGTCAAACTTCCTGAAAACGTTCATTTATGCATAGAAAACAGCACACAAGAACTAGGTCACAGGATCGCTTTTCTGGCAGACATAAGGGATCTAATGGGTCAAAATGTATGGAAAAACTTGCTTACAATGGAAGTTTTTCCTTGTCTGAATTTATGGACTCATTACTAAAGCACTATAAATGAAACACCACAATGACTGGATCAGCTGTTTCACAGCCAAGGAAAGACAAGGATAATCTTTAATAGTGTTTGCTTAAACACTTTTCACATACTTCCGTTAGCCAGGACAAAAACAAATGCTACTAACCATTAATAGCTGTAGAGTTTATTTCCTCAATCTTTCCTTTTTTCACTGCAAAATTGTTCTGACACTGAAAAGGCAAAAATCTAAATGCATTTTCATTCTGAAATATGTTTTCAAACAGTGTAAATGGTGCTAAGCGTCACCAGCAGAAACCATAAATCCAAACGCTTTAAATATTTGAGATTTTTATATAAATACACAAACAGCAGAGCACAACACTGGAAGCACCTTGGTTTCACACAACAGTATTGGCGATCACAAAACTACTCAGACTGAAAAGGTCAACTGTTTATACTATCAAAAGATACTGAAGTGCAGACATTTTCTATCGGTTCTACTTCTTAGCAAAATGAAATTAACCACTAAAAGTGCAAGTTGAATCTCTTCTTAAATGTGCTGTTCAAGTCATACTGCAATGGTCCCCTACATCAGCCTTATGGGACAGACAGAACTGCTGCTGAAATACTGCATATTTGCACAAACAGAGGTATTTATTTGGGAGTATGAAAGATCAACTGCTGCACTTTTGTTTCCAAAACTCACTCAAGGATCTCATTTTTGAATTCCATACTAACCACGTATTACTAAAACAATTGTTTTAGTAAACATTTTGACTGATTCAGCTGTGCCTTCAGCCATTCAATATCAGAAAAGCAGAGCTGACATTCTTTTCTATTGGCAATGCTCTGCAGCTATTTTAAGCAAAAAAGATACATTTACTCCTCTCTAGCTGAAGAATTCAACTTTGTCTTTAGACACCAGATAGGAAAAGCTTGACCCTACTTTTGAGAAGGCTGATACTGGTCCTAATGTATGTAACTGCTTCATTTTTCTCTTCTTTTTCTATTCGTCCTCCTATTTCTCAACCTGAACTATAAAAACATAAAACCAAAATCCAAACTCTTGAACACTCCTGTCCCTGAAGCACAAATACCCTGGACAAAAAAAGGACAAAAAGCCACCTTCCCCTTTGGCTCTCAGCAGCCACCTTCCCCTTTGGCCTGCAGCACCTAAATCCTCACTGGCTGTATAAAAGTACTAATATTATGCATGCTGCCTAAATGCATAGGTTCACATATAACCCCTCTAATGACAATTCAGTATCAATTATGGAATTCTCAATTATTCTGAGAACAAAAGAATTCCAGCAGCTGCCACAACATTAAAGCATGAAAAAAGTTGTGAAAAGAGCAGAGCAAGCGAAGGCTCAGCACATCAGTACCACAGATCCATAGAATTGTCAGGGTTGGAAGGGACCTCTGGAGATCATCCAGTCCAACCCCACCACCAAGCCAGGGTGACCTGGAGCAGCTGACACAGGAACATGTCCAGGTGGGCTTTGAGTATGGCCAGAGATTCCACGACCTCCCTGGGCAGTCTGTTCCAGGGCTCTGCCATCTCAATGTAAAGAAGTTCTTCCTCATGTTGAGACGCAACTTACTGTGTTTCAGTTATGTATTAGTATTTGGTATCTAGACATATCATCAATATTTGACACAGAAAGTGGTACCAAGGAAATTGAGTATCAAGAATCGAGCAGCACCAGGTTTTTGGTTGTTTTTTTTTTTTAAAAAAAGCAGCCGTAACAACTATCTGACTGACACACAGAGCTCGCTTTTAGTCTGATGGGATCTGGGGCTGCTCTTATCAGAGGCAAAGACCTTTGAGACAGCGAGGCCCGGACCGCGCTTTTCGCAGGCTGCACTGACAACCTTCACGCACTAAAGGGACACTTTTCAAGACCGAGTCGACGCTTTCAAGCGACAACTGCACGAACCCAAACTCTACGGTAACACAGCTCCGCGCTGCTGGAAGCAGTTTCAAAAGAAGAAGCTGTAAAGAAGGAATGTGATCTGCACGCACGAATCCAAGCTCTGCGGCAACACAGCTGCGCGCGGCTGTATCCCAGGCGCAATTTAAGCAAGGAATGTTCTCTTTTCATGCAACACGGAGGACACGCGGTTCTGAAGCGCTAAAAGGAGCGATTAAGCAGCTGCAAGGAGAGTGGAACTAAGAGCCTGCGAAGAGCTAAGGGCAGAGCCCGCGGGCCGGGCGGGGGAGGCGGCGGCGCGGCCCCGAGCGCTGCCGGCGGCGCGGGCCCGGCCCGGCCGCGGGGACCCTTCCTCACCTTGAACATGGCGGCGCCGGGCGCGCGGCGACGGAGCGATGGCGTCACCGCGGCGTGACGTCACGAGCGGTGTCCCCGCCCGGCGCCCGCCTGGTGCCGGCGCCGCTGGGGAAGCGGGAATGGGCCGATGGTCATTGTCTGCCGTGCGGGAAGGGCGCCTCAGGCCTTGTGGGGGACAAAAGTGAGGTGCCGGAGTGCCGAAGGGGCGTACACACTAGTCCGCAGCCCCGCAGCATGGCTCGGTGTGTTACCTTGCAGCCTTTATAAAGAAGATTCGGGTATTCGGAGATTACAGAATCAGTCACAGGATCACGGAATCAGTTAGGTTGGAAAAGACCTCTGAGGTCATCGAGTCCAACCTATGACCGAACACCACCGTGTCAACTACATCATAGCACTGAGTGCCACGACCAGTCTTTCCTTAAACACCTCCAGGGACGGTGACTCCACCAGCAGTCCATTCCAGTGTCTACTCACCCTTTCCGTGAAGAAATTCTTCCGAATGTCCAACCTAAACCTTCCCCGGCACAGCTTAACACTGTGTCCTCTCATCCCGTCGCAGGCTGCCTAGGAGAAGTGACCGAGCCGCCCCTGGCTACACTCTCCTGTCAGGAGAGTGCTAAAGTCAGCCCCGAGCTTCCTTTTCCCCAGGCTGAACAGCCCCAGCTCCTTCAGCTGCTCCTCACAGGACTTTTGCTTCACCAGCTTCATTGCTCCTCTGTCTCGCTGCAGTATAATTTGGATGGGTGGGCTGGTTCTGCTTGGGGTAGAGTTTCTTTTCTTCACAGTGGCTGGTACTGGATTTGTGCTGACCAGGGGTTGATAATGCAGAGATGTTTTTGTTACTGCTGAGCAGGGCTTACACAGAGCCAAGGCCTTTTCTGCTTTTTGTACTGCCAGGCTGGTGAGGGGGCTGGGGGTCCATGGGAGGTTGGGAGGAGACACAGCTGGGACAGGTCACCTTAACTGTCCAAAGGGATATTCATGATCAGTGTGTCATCATGATCAGTATATAAACCACTCTGGGCTTGAGCCCAGCTGGTAACTAAGCCCCACACTGCCGTTTGCTCACTGCCCCACCAGCAGGATGAGGGAGGGAATCAGAAGGATAAAAACTAGAGAACTCATGGCTTGAAGACAGTTTAACAGGGAAAACAAAAGCATGCAGACAAGCAAAGCAAAACAAGGAATATATTCGCTGTTTCCCATGTTTGGGCAGGTGTTCAGCCATCTCAAGGAGAGCAGTGCTCCATCACACGAATCGATGACTTGGGAAGACAAATGCCATCACTCCAAATGTGCCCTCCCTTGCTTCTTCTTCCCTCCACTATATATACTGGTCATGATGTCACATGGTGTGGAATATCCCTCTGGACAGTTGCAGTTACCTGTCCCAGCTGTGTATCTTTCCAGCCTTCCAAGCACCTCCAGCCCTGTTGTGAGCCTGGCAGTACAAAAAGCAGAAAAGGCCTTGGCTCTGTGTAAGCCCTGCTCAGCAGTAACAAAAACATCTCTGTATTATCAACCCTGTGTTCAGCACAAATCCAATACCCAGCCCCTTACCAGCCACTGCAAAGAGAATTTACTCCAGCCAAAACCAGCACAATGGGGCTTGTGTATGGATAGGGTTCTGTGCCCTTCTAATCTCATTAAATTAAAAAAAAAAAAAAATCAAGTACCCTTTTCTCAGCATTTTTACATTCCTTGGTCTCTGCATCCCCTGTGCCATCTTCCAGCTCACTTGAGTGAGTTGGACAGGTGCAAGTTTTTTCTCTCACATCTGTGGCAAGAAAGGGTCTTGCGTACATCCCACGGTGACTGACTTGTAACTCAGTGGGAGATGAATATCAGAAATGAGGAGTTCTAAATTTCTGTCAGAAAATGGACTTGGAACAGGCTGCCCAGGGAGGTGGTGGACTCACCATCCCTGGAGGTGTTCAAGAAACACAGTTTCTTGAAAACAGCTAATATTGATTTTAGAATATTAATAGCATCCTGTTGGTCCTAGAAAATGTTATTAGAAGAATTTTAATGCAAAAGCTGAATCACCTGAAGAATATGGTAGCAAAGAGTTCATCAGGAACAGTACTGTGGAAAGACAGACACAGTATGCACCCTTGTACAGTTTTCTTTGTGATGATAATTTTTGTTGTTCCCTCTTAAAGAAAATTCCTACATTTCTTTACTGCAGATTCGTTATAGACCTGACAGAAGCAGCTGTAGCAGGAAAAAGCTTAACCACTGCATTGCAGCACTGGGCAATGCTCCCTAACAGCCAACTTAATGGGACAGCAGAAATGCCGTGAACAAATGGTACAAAATGAGCTTCTGTACCCACAGACAATACTGATATTTTATTATGGATTTGGTTATAAAGATTTTAGCATGGAAGAGTTAAGCCTAAGATGTACTTAAGTGGCCAGTGAGTGAAGAACACTAACTGGCCTCTTTCTCCATTGCACTATACTTTGCACTATCACTTACATTTACAGAATATAAGCAGCCAGTGTGAGGCAAATGTTTATGGAAACCTGATTTTGCAGCATTTTGTGGAGGTTTTGTCAGGATGTGACAGGATAGTTTGCAAAGCAAGCACTCTCTTTTTAAGTTTGGTACACGAACAGTAAAGAAAATTCCAATTCTTTCTGGACATAAAATGGTGTGTATGTTACAGATACATATTTTTGTCATCAATTTATATGTAGAGGCTATACAACAATTACTAATACAATTATGTAACACAGATAAAAATATCTGAAGAACAGATGGTTGCTTCAAAAAAAATTTTAATCCAAATAATTTTATTAGCTCAGGCATCTTCAGTGTATTTTTTTTTTGTTAATGTGAAAGTTAATCTTTAAAACTATTGATATGACAGATTAAAATAAATGGGAAAACCTTTGTAGAGAAGAACAATACAAATATAATAGCTTTTATGTAGGTGTATTGTTCTCTTATGCTGGAGGAGGTTATCTCTGCAAAATTTCCCTGGGACAAGGATAATATATGCCATAATGGATTATGCACAGTCCAAAACACTGTCAGACAGGCTTAAAAAGGAGCTGAAGTTTCTGCTGCTGAGGCCACAGAATAAAGAGGTTTGGCATGATTGACTCCTGGCTGTTTCTAATGTAAGAACCTCTAGCAAATTTCAGTTTGATTTTGCGTGCCAGTTTTTTTCTCTCCTTGGTAATTGGCTTTTCTAAACACTTGTGAAAGACACATTTCCTTTAGAAAGCTGCCGCTCAGAGAAGCTTGAAAATGTTGCTACAGTTCATAAACTATGTCAGCACAGGCAGAAATACAATTTAAGAAACTCGATCTCTAATCCTCTGCCTTAGCCATTATGGTCTGAGCTTTCATAATGTTTTATTAGATTGCTTGTTTACCGTTTACTTTTTGGTCAGGAAAATAAGATCAGTCCTTTACTAGCAATACAATTACAGTTCTTTGCCATAGATTTATAAGAGTAGGAAAAAAAAATTATTTGTTGCACATTAAGGCTAAAATGTGAGTGTGTAACATCTGCCCATCAAATACCAATGAAGTTACCTACTCACACTGATCATTGGAAAACATAATTCTGAAAGGCTGATTTATTTTGATGTTCTCCTTCATGATAGATCATCTTGTATATTCAAACAAACAAACAATCCCAAGACCCCCCATGTTTTTCCATGCACCTTTTTTCATTAAAACAAATGATTCTTTAAAATACCATGACTTGTCACTACAGTTTTGCCAGCCTGTTTAGAATTGGGTTTTGATGTCTTTATAAAAGAAACTGCTATTCTGCCTCTTAGAGCTTTTTGTTTGTGTTGTAAGTGGAAATAATGCTGTTTGGCAGATCTCTCTTCAAGTTCATTGAAAATATGTAGTTATTAGAAAATACACAACCACAAGGGCTCCAGTAAATTCAACCTTCAGTTGTTAAGCAGCTTCACCCAGTGCTGTGAGCCTGGCACTCTAAATGCCCACACAAAGCACAGTGGGAGGGGGCATGTCAGGCACACAGCTTTGCTTGGGTGGGTCCATTTCTCAGGTTCCTTTCACTTTTAGCACATATTTGTTAAGCAGCTAATTGAACTGGCTTTTATTGGGTGCATGACAGACCTTTCACGGTACCTTTGTGAAGGGGGAGTAGTTTGCATATCCGTAAGAGTACTCCTTCATCTTTTCTACTTTATTCACTTCCTAAATTAAAAAAAAAACCAAACCAAAAACCAAACCAAAACAAAAAAACCCAACCAAAACTAAATTGAACAGATTTTTGTATTTAATGATACTGTCTTAATTAGAGTGAAACTTACCTTGTGCCTTTTCATACTTAAAGTGGGTCATTTCTCAACATTTGTCAGAGGTACTTTATTGGCAGCTACAAGTCTGAAGTCACACATTCAGAAAGTAAATTAAGTGTTGAGGACAGATGCCATTGCAGAACTATTTGTGCTTTCCCACTGACCTACCTTTAACTGCAGCAAAGTCTTTACTGCATTCACATCTGAGGTAAACCAGGACTTGAATTTCAGCACCTGTTGTCTCACCAGCTTTGCCACATTTTGACAGCATCCAAAATACACTCAGTGCTTTCCAAAGAAAGATCCTATAATCTAAAACAGGAGACAGGTAGAAAAGAGACATGTATAATGCAAAACACCCAGTGTAATCCAACCGCATCTATTTTCCATTTTGATATTACCATGGTTAAAAACCCAAATGTTCCTCCCCTAATTCAGATCCTTGGCTTCTCGCTGCAGCCATCAGTAGCTCTGGTTCCATGTTTTTCAGTCACTCCTTCCAGCTGCAATGAACAATTCTTCTGTCATTCTATCAACAAGTTGTTGATACCACCAACAGAGATGTGTGGGTTGCCTAACAAAGCACAGATACAGGCTACCAGCAGCAGTGAGAACACAAACACCTTTTTGATGCCCTTAAGCACCCATCACAACAAAGCCCAACTCCTTCCAAAATTCAAATGCACCTCAGATTTCAGTTGAAGAGGATACATTTTGGAAATCAACTAAAGCTAAAAGGTGGGTGGTCCTGCATCTGTTGCCAGTCTTTATGTATTTTGTGCATGAATTTTTTTACCTTAAAAATTATTTTCACAGTAATCCCTAATTTCTTAGCAAGGTGATGTGAATAGCCTATAAAGGTATTGATTTACATATCTTCATAATATACATGCATATTCAATGCAGTACATTATTTACCTAAATGACAGTTTCTAGGTCTACCAAATAATTTTCAATTGAAGGTACACATTCCTTCTGGAAGCAAAATGCCCTTTTTGGGACATAATCTGCTTTCTGTGCAGAGCCCTCGTCAGCCAGGGAAGTCCTTCTACAGTTCCTTGCTCTGTGGTACCATGGCATTTGTTCAGGCTGGGTTTGCACCTTTGCATTCCTTTGCCTCATATTCATTAAAACCCATCATATCTGGTACCTTCCACTACTGCTTCCTTTCTGGGATCATTTGCCACAAAGGAGCAGCACCCAGCCTTACAGAAGCTTGATCCTGAAGTGCATTTAGGAAACTCTAGGACATGTTCCAGGGGCCTCTCACAATCACTAATGAAAACGGTCATTTAGACGGCTTCCCCTAATGATCCCTTACAGGTTTAATACCTGTTATCCTCTACTACTTCTTGTAATGTGAAGCCATTGATGTCTACCCCCCACTCCCTCTGGAGAAGGGCTATGGCTGGCATGATTGCAGCTCACGGTGTAGGAACCAAGGGGGCACAGGGTAGTGGGGCACAGCCTGACAGAGACTTTACTTAACTGCTTCCATCGAGCACAGCATTTAAAACTACCTCCTCATGCTTGTAAATCTGTACAATATGGTGCTGGCCCACCAAAAAAACAATGCCTTAGCATGTTTTGGCTGTTGTATAGATGAGAAAAATACCACATTTCTCAACCATGATCAAATAGGTTCTTACTAATGCAGGGTATTATACGGGGCCAGAAACTGGGTGTTACAAATAGGAACAACTTCTCTGAACATTAAGAGTGGCAATTTCATGAATTGAAAAGCCTGAGGGATCAATCCATTGTTAAAGAAAATGGGAATATGAAGCAGGTAAATTGTATGTCTGGTTCCAGACATTATCTCTGGAGGATATTGGATTATTTCCATCCATAGCAGATGCATAAATCATCAAAAGTTAAAGTACTGGAAAATTGCTAACCCTTCCAGTCACTTTAATGTGTTCTGCCCTGCTTTGAACAAGGCTGCAGATCTGAGAGCAGATCTCTCTGTGCCTTCCTACACCGGTTTAACAAGTTTAGCAAAAAATACATTATTGTAATTAATTTTTACCATGGGAAAAATAAAAATCTCTGCACAGCAAAGCTAGGACAAAACTAAAATTGAGAAACTCTGATCACTTTTTAAGGAGCATAACTTCTGCAGAGTACAGTTGGTTATTATCTGGGTGTTAACAATTTTGTACTGAGATTTCCTTGGCTGAGGTATTTAGTTCATTTAACTTAGGTAGAAGTCGGTCTCACTCCCGTTGTTTTCAGAGAACAGCACTAACCCAAAATCCATCTTGCAGAAAACAGCTAAAACACTTTCCAGAAGGTTGTTAATTGGATCAGTTCCCAACTTTAAGAAAATCATTCAACTAAAAGCTACAGTTCAGTTAATTATCATCACTTTTTTTCCTTCTGACTACACGATGCTTTTCAGTGCTTTGAATAATCTGTCAGGAGAAAGATTAGGAAAAGTTATTACTTGACAGTAACTTCCTGATTGCAATAAATGAACTCCAAATCAGGAGGAGAAGAAATATACAGATTTTTAAAAAGGCTTTTGTTCTCTGAAATGTCTTCTGAAGCTTTAGTATTTTGGATTTCATTATAGTAAGTTAAAATTAAGTTCTTGATATCAAGTTGCCACCTGTGTGAGATGAAAAAATCCTTGCAGAAATACCTGTAAGAGCCAGAGGAAGAAGTGAGAATGTGTGAAACAAGGCAAATCTTACAGAACATCCTCAGCCAACCAAGGACATCTAAGTAACTAGGACTCTTTCTTGGGCACAAATTTGCCAAGAGGGCTTTCTGAGAGGTAGAGAATGATAGCAGAGCAATTCCTTACTTTCCAGGAGTGAAAATAAAGGTCATCACTACACCAACATTGGGGAAGCATTTAAGCCATGCCTTACATCAACACCAGAAGCACAATCCATGCATTTTGTATGACTTCAGCAATCTGGGAAAGTAAACACAAGAGGAATACACTGACCACCTTAGAGTTTTTACCCTGAAATGACAGAACTTAAACACAGAGGAAATACTTGGTTTCAGTTGGAATTATGTAATTCCTTTGACAAGGAAAGGATGGTAAAGTCAGAAAGTCTCATCAATAGCACTCAAGTACATATAAACAGACCCATAGCATGCACAATTCACCCCAGGAAGGAAGATTCTCACACAGAAAAAATAATTACATGGTGTAAGTCAAACTTGTGAGATGAACCACATGACAAACTCCAAACAAACCACGTTTAGAACAAGCCTGAGGACATACTGAAATGGCTGTGGGAAAGGAGGCTGCCAGTTTAAGCCAAAGACAGACATAGCTGTCTGGTAAAATTAAATAGTGCAATAAAAGGGTTAACCACTAAAGCCTTCTATCTCGTTAGAAAACAGATATTTTATTCCACACCACTTACTCAACAACAATTTTTTTTTGTAATACAGGAGAAATGCTACCAAGGGTGACAGCGCCAGGAGACATTTGACAGACATCAGATACACAGCAAAGAGTATTTTTTAGTTCCTTAAAGTACCACATACCATCAATCTAGAATGTTTGGTGCTCAGCATATGATGCTTAATGCTGGCATTCATTCCAATGGATAGGTGACTTTGCAATGGATAGATGACTGACCAGTCACTGTGTGCTTAAACAGACATCATGATGAGGTTTATTTTTACCTGTAAACATTGCCTAAAGCACCTGTCGGCACAACTACAGAATTGAATGTAGAAGTGGAAAGTGTTAATGAAAACAAGAAATTGAAGCTGCCTCTACACATATTCCCTACCCTCTCCCTTGAACAAAGTTTTTGCACATGCCAAGAAAGTTGCATTGGACAAGGCTGTACTCCAGTTAAAGGATGACACTGAACCATCAGCAAGATCTGACAGGCTAGAGGCTGGGTAGGGGATCACATATCCACAAGTATGTTATGAATTCAAAAGGTACAGAACTGATACAGAATCTGTGCAACACCCAAAGCAACACTTTGCCTTTCTGTATTGTGAAGCTAATGGATTTGAAAAAGAAACAAAAAACCCCAAACCCAGAACCCCAAAACCCCAGTCTATAACAAAGGGGGCACGTCTGCTGGAACTGGGAATTTCATGTCAACAAGGATAATTTATAGCAAAGAATATAGAAGGCATCCACCAAATAAGCCCTTTGCCAAAATAACATTAATTTCATATAATACAAAACAAGTGAACAGAGATTACTAACTACTGCCAAAAAATAAGGCCACATAATAAAAAGTGAGGAATTTGGTATGAACCAGTCAAAATGTGAGAGCTCTTAGTGAAACAATGGAAACTTTGCTGGAGATGCCTGATCAGCTACAGAGGTGCTAATGAGTAAGTCAAGTCGGGCATTGTGACATCTTGGAAAAAAGGTACTGCCAAAAAATTCATCGTGGCTCACTGAGAAGAGAGACTAAAAACATGAACAAAAAGAAATGTAAGTAACATTTACAGTGTGAGAAGACTCTCCTCTTCCACTGTATCAGTCTAATGCATTTGTTTGAACCCAAAATGGGGACATATCACGATTAAAAGTGGCCCTTCCTCCCATTAATTCATCCGCAGCATACTCCCATTAAAGAGTCCATTGTGTAGGATGAAGAAAAGTTATTAAAAAAGGAGAGGAAGGAGGGGAGCATGGGGGAAGTTACTTTATGCAAATAAAGTTTAAAGTAATTTGAATTATTAAAATAAAATTAAAATTCTATTTTAGAACTCAATATTAAAAAAGAAAGACACCACAGTTATTTTCAAACATTCTTGACAGCAGACTTTTATACCAGAGGCTTTGATCTGAGAGAGACTTGACAAAATAGTGACAGAGAAAGAAAAATTGTGGCAATGGACTGACAAGGAAGGCTTTCATCGGACTGCCTGAGAAAATATGATTATAACCTGGTTTACCTGCCCTCCCACCCTGCTCCCCCTTGTTGGCATTGAATGCTGATCTGACACTTTAATCCTGAAATGAAGTTTCCCCTTCCTGTTACAGGAAATGTTAAGAAGTATAACCTGGCCTTCTGGCACTTTGAGGTCCAAGTGTGTGATGAACAGATGTTGGCTGGGAGCCCTCAATTCCGTGTACCTGACAGCAGGGAACACTGTCTCCTGGCTGCTGACCAACACCAAAGGCTGCCTTGGGTGCTCAGTCTTGGAAGTTTAAATTCATGCTTACACACTGGGGGACAAATGTAACAACCAAGTCAACTCCAAACATTCATTCAAGCTTGAAATGCAGAGTAAACAGATAAATGCACTACAGCAATTAAAATTGGGAAGACTGTAAAATACAGTTAAAGAGAAGATGTCGCTTATAAGCACATCCAGCATGATGGGATAACTTTAACAAAATCTTACACAAACATTGCAACAAGGCAGTTTGAAGAGCTGTTTAACTGAGTCATCTCTGAAGTCCTGGAGAAAGTAATCCAGGTCCACTACACTTTTGAGTATTACAAAGTTTCCACAAGAGTGTTTAAAGATTAAAAATATTTTATTTACACTTTTCTTTATACACATTTTATACATTTTTTTCAGCTTGAAACCCAAACAGAGCACATATGCAAGTCTGAGCATACTGTATCCATAGCAAGGGAAAATTACTTTCTGCCAAAAAAAAAAGACAAGAAAAAATGCTTTAAAACAGTTAAAAAAAGGCAATTCTTAAATTATTTAGAGAAGTTTATAGCAGCCCTAGGGTAATCATTAGACAGTTAATCCAAATGTATATATGAGGTCATATACATATAATTTTAATTTTCTATAGGAAAAGTATTTCCAATAGCTAGACACAAACACAGTACAATTTGAAAATAACTCTTCCTGTTAACTTATCAAATACATTCTTTTCAATACAAACAATCTGATATTGTACACTGGAACTGTGGGATATTATAGTGGAATTGAAATCTCCAGCATATAATAATTTATTTTAAAAAGATCTACAAAAATAACAATATATAGGGAAAAATATTTAAAATAAAAACATAGTTCACTCTTCCCTTCACCTGCTCCAGAACTGACATAAAAGTTAGGTGGGTCCCACTGAGGTAAAAAAAGCCCCCTAAATATAGCTAACTTTACAGTCCTACAGAACACTGCATTTCCTAGACTTACAGTAAGATTTTTCTACCAGAGCCATAAATAAAAACTATCTGCAAATAAAAATTATTTTCCCCTAGATACCAATTTAATATTAATCCAAAGGTACTTGGAATTGATTTTTGAAAAGATTACATAAATTGAACTTAGAGAAGTGTAAAAAAAATTAGTAGAGGGACATACAGGAAAGCTGTGCTCAAAACAAATTAGTTTTTCTGCCACCTGACATATACAACGAGGTTTTATGAAGTTTACCCACACAAATAGAAATTTTCAAGTTATTCACCTACTTTCAAAAATAGAATACAGATGCAAAAGTAGTCATTAGTATTTATTTTAAGCAGCTTCAAGTTGTTTAACAAACATGAATGAAAATCTCAGAATATTAGCTACAGGACACCAGCAAGCGCTGTTCAAATAGATGATGTGTTTTCCAGTTATGTTCTTTCCCACTCTCCTTCAGTAAACCCTGCCACGTGTGACAGATGCTTATTCAAGTAACTTCACCACCTATATATATTTTTATTAGCAGAAGGAGAGCAGGAGGGATGTTTTCTTTGATGGCCCCAACCCTATAAACTCGTAAGCACAGGCTTAGTAACACTTGCACTTTTATGTTTTCCTTTAAGTACCTTACAGTTGTCTGTTTCTTTGTACTGGACTATTCACATATGTGAAGTACACATCTGAAGTGTTAAAACAATCTGGGGCCCGATTCACTATTTCTGTTTTTTTTTTAAGAAAAAGTATATTAAAAAGGCAAAATACCTCTACAAATGCAACTACTTCTAAAAAGACTTTGACATATGCAGGCTGACACAAACTAGAAGTTTATTTCTAAAGAACTGTTAAGTGTGTCCCCACAATGCTTACGCTCCCTTTGCTGAAGAATGGACATAATGAGTTAAGCAATGGGGTTTTTTAGATCGTTTGAATTTGCACCTGCTGAATTTTGTCTTTGTTTCCTGAGTGTCAAGTGAAGCTTCACCCCTGACACAAGTAGTTACCATATTATTAGCATGAGGAAATGCAGCACTTGGGTTTCTAAGGCAGGAGAGCCTCAAGAATAAATAGCTGCAAATCTCAGAAACCAGAGAAATATTACAGTCAAACCCTCAGAGCTAGTTCTAACAGGACTGCTATCATACTGCAGAAAGTAGGGCATCCATGTTTTTCAGAAGAAAGTAACACAAAAGCAGTTGCCATGTAGCTCATATGCTGCCACTTGCTAGCACTGCTTTCTAAAACAGCAGGACCTCTGTAAAACCAAGGACTGCCTTCTTCCAGCTGAATTCATGGGGAAAAAATTCCTAAAGTTTATTTTTGCCAGCTGATACCTTCCACAATGAAACTACCGACACTTTGTGGGAGAAAATGAGCTATTTTTTCCTTATGCAGTACTTATAAAAAAAAAAACCTGCCCCCTAAAAACAGACATAGGAGCACGCGAAATGGGAACTGGCAGTATCCGGTCCCTTTACAGGAACACTGTGCTTTTTGTCCATTGTCTTGTTTGAAAAGAAAATTTCCTCCTGAATTTGGTTGCTAAATTAAGAAATGAAGCTGATACATTTTTGTATAGGTGTAAAATAAACCCTCTAGATTGTAACTCACTATGTCCACTTTTTTTAAAAAAGGCAAGTATACTTGCTTTCCAAAGCAAGCCATATGTTGAATTTTAAAATATGTGGGTGACATTAGATTTGCTGGTATTCCACTATGAGATGGGAATAGGAGAACCTCCCCAAACCTAATAACCAAAGACCATAACTTCCTTGACAAATGAGAAGCATTTAAATGTTTTTTAAAACCCATCTTAATCTGACCATAATGCTCAAAATTTGATAGTAATAGACAATTCTCATTAGCCAGCTTAGGTTTGTTCCTATTAAGGTACTAAATTATCTGGAGCTAAATACTTAGAGCAAACATAAAAAAATTTTCAATTAGAAAAAATCCCTCCAATATACAAAGTAACAAAAGTAACTGCCTCAAAAGTTCCATTGCAGTATAAAAGAGAACAGAAGCTAATTTTTGTATTTCAGGTCTGAAAAATAAAAGCACGGTAGAAATGTAAACTGACAAAACATTCTCACATATCCCCACCATTCTAATCCCAAGCAAATTCCAACCATCCCTAATGCTGGAAAGGTTACAGCCAGCCTCTCAATGGAGACACAACTTCAGGGAAGCTGAAACCAACAGTTCAATTACAATTTCACAGAACAATTGCTACTATCATTACTACAATCCTGAACAAGATCTTTCAGAACTGGACACCTGAAGATAAATATGAGCTTAAAAGCAGAGCACCAAAACCAATTGGTTCTTCATTTTTCAAGTGTCAGCACTCACCAATGACTTTAGTGGCAGTTGCTGAGCACACAGAGCTTCAGAAGACGCTTAAATGCAGACTCAAAAATGTAACTTGAGACACCCCTATACTTATCATTACTTTTAATAAAGTCTTGGCCATGTCTCTCAGACATCTGACTCCTGACCACCAAAGATCCAGAGCCAGGGCCGCTCCCCACACTGGCACTGGCCCCACGTAAAGTGCTCTACTCTATGTAATGTGCCCATGACAGCTGCCTCAGAAAGGATTAGTTTTTGCTGCCCCATTAACTTTTGAAAAATGAGCTGGTGACAAAGAGAATAATAACAAAAAACAAAACAAAAACTACCTTGTTTTTTTCTGTTGTGCCCCAATATCCCATGAACTACGTGCAGTGAACACACAGCCAGCACCTACCAGAGTCAGTTTATCTCTACCCATGTAGGGTGACATACACACAAATCTCACAGTGAAAACTGAGGTTTTAGTGTAAGCCACATTTGTGTTAAGCTATCAAGAAATTAGATTTCTAATTCACTGAACTGAATTCTTATTAAGAAAGACAAATTTAGCTGCAAACTAGTCTGCATCAGAAGGCTGAATATCAATATTTGGTCCAGTCTCTTCTGCTGTAAATAACTTATCACTACGGCTATGATGGCAAACATTCTTTCTTTTAAAACATATGAAAATACTCAATTAATAAATCATTTCCAACAATAAACAAACCCTAAAAATCTGCTGACTTGCCATATAGCTCCAAATACTCACATTTCAACCCAAAACATAATTCCTACAAAGACACCAGAGCACAATATGAGAAGTTTTACACATTGTTTTAACTTCTATTATTTCAAATTTCATTTACAGAAGTAGGTGTTACTTTTAACATGAAAAACTTAGGGTGATTTTGGTCCCTTTGTAAGTGCATTCTTTTGAACTCCCTGAGTACTGTACACTCCTTTTCTACAGTGGATTCTGACTGCAAGATGCTGAATAAAGTGGTTTTGCATTGCTGCATATAAAGTAAAGTCTATTGCTTAAAATGAAACACAGCAGCGTTAGATTTTACAAAATATGCAGCTGCATGTTTCAGCATCTTTACTACCTGTGAGCCTTCAGCTTCCCCAGATCTCTCCTTTAGGTTCTAGAAGTGGCTAATTCCATTCCATAAAGATAGTCAAAATGCAATTACTGTTATTATTTATGTCTTGGCAGATAATTCTTACCAATCTGCTGTCACTTATACCTGCAAGTTAACATAATGGAATATTCAAAGCCCCCTTGGACCAGCCATCTCTATTCAGGCACTCCAAGGTCAGTAGCCATAGTCGTGTAGGTTTTTATAAAAGAAACAGAAATTATACTAACAAACCAATCACCTAACTCCGTATTTTCAAAACACAGTAGTTCTTAAAAGTTAATAATTTAATAATAATAATAACAATAATAATAATAATAAACCACTTCAATATGAGTACTCATATTGAAGTGTGGGTATAAGTAAAGTACTGACAATAAACTGCAGTATATCCAGTATCCAGTTCCAAAAATAACTGTGGGTTGCAGCAGCGCTGAGCATTTGCTTATTGATGTTTTCCATTTTAATGAAAAAAGAAAACTGGGCAGCACATTGAAATCAAAAAGAAACTCAGGTAAAATGAGTTTACTTTCTAAAAATAATTTATAAAATAACAAATAATCAACAGTTCATTATGTAGCAACAATATAAAGAGTT
Organism: Aphelocoma coerulescens; assembly: GCF_041296385.1. Lineage (NCBI taxonomy): Eukaryota > Metazoa > Chordata > Aves > Passeriformes > Corvidae > Aphelocoma > Aphelocoma coerulescens. Next base: position 13,661,854 of record NC_091013.1, on the reverse strand, counting down.
TAAGGTTACTGAATCAATCAGTATATACTAAAGATACTTTGATACCACATGAGGCCTTTTCACTTCAGAACCTTGAATTATTTAGCTCATTAAGGAATACCTTAAATTCAACAGATATGGCTGAATCTGTGCACTAGTTAAAATATAATATTGTAACTGCACATAAAAAGATGCATTTATATACAGTTTTTACAGTGTATGCACGTGTGTATACATTTTTTTTACTCACCAACAAACACAACACAGACAATAGAAGGCAGCATAGAAATAGTGTTTTGAATATAAAAATGCTTTGTTTTCAATTTAGTAGAAAATGTGTAATTTGCATTTTGGCAGACTTACTGGTACAACTATACAAAACCAGGAAAAAGGTCATGCAAAGGGGTTAAAATTTTTCTCCAAAGTAAAGAAGAAAAAACAAAAACACCTAGTAAATTTGAGAGTACTTCGCAGTTAATGGTAAAAGCATCTAGAAGACAACATAAAATACAGAAATGGTTTGGTTTTGTTACTTTATACCTGGTTGTACCCTCGTACAAATGATGATGTGTATTTTGATGCTCAATAAAGAATGAAAATAACATCTTTCTTTTCCTTTCACAAATATTTTGTCAAACTCAACTTATTTCAAAAGCATAGCAGTATAATGGCCATTAAAAAAAAAAGAGACCACATTGTGGATGTAAAATACTACCAAAACCAAAAATACTACAAAAAAAAAAAAAAAGGCAGACTCAAAAATAATTTTTTCTCATACTAACAATTACATTTGTTAAAAAAAAAAACAAAACAACAAAGCTTTCACAAGATCAGACCAACTATCACCTTTTCTAATAAACGTGGTAAGTACACTCCCTGTACATCCTGTTTCTCTTGAGCATTTAGCAGTTGTTCTTATACACAAGGAAATGTCTCTGCAGGAATTCAACTGGTTTGTAATTTTTTTAATGAATTAGTATAGCTCTTTTGTATTTCATGGGGCTGTTCATTCTGTTTTAGCTGCACCGTCTAACATGCTCCAAAACATACTCAGGAAAGTGCAGGCTGCAGACCTGTAAGCCATCCAGCTTGCAGGGCATCCTTGGATATTCATCTTCTTTCCATTTGTTTTCTTCTGGATCAAAAGTGAGAATGGAATCACTATAATGACCATTGTAGCAAAGGCCTCCAAGAACCATTATCTGTTTGTCCAGAACAGCTACACCATGACCACTCCTACCTATTGGCATAGAAGCCAATATAGTCCATTGATCAGTATCGGGGTCATAAACCTCTGTAGATGGACATCCTTGAGATTCAAAGGAGGCTCTCAGGATCACACAGACACCACCAAAGACATAAAGCTTACCATTGTAAGAAATCATTTTGTGAAAGCATCTTGCATAATTCATTTTGCATTTGTTCTCCCAGCAGTTAGTGACCACTTGAGTTCTCCGTGTTCGCTGCTCTACTGTCCCTTCTTTACTGGGATCAAACACACACACTTGCTTAGATGTTGAAGATGATGTAATTCCACCAGTGATATACAACTTGTTACCGAGCACAGTCCCTTCATGTCCGTACTTATTGACTGGATAGGGATCCACAAATTCCCATTTATCTTCAGTAATATCATAGCGTTCAGTTGAGTAAAACGTTTCATCCCTGGTTCTCCCAGCCACTGCATAAACATACCTGCCAATCACTCCAACAGCAAACTCAGAACGTGGCACAGACATGTCTGCCATTCGTAACCAAGTGTTCTGTCTTGGGTCGTATCTAAACACTTTGGATGAAGCATGAAACTCACCATCTGGCCCCAGTTCTTCCCCACCTAACAAGAACACGAAGTTATTTACAATGGCAAGGCAGTCTGGTCGTAAAGGTACTTGAGGACCCTCTAGTTCCCACCAGACCCTCGGTTTGTGCAAGAGAAGAATTTTACTGTTTACCATACTGTGTCCTATCATTCCTCTAAATACTGCAGTCTGGGGTTTGGCAGAACGAATTTTGTTCGATTTCATTTCCATCAAAGGCTGTTGGTGAACGCTATGAAAGTAATTCATGGCTTGGTCAACCTCATGTCGCAGCTGCCGGGAGTATCGATAAAACTCTGATGTTTTAACCTATGAATACATTTAAAAGATATTAAAATTCTGACCAAGAGAAACAATCCAGAAAACCTAAAGCACTATGTGTCATTAGAAGATTATTTTACTTCATTTCATTCAGGCAATCTTGAGAGCAATTGCATTTATGCATGAAGGTTTAAACTGATGTATTGTTATCCAAAATCCAGAAGGCAATTTAGTGATTAAGAGCAGTGACTAACATTTTCAGCAGAGTAATCACATGCAGAATTTATGCTGGAATTAGGCAAAACTGAAATCCCCAAGTCTAAAAATCATTATTCCTTCTCCTGAAAAAAGCTTCTGTTCATCTTCTGCTTAATCCATAAAGCACCCAAATTAAAAATTCACTCTTTTCCTGGGTTTCAAAGACACTCTACACACCTATTCTGTGGTTACCAAGGTCTAGTCTAGTCTGTTTTTTTTCTGAATTCTCACAAATGAAGTCTGAGCTCCCAAATGCTAGGCTCTGCTCACAGAGCTGTTTAATTGCCATGGGGTGGGAAGGGAAGGTACCCAACCCCCTTCCTTCAGAATTACGCCAACCACTCATCATGATGACGACCTTATGGTTTCCCCTCTTTGAGTCTCCACATGTTAACACATGCCTTTAACACAAGAAGGAAACATCTCAACATATAATCCTTTGGTTGTGCATTTCTTTGGCAAATTGCAGAGGTAGGTTTGAACTTCCCAGGTGAGAGTTACAACCTATGAGCCATCAGTTTTATTGGAGTTGTAGGCACAGGGGAAAATAAGAATTCCTTTCTGGGACCCTTCCTACTATCTAAGCCAATTTAAGTGGGTGAGGCTGGTCCTGAGACCACTCCAAAACACATCCCTGTCTTGAACATTTTAATTAATCTAGCTCGAGGCATCCTCAGCTCACTGTGGGAATCTCTTTAGAGGCTTCACTCTTCCTGTACAGTCAGGTGTAACACAGCATTCTGAATCACACTTCTAAAACAAATAAAAACCCGCTAGATGTTGCCAAATCCACAAATCCTCAATCAGACTTGATCCTAAATCCCAGTTTCTTTCACACAAAATTGGATTGCTTTCAAACAGTCTGAAAGCCTTTAGTACCTACCAGCTCCAAAGAAGAAGCAAGGCTCTAAAAAAAAAATCTGAGGCCACTCTGAAATGCCAAGTGACCACAAGGTAACACCAGAAGCTATTTTTAAGTATCTTTTACCCCATCTCCTATTCTCTATCCCAAAGAAAAAACGCCTCAGGGGTGGTGGTGTGAATTTTGGCATATATGGAAAGCAATTTGGAAATTAATGTTCTTTATACCTTGTGAATAAAGTAGCTGCTTGTTCCATAAACGCGTACTATTAAAATTTTGTTAGCTGTCTGTTAATCATCTCTTCCTTGTATAGTAATTAAGACATTCTGCTGTCAAAGAATCATTTTTTAAAAAAATCTTCTTAACAGTTAAAAAACCTGTTCTTATTGAACATAATTTGCACAGTTGAGACACTTTGAAACACCAGATTTCAAAAAAACCCTGAATACTAACCTACTATTGTAAAGCAGTGTATATAGCTCAAGAGTGACAGTAACTTGATGTTTTTATTTACACTTTTTCCTTCCTCCACTTTAGTTTTGACAAGTTCAACTTATCTTTGTTTTAAAAAAAAGAAGATGGTCACAGGCAGATCACATACATTATTCTTGCAGCAATGTCCAGCTTCTTCCTACTGTTTTTGCCAGAATCGATTTTGGAGCAAAAAGGTTTACTGGGGTATGGTACTTACAGAACATTCACAATAAGCCAAACTCTTCTGGAAACAACAGCTCTATTTTCTTGTTGCAAATAAAGACTATATCATGCAAAGATCTGCTCATATGGTATTTGTTAGAATAAACTATATACCTTGCCTGACTGAAAAGACTGAATATAAATTACAGAAAACATGCCGGCAGGGAGAACCACAGCACAGAAAAATGGTAACATACAAAGGTTACAAAAAATGAAAAAGAAGTTAAAATTACAAAGAATCATGGCTGGGCTACTTTATCTTTAAAAGGAACTTTCAAATTCTAAACCAGCAGGACTACTTCAGGTATTGCCAAACTGGAGGTATCATCTTTGGAATTAAATAAAAATATAAATTATCTTTGTTCCACCTATATGCAGTTCAGGCTTTCTTGGATAATTATGGAAGACAACAGGATCAACATGCTTACATTGTGAAGCATACCAATAGAGCTTGGCAGAGATGGAAAATGTTTTTCTTTCTCCCTCAGCATTTACAACTCTGTCATTAGATCTAGAAATTGGAATGCCAGCCAGAAACTGGAATTAATATAAGCCTACATCCTCATCACTCTACTCCTTCACATAACCTAAATCTCATCCCATGAGAGCATGCCAAAGGAAACAAGGTGTATCTCTAATTCCAGAGACAGACCCTCATGAGCAGGAAATCAATCTATTCGTTTACTACTGCTTATCTTGACAGAGGCACTCATGACAAAGCAAAGCCTCAATCTCTTACCTTAAACAAAAAAGACATCAAGGAGCAAATGCAACTCCCAGTTATTAACACCCCTCTGTGACTGAAGTTCATGGGGAAGTTTAAACATGCACAAGTTTGAAGAAGTGAACATGAAAATACACAAGCACTAGTAATTCTTACAATATGCAGAAAAAAAAAATCCCACAAAGCAAGAGTGATCAACTACCTCAGTTCTGGTAAGAAAAGGTAATTGGAACATTCCTAGACTTGGCTGTTGAGGAAAAATATCCCTGGTTTTAGCTATCCACCTTTCACCAACACAACACTGCCTCTCACAGGAGCAGTACCTCTGCTGAGGCTCAAAGGATGGTCTAAGGTGAATGTTAGGATGTGCCTAGGAAAGTACAGACTGCTCACGCTTGCTTGATGCAAATGAAAACAAAGCAAAAGTCATTTGGTTCACTTTCAGTCACACTGTGAAATATCCCAGAATTATTTGAAAGCCCTGTTCAGCACAGTAAGGAAAACCCTCTGCCTACACTTTCAAGCAATATTACAGTAATTGTCATCACTTGTGTGTAAAATCAAAAAAGAGAAACATTAAAATTTAGGTAGTTTGGTGTTTAAAACAACTGTAAGTTGTGCATGTCAGCAGATGAAAGCACATGACCTTTTGTGGGAATTTCTATCTGACACCCAAAACATGCAGAAGGAAAGCCCTCAGCTTCAAAAGTAGGCTTTGCCACTACCTGTAAGTAGCAACAAGAAGGTGATCAGCAAATATCTAAGTGCTTATCAATAGGCCAATTTTCCTGTTAAGTTCAAATGTAGAAGCTCTGGAAGGAATGTGTCCATAATTACCAACACTCAAGCAGAACACAGAGATTTCTGCAAAACAGATGGAAACGTATATTAATTGTCATGAACCCTGAAGCAAAACAAATGTGCATTCCTAAAGAGTACATCATCAACTCTGAATTGATAAAATATATATAAATGCTTCAAAGCATTTTCGAAGCTTAAAGAAAAACTGTCCTGTTATCTTGCTGAAGGGTCTCAAAAAGGCATTTTAAGTCGGACTTCCTTATCAACCCCAGCCTTACTGTAAAAAATGGAATTTAATCCAAGTGCTAAAGCTTTGCTTGTGTGTTTTTTTACATTCTTTACATTCTTTCCTATTCTTTCTTTAATTTTCTGGAGAAAACCTTCTCAAAGAGGTTATACTGAGACATGTATATGTAATGTAAGAGCTTCCCCAAGATATCCAGAGATGGAGAATGAGAACTACCTCAATGTATCAACTACTAGTTACAGTGGTTCACAGTCAGACTTTTAGCTACACAGACTGAGAACAGCATAAACTGAATCAAATGTGTCATTCCATAATAAAAGATGTAAAAATAATTTTAAACATCCACCCCTCTACTCACCCCCTAGGCAGTCAATACCAAAATCATCACCATCCTTCCAGTCACAGTAAATTTGAGCTTTAATGCATTTTCTCTTCTTCATTTTAAATCAGTGAAACACTCCATAAAAACTGCTGGCTTTCCAAATTAATGCAGCTTTTAATCATTGCCTATTTTTCTGCTGTATTGCAATGCATGCTTTTCTAGTTGTGGCAGCTATGGAAGTCTCAGACTCTTCCATTTATATTATATGAAGAAGTAAAACAAAAAATTAAGCCATTAATTTCTAATTTGAAAAGTGATCTCCACAAAAGACCAGCTGTGTCCCATATTATGTTCATCAATTTTCCCCCTCCCCCAAAACAATTACACTAATTAATAAGCTGCAGGAAGAGCAATGAAATGCAAGGTAAATGTTCTGTAACATGTTTTACTTCAGTATATGTCTTTAAAAAAAAAAATCATATAACCTTTTACAGTTACTGCTCTATTTGTATTCTTTTTACTTAGGTTTATAAGAAAAAGCTTTCAAAAGCAGAAAGAAAGGCCTCTTTTGAACTGCCCAAACTAAACAGCTATTATTTGTGCACCTGGTAACTAAATTTTAATGTTATTATATGGGTGGATACTAACTTGCTTCCTTCTGTAGAACTGGTAAAAAAACCCCAAAGACAAACAAAAAGAAAAGTACAGAAAAATCTCCATGGCTCATACTGTGACTTTATTACCACTAGTCATGTAAACAGAGACCTATTTTAAAGATTCTAACTTATTGTGCTAAAGTTTTCTAAGCCTGCCAATTCTGAATGTGCATGTGATGCAACTGAAACTCAGCTAGTAGGAGTACAAAAGTAATGCTCCACCTTTCCAATGAACAGTGATGGATATCACACTTTTAAAGACCAAATTCTTACTCTTACTTGAAAAAAAAATCAAACTTAATTTACTAGAGATTAGCCTGAATAAAAACTAAAAGATCCATCAACTCTGCTAACAAGGATCCTTATTATTTTCACATCTACTTATCTCTGACCATATTCTAATCACAATTATAAGCCAGTATGAGAACTGGTCAGTACCAGTGAAGGGCTTTGAAGAACTGTCCTATAAGTGTTACAAAACAGTTAAGTGATTTCAGCCTAACCATAGAATGGCACAGCCTCTGTGCAGCAAGGACAATGCCCTCAAATGGATTACTTGGCTGTTCCTTTTTAAAAACGGAAAGAGAATTCATCAAAGTCAAGATGGAGTCTAACTCAATCTAATCTCTCAAATCAGAGTGGAGTCAACAATCTATATGCCACAATTAAGAAGCTCAGCACATAATAAATACTGCTAGGAAATCTATTCAAATCAACAATAACCTTAACATCCAAAAATATTAAGCACAGCACCTATCTACAGTAGGAGGGGTCCCTAACCTCACCCACACTTCTTATTCTAAGCTTCAGCAGACAAGGTTGTATAAGTAGATACACATGTACTACTAGACATGGAGATAAATGGGAAAAAAAAAAGAAATTCAACACATTTAAGAAAGGTAAAGTCACATTAACATAAAATTACAATGACATCTTCTCAAAAATTATTATTTTCTAGGCACAGGACAGCAGATATTCAAAGACAATGTGCATCGTACCTCTACAGCAGAAGCTGATGAATGTAATGATTAGTAACTTTTTCATTTAAGCTTGCCAATTATAAATCTGCATGGGCTAGTCATAACAAACCTTACAGACTGGACATAAAAAAACCCTGGATTTTAAGGACACGGGTTTTGAAACAACATTTCCATCTGAGTAGTACACAGAAACTAAATGGAGCTTAAGCAATACGTATCAGAGAAATCATTACATGGCTGCCTCCAGTAACACGGAGATTAACTCAATGATCCAGGTGAAAGGCACTCCAACTTCTACCTCCAAAATTCCTCAAGACTTACAGAGCCATGGACATGTTTCATAAAAAATGAAAGCACAACATGGATAGTGAAACTTGTGCTTTTCCCCAAACACTTTGCCTTCACTTTCTAACAATTCCCTAAATCCTTACTGGATTATCTTTCCATTTTCTCTCATACATCTGCATGTACTTTAAGGGCTGAGGAACAAAAGGAGTACCTACTCATATTTCAGAAGCCATTCTCCAGGACAGTTTGCAGTAAGCAAACAGGCTGTACCTTCACTTGTGCACTCTAAACGCACATCAGACTCCAAGTGTTAATCTAGAGTCACTGATTTCATTTATAAATTGCACACCTCTCCAAAACAACGATGTAGGGAACAGAATGGCTTGAGAGGCCAAAAGTATCCTTATCATGACTTGCAAAGTTAGATAAGTTATTTATATACTACAGTGACAGGCATCTGAGAAATGTCCATTAGAAAAATTACATAAAAGTACATATGACAAGTCAGCCAGTGTGTAGCAAATACAGAGTTAGCTGAACTGGCAGAGTCAACCTCAGACTTTATTTGGTACATTTATGCATTTAGTATGTGCTGGCTTCAGGAAAAGGGTGGATTCTGTTTGTGCATCTCCAAAAAAGGCAGTTTTACCACTATTTCCCCATTCCACACAGAGAAGAAAGAAGCTCTCCCCGGGTTACTGCCAGAACAGTGAACAGACGCGCTCTTTTATTAAAAAAATAAAGTGTTCTATATTCTGATGTTGGCTGCAACTGCAGTTGTCCTTTGTCACTTGTCATGCTGGATAACTTAATACTCTCTAGCCAGGGTAGAACACAAATACATTCCTAGCTGCAGTAACAAATGACATAATCAGCTCTGCCTCCCTCTGCTAAATTGTCTCACTCCATAATCTGCACTGGCTTTTCTCTGCTCCCACATACAATTAACAGGAAGGGTATTCACAGATAAAGCTTTTACATGTAGATATAGAATCTGGGATGCTGAAAACAACGTCTCTCCTGAAGTTGTACCTATTGTGCCTGTCAAGATAAAACGTGAGAAGCACTGTATGCAGGATTTATACCAATGATATCAAAACCAGCTCCAGAAGTTATACCCAAATATAATGCTGAAGACCAACATACACTTTTACTTGCACTTACAGAAATTTAACTGAAGACAGCTTGCTGCTTGAGATTGTATCCCCAAAACTCATAGAGCTGAAGCAGTCTCACACAAATCCTGCCCTGTTAGATTAACCTCAAAAAAGCATGTTGTAAATTCTGTTTTATTACTGAAGAGCTTAAATAACGTAATAATATTATAAAAGCGCTGTTTAAAACAACACACTACAATGCAGATTGTAGCATTAACTAGCTCTTACTAGTTAAAAATGTTTTAACCCAATATAAACATCACATTCGTGCTCTAAAATATGTTTAGGTATTACTTTTATGTCTATAGTTTAATATAGCATCATAAATATATTTTATGTATTATTACTTCCTATTCTCAGTTCACAACAGAGAAAAAAATCCAAAATATAAAAATTCACTAATCTGAAGTAATTAATAGCTCTTATAATCTGAAACTGAAATAAGTATAAGAATTACTGCTTGGATGATCCAGTGGCCCCTAAAACCACCAAAACCAATACAACTTTGTCTGCATATTCACTAGACACTAAAGTAAAAATATATGGGAGGTTAATTTGTAAGAAGTACAACAAAAAACATGGGGTCTGAACTCCTATTAATCTGCTGAGAGGTGAAAAATACAGAAGTTGTATCTTATCACACAAAATTAACATTGTTAAAACAGCACAGCTCAAGGAATTCCTAACCTGAACACTGTTACTAACCTGTAAGAGAACTGCTTACAAAGTATTGTAATTTTCTACTGTTAACAAATATTCAGAGATTCTCAAGAACTAAAAACAACATATTTTTGTCTGTTCTTCAACAGAAGAGTAGAAAAAGCAAGTTCTCTTTTACCTCTTACTACATACAATGAACAGTTGAACTATAAGATGACCTGCTACAGAGTCCTCTTATATTTAAAGTAAATCATTACATTTGACACAATCAATAATTTTTTGATTGTGTTATATCTTGTGTACAACCAAGCGTATGTGTAACTTTGCAGGATCGGGGCTTACTTCTAACTGCTGTGTAACAGCACAAGCACTGAGGATACAACAACGAAAACACTCTGCAGATTTAAGAGCAGATGCTACTTTTCATTTTTAAATAACCCTCCCCTGTACTTAAGCCACATAAGATCTACAGTCACTATTTTTAATTATCTTGATAACAATTATTATAACGTATACCCTACATATTATGTGCAGGTCTAAAGCCTCTGGAGAGCAAGAAGCAACTTGTGGAAAACAGTTAAGAACGTTTGAAATTAAACTAGATAAAAGTGACCTTATTTCAAAATGTTTTTTCCATAGAAAGTCATATATAAACATGTACTGCAAACATACCTGTTCTCCAGCCACTGTAGGTATTATTGTCTAATAACCAAAGACAATACTTTTAGATGTTTGCCTTCTATGCTTTTCTTTATTAGAAAAATAAACGCTATAATTCTGTTCCTTCTCATAGCTTCAGGAATCTTACCTATTTACTGGCATGCTGCCCTAGCTAAATGATGAATCCTGCCTATTGCTTTTCAAATGCACCAACCTTCTCAAAAACACTGGATGGTGTCATCAAACAAAACCTGATGTTCTGAATGATGGTGTCCGTATGCCTCCAGCGTCTTCTATCATGGCGCAGCCAGGCCTGAACAGCTTCATACAGCTCTATCTCTGGAAACCTGCTCAGACGATCATTATCCAAGTAAGACATGAGCTTCTCAAAGCTCAGATAGGAAAGGAAGTCAGGTCTGGACATGAGTGGCACAAAATTCTCTAGCAGAAAGGAATCCAATTTTTCCCTGACTCCTTCGATGTTTACACCAAAATCATCCAGAAGTCTCATAATTTCTGCACAGTTTTCTAAGCAGATTTTAGCTAAGAGAAAAGAGCAGCAAAACTTTACCACCTCTATAAGCTGGACATACATAGCAGCCTGAAGGATTTCATGAACAGTGTTCATACTCAGTTCAATAGTTCCATAGTACATGAATTGGAGGACATGACTGAAGCCTGTAGCTGTCAGACCTTTCAAATGGATTTTGTCCTGATCTCGTTCTCGCATGTCAGCTGTGAACATAATCCTGAAGTAATCACTCTGGGTGGCAAGCAGTGCTTTATGGGCCTGAAATTGGTGGTCTTCAATGACAAGTGTGACATCAAGAAGCAATCCCTCCTCATACAGTGCTCTGAATCCTGCAGAGACACTGGTGTCATGGATGGAGGAGCTAAACCCTTCCACGTCCCCTGCCATGAATCACCTGGGGGGAAGAAAAAAAAATTAAAAAATAAAAATAAATCATAATTTCTAATAACATATTACAAGCCCTTCCTGACCAGATAAATCCTAACTCAGATTGCTTTGATTAGGACTTAAAAGTCTTCACCACTCTTTTTGTTTTGTCTCTGGCTGAAGAATCAACTTAGGAAAAAACTTAAAACACAAACTTTAAATATTTCTCCCCCAACCAAATATTCTCATTTTAAAGACAGGGTAATGAACAAAAATAACTATGCAACACTGCCAAAATGATTCCTTACTCCAAGTTAATTCATGGTCATATAATGAACTGAAAAGGTTGTCATGGTTTTTTTCCTCTCCCTTCCATCAATCTTTCTAAAGAATTTATCTCAGGGGAGCAATAAAACACCCACTCATGAATAGCAAAGGTTTCAAAAAGGAAGCCAAATTTCCTTAACTTCAGAAACAAGCTTCAGTAGGATCTGCACATGGTATGATAAAAAAAAAAAAATTATGTTCTAAAATCTATGTCAAATGACTCAAAAGTTAGTTGAAGGAAAATGAACATTTTCAGAGATACTATTTGAGATTGTGTGCTTCACTTCTCCTGTAAAAACACAGTCCCATCATGTTCCCCCTGTTTCTTACTACAGTGATTAATATTAGATTGTGAGATTTATGAAGTACAAAATACTAAGGCAATAAGAAGCACTGACAGGAATAAGTCACAAAAAATAATATTCTGTATTGTGGGCTTAGTGAAGCTCAATTGCTCATTAAGCATTTGCAGATATAGTGTTACTTATATGCAAGCTATAATTAAACTGTAAATAAACCAAAAAGAAATCTAAGAGTAGCAGGATCCTACCCTGTTAAAGTCAAGGAAGATAAATATTCAATAATCAAAATAAAAACCTATTCAAAATCCAGAAATTTCTCAAAATGTTGCTCAACTTCCTTGGGTTTATGTATGGTGAAATTGCACAAGGCAGCTTGAACCAATTAACAATTCATCAAAAGACAACAGCACACTCCATTTTCCTTCTCTGTCTCATTCTGGGACCTGAGCTCCTGCTGCCTACTTTGAGCCATTTCTGGGGTTCATTTGGCTTCTCCAGAAAATCCATTCAACTCATAAACATGACTAAAAAATAAACTAAGAGCAGGGAGGGACAGATGTGAAAAAGACACGTGACACAAACATGACCACCCCCACTCCCCAGCACACACAAAACCTCAAAACTAGAAATCTTTCTGATTCCCAGTGAGCTGACTTCTGACTTGACATTGTGGGGTTTGGCACAAGAACCAACATGATGCAGAGGGCAGGGCACATACTTGAGCAGGGAGAGGGAGAAAGAGCAACAACTTCCCTATTTGACATCAATTTACTATTAGAATTGATTCATCTTGTTTTATTCCTCTTCATCCCACCTTAAATTACACTGCAACTTTCCCTCAGATATTTGTTGCATTTAACTCTGAATTTCCTATAACAAGTAAAGCTAATAATGTTTTGGTACTGGTAACCCACATGAAAAGCTAAATAGTACCAACAATTACAAAAACCTGCAGATTCTCAACATCATAAAACTTCACACAAGTATATGGATCCAGAAGTGGCCCACGTTTCACAGCCTCAGAGAGCAGTTACCACTTACCCCCACTTCTTCAAGTACCACATTCTGGCTGCTGCCATTGTAACAGGAATGCATTTTATTAGACTCATCAAAGGATAATCATCTCCTCTCCTTCACTCCTCAGCACCATCCTGGGAAATCAAACTGGAGATACCCTTTGTCTGTGCAAAACTAATCTGGTGAGTGGTGCTTGTAGCCACACCTCATGGAATTAGCACCACTCCCACACTGCTGAAGCCTAATAATGGGTTCTGTGCAAAATAAAGTCAATGCTCGGAGTGTTCATTACAATTAGGGCCTTCTCACAAAATTCAAATTCCTGAAAGTAAGAGCAGGAGCACAAGAACAAAAATGACAGCTTAATCACTTTCTCACCAGTATTCATGATGGCACCTTCCCCTCAATGTCACTGAAGACAAAAATAAACATGCAAACTGCTCTGGAACCTCATATTGTGAAACTCTTATTCCTCAACATCAAATGCCTACCAGAAAGAAAAATTACCATCAGGTATTTTTCTTAGTTGTTGCCAATTCTTACACAAAAGCAGATGAGGAAGGAAGCACTTCACTAACTCTTACCACCTCAAAAAGAAGCAACCAACTGAAGAGGAAGCATAGAGCCTGACTTTACAGGATTTTGCTTTCTAATTGGATTTCTCATATCAAATAAAAAGGTAAGCACCAATATTAGCTTTTTTCCTTCTTTCGCTGGAGCACTTGTAACTCGTCTCCTCCCATCCCTAGTTCTCGGATGTTTAATAATAGCTGAGCTCATACCTCACTCTTTCCTCTTCAAGAGATTTAATGATCACTTGCCTTTAAATAGGCCACTCATCTTCATAAAACATACAGACTTGAAACAACTCTCACTGCTATCTGAAATCAGCCAAGAGGTTCAGAGGTTACAAGGACTCTCAGACAGTAAAACTGTGTAAGTTACAGTGCTTCAGGAGACCAACTAAGACTTGGCTCAGCATCAGTTCCATGATCAGGGTTAAAAACAGGAAAGGACAGCTGGAATTTGCAAATGTGAGAATGAGAACAGAATAACACAACTGTATATTGGGGGGAGAAAAAGTCAAAAATGAAGCAACATTCCCCAGGTGGCTGAAGCAATATATATTCTTCTGGAAATAATGGGATATCACATCACACAGGCAATATCACTCAGAGGATTTCTTCAAAACGGCATGTGCATTACTGTGTACCAGAACAACATAAAAAAGCCACAGCAGCAAGCTCCAAACACACAGTAGCATCTTTGCCCTTTCCTTGAGAAAGATAATTATGTTATGGGTACTCCACAAATAAAAGGAGAGAAATTAACTTGTACACAGGATGGCCCTAAAAGAAAGGCCTCTTTCACCACCCTCAAAGAGCAAAAAAGAAAAGTTGGCAAGTGAAGTTAAGCAATAACATGTGGTAGATGCACCTCCAGTGCTGCTTTTAAGGATCAAAACAAGTAAATCATACTCCAAACAAACAAACAAAAACCCAAAACAAACAAAACCCACGAACAAACAGAAGCTACAAACCAACCAAAACACAAACAAACAAACCCCCCAACCAAACCAGCACTAGAGAGTACTGGGCAACTGGCTCTAGGTGGCCCTGCAGGTGGCCCAGATGATCTCCAGAGGCCCCTTATAACCTCAACTAGTCTGTCAATCTGTGATTCTGTTGCTTTGGCACAGACACTGCACTGATGTGGGGAATTTTTTTTGCGACCTCCTTTTTAATTCCGATTAAATATAAATAAGACAAATATACATGCAAAAAAAACCATTTATATGTTACTATCCTTCAAAGTTTCAATCTAACAAGGCAGGAATCACTGAAATACTGAGAAAGAAAACGCACCTGTGTTTAGGGAACACCTTTTAGGGCTCCAATTTTATACATCTCCCTACAACTGGCTATTCCTTAAAAATATTTAAAACTCTTAGTCAGCCACAAATGTCTACAAGGGTAACAAAGTGGTCAACACTTGGAAATTATTATTTCTGAATGTTTTAAAAATGTGGGTGTTTAATCACTTAATCCTTCTTTTCACATTCCTGCTGATATTGCTTTTAGAAAATCTACAGTTTTCAACATCAAAATATTTTTCCAAACAGCAAGCATTTAATGGATTATTTAAGTAGACACAAAATCAGTAAGACTTCTCCTTACATCACCTAAAGAAGCTTCAGAATTCTGTGAGTGAAAAGCAAAAGGACTAGCTGTCTTCCTGTATTAAATAAAAGGAGTGAATATCCTTTTTTTGGCATAAAGCCATATACATGATCAGCAGATAAATTTTTCTTTAAAACAAAAAAATGTATTGCCACTGCAAATACACAAAGGGGTTAAAATACTGCAAAAACTGGGAAACCAGATAATTAAATGCATATTTTGCTTAACTGGTAAAAATCTTCATTTATAAAGCTAACATCCTCCGTCAAAAGCAAATAGCAATGTGGTAGTTCAAACATTAAAAAAAAGCAATACAAAATACTCTCAAACAAAGTAATTTTTCTAAACCATAGCTATGCCATTCCTCCCACACACACACTTGCAATCTTTGATGTAATTCTATGCACTATTCAAATGCTGCAGTTATTTCCCAGAGGACAATACCTAACAATTTTTTTTCATATTTTCAATAAAAATGGAAAATTCAGTTAGATTGTCTTCATGCATGCAAATCACAGCAGCAATTTTTCCTTAATCCTAAGGAAGACATGGAGCCTGCAGTGGTCTATAGGAAAACTGGAACAAAAAAATTCCAATGTATAAACAATAAAGGGGAGGTGGGGGGCAATCTACATTGACATTCATTATTGTTCTGCACATATTAGAGCTGATCAGGGTAATGCAGCACAGGAAGTAAGACTGCTGAAAAGTCAAAAGAGAAATACATTTAACCTTACTAGCTGTTCCTGACATTTTTTCTTCTTTTAGCACATAATGCATTAGAGTCTACAGTGCTGTGACTGTAAAACCACTTACTTGGAACACTGATTTCTCATCTTTATTCTGCAGATGTAATAAAAGTCTGAAAACCCTAATCCAGACTGCTTTTTCTTGCTAAACAAGGAGAATCTTCTTTCCTCAGGGTGTCTGAGGCTCTTAGTCACAAGCAGAAAAAATGGAGTCTAAATGCACTACCTATTGAGAAGCAAGTTATAGAATACCTGCTTTTGACTCATGCCCTCCTGGATTTAAAATCTCTCCAAAAGCAGTACTACCTGAAAAAGGGCCCTTTGAGTATGTGTCTTTATGTAATATGTAAGTTTATATGCATTTTCTAGGGACATAAATGTATCATTCTAAGAAAGTACTGACAATAGCAAGTCTAGCACAGCAGCTCAAAGGAAAATTTCTGCTTTCCTTTACTGTTGTTCCTTAGTAACTCATTTGGGATGCTGAGACAGAACCAGCAAGTTTTGTTTTGTTTACTGATTATGGAGTACCTAGCCCATAGATATTCTAAGAAATCACCTTCATGAACACAGCTGAACAACAAATTTTCACATCATAAAACACTATTATCTATGAGTTACACCAGAAGATATTTCACCAGACACATAGAACCATGCTTTGGTTACACCAAGTACTAAAATAGAGCTTAAAATTCAATAATCTCTTCCATCCACCAAATGCATGCATTTAACTGTGAATTTTAAAGCCATTATGCATGCTTTATTTGGTGAGGTGCACAGCAAAGGCTGCCTAGAGCAGAATTCTTTGACCCTAGTTTTGTTAACACGCTTTTCTGCAGGAATAGGACATTTCTTCATAGTCAAATGTTATACACACATATGAAAATACAATACAACAAGTATTTGAACACACTAGCAAACATTCACAACTGCACACATGGCTGAAGGCTGGGCCTTTGAATGCAGTGCACTGTACTGAGTAAGAACGTAATTATAACATACACAGTATAAGTAATGTATCCCCCAAATTAAACCTCTGTTTACATGGTTTGATGCTAAAAACATTATTTTGTCCACCATTTTTCATCATAATTTCCTACTAACAACAGCAGAAGGAATGATGTGATGTGGGATAGATCAATACCCAGTGGATATCAAAACTTTCCGCTGCTACAACAATTGCAAATGCAGGGAACAAAGAAATACATCCAGTTTCCACATGTTTTACCTAAAATGCTTTATCATTAATACACTAAATTTGGGAAACAATTTATCCTAAACTATTGGTATGTTCATGTTTCATCCAATCCATCTTGAGAATTCCAAAAGCATTGGATTTACTTGAGAGGCAAGAAGTTAGAAGCTTACCAATCACTGCCAATCAGAGGAACCAGACTGCCAGAACTCCAGAAATTAAAACTTGGCTGCTCCTGATAGCTGTCCACACTCCATTTCTTAGGGGCACACAGCTGACCAGGACAGCTCTGCTGCCGATCTCTGGCCATGCTGCTATCTGGGAGCAATCTGAATCAGTTCATAGCAACAGTGGCACTTTGCATCAGTGCTCTCTGACGTCATTAAACCTGTGCCAGAAGCATCAGAACTAGTTACAACCAAGCCTACTAAAACTGGGCACAGATTGTGCCTCAGCTCAGTATGGCTATTCTTCACTCTAAGCAAGCAAGAACCTGTAACTGCACTTCACAGACACTAAGATAGCTTGAACCATCTGTCTAAAAGGTCACTGCATCACAACACCTGTACAGAAAAACCTGCTCCCAAACACAGAGCAAGCTCAGCACAACACTCTTCCAATTGCATTTACTGATACCAGAACAGGTGCCCTGTATAAAACAGTTGATACACCCACAAAAATGAGAATTGTCTTTAACTGGAAAAACTTGTATTACTAATACCTAAAAGTTAAATGATGATAGTGTTGCAAACTACAGATTTGCCACTGCTCTCAAAGTGGACAGGACTGCCCTATCCTGAGTGATAACAGTTCTTATATATATATATATATATATATATAATATTTGTGTTTTATAGAATGATTAATCTTTTCAAATGTAAGAAAAAAGTATTAATAAAGCGTGATTTTCTCACTGTGAAGCTATTTTGTGTATTCTATACAGAAAAGTAGCAAGTTACGTATCTGTTAGTGACAAAAAATCATTTGACCACAGATTTTTAGCATGATAAGGGAATGAGCTACAAGTAGTATTTAAACTATATGAGTAAAAATATTTTACATCTAAATTAGGATTGCTAAACTACCCCCTCCATTTGTCTTTTTGTTGTCTGTATCTTTATTGCTAACTTAGTAAATACTCCTAAATACTTCTGAGAAAATCACATTAATTGTGCCCTTTGAGGCACACAGGTTTGACCTCACCGCCAAATGTCAAACTCACTTGTCAGAAACACAGAAATCTCAAACATATTTAATTTCTACGCCTATCCCCCAAACTGGCAGCTAGATGAATGAAAATGGTTTGATGTCTCCAGTGTGAGCTCAATGGTTATCTGCTGTGCTCTGCTTGCTGAAAGACAAACCAACACGTGTAGATGCAAACCAGCCACAGGGTATAATTAAAGAAAGTGAAGGGAGATGAGTGTCAGTGGGAAAGTTTATAGGACATGTGGTAGAAATTAAACACGTTTGCTAGGTGTTGAAAGGCAAAAGACAGGAAGTATGTTGGTGCATGGTGGTAAGCTCAGGAGATCTGAACGCGAACTGGGGCAATAGCGGTGCAAGAGCTGGGTTATCCCAGGGGCAAGTATACATAACAAGTCCACAGGAAGCCAGACTTCACTAGTTCTGTCCTTTTATCCAGTAACAGCTTTATGATTCTCCTATTCCTCTTCTAAATGGGGGAGGGGGGGGGAACCCAAATCCCAAACAATAAAAGGCAAGAACTTTAAATTTTTAAGTGACGTTTCAGTATTCACCAAATAGATCAAAGCTCTAGTACTAACCCTGGGTAGCTCTACTCGTTCAGATCACGGATACTTTTTTCGCGATCAGCTACGATGGGGGAGAAATGGCCATTTTCGGGGCAGGAACTCAGATGACCTACTTCAATCTGTCTGCTCGCACGCTCAGCCCCACTCCGCGGTGAGCGGAGCTCGCAAGCCGAGCTCCCCGGGAATTGGGGCCGGCAGGCCCGGGGTCCGCGACGTGCGGCCGCAGGAACCCGAGGGGCCCAGCGGGGCCGCGCTCGCCCCGAACCCGCCAGGCTTCCGGTGCGCCCCCCCGGCGCGGCCGTGCCCGATCCCCGCTCCAGCCCGCCTGCTCCCCGCCTGCCGCCCGCGGGCACCCGGCCCGCCGCCCCCGAGCCCGGGGAGGAGGGTCCCTGAGGGCCAGCAGGGCGCCCGGGCCACCCTCGATGGGGCGGGCGGCGGCGGCGGCGGGAGGGCCCGGGGGATCCTTTACCCACCTCTCGGCAGCGGCGGCGCTGAGGACGCGGCTCCTCCCGCTGGAGCGGCGGAGAGGGGCCCTGGCTCCGTGTACCATACAGCCGGGGGCGGCGGAGGGAGGCGCCGGGGGGCTGCGGAGAGGGGCAATGGCTGAGGCGAAGCCGGGAGGAGGAGGAGAAGGAGGCGGAGGAAGAAGGGGGGATCCTGCGCTCCCTCCTCCTCGCCGTCCGCGCTCGGGGGGAGGTGGGAGCCGCCCCCGCCGCGCCGCCCGGGCACCGACGCTCCCAGCCCGGCCCGGCCTCGCCCCCAGGGTCCCCGCCGCCCTCACGCTTGTTTACCTTCCGCGCTGCCCCGCGCGGCCGCGGGCGCCATGTTCCCCCGGCAGCACCGCGCCGGCCGTCACTTCCGCCGCACCTGCGGCCGCGCGGGCGGGGGACCCGGGGGACCCGGGGCACGGAACGGACACCGGCGGAACGGACACCGGCAGCGCGGCACCGCCCCGGGCCGGCCCCGCTCGCCAGCCCCCGCCCCGCGCGGGCTCCGCCAGACGCCAGAGCACCGGCACGCCTCGAGGAGCACGGCGGGAGAAAGCGACACCGAGAAGCATCATCGGCGTTCGGCCCGCGAGGACGCGCATCCACACGCGTCCGCTTTCGGAGAGTCGGGGTTGCTCTGCTCTCTCCCACCCCGCTGCCTCCAGGCTATCACCCCTTTCTCCGAGGCTATGGCAGCTGCCCGGTGTAGCGCTGCATCCCGTCCCGGGCTACAGCAACCCCTGCTCGGTGCCGGCTGAGCTCCTCCCCGGCCACCGGCCAGCCGCAGGTGCTGCGGGCTGATCCCAGCTCCCTGCTCTCCGCAGGCTGCCTTGGCAGCCGGCGTGGGAACCGGGTCACCAGAGCCCCAGGGGTCGGGGCCGGCAGCTACCGCCGCTCAGCGGAGCTGCCCTTGAGCAGCGAACAAACTGCATACAGCCCTGGGTGGGATGAGCAGGGCTTTGCCTTAGTACAAACATCACCCGTTTGCTTTCGCTATTTTGCCTTTGCCTGGCAAACTGATTTTATTGTAAGGGATGAACTAACCTACGTGGACCTTTGGTTTGCCACTACCACCCCCAAACCGTTTGCTACCCTTCTACGTCACTGCTGCTTTAAATAGCAGGCCACAGGCTGCCATCCTCTCCCTGTTTACTGCTGTTCCCACCCCCTTCACAGCCTATTTTCAGTCTCTCATTACCACCCTCTCCCCACTGATTTATAAAACAAGTGTACCTTCTCTATAGCTGCCACCCCCAGGCTGAATGTCTTTCCCACCTTTCACAGCTTCACACAATGAACCAGCTATTCCATGCGGTGCTTCATAAAGAATTCCCAAGGCTATTCCCACTCTGTTCAACTGCCCACTTACTGCTCCCTCGTGCTACAATCAACCTCCCATTCACTCCTTCATCCCAATGGCCAGACCTCTCTCGACTTGGCAACTTCTTACTATTCCATCTCACTCACTCATGTGGTAAATTTGCCCCATCTCCCCAGGCACTGTTATAAAACCTGTTACTTGTGCACTTACTGTGAAACAACTGGCCTTTACAGACTGACCCTACCAAGACAGCAGGTGTTCCTGCCACCTGTGTCTCAAAGGATGGACATTCCCTCCCTTTTCCATAAGGTACATCTCCTGCTGCAGCAAGCATGTACCCACCCATAGCTAATGCTGCAACAAAAGAAAAATTAGTAGAAACTAAGTTTCCATATACAGAAATGACACAACCAAAACTTCATGCATCCTTCTGCACTCCTCAGACTTTTGACCTTCATAGGTCAGCAAGGGTGGAAAAAGCTAAGCAAGACTTTTATGTTTTACCTGACTGTCATTTTGCTGTCTGCAGTTTGTGTCAAGCTGAGGCATAAGATGATCTTCAGGTCTCTCCTACACACTGTCACGGAAGAGGACCTCAAACCTAGCCACAAAACAAAACCACAACAGCTTTGACATTTAAAACGTCTCAACATTTCAATGCACAAAAAACCCCTCCTATCCCCTTCTCTTTCACACTGAACAGTTTGCTTCTACCAAAAAATCAAAATATGATAATAATGTCTCAATTCTAGTCTCCTAAATAAAATTAAATAAAATTAAATTTAAGCCTCTGACAAGGACCACTGGTATCAACATTACCTTACTGAGTATTAAACAGAGATTTGGGTTGACCCCTCTGATTTAGGCATCTGTACAAAGTCAGTGGCTAAGTAGTTACCTGGCTTAAATGAGTATTGCAATGAATAAAATTCTGGATATAGTTCTTTGAGCTATAGTAATACACTTGTTACCGTTTAATTATAATATTTTAAAATTTATTTAATTCATACATACATGTACAATACACATATATTGACATATGACATAATGTCAACTCCTAGAATGTTCTTACATATTTTACATGGGGTTATTCAGCCTGGACAAGAGAAGGCTCTGAGGAAACCTTATAGAAGCTTCCAGTGCCTAAAGGTGAAGGCTAGAAAATAAGAAGGCTAGAAACTGGACTTTTCACAAGGGCATGTAGTGACAGAACAAGGGGGAATGGCTTTAAACTGAAAGAGAGCAGGTTTAGATTAAATGCTAATTCTTTGCTGTGAGGCACAGGTTGTCCAGAGAGGCTGTAGATGCCCCGTCCCTGGAAGTGCTCAAGGCCAGCCTGGATGGGGCTCTGTGCAACCTGGTCTACTGAAAGGTGTTTCTGCCCATAGCAGGAAGATTTGAATTCAGTGATCTCTGAGGTCCTTCCCAACCCAAACCATTCTACAATCCTACAATAATTATACATTTGCAGGCTTTAGACTTTCCTGGGTTTTCTT
The DNA here is from genome assembly GCF_041296385.1 of Aphelocoma coerulescens. Classification (NCBI taxonomy): domain Eukaryota; kingdom Metazoa; phylum Chordata; class Aves; order Passeriformes; family Corvidae; genus Aphelocoma; species Aphelocoma coerulescens. Next base: position 13,639,738 of record NC_091013.1, on the reverse strand, counting down.
TATCCTACAAATACTTCCAAATAAGTGAATCAAAACAGCAAGAGTTCCTCGGAATATGTAAAATTTACAATCTCATTGTTAAAATAGAAGCAACAGTTGTGTATTCTTTTCACATTCCTGACAGGGTGTTTGGCAAGGATTAAGTCCTTTTTAAAGGCTGTTTCAAATGTGACAAGAACTATTTCCGTAATTTTACACTGCACTGCATTTATTGCATAATTTAAACAGGTAAGTAATGACATAGTCCAGTATTTTCAGTTCATTTTCATAAAAGAGGGATTGTACATGTGTGGACATTGAGGCAACTACAATCAAGTATTGCATCATGTTCCCACTACACTTTGTGTATCTCAGTTGTTTTTCCCAGAAGTGAGATATTTAACACAAAATTGAAAACACCATGTGGCCTGATAAAAGATTAGATATAAAAATTTATTTTCTGAACCAATGTACAACATGATTGGGTTGCAAGACAAAATACATTTTGTCATTGGCAACACCATCATAGATACTGGAAGGTTTCTTACAATGTGTTCCTGTTAGTTTCTTCAGATCAAGAACAGTGGCAATGTGTTTGCTCTAGGTATATCCAGCAGAACTCACTATACCTCTTGTGTAAGGAAAGCATGGTAATAGTAGCATTTGTCAAACTGGGAGGTTACAACCATTGTTCAACCAGGCATACCAGTTTCACACAGATTTCCATCATCACACTTCAACCACGTGGTTGTCTGCCCCAAACCGGGTTTTTTTGACCTGCAAAGCCAGGCACACGTTTTCCAACAGAGAAAGCCACAGTTGTTGGCACAACACACACGTACTTGAGATAACTGGTTACCTGCACTGAAACCTGTTTCTCTGACCACGGAGAAAATACTATCAGCAACATCCTCTATGCCTTTAAGAGGTTTCCATGAAGAAGTCAGTTTGATTTCCCACAGGGAAGGGTTGGGAATTTGGCCTTTACTCCCTGGTGAACCTCTAAACTGGCTCTCATCACTCGATTAGGGATTTTATTCCATTTTTAAAGCATTTATGTCAGACCAAACTCTGGAAACAGCAACTGTTTGGTGGGATTTTTACCTGTTTCGTACAAAACATTCAGGTTGTTCGCATCTCGGGGCAGCTCTTATATCCACATCGTCTCCCTAACAATAAGCGCCCAGTCTACAAAAGACAGTAACAAGAAAAAAGGTTGAAATTAGAAAGATCTTCTCTCGCTGATGGCCAGCAGAGATTATAACACGTGTACGGTGACATGTTACTGTTCAAGGACACACCGCGTTCGATGTGCTCATTTCAGCACGCACACGGACATCGGGCTTCGGTCGTCTCCCCAGGCGCCTTTCTGCATCGCACCCCCTCGGCACCCCAAATAAATCCGCACAGCAACAAACCCTGACCGCGGCACGAGCGTCCCGCCTTCGGTGTGTCTTCCAGCGAGCCCGGTGTCCGTCGCGCAGCCACGGCGCTGTTCCACACCCGCGCTGCACGGCACTAGCGCGGCGTCCCCGCGGGCCCGGGCGGCCTGTGCTGGGCTCCCGGCGCTCCGGGGCGGGTTTTTCGGGACGTCGGTCTCCGCGGGCTCCCGGCACCGGCCGAGCTGCGCGCTCCCGTAGGCGCGCCGTGCCCGCCCCGGGTTCCCGCCGCGCTCCCGCGCCCGTTACCCGCCGGCCGCGCCCCCGCCCCGTGCACGCGCACGCTGCGCGGCCCCGCCGCAGGCCCCGGTTGCATCATCCGGCGTGAGGGCTACAGGCGGTCCTTTACAGGGCTGCCCCACGGCGCGCCTGACTCGCGGCCGCCCCGCTGCGGGGCCGACGGTGGCCTCCCGCCGCTAATCGCCGTTTTTCCTTGATCTCGGTGTCCGCCCCCGGGCCGGCCGGTGCCGCGCTGTGGGCCGAAGGGTGCCAGAGGCTGCGGGCCGGCAGCGGCGGTGCCGAGCGGAGCCGGCGGTCAGGCGGCTGCGTGGGACTCCTCACTTCCTTCTCGGGCCAAGATGGCGGGGGACGAGGCGGGAGTGACTCTCGGGCAGCCGCACCTCAGCCGGCAGGATCTCGGCACCTTGGTGAGCGCCGCCCGCGCGGCGTCCAGGAGTGGGATCGGGCTCCCGGGGCTCGGCGGAGGCGCCCAGGGAGTGGAGGGAGCGGGCGGGCCGCTGTGGGCGGGTGAGTGGGGGGGTGCGGCACGAGGGGCTCCGAGCCTTCTGCCGGGCCCCACCACGGCTGGTGCGCGCTGAGGGGGCGCGGGAGGCGGCGGCGCTTCGGGGGGCCGAGTTCAGCACGCTGGGACCGAGCTGAGGCAGGGGGACGCGGGGCAGAGCAGCGGCGCAGGGAGCAGGTCTTGCCGGTCCTGGTGGGTGTGGGACGCCCGGGCGAGGCGCTTCTCCTGCCTTTGAGTGCGAGGCTCGTGGGTCCGTGTCCCGCTTGTGCGAGTGACGCTTTTATGGCTCACTGGTGAGTGCAGTTTTCCCCGTGTAAGGTTTGCCGTGTTCTGCGGTATTACAGACTCTTCAATTTCCAAAGTAGAACCATGAATTTGAGCTGTGTTTCTCCAGCAAGCTCGAGGGGTTGGCTACCAGCCCTGTCTTGCTTGGTTTGCCAACAAAATTTTCTTGACTGTTAACAACTACCGAGAAATACCAGTTCTACCTACCACTGTAACTACCACTGCACTGTGGTAGTCTTGCCTGTTAAATGTCTCGCCTGGCTGCCTCACTTATTAAACTTGTATGCTAGTATAAGTGTATATGTAATGTATATTTCAAATTCAAGTGTATATATAATGTATATAGTCAAAAATCCTGTTGCTGTGTCCCTGGTGTTCAAACTGGAACGGCTTATTTGTCTTTACAGTAATCATGTTCGATGTTCCTCGGGCTTGAGCACAGGAGTTCCCTTTGTGTTACGGCGAGCATGTCAGCTATGAGAGATAGTTTCTTTACTTCCTCTCATTGTTGACTGTGGCATTTCCTAGTCGGAAAAGGCACAGATAGGGACTAGCTGGAGTGTCAGCAGGAATTACCTTTAAGGCCTATTCTGTCGGCCCTTGAGTGCTTATGGCTGAGTGGAGTTTCTTGCTGAGCAATAGCCTTACACCAGTCTTGAAGAAAAAACTTCATGCGTGCATAATTGTGTGCACTAGGAAGAATTTTCCTGGTGGCAGGAATTGCATCACGCTGAAGTTCTGGTCGCCCGGCCACATGGTGCCATCTGCAGGTCACATTCCCATCGCTGGGAAGTCATTTTAAGTTCGATATACAATAAATATAAATTTAATTGTGTGTCTTGGATGTTCAAAATTTGTTTTGTATTGAACATGAACATTTTATTCATGTCGTACTTGAGAACAGAATGAGTGAGCTTACGTTTTTTACACAGGCCTGTTTGATCACTGTGCACAGAACCTTCATGTAACAGTGTAAACAATACGTGATTTAATGTGTGTGTTATTTGTATCCTAGCAAAACACTTATATCTTGTCCTGCAGCAAGGACTCTTTTGGCATCATGACCCTTTGCTTGAACTGAGTGGCTCATCCATATGAATTCAATGCAGGATGGAAATTGGCTGTACAGGGGAGCATTTCCATGGATTTCAACGCTTGTCCATTATGTGGACAAACAGCTTTAAAAAAACCTAAACAACTCTTTCAGTGTTGTTTCTTTATCTGTATAGGGTGTATTTGTGAGTTCTTTATTTTGCCAGTGGCTTTCAATAAGTTCACACAACAGACTATTTAGGACAGCAGAAATTTTGTCTGGTACCTGAAGTAGCAATAACAGTAGCTGAGGAAAAAAGTAGCCATTAAAAAGAATAAAAATCCATGGTGCTAGGGAAACCTCTGGACCCACTGACTCAGAAGTGTTAGTTGTAATTATATATTGGCTGTAATGGAACCTTACACCAATTAAACAACTGTTTATTGACAAAGCTTTGTTTTTAAAATATTAGTGCAGTTTGTCCTGTAGCCTGTTGAAAATGAATTTGCCTGTTACGTGTAATTTAGATTTGGGGGTAAGTAAGGGCTTGGGGTGTTTTGTTAGAAGCTTCTTTTGAGGTTTTTTGTTTTGTTTCCTCCTGTCTTTAACACCTTGCAGTCAGTGCCGATTGAATTGTAGCCTGTACTGATTCACAAGCAGGGCTTGGTTCCCTTTTGGTCGTATTTCACACGCTTAAAAGACTGGAATGCATATAATCTAAATGGATTTTGCTGAGTAGGACTACTCGTTAATTTTCATGTTTCTAAATTTTTAACTTTCTAAACATTTATATACAAGGTGAATAAATTCTAAAATCTCCCTTATACAGGATGTTACCAAGTTGACGCCTCTTTCACCAGAAGTCATCAGCAGACAAGCAACAATTAATATAGGTAAAAGCAAACTTATAAAAAAGAGGGGTGCGTTAAGGTGACTCCTTTTGGTGCTTGGGCAGTAGCAGATGGTGCCTATGTGGTAACACTTTCAAGAAATTTGTCCAGAAGCAGTTACATAGTAGGTTTAGGGACTTTTCAAGCCCTTTTGACTGGAAAAGCACCAATTTTTCTTCAGGAACACAGGTGAATGGCGTAGGGAATAGTTGCTAAAGCAATGTTTGTTTTACCTTTAAATTAATCATTGAGATGAGTTTCATTAGAGTGTAAAGATCTGTCCATTGGGAGCTCAATTTTGGATCTTGTTTGTTTAAGTAAAAATGTTTACAAATTCCATATATCCTTCTGATGGGGGTTCTGGACTTAATGGCTGTGAAGAATTTGGGGTAATTGTGTGTTGATCATAGTGGAACATTGCACAGAACTAAACAGTGATGTATTGACAAACATTTCCTTTGGAAACACAGGTACAATTGGTCATGTAGCCCATGGAAAGTCGACAGTAGTCAAAGCTATATCTGGAGTTCATACTGTCAGATTTAAAAATGAACTGGAAAGAAATATCACAATCAAGCTGGGTTATGCTAATGCAAAGGTGAGTCATTAGTGTAAATGTAGCACCTGTGTTGCTAATATACTTCAGGGGGGATGTAAGCTTACAGGTAACTAACCCTTGAGGAATTAAAACTTTTTTCTATTTTAAAAAATCTCAGATTTACAAGCTGGATGATCCAAGCTGCTCTCGACCAGAGTGTTACCGATCCTGTGGAAGTAGCACCCCAGATGAGTTCCCTACAGATATTCCTGGCACCAAAGGGAACTTTAAACTAGTCAGGTAACTGCTTTAAATGACTGGAATAAATTGTGTTTACTTCCCTTTCTACAAAAACAGGATTGAGCTGTGAGCTGAATGGGTTCTGGCAGACTACACATTCTTAGATGGGGCACCCCTGAGCTAAGATGTTGTCTAAACTGTCGTGAATTCCTTGGTGGTTGGTGGTGACAAGCACTCCATGGTACAGCACAGCTGTGTCTGCTGTCCTCAGCTACTTGCAGGACTTTGAAGTGAAATATTTCCGCTGTTAATATAAGTACATTTTAAACCAGACAGATGGAGAACTAATGTGGACCTTACAAACGCACCTTCAAAATTCCTTTTGAGAGGATGACCTTTGTTAAACTTTTTCTTCCTAAAGGCAGCAGAGTTTTCAAAGATTTTAAATGAATATATGAAAGCCTGATGCTTAATGTGAGATAAGGTCTCTCACTGGAGGCCAAGTGTTCTTTATTTACTTGATTTCTGATGAAGTGTAGCACAGTCTTTATGGAAGCTTAGTAACCACAGCAGTTGTTACATGAGTCTGCACAATGATTGCTCAAATGAGAGTAGTCATGTTGTACAAGAGTCTTTGTGCTTATGATAAAATACTTATGGGGCTGTAACCATGTGTCTTTCCTTTTCTCAGATTCCCAGCAGAGCACTTATACTAAGATTAACTTCTGTTGGAGTGTGACAAGCAGGCAGCCATTGTGAAACAACTGGTTAAAAGCTTTGCAGTCTTTACCCTACTGTTACTTGCTTGTAGTAGATTTCTAACATTATCAGCAAAGCAGCAAATCAGTCCCTTGCTTTTTGGTGGCCTGCCACTAAAAACAAGGATTCTTCACTGGATAGGTTCAGGAAAGAATATAGTGAATAGAATATTGGTCTGCACAATAAAATCATAAGGTTGGAAATGTAACAGCATCTCTGTAGACAAATCTTTGAAGTGCAGTTATAATCATTTAATTAAAGATGGATAATTTCCTAAAATTGGAGAACGGGAGATACCTTTTAAAAGAGACAAGAGAAATCCCATTTAGTGTGTTGGGTTTGGGTTAGTGGTGGTAGGTTGGTTTGATTTCGGGTTTTTATTCCGGTGCATTTAACTCTAATCTAATTTACAAGTAAATTGGTGAAATATTAAAGAGGAACTTAATGTGGATATGTGGTATTAAATCTTAAAACTCATAAAAAGTACTCAGTAGCTGTTCAGTAGCATTTGTGTTCTTTTAGAACTTTTTTGAAAATATTTTTAAGATACTGCTTTTCAGCATCTGTCTCAAAATGTTTATCTATTTTAAGGATACTTTTAACTTACTCTGCCTAATCACTGACATTAGTCAGTCAGAGGAATTGTTGATAATGGGCTTTTGGATTTCTCTTTCACATTCTCCTACAACAGGCATGTCTCTTTTGTGGATTGTCCTGGGCACGATATTTTGATGGCTACTATGTTGAACGGTGCAGCAGTAATGGATGCAGCTTTACTGTTGATAGGTAACAATTGCTACCCAAAAACAGAGCTCCATTTTGTAGTATCATGAAGCAACTTTATGTGAGCTTTAAAATCTCCTGGGATGTGGTGAGCAATTTAAACAAGTGAATGCTTTTGAGATGTGTTAAAGAAAATAAAGTCATGCTAAAGTGGCAGTGTACTCTAACAAGGTGGCTTGTTTTAAACACAGCTATCCATACTCACTAGTCTGGTAGCTGGTCCCATTGATAGAAGATAGGTAACGTGAAACCTTGTAGTACTATAGTACTGTAAAATTTTTATCGCTTTATGGAAACAGATTAGCTGCAAGTATGTTTGGAGTTTCTCTGAAGGCTCAGTTTCCTTTAAATATGCATGTAGTCTTTGCCATACAGTAGAGTTCACAAACAACAGTACAAACAGTAAACCCAGATAAATATGGACAAAATTTAAATACAGGAGATTTAATTTAATCCAGACAAATTTTGTTCTGGTTTGCCAGCAACAGGAAGTGAGTAAAACTAATTTTTATATATGTATAGAACATTATAGTGTTCTGTAGTGATACACAGCCATTATCTTACCTTGATAAGATATGTCAGCAAAAGAGAAAACCGGCTTCAGATACTGTAATTTAAAGTCTGAGATCAATGATGAGCTGTCATTTCTTCTGCCTGTTTATCTCTAGAAAGTGTGATAGACCAAACTTCAAGCAAGATTAACCACCATAATGGCACATCAGTCAAAGCTGGCTTCTTAGATAGCTGAAATCTAAACCATACTGATAACAGCCCTATTCACATACTTGATAGAATTATAGTATAATAGAGTTTGGGGATCTTGGTATTTTTATGACTTTACTGATAAAGAAATGTTACGATATTCCTTGAAAGGTGATTTGTCTATTACGCTACTGTCAGCACTGAAATATCTGAAGAGCTAAAGGATGGAGTAAATCAAGTTAGGTCTTGGTATCTTTGGATATTTTAGGTGGATGTTCCTACTGGGAGCAGGTTGAATAGGGGAGCCTCTCTGGTAGCCTCTCATCTGTCCTGCATTGTGTGGAGGCTACAGCCAGCAGTTGTGAGGGAGAATAGGTGCTTATTGACTTGGTTGCTTCATGTGTAGGTTACTGAGAGACAAGTGTCTTTTTTATTTTTTTAACGAAATGATAGTGGCTGGAAGTAGATATCAACTGTAGGAGTTTTGTCTATAGTTTCTATATTCCAGTTACTTCTCTTCTTTCAGCTGGTAATGAGTCATGCCCGCAACCTCAGACCTCAGAACATCTAGCTGCTATAGAAATCATGAAACTGAAGCACATTTTGATTCTACAGAATAAGATTGACTTGGTGAAGGAGAGCCAGGCTAAAGAACAGTATGAACAGATTCTTGCATTTGTACAAGGTAAGTTTTCAAGAGCAGAAATCCAGTTAGTGGTGGAAATTCAGTGTTGAGACATGGACATAGGGATTTTCTATATGTTCATAGAAAAGCTTCTCTTACACAATGCTGGTGGATATGGTCTGTTAATGTGAAATTTAGACCCTGGGAGTTGTGTTTCTTGCCTGTTGCAGACTGCTTGCATGCAATAATGTTATGGCTCTGGGTCAGAGCTCTAGATGTAAAACTAATGGCAATGGCTCTTACGTAGTAGCTTTCAGTGGATTTGTGATTTCTTCCTGGATTGCTTCTTTGGTAGAGATTTCACTGTGATTTTACTGGAGTGCAGGAGAGAAGGAAGCTGTACGTGTTAGGAACATCTTGTAGGTATAAAGACCTTTTTTTTTTAATCTAATGACAAAAGATTGCTCTTTCATCTGTGTGTAAGTCCCGTTTGGGCAGTGTTATCCTACTCTGTAACGTTCTGCTCACCTTTATAGTGCTTTGAGTTTTATCTTTCCCAGGAGCTTCCACTGTTATCCCTGTTTATCTGCAGTAGGTGGGGTGTGTGACAAGCTGCAGAGCTAGATTGTCACCATCAGAAGTAGCCAATGAGTCTTTTTTTTTTTTTTCTTTTTGTAATTCATAATTGTTGCCTTGCAGAAGCTGTTCATAACAACTCTGTCAGAGTGGCTTGATGTGTAAATTTGGAGTTTGAGAATGGAAGCTATCACAAGAAACATAGATGAAACTAAAACTAATGATGTCTAACAAACCTAGATTACTAAATGCATTCTTCTGTAAAATTAGGATTTTTCTAAAATATGTATTTGTATTGCAAAATTTGAAAACCAGAAATCATTAAATTAACAGGAAATTTAGTTTGTCATAATGTGACTGTAAAATTGATACTGATGTAACTGGGATATTGATCTCTCTTAGGAAATCTTAAAAATACTTTTCATCACAGTGTAGGAAGTGAATTCTCCCTTGGAGTGGAAGATTATCTTGCACGTTTTCAGAATGCCTTGAAAAGTAGGTGTGGCTGATTTGAGCTAAGGTGTTGAAGGGAAGGATAAATGCTCTGAAACTGCTTTGGGAAATACACATAGAACGTGCCATGAAATTCATTAGTGTTTTTAACAAGGACAGAACATTTGGTCATATTGTACTCTTATAAAGGCTTACTGTTGAACTTGATTTTGTTTTAGGTACAGTTGCAGAAGGAGCTCCAATAATTCCAATCTCAGCACAGTTGAAATACAACATTGAGGTGGTTTGTGAATACATAGTGAAGAAAATCCCGGTCCCTTTGCGAGACTTCACATCTGAACCAAGGCTTATTGGTATGTAAGTGCTCAGGCCTGGGTGTCTGTGGCCAAACATTTTTAGAATGTGCCTAGCACATGCTGAGTGCCCTAAACAGAAGTGGGTTTAAAAGGAGTATTTAGAACACTCTTATTTTAAAACTTACATGTTTTCCGAGAGCTGTATTGTTTTTTCACTGCTAATTGCTGTTGGTTTTGTGTATATTCTGTGCATATGACAGCACTGAAATACAATAAAAGTGAGAAATTTGTCTGTGTCTTAAAAAAATCCCTTTAGTTGCTATGAATATAGTTTTGATTTAACAAAATATTGACCAACTGATGAATTTGATAATTATATTATTTCCATGGAAGTATTTTGGGTAGCTTGGTTAGATCTTTTGTGTTAGTCTTCTGTTTCCTGGTTATAATTGTCAGTCTCAGTTCTTGTCCAGCATACTGTGAAGTGCAGTTCCTGCAATGAATTAATTTGTTTGCCTTTTTTTCAAATAATCCAAGAGAGTCCTACACTGCATAAATGCATAAAAATTGACCACGTTACATCAAGGTTACAGTATTTAACTATGAATACATTAAAACAAAGTTCTGGTATTCACAATTAACATTGTGAATATTGAAGGAGTTTTATAAAATGGTTGATCATTGCTTTCTTTTTCAGATACAGATCTTTAAGTTACTTTCTGCTCTGCAGAAAAAGTCATAAGAAACATTTATATATATGAGCAGTTTAATTGGTTTTGAGAATAAAAGCAACAGTCTGCCTAAAAATTGGGAATAAAATATTGATTGTTCTGTTTTTGTAATATTTATAAATATGTGTATACTTTTCATAAGACCAGAAAAGCAGTCAAAGTTGCTAACGAAAGACACTGTTTAAAAATCTGATATTAAATATAAACCTGGTTATGGTCTCTCCAGTAATTAGATCTTTTGATGTCAACAAGCCTGGCTGTGAAGTTGATGACCTTAAGGGAGGTGTAGCTGGTGGCAGTATTCTAAAGGGTGTTTTAAAGGTAACCCTTTCTCTTTCTTAACTGGAAATTTGTAATGACGATGAGTAGAGTTTTTCCATGCTTTCTACAAAATATATCTATTATATAATTGATTTTTTTTAAAACTTGAATACAGTCAGATGGCACTTACCCTTTCTGTCTGTACTTCATTTTTAGTTGACAGTTTCAAAATACCAGAACAAGAAGCACTGGTTTTAATTTTTTAAATATATTATTGTAGTCTTAACTTTTGCTAATAATGATAACAGATTTAGTGCCTTAAAAAATGGAAGGAGCTATTTTTTTTCCTGTCCTACCACTTGGACTTGCTGAATTATTGTGGGGAAGAGGAGAGCAAAAGAATTTTAAAAGCACCTTGGAAGTGTCTGTGGGTTCTCACAGGTCCTGCTTCCCCATTTAAGTGTTCTATGTATTTTCATTTTTTTATTGTCCTTGCTTGCCAGCAGTAGATGGAAACTTTAAAAGTTGCTCTGCTAGGCTGGAGAGCAAACTGTGTCTCTGAACATTTATACAGCTTGTACTTTGGTTTGCAGTGTATTGATGTTGTTCAGTTACACTGATTGAATTAAGTCAATTTTTCTCAGTGCTGAAATATTTCTAAATGAAATGCTGTGTTTAAAAATTAAATTGAAATTTAGATGTTGGAATTATTGCTGATAAAGATCCTTTGCTAAAGCAGTTCTACAAACTGTATTGGAAAGAAAAATCAGTTGTTACATTTGCCATAAGTATTGTTCAATTTGCAGCAAATGGTGCAACAGAAATCCTACAAGTTCTGCAGTAGCCCAGAACCAAAGACTTGTGTAAGAAGTAGATCTTGGGATATATAAGTCTTATCTGTGACTAGTCAGCTTCGTGTTCTTGTGAAATAACCAGTTACTTTTTCACTTTTGTAATTAGGTGGGCCAGGAAATTGAGGTGCGCCCTGGTATTGTGTCCAAGGACAGTGAAGGAAAACTCATGTGCAAGCCAATCTTTTCCAAAATTGTGTCACTCTTTGCTGAACACAACGATCTACAATATGCTGCTCCAGGAGGCCTTATAGGTAAGAATCGTATGAAAAGATTTATTTCTTCATGCTTACTGAAAACAGTTGTCTTCATTCAGCAACAAATTTCAATGTAATTAACAAAAATACAGTGAGAAATTTTAGGTAATTCATATATGTAGAGAGAGACAGGGTTGGTGTGAAAAATGGATATTTAAGGCATAAATAATTTTCCTGAATGTCACTGGCCAATGCAGATCAACTTGCACTGTTCATTGTACCAGCTTTAACAGTAGAATATTTCTTTATCTGTTTAGACAGCTCACAGTCTTGCTGACAGTTTGAAAGTACTGTCCAGGTAATAGGGAATTCCCAGTACATTCTCTGGTTTTTTAGATAATCTTCAAATATTTTAGCACATGAAAATGACAACTACCTTCCAGTTACTCCTTGTGACTTCCCATGTTGTGTTGTAGGTGTTGGCACTAAGATTGATCCCACCTTGTGCCGAGCTGACCGCATGGTGGGCCAAGTTCTTGGTGCAGTTGGGGCACTGCCAGAAATATTTACAGAGCTAGAAATTTCCTACTTCTTGCTGAGACGACTCTTAGGTGTGCGCACTGAAGGAGACAAGAAAGCTGCAAAGGTCTGTGCCCCTTCTTTTGTTTTTCCTGATGTTGCTTCCTGTGCTAAGTTGCAGTAATGAATATATTCCTTTGATCATAGGTAGAAATTTTGTCTCCCTGTTGATATAAGCTTGTCGCAAAACTTATCTCCTTGTTTAATACTTCAGAAGAATGCTTTTTAGAGCAGTAGAAATTAATATCAGAGTAGTTTAAAGTAGCATACAGTATTTATGTGTCAGGTTAGGTATTTTTCTAAACATGATGGTAGTTGTTATCATCCTATTCATTTGTGCAATAATTAGTTTTACAGTGGTACTGATTTGCTTCCTACTGACATGCTTTTTGTAGATTTTTTTCTCTGCAGAACTTCTTGAAGTATTTTTGAAATACTCTAGTTGAAAAGAGAGTGAACTTGAGGCACAACGCAGACATTAACAGTAAACAGTTTGTGTAACACGATCTGTTTACACAAATCAACTAAAAGATTTCCCCTGTTAGCATTTAAATCTGTAAACTGCTTCATGCAACACTAAGTAAAGTGCTTCAACGCTCTCTGATCCTGTGAAATGAACTATTTTTGAATTTTTTTTGTATGTAGGTATAAGGGAAATGAGAATACAAGAATATTCTTGCAAATAATCTGTATAACATCACAGTTTGTAACAATATCTCTCTGACTGTTTGTTTTTAACACGTTATGTGAAATCATCAGTATATAGAAAATGTAGAGAAATCCCAAGTACATCATACCAAGAACGTCAAAACTACATGTACAACATCTTTATGTATTTGTCCTTTTGTATATAAAACTTTATCTACTGACACTGCTGCCCATAGTTTGTGTGTCTATATTTACAGTATTTCTCAGCTATACCTTTTCTTGTGGCAAGAAGATACTTGGTACTGTCTGTACCATTTTTTTTGTAGTACTAAAGTTTATGTTTCAGAGTTTTGTATGTCTGTCTTCAGGTGCAAAAATTATCGAAGAATGAAGTTCTAATGGTAAACATAGGATCCTTATCTACTGGAGGGAGAGTCAGTGCTGTAAAGGCTGATTTAGGGAAGATTGTGCTAACTAACCCTGTATGCACAGAAGTGGGAGAAAAAATTGCTCTGAGTCGAAGAGTTGAGAAACACTGGCGGTAAGTTGGTGCAAAGTAGGTAGAGTACCTGGTTGCTACATTGTTAACAAAAACATACATGGATCTGATTTTGTACTAGAATAGGTAGGTGTATGTCTGTCTTAAAAATTCCTCTGGATTCCCCTATCTCATTGGCACGGTAGTTGTGGAATGCTTAATTTCATTGCTACCCTCTTTTGTAAACAAACACTATGATTGGGAGGGTACCTATTAATTAACAGACAAGGAAACACCTGAGGTTCATGGTTTGTTGCCCAAACTGCCAAGCTGTAAATTGGGCTCAGTAGGGAATCTTGGCAGAGGGGTTGGGAAATTCTGAAAATACTAAGCCAAAACCTGTCTTTACACACACATCAATTGTTTTCTACCCATGGAGCTGCATGTGATCTCCAGTGCAACCTGGAAGTAACAGCAGGGGAACAGAGGAGGGATGTTCAAGTGTTTTATGTAGTACAAGCACAGAGGAAAGAATAAAGCATCAGATGGATTAACCCAATCAAATTACAAATATAAAATGTCTGACTGCACAGAAGCATCTGGAGGCTGAAAATGATGAATGGAATTGGTTGGTGGTTCATTTTATCATAGTGCCAGAGTCTCTTTAGGTGATTACATATATTGTACCTGTCACGTGTTTCATAAGACTGGATTGATAAGAACATAAAGAGTATTTAGATTTGTTGGCTCTGCACAGCCCTTGTAGTATGAGAGAGCACAGCCATTTTTAAAACAAGTCTGTACTTTATGGAAAGGAACCAAGCTTTAAATATCCATGAATGCATGTTTCTTTTTCAGATGACAAGAAAATGTAGACAGGAATTTAGTGTTTGCTGTCTCAGAGCAAGATGACAAATTAGGGAAGAGATTATTCTCTGAAAAAAAAAAAAAAAGCCAAGGCAAAAGATAACATGTGTTGAACAGGAGGAAAAAAAAAAAGGCAGGACCCAAATTAAGTCAGGTAAAACATAAGGAAGAGGAGAAAGTATACAGAAATTATGCCTTTTTTTTTTTTTTTAGGCTGTAAACTGATAGCCTGTGCAAATTGTAATGTGTCTTTTGTTGCTTCTGTAGATTCCTTCCCAGTTAAAAAAACTTGACCAAATATTGCCCAAAAAGACCACCTGTCTCTGGATTATGAGGTGGGAAAATAGGGGCAGCCTGCTGTAAAGATAATTATTGAAAAATTGATTCCCATGCTGTATTAAAAAGATAAAGACAATGTAAGGAACCTGGAAGTTGAGAAAAGGGAAAGAAGGCAAACTGGGAAAAGCAGCATAATAAAATCTAATTGGAGTAAAGATAATATACAGTTTGTATTGTGAAAAGGAACTTGCAGCGTGAGACAAAGGAGTCTTGAAAATACAGAAGTTCATAAAGCAAGACTAAAAAGAGGTATAAATGCAGATACAGATGCATAGAGAGAGGTTAAACAGCAAATGGGGTACACCAGTGATTCCAAGGATCAGTGAATTCAAAGATGGTCAAGTTATGCCCTGTGGGTATGGTACTAAAAAGTGGGAAGTGCTGATCTAATAACCTTCAGGTCCTTTTTGGTGTCCCAAGACAGGCTCTACTGCTTAGCAAGGTAAATTGAGATGCATGTGTGGTTTCTCACCAGAAACTGGGAAGGTTTTGAACAGTCTTATTAATAATATGAAATGCCTGCTGACTGTGGAAATGGATGTATTCTGAATTTCTTTTTACAAGCATATTTTTCGGAGGCAATAGTGGCCTGTAAAAAAGGCCTTCATTTTTTTGAATGTAAATAGCAGCACTTACCCAAGAGTTGAGTTACTGTCACAGGCTACCTGTTCGTTGAGAGTTACAGCTGTTTGTCCTCTTACTGAACTTTCATTTCTGCTTGAAAGTAATGCAACACTTCAGACACAGGTGAAAGAGATCCAGCTGTGAATAGATCTACCATGCACCAGTACAACATAAGTTAGAATACTTTCAGATTTTCAGCTTACTGTTCAGGAGTACACCCTTAGCTGGCTACAAATGTCCTCTGTCCTCCCTTTTCTATTCTGTGTTTCCACTAAGCAGGTTTAGTTCCTGTAGGATGTTTTGGGTGGGAGATAAGTGTAGAAAATGCAAAATGTAAGAACTGAAGGCATACAAAGGACAGAAGGATGTTCACTTATACAGGATATTTCTGACTACTATTAAAAGTAATATAAACCTTTTCTTTTTGCAGTTTAATTGGTTGGGGTCAGATCAGAAGAGGAGTGACAATCAAGCCAACTGTTGATGATGACTGAAGAACATAAGAGGGCTTCATTTTTAAAGATGAAGTGCCTATTTCTATTTTGGAGGGGGTGTATTTTCACAGTGGAGTTGGAAGCTGTGCAAACAGTATCTTTGAGTTGTATGGCTGTCCTCGTATGTTTTATTGAATTTTACCCTCTTACTAAAATACTAGTCACTGTCACCATTAAAAGTGTAAAAGAATTGGCATAGAAGTGGGTTGAATTATCCACATTTTAGGAGAAATTAATTGTACATGTCTCATGGCATGTCTAATTTATGTTACTTTGTGTTTCAGACATATCTGTTTAATATCAGTAAATAAAACCAGCCCCAGTGTAACACACAAACCATAAATCTGGTATTGAAATAAAATATTGCTTATTTTCATTAATTCATACAGTTTTTCTGAGTAACAAAAGACTGCAGTGATTGTTGTACAAGAATTAAAAGCAAGGAACCAAACTCTTCTTGGAAGACTAGTACGTTTTCTGCACAACAATTTGTTTTGTCTAGACAGCTGTTTACAACAAAAAACTTTATTCCTTTCTTTCTATGGTTTTGATTTTAGGATTCTAAAGTATTACACTTTGTAATTAGGAGGCAATATTAACTGACTTAAACTTGTCATTTCTGATATTACTACATGTTTCCTTAAACCCTCAAAGAAAAACTACAAGTAAACTGGATCTGAACTGGCAGTACTGGTTTTGGCCTATTTTAGTATGGGTTTATGAAAATAATGTGATTAATTTGAAATGTAACTTTGTCATCATGGAACTCTGTGTGGGTGACCTGGGAGTTCTTTATACAGTAGGAGTAAACTACTTCAAAATTACATTGAGCAAATACAAAATATCTGGAAAAGGCTGTAAAAAGGAATGATTTGGGGTGGGGGCAGAGTAACAGTGGTAGAATTGGGAATAGGATGAGGAAGAAAGGTGTAAAACCAGTTTTGCTTAGGTACTCTGAATCACATGCCTCAGGAAAAAACATAATGTAATAAATTTACTGTAGGGTGCTAATACTTAATCCATTTAGATTCACTCCCACTTCTTCAACTGTACTAATATACATAGTTCTAGCTATTTTATATACTAGACTATTTAGCAAGTTGTGCTACTTAACATATTTTGGTGCAAAGTACTGTGTGTGTTTTCAAAGCTTGTGTTTGGTTTTAGTATCTTCAAGGGCTTTCTAAAGGTAAATACGATTTTGATTTCATCAAACTGGACTTTGATGAAACAGCTCGCATTTTGTTCCTCATATTGTACTGTATTCTGTGTTCCCTTATTATGCCTACACTCCTGTACTCAGTTTTTCCATTTGTAAAGTACTACCTCACATGGTGTTGAGTGTAAATACATTAATTTTTGTATTGTGCTTTTCCATTTTAAAAGCAAGAGTCAGCTGTAGTTCTCTCTGACTCTCCATGTACTTGATCAATCAATGTGTCTGTTTCAAGGACTGCATCTTCCGTGCTTTGGCAGCTCATTTCTGTAACTGTGAATTCTAGGAACTTGGATAAACTTAAGCCTCACCTAGTCTGGGAGTGTGAGGGTGAGCATAAAAGAGAGCATAAGCTACAGCAGAGTGCTTGGATGCCACCAGCACCAGGGTGCAAAGGCCAAGTCCTTTCTCAGTGCACTGTACCCATGGTCCTAATGAAACATATGCTGAAATGCTTCTGAGAAACTGGTTAAGCACCCATAGACATTTTTAGGCATTCAGATATTTTGGAGATTATTCTCTTGATCTGCAATTGAAAGAACATCAGTGCCATAATCTTGCCAAAGTTGTGAATCAACCTGCTTTCCCAGTGGCTCTTGCAGGCAGGGTGAGACTCTCACAAGACTCGCCTCTTTCTGCACTGTGCTGTATATCCTGTCACACCAGGAAGAGGGTCTGGGAGGCACATTACATACCGAGTTCTTTTTTTGTTAAATGTTTTTGTGAAATGTTAAATTTCTTCTAATGGAAAACTTTGACTGCTGCTATGAGTGATGAGTAGTGGGATTTTGAGACTGCTGAACATGTGGAACATGTGTCTGCAGCATTGGAAAGCCAAGTGTGAACAGTGTAAGTGCAAATACATTGCATGCTGATGTGTCTGTACCACCCCCTCCTCAGTCACTGAACTGTGATGGTGAGGTGGTGAAGGACAAAAGAAAGCAATATGTACAGCTAAGGAAGTTGAAAATTATTTTGATTTTCTTGGCCAGGATCACTGTAGCAATAGATGCATTGTGAGCTCTCTCACTTTACCAAGGATTTGCTTCAGTGATGATTTTTTTACTTTTTTACCCTTTGTAGGTCATATCCAGCTATGAATATGAACAGAGGCGTGCATTTGCATTTCAAAGGGGTTGGGTAGCCAGGGCTCATGCGTGTCACACGTAC
Source organism: Aphelocoma coerulescens (assembly GCF_041296385.1). NCBI lineage: Eukaryota > Metazoa > Chordata > Aves > Passeriformes > Corvidae > Aphelocoma > Aphelocoma coerulescens. The sequence continues at coordinate 13,621,943 of NC_091013.1, read as the reverse complement.
CACTTCTGGAGCAGTAGCTGGAGAGCAGGGCACAGAGGGTGGCACCAGCACTGACACATCACTCACTGCACCTCTTCCGTAATCCGTCGGAACCTGATTTGAGGAGAGTGCCAGTATAGTGAGACCTCTTTGCTATTGGGAGCAATGAGTAATGCCTTGATAAGTATTTTACAGAAGGCTTGTGGCATCTAAGAAACCTACCAGACCAGCACAAGTTAACAGCTACTACTGAGTCTGCTTTTATTCTTTTGTTTTTATCAAAATTGGCTTTCAAGACCCTGGTTTCATGAAAATGTGGGAAAAGTAATCATCTTAATACTGAAATTTTCTCTAAGGCATTAGTACATACACACATTACTTAACAGTGTTGCATATAAATAACAGTACCTCAGCAGAAAATGATCAGTGAATGGCTGAGCAGAAACTAAAAAAGAGTAATTCTGTGATAAAGAAAAGAGATAAAACAAAGAGCTTATACTTCTGCATGATGCTTATTGAGGTTCATTCTTTGAAGAAACAGCTATAAAATACCAAGAAAGATACAGTCTTTCAAAAGGATGGGTAGGCTTAGACTCAACAAAAATTGTTGCACTGTAAACTTTTAAAAGAAGAGAATTTAGGAAAAGTTGATTTGTAATCATACTTACAAAGGCAGAAAGATAATGGTCCTTTAACCACTTTGGCTCTACCATGCATTACTTCAGTATTTAGGAAGGCAGCATGATGAATACATCGTGCTGCTTTAACACAAAGATGTAGGTATTTTGTGCAGTGGTACAAAGTTGAAATGTGGTGTCAGTAGTTATTTCTGAGACTTCAGTGGGATTTGGGAAATGCCATTTCCAGCCAAATACCAGATTTTGTTCTGAAAGGGTGAAGAACAAACTTTCAGTTAACACCTTTGCTGATTTGGTCCTAGTATATATGAAATCCAAAAACATTTTAAAATTATGTTTTTATTGCACTCGATTTGTAGCACTTTCAAAAGTGCTTCCTTCTAGCTCACTGCTGCAGCAGGGGTTCCCTACTGTTGTTCCACGCGGAGTCATGTGGATGAGCCTCCAGACTGCCTGCAGGAAAGGTTTTAACTTCTGCCCCGGCCCCGTTTCCCATCAGTGCTTCTGCCAGTGTAAAGTCCCAGCTCTGCCGCTCCTGCTGTTCTGGGTCACTTCTTGCTGCCAGGCTGGGGCTAAACATTTATAAAGTTTCAAACGCCTGCCCTCCCTTAACCACAACACCGCCCCAGAGCCCCGACTGCCGGTTCCCAGCCCTCGCCCCCACCTGGCCGTGGCACGGCCCATGTACATCCACAACCCTCCTGTTGCCTTTTACTGACATCACCAGAGCCTGTGGACACCACTCCTCGCTCATCAGTTCTTCCATTACCACAATTCTTTTGGCAGAGTTGGCTTAACGGCTGATGTTGACTATGTTCACTTACCATAGTGCTAAAATTACTAATGTGCTCTGGCTTTGTGTAGCTGCTTTTGTTTCTGCAGAGCTACAATCTGTACGTGCTCATCAAATGTTCCATACCTCTCCAGTCCATCCCAGTGGTGTAGTAAAAGTGCTCGTTTTATACCTTTCCAGACTAAACCCAGGTAGAATAAGCATTTTTACAGAGATTTTGGTATATGGTGAATAACAGAACAGCTGTAACAGTTGAAAACTGTATATCAGTGGTACAAGTATGTAAATAAGTTCTCCTTTCTTACCCCAAAAGGATTCAAAGCCAAACAAACAAGTCTCCTAGCATGAGCACTATATATGCAATGAAGAGAGAACAAGTAAGCAAGAGAATTTTGTTACCAAGGAAGAGACATCTTATTCAAGGAATTACCTCAAATATTTAAATAAATACATATTCTTCAATGTCTTTTATAAAACAAGGAACTAGAACACTGTGCTCAAACACATATGAAAACCGTTGAAATATTTTAGTTGCAGTAATGTTATATACATGATATTTACTTGTGTTGAGGAAGGCTTCATTAAGAAATTGCAGGCTATGTATTTATAAAACACCAACTTTCCAGTTCAAACAGTTTATTTCTAAAGCCTAGTATACTTTTTTGAATATTTCAGTACAGTTGGGGAAAAAAAAATCAAGACTCAATAAAGTCTCATGTTACACAATCCTAAGGATTCAAATGAATCAGGGCACCAGCTCTCCTTTTTTGCCTCTGTGTGGGCATTTGTAAAGAAATCCAACATACTAGACTAGATTCATTACATTATTTAGAAAGCCCCTTTCCCTACCAAAAATTACACTTTTCTATGTTTAGTTATTTTGGTTTATTTGGTGTTCAATGAAGACCTGAAAAGTGTTTTCTCCTGCAAACGCACCTTAAGGTTCTGTGAACTCATTTCTCTTCCTGGTTTTGCTTAATCATCTATTTCATTAGGTAATCTATTATGTATCTCAAAATACTTGGTTTGCAACATCATCCTAACTACCACACAACAAAGTCTCAGCTTTTGCAAGTTTGCACTAAAGCAGCTTTTTTTAACCTCGGTGTTTAGCACTGGGCATACAAAAATAGAATAACTTTTTGTGCTTTTTCTTGGCTACAGCCAAAATGCTGTTGATATCAAAGTTTAGCAACAAGTATTTTTATTTATTTAAATTGTCTCTCATTTATTGCTTTGGCAGTAATTGTATACAACTTAATCCTTTAAAAATCTAACATGGAGCCATACTTCACAGCAGAAAGTGATATGGGGATGTAATTAGTCCTTCCACAGCAATCACAAGCATTCACATATTCTCCGTATGGTTTTGGCTCCTTGCCTCTTGCCTCGTTGTCTGTTAGCACACATTAAACACGTCAACCCAGCAAACACTGGTACAGCCTGCAAACCATGTGCTTGTGTGCTTCAGGCACACAAATTGTCCTGTTAACACTGCTGGGACCATTATGCACTTGAAGGTGAGCTTGTGCTTTAAGTGTTTTGGAAACCGAGGTCTTAAATTACTTTCATTTTTTTGAAAGCTTAATTCCTCCTTCAAATTCCCTGCTACTTCACACTGTTGCTGTTCTACCAATCTGTGTTCATGCTAGGAATTTATTTTTGCAGTTAAAACCTGACATTTGTCTTTGAAAGTATTTTGAGCCTTTGGGGAAGGTGTCTGTTTTGACACGTAACATCACAAGAAAGTGGACTCTTGGTACATTCCAGAGCAACCTGGCAGCTTTATGGACTGGTGAAAGCTGCTCCAGGTAGAAGCAGATCACCAGCTCCCATCCATTTAAGGGGAGTACAGTTAAAGCAGCAACAAAAGAGTTTTGCTGGAAAGAGACCAAATAACACAGGTTTGGCCTGACAAACACTAAAAATCAGTGTTGTCCCATTAAAGTCTCCCCAAAAAGAAGGTTGGTCCCTCAATGTAATGGTTTGGTTTGTAACGTCCTGCTCTCTTGTTAAACGATTTACTAGAGCAACAGGGAGGGGCTGGCACAGTCCTATTTCAAAACACAGTGCTTATATAGTCACAGAGCAGATAACCCTCAGGGCCATCTGCAGCTCTATCAGCCAAGAGAAAAGGAACTCTTAACACTTTGGATCTTCTCTATCCTTTCTTTTTCAAGATCCATCAGTACCGACTTCCAACAATGTATCAGGTTGAACATTTACCGGTCCTTTACCCGTACTCACCAACAATTCCAGGCCTATCTTCGGTTCAGGAGCAAATTAGGCAAATTAAATCTGACCTTACAGATTTATAGAGTAAATCATGGATCTTTTTTACGTCCGTGTCTCACCCCCCCCACCGCTGCAACCAATGAGAGTTCAAACTAAGAGATGTTATTAGAAATTGTAGAATAAATAATTAACTGTCCTACCTAATTAAAAATTCCTTTAAGCCTGCACAGCACTTAATCAGGAAGCACTAGAAATAAAATTGCCTGTGAAAGCCTTCCTTTAACAACTAAGTACTAAGAAGTCTGCTGAATATTTGTAAATCTAGACATTTCAGAGATTTCAATGCAGACATATAACTTATCAATTCTCCACAGGATGCAAGGGACTCCTGCTCAACACAAGGAGCACCCTGCTGTTTAAATATAAGATCTGTTTTCAACTTTTTTTAAATTTAGTTTTTCAATTTACAAAAAATAAATCAACCCTTGTCTTACTTTTTTCCTTTTTTCTTTTCCTCCTTTCCCCCCCTTCTTTTCCTTTCCTCTTCTCTTCCTTTCTTTTCTTTTTCTCTTTCTTTTTCTTTCCTTTTTTCTTTTCCTCTTTTTCTTTCCTTTTCTTCTTTTTCTCTTTCTTCTTCTTTTTCTTTTCTCTACAAGGGCAAATAATCTGCATTTTGATCTGAGGCAGCTGAAAAAACTGTGTCTGGAATCTTCCAAAAAAATTCAGTTTGAGGCCAACACCCCTTAGGGAAAATTTCAGACTTGTGAAAGCTGGCAAAGTTTTACAAGCAACTGAAAACCTGCACAATGCAAAATGTCAGACAGCTTCAAAGTAAGTGACACTATGCTGCACAATGCTGGTATTTTAAAGTAGAGAGGTTAGCTGAGATATATGCAGCTGTAGAGATTTCATATTGGCCTTACAACATTTTCACTGATTTAAACCTATAAGGTCAGTTCCAACCTATTGACTTTGTATAACAGAAAGAGAAAAGACAAAGAGTGAATATCTGGACCCTCTTCTGCTCTTTCTCTACAACTATTCTGTGTAGCACAGCACAGACAGACCAAACACAAGAGCCTTGCATTCCCCTTCTGGGTCCCAACGACCATGGGATTCTTTACATTGGACTCAGTTCTCTAAGATACATGATAATACTGGAATAAAAAGCATGTCAGTTGGTTGTCAGCCTGGTATATCTGAACACATTTTTTAAATACTCTTTTTTTATAAGTAGGAACCATTAGAAAGTTTAAATTCAAATACATTTTTCAGACCCCAAGCAACAAATAAGATTGTCATATCATGTTTCACTGTTCAGTTTGTGTATTTCCCACTCCTTTGCTATCCAATATCCTACCCTTATCCCATACTTGTTTCACAGATATTCCTCCAATACCTTATTTTGCAGTGTTACACAGATCCCAGCAATGTCTATGTTAAGGTTTAGTAAAATTATGTTTTATAATACCATGAAAACCTTATTTGAAAGACTTTTGCTTTATTTAATGAGCATTTTTAATGGTAATTTCTTCAAAAGAATTTTGTGTACTAACACACGATTGTAAAGGTCAATCTTTGTTTCATTACTTCATTCGTTGCAACTAGTTTTCTCATCAAAAGGAAGTATTTCTTACAGCTTCATTCATCTTTCTTTCCCCTCAAGCCTTTGGCCTCCCAGCATTGTGGCTGCCTGTATGCACAGGCAGTTCAGTGAGCATCCCAACTCTGGTTGTCTAAATTCACCCTAGAATTGGAGACAAGTGCATATGGCACTTTTGTCCCCAAGCATCATGGGCTGAAGGCAGGTGGTGGATTTGTCTGCATGTGTAGTGTTGGCTGTAACGTGCCTGTCTCAGTGGCCAGCAATTTGTTGTGACAGACATCAGGCCAGATGCTACCCAAAAAACAGGCACTGTGACAGCTGGGCCGCTTTCCAAGCCTTGCTTCCCAGAAACTGTATGAAGCTTCCTGACAACCAAGTTCTTTCTTCAGTTCTCTCAGGGAGCATCCTGAACACCAGCAGTAATTGGAAAAGTGCAGATGGACAGGTCAAAGCCCCTTCACAGGCTCCCAGGGGACAGTGATGGGCAGCACAGCAAGCCACAGCAGTCTTGTGCAGGAGCTCCATGGTGAGGATACTGCTTGGTGGGAGCAGGTCTTACAGCACAGCCAGGCAGTTGCTGAAGCCAGGGGACACGGCAGGTGACTGCCCTGGAGTTCTGTGTCTTCAATGAGGCAGGTAACAGAGAAGGCTAGAGAACATGCAAGCCTCTACTTGGGAGCAGCCTGCCACCAGTAATGACAAACAATGGTGCAGTGAAAGGTTCCTCCCTGCCCATGGCAGGGGTTTGCATCCAGATGATCTTTAAGGGCTCTTCCAACCCAAGCCATTCTGATTCTATGACACGTGCCTTTGGAGGGGAATGCGAGGTTATAAAGCACTTGCTGCTTGGTGCCTATGGATCACATACACTGATCAAGACCTGGGAAGTTTTATAGTCTTGGGATCTCCTACCCACCAGAAAGATTAATCCTGCAGGCTTCTCACTCCCCTGTCCAGCACGAATGCCAACCCCTGACTCCTCGTAACATTGCGTCACAGCTTGGAGCACCTCATGTCCTTTTGGTCTGACTGCACCTCTCCTATGCTGTGATTTTGCTTAATTCCATGATGTTGGTTCCTTGGCTATAACATGATGCAACGCTTCATACTGTGGATAAAACATCCTGTGAATTCCAGATGACTTGACCTGTTTTCATTTTTCTTTAGGGGATTTCATGGGGTTCTGATTCACCCACTGAGATTTTGTGCATGGCCACATGCCTCTGTCACAGCAGACAGCAATAACCAGTGCTGCTTTGGGAGGTTCCAGCAATTCTTTTCTCACCATGATTTTTCCCCCAAGTGAGAGGAGTTAAAGAACCTTCTTTTCAGAGCCATTTCAGGCACAGAGGCTGTGATTCAGTAATTCCTGATGCATTTCCTTCTGTGGGTCACAGCCCATTCTTCACTAGTCTTGCATGGAAACCCTTGAGACCATCTAGCCTGGGACATCTTTTGTGAACAATCAAGTTTTGCCAAGAGATAAGGAAGGACTAGTGATGGCAATACATGCTTGTGGTGGCCATAGAAAGACCCCTTCCGAAACCAGTCAGCACAAACAACCAGGAATAGGGTGTCAGTCTGCCACTAAAGTCTTGGCAATATTTGGAAATATCATTTATTCCCATATCTGAGAATGAAAAGAAGGAAGAGAAACAGGCATTGCTGTCTGAGAGCAAGCACCCCACCATGGACACTAGAGAACTCTACAGAATTCACTGTCTCTACAGGTTTGTACTGGGTAATTACAGTAATTTAACTTACAAACACAAACTAATGTCTGGACAATTCTTGAGAAATTCTGAATGGCACTACAAAGACTACAAAATGGACAAGAAAATCTATTGTCTGTTAAGAGCAACTAGGCCTGGGCATGTCTTGACAGAGCAAAAGAAATTATTTGAAACTATTCTTAGATAGAAAACATCAGTCCACTAGAAAGTGGGACTCCAAGAAACTATGTTCTTCTAGATACCTCTACCTCCTTCCACTTGTGAAAGGGCAGGGGAGGATTTAAAAAGATGGCCTAATATTAATCTCTCTATGGCATAAGCCATTAAATTTCACTCACTCGTTTTTGAACCAAAGGACTTGGGCAGAAATGCCAGAAAGCACCATCCAATTCGCAGGTGAAGGCATTGAGGGGAGGAAGACCCATCCCATCCACTATGTTTTGCTTGTGGTAATGGTAATGGTCGATCACCATTTATCATTTAGGAAGTCAAGTCTGTTTTTTGATTGAATCTATCTTGTTTAAACTTCAGCTATCCATGTCTCTGTCTAGATGGAACTGAATTCCTATTACCAGGAAAGCACTATATGATTCATGTCTACTTTTTTGTTGTTGTTGGTATTAAAGACTTTTTAAGCATCCAAATTATTTTATAATTCTTTGTGGCCTCTCCAGTTTTTGGTCTATTTAAAAAACAGGACCCAGCAGATACAAACTCACTTTATTTCTACTACCTACTCCACTGTGAGCATACCCAAAGAACGCCAGCCCTTTTTGTTCCATGTGTATATGAGGCTCTTTTTGAGGTGTCTCGTGATTGCATTCCTTTTATCTTTTCTGAAGTTTCTGCTTTCCAGGATTCAGAAATATCCTCTAGGTACATGATTTCCATTCATTAATCCTACACACATAATTTTGTACTTGGACAGATTAAGACAACAATTATTTAAGTGGTTCAATTCACAAAGTAATCCACTCTGTGGAGAAACTGTGGACAGTTTCTGCATTACTGGCTTTTCCTCATCACCTGTATGTACTAACTCCAGCAGCTTTGTCACAGCCACAAATAAAAACAGGAGTGACTCTACAATGACTTCTAGACCACAATGGAAGTGTTGGGCCATAACTAAGGTTCCACCTCTTTGAACAATCCAATTGTTTGGTTATTTCTGCAATGTTATATATTTCTTCACAACTGTCAGTCCATCAGCTTTTAAGCCATTTAACATATGATACTGAAAGTAAGGGAGACTTGGTGTGTGTAATACGAAGCACCTTACCCAAGTCTGCTCCATCTACACAACTCATGTGCTGAAGCTTCTCACCTATTCCAGTGATTAAGTTTGGTGTGTCTGCCAAGATCATTTTTCCCTAAGCCACACTTACTGGTACTAGTTATATTTCTACCCTTTCATTCCTTATCAAAGAAATCCCATGTTTTCTTTTCCATTATTTTTAAAGGACTGACTTTAACATGACAGCCAGCTTATTACCCAATTCATCTTGCTCAGACAAATGGGCACTGGCTGATATGACCCTTTCTGAAGTGGCTCAAGCCTTTTGAGATTTATTGTTATAAATGAACCAACCACCTCCTCTGTGACAAAGGCAGGCAGGAGTGCATTTTAAAGCATATAACTCTATATTTCCCTATACTTTTACTTCTCACTAGGCATTTCCTACTGATTAGTGACCTATGAGGTCTAACAGACTTTTGCTCTGACAGCTTTTCCTTTGTTGCGCTCAATTTTAAGACTCCAGGGTTATCGGGACCTGAGATTAAACTATCAATAGAAAGACTGCTTATCCCTCATACTTCCTTTATTTTGGGACATATTTTTACAAGGATTCCTTTTCAGTGTAACTGTCCTGAATACACTATGCATGAAAGTCAGCAGCTACTACAGCCATGAAGTACACCTTTATACCACTGCTAGGAGCAATCTTGTTAATTCTCCTTATTCCTTCCTTTTTAGTTCAGTGACTGCAGGGAAATATTGGTGCACTTGCAATATTATTAACAACCAAAAGAGAACATTATGGAACGTTAGATCCTTGGGTAAGATGGCAGTATTTCCTTTTTATAACAAGTTTCAAATAGACTCCAGAAGACAGAAAAATTATTCCAGAATTTCCATGAGAATATATTAACAGAGGACTATTCTGAGAGAAATCAGAACAATCCCCCTTCACTTCCTACCCAACTTCCATTACTGTGGCTGCATAAGAAAACCATGAAAAGATTACTTCAGCAGGCTCATGTTTACTGTACAGTGATGTAGCCAACTCACAATGAACTCTCATCGCCAGCAGATGGGTTTGTCAAGGTCAAAAAATGGTTACTGAAACATGATCAGGTAACTGGATGGTAAAATAACTCTATTTCATCACAGATCAAGAAGCAAACACATCTCTACTTAAAGACTTTCAAATCAGTCACCAGAAAGCTGACAAACCTCAAGTTACTCTCTTATAACCTGGGACTTAGCAATACAGGAGCTACAGCTTGAGAAATGTGGGAGTGTTACTCAGCACAATGGTGTTTGCTATGCATGCTGTAAATACCTGGAAAAGGATCTAATTAAGACACAAGATAAAAAGGAACTGTGATTGAAAATGGCTTTTACAAATTTTTATAATTTACTGACAAGTAAATTGTCAGCAAGATGGATGAAAACATCAGCCATACTAACTTGGAGCTGTACCCATTTTTCATGACTCGACAGACACACTAACCACTTTTAAGATTGCATAGATGGAACCTGATCACAACATTGTAATAGCCACTGTGATAAATAAATGTCCAAGTATGAAATTAGCAGCAGGTATCTCCAGAACTAACTCAATGACTGCTAAGTTCAAGCATGATTTTAAGAGGACACTCAGCAAAAGCCACCAACTTCATTTGTTTTTGAGAGGAAAAAGATACAGCACAGTACCTACTCCTGAGTGACACCAAAACAAACTCTAGGGAAAAATACAAAGGAACAGTAGATCACAAGTAAAATTAGAGTTGGACCGCAAGGGCTCTGTTCACTGTACTGAGAACAACTGAGCTATTAACTTTTATATACAAGCTGTATTCTCTCTGGTGTACCAAATCTGACACAACCTAACCACCAGTCAAGGTCAGAAATCCTATTGCTTACAATATAGTTTTACCCTTTGCCTACTGAATTCCAGGAAGTGCAAGTTACAACAACATTTCTGCAGGTAAGTTAACCTGTGTTGCTCCAAAGTGGTAGCAGCACGCCTACAGTACCTGCAGTTTCCAAGTGTGTTCTGCCCTTGGATACCTCTGTTGGCTGTGGGAGCAGAAAGGGCTGTGAATATCAGCTGCAAACATGGCTTCCATCCTGGCAGCTGCACCCATGGGAGTTACCCCATTTCTGATCACACCAGCATGTCTGTGGCCTACTGGAAACCAGAGCGGCTGGGGACAACGTACGTTGAGGTAATGGCTTCATCAAGACAAAAATTACACAAATGACTCAAGATCTGCTGGTATCTTGCTCCCAAGTGTTGAAGAACAAGGGGGTAAATGTGAAACAGTTATATAAAAACAGGATGAACAGCTAGCCAGTCAGGAAGTTAGGATTCAGGTCTTGCAAAACATTCAGGCATTTGCCTTTAATGGCATTACAGTTTTCTGAAGATCTTCCCCTGCAATGACATGACAATTGGCTATGCTGAATCTTTGAGAGCAGTGTGCCCTGTATTCTGGATTTCCATTGCCTATGTGAATGAAAAATTGAATAAAATGTCCTTGGAACCAAAGACCTTACAGGATATAGTGCTATTCACTGCCACTTTCTATGCACTTTACGTTTGTTGGAAAACTGGCCTAGAAATTGTAAAATCGTTCAAGCTGGAATTGTTCAATCAATTCTGCAGATTGTCTTGCCCAACCCTCCTACTCAGAGCAGTGTCACATACAACAGGTTGCTCAAGGCTGTGTCTGGTTGGGTTTTGAGTCTCCAAAGTCAGAGGCTTCACAATCTCTATGGGAAACACGTTCCAACATTCCAAAGAGATTCAGAGTTTCTAAATTTCAACATAAGAACAAAGAAATAAATTTTCCCATTTTTTACTTATCTATACTAGAGCTACCCTGCTGTTGATTATGAACTAACCATCACCTTTCTCTGCTCTTTCCCTTAACCTCTTCCATCCTCGCAAAAATATTTACTTAAGACTATTTTACATTAATATCCCATACACGGTCAAGCTCAGAAAACCTTGTGGAGGTTAGTATTTTAGGACCCCTTCCTGAAACCCAGGTCTGGGCTGAATCTACAGAAGTTTAACTACAACCTTCATGGAATTAAATAAAATAAATAAACTTCTGAAATATTATGGTTCCCATTCTGTTCTCCGTACCATGGTATGTTGGGTTTATGTGGCCAGCTCTTGGTAGCAGGGGTACTACAGGGGCAGCTTCCATGAGAAGCTGCTGGATGTCCTCCATGTCCATCAGAGCCAATGCCAGCCAGCTCCAAGATGGACTTGCTGCTGGCCAAGGCTAAGCCCATCAGGAGTGGTGGGAACACCTCTGTGATAACATACTTGAGAATGGAAAAAAAATTTTTTTGCGCAAGTGTAATTGCAGGCAGAGAAGAGCAGGGTGAGAACATGTGAGAAGAACAAGTCTGCAGACACCAAGGTCAGCAGAGAAGGAGGGGCAGGAGGTGCTCCAGGCACCGGAGCCAAGATTCCCCTGCAGCCCATGGTGAAGCAGCTGTGCTCCTGCAGCCAAGGGAGGATACCCAGGCTGGAGCAGGTGGAGGCCTGAGAGGAGGCTGAGAGTCTGTGGGAGGCCCATGCTGGAACAGGCTCCTGGAAGGGACCTGTAGACCCATGGAGAGAGGAGCCCACACTGGAGCAGCCTTCCTGGTAGGACTTGTGACCCTGTCGGGGACCCACACTGCAACAGGCTGTGTCTGAAGGACTGAACCCTGTGGAAGAGTGATCCAAACTGCAGCAGTTTGTGGAGAGCTATTGCCTGTGGGATGAACTCATGCTGGAGAAGTTTATGGAGAATGTCTCCTGTGGGAAGAATCCCAAACTGGAGAAGGGGAAAGACTCCTCTCCCTGAGCAGTGGCAGGAAAAACATGTGATGAACTGATCATAACCCCCATTCCCATCTCTCTGCCCTGCTAGGGGAAAGGAGGTAGACCTTGGGAAGAAGAGAGGGGTAGGGGGAAGATGTTTTTAAGATTTATTTTACTTCTCATTATGCTGCTCTGATTTTGTTTGTAATAAATTAAATTAATATCCCCAATTCGAGTCTGTTTGCCCTTAGGTATTTTCTGAGTGATCTCCCCATATCCTTATCTCAACTCATGAACCTTTGTTATGTTTTCCCTGTCCAGCTGAAAAGGGGAATGACAGATCGGCTTTGGTGGGTGCCTGGCATCCAGCCAGGATCAACCCACTACATACGGTTAAAGTTTGCAGAGTGCATGTTTATCAAACACTATACTGAAATAAACTCCAAGCATCGCCCAACTTACGTTTTATGCCTGTGTGTTAAGATACAGAAGACGAGTGCATAAAATTAGAGCAGAGTCAAAGCTGAACCAGAAGCTCATTGGCAACATAAACACTACACATTTACTGTTCACAGCCAGATAAGTCACATTTGCATCATTTGATAAGCGCACCAGCCAATTTCCTTCCAGTTTCCTTAAACGTTAAAAACGCCTCTTGAAGAAACCTCCTCGAGGCCTGGCCCCACAATTATGCAACCTATTGGAAGGTACCTCCTCACATCCATGAGGCTACTCACTTAATTTCTAATGCCTCGAAAACTTTAGGGTGCATCTTTAATGGATCAACAGCAACTCTCTCCTTAAAAAAAAACCAAAACAAACCAACATTCTTAGCTTGTAGGACAAGGATGAGAAAACACCTGTAGGCAGGGCTTGTGTTTCAACGCCAAATTATTTCCAATTTTCCACAGTCCACAAAATGCGACCCCCCCCGGCCTGGTACTGTTGTTACGTGAATGGCAGCGGCCCCCGCGGAGCGCCGTCCGTGTTCTACGTGGGGACCTGGGGTCCGGCACCGCACCCCGCTGCTTTCCGCTGTCCTTGTTGTTCCCAGCAATTCCAGCCGGCAGCCGCGCTCCGCGCCGGGGTGACCCGAGGCCGCGCAAGCCGCGGCCCTCGGCCCGCGTCCACCCCAGAGCGGAGCCCCCGCACCCTAAAAGCCGCTCCCCGCCGCGCAGACCCGAGTCCAAGCCCGCGGCGGGGGCGCGGAGCCTCTGGCCCGCACGCCGGGGCCGGGCCGGGCCGCGGGCCTGGCGGCGCGCGGGGGGGGCTCGCCCGGCATGGAGGGGTCGGGCGGGGAGGGGGCCCCGGGGCACCGCTGCGCTCCGGGGGCGCACGCCGAGCCCCGGGCGGAGCAGCGCGGCCGAGCCGCGGCGGAGGCGGCGGCAGGAGGAGCCGCGGGACCGAGCGCCGCCGCGCCGCCCCCGCCCCGCCACCCCGACCGCCGCCTCGCCCGCCCCGCACAGGCCCCCGGCCCGCTCGGCCGCCCCGGCCCCCGCGGGCGGGCGGGCGGCCCGAAGCGGCGGCGGCGGCGCGCTCCCTTCCGCCTGCTCCTGGGCTCTCTCGGGCAGTGACGTGACGTGCTGACGGCGGGCCCGGCCCGGGGAGCTTGGCCGCTTCCACTCAGCTCCGAGCTCGGCCCCTCCCTCCCCTCCCGCCCGCCCGCCCCGCCGCAGCCGCCGCCGCCGCCGCCGCGCTCGGCCCAGTCGCGCTGAGAGAGGCCGCGCCGAGCGAGCGCCGCCGCCCGCCACCCGCACGGTAAGAGCCGCGGGCCGGGCCCTGCCGCCCGCCCGGCCCGGGCCTCCCCCTGCCCGCACAGGCCGCGGCGCAGGCCGCGAGGAGGCCGCAGCTAGGCCGCGCCAGGGCTCCGCCACAGGAGCGGGCCGCGGGCTCTGCGCCGGCGGGTTCCGCACGCCCGGCGCGGCCCGGGGCGGCAGGGGAGGTGGTGTGAGGAACGCGGAGCGGAGGTGGGTGGCTGCGGGCCCGGGGGGAGGCGAGTGGGGCCGGTGAGGGGTCGCGGGCCCGGCCGGGGGGGGGCTCGGAGGTGTCTGGAGGAGGAGACAAAATGGCGGCGCGCGGGGGGGGCGGAGGGCGCCGGCGCCATCTTGAATTAATCGCTCGCACAGCCGGGGCCCCGCGCGGGCCCGGCCGGGCGGGGCGGAGGAGCCTCGGGGCTCCGGCAGGGACCGCCCGCAGTCTCCACACCCTCCCCGCCTCCCGCTGCCACACTGCGAGGCACAGCGGAGCGAGGCGCGTTCCGGCCCGCGGCGGCTCCCTGCGCGGCCGCGCCGGGGCTGCCGGCCGGGTCCTCTCCTGCCCCGCCATCTCCTTCCTCTCCTCCGGCTGGGGATTCGGGCGGCGAGGGCTCGGCAGCGCCGGGAGCTCTCCCGCAGCCGCTTTCGCCCACTCGCCCCGTAAGCAGCCCCCTAATCCCCTTGGGACCCCCCTTGGTGCTGGTTCAAAGGTGCGCCTGGGATCGGTCATTTCCCTAATTTACGTTTCGTTAAGAATTAGTTTATTTCCTTTAGAATTACTGTCGTCTGGTGCACAACATCCCAGTGAAATCTGGAGAAAACCCATTTCTTTAACCGGTTTCCGCAAATACCCCACTACTGAACTACAACAAAGAGGGGAATGACTTGAGGGGGGTTTTTTACGGAATTGCAATAAAAACAGCAGCGCTGATTCTCGTGCCAAAGCTGAGGGAGATGCATGAAGAAATTAGCAGCTGAACGATCACATTGTTACATTTATAACATCGTTTTTATTTTTCTATTTCTCCACCTAGTAATAACGAGGGTTATTTTCAAGGCAGGAATTAAGGAGTATTTTTTTTTTTTTTTGCTTTTCGTGTGTGTGCGACCGAGGGCACTGTGCTTGTGTGTGCCTTGAGTTCCCCACAAGTGGGTCACGTCAGGAGAGTTGTGACACTGCAGCAGTGGCGTGGACTGAGCCCAGAGCTGCCTCAGGAGCACCGCGAAGCCTCGGTGGCTCGGGGCTCTGACCCAATTGGGACATGCCAGGCGTGCCGCAATTTTTAATGGGATGCAGCAAGGCACGACGGGAATATGGTTGTGGCTGTACACTAAGTCATCCCAGCGTGGGTAGGGGCCAGCACTTGCACGTGGGGAATTTTGCTGTTTTATACCTTGATTTGTCAGAGGTTTTCTGCCTGGATATTTGGTTTAAGGCCTTATCGCAAATTGAGAGTAGGCAAAAGACTGTGTTATGTATTTCTTTTTCACAATGATGACTTTTCTGAAGTTTCCCCTTTTTCTCCTTTTCCTTCCTGCCCCCCCCTTTTTTTTTTGAACATTTTTTGGTGAGAGCAGAGAAACTGAGAGTTTCTGTGGAATATTAAACCTGTTTTAAGGAACTCTATTTTTAAAGTTGCTCCTTCTTTAAAACATGACAGCTTGTCTATTTCTTTTTATTTTATCTTGATTACCTTGCTAGGTCTCTTGAGTCAAGGATCTGTAATGTTGCAGGACTACTGCACTATCTGCATTGCTTCTCTTGACTGATTGTTGTCATGATCATTTTTGGAATATTATTGCTAATATAGCAATACCATTTCTTCTATGAACATGTAATTTTCCATCTGTCCTTCGACTTGGAAATGTTACCTTGATTTGCATCAAGCCAAAACCAGCCAAGTCTCTGAGTAAATAGGTAAAAAACAGTTTGTAAAAACTAACTGTATGGATAGAATTAAGTGTATTGCAGAGTTGTATTAGTTCTCAATCCATGTTAAGCTGGCATGTACCCAAGCCAAGTAAAAGGTGGAGATGCTTAGTTCTTTTCAGAGATAGAAAATCTGATTCTGCGTGCCTCAGGTTTTTTGTCACAGTGGTAGAAGAGTGTTACTGGAATTCCTGAGATTTGAACAAAGAGCCACATAGTTGAGAAGAAGTAAGTGTAGGGACATGGCTGGGCACATGCTTTTCTTTGAGAGGTTGGGTTCCCAAGCTGGAAGTGAAAAATTCATTCTGTTGGCTTCAGTGCCAGAACTGGGTCCTGAGGTAAGTGTCAGCTATAATGTTTTGGAAGGACTGAGAGGAGTTTGCAGGAAGAGAGAGACTTGCAGGAAAATGAACTGCTGGAATTGCTTCTTAGCCTTTATGGTACCACAGAGCTTGGGGTGCTTGCCAAGGAATTGAAGATGTTCACTGTGGTGCTTGCAAGAAGCAGCTCTGGTATTTCTCGTGTCACGGAGCTGCTGGTGGTGCGCAGCCTTGTGGTGTTCCTTCCTTTCTGTGGCCTCATCTTGTGCCCCTGTGCTTGCCCTCTGCTCAGAGGAGTGAGCAGGAAGGAGCAGTGTTTTCTCATCTCCTGGTTAGAATGCTCAAACCTTGACGTGATTTCCAGAATCTTTTTGTATTTTTTTTACTTCAACCATAGACAAATTACTTCATGACTTTTTGGACTGCAGATTCTGATTTGGGCACTTACTATTTTAGGTAGTTCAGGTAATTCCTGTTTTAAACGTCTGCATCCTCTTCTGGTCCTCTCCTTGCAGCAAATTTCTATGGATGTGGGGCCTGTGCCCTTGTAGAGCATGTTTAAACTCTTTATGGTCCTGCACAGGGGTAAGAATTGAGGTACATTGATGTGTTGGCTGGGTCTGGATGCAAAAGCACATTATGAGAAACGTTATTTAGTAAGAGATTCACTGAGTGAAAGCACTGAAGTTTCTTTCTACTCTGGAACAAGCACCAAAGCAAATGTTGGTTGCCCTTTTAAGACTCATGCTTGAAAGCCCATGTGCCCAGGAAGTGTCTTTGGTTTGTGTGGAGCCTGAACCTTTGTTTCGAGCACGTTTTGCCAGTGTAGGTGAGAAGACCTGGCCAGTACAGAAGAGGCCAGAGTTACACAGTGTGCAGGTGGAGGGTGTGCTGGGCTGTCACTGCTGTGAAACTGGACCTCCTGAGCACCACGGGGACATTTTGGATTTAGCATCTGTTGCCTGGAATCCAGGCAGCAGCAAGAATAACAGAGAAGAGATAGTGTCAGTGGGCACTTCCAGAAAGATGGAAAGTAGCGATGGAGACCTGCATCTAATGGGTGAAGAGGATAGGGAGAAGGACAGTGAAGGAGCGCATCCCTCACAGAGACAGTGAGGAATTTAGGGAGAAGATAGGCTGGAGAAAGTACAGGCATGAATCATAAGAAGTAGGAATTTGTGGTGGTGATGGTCAGGTGGGTGGTGAAAGCAGGAGGCAGAGAAAATGAATGCCAGTTCTTCCAGTAGCTACTGGTGAACTGACACTTCAGGCCGGTCAGGTCGCAGCAGATCAGAGGCTGATGTGTATGATAATACAGCTCTCAAAAGCACAGGCACAAAGGGCATCTGAACTCTTCAGAGAGTTCCATCTTCTTATATGTGTATTGTCTGAGGAGAGAGGCAGTTTTATTTCTGCCAACCCTTAGTCCCCCTTTGCCTCCTACAAAAAAAAAAATCTCCTAATTGCTGATACAATCTTTGCTACAAACTGATGAATAGCAGAGGTTTGTGTGAATGACGGGAGTGTACTGTAGTTAGAAGCTGGAGGGATGAAATGAGCAGATGAGGTAATGAACATGATATTGGTGCAGGCACACAAAAAGTTGGAAAAGAAGCCACAGAAGAGAAGAAGCTAAACAGTGAAGGCAACACAAAATATGACAAGATGAATAGGAAGGACATTGGTAGTAGACTGGCTGGGTGTATACTGAATAGATGGAAGGAACGCAATTTGGGTATGAATAATTCTTGCTTGAATTACTGTATGGGATTTTGTTATTCTGCTCTTGTTTCTGTGGCATGGCAGAAGTTGATTGCCATCAGTCAAGCTATTTCTCGCATCTGAGGCTGAGAAACAGAGCCTTTTCTTCTGCTCTTGGTTGTCAAAAAAGCATTGGGTGAAGAGCTGTTCCTCTTAATAGTGGGCACTTCTGATGGAAGTGCTTGACAGTCAGAGTAATTGGAAGGCGATTTATGTCCAGTTGGATACCACAATGACTTGTTAACACAGCTGTCTTTAAAATATAGAGGCCTTTCAGCTGAGCCTCACACAGATGCAGAACACCTTGGAAAATTATTAGTGTGCCACTGTTTTTCTTCCAATTCAATGTCTGGCTGTACTTCTCCCTCAACTTCTGTAAGGGACAAGGTCCAAGTGACTGCACTGGAGTCTGGACAATGCCCCAAGGGAGAGTTCCAGAGGTGAAGAGTTGAGAAAATTTGAGCTAAAAAGTGGAGCAAGTTTAGAAAATACTTGTTCTAGATTATGGGTTTAGATTTGTGGTTTGTACTAGTTAGTTTTTTCTTTTGTATAGCAGCTTCCCTGATAATGAATGTAAATGTTAGTTAATGTAATTTGGAAAGGTTATGATTCTTATGGAAACCTTGGGTAGAATCTTGATATTTTGTTTGTCTTTTGTGAAAGTATCACAGAAATGGGGAGCTTTCTGCCTGTCACTGTGAGAAATGTTTGGAGGAAGAAAAATAACATCTTCCACTTTTACAGAAACACAAGCAGAAACGTGAAGGAACGTTGTTGCCTCTTGCTCATTCTGCACTTAAAAAAGTAGTTGGACTTAAGTGCAAGGGAGTAGTACAAGTTTATGTTAGACTGCATTTTACCTAACTAGGTTTGCCTGACCCTAACTGTAATGCACATATGTAAGCAGCAGAATTTAGATTGCAGTTTCACATTTTTGCAAGTATTTTAACTTTGTGGTCTTGTTTGGTTCTTTTGTTAAGAAGATTAAAATCCTAAGTCATTATGCATTGAAAAGATGTTGTTGATAATTCTGTTCAAAAATTTTGGTAGAACATGACATTTGGTAGTTTTTGAGAACTAACTTATGATACTTAAGTACTTTGTCTTGGGGCAAGAATTTTGAAAATATTCACAGATCTAGGTTTGAAAACATATGATGTTATGCTCTGAAAGCAGTTTACATTGATGAATTCAGTTGCTGAAGTGACATAATAGTGAAGTCTTGATGACTGCCCGAGTATGAACATCAGGACATCAGAACTGGTGTGCATTTCAGATAGTGAGCTTTCTATGTTTAACTTGCCATACTGAGCCTTAATGGTTTGACAGTTCTGTATTCTTCCCTGTCCAATAGGGACTTGAGTATGAACTTGTCTAGGCTTTGTCTTAATTTCTTTTTTTTTTTTTTTAAGATGATAAGGAAATTGTATTTTCACATTCCTTTATGAGCTGCTTCTGTGTTTGTGAAGCCATATGGTGTTGAGAAATGGACCCAGAATGTTGGACTTCACACTCTTGTTCAGACACTGGGTGTTTGGTCAGCCAGAGTAGTATTGCTGGAATCCCAAACTGAGGGACCCTGAGTGAAATCTGGTTCATCTTAAAGTCATGAGGTGCTGTGTGTTAACTTCCATGCACCAAAAATTTCAGATTTTCAGTGCATAGGCAGAGGCAACCTTCTTCATCTAATACAAGTGAAATAACCTTTCTTCTTTACCTTCTACAGACACTGTGACTGATGAGAGTTAAAGGCCATGGATGAAGATGGGCTTGAATTGCAGCCACATGAGCCAAATGCATTTTTTGATCCAACAGGTCTGTAAGGAGATAATATGTAGATAAGAGTGTTCACATTAGATGCAACTGACTGTTGTTTATTCTGCCTTTGCTTAGAAGTGCTGTGCTGCATCAATGCTTTTGTATAGAGTAGTCGCTTTTGAGTTTGGGTTGTTTTTATTACTCAGAGCAATATGAATGAGCTACTGTTCTTTCAGTCAAGTAATAGTTGTTTGGGTATTGGGGGAGAGTCTAAAAATTGCAAATCTTTTCTGGGAGAGAAAATCTTGTTCATCTTAATTATGTTAACATCTACTGAGGGCTTGCTTTATCTACCTATCTTAATAGCTCATATGCTGTTATGCCTGTTTTACTAAATTGTAGCATAGTGTAAAAGTTGAAGTGAAACAGAAATAATTTCAATTATTAACCACCTCATGTGAGACAGTTTTACCATTGAAGTGCTATTTTAATTGTGTTTTTCAGGAGCTGATGCAGCACATATGGATGGAGATCAGATTGTTGTGGAAGTACAGGAAACAGTATTTGTTTCAGATGTAGTCGACTCAGATATAACTGTGCACAATTTTGTTCCCGATGATCCAGACTCTGTAGTAATCCAGGATGTCATTGAGGATGTTGTTATTGAGGATGTTCAGTGCCCAGATATCATGGAGGAGCCAGACGTGTCTGAAACAGTCATTATTCCTGAACAAGTGCTGGACACAGACGTAGCTGAAGAGGTTTCTTTGGCTCATTGCACTGTCCCAGATGATGTTTTAGCTTCTGATATAACAGCAGAGACAATGTCTATACCAGAACATGTACTGACAACTGAGTCAATGCATGTACCCGAAGTTGGACACGTAGAACATGTAGTTCACGATAACGTTGAAGAAGCAGATATTGTCACCGATACTCTGGGAACAGATGTTGTTTCTGAGGAAGTCTTGGTGGCAGACTGTGCATCAGAGGCAGTGATCGATGCCAATGGAATCCCTGTGGAACATCAAGATGAGAAGGGCAACTGTGATGATTACCTTATGATTTCCTGTAAGTGTGTGGGTAAAGCCATCAAAGTTCTTATGATATGGGCTTGAAATATCTGAGGGAGGGCTTAAGACAATACCCAGAGCAGAGTTTCTGTATTTATTATTGAAATGCAGATCTCACAAATGTACTCACATGGAGGGATTTTTAGGAATGTACACCAGCTAAAAGTTCTGGTGAAGCTAATGGAGAGAAACACTGGCAAATGCACATCTGATTATAAATTATTTCTGTAGCAATTTATAGCATGAACAAAAGAGTAAGAATTCCAGTAAACCAAATGCCATATACTTAATAAGAACTGAAAGAAAATTAATGTGACAATGTTTAAAAATGCTTATATGTGCAGGTTACTAAGGTGACTACCAAGACATTAAGGAAACAAAAATATTTCATGGAAAAGAAAGAGTAAAAAACAGTGATTTCTGAAAATCCAGTCCTTGTCTTGTTTTTTTGCTAAACCCCTGCCTCTTGCACCCCAGTTACTGTTGGATACAGACAACAATATGGTTTTCTTTGCTGTTAGGATGTGTTTTCTTCTCTTGATTAAGCAAAGAGATATGCAGCTAACAAAAAGAGTAGCTATTGCTGCTCATAACTGGGAAGTGAATATCTTAATCTCCCTTAGGAACAGTGGCACAATGCATTTGAATTGTATTTCAAAAGACTTAAACAGAGGGTGGAGAAAAATAGAGCATATCATCAATCCTTTTTCTACTGAGGATATCCAGTGAACTAGAGCTTACTCTAAGTATGTTACTTATTATAGTGATTACTCAGTGCAGCACCTAGGAACATCAAGTGTCACTGCTGAACATTTATTTATTGTAGAAATAGAAAAGCCTTGTTAGGCTGGTTTGTTTAATTGCCATTTCAGGCACTTCAGTTTTGTGTGGTGTTAAATGATTCCATCGATGAGGTGTGCTTCGCGCTCTGCTTCAATTACCTTTTTTCTTTTTTTTTTTTCCTTTTTTTCTCCCTTTTTTCCCGTCTTTACTTTTGGACACGTTTTTGAAATGTATAATAACTTGTTTTAATTTTATATTCTGTACTTACAAATTTTAATGTTGCTTCTCCTTACCTAGGATCACTGCATTTCTTAATTTATCATCTCTTGAGTTCCTTGAGTAACCTTGTTGCAGCCATGTTTTGAGTTTATATGAGGTACAGTTAATTCTCTATTATCTGGGAAAACAATGAAGTGGGATAATGCAAAATATGGATAACACAAAATATTGTAAATTAAACTGCAGGATTGTACTGAGGTGAAATAGGTCAGGGGATCTGTTCTGAGATTGTATTGATCCAGACTGATAAATGCACTCTTGTCTAGTATGGTACAGATAAAACTTTCTGATTCTGGGCCCAAGTTAAATCAGATGAAAGCAGCTCAGATGCTTCTGCACCTGCTGCATAGTTAGACAGCAAACTGGATAATCTGCCTATGCATAGTTGAAGTCTGATGCTGGTGGTGATCCTTACGTCTTCCATATCCCTGACTGTAGCTCTTCAAGGTGCTGTTGCTCCTGTCTGTGCTCACTCCTCCTGTGCAGGTTTTCCTCCTGCAGCAGAGCAGGGCCTCTGGGGCTGCTGCCATGGAGCACTCTGCAAACCATGCCTGTGTAAATGCACATGAGAGGCATGGGTGGATGTGTGTCCTGTTCATCACTGGCAGTGGCTGAACGAGGACAGAATGTCTTGGTAGAGGCCATTTTGGATGATCCCTACCTAGCTGGGAAGTCTTCTTAGATGTGCCAGTTGTCAACAAGTGGTGACTGGCAGGAAACACAGGAATTTAGTTGTCACTTGTGCTGGGATACTCTCTGTATTTCTGCAGTTTCATACTTTATTTATTATTAAATGTCTCTTGTAATGTACTTTGTTTAGATTCAGAACCTTAAATAAGCCAACATTTAAAATAATCGTTACCCTACAAAATATGCATTCTTTGTGTTTAATGTTCTACAGTTCATTTTAGAGGGAAGTCCCTACTACCACCTACTGTGTTTAAAGCCTGCATAACAAGTTCTTCTGGTTGTGAAGGCAGAGTCTGGTGCTTTTCCATCAAGTAAAGGCTGTCTTGCCAAACAGTTTCTTTGTTGTATGAAAAATACTATTCGAATTAATTTTTTATTTTTTTTTTTTGTTTGCATCAGCAGTGGAGGTGTTCACTGATCTGATGCCTGCTCAGTTCTTCAGTTGAACTTAGTTAGTTTTAAAAGGTGGTCACATCAGCCAATCCTGTTTTGGATTTTTCATCCCAGCTTGTAAATTTGTATTTGTTTCTGGCAAACCTCCCTGAACTGCAGGGGCAGATGTTGGAATGTAATCTTGTCTGCCATTACAGTAGCCAAATGTTGCTGCATCCCAGATCTGGGAGCTAGACTATGTTCTTCAGAATGCCTTTGCATGTCTTATTTTAGATAGGCATTTGAAAAGCAGGGGATGACACTTCATTTTCTTTCTGTCATAGGTTTCTCTGTCTGTTTTCTTCAATGGAAGCTGTTGTCAAAATCCTTTTGTTTTTTCCAATTTTGTAGCTCTCTTTAAGCATTTCCGTTTTTGTTCCTAATGAGCTGAGTATACATAGATTTTCTTAAGATCATTTTCTTTTTCCTGAAAATACGTGATTTGAAATGACTAATCTATGTGTACTTTTAAAAAATATTGTGTTTCTGCCTTCTTTCTTGGTTTCAGACTGGTTTGTCTTTTGAAAGAATACAGTTCTGTGGGTTTAATTCTGTGACTGTGCTTAAATGAACTCAGTATTTTAATACTTCTTTTCCCAGTTAGATTTAATTTAGCTTTGGCATTAATATGCCTTTGCTTTCTTCATTTTCAAGATAATGTTTCTTGGCACAGCTTTATATCACCAGTTACTTTTTGATGTACTTAAGTTTTTTCTTGGATACTTTGTCTTTGCCCTCAAGATTCATTTTTGTTCCATGATTGATTTGGGGCACATAGAGCAGAGCAGAATCAGATACTCATTCAACTAAGAATGCAAACCTGCTAGTTAGTAGCTTGAGAAAGATGCAAGGAGGTTCAAGAAATCTTTTTTTTTTTTTCCTTTTACATGTTCCATAACAAGCCAGTTCATGAGTTGAGTCGGGAAAAAGTATAAATTGTGCTGTGACTCACACTGGTACTAATTGTTTGGTAGCTTGGAAAATAATTTTTCCAGAAGTCAAACAGTAGTGGTGAGATTAACTGGTGTTTGTCAAAAAAGCAAACATCTTGCATTTACTAACCAAGGAAAGCAGTGCCCTGTGCCTGGCAATAAGATGGAAATTGAGATTTCATTTTTCTTTCATCTGATTTCATTCCATTTGGCAAAGATAGACACCTCCTCTGGCATTAACTGATTCTATAAGATGAAAAGTTGCATTGTGATATACTCTTTATTGCAGTAAAAATTGTGAGGCGCAAAAGTTTGACAAGAGGAGTCTGGAAAGAGTGAAGGGCAGCATCACAAGGCTTAAACTGCAGCATTAAGAATTTAAATATTGGCAAATATGGCAGCTGTGTTATATCCATCCACCCATCCGCCCATCCATCCATCCACCCATTCATCTCCTTGCTTTTCTCTGAGTTAGACATGTCTCTTTGTTTTATCTGAATTAACACATTTCATTACAGGAGTCAGAACCTAGGGTAACTCAGAGAGAGAAAGGTTTCACCTAGGCCTATGAAAATCAATCCTTTTTTTGTCCTTGTTGGATGTTTAAGTTGAAAGCAGTGGATCTGATGAACAAGCCATGAGGTTCATGCTTTCCCTTTGGGCCACCCGGTAGCCTTTGAGTCAAGAAAGCAAAATGCTTTTAATTGCTGTTTTATTATAAATATCTCTCTCTTTTCCCCTGGAGGTTGCTAAAGATGCAGGAAATCACATTTTTCTTTCTGAGGCAGAACTTTCTGCCATGCCTATGTCTGACCACTGGAGTGGCACCAGCAGTTTTGCAGCTCAGGCTGCTCAGGAGGCCTCCATGAGAGGTGATGGAAATAAGAGTTACCTTGGGCTGAGTGATGTCTCAGAGCTGTGGCAGAGGACAAGAAGGACAGGTGTTGGATCCCAGTTTGGAGCTCAGGAATTGCACCTCTACTAGATTACTACCCTGGAGGGACCTTTAAATGCATAGGATATACTCTTGTGTAAAGGATTAAAATGAAAATAGAGCAGATTTCTCACAGATTAGGAAACCTGGTTTGCCATTCAATAAGTAACTGTATGGTAAAAATAACTTCTTCAGTGGACTAGGAATTGTCTGCTGTTGAATGAAGTAGATATTTCTATCACAAATAACTGAACAAAGTCAGGGGAATACAGAATGCTTTTAATCTATTTTAGAGAGAATAGTTAGTAACGGCCTTTTTCATTAAGAATGCTTAAATAGTGTTGTTTATTTTGTAAGCAGACAAGTATCCCATGATACACATTTTTGTAGCAGCTAAGAAAACCATTTGGGAACATAAAGGCTGACACAATAGATGATTCTTGTCTAATTGCTCCACTGACACATTTTTAAGATCTGTTAAACTGGTATAGGGAGACTTTTCCTTAGGTTGTTTGTTTTGGTGTGTTTTTTAGCAATGAGCAGTGGGTACTTGAAAAAGATGGAAGGTATCTTTGTGCTTAAGTGAATTTTATTTTTTTACAATCCTTTTATTTTCATCATTATTCCCATGTAGAGGAGAAATGGTAGGAAAGAATAAGTTTAAATAGTTACAGAATCCATTAAAAATAACAGCAGTTGTATTTCCATTTTTAAATTAGAAGTTAAACACTATAAGGGTACAAAG
The DNA here is from genome assembly GCF_041296385.1 of Aphelocoma coerulescens. Classification (NCBI taxonomy): domain Eukaryota; kingdom Metazoa; phylum Chordata; class Aves; order Passeriformes; family Corvidae; genus Aphelocoma; species Aphelocoma coerulescens. The sequence continues at coordinate 13,596,517 of NC_091013.1, read as the reverse complement.
TCTTTATCTGCCTATCCATCAAATATTTGATACAAAAAGCTAAAAACAACTTTTTGGGGAAGATGTATGTATTACAGTTAAACAAAAGATGGTCTATTTAAGCAAATCAGGATCTTGGCTTAACATTTATGCTTCTGTATGGGGAAACTGACTCCAACAGTGTTTTAAATATAGGGTTATTATCAATGCATAGGAGCTTGTTTCTGTCCCAAAAATGCCATTGGACATGTTTTAATAGAAGGGTAGAGATACTGGAGATAATTGTTCTTTGGATGTTACTAGTTTATTATATGATTTTAAAAATTAAATCTAGTATTTTCTAGGAAACAAATGCTGTCATTGTGGTAGAACACATGGAATCTGTTGTTATTGTTGCCTGTATCTTTTATTTCTTTGCTTTATTCTTTATTCCTTTTTTTACCTGTTGGTCTCTTCTTGTTGATTTCCTTGGAAGTGCTAACTAGACAGGTTTTAAATATGCCACTTCTTACATGTTGTGTGACACTTGTCTCATCTGTTTGTGCTTTTAATAACAATCGTAGCATTATTTTTATATGGAAGCAATTATTGAAGTATTGAAGAAGCACATACTTATTTAATTGTTTCTTGCAGCTCATAGTATGCAAAGAGCAGGCTGCTCTAATCAGTGACGTCTGTGAAGAATCTTGGCAAACAAACCATAGACTGCATTCTTGTAATTCATGTAAAATAATACTGTGTCTAGTAATTTTTCTTTTTTTTTTTTTTAACTCTGAGATTTAGTCTGTATCCACTTGTTTACGGAATTAAAGCTACCAGCTAGTATAGGGGGGGGAAAAATCCAGACATTTAAAGTTTGTAGTGTCCAGTTCATATCTGATAAAATGGAGGCACAAGGTATGACAGCACTGGAGTAATGCTAGCCTGAACTTTTTTCTAGCATGTGACTTTTGTGATTAGTTTAGTAATGCTCAGTGGCTCCACTTAAAAGGAAGTGGTCTCTTAGAAGCTTAACTAATTCTTTTAAGTAACTTTGTTGTTGTTGTTAATGTCAAAGAGGAGCAATATGAGAGAGTATCAGCAATAGATGGTGATTTGTGGGACCCCTCGATGGGCTACAAATTTGAATTAAAAATTAATATCATCAGAGTTCCAACTTCAAACACTGATCAATCAAGTATTTTGGAATATAATTTTCTCTGGTTGAGAGACTGAGCTACATTGAGAATGCAGAAACATTGGGCAAATGTTAAATAGAAAGCAAATTTCATAAAATGCTGCCAGAGCATCAGTGAATCAGTATAAATAAATGCTTGTGTAGCCATAGGACAAAATACCTTGGAAATGGTACTTTCTGTAATAGATACCCATTCTCTTCGACCTCGTTTGTCTCTTCCTTTGATTTTTATCTTTTTTCTTTTCTTTTTCTTTCCACCCTATTTTTCATCCTGTTACCTGTTTGTTCCTACACTGCAAATATTACTGCTTGTCAAGCCCATCAGGGACTTCAGTTTTTAAATGATTACCACCTGTCAAGAGTGAATTTTTTTCTTTTTGAATGAGAGAAGTTGGCCTCATACTGCCTACACATCAATTTCCTTACAGTTTAATGGCTCTGTTAAATAAATATTTAAACTGGTTGTTGTATTTTTAAAACAATGTTGGATATAAAGGGAATTCAGGGATTAACAAACTCTAAATTGTGTAACAATTTTTTTATTATGTTTGATAAAATAATACTTTTAATCTTGGAGAACTTATTTCAAAGCATAAATAGAGCATGTTTTTAAGACTTAGAATTCTTCTGTTGTGTGAAAGTTATCAATGGATACTTCCATAAATAAATGGAAGTAAAAAACTCTGGTTTGGTTAAAAGAAATGGGTTTGTTTCATATCATGCACATAGGTTTGTTTTCTCTCTGATTGACTCAGCCATGATTTTCCTTCCTTGTGGGTATGTTCCAGCATCAGTTGATCTTGGTGGCAGACTTCCCTTTCGGCTTCAGAGTTGTAAAGTCAGTCTACACTGATTTGAAAGCCTTCCAAATACATGTTCCTGACACTGGAAACAACCGAGTTAAGGGAGAACAACTACATAAATGTACTGTAGGAACAAAAACAAGTTTTCTTTTTTGTCAGAGTTCCAATGACATTTGGTATATCACAGATATGACAAAGAAGTCATGGAAGTCTGTAACTGAATATAGACACTGTGGAGCTACAGTGTTAATGTGATTCAAAAGAACATCTTAAGGTTTTTACTTCTAAATGCTTTGGGGTCTCAGCTACAAGATGTTATGTTGTCCTGTGACACAAAGTAATTTTTAAAACATCCTACTGCTTGAAACAATCTGTACTGTGGCCACTGATCGTGATCTTGGCATTAGAGCATTTAATGGTTTTTTCTGCTGTTCTTTTGGTGAGGAGAGAGACAGATGAATTTATGTTAGTGGTTTATAATTTATTGTTGTTCATATTTTTTGTGAGTAATGATGCCTGATTGAGAAATTGTACTTAAATACAGTTGTGTTTGATACATGAGACAGAACATGTGATAGTTTATCTAATTCAAAGACTAATTTATTGACTTCGTGGCAGGAAAATAATAGTAATAACATTTTGAGCTTTTTTTTAAGTATGTATTAAAATAAATATAAGAATGCTGAGTTTCTGAGTAGTAAAGCTATGATTTATGAGGGTAGTTCAATAAGTGCTAGTAAAGTAAGCATACTTTGTGAAGTATTTGATATGTGCTAGGCATGGTAGTTGAAAATTCTTCACCATTTGTAGGGCAGTTCTTAGACTTTTATTACAAATTCCATGTCTTGTCATGAACTGAAGTCATGCATGACTCTAAGGGAGTGACAGTGAAGTCACAAATTACAAAAGTATTCTGTAATGTTAAGAATTCTTAAATAATCTCAACACTGGAGAAACTTCTGGGGCTTCTGAGAATTGGAAGATTCTCCAAAGGTCTTGAGATGCTGGATTTGATTTTTGTGCATGCATACTTAACTATTTTTTTCTTGAAAATCTCTTCTTGGTAAAGTAAGAAGGGGAGAGGTGCCCATGTACAGTATGCCTCAAAAATCAAGTGTGTTCCTCCTAAAGCTGGCTGTCAGCCATGGGTATGTGGGAGCCTGGGCAAGTTCTGGCAGTTCAGGCTGGAGCGTGGTTGCAGGTGCCCTTCTGGAGGTGGGAGAGCAAAGTCTGGGAGTACCCAGGGCTGCAGCAGGAATGCAGTGCAGGGCCCTGTCAGGAAGGGCACCGTGGACAGGTTTCGAGTGCTGCAGTGGCAGGTCAGTGCTCAGGCGCTCTGCTCCGCCCTCCAGCTGTGGAGGCCATGAGGAGAGAGGAGGGGTTTCTTCCTGAAGGTGCCGTGCAGGTTTCCTCTCCAGCAGCTGAAAAGGCATCGGTACCAGTGCTTTGCAGGGAACCAGGTCTGACAGGCAGCAGTAGTACCACTTGCATTAGAGACAGGGTTAAGCAACAGATAATGCTTTTGAAAAGAACAATTAATAGGTTATTAGTTGTGAAGGAGAAAGCATTTAAAACTGAGAATAGGTGAAATTATGCCATAGAGTGAAGTAGTGATGTGTACTTTCTTCCTACCATCATCTTGCTGTAGATCACAGTTTCCTTATTATCATTGCCTGGTGTGGTGCTCATGCTTCTAGTTTTGTCACTGTAGCATTCTTGCACTTCCCCCTTAACTAGAAGATAATAGCTTGAATTTATTTTTGTGTTTACTGTCACTGTTCTCAAGGATATGAAAAAAAAATTAATGGGTAGGTTCTTTATCACAACTTTTTAATTTTAAACTGCTTCCGAATTTGAGTAATAAATTAATAAAGTCTTTCATATATGTCTGTCTGCATATGACTGGGTAATTGTAATAACTTGTTTTTGTAGTGGATGATGCTGGTAAGATAGAACACGAAGGTTCTGCTGAAATTACCATGGAAGCAGAGTCAGAAAGTGGCTCTTGTAAAGTGGATGGCATTTGTCCAGAAGTCATCAAGGTCTATATATTCAAAGCAGATCCTGGAGAAGACGATTTAGGTAAAATACACTTGTTTGAGAATACTCCGACCTGACACTTGAAATTTTGCATGAGATTGTGGTTTCTCTCAAGTGGTCTGTAAAGACCTATGAGTATGGTACCAAAGAGTGACAAACTTCCAGTTTTTTGTGGTTTAGCATAGATATTGGTCAAGTGTATTTAAAATATTTTGCTCTGGTCTTCCTAATTAGGGGGCACAGTAGACATTGTGGAGAGCGAGCCAGAGAATGACCACGCAGTTGGATTGCTCGATCAAAATAGCAGTATTCGTATTCCAAGGGAGAAAATGGTTTACATGACTGTAAATGATTCTCAGCATGAAGACGAAGACTTAAGTAAGTAGGTGGCTTTCCTTTGGGAACAGGGATTTTCACTTTCAGCAGTGCAACATTCCTATAATTTCTTTTTACTTCTCTTTCTCTTAGATGTTGCAGAAATAGCTGATGAGGTTTATATGGAAGTGATTGTAGGAGAGGAGGACGCAGCAGCTGCCCATGAACAGCAAATCGATGACACCGAAATTAAAACTTTCATGCCCATAGCTTGGGCAGCAGCTTATGGTAAGTAGTACTCAAAAGAATTATTCATGGTGACACTGCAGCAAAGTGTCAGGGATTGGTTTTTGGAGGGTAGTGTTGAATATTTGTGCTTTTGTGTTTGTTTTTAGAGCTTTAGTTTAAGAATGGTTTCTTAGCATAATGAGCCTTAAAAAGAAAGAAAGAGGGAAGCTGTAAGGCAGGCTTCTTCTTGCTCCTATTTAACAGGTATTTTCCTTCATACTTTCATGATGTAAAAGGGGAAATACGTGAACTTCCAGCTAAAAAATTATATCTCAAGTACATCTGTTCTTCATATCTTTAGGACACAGTGAGAGCTGGCTTTGGAGTAGAACTGAGTATTTTTATTTGGGGGGGGAGCAAAAAAAGGCAAGTGGGAATATGTAAGATTCAGTGTAGCAGTGAAAAGCAACACGGAGCTCTAGCTTTATTTAAGTGCTTTCTAGAAGGATCATATATATATATATGTGATTTCACTAATGGCAGTAATTAACTGATTAATGAAAAGAAGTTGGAGGGAAACATGTTAAAATTGTAGCAGAACTCCTTGAGAGTATTTCCAGCATGCAGGACCTGGTATCTGAACACCAACTGGTGCACAAACTGATTTCCAAGACTTTTGTAAGCTTAAGACCACAATTTCATCTGAAAAAAATGTTTCTGTATTGCCCTACTGCCCCTTTCTCCTTCTAAACAAAACAAAAGAAATAGTGGGGTAGAGGACAAAGCTTACGTGTCTGCATGATGTGGATTGTGGTGATGGTGCCAGCAGACAATTGTGCTGGGAGTACAGTGGGGCTGGAATCTTGGACATAAGTCAGGAAGGGCAAGATCCCAGGGAGCAGTGTGTTTAAAAGTTATGTAGGGGTTGGATGGTAGAGCACCCGATGCCTTATCTTAGGCCATATACTGGTGAACACAGTTTGAGTAGAGAAGGAAATGACATAAGCCAGTCTGAGTGGGAATTAAAAATGAAACTGAGTGAACTTGAAACAAGTTGTGTACTAAGCATTCAGTGATTTTGGAGAAGGGGGAGAAAATGAGCAGAATGTATTAAAAACAGTGAGATGGAATTGAAAGGAGAATTTAAGAATGCAGGAAACAGGGGAGTGGTTCCATTGTCAAGAGTAAGCAACCTAGCATGCAGGATGAGAGATGGTGGGGACAGGGAGAAATTAAGCATGAAGGCCTGAAAATGGCAGAGGAACACTTGAGCTACCATATAGATGAGACTCTTCAGGCTCTGCACATGCTTTTGCCTGGCTCTGAGTCTCCTTACATTAATCATGAATATTAATTCTCAGCACTCTCATATTAAAGGAACAGCTATTGAGCATCTTGCACTTTCTTCCACTTGAGTCTTCCTGTCTTATTTGTATGCTTTGCTTTCACTAGGAAATGTTGGCTTTTATTGATTCAGGTAAATACTTGACCACAACATTTATGATTAAAGTTTACTTTTGCCCTTAAATCACCAATGTTAAACTAATTGCCAGTAAATACCTTCTCAAATGTAATTGATAATTTTCATGTTTGTTTTACATACAGTGATACCATTTGTGTATTAAACACAAAGCTCTGTGAGGCAAAGACTGTGTCCTCCTTTCTGTTACACAACACTGAGCATGCTCTTTGTTCCCACTAGAAAGAATTTGTAAGTGCTAAAGCATCAGGTGTATAAGTAGTGTGCGCTTTGTGTGCCACTTAATGGGCTGTTCAGAAGGATTCTTTGATTGCAGCTCCAGTTCAGAAACTTGGTGTGTGACAGACTTCAGTCAGGTGAATTCAGACATACAGAAGTGAATGAGGGCTCACACACAAATGTGTTTCAGGACTGAGAAGAAAATCGGGCACAGTAAATATTGTGACATGCTATTATATATACTAATGTTAAACATTTTGGGTATAATTAACAACCAAAGAGATGCAAAAAATGCTGCATTTGAAGGAGAATTCTCTATGTAATGGAAAGCCATTAATTTCTGTACATTATGTACTCCTGTAAAATTAGGGTAACAAAGCTAATGCTCATAATACCAAACATAATTCCTAAGTTACATAGTGAGACATTTTGCAGCTTGTGCTGTACATGATCACAGTTTGATTGAATGTCCAGATAATAGTTCATCATTTCTGTTGCTACCATTGTAGAATTTGTGCTCGAATTACCTGTAGTGTTGGTAGGTAACTTTTAAACTTAGTTGGTAGGTAATACATTTTAAACTTATTACTTGGTAGGTAATAATAATGATGGCATCGAAAGTCGGAATGGCACTGCAAGTGCTCTTTTGCACATAGATGAGTCATCTGGACTTGGGAGACTGGCCAAGCAAAAACCAAAGAAGAAGAGGAGACCTGAGTCCAGACAGTATCAGACAGGTGAGTATGTGGTGCCTGGCTCTACTCTCATTCGTCCAGGTGCTTGCCCATAAACAGATGCATGTGGAGTGTCTTGTAAAAAGAGGGATTTGGGGAATTACTTGGTTGACAACACTTCTGCTTTATAAATGAGTGCATATTTTATTTTACAAATTTTAAATACATGGGTAATTTGGATTGTGGCAGGTGTTTTAATGGAAACCATCTCTGACACAGGAAAAAGTCAGTATTATAGCAAAAGCTTAGAAACCTGCATACTTAACTTGCCACACCAGTTCTAATGTTTAATGGAACTTTTTTAAAGGTGATGTTAGATAAACAGTGTTCTGTAATAGTGCCTTTTAAAAACCCTTTTTGTCTTTATTGAAAATACATAGAAGAATGCATTTCATTATGTCAGCTCAGTAGGTAGCTGAAAAGTCTGAACACTGTATATTAATGTTCAGTAGGGTAACTTCTATACCCTTTTCTGTTTTAATGGTGAAATAAAATGTTTGTGCCTATCTTTTTCCTTTCATCTGTAAGAACGTAAGTTCTCTATGGCAAAATTTGGTTTCTGCTGTTACTGCATTACAGTCAGAATATTTATTTGGTTTGATAAAGTTAAAAAACCACACAGCTGTTTTCCTTAGTAGCCTTGCCTTAAATAATGCTAAAAGTTTCCTTCCAAATCATGACTTAACTGTAGGAGTTCTGTTTTGTTTAGCCCTGAGTTAGTAAACTGTGTAGGTTAAAGTTGGTCTTTTCTATTTCCAGCTAGTCAGTTCTCTTTATAAAAAATTTTTGGAAAAGACAGCTTTTTAAACGTGCTTAGGCAAATTCAGGGTAAACAAACCAGACTGATGAGTGCAAATAATTTCCAAAGCTTTAAGGTTTCTGTGTGTGAAACATGTTCTTACTGATTCCTGCTTGGTACCTCTTCAGATTGTAGCTGTGACAGATGGCATAAGAAGGAGGTGTTAGTTTGGGGGCATCTGAATAGTAGTCAGCGGTAGGTGATTAAACTGCCAGATTAAACTTTTATCTGCGGATTTGTGGAGAGTCAAGAGAAGATCATGTGCTTTGCTTACTAGATGATACTCAGTTTAACAAGCTGGCTGCTGTTCTTTGCACCAGCCATTGGTTTCTGCATGTATTTAATGTGTGAACTCAGTCAGAATTCTTCAAAACAGAATTATTTGAGGTCAAGAACATCTTTGGTTGTCTCCATCAAAAAACAGTGTTTCTCTTAGTAATAAAAATGAGTGAAAGTATTAATTCCCTCAGTTTCTTCTGCCTAACTCAGTAACAAGCTTGTTTATTGTATAGTAAAATGTATGTATCCCATCTTACTCAACAATTCATCTTATTGTTAACACCTGACATTTATTGAAGTGTAGTTTTGTTGTATAATACTGATAAAGGGTTTTTTTGTTGTTTTCAGCAATAATCATTGGCCCTGATGGTCATCCATTGACAGTCTACCCCTGCATGATTTGTGGAAAGAAATTTAAATCCAGAGGTTTCTTGAAAAGGCACATGAAAAACCACCCGGAGCACCTTCTTACTAAGAAGAAATACAGATGTACAGACTGTGATTACACTACGAATAAAAAAATAAGTTTACATAACCACTTGGAGAGTCATAAGCTGACCAACAAAACAGAAAAGCTTATTGAATGCGATGAGTGTGGGAAAACCTTCTCTCATGCAGGAACTTTATTTACTCACAAGATGGTGCACAGGGACAAAGGAGTTAATAAAATGCACAAGTGCAAATTCTGCGATTATGAGACAGCAGAACAAGGGTTACTGAGTCACCACCTTTTGGCTGTCCACAGCAAGAACTTTCCTCACATTTGCGTGGAGTGTGGCAAAGGGTTTCGCCATCCGTCGGAGCTCAAGAAGCACATGCGGATCCACACTGGTGAGAAGCCCTACCAGTGCCAATATTGTGAATACCGATCTGCCGACTCTTCCAACTTGAAAACCCACGTAAAGACTAAACACAGTAAGGAAACGCCGCTGAAGTGTGATATTTGTTTCCAGACTTTTTCAGATACCAAAGAGCTACAGCAGCATACGCTTATGCATCAAGAAAGTAAAACACATCAGTGTTTGCATTGTGACCATAAGAGCTCAAACTCGAGTGATCTGAAACGACACATAATTTCAGTCCACACAAAAGACTATCCTCATAAGTGTGATATGTGTGATAAAGGCTTTCACAGGCCTTCAGAACTGAAAAAACACGTGGCGGCTCACAAGGGTAAAAAATTGCACCAGTGCAGACATTGTGACTTTAAAATTGCAGATCCGTTCATTCTGAGTCGCCACATACTCTCAGTTCACACAAAGGATCTTCCATTCAGGTGCAAGAGATGCAGAAAGGGCTTTAGGCAACAAAACGAGCTGAAAAAACACATGAAAACACACAGTGGCAGGAAAGTTTATCAGTGTGAGTACTGTGAGTATAGCACTACAGACGCCTCAGGCTTCAAACGGCATGTGATTTCCATTCACACAAAAGACTACCCTCACCGGTGTGAGTATTGCAAGAAAGGGTTCCGAAGGCCTTCAGAGAAGAACCAGCACATTATGCGACATCATAAAGATGTTGGGCTGCCTTAAAGTCTCTTTCACAGACTTATGGCTGGAATTATAAAGGAAATTTGCCTTTCAGGCAGTTAGCTTATTTTAAAGCCAATCACCTGCGATCACACACACACAAAAAAAAAAACCCACAAAAAAAATACTGTGCATTTGATTTGTTGCTGTATAAAAATAGGATTATTGCTTCTAGTTGACTTTTATACCTTTTGTTCAATAGCGTGTTCTGAATTCTATTCAGTTTGTTTAATAAATGAAGAAAAGATGGCAACAATAAAGTTGCATTTAATAAAGTAAACCCTGTCTCTTACTGAATTTTTCAACCGTATAGTTTATTTAAGTATATTTATCTTACTGACCTCGTTGATACTCACAGTGTCCATGTTAATGCAGTTTTGTCGTGAATTTTAAAAATACGAAATTTCTCTTGATAAAATTGTCAGAGGTGTGTATAAAATGGGGAATTGTCATGTTGACAGTAAAGTCACTAGGGCCCACCTGATTGTCTTGTTTTAACTATACACTTTGTGGCAGGTTAACTATTTTCTGGTTGAGGAGTTACAAGTCTCACTTCGTGTTTTCATTCTGGTTTCAGAAAAGAAAAATACATTAAAAATGGTTTGGGGCTGGTTTTATCTTTCCTGGGCAAATTTTAAAGTATGTGCAAATACTACATTTATTGTTCTGTGCTTCTTTGTCTTTGAAAGGTTTTGTGTGTTACAAAAGAGTTGGGTTTTTTCCGCTTTACTCCTGTCAATGTTGGAAATGTAAAATACTCTTATTCCATTTGCAGAGTTAACAATACATCACAACTGTCTGTATGTGCTGGTAAACGTACCTCAAACTTTATGCTTTTATGTATGTTGGTATTTCTTTGAAAGAGCAGTTTGTGGTTCAAGTCACATTTTTATTGTTAGTTGTTTAAGAATAAAATTTAAGACCAAGAGGTGCCTCGATTTTGGAAACCAGATATTTACAGTGAGAGCTTAAGAAGGGAACGGAGCGGAGCAGATGAGTTCATAAGGAGTAGAGATGTTGTAACGTAGATATCCCTAATAAGAAAAGTAACTTATGAAAGATGCAGTTGTTACTAAATTGAATGTTTTTCCTGAGCCATTAGTAGCTGTGTTCAGCTGCTGTTTATTAATTAGTACAGTATCCAGAATTAACCCAGTTCTTTTAATCTGTTTATAAACAGCTGGGAGAATATTACAATTATTAGATGCAATTTTGCCACCTGAAGACTATTATAAAGTAGCGCCATATCATTTGCTAATTGCTGTGTAAATGTACCAAGCACTAAAGTCATGTACTTTAACAGCAACTGTGGAGCAAAAAACCCAAGCCATTTTAATTACAGGCCAGATTTTAGGACTTGGCCCTGTTCCCCTTGCTCAAATTCCCACTCCAGCCACTGTTTCATGATGGATTGCAGAATTCAGTCCTGGCTGCCTGCCAGATTAGGATAGATTTGTAACCAACAATTCACTAATGGAGAGGCTTCAGAGCCTGGGCCAGTGTTAATTCCTGTTTCTAGGCAGGTGAACTTCCAATTGAATCAAACAGGAATTACAGTGATGGTTTTAAGTCTGGGGTGATAGGAGAGACAAAGGTTTCCTTTTTGGATGTGCATCTTCTAGGCCTTTTGTATTTTGTCTTGTTACCGAGTCCTGCCCCTACTGCTCATCCCTCCTGTCTCACTGTAAGCTGAAATTCTTGTCTGTAGTGTGCAGTTCAGGAGAGCCCAATGCCATGTCACTGCCTGTGTTGTAGGGTGGTTTTTTCTTTCTTTGCCTGCTTGCAGTGCCCCCACACTTGCCCGGTGTGCTCTGTGTAATATTGCTACTAGCGGGCCGTGACCCTTTAGCGTGTAATACCTGGCTGTGCTGCATTGTGCCTTCCTTGAAATCCCCACTGAAGCCAGTGGATTTCCTACATGGCCGCAGTGTCCGTTGCCTGCTGATGCCAAACCAGATGCAGTAAAACCCAGCAGAGATTCCCACTCGCTTCTTGCAAAGTACCCACCTGTGACTACTTTTTTTTCCTCTCTTACGTTCAAGCATTTTCTAACTGGAAACCTGGAAAGTGTACAATAAATTCCCATAGCAGTGCTGAGGATTTTAGCCACTTTGAACTTTATTTTTTTAAATAAGCTGAAAGACAAAGAACACAATTTTACGCATTTTCTTTCTCTTACGTAGCCTGGAATCATACACACTTTTTTTTTCTTTTTCTTTTTTTTTTTTTTTTTTTTTTTTAAAGCACAATGTTGAAACTTTTTTTTTATAATTAAGGGTTTGGTCAAGTGGATTTTGTAAAATGTATTTGTCTGTATAAAGAGAAAATGAAATTATAGCTATTGTTAATGTACTGACATTAGTTACAGGTTAGTTTTAATTCTTAAATAATTTGCTTAGCAAATGCTATAAAATGGATGTTTCAGTTTAATGTTTAAAAAAGGTACAGATTTTTACAAGGACATAATATAAATTATTGTTCTGTAGAAAATACCCTGTTAAATATTGTATACGTCCTTCCCTCTGTACACTTTGTAAAAAAGACAAAAGAAAAAAACAAAATACATAGAACCATATAGGGATGTGTGACATTATTGTAATTGTGTACTTGATAATAACGTGAAAAAATAAAATTCAAAATATTTTCCTTTTAAAGAACGTTTAGTCTATTTGATGCCAGTTCTGAGATGGAGCCTTGTTCTGAGGGACACGGTCATCTGCACTTTAACTTCCCTTCTGCTCCCTGCTCTTCGGCTCATTTTGTGTTGTACTGGGGTGGAGTAGTTCAGTCCCTGCTGTGGCTGAAACGTTCCTTTACCTGGAAGTCTGCAAAAGTGAAAGGGATGGCAGGTCTTCGAAATCCATTTTAATGCCTGGTTTTATATTAAAGAATTCATGTCTGATAAACTTACTATAATGCCTTTGTGTTTTTCAGCAAGGTGGTTACTTACTAAGGGCTACTACACTGTCCCAAAACGTCTCACCAGACCTTGAAACAAATGAGGGGCACTGCTGTTGTTGGGACTGATTAAATGTTTCCTGGTGCCTCTTTTGCCACGTGAGCCCCAGCAGGAGCCCTGCTCCCTCCCTTCCAGCTGGGATGGGTGAGCACGATGCAGCTCAGGCCGGGAGGATACCTGAGCTGGGCCCCTGCCCAGCCTCTCCCCCCGCGGCTCCCGGTGCAGGGCAGGCAGTGGCCGGCTGGGGACTGTGGTTGTTTTCCCCACTGCTGTCCGAATGCCTCAGCCCAGTTAAATTCGTCTGGGCTGGTGGGAGCTCCTTTGGCAATGGTCTGTCTGGCACAGGCCATCCCACGCCGACAGCGCGCGTCACCCAGCGCCAGCCCGCTGGTCCCACGATGGCAGAGGTGCTGCTGGGTGTCACTGCCCTCTGTCTGCACCTGCCTTCCGAGGGAGGAAGTGGCGTGTCTGCTGGCCCAGATACCTTCAGGACATTCACACCAGTTGATTCACTCTCACTGGTACCTTTAGGAAATGCTGACTTACTCCTCATCTCAGTTCAGCCCCACTGGCATTGGGCAACTCTTCACAGTAAGAATCTGTCACACGGCATAGCCAGCAATCTCCCTTTGATTTGGTTTGGGTTTTTGTTTTCTCCATCTACTTCATGTTCCTCAACCACTCATCATGAAACTGTACGTTAAGTACCAGAGACATTCAGGGCACTGGAGAAGAAATGCACCCAATTCTGGCTGCTGTGAGGAAGGGCCAGGAGCAGTTACCAGCTCTACACTCCTGCAGACTAGCAAATCCCCCCCCTCTAGGATCTCCCCTTCTTCCTCCTGGATTTCCTTAGCTGTGGAAGTCTCACTGCTCTGCTGAAGGATCCTCCACCTGCCCAGGTGCCTGCAGCCCACATGGGTGATCTCCCCCTTGCTGGGACACAGTAGCAAAGGCACCCAGAGCCTGGATGCCAACCTGAGAGTTCTTTGACAGCCTTACTTGCAAGCCAAAAGGCTGCGTCACTAATTAGGAAAATAAGCAGCTGGGTAACAGCTCACTGCAGTTCCCTGGCTTGTTAAAGTAATAATTAAAATTAAATAATATATTATTAATAGGAAATACAATTAGTACATTAACAATTACGACAGGTAGAAAGCTGACCAAGGAGAGGCTGACGAACCAATAAGGAAGTGAGTAGAGGGGTCAGGGATGAAAAAGTGGTTGTTGATACAATTGATTCAGTTTTTGGGAAGTTTGAAGAGGGGGTTGGTTGATTAGGCTTCCTTGAAGTGCTGAGGCAGAAAAGGCAAGTGTTTTGATAGTTTATTCTTTTATAAAAGTAGCGTAAGTATCAAATAAGGCTGATGGTTTTATCCAGACCTGTGGCAATCAAGAATGCTGTTAATTTCTACAGGTGGAGAGCATTTAAAAGCTACAAGCACAGGTGGTTCAGAGGCCATATACCACACAGGCTTTTGTAATATTTACTGGAAATCCACAAATTTGGAAAAAATCTGGAAAAATGTTTGAGGCTCAGCACAAGCCCAGGCAAAATCAGGATAAAGAATTACAGCTGTTAGAACCAAGTAAAGAAGGGAACATGAAAAGAGTTAAACACAACAAACACATCCCATATTTTAGTTAGAGCACAAATGCCCTAGCTTTGAACAAACTCCTCCAGAGCTGTGGTAGTGCAGGGTCATGTGCTGGGCTGTCCCTGGTGTGACAGCACAACTCTCCAGAGCCAAGCCCCTTGTACCACCACTGCTCACCCCTGCTCTGCCTCTTGCCTTGTTTTCTGCTGTGGTTTAACCAGTGTTGGAGCTTCATTTTACCCAGCTCCACAGTGGAGCCAAGGGTGGGGTGTCAACAGCTTCGGACAGGCGATTCCCATTGTGGTGCTTCTTTCCTCACCTCCTGGCTGGGGGATGTCTGTCAGACCCACTGCCCCCCTGAGAAGCCAATGCCCCTGTGCTGGTCAGGGGCTAAGGAGCCTGAGTGAGTCTATTTTGAGGAGCCAAGTGCTTGAGATCAGGTTTTTGATTGAAAAACTTGTGCTCTGCAATCAAAGCCCAAAACAGGTCACCAGAAAGCACCAGCCCCAAAGAGAGCATTTTCAACAGGGACCACAGAGGTGTTCCTGCCCTAGGAAGCAGAAAGCCACATTTTGAGATTTTTAAACTAAAGTCTAGCAGGTTGGCTAGAAGCTCAAAGGACAACCTACGAGCACAGTGTCAGACAGGGTCCGAAAGTCCCACCTTGTCCTATTTAGATTTCTTGGTCTTAGTTCAATTGCTCACATCCAGGCACAAAAGCCACCTGTGACTGATTGTCTTGGGATTGCCAGGTGCTGCACAGGGCCTGAGGGGAATCTGTGCATGATGGTGTGTCCAGAAACAAGTACAGATGAAAAGACACTTCATGACATACAAAAGAAGGACATAACACAGACTTGATTTTTCTCTTGCACTGTCATGAGAAGATTTTTTTTGTTAAGTCTGATACTGTAAAGTTAGCTCTAAGAAAACTGGGACATATTTTGTTTGACACAGCCCAGGAAAACAAAGAATGCTAGGATTGTATCCATTTGAAAGGATGAATCATAATTAACAAGCCCTCACAGGTACAGAAGCTGGGATGTTACAGCCAGTCAAATGACTGGCAGAGGCAGAGAATGCTAAGAATAAAGAAGTGCTTGAAACCAGGAAAATTAATATATATTTTCTATATTTATTCTATTTTAAAATGTAATTATGGTATCATTAATACCACTTTGCCTATCTATCATGGCCCCACTAAGACAGCACTTTAGTTTCCTTACTTCTTAGTCTTTTAATGCAGCAGTTTTGCTGAAAAGTTTCTGGCATGTCTGGCACGGAGCAATGTGAATTCTCTGTGGGTAGTCAGAGCAACGCCAACACTTGTCCAGACTCACTGAGCTCCTTTGCAGCAATACCCAAAGCTGTCACCGCACTGGACAGCTGACCAGTATCACAATAAACCTAACATGGATGCAGGAGAAAATATCCCACAGCCCAAGATTGCCATGCAAAAGATCATCCTGTAGTACAACAAACACCTTGCAAAAAGCCCCCAGCAATCCAGGGTGGCAATACCATCTCATGGTCACTGCAGAGCAAGGGGGGCCCTGACCCTCCTCTTTTTAGAGCAGCTCGGGGCTCAGGGCTGTCACCACAAATTCAGATGCTTCACATGGGCAGGCACAGAGCCTGGGAAGAATCAGAAGAAGCTGACTGCTGCTGAAAGACAAATAGCCTGTGCTGCAAGTGTCCTGTGCCAGGATTTCTGTGCAAGCCTGAGAAGAATCCTGGCAGGAGTACAGGACTGGCTCCTGCATGAGGCCACGGGGATGATGGAGCCATGCCACTGAGGCCAGGTAGCTCTTACCTGCAAATGCAGACCAAAACCTTCCCCACAACTTGGGTATTAAGTGCCTGCTCTGGCAAGGCTGACAAGCAGGATCCTGATTTGGCTGCTTTCCCAGGAGTCCCAGCTTGTGCTGGGTTGTGGGGCCTCCTGACAACTGCACACAGGGAGGGAACCTCTCCTCCTCTGGCTCTGGCTGGAGGGAGGGAGGGAGGGATGGCTGCTGGGCTGGAAAGAGTGGCTGAGCAGCAACTCCTTTTCTTACTATATATTCCTTTTCTTCTTTAGGAGCTTTTGAAATGAGCTGAAGACAATGAAATGAAACCCAAGTACCAGCCTGGCCACTTGCAGGAAGTCAGTTACAGAAAGGACTGGATAAAAAGAGATTTCCTTCTTGCATCAGGGAGACAAGGAGGCTGGGAAGGGTGCACCAGCAGTTAAGCACCAGCTACATTGCATTTTCGCAATGCATAACACCCACTAAAGCAATGAGGAAGCCCTGTACTTGCAGGGCCATCCCTGGCTTCTCAGGGAGGGGAAGGACTTGATTTACCATCTGTGTTCAGACAAATACAAGTGGGAGAAGTGATGTCCCCCAGAACATACATCCATCTGTGAAATACACCAGTGCTTGAAAGACAAAAAATTTGGCAAGTGATATCTCTTCAGTATGACACAGCTCTTACTTAAAAGAAAACTAAATTAAAGTGATCTTGACTCTGAAACTTGAAAGTGATTCCAGATTACAGAGCAGCCTCTTAGAGTTGAGCTCCAAATACCTAAAAATAACATTTGTCCCCCTTCCTATTTATTTATTTATAATTTTTGGAAGAGCATCCAAGGACCTGTAATGCAAATGGCAGGTAACATGCAACTAGTCCTGAAAGCTCTGCCTGTAGTAATCAGGAGGCTGGATCACTAGGAGAGAACCTCTAAAGGAGGGGATCAATGCTGAGGGCACCATGTCCATCCTTTAGTCACCCTGGTGGCTTTTGTATGGTTTGGATGCCCAGGATCCCTCCTGGGGTGCAAGATCACCCCAGCAGTGCTTGGGGATACCATCTCAACTAGCCCCGTGCCAGCACACCCCGATGCTTCTCTGCAGGTGGGTTTTTCTTCCCCATCGCACTAGGGAGTAAATTCTTGTATCCAAAACCTCATCAGACCAGCCAGTGCTTAGCTTATTAGTACTAAGAGGTTTGTGAGTCTTAAACCAGTGATCTTATTAGCGGGACCAATATTAGGAATCTCTAGGAGTCCTGTTCCCTCTTGGGGCTGCCCAAGTTCAAGGGGCAGAAATCACAGGGTTTCCTTTTGGTTTTTGGTTGGCCTGGCCAAGATCATAAGTTCTGCTGACCAACCAAATGATGGCCGGTTCAGGAGTGCACGGCTTTTCCTCCTCTGTCACCACAGAGGAGGCTCCATAAGCGTGTGATGCTCCCGGCTGCAGAGAGTGGGTTTGAGCACCAAACCGACACTTTGAGAGCTTTGGGGAGAGGTGGTGAGGGATATTTCCAAACGAAAGGAAAACTGTGCACCTTTCCCACCTGATGTGTGCTTAGGAAGCTTGTAGTGCTCCTGACCTGTTGTGCTCCTCTTTGGAGCCAGTAAGAGGCAGAAGGGGCGAGAGGCGAGAGTGGCTCCGGTGGAGCTGGAAAGCCGGCCTGCTTCAGCTCTCCCAGAGTCCCTGTCCCAGCCCCTCTGCGGCAGCACCGAGCTGCTCCACGGCAAAACCCTCCTCTCCCACTGCCGCCGGAGCCCTGCGGCTCTGCCCTCGCTCGCTGCCCGGCCGGGAGGGCGGCGGGCCCGGGCCGCGGTCGGCAGGTGGCGGTGCGGGATAAGGCCGGGCCCGGCCGGCGCCGCCTGAGGGCAGGGAGCGGCCCCGTCCAACCCGCTGTGCCCGGCGGAGCCCGGCGGAGCCCGGCAGCAAAGCTGCTTCCCAGGGGCACCAGAGCCTCGGGCATCTCGGAGGGCGGGAGGGCCCCCAGGAGGGAGTGGGAGCGCCCGCCCCTCCCGGCATCAGCTGCCTTAGCCCGGGCGAAGTTAAACAGGAGGACCTGCCTTGGCAGCCGGGGGAGGGGGACCTGCCCCCACACCTCTTGCTCAGACTCAGTGTGGCTGGTGTCCGGCCAAAGCCCCGGAGCCGGACAAAAGCCAAAAATGTCCACCCTGTGGGCCATGGCAGTGGGGGAGGAGACCAGAACGCCATCCCACGGGAAAGCAACCTCAAACCCGAGCCGCCGATTCCTCCGCGAGGAATGAGCAAAGCGAGGATGGGATTATACACTGTCTCCCTCACACAGGCAAATTCGTTCACCACAGCTATTGTTGTTACAGCGAATACCAAAGGAATTAATGATTCATCACTTAATTTCCTCTTCCTCTCCTCCCTCCACCTTTATTTTGCTTTAATAAACTGGAGCCAACTGCAGCATCAGGTTAATAATGACTTTAAGCACCATTTATGCTGCTATGGCGGCAATTTAAATTGTCACTTTCTATTAAAAGGTCTAACTCCAAATGGGTTTAGCTGAAAGCATTGGCACTGACAGTGCAATTAAATAACGAAACTCTTTTCTTGGGATGTCAGTGCAAGCACATTTTAAATAGGGGGTCAGAAGCACCTAGCTAGTTTAAACTACAGTATAGCTTTCTAGGGAAAAACAATACCTGATGCAGGGAATTTTTTCCATGCTATGTGACAGTTTTCTTTGTGATTGTAAGAGACTTTAAAAAGTCATGTGCCAAAGGAGTCCAGCAGCCTTTGAAAACCTCTTGTCTTCACAATAAACTTGGGCAGTGCTGCATGAGCAAAAGCCATCATTTCTCAGCAGATACACATGAAAAGATATTCATCCTAAAAGACTCTAATTTACAATCTTTATTTCCTTCAGAGAGTTTGTAAGAACAAATCACTTTACTGGGCATCCATCTGATCCTTTGTCTCTAGTTTTATGGCTTATCTTTCAGAAACATACTATGGATGGTGCACCTTGCATGTCTCACATTCTTTTTATCTATAGCTCTGGAGTAATTTATAAACCATATTGTTCTGTGGGAAAATACACTCCTGTGTATAGGATTTTTACAGCTCACCTGTAAAAATCACATCCTCAACTGGCTGCAAAACAAAAGCACTTTATTTGCAAGCTCTGTGTAGCAGCACCAGTGCCAGGCTGTCCAGCCAACTCCTCCTTCACTCCTGCTCTGACTCAGCTCTGCTGCCTCTCTGGGTCTGGCCTTTTCCTCCTGCACTGAGCACAGGCTGATTCTCCTTTACCAACATCTCCTGATCTTCAACTCTACCCCACATGTTAAGCTCCTTATTCTTTTGGTATCAAATAAAAATCCTTTTGCTGCAAGAGGGAGACTCTGCTACTATTTCACATGTAGAAGGCATTTAACATCCCAATCAAATTACCCAGCTTGATTGTTATAAATCACAGCATCACAAAAACATGCTTGCTCAGCTTGTGTTGATTTTCCTTATTCCTACAGAAGAGGCAGCCTGAAAGCATGGCCCTTTGCTAGACATCAGACAGAATACCACAACTGCAATCCTCAGGGTCTGTGCCTTAAACAGGAAGTTAAAAAATACTTGAACAGCCTTAATGGATTGTATTTTAATTTTAACAGCTTTAAAGGTTCTCCAGTACATGACAGGGTCCCTTATGACTACTATGGATTTTCTGAAGTGCATTACATGTGCTGGGAATAAATAAGTTAGCACATTTAAGCTCCCCCTGTCCCATTCTCAGTTGCTACAGTTACTGCTCTGAAGGACACAGAGACACATCTTGAGATAAGTATTGGTAGGACATCTATGGATATGATATTTATGTCTACACAACTACATTTCTAGCTACAGAGAACTCCACCTTTTACCACTTCACTGAAAAGAAAAAATGCAGTGGCAGATTGATTTTACAAAAATAGTATGCAAGAGAATAGGATCAAAAGTCAATTTCTTTACAGAATTATGGATGTTATTCTGTTTTGGTTTTTTTAAGAAAAGGAGAACAAGAAGAAAAATGTACTGGTATTCTGAGGAATGAAAGAAAGGAATGAAGAAAGTTGTAGAAGTGAATCAAGAGTACATGCTGTTAGAACTTTTTACTTAATAATTCTGTCATCATAAATGCCACATATTTGATAAAATGAAAACTTTTCATGAGAACAACCCTGCTTTCCAGTTTCAGTGGAGCTCATATTCTGTGCAATGCCTGAACCCTGCCTCTCTCTAACATTTGTCTTCTGTTTTTTCTGTCTTCAACCTTGCTGGACACACCTGGAGTAACCTGCTCTCACTGCCCCTGCCCTGAGTAGGGGAACAGAAGAGGTGCTCTCTGAGCATGCTGTCTGTCCTTAGAAGTTGTCATAGGTTAGCAAGCATAGTCCCAGAAGGGACGTCTTTGCTGAGGGGTGCTTACAGCTTCCTCTGGGACCTGATAGAACCTATCAGCTGGCCAGTTTGAATATGGACAATTCTTTAAGCCACTTAAAGTTGTGACCGCCTCTGTGATCCACACTTAAGAACAGACAAACTCCCCCCGAACTCTCTCTCGTTTCCGGCGCTGGCACAGGTGGCTGCAGGCCCCGTGCAGGGGCCAGCAGGCCCGGCCAGGCCCTGCTTGGGCCAGGACGGGCCGGGTCACGGCCAGCCTGGAGCCGATGGACCTGTTCCACCCGCGGAACCCCCCCACTGCCTTGCCGTGGGCAGCCAGAGCAGCTCGGCTCCCCCCCTCTCCACTGCGATAAGCAACATTCAACATTCCAGCTGCAAAGCTGCAAGGCCGAGGTGAGATTAACCCTTTTATTGCTGTGAAGAGCTGAAAACCTGAGGGAAGAGAGAGAGGAGATGCTTAAAGCTGAAAGTCTGTTGTGAAGCTATGGTATATCAGAGTATCCTGTTGTAATTTCATGAAGATCTGGGGGGTGGAGTGTTCAACTCGTAAGCAAAAGCTCCTGCGCTGAGATAGGCAGATGCTGACGCAGCTGTAATTTCATGAGAAGTTTGGACAGGGAGAGATGAACCAGATGAGGACTTTTGCTCCAAATGGGAAAGGAGAAAACCTCAGTTCCTAGAGATGCTCCCAGAGATAGTCCCAACGATGAAGATGAGGAAGACCCTTTGCTCCCAGGGAAGGAGAAGGGCCTCTGTTTTTTTGTTTCTGAACGGCTCAACCTTAAAATTGTACCCCAAAAAAACCTTCAAGAGTGGAGTCTCGAAAGCAGTTGCGGGAAAAGCTGCAAGTTGGGGGAAGGGACTCCCATGCGAGCAGAGAGACTCCTCTTCCTAAATGGACTGAACAATATTTGGAAGTGGGCGGCTGTCTCATTGTGATACTGTTTTCATAGCACGAGCAAGAAGAGACTTCTCTTTCTAAATGGACTGAACAAGGTTATTATGGAAGTGGTAAACAGACTGAACATCTCAAGGGTTGCCTTTTTACATTGTCAGTGGGAGAAGGGAGGAAGGTGGGGGGAGGAGGAGAGTTCTGAAGGTGTGGTATGATTTTTTTTTCCTTCTTTGAGGTCTGTTAATAAACTTCTTTATATTCTTTCAAGTTTGGTGCCTGCTTTGCGTTTCTCCTAATTCTTATCTCACAGAAGATAAACAGTAATGAGTATTTTGGGCCAAACCACTACACTAAATTGGTGTTTCTGCCTGGTTACAAACCCAACCCGCGACAGAAGTCCTCAGCCAGTCTGTATTTCCATGAAATCTAGCATGAAACGAGGTGTTTTCTCCTAGACAACATCACTTGCTGTTTCCTGGGTGTCCTGCCCATGGGTGATGGGGCTGGGTAGAGAACTGGCAGTGGCACATGAAAGCAGTGAGTTTCATGGGCTCAGGCTTAGTTCTAATCTCCTGAAGTGGTTACTGATTCTGTTTTCTCAGGGGAACACTCAGCTCCACATAGTTTTATACAGGGCAATAGATTTCCAGTGGGATAGAAACAGCTGCCACAAAGGCTACCAGTGGTAGTGGGAACTGCAAGACAAAGCAAGTGAAGGCAAAGCAGACACCCCTTGTTCCAGAACGGCACGGACCAGGAGTACGTGTGTGCATTTGGGAACCATGCTGAGTAGGTAACAATGCTGTGCTCTATGCCTGTTTTTAAACATGAGGCATTATACCTGACTTTTAGAAAGGAAACAGGTTTGTCAAGTGTTACAAAAATAGCCAAGAATTATTAAAAATATGCTTATGGTTTGAATACATTTTCTCCAGTATTCTAGTTTATTGGACTAAGCTGATAAAAGCCTAGTTCAGACAACTCTGAGATTTAAATACATACATATATATATGTGTGTATATATATGTATATATGCCCCTTTTACTGTATTCTTTTAATTATTTTGGTGGTGTGGAGGGTTTTTATCTTTAGGATATAGATCACATTTTCAATATTTTTTGGATAAAAATGTATTTTAAAATTGGACTTTTATTTTGAGTGAAAGCTGAGATTTTTTCAGAAAATAAAGACTTCAAGAAAAATTTGAATTATTAAAATATTTAATACTTAAATACCAAGTATTGTGAGGCTTCTTTTTTTTCTGCAGAGATAACAGTGTGGCTTTTTGCAAGCATTTCACTGAATTAGTTTTACTGTCATGAATGTTTTCAGTCATAGTGAACTCCAAGCAATTGTTGTCTGATGTTTATACAAATTACTTTCTGGACATGCAAATGTTTGCACTGCAGAAATTGGTTCCTAAGTATTACCTGTCAGTCAGACAAGGTAACCATTTTCTGTTGTGAGACTCAAACACCTCCTCCCTACCTCCAAATACACAGCTCAACATTTGGGTGGAACTTACTCAAATTCTTGCTTCCACTTACAAAGTGAGAATGAATTGATGGGGAGTAAATATCAGGGAAACTGTAAACTGGGTAGAACTGAGAGAGAGAGAGAAGGAAAAGAAACAAAGGGCATCAGAGAAATTTTTTTTCTGAAAATTATTATGTAGGAATGACAGTTCTGAACCAGGACAGATACCATACTGTTCAGCTGTCAGCAAGGGCTGAAGGATGCTGAGGGAGCTGTGATAGCTGCTGTATGAAGGTGCTAGTCAACTCGTCAGATGCTAGAAAAGAGGAAATTGGTGGCAAGAGCAGATAATAGAAGAGGCAAGTGGAGATAAATCAGAGGGATGTTAGACTAAGGGAGAGAACAGATGCTGCCATGGGAACTGCCAGGCAAGAGTAGAAAAGCTGGCTTGGGTCTCAGATAGACCACACACCCTGCAGCTTACACATTAACATAAACAACGTATTTTGTAAAACAAAAATATATTCTAAGAAAATAACAAAATGATGAGGGGATGAGAGAAATAGGCTATCAGGAATGCAAGAAGCATCTGGAAATATTTAATGAATTTGTCAAGACAAGAGAAAGATGTGTTGAAAAGTCTCTCTATGGTTTAGCTCATAGTATGTTGAAATTGCTTCTGCCTTTTCAGCTTAGTTGGGGTTACAAAGCTGCCTAAGGTTACAGAGCCATATCACTGACACACCACTGTCTCTGATGGTTCTCACATCTGAAAGCTTTCCTGTTTTTTTCCCAGTTTCCTCAAGCTAATAAAATTATCTCTTCCTACAACTTTACCTCACTAGCATGCAAAACATCTGTTTTTCTTTCTCTTTCCTGTTTTTCTTAACAATCTCTTTATAATGATCTTTGTCCCCTCAAGAAATCTGGAATATATCTATTGCATGTCCTGAGATGATGAAACGTAAGAGGAATAAGTAACAGCTGTTTTGAAAATGGTTCAAGAAATAAGGAGGAAGTGCCCTGCAGTGTGGTTCCTAGTGGCCCTAAATCATCTCCTTCCTTCCTGAAACAGATGCTGACGAAATTCACCTTGATCCAGTCTGTGCATTTGCATTGGGAGAGTAGTGTCCTGAGACAGGCATGGAAAGAGGCTTTGCAGGTACTCAAACAGGGTGGGCATCTGGGATGGGCTGCTGCAGCTGTCCTCACTCCTGCAGAAATGCCATGGAAGTCAGCTTGCTGGCTTCAGAGTAGCCTGTAGAGACGGGGTTGGTCTCCTACTAAATGTCAGCTGCTGGCTGTGGGTGAGAGCCCAAAGCAAGTCCTGCAGGCTCGAGGTCCCAATCCTCACTAGAAATATCCTACGGATCTCTCCTTCCTCAGCCCCAGCCCTCCTTACAGAGGGAGCAGAAGTGGGATGTGCAAGGTGTACCCGAGCCAAAGTTGAGTCACCTCAATGTGTCTTTGTTGCCCCAGTCTTCCAGCAGGTCAGTGTGGACCTTCTGGAAATGCAGGACTGCCAAAAATCAGACATCTGGAGCTAGAATTTCTATTTCAGCTTGAAAGACACAATTAGGACCTTCTGAGTATCTGTCTACTGAAAGATACTGCTTTTGCTTCCTTATGGGAAGACAGGCTCTGAGTTCACCTAATGAAATGGGCATTTGAGCCTTTGCCAAAGAAACCCCTCCTGAGTTATGCCAGGTATGATGTCCTGAAAGTCCTGCTCTGCAGACTTCTGCGAACAGGAGCCCGAATCCACAGCCACTCAGGAGCTTGTGTCTCCATTCAGGATGACTGTGGTGTGTGCCTACGTGTTTACTCCAGATGGAAGAGGATGACAGATTAACACTTTGAAGTAAGTAGGATCAATGTGTGCCAGGAGTAGAAGGAAACTGCACTCAGATAAAATCAAGATATGTACATAGTAGACGACAGTACTCATTAGAACCCTATTCCACTTCAAATTGCTTTTCATCTCTGGCAGGTCTTTTGCAAATTTTCTTAATTTGTAATCTTCCATATCAATGGATCATGAGAATTAACACTGTCAGGAGTATGTCAGTGCTGCTTAGGCAGAGCTGCACTAGGAGAAGGTGGCATTTCTGCAGCATATTTGCTTGAAGCATAATAAATAAAGCATGGCTATCAGATTTCATTCAAATGTTTGAGGAGGCAGAAGTGCAAAGAAAATGAAACTTCTAAATATAAATGTATGTTCACTATATGATGCTCTTTGTTTATTTTTTAAGGCGGATGTGAACTTTTTCTTAAATTTATTTGGTGATGACTTTTTATATTACTCCAGATTCCATTTTGCTCTTTGGACAGTCACAAATTTTGAGCTGTACCCCCTGACAGCTGCTAAGATGATGTGACAGCTGCTGATAGGATGTGATTATTTATAGTAATTTATGGCTTCTTATGCTCAAGGAGTAAGCTGATCTGAACTGATCTTTTGGCTAATGCAAATGCCAGATAATAGAACTATCCAGACCCTCTCTGCAAACAAGGCCTTTAACCTTATACTTTGGAATAAATCATAACAGTTCTCCCCAAAAAAGTCAAACATTTGAATTTGGTTCCTATTTTTTAAAGTATTATTGAAAAATGATACAATTCCAAATAGGATAAGCACCAGAAGAATTCCCTTGTCTATTTTTGTGATGATTGAGAAACACATTAATGTTTCTTGTCCTCCTGCATCCACCTCTGGAGGGACCCTTTCCTTCAGGCAAGTGCACTTCTGCCATTGCACAGATGAAAAAGCTCAAACTCAGGCTGCTTGACTTCTAAAGTAGTTCTTGCCAAAACTAAACAGATACCACAGCTATAATCTCCTTCACTGTTTTCACAAGATCCCTATTTCTGTCCAAAAGAAGATACAATGGAAACAAAACATTTTAAGAGAACAGTACCATAAAGCCCCAGAGTGATACAGGTTATTCATTATCAAGGCAATATCAGCACAATGTGAGTATTTAGCTGTTTTATACTGGAAATCACAAAAAATGGCCATTCCCTTGGGAAGAACCTAATTGCTTTCTTCAATGCCTTGTTTCTCTCTGGCAGCCTGAGCTGCCCTTGCCTGTCTCTTTGAGCTAGGGGAGAGTAAGTGGGACCCTGGGGGTGACAGTGCAAGTACACCAGACACACCAATTCCAGATGGGAAAACCCCTCATGGGTCTCCACACTTGGTCAGAGGCTGCAGAAACGTCCAGGGGTGCATAGAAAAGGCTACAGGGTATTTTGCAAGTTAGTGTTTCAGGGTTTTTTTCCTTTTCTGCAGAACCACAAACAATTTAGCAAGGTTTGTAAATCCTCGGGCAGGGGTACCCCCAGCCTCAAGACAAGAGCTGCCCCTGGGTTTGCAGTTTTGTGTCTGGGGCACATTTCCTCAACACATGTGGACCAGAGGCACAGGTACCATTTGCACAGAGAGAGATGCACTAGAGAGAGCCATGCAGCCTTTCTCTTGTTAACAAGTTTCATAATTTTCTGGTTTACTGTGACCTGTGTATTATTTCATAACATCCTAGACCTGCAGCTACCCCTGCACACTTTAGGTGTTTGTCTGAAGCCCAGCTTCCAGTTTTCATCTGCAGACAGTGCATCTTTGAGCAATGTGTGCTCACAAATGTGTGCCTAATGTGTTTATTTGAAGCATAATTTTGTGTTTTCTCTCCAGCCAAACTCTGCTCCAGATGCTCTTGCTTCTCTACCAAACCTATTCACCTTTCCATTTGGTTCGATTTGTGTGTGAACTACAGGACAAAAATCCGAAATTGAATGCGGATGTTTGTGCTCTTCTTTCATCTTCACAATTCACTATGAACTCAGACAGTGCCTGTGGCTTTTCAGTGTTTTCTAAACCATGCATGTAGCAAGAGCTATAGCATTGAGGTAGCTTTCAAAGAGCAACAAACTGAAAACATCCTTTTTCCTGACTGTAACTTTCAAAATAAAATTTCTATTAATTACTTAGAGGGAAAAAACCCCTAAATCTAAACAAAAAAAAGTAGGAGCTTCATTTTTTTCACAAGCTGTGTTTACATAAAGGTAAAAAGTACAGTTTCAGGCTGTAGCATTGATTTTGTAGGTAGTGCAGGATTTCACCCGTGCCCAGGCTGTTGGCACAGGCAGTCTCACTGCCATGGTGACTAAAGTGTTTTGCATTCATATATGTATGCTCTTTTGTCCTTGCTTTCTGGTGGGTGCTCTGCTTGCTCCACAAAACAGTATACCCCTAGTTTTGGACCATGTTGTGTTTTGGGTTTTAAATTACATTACTATATTTTAAGTATATTATTATATTACAGTTTTGCTGTTCTGTGGGCATGTTCTGGTTTTGGGTTCGGGTTTTTTTTCTTCTTCCCAGTAATAGCAATACAAAGGGAGCAGAAAACATTTCTGTTGTGTTATGACCTGTTGGAAGAAATGCATGATGTGTCCTGCCCAGCACCTGACTGTTGTGAAAAAAGCAATCTGAGTCATTAGGGGCAGAATGCCTGAGATGCCCCAGTCAGATTAACATCAGTAACTTCTGGAGACCCCTGCTCTCCCCTCCAGGAACCTGCTGTAAAACATGACCTCAAGCATGGTTTTGGCTCTGTAATCCCTATTCCATAAAGAGTTCTTCAGCTTTTCTTAAAATGTCCTGAATTAAGCTGAAAAGCAGGAACTTCCATAGAAAAAAACCAAAAACCAACCAACCAACCAAAAAAAAAACCAAAAAACCAACCCAATGAATTTGTGTCTAATTTCATCACTCTGAAGCATTTGTGATTTTATTTACATTACTTTTTTATTTTAATGATTTTCAAAGTGTTTCATATTTCAAAATTTGCTTTGAACAGCAGATGCAAAACAACTCCTGTAGGAAATGTTAAGCTGAAATGTTTTTATATAAACCAAAGTTACAAAATAGCTTCCTGACAATAAATCTTTTAAAAATCACCCCTCTTATCAGAAGCCTCCCTTCAGATGAACTGGGATTTTTGACACAAAACCTCAAAATTCTTGACAGCCCTCCTCTAGAAGCTGGGGGTTATAAATCAGGATTGAAAAGGAAAAGTCTACAGAAATTCACCCTAGAGACAGAATTTCTTAATCCTTATCTATTCCTTTTGATGCTTAAGATCTGTGAGGTTTGTCTTTGCCCATCAGTGCTCTTGGACACACATGAGATGCTCTCAGAGTGGCATTTACTTGGTCCTTAAGGCATATTTGTCTTACTGCTCATCAACACACCTTTGGGGAAAAACTTCTTCCATTGCTGAAAAGCTCTGCAATCAAATATGTGTACTTTATCAGAGCAATGGCAGGGAAAATGCACTCCCTGCCTCTACTCTTCCTCAGGATGCTGATTGTTGGCAACCCCCCTCACCACCAGTTTGGGGTCCTCATTTTATAAGGTTCTTTCAGCTCTTTGTTCTACTATGAAGTATTGTGAATTTCCTTTCTGTTGTTCTACTGACACATGCAATTGCTCCTAAGTTACTTAAAAAGGGTAAGATAGGGCAAATAATTAGTCGTAACTGGAGGAAAGTGTAACAATACATCAAAAAATTAATAGTTTGATTCTGTCTCTGTATTTCTCCTCTTCATGACTGCCAGAAACTGATCTGCTTCTTTGGAAGTAAGATAAAATCAAACCTGTTAGCTTCAGATTTAATGAAAACCTCCCTCTTTTCTCTTTTATTGCTTCTCTACTGATAAGAGTCTTTGTCTAAGCTTTCCTCTTAAGAGCACAAAAGCTTCTGGCACACCTGGTAGTCTTTTTAATGTAGAAATTTGTCCACCTGAATAAGCACTAAAATTATGATTCAGTTTTGTCATCTTAATTTATTTCATTGTAGTGACTGTATTTATTTATTTTTATAGTTGCTGTCATGATGCAGATAACAAGCAAATCCTCTCATTAATTTCTATTGCAGTGATATAGATATTCCTTTTCTTACATTAATGAGCCACCTTTCCTGGAATGGGTAGTGTATTGCTGCTGGTGGGTGAAAAATCAACAGATTTATAGTGGAAAAGGCTGACTTGTATGCAGGTCCAACTGTATATTATGCTATCGCTGAAAAACAGGATTTAATTTAATTATTAAACATGTACATGCCTTTGAAATCTGAACAATTTTAGCTGACTTTTCTTATCTGGTTCTTATCTGGGTATCCAAACCTGTGAAAAATATGATGTGCAGTCCCCAGTCGCACTGAAAATCGATGACTTGTTTTTCTAACACAAATCTGTCCTGTTAGCTTGAACTCTGCTGAACATAATTTCTGCCCCCAGGACAAAACTCCAAAAGTTGATTTTCCTTCCCTGTAATTTCACCCAGTTCCTCTGAATTTTCATCTAGTGCTTCATGCTTGACTAAAGCATAGCTTTGTTTTGGCAGAGCACACAGAGGGAATCTAAATTTCTTCTAAAGGGAATTGGAGATACCTCTCTTCCTGAGAAGGAATGAATTAAGTCTAGGTTTTGGCATTATTTTAAATCATCAGTTAGTATTATTTTTCCACTCATCTTTCATTTTTCTTTCCTTTCAGTGAATGTTCCTTTTCCTTATATTTATTTCTCTTTGCATTCTGTCCATCACAGGGAAAAATGAATTAAAAACCAGTAGCTTGCATTTGTATTGAAATTTTAAGCCAAGTTTAAAGACTCCTTTACACAAGTTTTTGCTGACATGATGAGTTTCTTGCATCAGTATAGATCACATCCTGTCATATAAACATAGTTGCAGGTACTTTTATAGAACTCCCTGTGTCCACACTGTAGCAGAGGTACTGTTGAAGTTCTACCTCCTTTTCCATGAAATTGGTGTATAAATGCAGCATTTCAAATCCAGCAACAGCATTTAAAAGGATAATTATCTCTCCCATTAATGAGTGTTAAGATCCTTCTGGCATGATTCAGTTTACCACTGTATCAGTTAGTCTCCACATTGTCTTAGGCAAATGCAGTGGGAGGAGGTTAAACAGTTCAAATAATTTGTCTCTGTCAAACTGGCTGATTTATCTGTGTGATTGGAGGTCCATGACCAGAACGGTCAGCAGAAGAGAATCAGATAGGTGCAGTAACCTTTCCTTCTGCCACCTCTGGAGTATGTTCATCTACAACTTAAATGCTTTACTTTTACAACAGAACCTGAAATGCCTACCTTGTTTTTTACCCTTACTTAGCAAATGCAGCTGCTCCACATATTGTTTTCTGTCCCTGGAGTTCAAAGTTGGTGGGACCCTTTCAGAATCAGCTGGAACCCTCTCCAGGTAATGTACATTTTCACTGACTAAAGGAATGTAAAGGTCTTGAAGTTTGTGTACCCTACTAGGAGGTGAGTTAACCTTGCCCCAGAACTGTTTGCAGCGTTAGGTTTGTGGTTGGACTCAACCATCTTAAAGGTCTGTCCCAAACTGAATGACTCTCTGAAAGGGATTTCCCATCTCTCCGGTCTGCACTGATGATGCTGATGTCTGCTGGACTTCCCACAACCAAAATGCAATAGTCTATCCTATGTGTCCTGTATAATGGAGCTTTGAGTTTGTCCTGTGAGATAACCTGCAGGATCTCCCACTGTTCAGTTTCTGAGCCAGGGCTGACATCAGGTTTCCCGTCTATAGGCTTGGCCCACCAACATGGGGTAGAGGGGCTGTGTCACCTTGTGAAGGCCAGTATTCCTCCTTCAGGGAGACACCACAGATGGCATCAGCTCCTCTGGACCACATGCCGTGGGCCAGTGATCACAACAGGCATCCTGTTCCACAGAGCTAAGAAGAGCCAGTAATCCCTGCAGTGAGGCAGGTGAAAACGAAAGTCATCATAAAAACGGAAGAAAGATAAGCACCTGCAGTGCTCTTCAAAGACAAACACAAGTAGAAGCAAAGGGGCAAAGTGAAAGCAAAGGTTTCTTCAGAAGAAACAAATCTGAGTTGTGCAGTGTCTGGAAGGGGGCTGAACCACCATTGTGGTTTGACACCGGCCCAGCGCCAGGCACCCGCGAGAGCCGCTCACTCACCCTCCCCTGCCACAGCTGGGCAGAGGAGGGAAAAGGAAAAAAATTAATGAATGCCTCATGAGTGAGATAAGGACTGGGAGAAACACTTCAAGAGTGAAACAGGCTAAACTTAAGTTGTGAAATGAATTTATTACTAAAAGAATCAGAGTAGGATAATGGGAAATAAAATAAGCCCTTAGAACACCTTCCCCCCCAGCCCCTCTCTCCTTCCCACCGACAGCGCAGGGAGACAGGGCGTGGGGGTTTGGCCAGTTCATCACTGAGATTTCTTTCTGCTGCTCCAGGAGAGGAGTCTTCCCCTGTGAGCCTGTGGGGTCCCTGCCAGGGGAGACAGTTCTCCATGAACCTCTCTGATGTGGGTCCACTCTCAGGAGTAGCAGCCCCACCGCCCCTGCTGCAGCGTGAGCCCCTCCCACAGGCACACAGTCCTCCCAAAACTGCTGCACTGTGGGTCTCTCCTTCCACGGGGTGCGGTGCCTCAAGGACAGGCTGCTCCAGCCTGGAAGCAGGGCCCCCTCTCTCCACCAGGTCTTCCCCTGGATCACAGCCTCCTCCAGGCATCCACCTGCTCCAGCGTGGGCACCTCCCCCACGGGCTGTGGGTGGATCTCTGCATCCCCCGTGGACCCATGGGCTGTAGGGGGACAACCTGCTTCACCATGGTCTTCACTACGGCCTGCAGAGGAATCTCAGCTCCGTCACCTAGAGCACCTCCTGCCCCTCCTTCTTCACTGACCTTGGTGTCACCATGTGGTTTTTGCTCACGTGTTCTCACCTCCTCCTCTTCTTGGCTAGAATCCCAAAATCTTGTGACTTTGTTGTGATTTTATTCCTAAATATGTCATCACAGAGGCGTCACCAACCTCTCTCATTGGCCCAGTTTTGGCCAGCAGCATGTCCATCTTCAGAGCCATCAGCCATTGGCTCTGCCGGACATGGTGGGAAGCTTCCAGCAGCTTCCTCACAGGAGCCAGCTTTGTGGACCCCCTGCTACCTAAAACCAGGCTGTGCCAAACCAATACAACCACAAAGCACTCAAAATCTCCTGGTCAACAGAGGCAGGGAACTGTGTTCAGGGGTGTTTTTTATTCTGAGGAGCTGTGACAATCTCTTGATGCATCTAAATGGATGTATTTATAAATACTCTTCTATAGCTGATGGTGTTTTGGGGGTTTGTTTGGTTGGTCGGTTTTTCATGGAAAATACAATACATTGAGCTAAAACCTGGCATAGTGAAGCTGGTAGGAAAACGTACTTGGGCTCATGGGAATTTGAAGGTTTTGCTGTAGAGACAGCATTTGGCTTAGAGGACAATACAGAGAGCCACTGCTGAAGAGCCTGAGCTAAGAAGTGTGCACAGAGCAGCAGACCTCCAGCTGTGGTAACTGAGGGATCATGGCATATTCTTCAGTTTGATTCATTACATTTAAGCAGTGTCAGGCAAATATTGTTGCCAAGATATAGTCCAGAATGTGAGGAAGAGGTGATGCATATTCCCCCCAGGACATATGGCAGCTTTTAAGGAAGTGGATCCAATGTTTGACCCAAAAATGGCAAATGGTGTTTTTAACAAAAAGGAATCACAGTAGGTCTGTGGTTCTCTTTTTAGACTCTTTTTAGAGCGTGAGAGGCTCTAGTAGAGGAGAGTAGGATGGATCCCTACAACAGCAGGTGGGAATTAATCCTTAACCTCTAACCCCCAACCTGTTAATTTTCTATAGGTTTAAGACAAGAAACTCAGTTCAGTGTATGCTGCAATATTTGTTCCAAACTGGTATTTCTGAATGGCTTAAATATGACTGTCAAATCCAAAACTGTTATTGAGTTCAAGGAATTCTTGAGTCTCTTATACTTAGTGTAAGAATGTCTTTAACACATGCATTGCCAAACCTGCCTCATTCAGAAAAAGGAATTCACAGGTAAGGGATTTTTATTTTTAGGTTTTAGGGAATATAAGGACTTGGCAACCAAATTAGCAACAGATGGGAATCCTGTTGTGTCTGCTCAGGAAGAACATTCAAAGGCCTTGAGCCATCTTTAAATCTTAGCAATCCTAATGAGCTTTTGGTCACATTTTGGAATATGTGATCACCTGAAAATAGCTGGATAAAAAAAAATCAGGCAAACTGTGTAGAAAATGCATGGTCTGTTAAGGTCGTTTCCATCTCTACTAGCAACTGTTTCTTCAGGATGAGAAAACAGACTTTCAAATAGAAAATAGGCTGGAATAGCGTTTCATGGATTTTGCCTGTATCTTTCTGCAGCTGGGCAGCAGCAGATGTGCTGGATGGAACATGCTCTGTGCAGACTGTGACAATTGGGCAGATACCACATTCCAACAGCCAGTTACTGTCACATCCCTTCTTGTGAAACTGGAAGGTTCTCCTCCTCACCTCTCAATGCAGTGAAAACAATGACAGCAATGCCGAGGAGGACTCAAAATAAATGACTTTGGTCTGTAACCAATCTCTCCTGACAGTACCAGAACAGGCTGTCAGTAACTTCGTCTGTCTTGCTCCCAAATCCTGCCACCCTGGAAGGAACCTGCCTTCTCTCAGTTGAGTATCTGCTGGTGTTAGACAGTAAGCAGTCCAGTTCTCCCCTGCATCCCTGTGTTCTTGCTGGCAGAGTTTCAATGTCTGGCCTGTCCTTCCAGTAAAACCCTTGGGAATCCTGTGAAAACTGCAAGATGGCAGCTTTTACCACAAGGGCCCTTGGTGCCTAAAAACGTCCCTAAAATCCTCACCTCCCTTCTTCAATTTGTTCAACTTTCTAGAACACCACCATGGGGAAGGGAGGCCTCCATACACATTTTAGCTGTTTTGTGTCTTTCCTATTTTATCCACAAATTCCTCGCAGTCCTTTGCATTTTGTCCCATGCTGGTTCATCGGCTGTCATTTTTGAGGACTATCCACCCTGCACGCAGGATCTTTTTCCTTAGCGGCAATAGCTTACCACTGCATAGGTAATTAGGACTGTCCTCCCCACCCCGGACACCATTCTGTGCTCATTGTTACAGTGTGTCCCTGTCGTTTTGTCACCCAGCGCTGTAACCATTAGGGTTAGGGATAGCCAGCTTTCAGCCCGAGTATCCTGGACAACTTGGTGGGTCACCAAATTCCAACATTTCAGTACTCATTCCCTTTTTCTGGAAACAGCCTGAAAATGCTCAGGCTGCAGAGGGAATCCTTCCAGCAGAGGAAACGTGGGAAAGTGGACAATCTCTCGGTACATTCCCACCCTCACTGAGCGCTCCTTCAGCGTCTCACCTCTTTGCAGCCAAGATGATCGGGAAGCCTTTTGTGAAGGGCTCCATGGAAAGTCCCTCAAACTTGACGGAGCAGCTTTGCGCCCGTGCCCTGGGGCTGTGACTATGGGCCCGGGGAGGGCCGGCTGGGTTCCGCAGCAGCTCCACCGAGGCCGGGCAGAGCCGCGGAGAGCAGCCGGACACAGCCGTGGCCCGTGGCCGGCGGGGTGGGCGCGCTGCCCCGGGCTCGGCGCTGCCCGTCCCGCCGTGCGGGGGCCGCCGGGCGCCAGGAGGCAGCGCGGGCTCGGTCCCTGCGCCGCCCGCCCGCCCTTCCCGGCTCGGGGTAATCATTAACCGGGCCCGGCCGCCGGCACCGCGCCGCGCATCGCCGCCCGCACTCGCCAGGGACCGGCGGCCGGGCACGCACCGACCCCGCCGCCCGTCCCCAGCCTCCGGCACCCCCCCAACCATGGAGGGCGAGGCGAACGGGACCCTGCACCCGTCCTGCGGCGCCAGCGAGCCGCCCTACTCGGAGGAGCTTCTCCGGAGTAAGTGTGGGGGCGGAGGAGAGGGGGCTGCCCGCTGCCGGACACACGGGAGCGGCCCCTGCCCGGCAGCGCCCTCGGCACCAACCCGCGGCGGGATGGCGGGGGCTGTCCCTATCCCTGTTCCCGTCCCCGTCCCTGTCCCTGTCCCTGTCCCTGTCCCTGTCCCTGTCCCTGTCCCTGTCCCTGCCCCGGCCGTACCCCCGTCCCCGTCCCTGTCCCTGCTTCTGCCTGTCCTCCTGTCCCTGCCCGTACCTCTGTCACTGTCCCTGTCCTTGCCCTGTCCCTGTCTGCCCCTTCGCCGTTCTTTCCCGGCGAGGAAATCCCCGAGCGGAGGCCGGCATCCTGCTGTCCCGGCCCATCCTCCGCCTGTCTGGGGGCCGAGCTGCCTCTGGCTTCAGGGCAGGGCGAGAGCACAGCACGGCCCCAGCCCAGGGACGCGGGTGGGGATGTCACAGAACCGGGCGCGTGGGCGGGAGCGCCGGGGCCGCCCTGGACCTGCGGAACCGGGCGCTGAACCGGCCCCTGGAGCTGCCCCGGGTCCCAGGCTCTCCCTGGTGAGGAGTAGAGATGCCCACTAAGACGTGCGCTGCCCCGCCTGCAACCAAGGGTTTTTTGAAGCAGGTTAGGTTAAAGAGGCTGGGGCAGAGGCTGGGGCAGAGGCTCTGCTTTGCCTTCAGATAGGCTGCAGGTCCGGCAGGAGTTAGTATTGATTATAAGCACGAACTTCTCCTAAATTAAGCATGACTCCACCGCGGTGTTTTCTTCTGTCTCTGGAAACACATCCCTTGGGAGAAAACGCACTTCAACCGTTAGTTGTGGGTCAAAGTTGTTATCCGTACCCAGTGTCCATGGAGACATAAAACCTATCACGCGCGGGTAAATGTTGATATTCGTAGGCAGCTTTAAGGGAGATGCAGAAAAGATTTTGGAGAAGACAGCAAGTTTTATCTCAGGCTAGGTGTATCAATGTAATTTTCCTTACATTCCTCATGTGCCCTAAAAAATTCCACCGAGCTTCTAGTAAATTTGCCTACCTAAGAAAGTTACATGTAACATGCCTATGAACATATGATGGAAGCAGAGAACTGAGTGAATACATATTTGCTTGTAGCCTGCCTGGAAAAGTTCCCAGATCATGTATTTACTGCATTTATTTGTATTCTGTATTATGTATTTATTTCTGCTACATATTTACATTCACCTAAGGATATTTGCCCTGGAACCCCACCTTTCTGAAAGGGACTATTGCACAATGCTTTGAGAAGGTGAAGGCGTATCCCTCCCGTGTACTGTCTGTGGATCCTGGAAAGATTTAGTCATGAACTTCAGTAATTTGAACTGTTCTATGGAACTGCCTGTGTAACTAGGGATGAGTGCAAGTATTTGCAGGAATAGGGCAAAGAAGCCCCTCAGAGACAGTGTTGTTACATTAATGTTTGAAATGCTTATTAAATAAATCAGAACTGTCTCTCTTCTCTCTCTGCAGGCCTTGACCTACCAGGGAGGTTTCTCTTTGCAACCTTGACTCTGATGACACTCATTGCCATTCTGGTGTTTATAGAGGAAGCAGTCTACATCTACAGGAAAATCCCTTCCTCCAAAGGATCAATCATTATTTGGATTAATGCTGCCGCTCCAGTAAGTTAGCATGGAAACAATATAAAGTTCACAGTTGAAAATAGGGCTTCCCTGAAAATCCACAGGAGCCACATGAGCTTTATCTCTGCCCTTCATACAACCTTCCTCCCTTTCTCTGTAGGTGATCTCTACTACTTCATGCATTGGCATGTGGGTTCCTCGCTCAACAATGTTTACAGATTTCACAGCAGGAATGTGAGTATTCTTCCTGTTTCTAGATGTTGCTCCAAACCCCGAATTTCTTCCCTTTAAACATCTGCTGCCCTTGGTAACACAGTCATTTTGTAAATTTAACAATTCAGTAATTTTTTGTTTGAGTTGAAATCTCTTGGCAGCTCTTTTCTGGGAGGTGGAAAATGTTGAAACAGTTCCCAGTGCTACAGTCCCCTAGTGTGGGAACGTCAGTATGAAGGATCTGTGAGTCACATGTAATTGATTCCTTGGATTGACAGTTGCTTTGGAGCAGCAGTCTGTCTTTCCTCTCTCTGCATGTCACGTGGAATGAGACTCTGGCCTGTGACTTCTTCCCTGCACTTCTACTAATGATGAGCTGTGGAGGTCTATTATTAATGGTGCCAAGTGAGCCCCTGATGAGTATATCAATGTAAAAATGTTCCACGGTTGTCCTGATAAAAGCACTTTATGTGCGAGCATGACAGCTCTGGCATGCACAGAGAAGAAGGGAGAAATGTGGTCCCTGCTTTCTGGAGATGATGGCACAGCCCTGGTGGGCAGGACCAAGTAGGGGTATGCTGTGGCCCTGAGCACTTCATATTTGGAGATGATTTTGGAATGCACTGCAGCATAGTATCACAAACACTCAGGAGCTGCCTCACCTCGTGTCACACTGCATTCACTAAAAGCATAGAGTAAAAGAGCAGGGACAACACAGTAGCAGGGAGCACTGTTGGCACGCAGCAGTGCGTGCAGGTAGTGCCAGAAACTTCCAACAATCCAGTGCTGTGGCACTTGAAGCATGTTTACGTTCCCCCTTCTCCTTTGCCCAAGCTGCAGGCAGTGCAGAAGAGGACCTCTTTTATTGACTGGATTTCCATGTTTGGTGGCGCAATCTGTAGTTCCTGGGTAGGGTTGAGAATGTGCAGCTGGAGAAGGAGGGAGAGGTGGGGTTGCAGCAGTTGGTGCTTTGTCTGCAGAGGAACCACACCCTGCCTGGGCCAGCACATTCGATGATAGCTATTTACATGAACCTAGCCATGTTTGTTGGTTGAAAGCCATATTTGAGGAGGAAGAGGACTTGTTCTAAAGAGTTTGGACTAGTCAGAACTAGATAACTTATGGAAAAATACAGCCATAATGACTGGGGCCAGGAAAGCCTGTGCTTTAATACCGACTCTGCCACCAGCCACCAGAGCGGCTTCGGGAAATTCCACATCTGCTCTGTGCCTTGGTTTATTCCTCTTTCAGTGAAGTTAGGGTTGTTCTGGTCCTCCAAGGTGATGGCAAACAAAAGGTGTCTCAAAGATAGAGCTGGAATTTTTGTTGATTGCAAAGCATGGGCTGTAAAAACCCTGTACAGAAGGTGGCACTGGCTGGTGCAGGCATGCAAGAGACACACACGCAAGTTTAAGCTGGAATTTTCTTCCTCTCTCTTAGATTTTTTGCCATAGTTATCCACAAGTTCCTGATGATGATGATTAAAGAGTGTGGAGGCCAGGAGATGCTCCTCAGGAGGTTTGAAAATGGTCGCTTCACCCTCAGCACCGGCCCCTGCTGCTGCTGTTGCCTCTGCCTCCCTCGTGTACCCATCACCAGGTCAGTCAGCCCTTTAAGATTTCCCAGCTTGGGAACAGCTGCTGGAATTCAGCCAGCTTGGCAGGGCCAGGCTTACAGCAAAGCTTCCCAAAAGTCAGTCTCAAGCCATCTCAAGCTGTCTCTTTTAAACAGCATCATCACTTTGCAACTGTACACCACCACTAATTTATTTCATTTTTGTAATGCAGAGATGTGTGGGAGGAGAAATTTCTACTCTAGAAAACCCAATAATTGACATTTCAGTTTCTTTTCATTCCAGAAGGGAACAAATGTCTTGAGATTGGGTATTTTTCACAAGCAGAATTATCAAATGGAGGCTCTCTTGATAGAAAATTTCTCTCACTTTGCTAAAATTGAAATGTTTCACTCTGATTTTGACTTTAAAACTACTTGAGATTAAAATAATTTTTAGAACAAAAAGTAGATATAGTGTTTGTAAAGCTTTGTTCTCAATGAAATGGCATTGTCTGGTGAGGCAAAAGCAGATGTTTTCTTCTTCTAAACTTAGTATTAAAGCATCTTTGAGAAGTGGGGTAAGGACGGAGAGCTACAGGAGCCAATATACTGTAACATAAACCTGTCCTCCTCTGAGCACTGCCTGGTGGAGTTCCTCCTCTGGTTAGTGTCACCCTGTCATTTACACACCACTCCACAGCCTGGAAGCCTCGTGTATTTCCTGGGGCTGTGCTATTGGCACAGAGCATGAGACTGTTTCTCTCATTATAAGCAAAATCTGAGGGACTGAATGTACAAAGGAGAGTTTTCTGTGAGGGTGTGGACTTTAGTGTCAGAGGGACCTTGGAACTTTATGATCTATTTAAAGGAAAGCATCAAACAGAACACAGCATAGTGGTTTCTGATGCTTTTTTAAAAAACCTGATTTTTTATTGTAATAATTCTTCATTAAACTGTCTCATTTGGTATTAGAATTTAAACTTTTGTTTCCATAATTTTAGTAGAGTAACACTAAATATTTACATGGAGGGGGTACCAAGAAGAAGAGGTAGTAAAACCCATCAAAAATGTACCTTTATTTGTTTGGTTTTTTTTCCCATGTCTGTTACCCTCTGTACAGGTTGTAGTAACTGGG
The DNA here is from genome assembly GCF_041296385.1 of Aphelocoma coerulescens. Lineage (NCBI taxonomy): Eukaryota > Metazoa > Chordata > Aves > Passeriformes > Corvidae > Aphelocoma > Aphelocoma coerulescens. The sequence continues at coordinate 13,557,485 of NC_091013.1, read as the reverse complement.
AGCTTGGGAGAGGATCTCCTACTCTGCCTTGCTGTTGTTTGGCCCAGTGGCAGCTTATGCAGGATGCTGGCAGCTAATACGGACTCATTTCAGGATCTAGACAGTGCCTACTGCTGCTGGCAGGAAGGACAGCTGTCTGTTTAAAAAAAAAGGCTTTTTGCTCTGCAGAGGGCTCAGGCCTCCTTCTCCAGTGTCTGTACACTGGGACCCATCAGCTCTCTGCTTCTAACCTCTAGCCTTTTCCCATTGCAGGGTACCTTTTTTAAAAAAATATTGGCAAGCTCTATGAGAGAAAAGTCAGTGTCGTGTTCCTTCCATAGGTACCTTATGGGGAAACAGGGAGCTACCCCAAGGGAGGGAATAATTCTTTTAAAAAAACATATATATCTGCAGTTCTGGGGAAAATAACAAGGTACAGATGAGGCAATGTAACAATCCATGCAATAGGGAGAGATGTGGCAGAAGAAATCTGGTGATCAATAAAGATGGGCCCACATTAACAAGGGAAACAACTCGTGGCATTGCAGTGACTGCACTGTTTGTTCATATCTATTATTCTTTAAAGCCCTCTGGGAATAATAAATCTTTGAAAAGACACACACTGAATGGCTGGCCCTTTGCAGGTCTTTCCACATGGGTTTGTGCTGTTGATAATCCTGTGGCTATTTGCTATGTTCATTGAGCAACTCCTATAATTCCTGGTTCATGGCTATATCCTTTAGCACACTAAATGGCAGCCTGTTGTCTGTGAGACATCTCTGATGGCAGTGTCAAGGGCCCAAGGAACTCCAGTGAAAAGAGCACTGAAAGGATGGGAAATAATGCATGGTGACAGACTAAAACATGGGCAGCTGTAGCAGCTACAGCTTGTCCTGTGGAGACTGAAGGAGGATTCAGGTCAGTCAGCTTTCATACCCTCTGTTAGAAAGTTCATCTGCCCCTTTCCTGGTGGCCTTTAGTGCTGGCTGGCCAGGTTACAGGCTGTGTTCTGGACCCACTTTATACTGACAGAAGTGAAGGAATCCTGAGCTGTCCTGCTGGCCTTGTGCAATTTACCAAGTGAGAGACAGTTCTTGTCTTCTGTTCGACTACAGAGGAGCAAACCCAGATGCTTACACGATACTCTTCATGATGCACTGAAAAACTACCAGTCCTTTCATCTAGGTCTGTGTGATTCCCTTTCTTGATCTACCACAGGACTAGGAAGAGACTGAACAGGCTGATTTGCCCAATTTCATGGGAGAACTGAAATAATAAGGCAACAAGGCAAGAGCAAATGGCATCATTGTTCAGAAACCGGTTATGCAGCTACTGTCTCCCTGGTTGGCTTCAGGGCAGAGAAAGATATGTTTTGCCCAGCTTTGGTTAGTATGTACTTGATGCAGAGCAGAAAAAGTACTATTTTTGTAGAGACTTTATTAAATAAACATTGGGAAATTCTTGGAAAGATTTTCTAATCTTGAAGCTGTTCCTCCCCCAGATTTTAGCCACAAGCTACAGGAGTGGAAAAGTTCTGCAGATGACAGTATCCATAAAATGTTATTAAGGTTGCTAATAAGATCTTGGCCTATCTAATTTTTTTTTCATTCTTTTTTTTGGCCAGGCAAGCCCTCTTTTGGCTGAAGCTGAGCACCTTTCAGTTTGCTGTCTTTCGGCCCGTGCTCATATTTTTGTCAATAGTGCTTTGGACTAATGGCAATTATGTCCTTTACAATGTAAGTAAATATTTTAATCAGAGATGCTCCACAAAACCTATAGGTTTTAAGGTTGGTGTAACTATCTTAGCCTACAAGTAAACTGTGAAATCTGGGAGCACTTCCAAGTGAGTCCTTACTGTATTTTCTTATGAGACCTGAAGCATATAATTTCTGCCTTCCCCAACTCTCTTGTAAAGAAATTGGGCATCGGGCGGTTGGGCATCAGATTATGCTCCAATACATTTCTCAGTTTGTATGGTTAGAATAGCAGGACTGCAAGTTGCCCTGTGGGATGTATCTGCCCTGTGTTTGTAAGGTATAGCCTTAAGAAACAAGTGTATGTACTGGCATGTTAATAGGAAGCCTAATTCTATGTTTTCCAGCAAATCATGGTAATTTTTATATCTGTGTAAAATGAAAAGATAGTACTGTACTTCTGCTTTGTACCATGTAACCTGCAAAATGATGGAGAAATCAGTATCTGATAATAATTTGGTACCTCTTGGATAATTCAGACTAAAAGTAATAGTTCTTGTTGTTGTTTCATGGTATAAAAGGAATGACCCATCTGAGATATCAGGCTGAATATGCTCTCATGAGCTGTTGAGCATTGCCAGGTGCTGCTGGGGTCTTTGAAAAGGCACACACTGCATGGCTGGCAATTGCAGCATTGAGGAGTTGTGTCACTTGGCACCTCCCCAGGCTGAACAATTCCATGCTGGTGCCTGCAGGGGAGAGGCTGTTCCAACACTCCAGTTGGTACTGGGCAGTTTCCCCATGCAAAACCCAGCAATTGCTGCTGCCACCAGCTTTCATGGAGATAGAAACAAGCATTTTAACATCATCCAGTTCACAACTTCTTCCTGGAAACAGTAAAGTAAGGTTCTATAAGGCTGTGTGATTTGTTTCTCAGGTGTCTCCCAAAGGACCTGCGCTATGGATTAGCTGCTTCATTGGTGCCCTCACCCTTTTTGCTCTGTGGGCAGTTGGAATCATGTTTCGAAAAGTTAGGATTCTCCTTAAGTGTAAGAACATTATCCCAAAGTTTGCTCTTTATCAGGTGAGAACTTTAATATTTCTGGTAAGAATTAACTGCTGACACAACTCTGTCTCTCTAGTTCTTGCTCCTTTGTTGAAAATTTGTAGTATTTTTCCACTAAGTACACTGTGAAAAGCCATATTTTTTACCTGATTAAAGCTGTATCCCTTTGAAGCACTCTCCTTGGCTGCTGTTCAGTTTCACTTTGAGCCAATTTACTTCTAGTCTCTCAGGAGTGCTGGAGATGTGAAAGCCATGTAAAACCTATTTATCTTTAGACCACTGAAATCACAACAGCGCTTTCTGTGGGGCCTGAAGGAAGCTCTGTAGTTTTGGTATCCTGAAATGCAATGTTAAAATGCTGGTGTGGAGAGGATATGTAGCATTGTGTGGGTGGCTGTTGTTTGAACTGTTTCAGCATTCCACAATATTCTGTGTTAATGGTATTTTTCTTGACCATTCTGCACTTTAGAATTAGATAATAATGAAAATACTGTCTGAGAATCATTAAATAGTAAGGAACAGAACCACAGAGGTTAGATTGAAAAAGCACAGGGACAAGGCCACCCTCTTCCACATCACTCTGAATAGAGTCCAGCAGAATCCTTGGATATGTGTCCTTCTTGAACAGGACATACATCAAGGCTGGTGCACTAAGGTTAAGTAAATGATTAAGCACTTATAAAGGCAGTAAACAGGATGGTCACACCTGCAAAGCTGTGCTAGGGTGAATTCAGGTTTAGGATGGCAAACTCTGTTAATGTGAGGGTCTAGACTCAGGCAGTTCCACCAGCAGCTACAGAGACACTTGGATAACTCCATGGCAGTGAAGGCATCAGTAATGTGATGCACAAGTGGTGGTTCCTGAACTCAAGCTGTGAAGAGTCCCTCATACCTTCTGGCAAAGAAGCCAGTCTCATACAATTTGGGGACCACAACATCTCTCTGCTATAGCAAAAAGAGGAGACGACAGGAAAAATGTCCTTTGAGTCTTTTCTTCCTATTAAGGAGGAACATAAGCTCATGGGTCAAATTAACTGGCATTTTTAAAACACTGTTGCCTATTATTCAGAGATCAGTATTATTTGAAATCCCTGCTGGGAGGTCTGTCTATAATGTACCTCCCAAATGAAGGGCTGAGAAGAAACACTTTTCAAGTCCAGGATTAATTCAATACTCCTATTCAAAGCAATATCATCCTGACCTTAAGATGAATTCTGCAGAATGGCAGGCACCCTGCTGGTAGATGGGAGGAAGGGAGGCCAAACAAGGAGGAATGAGGCAAAAGAGGTTCTGTTATCAAAGCAGAATTGTTATGTGAACTATAAACCCCTTTCTGTTAGCTAAGGCATTTGTTTTCCCTTTCTGGTGCAGTTTATTGTCATTCTGAACCAACTGCAGACCACTATTATCAACATATTCGCTACACAAAAAATCATTCCCTGTGCTCCACCACTCTCCTCTACAGCAAGAGGATCATGTAAGTTTTTTGGGAGAGGAATGTTCTTCATTTACTCATAAAGGTACCAGTTCAGCGTTACTAATGGCAATCTCTGATGTTTCCCCAAAATACTAATTTCCTGGGATCACTAGCTTTTGGAGAATCTCCGTTGTTACCTTAAAAATAAGAACAGAAGTTTTATAGCTGTCATGGCTGTAGAGAAGAACTTGATAATGAGAAGAGCTGGAATCATAAATGAGAAGAAAAGAAATCAGCATGCATAATTACTGTTAAATCTCTTGTGTTTTGGATGCATAATTTATTGCATGCTTATTGATGGGCAATATTTGAATTTTGTAACTGATTTCATTGCTGAGTGTGAGAGACGGGGACAGGATGGTAGAGTTTGTTCCTTTCACACAGGTGAAAATTAATAAGCCAATTATTCTTTTTTTTTGTCTGGTAGTAATTTCCCCCTTCTGGGGGCTTTTCTTTGCCTCCCTTTTTCTTTTTTTTTGGCAGATATAGCCCAGCAGCTGCTCATCATGGAAATGTTTCTGATAACTGTAATCTCAAGGGTAGTCTATCGGAGAAAATACCATGACCTAGAGCCTCTGGAGTGTGCGGCTGAAGAACCTGGGGAAAAGAAGCAGCCTCCTAAGATTATCCTGAATGGTGCAGTTGTTGAAGATGGATTGCCAAAGGTTTAGAAGACTCATGTGCTCCTGTTCTGCAGGAGCTGTAAGCTCAGCTTCAGGAACCTGTATATTCTTGCACCAAAAATAGCCACTGTCCATGTCGGAACAACTTCTGGCATAAATGCCTGTGAGCTGTAGTACTGAAAGGACGAGTGAAGATAACCCTGTTGATTCTCCGGTGATGTATGCATGGTGTGAGTGTTTTCATACCGTGTAATTTACTAAGATTTTATACCATTTTATGCTGTTACTGAGCACTTGATGGTGCCAAACTGTCTCACAATATGATTTTATTTTCATTTTTTACCTATTGGAATGGCTATGATTGAGAGTTAATTCAGAGTAATTCTTTTTCATCTTTTTTGACTTTTTAGAATCTTATTTCACCCTGGATTGCTGTCATATGTCCAACATGGCATTTTTCCGTGCTTCCTCCGTTACAATAAATCATGTCTCACTCTGTGCTGTGAGCTCACCATAGCTAATTCTGATTAGTAAATACAATCTCATATGTTTGTTCTGAAATCCCCATACCCGTGTGGGCTCTCCACCTACTGAAACAATGATCTCTTTAGGGCAAGACTTCTTACATTCCTTGGCAATTCACCTCCTAAGTTGGTAAATACACAATTACTGTTTGCAAATATGTCAGATGTTCTTCCTATGGATAGCAGGTTCTCTGTCACTGGCCTGGAAAAAGAAAGTAGGAGTTAGAGTCTGGGATGTCTTCTGCCACTGGTCTGTGATGTTACATGGTGCTTTGGTTCTCTGCTTGGAAAATGGGGATAACGATACTCAGGATCCTTGCACTGACAGTGTCTCTGAGGATGGAAGTGATTGAAAGGACTATTGGGGGTGCTGGTCACCAGCCAGCTGAACATGAGCCAGTGTGTCCCCAGAAGGCCAGTGGCACCTGGCTTGTATCAGCAATAGTGTGGCCAGCAGGACCTGGGCAGGATTGTCCCACTGCAGAGGCCACACCTTGAATCTTTTGTTCAGTTTTGGGGCCCTCATGACAAAAAGGGCATTGAGGTGCTGGAGTGTGTCCAGAGAAGGGCAAGAGAACAAAGCTAGGCAGATAGAGTCACAGTATACTTTGTGTTGGAAGAGACCTTTAAAGGTCATTTAGTCCAAGCCCCCTGCAGTGAGCAGGGACATTTTCACCTAGATCAGGTTGCTCAGAGCCCCATCCAACCTGACCTTGAATGTTTCCAGGGACAGAGTTCCTGCCACCTCTCTGGGCCACCCATTCCATTATTTAAAAAAATTTCTTCCTTATATCTAGTCTAAATCTGCCCTCTTGTAGTTTAAAACCATTATCCCTTGTCCTATTTCAACAGGCCCTGCTAAAAAGGGTGTCTCCATCTTGCTGGTAGTCCCCTTTAGGTATTAGAAGGTCACAGTAAGGTGGCCTCTTCCCAGAGCCTTCTATTCTCCAGGCTGAACAGTCCCATCTCCCTCAGCCTGTCTTCATAGGTTGAAGTGCTCCAGCCCTCTCATAATTTCTGTGGCCCCTCTCTGGACACACTCCAACACACAGTGGGGCTTTATTTATGTCTTACATTGACTCAAAACATTGCATTCAGTTTGGTAATTGTTGGGAAATGAAATATTCTGAAGACAACTAGTGAACCACCTGAAGTAGAAATTGGGGCTGACTTAAAATATTTTCTTCTTTCTGATTGAGGTCAGAAACAATATTTTCTTTAACAGCTGAAGGATCCCATTATAGTAGAAAACTTGAATTATTTTTGTTTTGAAATGGCTGAAGCAATTTTTATATTTAATCTTTTTTTCTAAGTAGGCAGCCTGGGAAATGAATACAGGCTCTTGAACTGCATTAATTTGAGAGAATCTGCTCTTTTCCCTCAAAAAATAATTTATGTGAAAATTTTTACTCTGCATTAGAGTCTGCATTAAAATTAACTGGGATCAGCTAACTTATTCTTAACATGAGAAATCTTCTTAATGTTTTTTAACATTATGACTATTAGCATATTCCTAATGTTGCTTTATATCAGTGTAATCTAGGCCACAGGTACATACATAGGCTTGAGGAGCAATACTGAATTTCATAACAGCATTGGGGATGGTTGGCTGCAAGTTCAATCAGCTTCAAGACTGGAAAATAAAATATTTTGAGTTGGTAAGGCTTCTTTGTGTTTTCTGTAGCGATTCTGCAAGGGAATGCCTTGATGGGTGGTGTGGGAGCCCAGAGTGCAGAGAATATTTCTCTGCCTGTTTTGAAGGGTTCTACCCCCCTGGACAACACCGGTTTTGACCTTCATCCTTGGAGAAAATTGCCCACTCTCTGGGAAGAATTAGAAACGACACTGTGTGAACTAGGTGATAGAATACTATGTAAGATTGTCACAGGGTGAAAAATTTAGAGGATCTGGGTTTGTTAATGTAGTAAATAGATAAAAGCAAAAAACTTCAAAATGAAGGATTGTTGTTGTTCTCCAGACCTTCTTCTTCTTCTTCTGCTACTCCATATTCTGCAGTAGAAGTAGTTTGGGATGATTGGATAAAGAATTCCGCAGTTCCTGTCTGCATGACTAGATGATTTATTATACATTGGTGGAAAAGTAAAAATAATGTAAGCTTTTAGTGACCATTGGTTAATTTATCTTTTAAAAAGCTGTGTAATCTTGATAATTTGGCATTCTCCTGGATTCTCTGCTTTGTGCTATGTCTGGGTCACATTAAGTGGCTCTATTTCTCTGATAAGACTTAATAAACAACTATCTGAAAGCAGAGAAGGCTGAAGGTCCCGTTTGTCTCTCGGACTCCTGGCAAAGACTCTAAAATTCTCCCCCATCAGGGGAGGCATAATTACAGCACAGTCAGTGTCAGGTGGGATCTGTGGCCTGGAAAAGCAGATCCATGTGCTGTAGCATGGAGAGTGCATTTGAAAACAGATGGAGTGTGTAAGAAGTGGTGTCTGTAGGTCCAGAGAAGGCTGCTGGGGCACAGCAAGAGCCTCCACTCATTGCTGCTGGGCTGGTATCTGCCTTGTCTCTGCAGTGCCTGTTAAATATATCTTGTAAACATCAGCGTGGCCCTGATTTAGCCACAGGTATTGCTAGCTGTTATGTTTTTGGATAGTTATTTAATACTTCTTGTGACCTTCATCTGACATACTTCAGCAGTAAGATGTACTGTGGTGATAGTCAAGGAGACTTCGGATTTGGCAGCAAATCTGTTTACTGTGTACAGTCATGGAGATCTCATTCCAAACATCACTTACTTACACAGAAGCCTTTTCAGAGGAAAATTAGAGATTTATTTTCTTAAATACACACCTAAGAGCTTCCTGAGTTACAGCTTATGTGACTGTAGCAGAATGTGTGGGCCTTATTGTTACAAATTTTGTTTTCCTTTTTTTTTTTAATTAAGACTTTCTTGCCCTCCTCTGGCTCAGACCAACAGCTGTGTCCTGCCTAATCCAGGTACCTGGAAGCAGGCCTCCATTGCAGGGCCTTCATTCAGGCACTCTTGAAATGAAAACATTGCAAGTCATCACCTCCAGGATGGACCTTAGTCAGTCTGAGGATGGAAACACAGAACAGAGAGCCAGAAATTCCTCCAGTCTCAGTTCTGATAACCATCCCTTTCAGATCACTTTCAACTATGTATTTGTGATTGAAGTATTTGAAAACAGTTGACAAGACTAGAAGATAAATTTCACAGCTCATTTTCTACAGCTGTAGTAAAGTAATGAGTGTTAGGGTGAGTGCATAACCTTTATGCCCTGTTTGCCTGGGATTATCGTGTGAGGAAGGGTAATTTTATCAGTGTTTTCTGTGATTAACAACATTAAACAGAGATAAGCATACCCAGAGGTGTGTGATTGAGGGTTAAGAGGCTTCAGGTACGTGGAAGTAATTCATTAGAACATGGGAAAAGATGAGTCACATGTTTTGTGTGTCCATGCACTAAAGATGAGGGCAGGAGGGTGAACACTGGCCATGAAATCTCCTGGAGTGTCATGTAGGGGAATACAGCCCACACACAAGGGGGGAAAATCTCTAACACCTTGTAATGTTACAGGAGTGGGTTGCCAAACAGAAGCTGCTCTGTGCTCCTCTTTTCCACCTGTCCTTCAAGCTATTAATTTTAAAGCAACACTAACTGAATCCCTCCTGTTTCAGAAGACCATGGTGTGGGCTCTTGGTGGCTGCAGCATGGGCAGTACTGGAACCTTGAAGAGGTTCCCTCAGCAGACCTCCTTGCTAGGCAAGCGCTGTGTCTCTCATGTCTCAGGCCTCATGGCTTAATACCCAAAGGATGTGTTTCAGGAGTTAAGAGAGTGCTCTGCCGGCTATAAGAACTTTCTATCCCCACATCCCACCCTCCAATTGTCCTGTCTGCTCCTGCACCCTCACACTTGGCCCTGCCTTGTTCTTCCTGCTTGAGAAAAAAATCATGTGGGTGCCCCTCAGCGAGGATGCGCAAGGATGTAGGCTCATGCCTGCGGACCCAGGACAGCTAGAGCCTGCTTTCTGTGCAATGTCTGTTTCCAAAGAAAAGCCAAGAAAAAATACCCACAGCAATAGTTGTGATCCCATGGTTTCCAGAACTGGGGCAGGGGGGAGAATTTGGGTAACACTATAACACTATTAGGCTGTTAGAGAGTGTCCAAAGGAGGCCACGAGGATGGTGAAGGGCCTTGAGGGGAAACTGTATGAGGAGGGGCTGAGGACACTTGGTCTGTTCAGCCTGGAGAAGGAAGAGGAGACTGAGGGGAGACCTCATTGCAGTCACAACTTCCTTGTGAGGGGAAGAATAAGAAGAGGGTTAGATAACATACTGACCTCTTAACTGCTTTAGATCCCTTAAAAAGTGTTAGCTAGGTGATTGTTACAGTTGACTGAATCAGCATGATCATCTTTGTTTTAGCAAAAGGGAACCAAAGCAGGGAAATCTAGAGGGCTATGTCTCTACATTGTGCTGGATGACAATTTGAAGACAATCAAAGCAGTACATTGAAAGAGCTCAAAACCTATTTTTGCAGAATACTATTTTTCTTTCTTCCCCAACCCCTCGACCCCATTTCTCAATTTGTTGTGGTTTCTTTGCATGCAAAAGAAGTTTGTTACACCTATACTGATTCCACTTACTGACAAATAATTGAGCAGTTAGTGTGCTGCTTGAAGTCTCAGAATAATCTATATTTTTCTTCAAACAAGGAAAAGAAATCCCTACTGCATTGAAAAATGGGAAGAAGATTTTATTAACCTTTACATTTTTGTGGGAGAAATCAGAAAAATTTTGACAATATTTTCGACAGTTTTTGTCAGTTCTAATGAGAGAGAATTGTCCAAAGGCAATTTCCTTTTCATTGGCAGATGTCTTTTCCCTTCACAACTACACATAGGCCCCAATCTCTAAGACCTAGCTGCCCAAAATCCCGTATGCAGGTAGGGTCACAGCGTATGTAGAGAACTAGTGGTAGGAAAAAAGTACTTTTGTTTCCTTTAATGAAATTTAGGAACTGAAAAGTGTCAGTTTCCCCTCTAGAGATTCAAGCATCAGATCACAGATGTCATCTGGAACTAAGGAACAGTTTCCATATAAGGTGAAATTGGTGCAGACATTTTGGAAAACTGCTAAGCTGTGAGAAGGCGCTGCAAGACGTTCTGCAGAGCAGAGCCACAGGGAGAAAGGTAAGGTTGCTGGCAAGGGGTAGAGTATTGACACAGAGACAATTAGCAGCTCAAGGGTTCTCAATGAGAAAAAACAACAGAAAAAGCATATAAAACTCTATAGAAACAAAACCAAGTAGCCCAAGAATATCAGCTGAGCAATGTCAAGGATCAGCCCTTTCCAGGCAGTCACAGAAACCAACCCTTCCCCTCTTGGCTGAAGCCACCCAGCCAGCCCTGGCTGCTCAGGTGCCTTATCAAGGGTGGCAAGCACCTTAGCTTGTTAGCTCTACCCACGCGTTGTGCATATTGACCGATAAATCAGGAGTTTAACTCTTTTAAGCTGTGAAATCCATTTTGCTGAGGCTTGGTAACTAGCAAAAGGGAGAGCTGTTCAGTATAGGCAGCACCTCCTCATCTATCACCCTTGGCAAATCCCTGCCTTAAGAGCCAAACCAGAAACTAGAAGGAGCATGGCAACAACTTCTGAATTGATATTAATCCTTTATTGCCAGTTACTGAGAAAGGTGAGTTTTGAGTTTCAGTGTCTCTCTGTAGCCTTGTCATACCCAGCCAGCAAAGGGTGTGAGCTAATTGTTAAATTCAGTTCAACAAGTTCCTCATTAGGGTGAAATTACCTGAGTTTGAAATCTGCTAATTTTCCAATCAGGGTGAGTGTTTGCACTTGTGATTTGGAAATAATTAACACATGGTATAACATAAAAATGTATGTAAAGGCTAATGGTAGGACTAATTTCCTTGGCATAAAAGTGGTGTGTTGGTTTCCCTGGAGCTCTATTACTATCCTTTCAGTATTGGTATCTGCCATGTAAAGTGTTCTTGTATTTATTTAGACTGTTTCTCCAAAGAGTTATACTTTTTAATGATCATTTTGAAAAATTAAACCATTAACTTCCAGGGTTGTATGTTTTTTTTATTTTTAAATGTGCTGTCTTTCTTTCTTCTTCCTCCTATTAATGCAGACTTCTCTAGAATTACTTGTTTCTATTATCCCTAAGAGAAGACAATAAACTGATTAGGGCTTTAGCCTGAGTTCTGCAAACTTTAAAATGCACCTTCTCAGGAGACCCATGTTCAGATCCTTCAGAGTGATGCCTTTTCCTGGTCTTAAGAGTCAAACACTCTAGAAGGGAAAAAGGGGTTTTATCTTGGTATTTATTTTAAGGATCTTTAGGTGCACTATGTCTACGTCAAATGCACCTTAATGCACGCTGCCATGCACACCCTCAAAGGATCTGGTATAGCATTATAGGTTTTACTAATTAGCATATCTATCAAAGATTCCCCAATGAGAGGCTCAAGTGAGCCCCCCTCCCCAAGGAACCTTCCCCTGGATGGTTCTATCTTAGGTTACAGAATGTGTTCTGGAGAGGACCTTGGGCTCTGGGGCACGCTATCCTCTACCTACGAAGCTTCTAAAATGTTTAGTCTCCCAGCTTGACAAACAAGTCCAAGAATGTAGGCAAAAGCACTAAGAATACAGAAGTCATAAAAAGGTATAAAAGGGGTATAAAAGAAAAGGCAAAAAATCATCATGGCATCAAAATCATTCCTAGGAATGTGAATGCCCTGTGGCACTTAGAAAGAAATTATATCCAAGTAGGACAATTAATTAGGAAACAGATACCCATGTACAGGGGTGAAACAAATGTAGCTGGAAAACACAAACGAATTTCCTACCTTAGTTTCAGCTATTGACAAAACCCTGATCATCACCAATTCTAACATCCTGACACAGCTCAGCTGGTCAGAGCATGGTGCTAGTAATGTCAAAGTTATGGCTTTGATGCGTGTATGGGCCATTCACGTCAACATTGGACTTGATGATCTTTGTGGGTCCCTTTCAACTTAGAATATTCTGTGATTCTGTATTATTGGATAAACAGTAGCTGGTATAAATCAGGCATTTTTTCTGGTAAATGATGCTACCCTCGTAGCTTAGAGCACAGTACTAGTAAAGCTCAGTGCATTAGTGACCTGTCACCGCAGGGCTTGAAAAGGAGAGGAGTGACTTTAATCTCTAGTAGCCAACTCCACCCAAGTGTTAGTCCCGGTGTGAATGTGTTGTGGTTATTGACGAGCAGGGTGTGACTTGACAAGGAGAAGAGCCCTCCACGTGAGCAGGCAGCCTAACAGAGGTCCAGTTTCAGCCACAGGAGCAGTGACATCGAGTGTGCTACATAAGCTCTGCTTGCCCATGACTGGCACATGGGCTTTGCTTTGTCTTTTCTCACAGCATTGCCTTTAAACTCCTAAGACTTCCAAGCAGAACCTCCCACAAAAAAGAAAGCCATCAAAGGTAGGGAAGGTTTAAATGGCACCTGATCTACTAAAGCTTTGTCAAGCAGCGTTCTTTAGGCAGAAAGGCTGCCCTGAGAAGCCCTGGGACAGAAACACTGTTCTTTCTGGGCAGCTCCGTCTTCTTGCTTGTGCTCAGATATCTCTGGCAACTGTTTGCACCGAGATAGGAATTGTGTTCCAGGTACTTGTGAATCAGCTCTTGGGAATTCCGTTACTGGATTAGCATCCCTGACTTAGGTAACCTGTTTTGAACATTCCTAGTACGATTATTGTTTGGAGCTTTCTCTTCTCAATGTATTTTTGGATGAAAGTAAATAGAGCTTGCTTTTCTTCTTTCACAGAGGAAGCATTTGTGATTTGTGTCCGTGCTCATTCACACTGCCAGAAATGCTACACAGAGGTGGTAAGGATTTGCATTTTCATGCAAGCTGATGATGACTCCCTTTCTGGGTCAGTTTTTCTTTTAATAGCTCATTGCTTATGAACTACTGTTGCTTGTGAAATTCTGGGCTGCAAGTCTCATATTGCTTTTTCTATTGCTCAGTTTTTGTTCACCTGCCTACTTTTGTTCATGACATCAGCTGCTGCAGCTTCTGTGCTTCAAAAGAAAGTGTTCACCTCTGGTCTGGTTGCTTTGGCTATGGGCAATATCTCCTAAGTCAAATACTCAGAGCTGTGAGACCATCTTCTCTTCCCCCTCTTGTGTGGAGCATCCCCCCTCACTGCTCATATTTAATGTGGAAAAGAGAATATGGTCAATTGAGTGAGAGGGGCTAATACATTAACATTCATGATTTAGATTAGAGAAGATTCCTTATTTTCCTGAAGCTATTTGTTTTCCCTTTGTACCTTGTCTTCTGCTTTTAAAAAAGATCGAGTTTCAAGTTCTGGTGGGGTAACATTGGCTGTTTAACTCTGGTTCTTACAGAGCAGCTATTGTGTTACAAAGGACACACCAGGCAATTGGGGATAATTTTTTCTGCAGTGCCAGCTGCCTTGGGAGTTGCTGAAGAGCCCACACTGTATAAGCAAGGAAGATCAAAGCCTTTAGATCATCTGGCAGACCAAGTCCTGCTTGTTGCCTGTCAGGGAATGATGTTAAGGAGATAAAGCTTAACCAATAGTTTTCTTCTCTTATCCTTTTGGTTACATGCTGTTTTCTACTAGGCAAACTCTTCTTTCATGCTCCTTCCTCCCTTTGAAATTCTCTTATTGGAGGCCCAAAGATCACAGTCTCCTGCCCCAGACCACGTGGGGAAAATGGCCCTTACTGAAATGGGGGATGCCTGCCAAAGTCCCCTTGTGAGATGCTACCTTGTTTGGCTGCCTGCTGAGGGCCCAAGGCAGCTCTGAACCCACAGGTAACTGTGAGGTTAAGATGGTCTTTGCTGTCAGTCTAATGATGTGTCAGAAAACCAGATGGCTTCTGGAAGGTGATAGCTGTCTCTTAAGCCATTCTCTGCTTTTAATATCAATTGCCCTGTTGTTTAGTGCTGGCCCAGCAGACAGCGTCCCTTGGAAGGCCACAGGGAGTGTTTTGTTCAGACCCTGAACAGCCAAAGTAGCTTGTCACGTCGCAAGGCAGCAACCAGCAGCAGCCAGGTGCCACAAGGAGCCAGCGCTCAGGTGAGCCTTGCTTGTGCCCTGTGCCACAGCTTCTTCAGTAGAGCTGCATTCACAAATCCCTTGCAAAGGAATGAATTAAAATTGTTCTTGTAATGATTTTATTGGGATTTTGAATTGCTTTTGTAACATTAAAAAAGAGACAACACTAGTCTTTTGCCAGCAACCCGTCATCAATTTTAGCCTGTCTCTCCCTGAAGGAAAAGAATGCTGATAAATGGAGAGAGTTTAAAAGGATTTTATTTGGATTTATAATTCTTAGTTTTCTAGACTTAAACCCTCTCTTTGAATGGCTCTTTCTGAGGAAGTGATCTGAATCCTTTATTAGTTTAATAGGATTTGGCTAATATTACTGACCTTATCCCATCCTCAAGCAGGATTTCCACCAGCAGACTAAACAGATTTCCCTGATGCTATGGCAAATCCTCCCTGTAAACAGTTGTAGCTCAGACTTGTTATCAGTGCTTTCCCTCCACATGAGTAAGCAATCCTGTTGAAACTCTCTCCTAAAGAGAGGTGAGAAAAGTGTGACTAACTGTCAGCTGGCTGTTTGTTTTTTCTTTAAAATCATATGATTAATTACTTTAAAGTTTTCTTATCTTCTTTCTGAATGCTTCTGCCACCTGAAGCTGGATGAAGAACCCTTGCAATCGTGTTGCACTAAAAAATTGCAGTGAGAGATGATTAGTATCATCAGCCTCTAAGTTTCCAGCACACTGTCACTGGGATAGCAAAAGAGGCTGAAGTTTGTTTGTGCCATGATGGGAAATACAGTTAATCCTCATTTAATTTGTTTTTATTCCACAGTTTCTCCAGGGACTTCAATACTATACCATGAGAAGAAACTTAATTCTGCTAATGAAGTCAAAATCACTGTACTTGAAAAAATAATTGTGTGTCACATCTCCACACCCCTGCCTCCTGTTTCCACATTTCTTCCCAGATAAGAATTTTACTGTAGCAGCCACAGGGTAAGTTATGTCACAGATTACAGAATGAATCTCCCTGTTGAATGCTCAGGGACTTCACCTAAGCATAAGTGGTCTCTACAGGCTGAACCCACTCCCTCTTACCTTCTCCAACAACCACATAACCAGCAACTGCAGGCTGAGGCATTCGGCCTAACATCTGGGACGCCCAGATGTTCTGCAGACCGGAGAGGCGAGGTGCCCGCGGGCGGCCCTCAGTCACTAGATGGCACACTTGGACCGCGCACTGCGCTCCGGGCGCCCGGCGCCTTCCCCGCGGGACGCGGAATGCCTCCGCGCGCAGGCTGGCTCCCTATCTTTATTGCAGTTTCCTGTCTTCTTTGGTAGGCTTACAATTTATTATTAGCACACAAAGCTCAATTTCTCTGCCCTCAGTTATAGTTAAGCAATATTGCCATCTTTAATTTTGGAGGAAATGTTGTTTTGTCTGTTCTAAGGAATGTCTGCAAGCAGTGATGCAACCCTGGCTTCCACTCCAGAAGCAGTCACACACCTGGAAGGTTAGGGGGATCTGTGATTTATCTGGGGGGAAAATAATGCATGGTGCAGCCCCTGCTGGGTACTGATTTGAAAGAACAATTTTTACAGAATATTTGTACCACTTCCATCCTTTGATTTACAGTCCCCAACAGGACTTACCATTGCTGTCACCAGTACCATAAACAGTAGGAATCAAGGCTTGTTTGCCTCTTAACCGTCCCTGTAGAGGAAAAATGCAGATCGAAGCAGGTGGTGGGTTCCATTCTCAGTTCTTGCTCATATCCTACTCTATTAGTCCTGCTAGGTGGACACTCCATCTCCTTTAGCATACAGTACTCCTGTGTGTTGCAATAATCACAAATTCCGTGAAATTACTCCTATTGTACTTTTGGCTTTGAATTTCATCCTTGTCAACACAAGAAAGTTAACGGGATGTGAGGCTAAATACACATGCAACTCCTGAACCCTGCCCTCCATGTGGAGACACGGTGCTGGGACCTTGGGCTGGTTCTCCAGCTTGTGTTGAAGTCCACTCCCCGCCTAGCTCAAAGCAAACAACTCCTCAGGGATGCATTTGCACAGCTTTTCAGTCTCATTGAGTCTACAGTAACATTTTAAATTGGATTAGCGTGTGTGAAGCAAATCTCCTAATCGTATTTCTAATGATGCCTCGGGCTGCCCAGAGGCGCTGACCTCCGAGCACTCCAGCAGGATGCCTGCTGTGGGAAACTACAGGGGGAGATGTGCTCCAGGAGTGCGCGTAGAGCTCCCCAGCTGCCAGCAGGCTGTCCCTGCCCACGGGACGAGCCTAGAGCTAGTCCGAAATGCGAACAATTGGAATACCAAGTCCTCAAAGCAAATCTCTGCACTGTACGGACATAGATAGCCCTATGGTGCAACTCAAGTGGCCAAGGGCATGTGGAGATACTGTTCCTGATGCTTAATGTGAAATTTCTCCCAGTCTTCGTGTAGGACCAGTTCTTGAATTTGTCTCTCAGTGATCTCTATACTGTATGTTGTTTCCTTTAAAATAAAGCTTGTGGAGAATTTTGCAATCGATCAGCAAGAACATGCCTCCTGTGTGACACTTTTCTTTCCTCCTTTCTCCTTGCCCCTCTATGAACTATCAGTCAGGACTGTCCCAGGGATTTGTTCTTCTGCAGTGTTGATGGACATGGTACCAGACACAGGAAAAATTCTATTACATACAGAGAATTAACAGAACCCCCTGCCCTACCCCATACTCTATGATGCCAAGGGGTGGAAGCATTTTAAAGGCATGCTGCAATTTGGATTTAGGATTCAGTTGCACAGGGTAGCTGTTTTCAACCTTGCTGGTTTTCACCTTTCACCTTATGACTCTGGTTTGGAACAGTATGTATAAAATCCAAGCTCAATGTGCCCTCTAGTGAGAGCCTATTCCTTCCTTCTGATTACAGAAGCACTGTCAGAATTTAATGTGCTAGTTTAATCTCTCTTTAAATATGGATACAGAGGGCCTGTTGATACCACTTAGTCATGGAAAAAAGTTCTTCACAGCAACCCCTTCTGCTAGACAGCAATACTATCTAGTGATGCATGTTATCCATCTCCATTTTAGTTGGTGGTATCTGGTAACTTTAGGTATTGAAGTGTGACTGTGTGGCAAGAAGTGAAGCAGGGGCAGAGGGAGAGGAGGGAGAGAGCCAGGACTAGTGCTCACACCTGCCCCCTTTTCTCAATGGGTCATTTTTTCTTGGGCACCTTCTCCTATGCTAAAAGATTGCCAGGTTTAGAAACACACAGCAAATATTTGTATCAGCTAAGACATACATTACACAGGTACGAAGAAGCTACTCAGCTAATTATTACTCAAGTATTAACTATGACTTAAGTTCTTAAATACAGGCTACTTCAGCTAATTAGTACAAGTATTACCAGGCAGGTAGGCAGCTGTTGGTTGGGGGGGAAGTTTTCATTTCCATGACTCTTTGGAGAGGACCATGATCCCTCGTCTGGCCAAGCTGCTGTTTGCTGAGTCTCTGCCTTCTTTCTGCTACTTTCACCCCTCCTCAGCATTTTCCAGTTAACTGTTACTGCCTTTACAATTTCACTTCTGCCTGTGAACTTACTTCCACATGGCTTTAGCCTACACTCTTTCTTGCAGCTGGACAAGAATGTTCTAAGGAAGACTCAGCCAAAGCATCACAGCCGTGCCACTGCAAAAGCAAGTCTTGGGTCACAGGCAGCTGAACATCTGGGCTGCTGTTTAGCATCTGAAAGTTAGCTGCACATTTACACCAGAACAAAGGCAAAAGCATAATATTGCTCTTTGTTGTGACACCTAGACTGGTGTCATACTGATCATTAACAATGAGGGGGCTTAAATCATGATTAGGGCAGGTCAGAACATGGCTCTGGATATTTTGGTACCATTATGAAGTCCAGGCTGGACAGCTCATCATGACACCAGCAGCAGAGTCCTTGAGGTAACCACGGATTGTATCATAGGTGGTCTATCAGATAAACACACTGGTTTTGATTTCTGAAAAAAATCTTCTAGTGATAGAAAACATCTTGCTGGCTCAGACATTGTCCTGGGGGTTGTGTTCATACCTTAAGAAAGACCAAGTGCGCCAGAATGCTTTCAGCAAGACTGCTGGTTTGGAAATAGGCTGTAACAGATCTGAACAACAGATTTTGTGTTGGAGTCTTTTGAGGAGAACAAACAGAATATTTGAATCTACCCTTTGAAAGTTCAGACAGAAAGGAAGAAGACCAAGCTTTTTGGACAGCAGAGCAGAAAAGTCCTCAGATATCTGATAACTGAAAGAGGCACTTATATACCAGAAGCCACACATGCAGAGAATGAAGAATGTGATCTTTGTGGAGCAGCTGGGAAAAAAAATCTTTGATTTGCTGGTTAATCAGAATGTACTGCAGAGAAATCAATTTAAGGATAATCTCATTTGCTATTTATTTCTGGCTCATATTTCCACAGGCCTGGATATATGCATTTCATCAGTCATCTACTCTGGAGAGGAATGGCATAAATTTCAACACATCTGCTATTTTTGCCTGCAAAATATTCAAAATTGTTTCTGCAGAAGCTATGGGCAGCAGTGGGGGACATTTATTTAAAGAAACTTGGAACAATGGATCACTAGCGATTAAAATAAAAATGGAAATTACATTCTGGATGCAGGAGGCAAATGAGTATTGCATTTACAATACTCTGGCATTTAGCATGTATGAACCACCGCTGAATAGTTGCATTTTGGAAATTTTGAAACCTGGTTGTCTTTTGAAAAATGCAGATTCAAGCTTCTCATTTTATGCTAATGTGAAGAGGTGAAGGAGAATACCAGTTTGTTGAAACAAGTGAATTAACATGTGAATGGGGCGTATTGGACTTCTCCCTCTTGAAACCACGGCTTTCAAAGTACAAAGTAGGATTTAAATCTCACACTGTGATTTTTTCTCTTTTCAGATCCCCAAATCATGTTACTTGTAGTGCATTAATAGGCTTTGAGCCTGTACCCCATTGACTAGAGGTGCTGTCATTTTTACTAATAGCCATAATCTACAAATCTAGCAATCAATGAAACAACCTGTTTTCTCTCCCCCTTCCTAATTTTTCTTTTGGATCTCACTTTCAGTTTCCAGGACTGATGGTTATGAAAACACTTGCAAAGTAGGAATGTGAATGGGAGACCAGCCTGGATTCTCTCCTTCCTCATCAAATCCTTTTTTTTCAGAGGGGTGCTAGAGAGGTTTGCCTTCAGTGCTGATGTACTCCTTGCAAATAAGACAGGCTTGCAGCACTATATTGCTGAGGAAGTTAGACTGCAGTGACACAGGAGAATTAGTGCTGCTAAAGGGAAGAGACTTGGGGAGGTAGTTTCAGGAATGTTTCCAGCACCAGGGTGACTTAAACCTCACAGCTCAAACAACCTAATCCCATACTGCAAAAAGTCAAGCCACTTTCAGCAGAGACTATGACATTTTCTGCTCATGTGAAGTAAAAACTCAGGAATCTCTGCTGTGAATGAAATTCCCCAATTAAACCAAAATTTTGCCTTCCAAAATCCTCTCCTCCCTCTTCCCCATCTCCATTTGCCCAAATTAGCCATGGTAACCTGGCCTGCTTTTCAAATACCTGCTTGTATTTGTGTGATGGAGTACACATTTGCAATATCATTGCAAATTGTTCCTTCATTGCATTCAAATTGTCTCTGATTAATGATTAAAGCAAAGCAAAACCATTGTAGCTGGTTCTAAGTGCCTCTGTTAGCAAAGAACAGAGCTTGCAGTAAGTCTGCTCTGGTGTCAAGACACCAGAGCTGGACCACTCTGGGCTGCTCTCAAGCCAAGTCCTGCAAATATCACTTGGTAAGATGCTCCCTGCCTCACCCAGCCTGCTTTTATTTGCAATTGCATTCACATTATTTGTAAAACAACATTGCATTTGACAATAACACGGGGATGTTCTGGTTTTAGTTCTCTTCTTTGTTTGGGGTAACCACTGTCTTCCTCTTATGCAGTAACACAAGTCCGAGCTCTGTAGCAACTGGATGTTCCCACTGCAATACCAGAGAGTGGTGGCTAAAATCCAGTTGTGTCAGTTGGAAAGGTAGCAGGAGGTGCAGTTATATTAGGCTGCTTTAAAGGCTATAAAACTCTTCTTTCTCCTGGCAATGCCAGTGTTTGCCTTTCTGACAAAATGACTGACTCTTCAATGCAATAGCTGCTTTGCTCCATAGAGGGAATGTAAGTCACTCAATAAAACAAGTGGTTACAGTCATAAGGTTACAGTCAAAGGTTGTTTATTTTTGTTTGTTTTTAAGATGGATGTGTACTTGTCTTGATTGCTCTACTGGGCAATTAAAGGTTTTCTAATCAGTTCAGTGAAAATCTTGATTGGTACGAGACTGGTGTTGGTGCTGCCTTGTATTGAGATGTAGTGTCTCCCAAAAGGATTTATCATAAGACACCTGTAAACTTCTCAAGAGAAGGCAATTTAGGTGGTAGCTGGTGGAAAACACCATGCCATTTTTCAGTTGAAGTCACCCTGACTGTCCTTTGAAGTAGTAACTGGTGTCACATTCCTAAATCTGCTTTATAGTTTGCTGATTTTAATGAACTCAATGTCTGCAACAGAGAATCAGAAAGCTACTGCTGTAATTACAGTAGATGAGATCCTATAACATGGCTGAACAAGTCTCATGCTAAAAGGAGTGGCTCTGCTACCCCTCTGGTTCCTTTGCAGCTCTAGAGAGGATCTGTAACTTCTTCTCTCCATTGTTTTGATAAGGAGTGGGAAGTAGAACCACTTCTCTGCTTCTGCAGATTAGCTCCTTAAGATGACACGGCCTGAGGCTGGGTTAGTGCTCTCAGCTGGGCAAGGAAACATACCTGGGAAAGGGATGGGGGGAGGTTGGGCAGCCTCTTGCTGCAGCTGAAGTGCTTGTGGCAAGGTGTGAGCCTAATACAGACATCAGCATTGCAAAGTCCAGCCACTGCAGAGAGCACACCATGACAACTCAGGACTGGCTTATCTAGAGCCATTAACTACTGGGTGCCCTTCGATTCTTAAGCCTGAGCATTAGCAAGACTGCTGAGTGACTTCTGTCTGGGGCCAGGATGTAGACTCTCCCTCAGAGCTGTCTCAGCTTCTTAGCTTCCTTGAAATTGTTTCCCAAGAGATATGTTAATCTGTTTTTATATACCATGAATGCTATTCTTAGGAACTACTTTTGATTTGTTCAGTGTGGCAAGGCAGAATAACAGTGCTGTATCGAGCCGAATGTTTTAAGTGCACTATTCCCCCACATACTGCAAGCACACATCCTTATACAGACGTGCCTCACATTTGTCTTTGTCTCTATGTGAACCCACCTCAAGTCATAAAGATTGAGTGGAATGTCTGTATTTTACTAAAATTAAAAGAGGCCACTGTGATATCATACATACAGCCAGTGTATTGGGTTTGCATGGCAAGGATTTTGTAACGAGGAGGCTCCAGTGGTGGCTTCTGTGAGGCTATGAGAAGCTTCCCCCATGTCCAGCAGAGTCAAGGCCAGCAGGCTCCAGGATGGACCTGCCGCTGGCCAAGGCTGAGCCCATCAGCGGCACTGGTAGTGTCACCGTGTGACATATTTGAGGACAGGAGGAAAAACCTGCTCTGGGAACAGCAGCAACAGCAGATGGAGGAAGCAGTGACAGTACATGAGAGAAACAGCCTGCACACACCGAGGTCAGTGAAGGAGGGAAAGGAGATGCTCCAGGTACTGGTGCAGAGATTCCCCTGCAGACCATGGTGGGTCAGCTATCCCCTTTTAGCCCATGGAACGCCATGGTGGAGCAGAGATCCACCTGCAAGACCTCTTGCCGGAGCAGGTGGATGCCCAAAGAAGGCTGTGACCCTGTGGGAAGCTGACCCTGGAGATTCTGGCAGGACCTGTGGAGAGCAAAACCCACACTGGAGCAGGTTTGCTGGCAGGATTTGTGACCCCATGGAGGATCCACAATGGAGCAGCCTGTTCCTTTGGAAGAGACCCATGCTGGAACAGTTGGTGAGCAACTGCAGCCCATCCTCTCATGCTGGAGAAATTCATGGAGGATTGTTTCCTGTGGGATTGACCCCAAACTGGAGTGGGAAAGAGTGTGAGGACGAAGGAGTGATGAATTGACTGCCACCCCCATTCCCTGACCCCTTGCACCTTGGAGAGGAGGGTAGAAAATTGGGGAGTAAAGATGATATCAAGAAGAGGGGAGTGTGTGTGGGGTGAAGGTGTTTCTGCAGAGGAGTCCATCTCAAATTGACACTTTATTTTACCTGGAAATGTGAGACTCAATAGTTATGCTCCGCCAGAGCACACACAAGCAGCTGTAGCACACACAAGACAGTGTCCCTTTGAGGTAAAGGGTATAGATATCTAGGCTTGATTATGATGCAGGTTCAGCCATGAGTACACCTGACGGACCCTTTTTTCCTTTCCTCTCACTTAGAAAAGTCAGAGGGAATTAAGTTTTATTTAATTCCCATTCATTATGCATGTGTAACATCCAACTACCGGAAGTCAATACTTGTCAAGTGGTTAAGAGCTGGCAAACATCTGCTGAACACAACTGGAAATGGCTTTTAAAGGCAAGCATTCAGCAACCTTAGTAATAAAAATGATCTGTGCTCTTCATTCTGCTTTTCAGTGTGTCCATTACACGCCACTCCCAGCTTCAGCTGAGAAGAAAGGCATTAAACTACATGAATGTGGAAATGTTGTTGCTCGTTCGAGTGTGACAACCTCTTGTTTAGCATTCAGTTGCTTAATGAAGTGTAAAGATGACTTTGGATCATCAGTAATTCCATTCTTATCCACATCCACATCCATATACTTATCTAATCTTTAAAGCTAATCCATCCTACAACAAACTTGTAGGCCTAAGTAATGTTGCAACACGGAGAAAGTAGAACTTCCAAGTTGTCAGGAATCTGCACTGAATCCATTTTTCACCTAAGAAGGGCATTTTATTACTCCTGTTATCTCAAAGCACTCATCTGCAAGCAAACACCAGAGCAAAAGTTTTCTTCCCACCCATGAAGCTCTTGTGCTATGCTTTCCAACAGATCATCAAAATAATTTGCATAATAATGTGAGTAATAAGCTGCACATTATGGTTTGTAGGTAGAACAGTTGAAAAAACTACTTATTTGTTTATCTTGCTAAATTACTCTATTTCCCAGTCCTCATCTTTGAGAAGGCACTGTCTAGAGACACAGGATATTTTCCCAAATGGTGCTCCTGGAGAAGTCACCAGCTGTTACCAGCAGGTCTTCAAGGCTGCTTGAGGAAGCCTAAATGGAGGCTACTGCATTTACCAGGATAAGGTGCCTGGATATGCCACATGAACATGATGCATTAACTTCTCCCTTGGACTGTGTATGTAAAGACAAATTAAAACAGATTCTTGTTTGGCATCAGTATTGAGCCCCACTACAGGCACGGATTTGAGCAACCACAATTGCATCCTGATGTGATTCCACCTTGTTAAGAGGAACTGGAAATTAGGGTCGTGATGCAAACTCCAGTACAATACCTACCAGAAAAACTTATCTCTAACCCAAACTAGTGCTATTACAGCCCTGAGAAGTTTTCTGTTTTGCTTAGGGCTAATTTGCTATGTGAGTGTACATAGACATAAAACTGTGTTTGCCTATTTTCTCATCTAGGCCAGTCTACAAGCTACAGTGTACACACTATTACAGAAAATCAAACAAAATATGTATTGCTGTTTTCAGGAAGAGAAACTCCAGATTCCAGCAAAAAGCAGTATCAGAGGGAGATATATATTAGAAATCCAGGATATTAAAAAAAAGGTTAAATATGATATTTAACTTGTGCTGTGTAAACCACTTCAGTTTCTTTACTGAGCACTTTCAAATCAGTATTAAATAAAAGGAATATATGAAAATGGGAATAATAAAAGCTTATTGGTTGAACAAGTGCAGGACAATGTTTTTAACAGAAAAATTGGAGAAACTACAATAATTGGTTTAAACTTTACATGGGCTTATATTAAGAGTAAAATACTCACCAATTCATGTGTAAATCTATAGAGTGAAAAAACCCAATGAACAGTAAGTACTGCAGGTTAATAAAACATATCAGGTCAGACAAACGTGATACCCAAACCCACTGCAATTGCATGTGTGTTATATAAAAGTATTCTACTGCATGTAATGCTTATTGATTTCAGAAAAGCACTTGATATGATACTGAATTATAAAACTCCTAGCATTTGGTGCATGAGATACAAGGAAATATAATGGGGTGAAAAGGAGATTGATCAATGCAGAGGAACAAAGTGACGCATCACTGCTCTCTAAGGGCAGAGTTGCTATTGGAACAGGGGCTCTTCTCAATCCATTTTCTACTGCCAAGATCTGGAAGAGGAGGCAATCAGAAAATGCACTTGTGCTTCCCTAATATTGTTTGGTTGGTTGGTTTTTGAGAGGAAAATGGCTGATGATTCATTACAAAGTGTGTATTTGGACTCAGAATTTTTTTTTATTAACTTGTCTCTTGGAACACAGGTTCCTCTGGAAAGTGCAGCTCAGGAACAGGAATTACTCTCTGAAAGATTTTTAACATTCAGAAAGCTCCACAATGACAAGCATGACAGCTCTTCTTCCCAGTTGTTACAGGAGCTGAACTTTTGTGCTGTTTTATTTAAGGAATCCAATGAAAAGGGTGGATTCTCAAAGACGAATGTTTTGATGTTTCTATAAAAACTGTGGTGTTTCCTGGAAGCTTTAGTACTCACCTCATGGCTTGCAGTGAAACCATAAAACCAAGTTTCAGGACAGTCTATATGGCAGAGCTGTGAAAGTCCTGGGAAATCTGCTTATCCAGTCTTTCAGCCTGATAAATAGCGTGTCAAGTACCAGCAGAGATGGGAACAACTTCCTGTGAGATTACGGTGGTTTTGAACAGAAATGGTGGTTTCTTCTCTACAATTTGAATGCATGGAAAACAAATCTTCTATGCAAAATGAACAAAAAGTGCATTTCTCTCTCCATGTGAAAATTTTCAGAGCCAAGATGACTCAACTGTGGTCCCCTAAACAGCAGATTTTATTCCATTTATTGAGGATACAGGAACTTCTCGTGGTGCATGGCAAACTTCATGTAGCAAGATCAACTCCTTTTCAGCTTTTTCCTCACAAGACTCCTGCAAATTTCAATTTTGCAAACAAAAAGGTGCTGAGATGATATTCTCCAAAGATAAAGGTATGTCAGTGTGGTTATGGCTATTCAATCTGAAATAAAGTTTTCAGTTTTTCCCTGGGAGACTCCCTAGCAAGGGTGGGAAAGAAAAAAAAAAAGAGAAAAATAATTTCTTTCACAGGCACTCAGGCACTCCTCTCCTACTAATGCCAAATTAGTTCTGTGCTTCTCCTCAAAGTACGTTGTCAATCCCACTTTAAAGGACCTAGTACAAAACCCAAAGTTGTATTTTTTATGTACCAGTGACTCTTCCTCAGCTAGTGTTCTTTCAAGATGTTTCTGGAAAAGAAGATTAAATGTAAATCCTTGGTACAAGTGTCCTGACTGCTGGTTAGATTCAGTTTTGCACATTTTAGATACAAGTTAGGACCTTGCTGTGGGGTTTTTTGTATGTTGGAATGGAAAAAGAAGCACCAAGACAGTCTTAAGGGGTTGTTCTGGTGTAGTTCTGTGCCACTCAGTCATAGCTCTGCCTCACTGGTTCCAATGGTTCCCTTATGGCAAAGCCAGGACAAAATACCATGGCAATAAGGATATTCCTAAATTCTTTCTCTCTGCATTTACCCTCAGTAGCAAGAATTTTCTGTGTGCCTTAACAATTTGAAAAGAAATTAATCTATTTGTTTCTCTTTAGACATGAAATATGTTTTTGCTATTAAAGAGTAATGTAGGTCTGTCCATTAATGCTGGGCACACAGATGGTGTCATCATGATAGAGAGCCAACATCACCTCACATGGTGGCACCAGCTTTACTTCAAAGCAAATTACAGAGGACAGCTCTGTAACTGAAGAAACTGTGGAGTGCATACTCTAAAAAACCCTAACATGTCTGACCCAGAAATTATAAACAATTTTATAAGCCATGGTATTTTTGGTTGCAAAGAGAGTAAAGATTTTCTTCAACTTCCCAGCTCTTAGATTTGCTGAGTGCAATCTTTGATAGTCCCAGATGGTTCATTTAGAGACTGCTCAACTTTGCTGGTCAACTAACTAGGCTGAGGAACCCCAAATGCAGTGACTATCAGCTTTTGCTGGCAAAAAACTTGGTAAAAAACCTTTATTTTCTTGGGTAATAGACAAGAATGGCTGAAAATGTAGACTATGGTAGCAATAGAATGTAATACTACATGCACATTCCCAAATGCAATAACTATCAATCTTCTGACCATTGTGGGTAACAGTCCCTCCAAAGTTACCCACCTGAGTGCACAAATACTAGGAAGTAGTAAATTATTAAAAATAAAACCAGATCCTTTTTGAAGTTCAGGAAAGCTTTGGTAAGGAACCTTATCCCTTTCTCACTCCATGTGTTCCCAGTGTGGGTTTCATCCACTGCTTGAATCTACCCTTGAAAGCATATAATGGCAGGTAGGAAAATACAGTAGGGTTATTGAGAAATATTAGTACTATGAAGAGGAGGAATTTGTATGAAACATCACCCTATACTAGTTTTTCCTGTTCTGTGCTGATTCTTCTGTCATCTTGTAAGAAGTACTTTGGGACTATAATTTCCTGTGTAAATTTTCTCCAAATAACTGTTATTGGTTATTACTATTGTTCATGTTTCAATTGTATTATCCCCATTCTCAATGACTGCTTCTGAACTTTAACAAATAGGGGTTATATAAACTTCAATATAGGTTTATTTTTTTGGTTAAAAAAATTACTATGAATTCTACAAAGTCAATGTGTCTAGAAAACACTAATAACCATGTTTTCTTGGTTTACAGTTTATCATTCCTTTCCCCTCCTCTGACATCCATACAAAGAAGTTCATTATGCTGAATCCCCTGCAGCTAGCTTATAGACCTACTACGTGTTCCGCAGTGAAATAAAACAAGCTTTGTTAAGAAGATTATGGCTCTGGTGTTTTAAAGGTCTGAAATATTCACTGTGAATAAGGGTTAATTGGGTGAAATACTACATGTGAAAGCTTTGATCCCTGAAAACAGAAGTGCATGTAATATAAAGGTCCAGAAAGAGCAAGACCTGAAAATGCATCTTTTAAAATCTCCATACCAAATTTGGCTACAAATTTCTGTAGGAGTGAATTTCTAATTTTAACTATGTGCTAAGAAAATCAAATTTAGGGAGAACTTTCTTTTCTGGTAACTTAATTTTCTGATTACTAGTCATAGAAGGGTTTCTTATGTATCCCTCTGGCTCCACTGAATTAAAGACAAGTGCCATACAAGGAGCAGCAAAGGCTCTTCCATGTATACTCTATCATTAGGGTACACAGTCCCTCCCTCCCATCATAGCTAAAACACAAACCCAGGGGAGGCCAATTTTTAAGTACTGGCACTGAATCCTGTGGTCAACAGTCAGTGCTTGATATTTCTGAGGGTAGGAAATACCAAAAAGCTTTTGCTTTTGCAAATATTCTCTACATCAGATCCCCTATTTTAGGGAATCACTCTGCAGCAAAACCTGATTACTACTGCTTTTCCCTCTCAAAGTTTCTGTGGTTTGTGAGTCACAAGCATTAATTCTCCAACACAGAAAACCAAGAAAAATGTTTAAGGCAAGATTGTTTTCTCAGATTTAATTATCCATCTCCTTTGTCACAGTGATGGCCCAACAAAAACTGATTCTATGATGTGTCTGGGGCTCCCTGAGAGCAAGCCAGAGGCAGTGGGGCTGGGTGGTGCTCCCTGGGCCAGGACACCAAGGGCATCTTGTCCTCAGTGCAGGGTTCTGGCAAGTGTCTATACCAAGACCCTAATTCCCTTACAGGTGCTGAGGTTTCCAGTTGCCTGTGTGCTCAACAGATTTTAACTGAACAAGGGACTAAGTTTTTCTGGCTACTAAATGGCCATGTAAAAATCTTTGACCCCTTGGTTAATTCTAGTTATTCCAGATTTGAATCTAACTGGAAAATATGAAAATAATACCCCCAGTAAAAGGGAGATGCTAGACACCTGAGAAATTCAGCAGTGTTAGGTGTTATCAATGTTAAAATTAAATTTTCTTAAGGGGTAAATAATTTATTTCCTGTACACATGTAGAGGTTTTTTATCATATAAAGAAAGATTCAGGGAGGTTCTCACAGAATGAGCTCAGAAAGCTTTTCTGCACCAGATATGTTCTGAAATACATAAAGAAGGCAGGTATGAGGTATGAGAAATCCAACTGGTGCAAAAGGCAAAATTCAGCTTAACATTTAATCCTATTGATCCCAGTGACATGTATTTTGCATTGATTATGTCACTAACTTCTCTTTATTTAGGCAGATTGTTTAAGAGCTAGGTTTAGGTGTATGCTTCCTGCTGTCTTGCACTGGTAAAACCATAGCCTTTCCCATGATGCCTGAAGTGGCCACTTAAAAACAGAGACTAGATAAGAACAAGGGAATAAAGGTAGGTATTTATTTGAAGGGCCTTCAAAGGTACCCCCTGGGGAGCCAGAGGCTACTGCCAAAATGGACCCCAAGACGGACCCCAAGCCAAAAGTTCCTCACACTTTTATAGGTTTGGTTCATTTGCATATCAGGGTTAATTCTCCAATTAAAGCTTCAGTTAATGATGTAATTTCCCCAAGCTTTCCCCCCCTTTAGAGGCTTTTGGTTTATACTTTTTGGGCCTAGGATGGTCTGAGTGTCCTTGGAGAGCAGGCCTGGAGAGGCTTTGTTATGTCTACCTAGCATGAGAGAGCAGAAATTAACAGGCTACAAGAAACTTCAGAGTTACACACTGGGCAGCACAGGATTTGAAAAATATGAAGGTTAAAACCTAAGGCATCACCCATGTGCATTTTATGTTCTCTCAAGCAAGTCTTGCAGTCTTCTTAAGCACAAGGCCATGAAGAGCTGTTGGGTGGGTCTGGGATTTGAATGTGTCTAAAGTGTGTGTTTGAACAGCTTTTGGAGAATTAGATCTGTTGGTTACATCATCAATTTCTCCAGACTTGAGAGAAGCTATAGGGAGTGTATTTGATGAGAAGAGCACACCTCTTTTTTGCAGTGACTTTGTGTGCGTCCTCATTGTGGTTTTAGTCTATATCAACAGAGACAAAAAATAATTCCAATTTTTCATATTGGAAAATATTTCATTGGGTTGGCTAATATATGTTTAAGAAATTTCCAAGAAAGATGACACTGTGATGCTTTATATTGCAAAAATGATTTTGTGTTTAGAAAGACAACTCTATAGTTAACTGTTGTCCTGCTACTTTTTGAAGCTGAAATCACACTAGAATTAAAAATGTGAAAGATACATAAAATCAAGTGGCTTAAATGTTGATAATGAGTCATCCTTTGAAGTTGCTAATTTCATCTTAATTTGGGAAATGCTCTGTCTTTAACAAAAAAAGGTATTGTTTTCTGCCAGATAATTCCGCAACCCATTTCAGAGTTATGCTCTAAATAAATCACAATCAAATCCTGATGAGTATATAACAAAAGTTTTAAAACACTTTTCCTCATCTGCCAAAAAAGCTTCAGAATTACAGTAGATGTTTCATTTTGCCAGTCTTGATTACATGACATGCCTCTTCAAGCCAGTCATTCCTACAACCTGCAATTGAAGTGATTTTGAAATGCTTTCCAGTTATTTTGTACATTAGGTCAGGATTTCTCAGTCTCAAATTCTATAATCATGACAGAAAGGATGGAGAGAGACTTCCAGTAACTAAAGAGTACTGGTTTCTTTGGCAAGTCAGTTATAAAATTAGAGCAATATTATCTTGTACCTCCTGAAGTTTACGTTGAATTCACTGGAGAAAAAATAAGGAATTTGCGAAGTTATTTGTCTTAAATGTACCTAAACCACATCATAGCAAAAAGCAGTCAGTGACTGCATTTAGTGATACATTTGGATTCTCCAATACCTGGCTTCACTTTCAATTCTAGTTATCAAAATTAATTTTAATTGTATTCACATGCTTTCTCAGCTAAAAATGGGAATTTTTCAGGAAATTTCAAGTATTATTGCATGTGGTGACCTTGGTGCTGCCAGCCTCATACCCGTGGTACAACCTGCTGGATACCAGAGGGCTGAATTTTTGGCGGAAGCTGGCTGTGCAGGCACCATCTTATGGACCAGCTGAGACATACTAACTGGTCCATCTGAAACCTGAACAGAGGGAATAGCCAGGTGGGGGTGAGGCTCTTCTCCCAGGTAACCAGTGACAGGACACAAGGACATAGTCTTAAACGATGCCAGGGGAGGGTTAGGTTGGACATCAGGAGGAATTTCTTCACAGAAGGGCTGATTAGATAATAGAATGGACTGCCAAGGTGTTGCAAAATGTGGAATATGTAAAATTTGCTCAAGAAAGGATGTTCTTTGATGCTTGATCTTTGTATACTTTCAAGCTTTATCAACAAAAGGGAGTTTTAATCTGTGAAACAGATAGCAGCTAGCAAGCAAGCGCTAAGTGATGTCCAGGTGTCAGAATGACAAATAACTTGTTGGTAGAATTGCCTTGTTATGGTTTAGGGCTTGACATGCTGTGATGATTTCAGACATAGAGGGAGGTTAACAAACCTTGGGGAGAAGGATGCCCACTGATAGTTGGCACAAAGAACACAGAATTTACACACCACAAGGACATCTGGCAGAACTCCCAACATTAAGAAGAAACTAATAAAGACAACTCAGCAACTGTGCTGAAATCAGCTCCAACTGGGTAAGAGGCAATTCTGGCAGGGGGAGATTGGGACCACTGACTCACTGAGCACCGACCCAGGAAACTCACTGTACCAGCAGAAGAGAGAATGAGCATGAGGGCTAAGTAGCGTGACAGGAGAGAGAATCATTAACCAATAGAAGACAAGAATACTAATTAATAAGAGAACTATGTAACTTGTAGCCAATGACCACTAATCTTTTGTTAAAAATTTAGCTAAAAAATTAGCTAGAATCTATAATTAGTAAAAACTTTTGATAGTTGGTGTGCCTGATTTATGGAATGCCACTGAGCACCCAAGATTGTGCAACTCTGAAATAGAGCAATTAATGTCTGCCTTGAGCGTATAACTATTGGCTTGTCACAAAACAGGTGATGAATCCGATTTTTGTGGACAACAGAGGGAGGTGGTGGAGTCACCGTCCTTGGATGTGTTTAAGGAAAGACTGGACGTGGCACTCAGTGCCATGGTGTAGTTGCCACGGTGGTGTTCGGTCATAGGCTGGACTCGATGATCCAAGAGGTCTTTTCCAAGCTGTCTGAGCCAGTGATTGTGACTCCAAGGACCGGCTGCGGCACCCGGCACTCTCCACACGATCCCGCTCCGCTCCCGCGGCCCTCACTCGCCCGCCCCGCCCCCCCGCGCCGACGTGCGCGTGCGCGGAGCGGGCGCGGCGCTCGCCCCTCCCGCCGGGCCGGGCCAGGCCGCGGAGCGCGACGGGCGGCGCGGAGCGGCCGCGCCCGGGCAGGAGCCGCTGCCGGCGGGAGCGCAGCGGAGCCGGGCGGGCCGCGCCATGCGGCTGTGCGGGGCGCTGCTCAAGAGCCCCATCCCCAAGCAGATCGAGTACTACTCGCGCTTCTCCCCCTCGCCCCTCTCCATCAAGCAGTTCCTCGACTTCGGTGAGTGCCGGGGCCGCGGGGTGAGGGGGCGTGGGGGTGGCTGCGGCTTTCCCGGGGAGCGGCGGCGGCGGCTGGCGCGCAGGCCCCGGCTCCTCGGCCGCGGCTCCTCGGCCCGCATCGGGAGCGCGGCCGGGGCCCGGCCCGGCGGCCCCGCAGGCCCGGGGCCCCGCGCTGACACCCGGCCGTGCGCGCTGTCGGTAGCCGGTGGCCAGCAAACAGCCGCTGCTCGCCTCGCCGAGGGGCCAGGAGGGGCGGGCTTGCCCCTCCTTCTTGCGTTATCCCCTGTCACGGGTACCATGGGGATGGGGATCAAAATAAGGGTTCCTGACCTGACGTTTTGTGAGCTTAGCGAGTAAAGGAGAGAGTAAGTTAATGGTCTTGAGCGTGAAGATTTAAATCTACCGTGCAGAGATCGGCTTACTTTAAAGCTCGGGCATGAGCTCTTAACCGCACTTGTATAGGAGACCTGTTTGGGCAAAATTCAGGAACACTTCAGGAAATATTGCTGATGATAAATAGCATTCTTCTTCTCAGAAGCCCTGAAATGAAATCCAGGAGTGGCTTTGTGTTGCTGTTAAAAAACCTGCTTCCATCTAGATAACAATAAACCCATATTTGTATCGGAGGTTATTTGACTCCTGCTCTCTGACACATAAGTTGTTGAGATTTTATTATCGCATAATATTGCTGGTAAATGTAGAGGCCATGTGTAACACCTTGAAGCTTAACAGAGTGTTCCTTCATTACACTCTTACAGTAAAGGTACAAAAGGACAAAAATGAGCTAGATTTCAGCCACAAAGTGATTAAAAGTGGATACAATTGAACAATTATGGCAATGGTATTGGTGAAAGAATGCTGTAAGTACAGAAAGCCAGTAATGGGCTTGATATAGTGTTTCAATGAAACAGGGTTTTGTACTATTAAAAAAAAAAACCCAAACCCCCTTGTGTTCACTTAAAGGAGAACCTGACTAGAAGCTGTGCTTTCTTTCTCTGGTCTCCACTCACCTGAGTTTGTTATCTCTTCCCACCCCTTCCTGTGCTGCTGGGCTTCTTCTCTAGTATTGGTGATTCTTATGCTGTATCTTTCTGTACCAGCAAGAGCAATGGCCTAACACTTAGAATATCTTTATTTTAGCCTTGGCACTAAACAAATTGTGTCACCATTGCCTGTTTGAAATGGGTTTGTAAATTGTTGCTGGGGAAATACTGTTTTTTGTGAGCCTTTTCAGTTGTGATTAGAGAGGTGTAAAGATTTCACGGTTTGCATTAATGCCTTGGATGTTCTGACAAAACTTTGCTTTTTGGTAAGGACTTCTGCAGTTCTGTGTTGTCCTGCATGACTGTTTGCCTTTGGACATCTTTTCTGTGGGAGCCTTTTCATAATGCTGTGTTTGTTTTAACATTGTAGTGTCTGTATTACTTTATGATTAGAAAAGTGTCTTGTGATTCTGCAGAAAGTGGTAGTTTTATTACACAGTTCTAAGCCTGGCTTATGTCACTGGAAATGAACAGAGTGAGAACAGGACGTTATGGCCTGGCCAGCCCTATTCTTTAGATGTGCTCCAGTTGTCACTGGATGTGTCATTGGACTCTTGTGTGTGTGGCTGTGTATTTAAGGCTCTTCATGTCTTAAGGCTGATGGGAAGCTATCTTGTCATTGACATTTCAAACCTCTGAAGAAAAAAAAGTCTATGGTTTAGTCTTGGAAGGTCACCAGGAGTTTCTAAAATTAGTAGTTTTATGTTGTATCAACGTTGTTAAACCTATCACCTTGATCTTAATAAGTCTTACGGGCCACTTAACATCTCCACTTACTCTTTAGTGCCTGTATTTACTTGGGAAAACTCAAGTAGGAAAATTACAGCAGTTTAAGCAAATACATTAAACCCAATGTAGTTACTTAACTGATGTGATCCTAAATGTTTACAGCTTTGGGTAATTTCAAGTTCAGCTGGAGTCTTCAGAGGCCTAGAGGAAAAATCAATATCAAAATGTAAGTGATAATGCAAAAGTTTTCCCACTTGAGGTGTGGAAGGCCTGGACAATTTGCACCATGTCAGGGAACTGTGTTACTTATGTCTGAATTAGCCAAAAAAGAATTTGCTGGTGGCACAGGATACAAGTAGTCAAGAGAGCAAATATGCCAAGCATAAAGAAAGGAGCACGATACTCAAGGTGCAGTTCAGTTGTGTTTGTTCATTTGTAAGAATGTTTGATGGGAAGAAGACACTGTTTTGTGGTCAGTTTATAGAGGCTACTTAGTGTCTTGCTTCAAAAGAAACAGTGTTTTTAATTGAGCTACATGAATGTAGTGCTTCTTTTACAAAAACGTGACTGAATTTTCAACAAATGTTGAAGAACAGTAAGCCCAAAGGAAATGTGTGAATAACCCTTTCATGGCAGTCTGGTTTTGTTGTCTGATGTACATTTCTCATATGGAATTTGCACTTACTGTGATTCAGATTTATGTGAAGAAAGTTTTTTGACTTAATTTCTGACAATAATGAAACTACAGTGCGTTCCTTATGTCTTTCTTTTTTGTATTGGTGATACTGGTTTAGACTAAGTTGACTTACAAATTTGTAAAACTGTGGTGAGCTGGGGGAGAGAAACTTTGTATTTCTTGTGAGCTGAAGAGTCTCTTCAAAGATGGTTGGTGGCAATGTGTATTGAGGTACAGCTTGGGCTTTTTTACTTACTGGCTAACAGTGTGGGTTGTATGGAACACAGTTGTGTGTATAGTGAGGTTGTAGAGTCTCTGTTCCTTTCCAGTGATATAAATTAATGATGTTTATTTTAAAACTTTCTCTGTTTAATTCAGCTATTTAAACCACTATAAGAGACAGTTTGTCTGTTTAAGGTAGCTTGCTAGTATTAAGAACCTGTGAAGCAAACCAGAAGACAGTTAAAGCAGTGACACTCGCTTGGTTTTTGTAGCTGAGTCCTGTTTGTGTCCATGTTCTGTTGAGCTTGCAGCTGTCTTTGTAGCTTCCATGAGTGTGTCAGAGGTTACTGTGCCATGGGCTTGGGACCTCTGTGTCAGAAAATCTGAGTGTTCACACTGTGCAGTTTTTTTGCTTTTTTTTTGTGTGTACATTTTCTGTTTGCATGCTCCTGAATTCTGTTCAGGCAGTTTCTTTTTTTACGAAGTGTATTTCCCAAGATTCTTGTGCAATCTCGTTTCTTTGCAAAAGAGTGACCTTCTGTAAGTGTGTTTCAATATAAACAAATTTTGACCTTGTTTAATGCTAGTATGTCACTCCAGGTTTATCCAGGCCTTAATAATTATTCTGCTCTGGAAAAAAATACAAAACCTACCAATTGGATTCAGCTGTGTAGTTCCAAACTTGTGTAGCTCCTCTGAAAGTTGCTTTGGTAGATTTCCAAGTGCAGGCGTTCCTTTATGACCCAGACTAAATTAATTACTAAAATATCTTCTCTGAAATGAACTTGGAAGTAGAGATGTCATCTAACATTCAGGTCCATGGATCTTTGTACATTTTGGGGGCTAGACTGTTTGAGGAAAAAAAAAGCCCATTCTGGAGATTCATATTGATAGAGCATCTCAATTTAGATTCGATTCAGCATGTAAGGTGGGCCTTAGAGAGTAACAGGTTAATCCAAAATACCCAATACTCTTAACCAGCAACCACACACGTGGGTAACCAGTTGGCCAATCCCTTGCCTGGGGAAGTAATAACCTGTCTGAGGAAAGCAGAGTTGCTTTTCTGAGAGTGTCCTGGTATTTAAAAAAGACACCCAGAGACTTGAGCTCCTGGTGCCTGCACTGCAGCCTATCCTTGGTGTGAGCCAGCCCTGGAGAGCTGCACTAGTGCTGAACCCTGCCCCAGCTGGCAAGCTCCACACAGCTGCTTGCTCATGTCGTCGGGGTACCTCAGTTGTCAGTAAAGTTACTGACAAATGTTTTGTCAAATGAATGGTTGTACTGCAAAGGTTACATATAATTAAGCACAAATGAAGACATGAGTGAAGTGTAAATGGTGTAATCCTTCGATTATGCATGAAAGAGTCATTTGAAGCTGTGCTAGTGCTGTCTTGTGAACGTGTGCCAGGACACTGTACTCATGTAATCCTCTCGTTGCTGGTGCCCAGCTGACCAAGTGTCTGAGACCGATGAGTCTGAGGTGTGTTTTGTCAGAAACACGAACCATCTGCTTTTGGGGCTTGTTTACTACTGAAGCTCTCTTGGCCAGCTGTACCTAGCCCTTTTTGTTTCATGTTTCAAATGAAATGCTTTGGAAGAATTTTGTACCTATGGGGTTACACTTGGTTTTTTGTTAGCCCTTTGAACATGTCATATATTAGTGTTCATGTACTACAGAGTTACTAATGGGTTTGGATAAAAAGGCTGTGCTTGTGCTTAAGACAGAAGATAGTGAATCACAGTGAATTCTTGTTGTGGAATGTGACTTAGGAAATCCTGATTTTGTAGGTTATAATCAAAATATTTGTGGTGACTGCTGCAGTTAGTGGCATTGAAAAATATCACAAAGGTTGTAATTTAGTAATTTTACTGTACTGAGAACAGCTGAGCATGCAGCAGATAATCACAATGAGTGCATGGAGCTGTTGTGCCCTGGGGCATATCTGGAGGAAAATATGATCAATAGATCCTTCTCATTTTTTAAATACAGTTTTTGATATGAAATAGTTTCATTTATGTGGTACCTATTAAATTTACCTGTCTTGGGTAAACATGTAGGCCCCTTCCAAAGGGATATAAAGAGCAAACCAGGTATCGGCATTGCTGTTGGTGGCTGCCAGTTGTACAAGCAGTATGAGATTGGGGTTTTGCAAGAGTGTTAATGCTTCATGTCGCTTTCTTGGTAGAGGCATGGATCTGAGCTGACAGCCTGCCACTGGAGAGGTAGCTGGCAGATACAATTTGAACAACAACATGTGAAGGTAGGAAAGTACAGATCAAAACCTGCCTTATGTCTCCAAATACAATTGCTAATCTTCTTATGGAAGATGGCTGTTGGAAGATTTTTGTACACAAAAAGATATTGGAAGATTTTGATTGTTTTTTTTTTTTTTTTAATAGAACATTAGTGGAAAGACTGTGCATCTACAGCACTTACTTAAAAGTTCAGGGCTAAAAGATATTAAATGATTACCTGCTATTTATTGCTTTCAGCTGTGCTTTTTCTACTGCTCTCTGTGCATGGTCCTTAAAACCTTATGCTTGATTTAAATACATCTTCAAAAAAAAAAAAAGTCCTCTTAGCCCAAATGTTAACCATTGGAATGCTGACCGCTGAGTGGGATCAGGAAGATTAATGCTAGTCAGGCATTACTGTCTTTCATTTTCATCTGACTGGCTTCAGCTTCCATACAGCAGTTTTGTTAGAGCTTTTGTTGGTAGGTTGGGATCCTTTGATGCCTGGAATATTTTCACTATGTGGTATATGTACATTGTGGTGGAGTATCTTTCTTGATTTTGTAAAGATAAATACATTAAATGAGCTATTTCAAGCCTTATGAAAATACCATGGAATTAACTTCTGTGGCTTTTCCAGAATTTTCAGTATTGTTCTTCAAATATGTCTTTTAGAGCTTTAAATAGCATCCCTTTAGGAGTTTTGTGGAACGTTGGAATAAAATTGTTTTACTGCTGTTTAGTTTTTACCTTGAAAGGCTACCCTTTGGTCACAGTGACAGCTGGATGTGCAAGCTGGATTGTCTGCCTGCTTTTTTTCTTGAATTCTTTTGTGGTTATCACCTTCCCATGTTCAGTCCTTCGTTCCCTAGATCTGGGCATGGATAAAGTTTGCATTTCACAACATTAAAAAGGGTTTTCTCTGAAGGGGCTGTAGCACAGCAAGTAAGCTGGAAGCCTTTTTGATGCAACTGTTATTTATAACCTGTTCCTATTTACAACTGCCAGCTGCTGGCAGGCAGTGGTGTTCCAATACTATATATAATATTGAAGGGTTTTATAAGGCCTAATATTGATTGTTTTGAAGGTCTGGAAGAGTCATTGTGGTTAGGTAACTTTGTTCAGCAGCCACTACTAAACTGTGATATGATAGAGATATTTGTGTGTGGGAGTATTGTGTAATACTAGACTGTCGTGCATTTCGTTTACAGAATTATCTGTATCAGTCACTTTTACAGGCTGTTCATTCAATAAAGGAATACTTAATTTCTGAGAGTAATTGAGATTTTATATATATTCTGAATTCAGTATTCTAGTATAGTTACAGTACAAATTCCATAAATTGCTGTAGATGATCAAACTGGATCACCAAAGTAATTTTTTTTTCTTCCTCATAAAACCTAAGCACTGGAAATTCTGCCTTCAGTAGGTGGTTTGGCTGGCCACTCTTGCCTGTAAGCATAGCCTAGTAGTTTACAAGTGAGCATCCTTCAGCTGATGGAGTTGCTTGAGTTTGGTTTCCCAAAACAGCCAAAAATTTCTCAATCTGTATTCTCTTTGTCTGTGGACTGATCAGAGGAGCTGTGCAGTCGTCTGTCTTGGGATGCTGGGAAGGGGAGATGATGTTTCCCTGCACATGTGCATGTCTGCATGCTTGAGGTTTTTTTTTCCCTGAAGCTGATACGGCATGTAAGCATGTAAACTACATGTATGGCATGTAAGCTGAATGTCTTGGGTGATAGAGAGAGGACAAGAACTCCTCATCTGCATGAAGCAGTAAACAATGCCAGTGAGTTTGTTTATTTATTTTTAGCAAGAAGCAGAAGCAATGGAGAATGCTGCCTGATAGAAGTTGTGGGCTTGGGAAGCTTCTTTCTGGAAGGACAAAAAGATAGGATTTGTAGCTCTTGAAGATCTAAGAATGAATGGGACATGTTTTTCTTCTAGCAACTGGTAGAAATTGTTGAAATGCCTGCTTTAGAGTAGATTAAAACTAAAAAGGAGACACCTGAAAATCTGAGATTAAACTTTGATTAAAATGGACATGAATTTGATAGCATTCCTTCTCTGGAGTGGAAGAACTGACAGCCAGTGATTTTAAATTAGCGTAACTTCTACAAGCCGAGAAAACAGTTTGGTAGGGTCTCTCCTAAGATATAAGGAGGAGTATAAGATGATCTGTCAGTTTGAGAAAGAGCAATTCTGATGCAGACAAAAGATAGGAGAGCAGTAGAGTAGTGTTACGAAGTCCAGAAATACTGTTGATTAAAAAACATCGTATGAAAGCGGGAAGCAAGGACATCTGTCTTGGGTTGCAGTACAAATAACAGTCAAGGTGAGAAGTCATGGGATAGAAAAGCAGATAAAAAGATGTTGAGATAGTTTAAAGTAATTGGGGAGAATGCAGAAGTGAAACATTTACTTGATGAAAGTAA
The DNA here is from genome assembly GCF_041296385.1 of Aphelocoma coerulescens. Taxonomy (NCBI): domain Eukaryota; kingdom Metazoa; phylum Chordata; class Aves; order Passeriformes; family Corvidae; genus Aphelocoma; species Aphelocoma coerulescens. The sequence continues at coordinate 13,517,914 of NC_091013.1, read as the reverse complement.
GTACATAATGATAAAGACTGTTGAATTCATCTTTGCTTTGGTCTTCAGAAAAAGATGAATTGTATCCAGAAACATAAAGGAAATCACAACTCTCCCCTGACCCAAATTTTAGATAAGCTGAAATATGTCTAGATCCTCTTGGCCTAGTGGGTTCCAGCAGAAGTAAATCAGTTCTGTGTGTTGTGAGTAGCTGAACACTTTCTTCTGCAAATGTATGTGGCCTGGTGCAGCACAGCTGGTGCTTACGGGTTTCATGGAAATAATGGATGGCCCCAGCATTGTGGAAGTGGGAAAAAAACACTGTTTGTCTTTCAGGGGAGAGGAAGAGGAGGACATTAGAGTTAAGTCAGGTTGACTGAAGTAACTGAAAAAGTAATGGAGCTGATAATGAAGTAATACATAGATAAGCACCAAGAGATAATAAGGTAGTAAAGAGACAAAAAATTGTGTTGGCCTGGTCTAATTTCCAAGTTAATTTGGTGTGTGCTAAGGCAGTAGCAGTAGGTGCTGTATCTGGCCTTTTATGAAGTTTTGGCACAGCCCCATGTGACATTCTTAATTAAAAACAAACAAAAACCCCCTCAATTACAAAATAATGGACTAACTTCAAGGTGAGGTTGTTGTATCATAGCTGTTCAGTGTTATGGTAGGTTGACCCCATCCAGTAGCTGGGTGCTTGCTCCCCTCCTTCCGCCCCTCACTGGCGTGGGGAGAGAATAGGGAGGGCAGAAATGAGAGAATTTACGGATTAAGAACAAGACAGTTTAAGAAGTAAAGCAAAGAGGAAGAGAAACAAGTGATGCACGGGCAGTCACTCACCACCCCTAGGAGCAGAGCTGTGCTCAGCCAGACACCGTGTGATGGACATCTTGGGTGACAAAGCCAGCCAGTTTGTTACTGCTGGGCATGGCATCATGTCATATAGAAGAGCCCTTTGTCCAGCTCAGGTCAGCTCTCCTGGCTCTTTCCCCATCCAGCCTGTTACCCACCCCCAATCCTACTTGCTGGGATAGGGACTGAGCGCAGGAGAAAGAGAGAAACCCTTCATGCTGTGCAGGGCCTGTTCAGCCAGAGCCCAAACACGACTGTGTCACCAGCACTTCGAGTTACAGCTCCAAGGCACAGCCCCCTCTGGGGCACTGTGAGGAAAGGAAAACTGGCTCCAGCAGCCAGCTCAGTACAAATGTTTATGAAGAACAATTAATACGTATGTTGCACTAGCAGTCATTGATCTTCACAGGACTGTGTTGTGAAGAGTGAATGGTATGTCTCCAGTCCCCCATAACTCAAATCAGTATAAGCCATCATAATAATCCATCAATATAATCCATCATAGGCATAGATTTAGGGATTGTTTTATCTAATTCCACAGTTACTATATTAGAACAGCTTTTCTTGTTGCCAGCTATGCTTAATATAATGGCCTTTTTTAAAAGCCACCTTTTTCTCATAACTGCTGAAGTATTTTAGAGGCTACTACTTACCCTTTAAAAAGTACACTTGTTTTTTTGTGTTTTTCCGGAGTCAGGTAAATGTAATTTTTCTTTTTGGAAATGTTAGGTTGAAAGGATGAATTAGAGCACTGAACTGTGACTCTTGAGGCATAGTTCTCCTTTTTCTGATGCTTTTTGTGTTATAAGAGGCTATTTTATTGGCTCCTGTTTCCTTTAAACCTTTCTATGTAAATGTGACATTCTCTTACATTTCTTTGTTCTGTTTAAATTATTTTCTGTTAGTTTGTAGTCAATATAAAAAAAGTGACACAGTATTATAAATACTTTCACTGACTTAATTCATTAAAATAGTAGGCTTGTGCAAATTACAATTGGTGTTTTTCAGAATTAGGTTTAAGACTGTGAATCGACAAGCAGAATTTTTTTGCTAAAACTAATCTACATTTTAACTGCTGCTTGTTTGTTTTAGTCCTTGTTTATGCTTTTCTGCAAGATTTTTATAGACTGCAAAAATACCTTCCGACTGATAACTAGCAATGACATAGAGGAATCCTCTAATCTTTTTTGTAATGTGGTTTGTTAATTATCAAAAGTGTTTTGAAACAAGATGTTTAACAGTCTAATGAGTTTCACCTCGGTGAGACTAAAGGGAAACTGGAGCATGTGGTATTGGCAGTATTTTTATGTAATTGGTTTTAACTGTGTGAGTCTTTGCTCATGAACATTAATTTTATTTATGCTGGGGATTTGGAATAGCTTTTCCTTTGGCAGGTTTACAGGAACTAAAGGATAAAGCAGGGATTTGTATTTTTCTGGAATGGTTAGAGAGAATTATGGAAGTTTTTCATAAAGGTTAGGAAGGAAGTTGTCAAAGTTGTGAGAGCTTATAGAGAGTGTTAAAAATTTGGAACATCTAATTATAATCTTCAAGGTGAAACAGATTTTTACCTCTTATGGGAGGAAAAGGTGATTATAACACCCAAGAAGCAAAACTCAGTCTTTTCTGGTCAGTTTATTGTAACAGAAGCTGATCAGAGCAACAAAAGGGGAATAAGGTTTCTTTGGTTTGGTGCTTTAAGCCTCATCTACATCTAAAAAACCAAGTTTTAGATTTGTTTTAAAATTTTGAGTCTCACCAGAGCAAAACGTGAGATTTGTTTCATCCAGGATCTCCTGTTTGAAAGCCACAGAGCCCCTTGGCAGTGGAGGCCAGGGCTGCTGTGCACCTCTGACCTGCTCTGACTGGCTGCTCCCTGCTTAGGGCTCAGGAGTGCTTGTGGAAGAGGAGCTGATACGCTCTGAAGAGAGAGACACGTTGTTTTGGTTTTGTCTGTTTTAGAAGCCCCTTGTGCCTGGCTAGGGAAGGAGTGTGGTTTGCATAGATAGTTCTAAGATCAAGAACCTGATCAGGGCCATGGTTTCTCCTGAGAATGTTTTGGCTCTTTGCCTGTCATTTTCTGTGGGGAGTGCCCATGATACAGCAAGACAAAGCTTTTGTGCTAAAATGATTCACCTGACTTCCAGCCTACTCCCAAATTGCTCAAAGGAAAGACAGCCTTGGGTCTATATGTCCAAAAATAATACAGCCTGCAGGTAATTGGTTGAGTGCCTCTGCATTAAACTTTATAGATACTTTTGGTTACTGTGTTATCTCTTGGCAAAGGCATTAAAATACTCAAAAAATTATTTCATTAGAAGTGAGTGGTAAGCAGCTAAACATTAGTTTTAGATCAGGGAAGCTTATGTTAAAAATTCACTCTTTTATTTTAATTTGGGTTGTTCTGTTTAACAGTACACGGTGCTGGTTTACAGCTTTGACAAGTGGTTATCTGATAATCCATTCCTCTTGAGAGGGACAGATATGTCTTCACTTGGGTCTTTTCTGTGGCAGGAAGGCTGTGGCTTTAGGAGTTAAAATTGATTGCAGTGTATTGTGCATCTGTTAGTTCCTTCTGTTGTTCCTGTTCAGCAGTAAGTTAAGCTGCTTTCCAGCACAGTCGATTTCATTCAGAGCACCATTTACTTGAAACAGGCTTACTGGAGTTCACAAGTCATATATTGTTGTTAATACTATTATTATTTATTATTAAATTAGTGTATAGCTAATGTGAGTGTAAATGTAATGATTCACTCCATGTTGAGCTGTCCTGCTGTGCTAAGGACAGCTAGCTGACATTTTTTCTTTACCTGCATTTATATGAAAACATGAAATGACTTTTTCTCGATGCCAGTGGTATTCCTTAACATGGGCATAGTAATTAATACACATAAGATATAAACCAGCTCACTCTTAGGGGTTTTGGAAATAAGTGGAGGTAAGTATGTTTTTCTGTGTATAAATTCAAGAACAGCTGTATTTATTTTTTAACTTCTTAAGTTCAAAAGTCTAGACCTTGATTATGAATGAGATTTGGTCTGGTCATTCAGATAACAGGATATAGTCTAATGTATTCTCCTGATGAATGCTGTACTGAAATTTTCTTTTAGAGCAGAAAGTGAGCATTGCAGTTGCCCTGCCAGTCAAAGCTTGAATGTGTTGTTAGTTGAATTGCATGAATTGGAAATGGTTTATTAAGCTCAACTGTTTCAGTACTTCAGCCCTTGCTTTATCCATATGCTGTGACACGTGACTGTTGGAAAGTTTTAACTGGAAGGCTAAATAATGTGAGCTCCCTAGTTTGGATTGCACTTAGCAATGGAATGGCACAGAGTGCAAATCAATGGCCATACAGTGGTAACAACTGAGTTCTCATTTGTGAACATAAACCATGTAGATTGAGAAGACTCAAGCACCGCTATCAGTGTGCTTTCCCTTAGGCTGAAAAGGCTCAGCTAGTCATGGGAATTGGACTGAAGAAGATAAGCAAGTATTTGGGAAAGATTACTTGCAGACTTCAGTTCCTCTGGCTTTAGGCTGGTTGTCTGGCAGTAGTTGTTTGACACAACTTAATTGACTTCATAAAAGTGATATGTTTATTATAGTTCAGTAATATGTAAAAAATATTTTTTGTTTTTAATTCTTCAAGTTTCATTTTTTGAAACTTCAGAATTTCTCTGACATAGAACCAGTCTCTTAATGTGCCCATCATGTGTGCCAAGTGAAGCATGCCCATAAAACAGGACACTTCCATGAAACAATTGCAAGGGTTGGTGGAATTAGCCTTAGAGAGCAGTAATGGAACTTGGGCTGAAGCTTAATCCTGATGTGTCTAAAAAGAGGCTGAATACCTGAGGAAGTGTGGGTTGGATTCTTAAATTTCAGATCCTCCATCTGCAGGGTACCTATGTCGGAACAGCTGTGCAGGCCGTGGTTGCTGTTCTGTTGCACAGCGTGGCAGGTCCAGTTTCAAAATGCAGGTTTCTAGGATGCAGTCTGTGGTAGGGAGTGAGGGTCAACAAGAGTCAACACCTCCTGTTACATTGTATGTTCTTTTTCCACTTGCTTCATCATCTTCATTGGGGTTTACAAAGCCCTGTCTGGTACCCAGCAAACAAACCCTGTATACTTTTTGTGGGATTGGTATTTTTAGTGCTTGGTGAGATAAATATCTAAAGGGTATGCTGAAAATATAATCATTCCCATTGGGGAATAGGAATGATTTTGGACTTGGGCTTGTTTTGCTGAGTTTGTTTTGTAGTCATATTTCTTGGGACTGTGCAAACATAACTTGTTTGTCTTTTGTTAAATAGCCCATGCTCCTGAAATGGTGTGTAATCGTTGAAATTCAACTGTTCTTAAGTTCTGCTTTCCTACGTTCAGCAGCAAGTTATTAGTTTTAGCTTTTGCTCAGTCTGCTCTGATGCACTGATCTTTTTGCATATTCTTTTGAAGATTTCTTCATCCTTCTACTTCACTTTGTTTTGTTTGCCTATACAGGAGCTATAAAACATTCTGGAAGCTCAAGAGAAGACAGTATATGTGGTTGATCACTCCTGTTTTCCTGTCTTTCTTCTTTTGTTTTGCCCTATCTAAAAGCAACAGTAGTAGTTTCTGATCTTGTTTCTATGGATTCTGGATAAAGTCCCTTGTCCCTGGTAGGCAACAGGTGGGACTTTGAGTATTAAAGTAGTACAGTGTCTGTCTCTGGTGTTCAATACGTAGTTATTGGAGAGAACTAGACCTCTGCCTGCAGTGAAAAGACTGAAAAGAGCACTTTGTCTCTTCTTATCCTGCCTCCTCTGACAGATGAGTGTTAATATTCAGAAACTACTGATGCTTTTATGATGTGACCTTGGCAGCCCAGTGACAACCTGGGGATGTGGCAACTGTATTAGGTTTCTGAGCTAGGTGACTTTGATCATCATTGTGAAGGACTGTTGCTGGAGTCTGTTTTCAAGCAGGTATTCATGAATGTGGGAATCTGGCAGCTGAACTGAGAAGTTTATGATCTCATGCTGCATTTCTGCCCTCTTCTGCAGCAAAATGGAGGTTTGTGTGGAGCCTTCTGTATGGAACTAATCCTTTTGTAAAGTGAATCTTGGACAGTACAGTATTGCTCTGTCAGTTTGTAGAATTTGCCAGAACTGGATCAGGGCCTGCTGCATGTGTGTGAAAAGCCTCTGTATTGTTTGTGTCTCTTGTTGCAGGACCCAGAACAAAAGTTTGGTCTAAGTGCAGCTTTGCAAGAGTTGTCTAATTTGCTTTTTGTTTCTTAGCACTGTGGAGTAAAAGGTAAAAGTGAGAAGGAGAAGAGATGAGTAAATGTTAGAAGAGTTGAATCCAGAGAGGAGAAAAGAGAGTAGTAGAGAAAACAGAGTAGAACTCTTTCCTGAGTTTCCTCTGAATGGAAGATCCACCAGTGATAACACTGATGTATAAACCTGAAACATTCCACTTTTAATCTTTTCCCTTCTGATGGCATTACATTTAGAAGTTCTAATGCATTCAAGTCTGCTTTTGTGACCTGTGCTACCTCAGAGGTTCTGGGTCATCTTTTATTAACATGTTTTTCTTAAATTTTTTTCTCCCTCTGATACCTATCTAGTTGAATAATTGGCATGACTCATTTTTGGTGGAAACATGTAACACTTTTTCATATCTGGAAAAATTGATTTAATATTAAATGTATTCTGGGTGAGCTTTTTCTGAAATTTTAATGTGTTACTCTTATTTAAATAAGTCTACTTATATTTTCAACTTGTGCAGTGGCACATCATTCTTCAGGTGTATCATATTTCACTGCATAAGCAAATCCACCAACATTGACTCTCGTGAACAGTGACCATTCCAAATGCAGCAGTGTTTGTACAGGTACCATTCCCACTGTATTTTTACAAACCCTGTGTCTGTCATGCATAAGGCTTTTACATTGAAGGTTGTCCGTAGAATATTCTTCACTGACCTTGCTTTGATGTAAAGTCCAGAAGATTGCTGCTTAGATTTTTGTTTTACTGATGTATTTTCTTATTTTTGCGATGTTGAAGACTGTGTGTGTTGACAGTCCATTACATTGACTTGTTCTTAAATGAAGGAGTCTCAAGATTGGCATTGCAGTCTCTCTTTGGTGTTAGTTTTGAACTGAAGATTTGAAAGTGGCAGAGAGGCAGCTACAAATAAGTTTTTCTATGTGACTTCTGTATAGGGTGACTGATGAGCCCAGACAGGTAAGATTGTTCAGAAGATTGAAGGTGGTAGAACATTTATTAAACAGTTTCTTTTTTAAACCTGTGGTGACACTTGACATTTCTTTCAGTTTTTGTGCTAGCTATGCGTTCAGTAGTAATAACTTGAGGATTAGTTCCTTCATAAATACCTTGCTTTTCATTGTCATTTTTCTGTCAAAGTAGCTATTATTGTATAACTTTATGCAGTCTGTGCTGTGTTTTTGCTAACTCTGACTTGCTTCAGAGTTCCCACTTTTTACTTGTTTCCCTGTGCAAAATTGCACTGCTTTCTCTTTGTGGGTTTCATATTGACAAAATATGAAGTGATCACTTTCTTCCTCTTGGGTCATGAGAGAATTAGGGCTACAAAGAATGTTAGGCAGTGTTCAGTCTAGCCTCATTTCAGAGACTGAATCAACTAGCTTAGTGTAATTTTGGCAGATGCCTACCTTTTTAAAAGAGATGTAAAAGAGATGCCTAAATCAGATCAGGTTGCTCTCTTTTACAGTGTTTACCATGAAGAAGTTTCTGCATATTAAGACTTGAGTCTTCTGCAGTTTGAGTCTAATGCTTGTTTGGTTCTTGAAGGACAAGGTTACTGGTGCCTCCTCTGTAGTGAACTGTTGAGGCCTTGGAGAACATTGCTGTGTTCTTTATCTACTTCTTCTTAGGTAAATCCATCAGATTCACTCATTCCTCTGTCACAGACTGTTTTATTGTTGTTATCTTGATTTCTGTTGCATCCGTCTGTGTTTTTAGAAGATGCTCAGAAATTCATGTAATTTACCCATAGAGTGGGATTTTTTATGCATGCTTTTCCTTTATCCTGTTGGGTCAAATTCTTAAGTTGCAGGCATTGTAGCTATGATTTTGGAGTTTTTTAGTCACCTTGAAGATGTAACTTCATTATGAGTAAAAATCTGTAGATAATCTAGCCTCTTGACTCTGAATTGACACCATCTCTTAGAAAATGTAATTACTTTACAGGGTTATTTTCTACCAGGAAGAATAGTATGGGATTGCTTTGTTCCCTGCAGTAGAGCAGACTTGTAACAAAGAGGTTTTATCTCTCTGGTTTGTTCTTTTTGTTGCCTTAATGTGATACTTATTGAAAGAAACTTGTTTCAGTGCCTGACTTAAGAATTTGGTCTGCACAATTATTCCACTTAAAGCCACAAAACTGCATTATTGTTCAATTGCAATCAAATATTGCTGTTTTACAGACAGCGGGAAACAAATGGTGGTGGTGTGTGCAAAATTCTGAACCCTATATATCATGAGATGCTTTCCTTGCTTTCTTTTCTTCTTGGCTTTGTGGATAAGAAATATTTCACTTTGAGTTTTCTAGTATTTCCATTTTCAGATTTTTAAAAGCATACTTTTAAAGAGTTTCAAGTTTTTGGAAATAAAACTAGGTTTCCACTAGGGCATAGGATGACTGTTCATTCTTCCATTTGAATTTGTACAATGGTAAGCATATATTTGTATTCTTGAGTAATGTATTAAGGATTGCAGTGTAAATCAAGGAGGGATTATTCACAAATTTAACTTTCGCTTTAACCCTGAGAGTGTGATTTCAAATTCTCTTCAACTGAAACTGATAGATTTGGACTGATTTTAGCCTCTGGTGTTTAAAACAAAAGCCTGATTCTGGCAACGTGTATTGACCCAGCTGGAGTCAGAACAAAATCAAGAAAGATTGCTATATATTTTGAAAAATAGATGGAACGACTAGATCAAAATTAAAGCCAGCCTTTGAAAAACAATTAAATGTGACTATAGGCTAAACCTGCAGAAGTCTCATTGCAGCTTATTAGAATGCTGTTTCTGGAAATATGTTTAGAACTTACTTTATCACACATGCAACTGTCATATAATTTATGATCAATTATATTAAGAAAATACCTAACATACAGACTAAGGGGTTTTTTTACTTAGTCTGATGTCCCTTCTTTTGATGGATGTGGTTGTACAGGTGTTGCTGTGAGGAACAGCAGCCAAGGAGCAGTGTTAGGACACAGTTTGCTTTTGCTTTGAAAGCTGGAGGGTATCTAATTACTGCTGACCCTAGTGGGTGGTACCATTCTCTCTTGCCCTGCATGTGCTGCCTGGCAGGCAGGTAACTGACCTGATGCTAAATGCTGAAACAGGTCTGTAGAGGCTCTCAGATAAACTGACTAGCTGAACAGCTGATACAAGGACCATGTGCCCCAAACCAAACAGATGAGCTGAACTTAAGCTGAAGCAAGCCTGTAAGCTGGGAAGGCTTAAACCAGAGCTTCCTTTCCTTTTCCTGCACTGAGCATGCAAGGGAACCCCAAAGGGCTCTGTACCTAAAATGTAACTGTACAACAGGGCAAGGCAGCTCCTTAAAGAGATGGTTTAGAGCTGCTGGGGTGAGACAGGTTGAATAGAGATATGCCCTTGCATGTGGGAGCAGAGGAAGTGGGTCTTTTCAGCCAGTCCTCCTTTCCTGTAGCAGCTTTTGTTGTTTGCCTTGCACAAATCCATGGGCTATGGGTTCTTTTTCATAATTTTCTTATTTTCTGTATGGGCTGTCTTTCATTCCTTTTGTTTTTTATTGCCTAGAGAATAACTGAACTTGCTGTCAGTCACTCTTGGGAAGAAGCAGTTGTTGTCTTTGTTCTGAGGGGTTTTCCAGCTCAGAAGGTATAGGCTGAGCTAAGCCGGGGAGTCTTTCCTGCTGTTCAGCCTCGTGTCTCTCCTCTGTTGTAGGTGAATTGGTATCTGACTTACTTGAAGAATTGAGCTCTGGAATCATTACTGTGCTTCACAGAAAACAATGTAATGTCTTGTTTCCTTTGTCTTAATTTTGACAGGATGTGTGTATTTGTAATTGAGATGTGAAAATGCGAGCAAGTAAAGTAGGTCCAAATGTTTGCTGGAAGAACTGTAATGGAATTGATGGCACTATCAGAATTTAATGACCCCCAGATTGATGATACCTAAATGAGCAAGAAGAAAGGGAAATGCTAATCCTTCCTGCATATTCCCCAAGATAATGTCAGGGTTTGGGAACTAATCCATCAGTGCGTGTTACCTATGCAAAGAAGGTGAAAACTCTGTGATTATAATGGGACTGTCTTTAAAAGTATCTCCTTGATTGTGCTGGTTGCACTGTACTCGAATCTTTCAAATTGCAAATCTCAGTGATTATGGGCCTAGCAGTGCTTTTAACACTTTCTGGTTTGCTTGAACATAATTTATGGCTCTTACATTATGCCTCCACTCAGAAATTTTGCAGATGGTTGAACTGGTTATCATCACAAAAGAACATTTGCTGTCTTGCTAGATGAAAGCAGAATACTGGCTGTTCATTACAAGTAAAACATGGACTTCTTAAAAAATTTAACTTACCTGGACTCTTTAGAAATTAGTTATGATGGGAACTTTACCCACTTGTTAAATGCTGCAAAATACAAAAAACTATGTAAAGTAAGGTCTGATCTTCTATCTAAACTACTTGGGCAAGTGTCTTAATACCTTGTGCTTTTAAATATTTGTAGCTAAAATTTTATAGGTATCTTTAGTAGCTACTTTAGCTTAAGATTGCTCTTAGTCATGTCAGTCTTTCAATTTGTATAGGGTGGCTTCAGAGAATGAAGACTGTTACAACTAGGTCTGCAGGAAGGTATTGTTATTTTGCTGGATCCATTTATTTGCTTTCTGACTGTATGGTCGGGGGGGGGGGGTTAATGTTTTATTTTCAAAATACTAGCCTAGATAAAAATGTGTTTTAAAAGTGAAAGTTAAAGGTAATCTTAGCTGAGGCCTTTCCAAATGGGAATGTGGTGATAAGCACTGGTCTTTCCTTCCAGGTCTCTAGTGAGAATCTTATAGGCCAATCCCAGGAGGGATGACAGCCTGTGCTGGTCTCACCAGGTGCTGCTCAAATGTTAAAGTACTTAAGTTTGAACAACTTGTGACATGAAACATCAGCAAACTGTTGTCACAGTTTTGGGCTTTCGTTTTCACTCCTTACCCTCTGTTACGTGTGCAGCGTTTACTTTTTAAAAGCTCATTACTATAAAAGTTGTACTGATGAAAGCTAGTATTTTGGCGTCATATTTCCAAGTAATATCAAGTATTTGATATTTGATGAATTTTATTTCTATGATGAGGGATTTATGTGAGAGAAAATGAGATGATGTGAAATGTGCAAGAATGTCAGACAAAAAGGGTTAAGCTCTAGGAAGGCAAAAGTTTAAAATGTGTCTCGTGAGAGGAAAGTAAAGGTGGGTACTGAAATTGCTTTAAAGCTTTTTATTTTCACAAGTGTTTTTTTTTTTTTTTAAACTTCTAACATTAGGAAGTCTAAAATTTGATCTGCTGCAATGGGCATCTGTTTTTCCTTCTTACTGACAGGTCGTGATAATGCCTGCGAGAAGACTTCATACATGTTCCTGCGGAAGGAACTGCCTGTGCGACTGGCAAACACCATGAGGGAAGTCAATTTGCTGCCTGATAATTTACTGAACAGGCCTTCGGTTGGGCTGGTGCAGAGTTGGTAAGTTTAAAAAAAAGTGGATTGAAAAGTTACTGCAAAACTAACGCTGTATGTGTTGTTTTGCTCGCAACAGAGAATTTTTGAATTTTTCTGAATCGGTTGGTTTTCTGCCTTGAATTGTTTATAGTATGTCGTGTCAAATGAGGTTTCATTTTTTTCTGTCTGATGTTGAGTATATACCCTAATCTGGATCCTAGCTAAGGATTTGTAAGTTACTCTTGTGAGTTAGTAAAAACATACTGTTGTCTCCCAGTTAATTAAAATGAGTCTGTAACTTCCAAGAGCAAGCTTTTTTAACATTCCTTACTGTATTGCACTCATGGCTTCTTGAAATAGCTGTTCTTTCTCTGTATTCTTCCTTTGTCAAAAATATTGAGAGAAAATTAAAACCTCCGCTATTTTTCTCACTGCTAAATGTCTAAAAACATAGCCTGGTATTCCATGAAAGTTATGGGATGGGTCAAAAATCTGGTGTCATCCAGTAAACTACAATCTCCATTGTAATAACCAGCGTGGATCCAAAGTGATTCAAGGTCCTGTCGTCTTTTCCACAGTAATTAATTTCTAGCCTAATTGCATGTTCGGTGAGATTTAGAGACTGCTGCCTTGGATGTATTAAGCACTAAAAAATTGTTGTTCATGGGGTATTTATTGTCCATTTACCAGTTAATACTTTTCCAAAGACTTGTTGTAAAAATATCTTTGCAGTATGCAACAGAAGTCCCTTTGTGAGTAGCAGCTTATTTAACTGTAAAAGCAGCTAATGTTGTAGGCTTGTGTTAAGTTCAGTCATAGCATTGAGCCAAGAGGTTTTGTGCTGACTGTACATTGACTGGGTGTCATATTTACCAAGCTTCAGACTTAGAAAATGTAAATTAGGATATGTGGTATTGTGTTTGTCTTTGCAGGGTTAACACTGGATGTCTTGATGACCACTTCAAGTATAGTGATGAAGTGCTTGAAGTGAGTGTAAATGCTGTGGAGCCACACAATCACTTTGTGGTTAAGTGGTGGCTTGCAAGGTTTGAAGGCTTGTCTGTCTGATGTCACCGGAAGTTGTTATGTACATAGAAAAGAGTAGATAATATGCAGGCCTTTTAGGCGTTTCTAATCTGGTGGACTTGTAGAGCTGTCTTTAATGAAATGTGGACAAATAGATGAATGAAAAAAAGGAAATAATTTTTCTGTAGTGGCAGCAGCATAATACTTCTAGTCCAAATGTCTGTGCTGTGGCTTGTGCTTCTGCCCTGCCAACACAGAACTAAACAACATTTGGATCCCTCTGGCAAAGGAACTGAGCGGGTGTTCAGAGTGGAGGGACCCTTCAGAATTTTTGTTGAAGGTGTTTGAGGACTCATGTGATGCTTTCTATGGTCACAATAGAAACTACTGATTAAAAAAGGAAAAAAATCCCCAAACTGCAAATGAAAAAAGCAGTATCAAGTGTTATATGACAATATGATTTGCACTATCACACCTGTAGACCAATAGTTATCTGCTGAATAGGCTAAAATACCAAACTGTAATGTGGTGAAGAAGGTGGAGTGGACATCAAGCCCAGAGATGGAAGCTTGAAATCAGAATGTTTTCTGTAATTTTCTTCTAATTTTTGATCCACACTTAACTAACAGTTTTTGTGGAAAGGAGTATTTTTGTAGAGATTGTGTGAGAATATTTTTATGATCGTATGTCAAAGTAATTGTACCATTTTTTTCCTGTGATATTATAGGTGTTGAATTTAAAGAGCTTAGTTTTTATTTTCTGCTTGGAGGTTTTTAATTGCTTATCAAACCTCTAGTTTGTAAGTCCTGATGATGAACCTTGGGGAAAATTTACTTCTAAATTTATCTTCTAAAAAGACCAAAACAAAGATTTTATTAACTTCAGTGTGAATGACCTTGAGTATTATGCAGCTAGGGTGATAGCACATTTTGAAACATATTTATAGTTTCTTAATCTAAAGTTTAGAGATACCTAGAGTGAGATTCCTGAATTTACATAGTAAAATAAATAAATATAAGTTAAGCTGTTCAGCTGTTTTGTGGGCTTGTAAAATGAAAAAACCTCTTTTTGATGCACTTCAAAACTACGCTATAGGTTGAGAAAGCTTGGCAGTTCATTAATATGCAAACAAAAATCTGTTGTACATTTGCTACAAGAGAGCAAGACATTTAATGCATTATTCACTTTAATATATTTATTTGCTAATTTTCAGTAATTTATATAGTCACAAGCATGTTTGTTTTATTTTTGCTACCACTAGAAAACTTATTTTTTTATGTACTTTTGGTGAGACTCCAATTAGCTGGAGCTTTAACATTTGAGTTCCCAATCTATTCCTTAATGCCAGCATGCCAAAAAAGAAAACAAAAAGGTCCTAATCTTTAAGATGGGTTTTATTAGACTTCTAAATTAAAGTGGCTTTGTAAATAGAGGAATAAGAAATCAAGTTAACCCTGCCTACACTACAGCATGGATCCTTTCCCATCAATCCTCTGTGCTTCCAGTCATCAAACATTCTGGATTTTTTCCGTTTTCTTGCCCTTTATGGCTCCCTTGGGAGGCAGCCTCATTTTGTCACTCCCTGCTGCAGGCAAGGCCTGTTCTTTCCTTCTCCAATCCATCTCCATGGCCATGCTGGAGGCACTTTGCTTCCTGTGCTTCGCTGCCTATCAGATTTTACAACTGAGTGCTTGATTGCTCTTGGGAAAGGTGCTTGTTGGTTTTTTCTCTTTCTTTTCTGGGCTCCTTAGCTTTATGTGTGCAGCACTGAGGGAGAGACAAGACCACTGTCCTTCCTTTTTACTGCTCAGCTGCACCTTCCTGAATAAATCTGGCATTGCCCAAAGAGTGAACTCTGAACAAACCAAAAATAATAGTTCTGCATTTCAGTAAAGGTAAAACATCAGGTCTGTCCCAGTTCAAGTTCATAGCTTAGTTTTTGTGTATCATTTGCGTGGAGTAGGGAAGGAATAAAGTGAATCAAGACAGTAATGCTGTCTTGTTATTATGTTTTGGCTGTGAACTGCAATGGTTCCAAACAGCAGACAGATCAATCAGCACCTTGTTTTCAGCTTTTCAAAATTAATGAGCAACTTGCTTGGTCCAAAGAAGTGGGCCTTTTTTAGGCCAGCTTTGAGAGGGCACTATAGCTAAAGTGCAGGTAGGATACAGTACATATGGCATAATTGTATAATAAAGGATATGGTCACTAATGTGATGAGGGAAAATAGTTACAATAAAACCTTACAATGGATAAGGTTAAAGCTTATAAAATACCTAAAGTAAGTGTGAGGTTTGCACAGTATGTTAGTTATATGTAAAATTCACATTTTATTTAGCCCTGGACAAATTGCTCTATTTTTCTTTAGTGCTTTTCCTTGGAATATGCTATAAATTTCTCTCTTGGGAAAGACCCATTAAAGAAATACATACAGTTTGGGGATTAATAATTGTTTTTTTCTCTTATTTTCTTCATTGAGACTATGCTATCAAGATTGTGTTACCATGGAGATTTGTTTTATCTTTTCAGTGCTTTGGTATTAGAATGATTGTAAAGGAAAATCTTAGTGAAATACACATCAGGGAAAAAGCAGAAGTATCTTGCATGAATTAAAAAAAGAAAAGAAAACCCAGAGTTGACATTATGGGATTTTGCAGTGCTTTCATGTATGCAATGTGCCATTCTAAAATTATTGCGTTTGGCAGACTAACAAGAATTCAATCTACGTGGCAGTAATTAACAGAAGAACAAGGCAAAAGGGTGCTTGAAACCAAAGAGCTTGACCAATTGTAGTGTATTGTGATGATAAATTAAAAACCAGAAAGACAATATGTTTGAAGGGCATAGGCTTTGATTTCTGTTTTTGGTGACTCACCAAATACTGCAAAATATAACTGACATTCTCTTTTTCTCATATATGCTGGATTTTTTTATTTTTTGTGGATTTGTATTCTGTATAGTTGTATTGATTTATTAATGACACAGCAAGTCATGCATTATTCTGGTACTTTTTTCTTTTGTTCTTTCTGGCTTGTAATTGTGTATGAATTATGTTTAAACATCACAAGGTCTTGCTTTTCATTGCTTGATAAATCCTGTAAGTTACCACCTTTATTTATCCCTCTCTGCAGCTATAATTCAAAAGAAAATGCAAGGCAGTAGATGGATTGTATGAAAAGGGAATGACTTTTTCACACAACTTTTATAGGAATGTATTACTGAGTGCTCCCTTGTCATCAGAGCGTAATGGTGGTGGTCATTAAGACCAGAGTTATGAATATAATTTTAAATATGTTTTCTCTTAATTTCTTTAATTTTGAGCTGTTTGGGAGAGAGGAAGTGGGGTAGGGGGTGGAGGGAGTGCTGATTTTGGTGTACAAACTGGAAATCACACCTGCATAAAAGAAAAAGATGTACCAGCATTTGCAGCTCCGAGTTTGTATTCAGAGACTTAAGACACAGGGTCTCTTACAACATCCAGACTGGCTGATGTACAGTGGTAGACACTGAGCAGTGGGTTAGGGTTGTTTGACATAAGGTGACTTTTTTCTAACTTGTCACAGGCTTGGAAGAAATTTGAGTAACTTAGATTTGAAGTTCACCTTTTCTTTAAGTTGGTCCCTCTAACTTGCTAGATACAGTGTTTTTGCTAATGAACTTTATTTCTAAATTTCTTTAGAATCAGAAAGACACATATAAAAATTGTTGATAACTCTAAAGGAAAAGCATTGCCATTTTCCATAATTTCTCCAGTAATGGCAGGCAACCAGTCAAATCCACACAGTACAAAAATCAGGTATCAGCTACCTTCAGTACCAGCAGCATTCACTGCTGTTTTATCCTCGTGTCTGCACAGGATTGCTGATGCTTGACATTTATGGTAGGAGGTCTGCATTAAAAACAGCCGGTTGTGTTGCTTCTCAAGTGTGGTGGTGTCCTTCAGAAACAGAACTTTCATAATATTATATGATGACAGGTGGGGATTGAAGAACACTCTTCAGAGTGAGTATGGTCATGATTTGTTAATAGTTGCATGTGAATCAGCCGAGTTCAGAGCGATGGTTGTTAACTGGTGCCATCTCTTAGCAGCATAAAATAGTATCTTTTAAAATAAGCAATATTAGAGGTATCAGCTACATGCCCTACTTGTAAGTGACAAATATTTGGGGGATTTCTGTAATGGTTCCTGATGTTTGCAGGAGGGCAGAAAGGCACTGAGGGACAGGAGCTGGTGTTCCTGTGCTGACCATGTTGAAAATGTCAGTCTCCCTGAGGAGTGTTGCAGTGACCTGTGGCTGCAGCTTGAAATGGGGTGGAGTGAGCGGTATGTGGTTCTGAAGGGAGTCACATAGACAACGGTGCTGAATTAAGCTTCACTGTAGCTTGAAGATGCAGGGTGGAGTTTCATAGCCTGATTAAGCTGGTCTTAACATGGAACTGCTACTCAAAGAGCTTATGCATGGGTCATTTTGTTGAGCTGACCTAATCTACTGGGTTGCTGCTACTCAAAAGGAAAGGCTTAGTAATTTGTTTTGCTTTTTCCTTCTGTAGGCTCTGTGGTTGTCTTTTCTTGTGTGCTAGCTTTAGCTGTTTAGACCTTTCAGTGAGTTGTTTTCCTGTGCAAGAAAGGTTTGTTTGTTTTTCTTTAATCAATCTGTTTCACCATTGCAGGGAGTTGGAGCTGGTGACACAAACATCTGCTTAGTGTTGATATTATAGCATAAGTGGCAGTGCTTTACCTGAAGGGAGGGTAATGTCAAAACCTCCCTTTTATGTGTGTGATTGATACCGCGTGTGATTGATACCGCGTGTGATTTACTTCAGGAAATAGCTCCTGGTTCTGTAGTCTTTAAAGCTCCATCCGTACTGCTAATGCACCTACTCCAGGGGTGATACCTGGTCCTGGGGCCCAGTGCTGTGAGGTGGCAGAATTTATACTGGTGTTAGGCCAGTGTCCTACAGAGCAGGCTGGCCACGTTCATGTTGAGGGGTTCAGATTTGGGTCCTCTGGGACACTCTAAGCCTCAGTTAATCTCATGTGACCCAAATGTCTGAGCAGGAGAGAGCTGTGTTGTGTAAGAGAGGTTTTTACGAAACCAAGGGTTGTGTCGCATGGCCCGAGGTACAAAGGAGCTGTGGAAGTGTGTGAATGGGTTTGCTCTTCTGGAGTACTCCGGGAGGACCAGCTTGGTGCAGTCCTGTTAGTGTGCCTTTTGGGGAGTGTTCCCCTGAGCTTTATTTTGAAGGAAAAGTTGGATTGCTCTCTGAGGAACATGGGAACAAGCTAACATCTGTACAGAGTCGATGAGCAGAAAAATCAAGATCCAGAGACAAACTACCTGAAATTACAGACCTACCTGTGGAGAGGTTTTGCTCCTGTTAACTTTGGTTTGATTTATATAGCAATTTTCCTGAATTGCAGACTGTAAGGTCATAAGTAATACTTCTTAACTCAATATAATATATTGTGGTTGCTTTCTTTCCCTTTGTTGCAGCATCCCACTTATTTTTAGCCTTTGTAGAGAACTGTGTACTACGCATCTATTATCCTATGTGACTTTGTAGTGTTAAAATTAAAGAAACTCAAAAGTATTTTAGGTTTAAGTATTTTAATTCTCTCTTTCTAATTTTGGTTATTTCAGGTACATGCAGAGTTTCCTTGAGCTTTTAGAGTATGAAAATAAAAGTCCTGAGGATCCTCATGTTCTGGATGAGTGAGTAATTGATATAACAGTTCATTTTAAAATAATCTGTCTCAAATACCAAGCGGTTTTGTACTATAGGATAACAGTTACCTTATTTGTAAGGTAGAATAGGTATGGCAAAAGCTAAAATTGTAATTTGGAGTAGAATGTAGGTATCTAAGTGCTTTTTAACAATGCATTTTGTATTTATGCAGATGGTAGTTTAAGAAATGGCATGAAATGCTTCCTCCAAGGCTGTATTGAGAAAAGAACGTGGATGTGAGACTATACTTGCATATCAGATACTTAAGACTAAAATGTCACTTTAGTATACATTGAGCTTAGTGCTCTGTTGTGTATAAAGTCTGTTAACACATTAATAGTTTAATTTTTTTTTCAGTTTGAAAGCATTCTAATGTGTCAGTCATTGTTTTTATCTAAAAGATTTTTTAATGGATTTCAGTTAGTGGTGTTCACCTAGCTCACTGAATAACATTACTTGAGAAGAAAGGAAAATTTAGGCAATTTTTTTTATCAACAAAATCATATTGAAATTGTCATTAGAATGTTTCCCTGAAATGTGTACACATAAAACAGAAAAGAACCCCGCATGTGAGAACAGCAGGTGCAACATATGCATCAGAGACTTGAAAACAAAGCAACCAAAAGACACACACACACCTGCCCAGCACTGAAGTCTGTTGCTACCCTGTACCTATAGCAGTCAACTTTCTTTCAGGGTATTACTTCTTGCAGGTTTTTTGTTCCATTAATTAGCTTTCTTAGGGTAGTTTGTCTTTTGGATTTCTTTTTAAACTCTGAAATCCTGTATGATCAAGCAGCGCTTTATAGAGCGTTTCATAAAACATCTTGCTCTGTTTGTGCACCATGTGGCCTGTGCTGTGCAAAAATGGTGCTTTGCCTTCAGCAAACTTCAGATACATTAACTGTGATGTTACATTAGGTTAAATAAGGGTTTTAGGAGGTGGCGCGTTTCAGATGTTCCACTCTTTTGATTGTGGGCATGTTATTTGAGGTCTTGACACTTTAGCTTTTGTGTACCAACCAATATGTGTAGGAGAAGCTCAAGTGCAGGAGTACCAAGTTAACTTGTTGCTCCTTGTCATGGCAGAGCTGTAGGAGCCATAAGGATCACTGACTGACTGAATTGTAGTGCTATTGAACAAGGGGAAAGTAACCATTTACTCAGTGTGAGTCCTAAGCTGGAATGCTGCCTGCAGTTCTGGGTACTAGCTTTTAAGAAATTAAAACACTCATGGACAGTATTGATGTGAAAGGAACAAGATTTAGAGACTCTGAATAATGCTGAACTCATTCGTTTGGACTGGCAAAAAAAAGACACTGGAGACACTGGAAGTCTGTGTGTGCCAAAAAAATAAGGCCACTGTAATAAAGGATAATTGGTTGCTCGAACTGGAGAACTGAAGAACTGGTTTTTATTAAAGTTGAGAATGTGTGCAGGGCAAAAGTAAAGATTGTAATATTAATGAGAACAGACTGAAGGCCATAGAGCATCCCATTTTAAAAGCTTTTATAAATAGATTAGATAGTTTTTAGTGGCATTCTAGGTGTGCTTATTCTGTAGAGGATAAATCAATTTTTCAACCACCTCTATCTGTTAGATTTTGTGATTCTGTATTTACTGTTTGCTGATGACACAGGAATTTCTGTTTGTGACTAGTTTATCAGCAGGCTTTCCTTTGTGGGATGAAGTTGCCAAAACTTAGATGTCTGTTGCCCTTTGAGATGGCCTGAGCTGTCCTAAACACCTATGTGAGCCTGGCAAGTGTAACACAGGTCCTCTTAAGCCTGTAATGTCCCGGGGGTGGGTTGAGGCAAGGTGGTTATGTAGCTTCTGAAACCATCTTTGGTGTTCTGTATTTAGGCAACTGAATTTCAGCTTTTTAGGAACTTCAGAGGTTCAAGGTAGATCACAATATAATAAATACATATATTTATGAAGGCTGATGTTCTCTTGGAGATCTATTTTGAGAGTCTCATAATTAACACATGAATTATCTAATTCTGCCGTATGGATATGGCATTCTTGATATTGTTTCGTGGCAACTGCAAGCATTGTTTGCGATGCTCTATATGAGTATGGTAGAACAAATATTTCATAATGAAGCAAATATCAATATCATTCAGTATAACTGTTTGTTAAAAGCTTTGCAATCTTGCAATTATTGTATTCTATGTAATTAAGCGCATATAATAAGGATGCTTGGAATTTATTGCTACCTATTGAAGTGAAGTCCAGCTAGGGTCTTTGACAGTAAGAGTTGTCTTCTGTACTGCATTTGGCCTGTGAAAAGATATTAAAAACGTATTATCCAATTAAAGAGCAGATTTGGTTTTTTTTGGCAGTATTGGATAGGCTACCTAAGATTAGAAAGTCAGATTTACTTTCTTGCTCTGGGATGTCATCTGTTCCTAACCTACTGAAAGCTAAGCCATTTAACTGCATATTGAACTGTAATTAGGATTTTTTTAATATTAGTTACAAACTGCATCTTTCAAAAATACTCATAATTATGTCCATATTTATCTTATAATAACCCACAGATAAATCTAATAAATTTTTCAACTCCTGTGTCAGTATTCCATGTTGCTGCTATCTAGTCCTATCCTACTTTTATGTCTTGTGGTCAGAAGTGTGTCAGTATGGTCAGAAAGTATCAGGAATGCTGGTAGGTAAAGAGCTTCTTCTCAGTGGGGAAAAAACCCACATCTCGGAGTTCATTTAAGTTTGTAGAAAAGTTTTCTGTTCTTTTCTGATTGCACATATCATTACATATGGAATTTGAGCCATTATCTGGGACATTGTGTAAGTGTCTTTAAGGATGCATGAATAGGAATAGTTCTTTTTTTCAACCAGATTGGTTTGCTTAAAGAAAAACCTGGAGGTTTATAAGGTATGTCTGGTCCTTTGGACCAAAGCCTTTTTTGTGCAGGCAGTATCTGTGGGGTATCGCTGAGTACCTTGCCAAGAGCAGCCTTTAATAAGGGATGGGAGGAGGCTTTATGTCTTGGCTCCTCTCCACTGTCCTGTTCCTGTGTGGCACATGCTGTAGAACAGCACATTTTACATATTAATGTTACAGATTATATGGCTTGTAGTACAGAAGACCCAACCTTGCATTCTTTGGTCATCGAATGCCCATCCTTGTCAGAGTCCTGTGGGGCATCAGGTGATTTAGGCATTTCATGATGGCGCCCATCTCTTCTCTCTTTAGCTTAATTAGTGTCACAAGATGTGAGTCTTGCCCGGGTGGAAGTGTCTCTGTTCCAGTACCCATCCCAGCAGCTTCTTTTTGGAGCTGAATGTCATGTTGACCTCAGACACTCAAAACATGAAGCATAACAGAGCAGTTGATTTTTGGAAATTAAAGAGTGCCCTGGTAGACTTCCTGTCAGCTGAGGTGGCTTCACTTTCTGTTCTGGCTAATCAGGGTTACAGTAGTGCAGGAGAGAAGGGGAGCTAAACTGGTCGTTCATGGAGGTTGTGTATCCACAGATGTGCTCTATCAATGTTGCCAGTAGTTCTTCAATTACTGCTTTCTAAAATGGTGCAATGCTTTTATCAATTGAGCAGAAAATTGTCCTCTATTTGTGTTACCATCTCTGCTTGTCTGGGAGTCTGCTCTGGTATTCTCAGAGTCTGGGCTCTCTTTCTGAGGAAACCATTTTCTGTATTAGTGTTATAGTATTGCAGATGTCATCCATGTACTGGCACAGCTGTGTGTAAAGCCACACAGTGAAGTGAATTGGGAAATTGATGTAGTGGAAGAATGTGGAGGGCTATGAGCCTGACTCCAAGGAGATAGAAGAATAGCCCACTTTTAGCTCTGTGGTCCCTGAAGTGTCACAGTGTGTGGCCAGCAAAGACAGCCAGCAGTGCCCCTGCAATGGAAAGGGTGAGTGGTTATAGAAGTACATGCAGAGACTAAACTAAAGCTGATGTTTTTCAGAGTGGCCCAACTTCTCTCTGCTCCTAATGTAATGAATTTGAGGGCAGATGGATGTTCATGAGTATTACCTTTTTGTGAATGTTGGACAAAGTCCTTTGAAGAGATTTTTTTGCCTCGGCGTTTTTCTGATGCGTTTCAGTTTGTTGCCTTCTGTTGGTTGGCAGACCTTATGAAGCCTTACTGCAACATTGCCACATTACTGTCACTGTCAGTAGTGTGGGCACTTGCCAAATGGTAGGTTAGTTTTACATTTTTGATAACACAAATATCTTTTTTGAGCTGTAGAGAGGTCAGGTGGAAGTTTTTCTGCAGTTCTGCCAAACAGTGTGATAACAGGAGCCCTAAGATAAGGTGTCCACGCTTGGTGAAGGGTGTAAGCTGGCAGAAGTGTTGGAAATTTCCCAAGATGTCAATATGCCTCCAGTAAACACATCGAGGTGGGAGCTGTGTTTCAAAAATTGAAGGGTTTGTAAAATATGCTGTTCACATGTGCTCTCAAAGGACACTTAGTGCAGCCTCTACACCCCCGAGTTTCTTTGCTGATTTTTCTCTTTGTGGCCCCCTCAAGGGAGGATGTGCGGGGGAGTGTCCTGGAGCTGGGAGGCACTGAGGCCATCAGCTGCCAACATGTCTGAGATAACACACACAAGGAGCTTAGTAAACAAGGAGCCTTCCTTTCTGCAGCACTGCAGTTAAAATAGTGGTTCTGTAAGCAGTTTAACCTGAGTAAATACTGCTCTATTTTTGATTACGAAGGTGCCATTTGTTACTTTTATGTAAGATGAAATGATACTTTAGTTAGTTTTGAACTTTGGAAGTAGATACACTTTCTAGTAGAGAAATCTTTCGGTGTGAACTTTTACCTCTGTTTCTGGTGATACTCAGCTGCCAGCTAACACTGCTTCAAAAAAGAGCAGCCATTTAAAAAAAACCCCAAGCCATTGCATCTGTTGCATTTAAAAGGGTTTTTACTCTATTCATTACTTTCTTGGTTTTCATCTTTCAGATAATACTATCCATAAGAGACATAAAAAGAAAATTCCCTTTGTCTTCATACTGACTTTCTTATGCTTGTTTTCTTGCACTATAATGATAGATCAAAACAGAATAATATATACAGGTTATTAGGAAGTTAATTAATGAATGTCACAACACAAGTTATTTTTGTCTTTGCAGAATTTTTTAGCCTTCATTTATTGAACACCTGTGGTAATGCCTTAAATGTTCTTGTATATTAACAGAAAGCACTGAAGCTCACTTAACTAAAGTAACTTCATATTAATAATTTCTCATTTGTAGAACCAGCTACATCATTTATTCTTCATGGTTTTGGAAAAAAAACAGAATTGTGGGGGGAAAAAAAGTAATTGGCAAATAAAATTTTCAGAGTTGTTCTGGATTATTCCCAGTAAATCCCATAAGCAGTTTAAAAATTTCTTAATATGGTCTCCCACAGTTTGAGTACAATAAAAGCTTTGTGTCTTTCAGGGGTGTAGTGGGTAGAAGGACTGTAAGGAATGAGTGTTAAGATTAAGGAGATGTGTTCTGATTTCTGCCCTGCTACTCCAAATGTGTCTATATGCTTCTTGTGTTTGCTTCTTGTGTTCACTCCTTTAAAAGCATCTGCTTGATGGAAACACATGAGTGAACTTGGTTATCTTGGAAGATGGAACAGGAAGTTTGCCATATCAGTGCAATAATAAGGAATTACTTTATTATATATTTATTTATATGCTGATTAAGCTTCAGCTATGATTTTGCTGGTCTGCAGCAGATAAACCTAAGCCCTTTGTCCTTTGGCATGCTCTGTGCATTTAAGCACTTCAGTAGTGGGATATCAGTGAACAATTTGCCCTCTTGGCATCAGGTATATATCGTGGATAGTGGAGGTATTTAAAAACAAATAGCAGAGCAACTGTCAGGAGACAGTGTTGTCAGTTCTGTTTCAGACACGACTGTAAGTGCTGCTTCCAGCTCTGCTCTTCACTAGGGTCTTGTTGCTCAGAAACAGAGAAGCAGTACAAGTACAGCCAGGCACCAGTCTCTAAAACTAACATCACCTCTCAGTGGCAACAGATCACACAGATTCAAGACTGAATAAACATAAAAAGTCGATAAACCTTTTAAGCATTAAATGTTCTAAGCTGCCCAGTCAGCAAGACCGGTGAGTAAGAAAGCAGTCATTCTGTACTGTGATAGTATTTAGAATGGGGAATTAGGCAGCTGAAACTTCCCCTTTCCTATGCAACAGAGGAGTGTTGAAAGACTGCTGAGCTGTTTGTTAACACACAGGCAAAAACTGATAGCTAGACTTAAGATCATGAAAAAAGTAGTAATAAGGAACCCTACATTCCTTTGCAGCTGGCAGTGTAGAGTAGGAGAAATTATTTCAGAAGTATGTCACTTGTTGAGAATGGTATAAAAAAATTGTCTTGACTAAGTGGTGCTGAAAAGGAAGAAAGCATCAGATTTAAATGGCTGGTCTTTTTTACTTTACATAGTCTGTTCTTTCCCCTGCTCATTTGCAGGGGCATTGGAGTAGATGACCTTTCAATAATTTCTGTGATTCTTTCCTTAGCTGGTGTATATTCTACTTCTGATAGAAATAATTAATACGTTTATAATCAGTATTCATTACAGATCTACCAAGTATGTTCTGCTGCTGCTGTTTTTTGAAAAAGGATCTGTAGAGTTGCAGATACAGGCATAGCTGAACAGCTCTTCCAGCTGTGCTTTCTTTGGAAAGCTGCATTTCACCATTTGTACTTTATAGAACAGCATTACATAAACATTGTGGTGTTAACATTAATATTGGAGAATGTAGCAGTGTTGAGTAGTACTGATTTTCCATGTTTAATAGAAAGCTATTAATAATTGATATTTCAAGTATGTATGAGTTACCATGTGGGGGAAAAAAGGATGAGCACATTGAAGATCATAGGTGTTGAGCTGCTTCGGCAGGAGAAACAGAAATCCTCCAAGCTGTTTCAAAGGAAATGCTTGCTAAAAGCAATGGGAGTGTTAGTGTTATCCCAAAATTTGCCGAGCTCCGGAGGAGAGCTCCGTTGTATTTGCTCTGCCATCCAGTGGTGTGAGAGGAAATTGAACAAGAGTCACACAATTACTTGTCCTGAGATTCTAACTTAGCCCAAGAGATGCCAGGTGAAGGAAATGCATTCGAAGTTAACTGTGTGGGTTTAGGTGTTGGGAAGAAAACATGAATTTTTCTAAAGACATTATAAAGGGTGGTCAGGTTGTTTTTCCTGAGTTTCCTTTCCAATCTCCCAGCTACTGTTAGAAGTTGCAGGGGATGAGAGTTATCATACTGCATGTGATTACGGTGAAAGAGAATCTTTTGCTATCCATCAATGGTGAAGAGAAATTGATTTAATTTCAAGGAATGTTTGGGAGAGGAATAACTTAATTTGGGGCTCTAAATGCTTCACAGGTCTTGTGAGTGAGAGGTTGCTCAAATACTTCTCTTTAAATAGGCTTATTGAGGTACTATGTTTTTGTATTTTTCCTCTGATACTTTGTTATTGACTGGGAGGGGTAGTCAACAGATAATATGGTTATGCTGTTGTTAAGTTTAATTTTACTTCTAACAATCTGTTTCTATTTTTGTTTCCTGTAGCTTTTTAGATGTTTTAATTAAAGTCAGGAACAGACACAATGATGTGGTTCCAACCATGGCGCAAGGGGTGATTGAATACAAGGAAAAATATGGGTTTGACCCATTTGTTAGCAGTAACATCCAGTATTTTCTAGATAGATTCTACACCAACCGCATCTCTTTCCGTATGCTCATTAACCAACACAGTAAGTAATTGCTTTTCTCTTCTT
Source organism: Aphelocoma coerulescens (assembly GCF_041296385.1). Taxonomy (NCBI): domain Eukaryota; kingdom Metazoa; phylum Chordata; class Aves; order Passeriformes; family Corvidae; genus Aphelocoma; species Aphelocoma coerulescens. The sequence continues at coordinate 13,491,806 of NC_091013.1, read as the reverse complement.
TGAAAACTCATTCATTACTGCTTGTAAACCTGAAGCTTTGTTTTGTTTTTTTTTCCTTACTCATGACTATTCTGTGCTACTTATGGTAAAAGATATACTGGCAACTGGTTAATTTGGTACTTTGCAGTGATCAGAAATGAATCCAAAACACCCGTGTGCTTTCTTTTAGAATTGTTAGTCTTTGTTAGTGTGGCTGTCGCTTTTTGGTCTTGTTGGCTGAGATGGCTTGTGAAGTGATACATGAAGTATTTTTAGATAGTAGTAGAGTAGCTGTATCTTTCTGCTCACAGAGCTTTCAACATAGTTTGTAGAGCTCATATTTATTTCACAGTGAAATGCAAAGATGCCATAAATTTTGAATAGGTTATGTGCTATACATACTGTTTTTTCCAGCAGGTTATCTAGACTTTCTTGCCTTCTAAAGAGATTGAGTATTTCTAACTGATTATATCTCATCTTCCCATACTTCCTATTTCCTATTTATGGATAAATGCTGAAAATCCTTTGTCATTAGGTTCTGTTTCATTTGTTGTTACTAATAAACTCACTTTTTTATATTCATATTACAGAGTGAAGGGAGTTACTTGCACAGCTCCTATTAACTAGTATGTGCAACCATGCAGAAAGTGATCTGTGTGAAGTTAAGGACAGTCTTCTGATCTGTTTTAGTGTGTCTTGTGCCTTTTAGCTCTAGAGCTTCATTCTCTGCTCAGTATTCTGCTTTTCTGAGCTCTTAGAAATTGTTGTACGCTACAGAAAATGCAGACCCTGGAGTACTGTAGTATGTGGTGTTTTACTACAAGTTGTGTGTCTTTCCAGTAACCTTTTGTGTGACTAACAAATGCCTTGCTGTGTGTGCACAGATAACTTGAATGTGGCAAAGCATACAAAATGAGATAAATGTACAGTTTTTTCCTTACTTGTACCTGGGCAGACAAATGACAGACGTAAAACCAAGTTTAAAGGCTCTCATAGAAGAGTTCTAGCAATAGAGAACAAACATTGTCCTAATAGAATTCTTGGGCTGAGTGCTAGCATAATTTGCACTAATTCTAAAATATTAAACTTGATTCATTGAACTGAACTAGCTTTTCCTATGGATCCTCTTCTTTAACTGATTGGAGCTTAAAAATGCTTGTAGGTGCTTAAAGTTTAGTTAACTTTGTCTAATGTCTGTGTGTTAGCAGTGTTAGTGGTCTGTCTGTGATGGCAAATATTAATCTTGAAGCACTGAAGAAAAAGATAATTGGAAAGCAGAATGCAAACCCAAGTTTTTACGTAGTTTGCATTTCTGTTCCTACATTCCTGGCAGACTGTTTCTTTCAGCACCATTCTGCAAGGACACAGTACCCAGTGTATGAGCTTGCTGTGCCCAGGGTAGGAAAAGCTTTCAGATCTGGACTTTTGCTCACCTCATGCTGCACCTGCTTCATGTCAGAGCTCACTAACTTGCTAAAATAGCAGAAAATCACTCCTGAAATAAGGTATAAAACCTTTCTACTTCTTTGGGAGTCTTCTTTAAACTCTTGGTGAAGGGTCTGGTGAGTACCAGACCCTTGTGCAAAGAGGGAGTGGGGATCATACTGCTGAGATCCAGGGAGAAAGTCGAGTGAGTGAGTGAGACCTCTGTGCCAGCTGTGAAATTGCAGCTTAGGTGAGTGTAAAAGGCTTTTAATGATGCCTTACAGTTCTGCAGTCCTTTTTACTGTAATGTTTTCATTGTTGTGAGTGCTTCTGTTCTGGCAGAATGGCATTTTACATTTAAATTTTATCTAATTTTTGATAATCTGCTTTGAAATGTGGGTTTTCACCTTAACCTTCCTACATCACAAATTCTGTTTTAACTAGTCTTAACTGTAAAGACTAGAAAAAAAAGGGGAAAATGAGCAGTTAGACAAGTAGTCTTCCCAAATGAGGATTCTAGCAATTTGCTAGAGTATCTTTTTACAAAATGATGCAGTATCCAGGAAGCCTCTGATACCATCAGATTGAAACTTTCTGGGCTGCCTCAAGGGTAATAAATAATTTACTACCATTTCTTTTTTATTTTAGCACTTCTGTTTGGTGGAGATATTAATCCTGCTCATCCCAAACATATTGGAAGTATTGATCCTAATTGTGATGTGGCAGAGGTGGTTAAAGGTAAGATGAAGTTAATATTTTTGTTGACTGAAATCCCCCAACTTAAAATATGCAGAAATATGTTATTGAGATACAAGAGACTGAAGATGATTTAAATCCATTTCTCTTTTCTTATTTTAATAAATGAAAGCTCTGCAGTTGCTCACAATAAAGCCCTGGGCTTATTGAGGCTTTCTAATGTCTTCATTATTGAGAAGAGAGAAACTTTTGGTCTGTTAACAGAACTAAGAAAACAATTTGATTTTTAATAGCTTTAATCTGTACTTTTAAATATCAGATGAAGTGTCTAAATGTTTTGTTAAACTTTAGTTGTTTTTTTCCTGAAATACTTAGAAGCAGGTTCTCATGTACTGCCTTTGTATCTCATGCTGTTACTACAGAAAACTGAGAGTAAGTGAAATTGCCATTTGGTTTAGTTTGCTTTAGCTAGGCCTTTCTGTAAATGTCCTCGGGTGTACAGATATCCGGGTGAAACTCCTCATTCCTCTGTCATCTGATCATACCACAGCCTGTTCTGTCTCCTGCAGAAGACATGGATGTGATGGTTGCACCTGACTGATCTGGCACAGTCACACTGAAGTCCTGTTTGCTCTGAGTTGTGAATGTTCACATGCTTTCAGAATGTTAACAAGCAGGCATGAGGCAATGCTGGCTGCTTCAAGAATTTCTCTGTGGGAGGTTCACACTCTGGGTGTATCTGTTTGCAAATGCAGGTCTTGCTGTAGGAGAGAATTCCAGGCTCTATCCTTTGCTGCTGTTAGTGCAGCTGGAAAGGGGGGAAGAATGCATTTCTCCCCTTCACTTTCTCTCAGCCTTTGGTGAAGGGAGAGGGAAACCTTTCTTATCTCAAAGTCTGACCTGCATGATAGCTTACTTTGTAATGCTTTTTACAGCTCTCTTACAGCTTTTTTTCTAGCTCTTCTTGGCTCCTAAGGTGGCCTTTTTCAGCAGCTTATTTTTTGTTTTGATTGACCGTACTCCACTTTGGTGTCAGCATTGTATATGTTACAGCCATGTTGTTTATTTAGCTTTTCCTACCAATAGCAATATTTGAATCAATTTTGATCATCAGATTCATATTTGCTGCCTTGGACAGGGGAGTACATAGTGTCAGAAGGTGCTAAGTCCAGTTTTCAAGCAAGTAGCTAAAATAGGTCTTACACAGCACTGAGCAAACAAGGGTGTAGCCAACAGTGTCCAGTGTTGCCTCAAAGAAATGAAATGTCCTTAAAGACAGGGGTTGTATAGTCCTGTCAAAGAGTCAAGGTGATTGAGGCCTTTCCTTGTAGAATGGTGGAGGGGTTAATTTATGTTCTGTATGCTGTGCTAGCTCCCAAATGTTCTGGTTCACAGGCAGCATTCTGGGCTGTTTATCAGTTAAAATGTTGATGTGGTATTATATGTGGCAGCTACAAGCTCTGTATGCCCTTCAAACATTGAAGAAATTATTTAGCCACTTCTTGCTTCAAGCAGCTACACCAGGTGTTGTGTCTGTGCTGCGTGAAGTGGCTGTCTCTGTCTCACTTAAGACTTTTGAGCTGACGGCAAATTCAGGTTTGTTCCTGGAGCCAGGATTTTAGATTACCAACAGATCCCTCACTCTTGTTGCTACTTTATCTCCATCCACACCATGAAGCATGTTTTGAACTTCACAGTCTCTTTCACAGTCTTAGCACTCTGCCAAAGAGTTGGGTTTTAGAGGAAGATGAAATGTTAGACTGCACTCAGACTGACCTAGATTTGCTAAGAAACCAGTAAGAAATCTTTCAAATATAGAATCCCAGAATGGGTCAGGTTGGAAAGGAGCACAATGGATCATGTGGTCCAACCTCCCTGCTCATCCCAGATCACATGGCACAGGATTGTGTCCAGATGGTTCTTGAACATCTCCAGTGAGGGAGACTCCACACCCTCTCTGGGCAATCTGTGCCAGTGCTTGGTCACTGCACAGGGGAATTCTTCCCCATGTTCAGGTGGAACTTCCTGTGCATCAGTTTCTGCCTCTGGTCCTATTGCTCAGCATCACAGAAAAGAACCTCCAAAAGGCTCCATCCTCTTGGCACCTCCTCCTCAGATACTCTTAGGCATTGATGAGGTCCCCTCTCAGTTGTCTCTCCTCAGGGCTGAACAGGCTCAAATCCCTCAGTCTCTCCTGGTAAGAGAGATGCTGCAGGCCTTAATCCATATTTGCTGCTCTCCACTGGACCCACTCCAGGATCTCCATGTCTCTCTTGTCCTGAGGAACCCAGAACTGGACACAGCACTCCAAACACACCTCATTGGGGCTGAGTAGCAGGGCAGGATCCCCTCCCTGACCTGCTGGCAATGCTGTTCCTAATGCACCCCAGGATTCATTGGTGTTCCTGGCCCCCAGGGCACTGCTGGCTCGTGGACAGCTCGTTGTCCACCAGGAGCCCCAGGTCCCTCTCCTCAGAGCTGCTTTCCAGCAGGTCGGCCCCCAGCCTGTGCTGGTGCCTGGGGTTGTTCTTGCCCAGGTGCAGGACCCTGCATTTGCCCTGGCTGAGTTTCAGAGCGTTCCTCTGCCCATCTCTCCAGCCTGTCAAGGCCCTTCTGAAGGGCTGCACCGCTCTCGGGGGTATCGGCCACTCCTCCCAGCTTTGTGCCATCAGTGAACTCGCTGAGGAGGCCTCTGCCCCTTCCTCCAAGTCACTGATGAATAAGTTAAACGATACTGGGCCCAGTATTGAACCTTGAGGGACACCTCTAGTGACAAAGCTTAACTTAAACTTTCTACTGGTATTTTAGCAGTACATAAAGCCTGATTTGGGCTATGGGGAGGTATTTTCAGGGGGAGTAATTTTTTTGGTTCAGTAGGAAGGAATGAAGAATCTTAAAGATTTCAGCTTTTCCCCCAAAAGACCTTGAAAATTAAGTATTGTAAACAGTATTGTGTTTGGAAAACTTGAATTTATGGCTGCAATATCATCCTTTTTTATTTGAGATGGAAAGAGCAAGTATTAAATTGTAATAAGGGAATGAAAAATAACTAGATTTTATGGTCATCCTAAGATTATATCCTTCTGGTTTTCAAGCCCTGAACAAGGATGAAAAATAGCTTCCCTCCAGTACTGTGCTTTTCTTTTTAGAGCTTTAGATAGAGTTTTCCCTTTCCTGACAACTGGGCTATGAGTGTACAGAGAAAAAGGGATTAGATTGGATACCAGCTTCATGCTTGTAAACTAGTGCTCAAAATGAGTATTCTGTTTGTGGTCTTTCACAGAGAGGATGAACACTGCTGGTCGTCTCTAGAAGATTTTGATAAATCAGTGTTTGTTGTGTTGTTTTGTAGATGCTTATGAAACAGCTAAGATGTTATGTGAACAGTACTATACAGTGGCACCTGATCTGGAAGTTGAAGAATTCAATGGTAATTATGAAATTATTTGATTGATGTATGTAAGAAAATGCATTTCTGATATGTGATTTCTAGTTTTGTTAATTAATTTTAAGTTGTAATTTGAACTCTGCAGTCCTATATGCAGTTGCTTTTGTTCTAGTGTGTCTACATGGGCACCTCAATTATAGTTTATCATCATGATGTGTACTTCTTTATGCTGAATGCGGAGTTCTATCTGCTGAACTCGCTATCACTTTAAAGAAAATAAATCAAGGCTCCTCATAACTGAGAAGGAAACATGCCTGCTTTCTAATCTTCTAACTGAACTGAAACTTGTTTCATTCCAAAGTATGCTTATAATGAATTCCACTGGCACTCTTGACACATGGTGAGCCCTTCTGTGTAAGATGGCAAAATTGGAATTTTTATTAGGTAGTCTACGCTTTAAATCCTATCATAAACTTATCACATGAAAATCTGTTTCAAGTTGATTGCAGAGATGGTAATTGGATGACACAAAACTGATGAGACAGGCCTTGTCAGCGTATTGACTGCTTTTTGTTCATTATTTTATTGACAAAAAGGAGCTTATTTTCTTCAGTTAAAAAAAAAAATTCCTGAGTGATCCTCTCCCAAATTTTGGACAGCAGCCAAACATAAGACTAAGATGTTTCCAGACTTCAGCAGCAGAATTGCAAAAGTCTCAAAAATAGGTAACACTCGATGGAGAGTGTGATATATGGAATATGTGTTGCTCAAAGTACTACTGAGTAGTATAGAAATATTTCTTTACACAAGTGATACTGTCAGCAATGAGGTATTACCACCCATCTCTCCCAAAACCAAGGGACCCAACCTTCCCCTTTTAAACTGAGTGATTCTAGAGATAAAAGTACTGAGTGTTGCAGCAGAGGAATCAATCAATGCAAAATTCATCTGACAGCATAAGTAAAAAGATCCAACAGTAGAGAAAGCAAGTTGCTGGAGCTAAAAAAAAGAAGTGAATAAAGAATGAACTATTCCCTTTAAACCATCTTATTATCAATATGAGGAAAGGAACTTGGCAAATTACCTCACAAGAGCAACAATATCTCATCTTCTGTCTCTGTGCCTCAAACAAGTGTGAGTCAGTTTGCCTTGGTTTTGGTGAAGTAAGGGAATGGGAGTATGGACTGATAAAATTAACAGGATGAAGTATCAAGTTGCCTTGCAGAGCATTGTTTTAGTCTTCTGCTTTTCCTAGGATTTTTCACTACCATGTCTCATAAAATAATTACTGGGATTATTACCAGCCCTCAGTGCCAGAAGGAGTGAAGTTCACTCCAGTCATGTTCTTTGTGCATATTTATATCTTCCTGGAATTTATGAAGCAGACAGTTCGAGACTTCCCTTCAGTCTGAACTGCTGCTCAGTCTGACTTTCTGTGACTGCATAATTTAATGCCAGTAGATATTTGAATGTTCAGGGATGACTTCATCTTCAGCACCAAAACTGTCCTGGAATGTATTAAATGCAGCTGTATTATTTCCTGCCCAATCAGTCAATGAGCATTCTGGCATTCAGAGCTGTGCCAAGCCGTACCCCTCTGCTGAAACACTCACAGTGGGACAGCAGTGGGCAAACAATTCAGTCATGGTTTGGAATATGGAAGCTGTGTTATTGTTTGAAGTATATTTGAAATTTTTTATGAATACTTGTATTTTGTATGTTTTAATAAGGGGAAAATATGTAGTTGTTTTTAGAATATTTAAGCAGTTGTTTTTTCTTTAGTTTAAGAATCTTTTTGTGCAGCAAATATTATGCTTAAATAATATGTGAGCATGTGAAAGTTTCCCACTTAAGTAGGAAAGTTCCCTTGGTTAACATACACTGTTGGTAGGAAACCAACCACTGCTTAGTGAAGCTTCCTATCTAAACAAGTCTGCTGACTGGATAGATTTGAAGATCGTAATTGTAATGTGTTCTTTCAGGTGATAGCAGTGACTAAAATTTATGGTTTTACTTCATGAAACTAATTTTGCACTGGGAAAATTAGAACATGCTTACATGCTTGTCTTTACCTACATGTTCATGTTATTCTGATAAAGGGCAATGCTACAAAATACTGTTTTGAAGAAAAATGATTTGACATTTTTCTCTTTTTTTTCTTAGCTAAAGCTCCAAACAAGCCTATTCAAGTAGTCTATGTACCTTCTCATTTGTTTCATATGTTATTTGAATTATTCAAGGTAGGTTGCACTTGTTAATATTTGGGAGGGTTTTGTGACCCTATTACTGTTGAAATTGAGATTCCTTCCAGTTACAGCTCTCAAATGTTATTTCAGTTTTCCTTTCTTAAGCTTATTCTTAAGTTTCAAACACTCTTCACTTGTTTAAAAGCCAGATTTAAACCCCTCTCTTATGACCTTGTGTACTTAAAAACTGCCGGTTTCCCACTTCTCCTGTTGTGCTTTTGTGGCTTTTTTGATTGACTTAAAACACTCAAGATAGTTTAGTTTTGCAGTGATGGAATATTCATAACCTTGCAGTTTTCATGAGCTTACCTTCTTTATTGCATATTTGAGGACTGGTTAGGATCAGTGTCTTTACTGTGAAAACAGGCCCTGTGTCTTTGAATAGTGTAGATGACATGCTTTGTTTGGGTTTATGTATTCTGAATAATTGGAACAACAGTGAAAACTGAACATGTGAGAGCTGTTACATTGTTTGAGAGAAGAGAGGAGGTCTCTGAGTGGTGCAACCAAACACCAGAAATTGAGGGGAAAACTTGTGTTTGGCCAGAGAGAAACTTTTTCAAAGTACTGGGTTTTGGGGTTTGATTTCTGACATTTGTCAACTATGTTCATGTAAGTCTTTCCCCATTTTGCCATTTGTAACATTAGTTCTAGGGCAGAACAGGTGAAAATTGGTACGTTACATGTGGGTATGTTTTTGGTACAAGTCATGAAGCAGGTTGAAGGCAGTAAGTTGTAGCTGTAAAGAACTGGCAGTGGAAACTCTGTTAACATGCATTATAAAGTCAGATTGACAGATGGTATCTTAAAAATTGTGTGACCCAGGCTGAGAAAATCAAAACTAGCTTTCTGTGGGTGAACATCACTGTTGGTGTTGTGCATGGTAGAGGTGAAGGATGTTCTCATCCCATGGATATATTTACTTGATTTCACACAGGAAAAAAAAAAAAAGTCTTGCTTTCTTTTCTCTGACTATACCAAGTAAATAAAAGTTATGTATAACAAGTTGTAATGTAAAAATTCAACTGGGCAATTCATTGACTGGATGGTACTTGAATTTGTGTTAAATACAGCCTTCTCTACCTTTTACACAACTGTAGGACAGAGTAGAGGCAACAAAATAAATGCAAGTTCTAGCTTGTCACAAAAAGCTTGTATGTTAAAGTTAGGATCACAGAGACTATTTTCTTTTATCTTCAGAATTCAATGAGAGCTACAGTGGAATTGCATGAAGGTAAGAAAGAAGCCTATCCATCGATCAAAACCTTAGTCACTTTGGGGAAAGAAGATCTATCTATTAAGGTAAATGCCTAAAAATAATACACAGCTTGCAAACCTGCTAGGTTTAGATTAGTATGACATATAATTTGAAAAGGCAAATTAATTATTGTATCACCTGCTTCATATTCATTAGAATGGAATATTTTCAGTTGGGAAGGACCTATGAGGAACATCTTGTCCAACTGCCTGACCACTTCAGGGCTGACCAAAAGTCAAAGCATGTTTGTTAGGGGCAGAGTCCAAATGTATCTTGGTCACTGACAGACGTGGGCCATTGACGACCTCTGCAGGAAACCCATTCCACTCTTTGACCACCTTTCCCATACAGAAATGCTTCCTGATGTCCACTCTAAGCCCCTGCTGATGTTGCAGCTTTGAACTGTTCCCACATGTCTTGTCACTAGATCCAGGGAGATGAGATCAGCACCTCCCTTCCCAGTTCCCCTCCTCAGGAAGCTGTAGACCATGACAAGGTCACTCCCAGCCTTCTTTTCTCCAAACCAGACAGCTCCGAAGTCCCTAGCTGCTCCTTTTAATATTTATAAAGTAATTTAGATAATGCTGCTTGAGATTTTGTGGGTTTTTTTTCCAGAACCTAATGTTTAAAACTCTTCCATTTTCATTCCTTAGATAAGTGACCAAGGTGGAGGTGTACCTCTAAGAAAAATAGACAGATTGTTTAACTACATGTACTCAACAGCACCCAGGCCCAGTCTGGAGCCCTCGAGGGCTGTGCCTTTGGTAAGCAGTTGCAATATGTGTTTAAATATCCCTTTGCACCACTCTGATTTTACATTTCCAGTCACTGCAATCTGCTGGATCAGTTTTTTCCATTGAGGAAATGGTTTATCATTAGCAAGTCTATCCAGGTAGAACAGGAGAAAATGGGTTGTGTTATCATCACTTGGTCTATGGAATAGAAAATTACTTCTGTCTTGACATTACGTTCTTGGAAACAAGCATAAAAAAACTGCATAAGCACAGTATTTTCACAGATTAATGGGCAGGATCTTTAGTGCTATATTACTGAGAAGGTGGATCACCTAATGAGCTCCTCTTTGGTGTATAAATTACTGTTTATCGAAGTTTCCTATCATAAATGAATTTAAAAGGTGAGCCACACTGCTCAGCACTTGAGAAGCACCTCCTGGCAATGCACAAGCTTATACTGAAGCTTGAGGATCATTTTTCTGTAAGTTACAGACTATAAAAACACATCTATAAAATATTCCCAAACCTGCATGTGGTATGAACACTTTTGGTATGTTCCTGTTTAATTGGAAATATCTCATGTGATACTCCTTTCTGAGATGCATCAGGGCCAGATTTCAAATAAAATAATTCCCCATAGTTTCTTCTAGGCAGGGAAATTATTTCAGTGTTGAATGTGTAGATTCTTTTAGCAAGCATGATTTTAAAAAAATATTATTAAAATACTGCTTCTAAATTGTTTTATTAAATTGTGTACTGACTCATGATAAAAATTGTATGGCTACTGTTGCACTTGACTGATTTTCAGTAAGTGGACTAATACAGACACTGTATTTTGCCTCTTCTCATCTCTGTTCTCTGTCCTTCTGATGCAATCCTGTTGAGGAGTTGATTCTCTTGAGAAATTTCCTTTCCCTGCTTAGGAGCATTCTCATCTAGCATGTTCCTAAGCAGTTTTTTAAAATTAACTAAAGGCTTGGAATTAAACCACAGCGCTAAGTGCTGTGTCTACTTGTTTCCTGAACACTTCCAGGGATGATGACTGACTCCAGTACTTCCCTGGCCAGCCAGTTTCAATTCCTGACAATCCTTCCAGTGAAGAAATTCTTCCTGATGTCCAGCCTGAACCTCCCTGGCACAGCTTGGGGGCTGTTCCCTCTTGTCCATGTGACTATTTTGGAAATAAAATATTTAACAGTAAAGTGAGGGTAAAATCAGTTCAGTGACTCATGATGCCATGAAGGTTTTTTGCCTACATTCTTGGACTTGTTTGTCAAGCTGGGAGACTAAACATTTTAGAAGCTTTGTAGGTAGAGGATAGTGTGCCCCAGAGCCCAAGGTCCTCTCCAGAACGCATTCTGTAACCTAAGATAGAACCATCCAGGGGAACGTTCCTTGGGGAGGGGGGCTCACTTGAGCCTCTCATTGGGGAATCTTTGATAGATATGCTAATTAGTAAAACCTATAATGTTATACCCAATCTTTTGGGGGTGTGCGTTGCCGTGGGCATTGAGGTGCATTCGACATAGACGTAGTGCACCTAAGGATCCTTAAAATAAATACCAAGGTAAAATCCCTTTTTCCCTTCTAGAGTGTTTGACTCTTGATTTTAAGACCAGGAAAAGGCATCACTCAGAGGTAATAAATTTCCTTTTGGCTTTTGAGCAGAAAGTCTTTATGGCGCTGTCTTGGTCCACAGTGGGTACCATTGTGGCACGGCAGTGCATTGCACTGGTTTTACCCCTTTGCACTGTGAGAGGTGTGAAGCCCAGTTCTGTCTGCACTGACTTGGAACTGATCCTTCACAGCTCCTACCTCTACAGCACATCTCAGTCTTATGTTTCAGGCTTCTGCTTTTTCATAGAAAATCTTCTTGAATGTGGTGAGAGGGAACAGGCCTTAATCCAAATACAGGCTTTTTTCTTTGTCACAAATGGCAGAATCTCTCTTGATGCATAATCTGCCTTTGTTCTCACTTTTGATCAGCAATTTACTGTATCAGTCTACAAGGACTTCCTGAAACTTGTTCTCAGGATAAACTTACACCTTGATTACCGGTTGTATTCACTATTAAACTGTCTCTTCCTTTGTAGCTCTGATTATAAAATGTGTTCATTTTAGGATTGACATTATTCTTTTTTCTTTTTTCAGTGCATCTTTAGCAATGCATTGCTGTGTTTACTTCCTCATCTTCAAAACTGCTTACTTTGATTTGTGGCATTTATCCTTCGTATTCTTCTACTGTATCCCGTTTTCAGGCTTTATTTTCCTTTCCCAGTCTATGCCACTGTAGTCAAACCTACAAAGGATTCTCCTGTCTTGTGAATCCAGCAGCTTGTGCCCTGTGAGTCTGACCAATGCCTGCACAAGACTGGAAGTCAAGAATAGTTGTTCAGCTCTGTTATTTATATGTGTGTGCAGAAAGAAAAAAGTCAAGCTGTGAGTCTGTGCCATATCTTGCTACTAACAGGAACAAGGACTTAGCAGTGAAGTTTGACATGTTATGTATTATGGCCCAGATCCAGTTATGCTATGCCTTGCATGTCAGTCTGGAAATAAAAATCCTTTAGCAGAAAGGTTCCACATAAATCCTCTTTGATGTCCATACAGAAGGAGTTTCTTTATTGTTAAGTGCCAAAGACAAAACCACTTAAGAATTACAGTGCTGCAGAAGGTTGGTGGTGTGTCATCCTTGACTTAAGTAATATTCTAAACTAAGCTATGGTGCAGTGTAAATAGACATATTTTTCTGTTCTAACATTCCTTCCCCTCATTATATGATCCCCTGTCTAGTTTATGAAACATTCATGGAATTGGGCAGTGGAAGAGAGGTATCCTTGTTGATAAGGGAAAAGTTTTGCTCCCTGTCACTGCAAATGTTGTTTAAAGACTGCTGAGAAACCTTGTTACCATGGCAGCATTCAGATTTTAGCAGGTCTTAGGTTCATCTGCACTGCACATAGAGTACACAAAAACACAGGGTCATGTTTAGTGGTAGTGGGTTTTCTTAGGGAATTTAATGATTCTCTCTCTGATAGCGTTTGTTTACAGAAGAAGGAGGAACGTGGCTTAAATTAGTTTTAATTTAAATCTGTAGATGCTAGTAACACAGAAATGTAATAACTTCCTATTTGTTTCATGCAGACCGTAGCATTTAATGGTAAATTTTCTCTAAGGAGCTTTCCTTTCTCAAAGCAGATGTGCCATCATGGACTGTTCTGTCCTCTAGGTCAAGCACAGATCTGTGTAGTAATCACCTCTTGTTAATTGTCTTTTGCAAAATAGACCCTTTGCAAGGCCAGGATTTAACAAGGTACTCATCTGGGGTCTCTTGTCTTCATATTTCTTGTAAGTCACCTGGTTTGGAAAACACCCTAAAGGCAGTGCACAGAAGAGGCTGACGGGAAATGTTTGAAAGAGGGATGTATGAAATAATGATGTGGGCTAGCACAGAGCATGAAGGAACAGGAGACAAGCAAAAGTTGGGTTTTAAGGAGGGGTAATTCTGGAGTGAGGAAAGTATAAAGTGTTTTCAGTATTGTTTGATATTGCCCTTTACTTGAGCTGGTCCTTGGGATATGTACTGTCCCCAAGTTGCCTTTTGATCACTGTGCCTTATAATTTCTGTAATGTATTTATTGTCCAATCTCCAGAAAAGAAAGTCAGCTTTTGACATTTTTTTTTTCAGTTCTTTCTGAGGCAGTCAAATCAATTTTTTAGAGGTTAAGAAAGAAGTCTCTCAAGTTTCAAGACCAGGTGCTTGAAAGTGATGCATGTCTCTAATGGGAGATGTTGGGAAAAGTGCAGCTAAACAACTGTTTTAACTCTGCTAGTGGACACTAACAACTATGACAAGCAGCGTGAAAAGGGCGTACTTGGCATTTCTGTTTCTCATTTTGCTCAGAAGAGCTGAGTGAGCAACTGTAAACAAATTTATACTAGATTTAGAATTCTGTAAAAACAAGGCAAAAAAGGCCAGAAGATATATTGTAGTAGATGACAGCAAGAGAATTTTTGATGGACACTGTAGTACAAGTTCTTTAATGTTCACTTTTCCCTCAAGGGATTTCCTATAAAGTGATATCACTATTAGCTGTGCATAGTGCTTGCATAGTCCTTCTTCTTAGCCTTCTCTTTTTTGTATCATTTTAGGCCTTTGTTTTTAAAATTATGGGTATGTTTATCACTTACCTGTCAGGTTGCTTTTGTAGAAATATTATTGTGGAATGAATTTATTGTTTTCTGAAAGCTTCAGGTGTCTAATTTTTCTCGTAGTCCACCCTTACTACATTGCCTTGTATATGTGTTTGGTTTTTAGGGTTTTTTTTTGTTTCTTTTTTTTTTTTTTTCCCAAATGCTTTTGTGTTTGGAATCATTCCTTTATTGCACTGGATAGTCCTGAAAAATTCAGGTGGGATTTGGGTGCATAGCCATTGTGGTTCTCAGCACATACCCAGTCATCTGAAAGAGTTGGTGTGTAGAGCAAAATTTTACTCCTTTGCTGCCGTGAGAGAAACTTGGAGGGTTTTCTTGTCACTTTTCTGGCAAGAGAGGGTTGGAAGAGGTGCCTAGTGATTGATCTTGTTGCAGGCATGGTTATGAATATTAGTTTTGTAAATGTAAAATCTAAACTTTGTACCCATCAAGTCCATTATGCTTTAAAAATTGTGTGTCTCAGTCTTCAGGAGATCATTCAGTGCTGTGGAATCCTGATCTTTTGTTAACCAGAGAGCATAATTTGCCTTGTATTGCTTGTGTATTCCTCTGCAGGACTCTGCTGATCTCTGGCACTGTGGCACTAGCAGTCACTTAATAGTATGACCTAGATGAAGCAGAGTTGTCTCTGGCTTTCTTATGTCCTAAGTGTGGAGACACTCGAGAATAATAATTGCAGGCTTGGGGGAGAAAAAACATGCTGTCAAAACTCTGGTATTTACCAAAGAAACAATGCAATACTACAGCAATGGTCATCACAGCGAGGAGGCTGTGTAGAGCATTGGTTTGCTTTGCTGGTTGCAAGCAGCATGAATGGTATGCTGCACCTACTTGCCTCTGAGAAAATGCAGAATGGACAAGGGAGTTCTAGCAAAGGACTCAGCCTTTTTTGTACTAAAAACTAACGCACAGGAAAAAAGGAGATTGCTCAAATACTGAATATGGACTTAAAGTATAAACTGAGAAATAAAGGAAAGCTTAAAAAAGAATTTGATACAAATCTAATATTTAGATATCCTCACTTTTATAAATTAATGCAAGGATCTGTTGCATTTTTTTTTAACTTGTCATCATATTTTTCCTTTTGTTCTTTTGTTTTTGACAGGCTGGGTTTGGCTATGGATTGCCAATTTCTCGTCTGTATGCGAGGTACTTTCAAGGTGACCTTAAACTCTACTCAATGGAAGGTGTGGGTTCAGATGCTGTTATTTATTTGAAGGTATGAATTTGACCCTTTTATAAACTAGTAATGCAGTGCAAGTTGTTTGTAGCAAGTTCTTTTAACTCTTCAGCTTGTTTTGAAATTTCTTTTTGCTGTCTTTGACACTTTAACCTAAATCAGTTACATAAAATCCTAAACTCCAAGGTTATATATATTAATCTGGTATTAATACTAGTTAGTTTGCTTTGATTTTTTTTCAGTCCCCGAGTTGGATTGTTATAAGTGGTGAATCTTCCAAGAACTGTGATATGAGATAATTTTGGTTAATGCTTTTTGTTTCTAAGTTTTGGCCACAATAGAAATGAGAAGATCATTGGCCAACTCCTAACTAGTAAATATCTTCTATTCTATGCAGTTCTTGATGCAATAGACTGTACTGATCCTGTTACCATTTTTTGGAAGAGCCCAGGCTACTCAGGGGCTAAAGGTTAACACTGCTTGAATTCCTCAAGGGAGTTTAAAAGAACAGAGTGTGTAGCTCGTGTAGGTTATTGGCTTAGCACTGTCACTGTGCCTTGCTGTATATAGCAAGTGAGCTGTGGAATCCTCTGCTTCTGATGGGTTTCATCCTCTGCATGTGTGTGTGGAGAAGAAAGGTCTGGCCTTTCTCAGAGGAAAAAGGTGGGCCAGGAGACTGAACTGGGTCAGCCCCCACAGATCAGTGTGCTGGCAGAGCCCAAGTGTATTCAGGAAGGGAAATGTTTGAGGAACTGTCTGCTCTGTGTCAGTGACAAATCTCACTAAAATATCTTTGACCAAAAGTCTTTTTCTTGCTATCTCAGTAGACACCACTCTGTGGAAAGAAGGGAAATATTTTTTAGTGCTATTACTTTCTTTTAACTTTGACTAGGACTTTGAGTATACCTAGAGCTACTAGTCACAGCTCAAGTATTTTCAAAGTAGTGCTGTGGTGTGTAACTCTGGGATAATTGCAGCACTTGTTGGGTACAGAAGTTGTAACTGTAGAACTCCCCAGAGTATCACCTTGCTCTTGTATCTCTAGTGATACCTAACCATTGCTTTTGTTTTTCTATAGGCCCTTTCAAGTGAATCATTTGAAAGACTTCCCGTTTTTAATAAGTCAGCATGGCGGCACTACAAGACCACACCTGAAGCAGATGACTGGAGCAATCCCAGCAGTGAACCAAGGGATGCTTCTAAATACAAAGCTAATCGATAATTTGCTACCTTTTGTCTCTGTTGGAGATGACCTCTGCATTCAGTATAAAGTCTCTGCTTTGTTCCAAAATCCTTCAAACCACAGTAGCTAATTACTTCCAAACAAAGACCTAATCAGGGCATTGAAAAATACTAAGAACAAAGTGATGATTGGGACTTAAAGGAAGGCACTGAGCACGTTTGGTATGTGAATCCTGTGTACTTCACCAGAATATGCTTGGTTGCTTCAGTCATGCATTGACAAAAGGGATCGCACTGTGATTGCACGTAGGAATACAATGTTGTAACAGAAAGATACTATTTGAAATGGCCATTCTTATTCCAATGTAAGGATTGGTAAGATGTGCAGAATCCCTTAAAGTGGTGAATAGTATCTTGCACAGCAATATGGTATAAGAGAAAAATTCTAATGTAGTTAAACATGTGCTTCGAAAATCCACCGTTTGCGGCATTTTGTATTGCACAGTGTCACCTCTAAGAGAAAATCCCTTTGAGCTCTTCAGATCTTATCTCTAATGATTTATAAATGCATAGTTCTAAAAAGGCTTGAGCAGCTTTAAACTGATGCTTTCTCCAAATTCCCAAATCCATTTGTCATGTGCATACAAAAGTTGTGTTCTTGTGAGACGGTAGGACTTCCACTTCTTGGTATGCACCTTAATGATTTTCTTGACACAGAAGTGCATTTCTATGCATTTTTCCTTGTTTTGAGGAAAGCTCCTAAGTAGTTAGATCATCTCTCCATACAAGAAATTCTGTCAATGCAGGGGCAGGGGGTAATTAAATTTCCTATTTGCCTATCATTTTAGGGGAATTGGGGAGGGGAGAGAAATGCTGAGAGGCCAGACAGCCAGTCATACAAATGAATTTGCCTTAAGAGTGTTGGTTGCTTGAAACCTGTTTAGTTTAAAACCTGTAAATAGTTTGCAAAGTTATTTATACATTCAATGTCTGACTACAGTCTGGTAATCTGAATTTGTAGTGTATATAAAGATGATGTACACCAGCTTTTGGAACGTGTCATTGGTCTAAGTACGTGAAACTGGAAATACAGTAGAAATGGGAGGGACAAAATGTGGCCGGTACCTGGTTTAAGTTAAAAAATATCAAAGACAAAAATAATCCAAGTATTTTCCCCATAAATTTATCGTAAGGGTAATTTCTGACTATCAGAAAACTGTTCTTCTCAAAGTCTTTGCCAAATGCTGTTTCTGATACTATGGCCTTTCAGAAAAACCTGTGAAATTTAGAAGTTCTGGTGATACATTAGCTGTGGCAATAAACTAGATAAGTTGTAAGCAGCTCTGATGCACCCTCAATTTCTCTTAGGTGCTTTGATATTTTCTGGAAAGATTAATAGAGATTTTAGCATGGAAAAATGAAACTTGTTTACTAAAATTGTGGGGGAACTGTCCCTTTTGTCCTCCCAGTATTTATTTTTATAAAGAACTGATTTATTAGGGAAATGCTGAGAAATTCGTAGGTATTTTAAAAAAAGAAAAAGAATCTTAGTTTGACTTAACAATAGTACTTTGCACTTCATAGCACATTTCACTGAAGGATTATAAAGTGCTTTGAGCAATAAACTCCATAGAGCCCCATTTCTGAGGAGTCGGAAGTTCTTGCTTTGCCTGTCGCAGCGAGTTCCAGAACTCGTGGCAGCAGTGGATGAGCTCGCAGGGCTGAGGTCCCGTGTGCGTTCCCGCACACAGGGACTGGCATCAGGCCCGTGGGAGCACCAGGTCCTTGTCTCAGAGGGCTGCTGCCCTTCCCTGTCAATCAGGTGGCACCAGGGCAGCTGCTGAAGGCTCTCCCCGCTGGTCAGTGCTGCCCTCAGAGCCCCCCGAGAGCCTCGTCTGCCAGCAGGCAGGAAGAGGGAGTGGGCTGATGGGGCCGTCCCGTTCCCAAAACGGGCTCATTTGGCCCTGGCCAGAGGATCTTGGCAGGGCAGGGTGAGGGTGTGACATATGTGGCCTGCAGAGCAGCAACTTCCCAGTGCCTGCAGAGAAGGCAGATTGTTATTCAAGCAATACAGCTGTGCTGCTGGGGTGAAACCAGGGAATGGTTTGACTAAAACACTGGTTGCAAGTCACATCTACTAAAGTTTAGTCACTTACCTTCTGCCCCTGCCTGTAACTTTGTACTGTTTTTTAAATTATTTCAAGTGGCATATGTTTTCTAGTAATTGCAGGGGAGAGTTTGCTTAAAGATAGAAGTTTGTGATGAAACTAATATTTTCTCAGTTGCATGTAGTCAGTTTTTTCTAGAACATTACCCAAAACATTCCAGGGAATAAGGTAGTTTGCATAAGAAACTCGAGTTTCAACTTTTGTTAGAAATTGTATTTTGAAGTAGTAAATCCTGACCTGGTACTTGTTTTTGGCTGTCTCCTTATTCATGACAAGGAGAGAGAACAGAAAACAAAGGAAGGATGCAGGCATACTGGACTTGTTTTCATGAAGTGAATGTAAGCCATGGGAGCCATGGGATGTAAACCATGCAAACTGTGAACAACAGCTGAAGATACCATGGAGGACGTTATGGTGTATTAGTGATGTCACTTCTTGATCCACAAAAACAACTGACTGGCTTTCAGGACTAGAGTGCTCCAGTACTTGAAAACCGAACTCCCCTGAAATGGCACCCATTTCCAAGAACCCTGAGCTCATACAAACACCTCAAAGCAGCAGGGTAGAGCACAAAGAATGCATTTTCTTTCCGTTCCCCAAGGTCTCTATGTGGGTGTTACGATGATATGAGCAAGAAGCAACTTTTCTTTTCTCCAGCCTTGTCTGGGCAGCCTGTGCTTTAGTGGCAATCCCAGGTGTGCCATCAATTGTTCTCCACTCACTGTCCTCATGCCGTGTTTCTACATAGGGGTATTAGTCTGAAAACTGTTTCAGGAAGCAGCAGCAGACCTTCAGTTAGGAGAGGGTTTTTCAGTGGCTGTGCCTGAAAAATGAGCATGGGTGGGTTTTTAATATGGCCGGTTTAACTATAGATAGTAATTTTTTTCAGTTACTTCTATCTTTGATTGGAATATCTTATAACTATGTTTTAATATCTTGGGGCTGTTAATTCCAAACTTTCTGATGATAGAAAAGTATATTTCCTTTCCATGAATTTCAGAGTTATGGCCTGCTGATGTCATTGCAACCTGCTTGTCTTGACTTACAGGACACATAAATACAAAAAAATGTTTTCAGTGAAAATGTTCCTTACCTGTTGTGTTTAGTTATTAGCAGAAACAGAAACAAACTGAACAAGAGATGTTTGCTCTTTGATTCTTCCTGAGAATTTACAAACAACTTCTGTATGTCATAGTGTAACAAATAGTTTACTTTTTTTGTCCATTGTGCATTTTTCTGGTGTATGTCTTGGATGTAATTTTATTAATCCCCTGCCTAGTTTATATTAATAGATACAGAAGTCTCTCCAAATCATGTACATATTTGTGCTCCTTGCTTTTCTAGGCTTTGTTTCGAGGCAACAAGGAGTCTTTCAGAGTCGGCATTTGATGAGAAATATTCAGAAGATACCAAAATGCTTCTTTTGCAACTCAGGTGCAGTCTTTGCCTGTGTAATTGACTGTGATGACCTAGGAGAGCACAGAGAAAGTCTTTGTCCTGCTGCATCTGTGCTACCTCTTGGGCAGTGTTTAAAGCAGGTCCATTGGCACATGCTTAAAAAATATAGCTATTAATTCTTGGAAAACTCAGGCTACTTTTGGCTATGTATGGCTACATTTGCTGCTGCAACTGGGTAGCATTCTTTTATTTGCCCTCAGTAGCATTTGCTTTGAAACAGCTGTTCACTTTCTCCAAGAAGTGAGCAAGAGTGATCTTTAGTGCAATTTCCTGTTCACCTCCACCCAGACATGGTATTTAGGGTGGTATCCTGACCTCATTGACATGGAAGAGGTTTCCTCCCTCCTCACCTTTAATAGGCACTTCTAGATCCTTACGTGTGAGGTGCTGCAGTAGTGGTCAAGATTCATGGAAATAATTCTGTAGAAAACAGCCTAAATGTTTACTGTTAGTATTTATCTTGAGGACAACCATGTCCCATTGTGCAGTGTTCCCTTTCCTTGCTTGTTTCCGGGTTGCCATGGTTTCTGGTAGCTCTTCCTTGCCTCTTCCTGGCATACACACCTGTCTGTGAATTAACATATATGTGTTTTTGCTGAAGTTAAGAGAGTATGATGGCACATGACAGAACAATGTGTTACTGACTTCAGAGGCTGAGTTTGTACACAAATGAGGAACACAGCTATAAATTGTGTAGTGACTTCAGGGCTGAGTCTTGCAAATACTTGCACAAGTAAACAGTGTATGAGAGGAATGCCACTTAAATGAATCTGATCTCAGGATCAGGACTCAGGCTGTTGATATTAATCTGAAACAATGAAGATTTCTGTAATTGAAGTGGCTTTCTAATTAAAAATAAATACGAAAATTTAAAGCTGACATGCTTTAATTGCAGTATTATGTTGCCTTAAAAGTCCTCAGAAATCAGCATTGAGAACTTGTTTGCTTCTTAAATCTGGAGGGGTTTTCATGTAGTACCAGAAGGATTGATGAGTGTATGATAATTCTGACACTGTCTCCCTGGTGTCAATTGCTTTATTGAATTTTTCCTTTGAATTGAAAACTGCCAAGAGGTGTTGCACACAGTCCTTTGAAATCCCTGCCCTCTGCAGATCACATCAGGCAGAGGCAGTTTCCGAACAGTACCCTCGATGCTCTTGGCTCTGCAGCAGGGATTGTCCTCAGGGACCTGCAGACTGGCTCACCTCACATGGAAAGTGTGCTGACCATGCACTGGGGGTGTGATGGGTTTGTCATGTGGGGGAAACGAAGTCCCTTTGTTCCCAAGGTCAGGTACAGGACAGCTCTTCCTGGTGAGCTGCTCTGTGTTGCACTTGGCATCCACGAGGGAAAGTGGTCTCATGGTGCCTTTCCTCTGAAGCGGCATCGTTTGAACCTATTAAACCTGTAATGGAGGAGTGACAAGGAAATTTTTCATGAGATTACTTGGAGATGTTTTAAATTTATTTTTGAATCTTCTGTAACTTGTCTTGGAAATGTTTCTAGTCCAATGCCTGTGTATTTGACTTGTGTATACTCTTATTTTCCTTTTTCTTTCTGTGGTTGACAAATAAAATGATGTAAAAACTACATGCTGACATTTTTAAGGGACTAGTTTGGTTTCATACAATATGGAGCTTAGTTTGTGATTTGGCAGTCCAAGGTCAATTTCAGAGAGCTTCACTTTGGAGCTCAAGAGTAATTTTAGCATAGGATCTGCTGAGCAGCTTTTGGGTTTGGGGTTTTCTCTGCTATATAAACCTCCCTAAAGCTAATTCTCAGATTATTCTTGACAGCCAATATATCTGTTATAAACAGATATATAACACCCAAGGCTTCTATACCTTGAAATTTCTTCAGCTTTCCATAAAGTTTTATATGCATTTGTAAGTTATTCAAGAAAATGAAAAAACCCCAAAGTTTCTTACCAAGCAATTCCAGAGCAGGAAAATGCCTGGGGACCCATCTTGCTTGGCTCGTTAGCTTTCTTATAAAGTAATAAATGAGGCTCCAGATGGCCAGAATTTTGCTAGAACTGAGATAATTTTCTTTGAGATGAAGAATTTATTTTAAAACTTCAGCTGAGAAGAAATCTGTGTGTTGTACTTTCTCATTGCTTACCATTTGCCATGATGGGGTATTCACAGGAGCTGAGTAGTTAATTAAGTAACTCAAAATTGCAAAATGTGTCAGCATGCACCGCATATTTGACAGTAGCTGCCTGTAGAAGATAAAGCAAACAGTTGCAGCAGCAGTATAATGAAGATTTATGGCTTTAGGACACAGGCATATGTGGGAGAACAATTTGTAATAAGGGATCGGTTTCTGGTTATACAATTCATGCCTTTTTTAGATGGCTGAAGACTTAATACTTCAGTTTGTTGTTCTCAGTGGAAAGAAGTCTTGCGGCAGACAGTTTTAAAATGAAGTGAGACATATAAAACATGTCAGGCATGCTTGGTAGGGAAAAAACTTTTAAAAAATGTCAGATCTGTTTATATTCGTGATCTAATTCGGATGCTGTCTTTAAGCTTTTGTACCATCTTCTCTGGGAGTTACATGGAGTGTAGTAAATAATGCCTGCTGTGTGTTGTCTCAAGAGCATCAGCCATTTAGAAATTGTGTCACAGCAATTCCAAAGCCCTTTTCCATCCTAGTGACTTGCTTAATTTTTTTATTTCTTTGGCCCAAGGTACTCCCCTCGCGTGTCTCCTAGTCCAAAGGCACAGGCAGGTCACTGTGCTTCTACTAGTGTACAGCTGGAGCCAGCATTTGAACACTGTAGAACGATTTTCTGTTTTGATCTGCCACTGTGGATTCT
The DNA here is from genome assembly GCF_041296385.1 of Aphelocoma coerulescens. Taxonomy (NCBI): domain Eukaryota; kingdom Metazoa; phylum Chordata; class Aves; order Passeriformes; family Corvidae; genus Aphelocoma; species Aphelocoma coerulescens. The sequence goes on along the minus strand of NC_091013.1, from coordinate 13,469,056 downwards.
TTTCCTGAAATTAATAAATGTGCAGGTACCTGCAAACACTGATTTAAGAGATCAGAAGAAAGCTTCAGTTCTGCCCATTTCCAAGGTCACATGTTGACTGTTTTGGTATTGGGAAGCTTTCAGAGGTGTTTCATTAATGTGGTTGTGGAAGCTGATGCTGCATGTTGTGCCATGAGAGCTGTTCTGGCAGATTTGGCATTGTGGGTGTGTATGGCTGCCCCTGAGCACCTCCTTGCCTGATCCACTTGGCTCTTCATCCTTTGGTTAATAAATCTCTTTGTAGACATGGAATGCTGGATATGAGATCGTTGGGGCAGTGGAGGACCCGCACTCAAGGCATGGTCAGGTTTGCACTCAGGTAAAGGAACCTGGCTGTGTGTGCCAGGTGCAAGTCATGGCTGTGGGGGGATTTCTGTCTGTTGTTTCTGCACTAAAGGTTAAGTTTTCCCCCCAGGAAGTAATTCTTTCCTTCTCGGTTTTCAGATCCAGGTGTCCCTTCAGTGAATGGGTGTCTGTGGTCAGTGCGATGCAGCACTGCCTGTGTAAAACAGCTGGGTCCTGCATGTTACAACGGACAAGGCTGCCACTTACAAACTATTTCACAAACAGCTATTTTGTGATGGGTGAAAAGGTTGGAGTTATACTTTATTCTGGTCTTTTAAAATGCATTTTGTCTTGCTGTTAGTGCTCACATACGTAATTAATCTCAACTTTTGGGTTCTTGGTTAAACAGTTGGGTAAAACATGCAAGAAGGTATCTTGGGTAGTTCTCTGTGGGTGCAATTTCATTCAGGTCAGAATGGCTGGAGTCAGTTCTGCTGATGGCATGGCATGGCACCACCACTCATGGCATAATGGCTGGGTTTTAATTAGCTCCTGTGTTGTTTAGCTCTACGTTCTTAATGACAAATTGATTTGACTTCCCAAAGTGGAAGTTAAAAGGTGTCAGAATAGAGGTGTTTGATCTCATAGCATTACTTTTTCTTCCATTTCTTTCAAAGATAAAGACTCTGAGTGTGCTGGTGTTTTCTGACAGTTGATGTTCTCTCCGTGTGATACAAGTTTGTGCTGTGGCATCATTTGGAGGAAAGGTCCTCTTGAGGAGAAAAAAGGAAATTAGAACAAGCCACCCAAGATCTGTGAGGCTGTTTGGATTATGTTTAATTTGGAACCGCTGTTCTAGGGGCATTTTGTTAGTTCTTACACAGGATATGGCTTTATGCAGTTTTGTTTGCATGTGAAAAATATTAATATTTAAAATGTTAGGTTTGTTCTTTTCTAGAATAAATACCCTTATTTGTGAGAGGCCTTTTAGATAACCAATGGGGGATGAGTGGAACAAATGAAAATTTTCCCTCTGGGCTAGTTTCCCATTTTGTTGTGGCATTTGGCTTTTAATGACATACCATAGAAATGCATTTACCAGGACACTGGTAAAAATGAAGCTCATTAACTTTTAAACTGATGATATAAACTATCTTAAGTATGGCCAAGTAGCAAAGTAACTGGATCCCTACTGGTTGATGTGTTAGTTTTGAAATGAAAAAGCTGGAGCCGAGCATGGTGTGTAGAACATTAAAATAACATCTCCTCTTGGTATTCAGAGCCGGTCACTTGTAAAGAGCAAGTTATAATTAATCTGCTCTTACTAAGCAGATGATGCCTTTGCAGTTCAGTCTCTTTATTTTATGGAAAACCAGTGTTGGTTTGTAGAGAAATATGATTAGAGAATCACAGGAATACTGTAAAAAAAGTACTACAATGTGCTGAAGAGGACATAATTAATTCTATTAAAGCTGTTTCTAGAATTTGAAATATGTGTGAGACTTGATGTGCACATACAGCCTGGTCGGTGCCACCAGGGAGGCTTTTCCCTTTGAGTGTTCCAGCTGTCACGTGTAAAGCACAGGAATAATTGTTTTGAGATAATGAAACATTTTTGTCTTGATTAATCCAGTTAAGCATTAAAAAAATGAATTAATTAATTGTGTTTGTGCAAAAGGCAGAACTGCCTCACCTGGCTCAGAACTTGCAGTTCCCTGTTGGTCGCTGAAGCAGTGATTGATGCTGGAGAGTCTCTAAAAGGGGACGGAGACACCAGGTGTGAAAGAACTGTTTGAACTGGCCATAAATAACTGCTGGGGCAGGGGAATTCAGGTCTCATATTTGAAGAACTAGTTGTAACATGGGAGCCTGCTGGGATTCCACAAGGAGATCAGCAAATGCACTTGTTCTGGGAAGAACCTCAGTTATTGCTGGAGTCCAGTCCCACATTCCCCAATTAGCACAGTGAAAGTGCATGTCCAAAGGCTTGCGGTTATTTCAGTCTGTATCTGTCTCCTCTCCTTCAGGCAGAGCCATGAGGCAGTGGCCTTGATTTCCATTTGGATTAGAAATGCTAATGCTGCCCTTCCTTACACCAGGAAAGGGCCTTCCCTTTGGAAACAAAAGGGCAGAAAATACCTGTGTGCATGTGCTTGTGGGACACGTGTTTTGAGAGGAAAAGAATCCCTCTTCAAAATCCAATCAGAAGAGGAGTTCTTAAGGTAGTTTGGTGCTTGAAAGATCTCCATGCAAGAGGCAAAGCCCTGGGTCCGTTTTCTGCCCCATTTTCAGTTCTGTTTTATGAGAAGGTTGCAGGTCTTCTGCACCAGACTCCAGAGAATCTGCTGCTTAATTATGTGCTATCACACAGGAGACTCTCCCTGATGGTTTGTTACCCTTTTACAAGCAAACCTACAATAGCATCAAACCCTTCCTTCCTGCTGAGCTGACAGGCCCGGTGTTCAGGGGCTGCCTTGTTCCCGAGGGGTTTGCTATGAACCAAAACAAGGGTCCCCTCTGGGCTGGGCTGCACACTGTAAGCTCACTCACAGGGGTGTTTCTTATGGCTCTCCCAACTGGTACCAAGGTGCTGCTGAAAACAGTCCAAATCCATCTCAGGTAATAAGCCTTTTATTACCTGGGAGAGTTTTGGTGTGGACTCTGTGCCATTAAATAGTCTCTCTGCTATGCTCAATGACTTTGAAATTTTCTTATTCTGTTATTAAAAATATCTTAACTAGGAAGTCCTGAGCTGCCATTTGCTGGCTCAGCTTCTCCCTGCCTGAGGCAGGACTGTTGAATAAATAATCTTTACAGCTGCTGCAGGTACTAGCTTCTTACAGAATGGACAAATGGGAAAGAGCAAAGCAGAATATTCGGACACCAGACTGACTTGGCTCAAGGAAGAGTCAAGTCCAAAAGCCAGTGTCAGCATTTGTCCCTAAGGCTCATGTTTGCTGCTGCAGTTTTCCATCTGGCACAGCCATGCATCATCTCGGCACCCATGAGAGCAACTCAGTTGCTGCTGGGGGTGGTTTTCAGCAGTGGAACCAGAATGGCTGCAAAAGCATGGTCTCTTTCTTCCACTTTGAAGCAAGAATTCTAACAGTGGCTCCTGACTGCACTGTGCTGGACAGAGAGTAAAGAAGGTCTCAGACTTGTTGATGTCTAATGCTCCACCCTTCCAGTGGGGACAGCATTTCCCCACCTTCACCCACATTTTTCTGGCGGCAAGGTAAAGGCAAGGAGAGGTGATTCTGTCTGTGCAGAGAGCAGCAAAACTCAAGCAGCAGAATTTTGGGCATGTTGGCAGAGCTGCTCTCGTGGCTTTGTGGGGTACCATGGATGGGGATAACAGGTACTGTGCCATCACTGGGGGTTCCTCTGCAGGTTGTGTTCATGTGTCCGAAGATGCTGTAAAATGAAGGGGAGAGGCAGCTGTGGCTGTCATACACTTTATTTTTCACTTGGAGCTTGGCTGATAAATAGGACTCAATTAAAGTAACACTTGTGAAAAGTAAAACCCAACCATGACTCAGAAGTGCAAAATTGCCTTTCATGTGTCCAGACACCATGAGGTTCTGGTTTGCTGGAGACAGCACATGAATGTACCAGCAGGGCAAAGGCTTCAGCTTACTGATATCCTAAATGCAAACAAGACACCTGGTACAGAATATGGCTTTGTTGCTGGGTAGCCACCTGTGACCCTGAGAAACAGCTTCTGTTAAGAACTGGTCACTGGTGAGTTTTTCTCTAGTTACCATTTACAAGTCATGGTGCTGTCTCCACTCAAACCACTGAGCAAGGGCTGCTAAACAGTTAGTGCTATGAAAGTAAAATGAACAAAAAACAATGGTAAAAGCCAAGAACAACAAATCCTTGCCCACCTCCATTGCATTTGGACATGGCTCGTCTATCAACAGCACCAGTAGAAGCAGGCAGTTCCTGTGGTGGTGGAGTGGTTTGTGATGGCAAGACTTAAGACTTGCAAAGGATCAGAAAAACTAACAAGTGCATCCCAGGTATGAAATTACAGTAACAGGTTGCCTAAGGCTGAGAAAGGTTTTAATTGCATTGTCCCATTGGGCGCACAGCTGGCGGCAGCTGAAGTAGCTGTGGCTGTCCCTTTGCACATTCCACCCTATTTCCTGCTCACCTGTTTTTGCAGCTCTGTGAAGGAACTAGCTTGACTCTGGAGGACAAAGTGTGGCACGAGATGCAGTGTACTCAGTCTTGTGGTAGTCTGAGAAGTGTCTGGCATAATGTTCCCAAAGAAAAATTAGTTACCTCATAGTGGGGGATGGAAGAAAGCTGTAGGGAGTGAGCAGAGTGTGGGGCAAATTTGGTGCCTGGTACCAAGGTCTGTAATTTACCTGCCCAGAGAGTATCTGGAAAGGAGTTTATCTACCAGTGAGTCACCCAGCAAGGCAAGAACAGCAGCCTGGGGGCACTGCTGCCAGCAAGCACAACCACCCCACATGCTCAGGCATCTTGGTCCCTCAGTTTTTTTCCAAGAGCAATGTGGAGCCCTCCCTCCCGCAGCATTTCTTGTGCTGCCTGTGCAGGGAAGCAGCCAGTGCTGACTGGTGCTGCCTACAGCAGCCAGCGTGTCCTGGTGGGTTTGCAGTTCCAGGCAGCAGTGGCACAAGAGTGATTCTGTGGCTGCAGCCCCCTTCCCGGACTGCTCGAGGCTGTGCCCAGCAGGCTGCCCATGAGATAGGGGCCAGTGGCAGCCTTTACCTGCTGGCCTGGCACCACAGCTGCTGCTGGGCTGGAGAGCCTCAAAGGTGGCCATGTGCTGAGGCAGCTGTGCCAGGCAAGCCTGGGAGCCAAATGGCAGCAGTGGCACAGCCCCACCCCAGCGCTGGGGGCTGGGGGTTTCCTGCAGCTGTGAGGCAGAGCAGCCCCAGGGCTCAGGAATCCTGCCAGCCCCTGCAGCCACTTCAGCAGGTGTCAGCTGAGGGACTGAACATGGAGCCAGATGTCAGGCAGGACTCGCTTTGCCCAGTAGGAAGATCAGCATTGAGGGGAGAGCTTCACCTGTGCTACCCTCTGTGTTTCTGCTTGCGGCTGTACAGGTGTCATGGATGGAGAAAGAAAAGAGTTGTGCCTAATCCTGTTCAGAAAGTTTCCTTTGGTTTTTTCAAATTTTTTTCCTCCATATTAGTGTAGAGGAATAGGTTTGGGATCCTCTGCAGGGGCAGTGTGTCTGTGAACACATCCTGTTTAGAGTTTGATGAGAAGTTTGTTTAACTGGCTGAATACCATGTGACAACAGCACTGTTTGCTTATCATTTGCTGATACATAGCTGGGAGCAGCAGGTTTTCCTAGGAGGCCACATCCCAAGGCCTTGGGATCTTTTTAGAAATTCACCAGTAAAAACCACCAGCATCTTCAAACTGTCTTATTTCTTACACAACCACATTCCAGCTAGGGCTGTCTTTTCATTTCCTTTCTTGCCTTCAAAGTGCAAAGCCAGGGAGCAAACCAGAAGTGATCAGGCAGCTGTTCAGGCACTAGGAACGTGGAGAGCGATTTGATAAAGCAAAAAGCCAGACTCTTTACATACACCCCACACAGAGGCTTGGTCAACAAGCAGCACTGAATATATTAAATGGATTTCCACCAACTTGCCTGGAGAGCTCTTCATTTCAGTGCATGATTTGGGCTCTGGGGCAGATGTTATTCAAAAGGAAAAAAATCCAACTTTATTCCCTGTTTCTCAACATACTTGCTGCAGCAATGCGGTTCCTTCACGTGCCAGAAGAGCTCAAGGTCAGCAGGGTACAACGGCATCTTCCTCCCTCTGCAGGCTGCAGCCGGCATTTCCCTTCCCTGTGTGCTGGGTCCGGATCAGGAGCCTGCTGGGCTCCTCCTGCCAGCCCCCCTCGGTGCAGAGCTCCCACCGGCCTGGCCTGGAGCAGCAGCTGGAAAGCAGCAAGACAGGGGCAGGAACCTGCACATGGGTGTGTTTTTCTGTCAGTCCCTGGGGCTGTGTCTGGCAAGTGCTGCCGGCTGGGCCTCCAGCACCGCGAGAGAGTGGGGATGGGATAAGCTCTTCCTGAGATCTCCCTTGCTGTGCTCCAGTTCATTTTTGACATCGCCCAGAGCACGATCCCTGGTGTCAGAGATACCCCTGGTGTTCCTCATGCTTCTCCCCATCCAGTGGTTGAGTTCATAGCTTGTTCTTCTGTCTCATGGTTAAAAAAATATATATTTTATTTTTCATCCTCATCTCCCTCGCTCATGCTGCTGAGAGAGGCAGAGGCAGCTTTTGGAGAAGAGGGAGGGGAGGTCTTATTGATGACCCAAGGTGGAGATGGAGAGCGGGATGGAGAGCGGCCTCGCGTAGGACTGCTGTTTGGGCTCTGCCGGGGAGAAAAAGCCTGGAGCATTCGGCCACTTCGTTCCTGGAACATCTGCTTCTGCAAAAGCAAAGTGAAAAGATGCTCTTTGAGTAGTGCACAGAGAAGGCTGTGGGCAGGCAGGGGCTGTACTGTGCCTCTCACCCCAGGGAGTGAGCCGGGAGCCAGAGCCCTGGAGCGTGGCTGGTTTGCCTCTGCTGTGCTCATGATAACCTGGTCCTTGCGTGCAAGTTTTTACCTCAGCTGGGCCACCTCCTGTGTGAGAACACCCTTTGTACTGGCCCGAACCACACAGGGGGGACTTCCTTTGTATTTTTTTGTATGTGTTCATCAGCCTCTTGTCTCAAAAGGTCAACATTCCTACTTCCCATGGCCTTTTCCTTCTAGAATGTTGGGAAGGACCACCCATCTCTTCCTGAGCTTCCTGGCTTTCCCAGCTTTTATTCCTCCTTCCCTTCCCAAGGGAGACAGCCTGGTCCCTGCCAAATACTGGCAGCCACTTCCCCAGCTCTCTGGAGCAGGCATGACCCAAACCCATAAACTGAGGGTGGGAATGTCAGAATTCGGATGTCTGTTGAAAAGAGAAAACACTTGCAGGCTCTGTGTTCTGCTTGGAGCTTTATTGTCACTTTTGCTTTGTCAAGCTGAGTGGAGGCCTGCCAGAGCTGGTGGAGTGGAAGAGACACCTCTGCATTCAAGCAAACTGCTACAATAAGGCAAGTGCCTCTACTCATTAGTAGCAGTGTGGCCTTGCGTCATGCTGGGTTATGGAAGATGTGGCATGTGCTGCAAAGGCTTCACATGGAAAATGCCAAATCCGAGTGCCCTGCTGCTCCTCCTGGGGATGGGGAGCAAGAAGTCTCAACCTTGGCTGAAGTACTGGCAGTCAGGTCACAGGCGATGCTTGGCTGAAAGGAAGATCCAGCCCCAAGAAAGTTACGTTACCACTCAGGTCTGAGAGGAAAATACTTGTGCAGAGTGCATGGAAAGGTTTGCTTGTTTGGGCAGCTGCAAACTTGACCTCAGCTAAGTTTTCATCTTGTTCCTATTCCCTTTCCTGCTACTGTGACTGCTCTGTGCTGACCTTCCCCCCAGCCACAGAGCATCTGGCTGCCCATCTTGCTCTTTCTCCTCCTCTTTGAAACTCAGTATTCCCTGCCAGTGGAGAGGGAGAGGCTGGTTTGCCCCTCAGGTTTCTGGGTGTTCGCTAAATCCCAGGGCTTTAAAATCAAGCACAAATACTGAACTTAGCTGTTCTTCTGTGAGCTCCCTCTCCTAATTTACATCTTTATCCCATTTGCCTTTATTGACTTAGTTTTAGAGGCTGGATGTTGCTGCAGTGTGGAATGGCAGAACAGTTCCTGCCTGGAGCTACACTTACCAAGGCTCGTGCATAAAACCCCATGGTGTGTAACCTACCCCTGCACTACTGCTAGGTCAGAATTAGTAGAGACTTCCTAAAATCTCAATAGTTAGCAGATGGTGGTTGCTCCTGATAAATGGTGCCAGGAAACATTCGGAGGGGGAGGATTTCTGCAGCTGAGAGCTGCAAGGATGGCACCAGGGCTGGCAAAGCCCCAGGGCCCATTTGCAATTCAGTGGTAGGGGTGCAAAATTTCTCTGTAGATCACAGAAATGTGAGGTTCTGTGAGCTTAAGTTGTTTCACCCTCTCACTGAAGATAATCTCCGATAAAAACCCTCCATGTTTTATATGAAATATCTTTTTCCTGGCCAATTGAAATACTTTGACTTCCTTCTGTTACTTCAAACAACTCAGTGGCACAGTGGTGCTTCATGGGGGAGTACCAGTGCTGGGGGACATCCAAGTGTCCCATCTTGGCTTGGCCTGCACCATCCCAAGTGGCAGGGGTTACTTGACTGTACTTTAGTCACAGAGGGCAGGGATGGAAAGGGGAATCCCACCTTCCTGCTAAGTCCCTCAGCCAGGCTGCAGGACACCTGCTTCCCAGGTCTTCAGTGAAGAGTTTGTTGCTTGAGCAAGCTGACGCACTCACACCTTCAGCAGGGCAAGTGCCCGGCCCCTCCGCGTTGCCTCCTGCATTAGTGCTGGAACCACCAGGCTGCTGGCTCAAACCACAGCTCTGCAGGAGGAGGAGGTGGTGTCATCCACCTGCCTCACAACACCTCTTTCTCTCCAGCTGTGCTCCTTTGCAGGCCTCAAGGAGCTCCTTGGGCCATTGGGTACTGAAGAAGCAGAACAAGTGTTAATGGCTTCCTTGGAGTGCTGGAGGGTTAGACAAGGCTGGATGCACTGAGGACCTCTACCAGAGGTAGGAAAATCATTTCAAAGCCTTGATTCAAGCAAGTTCAGGTACACCCAACCAGTTTAGGGTTTGTTTTTGGCAAACTCGCTACTGGGAAAAAACATTTTTCCTTTTTCTGAATTTTATTGCCTATATGTTGATACCCCTTTGCTTTCCAAAGAAAATGCCAGCTGGGTGTTAAGAGAAGGCTTCTGCTTTTGAGCTGCTGATTGTTCCAAGGCCATTTTAGGTCCACGCTGCAGACAGGTGGTGTGGCCTAAACACTATCCCCAGGTTCTAGTTGCAACCTGTCTCATCTGAGCCCCTGCTGATGTCTGAGGTGATGCAGCTATTTGGAAGGCAACCTTCCCTGAGTGCCCCTGTGTGCTGGGCAGGGGGAAGCCAGCCCCTTGAAGGGATATCTCATTTGAAGGGACATTTCTGAGGGAGACTGGCACAGAAACCCTGGCCTGTGAGCTGTGCTTTCTCTCCACTGCCCTCAGCTGTAGGTGCCTGCTTGTACATGTCTGAGAGGAGGTGGAATGGACACCTGCACCCTGGAGTGGTGTCTCTGCCATTAGGCCCTGTGTGCCAGGCTGCGTGGTGGTCCTGTCTCACATCACAGAAAAGCTTCATGCCACATTAATCATTGTTTTTGACCCTGCTGTGACTATCTTGCAGAAAACATATGCACAGGGGATTGCACAGGTGGGCAAAATTGCCCATGAATTATAGACATCTAGACATTTGAAAACTGACGTTTTGACCTCTTTCACAAACGGGTGGTTTTTTTGTGGGTTACATGGCCCTTACTTTTAGAAAACTGATGCTAGCATAAAGTGTATTATAATAATTATTTGTGAAATAATAATAGCATATTAATGGCATGCAAATTACTGATCTAGAAATCCAGCATGCCCGTAACGATTCCTGTACTTTTAATGTCAACATTAAAAGCAACATCTAACTAACAGTGATAAGGCAAATTAACATTAATAACAGTTTTGACACTAATAGTAAGTTATCATTATTTTAAAAGTCTTTCCTGTTGCCAGGGCTCAAACTGATTTTAAAAAAGCTACACCACCTCTCAGCTTGCTGTCACTGATGCTCTTCCTACAACACTGTGAAGAGATTTCACTCCTCTTGTTCTTAGCAAAGGTCCCTCTGATTACACCAGATTTCCTACTCTGTGGTCAAACACTTACTCAGAAAACAAGAGTTTCTAGATTTTAAAAGACCTTTGCAGAGCACCTTTTCCTTAATTGAATTTGGTAAAATGTTTTATCAGCAAAGGTTTTTAAAAATGCCATTAGTGTGCAGTGTTGAGTGGGTAAAGTCAGGAAATGGAGTCAATGCTTTTAAATTCTTCTCCTCTCTCTGCACAGCTAAACTCATCTCACCTCCTGTGGCTTTCACGTGCTTTGTTAGCATCAGCTTCAGTTATTCAGCACCTATGGCCACAGGACCATCCCACATGGGGAACACACACAAAGCTCTATGGGCAACAAGTCACAGAGGAAGCTTCATGTGGATGTGGACAATGCAGGAAGACCTGGGCATTTCATCAGAAGAGTTACCTTCTTGCCCTCCCCCAGGAACGTGACAGTGTCCATGAACAAACTGTTAAATAAGCTCATTGTTCATGTGGCTGGGGCCTGTGTTGTTCACTGCCTTCAAATGGACACAAGCAGCTGTAAGACGACAAAGTCTCTGCTCTGAAGCCTTCACAGCCTAATTTTAGGTTTTCCTCAACTGAGTGTAATCAACATGGCAAGTCAGTGCAAAGATGAGAACTCCAGTAACAGACAGGTACTGCATGACTTGGTGGCACTGAGTTGTGACACAGCACTGATGTGAGCTACTTAATTCACAAAAGCTCTGTGACTCTTCCTATGTGTTTGTTTACAAACAAAAGCTCTGCTGAGTTCATTCCAACAGAAGGAAATTCTTTTTCACTGAGAGTTTGCAAACAGAGCAGCGTGTCTGAGATGGTGCCTGCACTGAAGGGTCTGGGCTTTCATCCCAACACAGATAAATTCTACGTTCCAATTAAGCTTTGTTACTGGTTTCAATGCAGCAAAACAAAGTCATACAAGAAAACAAAGCTTCTTGAGGTCTGGCATGCTATCAGAACTGGCAGATGGGGGCCAGGACTCTTTTGGGGCTCTGAAGTGCCACCAACTCACCAGTCAGTGCATGAGTTTGGTTTGAGAAGGTTTCTCCCCAGAAAGATGCTGTTGCAGATTCTCAACTGCCTGTCCAAGGCACTTGGGGACCTTTAAGTAAATGGGTCTGTGAAGCCAGCACATACCAAGCAGAGCTTTGCAAGTGCTTCAGTCCCACCTGAGCCTTCCCTGCTGTCAGTAGTTTTTGAAGTTAGAAAATTATAATTGTCTACTGCTGAATACAGAGCATAAAGAGAACTATTGAAAAGCTTTTCAATGGTCCTGTTTTCCCTCACTACCTCCAGTGTATATCCCTGACGTCAGAGTGGTTGCATTTAATGCTAACAGGGCCAACAGACTGTACTGGCCTGTTTGCTTGTGTGGTGCTGTGATGCAGCTCTGCTGAACACAGTCAGCATAACACCTTCAGAAAATACAGATATCCCAAACAAGCAACAGCCAGAAGCAGCAAATCCTTTTGTTGCAGTATTGGTATGCATTAATGGCTTCAGCAGCCAGGTCTGCCATTATCTTGCTGTGCTGGCTTTTGAGACTAAGAATGCAGCAGAAGCATCTGCTCTTGACCTGTGTTAGAGAGGAGAAATAAAAACAACTCAGACTTCCTGGGATGGCAGAATACCTACCCAAGCTCCATCAGGTCCAAACAGCTCTAAAAAGTTGCCAATAAATTCCCTGGACTTTTCTTCCCACTTCTGAATGAGGTCATGGCTCTTCTCTTCCACCTTGTAAACAAATTCTTTTGACTTTTCCTCCACATTCTTGACTTTTTCTTTCATTTTGTCCACTTGGTTTTGAAAGCGATATTTCTTCTCCTGTTTTAAAAGTGTGTTCAGAGATTAATAAAAAACTTGGAAATAATCAGCCACAAACAGTTGATAAGACAAAAAAAAATTGCATTAATGCATCCTAATAAATATGGCCTTGATTAGCTATTCCCATGTTATTTTTACAAATGCAAGTTTAACGTTTGTGGAATTTAGTGCAGAAGGTACATATTGAAAAGACTTCCTCTGTGACTACTGTGTTTAATCCACTACATGAATCTTTTCTGTATTCTCAAACTGAATGCACCTTGAAAATGATATGAATCTTGTGAAGGATATGAGTGAGAAATGAACAGCTCAAACAGTAGGCAAAAGGCAAATCTCCCTAGGTTTACTAGCAAATGCTGCTGACTTGCCAGTCTAGATGTTAAATTGGACCAAAATGTAACTTTGGGTGGATTTCTGCAGAGCAGAAGGAAAACTCTCATCAACTCTGAGCCTGGCTAATACAGGCGCTTCTGGCTGCAACACAGGTGTGTGTATGTCAGTGGCTTGTGGCCAACAAACTTCATAGAAAAGAGAGCAACTCCTAATTGCTAAGTCACACAGAAAAGGAGAGACACAGAAGATAATATTACAGAGCTCCTGGCAAAAGCTTCTGAAATACTTCAGGATTAAAGGGGTTTTGTCTTGAAATGCTTGTGCGCTCCACAAATTTTTGGTACAAGCAGATAAACAAGACATGCTCTTGAAGGTGTGGTGGTCTGTGTAGAAGTACAGATCACTATTGGCTTTTAATTCTCTGTTAACTCCATTTAATGGCCACTTGAATTTACTTTAAAAACATGCACTGTAGTGGGGTTTATTCTAGCTCACAAATCACTAAAAGCACAGTCTTTGCAGGCCACAAGCACAAACAAAATCCCCAACGTCCAAAGAAACCCAACTCACTCTGCACCTAGAACGTGATCAGCCCTTCCTTTAATGAGGAAACCAGTGCTCTTCTGCCTTGTGAAATCATGGGCATTTAATTTTGAAACACAGTCTCTGGTGCAAATCAGCATTTCTGCATTTAAATTACTGTAAGCTAAATAACCACATGTCAGGAGGTTCTTCAGAATACAACAGTGTCTGAGACGGGGTGGGGGAGGGGGGAAGCACAACTTATGCAACAGTACCTTAACCTCACAGCTGCTAAATAATAAATTTGAGAACCTTCAAGGCATCCAGCATGCCTTATTTTAATGGATATTTGCAATAGTGATCCTTCTGGGTGGAGTACTTACAAGCAGGGTTTTTTGAAGGTGTAGAAGACTTTATAAAAAAGCACAGTGAAATAAATATTTATGCCCTGTGATCTGGGGTTTATCTGCCAGACTTCAAAATAAGAAAGAGATAAACAGGAAAGAGATAAACTAAACTCTAATGAAATAACACAATTCAGTCCTTCACAAGGAGGTTTCCAAGATCCAGGGAGGGAAGGTGAGAGATCCTGCTGTGAGCCATCTCAGTCACAAGGGAGATTTCAGTTATGTGGGTTATCTTGAGGTTTAAGTCAAGACTGGAAACCGACAATGAAGAAGGGTAAAGTCTAATTTCTGTAAAGTGTTTACTTCTCACTGGAGGGGCAGGTCTGCATGTGGAAGATGAATAATCTGAGCAAGTCTTTCACATGGCACTCTTGCCATTGTGGCTTCTGAGCTCTACAGCAGTATAATTTATGCACCAGCTTCCTAGCATACTTCTTTCTTTTTGAAAACCATTTTAGCATTCCGTAGCAATCTCACTGCTTTGTGATTGGTTTTGTTAAGAGTTTTTTTGGGGGTTTTGTTTTGTTGGTTTTTTTAATCCTATCACGCTTGAGAGAAACTCTGGATTTCAAAATCCATGCTCTCTGGGCTGCCTTCTTGGAATAGGAATAAAGAAAGAAATTGTGTGTTGGGTGAGTGGTTGAGCAACCTCTGGTGGGAAGGTGGGCTCCTTCCTAGTGTGTTTTTGTCACCTACAGCTCAAGGAGGAAGGGGGAGCAGCAGCTTTGTGAAAAGCGTAAGATGGAAATGAGGCTTCTAATTAATAGGAGCAATTAAAACTACCCTCAGTGTACCAGTTTCTTTAAGTTCTTTCCAGCTATTTTAAAAGCAGCAGGAGGAAGATATTATTTCTCAACCTTTACTTTACACTCAGGATGCTAGGAGAGAGCTTGAGGAGCAAATGCAGATCAATGTACTCACATTTATAAAACTGACATTCAGCTCTTTGGCGGTGTATCCTCGCTGGAGGTTGCGCCGGGCATACACGTCATAGTCCCGCACGATCCGTGTGATGATATCCGATGTGGAGATACCTTCGGTTCTCTGCGTAGGTACAAACATTCCTGAGCAAAGTGGGAAAAGAAAGCCTGCTGATAAAGCTTGGCAGGACCAGGCACTGCAGTAGATAGCTGAGGATGAACACAAAAATGCCTGACCAAAGGTAAAAGGCTTGCAGTTCTGCCTTATTCCTAGTTCTCTCCTGTCCTTTCTGTCTGAGTTTGGGGAAGGCAAGATTGCTATACTATTAATTTTTTCTAAAGTCTTTAGAAAGACTAAAAATTTCCCTCTGTACAGTGTCAGCTGTGGTGTGGAAGTTATTAGACTGGCAGGGGCTCCCAAGCCAGGAAGGCCAAGTTTCACAGTTGTGGCAATTCACTGAGCAGTTCTTTCCATAAGCATAGCCTTTATTTAATGTTACATAAAGGAGCAGGGACGTTTGCTGCTCTCCTTTATTTCCACTCCTGTGCTGCACCATTTGATAGACTTTGTTCTGCTGAGTAGAACAGACCAGTGTCTGGCCTTGACCAAAGCCAGGAAAAAGATGCATTACAGTAACTGGAAAACACCCTGGAGGTTCCAGTAGTTTGTAACAGGAAGGTGAAGTGTAATGGTAATGTTTTGTGTCTACCCAGCCATGTCAGTGGCTGCATAACCATCCTCCCTGCTCTGACAAATCAGTCCCCAAGAAATCTGGCCATTTTTCAATACTGCTTGTATTTTCCTCAACACAACTGAGATATATGTGACTTTCTAATTGCTCCTCACCAAGGCAGAAGCACCTAAACTGTTAACACAATTCACAAATGTAATAGTAGCAGAGTGCTGGCACACCTTGCTTTAGTAGTTATTGAGAGCTACAAAAAATTACTACTATCACTTATATGGAATTGCAACATGAAGCTGCTGATGACAAAGAGAGAGAGAAGACTGGAGATGGTTTGGGAAAAAACAGGTAGTGCTTTGTCTTAAAATGGTGTTAGAGCTACTGGAAAATTAATCCTCACATGTTCACTTGAAGTAAGCAGGCATTGGTAGCTAATTTTACAGGGTTAGAAAAAGACTCGGAGAAGGAATCAAGAAGCTTAGCAGTCTCTTGTGACTAAATGCTATGTGATATTTTTTTCTTTCTGATCTCTAATTAATACCCTGCTAAAAAAATAGATTACTTTAATCATGAACAGACATGTTTCCCCAATCGTTGCTTTTCAGGCTTGCAGCAGTCACTCAGGAAACTATTTTTGGAAGTGGTGAAACCCACTTTGAGCCAGAAACCTTCATAGATAGGAGTTACAAGAATACATGAACAAAATTTAAACCCCACCTTTGTTAAGCTGAAAGTTGAACTGTAGGTGAACATTACCTTTAGCTATTGACTTTGCTTTCATATGCTTCATGTATTGGACTGATCCATGTTTTCCAAGCTAACTGTTCACAGACGTGCAGAGGTTTAGACAGTGCACTGTTACCCAGCTCACCATCACCCATTCACCCTCCCACCCACTGAAGACAGTGGGGAATTGGGAGCCCACGAGAATCTACCCAAGGAGCTCCATGGTTCACATCTGCTTTTCTGCTCTCCAACAACCTGATGTGGGAAAATGGGAATACTGGAACTACTGAAAAACGTGCAAATGTATCAACAGTACTGGTCTATTTAAAGCAAAACCCCTAGGACAAAGGAGAAATTCATTATTGTAATAATGCTACTCTGGAGCATTAGGGACTATTACAGCACTAGATCTCAAAACTCATCACAAGTAAGTTAACATTATTCCCAGTTGCTATGTAGCAAAATTCAGCCATACAAGACTCAAGATGCTTCTCTGGTATCTCGTGGTGACAGCCACAACAGACCCTAAGTCCCTGAAGCTGCAAGTCCGTATTCTCTTCTGCAAAGTTTGAGTTTCTCATAGGGTTATGTGTGTACCACACCCATGCCCAACGACAGCAGAGAAGGGTGTGCCAGGTTTGAGCACTCTCACACCCAGTCTGGTGTTTGATAATTAGGCAGGATAATTGATCCAGTGACACCAAGAGCTCCTGTCATGTTGTCCTGTGCACTCAGCACCTTACAGAAGTAAAGGAAAATAGGTGCCTGTCCAGCATGTGTGCAGTATGTTCCCTGGTGACCCAGTCTTACCAGAGGGGCCTTTTTTCACTGCCTACTGAAGGAAGCTGGCGTTGGCTCTGAAACTGTAGAACAGTTGTTCCCAAAGGAAGGCTGTGGGTCTGATACCACAGGGAGGTTCATAAGTGGAAAAAGATCAAGAACTGCTGCTATAAAAAGCTCATTCCTTCAGCTCAGGTCAATACCTCGTCTATAGCTGTCATTGTATAGCTTGGGAAGGTCACTTTGCATGACATATTACCATCAGGCAGATTGCTCTGGAATTTTTTCAAGCCTCCAATATACATGTTTATGCAGAACAGAAAGAGGCTGGATTTGCCAGGGTTCAAAGCAGCATCTCCAGGGAGCTGGAGAAGAAGGATGTGATTTGTTCCTCCTCCTGCACTGTTCACTGTGTTAGGATAGCTACTGCTGGCAAACAGTGGCTTAACGTTACCTCCTCAAATTTAATTCATCTTCATTGAACCAAAGAGATACAAACTCCTAATGAGTTCAGCATCTTCATGTTCAATGTAATATGGTAGTCAATAAAACTGCTAAATAGTCATGGCAAGTTAATTACTCTTGATACTGATTTAAACCCTCTGGCAGTGTAATGAAAAGGACCTTCAGTGCAAGTGGATCCTAATGGCTCCTGAAGGTTGCCTTTGCTTGCCCATATTCAGGACTGGTATGTGTCAAAGAGCCATCAGTCTGTGGTTATCAAAAACTAAAGTTGGCTGGGCTGCTGTGGAAACTGAACTCGTTTTCATCCATTCAAAAGTCTCAGTCAAGCACCACAAAATTGTTTTAAAAACCCAGATGGGTATATTTTGTGCTCAGTCTGAATGGTTTCCTTGGGATTATGGTAGGAATTCAGCCAAGGATGTCCCTTGAGGTTTTTTTCAAAGTGAATTTTTCTGCTCAAATCAGCAGTACCTACCATTAGGGTGTAAGACAATGTGATATTATCTCTACTGCTTCTCTCCCAGCAGTTGTGGTTAAAAGACAGTAAAATTTGAGCTGAGGCTGAAAAGGAAGGTGCTAAAAATGTAAAGCTGCCCTTACCTGCCTCCTTTATATGTTTGTATACATCATCCGATCCAGCGGAAGAGTACGGGATGTCATCATGTGCTACGAAGTCAATCTGCCAGTGAACAGAAGAATAACCACATCCCACCATCACTGAATTTTGGTTCACTGGGGAATTGTTATAATAACGAGAGTTATCTCTTTCCTTGACTTCAGCTAACTTGCTTTTGACATTCTCATCCTAAAGCCATCACCTAGTATATTGGACTAGATTTGGGCCTGCAACTGTTGTGTTGTATGATCAATTATGAAAAACCAGAAATCTTCTCGCCAAAAGCACTGCCACTACCACATCACTCTGACTGGCTCAGTGTGATATTGCACTACAAAACCCAAGACACATACTCCTGCTTTTATTCCTACTGCAGAAGCAAGTGGTGAAGCCCTGGCTTTCAAAACCATGGAGGCAGGATAATTGATTTTGGATCCTTAGGGCTGTGCATGTATACATGTATACCTAGCACTGTCATGCTGTCATTTTGTCACCCAGTGATGAGGACACTAAAATACATCCTAGTTAATTATGCTTTTGTTAGGATTCATATTATGTTGCAAGGCAATCAACAGCATGTTGAGCACTCTATCCTGCCTTTTAGAGGGCACGTGGTATTTTTACATATTGCACCTGTTGCCATTAATAAGAAACATGCCTTTAATTCAGGACTTCAGTCACTAGGTGACAACTTTTCTGGTTCACCATCTCCTTTTCTGAAAGTCAATTTATCAGTAATTTTTTCACTGTTATTTTACCTTTCAGAAATCCCAGTACAGAAATCATTTCAGCATATTGAGGAAAAAAAGGCAAAATAAATATAACGTTTTCTGACAGAGATGGAGGCAAGGAATGCTCTGTACCTGATTTCAGTGGCTGGAATTAACTGAATTAACTAATTTGCTCCACCTAACAGAATTTCAGACTTGCTTATTCTCAACTGTCAGTCTACAAAGGGGAAGGGTGAGACAAGGGGAGAAATGTACCTTATGTTTTTCAAGGAACTCAGGTGTCAGTGTCCAGGGTGCATCTCTGATGACCTCATCCACATAACGACAGTGTCTGAGGGCTTCATATCGCTCAGTTTCATTCATCACAGTGAAGCCTTTGAATTTATGAGTTAAATCATCACTGCAAACTAAAATACAGATGTATGAGCAGAATGGCTCCACATTCAGTAAAATTAGCACGACCAGGAGCTGATTACTCCTAGATAAATCCACTAAGCACTTAATTTTTAGCTTAGGGGTTTTTGGGGTGTTCCAGGACATCTAAGAGCTCTGCTTGGGGTTGGCAGATACAACTGTGTAATAATGAGAGAATCTTCTCTTTCTGGAGCTGCAGCCAGAGGCCAAGTAAGATATCGTAGGACATCTCAGGTGGTATCCTTTACATGCCAAGATAAAACAATCTCCAATCTAGTGGGGATTTCATGAGCTGTGTTATTTCAGGGGTGATGACCAATGCTTTAAAACCAATCAAAGAACACAGCATGGACAATCACAGAGTGCTCACTAACTCCAGGTATCACAAAATGGTCGAGGCAGGAAGACCACTTGACATCACCTAATCCAAACCCCCTCCTCCCAGCAGAGTCAACTACAGGTTGCTCAGGGCCATGTCCAGTTGAGTTTCCAAATATGGAGATCCCTCAGCCTCTCTGGGCCTCCTTTTCCTGGTATTTATTTTTATGTAAACAACACTCTAAAAGGTGAATTTGCCAACAAAGGTCAAAATCACAGTGGGAGAGTTTCTCATTAAATAAACTCTGATGGAAAACAAGTCATAGAAAACTTTATAGGAATCTGCCTCTGACCTTAGCTTTGAGTTCAGCAGGTTTCACAGAAAGAGAAGTACAGCTTGTGCCATGTTCAAATGGGAAGTTGCAGAAGGAAGCCCCAAGGAAAGGACTGGGAGAAGGCATATGCTCTAGTGAAATGAGCAGAGTTAAACGTCCAGAAATCTTGCATCTTTAACTCTGGATGTACCAGTACTTTGTCACATTGCTTTTAAAATGAGGGGCAGGAACACCCACATTACCAGAGGACTGTAAAAGTTAGGTATTATCTTTCTACCCACATAATGTTGTGTAAAAACTGGTGACCTTCCCCACAACCATCTCTGTCCAACATTATAGCTACAATAGTTATTTGACACCCCACCTGGAATAATGTGATACCCATTTATAGCCAGTGGTTATCCTTCACCACAGGTCAAACCTATGCCTTTGGATCTCACTTGTCTGTAAAAGTACTTGACAAATGATAAATGCAACATTACTAGTGCTGCAGCGAAGTGTGAGAGTAGCCCTATAGCCGCTGCTTCTTTCTAATCTGAAAACATCAACCTATCAGGCAAGCTGCGGACAAAGATGCAGTCTTTTTTTGAGATCTGAAATGGATGTTCTTGCCATGATGGTCATTAAGGACTTTTAAAGTAGGAAAAATGTGGAAAGGCTTTGATAGCCCTGAAGCTTGTGCAAAATTCAAAGCCAGATAATAACATACGCATGAATTTCAGCAAGCAAAATGCTACTCTATCCTATTATGTCAGTTGTGATGCCTGCTGACAAGAAATTTAATGGTGATCAAAGCATTTTCAGTAGAAAGATCCCTTCAGAGAGTGTATTTGTATTTATTTACAGCCTTTATGACATCTTTAGGCTACCCTCTCCTGGAAGAAAAGGTCTACCAAAATTACTGGAAAACAGTAATTTTTGCTTGAAGAAAGCAAAAGAAGAAGAAAGGTTTGATTTTATTTTCTGGTTACTACTTGTTCATGTACAATGCAGACACAGTATCTTTCTTTGTAATTCTTTTGAATCTGTTATCCTGCTCTAATGACTGACTGGGGAAGGTATAAATGTCTATTTTAAGAAGGAAAGTGATCTTAGGCCCAAGTAATTGTCTTCACAACAAGAAATAGAAGAGGTTGGTTGTGATGCCCAAAACGACATATGACACCGGTGCTTTTGCAGTACAAACTGTATGTAGGCGTGGGAAGGTGCCCATTTTTTAAACATGCTAACACACAGCGCCTTGTTGGGAGCAGGTGCTGATGAATGCTGGCTGCTTTGTCCTTCATTCCAAAAATAAGGGCAAAGTGAAGCTATGGCATGAATTTCAAAGGAGCCAGGCTTTTGTCCCAAAGCTCCTTCTTTATCTGGGGCATCCCCTAATCCTTTAAAAACTACAATAAAATGTACATAACTTGCATTTTTTTAAACCTCACAGTCTTGCACCTCCACTTCCTTCTTCTGCAAGTTGCCTGGCTCAGCAGGAAAACCAGAGAATCCTTAATGTTTCCTTCCTAACAAAGGGACTTGTCCTTTACCTCACAGGAAGCTCCATGGGAATTGACACAATTAATAAACTTGAGTAAAACAAAAAAACAGGTTTATAGTAAGATTTTGTTTTTCCTCTGTGTTGGGTCTTTTTCCCCCCCTTTCAACTCTTTGGGACAAATATGCAAAATAATGCACCTTTATAGTATCTGAAGATTGCACTCACGTTGACTGTAAAGCATTTGAGCAGCTGAATGAAGGTTGCTGTGAAATGTTTCTGCAAGGAATAGCTCAACCCTGGAGGTGCAAGAAAAATGGAACCAAACTGCACATTTATGAGGCTTCATGAGAGTAGGGCTTGCACAGCCAACTAGGCAGGAAAGAGCAACCCTCCAGTGACTCCTCAGGCACCGGCCAACCGCTGAACAGCTGTTAGCCAGGCACATAGCAAAAGAAGAAGATATTCATAGCAAAAAAAAAACCAAACAAAGTAACCTGCCCGGGGACACCTGTGAACTGAAATCACATTCCACTCATGACCTACATCTGGGTTTTCAATGATAACTGGCCTAGACTTAGCTTCTGTGATGATGCTGAAGGCTGGGTCTGGACCTGGCAGGCAGAGGTCATGGGGCTGTGCCTGGCTGGTGAAGGGACCAATGAGCCAGAAATAAATAACAGTTGTTCTCATTCACTCATCTCCATCTTTGAACAATTTTGAGCAAATAACTGAAAAAGGTAAATTATTCATATGAAGCTATTTTAAGCTCAGAGCCATGCAGGCACCTGCTTTAACGAGAATGGGAATTGTGCCTGTGCTGCTGAGGGCAGAATTTGACTTTCACTTTAATTGATGCAATTGTAAGATGTAATTCAAGGCAAACCACCTATAGAAAGCCCCTGAGTGAAAGTAGCATTCAAGTCATAGTGTATAAACAGCTGGGGGTGGGAGCACAGCAATAACTCTCTGATAGTGAAGCACAGAAGCAAAAATTCAGTGCAATAAATAACTCTTACCTCCTACTAATAAGTAGCTATTTGGGAATAGAGTTTTGGCTTGCATAAGAGCTCTAGCATGGCCAGCATGGAAGAGGTCAAATATCCCATCTGCATACACTCTGACAGGTCTGTCAACTGTGGAGAAAGAAACACAACACTGATTTTTCAGACCCCAAACAAGTTGCACTTAATTCTACTGGATGGCTTTTTGTTCCCAGATCAGATGATTGCAGAGATTTACCGCAGTTCTGATATTCAAAAGCACCACAGGTGAACCTGCAATGTTTGATACTGCGCATTACTTGTTCTTTGTACTCTGCGGTTTTCTCTCAGACTTACCCTATTTATTATCATCCATCATCCCCATATTCTAATTTAGCAAAAATGTCATCTTTCTGCCTCATTCGGAGTTCCACCATATGTCTTGTTCTTTTCTCTCTGCCTTTCTAATCAGTTATGCCTTATGGATTTTTTCCCATCATCTCCCTTTCCCTCCCCTCTTGCCTTGACTAGCTTTTTTCCACAGCTTACTGCTGTAACAATTTATTGCTTACCTCTTCTACATAAACCTTTCACTTCCCTTTTTTCAGACTTTCCCCAAGTTCTTCTCTTTAATGAGCCTAAAATTTCTTTTTTTCCTGCTATCACTCTTGTAACTCTTTCTGTACAGCACCTTCAGCAGCAGCCTCCATGTTGAAAAAGGACTTGCTTTCTCAAATGACATGCTTTGCCACCTCCAAGCAAAAGCACTGCAGAGAAGAAAGCAACAGAGCTCCAACCTCCATGGATTGTGTTTCAGTGACAGCAGAGAAATGTCTCTGCAGTCAGGATATCCAAGGATCCATGGGAGAACGTTGTTCCTTGCAGAGCTGACTGGAAAGATGCAGCTTGCTCCTATAATGTCTACATACTTTAAAAGCTTATTTTAAATAAATAAAATAAGTAAACAAAGGCTTTTTAATAATGTCTTGAAATAAAGGGGGTGTTGAAGGATGCATATATGGGACTTCATGTGAAGTCATCCTGCTTCCCCAGCCAAATCACAGATGCCCGGATAAAGAAATTGGCAAATAAGCTTTAAGGCCACTGAAGGCCTGATGTGATCAACAGAAACATGAGTGAAAAGAGTTTTCCAGCACACAGAGGCAGTATGAGACAAGAATCCAGAAGGTAGCTACTACATAACACAATTTTCAGGCTGGCTGGAGTGGGCTTGCAAGCCTTCCTTCCGACCAACATCCACAAAAACATCAAACTCTAACTTGAAATGTTTTCTCTTGTTGTTTCTCTAATAGAATATAATGGCTCTGTAGTTGATGGATTCTTCTCCATTACCCAACAGCACAGACATCAGGCTTTTGCTTGTGAATAGAAGGCAAAAATAAGCATTAATTAATGTTTGTATGGAAGAACCAGTGCTTTGGGAATGCCCACTATCCTGTGGGCACAGCTCTCTCCACATACCTGGTGTTCCCAGCCGGGCTTGTGCAATGGTTAACTTCTCATGGGGGGCTTGGCACTGACAGCTTGTTTCATCTGCAAATGGAGCAGGTGCCGTCAGCGTCTGCAAGGAGGAAAGAAAACGAAGAAAGTAAATTTATTTTCACCACCAAGTAGTTATAAAAGAACCATTTAACTGTGGCAGAATGCTGTAACCAGACTTCATGCTAGTTTGCTCTCTGGAGATTTTTGCTTTTTGGTCACCCCTGAGCATGCACAATTCACACAAGGTAAAATGGTGAGGAAAATAAAGCTTTTCAAACATGCCATGTAACTGAATTCTGTCTCTGTTAGAGAAGCTTGATCATCTTTGAGGTGGGTGAAGGCACACAATTTTTCTGTTTGCAGAACAAAGTCACGTTGGATGGTGTGACCAGCTTAACCCTTCTCAGCGACTCCAAAGGCCCAAGATGAAAAATACATTTTGTTACCTGTAAGTAGCAGCTGGGAAAACTAACTGGAACTTAGAAAGCTGCAAATGAGCCACCTCTTAACAAGCACCATTTCCTGCCACTGGCATCTGTACAGATAATTGGGAGTAGAGGTTGTTTAGTTGTGGTTTTAATCAGACTCTCCTATAATTTGAGAAGCCATTCAAAATAAAGGCAAGGATGCAACCTTAAGTCCCATTTAACAAGAGCTGACTGAGCTGCAACTCCTTTTGGTCTGACACATTCTGCTATAGTACTAAAATACTCTAACTGTGATCAGAGCACCACAAGGGTACTTGCTCTGAGGAGCTTATAACCTAAAGATATACGAGACAGAGTGAGGATGTGTGAAGACTGACGTGGCATTATCTGTCAGAAAACTTGATTACTGAAATTGTATTTTCTGCCCATGCCTATGTAGGAAGTTATCACCCATCAGACCCTCAGATATTTATCATCTGCCATATGGTCTTACAGGAAAAAAACACACTTCTGCAGCTTTTGGCTTGAAATCTTTATGAAAACATAGCTGAGTTTTGGTTTGCTTGTTTTTCAGATGAAGTGGTGGTTAAGAAAAGCCGAAGGAAATCTGTCAGTTTGGCTCCACCATGATTTAACTGGGAGCTCATAGCTGTGCAGCTGTGGCTCTGCTGGGTTTTGAGAGCGACCATTTGATGTACAACTGTCACACCAGTTTGAATACCCATGGTTGATCGTAACAGAATCTCTTTTTTCCTTTACATTGTTTTTTCAGATTTTTGATGCTGAATGATTAATCACTGAGCATTTAGCATTCTTTAGCATCCCTGAGACACTTTAGGGCATGTCATGCCTAATTGCTGCTGGTTTGTTGCATGGAAAGCTCAGAGGACAGCAGTAAAACAACAATGAAGACTTAAAGATTCATATACAGCTCTTTCTGCTGATTTGCTATTCATTTTGTTTACTGAAAGTAATTCAATTTTATGTAGGCTTCTTTTTTTTTCTTTCCATTTTTCTTTCCTTTTTTGTTTTTCCATACTCTCAAATGTTGAAGGAAATCACCATCATTAGCATCTTCATGACAAAAATCACAGCATCTCTGCACAGACAAGGTTAAAAATGGAGAAACTATGACCAAACCCAAGTTTTTGTCTGGGTTTCATGGATGGGAACTGTTCATCAGGCCACCCACGCTGCACAGTGTAGAACATTACACATAATCATACAGTGCCAGCTCTTTCCTTTATTTTCTAAATACTGTCTTTTTGCTTCTGGCTTTGCTATTGCTGGGTGCTAATCTGTCTTTTTATCTCCAGGCAAGGTCAAGCTACATGGCAGCCCATACAGCCTGGTTCCTGCTGAGATAAAGAGGAAAGCAGAAATGTTAAAACAATAATGGCTATGGTCTGAGGCCTGCAACTGGTAATCAGCTCCTAGCTTGGCAGAGGCTGTTTCCTTGGAGGTTATTTGAAGAAAATAGGCCTGGTTTGCAGGAAGATATCTCTTTTTCCCCCCAGGCAAACACAGTGGTGCTTTTCATCCATGTAACCACCTTTGCAGCACTGAGATTTTTCTTTCAGTCTCTGCTCAATGGAGAACAACCTCTATTAGCTTCCCATCAGTCCAGCTTTTATAAAATGTTCATCATTAAAGCTCACTTTACAGATCAGGGCTTAGAACCAGACCTGTCAATATTCCCTTTACTCTCTGACCTCTCAGTTACTGGATACGAAAATACATCAAATGCAATAGATTAAAATCAGCCATATTCTATCAAAGCCATATAGAGAAATGCATAAACACCATGTGCTGACAGATCAAAGGAAATCTACAGCAGTAGCTTCCAAATGACTACTATTTTATCTGTCCTAAACAAATTATTGGTAAGCTTAACAAAAAAATGAGTAAAATGAGACCATTTGGTTTGTATATAAGCCCATAAGAAAAAATATTTCAAGAAATTATTAAAACCCAGAAATAATTTATCAAACCTTTTCAGTTTGCATATAATTACTGGTATTCCTTCCAGCTTCTTGACAGAATAACTAGAATTGTGAGAAGACAGCAAGTAATTTATATAGCAGCTTTTCCATTTTGGTTAATCCATTAAAGTACTTTTGGAAGTCCGCTATAGTTTTGCCAATAATCAGATAGTTAGACAAAGACTTTGTACTTCTGTCTTTCTCTGACAGATTTTTCCCTTCATCTCTGACGTCCTTATATTCCAGGCATTTACATTTTGCAATTAGTCAAGCAAGTGAAATTAGCCTTGTATTTTGGAGCAAGGTAAGCTCTGGAGACCTGCAACATCCTGTAGTAATATGTGAGAGAAAGCTTATTACATGTCACAAATGGAGAAGTCATTGTAATATTAGGACTTATTAATGATAGTTACTTTAGAAGATGATAAAAACCTCTTGCAATAAGAGTCCTGTTTCCTGGAAATGAAGACAGAATTCAGTAAAATGAAGGTATGTGAAACCATCATATTTAGTAACCCTTGCATATTAGAAGCTGTTCATCCTATGAGAAGCTTAAATAATGTCTTGCTTTCTAGGAAATTTGCAAAAGATCTGAATGATGTTCAATAAACTTCAGGACATTAAAAGATGGAAGGTAGATAATGGGGGCTTTCCCAGCAAGCACCTCACAGCTCCATTTGCACCAGCAACATCTTTGGAACCCACAGCTCTCTCTATTTGGTGAGACAATAGCCAAGAGGAGAGGGCACAGTGCAGTTGGCAGTCCTGAGCTGGTTCTGGGGCCAGGACACTTCATGAAGAAACCCTACATGAGAGCTAGAAGCAGCTTATTTTCAGGTGTATCTTGATGCTGCCTTTTTATTATCACTCTTCACAGTCTCTTAGCCTGCTGTAGCCATTTAACTTAGCTCCTAGGCATAAGATAAACACTCGTGTTTCTAATGATTAAAAGGGAAGTTGTTGGTGTTTTGTAGAGGCAGAGGAGCCCTACCACTGAAATAAGAGGTCAAGAACACCTGTTCAAGCACCTTCACACTCTCTCTTTTGTTTACAGCCTGTTGTGTTATTTTGCTTGCTTTCTGTATGTTCAGTAGTTGGGTTGGGATTTTTACACAGCAGCAAGGAAGACAGAAACATTCTTTTAAGTAGGCAAATGTAGACCCACCCATGTCATAGTGCACCTACCATTATAACTCTGCCTGCAGGGTGACTGCAAGAAACACAGCTAATGGAAGGAGCTACTGCCTTTTTTTTTTTTTTTTAAGTCATGCAATTACACTGCCTTCTCTCCTCTTGGTAAAAAGAAAGTTGTATTGTCATCTAAGATTTTGCCACCGACAAAGGTCAATGAAATTTCAGATCATGAACCGGTACAGCTACAGAGGCAACACTTGATAAAGCAGGCTGGACCTGTGCTCATAGCAGAATCAAACGGGCAGGGAAGTTCTGTGGGAGGTCTGATGCTGTAACCACCTTTTGTCTCAGAGGCTGTATTTAGACCAGGTAAGTGATTTCAACAGGTAAGTGGAACAAATCACGTGGGTAAGGTCTACTCATATGAGGAATGATTATTTTGGGAACCTGCTCCTGATGCTGGGAAACAATAATTATAGAGCAGGAAACACTGACATCAGTTTCAAGGAATATTTAAGAAAAAAAACCTATCAAAACTATTGAAAAGTAACTAAAAATATGTGCCAGGTTTCTGAGGTATGAACTTTTCGTAAGATGAAGGACTACCAAAGCCTTCTCTTAGAGGTTCAGGGAGCAAACATTGTCAAAAATGAAAACCCATGTTTTCTCCTACCTGTTTGGGTCAGCAACCTTGACCCAAATAGGTAAATTTATGAGCATTTACGTTGTAATTGAATCTTACTGGTAGTTGTCTCCTGGTAAACTTTTCACAAACAGTTCTAATATTAATGCCAGAATCAAAAAAAGTCTAGCCTGTTCTCCCACAGTTCTGCGGACTCAGGGAGGTGGATGTGAACTAAAAATATGGCAAACTAACCTTTTAAGAACAATAACTTTAGCATTCTGTTTGCATGCATTTCAAATTATCTTAGTTGCTCTTTCTGGGCTTTATCTTCAATCAAATACACTTTGTTCATCATTAGTATTAAGTCAGTAATGATTAAGTGCAAAATGCAATTAGAAATTGAAGATACTACAGAGGAAAAGCAGCTTCCACTGCATTTTCAAGAAGTACAATGATGTATCTATGTAGAGATTCAGAGATTATGGAACTAGAACAACTATTATGTAATCTAATATTTGCAAAAGGCCAAATAATTTTGTGACAAGATTCCTGCATGACAGCCATGACTTTTCACTGAACTGGAACACATTATTTAGAAAACAAAATCATCCTAGAGGAAGGATGGGCCCCAAGTCAAGCAGAGTTCAAGTGAAAGAGTTGCCAATGAAGCACCTCAACCTCCATGAACACCAGCTGGAAGCAAAATGTGGCAACTTATCCACTTAAACCTGTTCCCCTGGCACAGCTGGAAGGAGCACTTGTGTGCCAGTGATCCAAGCAGGACTCACTGAAAGAGCAAACTGCACCTAGGGCACTGTGCAGCCCGTGAGCCTGGATGTTCTCCTGTCCTGATGGCTACAGACAGGAAAGCTGCCAGATATCCCATCACTGGGGAAGGATATGCAGCATTCCAGTGTAAAGATGTTTGTGGCTCCTTCAAAGGGGCACTGGTTGCCAATCATCAGCCTGCAGACACCATCTCAAAGAGCCAAACTCGCTGCGGGGCATTTGCAACTCAATGCCCAGTGGCAAGTGCTTGCTGGTCCAGGAGTAATGCTGAAGGTTGGCCATGGTCAACAGACCAAAAATGTGTAACCACTGCTCTAGTGCCACTCTGTGTTT
The DNA here is from genome assembly GCF_041296385.1 of Aphelocoma coerulescens. NCBI lineage: Eukaryota > Metazoa > Chordata > Aves > Passeriformes > Corvidae > Aphelocoma > Aphelocoma coerulescens. Next base: position 13,440,587 of record NC_091013.1, on the reverse strand, counting down.
TATTGATCAATTCAGAAACAGGAGATAACGTCAGCTCCTGCATTTTGAATGTCTAACACGCATTTCTTTTTACTTGTACATTACTGTATAGAATCACAGAATCATCAAGGTTGGAAGAGAGCTTTAAGATCATCCAGTCCGACTGTCAACCCAGCACTACACTACCACTGTAACCCCCAAACCACTGAACCACACCACCCAGTGCCAGATCCAGATGCCTCTTGAACGCCTCTGGGGATGGTGACTCCACACCTCCCTGGGCAACCTACTCCAAAGTCTGACCACCCTAAGAGTGAAAATATTTTTTTAATATCTAATCTGAATCCCCTCTGTCTCAGCTTAAGGCCATTTTCTCTGGTCCTCTCACTACAGGCACAGCAGAAGAGACTGGCTCCCACCTCACTACACCCTCCTTTCAGGCAGTTGTAGAGAGTGATGAGCTTCCCACTGAGCCTCCTCTTCTCAAGACTACACAAACCCAGCTCCCTCAGCCATTCCTCACAGGACACATTCCAGACCCTTCACGACACTCACTGCCCTTCTCTGGATACACACCAGCACCTCAGTACCTTTTTTGAAGTGAGGGGCCCAGATCTGGACACAGTGCTCAAGGCATGGCCTCACCAGTGTTGAGTAAGGGTGACAATCACTGCCCTGGTCCTGCTGGCCACACTATTGCTGATATAGGCCAGGATGCCACGGGCCTTCTTGAACACCTAGTCACATGCTGGCTCATGTTCATCTGGCTGGTGAGCAACATCCCCCAGGTTCCTTTCTGCTGGGCAGCTCCCAAGCGACTCCTCCCCCAGCCTGTAATGTTGCATGGGGTTGCTGTGACCCAAATGCAGGACTCAGCACTTCCCCTACTGAGCTCCTGCTGCTGTCCTCAGCCCATTGAAGAGTCTGTCCAGATCTCTCTGTAGATCCCTCCTACACTCAAGCAGATCAACACTCCCACCCTACTTAGTGTCATCTGCAAATTCACATCAGCTATACACCTGATATATGGCTAAAAGAACCCAACTCTGCTTTGAGACAGGCAAGGGTTAATCTTCTGAAAGCAACTCACTTATATAGCTAAGCTATTGGGTGAATTTGGCCCAATAATCAGTCTACTTGTGCTTCTTTGTGGAGATACATTTATCAATTACTTTATGTCAGATGTACGACAGCATTTTGTATACCCATTACTCAGAAACAGAGCTATGAAGAAGCAAAAAACCCTCAAACCTTTTCTTCCTCCTGCACAGGAAACACGTTTTCTGCAGTTCCTCAGCTGTCAGCAGAAAAACCCTGGGAAGATCTATTTTCCCACAGGGAGTGCAATGGGCTTCTCTACAAGATCCCTGATTCATCCAGTGCCTTTCTCAAGAGGTTTTCACCTTACACCATCTGTTTATATGTGTGTAAAACAGGAAAGCAGATTACATGGAAACAAAAGACACACTGGGATAGACAGTTCTGGCTGTACTGAATGTTTGTGCATGATTGTGGATGTGTGGGTATACATTACACATATTCCTGCCTGTGTAGTCAGTATTTCCCTCCTAGTTCTGTATTTCTTCTGCTCCACATCCACGCATGTGCTGAGTTCTTTTTACATTTTATACATATGTTATATTACAACGTTGTCTATGTTCCTGAGGAGGGAGCAAAGAGAATCTATTTACAATGGATTTCCCCTCCTTTTTAAAGATATGATACAAACCTTTGTAGTAATAGCAACAGCACAGTTTAAGAAGTTGGTAATATTATCCTAATAAAAACTGTTTCTAAAATATATTTTCATTTGCAAGCACAGAATGCAATATACAGAATGTGATGTTTTCTCCCTGTGTTTATGTGTCATTTCTGACTCCTGAAAAAATATCTGCAGTTTTGTGTATCTGACAAATATTTAGTGCAACTTGTATTTGCAGAAACTAGCATTTCAGAACATATATAAACTGCATGTCCTCTGATGTAATACAGGGAAATCTAAGTAGATTTTTCATGTCTGTGGGCAATTTTTTTTTTTTAAGTGCAGCAAAAATTGCTACATGTCCCTAAGCACAAACCTCACTTGGCACATTTTAATGGGTTTGTGCTTTTATATAGTAGCCAACATTTATGAAAATGAAAGTTAATCCAAAGCAAAACTGAACTTCTAAAGGACCAAATAAATATTTAGTCAAATAAAGTAATTTTGGGTTCCTTAAATTTAAGATTATTTACATATTTATTTATGCTTAGTTCCACAGTGAAGTAAACAGATGGCAGACCCCCTGTCATAACATCACGTGGGAAGCAGATGTATGGGACACTTTTTAACCACAATAAACCCCCCCTACATTAATCATTGGCTCCTCTGATTAAAATTGCATATACCTTCCAGTGATACAGGAAAGATGAATATGAACATCTATGAAAGCTCATGGGAATAAAATACTGAAATGATTCTAGAGGTTGCATCAGGATCTCTTAAAACATTCCTTGCAAATACGAAGGGATGAAAGTACAGGAATCCAAGGCATGCACACTCTCCTCACAATTATTTCAGATTTTGTGTTTGAGTTCATTGCTTAACAGCAGCAACAAGGAAATTGTCTAAAGGAGTAGAGTGACTCCTTGAACCATTATACAGCTCCAATGTGTGAAACACTAAAATGTTCTCCTCTTCTCCTCTATAAAATAAGTGTTTTCCAAATGTACTTGAATAATTTGGAAAAAAAAAATTCATGTACTTTCATTTCTTCTAAAATATCAAGAAAATAAACAAAATGGCTAAAGCATCTGATACCCAAAATTATGCAAGATCTGTCGTCTTCGGTTGTACCTGAGTCTCGTTCTCCAAAGTGTTGTAGATTCAGTGGCCCCAAGATACTTAATACCTAATTCCTATTGACCTGTAAAAGCCTGTAGCCTCTGAATCTCACAACACTACAGAAGTAAATCTGGGCTTTGGAGCAGTGCTGGGATTGCAAGGGTGAACCTCAAATGGCCCTGACACTTGCAGTGCCTTGGCAGAACATGTTTTATCTGCCATATGGATAGACCAAGTATCCAGCTAGTCTGTCCTTGCAAGGATGATGGAAAAAAGCCCCCAACAAACTATTTGGGTACCTCCACACAGGGCCCCAATGCCACTTCCTGTACAAGACATGAGATCTGGCCACAGTTCCAGCTGCCTGAGAACAGACATCCAAGGATAGTATGGATGCCACATACCCTTGAATAGCCCAGTATTTCTGGGATAGCACTGCCTAGGGCAGAGCAGACACAGCAAAAAGCACTTACCTGCTTCTTTACGTCATCTTAAAGATAGATTCACTTTAAATTCATGAAAACTGCTGCTTAACTCCTTAGTTAAACTAAGAGCTTGCCTTACTTAGGGACCTTTTTAGTACTGATGCATGCAGACAAACCCTAAGGGCAGGATTCCCAGACTGAGATCCACAGCACCGCAGCACTCTGCAGCTTACTGAAAGTTATCCAGAGACAACTGCCATACCGTGAATGTGTGACACGGTATGACCAGAGGTCATGTTTATCCCACTGAAAACAGTGAAGGCCCCCATGACCAAATCATGGGTATTCTGGGGCTCAAAAATATGAATGGGACTGCAGCAGATGAGAAGGTGGCCTAATGCAGTAGTTTGGTCCAGATGAGAAAAGGGATACATGCAAAAGAATACAAAACAGGATTGGAGAAATGCTATTTGTGAGGGGTTTTTTCTTGACTACAAAACTCCTAAAATCACCACTATGGATAAAACCTGTGACTCTGATTGGTTTGTTTCTCTGTTGTGCATCAAGACCAAGATACGTGGGTCACTCAGAGACACATTCTGGCATTAAGATACATGGAAGTTGAGAACATAAAGAAGGCAAATATTAAGTCAGAGATGGAGCAGAGGAATTGACTGAAGCAACACAAATGCTTATTAATGCTCCAGCTGGTTAAGAAAATGCACTGAGTGTCTTGGGAAATAATTAATGGTAATTTATAATTACAACAGTACCAGGCACTGGAAAACATCAGGTTTCAATACACATTGAAACTTACCCAAGAACTGCCTTCAGTGACCCCTGTTTTCCTGATCTTTGAATGACACAGATTCTTTAGTCCTAATGCAACAGTTCCTGACAAGCTAGCAGGCTTCACAGCCTAAAATCAGAGGTTTAATGGCAGATATCCAGTAAAAATATTCACAGTTTTAAGGCTTTAAAGAAATAATTCCTGTTTTAATTAAAAGGATGACAACGTTTTCAGAAAAGAAGCAACTCCTTTTCACCTTATAGAATTTGAGGTGATTCTGAAGTCCCATGTCTCAAGAAAAACTGCTTCCTACAACTTAGCACATATTAAGAACCTGAAAGCCCAGATAATTAATTTTAGAGATATGTAAGAACCAATGAACAGCATTAAAAAGTCAGCTGTAAATATCACAGACTTGTCACCAGTTATATCATTCTGAGGTACCGAAGCCATCCTGAGGTATCATCTTGAGGTCCAAACACTAAAATGTTACCTGAGACACCCACTTTCTTTTACACTAATAATCTAGGTGACAAGGTTACTGAGCCACCACTGTACATGTTGCCTTCAAAGGATGAGATCAGAGCAACTACTGAAGATCTTAAAAAAGATCTGATAGGAATTTGATGTCCATGTTATCAGATCGTCTGTCAAGGGGTGATTCACTTTAACTCTTCAGAATACCTGCCCTTAATTTTCCTCACTTCAGACATCGCCTGGCTACATTTGTTTGCCTCACTCCCTCTGCTTTGAGCTCAGTGTATTGCATTATATTTCACCAGGCAAGATTTTTTTTTTAGCCTGAGGATAACACAGTTCTGATGACTGATGAGGTGTCACTTCATAAGGACACACTTTCCTCAAATATTTATTCAAAATGTCTCCATTGTCCATTATTGGTACTCAGGAAGATCTAAAAACTCATAATGAATTCCTGTTTCATTCATGTACCTTAATTTTAAGGTGACCTTAACTGTCACCTTAATTTCCACAGAAATTATACTGGAAGGCATGCTACTGTAAATACTGGAATCATATTGTCACTTCTTTCTTTAAAATCTTTTAAAATGTCACACTACACAGAGAGATATATTCAAACAGGTTGTTATATCTGAGCTTTTGACAGAGAAATCTTAGACAGCCTGTACGAACACACTGCAGAAACTATACCTGAGCTAACTTTCCCTATTAAAACTGCTCCAAAAGCTTTCCATGAACAAATTAACAATCTTCTTTAAAGCCGAATCTAATTATAACATGAGCAAGAAGAAAACATTAATTTAGGTCAGCTCCAATGACTGTTGCTATTTCTTGTCATATCAGAACAATGTCTCAACTACAGTGTTGAATTTAATTACTGAAGTTTGATGTTTAAATATGTTTTAATTAGCACTGAGACTGAATTCTGGTGTTAAATGATCAAATTTCCAGTACTAAACTGTTGCATACATCATGGATTGTCACATCTTGACACTGCCTCCCCAATTCTGTGATTGCATTTATGTATTGTTATTATTAATTTTCTACCGCCTTGCTAATAGTGCACACCATGCTGGGGTAAGGAGAGATCTTTTCCGGTGGGAATAATAACAGATTTAAATAAGAAGCAAGGAAACATTCGAGATATTTTAAGTGAGCACATGAAAAGAAGGGCAGCTCTCAGAACCTGAATTCTTGGGGTACAGCAGCCTCGTAAAGTTGCCTACACGGTCTGAAGAGGTCTCTAAGCAAAGAACATCAGAGGAGTTATTTCAAGTATCACTCTCCCGGCCCTCCCTCATTCTCCTGTCCCCCCAAAAACCGCAGCTCTCCGAGACTCTCTTCTTCCTTACACATCCTGAATCGAACGGGCAACTCCTCGCCGGACTTTTAAAGTTGAGAAAAGCGGGATTTGCCATTCCTGGGCGTAGTAATCCGGCCGAGAGCCGGCCCACAGGGCAGAGCACGGCCCGGCGGTCGGTCACTGAGGAGTCCCCGGGGACTGCCATTCCCGGCGGGAGCGGCACCGGGAGAGGCTGGGACCGGCCATCGCTCCCCGCCGCCGGCTCCTAGGAGCGCGGGCCGCTCCTCTGCATTCACTACTCGAAATAGGGAGCTTTTTAGATCGTAACACGGCTTTGACACCACACGGCTCCCGCCGCCGCTCCCGCCACCCGCGCACATGCGGCAACCGCGCCGGTACCCGGGCGCGCCCTGACTCGTCGGGAGCGCGGGGGATCCGGGTTTTTAACGCGGGGATCAGGAATCCTGCCTGGCTGTCACCGCACTGCCCCGAGTTCCTGCACGGCACGGCACAGTCCATCTGGGACAGCCTTCGCTCGCCCCTTTCCTGGCGTTGCACAAAGGGACCCGCCGTGAGGCGGCACCGGCCGCCCGGGGGCTCCCTCCCTTGCCCCCGGCCCAGCGGCCCCGCAGCGCCCAGGGCGGCTCGAGCGGGCGGGCCGCAGCCGGGCCCGACTCACCAGGCGAGGCTGTGGGCAGGTGTGTTCCAGCTCCTCCATGGTCTCGGAGGGGGATTTGGGGATGCCTGTTCCTGACTCAGCACCGGCCGCACGCACTGGCATGGCCGCCGCCCGGGCCCGCCCGGCGCGGGGGGTCTCCCCGGGAGCCGCCCGGGGGCTCGGCCGCTCGCGTCGCCACGGCAACCGGCGGGCCCCGCCCCGCTCCGCGCGTGGGGGGCGGGCCCGGCTCATTTGCATGCGGGCTTCTGGTTGGCTGCTGCCCCGCCGCGCCACCGCGCGCTGCCCACGGCGGCTCCGCGGCGCGGGCCCCGCCCCCGCGAGTCACAGGAGCCCGGAATGGGCCTGGCCGGGAGCGCGGGGGCTAGTAGCCCGCTCCAGCCTCCCCGCGCCAGCAGGGCCATCCCGGAGCACGTGGCGCAGGACTGCGTCCAGGAGGTTCTTGAACATCTCCAGAGGGGGAGACTGCACAACTTCTCTGGACAATCTGTGCCAGTGACCGGTCACCTGTACAGGAAAGAAGTTCTTCGTCATGTTTAGGTGGAACTTCCTGTGCATCAGTTTCTGCCCGTGCTTCTTGTCCTAAGCTTGGCAACCCCTCCAAAAGGCTCCATCATCTTGGCACCCCCTTTAGATATTTATACACATTAATGAGGTCCCTTCTCAGTTGTCTCTTGTAGAGGCTGAACAGGCCCAACTCCCTCAGCTTGTCCTTACTAGAGAGATGCTCCAGTTCCTTAATCATATTTGTTGCCATCCAACTGGACCCACTCCAAGATCTACATGTGTATCTTGTACTGAGGAGCCCAGAACTGGACACTGCATTCCAGATGCACTCATCTCACCGGGGCTGAGTGGAGGGGCAGGATCACCTCCCTCGACCCGCTGGCAATGCTCTCCCTAATTCACGTCAGGATCCCATTGGCCCTCTTGGCCACAAGGGCGCTGCTGGCACAAACCCCGAACCGTGTCCCAAGCACGGCAGGCGCGGTCAGTGCCGGGGCGGTGCGGGCGCTCGGGAGGCAGCGGCGCCCCGAGAGCCGCATCGGCATGTCCGGCCCTACCCCGGGCGCGGCTGCACAGCCGGGCCGGGCGGCCTCGGCAGCCCCCTCGCAGCGAGCCCGTGGCGGCTGGTTCAGAACCAGGCGAAGGCGGGCGGTGCTGAGCGGACAGCTCCCGCCTGCCGCACCGCGGTCCTGGGGCAGCGCCTGCGTAGCGCCCGCCCGCCGGGCTGCCTGAGAGCGACTGCCCGCTGCCCTCCCCGGGCAGGAGCACGGGGCTGGGAGTACCAAATTCTTGGTGCTAAAGAAAGTAAACTGCTTTTTAGTGAAAGCAATTTTAACAGTTTTGGCAAAAGCGGCGTTCTGTTCTGCCGAGAGATTGATACAAGGACATGGCTGTAATAGTAGCATCTCTCTCTAAATGCAGAGAAATGCTTCTATCATAGGCAAATTCAGAGTTCCCAGGCCCTTCACATGGAATCTGGCTGACACCTGCCCAGGAGCCACGACTACATCTTCGGTTGTGCCATGCAGCTGCTTCAACACACACAACTGTAGCTTCTACACGGCTGAAGTGAAATTACCATACTTCTTACTCCTAAATAGCATGAGAATGTGACCAAGGTAATATAAACCCAAAAATTTTTAGAACAGAGAGGCTCCATTCTCTATTGTTAACACTGATAGAATCGAAAAAGTGGATTGCAGTAGTACTTAGCTTCACTGGGCACTGTCAGTGTTGGTTTTAAAAATCAGACTTCATCAAAGGACATGAGCATCTAAGGCCATTCAGACCTGTGAGGAGTTACAAGAGAATTGTGTCTCAGGGTCTTCCCCCTTGAGACCTGAATTTCAAATGTCTTTATCTTCTGCACATCTTCAAGGAAAACCAAGTGTAATACAAAAAATGTATGAGCTATGTGAAAGGGAAAGAGGTAGATAAGTAAATAAGAGATGAGAAAGAAAGTAGAAAGAAAAGAGAATGTGAAAAGAAAGAATGAGACAGCAGTCAAGAAAAAAGGAAAATACATGTCAAAGGAGGTGACTAAGCAAGAAAAACAGTAGCCAAACTAAGTGAATCTCACAGCTGAATCTTTTCCTTATAACTAAGTTCCTTTATCAGTGTTTCTGCAAGAACTACTCACACATCATGGAAAGCATACTCAAGGGAAATTATTAAACCATGATTAATGCAGCACTTGGTCTGAAATTTGTAGCTCATTTTCTCAGGAAAAATATTTGCAGGAGTGTTATGCTGTTAGAAGAATATTTGGACAGCACAGATGAGCAGTGCTAGGGCTGGAGCAGCCATAGGTAGCAGGCAGCCCTTTTATAAACCCAACCACATATGCCAGCTCTTCAGAGACCAGTGCTGGTGTCCTGAAGGAGTAGCACCAGGTATGGACATATCCATATCCAGGGTCAGTGTCCAGCCCTCCCTGACCAGGCAGGTGCATGGGAATAGAGATGAAAGGGAAGCGGACTTTTCTTGAAGTTAGATGATTGCCAATATACTGGAAACGCAAATTCCCTTGCCTTCTATTTCTTTTGAGTATGGAAGGCCGAATTTCATCTTTGCTTTCATGCTGAGAGTGTGCTATTGACTCCAGGTGCATTCTGATTCATCTTCTCTACAGATAAGCTTTTCCATATACATGTAACATTAAAGAATGATGTCTCTCTTGCAGTAGTGTTATCACCTATCTAAGCTGGGCCAGAATTTCAAAGCGAAAGCGGAATACTTTTCGTGCTGCTTATTTAATTTCCACCTCTGGTGAATACTTTGTGTATTCTGCTCTTCTGTTTGAAGAGCATGAAAAAAAATGTTGTGTACTTCATTACAAGAGAGAGAGGAAGTTGAAATAATGGCAGAGAGAAGGATGTAGGCTCCATCATGTCTGTCCAAATGGAATTTGTCTGATAATCTTAGTCAACATATTTGGTATCTTGAATAAGGTATCCTAAACTGCATCATCTTCTAGCTGTTGGGGCTAAATGAGCTTTCAAAAGGCTGGAGTGTGTCTTCTTTACTCTCTAAAATAAATAAATACAAATTAGGTTTGATTGGAAAAGCTCAATAGATGGTCTTCTGTGAATCCTTACAAGTCCGCCAGCTTTTAAAAGAATAGTGGAGCAAGAGTCTCGGGTGGGGAGGTTCACGCACCTAATTTATTTTCTGTAACCAATATCCTGTGCCAAGATGATCATGGTCTGGGCAGCTTCCTGCTACTTCTTCACAAGTAACGGGGACACATCGCCATGGCCTTTAATGACTGAGCTCTTTGGAACAGCCGCTTGGGTTGAACAGACATCTGATGCATAAAAATCTTGTCCCAGGGTGTATAAACTACAGGCAAACAAGCCAGGAAACCATGATCCCAATCTTCCTAACACTAATTTCAAGGTCTGAATTAAATAGGCACCAAACAGGGAAAAAACCTCAGTTGTTAGGAAGGTTCCACCTGACACATTGTGGTTTGGGGTTTTTTAATACAGAACTTCAGTTCTCAAACTGCAACAATAAATTCTCAAAGTATGAAAAGATAAAAAAGGTAATATGTTTAGATGTTACATTTAAATCCTCTCATTTCTTAAACTGAAAGTAACATCCCTCTCTGAACTTCATGGATCTCAAGCACTAGTTAGCACAGCAGAAGTTGCATTTAAAATGGTCTTTGCCTGAGAGAGGCTGCAAAAGTCTTCTGACCTATAATTGAGTCATAACGAAGAGAAGCAGACCCTCGGATAATTTCTGTTCAAAAGTCATCAGGAAACCATGAAAAAAACTGTGTGGTTAAATAGTGTTTGACTTCAAAGCCAAGCATCTACAAGAAAACAGAATAAATTATCGAATATTTAACTGATGAGCTTCAATGAATTTTGCTTCAATGGATATTTTTTGGATACTGAAGGTTTTAACTGCAAGACTTTGTAAGGTCAGTTGCAAGACTTTGTATGATAAAGGAATGGTTTATGTCTGGAGCAGATTTATTAAAATACTGTGTTTCTATGTATGTATCTGTGTATGCATGAATCCCTGTATTTATGTATCTATGTATCTATCAATGTCATGCTAATTCTAGACATGCTAGAATTAATAGTTAAAAATAGCAGAAAAAGATACCTTATTGCTGAGATGATCAATTAGTTAAATCATATATTTTTAGACTGAGATTAAAATCCCACAGTGGTAGATATTTTTTTCCAACCTGTGTAGGTGGGAAAAAAAGGTAGAGAATGAAAGGTATGAATTAAACTATACCCTATTGGTTTTCATTGCCTCTAACACCAATCACTTTGCTGCTTCTATGTAATGTTGGCTGATACTGTAGATTTAATTAATTCTGAAGATGCAGTTCATCATTCCAGTGGAACGCACAGTGCCTATAAACTATCCTCTTTTTGTCAGAATAAATCAAAAATATTTACTATTTATTAAATAGTCTTATAAAGTGTATGCAGATTAAATCCAAAAGTTTTTCTATGTGCAATTAAAGTCCATAAATTATGAAAAGTAAAAACACGGGATTTGGTACAGTGTGATTTTATACCTGGTTCTTTCCACAATTCCATAGTGAAGATGTGATGTGATGTTTAATAAAATCCATGTTCTCAGGATACTTGTATAGAATCAAATTAGTCAGTCTTTATGTAAGAGTTTAACTAAAAATGTCATGTTAATTATGATATGGTTTACATGTAAACCACCTGAAATACACAAATTCTTGAAAATAGTGGCCTTTGGTGATGCCATTCATCTGTGATTGTAGCACTGTTTTGAATAAGTGGGGTTACCCACTTTGGGGCAGGTTCTTTGTGTTCTTGCTCTTTCATGAACTACTTTTTATAAGCACTTCTGAAGAAAATGGTGAGAAATCATGGCTGGGTTTTGACCAAGAGGGTATTTGTCTTCCTTTCATTCTTCCAGAGTCAGAGAGATGGTCAGAGTCCAATGGTGGGAAATGTTAAGTTGGTCTGTCCTGTTATTAGATTGTTGTGGGGTATGCCCAGCCCCGACCCTGGAGGGACATCTGCTGAGATAAGGAGAGTGCTCAATCTCCCAGCAGGACTCTCCCTGGAAAGGGAGCTACTCACAGTTATGGCAAGAAGAAGACAAACCCAGAATCCTCTGGGAGACCCTATGCAGATCCTTTGCAACCCATTGGCCCTCACCCTCTGATACCCACCCCCTGTATCCCTATAAAGCCAGCCCTCTGCCCCTGCGAGATGGAGAGATTTTTGTCCCTGGCTCCCCTTCGCCGAGCTAATAAAGCTTCCCCGTGTGGAATAGCCACACGAGCCTCTCGTCTCTCTCTCCCTGCTCTGGCCTGGAGGCTGCCCTGCAGAGCTGGGCTGAAATCACGAGCTGACAATCACTAAAGAGCTGACAGCCTCTGCAAGGGCCCTCCTGCCAGCAGCTGAGGGAAGACACCGGGCCTCGGGAAGGCGATTCCTTTCGGGACCATCTCTCTGGACCAGTCACAGCTTCCTGGGTCAGAGCTACTGACCCCACTCCAGCTGCCATAGATTGTCCTTGCTAGTTTTAATAATCAAGCTTTTACTTACTGAGTAAATGTTGTTAGGGAAGGGTTGAGGGATTCTCAGCAGTGAGACTTTCCTGATGGATGCTCAGAGGTTAGAAAGCACTTAGATTAGCTAACCTCTGTTGGTCCTTCCCTCCCCAGAACCCAAATTATCTATTTAATCCACCCAACACTGTTCACTCTTACCAGAAAGTTTTTCTGAATGTCTAATCTGAACCTCCATTGCTGCAAACTATTGCCACTGCTTGCTTTTTCTACTGGACACAGAGAACAGATTTACTTTCCTTGGCCTTTTGTATGACTACTGTGGTTAAGATTTTGAAACAATAGTTTGAGGATTTGGAGTAGAGAGCTGACATTCAGCAGGCAGGTTGGTACTTTTGTTACATGTTTCATGACTTTTCTAAACTGCCCCAGTTGCAATAATTTCTCATAGGTTACATGTTATAATGTTTTCATTTTCAGATGTTATACTTTTTTTCATTATCCTCCCTGCTCTATTTTGGGTTCTTTGTAGATTTCTTACAGAGTGGTGCAAGCACAGGACTACAGCTGCAACTTTACTGCTACCAAGAAATACAATGCTGAATGCTACAGTTCTCTCTACTTTATCTATCTCAGTATAAACTTTGTCTAAATGATTCATATTCTCTACCCTCCTTCTTATTGTCACAGATAAAACATAATTTAAGAAAAATCTCTTTACTATTTACATTTAAACTGTATTGTTATCCCTCCTATCCTTTTTTCTCTTCTTCTGGCTTTCCAGATAAGCACTCCAATCTCCTCAAATCCACACAAAGCTAAGACTACCTTTCTTGAACATATTTGTATTGCACTCACTTCTATCCATTTTCAATCTCTCTGGTGCCTTCCTTTTCCACCAGCTCAATTTCAAATTTATTGGACTGATCATCAGTATTCTGTCGCACTATCTTTTCCAGGATTACAAGTTTCCAATACTTTTTTTTTCTCTCCACTGTTCCTGTCAACCTTTATCTTTCCATTTGTCAATATTTCATGCCAGTGCCTTCCCAGCTTTTTTCCCATACTATTCCAGATGCAAACCTGCCAAGTGAAACATAAAAAATCATACTGTAAACTGCATTTGAGTGATTTTTACAGTCACATTAATATTTTGGGTACCAAAAACTTAATAACTGGAGAGTCTCATAATCTGGGTAAAGACACGTACTTTATTTAAGGCAAAACACCTACTTTATGTACTGTAAAATGACTATCTGGTAGCTAGTTATTATCTGTATGCCTCTTCCCGTAACAGCTTCTTCCATTTTGCCTAAACTAAGGCAAATCAAGTACCAAGCCTAACTGGAAAGACCTTTCCTCTCAGGTTCACAGTTACTTTCCTGTTAGTGTCCACAGGAAAAATCAAAAGCTGGACTTGAAAGAAATGAAAAAGTGACTTGCTAGTGTTGGAAAGCAAGATCAGATGCCACTGGAACAGCTAAACACAAGGAGACACCATCACCAGACCTGACCTGATTTGTGATCTGACTTGTGTTTCTGCCTTGCTTGTGGTGATAAGGCAGGTCCAAAATCTTGTGTGATGATCTGGACTCTCAGCTGGGCCTGCCAGCTCACCCTGCCTGGGTCTGTGGGATGTAGCCCTGGGTGTCAAGTCCCCCACCCCCACCAGCCATATCATGTCATTGTCTCCCTGTCCTTACGGAGCAGCTGCCCCTTGCTGCACCCTGATAGCAAGATCAGACCTTCCTGAGCTGGAGCCTGGCCCATGGCTTTGTGGGATCCTCTCCTGCAATTCCTCCTGTGCCATCAGCCTGACTGGACTTTGGTGTCCTCATTTTACTAGCCGCCTGTCCTGAGTGAACCTCTTCCCAGAACCCACCTGGCAGCCCCTTGGGGCTGTTCTATAGCGCTCCTGCCACCCTCTAGTTTCATCTGCTGTGGCCCCTTCCCAGGCCATTGTCCCTGCCCTGGTTGAGTGTCCATAAAGCTATCCACTGACAACCCACAACAACTAAACCCCCTCCCCCTTCTGAGCTCTCAGGTGTGAGGACACACCTTGTTTGTGGGGAATGGGAGCTGTTGCCAAGGCTGTGAGGGCACTGACAGCCCTGACCAAGCCTCACCTGGGTCCTCTGCCCTCTGCTCGTGGGCTCTGAGTTCTGGCCTGTGCTGCTGGTCCTTGCTGGAGCTGAGATGTAGGAGTGGTGGTCTCCATCCAGCTCAGCCACAGCCATGTCCCTGGCTCCCCAGCCTGACCTGGAACCTGCCTTGTCCAATGGAGTTGCTTGGTGATTCCCCAGTGGAAGTGGATGGGGCTTTGAGCAATCTGGTCCAGTGGAAGGCGTCCCTGCCTGTGACACATGGGTTGGAACTAAATGACTTTTAAGGTTCCTTCAAACCCTGGTGATCACTGGGCTGCATCTGACCCAGGTTACCATCACCAGAGCTGATCCTGAGTTGTGTTTGTGGTTTGTTTTGAGACCAGTCTCATCACCATGGACTTGTCCTAGCTGATCCTGACTCCCATCTCCAGGCAGCCCTGCTCACAGTCCTTCCCTAGCACCAGTCCAGCAACAGAGTTGTCAGGATTACAAGAAGACTTTGCAGCATCTCATGATGCTGTCCTCCTTTCTGCCAAAGGGATGTGAAATAGTGAATGCTAAGAGTATTCATGCATGGAAGCACATTTGATCTTCAGCCAGGTCTTGAAATTTAACAGCCTCTCTGCAATAATGTTCTGCTTATACAATAATTGTTCATTTCGGTGCAATTGCAAAGAGAGAGCGCTGAAAGTAGTTAAAACAGAGACTTTCATGCTGTGGCAATAACTGTATGCTCTTGAATACCATTGGTATCAGACTTAATTCTTAGACATTATAATTATGTGAGGGCTCATTTTCTGTGAGTTTGCTCTCACTTGTCTTCCCTATTTAATGTATATTATAATATTTTGTACTTTTCTTCTAGGCTTGAATAGGAATATTGTATTAGGCAAGCAGGTGATGAGATTCTGCTCTCTGTTCCAGTTAGCATAATTTCACCAATTCTGGTCCAGTTACCAGGATTTGCTGTAATTTAACTGCAATCAGAATTGAATTGTGTTTGTTTAAGAAAGAAAATGTTAATTCTCTGAATGTTCATTCCATAGACCTTTTTTCTATCATAATGGAAATTAGTACATGTTCTTTTTTCTATTTCACGTTTTTATTTCAGAGCCTTAACATCCTAATAACAACTTCATTCTCTTCATCCTGATGTTAGGAAGTAACTCAGGTAGGAAATTAAAACGACATGTGCAGTGAACAAAAGGCATTCAGAGGCCTGGTAAGAAAGGAATTTACGCTTTTAACATAAATGTCTGCATTATCATTATTGATAAACAAAAGGAGAAGCATTTATTTTTTTCATACTTGTCAGTTACCTATACATGAAGAGTTTTGAAAGCAAAGACATCTTGTAAAGTAATAATTTGAGATTTCTTTTAATTTATGAAATCTGTGCTTTTTTTTGAGTTTAGTCCTCTGAAAAGTTAAATAATTCATGTTGAAATGTCACGTGAATAGCACTGTTTAGTAAGCAGCTGCAGAAGTGGTCAGAGCTGGATGAAACTAGAAGGAAAAACTTGAAGTTAATCTAGTGATAATGTGCATTAAATCAGACCAATGTAATGATTAAAAGTAAGATAATTAAATACTCCATGTCTGTAGGAAACATACACATAGAACATATACACTCATATCTTGAGCAGCATGCACACACACACAATTCTTCACAAAGACAGTCTGTACTTAACAACTATATAATAATGTTTAAGCATTTTGAGGTAGACATAGTACAGGTGAATTTGCTGTCATTCATGATTTACTGGCCTTGTTTCTATACCACCACTCTTACTTTTAACGGATTCTTTTCCATCATCAAAAGCATTACCAACCATAAGCTTAATGTGTAACATCTGAATCTGAGAGTTTTAACTTTTTGTCCTACTGCTTTTGCAGCAGATCAAGCACACTCTAGTCATTAAAAGGAAGACAAAAATAATCCTCAATACAGTAATTATTTTGTCCATTTAACTTAGTTTTGGTACTATACCCCATTTGTACTTTCCTATGTCAATGTAAACTACTGTTTATATTATCTTGGAACGCTTGCAATGAGTTTACAGTATTTACTATTAATAACTTACATATTTAAATTACAGCTTTGAGAAAACAAAACAGAAAATACATCTTTGTCACCTTTTGTTGGTATCTGGGAGTTTCCTGAGCTTCTTCTTCCGTACTGTGTTTTTGGCTGCCTACCATCTTCATTACTGTGTTTATCTTGCACTTTTCTCTGCAGATATCACACTTGTCTTGAGGGAAACTTGTTGGCTCTGAACCACCAGCAGAATTCCCACTTCTTGTTCTTAAAATACAATTGAGCAAAGTTGTTCTTGTATGATTGTCCAAAGGGAGGTTAAAGATCCGCTCAAAGTAATCTGCTGTGATGAAGCCTTTAGCAGAGGAAGTCTCAAATCTTGCTGGGTTATTTTTCCTTCCCAAAGTAAAGCCCATCCCTTGCTCCCCCAATCTTTTTTTTTTTTTCCTACAGCATTTAAATATGTTTGTTATGTTGTGCTGTTAGAAACAGATGCATTCTTGTTATGGCCAGAGATGAATGTCAGGATTGAACTAGTATCCATGAAAAAGTCTTTTGTTTGATATGCACTGTCCCACAGTGGAGCTATGGCAACAACTTCAGTTTGGGAAATTAACTGTATCACTGTGTACTGGCTCAAATGACGGCACCACCTGAATGACAAACATGCCACTGTTCATGTGACAGCTGACAAAGAGTATTGTTTAATTTTAATCAAAAACACTGAAATCCAGTCAATTAAAAAATTCAAAGCATGTGAAGGCTAGGTATATGTGAAATGCAGTGGCACTCTATTTTTATTCAAACTGAAGAATTTAGAGATATTGTTATTTTATAAATGTTTATGTATTGTAGCTTAAAAATTGAGTAACTTCTGATTTTGAATCCCACATCATGCTTGGTGATGTGATCTTGGTTTGTGCACATGTTTAAAAAAAGAAATAAAGCAAACTGCTGTGAAGGAGAGGCTGTCTGTAGGTGTTGTGGTTTAACCTGGCAGGCAGCTAAACAGCACACAGCCACTCACTCACTTTCCCACCTGCCCCCTGAGTGGGATGTGGGAGAGAACTGGGGGAAAAAACCCAAAGTAAAATATGGGGGTTGAGACAAAACCAGTTTCATAGGAGAGAAAAGGAAGAGAAAAGAACAATAATAATTAGAATATACAAAGTAAGTGGTGCACAGTGCAATTTCTCACCACCCACTGACTGATGCTCACACAGTTCCTGAGAGTGGCCTCTGGTCAGTTCCCCCTGCACCCCGTTTATATACTGGGCACAACATCTTATGGTATGGAATATCAGCTGGGGTCAGCTGTCCTGGCTGTGTCCCCTCCCAGCTTCTTGTGCCCTGCAGCCTCCTCGCTGGTGGGGTGAGAAGCTGAAAAGCCCTTGACTTAGTGTAAACACTGCTCAGCAATAACCAAAACATCAGTGTGTTATCAACATTATTATTTCCAGAATCCAAAACACAGCACAGTTACTAGGAAGAAAATTAACTTGATCCCAGTGGAAACCAGGACAGTAGTTCAGAGAGGCATTCTTCCTGTAGCTGTCAGTGTTTCCAAGGATGCAGGTTTGCTACAGCTAAGCTGGCCTATTAACTATGTACTGCTGAGAGAGGGGTCTCATTCTCCCTGGGGATGGGCATTCTGGCTGCCAGGCTGTCCAGCCTCTCTCAGCACCAGGGAGCTGCCACAGGTGGCTGGGGTCATTCTTCTGTTTCCACCCAAGACTAGGTCCAGCAGTGGGATAATGTTGTACTAGCACCTGGGTATGTAAGTTGGGAGGATTGGGAGGTTTTTTATCTCTCTCTTACCAATGCAAAGGAGTCCTGGTGGAGAAAGAAGGAAAATAATTTTCATTTTCAGAACCATATAAATCCTCTCCTCGGGAGAGTTGAAAACAATCAGTATATCCAGACCAAATACTATTAGTTCACATTTCTGCAAAAGCATATCAGCCCTAAGGAGAGAGCCCTGTGGTGCCACCTGCCTTTGCAAGAAGCTGGAGTCAGTGCCTGTACATTTTCATGAGCAGTAAATGCTTCTCTACAGAATTCTGCAAATGAAGGTGGTAGGTTCTTTGAGTAATGACTGGCCAGCACTGACGTTTTTGGACAAAATATTGAGGTTAATCTGTAGTGAAACAGCATGAACCCCGTCAGTTTCCCTGGGTTTCTGAATGCACACACAGACAGATCTGAACCCTTTTAGAAGAGAGGACTTGTAAAGCTCCAGTTGTCTTAATTGAAGCTGTTAAAAACTTTTCCCATCTATGCTTGAAACTGAAATATATCCTTTTATGGACACAGTCCTTGCTCCTCAGCTGAAGGCTGTTGTGTGAGTACTCTTGACAGATTTGAGTGAAGGTATCTCTGTAGCATCAAAATGAACAGAACATACCCCACCTCCCCACCTTGACCAAGTCAGGGGTATGCAAGGACAAAGGTCTGATGGGTCTTTTCTCAGAACCTTCCACACACCACTTGGCCTCTTGAGATATCAGAAATCCAGTCTGAATCTACTTTTTTTTTTTTTCATTTGTAGCAAGAAAATAAAAAGGAAAAGGGACTTGGAAAATAAGGAGGGCATCCAATATTATATATATATTAAAAACTCTATGTACATATAACTATGTAAAATGTATTTATATAAAATATATACACACACACAGAGGTATGTATAAAACCATATTTTGTCACTAAGCTGGCCAGCCACTACTGCCTCCGAAAGATTCTAGGGAGTAATTTACTGAAAGAGTTCCTGAATATTACGATAGAGCATAATACGTACTTGTAAGAGACGGTCCGAAGATCCCTCATCTGCCTCACGATCATCGCCGAGGACAGAGACTGAACACAGGAGTCCTGGCCTGGCTGAGGTGGGATGTCTGCCAAGTGCTGCCTACGGGTGTGCCCGCTGGGAACTGGTATGCATTCCTGAGGAAAATTAGTGCAGGTAACAATGGACTGTGCCGTTCTTGCTGCCCAGGCGGGAAGGACTGCACTGAAGCAGAAAGGAACGACCTGTCCCGTACACCTGCACACCTGTCTTGTGCGTCTGTCCTGTACCTGTTTTCCCAAAACAACGGACCCCATAACAACAGCTGTAGATTTCCCCACCTCTTGGCCAGTTGCCCCTCGCTTCTGAAAAGGACTATAAAGGGACTTTCTGAAATAACCAAGTCCGAGATCTCCCCACGGAAAGAAGACGAATCTATTGGCGGAAGACCAGGAGGACTTCGTCTCATCCGTTGGTAGCTCTTGCCCCCTCTCTCTTTCTTCCTCTCTACTTTGTGTTTCTTTCTCTCTCTCTCTTTCTCTCTTCTATTGCATTACTGTGTTGTGGGCACTTAATAAAGGTGTACTGTTTTGATTAAAACTGAAATCTCCTGTGTCCCTTTACACTCTGAGATCAATAAACGAACCATCACGACCCCCGCTTGCATTAGCGGATCGTGACACTACTTTAAATATGCAAAAAAGAATACCATGGTTTCTACATATGTTAGTCTTGTCATGATCACTGTCCAACCTTCAGTGGTTACATGTCGATGGAAAGAAACCGTGTGGGAAATGCCCGTTTTCCCCAGCAGGGACTGACTGACCGCTGACAACGATGTTGGAGGTGATGCTTCACCCTCACGCCTGGCTCCAGCTTTTATCCAACTGGCATAAACCACCGCCTCCTCCCAGCTCAAGAGATATATTTTATATCTAACATTGAGACATTATGTATTTACGACAAAGCATTTAAACATGGATTTACCCCAACTGCGGCACCGGACCCGTACGGGCTATGGGCCCCTGCAGCAGATGGAGCCCTGCTTAGATCCTTCAGACGCAACTCGCGGGTACCGCGGGCCCTGGCGCCGAACGAGCGCCTGCAAAGACGCGGCAGCAGCAGCGGGCCCGACCCAGGCCTGGGTCGCGGCCCGGCGGTGCAGGCCTCTCGCAGGAAGCGTCTCCGCCCGCCTCCGGGCTCCGTTCGCGCTCCGGACGCCGCGGGGGCGGGAGGCGGCCGGGCCGGGCCGGGCCGGGCCGAGCCCTTCGCGCGGGCGGCGCTCCCCCAGCGTCCGGGGCGGCCCCGCCCCCGCCCCCGCGCCCGCTGATTGGATGCGGCCCCGGCGGCGGCGCGCGGGGCTCCCGTCTCGCGCCACTTTCGGGAGCCTTTGGCGCGAGCGCCATGGCCGAGAGCGGCGCTCGGGGCCGGGACGGTGAGACCCGGGGGCGGCGGGGCGGGCGGGGCCTCTGTCCTTGTCCTCCTGCCTGTCCCTCGGAGGCGCCGGCGTTTCGCTGTCAGGCGGGGGGCGACGGGGCAGCGGCTCTGGCGGTAGGGAGGGCGAGAGCGCGCGCACCGGGCGCGGGAGCGCGCGTGCGCGGCGGGCGGGCGGCCGTGGTGGGGGCGGACAGCGCAGCGTGAGGGTCCCGCGTCCCTCGGGAGGGGCTCGGCGGGGCCGCGCCCGCGCTGCCCCAGCGGGGAGACCCTCTCCGGGCGGGAGCGGAACGGGGGGATACGCCCGGGGGGCGGGCTCGGGCCGCACCGGCAGTGGAGCCCCGCACCGGCAGTGGAGCCCCGCACCGGCAGTGGAGCCCCGCACCGGTGGCTCTCCCGGGTCGCGTCTCCGGCGGGGCACTCTCAGCCCTGGGGGCAGCGGCGGGCGCGGGCGGTCCTGGCTGGGGCTGAAAACACGCTTGTCCCAAAGGAGTGCGTTGTGTGAGACGCTGGCGTACAGTAAAGGCGAAGAATTGACAGAAGATAAACGCGCTCAAAGCGGTCTATCTTTGCACTTCTCCCCCATGGGCCAGCAGGCAGTGTAAATGCCCCTTTTACCCCAGCCCTGAGCAGTACGAATCCGGAGCTGTCCCAGCTACACTGCCTGGGTGCAGCTCTATTCACAAGTTGATGTCCTCCCGCCACCGGGTGGGGACTGCCCTGCTCCTACGGCCACCTGGCCAGCCTTCGGTCTCCTCTGCCTGCACGGGGTATTCAGCTCCTCGCACTGAACCCGCAGCCTTGTCCCTGGGCTGTTTGTTTGCTTTTATAAGTTGGATTGGGTCCACTTGATCCCTGTGGTCAGGTAGGTGTTCCTGCCCCAAGTTAAGAGAAAGAAAAAGGTCGGGAGAAGTAGAAAGCAGCTTGCTGGGGGGAGAGCATTTGGAAGGGAAGGAAGTGGAAGAAGAAATGGGGTGTCAGCTGTCAGCAGATTACTAGTTTGTCTGAATCTGGTCACACTCAAACGTTGTGAAACCGCCTAAAAACATTACTGCTTTGTAGCAGTGTAGGCCTTCTCTAAGTCTGGTATTCCTGAGTTGTCATGGAGACATGCAAAATAAAAGGAGCTGGAAATTCCCAAGGAAGGAGGGGGGTGATCCTTTACAGGGAAAGGTTGATGAGATTTGAGAGGTGCTTTGGAAATCTAGGTGGTAGCTTCATGCTGAATGTGAGCTGGCATGAGAGGGCTGTTTGATCTCCCTGTCAGGCCATGCCTTCAGTATCATTCCAGAACTGGCTTAGGAAGAGCCATCTGTGACTGTGCTTTTAGCCAAGTAGGTTTTGGTTTTAAGCAAAACTTCAGTAATCTATTAACGCATCCCTGAATGCTTAAGTACCAAAGATAACAACAGCTCATTGCTAAACTCATTTCTCTTGTTTTTAATTAATTACAGCTATGGATGAGTCTGGAAGTTTTGCAGCATCACGTTCTAGACGTGAGAGGAAGAATAGAAGAGGCCAGCAAGAAGCACTTGAACGTCTGAAAAAAGCCAAAGCTGGGGAAAAATTAAAATATGAGGTGAAAATTCATCTTTTCTTCTTAGTTAAAAGAATATGAGCTGAGATGCTTAATCACCATTTATAGATATGTAAAAGTTGTGGGAAACAAAATAAGCCTTTCAGATCAGCTTTTGTGTTTTTAATGGTGTGTTTTTCTGAATGTAGCTCTATTTTTTTTTCTGCTTTCTAGTACAATTTATTTGTTTCTTTCTGTTTTCAAATCTAACTCAGTTTTGTTAACTGCAAGTCAAACATGCTTGCCATTGCTTGAGAACTATGCCACAGGGAAGGACCGATTTTTAAAATTGCATAATTAATGTTATGATGGAAACTACTTTTTTTTTTAACCTCAAATGATTTTAAACTTTAATTTCAGAGCTTTACACGAATGAATCCCATTAATATTGCTATGCTGGGTTTCCACAAAGAGACCAAAATTTAAGTATTTAAGTGGTAGAACTGAAATCTGTCAGTGTAACATTGATAGTGTAAACTGTCCAATGGTGCTGCCAACAGGAAGTGACTTCCTCATTGAGGTGAATAAATGTAAAGTAACCAGAAGTCTGTAGATCATTAACATGCAAATTTTCTCTGAGCACTCTTCTTGGGTACATCAAATCCCTTTCATTTTCAGTGAGCTCAGATTGGTGTTTGAGAGTACAGCCAAGGTCAGAAGTCTCCACTGCTAGGTTTCTTATATTTCAGAATTTTTTTTGGTGATATGAAATGAGCAATAAAGCAAGTAATTTTCAAGTGAAATCTCTGTCAGTGCTTCAGTAGATTTTGAGTTTCAGTATATGGTGATAATTTTAAAAATGGATGACTTGTTTTTTATCACTGCCAAAGAAGAAACTTAACAAATAACTGTGCTTACTAGTTGTGGACAGTGTAGCAGTGTAGGAAGCCTACATGCATTCTTGGGAACTTTTATATTCTAACTGATGATCTATAGTATTAATGGTATGGAAACTGTTAATCCTCAGTATACCTTAACTGTAGGTTGAGGAGTTCACAGGTGTTTATGATGAAATAGATGAGGATGAATACTCCAAGATGGTCAGAGACCGTCAGGATGATGACTGGATTGTTGATGATGGTAAGTTAAGATTCATTTGGAGAGTTATTTTGGTTCTAGTGTTATAACTCAATTAGGCTTCATAATGTTCATGGCTTGAGGCAAGTTATTATTAGTACATTCTTAAAATTTGTTTTAGGAGACAAGAGAAAGGCAGTCTTTTAATGGAAATTAATCTTTGCATTGTTCTCATAGTAGTCTGTTAGTATGGTAATGAAAATATTTTTCCATGAAGACCTGTTCTTGAAATTTTATTTCCAGTTATCAGTGCTACAATTCTACCAAAAAAGTACTGTTATTGATAATTTCTAATTAAACATGTAAGAATGTCCTTAGTCTAACAGAAGATACAGCTGAGAGTGCTGTAGTTTTTAATACTCACTTTTGTAACTTTTGCTCTATATTAAAGGGGGAATATATGTTTAAATATGTAAAAAATTCAGGAATATCAGGACAGAATTTAAACTGCATTTTTTTTAACAATTTGCTTTTCTACAGATGGGATAGGTTATGTAGAAGATGGAAGGGAAATCTTTGATGAAGATCTGGATGATGATGCTCTTAGTTCCAATAAGAAAGGTAACTTGCATGTGACCACTGAAGAATGTCTTCCAGGGCCTTTTAAAAGGTACCCAAAATGGGCAACTTCCTGCCATCAGTATATGTGGTAAACATGGCCAAAGGACAGATTACTCGAAGCTCTGTCATTCTGTGCCTGTGGATTTTGTTCAGCCCCCATGATGCAGAGGATGGAACTGACAAATGGAGGTCACATCACTATTAACTGCTTCAGCACTACCGGGGCACTTCTGCTCACAGTCTTCTGTGGAATGGGGATTCACTTCTAGAACAAATGCATCTGGGAGGGGTCTTGGTTTTCAAAGCCAGTGTCTAAAAGATGTGTGATCTCTCTTGACCACTAAAATACTTACATGCTTATAAGAATCTGGGATCATATGATTTTTCCAGCTTTTTAATGGAATCTGGTGGCAAACTGAGAAACTGAGTCTGATGTTGAGAATCCCAGCATAGTGCCAAATTCCTGGGACACTTTTTTTTTCCCCCCTGGAGATGCTTCCATGTAAAGTATCTTTGTCCTTTTTCTGGAGTATGCAAAAGGCATTTCTGACACGACTAGGAAAGTCAGGGTGCTGAGAGGGTTTTTCATTTTTTGTGTGTGCATGACAGCTGCTACAAAGCTGAAAGATGATTAGGCTTCATTTCAGCCAGCAGTGTAAAGGTGGAAGAAGTAGACTACCTTGGCTATCTATCCCTGCTAATAACTGGACCTGTAAACATTGAACTTTTCTTATGTAAAATTCACAATTTAAAATTTTTTCTTTCTGTAGGAAAAGGTGGCAAAACATCTACAACTGGTAAAAAGAATGTGAAAAAGTCTGTGGTGTCAAAGCCAAACACAATTAAGTCTATGTTTATAGCTAGTGCTGGGAAGAAAAACACAGATGTAAGTTTTTATGTTTTTGAATTTAAATGTTTCTGACTTGTTCACAGTGTTTCAGGGAGGGGAGGAAACCAAGGGCTCATTTTAGTTTCTTATGTCTAGTGAGGCAAACTTCTATTATTATTATCTCTTGTGTATGGAGCGTTTCTGAAAATGTTGTGTGTCTTTTGTGGAAACCCTTTAGTGATTTGCTGCTGTTCTCCCGATTGGGTTTGCACACATAACTGAGAACTGTTTGGCTAATCTTACCTTACAGAAAACTGTGGACCTGTCCAAGGATGATTTACTTGGGGATATTCTTCAAGATATTAGTGCTGAAGTAAGTATGTTAATAAAATCTTTTGGAAACAACTTTAATCCATTAATTCTTCTTGTCATGGAACATACCGAGAAAATACAGTTTTTTTTGAAACTAGACAGTCTAAGACAGATTTCATCCATAGCACATCTCATTGATAGATTCCACATGGGTGTGCAGTCTGCCTGTTGTCTGCACCATGCAGATGTTGCATGACTGCATTTCTTGATAAGGCAGTACCACTATGACCTGATTACAGATGGTTTATGTTAAGATGTGGAGCCTGTGCTAATGCAGCCTTCAAGGTTTTAGTCACCTTGGAGTGAAAGAGGACTTGGCTGCCTCTGAATCGTGTATATCTGTCACCACACCTCAGCCAGGGTTGTGTAAGACATCTCCATCTGATGTGTTTGGGTTTAGGGGAGGAGCTGAGGGAGCATAGGTTTCAGCAGGTCATGTAGCCTGAACTGTCTGCCTCCTGCTTCCCACAACTTGCTGCAGAGAACCAGGTTAACCCTCCCTTGGAGGCAGGAGTGCAGGATGGCTGCTGTGACAGGGTTGGATTATCTCAAATATCTAATGCCCTTTTAGCAAAATTTCTTAAAACCAAAAGGAGTGCTCACATGTAAACATTGAAACTGCTGTAGTGGTGAGATACTGAGGTGGAATATGCTGAACCATAATAAGCTTAATGTGTTTTTTTCAGGGCAGTAAAGGGTATAGGCTGTTCCAATGTGAAGCTATTCTCTTAGTTTTGTGCTGTTACTATTTTGCTCCTCCCTACGACATCTGATTAAGGCTATAAAGCCCCCTGAAATCATTAAACAAATGCATTTTAATGCTGCCAAATTTTGTGGAACATTGATTAGGGAGAATAACACTAATAATTACATTATGGCTTCTATTTACTTAAATACTAGTTAGCTATTGATCTTTTTGTTTTGTTGTTTGTGAAATTTCTTTCATTATTAGCTGTTGATAAGGTTAAGCATAAAATATCTGTACATGTAAATAAGTTAAAATGTGTTTTCGTCTATTGTAACAGTGCTGAAAGAGCACTTCTGCCTTTTTTGAGGCATATATGTTCAGTATTACAGCTTCAGCAGACATGAAAAACATAGCACAAGTTACTCTGATACTTGTGCAATAAAGGCACGGTTAGCTATTAAAATTCCCACTGTTTGAAAACTGTTTCACTTATTGAACCTTATGGCAGTTTTTCTCAGACTGTTTCCTCCCCAAAAAATCTATTGTCTGTCTTCATGGGCTGATTGCTCAGATAAAATTATTTTATAGGGGTGAGTTTTGTATCAGAGGAGTGTGTTTTCTTGGTAAACAAAAAATATTGGTGGCCTTCTTTCTCTTTGATGGAAAATGTTGCTAACCAAAGCAGAAGAAAACACTAAACAACTCTTCCTTTTGTCACTTTCTCTGTTCCTTCAATATTCAGACAGTTCAACTAAGTCCACCACCAATTATAATGCTGAAAAGGAAAAGATCTGCTGGAGTTCCACTCAATCCTTTCTCTGTGCAGTCCCAAACTTCTAAGGTAAAGGGGGGAAAAAAGTGTTCTCATTAATAATAAGCACTAATCTGTGTTTTTGTTGATCTGAATAGTGTTGACTTTTATTCCTCCTCCTGGAAATTAACTTTCTCCATAGCTTCCATAGCAGTGTTACAGTGTAACTTCATGCATTTTCCCGCATCCCCTTTCATGTGAACACATAAACAGTACAATTAGTTTTGTATGTTTAGTATAGTAGGAGTTTGGAGCTGTTACATTTGACAGGTGAAACTGTTGGTACAATGTTAGGTGCATCACATGAAGGTGAGTTTCTGCTTTGTCTCTTTTCCAAAGAGTAGAAAGCACCCTTGTGGCAAGTAGAGTAGGATGGGAGGTGAAATAAGCAGGAGTGTGGAAAAGGATAAGAAACCAGCTGTTTGCAGAAATGGAAAACAAATGGAAAATTGAAGCTATGGATAGACATTTGCCTTAGTGGAAGATTTTGGAGTGAAAGGAGGGATGGCTTGCTAAGGATGGAAGGCTAGAAGTTTGTTAGGAGGTCTGGTAAATGGGAAGGACTTTATAGCTGGAAATACAGTGAAATATTTGGTAATGGTCATAGTGGGAAAAGGGAGTAGTGTAGATACATCTGATATGTGGAACCTTGTGTGACATCAACTCTTACGGTGAAAATAATCACCAGTGCTACTCAACAGCTGCATTCAAAACTAGAAGTGATTGGGGAAAAAAGGGGAGATGTAGGAAGAGAGGATCATGTTGCAAGATATGTGGAACTTTTCCTCCAGCCCTGGTTACTAGTTCTGCAAATAGCAAGTGCAAGGTTTTGTTGTTTAGTTTTTTTTTCTTCTTTGCTCTTACGAGGTTTTTTTTTTAACTCATGGTGGAAATGTTTTTCAGGTAGTCACCCCTATATCAAAGAAAGCGCCTGCTCATGTCAGAAAGGAAGCTCTTCCTCCAGCTTCATTTCATCCTAAACATCCCAATTATACAGCAAAATCTGTCAGAGTCTCTGAAAATGAGGACACGAAGCATGTGCAGAAACCTGTGGAAAATGAGGGAAGAGTGAAGGCAGTAGGAGAGAAAGCTACTAAAGGTATTGAAAGTAAATCAAAACCCAGTTCTGGAAACTGTTTATATATGGCATAGTAGTGTTAAAAACACTTGTTAAATTATACTAGCTTAACTTAAATGTGGTACTTTGTTTCTATATTAATACTGTATATTATATTCATGCTTACAGTATGCTGTCTCTGCATACTGCTATAGTATGCAGCTTGTCATTTTAATGATTCAGGCCTTTAGTTCTACCTGCAGCACTTCCAGATGATGATCAGGGAATGATGGATTTTGATGAGGAGGACTTTGATGAACCTATGGAAGCAGAGCATGTGGAAACTATACCTGAGACAGCTGAAAGCTTGAAAAGAGACGATGAAATTGAAAAGAAAGAGACAGAGCAGCTGGAATCAGAGAAAAAAGAGACATCTGTCTTGTAAGAATCTCTTTTTCTTCTTTTTTTTCTTCCACTAAAAAGGCTTTCAATTTCTGTAAACCTTAGATTTATCTTCATATTTGTCTTTGCAAAAGGGATAATTGTAATACAGACAGAATGGTGATAATGCTGTGCAATGCTTTTTTTTTTTGTAGTTAGATTAAGAATAGTAACATGCTGATAGCTACCTAATTGAAAAATATTTGATGTTTTTGGGATTTAGTGTATATGACAACGTGTATTTCAGCACGCTGAGGTGACTCAATGTGGGTGTTGAATAGTGAACTTTGGTGTCAGTAAGCAAAAACAAGGAATTACTAAGGTTGCTTATTCTAAGTGAATGTGAAGGTCTTTCGTAATAGATGTAGGTAAAAGTTTTGTTGCTAAAAGTAATGGTGAACAGCTGTGTCTTTGGAAATAGGAAAACAGGGATTTCCCCCCCCTTTTTTTTTTTAATTGTTTGGAAAATCTTGAATCATATGTTTCCATAACAAAATATTTCAAAGTGCAAAATATTTGAATGATGAAAAAGACCTAAACATCTAATGACTGGAAAGGTAGTTTTGTTGAAATAATCTGTTGTTCCCACTGAGCAACTTTTATAGATGGATGGATATATTTGTTATGTAAAGACTTGAATGAACAAAGCTGAAATACCAGGTTACTGGTTTTTAAAGCCTGTTTGTGGTGTATCAAGAACCATACTTATGTGTGGGTTTCTGTCTTTGTCACTTCATCCTTCTTTTCAGAAAAAACCTGAGGAAACCTAGCTGTTGGGAGTGTTGCTTGGTTGTGGAAAGAAAAACAAAATATAGAGAGAATATAGGCCTGGAAGAAAGCAAAATGGTGATTATAACAAAGGCACAATTTTATTTGTTTCTTTCTTCTGCAAAACCTGCAGGAATTGTTCTCTCCCAGGTCTCTCATGTTGGGACAGAATTGATGAGGATGAAGCTGATCTAGTAGCAGCAGAAGTTCAGCTGGACCCCAATCTCCTTCCACTTGTGAATGGGGAAAGTGATGATCAAGTTTTAAGATTCTATTGGCTGGATGCTTATGAAGATCAGTTCAGTCAGCCAGGTAACTGTTCAGTTAAAGGCAGAAAATGCCAATCTGATTCTTTTTGTTCAGTTGGGATTTTCAGACTTGACTAAATTACATCCAGATACCCTGTTTCTCTGTGCTCTAAGACGTTCGTCTCTTGGTTTTCTGTACCTCTGTCTGCAGGACAGGGCACTGTGACTGGGAGGAGAATGTCATCTCTTGGCCTAGTATAGAAGTAGGGAAGTAAAAGGGATCTACTAACACTGTTCAGTGTTGGTGACCCATTGTCCTTCTTAGAATTTTATACACTCCACGAGCAAGCTGAAGTTGTTAATTTCTTGCTCTGTGGTGCGGCAGCTGAGCATGCTTTCTTGTTTTTGGAAAAGTAACTTAAAATTCGTGTGCATGAATAGAAAGCCTGTACAATAGCAGTTGCATGATTTTATACAAAGGAAAGGTATGTCTGTCAGGGGAGGAAGATGGTTGAAAAATACAAGGTCTGTCTTGTATTTCTTATCCCCTAATTCAAGCTATCTAAATCTTGAAGATTGTCTTTGAGTTGAGATTGGTAAGATACCCTGTGCAGTTGACATGTGAATCCTAGCTCTCATAGTCTTCAAATTGCATCATTCTGATCTCAGCTCTGACAAAACAATTTGTGTTCACATCTGTTCTGAGCACTCCCCATCCATCCCCTCATTTCATCAGGAGTTTTAGGAGCTTGGGTTTCTAATTTGTGCTTCATGTGTGTTTACCAGAAGGTTCTTTCACATGTTGTTGGAGGTTTTTTAGGGTTGAAGTTGTAAGCATCAGATACATTTCTTTGTTAACACCTTTTGTTGTGAGTTGGGATGCCAAACTTAAATATGAGACTGTGATGGGCTGAACAGCTTGGTGATGGGAGTGGTAATAATCATAGATATCTTGATGAAATCAATGGCTCTAATATAAAATTGCTACTTTTAAAGAACCCACTATTGTTATTTTTCCTTTTTTTTGTCTTTTAAGTCAGTGATTGCTGAATGGAACATAATTATGAAAGGATTTCTGTTCCTCGCATGCAAGGAGTGTTCTTTTCTCATTATGACTTTTTCAGGATTGAATAATAAAGACTGCACCTGTTTTCAATTAGTAATGTAGAAGGGAAAATTTTGATATTGCTTTTTGTTTAACATGTTCATGATCTTTGTTTATGCCTCATTTGCTGGGATGTCAAATTCATTGCCTGAGGAGTAAATACTATAGCATAATCATAAGACTCTTTCAAACTTAATGATTTTTTGGAGGCTTACTTTTCATAATTCCCTTTATGGTCTTAGGCAGAGAACTCAAGAATTGTGATCCTATTACCATTTTAAAGAAATAACGAATAAAACCTGCCCTTTTTTTTCCCTTCTGCAAGACTTTTTCCCTGTGTCTTGACTTTGCTTACCTTTTGGTTCATTTGGTAACATGATCTTTCTTTTCACAGACTTTGATTTCTAAGCTTTATTTCTATTTTTTCTTTCTTTTTCTTTCCATAGTCTTGCAGGGGATAGGGCCCGATACCTCTCTGTTGTTTTTTTTGGGTTTTTTTTTGTTTGTTTTGGTTTGGTTTTTTTTTTGGTTTTTTTTGTTTTGCATGAAATGTCTCTGAAAACTCTTTGAAGTTCTGCTTTTGCTGCCTGTGGGGGTGGTAGTGTGTGCCAGTGTTCAGCTGGATGATCTCAAAAGGTTCCTTCCATTCTAAGTTAATCTGATTCTGTGAAGTCTGGTTATTAAGACCAC
Organism: Aphelocoma coerulescens; assembly: GCF_041296385.1. Lineage (NCBI taxonomy): Eukaryota > Metazoa > Chordata > Aves > Passeriformes > Corvidae > Aphelocoma > Aphelocoma coerulescens. The sequence goes on along the minus strand of NC_091013.1, from coordinate 13,409,998 downwards.
TTATTTGTCCATGCTAGAGTTGATTGAAGTTTGTCTTTGCAATCCTGGCAGCTTTTTAGCCTGTCTTTGACTGGCTTATATATCCTTTCTACCTCACCTGCTTATGTGTACTCCTCTGACAGATTAACTACTCCATGCTCTTAATATTGCCAGGTGTTCAGGCAATCAGCTACTGTTTTGTGGTCTCTCACAGTTTCATCTTTCTCTATGATACAAACCTATCTGAGGTGGGTTTTTTTTTTTATCCCTTAACAAAAAAGTAAAAGATTGCTGGGGACAAGAACTTCATCTTCCCTGTCACTTAGATCTGCAATTGGAGCTCTTTCTCAATACTTTTATTCGAACTGTCTAAATCTTCAAGATTGCCTCTGTATTAAAATTTCTTAAGATACTTTGTGCAGCTGAAACTTGTATCCATGTTCTCATCATCTTCAAAACCGCAGCATTCTCTGTCCTTGACAAAAGTAGTCTTGTTCACATCTATTCCAAGCACTCAGAAAATGATTTTTCATAGCCTGTCACTTTGACTCTGTCATCCATCTTAGTGCATCTTCACTGATTTATCTTTGATCTAATGGAGTAAGAAAGGTGCCTTTATGTCTGATACATCTCCTGGCAAAGATGAATTATAACTTAACCAAGGACTTGTTTGTGCACTGCAGGCCAAGGAGAAATGCAGATTCCAAAATCTTCTATGCATGAGACATTGTTTCTGAGACAGTCTCAGCAGGGATATTTCTGTTTTCATCAATAGTAGTACGCTGTAGGAGGAGTGTCTTCCATGTAGTCAAATTCCAAATTATTTGGAGCTTGATGGGACCCTGGTGAAGCCAGGTTTCTGAGCTGTACTTGGACGTTTTTTGTACTGGTAATTTGGAAACTATATGTGACAGTCAGGTGGCTTGGTGCTTGGTTATTCTAAAGTTTGACATAATTTGATTAGCAGTTTGCAGCGTTTTGTGCTATTGCCAAGCTTTCTGAGCTCAGAGATGTGCATGTACAGTAATGACATTGTCCACAGTGAAGTCAGTTGCCACTAGTCCTGCTCTGTATAATCTTTCTGAGTGTCTCCCTTGGTTACAACTGCTGTCTTGGCATCCAGGATTCCTAGCAATGTCATGCATCTTTTGGTGTCCTCATTTGTTAAAAATAGTCCCTTGAAAGCTGATCAGCTTCTAGTTGTTGTCTTCAGAATGTATTTCTACAGGTTTTATTGGTAGTAGAGTCTTGGTCTCACGGTACTGAAGCGTCGGGAAAAGGAGTTAATTGTACTGGTCTAGCTGAAGAGAGAAAAACTGTAGATAACACATGTTAGAGGATTGATTGACAGCACAGGCATTCTGATAATTTTCAGCTTTCACTGACATCTCTCTCCTTCCTCCATCTCTCCAGGGATTGTCAAATGAATATAGGCAGCAGTGGAATATCAGAACAGAGTTTTGAGACTGGCTGTGTAATGCCATTTTGAATTTTACATATCAGGTGTTACTATAGTAATGGAGGTAGAGATATGAAGAATGATCCAGGTGTCTGTTTGTAAAGCTGGTGTTTAAAACAATTTAGAATGTGCTTATACATCGGAAAGATTTGTTGTTCAAGGACCAAAACCAGAAATGGTTGTGTTTCAATGCAAGAGTACATTATAAGCTGCTTTAAGCAACATTAGGAATGATTAATTTTAAAACTGCATATTGAATTCTTTGCCCTTCTCCCTTAGGTGTGGTATTTTTGTTTGGCAAAGTTTGGATTGAATCTGCAACCACCTATGTCAGCTGTTGTGTGACAGTGAAAAATATTGAGAGAACTGTTTATCTGCTGCCACGTGAAACAGTAAGTGTGACTTTTAAGCATGTCAAACATAAGTACCTTTCATTCTGCTTATGGCAGGTTGTGAGCTCTAGTAGTGTGTTTATGGAAGCTGTTGGAAGCCAGTGTTGGCTGATGTAGGTGGTAAAGTTAAAAACAATGTGTACACAATATATCACATGTGAGCTGCAGAGTAGAGCACTGTGACTTCCCCTGACCCTAAGTAACAACTGCAGGCAGATTTTTACCCTTAGACTTGCTGTTTAGCAAATAAAGTGGTCTTGAAGTATTACCAGAAAACTTACTGCTTTTTAAACATTCTGTTCAAATAATATTTTATACATTTGGGATTTCTTGGCTGATTGCATTATAGTTTTTCTTAGAAAAAGAGATACATGATTCATAATAGCTAAGTAAAATTCAACTTATTGTCATTCAACTTATTGTCTGCTGGCTTTTTTGTTAATTTGTAATACCTCACTTCTGTTTTTGAGGAAATCGACCTATCTACTGGCAAAGAGATGGAGACTCCAGTAACTATAATGAGTGTTTTCAAGGAATTTAATGACAGCATTTCACCAAAGTACAAGATCATGAAGTTCAAATCCAAGGTTTGTTTACAAGCATCCTATTTGGTCATCTTCTGTTCTGGTTTGTAGGGTGGGAAGGCTGTTGAAACATTGTCCAGTGAGGGAGGTAATGCTGAAATGCAAATATATAACTTCTGACATGTGTAAATGTACCTGCTTATAAAAACCATCCAAAATATCTATATTCCTTTAAGAATGGTGAATGTGCAACATGAAATTTAAACAATGCTTTTGAAAATACTCATTCACTAGCTTCTTTAAAACTGGGTTGAGTGTCAGACTGGCTTGCTGAGCTGTTTTTGAGAATGCAGAACACATGGAAGTTCTGATACCTAAAGCCTTAGTATCAGCTCATGCTGTCAGAGTTTAAAATGAAAGATTATGTTGTCCAGCAGATAAGTCAATAGTCTGGGATTAGACTGTCTTTGCATTTGACCAGATACCTTCCTGCACTTTATCTCTTGGCATGTCTCATCCTTTTTCTCACCCCCTGCAGATTTGTCTTTTTAGAGTGCATGCTGCTCAGAGCATGGATTGTCATAGTGTGGCTGTGCAGGAGGTAACAAGTGAGGGCTGTCATTCCGTCTTGAAAGCTGTTCTGTGGCTAGAGTTACGGGCAGTAGTCTTAAAGTGTTATTTTGCTGTGCTTTGTTTGCTCAACAAGTCTTTAAAATGACATTGGAAAAACAAAATATTGCTGTAATGGAAACTTTGCACATAAATTAGTGTAATACTTGTCATGAGTCTGCAGGAAAAGAACTGATACTGTTGATGGTGTTGCAGATTTGGACTGAATTAGTTTGCTAGTATGAGAGCTTTATTGTCCATTTCCATAGAGAATTTGTCTTCCACAGGGAAGGGTGGAGGTAGGAAGCTTATGTGGGGAAATGTGGCAAACATTCAAGTTAGGGGAAAAATCTGTTCTGACTGAAGTGCTCAGAAATGTTCATGTTTCTTGAAGTAACATGTCATTAGTCTGGCAAAGATGATTTTCATTAGTTGTAACTTTCCCCATCCTGGCAATCTTGTGATTTCACAGGATTCGTTCCTGAATAGTTAATCAGTAAGGGAGATGACAAGTAAAAATGCAGGAAGAATAGAATTTAACAATATGTAAATGAGGAAAATAAAAACAGTTCGTGTGGTAATTCAGGTTGGAAAGATCCTCAGGAGGTCATCTTATCCAAAGCTAGCTAGAGCAATTCTGGAAGTTTAAGTTGCTAAAGTGAAAATGTGAGCAGTGTTTCTCAAATAGCAAAGACATGCAAGACATGACATTTTTTCAGCAACTTGTAGCTTAGTGCATTACTTACAGAGTTCAGGGAAAATGGATGTGACATTACTACTTTGTAAAGCTTTTCTTTTCCTCTAGCTTATTTTCTCTCTCAAAACTGATGTAAATTTACGTTTTTCAGTTTTGTCTGTTATTTCTCTTGTGTAGTTGATTATAACATAATTACATGTGGAATCAGAAAGGGGTGAATTTAACAATAGATAAAAAGCAAGTTGCTGATAGCTCACTGTTCACAGATTCTTTCAGGAATGAGGGAGAGAACTCAAAGGAAAACAATTCTTTATTAAAAGAGAGGATGCAAACTTGTACTCTAGAAATAGAAGGAGGGAGAAAAGCCTCCAAAAAGATGTAGATCTGCTAACAGAATCTTGGGAAACCTCCATCTTTTCCATGGTCTGCCAAGTAAGAATAATGTGCATGAGGTAATAGAGTAATGTAGTTTAACCTTCAAAGATGGCTTTTAAAAATCAAGGTAAAACCTGCCAAATTTTTACTGAACTTACACAGAACTCAGGGCAAAAGACCCAACAGTCTTGTCAGGATACACGGCTACAGTACATGTGGGGTCCTTGGATGTAACACAGGTGTAGGGAAGTAGGAGCACTAAGACACTGTAGGGATTTTTCTCCTTGAATATTTTAGCACTTGGTCACCCTCATGAGGAAAGATTAACTCAAGTGACTACAGGTACAAAAGATGGCAATTAGAAGGATGAGACAAAAGGAGAATCGGTTATACCAGAGATAACTATGAAAGAATTTTTTTTTTTTTAGCTAGTAAAGTGAAGAATAATGATAAGACCTGTTTGCTCTCTAGAAAAATTAAAAGGGGATGAGCAGCAAGAGAGCTATTTAAAGGACAGTTTTAGCAAAAGAGCGAATTTGTAATTTTTAATTCATGAATTAATTAGGCAGGATGGTTGGTGCAGGGAAGCTCTGAAATAACCAGAATTACCTACCAGAATTGTTTCTGAACAGTAAGAATTCAAATTATGTTGAATTCTTCAGTAAACTGAGTTTTATTAAAAGGATAAAAGCTATCCAGCTTTATTTTGCTTGTGTAATATTCTGCTACTTTTGATAGTGCATTCTGGGAGGGTTTAATGAGAACTGGAGATAGTAGGAAGGTATGGCAGTAGTAATATGGGGGGTAAGAGAAAAGACAGGATAGTAGAACAGGGCTGTTAGTGGGGTCTTTGGAGGATTTATTCAAAGAAAGTATTACAGTAACTCAGATATTCTAGATTACACAAAATTGACTGTGAACAAGTGGCACCAAATCTCCAAATCTGGCTAGGCTTACGCCTCTGCAGTAGAGAAGCTTTGTGGTCTCTGCAAGATAATTGTGGATGTGATGGGGTTGTCCCATTACTGTGCCCTCCTTTTCTTCTGTTCCTTCCCTAGATAACTGAATTTGCCTGGTTATATACCTTAGTCTGTTTCTCATAAGGAGTCATCAGCCTCCTTTTCATTGTACTCATAGCACAAGAGACAAGAGCTGTTGCACAGCCCTTGCATCTGTGCGTCCATAGGGGTGTGCAGGACTCTTGAACTGAAACAGTTTGTGGCACTCACCTAAACAAATGCTCCAGAAAAGGGATATCTACACAGTTGTGGCTCTATGTGGTAAAGAACTAATGTGCTTTAGAAGATCTCCCCTGCTCTGTGATGTGCAGCCAGTGTTCAGTACTGTGTTGTTAAGGGTTCGTGTTTTGAAAGATTTCAAACTAATGGCTGTGTTGCTCAGGTAAGACTTGTGAGCAATGCATTCAGAGTAACATGAAGTCTCAGTGTTTGCAGAGTACTGTGAAACTGAAAACCACTCTTCTTCCATCGTTAGCTGAAAATCAGGAAGGTTAGTGACATCCCTGCCATGCACCAGAGTTCTTTTATTCAGAACACCCCTTTTTGTGATGATGTGGAGACACTGAGACAGGTTGTTCTCTGTGCATCTTGGCCTTGCCAGCGCCCAACTTTGTCCCTGTGAACACACTTAAGCCATATCATTTCCTGCTGCACCTGCTGCTAATTGTAGCTTCAATGGGTTGCACTGCTGCCAAGTTAGCAAGTCTTCACAAATCAATTTGAAAGCAGCCTTACTCCACTTAGGAACTTAGCAGCTAATCACTGCTGCTCATTTCTGCTCTCTGAAGGGCCACTTGAAGGGCAGATTATTCTGCAGCAAAGCATTCATTCACTGAGTTATGACCAGACGCTGGTGTAATTGAGCTGAGCTCTGTGGAATAACGCAGATGAATCACTACAGCAGACTATTTTTATACTATGTTCATCTTGCATTTGCAACAAGAACTTGTTTGAAGCCTGAGAGGGTTTTTTTTTTTAATTAAAAAAGAGGAGGGGGAGCACCAGTGATCTGTGCTAAAAGCAGTGCATTGCCATCTATTATGTTACAGCTCTGATCTGCTCGTGTGAGGTGCTGCTGTGGCTCAGAAGTTGAGATTTACATTTGCATGGTAATTTGCAATGCTGATCTGGCTTCATAGTGGTGCTCTTGTACCAAGTTATGTTACGCTTCTGTTTCCATGAAACTGTTGATGCCATAGTAGTTTGTGGGTTTGTCTGCTTCCTGTTTATAGCAGAGGCCCCGCTCCTCTCCTACCCAGGCTTTGCAGCATTACAACAGTTGTACATGAAGTAACAAGCTTAGCTGCTTGTTGTAGCACCCTTAGGGAACCACTGCTGATGCTGTTAATTTAAGGAAAAAAAACCCAGCCATCTAACCCCAAAACTGAAAAACTTCAAGTTTGCCTAAGTGGGCATGTATTTTTTTAATTTGTAAATTTTATTCCTATTTATGGTGATTTTGCTTTTTCTTATTAAACTTTCTTTAGTCGCATATTATGCTGAGTCTTGTGTATAAAGTGGTGAACATAGTGTGTTGTCCAGTGCGAAATGTGATTTTTAATTTAAGGTGCCTCTAGGAATTCCTGTAGTAATGTGCTAGCATAGTTATGGCATAATATAGTAACTAGTATATAGCAGTGGTGCAGATGGTTTGTAAAGTACTACAGGGCAGAACACACATATGACAGGGTAGAGCTTGGCATTTCAGTAGGTGCCAGAGCGCTGTTGCATAGGATATTGTAATTATTTGGAAAATGAAGGTAGTTATTCTTAGAAACTGACAAGCTGTGTGTGTTGCAGAAGATTGTTGTTGTTCTTGAAGAAAGCAGAAGTGATACTTAACTTTCAATAAAGTTGTACTGAACTTCAGACTTCTTTAACTGTCTTAGTTAGAGATACATAAACAAACTTGACTACTTTCTAGTAAAACCCAAGTCACTTGAAATGAAAAATACAGTAGTGTCACAGAAATGATCTGCTGTAAGCATGTGATAAAAGCTGGCAGATGGTTGGGAAATAATCTCTCTTGGGTTCCTCTCTGAAGTGCTGGTACACAAAAGCATGCAGTGTAAAAGGAGGAGCTGTGTGCAGTTACAGGAGGTACAATCTGGCTGGGATCACAGACGTGGTGGGATTGGATGTGGTTAAGACAGGCTGGGATAGCAAGGAGCAGGAGGGGCTTTTGTGTATCAGAGCAATGGGAATGCATGGAGCTCTGCCTGAAAGTGGGCAAAGAGCTGGTTAGGATTCCAGTAGATGGACTAGTGGAAGGGACACCATGATGGAAAAAGAAAACCCAAAGCCCACTTGGAGCTGGATCTGGTGAGGGAGACATAGACCAGTAAGAAAGGCTGCTATAGGTACAGGCGGACTAAGAGAAAAGTGCTGCTGAAAGGGACAGGAGATGTGGTGACAGAGGTTATGGAGTAAGCTGTGATACTGTGTGTCTTCTTCACCTTGGTCTTTACTGCTAAGTCTGGCCTTTAGCAATTTCTGATGCCCAGGAGACCAGAAAGAAAGCCTGAAGCAAAGAAGCCTTGTCCTCAGAGGAAGAGGATTAGGTTAGGACACATTTAAACAAATCGGGCAGATAAAGGCATGTGGGATCTGATGGGATGCACCCCTGAGTATGGAGGGAGCTGGCCAATGTCAAAAGGTGCTTGGGAGTGTTTGGTGTGGAATCACAAAATGATGCTTCACCAAGCTGGTAGCCTTCTGGGAAGAGATGGACTGGTTTGGTGGACAAGAGGAAAGCAGTGACTGTTGTTTATCTTGACTTTGGTAAGGCTGTCAATGCTGCCTACCGTAGCATCCTCACAGACAAACTGATGAAGTGGGGGCTAGTGAAGTGGGCAAAGGGGTGGACTGAAAACCAGCTGCCCTACTGGGCTTAAAGGGTTGTGATCACTGGCACAAAATCCAGGTGGAGGCCAGTCCCTAGAGGTGCACCCCAAGGGTCAATACTGGATCCAGTCTTGCTTAGCATCTGTGTTAATGATTTGGATGATGGCATAGAGCACACACTCAGCACGTCTCCAGGCAGTACAAAACCAGGAGCGGCTGGATAGATGTGCTGTCATAGGAATTTCGACAGGCTGGATATATCTTATGACCTACAGGAATCCCATCAAATTCATAAAAAGGAAATGGTCCTGTATGAAGACAGGAATAACCTCAGGCACTAGTAGATGGTGGTGACTGAGTGGCTGGAAAGCAGCTTTGGAGGGAAGGACCTGTTCATCTTGGTACATGTGAGGCTGGACAGGAGCCAACAGTGTACCCTTGGGGAAAAGACTGCCATGGGCATTACCAGCAAGTGTCAGGAGCTGGTCCTTTCCCCTTTGCAGCCCTGGTGAGCACTTGTGGAGTGCTGTGCTCAGCTGAGCTCCCCTGTGTGAGGAAGAGTGTGTGGTAGTGGAACCAATCTGGAATAAGACCACAAAGATAATTACAGGGCCTGGAGCATCTGTCATGTAAGGAGAGGCTGAGAAACCTGGGACTGCAGCCTGCAGGAGGGAAGGTTCAGGATGAGGGGTTGGCTATGCAAATGTTTATAAACATTTGATCAGCTTGAGTAAAGGTGACTCTGCTAGACTTCTCTTGGTGCTCAATGGAGGACAAGAGCAATAGATGCCATTTGAAACACATGAAATTGATCAGAACATGAACTGCTGCTTTACTGTAAGGGAGATCAAGCACTGGCACAGGTTGCCCAGAGAGGCTGTGGAGTCTCCGTCCTTGGGGATATTCATATCTGGCTGGAGAGAGCCCTGAACAACCCACTGTGATTGACCCAGTTCTGACCAGGCAGCTGGACCAGACAATCCCTGGACATCCCGTTCCATCTCAGCCATTTTGGGATTTTGCAGTGGTCTGCAGCCGCCAGTTCTCATGAGTATGTCTGGAACCTGTGAATTTAGAGAATATTTCTGAGTTTGGCTAACTACCAGGTGGTTTTTCTGGTAGTGGTTAGTATACTTGAAAGTCAATTCTGTAGAAACTCTTCATGCTAAAAAAACATACAGAGATTAAAAACAGGCACTAAAATATTCTTAACTGTCTTCAGCCGGTTATAGTGAGTTGCAGAATTGATAATATGTGATCAAACCCATGATATCTGAAATGTATGTTTTGGCTGGCCTCTTTTTTCTTTAGCTTTCTTATTGGACAGAATGAATATTTAATTGGGAGATACTGAAAACATAATACCTTTGTTTTATATAGAAAGTGGAAAAATACTACGCTTTTGAGATTCCTGATGTACCAGCAAAATCTGAATACCTAGAAGTTAAATATTCGGTGAGTATAATTAATCTGACAAAATACCATAGCTTGCTTTCTTATCTAATTAAGTTTACAACGTGACCAGTTTCTGTATTAAAATGGTCATTGAACATTGTTGTAGTCTTGGCTGATGTATCCAGCATGGATGAAGAACTTTAATTTCAGTGTGTTTTTACATTACTGTCCTGGTTTTTAAGTGAAGCTCGTAGTGTGATTTCCTCAATTACTGTAAGGTATTATGGGTTAGGGCTTTGCTTGTGGGGAATGATGATAATTCCAGTACTGTGTAGTTTTGTTAAGGTGCTGTTTGAATATGTCGTGTCAACCATGAAGACTTCTGTGGTGTGAAATGACTAAGTGCTCTCTGTTACTTGTTAGGCTGAATGCCCTCGGCTTCCCCAAGATCTGAAGGGACAAACATTTTCACATGTGTTTGGAACCAACACCTCTAGCCTGGAACTTCTCTTGATGAGTCAGAAGATCAAAGGACCCTGCTGGCTGGAAATAAAAAATCCACGTATGGTGGCTTGCATGTGAAATACCTGGTTACTAGGAAACACATATAGTTATAGGTTGGGGGGAGGAGGAGAAATTTAATTTGTACAGATGAATTACCATTTTTGTACATTAACCTTGCAATTTATTGGTTTAATTTTCATTATCTAGTACAAATTGTAACTTATTCTTCCTTTTTTGGAGTGACAACTATCTATATCAAGTTGTGCACTGTAGAGGTGAGATTATAACTTTTAATGCCTGTGAGATGGAACTGTGCAGTGCTCAGCAGCAGCTGCTCTTTGATACATACCCTAATGCCTTGTATATTGAGCTAAACTTACTTGACTTGAAAATGACTCATCTTTCTGCTCTTGATCACTTAAGATTTGGGTTTCTTTCTGCAAATACATATTTTTAAGAACAAACTGCTGCTAGATGGGACTTCTTCGTTTGTGAATTAGGTTTTATTTATTTTTTTCTGACACTTGGAAAAGTTTGTGGTGTGGAGCTGTTTTAGTTTTAAATCCTTTCTGCCCCATGAGTGGCCTGCAGCACTTACAGGTGGTTATGCTGCTTTATTTTGTCTTGGTAAGAGCCCTTTATTTCAGGTGTGCTGCATATTCCCATGAACATAGGGATATTGAGCATACTGGACAAAAGCTATTACTGCAGTCTCCTTGATGCACTTTGTGTAGAATTGGCTGTATGAACACTGACACCGGGGAGGTTCTCCTCTTCAGCAGCTTGCTCAGTCACTGACAGAGCTGGTACTAGTAAGGATGACTCATGTAAAGCTGCCTGAAGTACTTTTTGGGTTATGCAGACCTTGATCCAGATCTTCTCATTTGGTGTTAAAGAGCTCCTGCTGACTGGGAAGTCAGGGCCCAGGGAGCTATCAAAAATTGGGTCTTGGACTATCCGGATACACCAGGGCAAAACATGAAAAGGATGTGCTCTGTGCAGCAATGCTGTAAGAGAAGCTTTGTCTGTGGTTCCCAGAAGAACAGAGGTGGTTTGTGTTGTTTTCTCAGAGCCTTCAAATCAGCCAGTCAGCTGGTGTAAAGTGGAGGCTGTGGCCATGAAGCCTGGCTTGGTGAATGTGGTTAAAGATCTTTCTCCTCCTCCTCCTCTGGTGGTCATGTCCTTCAGCATGAAGACCATTCAGAACCCAAAGACTCACCAGAATGAGGTAAGTAATCTGCTCTCATTTTGGTTTGGTTTTATTCTTTGGCATATACTAAAAATTTTCTGAGGCTTGGAAGAGCATCATAAAACATGTTTAAATATATTTACTGTTGAAAAAAGTTTCTCTGCTCTGGGCTTTTCGAAGAAATTTTTACTGGCATTTCACTCTGGGTTAAGGGGCCTGGTTGGTGAGAATGTTTACTGTGACAGTGGATGCTATGTATGTTTTCAAGCCTTCTGTTTTGTCTATTGGGCCTCATAGTTATAAATGAGACTGCCTCAGAACAGCTGTTAATGGATTAGTTTTAATTTATTTATTTATTTATTTATTTAGCTAGAGCTAATCATAGGTTAGAGATAAAATGACCAAGCTTTTCTGCTAATAAAATTTGTTTTAAAATGAGAATTTGGTCTTGATCTTAGAGCACCTGCTATTCTACTATAAGATCTTAGCTCAGAAAGGAGGAGAGATGTAGGTGGCTTCTCTGTTTCGGACTGCAGACCACAATGTGTACTTAGGCACGTATTTTTTGTTTTTTAACATAACTCTCATTAACCTTGGAAGTGATGTAGTATTCACAAATAGGATAGGATAGTTGTTTCTGACTAATTGAACTGAAGAATAATAGGTTGGCAAAGCAAAATTATTCCTCTTGGTGAATTAAAATTTTTTTGGTGGAAGTATGGAAAATACGTGGTTTCTGGCCAAAGTAATGGGACATACACAAGATACTGACAGGACTCTGCTTGCCAAGATGCTTCAAAGCCTTTCTGCTTTGTTTTCTGTTGGGTTTTCCTGGCCATTGTCTGGGGAGCCAGGCCATCCTGCCAGCAAAGCAATCAAAAGCATCAGTAAAGCTACTGGCTTGCAACTACTAAAGCTCTTGACTTCTTGGCAGTGTTGACTGCTTGTGTAGGGGCAGCCCTTCCCAAAGTAAGGCTTCTCTGCCCTGCTCACATCTCCCTTGCACTCCATAGGGAATCCTTTAAATTGTGGAGTCTGGTCAAACTCAGAACAAAAATTGATAAAAGTAGTAGTTTTCCAAAATGAATTATTTTTTCTCTCAAATTTATAGTAACTTAGGAGCAATTACTATTTTATTTTCTTTAAGATCAATAGATAACTTTTTTCTTCTTTTCAACTATTTGTAGTTGGAATTAATTTAGGAAAGATATGTTGTAGAAACCAAAGAAAAGAGAAAAAGGGGGGGGAGGAAGAAATGAGTATGGGTAGTAGTCACGCTTATGAAGCTGTGTGTTCTGTATCTCCTTGGTATAGATTGTGGCTGTTGCAGCTCTTGTTCATCAGAAATTTCCTTTGGATAAGGCTCCACCTCAGCCTCCTTTTCAAACACACTTCTGTGGTATGTACTTGGAAGAGTTTGAGTAGGAAAATAATTAATTCAGGTTTTTTTCTTTTTTTTTGTTCTGTTTTGGTTTTTTGGTTGTGGGATGGGTTTTATTTAATTATTTATTTAAATTTTTATTTCTTTCTGTGGCTACAGCAGTAGTGGCCTAAAATAGACAACTAACAAAATTTCAACTCCCAGACAGGCTTTTCTCCCCATTTTTAACTTCACTAGTTACTGACTTTTTATCGAAGACTTAATTAAAAAGATCTTAGTTTGAGACAATGCCAAGTACAGTTTCCTGTAATTTTTATTGGTTTTACTTTATCTTCCCATTGATTTAGACCATTTATTTACTGTCACGTCAGTTTTTTTTCTGTTCAGTTCTTCTGAACAGAATTATTTAAAAACAAGTTTTCTTAGGAAAAAAAAAATCTTGCAGTGTCATTGCAAGTATATCAGCTAAACCTTAAGATTCAGACCCTGACTGGAAGTGATGAAGTGTTGAATGCTTGTGAGAGGATGTTCTTCAGGAGCTGTGGCCCATAGTTTTAATGTCCAATGATAACCTTAAATGTGACTGATTCAGATTGTTTAATGCTTTGGTAATTACTTGATTATCTTAAAGACAGTATTCACTTAAAGCTGGTGTTTTAGAATTAGAGATCAATTTTCTTAACTCACTTTGTTGTGAATGAGTGTTTATGGGGAGGATACAATTAAGAACTTGTATGTAAGTACAAATATCACTTTTTGCAGCTGTTTCCAAACCAAGCGATTGCATTTTTCCTTATGACTTCAAAGAAGCTGTTAAAAAGAAGGTAATTTCATATTGTTACCCTTCTGATTGCAGTACCTTATAGAATATGAACTTCATGGTGCTTTTGGTAAGTTGTGAAGAGAAATAGTCAAAGGAATGGCATGATTATTTAATTAGTTTTCCACTCCACAAACTTAAATCCAGGTATTTATTCTGTGTTGCTTGTAAAAAAGTGGTGTGCTCTCTGTGATTCAGTACTGCTGCTAATTGTGCTCGTAAAATAGATGCGGTGTTAGGAGAGTTGGAAAGGTTTTGCAAAGAGGCTGAAATTGTGATTAATTTTCATTATGCCTGACTGTGTACTCTTAGTAAACTGGGAGAATTTGTTCCTTCTTTTCATGAAGAGTAAAGTCTGTCAAAATTTAGAAGACATCCTTTCTAAAGGGTGGTGGGAGAGCTGACAGAATAATAAAATAACCTATATTTGTTTTTCCTGTATTTCTGTGTGATCTTAAAGTTTGTGAGTGAAAGATGCATATGGAGCATTTTCCTGGTGTGCTTGATTCTCAGGAGGCTCTTAAAATACCGCTAGACACCTACATTCAAAAGCAGAATGGAAGAAAGCCTCTGAGGAAAGCTTTCCATGTCTATGGGAGTGAGGAAAAAAATCCTTGAATTACAGAAGGAAAAGTAGAACTCTGTGGTGCTTTGTTATTGTCTTGTAACTAGTAGGGGAGAGGAGATGCTTCCATTTTGAACTTATTGGGTCATTGAAATCAGGTGCTCTCTTGCTCCTTTTAGAATGCTAAAATAGAAATTGCTGCAACAGAGAGAACACTGCTGGGATTTTTCCTTGCGAAGATTCACAAAATTGACCCAGACGTTGTTGTGGTGAGTAGTTCTGAGACTTTGAGAGTTAAATTAAAGCATATTGTCGGTTGGTCAGCTTTGTTCTTTTTCTTTTGTCCCCTTATAGGCTTTTTAATGCTTGTCTTAGACTGCCTTATGAATTGAGTTTGCTTATGAGACAGCGGGTATATTTTGATACAAAGATGACATGGAATTTTCCCTGACAGCATTTTAGCTATTATTTCCTGTAATAGCTAAAATAGGCAGTATGTTCACAATACCTGAAACAAGTTTTTTTCCTTTACTCAGAAAGACAAAACACAACAAAAAAACTCCGATGATTTTCTAGAAAAATGGGAACTCTTGGCATATTAAGATTCTGTTGCAGTTCAGATGCTCATATAATTTGTGTTTCTTTTGTAAATCAAAATAACAATCTATACAAATCCATGAGATCTGAGCAAAGTTTTGCAATAAGCATTCTTATGTTTTCTACTGTTTTAGCAGCCAAGGGTTTATTATAATTACTCATTTTCTTTTTTTTGGTTATGTTTAATTAATGACAGTTCTGACTTTCATGTAATAAAATTTTGAAGACAGTTTGAAGTTGGTTGTAAATCTGAGGTTGGTTACATACAACTTGTTATTCTTCTGTAGGTAAGTGCAAATAATTAAGTGATGGTAGTATGATGAAATGAGCAGTCAATGCCTGATGTTTTCAGCTCACTGCAGCTGGTATCCAGTATTTGCCCCATGACCTAAACTTCCTGGTGGCTTTGGCAAGGAATCAGAAGAAACACTGCAGCCAGTGGTTTACAATTGAAGATGCCAATAGCAGGGATGTGAGAGCTCCTATCCTGAAAACAGCAGAGCTGTGTTAGTGCAGTTTAATTTGCACCTGGTTTAATTAGTGCTGTTGAAATGCTGCTGCCCATTTTAGGAAGCCGCTTCTATAGCGCGGTCTTGCGCTGCGCAGAGGTACCTGCTGGAATGGACCTGCAGTTCCTGGTGGCTGGCTCATGTTCCTCAGGCTAGCATTTTGCTCTTGGATGAGGGTACAGACCAGTGTCATCAATGGACTTAGCACTGTTTAAAATATTGCTAGAGTGCTTTGATATGTAAATATTGCTTGCAAGGTGTTCCTATTCAGATTTAACAGCTATTCTTGTTGTAGTATCAAAGCAAAAATAACTTACAGCATTTTGATGTCACTATTGCGACTTTCGCAGATGGAGGGAAAAGGAATTACTCTTAAGATTTTATGCTCTATGAAGAATGTTGTGGATTTTTCAGAAAGCTTTAAATCCTAATCTCTGGTATCAAAGCATGAAGCTGTATTGTGTGTGCTATGAGTCAGTTATAGAGCTGATTTTGGTATTCTAGTGAACGGCATTGTTAATGTTAAGACTAATGAGTACTGTTGATGAATGTTCTCTTAGAAAGTGCTTTCTACAAGAGAGATAATGCCATCAATTAGTTGGAAAAAATCACAAAGGGCAAAGGAATACTGAGTGTGTGAAAGTAAGTCTTTGAATTTGCATTTGTTGTAACCTTTTTTGTTATTTTTTCTGCTTCAAGGGTCATAATATTTATGGATTTGATCTGGAAGTGCTGCTTCAAAGAATTAATTTGTGCAAAGTCCCTCACTGGTCCAAGATAGGTCGACTGAGGAGGTCTAATATGCCAAAGCTTGGGGTAATAAGATTGCTTAAGTCTTTTAAGCCCCTTTATGTTGCATGTGATTAAAAATGAATTAGTTTTTCTGAGGAATTGTAAATGTGACACTGATGTATTTTGACTGTTGGTCATGCTGAATTTTGTGGTTCCCAGATCAGAAATGATGAGTGTTTATATGACTTCTATTACGGTAATAGGATAAACTGATTTTCAAGTTAGGCTAATTTAGTTTACTTATCTCACCTAGATGATAGTAATGACAGATTAATTGCAATAGTCTTTACTGTAACAGTCTTTGTCTGCTGTAACTGTAAAATTAGAAAAAGCAATTTGGATTGATGGGTGAATCATCCCATAGAGAGCTGCTAAGCTCATAATTCTGTAGTTCTTATTACCTATTTGTTCAGAGGACAATGTATGAAGCTTGGAGTATTGAAGTGCTGAACATGGAGGTGTTCTTGCTTGTTCCTGTACTTCCTAGAGGCCGAGATGGGTATTTTGGTGTGGTTCTGTGACTTTTTCATCCTGCTTTTATTACAAAAAAGTATCCTTAGAGGAAGGACAAAATCCACACCTAGGTTCTTGTTGAGGCTAGTCTAATGACTGAAAAAAAAAAAAAAAAGCATGATAGTTTAAGAGTTAAGATGTAACTAGTAGTGAAAGTTAACTATCTATTTCTTAATATCCACATGCAGTGAAAGATACCATGGGTTCTTTAGGGCATAATTGTAAGTTCCGGAGTATTAGTGGTATTTTAATAGAGTATTCGAGCACTTAGTGACCAAGTGACTTGACTGAGTCCTATAAACATATCTTGTGGATAGATATTTTTTGTTAATATTGGTCTGTTTCATTTTATTGGGGTTTTCTCTCCTTGTGTATTATGATGTAGGGTCGAGGAGGGTTTGCTGAAAGGAATGCTGCCTGCGGTCGGATGATCTGTGATGTAGAAATTTCTGCTAAAGAACTAATTCGTTGCAAAAGTTACCATTTGTCTGAACTGGTCCATCAGATTTTGAAAACAGAGAGGGTAACAATTCTGCCAGAGGAAATTCGAAATCTGTACAGGTATGCTGCTGATTGGGGGTTTTCATCCTTCTCTGGAAAGCAGAGGAGCTGGTTCCCTGGCATAAAGTTTTACATTTGCTTGCTTGATTTGTCATGGGGATGCTGATTTAGCATACTGGGATTTGAAAAGTTAAATGCTGTCTTAACATTATGAATTATAAACATTATAAAATAATGTTTCAAGATACTTGTGGTGGCTACTGGTGGCTTATTATGTGTGAAGCAGATTGATTTGTGGGAGCATTGGTGTAGACACACTAACAGGAGATGCAAGCCTGAGTTTTGGGGTAGTTCTCTGAGTATGATAGCTTGCTGTAAAATTCAGCAGTGGTGTGCTACAGATACCATGTGTTCTGTACAGCACATAGGTGTAAACTACTACAGAGTACAAGGGAGATTGATTTTACTTTGCTAGGCCATACCCCTTCTTTCCCCAGTGATTCTCCTCGCTTACTGTTCATGCTGGAAAACACCTGGACAGATGCCAAGTTCATTCTCCAGATCATGTGTGAGCTGAATGTCCTGCCATTGGCTCTTCAGATAACAAACATCTCTGGGAATGTCATGGTACATTTTTATTACTTTCCATCCCCTTCCACTGTCCCCCAAAACAGTTCCATGTTTTCTGTGTTTGATTTGCCAGGTTTAATTTCTAAACACTAATTTAGAATGCACAATGCTGTAAGTTTTTGCTGTGATGAGTGGGAGAGTTCAGTGTTCTAATCAAGTAATAATGTAAAACTTCCTTAAAAATCCCACATTTGAGTTTTGTGCACGGTGATGATACAGAGTAATAGTAATGCTAGGTGAACTGAAATGGGTGGAGGACGTTGCTTAGTCTTTTTTGCTGTCAGTGTTTTCTGTGCTTTGGTTTGAGTTCTGTTTTCGCCCCCTCTTCAGTCCAGGACAATGATGGGCGGACGATCTGAACGCAACGAGTTCCTGCTGCTTCACGCCTTTCATGAGAAGGACTACATAGTGCCAGACAAACAAGTTTTCAAAAAGCCTCCACAGAAGTTGGTGGGTCCAGTTTTTCTCTTTCTAAGGATTTTTATTAGAAAAAGGAAAAAACATTCTTCCATCCCTTGCATGTTACTATTCTGTGGGAGCACAAAGAACCCCAAACATAACTTAGATATAACTTAATGGTACAGCATATGCTTAATTAAAACATTTTCTTGGTGTGGAATTATTAATGAGTGGGAGAGTGTAACAACTTTTCCATTGCATCACAGATCTATAAAAACTCAGTTGTTCTGTTAGTCTAAAATTAAAATAAGCTAAGTACTTGTCTGTGTAGGGAAATGGTAAGATAATCAGTGTTGTTTAATATCTGCACTTAGTTATTTGGATGAACAGTATTTCAAGTATAATTTGTTATATGGGTGAAATATCCAAAGGTATTAAAAAAAATTCCTTTATGTAATACCAGTGTGAATAGTATTTATAGAAATATCCAGATGTTTGTTAGTGAACAAATTAAAATTTGGAAAGGTATTTGTATTTCACTGTAGTTTGCTTTTTAGTTTTAAGTAAGTTCAACAGCAAACTTGAAAGCAACACGTTCTGTTGATCGTATTGTTGCATCAAAGTAGTGCTGGAATTCTAAATGATTCACAATAGAATTGAACAATTGGGACAAGAATTCCTATTACAACATAAGAAATACCAGAATATTCTTTAGGTCAGTAATAATGTTTTTGTTTTATTCAAGCCCAGCCATTCTGTTTCCAAAGCCAACATTTTAACTGGACAATCATACCACTTCTGGGTTATGAGTTGTTCTTTTTTTCATGGTGTGGACTTTTACAGCTAGCTGGAAAAGGCATTCTAGTGCTGTGTTGAATGATGGCAATACTTTAAGGTCTTTGTAATCTCTTGTTAGCAGTTTTTTCCTATCAGGATTGGTTTGAAGGCTGTTTTGACATGTAGAGAGCTTTAGTAAGGATCATGATGAAAACACCATGTTTTGCATATATTTTAAAAGGAATTCTGCACTGGCTCCCAAATTTGTATTTTACTTGCCAAAAATAGCTCCTCTAACATTACAGAAATCTTAGAGACTAGATAATGACTATTTTAAATGCCAAATATAGGTGGATGAAGATGAAGATTTTGAAGATCAGAATAAATCAAAGATAGGGAAAAAGAAAGCAGCATATGCTGGGGGCTTAGTCTTGGATCCCAAAGTCGGTAAGATGTGGCAGTTTTCTTTCTTCTATGAAGTTAGAGACAGGTAGGTTGTATTAATGCAGAGAGATTGCAGTGGGTAATCTGTGTTTGTGGGAGTTTGGTGGTGTGGTTGTGACGGGAATGTTGTTGCATACAACAAAATTCCCAACACTGATTGTGGAATCGCTTCGTTTTAGGAATTAGGACTGTATTTCTATGTATAATTTTGCTAATGGACACGTAAGTTTTCTTTCAGTTTCTCCTCTATGTGGGGAAAACTGTACAAGTGTCCTATAGTAACACAGAAGCTATCTGTTCAACTCTGGTGAGTTAATGGGGTTGGATCGTTCCACTTCTGACAGCTTTCTTTAAAGGGCAGTGGTGCATCTCAGCAGCTGCTTGAAGGGATTTAGATTATGGAAATGTGGTACAGTGTATTATTATCACTTAAATATTAAATGTGGAGTTGTATGAAGTCCTTTGGGAGACATGAGTAATTATGACTTTTGTTTTAACTCTGTTTTAGGTTTTTATGACAAGTTTATTTTGCTTCTCGACTTCAACAGCTTGTACCCATCAATTATTCAGGAGTTCAACATCTGCTTTACCACAGTGCAGCGACTGTCATCAGAAGCACAGAAAAGGGCAGAGGTCTGTGTGCTTTAACTTGTGATTTAAATTACACTGTGTTAACTTCAGAGTGTTTTCTGTGAATCAGCTCCTTAAGAATCTGTTCTTTTCCACTGTTTTTTTTTGTTCCCTTTCATACATAAGAAATGATTCTTGTTTAAAGACGTAGCATATTAAGCTTTGGGTTGGGACTTTTTTGAATATTTTGTGTCTGTCACCTTTCTTTCTGTAATACTCTCACAGAATCTTGCTAAGTTCTCTCCCATCTAATCTTGGTGTCCTTGTGGAACAATATTGTTACTGAGGCTTTGTGACCCTTTCCAGCCACACATCCTCCCTTAGCAATTTCCAAGCTCCTTTACTAGTTTCATCCTAACTTGATAGAGGCTTCCTTAGATTAATTTGCTATAGAATTCATGCAAATATACCTGAAGGAGGTAGGCAAAAGTCTCATGCTTTCTACAGGAAAGAATACAATTATGGGCCCAAGCATTACTAGGCATCAGGAAAACTATGTGTGTGTCTTGGGAGGGTGATGTTGTGACTGTGTCAGCTGTGGGACCAGCTTCACAAAAATTTATGCTATTCAAACTATATTAAACACAGCTGAAAAACCTCCTGAAGGTATGGTTCCATGTACTGTTTTATAAGCAGCTGTGTTGGCTCTGGCTTATCCATGGGTGGAGATTCTTATTTCCTCAGATGTGCTGAAACAATTGTTGGTGGAGCTGTGTTGTAAACTGAAGCTTTGAGCTGGTCAGGTCTAAAGGTTAAACCAGAGGCTTTTATTTTTAACTGGTATCAGCTCACAGGTTGGAATTAGTTCTGTAACAAATGAAATACCAACACAATAGCAGAAATGAGGAGACAAGTATGTGGAGTTCTGTCAGTAAGTTCCTCCAAACTGTCTTTGGATTTTCCCTGCTTCCTGAAGTGTGCTTCAACCTGAAGCAGCTCATTTTGATTTCTCTCACTGTATGATGTTTAATGAGGCTTTGGTGTAATTTCTTGTTACAGTTCTCCCCAGACTGCTTTACTAAACTTGCCAATCTCACAGTGTCTGTATTGCCCTTCTTTTGTACATTTCTGTCACTTTCATTGTGCTTGAAATGTCTTTCCATTTTTGCTGATCAACCATTTCTTCAGTCATGCTAAGAAAAATGTGTCCTTTCTGCTATGTTGTTTTGCTATAATCAAGAGTTGCTTGGGGTGGAGTTTTTTTTCTACTGCTGTGGTCTGTTTCACTTTTGTCAGTTACATCATTCAAAGTATCAGTTCTACAGAGCACATGCTCCTTTTGACAGATCTGAACACCAAAAGTACTTATGTGATGATAAAAAAGGGATGGATTTTTCAGCATGGAAAGAATTGCTGTGTGTGTACTTTTATTTATATTTTTGTATCTGTCTATATATACCTAAGAGTGAGAGTGTGTGTTATTTATCTGGATTTATATATGTGTGTATGTACATAAATATATAACACACATGCACACTAATAGAAAATAAAAAACTTCCTGTTGCTAGTCCATGCCTTCTTTGTGTTGCTCCTACAGTGAAACAGACTTAGGCCACGTCCCCAGCTGGGGCAAAGTAATGCAGTTAACACTGCAAAAAACACCTCATGCTTGTTCTAAACTGTGCTTTGGTGCTCTGCAGGAATTGGCAGTGGTTTTGGGTCTTTTCCCCCCAAGCTTTTCACTTAATTCATTAAAAGCTAATCTTCAAGCAATAAAATGATAAGCAGTGGTGATCATTTGACAGGTCGAAGAAGAGGAAGAAATTCCAGAGCTTCCAGACCCATCTCTGGAAATGGGAATTTTGCCTAAAGAAATCAGGAAACTGGTGGAGAGAAGACGCCAAGTTAAGCAGTTAATGAAACAGCCAGATTTAAATCCTGACCTCTATTTACAGGTGTGTTTTGTAGAACTCCGTTGATTTTTCCTCCCACTCCCCTTAAGTGCCCTGATCAGCCTTGTAGAATAGGGATGATTAGTAGTGGCAGTGATTGTAATGTGCTTTATTTGTAGCCCATCACTGCTGCAGACTGTATAAAAAAGCTGTGAATGTAATTGTGAGCATTAAGTTCTGTTCTCTGATGGCTGTGGTTGGATCATTTTTGCTGGTTGTGTTTCTTTTCAGTATGATATCAGACAGAAAGCTTTGAAACTCACTGCTAACAGCATGTATGGCTGCTTGGGATTTTCCTACAGCAGATTCTACGCCAAGCCTTTGGCTGCTTTGGTGACG
Organism: Aphelocoma coerulescens; assembly: GCF_041296385.1. NCBI lineage: Eukaryota > Metazoa > Chordata > Aves > Passeriformes > Corvidae > Aphelocoma > Aphelocoma coerulescens. Next base: position 13,388,223 of record NC_091013.1, on the reverse strand, counting down.
CATAAGGGGAGAGAGGTAAGTCATTAAACAGGTTATACACACATGTAAAAAGGCTGAATTTAAGCCACCTGGTTTTTTTCATTGAACAGAAGAATGGTTTTGTTTTTGAAGCTGCTTTTGGTTTCAGAACTCTTTAGTTTGTCTTTCTTGTACTGTCAAACTATTTGGTTTCAATGGGCCAGATTGTGGTGACAAAAAAATCAAGGCTGCTTTCACATTTTCCATGAATTTCCAGTTCTGCTTGATAGGTTAGTCTTTGATTTGGTGGTATGCTTCAGCTTTGGATGAGCCTGCTTTTAGCCAGACTGTCCTGTGGCCTGATATGATGAGTTTCTGAAACCCTGAAGTCTGTGATAGGGCTAATTAACCACGGAGGCAATGGATTATGTATCAGGGCTTGTTTTCTGGAACTGTTCCTTAAAATGAAGTTTCTCATTAGCCTCAGATTTTAGGAGTTGCATTTGACTTTGTAGGCAAAACTACTCTTGCTATTGATTAGGATGGTAGCTCAATACAGACCACATTGATTTTGTCCCTGTGGGAAAAAAAATCTTTATTAATCCGAAACATACCACTGATATAAATTGCCTTAAAACATGATGTTTCATATTAGTTCCTTATAGAAGAGAATACCAAGCAGGAGTCTGCAAAGGTGCCAAGAACAGTTGTGTCAGGATGGCTGGTCAGCCTTTTAGTTGATGAGGGAGATGGATGAGGTCATGTCCCTATTGACAGGCACATCCTTCCCGTGATGTGAAGGCACACCTACTTTACAGTCTCCAACTCAGTTGCATGGGGGTGTTTTATTTCTGGTAACATATCTGTGTTTTTAATAATCTTCCTATCTAAACAGTTCTCTAGAGAGAACCCCACATTTGCTGTCTTCCCAATTTATGTGACCAGTTATGTTTAACCTTACACATCTGTTTAACTCAGAAATAATTTCCCAGTTTGGTAACTGCAAATGTGCCATGCAGCCACGTGAATTCAAAAGTTAATGTTTCCTTTAATAAGGTATTGTGTTTGTTGTTGTGAGATTCTGATATATTTGTCTATGAGGTTGGCATGCAAAGCAGCTGAGTATCATAGCTTTATATTTTCTAATGGTATTTTAAAAGTAATGAATTCTACTTGTTTCTTAGTTTTTTAAAATGATCTCCGTATGTCATATGGACCACCTGCCACAAGCCTGGTATTGTATGGATACTTAAGCTTTTGGCCTCTGTTAAGATGGGGAAATACCTTTCATTTGCACACAGAGTTTATTCTCATTTGTCTGTAACATATCAGTTACAACAGCTTGAAATTCTGGTATTTCTGCATTATGTTCCAGTGTGATGGTGAAATGAGGAAATCCTAAATAGGTGCTACAGAAAGTGCTCGGGAGTTATTAGAGATGGTTTCTCTTACATAGTTGATCTTTGGTTGTAAGGGATTTCTTACCTCTTAAATTCTGGTGGTGCTAGACCTGTGCTGGCTTCTGCCAAGCCTTTGCACGCATTTGAGTTCTTGCCACAGAAGATGACATGAGGACACCTTAGTTTTCTGGGGGTTGTTCTGTTTTGTTTTGTTTTTTAAGTTGAAATATCTAATCTGGAAAAATATTACTTTCAATTTTTATATTAGTCTTTCTATTCATAGGTTTCCTCTTACCACTCTAATATAAAAGAAGTAAATGTTAAGTATCCGGAGGTTTGGATTCTCTATGGGAAAAGGTTAATTAAAAAGTAACTATTATGGAAGATTTATGGTCTAAATTTAAACGGCCTTTTCTGATGATCTGCAATTAATACTTTTTTTTTTTTTTTTGCTGTTGTCAAGGGCACCTGAGTAAATGCAGGTAGGCTTGTAGAAGTCTAAGTGGGAAAAATACTGTGTGGGATGAAAACTGAACTTAATATTTGCACTAACACAATTACAGTTCAATTGTAAGTCTTAGCAGAATAATTGAAAGTGGGAAATACGTATTTCATGTTGAAGTTGTTAAAGCTCATACTAGCATGAAGTTTTAAGGTAGCTGAGAATGAGTTTTGATGAGTCCTGTAAACTGATGCTTTTCAATTGTGTGAGTGACAATCTTTCCACTGAAGTTGTGGGAAGATTCAAGTGCTTGATGCCAAGTGCTGAGTGCCACCTCTCCTGACTCTTAACTTCTCTTTGTGGTTTGGAGACGCTGGTGCACTAGAAGTAGTGGAGCTGCCATGGGATTCCTTACGGTGACTAAAAAATACTTGTAATTGCACATTGCCATTTTAAAAGCTTGTGTGTGACTACGTTAGTGAACTTGTGAACTATATTAGTAGAACTTGACATGTTCACTTCATTTGGATGGCGGAAGTATTAGGCCATTCATAAAAAGCCAGATCATAGATGACCTTTAAGGTCCCTTCCAACCCAAACCATTCTGTGATTCTGTGGCAGTGTAATCCATGAAAGCTCAGTTCTCTTCAGTCAGCCTTAGTGAGATACGGGCCAGTGCTTGATCTTTATTTTGCTTCAGACAGGGAATAGAAATGTAGCAAAGCCTTACATCCCTGGCCGTGGGCAGGCTGGATCCAGCAGAGTTTAAGCGTGTGTGTCGACGATTCCAGGGACCGCGTTTGAGGGGACGGTGTGGTAATGGCGGGCAGTTTGCGCTAGATGGCGATAGAGACCTTGAGATCCTTAATCAATTAAGACTCATTTTTGTCAGTGTTTAAACGTTGATTATCGGGATTTTCGAACGGGTTTTCCTTGTTTTTCATTTGCGGGTAATGTTTAACGGGGCATATCAGTGTGAATTTGTCAGAGTTTATTGTATGGTGTGTCACAGGTAGACTGCTAAGTTCGGGTGTGTTTCGGAAGAAAAAAAGGCAAAAATTTGGGGTGGAAGTGAATTAAAACTATAGCTCAGATCTAGTTGACCATTTTGTCAAATGTAAATATTTTTATGTTTTGACTGTAAGAAATGCATCAGTTCAGCAAAAAAAAAAAAAAAATTCTTTCTACATCTGCAATCCAAATGTTGTATTATTGATCAGGAATGTTTTAGAGGGATTCCTGGATTTTCTTCTCCACCCCTCATGTTACTAAGCGTTTGCCTGGACATTACTCTTGTTGTAACTATAGCAGTTGCTTGCATGGAAAAGTAATAGGAAAATATTTAATATATTTTTAGCTGTCCTTTAATGTAATTTAACAACTGGAAACAAGATGAGTCGGAGCTGTACAACCAGCCAGCTCTGCACCAGCAGGCAGTGTCAGGTCATGCCGTTTTAGCCTCTCTAAAGGACAAGCCTTTTGATGAAGTGTCAGTTGTCTGGTTTCCTAAATGCAGGATGCTGTTTGCTGCAGGATTCTCCTACAGGACAGCAAAGTTGTTGAGAGAATTTAACGGTAGACAGCTTGCTTGCTAATGGCTTTCACTCAATGCTGAGGCCTTTTCCAGGTACTTGCTTTTTTTCTGTGTTGTTTTTTGCTGTTGCATATTTTTGCCCAAGCAAACTTGCCTTTGAAAGGAAAACAACTCGTTTGCTGTTTTCAGCAGTGCTGCCAGGTAGACCTAGTGTTCAATTATGCAAAATAAAAGGGGGAAGGAGGCAATTGGGTTAATTCCAACTTTCTCATTCAGATCCTTTAGATACATTCTCAATTAATAATTAGTTTAAGGCCCTGGCAGTCAAAAGGAAAGAATAAAAGCATGTTATTGCTGCAGTCTGGGAGAAGAATGGATGAGGGAGGAGAAAAATGAAGTGGAGAAAGATGAGCTCATTTAAAAAAAATTAAGGGTAGGTAAGCAGGTTAATGGCCGTCTACTGTAATTATGATCTGTAAAGAAATCCAGGCACTTCTTTTTTTTTTTTTTTTAATTTTTTTTAAAGTCTCGTTCATCCAGGGAAAATGATCATCAACTGCTTTCTCTTAATTGCGTCTAAAGCATTGGTTATACAGTCTGCAAGAGTTGTCACGTGAATGGGGCAATTGACAATTGACAATGGTTTCTTCCATGTTGTACTATAGGAGACAGGGGATTGCTAAAAGAGGGAAAGGAGCCTCCTAATGTCTCGTTATAAGCATGCCATCTATATTTAAACTGGGAGTGTAACATCAGTATAATAATTTTGGAAGACATGGAACTTCATGGCAAAAGGGCTAGGCAAGGAGTTTCTAGCTGCTTTTAAATATAAAAATGGCAAACCAAAATCTTGGGAGAAATAGTGCTAAATTGCTGCATTGTCCTTAAATGGGAACTGGTGGGGTTAAATCATTTGCCACTGCTGTTAAATTTATCATTATGTGTGCAATTGTGAGCCTGTGAAAAAGCTGTGTATGTTACTCTGCATGCTGATATCCAAAACAAGTTGGAGTAGACGAGTAGAGGCTGCATATAATCTGAAAATGTGAACTGAGTACCAAGTAGTAGAAGAAGTATGGAGCATTGTAACATTTGTTGAAATATTATTGGTAGTCAAGTGCAGGAGATGACATCTGGTCTAATACAGACTTTTGCATCTCCAAGGAGAGGAAATGAAACATTTCAATTAAGAAGAATGGCCAGAATATTTTGAGTGAGGAGGAAATTAGTGAGATGGGGAAAAAAATAAATATTTTGGATGGCATGTTGGTATTTTTTTTTTTCCTCCTCTGGACAGAAAGGTTTTATTTAATGTTTAGGAAGATTGATCAGATTCAGACTGATTGTACAGCAAGTCAGATGAATAGAGAAATCTTTTCTTTTTTTTTTTTTCTGCTTATTTTATGACTGTGCTATTACAAGAGGTGTGGTGCCTCTCACTTCCTGACTGCTGATTTCTGTGGATGGGTTATAGCAATTGCATGGCCCCATGGTGAGTTGGATCAGGCTGGTGATCTGAGTTGAAAACTAACTCCAGAGGAAAACCAAATTGATTTCAGTTGGATCAATGGCTCAGTGATTCCCTGTGTGCTCTGAGCACTGGTGGAAAAGGAGGAGGTTGGGAAGTGGGGGCAGGCCCAGTGTGAGATGTAAGGGGTCAGGCATGACCAGCCATTTTCTGGCTCATACTTGACTGTGAAACTGTGGGGTTACTGTGAATAGGAGGTTATTAAACCTCCACACGTGGAGGTTTCTTTGGTTGTTGTTATCTTTCTTCTGTACTTTTGATTTTTTCTTAAGGTTTCCTATCTTGTATTTTTTTTCTCTCCTGCCAAAAACCAGATTTTTGCTTGCATCATATCTTAACCTGGCTGACTAGGTAACAGCAAGATATGCCTCACCCAGAATTGTGGTAAAACTGAGAACCAGAGTACTGGGAAGAGCAAGGTCTCTGGAACGTTCTCTGTATCTGAAATGTAACAGTGTGTCCCCTTTTAGAAGCTGTATTTGCTGGTAGAGAGCTGATACCTCAAGGTTAGGAGAGGTAGAAATGTCTCTCCACATCCAGTGGTAACAGGAAACACTCTCAGGTGCCCAATAAAGTATTGGGGAATGCACTTGAATCATGCACTGCAGACGAAGTCTGCCATGCTTCAGCTTCAGAATTATTAAAGAAATTCTTTAAATCTATCTAGATTATTGCAGGGATTAACAGAGATCCTTCATGGTTCTCTCATAGAGATGCCTTATAAAAGGGAGACACAGTAGCACAGGTGCTTCACCATGAAGGTTGAGAGCTTCAGCACCATCACTCCACCATTTGTAAACTGCCTTGGTTCTGTTTTCAAACACATTTGTTTTCCAAAACCCACTGTTAAGGTCAGATTACAAATGCTATCTGATGCTTTAATGTTTTTCTCCAGTCTGTTATATTTGTTAGCACTACATGTCTTTGGCAGTACACATTTTCTTGGTTCATTAGTAGCTTATCAAAAAATACTTGGGGTTTTGAGACTTCCGCAGAAGCTGTTCTTTAGGATCTTATTGCCTCGCTCATTTGCGTCATGCATTCATCTTAAATTGGATGTTGGCTTGTTCTAGAAACCCTGGGTTTGGATATCTAGATGGTAATAAAGTTTTTGAAATAAAAGATACTTCAAATAGGAGTTAAAAATAATTTTCATTTTCAAGCACTATTCCTAAGAGGATAGAAAAACAGTCTAACTGAAGTGTCTGTCTCCCACGAGACTTAAATAAATATTCATACTGTCCTTCAACGATACGACACCTTGATCTCATCATCAAAAATTTTCATATATTTCCTGGGAATCTTGCCCACTGTGCAAAAGCTGACTTTTTCACCACAAATTCTATTAGAAGCTTTTGACTCCATCCACAATGAGATGATCTGTTCTTTTCCCTCTTGGATAAATACTCATTTGAGCCTACTAGGTCTGTTGTTTTCAGGTAGTGGTTTCAGGATGGTGATGATCCTACTTTGATATATAGGGAGCGGCTGAAAGCTGGGTTTCCTTTACTTTGGAAAAAATTGTTTGAGGATGGAATTAATTGTGATCTTCAACAACCTAATGGAGGCTAGCTAGAAGAAGCCAGACTCTTCCCAGAGATGCCAGGTCTAGCCCTGTCTGGGGCCAGAGGCTGGGTTAAACGATGTCCAGAGATCCCTTTGAACCAAAGCTGGTGTGTGACCATTGGTTGAGAAGTTCCTTTAATTCTCACTGAGGCTTATCACCATGGTCAGCAAGATCCAACAGATTAAACTTGTCATTTAAAGGGAAGAAAACTGGAAGAATGAGGATATGTCAGCAGTGATACTTGTTCTTACCAGGCTGTTTTCGTTTCAGGGCTAAAAAAATAATGTTTGAGTACTTCAGATGCAGGTTTTGCTGTGTAGATCAGGTCGTGTGGTCTCTTGCATGTTATGTCCTTTCACTGGGCCTGTGCCAAGATTCATTGGCTTAATTTAGAAGATAAGCATGAACAGCTTATGCTATTTTCAGCACCGAAATATACTTATGAGACAGATGAAAGAGTTTGTTAAGACCTTTATTTATCTGTGAAAAATGGACTGTCTCTGCTGCTGCAGGTGCAATACCTTGTAAGGATATAGGAGATCTTGGTGGGCAGCATCAAGAATTCTGGTTGTAACAAAGGACTCTTGAGAAGTCGGTGTAGTTTAACAAGCTGGGGCATACCTGATCTCTTAAAATAAGCAAGGAAGGCTGTAAATTATGCATACAGCCTAAGGTAATTTGTTCTGACTCCTTTTGCAGTAGAAAGAAGGCAGTGTCAAAGCTGGATGAACTAAATCCCCCAAATTTTAGAGCTTGAGCAGTGATTGAGACACACTAGCATTATGCTTGCTCTGTTGGCTTTCCTTCCAGCAGTTATACATGATGTAATGCAGGAGATGTTGCTGGTGTCTGTGTTGTCTTTAGCTTCAGGCTATTCCCTTTATCAAATATGGGTAAGGGTTCAGGGAGTAGGATTAAGTTATGTATGTTGATTATATGGTTTACAATTTGGTACTCGTGTTTGCTTATTTGAACCACTAGGAGTAGATGCTCCATAAAATCCTATTTCAACACCTGGATTAGTTAAAAAAAAATTAAAATAAAATACTCATTTCCCTTTACCTTTCATGTTAATCTTTCTATGTTTTCATACTTTCTAACTGGCAGCCTTTAGAAAGAGCAAGAAATAGTTTTTTAGGTTGTTGGGAGTGGGAAGTGGTTCCCACTTGTGTCACTGAAATGACTTGCTTATCAAGCAGTGCTCATCAAAAACGTGGAATGATGGGACCTTTGGAATCATTTGAACCTTACTGTAGGGTTTAATACCTGGCAGTCATTTCTCTATGAGCTTGTGCTAGTCTTGGTAGTTACATGAGACTGGAGAAACTTTTAACATTTGAATACTGGTGATTGATACACCTTTGGTTAAAAAAAAAAATGGCAAAAAGTATTAATGCTTTCTTTCAAATTACTTGCTTTGTTCATGAAACAGAGCAGAAATTGGCATGTTTAAACTATTGGAAGTTACCAGAAAAGTAGGACAGTGTAATAATCTGCTTTGATGAAGTTCAGGGTCATATTTCCTGAAATGACTGGGTAAGCACAGAGGAGACCTCGAAGTACAAACACTTTTTTTTTTTTTTTTTTTAATCCAAAGAAAGTGAATCTGCAGAACAGTTGCTGGGCAGAAGGGTAGCCATGCTAAAGTGAGGGCTCTACACTTGGGCTGCTTTGCCCTTTAGTTTGGTTCTCTGACTTGTTCTATGTGCATTGTCATTTTATTAGGCAATACCACAGTTTGCACACTAATAATTTCTTTCCTGGTTTCTCTGACTTCAGTGCAAAAAATGTTTTCATTGTCAACTTGAGTTTTCTTCCTTGATGCTTTTAATTTTTTCTGGGATATTAAACTGTCACAAGCTTTGTGCAGTAATTTGGAATTAGCAGGTGGAAGACTGACATAAAACCATAGGAATGTCTTAGTCCTGTGCTCGAGTGTATTGCAGCCTTCTGGTTGGTTTTGCTCTGTTTGGAATTTTACTTGTTGAATCTATAACTTCCTTGGTTGTACCCTTTGCTTTTTGAACAAATGAGATTTAAGTCAATGACAGCTGATGTTTTGGTTTACGTGTGACCACCTTAATTTCTCCCCTTTCCTCCCCATCTCCCTCAGAACTCCCTATCATCTTTGAACTTAGGTAAATAATGGTATATTTTGTCTTTGCTCGAAATCTTTTGATCTCTTTAAATTGTAATTGCACCTTTGCCTTGGTGTTTCAATATGTATTGTACCTGGTTTTTTTTTGGCTCAATGCATAGCTTCATATTTTTCAACTTAGAGGTAGAAGTAGTTCATCCTGGGGATAAAGGAAAATCAATGAGAAGCCCGTACTTAGCCCGAGAACCCCTGCAGAAAGCTTTGATTAGAGAAAAGCTTTAGATCTGACTCTTGCACGCAATTGTCCGTCAAGTGGCCAGTCATTTTTGTATGTACGACTGTGTACCACAGATGGTAGGGATGGAAAAAGGTCTGTTACATCATGGAGTTTGTCTTCCAAAGTATGTATAAAGTTGCTTCAGCATAGACACTACTCTTGATTTTTGTTGTTGTTGAAGGCTGTTGTCCTTCAAGAAGTCACTTCTAATTTTAATTTTGCTGTGTTTTGATCTGACTGCTTTTTGTGATCACTAATTTTTAATAGATTGGAAGACGAGCCTGCCTTCAGTAGGAATGTGTTAATTGACAGGTGTTCTGAAGTTCTACATTCTTGGCAGTGGTCCAGGATGACAGAGCAGTAATGACTTAGAAACTGCTATTCCTTCCTGGTGAAAGGATTGGAGGAAATCTGTGGAGTTATTAGCTACTACTCTCTTCTAACAGATTGTGAGAAGATCATTACGGCATCTAATTAGTTGAGATTACCTCCTTTATGCAGAATGTTTGGGTTTTTTTAAATTCCTTTACATGCTGTCTTATGACTTGCACTATTTAACTTTTTTTTCCTCTTCTCTTCAGTGTTCTGGATGGTTACTCTGAGGATTTGAGTAAGGGATCGTGTTCCTATCTCTGTGTGGTGTAATTAGCACAGCTATTTAAATGTTATCTGGAACCCCTTTATCTGATCTGTCAGTTGCTGCTTAGTTCAGTGGAAATGCTTTTATGTAAATCACAGAGCAATGCTTCTGACTTGTAACAAGATTGGGCTGAATTTAGGGAACTGAAACACTTCATCCTGGAATAAAAATGTCTTGCTGAATCAAGAGTAGATTATGAAAGCTCCCACTTTTTAAAAGTGTATTATGCTAACATATGTATATGTATAAATTGAATTAGCCGTGGTACTCCTACAGTGAGAAACTTCCCACTGATTCTAAAAAAATTAAGGAAAAGCTGACACACATGAAATTTTCCTCCCAATTTGCATGCTAGCTCTTCAGCTGGTCTTAGAGTGTGGCTTTTGTCGAGGCGGACATAACACCACACACTTGTTGTAATCCAAAGTCGAGAGAGAGAGAGATTTTCTATTTTCTCTACTGCTATTCTTATACCTCTCCACAATTGCTGGGGCCTATTGAGATTGGCTGCTTAACAAACAATGACAAGGCTGTCTAACAAGCAATGACCATTCAGGCAGTAAAACAATTAGCTGTACAAGCAAAGATGTAGTTGCTACATATTATCCACAAGTTCTTCCTTGTACACACTTAATGTCCCATAACAAGAACACCTTCTCCTTGTGTCCAGAACATCTCTCATTGATTATCTTCTTGGTCTTCTCTGTGGGTTTCACTGAAGCTGCAAAATTTCCACTGTAAAATTCTCACAGGTAAATTCTGACCGATTTTAGGTCAGGCTCTGTGAGGCCCCCAGACCAGCTCTCAGCCTCATCAGGTACCCCGTTTTGTTTTTGTATTACAAAGGCAAAGTTTATTGACTTTTGCAGGGCCCTTTGCAAAAACGACAATAAACATGGCACAGTGAGCAGGATGCAAAAAATAACCAATAGGATCAGGCATCCAGTTTTAAGGAGATTTTTGATCCATCCCACAATTTGCCAATTGCCAAACAAACTAGTAAGCCAATCAGATTCTGATTCTTCATGCAATTTTGACACACTTGTTTGTAATTCATTGCATGCTAGCTCTTCAGCTGGTCTTAAAGTATTTGGAATTAATGCCTGATGGGTTGCAGGGCAGATGCTTTTCTTTTACTTCCAAGTAATTTCTTAATGAAAGCAGTTCCTTCTGTGGCCCAGAGATAGTTGCATTTTATAGGGATCTAGTGGCATTTGTAATGATTTCGATTGCTCTTAGGCTTCTGTGGAAGATAGCCACATAATTTTTTTTTAAATTCCATTCAAATAAAAATAACCTTCCCTCCCACCCTTGTTCAATGTGCTGGCCTTTTGCCATCCCATATTTTGGTGGTAGATCTTGAACTTAAAATAATTATGAAAGTTTCTCATCTTTCATATATGAGCAGCTCATGTAGTTTTGGGTTTTCTTCAGAAGGATGGGCTTCTGACATGGTGACCAAGGAAATATTAATTAACTGTGGCTTTTGTTTGTCTGTCTCAGCTTTCAGCCTGGAGTGTAAGCTTGTGTCACTTTGCTCTATTCTAAATACTGTGTTAAATTACAGCAATTTTTTTAAAGAAACTGTTTGATTTTTTGCCAGGGATTCCTGAGCCATTTAGTAAGAGTTGGAGGGATCCTATTCCTTCTCTGAAAATCAGTGCCAATTTTGGACTGTGCAGCTGTCCCAATTTCCTTTTTATTAATTTTCACTCTAGGAATAAATTTTTGTTGTCTGATGTTTATTCTATTAGCATATTTAAAGTCATCTATTTCCTTCCCCACATATCTTGCTTTACTTTTCTCCCCCCCCTGCTTTTTTTTTTCCTGAAAATGGAAAAAGAAATAGATCTTCCAGAGGAGATCTGATGGTAAAGCTGTATGAAGTGTCATTTATAGGACTATTCCAGAAATGATCCTTCTGTTATTCCATACAGTACTGCATAGCTTTTGGCTCAGCTGGTCTGCATAATAGGGGATAGCCTCCCTGCTAAGCCAAGCAACTCCTCTTTGCTTTGAAGAGTATGTCAGGCATGTGTGGTAGTAGATTATCACAATTATCAAGTATCAGTACTGACTTAGTATTTGTCCCTGGCCTTTTCCATCTTAACTTAAGGAAAGTCTGTTCTGTGACTGTCTGTCAGCCCCTCTCTCTGAGAGGAACTGTGGTTAATAGTTTATTAATAGTTGTGTTGTACACAGACCATCACAGGCTTGCTGTATAGCTCTTGAGCATAAAAGGGGTGTTTTGCAGTTTTATATAAACAAGATGTTCCTTTCATCATTTAATCTCTTTGGACAGACAGTGTTGGTAGCAGGCATCATTAATGGGTTTGTTATGGCTCAAAAAGTTTTTCTTAACTTTAAAAAAACCCCAACCAACTTTTTGCATACTTTGCATAACATAGAGTTGTTGGGTTTTGTCTTTAATTTTTGGTATTTGTGTCATAGCCAGTAGTTGTTTTAGGACTGCAGTTAACCACCATAAAGAGAGCAGTTATACTTGTTCCCTGGAAAGAAGTCTTGGTGCTCTCTGAAGTTCTGAACACAATGAGTTTTGGGAGAGATGGAGTTTGGGAAAACCTGAGCCAATATGCATACACATAATGAAAATATCCTTGACATGTTTTGCCTTTAACTGCTTTTGAAATGAAATGGGCATAGGTCCTTAAGTATGAAGTTGGCTGTCCTTAGTGTTTGGAAAAGAAAAAGTAGCATGAACTGCAAATAGATTTGCTTATATGGCAAGTAGTTGGTTTTGTTATTTTATTTGTTTTCCTCTTCTATGTTTTCTGTGTTTGCTTCCCAAACCAGTACTTGGATGTGCTTCTTGGTGTGTACTTGCTTGGAGGTGGGGATGGAACAAAGGGAGAAGTGGAATTGTTGATAGGATAGTTCAAAAGGAGATTAATTGTCCAAAAATGCTAGCAGCTTCTCTGATAACTGCAGTATCTTGAAGTCAAAATGTGAAAATGAAAACATGAAAATTACTTTTACCTCAGTGCTTAGTTCAGTCAGTGTGTCAAGAAGTTAAATGTCAAGAGTAAAATAAAATGATCTAGAGAAGATAGCTGTGGGTCTTCAAGTCACAAAAATAACCTGGAAGCACTGGATGCTCAGAACTGTTAAAGAGAAATACTGCATCATGCTAGAGGACAAGCAACTTTGAGACTCCATTTCAGTCCAAAAGTGTGCAAGAAGTCAAAAAAGATTGGATAATTAGTCCTCTTTTGTACATACAATTAAAATAGCAAACATTTATTGAACCCTTTAAGCCAAACTTGGGAGTCAATGTCAGGATTTAAGCAAATTTTTGTTCACTGGGAGCTGAGAATGAAGCTTCTAGTGGGTAAAAGGGCTTCAGCTGCTTTGCTGAGCTGCACCTGATGCTGGACTTTCTGGGAAGGAAATGTAGATGGATTACACATGAAGTCTGCACATTAGGGTGAGAATCACTGCCTAACTAGGTTTGGGTTTTGATTTTGTGTTTGGGGTGTTTTTTCTTCATTCTTTTTCCTACAGAAGAGAGCAGCTGGGTAGGATCTGTGGGAGCTGTGCTTCCAACTCTGCTCCTTTTTTGCTGATGCCTGGTGTTGAACTCTTCCTGGAGGATGAAATGTCTCTTGGCACATTTGTTGCCATCTGCTGTTTGTTGATAAGGCTTAGTTAGCACTTTTCCTAGGAAAGCTCATGACATAGTTTCAAAAACTGTTCCATTTACCTGTTGCTGTGGGACTAGGCACATGTTTCCCAGCTGGTACATATCATTACAGTTTCAGATGACTAACATGAAAAATGATAATTGAAGCTACAAGCCTATTACGTAGTAAGCTTTAATTAGTTAAACTGCTTCGTATTTGTTTACTGTTGGTGCTAATGCTCTTGAAATTAATTGGCACTAAAGGGGGTTCAAAGTTTATATGCAATCATTGCTGTTATAATGTGCTATATTACTAGGTAACTTGGCTTATTAGGTGATTTTGTTCTCAATTATTGCTGCAAGTCAACAAGGACAGAGTAATTATCTCACAAACAATAGACTTGCTCCCAAGACAGATGTGACCAGACCCTTCCCGTGGAGTTCTGCAGTGTTCTAGGAAATAGGCAAGGGAAGGAGATTACATATGTCACCCAGCAGCAGATGGGGAAGATATTTAGAAAGGGGGATAGCACACTTTCAGATCTTCTGTTATGCTAATAAAGTTTTTTGTGTGAGAACAGAGCAATGTCAGTCTATCAATGACATCAACCCCTGGCATGTGCAGGCCATCAAAGCAAACACAAGATGCCTTTGTATGCATAGCTGGACAGTGTAAGCCAGTTGCTACTGGAGTGAAGGTCGTCTCTCATTTTCCTAGAATAGACTGAATACTTAGCATACACATTGATTAAACTTTTCTTTTTTTGAACACAAGTTGTGATTTTGTTAAAATGGAAAATTTAGAGTAATGGGAATTTCTAGACCCCATAGGACTTTCACCTCTAAGTTGTTAATGCACTGTGTGCCACCGGTGTAGTTAACACGGCTTATATCAGCCTACAAGTGTCTCATAGAAGAAATAATAAATTGAGTGGATTAATATTACCTAGTAAGTATAACACGTTATTAATTAATAACTAGCATGTATTTAAGATAGTAGAGTTTATATCAGAAATTAATTACAAATGCAGATTACTTTCCTGAGTGGAAAAAGGAAAAAGTACAGTGGTGAAACTGGAATATTATAACGGAGCAGTGCCAATATGTACCTCTTGTTGGTTACTCTGAAAAATGCCTTCAGGAGAAGGTTCATCTGAATTTTCAGATTGTAAGTGTCTTGATCTGAGTTCTGATACTATTCTAATTCCCTCTTTACAGCCAGCATGTAAATCTTTCTTTAGGACCATCTTTCAGCAACTGCACACAGCAGGTCAGGTATTTATTCCATCCCAGGAAACTGCTGTTTCCAGGAATAAAAAAGGGTAACCACTACATCTTAATTTTCTCTGCCACTTACTTAGAGACTGAGAAATTTTGCAGTTTCAGGAGCATATTTGTGAACAGACATGCCTCATGTGAATTTTAAAGATGTCACTGTGTTTCAAGTGATAAAGGTGGATAACTCCGTTGAATGGTAGGCTGCTTAGTACTGTTTTACTGGAAATATCTGTGGAATTTTACAGTGGATGATTCTTTGTAGCTGCAGTGATTTTGCCCTCTTTGAGTCAGTTTACAAGTCAGAATCTTGAGTATGTGGAGACATTATAAAGACTTCAAACACTGATGCACATACACTGGGTCACATTTGTAGGAATAGTCCTGGAGACCAGGAGTTCATTTCGGGTATTTTAAGCTAAGGTGTTGAACCTACTTTTTAGAGGTCTCTTTTGTTGTTGTTTTATTCTTTAGTATTTAAAAATATGACATTTAATTCTCTCTTTTAGGAGACTGTAGTTCCCCATAATCAAAAAGACAAAGAGTGCAGAAAAAACAATCCTTGTGACTTTCACAAAACTATTGCTCTTCAGGCAAGGGATTACAAGTGTGGAAGTACAAAGCACTGCAGCTTCATCTATGTGCAACCAGCGAAGATATAGAGAAACCTAAGTGGCTGTTCCGTTTGTTTCACTTTTTTCTGTAAGGAAGGAAAAATAAGAATACTTTGTTGAATCATTGCAATATAGATGTGATGATTTTAAAGGTATCTGTCAAATGTGCCTATTTGATAACGTGGAGGGCTCCTCAGCAGTGGATTCATTTTGATATTTTAGCCTTGAAACCAAGTTTCAGTGTTTGAATCTACTAAAATTGTTGGTGTGATGTGTCTAATAACCCATCTGCTTGAATAATGATAAAGCCTCCTACTTAGTCTGTCTACCTCAAGGGAATAATCGAGCAGCCATCGTGACAATACTGCTCTGAGCCAACAAAATACATTTTTCCCCAGGAGTTCCCTTTGAAGCATGAATTATTTTTAAGGCAGTAGTGAGAAGTGCCCTGAAATGAGGCTCAATGAGGAACAAGTATCTATCTCAAGTTGTCTGTCATGGCCAGGGAAGTTATAAAAAAACAAACGCAAAACCCACGATAACCCAGCTTCGCCTTATCTAAAAACTAGCGAGATATCCATTCTTATGAGTAGGATTATATGATGTATGATTTAGGGGCTGGATTTCTTAGTAGACCATTCTGCCATGCAGCAGTCTGCAGGCTGCTTCAGTTTTGCTCCATAAAGTCTTGAAGCTGTTGTGTTGTTTGGGCTTCCTGCTGTGACAGAGACCATTGCCAGTCAGAGGAGCCAAGAACCAAAATTTTGTAGATGTCTGATATCCCAAACGTGTGTGAAAAGATTTGGAATCCCTAATGCATCTGTTCCTCCTCTTTCCTCCTCACTGTGGTACAAACCTCTTGTATTATCAGTTTCTTGTGTTTGTTGGTACAGATTCAGTCGCAGTTGACAGCATAAATGAGCCATGTTTCAGTTCTTCTTAACTTTGTGGCAAAGGAGTGGCACAGAGGTGGTGGTGGATTTCCCATCATTTGTGTTAAATCAAGGTCCCTTGCCTTGCTTCTAGAAATTATGCTGCCACTCAATCTGAAGTTACAAGCTTGAAGTAATGGTTATTTAGTAAAATTTTATGGTCCATGTGGGGTGGAGGAAGATCAATAAGGAGTCACTGCAGTCTTCTGCTACATTGAAATATTGTAATTTATGTGACATATTTTGGATAAAATTTTAATGAATTGGATGCCTTTCATAAAGGTAATTCTATGCAGCTGTAACAAGTTGTGTGGTTGGCAAGAGAGGAACTATGTATTACTCACTTGGCATAGCATAAAAATATTTGTACTTAAAAATTAGTATTTAATAATAAATTTAGACCTTTCATTATTTTCATGGTTTAATGCAGGGGAGTTTTTTTGTTTATGTACTAAATGTTTATAAAAGATTTCCTGTAATTCCTACTCATGTGTGCATGATCTGGGTATCTTGAGTTTTGTTTGCTATAGTGTACATCTGTGTAAAGCATTTTGCAAGGAAAAGGTGATGTTTCCTTGTCTTAGTTAAATCTTGAAATGTTTACTGCTTATTGTATGGTTATAACTCTGATCATCAGTTTGCCTCTTTCCTCAGATCATACTTGTGCTTAGGAGGGAGCAAATTACCTTTGCTATAATTCACCTCTGAATGTGCTAATAAATTTTGTGTGCTTTTATGTGTTCTGGTTTCTGGATAGTACCTTGTGCCATGAACTTTTTTGGGGATTAAATAAAATTTTTAAACAGAAAAATTCCTAATGTAGTAAACAGAAGTACCTTTATATTAGTAATTCCTGCAGCTTTTAGTGTTTTAATGCCTACTGCAGTTTGCCTGCTTTTAAGGCTCTTGAGTGAAATAGGAGGTTGGGACCAGAAGGGACATTAGACTGCAGCCTGTTTAAATGAGCTTGTACAAGCTGGGGAACACTTCTGGAGTATGCATTGGAGACTTGAGAGCTTTTGCTGTTGGAATGGTCCAAGGTTTTTTGGATAGCAGATCTGCCCTGGTGAAGAAGGTGAATTGCAAGAAGGGGGTGCTGTGACGCTGGTGGCTAAATGCTGTGCCATGACTAAAGACTATGTTGTCCCAATGCAGCTACTCTGGATATAGTGGGTGGTCAGGGATATTTCCTGGTGTGCAGCAAGGCATTGTTCATACCAGTGCCTGAGCCCATAAGAAGGTCTCAAGTAGGTAGAAACCAAGAGTGGCCTGTGTGGATTACATCAGGCCTGAATGCCTGAGCACAGTTCAGAAAAAAAGAAAACAAAGGGCCCTCTTACCCAAGTGTCACATAGTTAATATTTAGAAAATAAGTTGTTCTAATTATATTTGTTTTCCTCTTTCCGCTTCCCTCCTTTTCTTTTACCTTAACATACCAAGAATTAACTCTTGAAATGATGCATTGACTCATATGTGTAAGTGTATTACTATAGGGTAATTTAGTCATGCCCCTGTAGTATATGGTATTCTGGATGCTGCTGACACTTGGGGTTGGACCTAAATGATTTTCAAGGTCCTTTCCAACTCAAGCCATTCTATTCTCAAGCCATTTCCTCCACCATTTTGTGGTGGAGGAAAGACATTTGCAGCAGGTTTAAAAGCTTACGTGCTTTTACATGTGTAAGAACACCGGAGGTGCGTTGTACAACTGGATTTTGTCTCTTGCTGTCTTGCCTTCCTTATAAATTCTGGTTTTTAATGTCTCTCTCTCTTCTTCCTTTCTCCCCAAAATGTCTCCCCTGCCAAAACATACATGTTTTGTTTCTTGTCACTTCTCAAATTTGCCATAACCACTGCCCTCGTTTTTTAGGCTTTCCATTTGAGTATCATGTTGGTTACAGATAAAGGTGGGAGCCTGGAGTTACATTACCAAAGCTGTTGAGTAAAAGTCAACTCTCCCACCTGTTTGACCTATAATGAGGTGTTTGGGGTGTGGGGTAGGCGAGAAGGGGATGCAGGAGAGGAGAACAGGCTGCTGCTAAACACCAGGATGATGCAGGTGCCAGCCAGCAGCGTCCACCTGACTGTTCCAAATTGTGTTCTGAGAGTACAAAAAGCAGGATTTGCTGCCCAGACTCTGGCTTGCATTCTGGCTAGACCAAATGGAAGGGCCTATTTCTCTGTGGGGAGCAAGCAGCTGCTTTTCCCTGGGAGGGAGAAAGGGGAGGGATGTTGTTCTGGGTCTGTCAGGATTCTCTGGCCATGTGTAGTGGTCTGCATGTCCTATGCTAGTGCTCTGTTTATTCTTCCCTGCACTACTCTTCCAGCCCACCTGAGGAGCTTGCTGGCAGCTCCCTAATGCATGCACTGCTTTTGGTTTGTTGCTGTAGGTGCTGAGGTGACTGGCACCACTACTTGGAAGATTAAGTAGTGTCTTTCTTCAGTATATTTCTCTGTAGACAGGGTTTTTTTTTTTTACATCTCCAAGTACTTTCCATCTGTGTGTAGATGTTTGAGCCGTATGTTACCACTTACCCTGTTGTTTTGAGGTGTGTTTTCATAGTTTTCTCCCTACTCTACTCTAGACAGGCTGGAGTGTCCTTGAAACCTGCCCTCTCCTTTCTAAAACGAAGAATGAGAAGCCTTTAAGCAGCTTAAGTGTCAGCCGTGTCGCAGCTGACAGGAAACTGATCTGGTGCTTGGCCCCGCTGCAGCCAGGGCTGCCAGTGGCATGTGCTGGGCTGTGCAAGCCCTGCCAGGGCCAGGGGGTCGTGCTGAGGGCCCCCTCTGCACCCTGCAAGGTGCAGTCTGGCTGTAGGTGTGGTCAGGAGCCACTGTCTGTCCCAAAATGTTGCGGCTGTTTGTCACAGCTGCCCGTCCTGTCAAAACAGTGACTGTTCTCGGGGTTAAAGGTCGATGAAAACTGTTGCTAACTTGAGATGATTGATGTTGGACAACTAATTAGTGAGCAGGGGCAATTAATTTGATCACTTGTACTGGTTTCTCTTACGGGTTTTGAAGAACTTTGCTGAACTGCTTTCATCAGCTTCTTTTTAATTGAAGGGGGATGTGTTTTCAGTGGACTGCTTCCAAGAGGAAAGATGGGGTAAATTCATAATTAGTGCTTGAATTTACTTGTGTGATTGTCCAAAGACTGGCAGGAAGATTCCTGTTTTGCTTAGAGAGGGAAATGTCAGACACCCTGGTGAAATTTTCATATGAAACACCATGTGACATAGTTGGGGGCTCATTGACCGTGCTCTGCCACAGGAGGTGTTCTCTGTAGCTGGGGAGGTAACAGAGGAGTGTTAAAAGGGTATTCTGGTAACATTACTTTGGCTTATTCAATTGCTGATGACAAGACAATGTGTTTCCACTTTGGTCCACGCTGCTAAAGTGTAATATAATTATTTGTATTAGACACCAACCACCTGTTAATATCGTTCTTCTAAAGGTCATTGTGTGGTGCCTTGCTGTCTGAATTTAACGGCCCTGTATCAGGTTTGTTGGTCACTCTTTTGTGTGACACTGGACAAGTGTTTGTGGGGAAAGAATGTGAAACTGATACCCTGACGGCCAAGGGAGAGGAGAGGACCAGGGACAGGCTCTGCTGCTGCTATTGTCGTGCCACCAGGCCAGGGCTGGAAAACAGGCAGCTTCCTTCTGAGGTGCTTTCATCTAACGCGGTCCTTGTTTGGAACAAAACCAACTTGTAGTAATTTCCCAAGAGAAGCAGACAGATATCCATAAACCCAGACTTTTTGATACCCTGAATGTGGAGGAGACACTGTGGTCCTAACCTGGGCTATAAAGGAGAGGAGGGGCACTGCTCCACTGGCTGTCAGTCCTCCTAATGCCATGAAAGGAAAGTGAGGTGGTGATAATGTAATTGTGCTTGGTGACAATAGGTAGATGCTTGATAAATTGTGTTAAAACATACGGTCTTGTCAGTTAACCTTAATCCTGGTGTTGGATTCATTTATTAATGTCTGTACAGTGACCTGAAAATGCAAAGCACTGTATCATTGAGAAATGTTGACCTTGTTAAATGACAATTTTTAATTGATTTTGCTGAAAATAAGGGTGTTACGCATTTAACTTGAACTTTCACTCTTCCCACCTGACCTAGTATTAGCTTTTGAGAGAGGTGGGGGACAGGTAGGACTTGCAGATGAACTTACTTCAGTGCTTGTATCCAGTGAATGAAGCAGATGCAAGTGACTGCTGCTGCAGGGGCTCAGCTGAATGACTTTGTTTTCAAATTTCCAGAAAATGAAAGCTTCAGCTGCCAAAAGAACAAAACAAAGCACCTGGTTTACCACATGGTGTAGGACATTCCAGCACTTGCAAAGAGGGAGGGTTGGCTTTAAGCCATCTGTATTCCAGTGTCATTAGTAACTGCTGCTAACTGTTGGATTGAATTACTGGCTGAGAAAGAGCAAGGGCTTTTAGAGTCTTCTCTGCAATTGAAAATAGTCACATGAAGAACTCCCATTACTGACAATTTTATAAGGAATAAGGATCTCACTTTATCAGTTGCATATTTATTGGCTCAAACCATTTGAGGCTCATTATGCACATGTAGATAACTCGTTGTGGTTGTTTGAAAAGGTTCATTAGGGTCTTCAAGAATTCTGGCTTTATAAAAATCTAATTCATTATTTCTGCAATGAAAGAGTTAATGAAGGATCACTTGTGGCTTTTAATTTTCAGCTAATTAAAAGGAACGTCTGTTTTTGCCTTGACACTCATCGTTAAAAGTGCCAAATATAGGATTTTTTTGTGTGTGTGTGAGTTGAAGGGTGAGGAGGAGGGGGAAAAGTTACATGTAAATCATTTAGCCATTAACCTAATGTGGTGGATTTATAAATCCTATTACTATAAGCCCTTTTCATTTCCACTGAGGCCTGACGTGTGCTTGATCCTGCTAATGTAAAATTCATTCTGTCTAAGTGATTACTGAAGTAAGACATTTTAGTCAATTTTAATCAGATTGTGTGATACTTGCTGGAACACCAATGTTAAGTAAGACATGGACACAGTTTGGCCATGTCTTAATTAGCCTTACAGATCAGACTAGGAATCAATCAGTGAGCCAAGTCTATGAACCTTTTGACACCTAATGCTTTCTTTGGGGGGAAAAACCATCTATGCTGAGGGGTGAAAATACAGGGCTTGGAAGCAAGATTAAGATTGTAATTTGGTGTTCTTGTTATATGGTTTGCTTGGCAGTCACTCACAGTGTGCAAGTCCTTTGTGGTGCAGCCCTCACTGGTGTTTCAGAGTTGAGGCCAGTGGGGTGCTTCCTGTAGCCCATCATAAATTCCTGTCTCCACAGCAGGAGCAGCAATTGGAGTATTTTTCTGAAGCTGCTTCTGCTCCAAGATACATCTGTTGTTTTGGCAGAAGGGGGTGAGGGACAGTTTATCTTAAAATGTAACTTCTTCCCTCCAAGTGTTCACTGGGAACTACTGGCTTGGATTCATGGGACATCTATGTTTCTTGGGTTTAGCTGTCTCTGTTTTCCCTATAGGGAAGCATTAGTATGGAAGATCTGCCTCATAAGCCCCTCAAATATTGCTCACTGTTGAGATCAGAGGGGGTTTTTGTGAAATGTCATCCTTTGATAAGACAAGTAAAGACTTCGCTGTTTTTAATGTTTTTCCTGGATCATTGCTTTTTCAGTAGGCTTTATTCTGACATGAGCCTCAAACTGACTTTCAGTCCATTTTAGTTTACCCAGTTTTTGAAGACTCATTACTAGCCAATATTTTTTTGTTCTAATCATGTAGAATTTCTGTATTGGTAACAACTTTTTTGGTATTTTCTTCTAATATATGGACTATTTCCTTTTATTAGGAAGATAATTGAAAATCTTGTCATGTCCTTGAAAGATCCTGTAGAAGTCTTTGGTCTTCTCCCCTCCCCCCCTTCTTTCACTCATGGTGTCTTCTGCTGCACAGTGGAAAGCCTTAGGAGAAAAGGATGCTTGAAGTATATGGAACTTAAAATGTTTTATACTAGAGACAGCAGATGTTCTCTCAAATTAGGCGACATCTTTTGCAGAAGTCCCAGCTGCACATGGCGTTGTGTCAGTGCTGAGGATTTTGTAACCTGGTGAAAGACAGGTCCATTGCAAATCACCAGCTTAGCCTGGAGATTTTGCTTTGCCATTGTTGGAGAATGATGTTGTTTTAAAGCTTGAAAACTCAACCACCAGCAGTGTTGGCAAACCATTTTCAGAATCACTCTAGAAGTTGGTATGCTACAGACTTTTAAAGTTTTTTTTATTGCTCTGCTTCCAGGCAATTTAAATATCTTTTCTTCTCTATCTAACCTGATAAATTACCTCTCTCTGTTAGGGTGAGTGTACCTCATTTAGTCAGATGTTACTTAGTTGATGATAGGACTGCAAGCACATGTGGAAGAATGTGGGGAACATGTTTTCTGCTTGATCTGAATGCCTCTTTGTCTTCTGTTTTCTCTTTCCTTCGGTTACTGTTGGTCTGCCAGGTGTGCCTTTTTGAATGAAAATGAGAAACTTCTTTAGTGTAGAACTCTTACTGTGGTTGGGATGAGGCTCATTTGAAAAGCTTTGAAATTAGATGTTAATTACCTTTCTCTTCTACTGGATAATCTTCTGTACTTTAACCAAATAAGGATAATCTTCTATACTTTAATCAAATAAATATTCAAATACTTTGAATTTGCCATATTTCAGCTTTTTGACAGTTTCTTATGTGATGGATTGTAGGAGAGCAAGTGCTCATGAAAAGGCAGAACTTAAGCAGAAAAAAAATCATAGTAGTTCAGGTGGATGGGATGGTTGATCCATTATAATTAAATGGAATTAATCTGAACAACTACATGGTGATCACCAAGGAAAGAACTGTCAAGGTTCACATCAGCCTTTTAAGATGGTAGATTCCAATATCATAAAGTTATAAGCCTGAGAAGGCTGCAGTGAAGTCCATTCTAGATCATATTTTAGGGTAGGATTTTCATTAATCTTGGTCAAATTGTGATTGGTTCTTGACTTTGAATATTAAATACCTTCCTATAATTGTATGTATACATAGGGTCAAAATAAATGTCCAGGTTGGTAAATATAAACTACCTCCAGGGTACTGTGTCTCAGAAAAGAACATGATCTGCAGAAGATAACAGCTATCTCTTATCAGCTGTCTTTCGTGTGTATTTTCTGGGAAAATGCTTTAAAGTCTCTTGTCTCACAGCTTATCAAGACTTAACCAAAATTAGTGTTACCTTTTTCACAAAGCAGCAATATCTCTTCAGTGTCCTGGAGGTTGGTGGGCAGGTATGTTTTGGTTTATTTTTACCCAGCAGAGTTAATGTATTTTTTTATATGTAAAAATTTCAGTATTCCTGATTTTTTTGTTGGTTTTTTGTTGTTTTGTTTTTTTTTTTTTAATGGGTACTCGATATCCCTTAGCCCTTCCAAGGAAATATGTATGGGTTTTTTTTCATGGCATTTGCATCATTTTAATAGTAGATTTTTTGTGTGTGTGTGTTTGTTTTGGTTTTCTTTGTTTACTGAGGTGCATAGGAAGATCCATTTGAACAGCAGTAAGTACTTTTTTACTGTGAGGGTGACTGAGACCTGGCTGAGCTTGCCCAGAGAATGTGTGGAGTCTCCATCTTTATAAGTACCTGAAGGTGTCTGGACATGGCCCTGGACAATCCAGCTCCAGGTGGCCCTTCTTGCGCTGGGGAGCTGGGCCAGATGACCTCCAGAGGTCCCTTGCAACATCACCCAGCTGTGGCTTTGTGATTGAGTCTATTTTTTTTTTTCCTAATTCAAACCAGGCCTTAGAATATCAGCAAATTCTTAAAAGGGTTTTTATTTCTACAGCCTATCCCTATCTTTGCTTCTGTTTTGGGGATTGGTTTGTTTGTTTGTTATTTTAGGCACCTGTAGTTATCTAAGGGCATTAAAAAGGAGCTTAGCAACATTTGTATCTGTAATAGCAGTGGATCGAATCAAACCACTGTCCGCCAGTGCTTGTGGTTGGATTATTATGTTGGCACTAAAACCCAGGGCCCTGCAGGTCTCATTTCAGATGTATTTCTAATGAGGATATTGAATGACTGGTGTGACAATAATGTAAATGACTGCTGGTGCCTTCTACTTTAACTGAAAAGTGAGAGCAAGTGAGAGCTTTGAAAGAAGGTTTCCTTGGCATATGAGTGAAAGCTGAGGTTTTTTATTCAATTCAAACTCCTGTAATCAGAAGTAGGAAAGCTTATTAGCTGTGTTTTTAGATTAAACAAAACCTTTAGGTTGTGATGTTCTTTCTTTAACTTGAATTTGTGGGATGAAGAATTTAAATGAAAATTTCTGAAGTTGAAGATTGATTGAGTTAAAGTATGTAGCATGAAATCAATCCTGTCAAATTGTAGGGAAGTAAGTGAGACATTTATAAACACTGTTAATGTTTTAGAAATCTAGTTTTGTGCAAATGTATTTTGAATTCTTTACAAATGAGATAACAGTAGGTCTAAATGACAAATTAAAGATTTAAAAAATAATCAGCATGCCTCTCTTGTAGTAATGGATTTATGGAGGTAGCATGCTTAAGTTGCATTTGTAATTAAGGTTTTTCCATCATTAGAATAGAAATGTGTTCCTGTTGAGCAGTATCTTTTTATGTGATTTATGTGGATTGAATGAGTGGCAAAACTCCACTACTTTAATCTGTTATGTGGCTAAAAGTCAGTATTAGGATTGGATTCCTAGAGGGTCATGCTGAAAGGTTAAATACATTTGTCTGTTTTCTTAGTCTTCAAATTTCCATATTCTTTACAAGTAACAAACAAATCCATGTCCTGTGGGACTGTACAATGACAGCTTAGCAACTTGGCTTCATTAGTAATGAAGCCATACTGCTGTTAATTTCAAAACTCTAAATACTGAAATGGGTGGGCTGTACGTGGAGTGCTTAACAACAGACTAGTACCTAAGGGAAACTTCTGAAGCTGTAATTTCTTTGCATAAGTTCATAGTCCTGAAAAATTTACCTATATGCATTGATAAGCCTCTAACTTCTTCTGTTTTTAAAAACAGTACAAATGTCCTGGGTTATGAGACAGACTACAAATGGTATTAAAAATGACCTAGACTACAATTTTAGGTAATTGACTGAGTGACCATTAGCTGCTGAAAAAAAAAGGCTGATAATAAGGTGGTCCCTTTCAGGAATTTGGTTCTGCATGAAGCTCAGCTTTTCTCAACTGGAGTACTCCCGAAAGTGTGTCATGGAACATGTTTCTGTAGGAACTCTCTTGACATCAAATATGGTTCCATCCTTAGCTCTTTATGTGATGATGATATATGTGGTATGGTGAATGTCTGTGGATAGGCAATAGCTTCCATTGACACGGACCCTTTTATTCCTGTGCATCCTTACAGGAAAAATCTGGAAGGTGAAGTTGCCCCAACCCACCCTACAATTCCTATTCCTGACTTAGAGTCGCAAGCCCTATTTAACAAGCAATTTAGGATTGTTAACTAGTAATTTTCTTTTGTAGTTAGTTTAAAAATAGTTAAAAAGCTTAAATGAGCCTTTTTAAAAAAACGTTATTTCTACATTATACATCTTACAGTCATTCGGTAGGCTAGTAGATTTTATTTCTGACATGTGTTGTAAATGCCTACTTTCTTCTAGGAGAGTCTTTCTTGTCCTGAGGAGCTCTGTCTTGGGCTTTGGTTGGTTGTTGGTTTTTTTGTCAGACATACCTAGGGAATTCAGGAAGCTCATTTTTAAGAGAGACTCTAAAAGGACTGTGTCTAACTCTGACAGACTGTCAGGAGCTCTTTCCATCTGTATCAAATCCAGCTTTGTAAAGTGCTGTAAAGGGGTCACACTGAACAAATCAGAACTGTGTCTGAGACTTCATGCTATTAACCATGCATGTTCCTCATGGTATTTTCAAATCTTTTGAGCCATCACTAGGTCCTGCCTGAAGAAGGAAATGTTAAGTGTGCCATGTAGAGCTGAAACTGTTTCATAGGATCACAGAATATGCTGGGTTAGACAGGACCCATTGGGATCAGAGTCCCACTTCTGGCCCTGTGCAGGACACCCCACGAGTCACACTGTGTGCCTGAGAGCATTGTCCAAATGCTTCTTGAGCTCTGTTCAGGCTTGGTGCTGTGATCACTTCCCTGGGGAGCCTGTTCCAGAGCCCAACCACCCTCTGGGTGAAGAATCTTTTCCTGATACCCAACCTGAACCTCCCTTGACACAGCTTCAGGCCATTCCCTTGACTCCTATCTCTGGTCACAGCAGAGCAGAGATCAGTGTCTGTCCCTCCTCTTCCCCTCAAGAGGAAGTTGTAACTGCAGTGAGGCTCCCTTCAGTCTCCTCCAGGCTGAACAGACCAAGTGCCCTCAACCACTCCTCCTAAGGTTATTTTGTCCCTGGCACCACCTAAGAAGGCTTTTACCACACTGCTGAAAGAGATCAGAAATCTGCACCCAGAGCTATATCTGAAGGCTTGGAGGGAGTACCCCAACAAGACATGGGCTTATGGGACTGAAGATTTAGATGCAATGTAAGACAGAGTGGCAGGGAGTGATGTTCCAGGGTGACAGCAGAGAGGAAGAAAAGTCCATAAGCATTTGTAAAATAGCCTGCAAGTAATGTATTGTGGAAACATATCATAATTATTTTTCATTATTACTCTGAGGGTAAATGAAAAATTAAAATGGAGCTGGGTTTTTTTAAGTACAGTTGTGAACCCTCTAGGCATTCATATACCCCTGATCTCTCATCTTTTTTGTTTGAGTAGCTTGGGTGGAACCTTGAACATCCCAGTATAGTTGGGAAGCTGAATGTACAGGAACTTCTCCGTCCTTAGTCAGAGAGGCTCACAATCTGTCAAATCTGAAGCAGATTATTTTGGAGTCTTTCAGGATGGTCCTTTTCTTCAGAGTAGAGGGATGACCTAGAAAGTGCAAGGGCTTTGTCTGTAACACTGTCCTGGAGGCACTCCCTTACTCACGTGGATATCCTTGAGGAGGGCCCCCTTGTTGGTGGTTATGTGGTCCTTCCTGCTCACAGCATATCCCGCCCTTTGCTTGCCATCATGGACATGCACTCTGGCCCCTCTCAGTCCTGGTTCAAGGCTCTCCTTACCAACCTGGGAAGTCTGTTGGCACAGATAATTTTGCCTCATTTAGGCAAATGGATCCTTCCTTGTCCAAGCAATTCTTGGTGCCGACATCAGCTGCAACCATGGAGGATGAATAAGTATTGTTTAACTTCATTAAAACACCTGTCGTGTTGTCTAAATATATCTAATTTAATGAAACAAAATTACATGCTTTATGAAAATCCTGCATGACATTTAAGAAATTAGGTAAGAGAACTTTCTTTGGAGGCTAATTAGAGGCTAAAATACTTTTCTGAATTTGAATAAATGTTGCTTTGATAGACAATCACTTAGTCATAATGAAAGAACAGTTTTAAAGCAGTTCAAACCACTTATAAAGATTTTTTGATGGACCCAACATCCACACACAATCTATTTATTTCCAAGCCTAGCATGTCGTCTCATCTCCTATAAAATATCAGGATAATTTTAGCGGGTATTACCTGTATCTAGTCAGAGATAGCCTTGTTCTGTTTAGTGTAGCTATTGCAAAATGTCTATGGTTCTTCAAGAAAAAAGGCTGTATTGTTCAGTAGAAGGCCTTTTTCTTTTAAGAATACTCATCAGGTAGCAAGTATGTTCTGCATCTGTTTTTCTCTTTAGCACTCGCTTGTCTTCTCCCAGGCCTTCCTTTTTCCCCAAGCACACATAAATCATGGTTATTACTTAAGTGATACTGATCAGGAGAACCTTAGAACTAAGTTTTAGGTCTTGTTTTCTGCTTTTTATTTAAAAAAAATGAAACAAAAAGGGGGAGGAAGATGTGATTCTCAGGAAGTTTGTCGTCATCTCGGATAGTGCACTGAGTTTATCTGCTGCTTAAAAAACGTTTAATCTTTGGAGTATTAGTTTTATTTCTTTTTCTTATTTACAGACATACTTGATGTTTTTGAAAAACTGTCTTCTCTACTGATTCTGAGAATTACTCCCTGATTTCTCCAGGGCTTCTAGTTATATGGCTATGAGAGTAACTTTTCTTGGAGATGGGACAGTACTTCTGTTTCTATCACTTCAAGATTGAAAGACATGCTTATATATTTGAAAGATAACTTTTAACACTGTAGTTTTAAACCTGATGTGGAAGATGGTATGGTTATTTTTCCCTACTCTGGTATAGATTTTGCTGTTATTCAGAGGAAAACTTCTGTGCTCTGGTTTAAACCTTGACTGGGTTCTAACTTGTTTGACTAAACAGGAAACCTTGGTTTATTAGTAATTAATTTCAGTTGTTTACTGTTCTTGTCATTTTATTTTTTCTGGTGAAAAAAATAAATGATTATGTTTTGCTGATGTGTTAAACCTGTTCAGTTTGGGAAACAAAGCAAAGTAAAGCTTTCCTGTCTAAATGTTTGTTCATTCCACTGAAACAAATGCTGTTGTTTTCTCTATGGAGAATATACTTGTCTATATGCATTTAAATATTTAATAACTGAACACATATTTTGGAAATAGTGAACAATGCTTGTCATATTCTTTCTTAATTAGAAGTGGTTTTGTTTGTGGTTTCTGATAGTTAGCTTTTGATACAGTTGCAGCTGTCTTATTAGGCAAAGCTACCTTTGCATCTTATATAGTTAAGTACATAGTTAACTTACAGTTAACTTAGAGTTAAGTACAAAATATTAATCAAGCAGAGATTTATTTAGTGCTTTGGAATAAAAAAAGATCATAAAAGTTAATGAGGCAAAATTTGTTTGAGTACCACATTCTTCAAGGGGTTTTAGGTGCTGTGGATCTTGTTTCTTCATGAAGTGAAACCAGGGATCCCTGCTTCTTTATTTGTTTTAGGTGTTCAGTTTTGAACGAGTTAGAAATAAAGTAACTCCATGGGTGGGCTGTGAGCCGTGGTGCTTCTCTAGGAACTGTCTCTGTATTTGGTTTCTCTGGAGCGTTAGGAGATGCCTGGGCCGTACCGACATTTTTCACAGCTACTTATCACACGGACATTGTATTCCTACTGCTTCTGGGAACACACAACACTTCTGGGAAGTGGGGTCAGAGCCGGGTCAGTTACCTTCTGTGCACTCAAGTGTTCAACTTCATTGTTGAGCACTCGTTTCTGTGTTTCCAAGACGGTAAAACTATCTCCAACACAGAAATTTTTTGTGTATTGGGGGGGGAGGGGTTTGTTTAGTTTGTGTTGGTTTTTTACTTTTTTGTTTTGTTTTTTTTTATGGGTTGATTGGTTGGGTTTTTGTGTTTGGTTTTTTTTTTACTTTTGTTCAGTGCTTCAAGAGTATGTTTCATTGTTCTTTCTTTTATCCTAATACCAAAATAACTGTTTCCAAAGTAGACAAAATTTGCTTTAGTATAGCATAGTTTGTAATATATTTTGTAGAAAAACTAATAATTTCACAACTTAAAACAATTCTGGTTCTCCCATTCTCTTCAGTGAAGCTCACGACAAATACTTGAAATAGAAGTACTGTAGAATTTTAAGGATGTAATCGCTTCTGGAACCAAGGGAACATTGTCTTCAAATTTATTTTGAATTGCATCATCATCATCATCTGTGTTTTACTGTTATCTTTGCATTCCATGTCAAAGTGTGACAAAGATACACATAACTTTTTTGTGTTCAGCGTATTTCTGTTGCTGCCTTTTTTGTGTTACTGTTGTTTGTGAGGCAAAAGATTCTACCTTTTGTTGTCATGCAGACACATGTCACTGGATCTTTGTGTACACTGCTTCAGCCCTTGGAACCGTTCTCCCTTTGGTTTTGGTGCTCCATCCAATACTGATGTTATATACAGAAGCTATGAAAGTTGTATTACTGTCTGTCAGCTTTTCTGGGTGGAGTATGAACATTTAATTTCAGCATTTCTGAAGAAAAACAAAACCAAAACAACACAGAAGGGAAAACTTTGGCAGTTTGGGGATGTATTTCTGATGCTGTTAATATTTCATAAGAGCGTACATTTTGGAGAAATGTAACTTTGAATGTATTGTCTAAGTACAGCAAATACTCAGTAAAAGCTCTTTGAAACAAACTTATTAACTACTTGAATCTGATCACTCAAACTTCTCTAAATCAAGTCCATTGTCTTATGAAAAGACTAAATTGTGATTCTTCATTATTTGTGGCAAACAAGGCCTCCATCTTTCTTTCACTTATGCTTAGGGCATATGTGCCTTTTTGTCCAGCAATAGAAACCTTTTCTGAAAATCTTCCTTAATACAATCATTTTACAGCATCATGTGACTGTGGCTTAGCAGTGCTAAAGTCTACTTAAGACAATATCCTAACAAAGCTAATGAATAGGTTGCAAAAATGCAGAGGTTCAGAAATACTTAGATTAGTGAGTGGTGTTACTGGAACACAGTTTTTCCAGCCCATTTATTCCTCTGTGCCATGGAAAAGACTAGCTAATATGAATTACTAAAGCAGGTGACACAGTTATTTTCTTACTATATAATTGCAGAAATAAATAAATGAGATGGAAAAATATATCAGGTCTACTCTAGATAATTACAGATAGTTTTGCTTCAAGGCTGCTTGTTTTTCTCCTTGTGCAGAGTGAATGCACAAGGGGTGTTTGGTTTGGTTTGAGGTTTTTTTGTTGTTTGTTTTGTTTGTTTGTTCAGGTTTTTTGGTTTTTTTTTCGTTTTCTTTTCGGTGGGTTTCTTTTTTTTATTTGTTTGTTTTGGTTTGTTTTTTTGTGTATGCTTCTCTGGTATAGTGTTTTTATAGTGACTGTGCTCATTCTTTTCAGTCTGCTCTCAAATCTTCCTTTCTGTTCCTTCATGTCTGTTACCCCAGGATTCTGCAGAAAATGTGTGTTTTCAGAAGTCTTTGCATCAGCATATTAGTTTTGTATCCTGTCTCATTGGTTTCTAACGCTTGTATCATAGCTTGTTTCCACAGAAGCATCCTCACATCAGAAGGTACTCTTCAGAGGTTTTTAAATAAGGAATCTTTAAAAATACTTGATGTAATAAATAATAGTAAGGCTGTTCTTTGTATATTTATTTAATTTTAATCATTCCCTGTCTTAAATCACAATCTCATTTAATTAATTTGTGAGTTGGGGTAGGATTAGAATAGGGAATTTTGCAGTTTGATGAGTGCTCATCTGCAATTACAGTCTTTCAGTTTATATTGACTTGCAGTTCATGGGTGAGAGAATGTGTGTTGCTAGTCTTGCTTTTACAAGAAAAAAAGTTTAAAGAGTTTCACAGATGTTCGCTGTGCTGAGAAGTTCACACGTTTTTAGAAGTGTATGTTTGCTGGGGGGGAGGGGGCATGGCTGTACAGACGGGTTGCCAGGCAATTAATTCTTCCTACTTGGATTGCCTGCAATAGGAGACAATCCAGCTCTCATAAGCAGTGCAGTATTATTTGCAAAAGGAAACTACCCTATACCATTTTTCCTATTCTCCTCCTTCTTTCTTCTGTCTTCCCACCCTTCTTCCTCTGGTGTGCATTTCTGAGAAACTGCTCAGGATTGATATGATAGCAGAGCTGTCATTCTCTTTAACAAAAAAAAAAAAAAAGTCACTTTTATTCTAGGTATTTTAATAGAGTCCCATTAAGGATGTATTGCTGACTGAAATATTGGCATGAAGGGCTCTCACTGAGCTGAGCCCAGGAATTAAGAAGTCAGGAAATGGGCTGCTGCATTGCTAAAGAACCTTGTGTGACACAGTATCTCCTGATTGGGGCGATCATTACTGCTATTATGACTCGACTTGCGTAGGAATTTTAAATTTCATCTGAATGTCAGTAATAACCCTCTTAGCAAATTATCCTGAATAAAATCACGAAGGCATTTTATATAATAGGTGTTGAATTACTGGATAGATTTGCTAATTAAATACTCTTTGTTCTGCTGCAGTTGACATTACA
The DNA here is from genome assembly GCF_041296385.1 of Aphelocoma coerulescens. NCBI lineage: Eukaryota > Metazoa > Chordata > Aves > Passeriformes > Corvidae > Aphelocoma > Aphelocoma coerulescens. The sequence continues at coordinate 13,356,297 of NC_091013.1, read as the reverse complement.
GGGTAAGATCTTGAACAATTATTCTCAACAGCTGTACTTTGTTAAGGGAAAAATTAACTACAAAGTTTATTTTTTTCCTACACTTGAAATTGGCAGATTTTTGAAATGTGCTTGAAAAAATTCCATCATCCAGTTGGTAATGAGAGGATAAATATGCAGGTGTTGCTGTGAAATCAGATAACTACTGACTGCCTTATTAATGAATTTAGCAATACTTTATAACCTTCTGTTTTGTAGCTGTTGGCACTTACAAGTGATCTCCTGTCAGAATGGGTGGCACTAGCATATGCCAGTCACTTGATGAAGCCAACTTGTCTGTGACCCTCTTGTTGTGATTACCTACACCCACTGCTGTCCTCAGGGACAATTGACAAATGGTTTTTGCACAGCCAGATAATTTTTTTAGTAGGGGGAATTCCTTTTTTTTAAAAAAAAGTTATCTTTCTCATTATTAATAGAATTATTTCAGAGAGTGAAGTAGAAAATGCCAGAGATTATCAAGGGAAAAATGATAGACCTTCTTTTTCTTTTCAGTGTAAACTCTTCTTTTTGGTCCAATTTTTCAATTTTGTTTCAGGGACTCCTGCTTGTTTTTGGAGTACTAAGGGAGAGGTATAACCTTTCTTTCCAGGAGTTAGCTTATAAGTGAGAGGAAGGGTTGTGGGGTGGTGAATATGGTGGAATTTTGACTACTTTATATAAAATTTGATGTCATGTACCAGTGATGTGTCTTTAGAATAATTTCAAAGCTCCATTAAAAGGTGGTGGGGTTGAATGTCTGAATCACTCACTAGGAGATGAATAGGAGTGGAATACCTTTTTTTAAAGCTTCCAATTAAAATGGAATTGTGTGCGTCTGATTCCAGATAGGTACAGCCTAGCAGGAATCTGCATTGAAGGCTCACCATTTTCCTGTTTTATAAAGAAGACTAAGGACAGCTGAGCTTTCTGCAGTTTTGGACTTCAGTATCACATTGTCTGAGTGCCTAGTTGGAAGCATCAGTGGATGGTCTTTAAATCAACTGGATGTTTTGAACTTGACCCAGAGTGTGTAAATCCATAGATATCCATATGTGCTTGGGGAATAACCATGATAAGAACATTTGTTGTGAGTCAGCTGTGTCAAAGTTACATCATAGTCTGGAACTGAACCTGTCCTTAAGGGGAATACAGCTTTCAGTGCATAACTGAAAACAAACTGAAAAAGCATCAGACTTTCACTGTGGTTGTATAAAGGTTCTGAAATACTAAAGAAACGTGCCATTAGTGTTAAAGGAATGACAGTGTTGTCATCCTGTTTGTTGTGTAGAAGTGGAGATTCACCTATTTCAGAATTCCTTGCTGCAATAGCCATAGTCAGCATCACGATAGTCAAGACTCTTGGCTTCTGTATAGACTCCTTGGCTTTATGAAAATAATGAGATTTCCATGAACATGATCTTATTTCCACTGAGCACAGACAGCTCTTGCCTGTTAGTCCCTTTTCTTTCCTCATCCCTGCTGATTTCTACTGCTCAGCTCCTTGTCACAGGCTTCTTGACTACGAGTCTTAATTCTACCTTTTGGCCAATATGGCCAAAGAGTATTGCAATTTAACATGTGAAAATAGTAAAACTGAGACAAGGTTGCTAAATATGATATAAGCTGTTGAAATAGTGTATTGCCTGACTGTCTTTAAAGTTCCAAATCGTTTGGGTTCACCTAATGTCCTGGGGTGACCTTATGATGTGTATCCCATATCGCTGCCTATGCCCAGAAATTAATTCCTGTGCCTTTCTGTGCCTCTAAACTGAGCCTGACAGGGGGAAAGAAAAAACTGAGCAAAACTTTTTCAAAGCAGTTTGCAGCTTGTTCAAGATCACACACAGATAGCAATTGGTTTTCTCCACTGCAGCAGGGGAGGGAGGAAGCACCCGGCTTGCTGCGCCCAGAACAGTTTTTTTGGCCAGTGGTTCAGCTGCTTTGTTCTCCGGAGAGAGACTGAGAGTTGAATTTTTCCTTCCCTGGAATTTCGGATTTTCTCCCTTTTCTACTGGACTGCTTGATTGCTGTAACATCAGAGCACATTGGGAGGACTTTCTACCAGGCACAGAGGGCCTGGCCCTGGGCCAAGCCCCAGCTCTGAGGAGACCAAAGGGAGCACTCTAACACTTTCCCAGGTTTTTTCTCCACAGTGAGAGATTTTACCATTTAACATTATTTTCCTTTCCCGTGTGTTTGCTAAATAAATAGTTTTATCTTCTTCACTTTCCTTCGAGGAAAATTTATTTTTTCCCGAACCTGGTGGGGGAGGGGTGGTTGTGCCTTCTCTCAGAGGATGTATTTCTAAATTTGGCCAAACCGGTACACCTAACAAGACTCTGATCTATCATTGCTGTAACATGTGGTTCAGATTAATCCTCAAGAAAATTTAAAGTATAAATATATATGACTAGTAGGATTAGCTCAAGAAAAACTGAGGTTTATGCTGAGTGGCATTGGTAAGGACTGAAACCAGGGAAGTGGAATCTGGAGCTATGTGCCAGAGCACCAGGATGTTGCTAAGAAGGAAATGGGGAATACAGTGGAACTGTGGCCAAGTGACTGAAGGAGTGGACCAGATGTTGGTTCTCATGCAGCTGTGCGGAATTCACCAACCTCTTCCTGCGGCTGCAACTACACATCTTTTTCGTTAAGCTCATTTGATTGTCCCTTTTCTGTGCTACAGCTGTACCTGTGGCTTCAGATGATGTGCTCTCCCCACCTTCCACTGTGCTGAGCACTTAGAGAAGGAAGCAGGAGCCTAGTCACATGAGGTCTCTACAGCTATTTCTCAGGTTCAGAGAGGTGCTATTCAGAGCATTTGGGGAGCTTGGGATGCACTCTTGGCTGAGGAACAAGCGTGGTTACACACAGATTTGCCCATTGATTCAACATCTGTATCCTGTCTCTATCCCAGCTCCTTGTCCCAGTTCTGGTTTCTGTAAGGAGTTTGCTTTTTGATGATGTATTTTGAGATCACAAGGGTAATCAACCTTTTGACTAAGTCTTGTTAAGTGAGCACCATCCAGGCTGGACTGAAAAAGACAGGATGCTTTTGGGGAAAAATTCAGTAACATCAAGAGATAAGATGATGGATATGAAGGCGACAACGGACCTAAATTACTGAAAGAGACTTAATTCTGGCACTTGCTGATTAGGTTGTGTTTAAGCCATCTGATTCAGTGTTCTTTTTTTCCTAAGGTAGAATGTGTGCATGCACATGCAATTTTGAGATTTGTTTTAATCTTGTTTTAGGGGAGTTAATAATAGCATTAATACAAGGTCAAACGAGAATTTACTCATGTAATAGGAGTATTGAGGTGACTGTGTGTTGCCAGGAGAGAGGTGGTTTGCTTTGTTTTGAAAGGTGAGAGCATTTGGAGTTAGCAACCTAATGGATATGTTTGCATGTGTTAGCCTGTAATTATATCATACGCTAATCTTTGATTATTTTTTTTAATTTCAGATTTTGATGCATACCAAGGAGATGGTGCAGAAGGTAATGCTGAGCATTTTCATTAAACAACAACAGTTAAAGAGCACACCTGGTGAAATTTTTTTATTCAAGGAGAACTGTAACCCAAACAGACCTGAAATCACTTCTTAGGATGCCTGGTTTACAAATGTAATCCTTCCTGATGGATTATAGCTTTTTTCTTTTCCTACCACAGATATGATCTGGACCCTGCTTGAAGCCTATGTGGGACTGTTTCAAGCAAATTAGCAACAGTGCTAATTAGAGTTTACTCATAGACCTGTTACACCATGTGTTCTAGCAGCTAGTTATGGTTTATTTTTTGGCATCCTTTAAACTCTGTCATGGGGTGGTTTTTTGACTCTGTGGAGTTTAACATGGACATTGCCATGTTGCAGTTTTTACAGCTGCATTGATTTTCCACCACTGTAAATGTCAGGTTTTCTTTTTTTTTTTTTCAAATTAATATCATGCAACGAGATGTATCTGCCAGTTTTTTTTCTATTGTAACATTTACTGGTGTTGGCAGTTTTTCTTTTCACCTTTTTTCTTGCTATGCCTTTCATATGCACCTCAGGCTTTTTTATGTTCCTCAGTTTGTCTAAAATTTGCTCCATTATCCCAGAGTATTATGGAAGTATGGCTGGTGTTTGAATACAGTCTTCTCCAAGTAAGGCATTCAAATTGTTACAAGAATGAGAATCAGAAATGATATGAGGGGCAGAGTGTCAGTCAAAGAGAAAAGGTTCAGTAAATATTTGTGTTCATATCTGGGTGTAATTGTTCAGTAGTTCAACCTGGGAATATAAAACTTGAGGGTCATAGTAGCTGGATCCTTATCCAAAAGGAGCATTCCTTGAAAGATCTGCTGCCTGGGGAGGATGAGCACAGGTGGTTGGATTAGCAGAAGTTAAAAGATGGGAGTGGGAAGGTGGAAATATGAAGCCATCTGCATAATCTGAAAAAGTTTAAGAAGAGCGGCCTGATCTGGATAGTGCTGTGGTATTCTCAGTTGCTGTCATCCACTAGCCAATGCTTTCACTGGATTTGCTTGAAATAGAGAATCTAAGTTCTTTTTTTCTTTTTTTTTCCCCAGTACTATTGTACTGGCTGCAAATGGGATGTGATATCTGACTGTGGCATTACCTTTCAAACACTTTGGCTAAATGCCTTATCTGAATTTGTCCAGCAGTCTTTGAGTGGAAGTGATCTTCTTGTGTCGTAGCAGTCCAAAGTTATTTCTGATCAGAGTTCCTGCTGTTTCTCAAGATCAGACTTGTTCACTGACTTCTTTTTCTAGTATTCATTTAGTAAAATTTTACCTAATTATATTATGTGCATAACTGGACAGTGATCTTTTAAACATATCACTGGCTTAAGTTTCTTTATTCTCTTTAAATTAAAATGTTTTAATGAAATGTACAGACCTATCAGTAAAAATCTATTTTACGTTTTCCTGCTAGTATGCTTTTTAGTGTTTAAGGGACAGTATATTTATGATATTTTTGAACCTTGAAAGTTATGTGGGACTTGTAGAAGATGGAGTGGTTCTCTTTTGTTTTTCAAAGCAATTCTTTTCATTTAGATGAACCTAGAAGTGATTTATGGAGACACAGATTCCATTATGATAAACACTAATAGCACCAATTTGGATGAGGTCTTCAAGCTGGGGAATAAGGTGAGGAACTTTTTCTTTTTAAAGCTTTCCTACATAGGTGTTTTTACTCTGAGTAGAGAAGATGGTATTAAGAGAGGATTCCATGGCATAAGCAGAGAATATTCCATGAGAAAGAACTTCACAATGTATGGAATCTATAAAGTAGTAAAATCTCGGAGTGCTCTTTTTCAGGTGTGGCTATTCTGTGCATTTTTAAAAGTGATTTCATTGCATAACAAGTTTTATTTACTAATCCTAAAAATAGCAGGAGATTCTCAATATTTGGTGAGCCGAAATGTAAGGTACAATTTCTCCTCCACATTATTTTCAATTACAACATGAACAGTTCGGACTTTTTTTTTCACGAGGGATATCTCTCAGTTTAGTTCTGTTTAGTTATGTAATTTGTATGACACTTAAGATGTTACCAGATTTCCAGTGGTAAGTTCAAATACTAATTTCCATGGTATACCAGATATAGAAGAGATCTCATCGATTAGGAGCTGGCAGTAGATGATGTGGAAGTTTCGTGGCTCTCTGAAATTGTGGAAGAGAAGTGAGAAATGTGTAAGAACTTTCTAAAGAAAAGATGTAAATGAAGCTGTTTTTGAGAGAGGAAAGAAATTGTGATGAAAATGATAGCCATGGAAACTCTAAAAAACCAAAGAAAGCGTAGATGTTTTATTCAGTATAGTAATTTAAACAATTGAAACAAAAGTAATTTAATTTTAAGGCAGGGAGGGATTCTGGGGTTTTTTAGAATACTTCTACCTTCATGCTAGTGGGTACATTTAGAAGTAGATGGGTTCAGGAGCAGAAAATGGGATAGTATCTTGATGTCATAACTGAGTAGCAGGAGGGCTGCTGGCATGGTAGAAAGCAGTCTTTCTTGTTTGTTTGCCACACAAGATTATATAGAATTTCAAGTGTATATACAGTAGTGTATGAGAAAGCTTAATCTTACTCCAGTAGAGTGTATGTGGTTCCATTCTGGTTTGGTTTTTGTCCCTGTGCTCCCATTTGGTGGCTAAACATTACAGAGGATAGTTAAATAATAATAACTTTTATGAAATCTGACAGGATAAGCATAATAAGTTAAATACTTCTGAATTAAGAGTCAGGTTTTCTGAGAGAATTGGTAAGTGTTTGAACTTGTCAGCTGCTTAATGAGAGTAAAATCTTAAGCTTTTTAAATTCATTGTAGTTCTGTGTTATGTATCAGTTGAGGGGTTTTTTTAATTAAAAAAAAGGATGGAAAGATATGTTTTGATTAAAATCAAGTACAAAATACGAAAACTGTAAAAGTAAGTAAACTTATACCTGTAAACCAGCACAATCAAACCTAGCATCAAAATTGCAGAAGTTGTGGCTTTCAATAGTCTTTCTGTGGCAGAAAAAAGTGTTTAATATCTGTCTCATTTCACATGTTTCTCATTTGTTTGTTTGTTTATTCTCAAGAAGGTGACAGTTGCTTTTTTTGTAAACACTTTGATCATTTACATTTTGCTTGTTTTGAGTAATTCCTATTAAAAAAAAAAAATCAGGATAAAGAATTGTCTGTTTTGATGAGGAACACTTAAGAAATGTCTCTGCTCCACTGCATAATAATTTCGTTCCCAAAGTCTCATGTTCAGAGGTGAGGATTATTTCTATTGCTCTCACTGTATTCTTGTTTTAATGTAGACTGTATGGAAGGCACACAGGTTTAATGCAAACAATTACAGTGAGAGCAGTTAGTGAGTGTACCCTGTTCTGATGTAAAGTGTGAATTTATGGGTTGTCTTCAGCAGTGAAGCATTCTTCCCAGAGATTAATTTTGGTTTTTATTGGAGGAAATTCTCTCACATCCTTTCTGAATTCCCCCATCTAACATGTGTGTTCTCTCCCACCCTTAACCCTCCATTATTTATATCCATTCCCTTTTTTGTCATTAGTCAGCAGAATTTATTTCTCATTTTCTGTGCATCCTTGTGAATCAGATTTGCCAGAACATTCCATAATGAACTGTTGCTGGTTTTTGAGCACTTGTTTAGTATGATATAAAAAAGAAAAATTGAAAATACTTTAAAAATTGCCGAAAAACATTCAGAGGAATTGTTTGACTGTTTTAACAAAGAAAGTATGAACCTCTTAGCAAAATGGTTTTGCCTCATGATGTCCTTCAAAACTTAGAAATATACGGGAGGTATCAAAGTAATGGTAATTCCTACAATAGAAAAAACAGAGATCCAAGTGAGAAAAATGAAGTACACACACGTATGTATACACAGAAATGGAAAATGTGTAAGGAGGGTTTTGGTTAAAATGGTAATTTGGGTTCAAAGGTGGATAGAAAAACAGTGAGATTTTATGCTAAATGTACTGTTCTTGATGAGGGCATCTGTTAGATGGCAAAAGAACTCGAATCCATATCAAACTTCAGTGAGACATGAGAAAAGGATAGTTCATAGTTGGTGGTAAGAGTGAATGTGGAAATACTGAAAATCAACTGGGAAACTAAGTTGTAGGGGAAAGAAAGTAAAGAGTAGAACATGAAGACAGAACAGGACACCTGGCATATGCAGATACTGTCGAAGAATGTACATGTCTTGGTTTGAAAGACAGGTGTCTGCTAAGGAAGGCAGGAGCCTCCCTTGGCATGGAAAATGTAACCTCCTTTCCCTCTGAATTACTATAATTTTGAAATTAAGGGGCTAATTATATGAGAAATAGGAATAGCAGTTCTTTACTAGTATATGTAACGAGGCAATAGTACAGAAACACTGGCTTAACCTGACAGTCAGGAAAGGACCTGACGCCCTGCCGGGCAGGGTGGTGGTAGCAGTCCCATTAAGTGGTGGCTGCATCCTCTTTGAAGTGGTTCTGGTGAAGTGGTGATCTTGTAGAGGGGTCTGACCCTCCTCTGAACATCCAGTGGTGGTTATGTAGCTCTTGTCCTCTGGGAACCCAGTACGTAAGGGCTGGCTGTGGTGTTCCAAAGCTCAGATTATACCCAGGCAGGAATGCTTGGTTCCTCCCCCTGGGCGGGGCATCTCACAATGGATGATGTCATTTTATGAGTCATGCAGTGAGGCTGGATGGCCCATTAACAGAAGATATCCTCCAGAGGGAGTTATCAGGGATGTGTCATGGAAGAGATAAAGAACACTGCCCCACCTGGTTTTAACAGATGGTGATAAAATATATACTTTTGGTTACATCTTACATTGTTACCTAAGACAGTAAAGTAAAAACATATGAAGAGAGAAAAAAGAAAGAAGCAAGTGGGAAACTTTTAGCCAAGCCAGTAGGTGGGTGAGTAGGTACTGGAACCAAAGTTTGTTGTTTAAGGTTCATGCTTTTTGAGCTGTTGTGCTTCTGTCCCTTTACAATGGAGGTAAGAGATACTTGGTACTTACTATATTAAGACAACATATCAAGTGCTATTTGAAGCTTTTGTATATGGATAAAACATAGCCTGTGTGTAGAAAAACAGCACCTTTTCCTCTCAAGGAAATCAGGCTATGGAAAAGGTAGGTATATTGTGGGGAATGGTAAAAGAAACGCTTGCTTATGCATGTTTTTTGTGAACATGCACGCACAGAGCTCTGGTCTGCAGTCATAGTTCTTCTCCCCTCCCTGGTTTAGGGTGAGAGTGGGAAGAAAGAAAGGTGCCTTTGCAGGATAGCTTTTCTTTAAGGCTTTTTGCATTTTCTAAGTGACCATCTCTTATCTTTCCCTAGTAAGTTAGTCCCTGCTGTGGAATCCCTTGTTTGCTTAATTTATGTGAGAGGTTAGATGGAGTAGCTGTCCTAGTAAAATATGCTGGAGTCAGTTATCTCCAAGGTCCTCCAATCCCATGTTTCTTTACCTTGCATAATTTTGTTAAGGAGTTAGATATACCAAGGCATAGATACTGAAAAAGCCAATGGGTGAACTTTAATTTTAGTAGTAGCTCATAGTTACTAGTGTGTAATTAATTAATGATATCTGACCAGTCTTTAAAATGTGTATGCAAATACACAGTGTATAGTGTAACTTGTTTTAAAACTTAAGAACAATGCATTTAGAGATTGAAGTTAAATTTGTCCATAGTTAAGTTGTTGCATTTGTTTTTAATGTTGGTGCATTTGCAGATCAAAAGTGAAGTGAACAAGCTGTACAAATTGTTGGAAATCGATATTGATGGAATTTTTAAGTCCTTGCTGTTGTTAAAGAAGAAGAAATACGCTGCTCTGACTGTGGAACCAATAGGAGATGGGAAATATGTAACTAAGCAAGAACTGAAAGGGTTGGATATAGTCCGGAGAGACTGGTGTGATCTTGCAAAACAGACTGGAAAGTAAGTTTCTGTGTGGCATTGTCTACTTTGCTCTGTTTTAAACAGTACATGATTGATAAATGTTTGATACTGTGTGGTTGTTTTCTGAAGAGCACAGATTGGTAACTAACATCGGTGTTAGGACTTAGTTGATTTTTTTGTAGGAGATGGTAAATGTTACCTTCTGGCATTGGTAACAGGATATACCTGGGCAAGTCCAAATGTCTCCTAATTTCGCTGTCTGGTTTTGCATCTGCTGTGGAAGCTGTGCTTTTGAGTTGTCACAGTGTTGTAAATGCCATTTAATAAACCAGAGCTGAAATCTTGTGAAGATGGTAGATCCTGTCAGCATTTGGAGTCATAAGTTCTAGGTCAGATTTTTTTTTTTCCAAGATGAGTCAGGTAGCTGGTGGTCAGCACTTTCAGCACCCTCTAAAAAATCTGGAAGTGCACTGGATGCAGCCTGAGGATGTGATCCCTTTCCCCAAGACTGCTTCTCTTTCCTTTTGCAATGATACTATGCCATCCTTCTTTGATACTGTGATGGATACTGGATTGACTGTTTATTAATTGTCATTGCACAGGGCATTTTAATGCTTTAATTCAGTAGAAGTAATACATTTAGCACCATAGAAAGAAAATTGGAGAGAGTGGAGAGGTGGTCATCTGGGTGCTGACTCATATTGTGTACTGCCTCTTGAAAACTTAAAAAGCTCATGGTCCAAATGTATCCAAAAATGAATACTTGTCGCATCTGTGAAAATACACCACACGCTTACTGTTCTTAAGACTTGCATTTTCTAAGAAAAGATGCATCATAATAGAAGCAAATTTTTCCAAGTTAGGAATGTATTAGTAATTAAAGCTATACAAATGTTGGAGAGTGTTCTTTAGTGACTAACTCTTCTGCAGCTGGCACATCTTCCAACCACATTTTGCAGCAATAGGCAAGACGTCGCTTACTTGGTATGTTCTCTTCTCCCCCATCTTAAGATACCTGCTATGGAATAATAAATGGAAAAATGATATGGCAGCAGAAAACAGAAAGTTGGACTCAACCATTCCAAATCACTATTTAGCATTAGAACTATTAGCAATAATTGGCTTTTAGTAAAATAAGCAAATAAATAAAACCCAACATAAAATATACTGGCAATTTTCTATAAATTTTTCATTAGACTTCATCCTCAGGCTCTTTAATGTCTAGAGAAAACCTGGGACAAGAGCAGATTTGTGTCTATTGTGATGGTTTTGCTTCACATGTGTCAAGCTTTTCTTATTTTTTTGTACTGTTTTTGCAGCTATGTAATTGGTCAGATTCTTTCTGATCAGCCCCGAGATATAATCGTGGAAAATATTCAAAGGCGACTTATAGAAATTGGAGAAAATGTGGTCAGTGGTCAGATCCCAGCTAATCAGTTTGAAATAAACAAGGTAAATGATCTTGCAGCTCTTTTCTGTCTCAGAAAAACTTTACTGTTCCTGAATATATTGACTGCTGACAAAAATATTGTTATGTAGGGGGTGTTTCACCAATGAATTGGGTATTACATGCCCCTCTTATGCTTCTAATAGAAGAGATTCCTCAAATGTCCGTCCAAAGTCTTTCTTTCGCCATCTGGACATCTGTCTGCTCTGTAAGACTGTGTCACTCAGTTAAGAAATGTGTTCAGGTTGTCATATGAATGTAGAGAAACCACTGAATTTTATGGTTGACTTTAAAAAAGAATGTTCTGATGCAAATACTCTAAAAGCACTTAGTGTCCCAGTAAAAGATAAATATAGCAAAATGTTCACTTTAAATTCCTAAAGTTCCTCTGTTTTAATACTTCAGAATAAAAAGTATTTAACCATTAAGTCAAGTGTAGAAGTTGTTTCTAAGAATTGGGATGACAGTAAATATTTAAATGTAGCATTTTATTTTATTTAAAGGAAAAACTCATTGTGGAATCTCAGTAGTATGAGATACATGGAAATACTTAAATTCAGTTGTATCCTCTTGCTTAAGAGCTTGTTAAGTACACTTAGCTACATGATACACAGATTTACTGTATGACCTTAGCAGGAGCAGGAGTAACAGGGTAATCTCTGGCTCTGTTTTTGTATTTTGCATAATACTGTCATCTTCAGTTTAGTTTAATTTTAAAACAATTGCATTATGATCATAACTGTTTTGAACTCTAATGCATCTTTCAGATGGTAATTGTCAAAGCCTTCTTTTGTTTTATTAATAATACTTATAAAGTTTGAAGGAATGGTACCTAGGGCTTAACATATGGCAAATACATTTGTTACAGTTTTTTCGTCTTACTTTGTGTTTCAGATGTACTTGTGAATAGTAGAAGGATAAAGATAGCTACTATGTAATCTTGTCTTTTAAAGTTCTGAGCTGTCCATCACTGAAGTAACACATTTTTCTCACAGGTATGTTTCTGTTTTCCCTTTTGATATTTTAGGCATTGACCAAAGATCCCCAGGATTATCCTGACAAAAAAACCTTGCCACATGTGCATGTTGCCATGTGGATAAACTCTCATGGAGGCCGAAAGGTGAAGGCAGGAGACACAGTGTCATATATCATTTGTCAGGTAAAAATGTCTTTCTTTATAGCTAAATACTAGGTATTGTTTTGAGATGTGGCAAAGAAAACCAGCTCAGCTCCTGGGAAAATATGTTCTGGCATTTCTTTTTGGTGAGGTAGTCTTAAATTTTAAAATAGTTGGTTTTCTGTACTAAATTTAGTTTCATAGAACCATTGTGATCAGCTCAGCAACTATTTCCCTATAGTGGCTGGTAAAATTTCACTGAATTCCTTCATGTTTGGAGCTAGAACTTACTTCAAAGAAAATACCTAGTCTTCCTTTTAAGTAGAAGAAAATTCTGGTGGTAAGAACCTGTCATTGGTGGAAAGCTGATTGTTGTTGTTGGTTAAATAGTGTCATTGTTATTTCCAGTTTCAACCTGTGTCATTGGATCTGGCAGTACCTCTTATGTATAGACTGGGAAATTTGAGCCACTTTCTGGTTTCAGGTGTTTATCCTATAAATGCTTATCATTATTTCACAAATACATGCTCCACTTTGGTTCTGCAAATTAAAAAAAAAGTTGAGTTAGATGGACCAAGGGACCTCTTAGGCCAAGCTGATGAACTTGACAATGTGACTATTTCAGCTCCTTCATTATTTTAAAACTGAAAGATACTGTATTTGACTTAATTGAGAGTTCTTAGCCTGGCATCCTGAAGCTGCCAAGACTTTTGAGAGCTGGGCCACGGGTGCGGCTTGAGCAGTGGCACAATACAAGAGAAGAATATACTTGTTGAAAGAAGGGAGCTGAAGGAGTTGCATTGTAATTATTTTTGCAAAGCAGCTGGATGAGCTGAATAGTCCTAAATTAATTTTGTTCTGAATACTAAGTTGTCTGAAAGGAGTAGGAGGGACCAATGGCTTGCAGTCTGTCTTTATTAGTGATGGGTTTTCAGTCCATGGTTGCTGACCCTATTGAAACCAGTAGCTTGTCTTAAATGAAAAAATGAAGGTGTCGTGTATTAATGCATTAGTTTTATTTTGCTGAAAAAAACCCCAAAACCCGAAAACAAAAAAAGAGACTGTACTTAGAAAAAACAAAACCCCAGAACTGTTGTGGTACTTCCCCCCACCATGCCCCATCCCTCTAAGTGTTTATGTCTATTATGGAATCTCGCTAAAATACTGCTTTAAGTTTTGCTCTTAAGATTTTTGACACACATTAAAAATGAAATTTCCTAGTGCAGTTGAGGACTGGGAATATGATTGTACAGATTTAAATGAGTTACATTTTCCAAAAGAGTACTGTCGTCTTAGATTTGATACTTAATTCCTCCATGTATATATTGTTTTCAATTTAGTTATTGTCTTCCCAAATTAAATTGTTTTCTCCTTTTCTTCCTCTTTCAAGTTGGAGACTAATGTAATGTATATTTTAACCTCTAAGTGGTGTTTCTCTCTTGGCTTGAGACGTCACCATAGATTTCTTTCAATATTTCTTAATATTTGAGAATTTCCTCTTTCAAATCAACACTGCTGCCTGTGTTATTTATTCATATGCCAATGAGCGATGGTCCATTCTCTGACCATTCGTTCTATTTGTTTCTTTATAGAATTAAAAAATATAAATTTCCTAGCAAAACAGATATAGTTTTGATATCCACGACTTAGAATTTGCTTGTTGTGCAAAATGATAATGCTGGTTTAGTACAAAGTGAATCCAAAATGCATGCCCTCTGTGTATTTTTAACTGGGCTGATAGTTACAATGTGTTTTCATTGTGCATTTCAGAATTGACAGATGGGACTGTTTACTCTGTCTACTTGTACTGATTTGCACGTGTAGGCTGCAATAATACAAGCTGGTTTTGCATTCTTGAACTTGCTAGTTGATGCCAGCATCAGCAATGCAGTTTTTTTTACTACTGCTGGATTTGTATTGGATGCATAATAAATCAACCAAAAGAGTGTGTAACAATTTTGCATTAAAATAATGCATAATATTTGACACATAATGCTTTGTATAGACTTTTTTCACACTTTGTTTTGTATGTGTCTCCTGTCTTAGGATGGATCAGATCTCAGTGCCAGCCAGCGAGCATATGCTCTGGAACAGTTAAAAAAGCAAGAAAATCTTAAAATTGATACTCAGTACTACCTGTCACAGCAAATACATCCAGTAGTTGCTAGAATATGTGAGCCCATAGAGGGAATTGATTCTGTTCTTATTGCAACGTGGTTAGGTAAGTATTCTAAATTCAGTTTATTTAAAGAATTGCAAGATCCAAAATGAGAGGTCTTAATGTATGTTTCTCAGCAGAAATGCTTCCCCAGATCAGTCTTTTTACATTGAGCAATAGCTTGTGTTACACAGCCTGTAGAAAGCAGCGTGGACTCTTAAGTGTATTTATAACTTCTGCAGAATAGTGTTTTTTCAGAAGGTGATCACTAACATAAATTTAATCTTGCAATCCTTGTTCAGAGTTGCAAAAACCTGCTTTTCAGAAATGACAGTACTATTGCATGTCTTTGAGATTTGCTTAAGTTACTAAAGGGGTTCTGGGGTGTGTATCCAGAACTAACATTTTTCCAAAGAGAAATGCTGGCATCTCTGGCATTTCCCAGGAAAAAACCAGTCATAATTATAGTGAAAGAATACAAATTTTTACGAGGATGTAAGTTAAGACTTGATTGCTAGAACTGACCTAGTGGATAATAGAAACATGAAATCTTAGTAACAGTTTTAACTGCTTCATATGAAGGAGTTAAGTGGTCCCAAAACCAAGAAGTGCTGTCAAAAAAGAAACCAAACTAACGTTAGTGATAAACAGTCAACAGTTTTAATTCAAATGAGCAACAGGGAATTGCTCTTGTTAGAGTAGTTTTTCCTTTTAAAAGGATGTCTAATAATTAGAATTAGAGATTTTTCTGCCCAACTGTGATTGCCTCTTTCTTTGCTATTCCCTAGGCTTCTTACCTAAAAAAACTGAAAGGTTGAAAACTTGTTAACAGTTCTACTGGGTCTCTTATTGAAAATGCTATGCTCTGTGTGTGTATTCCTTTTAGTGTTGTTTCCTCCCCAGAAGTGATTAACCAACAGACTTGACTGATCTATTTGATAAACAGAAATTTTGTGATTTGTATCCCACATGTAGTTTGTTATTTTTAAAACTGTTACTCAAGGACATGAAAAAGTTGTTAATTTTGCTGGCTACAAAATTCTTGACAAGACTGCCTTTTCTCTAGGAGAACTTCTTGGAGAGTTGCACTGTATCAGTTTAATAGTCTGTTTATGCTATGCCCATGCCTACAGGAAGTTCAGACCTGCAGAAATTATTTTATTCAGAATATTGGAATGCTCAAGGGAAGAGCTGGTTGTCTGCATTTTGTGTTTAGGTAAAGGCCAAGATCCAGGATTTGGCCACTTAAAGTCATCTGGTAGCAGGTTGCCTTAGGACTCTTTACCTGTGTAACTGCATCTTGGTAGCTCCCTTAGGAACAGCTGATCAGCTTCCAGATTGTACTTAAAATGTGTGCAAGAAAGGTCCTGCCTTGTTGTTTCTCAGGAAGGGTGATGATAGCCATGAAGGATCTTAATCTCCCAAGGCAATTCTTGTAACATGCAGTGCTTTTCATCTCTATTTCTGAGTTGTTGAGAAGGGGTTGAAGACAGAAATTCTGCTTTTTCTGAGTCAGCAAAGGTGTTTCTTGGAGGCATTTGATGTTGCCATGTGTCCTCAACAGCTCTCATGCTTTGAGGAGGTGTCAGCCCTGCTCCACAAATGCAGGCTGACCATACAAATCATCCTGTTTATTATGTGGCATGGCCTTGGTATCCAACTTTCCCTTGATGTCAGAGTCGACTGTGTGGTATGCCTGGCTGAAAAGGTCAAGCATACTTGGTTAGGTTGAAGGGGTTTAAAATAGGCAGCAAACTTGTACTTCGTTTAGGTGAAAGACAGGAAAGATTTCTGAAGCTAGTTTATTTGGCAAAGATTGTTAGTCTTATAGAGTTAAGCTCAAATTCAGAGCTCTTATTCACAACAGGTTAGATTTTCAGAAGAGACTGGCTCCCTTCAGACACCTAAATTAACTACCCAGATCTTAAGAGCTCTGTGCTGCTTGATAGCACCTACTGTTTGCAAAAGCCTGTGCTGCTTTTTGCACTGTAGTACGTTCCAGATGAAAATTTATTTTATGGTCTATAATAGCATCATGCAGCTGAGCATTTTTTTAATAGTCCACAATTGTCAGTCTGAAAACCTGTATGTATCTATTACAATCTTAGATTTGAAGTGTGTTCAGTTTGACCTTTCTGTACAGTCAAATTTTATCACCATCCCTAGCTTTGTTTTCTTTGGAAAGCTTAAATTGAGCTTGAAGGTAAAGGCAGGTCTTTTTCAAGACTTCTGATCTGCTTAGTTTTTAATATATAGCACTTGATCAGAGTTGTACATAAGTTATTGCAAGCTGAAGTTATCTTACAGGGTTTTTTAATGGTACTGGAGGCATGGTCAAGTGGTTTTCTTTCGAGAAATCAAAAATCCTTTGCAAGATACAAAGGAGTACAAAATACTTGAGTCCAGCTTGCTAAAACAAGCAAGTATGGAAACTGTTTACTGTTCTTGGATGCTAAGTTGGGCTTTTTACTTAGTATTTTCATCATGCTATACATCCAAATGCCCATTGTTTTTCCCATCTTGTTGCAAAAAGGTGCATTTTCTGGTTCTGGATGATATATAAGCATCGTATCTGTGGACCAAAACTTTCTTGCATTCTCACTGTTTGTGTCTTCCTCCACTGATGAGATTTATTGTGTTACGTAGAATATGTGTCTGTGTAGGGAGAGTGGTTGTAGGAAAAAGATCTTGGCTGTATGTTTAACAGAATGTATAATAAGGCTTGTTTATAAGGTGAATGTTTTATGTCACCCTGCTAGTCTGAGTAGATAAAATTGAGCTCTGCTTGGGGAGCTTGGCTCACATCAAAGTGATGAAAAGTTCTTTGTTCTGTCTGTGCTCAAAGCAAGTAATTTTAAACTATTTTAGACACAGAAGAATGGGAGCAAATAATGCAACTTAAAAATTGCAGAGAACCCCTTAAATATCATCTTTATTCACTATGGAATCAAGTTGAAAACTGCCTTTTGTTTTGGGGCTTAGTAGGAGGTCTGCCTAGCCTTGGAGTGATGGAAGTTTATCGTTCTTAAAAAGGAGAACCTCATGGGCATACTCTTGCATTCACTCTCTTTGTCGTGAAGTTTCTGAGGAAAAGCAGCGACAAGATGAGAATTGTCTCTGTTTGTAAAACTGAATAAAGTGTGCAGTCTGATCAGTTATATAATTTAATAAATCTCATCTTCCTACATCTTGGAGACCTTACTTCATCCTTAACATACCTAGCTTTTAAACTGGAAGAAATGTATGGCAGAGCAATTATCTTACTGTATTTCAAATAAGGGGTTTTTATTAATATGTAAGTACTGCTTCTTGTCTCAAAGAAAAGTCACATCTTATTTGTGTGTTGTCAGGAATATGCAGACATTATGAAAGCAGAGTCATTTAACCGTGGGATTTTTGTAGCTGTTACTGTGTAATACTATTTGCTTCATGATGGAAGTTGATGACTGCTGTCCTAGACAGTGTCAGGATGTTCCGAAAGAGGTATGTGCTCCTGCCTTACAGAGGAATGTGCACATCGGTGCTCTGCAGGTTGCTTGGCATTTGGGCATTTCTTAGGAAGGCTGCCTGATTTTAGGGAGTCGTTACTGGGTCCTGATGAGGCTCGTCATTAAGAGTACTTACCAGTACTGCTCCTTGCTTTGATGCAGTGTCTATGTGTTAGCTGCTTCTTGTAAGGAAACACATCAGCACCGAATATATTGTCTTTTTATATTGTCCTTTATTATTATTATAATTGGAGAATTGTTTAATAGGTGTTTTTAATACAGTGTTCAGCAGCTGGTCAGTTTCCAGACAGAAACCAGGATAGATGCTCTCGTTGTGGCACACAGAACTTACCTCAGGTTCTGACTTTCCTGTTGTTTTCCTCACATTAGAGAGTGAAGTGAAAGGGCAGTGATGAAAACTAAGACTGAAGTCATGACGAAATTTCATGACGATACAATGACGAGCCCTAGAGCGTGTGAACTTCGCTGTTTGTGGTCTGGCTGGGTGTTCTTGAGATGCTCCAGAACTGCTCAAAAACTGAGAATTGCTAAAGCGCGTTGGGCGCTCTGAATGAATAAAAGAAACAGCAAAAATATGAATGAATACAAGAAACAGCGCTAAGATGAATGCACAAAAGCAGCAGTACCGATGTGAATGAACAACCGAGCAGCCCGGCCGGGCGGGCGGCCCCGGCCCCGCGGGCCCCGCTGCAGTGCGCGGCGCCGGCCGCGGGGTGGCAGCACCGGCTGCCGATTCCCGGCCCCTGCGCCGGGTCCCGGGGGAAAGGTGCGGGCGGAGCTCCCGCGCACCTGCGGCTGGAATGCGGCATCCCGGGAACTGCCCCGGCCCCCGCACGGCTGCCCGGCGCTCCCGCGGCGCCCCTGTGCCCGCCGCCGTGCGGGGGAAGGACGCGCACCAGCGGTCCGCAGAAATGTTGCTTTTAAAATAGTGCGTTTGGTAAAAATCTCTGACCGTTTTTTCAGGTTCTTGAGTGACCTGCTTTGCTTGCCAGTTAGTAAATGTTTTAATTATTTAATAATTCAGGAACAAGTCCCAGAATTCAGTTGTATTGATCACTTTGGTCACACTGCTTTCATCATTTCAACATTTGTAATGTTGCGGTGCTTTGTCCTGCGTCCAGCCTCGTAGTTTTGGTGAGGTGGGAAAGCTTACCTGCAGTGCAGGTAATTTAATTATAGCCCTGAAGACTTCTTGCTGCCAGAGTAAGTCAAAGTCCCTTTGTTGTTTTTTTTTTTTTTTGATGTAATAGGGGAAAAAAAAAAAAGAGTTCAAAGTTCACAGATTAGTCTCATCCTAGTCATTTAAAAATTACCAAAACCAGATATTATTTTTTTTCAACTGTCCAATCAGATAGCCCCTGTTTTGTGTACCAAGTAAAATAGCGTGACCAGTGTGACCTGGTCCGAGAGGATACCAGTTAGTGTGCTGAAATGGATTAATTGAGCCAACTAACTATTCCTGAAAGGAGATAATATATAAAATAGGTCCCAATTCCACAAGATAATTAAGGTAGGCGTGTTCTTTAAAAGCCTGATTTGTACTCCCTTTTATTTCACTGTGGCAGTTTGCACACCAAAAGTTAGGTGTATGCTTAATTCAGCACAATATTTTTTCTGTTGTTTTTCCAGCCAAAACAGCTAAGGAAGTTCAGAGATAGGTATGATTTAAATTCACACAATGATTTTTTTTTTTCTGTTAAATTAGTATTAAATGACCAATATTTACTGTCACTGTTTTTGACTCAGTGTTGGAACACTGTGGTTGTCTGAAGACCACCATTTGTCTCCTTTTGTCTTTTTTAGTGAGCTACTTTGCTCCATATTTGCCTTTTGGGAAACAACCAAAGATAAGTTTCTAGCTGAACTGTAATGGTATCTGTACCAGAAAGTTGCAATGATGTTTTTGCATTCCACTTCTGAACTCAGAGTAAACTGAGAAATTTTGTTTTCACCATTACTACCTTAGATTCAACCTACTGCTTGCTTTATTTTTTTACAAAATCTCAATACTGAACTTTCTAAACCTTTTATCTACTACCTGCGTGCTGCAGAACATACTCTCTGTTTTCTAAAACAGCAAATACATTACCAGCCCTTTTATTAAAAAAAAAAAAACAAACAAACCAAAAAAACGCCCAAAACCAAACCAGAAACAAACCCTTACAGCCTTTTTTGGGGGATACCATATGTATTAAGCTGTAAAATATGCTATTAGCAGTGTATTTTGCTTTGTATGCTCTTTTTTTTAATGAATAGTGGAGAACTATATTTAAAGTTTAGGAACCTCCTGGAGGTGAAGTGTTACCTTTATGCATTGTCATTTTTTTCTTTTGACAAAATTGGGAAGATTGAATAAATTTTAGTGGAACCCATATTCTATCAAGAACTAAATAAACTTATTTGGCAATGGAATTTTTCCTTGTCCTTGAATTTGTTTTAAGACTGCAACATAAAAATTCAGAATAGTGGTATTAAAGTGAGACATATCAATTCTTTTATGTAAGGACAATCTATATTTGCCTGTATAACACAACTGTTTTGTAAGTGCAATAGTACTTGTATCGTTTACCTGAACATTGTTCCCAAGCATTGTCTTTAAGTGTAACGGCAGTTATAAAAAGGTGAAGCTTTGCTTTCTATTTGTAGTCTTTGTTACATTTCTTACAGGAATTACTACATTTTTGGAACTGAAATTTATACAGGATATGGATTTATACATGGTAATCTGGTACTTGGCTTAATGTCTGTTAAAAATATTTTTTGAAGTGCTTCTCTGATCTTTTTGTTTTACTGGTAAAGTGAGCCATAGTTTTCTGAAGGTTTTCTCCTACATGCTCATTCGATTAAGTTTTTTTCCCCAACGTGTTTTTTATAAAGTTAACAAAAAACCCCTGTAAATGAGATGCATGGAGTTTTAAAATGTTGCACATGACAAAGGATGACAAAACTTGAGGATTTTTATTAAGTTTACTTTGGCAGTCTTATTCCTAGAACAGTGAACTTCGTGCTTGCTTGCTTATTTACTTATTTGTAGTTGAATCACTATTTCTGGGATCTCTTTTGTGTATTTATTTGTTTAAAATCTTGAGTTCTGGCAATCAAAAATAAAGCACTTTGTCTCCAGCGCTGTGGTTTTAAATGCTGCTGCTGAATTTTAACCACTGCATTAGATTGAAACCTCCATGCTGTTAACCACTGAGCCAAAATGAAATCGACCACTGCATTGAAATCAGAGTTGGCAGTTGTGTACGGACTTGAAGGAGTTGGTAATAGCAGTGCACCCGCGTTTCTTTAATGGGGTTTTTATTCTCTGTTTTTGGTTTTAATGGTGCCATTTTGATTTAAAGACTGTTTCTTAATAACGATGCACATTTTTATTGAAATATTTTCTATGTAACTTAAGAAGAAAATAACAATAAAGCTATCTGTTAGGAGTGGTTTCCTCAGAAACAAAATGTTCTCTTGCATACTCCCATGATAATGCAGTGTGCTTGTTTTATTTATAAAGCAATCTTGCGTAAGAAGATAAGTGAGATGATTTCTTCATGTCTCATGAACCTTTATTCATGGTTAAAAATTGTAGAATGTTTTTATGTTTTATAGAGGAAGTTTTGCTAAGGAGAGATTTTCAGCTTCTGAATTTACATTTTGTAACTTTCTTTTGAATCTGCTTCGCCAAGCATATGAAAAATAAGCCTGCTTGCATGCTTGACCTCTTAGTCTTTTGAAAATTTTGTTTCTTATTAATAGGACTGGATCCCTCCCAATTCAGAGTCCATCACCGTTACCATAAAGATGAGGAGAATGATGCCTTGGTTGGTGGCCCAGCTCAGCTCACTGATGAGGAGAAATATAAGGATTGTGAAAGATTCAAGTTTTGCTGCCTCAAATGCGGAACAGAAAATATTTATGACAATGTCTTTGATGGTTCGGTTAGTTGGATTTTTGTTTGTTTCATTTCTGTTCATTGGTGAGGGAGAAAAATGCTTGTAGGGAGAACAGCTTTTCAGATAGGATTCATATGATGTAGGAGAAGATACCATATTGTTTCAGTCCTGCTATTTATAGCTTTGGAGCAGATAATTGCTGATAGGATAGTGCTGAAATATTTTTCCCATTTTTACATTTCAGCTGCGTCGTCTCACAGAACTGTGAGATTATCTGGCTTCATTAATCTGTTTGCCCACAGTCGTGAGTGATTGTTGCTGTAACTTTTTAAAGGGATCCTTATCTTAACACCTTAGTAACTTGTAGTTCTCTATTTAATAAATTTTTTGTATAGCAATGACAGTTTCTTATCCTAAATCATATTAATTGGAACAAAGTGCTTTTTAAACTTGTGTTTATCTTGCTTCATCCCACCTCCCTACTTGACAGTAAGGTTTTTCTATGTTATCTTCCCTCTGTCTCTGTGAATTGAATAAAAAGTCATAGGGGTACATTCTTGTTGAGAAGTTCTGCCAAAAAATGTATCTCTGACCTTGGATCACAACTTGAAATAGGGCCAAGTATTTAACTCTACAGCATGTTATGTATGTATTAGTCATCAGCAAATTAGCGAGCTTCAGAGTAGTGAAAACCTTGAAACTGAAAGCAAATAAATCTTTTATCTAAATTAAAAGTAATTATTTTAAGTTAATTTGGACAAACAGCAGATGTTTTGCATTTTTTGAATCAAAATAAAGCAGTCTTTGGAAGCAGGTAAGAGGAAAAGACACACAAATCGAGTGATACTTTGTGAATCCTTGACTTTTGTTCCTTGCAGCTGTAAATAAGACAGTTAATTGCATGTAGACTTGACAAGTTGCAGATGGGCTAACAGGAGAGGAGTGGATGTCAAACTCCTTAAAAAATATATATATCCCCACCACCAAACAATGGAAGAAATCCTGAAACCAAGCCAAAAATTTCCTCTATTTCACCTGGAATTAATTAGTGTTGTGAGTGGGGGGTTAGCCAAGATGGCTCACAGCAGCTAAGTCTAACCTTGAAAGGAGGTTTTCTGAAAGCTGTATGACTGTCCAGCCTACCAGACTGTTGCTGTATTAGGGAGAATTCCACTAACTTAATTTCAGCTGTTCACACAACACTTCCAGGTTCTGAAATTTTAATGTCAGGTGTTCAGAAGGTTTTGAAAATAAGGGAATGAGATAGTGCAAAACCGTAAGAGCTATTCTTTGAACTAGGAGAAAATAAAAGATGATAATTTGATTCTTCTTTAATGAAGTTTGTCTCTGCAGCCCT
Organism: Aphelocoma coerulescens; assembly: GCF_041296385.1. Taxonomy (NCBI): domain Eukaryota; kingdom Metazoa; phylum Chordata; class Aves; order Passeriformes; family Corvidae; genus Aphelocoma; species Aphelocoma coerulescens. Next base: position 13,333,387 of record NC_091013.1, on the reverse strand, counting down.
GTTGGTAATTTCATAATTAGTATCTATAAGGTTGGTTTCAAAGTTCCGATCAGTGGACTGAGGCAGAACTTTGTCTCTGATAAAACAATAAACCTCATTTTTTCGGTGGACATAGGGGAGCATGATTTGTCCACAGATTATTTTTCTTTTACTCAACATCTCTCTTTGAATTACTGACTTTGTGGTGTGTTCTCTAAAAGAGCTTTCCTTAAGAAGAGAATGTGAAGGTATCTTGACCTGCAGTTTTCCCGTATGGGTGTGGCCAACCATGATGGGAAGAAAGAAGGCCCAGATATTATGGGCCCTTTAAGACTGTTACTTTTAAAATATGTATTATGTCTAAACTCCTGTGGTAACTTCTGCTACCATCATCTGTCCTAATGATGTTGTTTTTACACTTCTGTTTTCAGGGGCGATTTATTGAACCCAGCTTGCAGAGGTGCAGCAAGACAGAATGTGAAGAGCCTCCTTTCAGCTATGTGGTTCAAATGAACAACAAGTTACTACTGGATATTAGACGCTACCTCAGAAAATACTACAGTGTAAGTATGCAGAAAATACTCTGCCATATGAAATGAGTTTTTGAAGTAGTGCTGGGTTTTTAGTGACTGTCATGTTAACCTATTTTTTTGTATAGAGCAAGGTAGTAGCATACAGCATCAAACCCCAGCTTGATGAAAATAAAACAATCAGTGAATTAAAATCTTAATTTAGAATGTTTGTTTTCTCAGTTCAGGCTCAAGATAGTTAGATATATTTACATTTTTGTAACTGTGTGTGTCAGCATTATTACAGATGTAGTAGCTCTGTGTTTTCCAGATTCTTAGCCAGAGTGCATTATCTCAATGGTTTTAGGAAAATCTGTGGAGCTTATCAAATCAGTTTCTCATGTAATTGAAATATGATTCTCTTTCTTTAACTCAAATTGATGTATATTGTGTTACATTGTGAAAAGGAAACCCAAATGTATGTCTGTAAAGATTCTTTGAGGGACAATAGGAAGGGAAATACAAAGAATCTTTCTTAATAGTGATTGGGAAGGGAAAAAAAGAGGAGACGGATGGTTAATTCATTTGATATAATTCTCTTTTTTTGAGGGGTAGTGCAAGAAATCCAAAGTGCCAGTGGTAGTAGTTGGCTTTGTATGGAATTGTGGGGGGAAAAAAGTGTAGTATTTAAAATTCCTGTCTTCTCACTGTCCAACGTTAGGACAAAACCCACCATGCTTTTTAACTTATATCAATATGTTTTGCATTTCTAATGTGCTAGAAGGGCAGGAGAAATTCTTATTGCTAATAAGAATAAAAAGCAGTGTAATTTTTTGCTCTGTTCTGTTTTTACTTTGGTTGGTTGTTTTGTCTTTTAAGACCAAGCTATGAACCAAACTGAAATGTTTAAATATTGAACATTGTAATTTGCTTACATAAATCTATTAAGTATCTTACTACATGGTATATTTGATAAATAAGATAATGAAAAAGAAAATTTATTTGTCCGTGTAAGTAAAAGCTTCAGGGTTTTTTTTAGTACTGAGAATTTACTTTTAAACTAGTTAGCTATAATAAGGTTTAAAACCACTTTTTGACTGTGGAATACATTCAGACTCTGGAAATGTGAGATTAATTTCCAGATTGCACATTAATTTTCTTTTTATAAAAGGGCTTTTCATGGAGTTGGGCAAGTAAACTTTTTGTCCTGTTAGCTCCTAGAAAATTGGATGCTGAGACGTTTAGTTTATTCCTTTCATCCAGTACTTGTAGTGACTGTATAACAGCTGGAGTTGAAATTCATCAAATGGGTGTTTGCACTAATATATATAATCCTGTAAGCTATAAAGACACACCCAGAAGTATTATGGCAAAAACTGTCTGAACAAAACATTTAATGAAACTTTCAGGCTCTTATTAAACAATCTCATATTGTAATAATTGCATCTGAAAGGCACAGAAATACCAATTTGTACGGGTCAAATATATTGTGACTCCATTATAAATTTTTTTTAGATATTATTTTGTTTGTATATCCGTCAAATGGCACATAATACAAAAACATAAAATGCAAAAATGGTTTTTAACCTGTAAATAATGAGCTGCCTTTTATGAAGACAGCCCTATCAAGAGCCTTTCAGCCTGATCCACAGCTCACTGAGATGAATAAGTGTACTTTTTTTCACTGAGCTTTGAATCAGATTTTTTTTTTAGGTGTTTAAGTGTTCAAGATCTTGCTTGTTGTTTCCTTTAGTCTATTGAAATGCTTTTATATGTGGCTGTATAAAGTGGGGGGGGGGAGGCGGGAAGTGCCATAAAATCTAAAAGTAGAAAATCTTCTTGCCCTTTTTGGCACATGAAACTGTGTTAAATAAATACATACAATCATGATATACTACATTCCTTTAAAAAGATGCAAGTGTAAGTGTATAAATAGAATTTTGTAAGCCTGCTGCAATCCCATTGTTTTTGTAAATAACTCGCCTTTATATGAAAATATCTGCAATCGTTTTTTGCCATTAAACATTGAAATGTTTTATATTTGACTTCCAAAACCCATCTACCATTGCTCCAGTATTTACAGATTTCTTAATGGTATTAACAATATCAATTTTGATAATCTTACTCTTAAATGTAAATATATTTAAAAATTACATGGAAGGATTTTATTTCTTCTCAGAAATGCATTTATTCTATGAGAGATTGATCCTGTTGTGTGCTTTTTTTTTTTTTTTAATTCTGCTTCAGAAGAGCAAATAGATGAAAAGAGAGAGAAACGCTAGCTAATCTAAATTGGGAAATGAAGAGGGCTTTTTTAAGCATGAAAATTTCATCATCTTGTCAGCTGGCAGAATGCCTGCTGTGTGGATTCACAAAGGCTAAGAATTACACTTTCATGAAATTTTCCTCACTAACTGCCCTGGTTAATTTGAAAGATAACCCACTGTTCTAATTCATTCCTCAATTGGGCGGTGCAGGTTTTATCTTTGATCTGACAAAGCATTTGTGTTAATCGTTTTGGCCCTCTACTAGACACTCTTGGGATTGTGCTTTTACAATAAATGTGTCTGTGATAGCTCTTTAGTCTATTATACTTACAATAGATCCATAGAACTGGTAATTAATTCTGTACTGCTTTGGAAATGGGGAAGAATAGGTGTAGCTCTGTCAAGTGCTGCTGGGAAGTTTGTTTAGCTAGTTCATTTTTGAAGTGTTACCCTCAGCCATCAATGAAACATCCATGCTAGGGAATGGGTAAAAGCTGAAATATGCAAGCATAAATGGAAAAACTGACCAATTTCTTTGCTTAAGCAGGATGTAACTTCATTTATAGTAAGTGGATCTAATTATTATGTTGGAACCTGCTTTGTGTTTCCCACTGGAATATTCAAATGCTCATTTTTGAGCACTTGGTAAACAAATACACACTGTTTCAGATCCCCTTTTAAAAGCCCTGTAAAAGTCAGTATTCATGACAATGAAATGAATCCCATATCTTATCCAGCTGTTCAGATGTTAGTTTTGCTGACTAAAAAGAACTGAATAAAGGCCCCCAACATGTTGCATATGCCATTTGAGTAGTAGCAAAATGCATACAGAATTGGTTGGACTGGGAAGCTGTTGTCCCCGAAGCAGCAGGTTTTTCATTTTTTTTATACACGTATACACCTGTGCTATTGTTAGTAGTATATTTATAGGCTAAAACATGCTTTTATATAGATGCTCTTTCTATGCTGTCTGATTAATAGTGTAGGGCATCTGTAGAACTCTGTATGGTTTTCAAAACACATAAAATGATGTGAACTTTAAAAGAGTTTTTTAAAAATAGTGAGAGAATCTTGTTCCAACCTGTATTGTTTTTGTTTCCTAGTCTTTTTCTGCTGGACCACTCTAACCCACAGGCAGAAGTGAGTTTGAAGGCTATTGAACGCTGCTAAATAACTTTATACTGTTCAGCTGTGAAAATTCAGTGTTCAATAGCCCTCAAAATTTCTCATTTCTTACCTGTGGTGGGGTGGTCTACTGCTTGCACATTAGGTCGCAGTATAAATGCACCTTCAAGATCTTTGAATTACTTTTTATATATATATATTGCTGTTCTGGCTCTTGTATATATGTTCAAGGGATTTGCATTAGTATTTTGCGCACTTAAAAAGGTAAAATATTTATAAATAAGATAACATTATAAGAGGCCATGGCATTCACACAGGTTTTGGGATTGTGTGGCATATTTGCTTAAGAGAACAAAGATGACAGGGCTCGTTCTGAACTGGAAATTTCCCACACCTCAGTGAAGTTTATTGCCAAGAGCCCACAGGTGTACACCCCGTGAACAGGTGAAAATATGATTGTAGATGATAGTGATGACTTCTGTAATAATGTTCTCACAATAGTCATGCACTGAAAGTGTGTTTGTTTGGTGGGTGAGTTGGGGTAAGAAATTTCTTTGGCGTGAGGGAAAGGTGTCTTGTAGTGGTAATAGTACAATATTTTATTTATTTCTGTGCTAATAGTACTAGAATTATATGGGCATGTGATGAAGAGTAGTTAGGGCCAGAATTGTGACACCAGCTGATGTGGTAGGCAGAATCAGATAGCTAGACTCTGCCTTCAAATTAACTCCAGTGATTATTTTCAGTCCTTTCTGTATGTATAGAAATAGGTTTCTGAGTCTTTTCCAAGTTTGAACTTGTATCACTGTCATTTTGGTTTATACATACAGAAGCAGAGATGTTTATTTTTAGTACTGACAGCTTCCAAGTCAAGGCAGAATTCGGGGCAATTGGAATGAAAGATAAAATATTAATGTGATTCCCTTCACAGTTTACTGGGAACGTGAGAGAGAGAAGGGAGGTTGCCACCACATTATCAGGAGTTTCCTTCTCCCTGCCACAGTAGTATTTTGTGGTCCTCTCCTTGACTGAGGTTGACAAATGAGTTGTGTTCGGAATCAAGTTTTGGTTAACCAGGAGCAAGTTAGAAATGTCTTGATTATTGAACAGGACAGTCAGTATTCTACCATATGGAAGCGTAATACATCTGTCATAATTTGTTTATCGAATAATAAAAGATAACTCTTTTGGTCACTGTGTGTAGTGTGTTTTGGGGAAGTAGTTATTTGTCACAGCACTCATAGAGTCCATTAACTGGAATCGATTCGCTATTACTGCAACTTCTCCATGATCTGCCCTGTAAAGGAATTGTTTGGTTCAGACTTCTAGCATCAATACAATTTTTAGTGAAGTGTTTCAAAGTAATGATCGATATGTCTTTACAAAGGGTTTAACTCTCCTCATTGGATTTTACCAGCCATGACGGACATGCATCCATCTCACTGGTGGTTGAGAGAGGCTGAGTATGACTCTCTGCACTCCAAATTTTAGCCACTGAGAATGAGTTAACGTAAGCAAAGAAGCAGAATCTGTAGTTAGTCCCCAGTCTGGTACCTTGCAAGAGAAGGCTTAATGACACTAGATATCTCTGTTAGCTCTTTGTAGAAAAGGCTCCCCAGGCTGGCCACCACATGGATCAGGTTCTAAGAAATGTGGATTGCTTCAATAGAGTAAAACTAGCTTTGTAATTTCCTCTGTAGGTAGAATGCAGGAATGTAAGGACTTATTATCACAATAATTTGTCTGCTTAGGCTTATAAATGGCAGTATTGTGAACACTGTGTTACAGAAGTGTGCCCAGAGGTAAATATGGTCGTGGTTATGATTGCCACCAAGTGTGTAATGTTTACCTAGGTGATTGAATCACTCATCTAATAACAAGATGTTGCTGTCTTCAGAGGATTACAGAAAGCACAGTCTTTGAAGGTACTCTGTTGGAACTGATCTGTTGCCCCGGTCAAAGCAATGATGAATTTCGGCAACACTTGGAGAGCAGGTTTGTGCTGCAGTTGAGAGATGCAGTTGCAGCTCAGTGTATCTGATCTGGCTTTACACTGACTACAAAGTGTGTAGCTTTGGTGTCCCAGTAGCAGCATTTGTTAGGAGATTCTGTAGCCAAGAATTTTAAATGTTGGGCAGATCTGTGCATCCTGTGGAGAGATGTGCCACAATGGCATTACTGGTAGTGCTTGAGAGAGAGTGACCAAATGTGTCCTCCTCTGGATACCTTGGATTGACAGAAGCACTACAGATACTGCATAGATTTGGAGGATTTGCTGCTTTTGAGTCTATTTTAATAACAAATAATTAATCACAAGAGGGTTTATAACAAATCACTGGTCTTGAAAGGATTGTTGTTCATCTTTCTTCTTTTTACAGGAGTTTTAGAGAGCTATTTTAAATTATTTTAGGTTTTTATGTTCAGTTTAAAGTTTGATGGAAAATTATCCCACTAGTCTATAATTAGAGGCATTACAAGAAGGAAAAGTCCAGGTAATCTAAATAAGGAATAAAGTAGGTCTTAAAACCACCAGTTCTCATGGAATTCTGATGTAGTTAATGCCTTATACTATAATAACTTGGACCAACCAATTACTGAAATACCAAACCAGGCTGAGTCTGTATTAGTCTACAGAACTTTTAATAGAGAACCATCTTGCCAGGAGATTACACAAGTGCACAAGTTCTGTTGGCCTTGAAGGCTTGATGCTGTTGATGTGTATGTAACCAGGAATGCTTACACTGCCTAAGCACCTTGCATCCATCAGGAGAACCAGAGTTAAAATCTGAAGCTGAAGAGACCATATTTTCTCTGGACATAGTTCCTTCCGTAAGAATAAGTTTGCTTGATGTTCATGACCTAAAAGTGATGTGCTTATCAGAAATGTTTTTGTAGAAGTCACTATTAATATGGAAATCCGTGGTCCAATGCCAATTTTAGGAAGTGAAAATTACTTGCTTTAAGCCCTTTTTAAAAAAACCAAAACCTAAAATAGCACCATCTGTGGTAGTTCAGAATTGAATGGGCACATAAAAGGAAAAATATGGATTGTTTTATAATAACTTCACTAAACTGTACTTTTTTGTGTTACCTATCCTAAAGTTTCTCAGTCTTTATCATGAATTTTTCCTTCTGCTTCAAAAGTAAGCTTAAAATAAATTTTACAGTATTTGGGAAACTAAAATGTTCTTCAAGCAGTTGCCTTCTTTTGTAAACAGTTTTGTTTGATGCTGTCTTTCATAGTCCACATTCCTAAAGATAATTGAATAAGAAAATCATGGGGGTGGGAGGCAATTGAGGGCATACATGAAAAACTTCATCTGTGTTTGCCCTAGAATGCTTTTCCTTTTGGCATAGTGGGAATGGCTTTTGCAGGTGTTTTATTTTTTCCCTACTCTTAGATGTTAAAAGAATTATTTCCATTTTTTTTCTGGTTTCAGGCAGTTACTGTTGCCAAAAATAATTCTAGCAATGTTCAGTCAGTCTTCTATTTCTTGATAAAACACTCTTAGAAAAATTAAATAAGGTGTTCCTCAACAGGAGTTATTTCAGTATTCAAAATCTCGTCATAAGGAAGCTTTATAGTTAGAAGGCAATTTTAAAATCTCTCATTTAGCTTCATTAGGTCTCGTTGATGTTTAGTATTTGGTGCAGCAAGGGAAAATGGGTGAGTGTGTCAGCATTCGAGAATTGAACACATCCGGTGGGGAGTACTTCAGACCTTTCAGCTTGGTTCCTGGAATTAAGTTGTTATGTGTGAAAAAACCTCAGAGCAACACCATTTAGTTAAACTCTTCTGCCTTTGTGTCCTCACTCATGTGCTGTGGGAGGGGGAAGGTGACCCTTGAGCTGGGTGAGACTTCTGGGGAATTACTAATTTTTCATACATGGTGGCCAAGAGAAGCAGTACCAGCTATAACACAGCAAATCTTCTATAAGATATCCTGTATCCTAGGAAATACCATCGTCAATTTTAGCAGACTGTGCTGTGTTAGAGTTGACATTTGTTCCTTTTCCTGACTTGTGAAGCCTGTAGTTCTACAGGTTTGTTTGAAAGGAACAGTTTTAAGAGCCAGTGAAGTTTTAGATCATCTGAGATCAAAAAGAGATGTTACTTCATTTTAATCGAGACTGTTCCCATCTGCAGGAAGAAATGGCAAATACTGTTACATTAGACATGGCTTCATAACAGGGTTTTGGCTTTCCTTCACTGTCTTGTTCAGAAGTCAAGTCAAGCTGCACAGGGTCTGTTTTCTGCAGAGTACCAGTGTTTCCTGCAGTGGATATGTACAGGTGGATTTTTTTTTTAATGCCCAGGCATTAAGCAAATAACTGCTTTGTAATGCCTTATTTGGGAGGTAGTGTGATTTGAGTGCAGAACCTAATTCCAGTATGTGTAGTCAGATGGTAAAAATGTACTTCAAAACAGTTACTGGCCCATATGTCGTGTCTGTTGTGTTGGTCTCTGTGAAGAGTCCTGGAAGCTTATCAGTCAGGTTGTCTAGATTGGACTTCAGATTACGTTTCATTATATGGCATCTACTGATGGACTTTATTTCTACATTTTACCCATTGTTAGTTAATCTATGACTTTCATTCAATCAAACACAGGGTTTTGCACTGTCTGTTTCTTTCATAAATTGAGCCTGGCGAAGTGGCAGCTCTGCCTGTGCTTTAGGCCTGTGCACTCTGTGATGGCACTCTGTTTTAAAGGCCTTTTGGTTGCTAAAGATGAACCTCCCGTCTCTGTTTCCATGCCATGCTTAAGATTATTGTGTCTTCAGTCTGCCTGCAGCTGCAGCGTCCTATAACATGAGACAAAAAAAATAAAAGTCTGTAGTCCCACTAAAACTGTTAGAGCAGCTTAATGACAGTCTTGTTCACTTTCTTCTGTATGAAGAGTTTCAGCTATCCAGCTGTCTCCAGTCTAGGAGAGTGTGTTGGGCTTTGAATCTGTAAATGTACAAGAGAAACATTTCTGAAGTCTTCTAGAGGTGCGCCAGCTTTCTACATGGGAATTAAAGCTCTGCAGAACTTGACAAGTAGATGTTTTCCTTTTTTCCAGAACAAAGTCATTAGCTTTGTAAGTGGCATCTGCAAGAGACGTCACAAATCCATGACTATCAGTAAAGATCTCCAGATAGAAATGTTTATGCAGTGACTGAACTAATTCCATCTAAAAATAAAAATCTCAGTTTCAGAATTGTAGCAGATAGTCATAATGCCTTGCATGTGTACCTTCCACCTCCTATGGAACAGTACAAACCAAACAGTGTTTGAAGATTGGTTTATTTTTTATACTGTACAGAAAACAACACTTCTTTGTCTTGTCTTTTCCCTTTTTGTATTGGTGTCTACAGGTCAAATGTGGAAGATAAGGAAGTATGAACTCCCAAATGGATTTATTTAATTAATACATCCAGTCTACAGCAATATCATCCCAGACATTGATTTAGCTGGCATTTTTCTTGTATTCTTTTTTCATTTATCACTTACAACCACCTGTTTTAGAAGATTATATGCATGCACGTGTTGGAGAGCATTTTTGTAACAATATGCTGTCCTTTCCTAATGAAAATTAGGTCAACCTAACAATATTACTCCTTTTACCCTCATTTGACGGAAGTTCCTTTATTAATACCTTCGGTTTGGATTATGTGTATTTATAATGTCTTTTTTAAGATGTTTGCATTAGCAACACTTCATTTCTGCACTCTGACTTGAATGTGAAGTATTTAGCATTATGCATATTTTATAGCTGGTATGTCTTAATTGTTTAAATTTTTAGAATTTACTGGATTTGGAAGAATTATCTGAAAGGACAAAACAGGAGGTGGAGTCAAGTGGAGGTGTATCCTCATCAACTCTGCAGTCAGCCCCCATTCCTTTGAGTGCAAGGCAACCCAGCTGTGAGGATTGCTGGCCACACTCACTCTCATCAGAGAGAGAAAGAGGTGGGGGTGGGGAGAGAGAGAGAAAATTAGCAAGACAAAATTCCTTTCTATCAATCCTGTCTTTACACAAATTCAGTCTTCTGAGTTCCCATACGTGAGTGTGTAACTTAATTTCCAAATTACATGATGAAAGCACATCTGTCCCAAAATTAATACCTCTTGAGAATATCATAATTGTATATACTGAAAATAATTAGTATCTGTAATTTGCAAGTCATAAATGTCTAATTTTTAGCGAAGTTGTTTGTTTCCATTTAAGATAAATTCTCAATTTAATATCCATAGCAACATTTGACTATACTAAAAAGGGGCCAGAATTGTTTAAAAACAGAGGACCCCCCGGTCCCCCAAGATACAGAGATTCAAAATGGCATCTGCTGGGTTCTGTTGTGGAATAAAATGTTATCTGTAAGGAGTTTGTAATTGCTGTAATAATTTTTATTGGATAACATATTTTTTCTCATACTGGGGCAATTCATGCTGGATGATCTTGCAGTAGAACTGGCAGATACCAAGCTACCCATTACTGACCACCTATCAAGCACAAAGATTGAATGTAGAATTTGAATTTGGTAGAAATTCTGCCTGTGTATCTACCTGTGCATCCATCTATCTGAGTATGAATAATGTCATTAAGATTAGTACAACTATTTAGAAATATTAGATAGTATTCCAGTAGTTCATGCAGTGTTGATGATGGTTTCTCACACCATTCTGTAGTATTTGCATGTGGTTTTTATGCTTGCTTGAAGGAAGCAATTAATCAAATTCCCCCTCCCTCCTACTGCTTTTTGCGTCTCTTTTTCTTTCTGTGATAAGCGATCACCATTTATACTGAGTTGTTCCTTTAATGGGGCATCTTTTGGGGATCACCTTGTCAGGATTTTGGTTTGTTTTTTTTTAACCCCATCAGTTAAGTAGCAGAAATAGAGTAAACTGAACTGTGATATGATCCTTGAGAGAGTTTCATGTATGATTAAACATAAGGTGGTTTTAGGATCAAACACCCCTTCTCCCTCCCCAACCCCCCAAGTAAAAGGTACTGTAATACCTTGTAGAGAATTCATAATATAAATTCTGTATATTCTGATTTGTCTTTGGAGGCTTCCCAACAAGAGTGAGTCAGGCACACTAAGACTTACAAAATAAGGCTGTATTATCTGCCAAGAAATGGTCAGGGATTACTCCAAAGTCTTATTTTCAGTGTTTCTCCTGTGTCCATTTCTGAACAGCTTCATAAGGCTCGTGGCAATATGCCACCCAGTAATCAGGTGTCATTCAGAAAAAGGCTGGAGTAGCAAATACCTATTTGAGGAGCATCTGAGACTGTAGTGAAAATAAGGAAAATTATCTAGGGAGTGATTACGAGCTTTCATAATGAGAGGTACATTTAGTTTCTATATAAATTAAACTGGTGTCTTTCCAGACACAGATCTGTATATGAGAAGCCAGAATCATAACCAAGGCTTAGTCTTTCCTGTTGATGGAGTCAGTGTGATTACTGACCATTTGTGTTTTTTTAAAGACAAAAGACAGCTAGATAGATCTCTTTCCTTCCCATTTTTTACACCCTAATTTTAATTGTAGGTAACTCTTTAGCTACAAGGTTTCCAGCTTTCTCCCTGTGGTGAGTTACTGAACTATCTGGAACAGATCAAATGTGGTAAAGCTCTAGGAGGCTGCTAAAAACTGTGTTTTGATAGGAAAGACCTTAAGAGGCAGCACAACATCCTTAAAATAAATAACTTGGTGAAAGAAACTGCAGGCTCATAGAATCACTGAATGGCTTGGGTTGGAAGGGACCTTTAAAATTATCCAGTTCCAGCCCCCCTGCCATGGGCAGGGATGTCACCCAGTATATCGGGTAGCTCAGTGCCCCATCGAGCCTGGCCTGGAACACTGGCAGGGATGTACCTGTCCCATTGTCTTTGATAGTGTCTTCAGATTAATTCTAGCAGACTTCATTAGTTGTTTTTAGGACATTCCAACTATGTGTGAATAGTGATACTAACAAAGGAGTTTTGCTTTTTACATCTCTTAAGTGTTTTGGAACTCTTAGGAGAGGCTCCCTTTGGATTATAAAAGTTGTTAAAAAAATCTAAGTGTTACACATTTAATGAGTACATCTAACTTGACTTTTTGGGTGAAGGTCAGTTTCTTCATAAGAAATCTGTAGAATGTCTTGCTGGACAAAGTTGTCTGACCTTATGAGATACCAGCACACACAGAGAAGTAAGCGAATTTCTTCATTTCCCATTTTGTTCTTTACTGTTGCTTTCCATTCTGACTGCTCAGTTGAGATCTTCCATACCTTTCTGTTATTCTCAAACATTTAAGCATATATAATAAAACTATTTCATTATGGTTGCTAATGCTTTAAAAAATATAAATTTTAAGACTTTTTCTGAACAGGAGAGTAGTAAAGTAATTCTTCAAACTGCTTAGAAAGTTACTGGGAAGTCATTAAATGCAAGAAGAATCTTCCTTTTTTTCCAGAGTACGAGATGTCTACTTCAGTGAAGTTGTGCTTGACACTGAGATGTTAACTTTTATAGGAGGTCTTTCTACTGAGGAATTCTTTGTTGCATTGACTAAAGGAAAATATAGGCCTAATGTTTCTTCTTAGTTCTTCTATTTTTTAACCCAACGTCCTTTTTTTGGAGTGAAGCTATATTAAAACTATCAGATTATGAAACTCTGCTACTTCTTCAGAGAACCTTGGGGCCAGCCTCAGATATTTTATTGCTTTTACGTCTTTCACAAGAGATAGACAAGAATATGCTTTCATTGAACTTAACGTGTTGTTTGGCCAATTTTCTATAATCCAGTAAATACAAATTGTACCCTGGTTATCCATCTATGTCTGTCAAGCAAATTTTAATGGATGAGTGAATGAGTCAAATTCTATGCATGGAAATATACAGATATGCAAAATATGGGTCTAATTACAAGGCTGCTGAATTTACACGAGGTCAGGTAAACAAGGCACTCTGTAATGATTATTAATTGTTAATAATGCCTTTGGCAAAACACATTTCTGCTTTGAACACCTATCAGCTTTGCATTTTTAGTTATATGAAACAGCCAGATTGGTCAACTGTTGAAAAAAATAAAAGACCTTACCTCTGTAATTGCTTATTAATTTTATCTCAGTAATGGGAAGGATACTGTTCTGAAAAATAAAAGTACATTCTACAGTTACGGTTTTTACTGTGACAGTTCCACAGTAAAAACAAAATAAATGCATTATCATTCATTCCTTGAATAAATGAATAAATTAATGTACAGATAACTTGTATCCTCATAAGGTAGTCCTCGAAGCTCTTTCTGTCTCATCCTATGTGATGAAGAGACGTTTCTTCTGAGTCATCGTTATCCTTTGAAACAGTTGGGTTTTTTAAGGTGTTTGGTCTGTTCTACCTGAATTCTGTTGCCATTTCCTTCACCCTCATCCATGTACCTTTTAAACTTACCTCTCTTTTGGCCAATTGTAAATATTTGTCATAGGGCTGTAAGATGGAGGAATTTGCAGGAAAGGAGAGAAAAAATGCTGAAATGGGAAACATGAGGTTCCACTGTTATATGAAATTAAACCATGCAAATAAAAATTCATTTTCTTTACTCTGTATATTAGACTACTGGATTGTAAGGTTGAATGAGCAGTTAATTTGGACAGGAATGGTGAGGGTGGTTGCAGGTAGAAAAACATACCTATTGCACATTTCATAGTTTTCCCTGACATTTTTCCCTGGTGTTGCAAGTACAGTTCCCTCCTGTTGCAAACTGTGCAGCAACCATAGCTTCGTTTCAGCAGTACTTGCTTTCTATAGCACTGCCACAATCTTAAACTAAAGTATTTTGAAGATGAAACAAGTTTGGACATCATGGGAAATAAGGTATGCAAATTTGGTTTAAATACTGAGAAAATTGTGATTTTTCTTTGGTGTTTGTTAGGTCATTCCAGGCCAATGGCATAGACTGGCTAAGTACCAAACTATGAACAAAGAAGTTGTATTTAGTGAAGGCATTTGCTCAGTGTTGTATTGGTCTCTAACAGTAGCTGGATGCTTAATGATTTGAAGGAACTTCCTCCAAGACAATTTTTCCAGTAAAACTTTTGGTAAGAGATGCAACTTCCTAGTTAGGAGATGAATTTTCTGATAAAACCGAAGTGTTTTCATCTGTATGACTCTGCGAGTTTCTGGAGATACAGCTTCTGTCTGGCACTTTGTGTCAAGGACCTCCAAAGGCTGTTTGAGAGAGTTGAAAATAGTTCTGTTTGTCACTGCTGTGGTTTTGTCATCTTTTCAGCTTCACTGCAATTCTATTTTGAATTGCAAAGAAAGGTAAACAAAACAACAAGTTTATAATCTGTGTACTGTATTGTCCACATTTGTAGGCTTTCTTTTGTCAACTTCTGTTTTCATGGACTGTGTTTTGCACTCCTTTTATTCCTATTTTGCCATGATAGTTTGTGGCGGGTAAATATCAGCAAGCACTGATGTTCTCTGAAGTGAGCCATGGTTTTCATGGGTACACAGAGGCCGTACCTACTTATCAAAGTCCTTTTCATCTTCTGTTTTCCCAATATTCAAGTGTAAAATTGCTTGTAGATTGTTTTTAGCACTGCATGTGATCAGACTTATGGCAGCTACTGTATTAAACATTTTTCAGTTTCTGATATTAATCTTCTGTTATTCTATTAGTCCTGAGAATTTGTAATAAAAATCTTTCCACTAGTCAAAATTTGCCCTTTTTGTGATACTGTTTTACTCTTTGTGCCATGTTTGTGGTTCCTCTCAAGCTGCTTTTCCTTGTTTGCAAATGTTAGCAGAAAGTGATGTTATTTCACTGTATCTGTTATGTTTGTAACCACGGGAAAATTTATTCTATCGTACTTTATTTTTTATTTATAAAGCTGTTTTTGTTGCTGTTCTTTACACTGGTTTCTTCTGTCTGGTTTTAGTAATGTGCCCAGAATTGTAGACATCATTTCAAGCAAGGCCTCTCTGTTGCCTTTATACAGACAGATGATTTCTCTTAGTCCTTTGTTCAGTTTTTTTCTCTGCTTCTTTCTTTTCATTCACTTTTCCTTTTGATTAATGTATTATTTTAGCATAATTTTTGCCTTTCAGCATCAGTCTCTTACTGTGAGCTAATGTTTATCATTCTCACATCTCTTCTTCATTCTTCCCTCCCCAATATGGCCAGTATTATCTGTGCTGGTTTTTATATTTATGCTCTTTTATGACTTTCTATTTGTCTGTTGCATTTCTGAATCTTTTCTATTTTCAACTCCTGCAAGAAGTTATTCCAATTTGTATGTAACTGTCACCTAAACAGTTTCTACTGTTGATTGTTTTGGCTCTGAACAGAAAGCCTGGGTGGTAAACAGCCTTATAAGCTTAGCAGAGGCTAAACTTTTCCATCTTTCAACATGAGAAACTCTCAATTCTGATAAGAATTTTTTGTCTTTTCTCCGATGTCAGTGTTAGAGTAAGTCTGGATTCTTGCTGGCAAATTGAGTCTGTTTGGGTCAAGCTGACCTCCCCCAGAAGTTTTGTTGTTTTGGATTTCTGAAGGGATCTAATTCTTACTTTTCTAACATTTCTCTTTTATGCCATGCTACTAGTAACAGTAGATAGATTCTACTTAGATCAGTTTTGTTACTTTTCTGTAATTTTTTTAAATGATCACCCTTTTCCACTGTTTAAAAAATACCTATGAATATCTGAAGGTTTTCTGATAATTAAGAAGTATTCCTATTTTACAAGTGTGGTACTCATTTTTGCTGTGGTACAAGCAAAACAGAGTTTAAGCACATAATTTTATCACTTGGACCAGGTTTGGAGCAATTTGTGCTATTGATTGAATTTTGGAGTTTTAGTTTTTCCTTCTCCAACTTCAGTAAAGGTATAGGGTACATTGTAATTGATAGATTTTTGTTTTATTTTTTTCCCCTTCAACTTTTATGCATATTGGTAAGTTCAGTCTATTTTGCAAACACTTACTAATGCTATAATACGTTTTCCCATATCTCCCTTCTCAAATTTTTGCTGTTATTGATTGAAGATTCAATTGAGAAATGTGTTTAGAATCCTGCTTTCTGTGGTAATCATAGAAGTCAGTGGGAAGACAAGAAAATTGTATTGAAAGAAATTGTGTGCGTGTGTGTTTTGTGTTTCAGCATAGATTATCTCTGCCAAAATAATAGCTGTCATTTTGTTCTTGTTATATTAGTGGGCTGTAGCTTACTACTACCCCTTTTGCCTTGCTTTTGTCCATTCGTCTATTTGTGAGTAGAAGGAGAATTTTGTGAAGGGCCATAATTTGGGGGCTTTATTATGCTAATAAAATCAATATTTTGTTATCTATTTAAATTAAATATTCCAAGATGGTGACCCCACTCTACCCTGGTATCAAAGCTGCAGACCTTAACATTCAGTGACTTTGAAACTTGGGTCCTGTTTAGAATTTCACGTCATGCCTATCGCAGGAGAAAAAGATGGAAAATGTATACGCTGAGCCTATAGGACTTCCTGCAGTGCTTATTAATCCTTTATGGATCATTTGAAATGTTTCTAGTTTATTTAAGCTTTGCTGCTTGTATCAGATTGTTCCTGCAAAAAAAGGGAGAAGTGATCATGCTTTGAATTTTTAAAAATGATCTCACTTTCAAGCAAAAGCACTTTTATGCTCCATTAGAGTTGAATTTGCCAAACTCTTACATCGCATTAACACAAGCTTTACTGGATAGATAAATGTGTTGTTCAGGGACTGACTAGAACTTTACCAAACTGCATATTAAGATTTTGTTGTCTTGCAATTTTTGTCTTGAATATTTTCTTCATGCAAATAGAGGCATCAGACGAAATTATTTCATTATGAAACTGGGCAGCACAGTTTTTATCTATTAACAGAGGATAGAAAACAGGAAAATCAAATTTGATAGTTTGGTATGAGACTAGGGAGTCTTGTTAACAACTCCCAAGTGTGCCATCTTTTGCAAAGAACCAGTTAAAGTTTATGTACATAATTGAGGCTCTGCTTTTTGTGTTTTGCTGCTGTGATAGAGTTGTAGAATAAATGCATTATGATTTATAGGTTGTGGAAAAAAATTCTGGCAGGAGATGAAAACTCTGGGTTGGATTATCTTGCTGGCAAATTAAGGACTAGTCTCCTCATGAAATGCAGTAACAAATGGGTGAGCTTAGCATTGAATTGACTACACTGCACAAGGATAGAGAGGCTAGCAGATCCCTTTGGGAGTGGTCTGAAGGTTGAGATATCCATGTCTGTTTTCTGGGATGATCTCAATATATATTTTCTCAATATATTTTTTCTTTGTTTAACTGGTAATTATGAATGGTTGTGTGCTCATTGTAAGTGCTATTTCAGGGAACTTTTTTTTTGTTGTGTTTGCCGATTAAAGCAAGATCTTTATAATAACAAATGCATTATATCTTCTAGTTTTACTCTTTCTGTAATAATTTAATATGCTGTCTGCCCAGAATTATGTTTTTCAAGTGTGGGTTATATGAAAATTCTGCCTTAAAAATCAGTAACTTTAGAGCAAAATGGAAAATTATGTGCTGTTAGTCTCCAAAAAGTTTTTTATAAGAAATCACTTTCAGTGTTAGAATTTTAGCTTATTTTTTTCAGTTTCTTTTGCTTTATGTGTTTTATAACATAGAGAGTGGATTAGTATCAATATAAAGTAAAAACATCTTTTATATATTTATATGCTCTTACAAAATGCTTATTACCATAGTAACAGAGGGGGCCTATTATCTTAGTATTTTTCTTTAAATATTTCTAAAACATACATAAAGTATTCTTTATATATTACATCCATACATTATGTGTGTATGTGATCTTTAATTGCATTTAAAAAAAACCCTTGCAACTGAGAAAAAGGCCCAGACAAACCAAAACCACCAAAGGAAACAAAACTATTTGGAGTATCATCCTAAAGTTTCACGCACTGCTTTTCTAAGGATGTGTTACCTGACTTGAATTTCCACCAACAGAAATTCAAAAAAGGGAAATTTTAATTTCACGTGTATGTTTGTGGATATGAGTCACATATATAAATACATATATATATATATACACACACACACACAGAAACACACATGCTGATTCCATCTGATGGAATTTGGGAAACAATTGGAATATTTTTTCCCTGAAAATATAGGCTAAATAATCTGAATTGTTGCTAGTGTTTGCTTTCAATTTGCTTGCCCACCTTTGCCGTCCTCTGACCTCTCTCTTCTGTCTCTTTTGCTGTCTTCTCAAGTTTTGAGAAATTAATAACACCTGAGTTGTGCTAATGCTAATTTAAAAGAAAAAAAAACCCTTCAAGATAGGTGTTTGAGGCAAGAAAGATTTAATTCAAAAAGATCAGAGATAATTAATCAGAGAAGTCAAGGTAAATTATTCTGGTTAATAAATATCTGGATGATGAGGGATTGGCGTAGGTGTCTTCATTCTGCTGCAGATTACTCTTTCTATAGATAATGGTCTTCACTGAACTGTGCATCAGCATGTACGAAGGGTGTATCAGCCTTTCCCTGCAGTGCTTCAACATCTGGACTGGCCTAAGGTGGACTTCACGCCTACATACTTCTTGTAATGCAGAGTGAGAAGAGATGTTCTACCAAAACCTTCTCCATGTTCCCCTGCTTGATATCTGTAGGCAGATTCATGCCAACGAGACCCAAGGACTTGTTGGTGATAACATGGGATGTGATGGGAGAGGCAAAAGCATTTTGCTGGCTCACATTCAGTTCAGGATCACCAGTTGTGTGCCATCAGCAAACTCATCAGGAACACTCTGTGCTCCATCATACAGATCATCAGTAGAAGATCCTGAATGGGACTGGACCTCAGGGTTGCGCTGTTATTTACTGGCCTCCAACGAGATTCTGTTCCACTGGTCACCAGGCTCTGGGCCCAGACACTGAGCCAGTTTTCAAGCCACCAAGGTTTCCCAAGCACTGGCTCATGTTATTCCTTTCTTGTCTAGATTTAAGTACCCTTTGTTGCCTGTTGCTTTTCTCCCATGAACATACTTACTTGTTTTTCTCAGGTCACCTCTCAGTCCCCTTTTGTGATGGTAAGAGACTGGTCTTCAAGGTGTATTGCTATTACTCTGTTTTCAGCACCTTCAAACATGGTTTATGGCTCTTCAGCATAGCAGGTTTTTTTGTTTTTCCTTTTTAACTCTTGCCACCAGGACCGTGTGTGCTCCAGTATCATTCTCACCCATGCATTTGAAGAAATTCAGCTCAGTTCTCATATGCAGTTCTTCACTATTCAATTTCCACATCTTGCTAGGTTTGCCTTTAAAGCTGATGTTGAATAACCTGTCTGCCATGACTCCTTCTCAGCTGATAATTTCTGGCATATGGTATTTCCATTTTGTAGGTGTGACCTGTAGTCTTTGTTCCCAGTGTGTCGCTTTTGTTTCACTGTACTAATGTGTATTTTGTGTCAAATGAACACAGTTTACCAAAACAATTTCTTAATGCTTATCATTACTTGCTGTTATGCTTTTGTCATCTGTAAATTTTATCTGAATTGATTCCTCTCTTCTACTAATCAGTGGTGTAAAAAGAGTGAGTGTAACCTTTTCGTTGTGATGCACCAGCACAATCCCTCTGCATTCCATATTGACAAATGTTTACTTGACTGTCATCACTTTGTGTCTCATGGACAATTGATTTTTTTGAGATGCTCCAACTTTGCACCTCTTAATCCATTTCACGTGTACTTCATTAACACTGTCCAATGCTAATTCTAATGCAGTGTCCTTTGAAAGTAAATCAAAAGTCATTCAAGAGATTTTTTATAGTATATCTGCCTTTCTCGACCAAACCTGTAATCTTACCAAAAAAATGAACTATCCTGCTTGTGTGAGACTGTTCTGTATAAAAGATTGACTGATGTTAATTCCATCCCTGTTCTTAAATTCTTGACCAGTTAAAATCTGTATCAGTATTTCTGTTGTTTTCCTCAGGTTAGTGTTAGACATAGAAATAATTACATGGATTGTTCTGATTTGCTTGTGTAACTGTTTCAAGGAAATTGGTCATTTTGGTTGATACTGGGTCTCAGTTTTTTGAGATAGCATCAAGGGTTGGCAAGTTCAGCAAGTAACATAATCTTGGCTGTAATAGGACTGTTGAGTTCAAGCATTTGTTCTATGAATATGCTGAATTTTGAGGAGCTATTAAGTATTTTCTTGCTAGCAAAGCAAAACATAGTTCATCCTTATTTGCTACTATGCTGTTATGTGCTTTTCCAAAATACAGGGAGAAGTTACATTTCTGGTTTTTTCCACTGTAAACTATTTTTTGTTTCCATTACATTTTTGCTTTGTTTTTACATTCTTAGTTAATATCTAATTTTCCTTATTTAGTATTTTACTTTGGGAAACTTCTGATTTATGTCAGCAGCTGTCAACTTCCAATTTCCATTTTTTTATACTTATATTTTATACATGCAAGTTAAAATTTGCTTGCAATTTTCCTTACCTTAAGAGAGAGGACTTTGAAGTTGTTTGGAACTGTTCTTTTACCCATATGAAATATAATGAGGTCATAACATTAGTTTCTAAGTAGTCACAGTCTTTTACTCCGGACATTTAATTTTTCTTTACCGGTCATAATGAAATTCAGGTTTTGGGTTTTTTTTTAATTAAGTATTCTCTAGATTTTAGAAAATACTAGTTTTAGAGACTTGGGGCAACATGTATGGTGCATCTAACACAAACTCAAAGAAGCTACACCACAGCAGCAATTTTTTTTTTTTTTTCAAGAAGACAGGATGTAACAAGTAACCTGTTCTGCTCTCAAGAGTCTGCAGTTGGAAAGTTTTCCTGGGCCATACTAATTTCAGTATTGAGCTGTTGGCTTTAAGGGCCTTGCAGGTCTTGGTAGCAGCTAACCTTTATGAAAAACAGAAGCATAGTGCATTTGAAGGATCCTACTTTACCTGCTGATTTTATGCAGTTTGTTCTTCCTGAATATGACTTACTAAATAAGAATTTTGAGTGTTAGGTTAAAAACCAAATAAAAACACCACTGCAACAGAAATGTCTTGTTTATTTTGCTTTCTGTGTCTGTCACCAGAAGCAACAGAAAACAGTCTCTTCCCCATTCTCATGTTTTTTAGTTCAATGGGTTTATGACAGGCCTTTTTCTTTTCTGATGAAAAAGAAATGACATTTCTTTTGAGTTGGCTTCTTTTTTTAATGGTTACCTAGGAGCATCAATTTTTAAAGGTCCATCTGGTTACTTTAGTTGGTGTCAAGAATAGTTTAAGAGATTTTCAAAAAGACAACACACGAACCCCCCCACTTTCTGCTGTTGTTCTCCCTGAACCCTTGTTCTTCTAATTTTCTTCATACTAGCCTCAAAGCAGATTTTAATAAAATTTACCATGTATTACATTGGTGTATGTTTTGAAAAATTTTTAAAGTTTTGAAGCATTGCCACATTTTAGGTGTCTGCCTTGCCATTTGGTATGCCAAATTTGTCTAAAGTTGAGTTTTGGCTGAAATTTTAACCTAAAATGGATTAACATTTTTTTCAGGATTAAATAAAACATGTTGTTTCTGTCTTAAACTAATCCGCAACAGTTCCTCAGAGATGCTGTTGTTTCTTTCTGACTTCACTTGGCTGTTGGAGATGTGTTCTTTATTGCAAGGAGCAGATACACTTAATTTATAAGCCTTTGAAATTCTTGATTATTAATAGAAAAGATATAAACTCTCTCAAAATTCCATCTCCCTTTGACCTCTTGTCTCAGTCTCCAGGCTGCATCTGGACCAGATGGTGTGCCATGTATGGAGATATTCCTCAGAAGGTGTTTGTTATTGACATGGAGATGATATGACCATCAGCCCCTTCTGAAGAAGTGAAGAACAATGCAGTCTGACAGTAGTGGGAAAGGCAAATTAAGTTGAAGTCAGCAGGGAGGCAGAACAAGAGCTCTTTTTATCTGAAAGAATAGGCTGGCCTAAGGCAAAGTTTGAGAGCAACCTAAGGAGACTGTAGGAAAGAGTTGTGGGCAGGTGTTGAGAGGAATTACAAGAATGAAAACCTGAGGAGAAGCTAAGGAGGAAGCCTGACCATCCCATAATACTTAACAAAAGTTTTTTGCAGATTTTTGAGTGTGTTGCTTGATTCTTAGTTTAATTAATGGTAGCAGGAAGGAAAGTCTCATTTGAGGTGGAGTTAAGTAGGGCAATGTATGTTAATTAGCTGAGAATAAAGTATGCTACAGATTTGGTTTAATTATTCCAAGTCAAAGTTCCAAATAAACAAGTTGCAGTTTAAATGTAGACATCTTGGTATATGAACCTGCCTTGTGAGGTCCTGAGGGAGGAGGGAAATCTGATGTGGTATAAATTAGTTCAGTTGAAGGCCACAGGAGTGCTTGAATTATAATCACTTGCTTATTTTAAGATATTGCAGTAAAAGCAGTGTTAATGTTGTTCAGGTGACCTTGCCACACCTGAAATGTAGATGCTATGGCTTTGAAGTCTCTAACATTTGGCTATCCTTCTTTCCTCCTTTTTGTTCGTTGTCTTGTCATCCTAAGAAAATCCATCTGGATTTGATAATTTTACAGACCTTTAAGAAAAACCAAAAACCAAAACACAAAACCAAAAAACCAACCCAAGAATGCTTGCAAGAATTGACTATAGATGAGGAAAAGAGAGTAGAACATGGCACATGAAACTGGGGCTGGACCTGAGTGGCCGTAGATGAAACTAAAAGCGAAGAAGCTGAATTGAGTGGAGTTGGTTGAATTAGAATATCCAAATATGGTGTCTGCTGGATAAGCACCTGGCTGGGCAGATGGGCTTGAAAAAGCATGGGGAGGCAGGTGTGGGTGAAGATTGCCTGTGAAAATTTGGACACAAAAACCAAACAGTTATATTGGACTGGGATGGGTTTAATAGAAAAAGAAAAGCATGAGAAAATTCATAAATATTTTCCTGCCTCTGTTATTGGGAAATGCTGGGCAAAATGCATTGCTTTCAGAGAAGATAGAAAGTTATTATGGGCTACTCTGTTTATTTCAAGAAGCAAAATCTGTGTATTCCTTTAAACCCTGTTTTGAAGAAGAATAGCTTCTTTTTTTTTTAATTTTATAAATAGAAGAGAAATCCTGGTACTATAGAGTTGGACATTTGAAAGTTGAAGATATAGAGTGAATACTGCTTGCTTAAGTTTAATGCAGGTCATTTATGTATGGTGTTATCCCATTCTGTGTTTTTTTCAGTGTGTACAGGTGGGACAGCACTCGTTAGGTGAGCAGCTGGTCTGTATTTGTTTCTCTCCCTTGCATAGTGGATGCTCTTTACCTTATTGAATGCACTCTCTGAAATTTTGCCTAGGATTATTTATTTTCTCTTGGAGTTTTCTGTGGCACACTTCACTGTGGGATCAAGTGGCTCTTAAAAAACATCTTTACAAGAGCTGTGTTAAGCGACAGGTCCATTATTATTTCTATTTGTCAAAGAAATGAGGCACAGAGGAATGAACATCGAATGTGTTCATAAGTTTGGTGCCCAATCTGTGAATCAAAGGACCTGTTTTTTCAGTGTGTAGTACTGAGTAACTGCCTGAAGAAGAGCTTTCAGGTTGCAGTTGAGTCTAAACTGATTCCTGAGGTGCTCGTTGCTTGTGAGTCTGTTCAATAAACTGGGAGTGACTTGTCCAGCAGCAAGGAGAATCTGTGTAATGGCAGTGGTGCATTTCAGCACCTTGGGGCCATGTTCAGTTGACTTTAACACTTTGTTTTCATCTCTTTCATTTTACTACATACTCTCCACTGTTCCCAGGACATAGGGATGCAGCATTAGCTCTTTTTCATTTTGTAAGCCTTTTTTTATTGTAAAGGCAATCCAGTACTTTAAAAAGAATTAAAATGTAGCTGTGGCCCTTTAAATTGACACATGGTTTGTACGTACAGGGAACTGAAATGAGGATTACCCTGGCTTCTGATTGCAGGCTTCTTGAGCTTAATGTATTTCTCATTCATTCTGTATGTGAAAATCTATTGCTAAAGGGTGTCATTGCATTTCACAAGGAACATATGCATATATCTGATGACAGGATTTGGTCTGTCTAAAGGCATAACTTGTTTTTATTAATGATGCCATGAAAATTAAGTTCTCAACCATTCAGTGAGCTCACTGTGGCATAATAAATGTTTCAGCACAGAACTTGTGTTCCAGTAATATATAGCAAATTTAATGTGACATCCATTGGTAACGTGTATTGCTGTTTTCAGCAATTTTTTTTTTCTTAGGCAAAATTATTTCTCTATATTTCCAAGATATTTCTGAAAATTTGGTTTTAGTCTGCTTTCTTGGAGTCTTACTAGAAACCTGTACAGTAAACTATATTGTAGCAGTAAGTTCCTTACCATTGTAAAGAAATAAAGTTTTAAAATATTAGTTTATTGTGTATTATAATTCTATTCATTGGAAAATGTTTTAATACAGAAGGTATTCTGTTAGAAGCCACCCAGTCTGATAATTTTAGGTGATTTTAGTTTTTTTTTTTTTTAAGCAGCTGTTTCCTCTCTGATTTGGATTTTAATCATGACTTGACTTAAGCTTTCGTGTCTTATTTATGCTGCCAGGAGAGAACTTGAGCACTAGTTTACTTAATTATTTGCTGTACAACAGCTGCTAATATTAAAAAGAGAAAAGAAAAAACCACCCACAAAAAATGCCATCTCATCTTTAGGTCTGCTACAGACAAAAAAAGCAAAGGCAGGGAGGATGACTGTAGCTACCCCGTCTGCTTGGCACCGTCTTCCTCCTCCTCCTCCTCTCTCTCTCTCTCACTTTCAGTTTTCAGTGTAATGAAGAGCAGGAGAACAATATTCTGTAATTAAGGATTCCATTAAGTTGAAGAAAAGAGCAAATGGAGTTGTTTGTTCTCCTAGCTGAAAAAATTTGTCTGGGGTGGGGGTTAGTGGTAGTAGTGTAGAAAGAGAGAGAGGTGGGTGGAGAAACTAAGTCAGGGCTGTTTGTTGAATATACTGTTAAGGACTGTTACCATCCTAATTAATCAAGTTAGAAATTACAGCTGTAGTCGGTTTCCCCCCAATTCTTGTTATCAATTTTCTTCTCTTTTGAGACAAAGCAAATATAAATTTTGTGTTCATTTGTCATTCGTTCTTTGACTTCAGCATCTCTGAAAATAACAATGTAGCACAAAAGACCAGTATTTACCTAGTTGTAATGTGGGTTGCCATGGTGTTTTGCAAATTATTGCAATTATGTTCACCATGCGAGTCGCCCTTGGTAACTGGCGAAAAAACTGATAATCCTGTTTTGAACAAAAGGTCAAATTGCTGAATAGAAAGTCTTGATTAACTAAAAGATGTACAAAGTGGAATTATTTCCTACCATTCAGAAATAGTTCTTGATCGGGTTTGGGGGAGGGGGTGAGTAAGTACATCTGATTACTGAAGTACAAAGCATTGAAAGGATGTTGTCTTGAGCCTTTCATGTAGTCTTAATGGTGGCTTTTTTGTCAAATTTACCCATTTGCGGCATTGAAAGAGGCAGCTGCATTTAAGCTTGAGAGATGGTGCTTTTTCAAGAGTTCAGTGCATGGAAAGTTCTCAGCAGTATCTGCAGTTTACTATTAGACCTTCGGCTATTAAAACTGATGTGCTGCATTTGAGCCCATAGCTCTTGGTGCTTGTAAAACCCTCTGACTGATGATCTAATAAAGTGCTCTTACCGGACAATCTCTGATCAGATACTTTAGGGGAAAAAAAAATAACCACAGCTCTGAAAAGGATGGAGGTAGAAACACATGGCTGTACTGAAAAGTTTGCTTTTGTAATCTGTGGTGGAAATGTTGGTAAATAAGTCTGTATATTCAGTTGAAGTATTTTAAAGGCCTAATGTATTGCTCCAGAATTCATTTTTATTTACATAAGTAAAAATCAAGTAGAAAAAATTGAAAGTTTTTCATAATGACCAGTCTTCTACAGTTACATACAAGTATATAGAGGGAATGGTTTCTTGCACTTTAATGCTGTGAATTTCTTTTCGCCTTTTCTTTTTCATTCTTGGGGGGTAGCAGGGGAAGGGAGGGAAGAGGTGAGGAGGATTAACGGGTTTTCTTTTTTAATTATTTCTACTTTTTGTTTTTCAAATAGCTACCTGGAAATTAATTCTTAAAACTTTGGAGAGCCTGTGTGAGAGCAGCATGAAAGCAAAGTAAACCTGAACAAGTTTGTGGGTTTACATTCTGCATCACCTAGCAACCCCCTGGCTCAGCCAGTTCTCTCGTCTGCCCCCAGTCCTGTTTACAGACCATTCAGACTGCTCTTCGAAACCATGAAAGATATTCAGTTTCATTAGTGCCATTCTCAAGGAGAAAATAATTAAACTTAAATGAACAAACACTGCCTAGTGATGCTTTAAACTTCTCTAGTTTAAGGTGACCAGACTACTGAAACCTCGTTCTTTGCCATTACCTTTAACTCTTTTGAGCTCCTCTGAACCTACATACGCATATATGTGCATTACCACTTCTAAAGTTTCGTAACTCTATTAACTCCTTCAGTATTCAGAGATGTTCATAACCATATTGCAAAGATAAATGCTTCACATAAACAATCTTTTTGTCTCTTTACAAGCTTGAAATGTATACTAGAGTGGACGAACCTTACTGTTGCTGCCATGTATATGAGCAAAACCTTTGTATGTTCTATCTTACATCTGATGTCTTGCAGGATGTTGAACATGACAAGTCTGAAAAATTCAAGGACTGAACAAAAATTTTAGGGGAGAAGGAAGGTAACAGAATTGTGGAATAAGTGGGGGCAGTAAAGTGTTTTTAGCTTTCTAACCAAAGTAGAGGCATAGTTTTTAAGAAATCTTTTTGAGTTCTTACTGTTTGTATGTTGCTAGACCCTTTGACAAGCAATACATGGATGGGCTGTATGAGTTCTTTGTGCTTTGTTGATAGTTGGCAGACAAAGCAAAATTTTTTCTGAAGCAAGGTACTATACTTAGTTGTGACCTATTGTAGCCTAAGAATATGGTTTCCTTTGAGTTGTGTGAATAGGGAGAGTATTTTGGCAGAATGGACTTAAATATCCTTCTAGAGATTTTCGCTCTCAGTACAGAAATGCATAAGGCTTCTTTCACTGATCCTTTTTCTCAATGTAGTTATCCATGTGTAGTCATTTTAAGTATGTCTTCTCTCAGTTGCTTGCTCAAAATCCAGTTTAGCTGTTTTCAGGTTGTCTTAAGTGAAATAAAATTGTTGGTAATAGCTGTGTCTCTTTGTGAGTGTTATGTTAGCCTGAGAACACTTTTTAATCTTTTGCAGTGTGTATTTTGGTGCCTAGAGCCTTATTTTAGTGAAGGTAAGAAGACCAAGGTATTGGATTTGATGTGAAGTAAAGCAGAACATATTTGCTAATTTAGTTTGTAATGTACAACTGTTAAGGTTGGAACTTGTCCACTTGTGGTGCTATTATATGTGCTAAAATGAGGGCCACTGTTTGCATCAAATCTATCACAAGGGTTTGGAGTGCTCTATTATCCTTTCAGCGGGCTGATGATGGAGCCTGGTCTTTGCACAAATGAGATCAGTAAGTTTCAAATAACTTTTATGAAATGACATATGACTGTACATCTAAAGGTATCTTTTAAAAAAATCAATTTTTAATAACATGTAAAACTCTAACATTGACCTACAAGATATTTTTCACTTGTTTGATAATTTCGTTTAAAACATTTTTTTTGTTAGCTTGAGTGTTTCAGTTCTTGGAGGAGGGGGGAAGGCTGGGGTGCATTTCTTTCTTCTTCAGTTACCTTCTGCTTTAATTACATACACACACCTCCAAGACTTTTAGTGGTAAAACTGATATGACAGCACTGAGAATAATATTTTCTTGAAAATAATCAAGTTTTCTTTTGGTCTTGGATGGTTTCCTCATTTAAATTTTTTTTTTTTTTTTTAGTTATGGATTAGAATGCAATTCAAATTTTATTATTTTGGAATATTCAGAATTACAAAATACTATTCTTGAAACCCTACAGACTTTCATTTTTGGTAAACAGGCATTTGATGTTCTGTGGCTGACTTTGCCTCACAACAGTGATGCATTGCTGATTGGACTGTGAGATATGCAAGTTCTGAAGGAATTCCTAAAAAGTATGCTACAGGACAGAATTTTGTTGTGGGTTAAATCCGCTCAAATTTATGTCCATCTTTCATAATATGCAAAGGGGGACTACTTTAGCTGTTTTAGATCAGTTGCACTTGGCAGCTTCACTTCTCTAAATGGCTGCCTGGAATCTACATCAGAGCTTTTATCATTCTAGTATCATCAGCTTTTTTAAGATAGAAGGACATTTTCTGTTCTGAGAAATTCAGTAGTATTTATGTCCTCATTCATGCTTTCTTTAAGGTAGCAAGTCAGTGTAGCTACATTGCCTTCAATTACAGTTGGTGTAGTTGCTTTGGACCTTCAGTCTGGTCCTGTGAATGTGTAGTTCCCATTGATGCCACGTGCCTTTGGGGGGGCAGTTTTCCAGTGGGGAACTGAGACAAGAGATACGAGTATCTCTGAGAACAGGAGTATTTTGGAGTGGGTGTCCTTCTCTTTTGCCCGCCTTGGGTGTTAAAGTGATCATTTGCCTTCCACTAGGAAGTTATTGGCTAAGATGCTTCAGTTTAATAGCATCCTTTAGTGTGGGTCATGTGATAATAATACTGGATATATAACCAGTCTTCTCCAGGATCTGTACTGCTTTCAAGTAGCACACTTTCAAAAGCATATTTCCTTATTTCATCTTTCATTTAAGAGACAGTTTTATATTTTTCCTAAAAGATCATATCTATCTGTTCATCAGCCTGGATAATGCTGAATTCAAGAGGAGCAGAGTGAACATCCAGGAAAGGAATTTCCTTTCTTTTAAGAGATTTTGTTATCCACTCCATCCCACAGCTGAATTCTGATCAGTTATACAGGCCAAAACTCAAGAAGCTCTGAAAATAAGGAAATGCTTAGAAAAGCAATTGAATTCGTATCTTCCAACTTCCATTGAAGTGAGGCAGCATGAAATGGAGTGTGAAATGCTGTGGTCACTGTTTACATTTTCCCTAAATTGGGTGATCAGGTAGTATCAGATTCTAAAAATACTTATACTGGGAAATGTAACCTTTTTTTTTTTTTTTTTTTTGGGTGAGGAGCTGGCTACAGTATTATTGTACAGAAAAAGAAAAATTAATGTGAAGTCAATGGCCAAGAGTGAGTTGATAAAATAGGTCCTTCTCTTGTCATCTGAATAGTCATATACCACACTGGATCTGTGATCAGGTAATGCATTACAGTTAGCTTTATGTGTAAATTTCAGAAACTAATTTAAGTTGTTGTTTCTATAATAGTTACTAAAACTATTAGCATTGCCAAAGCGTACACAACACCTAACAAAATATCCAAGAACATAGAATAAGCATTACCTGGATAAGGGATTGAAGATGCAGGGTAAATGGATAAAGAATTTTTGCAAACCTAAGGTGTTTTCACTGTTCTAAGCATGTGCAGCAATATCTTTCAGCTGCAACAAGCTTGGCAGCATGTTTAACATGGTACCGATTCCACTTAAAATAAAAAGACAAAAGCTCCAGTCAGCCAGCATCAATAGTGGACTCTTGACCCAGTTCCTTTTATAAAACAATTCATTTGAAGAGTCTGTAAAATATCAAAGGAATTTATTATTCAGAGATGATTAAATGTTACAGTGGTATAAAACCTTAAAACATTCTCGAAAATCATCTTTGTCTTATGTACTGAAATCGGAGTACAAATATTTCAAGTTATTTCTAAGATGTTTTTGACTTAAAAGTTTCAGTTAGGCCTGACAGAGACCTTGCACACACTCTTTGCTGTGAAATTCTTCTACGTTTTGAAATTCTCAGATGGAGTTCAGACCTACCTGTTCTCTAGCAAGGGACCTCTTGAACATAATATTAGGGCTTTTGATTTAGTACGATTTGATCTCCTTGTAGTAACATACTAAAGAAGTGGAGAGAGCCTCTCCATTAATTTTTTGTTGAAGTGAAAAGAAGGCTGGAATGCCTGATACATCAATAACAATGTCTCTCCATATACAACTTTGAGATCTCAATATGTCAGAGTTCTCTAACTGAAGAGGCTTTGCTAGTCTCCTGGATTTTCTTCACAGATAAATTGAGATCCTTCTCATGGTGTCACAGATACATGTTTTTATTAGAGCTTGGTAACTGATCTGCTCAGAGAATATCAAGCTTTGCAGGATCATGAAAAAGTTGCTGACCCAGAATTCCACATTAGGGATTGCTTTTAACTCCATTACTCAATTTTTTAGGGTTGGTTTGCATGTTTCTTGTAAATAGTGTGCCTGTTTATTACTTATCAGGGAGATATTCCTTGATAGAAAAAAGCCAAAACAGATAAGATGCTCCTTATAAAGGCTTAATTTCTGGTGGTGGTCATTTTGGGGGTAGGGAGGGGGCGTGGAAAGAAGGGAAGCCTGGTGGCTCATTTTCCAGATGTATTATGCTCTTCTGTGGCAGCACATTCTTTTTGTTTCCCTCAAAATTTTTTTTCTGACAAAATTATCTTAGAATTTTGTCTTTATGAAGAATTTACTTACTCTTTTCTTTCCTGTGCTCAAAGAGGGGAGTGACCAAGAGGTAGGTTTTTAAACATCATGAGGTGTCTCTTTCATTTGTTCATCCAGTCTTTTATAAATTCAGATCATCTCATCTCCAGGTTGTTTGCATTAGTAGCTGCAAGTTCCAGAGGAATGGCTGTGTCTGCTCAGGCTGTTAGGAGACACTCAGACTTGACAAAGTCAGATGTCTTAAGGTATCACCTGTGAGGAGCCCTCCTGATCAGTGTGTTCTACAGAGAGTCTGCTTTGGTAGTCTCACAGATAAATTACTCCATCCATAAGATCGTTCAAGCAACTCTCTGATGTGTCTTGTACTTGATCTGGAAGGACATTCAGGATGAAGCAGCTGTGGAAAGTGTTCAGAGCAGGCAGGCACCAGGACACTGCAGAGAGTTACTGTTCCTGCAGAAGAGAAGGGCATGTTTCTGATGATGCCAGTCCTAATCTCAGCAAGTCCTCCATCTTGAAAAACCCTTTCAAAAGTTAAATGAGTCTGTGACTTTCTTGTGTCTAGCAGCAGTAGAATTGGTTTCTGTATAACAGTGGGTCTAAGGTTTTTATCAGGTACATTTCCCCATGAAAATGTGGGGTATTGCTTGAGGAACTAAGTTATGCTGAACTTCATGGAAGTGGTACATTCACTATCCCTGGAAGTGTTCAGAAGGTATGTGGATGTGGCAGCTGGGCTGCTGGGGTAATGGCTGGACTCTGATCTTAGAGGACTTCTCCAACCCTAATGATTCTACGATTCATATCACTAAGTACTTAAAGTTTTCTGGTGGAGTCTTATTTCACTATTTATGATAGCATTCCTGACCTGAGGGGATTTCTTCTTGGCATTGTAGCAGTGGCGGGTAGGTGTCACTCAAGTCTGCTTTGTCTACTGAAATTCCAGTGCATGACTCTAGTTCTCACTGTAATTCAGATTTTCATTGCTGCTGGTATCTCACCAAGGTGGTGCAGATGCATTGGTTTGTGCCAATGCTATTTCTAGAGTATTTCTTCATTCTGAACAGGCAAGAAAGCAGATTAGAAGTTGAAACTACTTTAAAGTAATTTGGTTTCTGGTACACAGCAGAAAAACTTTCCTGACTTTACAGCAATAGCTCATCTTTAAGTCAATATTCATATCACCTTTCATGTTGGAAGTGTAAAATTGTGATGTAATTCTCAAAAGATGTAGTTACTACTGATAGTCAAAACATTTGCAAAAGAATATGCAAACAGAGGATTTGGTTTTAGTTCCTGACATGTTGTCTACTACTAGTAAGGTTATTCTGTTCCCCCAGACACAGCTATTAACAGAAGACACAGACAGGTGGGACAGGGAGAACACACCACACGTATGGAGCAAATTATTGTGATTGGAACTGATAACGTTCAGATCACTGAGTCAAGTCCTCTGTTGCCATGATGAACTGCCTGATTTTACTTCATAAAATCATCTATCTTTTAACATTGCTTGGGGGGATCAATAGATTTGGTAGTGTACAGTAATGCAGTATTGGTGGAACCTCATCTTTCCAGAGGATTTAAAGCCACTTCAGTCAGATTTGCCCTCTTATGCAATACTATCCATAATAATGGATGTTGGCAGGAAAACAGGTTTTGAAGCTTCTGGTCTTGGAATGAGTGGAAATAATATGCTTTTGTAAGGGTAGTATGAAAAGAAAGGCCAGTGTGAAGTGAAAATGGCCTGATTAATGACTCACAATGGTACCTGGATCAGAAAAATCTTCCTTGCATTGTCTCTCACATTCAGCCTTCCAAAAGCTGGTTTGCTGATCACTGACATGAGCAGCAGGCTTAAGGTGGCTGACTAGGACAGCATGTTCATGCTGGGTTCCTGTGCTTCTCTTCTGGTGGGTTTGATGATGTAAGGTGGTAACTTCAGCTCTGCAGTGCTGGAACCATGGGTTTTGGGTCTAATGTGCTCAGATATGCCAGCCATCTGAGACTGGGCATCATCCACCACGATGCCATTTTCAAAATCCACATTAAGATTGTCTTCAATGGGGAGAAAGATTGCAGAGAAGAAAGCACGGATTACAAGTAAATTCAACTCCGAAGTAACTGACTTCTGAATAATTTTCAGTGCTTGCAGCTTTTTGCTTTTTACTAGCACATTTTTTCATTCCATGTGAACTTTTTAAAGCATTGTAGTGCCTCAGCATCCAGACTGAAGGCAGGAACAGATGCAGAACTGAAGTGTCATAGAGAAGCACATTCAGTCCTCTACTGTAGCAGGCAACCAAGCTACACTGTCAAATGTAATTTGTAAAAATTATTAAGATAAAGCTCAGTAAATGCATGTTGTTGACCCCTGCAACTTCTGTTTGAAAGGCTGTTGTAAAACCACTTGCCCCTCTGTATTTTGGGGTAATATTTCTAATGCTTGTTGATCATTAGAATGGGAGAGGCTAATTCTCGAGAACAGACTTACAAAGAAACAAAATTACTTTTGACTTGCAAATTTCTCCCTATTAGCCACAGTTCGTGGACTTAATACTCTTCAGGGATTTTCTTTTATATTGTGCATGTATTCCAGGGGTTTTTTCGCATAGTTTTTTATATTTTAAAATGAACTAAGCGTTTGTGGGCAGGATGTTTGGAAATGCTAGTTGCTTTTTTTTCCCCCTCTATGAACTTGTATTTCATTTCCCACAGTGTTGCAGATACCAAGTAGAACAAAGCTGAAGGTTCCCTATTATGATTTTGTTTGATCCACTGCAAATTAATTTACAGACTCAGTGATAGCTGCTGGGAAATGAAGGATTGGTTTTGTTTGGTCAGTGAAGATGACAGGCATGGATCAAATAAGGGTTAACAATAATGCACTTGAACAGATTCAATCAGAACATAATGCATGTATTGAATTTGATTGCAACATGCATGTCCATGGAAAAGTTTTTTGTTTAAAACAAATCAAGGCTATGGCTTAATTATCAAAGCAAAACAAGAGACTTAAAGAGCTACATGTTTCTGATACTGCTTTTTTCAAAAATAGCTCCCTTCGCACAGTTATCTACATGTTTAATTTCCATGCATAATAGCAACAGTTATTGTTGTCATTTGTTAAGAGAGATTAAGAGATAGTAAGTACAAACAAACGCAAATAAGGCCTGAATAGAGAGGTGACAAAGAAGAAAAGACCTCTTTAATGTTTATTATAAGTGGTAGGAAGTCATTTGTATAGACGTTAATTGTTTTCTGTATTAATTGAAGTGACGTCTAGTTTGTTCATGTCTGTGCAACACATTTGGGCATTTTATTGTGGGCAGTAACTTAGATCTTAATTTTTGGAATATTGTTTATTGAGCAATGTACTGCTCAGTAAAACCTGTATATTTTGATCATTATTTCTTAGTAGCTGAAAACAAGTTTAATAGTAAGCTGTTCCATTTAAGTGGTTATTTTTATCCTAAGCTATGGTTTTTAATAGGGGGGTTTCAGTCTTTTTTCCCCTGTTTTTTGTGACCAACAGAGCCTCCCAATGCTTTCTTCAACAGTGACTGCATTAGACTGAAACAACTGCACAAAGAAACTTGCTTCAAATGTAATTATTCAGTGGTAGTTTGGGAGGACCATCTATGCATTCCCTTATAAGACAGTAGAAGCTGTACCTTGTGAGTGGTGTAGTCCTTTGTTTCATAATTGTTAGCTATGAAGGCCAATAGGTGGCAGAAAACACAGTTACTTTTATCATACATTATTTTCATGGTTGTCTATTTTTTGAGTATTCTGTTCAGCTGAAGCTGGGATGCTGCTCCCATTCCAGGCTTTGTTTTTTCAGTTGCACTTGCATTCCCTAACTAAATATCTTGCTATCTGGCAGTTTCCATGATTTGTTTTTCTAATATAACAAATTGTTTCAAAGTTCAAATGTAGTCATTTAATATGTTTTAGCCATGAATGTTCTCTTTGTGCACAGAGAATCTTTTCATAGTTACAGCTGAAACAATTATGCTCTTCAACAGGAGGGTTTGTGTTGAGCTTTTGATGGTATACCCTTCCTTCTCAGGAAGGACCAGAGTAAAAGAGCAGAGGAGGCTGCTGTTCTGCTAAGTTCTTTATTTCATAGTCTCATAGCTTTCTTGAAGGCAGAGTTTGAAGGGGGTTACGTGATAAAGCCAAGCAACAACAGCAAATAGCAGGCAGAAAACAGCTTCTTCTAATTCTAATTTCATCTATAATTTTTTCTTACAAAAGTGTGGATTATATCTGTTAATTGACCAATAAGATTAACACGTGATTCTAGTTTTTCTTTTCTTAACCTATCCTGGTCTAATTCTAACAGTTGTAAGTCTTACACCAGTGTTACATAGGTATTACACAGATTTGTGTATACAGTTTCTATCAGCTCTTATTGTTTATGTGAACACTCTATCTAAAAAAATGTGAACAGTATAATTCTATCTATATTCTGTCTAAAGTAAAGAAATTCTGTGAAAAGGTAACACTGCTGCAGTAAGAACTGTGTTTTAAGGTTTCTGCTGCAGCTTTTTAATGTTTAAGGCACTTAGCATATATTTCTACTAAAAGCAAAAAATCTATATTTCTATTTCACTTTGGTGTGACTTCATCTATCTCAGCTTATCCAAAGGTTTTAATTCAACCCCTGTGCTTTGGCTTTCCTCTGGGCCTGAGTCCAGAGAAGCTTTCACTCCAACAGGTTTGGAATGGGTGAGGACACCCTCCACACCTCCCCCTGCCTGGCTGTGTATTTTCCAGTGCTCTTTATGTCAGACTGCTGCTACATGATGGCATAGGAAGGTAGAGATGCTACAGAATAAGCACATGTGACATAAACAAATTTCCACACAGAGAATAGTGTTTGTCTCTAAAAATTAACTTCATGGAGGATCTGTGACAGGTCATTATCCTTACAAAAATGTTTTTGTATTTTCCCTCACAATGGCTCTAATGATATTCTTGGTACTCATATAGGTGAGTGGCTGAAGACCTCAGTCTATCCTTGAGTAGTGGTGTTTTTGGTAGAAGGTTATTCCATGTCTGGTAAAACTGAGTTATTTAAAGAATGTGAGGCAACAAATAAACACCTTCCTCTTTTAGAAATAAATCTTAGGTTCATTTGCAAAACCAAGCCAAGGCCTATATTTTACACTTGAGGCTCATTTGTGCCTTCTGACTTCAGAAGACACAGACTGGGTGTTTGTGTTAGGTCAGGCCCTAAGTTAGGATTTCTTATGGTGAACCATGTGCTGATGAAGTAGCTCAGTCTTGATGAGCAGTGTCTTATCTTTCTAATGTCAGTTCTGTAGTATTTATCATGAATAAATTGTATATGACAAAGAAAGTGGTAGTAGGACTGCTAGGGCAACAGATATGCAAGAGACCAAATTAAATCCACAGAAGGTTTTTGAATTCTTGACATTTTCTCACTGTGCAGTATTAAATGTCACGATTTACACTGCTGATCTAAATAACAATAAAGTTCGCACTTAGTGACCAGATACACTGATCATACTGTTTCCAGAACCGCTTACTTTATTAAGAGGATCTAGAGTGGGGATGATTTCCTCATTCCAAAATCTGTTAGGTGAATTGCTTTTTGGAGATGTTTTTTTCTTCCTCCATTTACTATAAATGGATTGTAGGGTGATAAGCTTAAACTGGGTATCAGGCTTTTAGGTGTCAGAGTTGGGTGAAATGAATCTAACTCCATGTGTAAATACACTCTCCATTCCTGCACTATGGGCTTAAGCACACATTTTAGGAAGTGCTGTATACATTGCTGTTACCATGATGTTCTCCACACAGTTGTTCTGGTCTGCCCACATGGACATAAAAGCTCTGCTCTGCAAGGGCAGCAGGAAGTGTTTTAATGGATTTGGCACCAAGTGGGATAATACTGAGTATATGACATGGCTGGAGAAATGGTGAAAGAGGAGAGGTCTCTGGAATAAATGAAGTTATTTGGAAAGGATTTGAGGTTTCATCTTAAAAAGATAAAAAAAAACTGAAGCAGTCCTGGAGCACTTCGGAAATTAATACAGAATATATTTTAAAATTGAAATCTAAGTGGAAACTAGGTAGAAGTCATTGTCAGAGCATAACATTGGGACAGCTTGTCAAAGAGCTAGTAAGAATGGAAGCAAGCAACTTTTTGAGTTGTCCTCTGATTCATTGACATTTCTGTCAAAGCATCAGGGATCCAGGTATGGTTATTTAACTTCTTTGCAGGAACAACAAAAAATTTGGAAACAGGCAAAAATAACCAGTCACTATTCCCAGCAGAGACATCACCAGCCAGTAGTCTGAAATGCGGAGTTTGATAGGGCTGAGCTGCTCAGGGTGGTAAAAGCAGGAACTGCTTGAGAAGAGTTGCAGGGAGACTAAGTTGACTTCTCAGTTAACAATGAAAGATTAAATCCTCTGCCAAGTAAGGTGAAGCGAGGAGATGCTAAAAACACAATCTTAATTTTGTCTACAAAATTTTTGTATATACCAACATACTAGGGTAGAATAAAATTATAATTCTTGTATAATAAGTATCTTTCTGGAAATGACTGCTCAGTGCCCAAATGCTC
Organism: Aphelocoma coerulescens; assembly: GCF_041296385.1. NCBI lineage: Eukaryota > Metazoa > Chordata > Aves > Passeriformes > Corvidae > Aphelocoma > Aphelocoma coerulescens. Next base: position 13,296,280 of record NC_091013.1, on the reverse strand, counting down.
AGTAGTGCTCTAGGCAGACAGAGGAGAGAAAGGGACAGAGAACAAGATGGAAAATACCATTTTGTTTCTGTCTAAATTCACGTTCATCGGTATCCTGAATACAGCGTGCAGTACTGGTTTCATCTCCCTCCCCATTTGTCCCGTTTTCCCACCACCCCCTCATTTCCAAAAAGACCTGGGAGAAATTCAGAGAAGGGCAACAAAGATTTGGAGTGGTTTCCAGGCAAGGAACAACTACATAAATTAGAACTGTGGTTTGGAAAAGACTTTGATTGAAGGTGATGTGATGGAGGTCTATAAAATCATGAGTGGCACAGAGGAGGTGAATGCAGAATGATTTTTCCTGGTCTCTCCTGATGCAAGAAATAGAAAGCATTAAAAGAGAAGCTGTGTGTGTGTGTTCAAGAAAAATAAGGTACTTTTCCATATAGTTTATAGTTGTTCTGCAGGATGTTGCAGATGCTAAAAGTTTACATGAGTTTGAAAAGCACTTGAAGTTCATTGGGGTCATTAGTGCATTAATTCAGTCACCACTGAATACAGAGGCAGTGATTCAGGTGGTCCTTGAGCTATTTCCAAAAGCTGGGAATATCTTTGGAAGAGTTTTACCATCTCCTTTCTCTTATGCCATTCCTTAAGTATCTTCTTAGGGGCTCTTAGGGACGAGGTGTGGCATTGTTTTGAGCCTATGGTTGAACCTGGCACAAAAAGTTCATCCTTACCAGTCCTGGAATCATTCCTTCTTGCATATTCTTAGGAGAATCCTTTTACATTGTCTCCCTGAGCTGACATAGAGCAAACTGGCTCAGATTTTATTTCATTTTAACTCAGCAAAATGTTAGGTTTTCCTGAATGAATCGGTTTCTGTTGAAGTCTTGGAAGCTTTCTAAAAAAAAAAAACCCCAAAACAAAAAAAAGTCCAATAACTTAAAAAAGAAGAAGGAAGGAAAGCTTCTGGCTGCCATCAGAAAACATTAAACTGTTTCTCCCCTCTAAAGTGCAGGCAAAGAAATGGCATTTTACTTAAATATTGAATTTATTACAAGTCTATGGAGTGTTTTGCTGATTGGTCTACATAGCTGGGTAAAATAATCCTGTTGTATGTTAATGTTGTTGTAACTGGAGAAGAGCAGAGGTCTTGGTATATTTCAAAGAAGGGGTGACTGCAGTGTGCAGAATGTGGGATTTTGAAGCAAGAAGACTTCAGCTTTGTTCTCTGTCATTAATTGTGTTTAAACAAGGTTCTTAAAGAAGGACCTTCATCTCTTTATACGTATTAC